>NC_056667.1:18148333-20757500 GCF_018350195.1 Panthera tigris
GATTTTTAGGAGAGATTTGAAGCACTTTTCACTGTCTATGATGACCAAGTGACATTTCAGTTGTTCAAAAGCTTTAGAAGAGTCAGAATAAATTTCAGCAAACCAGAAGCAGCAGCAAGAGCACGAATAGAACTCAATGAAACAGACTTCAATGGGAAGAAGCTGAAGCTGTATTTCGCACAGGTACGGGTGGACAGGGAGGGCACTGTTCTCTCAACCTCCTTTCCTCCCAAAGTACCGTCAGTTCTCCATTTTCTTGCTTATTGCATCAGAGGTCTTTGAATCCCAAGCAGCAAGTAATGTAAAAGTATTTTTCCTTTATTTTACAGATATATAAATATTTATTAAGCATATTTTCCCTCCTAACTCTGTTTTGCTTATACTGATAGTCAAAGGAATTCATTTTTCTGGGCACCATTTCTCAACTGGTGAAGCCCTGACACCTTAAGATCAGTGAATTAACTTTTCTCCCGTGCACTTGTGATGTGACATCCTTGGGAGAATTGAGAAAATCGTCTCTGAAACCGTTTCTATGTTGTGTGATTCATACGAGACCCCCTCACTGAAAATGGCTGCCAGCCTAGGGATGACCAGGGGGGTAGCGAGGACCGTGCAAAAAAGGCTGTTTCTGGGAGCCTGTGGGTTACCAAGAACCGGAAGTGCTTACTGTTCTAATCCCTATTGGTGGAATTCTCTGAAACTAATTTCTCCTCAGAAGAATTGATGACATAAAGGCTTTTGACCTCTATTCATGTATTAAGTGGGCTGTTTTACTTTCAACTGATGCTTTTCCCCCTTGGTCTTAACTTTCAAATTAAAAAAAAAAAGGGGGGGGGAGTACCTGAGTGGCTCAGTCGGTTAAGCGTCCGAGTCTTGATTTCAGTCCAGGTCATTATCTCTGGGTTCATGAGTTTGAGTCCCGCTTCAGGTGCCACGCTGACAATGTAGAGCCTGCTTGGGATTCTCTCTCTCTTCCTCTCTACCCCCCTCCTGCGCTCCCTCTCTCTCTCTCTCTCTCAAAAATAATAAATAAACTTTAAAAAAGCAGAAAACCTAGATGACAGTTGTCAGGATATTTCAGTGGAGCTGCTTGAGATGCAGCCGATGTGACCTAATCTCTTCTACAATCGGCATGTAGGTCTCCTACCATTCATTGTTCCTTCGTCTGTTTGTCAGTTGCTTCTTCCAGGCAGCTGTCGAACACCCGGTGTGCGTGGGCTCTGTGCTGTGCACCGTGTGTGCCCCGGGGTAAACTAAACGGACCGGCCGCCGCTGGGGGGTGCGGGCTGTGGACGGGGGCTTGGCTTTCGTGGTCTGCGAAGAGGTGTCACAGCCTGAAGATGAAAAGGAAGAAACAGCCCCGTGGCAACCTGGTCTTGAGAACCTCCGTCCTTCCCCACAGGTACAGATGTCCAGTGAAACACGGGACAAGTCGTATTTACTGCCACCCCAGCCAGTCAAACAGTTCCTCATCTCCCCTCCCGCGTCGCCTCCGGTGGGGTGGAAGCAGGGGGAAGACGCGACACCTGTTATAAATTATGACTTACTCTGTGCAGTTTCCAAACTGGGACCAGGTAACAAACTTTCATCTTTCCTTTCCCCCCCCCCCCAAGAAACTTTTTTGTTTTTGAGAGAGAGCAGAGGGGGAGGAGCAGAGGGGTGGGTGGGTGGGTGAGAGAGAGGGAATATCTCAGGCAGGTTCCACACTCAGCCCAGAGCCCGATGTGGCTCTGGATCCCATGACCCTGGGATCATGACCTGAGCCAAAATCAAGAGTCTGATGCTCAACTAACTGAGCCCCGCAGGCATGAGAAACCTGAGAAACTTTTGTGTTAAAGGCCATATTCAGCGATTTGTGTTCTAGCCAACTGGTAGCAACACGATCAGAGTGGAGGATAAAGTCAAATAAATCCGGGTTCAAACTCTAGTGTTTGCTAACTTTGTGATTTTTTTTTTAAGATTTTAAAAAAATGTTTGTTGATTTTTGAGAAGGAGAGAGGGGGACAGAAGATCTGAAGTGGGCTCTGTGCTGACAGCAGAGAGCCAGATATGGAGCTTGAACTCAGGAACTGTGAGATCATGACCTGAGCCAAAGGCAGACGCTTAACCGACTGAGCCACCCAGCTGCCCCTTTAAGATTTTATTTTTTTAAATAATCTCTACACCCAATGTGAAGCTTGAACTCACAACCCCGAGACCAAAAGTCACATGCCGGTTGCCCTGCGAACTGTGATCTTCAGCAAGTTACTTAGCTCCAATTTCTGAACCTGTTTTCTCATCTAAAGTAGTGGTCGTAATAGCTCCCATTCAGTGTGGACTCAGTAGAAGGATTAAATGTTATATACATAATACTCAATAAATGTAACCACAGTTTTAACTGCTGCAGATTCTACTAGTAATAACAGGCCGTTAGTGAATGTTGGTTACCTTGTCTACACTGAAGACTTACTTCAAGGAATTGGTGGCAATACCAAACCATTCCTTCTAAATTCTTCTACTTATTTTCATTTCTTTTTCTTTGATTTCTCTCATCTCTTTAAAATAATATAAGAAATCAATGCCATTGCTGGTTGTCCACCTACAATAATATTATGCCTCTTATAGAGGGAAACAGGCTTTTTAGGGAGGTGGCTTACTGTTGTTTTTAGACATTATAGGCTATATCTTAGATGTATGAGGTCCTATAATAAAGGGCTTGCTTGGGGCATCTGGGTGGCTCGGTGGGTTAAGTGTCCGACTTCAACTCAGGTCATGATCTCACAGCTTAGGAGTTTGAGCCCCACGTCAGGCTCCGTGCTGACAGCTCAGAGCCTGGAGCTTGCTTCGGATTCTGTCTCTCCCTCTCTCTCTGCCCCTCCCCTGCTCATGCTCGCTCACTCGCTCTCTCTCTCTCTCCCTCAAAAAACATAAATAAACATTTAAAAATTAAAAAAAATAATAAAGGGCTTGCTGATGCTGCCTGGCACCTTACAAGTCTCTCCTGCAAGAAAACCAAAATCATCCTAAAGTTAAGCAGTTCACTCATACTGTTCATACAACAGTAATTAGCATTTCCATTTTAACTCCCAAGACCTCAGTACCCCTCACCAGCTAATTTCTTAAAAGGGCAAAACTGGGGGTGCCTGGGTGGCTCAGTCGGTTAAGCATCCGACTTCAGTTCAGGTCACGATCTCGCGGTCCGTGAGTTTAAGCCCCGCGTCGGGCTCTGGGCTGATGGCTCAGAGCCTGGAGCCTGCTTCCAGTTCTGTGTCTCCCTCTCTCTCTGCCCCTCCCCCGTTCATGCTCTGTCTCTCTCTGTCCCAAAAATAAATAAACGTTAAAAAAAAAAATTAAAAAAAAAAAAAAGGGCAAAACTGTCTAAGAACCTTCAAGTATCCTATCTCTCGTGCCAAAACTGAGTGGAACAAGAAGTTTTAAGACACAGACACCTGTTCTTGCTGTTTACCTCCACAGGAGAGAAATACGAGCTCCATGCAGGAACTGAGTCGACACCCAGCGTGGTGGTTCATGTCTGTGACAGTGAAACTGAAGAGGCAGAAGAAACAAAAAACCCCAAACAGAAAATTACCCAGACGAGGCGCCCCGAACCTCCAGCCGCAGCACTGGGTGAGCCCCAGACCTTCGATGGGGCGCTGTGAGGCCGCTGGTTGTGGTGCCAGGCAGGTGCCCTTGTGGGCTCAGCACCGGAGCCCCGTGCCCCTCTGCAGCGTTGCCGGTCATTGGCGCTGATCCTGTGTGTGGGGGAGGCTGGGAGTGAATGGGGCGCGGTGTGTTTTGCCACCACGCCTGTGCTGCAGACATAGCCCTATCAAGTCGTGGCGGATTTTACCTGGTCGCAATTTTAACAGATCTTCCGAACAGCACACGAAATGAAAGGATGGGCCCCCAACGCGTCGCAACTCTTGCCCATTTTTTAAGCGGTAGCAAATTAGGAAATTTGGCTGATTTCTGGCTCCCTCCAGCAATGGTAACTTCCCTGATTCCATTTCGCATGGGGTACCAAAAAACTAAAGCGGTAGTCACCGAGCTCAGTACCATTTTTATGAATTTAAAAATAGTCTTACAATTTCAATAATCTGCTGTGGGTACTTTTGTAATGGTATAATAGCTTCCAGCTACTCTGTTGATCAAAGGTCAATTGTTCCTCCATATACGTGAAATTTTTTGCACGGAAAGAAATCTGAAATGTAAAGTGATTGATAGAGAATCATTTTTCTCAAGTAGTTTTTTCTTTAGCTTTGGGGAGGAAATGCCAAATTCACTTTGACTATGGGGATCACATAGTACAAATCCGTGTGGGTGTTAGTCTCTTCCCTGTTACTGTTAAACTTCAAGAGGACGGTGACGCACAGACCACTGTTCCCAATGCACCGTCCCTCCCAGAGAAAGAACTGCTACTTTGGAAGTAGGACATACCACCAGAGAGTTTGACTGACGAGGACCTCAGGTGGCTCATGCGATCTGCCATGTGGGACCACGTGCTAGCCTGTAGCATACCCAACTGTCGCTAGCCACCTGTTGAGTTTTTCAATGGTAAACATTGTGTGTGTCATTCATTGACTTTAAAGGTTTTTTTTTTTAATGTTTATTTTTGACAGAGAGACAGAGCATGAGTGGGGAGGGGCAGAGAGAGAGGGAGACACAGAATCCGAAGCAGGCTCCAGGCTCTGAGCTGTCAGCGCAGAGCCCGACGCGGGGCTCGAATTCACGGACCGTGAGATCATGACCTGAGCCAAAGTCGGACGCTCAACCGACTGAGCCACCCAGGTGCCCCTTCATTGACTTTAAATTAGAAAAGGTACCGATAAGGTTTTCCAAAGACTAATGTTTAATGGCCTATTTAAACATTTTCCAGTTTCCTTTGGAAGAAAAGACACACGTATTCTTTTCCGCTGAGTTAGGGAAAGATGGGGGAAATTGAGATCATTCAGATAGTCAGACTTCTGTTCCTGGTGCAGTCTTTTATACTCTGGCTTACACTTGGCATTTTTCCCTAAAACAGAATCGTTTCTTACTTGTGTTTCAGGAGTGGATAGTGGAAGCCCCTAAAGCAGAAGCAAGCATCTTTTTAACTTTCTGTGGTCTGTTCAGACTTTGTAATCCTTTTATAGAAAAGTCTCATAACTAAGAAAACCTGGCTTTGGTCAGGTGGCTCTGCTGAGCTCTGTTCACTGTGCTGTTTCCTCCATGTGTCAGATGTCTGGAGCCCCCTGGCATGTGTGTGAGGGGCCGCACATGGGAGTTTGGACCAATAAACCAAGGAGGCTGTGCCCACATGGAGAGAAGAACACAAATTCATGCCAGGATGTCCGTACATTTTTGGTAGCATGTTTTTGTGGGTTAGAGGTTCTTATTATGGAGAGATTTATCTCTGAGGACTTAAACCGTATTGCCAAAAAAAAAAAGTTTTCTATATATTCCTTGCCCTCAAATTCTCTAAGATGATACACTCTCCTCTTTATAGATGTTCGCTGCTACTAAGCTTCAATATAAATTCAGTTGAAATTTGTGATCTCATAAGCAGTTTATTAAATTCAGATAATTGTTTGGCAGTTTAACTGACAGTCACTTGATACATTTGCTTTGCATTCTAAATTTCCCATTTTGCCAGTTTTCAATCTTACCTGGCTACACTAATCATTGCAGATTGGACCCTGTCAGGAAATGTGTGTATTTTCAACAGGTGGGAATTAAAATTTTTCCTTTTAGGTAATGTTTATTAGCTATAATTTTCTAAGTAATCAGAATCCATGATGTTTTATTATTTGGCGTGGCTTTCATGGTCTTCCTTCCAATTAAAGAATAGTCTATCCCTAACTTACATAACCTGGTTTTAAAGTCAGGCAGTGCAAATTACCTGAATATTTTCTTTTTCTCTGTTCTTATTTTTTTGAGAGTATTGAATACATTGAAAAACTTAAATCAAAATAAATATATATTAAATATAAAATATGTCATATATATTAAACTTTTCTGAATGGAAAACATTAATATTTTCATTGCCTCTAATGTAGTTCCATAAGGTGAATGCTAAAAGAAAAACTCCTAAATGCCCATAAACTTTTAACTATTGTGAAATTAACCAGTTTCTCAACAAGTATGATGGGCTCTGTCCTTTTTTTGGCCATTTTTATATCCAGCTCATGTAACCACCTTATAAGAGATGAGGCTCGTGTTCTTTTTTTAAGTTCCTTTTAATACGTTTAGCTACATTTTTCTTCTCTGAAGTTGAGTTACTACTTAGATTGAACTGATAGTAGAGTAGCTATGTGCCCTTTGGAAATCATAACTTCTTCTCGGGAATCAAATTAGAGCATTGTGAGGAAAGAAAATGATGCTTTGTGTTAGGAAAAAAACAGTCTGTGAGGGATAAGAAAATCATAGCACTTAATGAGAATAGTCAACAGAACCTGCAGTGCGTTGGCTCTTCCGTTGTAGGTTCTTGCAGCATACCCACCTGATAAAACCAGAAATCAGCCCATTTAAGAAGTGTGCTGGTGTGAGGATCGACTGGTTGAAGGTTCTAAGAGGCAGAAAGGGTGTGAACAGTTCCCTTGCCCTCGGGAGCAGAGAGCAGGAGAGCAGACTGATCTTCTTACTGTCTGCTTCTTGAGACTTTATACACTAAACCTGTCCACATAACTGAGAGCCCAGTAAACGCTACCAGGAACTTTTAAGCTCAACAAAATGGTTCAGATAGAACACGGTGTGTTTGAATCAGAGCTGCCGGGAGATGGGACAGGAACAGCACTGTCGCTCTTTTAGAAAATGGTCATTTTGTTTCCCACTCCCAGCGATTTCGTCTCAAAAACTGTTGTGATCGAAAGTGAAGACTAGATTCTCTCAGAACCTGAGCCACTGTGCTGAAGGAGGCTTTGGAAAATGACGTACTCTACTCCTCCTGTGACACAGACGAGAAAACTGAGGTGATGCGACTTGTTTCAAAGCTCGCAGGGACTAGCTTGCATTCCTGGCTCCCGTGTTTGGGCCTTTTCTACTTTTTTCTTGCGTAGGCCTCTTTAGAGGCCCTCAGAAGCAGTGAATCTCTGTCATAAGAAAACAGACAGACAAAAAAAAAGGGAAAAGAATTCTATCTCCCCCTGAAGGGATACAGTGAACAAGAAACATCAGATGAAGGTAGTGACTTAGTAATTTCATGAGTGAAGTTATGTTCCGTGTTTGTGTTTCTGTTGTCATCGTGCTGTTGGGATTGGAATCCCATTAAATAATGGCATTTTGGTAGCCAGCAATTATGTTGACATTTTGTGTGCGCTCTCCTAGATTTTAGTCGTAACGAGATTAAAATATAAACGGTCATACTTGAGATGTGACTCTCAGGAAGCAGCGTGAGATCTCGTCAGATTTGGAAGCAGTTTGCAGTGGAATATGACACCATTACCCAGTGCTTGTAAAAGGTTGAAGACTGACCTGTGCTTCATGTTTCGAGATAGACTCTTTTACAGACCATAGCTTTCTTTTTAAAAGGGAAGATCTCAAACATAATTAAGCAGTGGAAAATGTATGATTTTCTTTGGTGCATCAGAGTTCCCTGTCTGCTGGTATCTGCCTTTTCTCTGAAGATGTGTACTTTTAATACCTGTCACCCAGGTGAACGTGGTCAACCTTCCTTCCCCCCCCCACCCCCCCCCACTGTGCTCCTGTTTTCCACCTGCATCTGCATCGTCCTGTATGAAAGGAAACAAATTACTTTATCCGTGTGACAATATAAAGGAACAAAAGGTGAGGGGATTCATTCCTCCCAGCTGGAAGGTAAGTCCATTGTAATAGAAGCTCACTTTTTAACAAATTAAATACATTTGAAGAAAAAGGTTTATGAACCTTGTTCAACAATATGACAAGTACTCGTTTGCTTTGTGAACTCCCCTTGGGGTCCGGGCCAGCCAGATCATTTTCATTGGAACGCCATCGTTGTGTTTAACCATGAATCGGGAAAATGCCAATACCTTGAAGAGTGTTGTTTTTATTACCAAATACACAAGCCACAAAGCAACAGGAAGTTGCCACAACTGCTAGGTTTTACCGACCAAAAAGATCATAAAAACGGTCACGTTCAAAATAGAAGTTTACAGCCAAGCTTAAGAAAAACGAACATTGAGCTGAGTCCAAGTGTCTCCATCCATTTAAACAGAAGTGTAAAGACCTTTTACTACATTAGACACGTGGTCTCTCTCGTAAACTGTGTTTCCTTTTGAAGCAAAATCAATTATGGGCCGCAGAGCCTTGGAGTTTCCTGCACCGCTTCGACTGAATGTTCATTCTGTCATAACGGAAGATCTCTATGCAGATAATACGCGCTTTCCTGTATTGCTTCCTATTTAGTGCCCAGGCTGCCTACCCCAGACTGGGGACTGCGGAGAGAGAAAGGTGGCTACTCGTGTGGCTGCGCTTTCCTCTTCCCACGGCTTGTCACCCCGAGGTGGGGGCCCCAGACAGGAGGGATCCACGTTTCTGCTGCCAGCGCACATGTCCTCCAACTGTATCTTCATCGAACCCAGGAGTTGGATTGCCATTTTATCTGAACATGTTTGTGATCTTGTGTTATCTTCATGGGCACGTTACTTTTCTGGTACTATAAATTATAGTGAATATTCATTGTACTTCCGAAAACTGGTCAGTAATTTATATACATGTATTCCGTATTTTAGTGTGCTTGAAGTGACAGTCCGTAATTTGTAGTAGTTCGTTACTTGTCAACTTTGGCTATCCTGTATTTTTAGGACATGTAAACGTTCCTTGTCCTATCAAAGTGACAAAAGCAGAATGTAATTTTTTTGGAATCCTTGTGATTACTTGTAACAAGTTTTGTTTTTAAAGCTAATAAAAATAAAATGAGGTGTTTTTTTTTTTTTAATCCATCCGTTGGATTGAGTTCTTGTACTATTGTTAATAACTGTCATTTACACTGGGACACCTGGCTGGCTCAGTTGGTAGAGCAGGCAACTCTCGATCTCTCGGGGTTGTTAAGTTTGAGCCCCAAATGCTGAAGCTAAAAATGACTGTAAAGCTTATCTAGTGCAGTGATTGTTTCACTATATACTTAATTCTTCAGCCATAGAGCTCTATTCTTTGTTCCAATGAAATCGTACATAAAGTGTAATGTAAAACTGATTACCAAACAAAGGTGAACAGCTGCTCCCTTTGAAGGGACTGAGGGAGAAGTGAGGACCAGAAGGGTATCTAGCCCCTGGGAGAGCTCAGCAGAACAGTCCCAAACACCAGTCTGTCCAGCGGCTGCCACATCCCCACGCATGCGTCTTTATGAGTAAATGCCCAAGAAGAATTGCCAAATTCATACATCTGGGTGGTAGCCAACCTGGGACTAGAACCATAGTTTCCTGCCTCCGTTCCAGGTGGACCATGCTCCACTACTCTGTTAAACTGAAATCTTTTGGGTTTTTTTGGAAGAATTAGGATTCAAAGCCTCTTAAAATTGTTAAGTGTTTTGTTTCAGTAAAACTAAAAGCGGATTAGTCCCCAACGGTTCTCCTTTAAACAGATGTTTTTTCAAGCTGTGTTCCTCAGGGCTGCCTCCAGGGGGAGCCAAGCTCCCAAGTCAGTGGGACCTTGCACCCTGCTTCAGACCCACCTGCATTCCTTGTGCAGAATGGCGTTAGCATGAGATTGCACTTGAGCTAAGGATTCCTGGGCTGAAACAACAACTTGTAGAACCACTGCAGATAACCTGAGGATAAAATGATTATTTTAATGCAGAATAGAAAATAGAAGAATAAAGGTTTAAGTAATTTACCTCATGAAAATAGACTTGACTTGGGACACCTGGGTGGCTCAGTCCGGTGAGCATCCAACTTCAGCTCAGGTCATGATCTCATGGCTTGTGGGTTCAAGCTCCACATCAGGCTCTGTGCTGACAGCTCAGAGCCTGGAGCCTGCTTCGGATTCTGTGTCTCCCTTTCTCTCTGCCCCTCCCCTGCTCACGCTCTGTCTCTCTCTGTCTCTCAAAAATAAAACATTTAGAAAACAAAAATTTTTTTTAATTTTTTAATTTATTTTTGAGACAGAGCATGAGCAGGGGAAGGGCAGAGAGAAAGGGAGACACAGAATCCGAAGCAGGCACCAGGCTCTGAGCTGTCAGCACAGAGCCGACGCGGGGCTCAAACTCACGGACTGTGAGATCATGACCTGAGCCGAAGTCGGACGCTTAACCCACTGAGCCACCCAGGCACCCCTAGAAAAAAAAAATTTTTATTTAAAAAAATACACTGACTTAAAAGTGAAATTCAACAGTGTATGTGTCAGGGTCCAATTATCACCAAGACACATGTTAAACTAGATAGCAGGAGTGGGCAGAAATTCCCGCTGCCTTTTCTGAACACATCACAATATGGTTCTAATTTAGAAGGAGAAAGGATTAAAATTCTTATACACATGAGCAACATCTCAAATCTTCCTAAACATCTCCCAGTCTTCTAAGACATAGAAGGTATAACTATAAGTTAGTTGTAGATTAAGTATTTAGATAGTTATGTTATTTGTGAAAAGCTTATGGTCAAAATGCCTGGGAAAGTTGACTAGTTTCTGTATTGCCATGCTTCTAGGAACTTTTTAATTTTAATTTAATTTGAGAGAGTGCAAATTAATTTGAACTAGGATATACCGTGTTTCTCAAATCTAATTAGCGACAGAGCCCTTTTGCCCAGAAGTGTTTCATTGCATTGCTGTCCGGGGAACATTTAGAGAAACATTCTACTAAAATCTTGACATGGAGTCTGATTAAAGGGTAGTTTTGTGAATTAAAATTTCTTTATTAATTTCTCTAAGGAGGACAGTTATGAGGTTGGGGTAGCAGAAGGGCCTTCCTGATTGAATAAATGGGAAAACCAAGTTGATAAAACTATTAGAATCTACAAAAGTTCAGCAGAGAATACAAGAATAACTTAGAAAAACCAGTAGCATTTCCTTACACCATCAATGACCAATATATAAGCAATAACACTCATAATTGCAACAAAACATCAGCATAAACAAACTTTCGAACTCTAATAAGGACATGATAATTTAAGTACCTGCTTTTAAGTGGGATAACTTCATATTTTAGGAATGTCAAATTTTTTCCAAATTATAAATGCAATGGAATCTTTGTCAAAATTCCAGCTATATATTTTTTTACACTACACTCATTAAACTTATTCTAAAAGAATAAAAAAAAAAAACAGTTACGACAACCTTAAAAAGAAAAAAGATGCAGGAGTTGCCCTAACAATATTCAGACAACCTACAAAGTCACATGAGATTGATACAAGAAAAGTCAAATTTTTAAAAGAAGAATAGACACAGACCAGTGTCTACGTAAAATGTAAAAAAATTTTAAGTTTATTTATTTATATTGAGAGAGAGTGCAAGTGGTGGAGGGGCAGAGAGAGAGAGAGAAAATCCCAAGCAGGCTCCGCACCACCAGCACAGAGCCCAACGCGGGGCTCGAACCCACAAACCCTAAGATCATGACCTGAGCCGAAGTCGGACACTTAACCGACTGAGCCACCCAGGCGCCCCTGCAGAAGATTTTAATATACAATAGAGAGGCATCATAAATAAACAGAGAAAGGCTACACTGCCTGGTCGATGGTGCTGGGGGAAAAGGTTTAGTATAGGTAGGTCAATAAAACTTGGTTCCCCGTCAAACACTACATACAGAGATGGACTCCAGATGGCTTAAAGACCAGAATATATATAGAATGTAAAACTATGGAGTTAATAGAATGGGTTGTAGGAGAATGCCACTGTGACCTAGAGGAAGGGAAAGACTTGATCAAACTTTAAAAGCATAAGCTATAAGGTTAAAATTATTTGATTACATCAGAACTAATGATTTAGTCTGTGAAGAATGCCATGGACAGTGTCGACAGATAATAGGGAGAAGATATTTGCAATCCAAATACGGGATAAATAAATATATGAGGTGCTTTGGCAAATCCAAAGGAAAAGCATCCCAGTAGGAAAATGGGGTAAAGGATATGAACAGCAATTGACAGAAAAGTAAAGGGGGCCTGCAAGAGACCCTCAAACCCAGTAATCAGATATGTGTAAAGTAAAGCGACAAGATGCCACTTTATACCTACTGGATTTTCAAAAATGTAGAAAGTAAATAATGCCAAGTCTAGCCAAAGGGTGCGGATACAGGAAACCCAATGTAACACAGGTGGGAGTGTTGACTGGTTTAGTTATTCTGAGGAAGGATGTGGCAGTACTTAGTCATTTCAATAAGAACAAAATCTTTGACTCAGCAGCTCTGCTCCGGGAATATCCCAAAGGTATTATTCCCAAAGGTATTATTCTCAGAGGGGTCCGGAAGGAGACACAATGAGAATGTTTATTGCACCATTATTTATGGAAGCAAGCTGGTGTCCCCTTCTGGGAAATCGACCCCACAGAGAAGCATACAACAGAGTAGCCATCTACCCAGCTACATGGATGCTAGACCGCGTGACAAAAGTCATCAGTGAGATGTGTGTAACATTTGAGTCACGTAAATTAAAATACGAAGACAGTACTGTGCTGTGCAAGAATATATACAAATAAAAAGATCTACGTTAACCACATACGTACGTACTAATACATAAGAGGCATCTTATATGGATCAGTGATGATGATGTGCTGTGAACTAAGAAGTCTGATTTATTACTAGACTTTATATAACCTTTACATAGTCATTAAAAAACTATTAATACCTCTCTTTTTCCTCCTTTGATTCTACATCAGGGTTAGTTTAAATTTGTGTGCTATTTCTATTATTGCTCTAGAAGAAACTATTTTGCTGTGATTTGTTTAGGTAAAGTGCAGCTTTCATTGGAGATGTCTATGCCTTTTAGGATAAATATTTCAGAAAAATATCAGGTACCACCTATTCTGTTGCTAGATGTGTACATGTAAATGCTTACTCCAACTAAGTTACGTAGATTCCTTATTAGATTCTACTCCCATGTGGTGGGAAAAAATACACCTATCATTCACTGTTTTCTGAGTTCCAAATGAATAAGCGTTGCATGTGGTTTGACTCTAGAGTCACCATTTCCTTTTGCTTCAAAGAAGTAATCAAGATAATTCTTGGTCTGGTGCTATCCTCCTTCAATGTGTTTTGAATAATTGAGGTGTTTGTTTTTTTTTTACTTTAAAAAAGTATTTACATGTTTTCTTTTTTTTCCACCTTTTTAAAATTTTCATTCATTCATTCATTCATTCATTCATTCTCAAGTTAGTTAACATACAGTGTAGTCTTGGCTTCAGGAGTAGAACCCAGTGATTCATCTCTTACGTATGACACTCAGTTCTCCTCCAAAAAGTGCCCTCCTTAATGCTTGTCACCCATTTAACCCACCCCGACACCCCCCACCCCAATCAACCCTCAGTTCATTCTCTGTATTCAAGAGTCTCTTATGGTTTGCCTCCCTCTCTGCTTTTATCTTCTTTTTCCTTTTATCTTCTTTTTCCTTCCCCTATGTTCATCTGTTAAGGGTTTCAAATTCCACATATGAGTGAAATCATGTAATATCTGTCTTTCTCTGACTGACTTATTTCGCTTGAATAATTAAGATCTTTAATGGAAAATTTTGCAATCTTCTGTCCTAGGAGATTTTACGAAGCCTCTTGGCCCCAAAGGAAGTAATCAGACCAAAAATGATTTCTTAGAAGTTGCCTGAGTGAATCCTTTGAATGAAAGGTATTTTAGAGGCCAAATTTACTCGTCTTCTATTGCTCATTTCCTTGATAACTTTGGTCATTTTCCCAGATTATTCATTAGAAGTTTCTAGCAACTGTTGGAAAGTCTGGAACAGAGATTTGTTCTCCTTTGCAAATGAGAAGCAGCCCCTGGGCACTGATTTCCCAGTGCCACCTGTTCCCAGTGTCAAAGACTTGGCTGCTTCTTGTTCTGGGATTTACTTATCAGGCACCCAGAAGATTAGGTGGAAATGATCCGGTCATTGTAGGGTGCTGAAGGTCACAGAATTGTGATTGGGGCTTGCTCCCAGAACTGGCACGTTAGAGGATTGTGTGGGTGAGCATCTTATCCCCTCTCTATCCCTCTCTACAAGGAGAACTGAATTAGTCACAGAGCAGAAGGAACCATGTCAGCCTGCATAGTTTTCTCTGCTTCTGTGGCATTTGTAGAGCCCACAGGGCTCATTCACTCCATTATGGTGAAAGGCCCGTGCTCAGGGGCTCAGGCCAAGCTTGGGCATCTTGACACTGACCAGTCATGCTTGCCAAATGTTTCCTCTCTTCTTGTGTCATTTTTTTTTTTAATGTTTTTTCCCTTGTTTTATTGAGAAATCATTGCATGTGTCATTTTTTCTTAATAGTTGACCTGTGAGGGAGGTCCAGTCCTAAACTGGTCACAGGAAAACCACATTTTTTTTAATGTTTGTTTGTTTATGAATGACAGAGAGAGAGAGAGAGCACAAGTTGGGAGGGGCAGAGAGAGAGAGACAGAGAATCCCAAGCAGGCTCCATGCTGTCAGCACAGGGCCCAACGTGGGGCTCAAACTCACAAACCGTGAGATCATGACCTGAGCCGAAACCAAGAGTCAGACGCTTAACCGACTGAACCACCCAGGCGCCCCAGGAGAACCACAGCTTTAAAGAGTGAGCCTCCAGTGAAAATTCTTTCAGTTAGACTGGTTTGTATTTTTACTCCTTGACTACATTTTTTTATAGCCAAAATACAACCAGAAAATATGCAATGATTAAGTATCTTTTTTTTTTAAAGTTTATTTATTTTTGAGACAGAGAGAGACAGAGCATGAACAGGGGAGGGTCAGAGAGAGGGAGACACAGAATCTGAAGCAGGCTCCAAGCTCTGAGCTGTCAGCACAGAGCCTGACGCGGGGCTCGAACTCTCGGACTGTGAGATCATGACCTGAGCTGAAGTCGGATGCTTAACCGACTGCGCCCCCCAGGCACCCCGCAATGATTAAATATCTTGCTTTCCCTGGAGCAAGACTCAGATTGGTGAGATTGTCTTTCATCCTGTTCCGATTCCATAAATCCCTGCATTTTCCCTGGTCACTCCAGAGAGTCAGCCAGGTGGGAAATGCCCCCAGACAGAGTCAGGCTGACACTGAAGGTAAAAAGAATCAGTGGGGTGTCAATGTTTAGAAGACATTCTTATCCAGGAAAAAAAGACGTTTGTATTTTGGTCCTGGTTATGGGTAACTTAAGATAATCTTGTTTGCTTACAGCTCAGGCCCTTCTGCAGGATGGCAAACCTTTTAAAGAAAATTTTTAAAGAGATTAGGATTCCAATAATAAAAACATGAAAAGTGCAACGAAACTAGCTTTAAATTATAAAATGTGTAGGATAGGATTTCATTTTTATAAAATAGACAACCCATATTTGTACACAGAAAAGATTGGAAGGCTATACATTGAAATTTTTTAAAAATGTTTTTATTTATTTTTGAGAGAGGGACAGAGCATAAGCTGGGAGGGGCAGAGAGAGAGGGAGACACAGAATCCGAAGCAGGCTCCAGGCTCTGAGCTGTCGGCACAGAGCCTGATGCAGGGCTTGAACTCAAACTATGAGATTGTGACCTGAGCCGAAGTTGGACACCTGACTGAGCCACCCAGGCACCCCTTTTTAAAAATTTTTTAATCTTTATTTATTTGAGTGAGAGAGCGCGCGCGCACACACACACACACACACACACACACACACACACACACAAGCATGAGTGGGGGAGGGGCAGACAGAGAAGAGGAGACAGAATCCCAAGCAGGCTCCAGGCTCTGAGCTGTCAGCACAGAGCCTGATGTGGGGCTCGAACCCACAGACCGTGAGATCATGACCTGAGCTGAAGCCAAACGCTCAACTGACTGAGCCACCCAGTGCCCCTGTAATTACTCTTTAAATTCGCATAGCGCATTACTGTCCAATGAAGGAATTGTACTGACACGAACTCATTCAGTCCTCATCACAATCTGTGGGTGGGCAGTGGGCAGATAGCACTATTCCCTTCCCCCTTTATTTCTCCCCAGAGCACTCACCGCCCTCCAACATGCCTGGCATTGGCTTATTTTTGTTTTCCCCACATGAGAACATAACCTTCATCAGGGCAGGGATTACTGTCTCTTCTGTTCGCTGCTGGCATATAGCAGGCACTCGGTAAATATTGGTTGAATGAATTAATGAATCATAGAAGAGTAGTCAGAGAAAGACAAATATCATATGACTTCACTCATGTGGAATTGAAGAGACAGAAGAGATGAACATAAGGGAAGGGAAGCAAAAATAACATAAAAACAGGGAGGGGGCAAAACATAAGAGACTCTTCAATATAGAGAACAAACAGGGTGGCTGGAGGGTTGTGGGTGGGGGGATGGGCTAAATGGTCAAGGGGCATTGAGGAAGACATTTGTGGGGAGGAGCACTGGGTGTTATCCGTAGGGGATGAATCACTGGATTCTACTCCTGAAATCATGATCGCACTATATGCTAACTTGGATGTAAATTTAAAAATAATAGGGGCGCCTGGGTGGCGCAGTCGGTTAAGCGTCCGACTTCAGCCAGGTCACGATCTTGCGGTCCGTGAGTTCGAGCCCCGCGTCAGGCTCTGGGCTGATGGCTCGGAGCCTGGAGCCTGTTTCCGATTCTGTGTCTCCCTCTCTCTCTGCCCCTCCCCCGTTCATGCTCTGTCTCTCTCTGTCCCAAAAATAAAATAAAAAACGTTGAAAAAAAAAATTTAAAAAAAAAAAAATAATAATAATAAATAATAAAAAAAAAAATTGAACTGAAAAAAAAAAAAATGAACCATGGAAGAATAAACTAAAGCCCAGAGAGGTTAGAAGACTGCCTGAGGTCGCACAGCAAGTACACGGAGTAGCTGTTGAACTGCATCTTGTCTCTGTGTGTTCTTATGGCTCTGTCTACACTTGTTCAGGTTTCCCAGGGTGACTGTGGTATTCGAGCGGACCCAGGAGGTACCAGGGGAGGGGGAATTCGGCAGTTGAGAAAGCTGAAGATGAGTTAACTGCCACCAGAAAGAGCTCCCAGAACCCTCAAGATAAAAGTGCAGGCTCCTTGCTAAGGGGAGGGAGAGCACCTTCTGCTGATGGCCAAAGGCTTAATTTCATTTACAGCCTCTCTTTTTCATCCTGGGAACAGTTTTCCCTTGTAATCACCTGCAAGCGATTTGTGCTAATGCACGAGTCATGGGCTTCCTAAAAAACATAGCATCAAAATGAGGAAACTGCCTGGTGATTACCTGAGCCGGCTGTCTAAAAAGGCAGTCAAGACAGGGGTGCCTGGGTGGCTCAGTGGGTTAAGCATCCAACTTCGGCTCAGGTCATGATCTCTCGGCTCATGAGTTCGAGCCCCGCGTCAGGCTCTGTGCTGACAGCTCAGAGCCTGGAGCCTGCTTCCAATTCTGTGTCTCCCTCTCTCTCTGCCCCTCCCCTGCTCACACTCAGTCTCTCTTTTGCTCTCAAAAATACATAAACATTAAACAAAACAAAACGGCTGTTAAGATAATCAAACTTACCATGGATCCGGAAGAGCCCTCAGAGACCAAACAGTCCAGCCTGCCATTTTACAGATGAAAAAGAGGCCCAGGGAGATCAGGTGGCTTGCTGGGGGTTACAGACGCCTGGCTTGGCCCCATAACTCTCTTCTTTCCTCACTGTCCATCACCCCGATGCTCCCAGAGGTAAAATGGGAATTAACCCAAATGCAGGACAACAGTTCATGGAAAGGGATGCCTACCTCCACTGGATCTTGTTAACCTTATAGATAAAACTGTCAGTTATTTTACCAGCAAAATAGGCTTATTCAGGAAGAGCAGAGGAATTGCAATTCAGGACATATAAACTATGGCAAAGTCATAGGCAAGTCGGGAGAACGGAGAAGAACCCTCATTTATAGAGGGTGTTAAGAGGGGCTGTTATAAACACAAAGCCCACTGGAGAAAACTGGGAGTTCAAAGTGTAGTGGCTTTTCATTGGCCGAGTTGGAACAGTCTCTCATTGGCTGGGCTGTTGCCAGGCAAGGAGAAAATCTTCCTCCTGCTGGGGTGGTAAAGTGCAGGCTTCTTCCTGTTGGGAATGCAAAGTAGGTCTCTTCCTGTTGGTTCTGCAACTGAGGCCTCTGGTAGGAGGTGAGAACTGTCCCTTCTGGCCTCCCGACTCCATTTCATTGGAAGTTCTCTTTATTCCGTTTCACAATTGCATCCCTGGGTACTACACGGTCCACATTTATCTGGGGAAACAGTCACATGAAAATCATGCTATGCCCTGTAGGTAATTAATTAAGAACTACAACTTCTGAGTCTTTTGGACTTTGCTACTCTCTCCACCTCTTGATTGAGAGACAAGAAATTGATTTTTTTAAATGTTTGTTTATTTTTGAGAGAGAGAGAGAGAGAGTGTGTGTGTGTGTGTGTGTGTGTGTGTGAGCAGGGGAGGGGCAGAGAGAAAGGAGGGCAGAGGATCTGAAGCAGGCTCCACGCTGATATCAGAGAGCCCAGTGCAGGGCATGAACCCATGAATCGAGAGATCATGACCTGAGCTGAATTTGGACGCTCAGCTGAACCACACAGGCACTCCGAGACAAGGAATTGATTTCAAAACCAGTTGGTCTAGGTATGTTTGCTTCCTCTTTTTTTGTTTTTATTTTTTTGGACTGAACTAATTAGTGTAGATCTGGATTTGTCTGAATTCATGATTCTCTGCGCTTTGTCTTGCCCCTGAAATTGCATTCTAATCCTACATGACATTTGTCTGGTTTCCCCAGCAACCATCTCAAAAACCATAAACAGCAGATTAAGGCTTTGAAGGGAGAAGTGAGAGCTGCACAGTCTTGGCTGGGAGGTAAGATCTCGGGTGTTCAGGGGCAGCTGGGTGGCTCAGTCAGTTAAGCGTCCCACTCTTGGTTTCAGCTCAGGTCACGATCTTACGGTTCATGGGATTGAGACCCAGTTTGGGTTCTGTGCTGACAGTGCAGAACCTGCTTGGGATTCTCTCGCTCTCTCTCTCTCTCTCTCTCTCTCTCTCTCTCTGCCCCTCCTCCACTCTCATACACTTGCATGCACTCTCTCTCTCTCAAAATAAATAAATAAATTTTAGGGGCACCTGGGTGGCTCAGTCAGTTAAACATATGGCTTCAGTTCAGGTCATGATCTCCCGGTTTGTGAGTTCGAGCCCCACGTTGGGCTCTGTGCTGACAGCTCAGAGCCTGGAACCTGCTTCAGATTCTGTGTCTCCCTCTCTCTCTGCCCCTCCCTGGCTCGAGCTCTGTCTCTCCATCTCTCTCTCTCTCAAAAGAAATAGATAGACCTTAAAAAAAAGGTTTTAAAAAGCCTATTTAAAAAATAAACTTAAAAAAAATACAAAAATAAAAAAAATCTCAGGTGCTCAGGAGGCTAGTTTGTGGCAAAATACCCTCTGCTGACAAAGAAAGGATGAGTTGGAGCATTTGAGTATTTTCCATGTGGAAAGAGCAGGGGTTTTTTTTGTTATTTTTAAATCTCCAAGCAGCTAAGAATCCATATGGTACATCTGAAACAGGGGTGGTTTGTTGGGTAATTTTGTAAGCAATTTTCATTGACTGATGAAACTGTTTTATATCAACATTATCATCTTTACAGGGAAAAGAACATGGAAGATGGCCACATTTATATCCCACCAAATTCCCTTTAAGTGGTTTCTTTTTTTTTAAGTTATCTCTACTCTGTACCCCATGTGGAGCTTGAACTCAGGACCCTAGGATCAAGAGTTGTATGCTCCACTGACTGAGCCGGCCAGATGCCCCTCCCTTCACATCTTAATCAGCATATGGACATATATTTTATATCGTCAGAGTTTGTGTGTGCCATTTTCATTCTCTACCTCTATACTCTAATGGATAAACACACTCTTGTGTCTCCTCTACTCTCAAGAAATTGCTTTACTTCCGACACTTCCGACACCGTATGTGTGCTGGGGGGAGGTGGGGTCCCCACATCAAGCAATTCTGCCACACCCACTAGGTGTCCTCTAATGTAACTCGATTCTCACACTATCTACCAGGAGTTAGCATCAAATCCCCCAGGTTAAGGACTCAGTCCCCCAAAACTATTTCCTTCTCCCCACCTTCAGTTGTGAGTCATAGGTCCAGATGGTTACCTCTGCTTCCAACTGGTATAAATCAGAGGTTCCCATGGTCCCCTCCTCGGGCTCAATTAATTTGCGAAAGCAGCACACAGAACTCGAGCAAACAGTTTACTTACTAGACTACCTGTTTATTACAAAGGATATTAAAGGATACAAATGAACAGCCAGGTGAAGAAATATATAGGGTGAGGTCTAGAAGGGTCCTGAGCACAGATGCTTCTGTCCCCATGGAGTGTGGGGTGTGACACTTCCTGGAACAGGGACATATTTGTGTTCACCAAATTGGAAGTTCTCCAAACTCTATCCTTTTGGATTATTACTTTTTTAATTTTTAGATGTTTGTTTATTTTTGAAAGAGAGAGAGCATGTGTGCGGGAGGGGCAGAGAAAGAGGGAGACAGAAGATCCCAAGCGGGCCCTGGACTAACAGCAGAGAGCCTGATGTGGGACTCGAACTCACGAACCATGAACCTTCATGACCTGAGCTGAAGTCAGAGGCCAACTGACTGAGCCACCCACGTGCCCCATATCCTTTTGGATGTTAATGGAGGCTTCATTACACAGGCATGGTTGATTAAACCATTGGCCATTGGTGATTGATTCAACCTCCAGGCCTCTTCCCCCCTTGGATGGGGAAGGACAATAAAATGCCAACTCTGTAATCACTTGGCTGGTTCTGGCAACAAGTTTCCACCCTTGGGTGAACTAGAGACCTTCCAAAAATAATTTCATTAAAATAAACTCAGGTGTGGTTGGAAGGGGCTTGTTATGAATAACGGAAGACGCCCATTTCACCCCTATTATTCTGAAGCGATTTCAGGAATGAGGGCAAAAGCCAACTATTATAACGAAAGATGTCACTATTGCTCTCATCGGGAAATTATAAGGGTCTGGGGAGCTGTGAGCCAGGAACCATAGACAAAACCCAAAATATATATTTATTATAGATCACAACATCACATCCACACATCTCCACAAATTGCAAGTAGTATTTGTATGCCTGGTGCCTCTGTTATGAAGCACAATCGGCTTGGCCGTTCTCCATCACTTGGAATTGTAGTCATTTCTAGTTTTTACAACGTGTGGAATATCACTTGGTAATTTTGTTCCTGTTGCCTGATGTAGCACCTTAGATGCCCTGTTCCTGGTGTTAACCTTACACATAAAACTGCCAGTTATTTCACCAGCAAAATAGGCTTATTCAGGAATAGCAGAGAATTACAATTCAGGACATGCAAGTTACGGCAAAACCATAAGCAACTCCAGTGAACAAAGAAGAACTTCCTTTTATAGAGGGAAGGGGGTAGTTGGGAGGGGCTGTTATAGACAAAAATTTCATTGGAGGAAACTAGGAGTTCAAATGTAATGGCTTTCCATTGGCTGAGTTGTGCCAGTCTCTCATTGGCTGGGCTGTTGCCAGGCAAGGAGAATATCTTCCTTCCTAATGCTGGGGTACTAAAGTGCAGGCTTCTTTCTGTGGGGAACATAAGGTATTCCCTTTCTCTTGATTCTGCAGTCGATTAGGAGTGGTAGAGGGTAAGAGCTGCCCCTTCCGGCCTTCCGACTCCATTTCACATGAGGTTTCCTTTATTCCAGTTCACCACTGATTTGCCCAACAAGTAAATGAAAGCCCGTGGTCAGGCCAGCTCTGTACTGGGAGCCACCCAGGACAGGGGCATGTTTCCTTGCCCGCCCTGGGCTCAGGCTCTATGCGTGTAAAACCCCAGGGAGACTGGAAGGTGTCTGAGTTGTGTCCAGCTCAGTCAAAAGGAGGGTCAGTGATTCTGGTTGTGGAAGCCTCCACTGCTCAGGACATGAACGGACTCATCAGCAACCATCCGGTGGCCTTCTCTGCATCTTTCCTCCCCGTTAGCAATTCCAGTCTGCCCGTCTTCCAGAATATCTCCCAAATCTGACCACCTCACAAGATCTGATCTCTGCCTGCCTCTGACCTTATCCTTATCCTGTCTACTCTGCCTTCAACCCCTACTCTGGTCAACCACATTGGCCTTCTGGACTTTCCCTCCTTCCGGAATGCTCTCCTGCTCTAGTGTTCCTTGTACTTTCTTGCTTGTCCTAGTTAAAAAAAAATCAACACAGTAAATTTGAAGATTTAATTGGCTTTCTTAAGGGATTCACGAGTCAGACAGCATCCCTCCTAGTAAGTAGAGGGGAGCTCTGAGAAGTCACACAAAACAGAAGGTTTCTATAGGAAGGAGGGTGGGGAAAGGAAGTTATTAGCAAAAAAGATAAGGTATTGTTTCAGGCAAGGTCATTTTCCCTGTAGGGGAAGGGAAGAACAGGGCGTTTTATCATGCAGATTACCTCATCTTTCTTTGGAGAACAGAGAGGGCCCATGTGACAGATTACCTCACTGGTGCTGACCAGAAAATTCCTGACTGATCCTTGAAGGCTACATTTCTGGGGGAGGTTGAAACTGCAATTAGATTAGGTTTAATCCTGAGTTTTGTGACTTGGCCTAGCATAAGTGACTCCATCTTGGGCCTGTGGTTTTCTTCTTAACATCCTTCAGGCTCAGCTCACCTGTCTTCTCCTGGTAGGTGGTCCTTACCCTTCCTCCCCTGAAGGGACCCCTGCCTCCTACTTGTAGCGATCAACGACAGCATGTTATTATTTCTTTCAAAGGACTTTTCATAGATTGTCTTTCTCTCTCACAGTTGCCATCTTTTTGTGCTTGAGTATCAGCTGTTTCCCCCACCTCCGCTGGAAAGTGAGGTCTACAGGGTGGGGCAGGACCTCTGCTGACTCTTCTCCACCTTGCAGAGTGCCTGGCCTGTAGTGAACATTCAGGAGGACTTAATGAATGCATCCCCAGAAAGATGAAGGTTACCTAGAGCCTTTCCATGCTTCTGCCTCTCTGGGCTTGGCTCAGGTGTCTGACCCTGGTCCACTCTTTATGGAGGAGGCTGGTGAAGGGAGGGGTTCTGTTCCTAAATCTAGGAACAGAAGTAATGTGCAAAGTCATTCTGGTATAGCAGGTGTCCTATGACTTGGTTGGTCTGGGTTAAGGGAGAAAGCAGAAGGCGGTGGGGGGGGAGGGGCGTCAAGCCATGGATGGCAGATGGCTGAAGACCACCAAATCCCATGCAGGGGGGACCTACCCAGAGACGTCAAGGTCCCCTTTGTGTTAGCACATCCCCGTCCCCAGCCCCTATCACTTAGCATAGTAATTCTCCCATGTATCCAGCATTTTATAAATATTATCTCACTTTTTACTTTATTTATTTTAATTGTTTTTGATGTTTATTTTTGAGAGAGAGAGATAGAGACAGAGCACGAATAGGGGACGGGCAAAGAGACGGAGGTAGACGCAGCATCCGAAGCAGGCTCCAGACTCTGAGCTGTCAGCACAGAGCCCAACGTGGGGCTCCAACCCATGAACCATGAGACCATGACCTGAGCCAAAGTCGGGCACTTAACTGACTGAGCCACCCAGGCGCCCCAACATCATCTCAGTTTTAATCCTCATCAGAACTATACTGGGGTAAGGATATTATCTTCATCGAACCAAAAGAAACTGAGTCTCAGAAAGGTTTAAAAAAACATCCTATCGTGGCACCTGCGTGGCTTAGTTAAGCGTCTCTTGGACCTGTCTCTGGGCTAGGTCATGAGTTTGAGCCACGCGTTTGGCTCTGGGCCGACAGCGCAGAGCCTTCTTGGGATTCTCTCCCTCCCTCTCTCTCTCTGCTCTCCCCTGCTTGCTCTCTCTCTCTCAAAATAAATAAACTAAAAACATTAAAAAAAAATTTTTTTTTTAATTAAAAAATCCTGTCTTGCAATGAAGTTAGGATCAGAACCTGAGACCACTGACTTTGGAGCCCTTGACCCCATGCACATCCCAGCAAGAGCTTCTGGCAGCATCTGGAAGTGGCCGTAGAGATCTCAGATCCCAGAGCCTGAGCAGACTGTCACTGGGTGCCCCTCCCTTCTTCATGGCCCCTGCTTTGTGGACAGGTCCCCCTCTCCCGCCACAGTGAAGCTCTTTGAAGCCAAGGGTTGTGTCTCAGTTCTTTGGTGAAGCAGAATCTCAGAATTATACTTCTTTAAAAAAAATTTTTTTTAACATTTATTTATTTTTGAGAGAGACAGAGAGACAGAGAGAGAAACAGAGCACAAGCACAGGAGGGGCAGAGAGAGAGGGAGACACGGAATCCCAAGCAGCCTCCAGGCTCCGAGCTGTCGGCACAGAGCCCACGCGGGGCTCGAACTCACAAGCGTAAGATCCTGACCTGAGCCGAAGTCCGACGCTCAACTGGCGGAGCCACCCAGGTGCCCCTCAGAATGTACACTTCTCAATCTTTGTGAATAAATACCACCTGGAGTTTCCTGTGAAAACACGGTGGACTCGGTTCTGCCAACCTGGGAGGAAGTGGGCAAGTCTTGGACGGCATTTCACAGGCGGCCCGTGGCAAAGCCAGTAGGCCCATAACCCAGCACTCTCTGTAAATACTCCTGGTTCTGTCACTAACCTTCGATGTGACTTTGGGCCACTCGCCTCTGCTTCCCAGGCCTCAGTTTCCCTGTTTAGAAAAGGAGAGGGCTTGGGATTCTCCTAAGACCTCTTCCCTCTTTCTGTACATGTTGGTTGAAGGCCTGTGGTGTGCCAGGGTTAGAGTGCCGGGGGTAGGGCAGCGAGCCGGTCTGATCGAGGAAACGGGGCAGGTTCCCCAGGGCAGAGTTTTTGACCTTGCTAGTTATCAAACCTGCTGTAACACCTGGCGGCTGTCTAAACCCCAACCTGCCCCCAAACCTTCCAATCAGATGAACACAATCCCACTTTCAAGATCCCTCCATCCGGCCTGCGGTATGTCAGGTGCCTTCTCCCCGCTTTCGCCCTAGGAGAAAACGGACCTGGAAGAGGTGGCCGGCTGGGCTGCGCGCCCCGGACGAGGAGCCAGAACTGGAATCCCAAAAAGGACCCAGGCCCGGGAGAGGCGCGAGGACACCACGGGGAGGCGCCGCCACTCCAGCGTCCCTGCCCTGGCGCCCCCGGGGCGGTCCCCAAGGCCGTGGGGCCGAGGGGCCGAGGGGCGAGCTCGGCCCCTCCCCAGGATCACCTGCGCCGGGCGGGGCGGGGCCGGGGGCGGGATCCCCGGCGGGAAGAGCCCGGGCGGCGGCGCCGGCGGGAGGGCGAGCGGGCGGCGGCGCGGGGCGGGCGGCTCGCCGGGCAGGTAAGGGGCACCGGGACGCACCCGGGCCTGCGGGGGGCACACGGGCGGCCGGGCTCCGGCGCGGCGGCTCGCGGTCCACCTGCCGGCCGCCCTGGGCGAAGGAGAGCCCGGAGGGGGTGGGGGGAGTGAGGGGTTCCGGGTGTCGCCCCACTTTCGTTAGAGGGAGGGCCAGGAGTGTGCGCGCGGGGGCAGCGGTCAGGGCTGGTGGGAGGAAAGTTGATCATCTCCCGTGGGGCTTGGAGATGGGGATGGGGCAGGCGTAAAGGTGCCCGGAGTGCCAGACAAGCTCAACTGAGAGCAGGGAAGCCCCCTTGGACTGCGTTTGGGGGGTTGACACTTCGGCATGGAGGAAGCAAGTCGGTCCTTTGTCCCGCCCCCCCAGCACGCCTCTGCGGAGAGCCTGAGACTCCCCGGAAGAAAGGGGAGCTGACCTGGCCGGCCGGGAGGTGTAAGGGGCTTTGAACCGCTCAGGACCAGTGTTTGCTTCATCTGTGAAATGGGCGTCTTGGTGGGTGGGCCCTATGCGGAGGCCCCCACCCCTCCGGGAGGAGGATCTGCGATTCTAGGAGATGAAAAGCCACGTTAGGGTTCGGATCAGCAAGTTCAGTAGACACGTTGCAGAGCAGCTGCTGGGTGGCTCGCCGGACAAGCTGCTCCAGAGGAAAGAGGCAGGCAGGGCTGCTGTTCAACCGCCTGGGGACCTGGGTGGGAGGAGGAGATGGGTGTGTCACAAATACTAGGGCTGGTTTAGGGGGACCAAGGAAGCCCTCTAGTCTGGGAGGAGGATCTAGAAGGCTTCTCGGAGGAGATGGGATTGAAAGCACTGTGCTTGGGGGCCGGTGCTTTGCAATCAGTCAACCTGGGTGTCGGAATCCCTGCAGCGCCCCTTAGCCTTGGGCCAAAGCCTTCATTCCTCTGTGGTTCAGTTTGATGTACTCGTTAAAAGAAGCTGTCTCTCCGAAATATTAAGTACTATAATCCATATAAAGCACTCAGTACAGGGTCTGTATATAGTAGGCGCTCCACAAACATAAGCTATTAATTTCCACTAGACTGAAGCTCCTGGGGGACAGGGACAATGTCACAGTGTCCGTTCGGTTTGCCATTATATCGGCATAGAGTAGGTCTCACTACATCTTTTTTTGAATGAACGAATGATGAATGGGTATGTAGTAACTGTTTGACACGTGGTGAGTAGTCAGCCAATAGTAGTGAATTTAGAAATGGCCAGATCCCAACAGGAGGGTATGGATATAGAAGACAATGGTTTAAGCGGACGGAATAGTGTAAATCAAAGCCCAAAATAACAGATCCGGGATCCCTGCTTCCTATGG
Source organism: Panthera tigris (assembly GCF_018350195.1). Lineage (NCBI taxonomy): Eukaryota > Metazoa > Chordata > Mammalia > Carnivora > Felidae > Panthera > Panthera tigris. Next base: position 18,174,977 of record NC_056667.1, read on the forward strand.
GGAGGAGAGGTAACATGATTAGTATATCCAGAGCATAGAGGTAGGGAAGGGCACCCAAAATCCTGGAATCCCAAATCCCACACGGATTTGGTGAAGGAGCCACATGGTAATATGTGAAGGAGCTGGAAGTGTGTGTAGGTCAAATACCTTTCTCATGTCCTCTCAGTGACCATCTCAAAGTTATGGGGGTAAAGGAAGGAAGGGGGCCAAGAGACAGCAAAGGACCATGGGTACCTGATGGGAGCAGAAGATGAAAAGGGGAAGGAGCCCCCGGGACCCCTCCATGGGGGTGGGGCGTTCCTCACCTTGACCCTGCTGGTGTCTGTGCCGCCAATGGTGAGGTGGTCAGAGGGGGCAGTGTGGTGCCAAGCAGGCCAACCGCTGGGTGTGTGTGTGACAAGCCAGGCACACAGTGAGCTGGGTTAGAGGAATGTGCTGTGACTTTAGGGGAATCTGCTGTAGTAGTTTTATATCAACGGCTAATCCTAGAGGCCAGTTCCTGTGCTCCCTGTCGCTCTATGGACTGTGGCCAATCCAGCCTCAAGCCGGGAGGAACTGTGTCTTTGGGAATAGAACCACTCGAAGTGAAGTGAAGGGCCTTTCTCTTTTCTGAAGTCCCGGAAGGCAGATGTTGGGTTTCCACCTCCCCGGGGTGACCAGGAAGATGTAAGAGGCAAAGGTCGGAGGTGGAGGGAGAGTTTGGGGGGGGAACACATCCACAGGAGATCAGAGGCACTGTACCCCTCGAAAGAGCTGGGTTCATAACTTCTCCTCATAGCGCTTTCCATAATTTCCATAATCATTTGTTCAATTTGCAATTTGCCCTGGACAAATCAGTGCCCCCAGAGACCCGCGGGGGTCCGAAGAGAAGGAATACAACACCCACACTGATCCCCTCCCCACTGGTCCTGGGACACAGGGTCACAGTGTGTGAGGGCTTCGGGGACCCTTGGCAGTAAGAGAGGGCACCCTCCATTTAAATTTGTTTTTTTTTAATGTTTACTTATTTTTGAGAGAGAGAGAGAGAGAGAGGGAGACACACACTCCGAAGCAGGCTCCAGACTCCCAGCTGTCAGCACAGAGCCCGATGCGGGGCTCGAATTCACGAACCGTGAGATCAGACCTGAGCCGAAGTCAGACGCTCAACCGAACGAGCCACCCAGGCGCCCCAAGAGGGCACCCTCCATTTAAGGGTGTGGAAGCAGAGGCCACCCAGGCAACCCCCTAGGCTGGACTCTTGCTGTCAGATGGACCTGGGCAGATGCACACTTTGCAGGCTGCCATCGAAGGGCCCCTGAAGGCGGCCTCGAAGCCGCAGCCTGTTTATTTCTCCTGGACAATGTCCAAGCCCTGTGCGTGCTGCCCCATCACCTTCCCCACCTCCATCCAGCCTGCTGATGCAGTCATTGGCATCTTGGCTTCTGGCATCCCACTCTTTGCTTTGGGATCTGGCAGGATGGATCCCTCTTTGTTTTCCCTCAAACAAATTCCTTATCGGAACCAGAGATCCTAGGGCAGGCAGGAGGAGGTAGGTAGGAAGAAGGGGGACTGAGCCAAGGCAGAGAGCGGCTGTGGATTCCTGAGCAGGGCTGGGGTGTAGGTAAGGCTGAGGGAGGTGTGGCAGGGGAGGCGGGAACCTCTCCTGTGGTTTGAACTCCCGGGAGTGGTGGCTGCAGGCTGGCCTAAGGAAGGAAAAGAGGGTGTGCCAGTCTCTCAGACAGAGAGGCCTGTAATTCGGCCAGCTTCAGGGCCTGCTGTGAGCGGCCTCCTGCCTGGGCCGCCACTCCTGAGCCGCTGGGGCCCTTGGTGGGACTGCCACATCCTATCGTGGCTGCTGGGGGCCTTGAGGAAGCGGGGCAGGTGGTGCAGACCCCGGAGAGCCGGTGCGCCCTGCTCCAGGCCAGCCTTGGGCAGAAGTCAGCAGCAGGCCTGGGCGAGGAGCAAGGGGTTGGACCTCTGCTTTGGAGTTGTGGGGTCTTGTTTAAGCCATGACACCTCTCTGAGCCTCAGTTCCCTAATTTATTAGAGAGAAAACTATCCACAGCAGTCACTCAATAGATATTAGCTTCCCTTCCCCTTTATTTATTTATTTAAAATATTTATTTTTGGGAGGGGAGCGGGGAGGGGCAGAGGGAGAGAGAGAGAGGATCTGAAGCAGGCTCTGTGCTGACAGCAGAGAGCCGGATGTGGGGCTCGAACTCACAGACCCTGAGATCATGACCTGAGCCGGAAGTCAGACGCCTGACCCTCGGAGCCACCCAGGAGCCCCTCTCTTCCCCTTTTAAGAAACTTGTGTCTTGGGAACTGTGGAGCCAACCTGGAGGGCAAAGAGCCTCCGAATTTTTGAATTCCTGCACAGTTTACACACCATTCACTCATCCCACTTCTCCAGGGCTACCAACGCCCCCGGCCTGCACTGGGGATTCAGACACACCCCCGGTTTCTTGCAGACCCCCCAGCACAGCACCCTGGCTTTGCTCGGAAGCTTCTGTATATTCCTACACCTGGGGTATCTCCTCAGTCTCTTTCTTGTGCCGTCAAAAGCAATTGTGTAACTAGTTCCCCCACTGCTGTACCTCATCCCATCATCCCCCTCCCCCAGATTCTCTGAGGTTTCAGCCTGCAGGTCACAGAGGGAAACAAAGGCGCGCCCACACGGTGCTAAATGCTCCCCGCATGCCTCCCTCCCTGTAACACCCACAGCATCCCAGGAAGCCAGTTAGGAGGATTCCCTAGTTCCGTACCAAGGTTCGGAGACATGTGCAACCTTCCGGTTGTCACAGAGGTAACCAGTGATGCATCCTGACTTTCCTAGGCGGTTCTGCCTTCAAGGGCCCCTTCCTCCATAAAAATATCAAAAGTTTTATTTACGACTGCATTGAATAATTAATTAATAATTAATTAAATAATTAATATTTAATTTTTAAATTCAAACTTTTAATTTTTAAATTTAATATATTTAATATTTAATTGAATCTATATTTAAGTAATATATATATTTAATATACAGTTTTGAGGTTTATTTATGTTGAGAGACACAGAAACAGTGTGAGTGGGAGAGGGGTGGAGAGAGGGAGAGACAGAATCCCAAGCAGGCTCCGCACAGTGTGGAGCCTGACCTGGGGTTCAAACCCACGAAGGTGCGAGACCATGACTTGAGCCAAAACCAAGATGACACTTAACCGACTGAGCCACCTGTTGGTTAGTGGGGAGCCCACTGTCTCCCCATGTCTCCCCAATGCCCCACTGCATTGGTATATTAAAACATTTTCTTCAACCTAGAAGTTCCTCTTTTCTTCTGTTTTGAAAGAAATGGAAACATTTTTGTGGGCCCGGGGGCTTTGTCTCCTGTGCCCAGTGGCAACGTTGGCCCCAGAGCTAATAGGCCTGGAAATCCAGCCGACGCCCGTGGGGTCGCTGTGAAGTTCTAACTCCTCCCTGCGCTGCTCTTTAGCAGTTAAAAAAAAAAGTGAACAAAGAACTGGGGGAAAGGACTGGTTATCTGAAACCGTACCACCTGGAGTGGTATTAATAGTTCTTTCTGGAAAAGAAAACTTGATTCGTATATCCCACCCCCCCGCCCCCCCACCCTTCAACCCCCTCCCTGCCTTGCTGGTTTTGGACCAAAACTTTAAAAACATTTTTAAAAATATTTATTTATTTATTTATTTATTTATTTATTTATTTATTTATTTTTGAGAGAGAGAGAGAGAGAGAGAGAGAGAGAGAGAGAGAGCGCGCACTAGTGGGAGAGGAGCAGAGAGAGAGAGGGAGACACAGAATCCGAAGCAGACTCCAGGCCCTGAGCTGTCAGCACAGAGCCCTCCCTGGGGCTCGAACCCACAAACTGTGAGATCATGACCTGAGCCGCAGTTGGATGCTAAACCGACTGAGTCACCTGGGTGCCCCTTGACCAAAACTTTTTAAAGGTCAAGCCCGCTGAATCCTCCTTCTCAAAAACTCCAGATGCCCTACCTGGGGCTTTTCTCCAGTCACAGACCTTAAGGAGAACTGGTTTGCCCAGAGGACAAAGGGGATTCATTTATTTTTTAGAAATAGCTCCAAGTTCCTGCCTAAGCCCCGAAATCAATATCATTGGTCATCATAATAACAACAACAATAATTAACACATTTGCGCGCTCTCCGAGTACGGGGTGCTGTGCCAATCCCTGGGTGCACGTTGTTTCCTAAAAGCCTCGGTAACCCTACGGATAGATACTGTGATTATCTCCATTTTGCAGATGAAGAAACTGAGGCTTAGGGAGACTGAGTGGCCCAAGTGGCAGGGGGTCTGCTGGTTGATTGTCAAAGCATAACCTCCACGAGGGCAGGGACTGTTTCCCACTGTCTCCCCATCACCCGGCACGATGTCTTGGTACACACGAGCCTTCAATACAGAATGAATGTTTGACCCCAGAGCCTGACCTCCTAACCTCTCCTCTGTCCTGCTCTTTAGGGAAGCTTACCTGCTTCTGGTCCTGCCCTTACGGGGCAAAAATTGGTAGCTACAGCCCAGGGGTGGTCTGGGACGGGTCAAAACTGGGGGCAGACTTGAATAGAACAGGCAAAGGTGGAGGCATTCACTGCCCCATCGACACCCCTCCTACCACCCCCACCCCCAGCCTATGGAATCCCACTGGGAGAGTCTACCCCTCGCCCAGGCCGCTGCCCGGCTAGTAACTCAAAGGTGCAGCCTGACAGTCACGCAGGAAGAGTGCGGCAGGAAGGGAATGGCCGAGGGTGTGTCTGTGTGGCTCTCCACCCTGGGGCCCATCTTTTTTCCTCTCCTGTTAGGCCTTTGGCCCTTCCCCGGGGTTCATTTACAGCCAGATAGCTGGTACCCCCAGGGGAACTTGAACTCACCTGACAAAGTAATTAGACACCTAAGAAATACAGCTACTGTAAAAGAAGGACAATAAACCAAGCTACACGTTCCATCTGAAGCAGAATTATTGAAGCAGGGGGACCAAGATTTGAAAAAAAAAAAAATTTATGTTTATTATTTTGAGAGAGAGAAAGAGCGCAAGCAGGGGAGGGGCGGAGAGAGAGGGAGACACAGAATCTGAAGCAGGCTCCAGGCTCCGAGCGGTCAGCACAGAGCCCGATGCGGGCTCAAACTCATGAATCATGAAATCATGGCCTGAGCCGAAGTGGGATGCTTAGCCGACTGAGCCACCCAGGTGCCCTGGGACCAAGATTTTAAAGTAAAACCTGATCATAATACTTAAGGAGATAAGAGCAGACGTTTGTCAAACGATGCAAGAATAAGAAGTCGTAGGTGAGAACCAAGTGGAAACATGAGCTATTTAAAATAAAGGACCGAATAGACCGGTGTAAATATCAGGATGGAGAATTCACTAGTCAAGAGCCAATTCGGGTTGAGAATTATCCCCCCCAGAGCAGGAAAAGATAATGAGGTAACAAATAAAAAAGAAAAGCAGAGAGAGATGGACAGTAGGAGCAGGAGTCCCCAAAGGAGAGGAAAACAGAAATGGAGAGGGGAAATAAGGAATCAGATGATGGAGAGTAAACATTCCAGAATTAAAGAAACATGGATGAACTCAGATTAAAAGGGTTCCTAGAGGAGCCAACGGGAGAAATAAGGGAAAATCCACACTGATGGGGGTGAAATTGAGAAGAGGAAGAGCAGAGAGAGAGAGAGAGAGAGAGATGATGACCCTTACGAAGGAACCAAGAATCTGATGGCCATTCGATTCCTCACTATGGACTCTTGATAAAGGAAGCCACAAAGTTATTAACAACTGAAGAGAAGGACTCTTTCCATCCAGCGTTTGAAAGCCAGCCGAACTGTCACTCACACATGAGGTCATAATAAAGATATTCCTAGGTAAATAAGACTGCCGGAGGGGAAGTACACAGACCCACACCGAAAATCTTCTTAGAGGAGATACTTCAATAATGAAAGAAACAAATCCGGGAGAAGCTGCAAGAGCTAAGGGGAGTCGGTGCTTCAGGCCAGGCTGAGTGCAAGCGGCAGGGGTGGTGGTCCTCAGCATTTTCGGTGGGAAGAGGGCCTGTAAACATATTGGAAAGACTGGAGAATGCCACGACACGACGGACTGGCCAGACCAGGGAGCTCCATACAGTGCCTGCTCTGATCGGGAAAGTGAGAGAATCCCAAAGCCGCCCCTAACTGTTGAAGTTAAGGACACGGTGGCCAGAGCCGTGCGATCCAGGGTCTGGAAGCTGCTCTGCTGTAACTGCCCGGATCCTGGAACTCAGAGTCCGGCTCCGGTGTTACCGACAAAACTTGCTCATCTTTTCAACAAAGAGAGGGTCAGCCCCGGGCTCAGACACTGGGAGGTAACTGTCCTGCTAGAAAGCTGGAACTTAACGACACTGATCTGCTTCATCTAATTTATTTTGTTACCTTCTGTTGATGGCAATGGACATTTTTTTTTTTCTGTTTTCAGAAGTGATAGGAAATTTCTGTTTCAAATAAACTGGTAACGTATTTCAAAGGAAAAGTGGGTCCCGGAATCTCAATACAAAGTCATCATGATTAGTGTAAACACTTATTAAAAGAGGTCAGAGGTGGCAAAGGTGACCTGGGGAGGAGGGGGCGGTTAGGTCTCATGATCGAGGCAGGTTTAGCGGGCTGGAGTTGGGAAGATGTGTTCCTGGGGAGCCAACTGCTCCAAAACTTAGTGGCTTAAATCAACAATTTATTATTTTTTCTCCTGGCACTGTAGAGCTGGGAGGTTCTCGCTCAGGATCTCTCACCAGGTTGCGGTCAGATATTCAGGCGACTGGCCTGGGTATCCGAGGTGGCTCATGTGCATGGCCACCTGTTGACCCTGGCTGCCAGTTGGGAACATAGTTGGGGCTGTCACCTAGAGCATCTACCTGTGGCCTCCCCGTGTACCTTGGACTTCTCGCGGCATGGCAGCTGGGTTCCAAGAGGGAGGTTCCCAGGAGCAAACACGCAGGAAGCAAACGATGGCACCTAAGGGCTGTACCCAGAACTGCCAGGGTCACTCCCACCATATTCCAGTGGTGCTAGCTGTCACAGGGCCCGCCTAGATTCCAGGGAGTGGACAAGTAGACTCTGCCTCTTGGTGGGACGAGTGGCCAGGAGACATTGCTGGAGATCTTGTGGGATGGAAAACTGCGCAGCCAGAATCCGGGAATCCTGGGAAGCACCGGTGAGTTTGGGAGAACGGAAGTGGCTCATTCTGCCTGGGGCAGGAGGAAAGAAGGAGATGCGTGCTGGCGGATCAGACTGAGAAAAGTTCATCGAAGATGTCGGGTGCCAAGACTAAGTCAGAAGGGACCGATGGTATCAGAACGGCAGAGAGACCCCGTGCAGAAGACTAAGGTCTTGGCCGTTCTACACTTTGAATTCCTTTTGCAACAAGTAGGTCCCCAGGGAAGAGGCTGGTGGCTTCTGTTCCTTCGCAGTGACATATCCCAGCCCCGTGACGGAGTGAAAAACACTCTGCCCTCAATCCACTGGGCAGTTGTTGGATGGTTATCGTATGCTGGGTGCTTGGCCAGGCCAGGCCAGGTACTCTGCAAGTAAGTCCGACTCATGAACCACTGGCTATCCTGGAAATTCCACTATTTCTATTTTCATTCTGATGCTGGCGGGCTGGGTCTGGGGACCCAGAGGGGGTCCCACAGGACCAGCCTAGAGGGTCCTTCATAAAGGATAGAAATTAAACTCGAGGGGCGCCTGGATGGCTCAGTTGGTTAGGTGTCTGACTCTTGATTTCAGCTCAGGTTATAATCTTATGGTTCATGGCATCGAGCCCTGCGTCGGGCTTTGTGCTGATAGCGTGGAGCCTGCTTGGGATTCTCTCTCACGCTCTCGCTGCCCCTCCCCTGCTCACGCTCTTCCTCTCTCTCAAAATAAATAAACATTTAAAAAGAAATTAAATTGGCACTTGTTATGAACAACTATTATCTCATTTGACTGTTGCAACCAGGAATTAGATAGAAATCACAAAGCCCAGCTTGCATAGGAGGAAACAGGCTCAAAAGAGGTTCAGTCACAAGCCCAAGGTGACTCCATTCAGCCAGATTCCAAGCCCGGGGGAACTCTAAAACCCCTACGTCTGTCCTAACTCTAAAACCCATAAGTCTGCCCACTGTAGCACACTGCCAGTTCACAGGGACCAGAGTACTTGCCAAGAGAGGGGAAAAACCTTGTGGGAAGGAAAACTCGAGAGTCCCAAAGAGCCAAGCTGCAGGGTGTGTGGGTGCCAAGGTGGAATGGGAGAAGGGGCAGAAGATGTGAAGGGTCTTGAATGCCAGGCCAGGGGAGGGGCGGGGCCTTTATTCTATCTGCAAAGAGAACCGACCGAGGGATTTGTGGCTCCCAGCCCATACTGGAGTCTCTCCTCCCAGGTCACTCTCCCATGAAAGCTAATGTCCACGTCCTCTGACGCGGAGCCAGGCCCTGAACACGGGTCTCCTGACTCCCAGCCCAGAACTCACTCCACACCCAGTTTCCTCCCTGTCTCGGCCTCCCTTGCAGGCTGTGGTGTTTGCTCAGAACCTGAGCCCAGGGCAGAGAGCACAGAAATATTTATTTATGTCACGGCCAACCCTGCCTCCTGGAGGCCCCCAAGGGGTACCTCACAGAGAGGTTCAGTTATATAACCCCAAGCTGACACAGCAGGAAGAAGGAAATACATTCTAATTACTCATTTTTCTCAATCTCGGACACATTTTGAAACTGACTAGCTTAACGTTTTCCTCTCTTCTTCTCCCTCCCTCATCTTATTGACCTCGGATTTCCAGGATCTTGGTGGTTCTAGATCAGTTGTTGATTTTAGCCTCGATTCTGGTGAGACGGGGGGTTTGGGGAGATCTTCCTACATGGGGCGGAGGGGAGAGAAATGAATGTATTCAAGTTCTGCTTTGTGCCAAACCCTACCCCAGGGGCTCTGTAGTCATGATCTCATTTGCCCCCAAAACAGCAACTCTATCCAAAAGGTCCCATTCATTACCTTGATCTTACAGAAAGGAACGGAGGTACAGAGAGGTTAAGTAACTTCCCAAAGGGCACCCAGTAGAGCCAGGTCAATCTGGCTTTGATGCTTCTGGGGTTCAAACCTCTCACACGGATATGTAACAGGGATTCTCGAGAGAGCAGGGTGCTGGCTTCTCCCAATCCCAGTAAAAGGGGCGCCTGGGTGGCTTAATTGGTTAAGCATCTGACTCTTGTTTTAGCTCAGGTCATGATCTCACATTTTGTAGGTTCGAGCCCCACGTCAGGCTCTGTGCTGACAGCACGAAGCCTGCTTGTGATTCTCTCTCTCCCTCTCTCTGCCCCTGACCTACTTGTGTGCATACTGCCTCTCTCTACCTCTCTCAGTCAAAATAAACAAACATTAAAAAAAAAAAAATCCAGTAGGGGCGACTGGGTGGTTCAGTCGGTCAAGCATCCAACTTTGGCTCAAGTCATGGCCCCACAGTTCATGGGTTCGAGCCCCACGTCAGACTCTGTGCTGACAGATTCTGTCTCCTTTTCTGTCTGCCCCTCCCCCACTCGTGCTCTGTCTCTCTCAAAAATAAACATTTAAAAAAAATCCCAGTAAAATATAATAGCAATACCAATAATAATAAAACTTATAAAGTTTTTAGAAAACTGCTTGGCACATACTAAGCGATCATTACATGCTTATTCTTAACATTGAACCCTCAAAATATGGAACAGACGCTAAGTCAGGTTGCCTGGGTTCGTGCCCCATCTCAGTTGATGACCTTGGACAAAGTTATTTAACCTCCCTGGGCTTTGGTGTCTTTCTTTCTTTCTTTTTTTTAAAGAACATACTTTAGCTTTTTTTCTTTTTAATGTTTATTTATTTATTTTGAGAGAGAGAAAAAGGGTGGGAGCAAAGGGAGAGAGAGAGAGAGAGAGAGAGAGAGAGAGAGAGAGAGAGAGAGAGAAAGAATCCTTAGCAAGCTCCACGCTCGGGGCGTGGAGGCCGACATGGGCCTTGATCCCACCACTGCAAGATCGTGACCTGAGCCAAAATCAAGGGTCGGATGCTCAACCTGGGCAACCGAGTCACGGAGTCGCCCAGGCACCCTGGCCTCGGTTTCTTCATATACAAAATTTAGATGGTAATATGCTTTCACTTCTGGTGGATGAGACGGTCAAAGAAACATAAAGTACTTAGTAGAGAGCCTAGCACTTAGAACCAATGCCAGCTACTATTACATTACTGGGATTCAGGCCCAGGTCACTCTGTACCCCCTGCCCCAACCCAAGAATTTAGTGACCACATAGTACCACTCAAACTCCACCCTCCCAGGCAGGCTGCCTTCCTCCCCCCCACCCCGCACCCTCCTCAGTGCCCTTTCTCTGAGCTCCGCAGCACTCACAGCCTGTCTTGTGTCTTCGTGTCTCGTCTGCATCACCGTGGCAGCCACATGTGGCAGGAAAGCACAAGCCAGATGATCTGTGCTTGATCCTGGCTCGATAGGACCGTTCAGCCAGCAATTACTGAACATCCTCAGCCCCTTCACTAAGCCAGTGGTTTATTTCATTCAGCAACTATGTGTTCACACCTGCGGTGTGCCAAGCAGTTTTCAAGGCTCTAAGGATTCAAAAGGTAAAAATCAAAACCCAGACACGGCCCCTGCACTCGTGGAGCTGAATCTGGCATGGGACATGAACAGCCATCAAACGGAAGATGCTAACTAACCAGTGGGGAGAGAGGGACGTGGCGTTGTGAGAGTGCGCAACACGGGGATTTGAAGTGATGCTTGGGGTAAAGTATCAGATGTGTCCGTAGGTGAGGAAAGAGTGCTCGGCACGTGCAAAGGCCCTGTGGCAGGGATGGGAGGGCCTAATAGAGAGGAGAGTGGAAAGGTCTACAGGATCCAGATACTGTACAGAAGACTTGTTGACCACTGTAAGTTCTAGAGTGGGGTAGCCTTGAGGTTTTTGGAGACGGCTGTGGCTGCATGATGAAGGGTTGCAGGGTGGAAGCAGGCGGGACCCGTTGGGAAGTCTGGTGCCAGAGCCTCCGTTGTAGCATCCTGCACCGCTGCCCATGTGGCATCATCTTCATTTCCTAAGTGTTTCCTAGGGTGCCAAGAACTGTTCCAGGCACTGGGATGTCACCTCTGGGTGAAAAAGACAAGCTCCCCACTCTTGCAGAGCTTAGGGTCTGGAGAGATGGATGGGTCACAAACAAGACAGAGCTGGTGAAGGAAATTCACGGGGGTAAGTGAGATGATTTCTGGGGGCAGGGTAAAGGGAACATCTCAGAAGAGTGACATGGAAACTGACAGTCATAAAATTGCATAACCACGTGGTAGTTCAGAACTCCAGCAGGGAAGAGGGGTGGGCGCAACAAACTCGTGAAGCAGCATTTTTTTTGGGGGGGTGGGGAGCATGGGACATAAGTTTTCGAGGTATTTGAAGGTTTGGTTTTGAAGTGTAAGTAGGAGTTCACCAGGCAGACGGGGTTAGGAGGTCACCCTAGAGAGAAGCACAAATACGAGAGAGACAAGTAACGTTATGAGGCGTGTACAGCACAAAGGCTTTGGCATTTTTATTTTATTTTTTTAACGTTTATTTATTTTTGAGACAGAGAGAGACAGAGCACGAACGGGAGAGGGGCAGAGAGAGAGGGAGACACAGAATCGGACGCAGGCTCCGGGCCCTGAGCGGTCAGCCCGGAGCCCGACGCGGGGCTCGAACTCACGGACCGCGAGATCGTGACCCGAGCTGAAGTCGGACGCTCAACCGACTGAGCCACCCAGGCGCCCCGGCTTTGGCATTTTTAAAGTGTGGTTCTCCAGCTCCGTGTGGGCTCACATGCAGGGCCTGTGTCGTTTCCTCTTCGTCTCCACTGTTGAGCACCACCGCTAGCACATAGCACACGATTAGTGAGTATTTGCGGAGTGGATGCGTGCACGACCAAAGGAATGAGTGAGTGAGTGTCGGTAGGGGAGGCAGCAAAGAGAACGGGTTGTCCAGTGCAATGTTATGTGAAGCACTCATGTAGTTTTAAATTTTCTAGCAGCCACATTTAAAAAGTAAAAAAAGATGAAAGGTAAAAAGAAACAGGTTAAGGGGCACCTGGGTGGCTCAGCCGGTTACGCGTCCGACTCCAGCTCAGGTCGTGATCTTGCAGTTCACGGGTTCGAGCCCCCGCGTCGGGCTCTGTGCTGACAGCTTGGAGCCTGGAGCCTGCTTCGGATTCTGTGCCTTCCTCTCTCTCTGCCCTTCCCCCGCTTGCGTCTGTCTCTCTCTGTCTCTCAAAAATGAATAAACATTAAAAAAAGAAGAAGGGGCGCCTGGGTGGCTCAGTCGGTTGAGCGTCCAACTTCAGTTCAGGTCATGATCTCACGGTTTGTGAGTTCGAGCCCCGCGTCGGGCTCTGTGCTGACAGCTCAGAGCCTGAAGCCTGCTTCAGATTCTGTGTCTCCCTCTCTCTCTGCCTCTCTCTCTCTCTCTCTCTCTCTCAAAAATAAATAACCATTACTAAAAAAAAAAAGAATTAAAAAAAAGAAAAAACAGGCTAAATACATTTTGAGAATGTATTTTATTTAACTCAGTATATTCCAAATAGTATCAAACAGGTAATCAAAGTGTAAAAATTCCTACTGAGATATTTTCAATTCTTTTTACTTTGTACTAAGTCCTGGGGGGTCCCATGGCTATTTTACAGGCACCACACATCTCGATTCAGACCAGCCACATTTCCAGAAGTCAGTAGCCACATGTGGCTGCCATATTGGAAAGCACATGTCTAAATGCTGCCAGGCAGTAAGAAAACCTGCTGAGGAGTTCGGACTTCACTCGTCTTAGCTGATAGAGGCTGCTGAAGGTCTAGGCAGGGGACAGCAGGGTCAGATCTGTTGCCTCGGGTGGCTGTGCAGCAGATGGTTTTGCGAGTGGACAGGCCCATTCTGTCCTCTCCGCTGTGGGAAGGAGGGTCGCGCTCAGGGCGTATCTCACTCTACCAGGCTGTGGTGTGACCGGAGAGGGGAAGATCGGGCCCTCTCCCCAACTAGGAATCCCCACTCCCTTGCTGAATTCCAGAGCCCAAGGCTCCCGCCCCCGCAATCAGCCACTTCTGTGACTCAGCCTGACTCTCCCGAGGCCATCAGTGGTCCCTGAACAGGGCAGGCTTTGGCTGAGCACGGCATCTGTGTAATTTGTAGGTAAACAGATGTGGCTCTGGGCAGCTGGGCAAGGAAGCGAAGCACCTATTAGCGTGTTTAGCAACAGCCCCACCTGGCCTAGCTCCCTCGGGGTCTCCTGGGGACACACTGGCCCACGGAGGCACGTGCTCACATACTCGCCTCCCTGCCCCGTGCAGCTCAGTACCCCCAGGAGTGTTGCAGGTGCCCCTGGAAACCCCTTACATCCTTCCTGCTCATTTGTGTATTTCCCTGGACCCCAGACTCACGCTGCCTTGCCTCTTCTGCACGCCCTAAAGGTCTCTTCCACGTTCCCTCCAACTTCAAGGACGGCAGAGCGAGTGCTGGGAGGTGTCTGGTTTGGGAAGCAGAAGACCAGGCCCCAACCCTGCCCTGGTAGCTCTGCGACTCCGGGTGGGTTACGGCCTCTCTGAGCCTCAGTTTCCTTGGGTGAAAAGCAGAATGGGTGCCATACGGATTAGATGAGACTGTGAGCGTGAAAGCCTAAGTACAGAGCTGGGCACAGGGGAGGGGCCCAACAGAAGCAGTCATGACTGCCTGCTAAGTGGCCACCATCCGCCACCCCCGTGCTGGGGACCCAGGCCCCCCGCACACACCCAAGGCCCTGGATTCTTGCAGCCTGCACGCCTGTGGTCTTCCCAGGTTGTCAGCCTCAGGACAGGGCTCACCCGGCATTGAAGCTAGGGGGTCCTGCAAAGACGGGGGTCCCTGTGCTCAGCTCTGTGGGTGTGAGGTATGAGGTGTTGGTATTCCAGGACTCTGAGTTCCGCGGGCGACTCTTCAGAGAGGACACCGGGGCCCTCAGGCCTTAGAGACAGCACCCGGGACAGGTCAGCACCGAGAGAACCCTGAAACAATATCGGGCTGGCTTACCCACTGGGCACGACAGACACAAGGCTCATGAAACTTGTAAGGACTCCCGAAATATTTTAATTTCTTTTAAAATCGGGGTGGGGGCTGGGGTGCCTGGGTGGCTCAGTCAGTTAGGTGTCTGACTTTGGCTCAGGTCATGATCTCACGGGTCGGGGGTTCGAGCCCCGCATCGGGCTCCGTGCTGACAGCTCAGAGCCTGGAGCCGGCCTCGAGTTCTGCGTCTCCCTCTCCCTCTGCCCCTCCCGTGCTCATGCTCTGTCTCTCTCCGTCTCTCCAAAATAAATAAACGTTAAAAAAATTTTTTTTTAAATCGGGGTGGGGGGCAAAGAAAACCAACTTTGAGTGCAGAAGAAAATGTTTCCAATTTTTTTCCTCACATCAGGTAAGGAAGATTTGGAAAATATTTAGAGCCCATGAAAATTTATTCTGAGGTGGGGGGGAACCCACAAAAGCCATGACGCGGCTCTGACTGATTCTTCGTTCGGATGCTTTTGTCGGGCAGGGTACTTTCTGTCAGTTCTTGTTCAAGCCTTAAGCTCTGGTCCAGCCACACACCTCTCTCTGTTACCTCAGAGGAGGAAAATGAGACGCACAAAGGGTCACTGAGTTGCCGGGGACAGGGAGCTCAGAGGTGACAGCGGTGGGATGTGGGCTTGGGTCCACCTGAGTCCAAACGCTTTTACTTCGTGACAACACACTATTTGCAAGTTCGTCATTTTACTTAATTCGGTCCCCACGGCAGAAGGGTGGGACAGTCCCTCCCATGTGAAAGCTGCGGAAACTGAGGCCTGGGAAGGAGAAGGAAGTGCCTTGCTCGCGGTCACTTGCCTTGTCGGTGAGGGAGTCGGGGACTAGCCCTCTCCTCCCGAACCCTGCCTACGGCCCCGTTGCCTCCACCCTCGCCCCCACTGTGCCACCCTCACCTCGGCCACCCGGCGCGCGCGTATGGCTCCCCTGCCCTCCTTCCCAACCTCCGTCTGCCCGTGTTCCCAGCTACAGAGGGGACGCTCGGGTCTGTGCAGCGTCCACTAGCAAAGCTGGGGGCTGGTACTGCCCCCCGAGAGGGTGGGGAGGAAAGAGAGGCCCTGGGCCAAAGGCCAGAGTGAAGGTTTGAACGAAACCATGGGTCCCCCGGACAAATGCGCCTCTGTATCTCAAGGCCTGTTGTGACAGGCCGGGGGCCAGCTCTCACCGCAGGCGGCTTAAACGGCCGGGGTGGTTTCCTCGCCTCCTGTCCTCTGCAGGCCAGTGCCTGCCAGGCCCGAGCTTGGGCAGGAAAGGGCAGGGGTGTTCCCTCTGGAATGGAGGGTGTGGGAGGCAAACAAGAGTTGGAGAGGCCGAGGGGCCATGTCCTGAACCAAACTGGGAGACTGCGCGAGTCACAAGACGGAAGGCGAGGGAGAGGGAGGTCACCGAGTCCCCGCTCTGCGTCTTGCGGGAGAACAAGTCAAAGCCCAGACAGAACAAGCGACTTGCCCAAGGTCACGCAGCAAGTGCGTAACAGAGGAACTCGTGACTTCCAGCCCAGGGTCCCCACCCG
Source organism: Panthera tigris (assembly GCF_018350195.1). Lineage (NCBI taxonomy): Eukaryota > Metazoa > Chordata > Mammalia > Carnivora > Felidae > Panthera > Panthera tigris. The sequence goes on from NC_056667.1 coordinate 18,190,542, forward strand.
CCGCGGCAGGCGTCCCTGTCAGAGAGGCGGCGGTGGCTCTGTTAAATAGGTAAGGTGGTGAGCTCCACGGACCAGGCGAGAGTGTCACACGTTAACATTACAAAGGACTGAGTTTCCTAGAATTCCGTGTGAACGTACAGATACTCCAGACACAGTTTACATCTTACACTCATTAATTACAAACACTTTGAGGTTAGCCCGCGCCTTGGGAAAGGCAGAGAACCAAAAGCAAGACCACTGAGGGGCACCTGGGTGGCCCAGTCGGTTGAGCGTCCGACTTGTGCTCAGGTCGTGATCGCACGGTTCGTGAGATCAGTGAGAACTCATGCGAGTTCAAGCCCCACATCGGGCTCGCTGCTGTTAGCGCAGAGCCTGCTTCGGATCCTCTGTCCCCCCTCTCTGCCCCTCCCCTGCTTGCACACTCTCAAAAAGAAACACTCTAAAAAGAAAGAAAAAAAAAAGCAAGACCATTGAAAGGTTGCTTTAGGGACAAGTCCAGATTGTTTGTAAGAGGCACTGGCCTTGGTTCTTAAAAACAATAATAAGGAGCCACCCAAGAGCACTGGGGTCAGGGCAGCTGGTTCCGAGGAGATTTCTGGCACCCATTTGGGTTTGGTTTTTGCCCAATGCTTCCCCACCCCCCTGTTTTTTCCCCCCTAGAAGTTTACAGTTGCCTGGACCGTGGGGTACAAAACTCAAGTGCATCCATTTGTTCTTGCTCTAACAGTTGGCAGTTAGAAGCAGCTCAGAGATCCCAGCGTGTGTTTTTCAGAAACGTAGTTCAGGGCAGTAGCAGGTGGCTGAGAGCAGAACTGAGGGCAAATGCAAGGACAGGGTGAGGTCCCTTCCGTCGCCACCGGCCCCGTTCCTTTAGGTCTGGGTTGGTTCTTGCTGATCTTGTTTCATACGAGTCGACAAGGAGTTGTCGAAAACATACCACATGAACTACCCACGGACTTTCCTGTCTCCGTGCCCCTGGTGCCTCACCGGCCCGCAGTTTCTTCATTTGTGAGGAGAGGGCCACGGACCCAGTCGTTTTCAGGCTGGCTTCCGTGGGGTCCTGCGACCGCAAGGAGTTGCCCCCCCCAGGACCACCCCAGGGGTGTGGGGAGGGGTGAATGAGAAATAGAGGCGGGGGTTGGAAGGGAGGCGTTTGGTTCCCCAAGCCCTTTGCGGAAGCTTTTCTAACATAAATTCATTCCCCAAACTCTCCCAGAGAAGAGTGGATTTCCTTTCAGTCTGGACCCACACGCCAGAAAAGCAGCCAGTTGCCCTTTCTCTGGCTGGCGGAACCCCCTACACCTCCGTTCTCCCCCGAGTAGGACAGGTGACCGCCAGGCTGCTGCAGGGCACCGCGCTGGGCTCCCCCGGGTTCCCAGATCCCGTGTCCTTCTCACACCTTGTTTGTTCCTCCCGGTTGGCGGGGCCTGTCCTCCAGGAGCTCCTGGGGAAAGGTGACCGGGGTGGGGTGGGTTTTTTCTGAAGCTTCACACGGCAGAAAATGTCGTTCTTCTACCCTTCCACTCAATATTTAGTTTGGCTTACTGTACCCTTCCAGGCTGGAAATTATTTTCCCTCAGAACTTGGGAGGCTTGTATCAGAGCTCCCGGTATTGCTTCTGTCAGACTCTGATTTCGTCTGATTTTTGGGCCTTTTATTTGTATTCGACCTTATTATTATTGTTTTTTTAACCCACAGACATGTATGAGATATTGTCTCTAGGCCCTGTGTTCTGAAAGGTCACAACGATGAGCCCTATGGTGGCAGGTCTGCTTTACTTACTCGTTGTTCTGGGGACTCAGAGGGGCCTGTCCTTCTGAAAACTCATGGCCTTCATTTCTGGGAGGCTTTCAGGTGTTCTTTGATAATTTCCTCTTCTCGATTTTCTTTTTTTTAAACATTTCTGGAATTCTTACCAACATGATGTTGGGCCCCCAGGAGCAATCTGTTCTCACCTATTTTCTTTATCTTTTTTGTTCCACTTTCTGAGAGATTTTCCCCTCTTTCAACCCTTCTATTGAAGTTTTTGTTTTGTCATATTTTTCTTATTCTTGCACCCTTTCTTGTTCTCAGAATATTCTTTTCTTATAGCACCCTGTTCTTGTTTTATAGATGTAGTGTCTTTATCTCTCTGAAGACAAGGAAGTTTTCTTCTGCCCTTTGTATTGCCTGCTTGGTTTTTTTTTTTTTTTTATGTTTATTTATTTTTGAGAGAGAGACAGAGCATGAGCGGAGGAGGGGCAGAGGGAGAGAGGGAGACACAGAATCTGAAGCAGGCTCCAGGCTCTGAGCTGTCAGCACAGAGCCGGACGCAGGGCTCCAACTCAAAAACTGTAAGATCATGACCTGAGCCGAAGTCAGAGGCGTACCCGACTGAGCCACCCAGGTGCCCCTGTCTGCTTGTTTTAAATGCCTCCAGCTGTTCATTTGTTTTGTTTACTGTGTTCAATCACGTTTGAGGCTGTTTCCCCCAAAGGTCTATAGACCCTTAACTATCTGTTTTTGTTTAAGAAGAAAGCATTAGAAAGCTCATTTATTTTTTTCTAAGTTTATTTATTTTGAGAGGTGGGACGGAAAGAGAGAATCCCAAGCAGGCTCAGAGCTGGCAATCCAGAGCCCAAAGTGGGGCTCGATCCCACCAACGGTGAGATCATAACCTGAGCCGAAACCAAGTCTTGGATGCTTTACCAGCTGAGCCACCCAGGTGTCCCTAAAAAATTCATTAAAAAAAAAAAAAAGAAAACATCATGAGAAGCTCTGGGTGTGGGGGTGGGCTTTTCAACTCATGATGCCATTGGCTGATTGGCAGGAACCTGGTCATTTCATTGGAGGATCCTGTAACTTGAGGCAGTATCTGTGTCTGTTCTCTTTGGCTGGTCAGGCTCCCCAGCCCCTCTCTAATTTCCTGCCTGGAGGTTAAGCCTGATTGTCCAGAGTTCTGGCCCAAGGAGCTAAGGGGACTGAGGGAGCCCCACACTTCAGGATTTAGACTTTCCCTTAGCCCCCTTTTCAGCCAGGAATTGACCACCACCAGCCCTAGGTTTCTCTCCTCTGAGTCCCAAAGTCAGATGTGCATTGAATCACCTAGGGATCTTGTAAAAGGTGATTTCATGTCCAGGTTCTTATCCAGTATTCCTGACGTGGCCCGAGATTCTGCAGTCCTGCCAAGGTCCTCAGAGTTGCCGATGCCGTTGACCCACCAGCCATGTTTTGGGAAGCCAGGGTCTAGGGCAGTGCTGCCCCATACACTGTGTGCACCGGTGGACCCTGCACCCACCAGTAGGGGGCCACAGTGCACATTCAGCACTTGAAATGTGGCTGGTGTGACCAAGGCACTGAACTGTGATTTTATTGAACTTTACTTGGTTTTCATTTAAATTTGGGTGTCCACAGGGGGCTGTCACCTATGGCAGTGCAGGTCTCACCGTACTGTGCAGGACAGAGAGGCCAGTGGCGGGGAGGATGGGGGAGCGGGGCTGGAGCTGAAACTTTCATCTTTCTCTTTTGAGCCCCATTTGGCACTCTGCCTTTTGGTGGCACTCGTTGCCACCTGTTCGTGAGCTTTCCTGAGCTTCTTCAGCTTCTTTTGTCGGTTTCCCCCCGATCTGCAGGTTTGGGCCACCTCGGCCTTTTCCAGCTGCAGAGTCATCAGCTCGTCCAGCTTTCAAACCTGGGTCGGCCTCTCTCCAATGTGGCTTCTTCTCGCCTTTCCCTTCGGCCGTGTGGATACACATTTGATTCCTTTACTGTCCTCCATGGGGGCTTGGGGAGGACGCAGAGATGAATGTTTGTTCTCCCTCCATCTGCTATGTGTAACCAGAAAGGCCCTCTGCAGTTTTGTTTTGTTTTCTAAGATTTTATTTTTTTAAGTGATCTCTACAGCCAACGTGGGGCTCAAACTCACAATCCTGAGATCAAGAGTCACGTGCTCTACCCACAGAGCTAGCCAGGCACCCCCTGTCTGCAGTTTTTGAAAGATAAAAATAGATCCCAGGCTTTGTTTTTCCCGGGATAATGCAGAGCTGAATTTGGCTGTTCCCTGTCGTTTCCTATGGGCCAAGAGATTTGTCACGCTCGGTAGCCTGGAGAAACCACCCGTAAGTCACTGCAGAGCCTGGGAGCCGCTGGACAAAGTCAAAGGCTCTGCCTGGCTGGGGCGAGAGAGCCTGGCTCACCCACTCAGGGTGGTTTCTCTATTCCGTGAAGGGACGGGGGAGCCCATGGAGGGACCAGACAGCTGAAGGCATCCTCACACATCAGAGCAGGGCAGGGAGTGGATTATACAAGACTGAAGGCTTTCGAAGCCCTTGGCAGGGGGGAGATTTGGCAAGGACAGACTGAGAATGGTTGCCAGTTGACTGGGCAAACAAATCATGCAGATGGGACCGAATCCTAGCTGGCAGGGGCTGGGCTGGGGGGTGTCCTTCGGGACAGACGAACTACAGCTGGATGTATTTGAAGCTTAGGTTGGAGGTAGGTGCTGAGGCTTATGGGAAATCGGCTTGCGTGGCGGGAGTTGCCCACCTGAGCCCACATCCGCGCCCGTGTCCCCGCTGACCCAGGGTCCCCAGGACTCTCTCTGCTCGTCTCCAAAGCATTTCTCACATACTCCTTCCCGATGTGTGCTGGTGCCCACCAATCTCTGGCTACGTGACCCACCTCCACATCCCCCACAGCGGCTAGGTACATCTCTTCAGGCACAGGAGGGGAGGCAGGAGTAGACTGAGTACAAACCTTGGGGCCAGAGAGATGAGAGTCTAAGTTCTATGTATTGGGCTGAGTGATGGCCCCCGTGGGATCCACATCCTACCCCCCAAAATGTGGGATCATGTTCCCTTACATGGCAAAGAGGAGTTTAAATTAACAGTTATGAGGGGCGCCAGGGTGGCTCAGCCGGTTAAGCATCGAACTTCGGCTCAGGTCATGATTCATGATTCATCTCATGCTTCAGATTCTGCGTTTCCCTCTCTCTCTGCCCCTCCCCTGCTCGCACTCTGTCTCTTCTGTCAAAAAAGAAAGAAAGAAACATTAAAAAAATTTTTTAGGGGCGCCTGGGTAGCTCAGTCAGTTGAGCGACCGACTTCGGCTCAGGTCACGATTTCACGGTTTGTGAGTTCAAGGTGAGTTCGAGCCCCACGTCAGGCTCTGCGCTGACAGCTCGGAGCCTGGAGCCTGCTTAGGATTCTGTGTCTCCCTCTCTCTCTGCCCCTCCCCCACTCATGCTCTGTCTCTCTCTGTCTCAGAAATAAATAAACGTAAAAAAAATTTTTTTAATAAATAAATAAATAAATAAATAAATAAATTTTTAAGTAAATTAATGGTTATGAGGTGGGGAAATTATCCTGGATTGCCTGGGTGGGGCCGATATAATCAAAAGTCTTTAGAAGAGCAAGGCAGGAGAGCCAGAGAGAAGGAGGCAAGATGATGGAAGCAGAGGTCAGGGACAGAGAGACAGGAAGATGCTACACTGTGAACTTGAGGGAACTCCACCGAGGGTCGAGCTGGAGGGCCAAGGAATGCCAGTGACCTGCCTGAGCTGGAAAAGACTAGGAAACGAGATTCTCCTCTAGAGCCTCCAAAAGGACCACGGCCCTGCCCTCACCTTGTTTTTAGCCCAGTGAGACTGATCTAGACTGCTGATGTCTAGAACTGTCAGAAAATTAATCTGTGTTGTTTTGAGTCACTTCCTTTGTGGTAATTCTTTACAGCAGCCCTAGGAAACGAACACCTAGATCGGCCATATGTTAGCCCTGAGACCGTGGGCTGGTTGCCTAACTTCTCTGAGCCTCAGGTCCCTCGTCTGGAAGACACAGGTAATATACATGAGGAAGTACATGGGAAGTCCTCGGCGTGGGAGTGGGTATACAGCAAGCCCTGGATGAACTGGCAGCTGTTGTGTTTGTGGTCATCGTCACCGTCGTCGTCCCCACTGAGCGTCTGTCCGCAGACGTAAGTACAGACGGGACATTTCCCTTGTTGCCTGGACTTTCTTGGGTCTCAAGGATAGGGAACTGTCAAGACGCGGGCCGATCGCTCGACTCCGGTAGTTCTCGGCCTGGGGCGATCTGCCTCCCAGAAGATGTTTGGAAAGTCTAGAGACATTTTTTTTTTTTTAATGTTTATTTATTTTTGACAGAGAGAGAGAGACAGAGCATGAGTGGGGGAGGGTCAGAGAGAGGGAGACAGAATCCGAAGCAGGCTCCAGGCTCCGAGCTGTCAGCACAGAGCCCGACGCGGGGCTCGAACTCACAAACCTCGAGATCATGACCTGAGCTGAAGTCGGACGCTCAACCGACTGAGCCACCCAGGTGCCCCTAGAGACATTTTTGGCTCTCACACCCCAAGGGTGCTGCTGGCATCTAGTGGGTAGAGGCCGGGGATGCCGGCCAAAGACCCGGGTAGCCCCCGCAACAAAGAGTTGTCGAATGTAAACCGTGCCACGGTGGAGGAGCCCTGCCATCTGCTGAAGGTTCGTTGTGGCTCTTGGGCCCAACTGTTAACGAGTAGAAAGAAGAGTGAGCACAGGGCAGGTGCCCCTCGGAGTGTCCCCAGGAATATTGCTTACCTCCTGCGACGCTTGGCGGCCACGGGCAGCCTCAAGGTGGGAGGTGTGGGTTTGAGACGCAGCTTCTCCACTCGCTCGCTGTAAGACTTCGGGCGAGTCGCTTCACGTCCCTGAGCCTCCGTTTCCTGTCAGCAAAGTGGAGACGAGAAGGCCTGCCTTGTACTGATCAGATGAGAAAACGCGTGGAAGCCCGGTGCCTCGCGCTTTGTCGGTGTCCCCTTAAATGGTCGTTCCCTTCCCTTCCTGACTAGAAGGTCAAGGGGGAATTAATTACTTCCCTCTGACGTATTCATGTAGGGGCATAAACTTTCTAACCTTTTAAACTTCTTCCCCCTTCGGGACAGTGGGACACACGGAGACTTACATGAGGGCTCGGACGTGGTTTGAGGGCTTTTGGGAGCTGGCCCTTGGCTTGGGCCCCACGACCGAGGGGCAAATGGAAGCCACGGGTCACATTCCAGCTCTAGGTCGGTCTCCACCACAACGCCCACAGGTCTCCCTCCTGCTGACTCCTGGCACGGCCCGTGCTGCCCTTCTGGCCCGAGGCAAAAATCCGCCTTGTGACCCCTTTCCTCTGGGATTTCTATTTATAACTTTTCGTACATGGAACTTCCCAGGCTTGTAGGTCTTGGTTGGAAGCTCTTGGGACACCTTTCTTTCCGGTGTGGGCCACAAAAATCAAAAAGGAAGGGGGTTCGAGCCAGAATGTGGCAGGATGGGTAAAAAAGACTTAAAAGATATGGTGGGCTTGAAACCCAGACTTCCAGATCCAAAGGCTACTCACCGCTTTTTCCTTAGGACTTTCGTATGATATTGATCAGACACCCCAGTGATCAGTGCTGGGCGAAGCATGAGGGGGGGTGATCCCCACTAAATACTGATTGGAGGAAAGATTCTTAAAGGAAATAATTCCATTCTCATCCTCTGTGTCTGAGCTCTGGAGACGTGATCCCCATGGTTTTTCTTTGAATCCTCTTAGCGCGATGTACACGGTGGGCCTGGTTGGATGAATGACAGGGGAAATGGACAGACGAACAGGTGGAAGGATGAATGTGTTTATAGTAGAGGGTGGGTGGCCGGGTATATGAGTGGATGAGTGGGTAAAAGATTGGATAAATACACGACATAAGAAATTTGCTTCCTAGTTTCAGGGAACCAACCAGAAGGATTCAGCATGTAATTGTGTATGACCCCAAATTCAGGAGAGCGTTAAGCCAATTCAGACCCCACCTTTGGGAGCTGTGACACACAATGGGACAGAGTCACGCAGATAGGGCAGGCGGGGTCGGGGAGATGATACAAAACCTAACAGGAATGGAGAGTCTAGGTGGTGGCCATTTAGGGTTCAGCTAGACTTGGGTCAACAGAATGTTTGAAGGCTCATTCCTAAGCATCCTGTACGCAATGCTGCTGACAAGTCAGAACGCCTCTGTGTTCTCCTCGGTTTGTTCCCAGTCTCAGCTGCCTTCGAGGAAGGATTCCTGCCTTCCAGCCTGAACTGCACCCACTCTCCTCTCTCTCCTAACATCTCCAGAGTCAATATCTGCAAAGAAGAACGGGCTTTTGGAAAACACTGGTTCTTAAGATAAGCCATGAATGGCTGCAGTGTAATAAATAGAACCACAGATTTGAAAATCCCTTAGTGATCACTAAGGGGGGTCATTTTATAGACAGGAAAAGGACCCAATGATCACTGGGTCATTTTATAGACAGGAAAACCAAGGTCCAGAGAAGGGAGAGGACTTTCCAGAGTCACATGGCCAGTCAGTGGCAATGGAAGCCCTGGTCTCCTGGTTCTCGCCCCAAGTTACGAATCTGTGGCACACGCTTCCCCACCCCATCCGGCAACCCTCATGCTCTACCAGTCCCTTCAGGATTTTGCCTTCCTGGCAGAGGTTTTACTGTTCCTCAGTGGAAATGCAAGAGCAGGTCAAACCCTCCAGAAGTCTAGTGAATCCCTCTTCCGTTCCCCTCCCTGGGACACCATATTCATGGTTCGATTCTCTGACCTCCCTGTTCATACTTCAGTTTGGCCAAATGCAGCAAACACTTGACCAGGGGGAGGACTCGGGGCTCAAGGGCCAAGGAGAGCAGGGAGAACACAGACTGATGTCAGAAGAAAAAAAGAAGGGGGGCCAGGAACTGACATTTACCGCTCACCCACCATCCACCAGGCACCCTGCTGGGTAATTATATCTCACTGATTCTCACAACCTTACAGGATAAAGGGTGTCATCCCTGTCTTACAAATGGAAACACCAAGGCCCACAAAACTGCCTTGGCTTATGGAGCTGGTCAGCGATGAGGCCAAGATCAAAACCCAGACCTACCTGACCCCAAAGCCCTCTCCGGGTCATGAGCTCCTAGACAACGTGCGCTGTTATGACAGGGCACCACAAGTTCTCAAGAGCCACCCAGAAGGAGCTGAGGGCCCACGTCAACAAGATCAAGGTTACCAGGGGGCCAATGCAAAGTCTTGTATTTGAGCTCAAAATGACGTTTGCACAGGAGCGTAGTGGAGACCTGGCTATTGGGCAGCAGCGGATCATAATATCGTCCGCATCGCAACACAGCTGCTCTTGCCTTCTATTTCCAAAGCACTTTGCAGTTTAGAAAGCCTTTCCTCTTACCAACCTCAGGGCTTTGACTGACTGGAAACGAGCATAAGACTAAGTCCGAAAAAAGTTTGGGGTTGTATCAGTAGGGGGGGTGTGTGAACAGTATGCGGTGATTGCCGATAATGAGCTATTTGTTTGCATTAACCCAGGGTAATCTCAGCAGACTTTGTGCACAGCCACTGTGCCAAATATATTACATGTTTTATCTCTGTTGATTCTCACAGCGGACCCCGCGGAGCTTGCAACTCCTGTTTTACAGATCAGAAGACCAAGAGGTAAAGAAAGTCGACCAAGGCCACCTAGCTAGAATTCACACTCAGGTCTGATAAGTATCAAGACAAATGTCATTCTGGACATTTCAGGCCCCCTCTGGAGTTCTGTGTCCCGTTTGGGGTGCTCTGTCTAAGGGAGACATTGACACACAGCGAAATGAGGAAACCATGAAGGAAACTGTCATTATAAAGATTGTTTGAAGGAGCTTAGAATATTTATCCTGGAAAAAAATAACCAGAGAACGTATCACTGCCGTGTCCACGGGCAGAAGGCTCCTTTAAAAACAGATTGGGTTCGCAGGACTTTTACCAACCGTTTTTGGGTGGGGTTAAACGGGGTATACTGTAGCCAACTGCTATCGCCACCTATTGGTGGGAGGCAAAATTGCTGTGCTGATACCGGCTGCTGTCATTGTTCTATCCTTGAAGTTTTGCGTTTCACCGTTCATACGTAGAGGTGCTTTTATTATTATTTTTTTAATTTTTTAAATGTTTATTTATTTTTAAGGGAGAGACAGAGACAGACAGAGAGCGAGCCAAGGTGGGGGGAGAGAGAGAGGGAGACACAGAATCTGAAGCAGGCTCCGAGCCGTCAGCACAGAGCCTGACGTGGGGTTCAAACTCACAAACCGTGAGATCATGACCTGAGCTAAAGTTGGGTGCTGAACTGACTGAGCCACCAGGAACCCCCATAGAGGTGCTTTTAAACCCATCAGGGTGTCATGTGTAAGAGGTAGCACATTTACCTTCGTGGGAAGAGAATTAGGACTGATGGGTGAAAATTACAAGGTGGGATATTTTGGTTTCAACATGAAGGTTAATTTTCTGAAAAAAACATCCCGCAAACTCAAGAGGCTACTTGGGAGTAGTGGGGCTCAAGTCTGTGCAAGAAACCACGTCATGCCGAGTTTTCCATGGTTCAGGAGGTGGGGGGAAATCGATCCCAGTGTTTTGGTGGGTGTAGGACATTCATGGGTGACCTACTCTGAGTTACCATTGGCCAGTTGCATAGCGGTCTGCCAGTGTTGGTCGTGTCTTTGTCATCTTATCCAGGAGGGAGCTTTTAGGCCAGGCCAGAGGGAAAGAGGGTACCACTGAGGCAGAGGAGTAGGGGAAATATTTGGGACCGGTGGGATCTGGCAATGTTTATCTTCCAGATATGGCTCTAACACTTGACCAAGGGCTAGGGAGAGAGGAATGACTCAGAGAGTAAATGGTCCTGACCTTCCGTCACTTCCCAAACCAACCTCCCACACAGGACCGTTTGTAAACAACCCAAGGGGACAACAGTTCCTTGTAGATTCTGTAAATGTGATTAAGGTTCTGCTGAAGACAGAGGTTCAGAGTGTGCCCAAGGGCAGGGGCCAGGAGATAGGACCAGTCAGGGGTCTGGGGTCTGGGGCAAGGGCTGAGCTGCAGCCTGTGTGAGTTTTCTCATCAAAGCGTTACGCTGATTTAGGCCCTGGGTATTGGGCCATTTGTGTCCTGTGCGTTCCCTTGGAGGCAGTCCAGTGCGGGTTTATGGAGAAGGGGGTGCAGAATAGGACAGCCCCTGGCTTGACTCTGAGCCTAGCTACATATTAGCCTTGTGGGTTTAGGTTAATTGCTTCTCTACTGTGAGTGTCAGTTTCTTCATCTGTAGAAAGGGCAGTAATTGCGCCCTCCTTACCTGATAGGTATGGGGACTGAATGAGACCTCCCTTCATAAGGCACTGAGCACCATGCCTGGCACACGATTTATTATTATTATTGTTATTATTATTATTAAATTAACCTCTGTCTGTGAAAACCATTCTCCCCCTCCCTGCACCCTCTTTGCTTTTCTATGGCCGTGAACCTGGTCACAGACACATTTGACACTGAAATCCCCCTGCTGGACCTCACTTGGTTAACAAGAATCACTGGGTCCCACACATGAAAACACCCACATCCTTGGCCATCAGTGTTCCACCACCCTCCCTCCCACCTTCTCTGATGTGGCAGGAACAGAGATGTCATTCAGAGCCTCCGGTCCGGACATAAGGCAAGAAATGCCCTGAGATTACTCACTGTTCCCTCAGAAGGAAGAGTAGCCGGCCCATCCGTAAGGAGGTCTGCACCCAGCACTGGGCACCCCCGAGGTCACCTTGAAGGGCCTGCAGAGGAATCTGTGTCCTGGTGGCCTTAGGCAGCTGCACTACTGGTCAGTGTGTGTGTGTGTGTGTGTGTGTGTGTGTGTGTGTGTACATGTGCACGTGTGCATATTTCTGTAGTTACCTGTCATGACCCCCTCTAGATGCCCAGGTGCCAAGAGCAGGTTGATGCCGTGGGAATTGCACAGGCTTTGAAGTTTGCAGGGCCAGGTGCAAATGCCAGGTCTGTATCTTCCAGGCTGTATAAGCAGGGAGAGAGAGCTTGATATCCCCAAGCCTTGGGGCCCTCATTTGATCAAGGCAAGAGGAAAACCTGTTTTGCAATGCATTTGCTAATTGAATCAAGGCATGGATTAAAAAACAAACAAACAAAAACCTGGCAAAAGGTCTTGGCACATAGCAGGCACTTGGATAATGGCTTCTGTCATTTTTGTGCATGTTGTTTCAATGGCAGATGTGTCCACAGGCAGGGGTTAGCTTGTCCAGGGATTACGCCATGTCTCTGTCACTAAGCGATCCTTGATCTGTGGCCACCTATTTGCTTCTCTTCTGTTTTTAAAAGGAATTCGAAGAAAGGATTATTGGTGAATCTTCTCAGCTTGATATTGGTAGGGATAGAAGCAGAAGGTTTAGGCAAAGCATAATAAAACTCTTTCCGATGGGACGGGGAGTGGGGGAGGCGGGGGCAGGTGCCTCTCACTGGGAGTGGGAGTGGGGGGGCAGGGGGTGGGGGAAGACTTTCATCCCATGTTCCCCTACGGGTCCCTGTGTATTTTTGGAAAAAGAATTTTTTCTTGCTTTGACCTCCAGATCCACCTGTTTCTCATTGAGTTCGGCAAATGTTTGCTAATACCCACTACAATCCTGAGAGCTACCATTTATTGAGCACTGAAAGCACTTTCCGTACTTAACCTCGAACCCTCAGCTCCCTTGGGAAAAGCTACCTCGTTTTACAAATGTGCAGCAAACCAAGCTGGGAGAAGTCCAGTCACTCGCTCCAGAACTTCTAACTGGCAGCGGTGAGAAGAGCCAGGCGCTCTATCTGGGAGAGGTAGAAGGATATGAAAAAGACCCCGAGTAGCCTCTACCTTCAGGGCCCCGACAGTGAACACGGAAGGTTAACCAGCAGACACAGCGACTGAGACACATGCCGTGGTGGCTTCTTGGCAGGGCGCTGCCGTGGGGGCAGAGGACAGATGGCTGATTCCGGCTGGGGGACGGGGAGTCCGCCTAGGGGTGGCTGGGCTCAATCTTGAAGGATGTGTTCATTTTGTAGGGGGAGCAGGCAGTGGAACATGGCCCGCGGGCCTGTTTCAGACAGTCAGGAGACAGGAAGCCCAGCCAGGAAGAAAGGTTGGCCCTTGCGGGAAGGTCAGGCAGAGCCCTGCAGGGCTCCTCGGGAGAGCCCGAGCTGCGTGGGTCCTAAGGCCCTAGGGTCTTTGGTAGGAAGAGACAGACAAGAACTGGGGGTTTTAGGCAGGGCCCCATGGCTTAAAGGAGGGCAGAGAAAGTGAAGGCAGAGGGGGTCTTTCTGAGTCTGAGGCCCCCACGGGGCGGGGCAAGCCACAGCCTCCAGAGCCCCAGCCTGGGTGCAGTGACCTGTCCCCCCCCCCCCCCCCCGCCAAATGGAGGGACACTGACCCTTTTCCATCAGGAGCTGGGGGCCTGGGGAGCTGCTCTCAGGAGAGGCCCACTGGGGGGACCTGGGGAGGCCAAAGCCTGGGGCAGCCAGTCCGCCGACCGCAAAGACCAGGAACGACGGGGGAGGATGGAGCGGTCCGTTGTCACAGAGGTTGGGCAGAGCTTGGTATGAGGAGGCAAGAGGCTAGGAAGAGGGCATGGAAACAGCCAGGGAAGGGTTTGTCCTGCCAGATACGCAAGTGTGGGCGCTGAGAGACAATTGTGTTTGAGCCCAAGAATGCCGTGATCAAACCTACGGCCTCTCTCACTAGACTGTGAGCTTCTGGAGGCAGGGAGTCTGTCTCGTGTCTCGTAGTGTTGTTCCCAGCGCCTAGCACAGCGTCGGTCACTGAGTAGGGGTTCGATTCCGGAGGGATCTGGCGGGAGGGTCCGGACGCTTGTTTCTGGGGGGTGTGAGGTACTAGCCGCGTACCTCCTGGCTCACTCCTCAAGTGTAAGACCACGGGGGTGTGAGTTTGGATTCCTGCCGCTTTCGGGGCGAGGGGATAAGACCGTGCACTCGGCGAGTATGTTTGAGCCCAAGCTCCACGTCTTCCTCGCTGTGGGACTTTCGTCGAGTCACTCAACCGCCCTGAGCCTCAGTTTGCTCAGCAGCAAAATGCGATGATGCTTGAGAAGATTAATGAGTGAGCTGATAGAGCGTGTGAAGGTGCCTGTGACAGAGCCCGGTGGTCGCTCAACACGCATCATCTGTCCTCCTGCCGAGGGCTTTGTGCCACCCGGCCTTCGTCCTCTCTCCTCTCCTCCCAAACCGGGCCCGTCCCTCAAGGCCCATTCCAATTTAGCTTTTCCTCGAAATCGTCGGTCACGACCCAATGATGGCTCATGTCACTGGCTGTTTAACAATAGTAGTCAAGGTTTCCCTCTGCTTATTTACTTGTTTATGTTCGCCTCCTTAGATTGGAAAACTTCCGAAAACAGGAACATCATTTCGAGCGTTGTAGGGGGTTTCTGACAGTCCCACCGGCATGGGAGGCGGGCGCCCTGGGTTACGTTCTAACTTGGGGCTCCATGAAGCTTTGGGGGCTTCACTTTCATCCGGAAGATGGCAATAATAGCCTCCCTCACAGAGTTTCTAGAAGACCAATTTAGACGTTCTGTGTGAAACCCAGGAGACATTTAATAAATATTGTTGAATTAATTTAAACTGCTTCGAAACATAAAGTTCTTCACAAATGTCAGGCATTAGTTTTAATTCTCCCTAGGAGATAGCGAAAGGCCTTTTATTTACTTGCTGCGAGGAGAAACCGCGTGCTTGAATATTCTCCCGTCATCCAGGTGAAGAACGAAACAGGCGTTGTACAGGGATTATAAAGCTCACTCTGGTGTTAAACAAAATGTCATCTTTGTTCTTACCAGGATCGAGATGACCACGGCCACCCCGTTGGGGGGGACTACCTTCTTCTCACTGAACGTGACCACCAGAGAACAGGACTTTCTGTACAAGAGTAAGGTCAACTTGGCTTGGCGACCGGGGGAGGGAATGGCGGGAAGAGGACCAGGGGCAGCTCATGGTGTAGAGGTCAAGAGCATGGGCTCTGGAGATGGGACTGCCTGGGTCTCAGTCTCCGTTCGACCAGATGCCCGACATGACCACTGCGTGACCCCGAGCACATGACCTTACCGCTTTGTGTCTGAGTTTTTGTCAGTAAGATGGGGATATCACGGAAGCTACCGCATGAGGTAGACGGGAAGACGAAACAATATAATCCATGTCAAGAGCTTGGAATAGTCTCGAGGCACACAAAGTACCTGATGAGTATTATCATTATCATTACTGTCATTACTGTTATTATCATCAGGGAGTTTGGGGGTCTAGAGGGCAATGGACATTTGACTCTCACGTGAGATGTCTTTAAATGAGTCACCTTAAAATGTAACTACTTTCATCCCACTTTTGTAAGGCGAAAACATCCCATCAATTCACAAAGGAGTAAATGAGTAAAGCTGGGAGTAGTCTGGGGAGACACCTGCCAGGAACGAGAGGTCCCCAGAAAGAAAAACTTGATGACCGCTCTTCAGAAAACCACTGAATTGTATTAGGGGAAGTTGGGCCCATTTCTGTCGATGTCTCTGCACATGGAACGGGCCTCCCAACACTGAAGTGTTTCCCCGGTAAGAACAGCTCCAGACCATGGTAGTGGCAGGATGTGTCTCTTCCATGGAGACCCAGAAAACATCACTCTCGGGACACGGTCCCACATTAGCCTGCTTCATGCCAGGTGGGGGGACCTTCAGAAACCTGCTGAAGTATTTCACAACAGTTCTCAAGGGAAATGTAGGGGAGCTAGAATTTTCGTCAGCAAGATGGGAATAATTCTGCTTTCATTTAACTAAAAGTGATGACTCTCAGCTAGGCAATTTTGCCCCCTAGATAAAATTGCCAGATTTAGAAAATAAAATACAGGACACCCAGTTAAATTTGAATTTAAGATACCCAATATTTGTTGAGTATAAGGATGTGCCAAGCAATATTTGGGACACGCCAAAAAAATAATTCATGATTTGTCAGAAATTCTCATTTAAATAGGTATTCCATACTTCATCTGGCCACTCGACTACCAGGGGACATTTGACGATGTTTGGACACTTGCCTGTCACAGCTGGTGGGGAGGGAGAAGTGTCATTGACATCTAGTGAGGGCAGAGATGGTGCTAAATATCCTACCATGCACAGGACAGTCCCCACAACAAAGGATTATCCAGACAAGGTTGAAAAACCATGAACTAAAAGTATTATCGCTGGGCTCCACAGGAAGGAAAAAAAACCAAGCTATTCTATGATGGATCCCCCACCCTACCCCCTCTTTCTTTCCTTCCAGTCTTACTTCCTGTCAATATTTGCACGTAGTTTTGTTTTTGTTTTTGTTTGGTAAACCTTTTATAAGAGCATTGCATACCTTCCCCAAAAATGCATGAATCCTAAGTGCACAGCTGGATGAATTTTCACAAAGTGAACACGCTTGTGTAGCCAGCCCCCAGATCAAGAAACGAACCACCACCAGTTTCCCAGAAGTCCCAGCACCCCTTGCCACACGATCCCCACCTGCTCAAGGGAATCTGCTGTTCTGACCTCTCACAGCAGTCCTATATCCGGAATATAAATAGTATTGTAACTAACATCGTCATTCATCTAGCTTTTTCTGTATTTAGGATTATCCCCTAAGATAAACTCCCCAGAATCAAATAGATTGGCCTAAAGTATGACTCCCCCTTTGTGGGTTTTTTTTTTTTTTTTTGTATTTTCAATATCAATTCTGACAAGCATGTTGATCTTGAACATGGACTTAGAGGTGGACATTGGGCGTGGGCATTGATATTGAAATTAGAATCTGAGATATTAAGCTACAAGGACATTCACCATAGCCTTGTTTTTAATAGGGTAAAATTGAAAACAACATAAACATGCTTAATAGAGAATTGGTAAACGAGTCCAAACAATGGAGTGCTACATAACCATCAAAAGTCATGGAAAAAATGCAACTGCATGGAAAGATGATTAGGATAGTGTTGTAAAACTGTGTATGGAACATTGTTCCATTTTTATCAAGTGCACATTTTCCCACTTTTATGACTACTTCCTTGAGGTGGATTTTCAGACATAGGATTAATACCTTTATTCAAAAAAGACCAGGTAGATAGGTATTTAATATGCATACATGCATATACATGATCACACTGGAGAACGTCCATATGTGTAGATGATCAACAGTTCCTGGGGCGAAGAGTTCTTTATCCTCCCCCACCCTTTTTTTTGCTTGTATTTATATTTTCAAAATATAACTACAAAAATCACATATTACTTTTGTGCCATCAAGAAGAGGGACAGGCGCTTTGCTTGCCTGTTGACACAGGAAGCTTGATGCTATGTTAGGACTGATAACAACAGGATGGCCTGAGACAGAATTTTGGCAGGTGATGTGCTGAGGACCCTGCCCTCAAGCCCCATTGGGGGTAGGGGTACTCTGCCCCTGTAGATATGCATGTCTCTGTCCTGGGGTCAGCAGTCAGGGTCCCAGGACATCACATTCTCTGCCCCCCTTGATCCAATGAGGATGCAGGATGCCCTGTGTAAGCCCCCCTGCCAGTCTCTGAACACTTCTCTTTATTTCAGTTCACATGTTTGCCATTTCCACCCCTCTCCTCGTAGGTTCCGGAGCCATCGTTGCTGCCATTGTCGTGGTTGTCATTATCATCTTCACCGTGATTCTGATCCTGCTGAAGATGTACAACAGGTACGGGACGCCCTGGGCTCTAGATGGTCTTGTCCCATTGGTGATGTCAGAATGAATGGGAACTGACACTGTGAGTGCCAGTCGCGTGCCCAGCGGTATCCCTAAGTCCGTCGTCAAGCGCTCTAACCCTTTGGGTGTCCTTTTTTGACATCTGTTCCGCTGTAGGAACCTCATGGTAATATTTTTGCATCTGGAGAAATATTTTTTACATATAATAATCAAAATGACAATGATAATGGCCTTGAGCACTGTGGGAAGCCCTCGTATGTAACTTACAGTAATAGAGGAATATTTCAATCCTTTTCTCTCAGGGAGCCTTCTGCTAGGTTGTGTTGAGCAGACTATGTAAGTAGTTGAGGTTTCAAATACTGGAATGCCTGTACCCCCAGCTCCACTTTCTGGGACCAAATAAGACAAAATATAATTTGATTTCATAAAGAATAAATGTTGGGGCGCCCGGGTGACTCCGTCGGTTACGCATCCAACTTCAGCTCAGGTCATGATCTCACGGTTCATGGGTTCAAGCCCCGCGTCGGGCTCTGTGCTGACAGCTCAGAGCCTGGAGTCTGCTTCAGATTCTCTGTCTCCCTCTCTCTCTGCCCCTCCCCTGCTCAGGCTCTGTCATTCTCTCTCTTAAGAACAAACAAACATTAAAAAAATGTTTTTAAATAAAGAATAAATGTTGTGTTATCACCTTATGTGTTAGCACCTCTAAGTCGCAACTTTGCTAGAAGGTATTCTTTCCAGGCAAGAAATTAAAATAAAGAGACTATAAACACAACCACATCATAGCAGACTTGGAAGCCGTTAAAAAAAAAAGATATCATAGAAGAGTTTTATTGATGAGGATAACCATATACAGTATATCGTCAGTTTACAAAAATAATGTATACGTTATGACTATACATGTGGATTACTCCCACACACTCAAGAAACATTCAAACGATACACAGCAAAGTATTGACAACCAGTGTGTCTGCACAATGGGATTGCTATTTGGTTCGTTGGTTGGTTTTTGCAGAGGTGCATATATTTATTTATTTTCGAGGAGGTGTAAACATGCATTGTTTTTATTTATTTATTTTTAAATGTTTACTTATTTTTGAAGGAAAGAGAGAGCGTGAGCAGGGGAGGGGCAGAGAGAGAGGGAGACACAGAATCCGAAGCAGGCTTCAGGCTCTGAGCTATCAGCGCAGAGCCTGATGTGGGGTTTGAACCCACAAACCGCGAGATCATGACCTGAGCTGAAGTCAGTCGCTTAACCGACTGAGCCACCCAGGTGCCCCAAGATGCATTGTTTTTATAATAATGTTAATGTTATTTATAAAACATGTATTATATGTTTTATATTATATATTATGTATATATTTTGTATAATATATATCTCATATATATTATATAACATATATTGATCTCTTAATATGTGCCAGGCATGATTCCAAGCTCCTTGTATGTATTAACTCATTTAATCCCCCACAACAACCCCACAAGGGGGTAATTTTATACCCCCCAATTTTGTAGGTGTGAAACAGGCACCAGGAAATGAGCTAACTACTCAGCCCTCCGTGACAGAGTTGGGATTCAAAGCCAGTACATGTGGTTTCAAAGAAAATGCTCCCACCATTACATGTAATAATAACCTTAAAGAGTTATTATTAATATTTGGGGGGGTGGGTATTGCAATTTGGATCCATCCCAGACCAGGAAGTGGTATCAAACCACAATGTCTGCCCTTCATTCCTGTCCATCATTGCTGGCGCTCTGAGTCTGTTTTCTGGAGTGTGATTTGGATGGAGACTCTACTCACCAGTTTACAGTGATGCCTGGGCTGAAATGGAGAGACCAGGGTTCAGTCTTTGGTCTCTTAAAGGCAGCCAAGGCATTTAACCTCTGTGTGCCTCAATTTTGTCATCTTTATTTTTTAAAGTTTATTTATTTATTCTGAGAGAGAGCGGGGGGGAAGAGAGAGAGAGAGAGAGAGAGAGAGAGAGAACACACAAGCAGCAGGGGAGGGGAAGAAAGAGGGAGAGAAAAAGAATCCCAAGCAGGCTCCGCACTTTCATCAAGGATCCTGATGCGGGGCTCCATCTCATGAACTGTGAGATCATGACCTGAGCCGAAATCAGGAGTCTGGTGCTTGTCCGACTGAGCCATCCAGGCGCCCTGATTATGTCATCTTTAAAGTGGAAGGCTCTCCAAGTGTGATAACTGAGTGATGATTACATCGAGAATGCCATTGTTTTGAGGAATATTTAGGGGTGAAGTGGCACGACCTTTGCAACTAACTCAAATGGTTCATGATTTAAAAAAAACAACCGTGCGCGCGTGTGTGTGTGTGTGTGTGTGTGTGTGTGTGTGTGTGTGTGTGTGTGAATGGAGAGAGGGGGGCAGGAGAGAGAGAAGGCAAATGTGGCAAACTGCTAGCCATCAGAAAATTGTTCCATGAAGGATATTCAGATACTAATTGTACTGTTTGTGCAACTTTTCTGAGCATTTGAAATTAAAAAAAAAAGAATTATGTTAGGTCAACAAGATGAAATTTTATGCAGACATTAGAATTAATGATTGTTGCCAGTCACTGCATTTTCTGGCATATAAAATGAAAGACTGGATATACGTTTTGAGTCCATTCTCTTTTCAACTACGTAAAAAGTTCTTAAATATTTCTAGCAATAAACTTAGGAAGCACAATGAAACTGCAAAATGTAACTCGCTACGACTTTGGACAGAAAAAAACCCATAACGTCTTCATTTCGTCTCTAAGAATAGTCACCTATCTGACACCATTCGTTAACAGGGGAAAAAAATACAATTAAATATCTAATCTAGGTTACACAAAAAATGGAAGGGTCAGACGAGCTGAAGTCTAAGGTCCCTCCCACTTGCAAAATTCTGTAGTTGGCCATCAAGCTATGTGATTTAACGATGACCCACGTTAATCCCGTCAGAGCCAAAATCATTGAGTCCATGGGGCAGAAGACTCCAACATGCATGCGTATCTCGTTCCAGGAAAATGAGGACAAGGCGGGAACTGGAACCCAAGGGGCCCAGGCCATCCTCCCCTTCTGCCTTGGGCCCAAACAGCAACAGCAGCCAACACCCTGCAACTGTGACCTTCAGCCCTGTTGACGTCCACATGGAGACTCGGTGACCCCCACCCTGGTGCTATCTTGGCCACCATCCAAAGAGCCTTCTCCCGTCAAGACCCAGAAGCACATTTCTCCTCTGGCAGCTTCATTATGAGTTCCTTCTGGTCGACAGGGGCGTCTCTTATACCCTGTCCCGCCCCGCACCACCCTGGCTATGTCCATATCCCTATTGCCCCCCCTTACAAAAAGCTATGGAACATTCTTTTGCGATCTGATGAGGTAGACCCAGGTTGGGAATCCACTGAAATGGATGTGGCTGTCTTCCCCAAACACAGTTGCTAGACAGACAGACAGACAGACGGATAGCCCAGGAGTCTTCTGGTCAGGAGGCAGGGGTTAGGGCATGCCCCCGAGTGTACAACAGGGTCTGCCACTGGGGTCAGATCAGAATGAGTGCCATCTATATCCACGGCTTTGCAGAGCAAAGTATTCAGTCCCATTAATCAGGCACAGGGGAACTAACTTGGGCTAACTAACCAGAAAACCAGCTTGTTAATTTATAACTTGTTCCAGTACTGGATGACCGCTAGCTAGCTCATGACAACCGGTCGGCACGTTTCACCCTCTTTAAGAAACGCTATGGGAGAAACTAAATTCTTCTTGAAAGGTTTCTACTTCATTTGTAAAGAGTCCGAGAGGGACTAGGGTGAACTCCAGGAATGATGGCCTCTAGGGCAAAAGCTTATTGCTGTGTCGCTGGGCCTTGAATGAGTCTGGGGCTAGTCAGAGCCCCTCTTCTCCCTTTGGGGCTGCGTTTAGCCTGACTCAGCCTCATTTCCTGGCTCTCCTCTATCTGGATTCCCAGCAGTCCTCTCTGTCCGGGTAAACCTTCCTTCCAAGGAGCAGTATTAGAGACTGATAAGATTACAGCCCCGTGTATGTTACCTGCGCCCTTCCCGGTCACCTTGCAGAGATTCAGGGCACGTTCTCAGCACCACATTCGCACACCGTGTCTCTGCACAGAGCTGATCTTTTCGACTCTTTAGCCTGGAGAACAATCTGTTGAGAGGGGAAAGCATTTTTGAGATTAAGAAGACTTGTCTCCCAAGACCTGCCCCCTGGTCGTGTGGCCTTGGAAGAGTGACTTGAGCGCTCCATAGTCGGTTTGCTAACCCCAAAGTGGGAATGATGACATCTGCCCCCCCGGGGTTACTATAATCAGCCACGGACATAGTGAAGCACCTGGGGTAGTGCACAGCACCCAACAGATGCTTAATAAATGACAGCCAGCATTGTTTATTGCAGTCAGAATATGTCTTAAAATCGATGGGTCCGTTAACGTAGTTGTACTTTTTCTCTCTCAAAAAGCTGGTTTTTAACCAGTTGTGCATCTTACCGTTGAAGGCATCTTGGAAGCAAGGTAATAAATCCTTATCCTGTTCTAGAAAGTAACACACGCTGCCCTTTAACCTCACATTCTAGAAGTGTCTCCCTCTTGGAGTCAGAAATCTCCTTTGAGGGGAAATCGAGGGTCAGGAAGGTAAGAAGACTGACCCAGGGTCACAGAGTCCTGCCATCCCACGATAAAAATGCTCGCTTGAATATGTCTGGAAAAATGCTTGCAAATTCTTCCTCCCCAGACAACATTTGTCCCTACTGTGTTTAAATATCCATCAAGTACCAGGTCCTTGGCAAGATGCTTTCACATAAATTGTCCCATAGGATTTATTTTTCCTAATAATCCTGGGAGGTATTATTTTTTTCTGTTTGCAGCTGAGAATTGCAAACTCAAGGAGAAAGGTACTTGCCCAAAGTTCCACAGCTATTAAGTTGCAAAGACAGGGCTCAAACTCACGTCTCTTCGACTCCGAAGTCCCTCTCTCTCTGTTGTACCAAATTATTCCCTAACCTCCTGGCTCAAAACACAAGAGTGTGAGCCAAACAAAAGGAGGACAGGGGTCCATGTGTCTGAGCCGAAGTCAGGAATCTAGCTTCCAAACTAACAGCGGGGACAAAGCCATTCTGGTAGCCTCCTTTGGGCTTCCATGATTGGAGCCAAAGGACCCCTTTCTAAGCCCATGGAAGCCCTAAAGATTCTCATCTCATTTCCCCTAACATTTTCCCCAAGGAGCAAGGGGTAGAATGGCATCCAACCAGGGCAAAGCCATTTCCTTAAGGGCTCAAACCCCAAATAGATATGTTTCCCAGAGATATTCTGCTTTAAAAAAAAAAAAAAAAGACGTTGGGAATGTTCCAGCCCTAAAACCAAACTCTTCTGCCCATAGTGAAATCTAGTAATTCCGACCAGAGGAATTATCCTCTGGTCTATGTTGTTCTGCTAAATGAAAGCTTGGAAGTGAAGGAGGGGGGAGAGGGAAAGAGGAAGGCCAAGAAAAGGGTTTTAGTGTTTTGTTTTTAACTAATGGAGATAACTCAGTAATCCTTTATGGGCCCCTGTGTGGAAGTTGAGGTGCCACTAAACACATTAAGTCATGGTCCCCGTTCTCAAAGAGTCTGCAGCCGGTCTCCCGAGACAGGGATCTTGCAACACCGCAGAGTTATTTCATTTCTGACAGGTGCATTTCCTAACAGCGCAGATGCTGCCTTATTGGGCCACTGAGTCAATAAAAGATACTAAACATCTAAAGAAAAATGTCTAAAAATAAAGAGGTTCAAACCAAACATTCCTTGAGTTGACTTCGATTTCATTTAGAGTTAACAAATACCTTTCCTAGGAACTCCCTTTCCCTGACACTGTAAATAGGGTTCTGCAGGGAAGCCTGAGCTACTGTGCCGTCGCTCCTAAAGGCCGATGGAAAGGGTGGGCTGCCAGGCCTTCCGTGAGTTAGGAAACTCGTTAATTTGATTAACTATTAGAAAAGGAATCTCATTTGAAAGCCTGCTGTTAAACACGAGACGAACTAAGATGTCAAAGTTTGGGGACCGCTGAGAGAGAAGTAGACATATTAGAATGCAATCTAAGTCCTATCTAATAATGATGTTTACCGTTAACTGAGCTCCTCCCTAATGTGTACCAGGTATATAAGTGTGTGTGCGTGTGTGTGTGTGTGTGTGCGCGCGCCCCTATATATATATATAGGCATTTTATACCCACCAGCTCCTCTAAACACAACTCCCATGCGTAGGAGCCATCATTATTTCTATTTTTTTGGATAAGGAAACGGGCTCAGGGAGGTAGCTTGTCATTGGGTGATGCCGTGGACGTTTGTCACTCTTTTGGTGGCCATTCTTGCGTTTGGAGCGTCCACTACTTTAAGAGGCAAGAACACCTCCTGCTAAAGCTGTAGAGGACAGACACTCATTTTCCTGGAGTCCCCCGCTGCTAGGGTGAGGGCACAGCGCCCAGGCCTTGCCGATCGGGGGCACTCCCGCCATGGACTTTGAATCGAGAAGTTGGTGACATCCAGGGATACGCCTCGTGCGACATATGCTCTGGGCTGGTGTGTTGGCACGTGGCCTTGCGAGAGGCCGCCACATCAGGGGTTCTGGCGGCAACGGCAGCCTCATTCTTGAGTCCAGGCCAGTGTCCACGGAGTTGGCCACGTGAGCTTAGTTTGACCACAGCAGCCACGGTGTCTGTACCAAACTGGTTCTTTAGTATGACTTTAGGCACCATACCTGACATACCAGTGAAGGTTCTAGCCTTCTGGAAATTCCAGCAACTTGCTCATTCCCTCCTCTGCTTACATCAGCACTCCCTTCCTGCTGCTTGTACCTAAGTACTGTGTGGCTTGCTCATGGCCACCCACCTCGGAAGTGGCTGGCACGAGGACCCGGGTCTTCAAAGCTCTCGCTCTTTCCTTACACATGCTTCCGGCTGAGGCTAAGTGATCAAGGGGTCCACAGAGTGCTATGTAGACAAGGTAGAGTTGCCTCCGATCACATGTATCTCGGAGACTTTGTGACTGTCAACGAGGAAGTATTTAAAAGGACCTGGAAGAATGGGTAGGATTTTTAAAAAAAATTTTTAATGTTTATTTATTGTTGAGAGAGGGGGAGAGAGAGCTGGAGCATGGGGAGAGGCAGAGAGACACAGAATCGGAAGCAGGCTCCAGGCTCTGGACTGTCAGCCCAGAGCCCAACCCGTGAGCCGTGAGATGGTGACCTGAGCCAAAGTTGGACGCTTACCTGCCTGAGCCACCCAGGTGCCCCCGTTACCATTTTTCAAATAACAGCTTTATTGAGATATAATTTGCATGCCATCAGGCTTACCCTTTAAAAATATACAAGTGGGTGGTCGTGAGTGTATTCACGGAGCTGTGCCGCCATCACCACGAATCAAATTCCAGAAAACTTTCATCACAAACTCCATACCCATTAGCAAATACTTCCCATTGTCCCCTCTCCCCAGACCCTGACAACCACTAATCTACGTTTTGTCTCTATGGACTTTCCTATTCTGGACATTTCATATAAATGGAGTCATATAACACGTGCCCTTTTATGACTGGCTTCTTTCACTCAGCTTAATGTTTTCGAGATCCATCCATGTTGTGGCATGAAACAGGACTCCATTCCTTGTGGTGGATGAATTTT
The DNA here is from genome assembly GCF_018350195.1 of Panthera tigris. Taxonomy (NCBI): domain Eukaryota; kingdom Metazoa; phylum Chordata; class Mammalia; order Carnivora; family Felidae; genus Panthera; species Panthera tigris. The sequence goes on from NC_056667.1 coordinate 18,215,710, forward strand.
ATGCCATTATACGGCTATCCCACAGTTTGTTTATCCATTCTCCAGGTGACGGACATTTGGATTGTTTCTACTTTTTTTGCTATTGTGAATAATGCTGCCGTGGACATTCATTTACAAGTTTGGTGTAGACGTTTCATTTCCCTCGGGCATTTACCTTAGCGATAGAATCGCTGCATTATGGGATAACTCTGTTTACTCTTTTAAGAGAATGCCAAACTTGGTTTCCGAAGTATGTTTCCACCAGCCCTATGAGGGTTCCAACAGCTCCACATCCTTGCCAACATTTTATTGTCCATCTTTTTTTTATTTTACTGCAGCCGTACTTGTGGTTATGGAATGGTATCTCATTATGATTTCAACCTGAATTTTCCCTAATGACTAATGATGTCTTAGTTTAGATTAATGGTGTCTTTTCATATGCACATTGGCCATTTTATATCACTTTTGAAGAAATGCCTATTCAGATCCTTTGCCCATTTTTAAATTGGGTTATTTGGGGTTTTTAAATGAATATTGTTGACCTTTAAGAAATCTTTATATATTCTGGTTACAAATCCCTTACCAGATTTATGATCTGCGATCGTTTTCTGCCATTTTGTGGGTTGCCTTTTCACTTTCTTTAACTTTCACGTTTGTAGCACAAAAGTTTTTCATTTTGATAAAACTCAATTTATCTTTTTTTCCTGTTGTCACTTGTGCTTTTGGTGTCGTATTTAAGAAACCACTGCCTAATCCAAGGTCATGAATATTTACTCCTATGTTTTCTTAGAAGACTTTTATGGTTTTAGTTCTTAAATTAATGATATGACCCAATTTGAATTAAGTTTTGTATATGGTGTGAGACAGGTATTCAGTTTCATCTTTTGCACATGGATATACAATTGTTCCAACGCTATTTGTTGAAAAGACTATTTTAGGGGCACCTGGGTGGCTCAGTCGGTTAAGCGTCCGACTTCAGCTCAGGTCACGATCTCGCGGTCCGTGAGTTCGAGCCCCGCGTCGGGCTCTGGGCTGATGGCTCAGAGCCTGGAGCCTGCTTCCGATTCTGTGTCTCCCTCTCTCTCTGCCCCTCCCCCGTTCATGCTCTGTCTCTCTCTGTCTCAAAAATAAATTTAAAAAAAAGTTAAAAAAAAAAGAAAAAAAAAGAGAAAAGACTATTTTAGCCCCATTTAATTGACTTGGTATCCTTGTCAAAAATTAATTGACCATAAATACAAGGGTTTATTTCTGGACTCTGAATTCTATTTCATTGATCTATATTTCCATTCTTATGCCAGTATCACACTGTCTTGATATGTAGCAAGTTTTGGAATCTGGAAGGGTGAGTCCTCCAACCTTTTTTTTTCTTGCCCAAGATATTTTGGCTATTCTGGGTCCCTTACATGTCTACATGAATTTTAGTATTAGCTTGTCAATTTTTCAAAAATGGCAGCTGAGATTTTGATAGGGACTGCATTGAGCTTGTAGATCATTTTGGGGAGTATTGCCATCTTAATACTATTAAACCTTCTGATCCATAAATATGGGATGCTTTTCCATTTATTTTGGTCTTCTTTAAATTTTTTCAATGAAATTTGTAGTTTTCGTTGTGTAAGTCTTACACTCATTTTGTTAAATTTATCCCAGTGTTTGATTGTTTTTGATGCTATTATAAATGAAATTGTTTTCTTAATTTCCTTTTTAGGTTGTTAATTGCCAGTGTGTAGAAATCCAACTGATTTTTTGTGTGTTGATTTCATATCCTGCAACTTTGCTGAATTTGTTTATTAGCTCTGATAGTGTTTTGTGTAACATCTTTAGGGTTTCTACATATAAGATCATGCCGTTGTGAATAGAGATCATTTTACCTCTTCCTTTACAGTTTGGACGCTTTTCATCTCTTGTTCTTGCCTAACTGCTCTGGTTAAAACTTCCAGTACTATTTTGAATGTAGGGATTGGGAGCAGACATCTTTGTCTTCTTCCTGGTCTCAGGGGGAAAACAGCCAGTCTTTCACCATTAAGTATGACGTTAGCTGTGTTCATAGATGGCCGTCGTTACATTGAGGAAGTTTACTCGTATTCCTAGCTTAAGTATTTTTATCAGGAAAGGGAGTTGAATTTTGTCAAATGATTTTCTGTATCTGTAAGATGACTATATTGTTTTTGTCCTTTATTAATATGGCATATATACTACATTGATGGATTTTCATATGTTAAACCAAACTCCCATTCCTGGAATAAATTTCAATCGTGGTGTAAGATCCTTTTTATATGTTTGTTGCTAGATCCTTTTTGCAGTATTTTGTTAAGAATTTTTGCATCTGTATTCTAAGAGATGTTGTCTATAATTTTCTTCTGGTGTCTTTGTTTTGGGACCAGAATAATACTGTCCTCATAGAGTGAGTTGGCAGGTGTTTCCTCTTCTGTTTTTTGAAAGGGTTGATGTTAATTATTTAGACATTTGGTAGAATTTACCAGTGAGGACATCTGATTATTTGGGTCTGGGCTTTTCTTTGTTGGAAGTTGTTGCTGTCGTTTTTTAATTACTATTACTAATTCAATCACTTTACTTGTAGATTTATTCAGATTTTCTATATCTTCTTCAGTTTGGTAATTCATGTCTTTTTAGGAATTTGTCCATTCCCTCCAGGTAGCTAGTTTGTTGGCATACAATTTTTTATAGTATTCTAATTCTTTTCATTTCTGAAAGATCAATAGTGATGTTTCCTCTTTCATTTCTGATTTTAGTAATTTGAGCCTTTTTTTTTTCTTAGTTCATCTAAAGGTTTGTCAATTTTATTAATTGTTATAAAGAACTGACTTTTGGTTCTGTTGATTGTTATTTCTCTATTGTGTCTGCCTTGCTAATTCGCTTACTGGTGTGTTTTAATGAAAATAAGTTTAAAAAAAAATTTTTAACGTTTATTATTGAGAGACAGAGAGACGCAGAGCATGAGCAGGGGAAGGGTAGAGAGACGGGGAGACACAGAACCTGAAACAGGCTCCAGGCTCTGAGCTGTCAGCACAGAGCCCGACCCGGGGCTCGAACTCACAAACCGCGAGATCATGACCTGAGCCGAAGTTGGTCACCTAAACAACTGTGCCACCCAGGCGCCCCTAATGAAAATAAGTTTTTAACGTGAATGATAATTTACCAGTGTTTTCCTTTTTTGTATCCTGTTTAAGGACTTTTTGTATCCTGTTTCAGAAATCGTTGCCTACCTAAAGGTTTTGAAGATTTTTTTTTTCCCATACGTTTTCTTCCAAAAGTCTTAGTACTTTACTTTTCCTATTTAAATATACAGTCCACCTGAAATTGTTTTTGGTGTGTGTGCAAGGCAAAGTCAAGATTCATTTCTTCCATATAGACATCCTATTGACCCAGAAATGTTTTTTGAGAACACCATTCTTCCGGTGCTTTACTGCAGCATGAACTTTCTCATGAATCAAGGGACTGAGTACATGTGGTTTGGGTAGGAATTTTATGGACAGGAATGGTCAGGTAGGGGAAAGAAAAACTTGGGCGTCAAGGAAGACTGTTCAGTTCACTTGCTCTTTCTTGATTGCTTGCATTCATGAGTCCATAGCAGAGCCTGGAGATCCAGCGGTAAGCAAGGTGGATATGGTCCCTGACCTCGCAGAACTTACCGTGTAGCAGGGAAGACCAACAATTAAGCAGACGAATACAATTTGGAACCACCAGTTTTGCGACAGGAGGAATTTCAGGGTTTTATAGAAGCCTCTCGCTGGAGTACCTAGTTCAGCTCCGAGTTTGATAGGTAGGGAGCGGAGCTCCCCAGGAGAAATAACATGTAAACTAAGAGCAAAAGATTGAACTGGAGTGAGTCCAGGGAAGAGTGGAAATTTAGAAAGAGAGAGCGAGAACCCTGCTGCAGAGAAGCTTTAGCCTAGCACAGGTCCAAGCGAGCAGTGGGAGATGGGCGGGGAAGAGAAGAGAGGCTCCAGTATGAAGGATCTTCGATGCGTGGTTATTTTAAAGGCAGCGGGGAGCCATTGAAGGTGCTTGAGCATTGGAGTGACAAGATCAGATCTGTGCTTTCGGGAGACTAATCCTGCTATAGTGTGCAGAATGGGTTGGCGTGGGAGAGACTGGAGGCCGGGAGAACAATTTCGAGTCCATTGCAAGAAGTAACAGGCGCATCTGTGTATCTGTTAGTTTTTAAATGCTTTTTCCAAATAGCCCTCTAATTGTAAAGCTTTGTGCTTTTCCCTTTTTCAAGTAGCTCTTCGTGGGTGTGCAGTAACCCAACAAAAATGTCTCCAGGAATGGCCTGGGGCCCACTGGATGGGAGCACACAGCAGGGGCATTGTGTCAGCTCTGTAGCCTTTTGTCCCAAGACACCCATTCCCTGCACAGAAAATTTCCTGGCAAAGAAGAAAACTGCTGTGGTTGAACAGATAGTACCGTCCCGGACTCTGACAGTCAGCCCACGTTTGGGTGAAGCAGGTAGAAACATGACTGACCTTCAGATCTCTAGTGATATGAATCCCTCGGTCTGGGGACAGCCCAGGCACTGTCAGAGAACGTTCCCTCCCGGCTCAAAATCTCCTCTTGAATGAATTTTAGTGGGGCCCCTTCAAGAATGCTGTGATGCCTTAATTGATCTCCGAGAAATGTAATTACCAACTTATTCCTTCTTGGCAGCTTTCCAGTTCTTGCCTTGGTAGTCCCTTGAAAGTGAAAGAGATTTACAAAAAATATTTTACACATTTATTTATTTCTGAGAGACAGAGAGAGACAGAGCACAAGCAGGGGAGGGGCAGAGAGAGAGAGAGGGAGACGCAGAATCCGAGGCGGGCTCCAGGCTCCGAGCTGTCGGCACAGAGCCTGAAGCCCACTTCAGATTCTGTGCCTCCCTCTTTATCTGCCCCTTCCCCGCCCGTGCTCTCTCTCTCAAAAATAAATAAACATTAAAAAAAAATTGTTTTAATAAAAACAGAAATTATCCTTGCCAGATCTACTCCTTGTTCATCTCCTCTACTCACAGCAGGATGAGGGATGGCCTATCACTCCTTCCTGCTGGAAATACTTTCTCACTTGGCCCCCAGGACCCTTCCCCCTCTCTTAGTTCTGCCCTCAGCGACCATTCCTTCCCCATCTCCCGTGCTGGCTCCTCCTCACCACCTTCCTTCCTTTCTTCTTCTTCTTCTTCTTCTTCTTCTTCTTCTTTTAATGTTTATTCTTGAGAGAGAGAGACACACACACAGAGAGACAGCACAAGTGGGGGAGGGGCAGAGAGAGAGGGACACACAGAGTCCGAGCAGGCCCCAGGCTCTGAGCCATCAGCACAGAGCCCGATGCAGGGCTTGAACCCACAAACCGTGAGATCATGACCTGATCTGAAGTCAGGCGCCCAACTGACTGAGCCACCCAGGTGCCCCCACCTTCCTAACTTCTGAATGACGAGCGCCTCAGGGCTTGGTCTCAGACTTCTTTGCCGTCTGTCCTCACTCTCTTGGTGACTTCCTCTGATCCCGTGATGTAAGTACCATCTATATGCCGCAACTCTCAACTGAGCATCATCGGACCTCTCCCCAGATTCTAGACATAAATGGCCAACGAACCACGTACTAGCGCCACTTGGATATCTAACGCGTATCTCAAACAGCCCAAAGCAAACTCTTGCTTTTCCACCTAAAGCTACTTCTCCCCAGTCTTTCCCATCCTGTGAAGAGCAACTCGGTTCTCCCAGTTGTTCAGGCCCAAACCCTCAGCCATATCCCTGATTCTTTTCTTTCTCTCACACCCATCCATTAGTAAATCATCTGCTCTATTTTTAAATTGTGTATCTTTTCCCACTTTGCAACTTGTCTTTTTCCTCTTTGTGGTATCTTTTGATGAACAGACTGTAGTCATATTTATCAATGTCTTTTTTTTTTTATGGCTAGCACTTTTAAAACCATCTTGTTTCAAGAGGTATTCCCTATCCCTAGTCCTTAAAGATACTCTCCTGAAGCTTTTTTTTCTTTTCTCTTCTTTTTTTTCTCTTTCTTTTCTTCTTTTTCTTTTTTCTCTTCTCTTTTTTCTCTTCTTCTCTTTCTTTTCTTTTCTTCTCTTTTCTTTTCCTTTCACCTTTGACATCTTTTCCATAACCCTACTCTAAATCACCATCACCTCTGTCCTGGGTCACTGTAATAGCCTCCTCCCTGCTCTTCTGGCCTCTAGTCTTGCCTCTGCACAGTAACCACGATGATCTAAGCTGGATCGCTTCAGTCCCCTGCTAAAAAGCCTCTAAGGGATTCTCATTTCATTCCAAGCAAAATCCCGGCCACCGTAACCTCTCTCACTTCCTGTACCTCCCTCCCTCACTCCACTCCAGCCACACACTGATCTCCTTAATGCTTCTAAAACATGTCAAACACACGCCCATCTCAGGACCTTTGCACCTACTGTTCTCTTTGCCTGGAATTCTCCTCCTCCACATAGCCACAGTGTGGCTCCTCCTCTCAAAGCAGACTCAAAGGTCACTTTATCAGAGAGGACTTTCATGGCCACCCTTTGTCAAAACAGTACATCTTGTTCATCAACAGTGTCTGTCTCGTGTACCTCATTAATTTTTCCTGATTATCTGTCTTCTTGCAATAGAAGCTCCATAAAAACCAGAATTTTGTTGTTTGCTGCTGTATTCCCAATGTCAAGGGTGGTGCCTCACATAACAAATAATGAAAAAATGCTTAACGAATCCATAATTGAATGAATGAATGTGCCTTAAAAAAAATACAGTGTTCTTTTTTTTTTTTTTAAGTTGTATGTATTTATTTTTTAAGAGAGACAGAGAGAGTGAGTAGGGGAAGGACAGAGAGACAGGGGACAGAAGATCTGAAGCAGGTTCCAGGCTCTGAGCTGTCAGCACAGAGCCTGACACAGGGCTCGAACTCACGGACTGTGAGATCGTGACCTAAGCCGAACTCACGGACGGGGAGATCATGACCTGAGCTGAAGTCGGACGCTTAACCCACTGAGCCACCCAGGTGCCCCTTCTCATCCATCATCTACACAGTTTGCCTCCAGATCCAACTACACACACAAAATAAGAGAAACATTCTCAAATATACACCCTTACTCATCTGTATGTGAGGTCTTTTTGGTATGGGGGTGGAGAAGGGGGAACATTTTTATGCCTTGGCGTAGAATTGCTGAGTCATAGAACACACATTATATTTAATTTGACTAAGTACAGCCAGAAGGCCTACCTTTTAGAAAGGCACACAGTTTCTACCTCCAGGTATAAACAGGGCAAAAGCACACACAGTTTCTACCTCCATCAGCAATTAGTGGAAAATACCCTGTTTCCTCCATATCCTTATGGGCCCTTTGAATTATCTTGGGTTTCTAATTTTTTGGCAATATTATGGTTATAAAATATTATCTAATTGCTGCTTTAGTTTGAATTTCTCTGATTACCAAGAAAGGGCACTTAGAGTTTTAGTTCTAGAATCTGTGATATTTTAGATTTTTGGGGTGGGGTGGGGTGGGGAAGAGTTCAAGTTTTTAGACACTAATAAAATTGTTTAAGTCATTTATTCGCCTTTACCACCCCCCCCCCCCATATGTCATTGCTTTCTTCTGCATTCAGTTCTCTTTTTTAGGAGTGATTTCAAAGAAGATTTTTATGTGGCAACATTTCTGAGGCCCTGAGTAAATATTTATTTTACTCGAGTATTTAAATGACAGTATAACTAGAGATAAAATTCTAGTTTCAGAGTTCTTTTCCTCCATTACTTTGGAATATTACTCCATTGTCTTTTTGCATAGCAGCTCTTAAGAAGTCCTTCTGTCAACAATCTAACCGTATTGCCAGGAGTTTCCCCCACCCCCGCCATACTGTGTTATATTTGTAAAATACCAAATAAAATATGTAACATTAAAAAAAAAAATGGCTCTGAACACACTCCACTCAACTCCAGAGTTGGAGCATTACCAATACTGTTTAATAATTTACTTCTGTGTTCTTTCCCTATCTCCTCCTCCATTCTGACCCCGGGGGGAACCACTTTCCTGAACGTTCCTCACCTTAAAAATAATTTTGTCGTAAGGGCATGCTTCCCTAAAACAATACGTTGTTGAGTTTTGCTAGCTTTTTCTTTTCATTTTTTGATAAATGAGCTCACACTGTGCATAGTCTTTTGCAACTTGTTTTGTTTTTTTCAGTCTCAATTTAATTTTTTTAATGTTTATTTATTTTTGAGAGAGAGAGAGAGAGAGCGAGAGAGAACAAGCAGGGGAGGGGCAGGGAGAGAAGGGAACAGAGGATCTGAAGCCAGACACGGGCCTAGCCGAAGACGGACACGCGACCGACTGAGCCACCTAGGTGTCCCTTTCCAGTCAATTTTAAAGTTTTACCTATTTTGTGCCATGCACCTGTACTCCATTCCATTTCCTTTGAAATTCCATTTTAAAAACATACTGCACCAGACTTCTTAACGTGGAAGAAGTAGTCCAGTCCATATCAATTGGCATCGTGTGATCTTGATTTGCATTTCCCAGATCGCTAAAGAGGTTGATAGACTCTTCTGTGGAATGCTGGCCGGTTCAAGACTTTGCCCATCTTTCCATTGGGTTGTCTGCTTTTTTCTTACTGGCGTGTGACCGTTTTGAAAGAGCGTATTCTACCTACGAGTCTTTTTTCAGCTACAGTGACATTGTCACAAATGTCTTCTCCCGGTTTGCAACTTGTCTTTTTTACTCTGTGGTATCTTTGGACAAGCAAACATGCTTTAAAGTCAATGGACATTTTAAGAATTTAAGAACAAAAAGTTGGCTTTTAATTTTTTTGTAAATGCTTGTTTATTTTTCAGAGAGAGAGAAGAGACAGAGCGTGAGAGGGAGAGGAGCAGAGAGAGAGAGGGAGACACAGAATCCAAAGCAGCCGGGCTCCAGGGTCTGGGCTGTCAGCGCAGAGTCCGATGCGGGGCTTGAACTCACGGGCCATGAGATCATGACCTGAGCCGAAGTCGGACGCTTAACTGAGTCAGCCACCCAGGCACTCCAAGTTGTTGCTCATTTTAAATGAAGTCAAGAATGATTTGAATCACTGATCGCTTAGGGCCACTACTGCCCTGATGGTCCAGGGCCTGACACAAAGAAAATTCACCCAAGCCCCTCTGGCTTTCCCTTTCTTTCACCCGGTTTGGGCGCAGACTGGGAGGCATTTGATGACCGGCTACATTCCCTCCTCCAGCTATTTGCTTAAACGCCTACAGATAAGCCATTAGTGATGTCGTGGTCCCAACTCTCAGCAGACAGACCAAACCCTAAAAGTGAGTTCTGTCGTATGCGGGCTGTGTGATTTTAGGTAACGCGCTTCTCCTTCCTGGGCCTCCTTCTGCTCATTTCTACAATTGGGATAGCGATGTATTAATTCTCAAGAGCTGCTGTAACAGACGACCACAGACTGGGCGATTTGAACCACAGAAATTTATTTTCTCACAATTCTGGAGGCTAGAAGTACAAGGTCAAGGTGTTAGCAGGGTTGGTTTATTCCGAAGCCTGTCTCCTTGGCTTGTAGTTGGCCGCGTTCTCCCTGCACCTTTGCATGGTGTTCCTGTGGTGTGTCTGTGTCCTGATTTCCTCACGTAAGGACCCAGTCGTATTGGATGAAGGCCCACCTAGTGACCTCACTTTAACTTAATTACCTCTCTAAAGACTCTATCTCCAAATACAGTCACATTATGATGTACCAAGGGGTGAGGACTTCAACATGTGAATGTGGGGTAGGGGGACACAATTCAGCCCGCAACAGCCTACGAGGTATTATTGTTAGGACTGAGTTAGCTAATGCGTTTAAAGCACTAATGATGGGGTTTTTGGGGTGATGGTGGGGGTTCGGAGCTGACGGCCAAGAAAGAATTCTTGAAGATGTCTTTGGTGCAAAAGGGTGATTTTATTAAAGCACGGGGGATTGGGGCGCCTGGGTGGCTCAGTCCATTGAGCGTCCGACTTCGGCTCAGATCATGATTTCGCAGTCTTTGAGTTCGAGCCCCGCGTCGGGCTTTGTGCTGACAGCTCAGAGCCTGGAGCCTGCTTTGGATTCTGTGTCTCCCTCTCTCTCTGCCCCTCCCCCACTCATGCTCTGTCTCTCTCTCTGTCAAAAATAAACATTAAAAATAAATAAATAAAAAAAAAAAAGAAAAGCACGGGGGACAGGACAGAAAGAGCTGCACCGAGGCTGTGAAGGGTGACTGATTACACACCTTCAGGTTGGGAGGCGGTTAGGGATAGCATAAGTCTCAAAGGAATTTTGGAAACAAGGTTTCCAGGACCTTGAGGGGGTAGGTGTTGTTAGGAAAATGTCATTTATTACTGTTTAGTGAAACCTCAGTCATGAGACCCTTCAGATGTATATCGGGGGCCATATGCCTGGAGTATAATTGCCAATATATACTTGGGGGCTAATGATAAAGGAGGTTTGCAAAGGAATTTTTATGTGTTTAGGGACACTCACGGGATCCTGGGGGCATCAGGATAATGTTAAGCCAAGATTCCCTTTTGCCCCTAGCAAGGTGTCATCATCGAGGCAGCTGAGCTCCTAGAGGGAGGTCACTCTGCCTGTTTCAAGGACTCCTCGATGGGCTGTAGGCAGTAAGGGAACTTAATTTTTCATTTGCCTTTGTTTCTCCCATCACCGTGGCAAGCACCTAAAACCCCTTCCATCTTGATGAGGGTGATACGAGGCCTCCGGGAAACGGAGTCTACAGGTTTCTGGAGAATAGGCTATGGATAAGATTGTCCTTTTCTTGCCGTTTACTAAGTTATCCGTAAACTGAAGGAGACTTCTGTCCTGCGTGACTGTGATCCCTGACGCGGGATCGTGGGGCAAGCTGAGGGCAAAGTACAGGCTAAGAGCACCTCCCCGCCAACACCAGGTGGGATACATGTGATATTCCTCAGACACTCCTGGCTGCCCAAGGACAGGGGAAAGGAAAGAAAGTAAATGGTTGACTGACTCTTTTAAAAACATGCCAACACAGGGGCCCTGGGTGGCTCAGTCCGACTTCGGCTCAGGTCATGACCTCACGGTTCATGAGTTCGGGCCCCGAGTCGGGCTCTGTGCTGACAGCTCGGAGCTTGGAGCCTGCTTCAGATTCTGCGTCTTCCTCTTTGACCCTCGCCCACTCATGTCTGTCTCTCTCAAAAATAAACATTAAAAAAAATTTTTAAATAAAAAAATAAAAATAAAAATAAAAGTAAAAATTAAAATTAAAATTAAAAAAATATGCCAACACAGGGGCACCTGGGTGGCTCAGTCGGTTAAGTGTCCGGCTTCGGCTCAGGTCATGATCTCACAGTTCTTGAGTTCGAGCCCCACCTCGGGCTCTGTGCTGACAGCTCCGAGCCTGGAGTCTGCTTCGGATTCTGTGTCTCCCTCTCTCTTTCTGCACCTCCCCCGCTCATTCTCTCCTATCTCTCTCTCTCCCTCTCAAAAAATATATAAACATTAAACAATTTTTTTTTTTAATATGCCAACACAGTGCCTGAATATAACATCTGTGGGGGAACTTTCTACGGGATGGAAAGCAAAGCAGGCAGTTACACTGTTGTTATTACATGTGCCTGTTGCTGTTATCTTTCTGGCTATATTATAAGCTCCCGGAGGACTATCTTAAAACTCCCCTTGTTATACCCACGAACTACATGGTGAGCACATAGTCAGGGCTCAGTAAAAACCAACCAAACCACAGTTGTCTTTATGATAGCTCTCTTCCTTCTGAGAGGATAGAACGCCATCTAGTGAATCTTGTATTAGACTCAGAAAGTGAGATTCGGAAAATCCCAGACTGTTGGTCCATGTCTTACATAGCTGATATTTATATATGCAAAAGCAACTAGAAATCTCTTATAGTTTGAGCTTGATATTTTTTCATTTATTAGTTTCTTAAAATTTACATCCAAATTAGTTAACATATAGTGCAATAATGATTTCAGGAATAGAATTTAGTGATTCATCACTCACATGTAACACCCAGTGCTCATCCCAACAAGTGTTGGAATGCCCCTTGGCCATTTAGCCCATCCCCCCACCCACAACCCCTCCAGCAACCCTCAGTTTGTTCTCTGTATTTAAGAGTCTGTTATGGTTTGTCCCCCTCCCTGTTTTCATATTATTATTGACAGCTTGATATATTAATGACAAATTCAAGTAAGCTTTTATTTTCCTTTCTTGCCAAGAGATTTCTGGCTTTCGTAGAGTTAACCTCATAGTGAATCTGATTAGTTATAGAATGGAAATGCCATAAATAAAAGTGTCATGCAACTATGAATGACAATAAAATAAAATGGAGACGGCCATGAGAAATTCAGCAATCATAAAGTGTCCATTTAGTATTAAAAATGTGCAGCATAGGGGCACCCGACTGGCTCCGTCAGTGGAGCATTCAACTCTTGTTCTCAGGTTCATGAGTTTGAGTCCCACGTTGGGTGTAGAGTTGTTTTTTGTTTTTTTTTTTAATGTGCATTATAGTGAGTGCAGGAACACTATGGTGCCAAGAAGCTATTATTCCTGCCTGTACTGTAATGCCAGACTTAATTTGACTACTAAAGACTTTAACAATAAAGTTGTAATTACAGCTGTTGTTAAAATTTTATACTTTCCTGATACAAGTTTATTCTGTATCCAAAAGTTTGCTCTATGATGGCAATCTTCAGCTTTAGCAGAATATTGTTTTTAATACTCAACTATTGTGCATATGGCCAAAGTGTGTATTTGATGCACATATACTTAGAACCTATTATTTGTCAAACTCTGTTTTGGGCACTGATGATAAAGAGAGGAGACATAGTTCCCACCTTCAAAGAGTTTTGTGTGGTGGTAGGGGGTCGATGGGGTAGGAGTAGAGATGAACACATACATGATTAGAATATAATGGAAAATATGCTAATAGGTAGAATATGAGGAATCTGTTTGGGAAGGTCTACCATTGGGGTTTTGGGGGCTCAGCAACCCCCTAAAAAATACTTAGATGGAAAAAAACAAAACAAAACAACTCAGATGGCAAGTACTAAGTCCCACTACCAGAAATGCTTCCTGGAAGAGATTACATCTAAATTAGAAGGGCGCCTGGGTGACTCAGACAGTTAAGCATCTGACTTTGGCTCAGGTCATGATCTCGTGGTTTGTGGGTTCAAGCTCCCTGCCAGGCTCTGTGCTGACAGCTCAGAGCCTGGAGCCTGCTTCAGATTCTGGGTCTCCCTCTCTCTCTCTGCCCCTCCCCCACTCATGCTGTCTCTCTCTCTCTCTCTCTCTCTCAAAAATAAACATTAAAATTAATTAATTAATTAAACCCTAGAGGAAGAATTAGAGCTGGCTAGTTAAAAAGGTTTAAAGGTAGAGGGACAAGGTGGGGAGAGCAAGGCAAAGCCTGGAAGGGAGGGAACAGTGATTCTGGATCAAGGGAACAGAATACGTGCAAAGGTTTCTGAGGAGAGAGAAAGAATGCAATCCTTTCTAAATCTAGAAGTATACAAACTCTTGTGCTTACATATTCTTTTTTATTTTTATTTTATTTATTTAAGTAATCTTTACACCCAACGTGGGGCTCAAACTCATAACCCTGAGATCAAGAGTCGCATGCTCTTCTGACTGAGCCACCCAGGTGCCCCTACGTTTGCAACTTACAAATACTTATCCCAGTAGCCAGCCTCCAAGATGGCCCCCAATGATCCGCAGCTGCTAGTATCCACACTCTTGTGCTGTCCCCTCCAAAACTGATTACGAGTAACCTGTGTCACCAATAGGATAGTGTGGAAACTATGGTGTGTGTCTTTTGAAGTTAGGCATTAAAAGACACCATGGCTTCTGTCTTGCTCTCTTTTGGATCATTTGCTCTGGGGGATGCTACCAGGTCATGAAGACACCCAAACAGCCTATGGAGAAGTCATTGTGGCAACGAACTGGGGCCTCATGCCAATAGCCGTGTGAGTGAACCTTCTTGGAAACACATTTTCCAGGCCCAGTTGACTGTAACCTAGGCCAATATCTTGACTACATTCTCTTGAAAGACCTTGAGCCAGAACCATCCAAAGAAGCCACTCCGGATTCCTGATGCACAGAAATAGTGCATGATAGATAACAAATATTTAATGTTTCAAGTTGCTAAATTTGGGGAGTTATTCGGCAATAGGTAACTAATACACTCACTGATGTGCTCAAAGACACCTTCCAGAGCAAAACGCATCAGCTTTTATCCATCAGGCATTTTCATTTCAGTTATGGGATTATTTTAGTCCGTGGCTTGTTTGCTAAATTTGCACTTGGTTTTTGAGATATTTTGTGAAGACTGTTCATCTGTTTTATCTAGGAAACACAAATGCAGAGCTGAAAGAAAGAAGCAAATGACAGAGACAGATGTAGAGATGAGAACAAAAGCCGAAAGGGGTGAGAAAATCACACAAGATGCACCTCCTGGAGGGATGGTTATCTTCAGGACCAGTGGCTTTAAAGGACAGAGGGGATAGGGACCAGGTGAAACACTTCTATCAGGAACAGCAATCAATGAACAATGAGGAAAAGTGGTTGATGAAATGAAGAAGTCTTGGACTCTGGGCCTAGAGGATCAACACTCAGGTTGGCTGCCCATTAGCTTTTAGAGGCTCAGAACATATTTGAGGACTTAAAGACCAGACCTAGCAAAGAACCACCAGAGGCTCACTGGGGATGGCTTCTTGGCTTTAAGACCCATTTTGATCTGCACAGCATCAAAGTGAGCAGGAGATAGCGTCTGCAAATACCTTCACTGCCAAGTACTTCTACACCGCACCTGCTGGGAGAAGGCTTATTTGCCTCAGCAGAGTTTTCAATGTGGACTCCCCTTATAGAATCAAAGGTTACTATTTCAAAGAACAGACTCACTCATTGGTAGAAATGCCTGTCGTTACTGGTCCTGACTCTTACTCACGCATTTATTCACCAAATATTTACTGAGCTCTAAGACTGTGGCAGATACTCTTCTAGACACTAAGGCTTTAATGGTGAACAAGAAACTCATAGTTTCTTCTTTTTTTTTTTTAATGGGGGCAAAACGGTAAGCATGTAAACAAAATAGATAACAATGTCAGATACTATTAATTGCTATGAAGAAAAAATAAAGCCAGGTATGATAGAGTGAGTGGGGAGAGGGTTCAGCTATTTTCAGAAGGCCGGTCAGAAAAGGCTTGTTTGAGGAAGTGATATGAGTCACCTCCTAGTAATTTTAGATTTACCAACATACAGACAAGAAACTGACTTTTGAAACCTAACCTGTTCGTAATTAGGCCACATCTGTAGTTCAGTGTGGCTGCAGCTTAGAAGTGAAGGATGTGGCCAGGAAGAGGATTGGTCCATGTGATGAGTCTGAAGAAGGGAGCAATAAACAAATCATAAAGCGTTTTGTAGGCCACAATAACTAGCTTGGGCTTTATCTAGAGGACAATAGGGAGCCACAGAAAGGTTTTCAAATTGAAGGGTGAAAGGATTAAGACTATTACCTTAGAAAATCACTCTCAATATAGGGTGGAGACATCAACTCTGAAGGGAGGGGAAATCTTAATAGGTTGTGGCTGCAATGGCCCAGACAGTAATCCAAATTAAAGAGGCAATGGGGCAAGAAGGAAAGCAACAGAAATGAAAAGGCAGGAGTCTGAAGAGTATGAATGATGACAGATAGAAAGGTAGGCTCATTCATTGAAAAATGGGAAAAAAAGGGTTGAGGCAAGTGAAAGAAGATGAAGACATTTTGGGACATGTTGAGTGTGAGGTACCTATAGGACATCCCAAGTGAATGTCAACAAGAAGTTGCACATATGGGTCTGGGGCAGAAATCTGTCTCAAATATATAGGCTTGGAAGATGAAATGGTCATGGAACCAAGAGAAGACAGATAGGTCATCTTTGCTGAGTAAAAAGTAAAAAGGGTCAATGGCA
This sequence comes from Panthera tigris, assembly GCF_018350195.1. Lineage (NCBI taxonomy): Eukaryota > Metazoa > Chordata > Mammalia > Carnivora > Felidae > Panthera > Panthera tigris. Next base: position 18,231,610 of record NC_056667.1, read on the forward strand.
GGACTGTAAGAAAGCAACATTTATGGGATTGGCAGCACAAGAGCAGAGAGAGTAAAGATAAAACACAATGACCGATCAGAACCACAGATCACAGTGAGATTTCATAGTTCCACCTGGTCAACTGGCTTGTTCTGTGGAAGCCGGTTAGCTCCCCATCTTTGATGCTTTGACAATGCTGTCATTCATTCAATAAATTTTATGCGGGGGTGCCTGGGCGGCTCAGTGGGTTAAGCATCTGACTTTGGCTCAGGTCATGATTTAATGACTCATGGGTTCCAGCCCCCACATCCGGCTCTGTGCTGAGAGCTCAGAGCCTGCATCCGATTCTGTGTCTCTGTCTCTCTCTGCCCTATTCTGCTCGTGGTCTGTCTCCTCCTCTCAAAAATAAATAAACATTAACAAAAAGTTTAAAAAATAAATCTTACTGAGCCTCTACGACCTGCCAGACATTGTCCTAGGTGCTAGGGACGCATCAGTGAGCAAGAAAGACAAACGCCCTGACTTTAAGGAGTTTACGTTCTAGTGTGGGGAACACACAATCAACATTAAAGATAGGCAAATAAATATTACAGGGTGGTAAAAGCTATGGGAAAAAGCAAAGTAGATTAGAGGCATCAGGGTTCTAGAGAGTGTGTAAGCAATTTCCAGGAGGATAGTCAAGGTAGACCTCATTGACTAGGTGATCCTTGAGTAAAACCCTGAAATTTACCAAGGGGATATCTGATGGTAGAGCGTTCTAGGCAGAAGTCACAACCAGTGCAAAGGTTGTGAGGCAATAGCAAGCTTAGAAGGTTCAAGCAGTGAGCAGTGTCAGGGCCCCAGGAAGAGGATCACAGAAACAGGGGAGCCATCAGGTAGGATTTTAACCTTTGTTCTGAGAAAAATGAGGGACTTTGGGGAGGTTTGGGGCTTAAGAGCGACATGACTAAGGGTTTCTAATAGGATCACTCTGACTGCTGCATTTAGAAAAGATGCTCAGTGACAAGGGTAGAAGAAGGGAGACCGGTTAGGAAGCCGGTGCGGAGGTTCGGGCAAAAGATGACGGCGCCTCGAGCCAGGATCCTAGCTGAGTGGGTTTCCCGGTAGTCTGGAAGCGGGGTGAAAGAGAAAGAGAAGTCCGGGAGTAACACCAAGGCTCGTGGCCTCAACACAGGAAAGATGTTGCCATCGACGGAGGCGGGGGGACCTTGGGAGGGGCAGGTCGGTCTTCTGGGGGTGCGTGAGGAGTGAGGGGGAAGAGAAGGGTGGGCATCAGGGGTTCGGTTCCGGGACGCGTTAAGTTGGGGATGTCTCTCCAAGTGGAAATGCCAAGCAGGAAGCTGCCTGTACCAGCTGGAAGATCGGGAGAGGAGCCTGAGCTCGACTCTGTTAGCACAGCACTCGTATTCAGAGCCGCGGGAACGCCATCCACACGGTGCGGGGCGTGATAAGGGCCAGGGCAGGACGGGCAAGGAGGGCGTGAGCGCGCAGGGAGAGCTAACTTTATAAAATATGGCCAGAGGGACACGCGCCTTCCCGCGCTGGGCGGCGAGCCGGCGGAGCCCCGCCCGACCCGCAGCCCCGGGCCCGGGCGCTCTCGTCCGCTTCCTGCCCGTCGGCGTGGTGACCGGGCGGCCGGAGCCGAAACTCCTCCGACGGGCGTTTGCGTTTTCGGCCAGCTCCCCAAACGAGGCAGCTGTGCGCCGACCGGGGGAGGAAGCCCAGGAGACCGGGGCCACGGGGCGGGAGCCGATCTTAGTCACCCGTGGACTCGTAAAACCAACACAGTCACAACTTCCAGGATGACCGGAGAGGCCGGCAGGCTTCTCTTCCGCGCGCGGGCCGCGCCGCCCGCGTCACTCTGAGGTAACAGCCTTTCTCTTCAATCGCTCCACGGAGCCCCCAGGGCGGGAGGCCTCCTCCACTACGGGTCGAACGATGGGTCAAGCGGCGCTGCGCGAACAAGGCTGCTCCAGTGCCACAAAAGGATTCGCAGGGCGGGGCTACCCAACTCTCTCTCTCTGCCTCCCTCTCTCTCCCTCTCTCTCTCTCTCTCTCTCTCTCTCTCTCTCTCTCTCTCTTTCTCTCGTTCTTATTGGCTGCGGTCGCGAGACTCTCCTCCCGGCCTGGCTACTCGGGAGTCTCGGAGTCCGGCAGCGGCTCGCCCCCTTGGGCGCGCATGCGCACGCGTGGCGGGTGCTCCCCGCACTGAGCAGGCGCGGCCTCGTGTCGGCCGAAGGGGCGGGTGGAACGGCGCGCGCTGCGTCCCGGCGCTCGGCTTTCCCTGCCGGTCCCGCCCTCCGTCGCGGCGGCGCGGTGTATCTTGGGATAGGGAGCGATCTCCGAGCGAGGCAGCAAGATGGACGCGGGATTCTTCCGCGTAAGTAGAAGCGCGGGGATCTGGGGTGAGGTGAGGGCCTCATCGGTGAGGCCCGACAGGAGGCCTAAGCTCGGGACGGTGTGGCCACCGAGGGGAGGCTTCGAAGATCCTGGCGGCCCTCCGTGCCGGCGGACGCTCCCCCCTGCCCTGCGGCGGAGACCGGTGCGCCCCTGCGCAGTCTCCTCCTCCGGGATCGTCCCCCCTACGCGGCAGCGACGGTCGCCGGAAAATGGCGGCGGGAATGGGCCAGAGCCGTACCTCGGCGCTCGCCTGCCTAGTGGGGCCTGCAGGCCGAGCCGCGCGCGCCGCCGGGTCCTGGGGCCTAGTTGGGCCGCGAGGAGGAAGTCCCTGGGGGGAGGCCGGAGGGAAGCCCTGAGGTGACTGGCGGCGGGAGGATTCTGGAGAGTACGGGCTAGGGGTACCGCCCCAGGAGAGCGTGTTAGGGAGAGGAGAGCACAGGAAACGGCGTTCAGCGGCTTCTCCCTCGAGAGCGGCGCCAACCACCCCCTCCCCCGTCGTCCCTCCTGGTCCTAAGTCTTCGCGAAGGCGCGGGTCAGAGTTCGCGGGAACTCCCGCCCAATTTGATATCCCTTTAGGGAGGGGAACTCAGATAATACGTCGTTGGAACGTTTGAATCTGAGACTCTGAGGGCAGCGGGTGCAACAAAAAGTGTGCACGTGTATGGAGGCAGGGGCACGGGGTAGAGCCCCTCTCCCTCCCGCACGCCGCTCCCCACCCCCCACCCCCGTTTGTTTCTTTCTTTTGAAGTCCGCTGGAGAAAAGGGGCCCCTTACCTACCTAGATTGTCCCGGGGCCACGCTCCCAGCACCTGCGGGCGGGGGAGCCACCTCGTCGAAGTTGGTGCTCGGGGCCCAGACTTTATCCGGCTGGTACTGCCGGGCCCGTTTGCCCCGTATTCCGCTTCTGTAGGAAACGGGTACCTAGGAGAGATCTAGATGGATGGGAAGTGACACTGATAGGACTAGAGTTTGCAAATGCTTTCAGTGCAGAACCGACCCTATAGAGACCGGTGGTTTGGGTCAAAATCCATACTTGGTGTAACCTACGTTGCGCCTCTCTGCTCCCTGGGGCGTATTAATAATGCAGTTTGCATGTTTTTAAAAGGGAAAGTTGAAAGAGGGGGAGGACCAGGACTTGAGAGAACGTCACTCTGGACACTCTGAAGCCGACGTTGAAATTCTTGAATTGGCTTTAAATGTGCCAATGAGTTTTTCATCAAAAGTTGCAGTATTATTCCCAGCCAGTTATTCGATTTCTTAGGTTGTGCGAAGGATAACTGTAGTTATTTCCATAATGATAGTTTGAATTGAGAGTACTTACCACATTTTCATGCTGTTAATGAACTCTATTTTCTAATTTTCATAAAAGTGTTTTGTAGTAAGTACTCAGTATTTCCTGTGATCCAGTGTACTATTTTGACACAAAAGCCTATTTTGATTTTTCTTTTCTTGTTGTTATGACCTTTAGTGGAAAGGAGTTCCAACAGAAGAAGAACAAGGTGGTTCATAAATCAAAAAAAAATTTTTTTAACGTTTGCCCGTTTTTTGAGAGAGAGAGCCTGAGTGGGGGAGGGGCAAAGAGAGAGGGAGACACAATCCAAAGCAGCCTCCAGGCTCCGAACTGACAGCACAGCCCCCCCCCCCCCCAACGTGAGGCTTGAGCTCATGGACCGTCACTACCTGAGCCAAAGTCTTACGCTTAACCACCCAGGCACCCCCGGTGGTTGATAAATTTTAAAACAAAGTTTGCTTTTGGTGTTACTAAAAACCTGGACGAAAGGAGGGGGAGTTATATACTACCTATAATTTCTTCAAGGAGTTGACTGGATTTAAACTGAGTTGCAAGAATTTAGGGCAATTACTTTTTAGTACACTGCCAACAAGATAGTAAACTGAATTTTTCATTTAAGATCAAAATGATGGCTTTCATTTGTTGAACTTCTGGCACATGCCAGTTACTTTACATATATTATTTTGAGTTTTTCGGCCCTGCAAAGTAGATTTTAGCAAGTAAGAAAGCATTGTAAAAAAGGTTAAGTAATGGGCTTTGAGTCATGTGGCTTAAGTAGTGGCAGAATTGGGATTCTAATCCAGGTTCTTTACCTTCCTAGACAAAATTTTCCCGATCACTTTCCAAGGGACGGTGGCCAACTCCGTGAACCCATCAGTAGATTTCACATCACATAGCCAGTTATTTTTTTATTTGGTCCACTTGGAATGAGAAAATGCAGATTAACTAGTGATCACTTGATAATCTCCTGTAGTATTTGTAAGCTCTCATTTTTCCAAATTTATTGCTGAAATTAAGTTAATTATTAGGGTAGACCTGTAACAGATTCCATGTTCTCAAAGTTATGAAAACCAACATACAGTCCCAGGGTGTTTTCTTTTTCCTTTTCCGCTTGTTCATAGGCATGACCGTAATTTGCAAGCATGCTACTGGTTTTCAGAAGAGGATGAAATTTAATGGTGTTGTTTGGAAGTATATTAAGTATAGTAAATATTTCAGTGTGTTCTTATTTACACAAAAAAGCCTTAAATGTCTTTTAACATAGAAAAAGGCGTAAAAAGATACACATCAAACTTAACTTGGTTGTGGGGGAGGTGCTAGCTTTATGCAATATTGCCATATTGACCTGTTACAACAAGTTTATGTTTTGTAATTTTTAAATACAGTCAAATTTTTAAAATGTCAGCTTCATTGGGAAAAAAGTATGCATTCTACACCTATGAGTATTAGCTGTGGTGTTTTCTATTTACTTGATTACCCTATTTCTACTGTAAAGGTCATGGCCATGATTAACTGACAAAAATCAGGAATTTAACTTTGAACTCTTAATTAAAATGTGTTTCTCTTCCCACAGGGAACAAGTGCAGAACAGGATAATCGGTTCAGCAACAAACAGAAGAAGTTACTGAAGCAGCTGAAATTTGCAGAATGCCTAGAAAAAAAGGTATTCTTCTAGATAAAACTGCTTTTGCACCTTTATAGCACAGTTGGTTCATTTTGGGACTGTTAAACATTTTCCACCTTTTAGCAACAACGACACAGAGTAGCACAGCCACATAAGAATGAGCCATATTGTAGCGTGTTACACCAAAAAAATTTCATCGGTTAAAAGGAATTTTGTTGGGCAAAACTCTTCAGTGAGCTTTCTTTTAGGATTGTGAACCCTGTACTCAGTCATTTCTTGTATGCTTTATCAGGTGGATATGAGCAAAGTAAATTTGGAGGTTATAAAGCCTTGGATAACAAAACGAGTAACGGAAATCCTTGGGTTTGAAGATGATGTTGTGATTGAGTTTATATTCAACCAGCTGGAAGTGAAGGTAATAATACACAAATGGCTCTTATTTCTGAATATGTGACATAATTTTGTGAATCTATGGAAACTGAATTTTTCTATGGAGTGCAAATATAGGAGGGTTGTTTTACAATGTTTGTTGTGAAAAGAATTCACTTTGTAAACAACTATTAAGGCTGGAAGTTTAGTGAAGGTACATAGTTTTGAAAGCTACACAGGTGAAAAATCAAACTTATTGTTTGTAATTTTGCTGTTACATGTTAAGTTACTTTGACAGCAATTTTCTAATGATAATGTGATTTATGATTTAAAAGGCCTGAACCAAAATGGAAGTTATTCCTTGCGTCTGAAGTATAGCACCATCACCTTATTAGGTCACAGCAGAGTGAGTGTCCCAATGTCGCTCTGACCCAACTCCCTTGATGATGCAGTGTGTGTTTGGAGGTGAGTTGTGTAAAGTGGCCGAACATCAACAACAACAACAAAAACACAAACAGGAAAGAGCAATTGGGTAAATCTATACACTGCTCTTTAAAAATACTATTATGAGATGGACGTTTATGTGAAGCATGAGGGGCAATTCTGATTTGATTGGATATTGTTTTTAAAATAATCAAGTAACTGAAGTCTTTAGTTGTAGCTGCATGTCAGCTAGTCATCGATTAACATTTTAGGCACAGACTTTTTGTTTACATTATGCTTAAACTTCAGACTGAAATAAATTGGCAGCATTATTAGAACGAGTTGATATAATCATTCCTTTCTTCATACGTGAGATAATATGAGATGATGATAGAACTGATGTTTAAAAACGATTTTATCATAAGATAGTTTGTTATTTTGCCACAACAACCCAAAGGATAGTAAGATGTACCATATGACCTTTTGGCAAATATACCAATGTGAATTTACCTTTACATTAATCCTTTTCCCAAAGAGTTCGCCCTTGTGTTTTGACAGAACAGTTGGCATTTCAGCTGATAAGGTATTTCTATTTTAAAAATAATTTGGTAATTACATTTTGTTGTGAATATTTTTAAAGATTAATGTTAAGAAAGCACTTCTTTTAAAATGTATACATTTTACTTAGAAAACCAGGAACATGGGAAAACGTTTTTAAAATGATGATTAAAGATAGATTTTATTGGAGAAATGCTTTACTGATTTGTATTTTAGTGCATTTTTAAAACCTAAGTATCTGGTAGTATTCCCCTTGTAGTGAGCATGAGATTAAAGTTTAGAACTTTTTTAAACAATCTTTTCTTTTTTTGTGGTTGTGTACTCATTATTGCTTGTTCGTCTTTTGCAATTTAGATAAATGATATAACATTAAACTCAAGGTGGTTGAGTTGCAGTAGGGAGTCGGAAGCAAGCCAAGGGAACATCTTTCTCTACAGGGGACTTGGCGATTCCAAACCCCCAAGGTTCCAAGAAGAAACTGAAGACACCTGGAATCTGTACTTGCTTTGTGCTATTGAGCTGTGCTTGTTATATGGACCTTGTTGCTTGACCAACAGATTTAGCATTTAAAAACCCAGTTATTTTTGAGAAAACTTGACCTCTTAGCCCTTTGTGGACAGTTGAGAATTCGAGGCATTGTTATAGTAGATTTTCCTTATGTAGAAGTCAGGCTTTCAGCTTAGTCTTCAAAAGTTACAGAGTGCATGCATAACTTGTTAGTTTTCATAACTGGACGGTAGATACTTTATAGAAAGCTATCTTATAGTGGTAGAGAAGTGAATAGTTTATGTACTTTTTCAGTTTCTCATTGGGGGAAAATTTCCAGGCAAGCAAACACTTTCCTTGTTAGTCAATGCAGGAATTTGTGGATGTTCATGATGGTTTTTAAAGTTAATAAATGTAAGGCCCACTAACAGCCACATAGTCTAAAAATACTTACGAAATCCACAAAGGATTAACAGGCTGCTCTGATGCTTTTGGTAGAGTGAGAGAGAATTTGGTAATCTGTGCTAGAGATTATATTGCTGAGAAGCTATTAGAGAAAACTATTTTTTAAGTAGTAAAGAATATATATATATATGTATTTAAGCCCCTACGGTAGACTTAAAAAATACTAATTTATATGAGTTTTAGGTTGGTTGGTTGGCCTGTTTTGAAGTAACCTGTTTCTCTTCCTGTCATGTCTTTTTGCAGAATCCAGACTCCAAAATGATGCAAATCAACCTGACTGGGTTTTTGAATGGAAAAAATGCTAGAGAATTTATGGGAGAACTGTGGCCCCTGCTCTTAAGTGCACAAGAAAACATCGCTGGAATCCCTTCTGCTTTTCTAGAACTGAAGAAAGAAGAAATAAAACAAAGACAAGTAATAGCCTTTCTGTTTTGTAATGTTGATTTGAGGGCATGGTATCCAGACTGCTAACACACTTTAAATCTTATGTGACCTGGCTAGGATTAGCATGTTGTTTTGCTTTGCTGTAATATATTTGGACATTCAGTTTTGGTTCTCCACTCCTTCTCCCCAACCCTAATCCAAACACTGAAGTTGAAGAAGTCATTTTCCCAGAGTCAGATGTGTGTGTGTGTGTGTGTGTGTGTGTGTGTGTGTGCGCGCGCGTGTGTGTGCGTGTACATTTTTTTTAATGTGAGTACTTCTAGCTTAAGAAAATTGAACTTTAGTAACAGTGTAAAAGTGTAAGCATGGCTTCTTCATATGGGCAGTGTATGTTAAATCACAAAAGAATAAGTTGAACATGAAAATTATTTTTTTAAGCAAACTTGAAAATAACTATTCTCTTTCATTCAGCTGTTAGGGATTAATTTTCAGCGAGAATAGTCTTGTTGAAAAGCAGGAGGCTGATGATTTATATAGGATTGGTGTTTATCAGAGATGCAAAGTCTTCCTCAATTTGTTTAGTGATCTCAGATGTTCAGCTATGTTTCTTTGAAAACTTGATCTTTGCAGATTGAACAAGAAAAGTTGGCATCTATGAAAAAGCAAGATGAAGACAAGGATAAGAGGGATAAGGAAGAAAAAGAAAGCAGCAGAGAAAAAAGGGAGAGGTCTCGGAGCCCAAGAAGGTATAATACAATGGATGCATATGTTTTACAAATACTTCAGATAGTATTCTGTGTGTAGAAAGTTACACAGTTAAAAAGGAAGCTACTAGCACTCTTCAGAATTTCTTCCATCATGTAGTTTTCATGATGAACTAAGGCTGGTCTCTGGCCCAAAATATTAAAGTTTTGTTTGAGGCAGATCATTGGACTATAATAATTGTCTCTTAAATCTTGGTGAATTGTACAACTCTCAATTTCTAAATCAGAATCTAGACTTGCTTTCCATATTGCTTTTCTTTAAATATAGCATTTAATTATTTTAATCTTCTCCAGTTCTTTTTCTTTCCTTTTAATTAGAAATCCTGTACCCATTAGCCATTCATGTTATACTTCTCTATGTATGCCCTGTTCTGCTTTTCTTAGATGGTTGTATTGAACCCAAAACAGATCATTTATTTGTTTTCTTCTTCCTTCCAATGAGACTATGGTTAGGTTTCCATTTTTAAACCCATGACTCAGCTTCTACTGTATTTGTGGTGAAAGGTGAGAATTCTACTAGGGTTTTCATTTTTAGAGTTCTGCTAATTTTTTCACAAATCTTCTGGAATTAAAGGGCAGAGGTAATTTCTTTATCCATTTTAATTTGTGTATTTGGTATTAAAACCTCCTTACTAGGGAAGCAGTATTTTTTCTGGTGCTAAGCGCATCACAGTGGTAACTAGGCTATTGATGAACCAGGTCTGCTGTTTTACTTTTACGTTAGGGAAACTATTATTGAAAAGGAAAGGGGACTTCTCCTTTTCCTAAAAGGCTATGCAAATATGACATGTTTCTTTTTTCTTCCAAAGAGCACTTTAATTGCACTAGTCATTTTTCTGGAATACCTAGATTACCTGACAAACTCTGGTGGCATCTGTCTGCACCCCAACTCTTGTTTTGTTGGGTTTTTTTGGATTTGTTATTAGGGAATATCTCTTTACTTTTAAGCATTCTCTTCCTCTGAAAAGTTGGTCTTTGGTCTCTTCATCTCTGGGAATGATTAAGAATCTAAATCTAGGGGCGCCTGGGTGGCTCAGTCGGTTAAGCGTCCAACTTCAGCTCAGGTCACGATCTCACGGTCCGTGAGTTCGAGCCCCGCGTCGGGCTCTGTGCTGATGCTGGCTCAGAGCCTGGAGCCTGCTTCCGATTCTGTGTCTCCCTCTCTCTCTGCCCCTCCCCCATTCGTGCTCTGTCTCTCTCTCTCTCAAAAATAAATAAAAAAACATTAAAAAAAAAAAATCTAAATCTAGAGTTCCAGGTCAATGCTTTCCTCTTGTAACTGGTATACCAGACAGTGTTGTTACCTTTTGTTTGCTTACCTTTCTGGTTTTCTTTTGGCCCTTCCCATATTAAGTAAATATGACAGGATATCTTATTTTCATAAGGAATCTCTCACCTGTAAAGACCAGTGGTATAATTAAAAAGATTAATTTCTCACTTTGCCCTTGACCCTCTCCCCCAACCAACATTATTCAAAAACCTGAAAAAAATTGCTTTTATCCTAGACACAAACCTGAAAAAAATTGCTTTTATCCTAGACGCAAATCCAGATCTCCTTCCCCTAGAAGACGATCTTCCCCTGTCAGGAGAGAGAGAAAGCGCAGTCATTCTCGGTCTCCCCGCCACAGAACCAAGAGCCGGAGTCCTTCCCCTGCTCCAGAAAAGAAGGAAAAAACTCCAGAGCTCCCAGAACCATCAGTGAAAGTAAAAGAACCTTCAGTACAAGAGGCCACTTCTACTAGGCAAGTAGATAAAAATTTATTTATAAATAAGACAATTTTAGGCTGTTGCTAACTGCCAGTATAATTCTGAGTTACAAACATAAAATTACTTGGTTATTTCCCTTTTGTATTTTTTAAATCATAAGATCAGCTTGTTGACAGATTCAGATTCTGTAGGAGAGTGTAAATAAAATGCCCCAAGGGCACCTGGGTGGCTCAGTTGGCTAAGCGTCTGACTTCAGCTCAGGTCATGATCTCACAGTTTGAGGGTTTGTGAGTTCGAGCCCCGTTTGGGGCTCTGTGCTGTCATCGCCGAGCCTGCTTTTCTTCCTGTGTCTGCCCCTCCCCAGTTCATGCTCTCAGCTCTCTGTCTCGAAGATAAAAACACCAAAAAAATGTTAAAAAGTGAAATGCCCCAAAGGTGACCACTGCTATTGGTTGGTTGTATTGTTTCAGATATCTTATATCCCGTAACTTGCTTTTTTCACCAGTATTGTGGACAACTTTGTACTCTTAAGAATGTATGTGGTTAGAATTGTTAGTTGCATTTTGGCTTTCACTGATGTGTATATATCTTTTGGAGCTAGGGAGAAGTCCTCATGGATTTTGGCACCATCTTAAAAGGAGAAATAACCATGTTGCATCAACATTTTGTTTCTACAGTGACATCCTGAAAGTTCCCAAACCTGAACCTGTACCAGAGCCTAAAGAACCTTCTCCGGAGAAAAATTCCAAAAAAGAAAAGGAGAAGGAGAAGACCCGACCAAGATCTCGGTCACGTTCCAAATCAAGATCCCGGACACGGTCTCGCTCTCCTTCTCATACTCGACCTAGACGGCGTCACAGATCCCGATCAAGGTGAGTTAGGGCTGTAGGAGTGACATAGATCTTAGGTTTTATGTGCTCCTCTGCTGAGTAGAATTAGGTAGATAATTTCAGAGCAGTAGAAAGCATTTAATTAGTACAAATGTTATTCTTTGGACCTACAGAGAGAATTTGAGGTCACTTTTGTGTGCTGTAGAAATTTGTGTGCACACTCTGTGCCATAAAAATCTCTACATAAATGGAAAATCGAATCCTTTGAAGTCGGTTTTTTAAAATGTAGGTGTTCAGAAAGCTGTCTCAGGGACTTCGTTCCTTGTTCTTGTTTATTCAGGCCCTAATTCTGTTTGTTATGGCAGATCATACTCCCCGAGAAGGCGGCCAAGCCCGAGAAGGCGGCCATCTCCTCGAAGAAGAACTCCACCAAGACGAATGCCACCTCCACCCAGGCATAGAAGAAGTAGATCTCCAGTGAGACGGTGAGGGTTTTCTTTTTTCTTATACTTTTTCCTTTATTTTCTTTTCCTCCTTCTCCTCCTTTTTTTTTTTTTTTTTTTTTTTTATTTGGAAGTGTCAGTATATGAAAATGCAGCACGTGTTAGTTTTAGGCTCATGTTTGTATTTGTGTTCCCCTGAAGAAAGCTCAGGAGTGTTATGAGGTGATGCCTAAAGAGCCTCTCATTTGAGGTTTAATTATGTCACAAAAACCACGCTAGTGCAGTGTTGGGGTGGGAAACAAGAAATTCACATTTTACTGATACTTGACGTTAACTTTTACCCTTTGAGACCCCACCCAGATCTCCTAGCAATGAGGGAATCTGCAGCCCTCCCACTTTCTTTGGATTTAAATTATCACTGGCTTCTAAAAAGCAGGTAACTACAGAGCCAGTAAGCTACTTTCACCAATATTAGAATAACCTATTTGCATTACATTTTTGTTTGAAGTGTTTTTTTCCCATTACAGAAATGAGTGCTTATAAAATATCAAACAAATAAGTTGAAAATTACCCATAATCCTATTCCATGGATATAGCCATTTTTAGCAGTTTGGCATCTAGTCATTTTTGAAGAGATCAGTCAGAAAACTAACCCTGTCAGTACCAATGTTCTTTTTTAAAGAGTCATTTTAAAATTGGCATAAGGCAGAACATTTGGGTCTATCCCTTTTAACAAAAAGATTGTTGCTAAATCTGCCCAAAGTAGAGGTTTGGTGCACCGATAGAGTTTTCTGCCTTCTTGACCTCCTTGGAAAGAGCTCTGATGATTGCGTTTCAGATTATAGTTAGCACAGAAGTTTTTTGTGTTTGAGTCTTTAAGTTATTTGCGGGAAAATGAATCCACTTGGAGAAGAAGGGGAAATAATAAGGTCCACAGTTGTTTGTTTCTGTAGTCGGGTTTTTCAGAGTCCCATATTGTTTTAAAAGAAAAGATTTGGGGGGAGGAGGTGGTTGTTGTGAACTCTTTATGACTACTGCTAAAAATGATAGACTTGATGTTACTGCTGATAAATGAGACTGATGATGTAAATGGTCAGTTGATTAGGCATCCCACTTTTCTAAAATTGGTTATATTCTTTTCTAGGAGAAAATTAATGCCGGTGCTCTCTAGTACGAGATTAGCGGAAACAGCTATTTCTTATATTGGAGTTTTGCAAACAGCGTGTTTTAATTGTGCTTACTGAGCCATTTAGCAGTCAAAATATTTTGCAGATTGTGTAAGATTCCCTTTCAGCCAGCTTTTATCTCACACTTAAGGTAGGGTTTCTTTTTTTCAGGTTCTCAGGAATTCTTCTGCCAAAGGTGAATTCTGCAGGTACACATAATTGCAACAGAACTTACCACAGTTTTTGCCGCAGAATTCGAGAGGCCCCTGCTTCTAAGTTTATGTAGCTAAATGAATTCCTAACTGCTGCACATCTTTTTTAAAAAACGCAGCCTAAAGGTTGTTTGACTTTGTGCTCTTAAATGGAAAATACTTCGCCACCCAAATTTTGTATGCAAACTCCAAACAATGGTATCACTCCTAAGGAAGAAAGAGACTGGCTAGTTACTGTATTATAGCTTTCAACATGACATATTTTATAACTGGACAGACAACTCAAACAGAAGCATTCATCAGAATAAGTTATTCATATTTAGTCTCAGAACTAGCTGTTTCCTGTCCTAGGTCATGGTTTTGTTTCCCATGTTTTTTTTTTTAAACTTAATTATGTGCTTAGCTACATAAACTCAAAAGTTGGATAAAAATAGCTGTTTTTGTGTAAACTGTACATACCTGTAAGGTCGTTTTTGACAAGTATGCAGTTAACGAACGTGAATCCTTTATTCCACAGAAGAAGGCGTTCATCAGCGTCCTTGTCTGGAAGTAGTTCGTCATCTTCTTCGTCTCGTTCCCGGTCACCGCCAAAGAAGCCTCCTAAGAGGACATCCAGCCCCCCTCGGAAAACTCGTAGGTTATCTCCTTCAGCAAGTCCTCCGAGGCGAAGGCATAGGCCATCACCTCCAGCAACTCCACCGCCAAAAACTCGTCATTCCCCAACACCCCAGCAGTCAAACCGTACAAGAAAAAGTCGGGTTTCTGTCTCTCCAGGGAGAACTTCAGGTAAAGGTAAAAATCTAACACACAAAAACAGTGTATGTTCGTTCTTTCTCTGTTTGGCTACAAAGTGCCTAGTCAGTCGTCGCTCCTGCCCCTTCCCCCTTCACGGTAAGAAGGAGCTGGGTAATATTTGTGGGTGATATTCTTTGTAAATTTGCTTTTCACCTTTTCTTTCCTCTTTGAGTTCTTGGGGTTTGTTGAAGTAGAGTTTACGCGTAAACTTGTTTTTAGCAGTTGCCCTCTGGCATTGAGTAAGTGGAGAAATACATTACCAACCCCAATATTTGCATGTGATATTCTTTGTAAATTTGCTTTTCACCCTTTCCTCTTTAAGTTTTTGGGGTTTGTTGAAACAGAGTTTATGTGTAAACTTGTTTTTAGCAGTTGCCTTTGGCATTGAGTAGGTGGAGAAATACATTCATTACCAGCTGTGGGCTGAGTTGGGGGAGCTTATCAAAGTCCCTGTTGTCGTGATAAGGGATCATTTTATTACTATGAGACCAGTTAATTTTTTTCCCCTGAAGATTTTTTTGTTTGATATCTTATTTGAGGACTCCATATTCTGTTTGAGTTCTTTCTTGGCCACATTATGCTCGCTAGGGAAGAACATGGTGTCCCCTTAAAAGCCTGTTTGTTTTTTAATTTAGGCTCCAGGCAGGGTTCTTCTGAGTGTTGTCCTTGCTTTATTCTGCAGATTGATTTCTGAGGAATTTATGATCTGTGATCTGGCCAGGCAAGTAGAATGCCATATTAGTCTGAGTGAAGGTTGTGGTGTATTGGGGTTTGTTCCTTTGGGTTAAATACACATGGAGAAAGGCGGTAGGATCTATTTGAATTGGGCCTCTGGTGCTGAGGGCTGAGATGATAGCCTGAAGGGTGAGTAGTGGGGCAGGGGAAATCCTAAAAGCTGCTGTAGTAATTGATTTTTAAGAAGCAGCCTGTAGGTTAATATATACTGGGCTCGCTCTGATCACATCTAAATTTTCAGGTTAGAACAAAGAAAATGGGGATGGGCAAAATTTTGACTTTGAGGTATAGACAAGCTAGCAGAGTGACGGGGACTGGCAGGTAATGCTGTCACCTGTAACAAGTAATGTGTAGATTATTTTCTGAATCTTAATTGGGTAATTAATTATTCTATGGTCAGTTTTGGTGCTTTGGCTCTATAGACCTAGACAGACACCTGGATAAGAACAGAAAAACATTTGAGTCTTCCAGGTTTAGACCTAATTTAAGTATGGGAGGGGGCCTTAGGATCACTTATTTTCATAACCTCATGTCCCGTATTACCTTCAGTTCGTACCTTTTTGACAAGTATGACAAATAGGAAAATTTCAGTGGTTTCTAGCAACTGTGTCCAGTATGTTTAAGTATTTGTACTTCTGCATATTTTTTTGTCTTTCCTTTGGACCCAGAAAGCTCTCTAGTGAAAAAGTATTATAAAAGTTCCCACCTGTTCCTTTGCAAAAAACATACCAAGGTATGATATAGCCAAAGAGTAATAAAAGTATCTGAACGGGAGGATCGAGTCTTTGTTAAAGTAGATAAGAGTTCACTTTTTGCAGAGGGCGTAGGCACTAACCTCTTGTGTCCTAATACTTTGTCAAGGGAGTGGGCCAGTACTTTAAAAAAAAAAAAAAAAAAATTCATGGTAGATATGCACGTTGGAGAGAAATAAAATGAGTCCTGGTGAAGACGAAGAGCTAGTTATGTTCCTATGGATTCTGGGGCAGGTCTTCCATGTGCAAACAAAACACAACCATAGAAAGGCACTGTGGGCAGTAGAGTCAGAGACTGCCTCGTGTCCTTAAGCTGAATTTGGCTCTGACTACTTGGAGGTAACTTTTTATGGTAAAATGATCCCAGTCCCCTGTGATGAAATTTCAGAGGTAGAACAGATTTTTGAGATTGTCATCAAGAAACAGGTTCTCAGGTTAAGTGATTTGGTCAAAGTCAACCAGCCAGGTCTAAAATTTGGGTTCTCAGTTCCCAGTTGAAAAATGTATGCTTTGCCCAGCTTTCCTATCTCAGCTTGTTTTGATGTCTGGAGTGGGGAGATGGAGGGCAAGGTGCAACTTTAACTTTAGATTCTGTACCTGGTAGGATGATTTCAGAAATTCCTTTCTTGCAACACTCCACTGCTTGTAAGATCAGTGACACCATTGAAATATAATAGATTTTACTGTAGTAGTTACCAATCGGGACTTTTAATATTGAGCAAATGGAGTGGGAGGGAGGCAGGGAAAGTATTTTGGGGAATTTAAAGGTGAATAATTTGTGGAGTACGTTGTACATTCTCATCCGAAAGGGTCTTCAGGAAGCATTTTGTCATCAGTGGCATGTTAGTTAAACTGGCATTATCTTAGTGTATAAAGCAGTGTGTTGAAATCAGTGAGATATTTAATGAAATCTGTTTACAGAGGCTCTATATCTATTGTGATTTTAGGATGAGATCCATTTAGCCATATAAACTGTATTCTGCAGACAAAATTATTTTACCAGTTCTAGTAACAGTAACTTTACAAGTGATCTTTTGGACAAGTCTGGGAGATTAATAATTAATAGGACTGTTGAAGTAAACTTAAAGTTCTGGTTTTACAGTTGACTTAGAAGATTTCTGACTTTATGCTAGAATGATTTTGCCCCTTGAATACTAAAAATAAAACATTAACATAATAAACTATCAGATCTTCTTTAGATCAACAAACTCTGATGAAACATTAACATTGTTAATAATGCAATGATTCAGTCATATTAAGCCAGAGCAGGCATATATAATAGATACTTATTTTAATGGTATGAATATATTGGTAATAGACTTTAAACCATTAGCTAAAGAGATTGGATCAAGATAAAACTCCAAATGTGTATTTCTATGGGGGAAAAATGTGTATGTTCTAGTTCAGTGGTGTTTATTCAGTTGGCATTTGCCAACTATCTTGCAGATATAACCACATTTTTAGTGTATCATAGGGGAAAATGCATTCTCACATTTAGACAGCTTCTAAACACATTTTAGAACCCAGTTCTTTTAGGTAGTAACTTAGACATGGGGGGGGGGGGTATAAGTAACTGGATGCCTCTAATAATTTTTCAAGAATTAAAGATTAACTGACACTTTGAAGTGGAGAATACAGACCAGAAAAATAGCCTCAAGTCCTTAAAAGTTTTATTTAAAAGCATGTGTATTTTATGTCTTTGAATTTGTTAAAATACACGTTTTGAGTGCACTTTTGCTGCTGTGGTTTTTAAAGTGTTTTTTAATAGTTTTTTTATGTTTATTTTTGCAAGAGAGCACGCACGCACACATGCACACACGCGCGAGCGGGGGAAGGGCAGAGATAGTGAGAGACACAGAATTTGGAGCAGGCTCCAGGTTCTAAGCTGTCATCACAAAGCCCAACATGGGGCTCGAACTTGTGAACGGCAGGATCGTGACCTGAGCCAAAGTCGGGACACTTAACCAACTGAGCCACCCAGGCACCCCCTTTTTAAATATTTTTTTAAGTTTATTTATTTAGATGGAGAGCGAGTGAGCAGGGCGGGGCAGAGAGAGAAGGAGAGAGAGAATCTCAAGCAGGCTCCACATTGCCAGCACAGAGCCTGACCATGGGTCTCGAACCCTCGAACCATGAGATCATGAACTGAAATCAAGAGTCAGATGCCTTGACTGAGCCACCTAAGCACCCCTTGCTGCTATATTTCATGGTAACTGATTAGATATTAACCATTTTTTACCCAATCCAGTAGTTTGTCCAAAACACTAGTTAGAATAATTAATAAAATGCAGATCATTTTTAAAGTATTGTGGTAAATTCTTCAGTTTCAGTACTTTAGCAAAGATGAGCTTTCTGTTTTAGATCACTAGCTCTCTAAGTTACTGCCCCTTAGACTAAGCCTTTACAGCATTCTGAAGAAGAGTGTTAAATGAAATGTATTTGCATTCTAGGTCAACATCCCATGGTAATTGCTTTAATCAAACAAAACAGATATGAGGGTCCTTAGGGGATCATATCTGTCTTCAAATTTAGTTTTTAGCAGGATGCTCTCAAATGACATTTCAGGTTAATCTGTGGTACGCTTAATGGTTATATTTGTGTATACTTTTGATTTTAGTTGAAGGCGTGGATGGATATTATAAATAGGGCGGAAATTATAAATTGGTGGAAATTAAAGCCTATGCTCTAGAAATAGAGTCTTGGGTTCAGATCCTAGTTCACTTTAATTATCTATGTGACTGGTTGAAGTTACTGCTTTTTAAGCCTCACATTTCTCCTCTTGTAAATTGGGCAGGGGGGTGGGGGGAGGTGGTATTACTAGCAACAGCAACAACTACCTAATACAGCAAGCATACAAAAGATTGTTGCATAATAATTTTCCATGCAACTTGGAAAAGAGAGGTTGGGTTACTTATAAGGTGCTCACAGCTCTCTTACTACCTTAGGTATATTTCAGAGCTCCTGCCCCCTCCCCCCTTTTTAAGCTTTGGCAAGAATCCTTCAGCCATAGTGTTTAATTATTTTTGTTATTGTGAGGGCTTACTTTTTTTATAGGTAGTTTAAATCCCTCATGCTATTATGAAGGTTGTATTTCTACATAGTCTTTAGTCTCTTGGTGGCCAACTCCTACCTCTTCTCCGGAACAAATTTCTTTCTCTGAAGATTTCATCAAATCTTATTTCTTAACCATGTATCATTTTTTACTACTTTTCTGAACCCACCTATAGCAGATGCTTGAAAGCTCTTGTGCTGATGGGGCCTGTGTAGTTGAGCACATGTGATTTAGGTTGTGGGGTGGAACCCAGAGGTTTATTGAGTTGAAGGTTACACAGATCTTCTATGCAGAGCTTTTGTTGCTGCGAAACAGCAACTCCTGATTTCTCTTAACTGGCATTTCTCTTGGGAGAATCTTAAGATTCAAAAATCATTATGGAACCTTTTAAGCTTTTCACCAAACGTCTAAAAATGCTTGCTTCCCTTCAGGTAATGTTGAGATAATGACAAGGTCTCGTGGAATTATGTAATTAGCAATAAATTCTTTATAAGAATAGTCTTTCTGCCATTAAGACAGTGTCTTGTGAGGTAGCTTTGTTTTTTGTTGTTTTGCTATTCCTCATATGTAAGGTGGTTTTTTTTCTCATTGTTTTTAGTGACAAAACACAAAGGTACTGAGAAAAGAGAGTCCCCTTCACCAGCACCTAAGCCTAGAAAAGTAGAGTTATCTGAATCGGGTAAGTTTTCGTGTGTTTTTTTGTTTAAGCCGAATTACATTTTTTGCACATTTGGTCAGCCCCTCTGGTTAAAGATTAATTATAGAATATGACTTAGTGGTTAAGAGCTATGGTTCTGAAGTCAGACCAACCTGGGTTGAATCCCCAGCTTCACTACTTAACTACTTTTTTTTTTTAATTTTTTTTTTTTTTACATTTATTTTATTTTTTGAGAGATATAGAGAGAAAGAGCACAAGTTGGGGAGGGGCAGAGAGAGGAGACACAGTCCGAAGCAGGCTCCAGGCTCTGAGCTGTCAGCACAGAGCCTGACGTGGGGCTTGAACTCACAAACCGTGAGATCATGACCTGAACCAAAGTCGGAGGCTTAACCCACAGAGCCACCCAGGTGCCCCACTACTTAACTACTTTTTTTGTTTAATTACTTAATTTATTTGAGTCTCATTTCTTAAATCTGAAATGCAGGTAACAGTACCATCCTTTAGGCTTTTGACAATTAACTGAAATAATGCTTATAAAGTTCTTAGTGCTTAACTTGACCTATAGTAAATAAGTTTATTTTTATTATATTTAGTGAACATAGTCTAAAGTCAGCTTTTTATTTATTTTTACTTACTTGTTTGTATTTTTAATGTTTATTTTTGAGAGAGAGAGAGACAGAGAGTGTGAGTGGGGGAGGGACAGAGACGGGGAGACACAGAATTCGAAGCAGTCTCCAGGCTCTGAGCTGTCAGCACAAAGCCAGACAGGCTCGAACCCACAGGCCATGAGATCATGACCTGAGCCAAAGTTGGATGTTCAACCACCCAGGCACCCCTAAAGTCAGCATTTTAAATTGGGATTTTAAGCTTTTTGTTGTTGTTGTTAAAAAATGTGTGTGTGTGTGTGGTTGTATTGCTTGACCCAATCGGATAAAAGTTGAAGAGACCATTTTCCATTTCAAGTATGTTACGTGTTCTGTATGTGTAACTAAAGAAACACTTTTCTAAATGCATCCATCTTTCAGAAGAAGATAAAGGTGGCAAAATGGCTGCAGCAGATTCTGTGCAGCAGAGACGTCAGTACAGACGACAGAACCAGCAGTCTTCATCTGGTATGGACATGGATTCATCTGTTTTCTACCTGTATTTCCTGATGAAAACTACTTAAAATAGAAATATCCATTAGTGTAGTGAGTGTACTTAGGAAAAATATGTGCTTACATGGAGATCTCTTTAAGGGGAGGAAGTATTAGTTTTTGGTTTTTAGTTTTCAGTCTTAAAGTTTAATTTTCTTTTAAGTTGTTATGAACATAGTAGACCTTTATAGTACAAAAGTAAAAACAGAGGTATAAAATTTGGGAAAGTAGATTTTTTTTTAATGTTTTTAAACATTTTTATTTATTTTTGAGAGATAGAGACAGAGCATGAGCAAGGAAGGGGCAGAGAGAGAGGGAGACACAGAATTCAAAGCAGGCTTCAGGCTTTAAGCTGTCAGCACAGAGCCCAGTGTGGGGCTCATATCCACAAACTGTAAGATCATGACCTGAGCTGAAGTCAGATGCTTGACCAACTGAGCCACCCAGGTGCCCAGGAAAAGTGGATTTCTTTTCCCAATCTCTAGTGAGTGTTACTCCTTAAAGCTTTTTTTCTTTTTTAATGTTTGTTTATTTTTGAGAGAGAGAGTACGCCTGCATGCGTAAATGGGGCAGAGAGAGGGGCAACAGAAGATCCAAAGTAGGCTCTACGTTGTCAGCACAGAGGGTGAGGCAGGGCTCGAACCCATGAACCTCGAGATCACGACCTGAGCTGAAATTAAGAGTCAGACGCTCAACTGACTGAGCCACCCAGGTTCCCCTCCCTAAAGTCTTTGTTCAGAAATTTTCTGCGCCACGTATGCGGATCTGTGGTTTAAATTGGCAAAAAACGGGCACCTGGGTGGCTCAATCGGTTAAGCGACCCAACTTCAGCTCGGGTCATGATCTCACAGTTTGTGGGTTCGAGCCCCACATCAGCTCTGGGCTGACAGGTCAGAGCCCAGAGCCTGCTTAGGATTCTGCATCTCCCTCTCTCTCTCTGCCCCTCCCCCACTCACACTCTGTCTCTCTTCAAAAATAAATAAACATTTAAAAAAATAGGCAAAAAACAAAACAACAAAAAAATTATGTAAGCTCAAACTTCAGATTATGTTGTCTCCCTTTTTAACTTAATAGAGATTTTTCCCTGTTCTTAGATCTAATTTTTTAAATCACCAAAACTTTTTTTATTGTAATAACATACTATGATTTATTGAGTCAGTCACCTACTTAGACATTTAGGTTGTTTCTGGGTTTTTCTGTGTGTGTGTATTTTGTAAATAATTGAGTAAATAATATTATTTAATTAATAAAAATTATATTAGCTCAGTGGGTCTTTGTGACCAAGTCTAGATGTGCTATTTTTGCTTTTCAATTATAAGATAGAGACAAAAACACCCCACAGCGGCATTGGGTCTGTTAAAAGCCATAGAGCTTTTGCAGTTCTTTTAACATGAAGTTAATCATAGAAAGGTTTTAAAATGCATGTAGGCCTTGGGTGTTTTTTGGTGCTTGGGACTTTACTTTAAATGTAAGTTTTGATATTTGGGAATAATTGTTATTTTAAGTTCAGGAAACCCTGTGCAAACAGTTGGAAGTTTTTCTCTTTGCAGTCCTGGACGTTTGCTACCAGGCCTGTAAGGAAAGGCTTGTTACATACATTTTTTTTTTTGTTTGTATGATAAGTGCTAGGGATGTGGAAATAAGTTCTTCAGACCCTAAGATGACTTTCAGTAGCTTTAAAAGTGCCTTAAAAAAAAATTTTTTTTTTTTTTAAATAAGTGCTCAGGGCACCTGGATGGCTCAGTTGGTTAAGTATCCGACATCAGCTCAGGTCATGATCTCACAGTTCATGGGTTCGAGCCCCGCGTCAGGTTCTGTGCTGACAACTCAGAGCCTGGAGCCTGTTTCAGATTCTGTGTCTCCCTCTCTCTCTGCCCCTCCCCCACTCACACTATGTCTCTCTCTCTCAAAAATGAATAAACATTAAAAATTAAAAATAAGTGCTTAAAGTAAAAGAATCAAGTAATTGCTTGAAGTGCTTTTTTTAATGTTTGTTAATTTTGAGAGAGCACATGAGTGGGGAAGGGGCAGAGAGAGAGGGAGAGAGAGAATCCCAAGCAGAGAGATCCCCGATGGCAGGACTTGAACCCACAAACCATGAGATCATGACCTGAGCCGAAATCAAGAATCAGATGCTCAACTGACTGAGCCACCCAGGTGCCCCACTTGAAATGCTTTTTAAGCTTAGTTATTTGGCAGATCACTAGATTCTTAAGGGACGCTTATGTCTTGTTGGAGTGTGCTATGGGAATGATTTATATAATTGTATAATAATATATGTTTATACTTGGCTTTCAAGTCATTGACCATATATTGATAGTCACCTTTGTTTAGAATTGATAGCTTATATACGTGCTCGCAACATTAGGGACTTAACTTGCTAATTTGGACATTCCTGTCTACTTAGATTCAGAAAATGTGGGCAGACTCTTAAGCATAGGTGTAATGTGATTTTTTCTTTATTGTGTAATTATAGATTCTGGCTCCTCTTCTTCCTCAGAAGATGAGCGACCCAAAAGGTCCCATGTGAAGAATGGTGAGGTAGGCAGGCGGCGGAGACATTCCCCTTCCCGGAGTGCCTCTCCATCACCTCGAAAGCGCCAGAAAGAGACTTCCCCTCGGTAATGTCTTTTCTTCAGTAGTCTTCACTGGTGTTCTGTGTAGTTGTGATGAAACTTTGTAACTTATGGGATGGGCTACAGGTTTATTTTAGAAATTGGTTAATTCCTTCATTTCAAGGGCTCCTAGAAGGAGGTGGTCAGATTTGGGAGGTTTTGGAATTTTTCTTTGCTTTATTTGGTGGTTACTACTAGTAATGAGATGTTAAGTTTTGTACCACCATGTCATATGTCTGCATGACTAGATCAGTTAAATCATAACATTAACTTCTGAATATCTTTGAACATGTAAAAAAAAAAAAAATGAATCTTCATTAGTGATACTTAACTCCATTGAAGTAAATAATTTGGTGAATGGAATTCTTGACCTTTGTTTTTCTCCACTGCTCTCAGGATGCAAATGGGAAAGCGATGGCAATCGCCAATGACTAAAAGGTTGGTTAGACGCTACTTTGTAAATTAGGGTTACATGTCAAAGTTTTAGTGACTTAATTTGCTGTTTAGGTAACCTGATGCCATTCCTAGGTATACAGTGGGTATGGTTGTGGAGAAGTTCCTCAGATATTTAAGTTTATTAAAAGTATATTTCTTTACATGTCAAATGAATGATAGACTTACACACAGTGTTCATTTTAGAGTACCATTTGAGCTTAGATTTTTGTGCAGTTACAGTACTTGGATATTTTCCAAGAGATAGGATAATAATAATAGCTCCTTAGATTTAGTGGGGAGGGACTTTGTGATGACTTTAGGGTAGACAAGAAAAATTTGGGAAAGATTAGAAAGACTAAAGATGAAAGTGAGGCTCTGGCTCTGTTGAGTGTTTCCCACAGTAGGAAAGTAGGTTGCATATTTTTATTAAACCTTTTTGATCAGGTATCTGTGGGATTGTAAAACGTAACCTTTTAGAGCTTAATAAATAGAAATAGAAATCTCTAATTGTAGCTTATCCCATTAAGTGAGAAAAAGAAAACAGGCCTAGAAGTGGTAAAATGAGTTTGTTAGGGTAGTAAGTAAAGTGACAAAGCCAGATCTTCGACCTGTGCTATTGGCATTATACCATTATACTGTCTTCACTGGTCTTCTGCTTGGGGGGAAGGGGGGGGTCTTAGCTGCCGCTGAATTTCTGAGTATCTTTCCTGAAATGATCACATTGCCCTCTTTATGGCTCACTTTTTGAAACTGTTTTGTTTTAGGTAGTCTCAATTAGTAAGAGTTCTCTTGGAAAGATTCTTTGGAACTAGTCAGCAATGTTTGCGATGGAACAAACTAGTGTATTTGTGCTGCAGAATACTTGACAATAAAAAATAAAAAACCTTTTAAGAGAAAGATAAACTTAGATGCTAAGGTATTCTGTTTCCAGCCATAATTACCTCTGACTTCTGTGAAAAGTCTAGTACAGCAGCTAAAAAGTTGCTTTACAAAGTCAGGTTAGTGGTAAGATTTCTTTTTTCCACCTGTTCGGGAACTACTTTCTATATTGGAAAGCAATTTCTCCGCAACACTGATGTTCATTATCCTGCTCCAGGGTGTTTTGGTTTTCCTCTTTAAAAAGGCCTCGAGTTTTAGTGATGTTAGAAATTGGCTATCAGGTGTCCAGGATTTAAAGATGGAGGAAGAATTCTTTGGAATCATGCTTCAGTATTTATTCTGTTTATTTTTAAGATTTTATTTTTTTAAGTAATCTCTACACTCAACACGGGGCTTGATCACAACCCCTTGATCAAGAGTCACACGCTCCACTGACTGAGCCAGCCAGGCATCTCAGTAGTTACTGTATTTTTAAGAGGGGACATACAGCCTGGTTTTTTTTTTTTTATTATTTCCTATGTTAAGTTTAAATTTTGACAAAGTAACATTTTCCATGTTTGAAACACGTGTCTCTGGGATCGAACACTCCTCAACTTAAAGGATAACGAGGTACATTGATCCTAGTATTAAAAGGTTGGCATCACATCTCTATTTCTTGTCTTCATTACCAGCATGGCTAGTGAAGTGAGGTTGTTCTGAGAGCATGCTGGCCCCTTCTGATAAAACCTGTCTTCCTGCATACTTGAGGGTTAGTGACATCACATACTGAGACTTACTGAAACCGGTTCTCACGCAATTTGAGGGCACACTTTCCTACTCAATTTCTGCATGCAGTTGAAAGCTTAGCTTGGCGTCATTCAGAGTAACACTAGAAAATGCTTAGCTTTCTGTTGTTAGATTAAGTGGATGAAATCTATTAAGGATTCAGAATTTCTAATAATACAGTGAACAAGCTTGACCAAATCTTGGAAATATATTAAACCTGGCATTTATGTCATTTTCTTTCTTTCTTTTTTTTTTTTTTAGCATATACGGAAAAATTGAAATAGATTGATCTCAAAGAAATCAGCTTTTTGTTTTAACTCTTAAAATGTGTGCCTTACCAGCTCAGGTAGAACTCTGTAGCCTTCGGATCATAGAGCCGTGTGGTGTCAAGACTCCAGTCTTAAGCGATTATTAGATTTTTCTGGCATTCCTTAAGTTATGCTAGTTTGGTTATGGTGTTATTTGTTCTTTTTGGGTATTTTCCTACATAGAAACAGGACATTGAAGGTCCTCACTGGAAGGGACCTTTTGGTTCCTCTGAGCCTTTCATTTTACAAGTGAACATGAGGCACAAAATAAGTATCTCAGGCCATTCGTGTATCATAATAGATTCTAATCTGAGTCCCAATTTTTTAATGAGAGTTTCTGGTTAGATTTAAAGAGAAGTCACATAATCAACAGTAATAGCCTCTTAGGTTATTATATTTACTGATAACACTGGGAGTTCTTTATATCACTTCATTTTCTAAGTTTGCACCTGTAAACTTTTCTTTCTTCTTTTTAAGTTAAAACCCAAATGTCTTCTCCTATTTGAAATCTTGCTTACCTGTTGAATCAGTACTGTGGTCATCTTGTCTCCCCAGGTCCTGTAATTCTCAGGTTAACCCCGCTAGTAAAGTGGTTTCTCCTTTACTGTATTTTCGTATAATTAGTAGTTCATTTCATTTCATTCATCCAAAGCTTTTCTGTCTAGATAGATTGCCTTTTGTAGTTTATTATTATAAATCTGTTCCAAGTGAAGTCTTAGTCCCCACGAGGCATAAACAAATTGAAATTGAAAATTAAATTGTGAAAATAAAATTTAAATGAATTTCAGAATTTTTTCTGTTCTGTTAGTAACAGAGCACTCTTTAGTTTTAAAGGGAGATCAAGACTAGTAAACTGTAGAAAATATTTCCAGATTCACAGGAAACCTCAGTCCTATGCTGGGCAAGAAGTTGAAAACTACATTATGTGATTATGGCAAACTGGCTTGGTGTATATTTTAATATAAATCTGGGGAGATTGCTATGAGTTAGTCCAGTTGATACAATTTTATTTTTCATGTGTGCATTTGTGTTTGTTAAGTGTGTAACAGCTCAGAATTAAGGTTCCTAAGATTGTGTTTCAACCACACTGCTCCCAGTGATAGCTTTAGTGCTCAATTTTTAATCCTTTGTTTTTGAGATAGTGTTTTTAGTTAATAGTAAGCCAACTCTTGAATAGTGGAAATACATTTTTAAAAATCGAGAACTTGGAACAGTGACATATAAATCTGGGGCCATAAGTCCCCAAATTTAAAATTTCTGAGTTAGAACATTGAACTTTTCTGGGTTTTAAAGCAGTTGTTCTGTTTCTGATAAGGAAATAATCACCTAGAGAGCCTTTTTAGCACATACTGGCTAGACCATACGTAGTCTGGGCCTGGTGAGCACAGACTCAGATTAGTCTCCTAGGTAACTGAGGTGCATTCCAATGCTTTCAGCCAGTGTTTTCGAACTTTTTTTTTTACCCTGTGTCATGTTGAGAATTTCTATATCATGACCCAGACTCTGCATATGTATATACTGAAACAAAAATTTTACAAAACAAAATTTACCGTTAACAAGTAAAATGATGATTTTCTAAAATGCTGGTTCTCAGACAGAGCCTTGCTAATGATCCTGTTTAGTATGAAAAACATTGCTCTGAGGGATAGAGGAACAGTTGACTGCACTTTTGGTTAACAATGATTAAAACTATATCATCTGGATCACTTAATTGTAAATGCTGACTCCAAATAACTTGTAATTTTTTTTTTTTTTTTTTTTTTTTTTTTTAGTGGTAGACGGAGGAGGACCCCCTCCCCGCCACCCACCAGAAGGCGCCGTTCTCCTTCTCCTGCCCCTCCTCCTCGAAGGCGCAGGTCTCCCACACCACCACCTCGACGAAGGTATTTTATCGGATTTGCTAGTTGTAGCTGATTGGAACAACTTAACTTTTTTTTTTTTTTTTTTTTAATGTTTATTTTTGAGAAAGAGAGACAGACTACAAGCAGGGGAGGGGCAGAGAGAGGGAGACACAGAATCGGAAGCAGGCTCCAGGCTCCGAGCTGTCAGCACAGAGCCTGACGCAGAGCTCAAATGAGCCATGACATCATGACCTGAGCTAAAGTCAGATGCTTACCTGACTGAGCCACCCAGGCGCCCCTAAAATGGTTCTATTTTAAGGTGTGTGAATCACATGTCAGCAAAGATGTTAAATTAAAAGGTGAAGTCACTCTATTTAGTGATTATAAAGGGAAAAATACTAAGTTTACAGTTTGGAATTCTGTCAGATACCTCCTTAAGTAAGGATTCAAAGTTAGCGGTAACACATAGTGGTATTATATAATTCCCAGATACCTCTGTAGCAGCCTTACCAATTCTACAGAACCTCAGTCAAATTTATTAGGGTATATCAGACAAACCCAATTGAAGGATATTCTACAAGGTAACTGACTAGTACTCTTTAAAAACACCAGTCACGTAAGACAGGAATAGTTATGTATTGGCAGAAACTAAGGACGCATGATAACTAAATATAATGTAGAATTCTGATTTTTAGAACCTGGAACAGAAAAGAGGCATTAGTGGGAAACTGTGGAGTTGTATTTTAGTTAATACCAAGTCAGTGCTAGGATTAATTTCATAATTTGGATAATTTTTTTGTGGTTACGTGAGCGGTTAAGTGGCAACTCTCCATTATTTTTGTAACTCTTCCGTAAATCGAAATGATTTCAAAATAAAGGGGGGAAAAGATTTGTAATGATATTACTCAAATACGTTACCAAGCAATATGAGTGCCCGTTATATGCCAGGTAAAGTGCTGTAGGTGTTTTATATACTTCATCTCTAGTCCTTGAGGTGAACTTGCTTGCTAGGTGGTATTGTTCCCATTTTTCAGGTGAGGAAATGGAGGTGCCCATTACCATGTTGAACGAAAAGTGGTCTATTGTAAAGCTGAAGATATTTTTAGCTCAAGGTCTGAACATTTCAGGAGCAAATTAGGCAGTTGGAACTGAATGTTCTATTCAGGTCTAATTTTTAAAGAGGCGTGTGAGGACTATGTAGGAAATAAGCATTAAGAGGAAGTCCAGCTTGGACTTCCTCAGCGATGCATTGTTCTAGTAGGTAGACTTACAGTGAAAAGTGGTTTTTGAGACATAAAATGCAAGTCTGTCCTTGGCAGGGTGGGGTGGGTGTAGAGATATCTTTTAAAACTTGTGCAAGTGAACTCTTGTTATTAATACTAAGTCTAAATGCCAGCTCAAGAGAGCACCACATAGAAGAGCTCTTTAAAGTACAGATTTCCTGGGGCTCCTAGGTGGCTCAGTCGGTTGGGCGGCTGACTTTGGCTCAGGTCATGTTCTCACAGCTCATGAGTTCAAGCCCCGCGTTGGGCTCTGTGCTGACAGCTCAGAGCCTGGAGCCTGCTTCGGATTGTGTGTCTCTGCCCTCTGCCCCTCCCCCGCGTGCGTGCGCTCTCTCTTTCTCTCTCTTAAAAATAAGTAAACACTAAAAAATAAAATAAAATAAATAAAGTACAGATATCCTAAGTTGCCCATAGTAGAGTCCTGCTAATGTAGTTGGCTAGCTATTGCATGATGATAAGGATGTTCAGTTTATGCAAGATTCTCTTCTCAAAAAAACATTCAGATTCCATATGGATTACGTTAAATGACATAATAAACTTTAATTCCAAAAACTTCAGATTTCTCCATTAAGCAGAATGTCCTCTTTTATAGTCATCTAGGATAAACCCACTAAGTGATTTCTTTTCCTTTAAATGAGGATAAAGGCATAGTGTTTCCAATTAAATATTTTTTAAATTAATTAATTTTTAATTCCAATTTTTTTTTTTTTTTTTTCAACGTTTATTGATTTTTGGGACAGAGAGAGACAGAGCATGAACGGGGGAGGGACAGAGAGAGAGGGAGACACAGAATCGGAAACAGGCTCCAGGCTCTGAGCCATCAGCCCAGAGCCTGACGCGGGGCTCAAACTCACGGACCGTGAGATCGTGACCTGGCTGAAGTCGGACGCTTAACCGACTGCGCCACCCAGGCGCCCCTTTAATTCCAATTTTTAATTGGAAACACTTTCTGCCTGGCGCTAACTACAGTGGCGCCATAACTGCTGGTTAGTTTTCTGTGCATTCTGTTGCCTTATTCTGCTGGACCTTCCGACTTAATGGTGTGTTTTTCCTAGGACTCCTTCTCCTCCCCCCCGGCGCCGCTCACCTTCCCCAAGAAGATACTCTCCTCCAATACAGAGGAGATACTCTCCTTCTCCGCCTCCAAAGAGAAGAACGGCTTCTCCACCTCCCCCTCCTAAACGTAGGGCATCGCCATCTCCACCACCAAAGCGCCGGGTCTCCCATTCTCCACCTCCCAAACAAAGAAGCTCCCCGGTCACCAAGAGACGTTCGCCTTCGTTATCATCAAAGCATAGGAAAGGGTCTTCCCCGAGCCGATCTACCCGGGAGCCCCGGTCGCCACAACCAAACAAACGGCATTCGCCCTCACCACGGCCTCGAGCTCCTCAGACCTCCTCAAGTCCTCCACCTGTTCGAAGAGGAGCATCATCGTCACCCCAAAGAAGGCAGTCCCCATCTCCAAGTACTAGGCCCATTAGGAGAGTCTCCAGGACTCCGGAACCCAAAAAGACAAAGAAGTAAAAATATTTTATGCTTTTTTGGTTGGGAACACTGATTTGCATAGCCTTTTATGTTTGGAAGCCTTTTTTCCCTTTACTGAGAAATTACAGAAAATAAGCTGGTGGGAATACAGGCTTGTGAGGCAGGTTAAAGGTACTATTTGCAGATTCATTTTCTGTTTTCAGGATAGTTCCTTTTGGCACACACTAAATGCCATAGGATTTTACTTGGTCCTTAGGGGTTGTCTGGTTTATTGAGGGATGTGTGTTTCCAAAACTGACCTCTGAAGTAATGCATAGAACATTTCTTACACGTCTGTGTATGACTGATAAAAGCAGTCTTGATTACAAGGAATTGGACATTCTTAATTTCATATAGGAAGTATTAACAATGGATAGAGGATTATGGGACTTAAACTACTCTCCAGGAGACTTAGATGATATGTGTTAGTAGAATCAGCTAGCAAACTAAGTACTCTAAAATATTTAAAAGTGTGTGACTTGGTTATATAATGGAAGTGGGTTATTTTCTCTTGGGAAAGACCTTTGTTCTTGGATATTAAATGTTTTGTTCTTCCCCTCTATTTCTAGGGCTGCCTCACCAAGCCCTCAGTCTGTAAGGAGGGTTTCATCCTCCCGATCTGTCTCAGGATCTCCTGAGCCGGCAGTTAAAAAACCCCCAGCACCTCAGTCTCCTGTCCAGTCTCAGTCACCCTCTACCAACTGGTCACCAGCGGTACCGGTCAAAAAGGCTAAAAGCCCAACACCAAGCCCATCTCCGGCAAGGGTATGTGTCTGCCCTGTTTTATCTTTATAATTTTATGTGGTCACTTGGAAGCAAAGACAGTTTTTTTTTTGTTTTTTGTGGCTCAGAGCAGCAGCATTTTCTTTAGTTCCGATGGACTTCAAGGAAGCACAGATTAAGTGGTGGTGGTTGCATCATAGTCCACGCTTAATATTCTAGCCACCCACTGATTGACATTATGTCTAATACTGTTAAATTGTGTAATCTTGGTGGTTAAAATTGGACTGTATTTCTGCTGTTCGACACATTTGGGGACTCTTAAGATCACAGAATCAGTAAAACTTTCAAAATTAGATCGTGTGTATTAGTATGGCTCCTTTGTCATAAAGGAAAAAATTCTAATGTTAACAGTGGTTATATGTTAGAAAGAGAAACGATGAGTGATCTTAATTTTTCTTTACGTGTAGTGCTCTTCTTTTTTCTTCAATAGGAAATACATTTACTTCTTTAACAAAAAATGAGTCTTAAAGCCTGTGAATTACTGGCTGAAGTGGGAAACAGCTGACCCTTGAGCAACGTGGGGCAGGGCCACTTCTCTGTGGAGTCTTTTTGATCAGTACAGAACAGCACTGTGCATGTGTTTCCTCTTCCTTATGCTTTTCTTAATAACATTTATTTTTCTCTAGTTCACTATATTGTAAGAATACGGTATATGTTTAATATACAAAATACGTGTCAATCAACTTACCAGTAAGGCGTCTGGTCTACATAGGCTGTTAGTAGTTAAGTTTGGGGACGGGGAGTCCAAAGTTATGTGCAGATTTTCAAAACTATGTGGGGGATTTACCTCTTATCCCCCACATTGTTCAAGGGTCAACCGTATGCATTGACAAGCACGCTACCTCCATTCTAGAGATAAGAGAAGTCATACGGTGGCTAGAGACCTGGCATTCATACAAGCATATGTTTAGAATAATAGCTGTATTTCTTCAAATCCTGCTACCTTTTGGGCTCTTATTGTGGATGGTTTACAGATATACCCATTTGATTCTTCTAACAGCTTTATCAGGGATTGCTGAACCAATTTTAGGTTGACAAAAGGGGCTCAGAAAAAGGGGATTTGTCTGAGGTCAGATGATTAACAGGTTCGGGAGCCAGAATTCACCTCAGACCCAGTTGAGTTCAGAGACATCTTTTCCTTTGCACGTGCTGTTTTTCCTTACATGTGGAGGTGGCCCCCGGATCCTGGAGCCCTGACTTGCAGCTTGTGGCTTGGAGACCTGGTGTAATGTGAAGTTAGCTGGGGAAAATCATAAAGAATCCGTTCCTTCGGGGTCCATTCTGACTCTTAAAATCCACGAAGAGCATCTTTGCTTTCATTGTGGTTCTCCTCTCCAGAAATCGTTTTCTTGGTAGGAATTGGCCTTGGGCTTTTCCACTCCCCGAGGCCTTAAGAAATCCTGAGATTTGTCCATTTAGTTATTATCTTGAAGGAATAAAATGTTAAGTTGGCCAAAATTTTAGGTTGATTTTATTTTTGTTACTTTTCTGGATTTTTAGAACTCAGACCCCGAAGGAGGTGGAAAGAAAAAGAAGAAAAAGAAGGACAAGAAACACAAAAAGGATAAGAAGCACAAGAAGCACAAAAAACACAAGAAGGAAAAGGCCGTGGCTGCAGCCGCTGCGGCTGCTGTAACCCCTGCAGCCATCGCTGCTCCCACAACCACATCAGCACAGGAGGAACCAGAAGCGGAGCCCGAGCCTAAGAAGGTGTGTATGGATGCTGTCTTGCCGTTTATACGGATGGCCAGATATTTGATTTTGAGAGAGGGCACAAGTGGGCGAGGGACAGAGAGAGAAGTGGGGCTCAAGCTCACGAACCGTGAGATCACGACCTGAGCCGAAGTCAGATGCTTAACTGACTGAGCCACCCAGGCGTCCTAAGTAATTTTTTACAGTAATTGACTCCTCGGCTGTTAGCTGTCTTCTGGTCTATTCCTTGATGATCTACCAAGAACAGGAATTTGCCAAGACTAAGGAAAAGAGTAGAATGGCTACCAAAAGCTTAATGTGTATTTAAAAAATAACTTTAAGGTATAATTAACATGCCATCTACCCATTGACAGTGCGTGATTCAGAAGCACCTGGTTGGCTTAGTTGGTAGAGTATGCAACTCTTGATCTTGAGGGTCGTGAGTTTGACCCCCATGTTGTGGGTGGAGATTACTTAAAAATAAAGCTTTTAACATTTTTTTAGTTTAGTTTTGAGAGGGAGAGCGCGAGCAGGGGAGGGACAGAGAAGGGGGAAGAGAGGATGCGAAGTGGGTTCCGTGCCAACAGCAGCAAACCCGAGGCGGGGCTTGAACTCACCACGAGACCATGACCCGAGCAGAAGTTGGATGCTCAACCGACTGACCCACCCCGGCGCCCCAAAAATAAAACTTAAAAAAAAAAAAAAAAAAAAAAAGAAACTATATGATTCAGGGGTTTTTAGTGTATTCATAGAGTTGTGCAGCTGCTGCCACGATGTGGCTCTGCCCTGCACCCCACACCTTTTCGCCAGTTTCTCAAGACTCACCAGTGTGACTCCTCTGGTTTTAGGAGACCGAAAGCGAGCCCGAAGACAACCTCGATGACTTAGAAAAGCACCTGCGTGAAAAGGCGCTGAGGTCGATGCGGAAGGCTCAAGTGTCCCCACAGTCTTAGGTGGGAATGTGTGTTACGATGTACATTTTATTTGGTTTGTACGCAATTCAATTTCAAAATTGCTAAAATGTGTTTGAGCTTTAGACTATAACATTTGTTGTAATAATTGCTAGGTTGAAGTTCACCATGTAAAAAAAAAAAGGGCATGGATTTACATTGCAAAAGGTGTCCACAGTGTATTAGTGACATTCTTTCATTGACAGCTGACATAAATTTCATTTAGAGTGAAATATTTTAAGCCAAAAAAAATCCCCTTTTTAAAAAAGGGGGTTTCAATATTGTTGGCATTCTTATGGTTTCTTTAAAGGCCTTGGCTATTCCCAGAGGTTTTCCTTTCTTTTCGTTTTTGGTTTTTTTTTTCCCCTTTATTTTTTCTCATTTGAGTCTTAGCACCCATTTAAGTTATGATGCTTTCAACCTCGTATGGTTTGCAAGCTAGCCCAGAAATAAGACCACTGTTGAACTACCACAAAAGTATAAATGAACATTTTGATGCCACAATCTTTCCTGTTGCCTGTGGAGTCTCTGCTGAAATGAATCCAGATTCGAGCTCTAGGATGAGACGGAAAATGAAAGCATGTTGTTTGCCAGGACACTGTGGGTTTATATGGATGTGTAACAAGTTGATTTGGAACACTGGAATTTCATTCTATTCTGTTGTGTTTTTTTTGTAAAGGCAATTAACTAGTCCCAGGAAGGATCCTTCAGTTACATAAAAGTTTGTTTTATGAAATGTCACGGCTCCATTCATAATTTTGTCTTGTTCTTCCAACTGGTATATACAACTTTCAGAGCTCTCTCATATTTGGAAGGCTGGAAGGGCCCAGACTTTGAAATAGTGTCTTGTTTTCACTGTTTCTGTTTTGTTTTTTTGTTTTTTTTTTTTTTTAAACTAAAGCTATATAAAGCTTGTGGATTAAACAGAATAAATTTCTAAATTTAAAAACGTTTGCCACTCACTTTTACTTAATCGTCTCAATACTGTGGGAACCCACCTTTTTTAAAAAAATGTTACAGTTAAGCCTATATTTTTACCCTCTTGGCACCTTTGACACAGTAAAGATTGAGCAAGGAAAGTAAAAGGTGGTGAAATTATTCTGCCGTCTTTAATTGATGTGGTACGTGCTGTGAAGGGCGAGTGTATGGTAATATGTAACGGACAGGGCAGAGTCGACTCGGCACCTCAAGCGGAGCAGTATCTGTGTATATGCCTACACATAGAAAATGCCCACACATCTTAACTTCAGGAAACCTCGGTGGGATGGTTTTTACCTGAAGGACATGGTCATAAAGGGGCTGTTTTTACCGTGGGTTTTTAGAGTAATTTGTAAAAAGGCAGAAGCTCAGTTAATGAAGCTGCTTCTGTAGTGACCTAGAATCTGTGATCGATAACAGAATCTTATGTGTGTGCTGTAACTTAAGTCTGAGCATCTTTCACGTGACTTCCTTTCGATTTTATAATTCTGTTATTTAAGGAAAGCGCAGAATGTGCAGTTTCTAAAATGGTCGTTGATGACTTAATCCCTTCCAGTGTGAGCTAACCAGTGAGCATCACTGGGTACTTGGACCTATCTAGCCAGTCATTCATTCGGTCGGTCCATTTATTTACTTTTCCCGTTCATTCGTTATGCCTTCATTCTCCACTTGAGATTGCTCGGTAGGGTTAGCAGTAGCCTCCATTCTGCCAAACTGAACGATCGGTTCTTGATCCTTTACTGGCCCTTGGCTGGATTTGGCTCAGTCGCTCATGCCTCCTTTGAAACACTGCACTTGGGTGCTAGGAGATGCCACTGGTTTCAACCCTAGTTTCCCTCCTGTCTCATTAGTTGGTCCTTTTATGTCTAATGGCTTCTTTCAAACATAACGTGATGGAAGTTTGTCTTAGTCCTTGGTGGATTTCCCTACATTTAATTCCTCATCCCTTGACTGTAAATGTCCTCTTTCTGTTAGTTTGTCAGTTACTTTCTAGTCTGAACTTCCCCCTCACCTAGACCCTGTCCGTCCAGCCACCTACTTGTTACCTCGCTTCAGGGGTCTAAAAGAGATACTGAACGTATCCAAAGTAGAGTATTTTTGATGCCGCCCTCTGGTCTTCTCCCCATCTTCTTCTTTCGGTCCACGTCGACTTCATTTACTCAGAGTCGGAGTGAGTACTGTTAGGAGCGGTGTCGTCTACGCTCCAGTCCTTAGGCACAGAGGCCATCCCGTTCCCAAGTCCTAAGTCAGATCACAGTACTGCTCAAAACCCTCTGATAGCTTCCTGCCCCTGAGGAAAATCCACATTTTTTACCGTGGCCTCCCAGACCCGACACACCGGGTTGAATCTGCTTTGGCAACCTCCTCCATCCTTCAGTCTCGCGCCGAACCTGCTACCTTGCCCTCCCTGTGACCCATCAAAGTCGATTGCTCTTTCAGGACCTTCACACCCACTGTTCCTTCATCCTGGGAGACACTGCTCCTGACCTTGTGGCTCATTTCCTTCCTTGGCTCTCCTCAGACAGTCTTCCTGAACTCCCCTTCTTTGTCTTCATATATAGCAATTATTAGTACCTGAAATGATCGGGTTTTTGGTCCCTAGGAGCTCTGGTCTTGTTCGTGACCGTGTTCCCAGTGCCTGCTACGCAGTAGAAGCACAAGTATCTGACAAATGGATGAATGCATTTAACTGACTTGTCTCTGCACTTGCCAGGTGCAACTAGGGTTTGAGGCAAAGAAAATGAAAAGACCGCGATTGCTGCCACCAAGGAGTATTTGCCCGCTGGGGCTGTAACCATGCAGACACTTCGTAGTGGACAGAACGTCATACAGACTCTGGTAGACCAAGGTTTCTACCGTAGCCTTCTGTGTAACCTCGATCAAGTTGTACTTGACCTAAGTCCTGCCATTTCCTCTTCTATAAGGGAAATAATGGCGGAATCTACCTCAGAGTGGTTTCAGGGTTTTTTTAATGTGTTAGTTGATACGTATAATCCACTGATAGCACGAAGAAAGGTTCCCAACTTTTTAGCTAAGGACATGGATCCATTTTAGTAATGCAAATTTTAGTTTACACGTCTACAAAAGATTTGAACCAATCACAGCCCTATTCAATGCAGTTTTCTTCTTTTTTGTTGTAACTCAGCCTAAAATTTCCTGTCTTAAAGTGTACAACTCATTGGTATTTAGTATATTCACGAGGTTGTGCAGCTACCGCCAGTGTCTATTCCAGAACATTTTCATTGTCCTAAAAAGAAACCTGCTGCCCAGTAGCATTCACTTCTCATTCTCTTGACAGTCCCCTCAGCCCCAGCCCCTGACAACTACTTCCCGTCTGTAGATCCATCTATTCTGGACCTTTCATTGGAATCACACAAGATGTGGCCTTTTGTATCTGGCTTCTTTAATTTAGCATAATGTTTTAAGGTTCAACCATGGTGGTACTTTTTTTTTTTTTTTTTTTTTTTAAGTTTATTTATTTATTTCGAGAGAGCGAGAACTCCAAACAGGCTTTGCATTGTCAGTACGCAGAGCCGGACGCGGGGCTCGATTCCACAAACTGTGAGATCATGACCAAAATCAAGAGTCGGACGTTCAATCAACGGAGCCACCCAGGCACCCCAGGACTTCATTTCTTTAATTCCCAAATAGTATTCCCTTATGTGGTTATATCACATTTTGTTTGTCCCTCCATCAGCTGGACATTTGGGCTGTTTCCACTTTCAGGCTATTAAGAATAAAGCTGCTAAGAACATTTGCATGTAAGTTTTTATGTGGACATGTTTTCTCTTGGGTATATACACCTAGGAGTGGAATTGCTGGGTCATACCGTAACTTAACTTTTTTAGAAACTGCTAGACCTTCCCGAAGCAGCTCACCATCTTACATTCCTACCGGGCGTGTATAAGGGTTCTAATTTGTCCACATTCTTACCAGCACTTGTTATGTATCAATTTATTATCACCAGCCTGGTTGGTGTCACTGTGGTTTGATTTGCATTTCCCTGATGGCTGGTGATGTTGAGCATCTCTTCATTTGTCGATACACCATAGCACTCTTTTAAGCTGGTTTGTATCTACATGAAGATTTTTCTGAAATTTCTGTAGGTTGGATCCAGGTCTCTCAGGGTCTGTAGAGGAGAGCTAATAATTCATTTGTAAAGTGCTTTGACATGTGCTCATACTCACTGTGCAGGTTGGGGCTAAACAAAAATTAGTTCCCTTCTTACAAAGAAGATCAGAAGACTCAGACAGTGTGACTTGCTTAAGGTAAGGGGTAGATGCAGGTCTAGTTAATATTGTCCTTCCTCCGGCGCCTGGGTGGTTCAGCTGGTTAGGCATCCAACTCTTGATTTCAGCTCAGGTCATGATCTCACGGTTTGTGGGTTCAAGTTCCACGTTGGGCTCCGCACTGGCAGTGCAGAGCCTGCTTGGGACTCTTTCTCTCCCCCTCTGTCTCTGCCCCTCCCCTGCTCGCTCTCTCTCTCTCTCTCTCAAAATAAAAACAAAGTACTGTCCCGGGGCACCTGGGTGGCTCAGTCGGTTGGGCGTCCGACTTCAGCTTGGGTCATGACCTCACAGTCTGTGGGTTCGAGCCCCGCGTAGGGCTGTATGCTGACAGCTCAGAGCCTGGAGCCTGCTTCACATTCTGTGTCTCCCTCTCTCCCTGCCCCTCCCCTGCTCATGCTCTGTTTCTCTCTGTCTCAAATAAAGACACTATTAAAAAAAAAAAAAAAAATACTGTCCCTCCTACCATCTGATAAAGAACCCAATCTTTTTCTCAATAGATCTGTCTAGTATATCATAAAAGGTTTTTGCCAAGATCCCCTTTTATTTCAGGTGTATCAGAGGGGAGGGGCAGCCAGCATGCTCCCAAGATCCCGGAGAGTGGCAGCATCCGTGCAGAGGGCTGTGGACTCTGCTAACCAGATGAAGCAGTCGTAAACTCTTCGGGTAGGAACTACTTTAATTTAAGGAAGTCTTTTGGAGTCTGCACGTTGAGAACCAGTAGGGGATTATAATTTTACGATTACTGGATCACAACCAGCATTAAAGGAAAAAAAGTCAAACAGTAAATTTGGCTGTGAATTGTAGCAGGCTAAGTATCGTTTCATGACGTGTCTATTCCCACGCGCACATGTGTAAGTGGGCTACTATGTAAAATGTAGTCTAATTCATAGTCAACAAAGTGGAAAGCCACTGCCGCACGCGCCGATCATCTGGTCCACCAGTGTTTAAACTGCCCTGCAGCACCCTAAGTGGGGAGGGGGGGCGGGTTACGGTTCAGATTTTCTCTGTAAACCGGGACTGCTGGTCGTACCTACCTTTGTGGAAGGACAGAGAGATGATGAAGGTAAGCCTTGCAGGTGCTGGACTCTGATACGTAGGTATCTAGATACATACAAACACGTATTTTTTTCTTTCAACTTTGGGCTTTTCCTGTAGTGTTCTGTCTGAATAAAGGGATCTGCGACCAAACACCGTGTGAAAACCACCCATCTAGCCTAGTCCGTGTCTTCTACAGAAAAAGTACAAAGAGGAACAGACTGCCCCAAGGCCCTACACATCATAGTAAATAATACTCCCCCAGGTACTTTCCCACTTCATCGCCCTGCCTCGGCTGGGGGCTGTGAATGGCACCCAACCTTACGCTGTGGTGGGAGGAAGCAGACCCACTGAGATCTGCCAAGTGCCTCGGAAGCAGGGGTGAAGCAGCTTTCCGTGGGTATCGGTAATATGGAAGGAGAAACCCCATCTAGACACATATGCAAGTTGCTGGATCCAAGAGTCCGACATCTGTTCTTTCAAGATCCTCCCTAGTGCACAACCAGGCAGGGACCCTTCTGGCATTTTAAGCACAGAGGCTTTGGCCTACGCAGCCGACATGACCAGTGGGGGGTAATAAGTCTAACTGGGCTCAGCCCCACCAGGAGGGAGAAGCCCACCCAGACCGGCAGGACCTACCCAAGCAGCCAGGGTTTGCTGAGCACCTGGCAGGTGCTCAAGGCCGGTTCGGGGCTCCTATCCTGTGACCGCCCGCTTCAATTCTCTTGTTTTTCTCTTGCCATTCTCTGGAATGTTCTCTCCTAATGTCCAAATCCTTTTTGGACTTATGAATGTATATAAGATGATATTTTCTAACTGACTTTCAGAGAATTTGGGAAACAAAAATATAGAGAAAAAAATTGTTGGCAATCATACCGTCCTAATATAACCAAGGGCACCTGTGTCAGGTCAAGTTCTCTACCTGACTACACCCAGTGCCCACTGAACTCCCCCCGTCTAATATATGGAACAAACCAGGTCTTTTTCTTAGCTATTTAGAAGTACATATCAGGCTCATACCGTATATACAATAATGTTTAATAATTCTTTTTTTCATTGGGCATATCCTAAACTAAAATTGCAGAATACATTGTAAATGTTTTCTATAACCAGGACGTTTGGAAATTCGATAAATCACCCCATGCCATTAGCAAACCACAGCTACAGTTCTCCCTTTTGTATACGTCTTACCTAGTGATTTAAAAAGATTTTTAGATGCTTCTCTATTGAAACCCTTAGCTCTGTAGGAAAATTAGTAACAATGGTATGCCCCTCATAGGGCTTGGGGGAGGACCAACATGAACAAAACGTAGTCCCTGCCCCATTGGCGCTCAGGGCATTTGACAGGAAAGGGGTGGGAACAGAGGGCCAGTCAGGCAATGATAAAACCATATGACTGG
Source organism: Panthera tigris (assembly GCF_018350195.1). Taxonomy (NCBI): domain Eukaryota; kingdom Metazoa; phylum Chordata; class Mammalia; order Carnivora; family Felidae; genus Panthera; species Panthera tigris. The sequence continues at coordinate 18,271,617 of NC_056667.1, forward strand.
AGGCATAGGATCGAGACAGCAAGGCCGTGCAGAAATAAACAAGGACAATGTTCGGCGGCCAGCTTTTCAACCACGGACGCTGGGACCGGGCAGGTAACTTCACCTCCCTCAGCCTCCCTTTCCTCTCCCGTCAGTTGGGCACGGATTCAGTTAAGACGATGAAGGGCTTGGCTTGTGCCCGGCACATCAGGAGGACCCCACCAACGGGAGTTGCGACCATGTTTCGTCAAATCCCGGGGGCCGGCCGTTGTAGGCTGCAATGCCATCCATTACGCTCTGCATCCCACTCCTTTGTAAAGACGCGTCGCGATTTCAGAGAATTTACAACGTAGAGGGGAAAAAAGTTCTTACGCTGTGTCACGTTCAATACAGTATTGTGCACAGAAGGGTCTGCCACGCCCAGGAAGGGCTCCTGACCCAGCCCTGCGACACACTCGTGTGTCGCTCCACCTCTCATCCCTCCATCTCGGGGTCTCTAACGCCTGTTTCAGCGGCTTTCTAACATTCTTCCACCAGGTGGCGCCCCGACCCCGGCTGCCGGCAGCGGGAGCTGCCGCCCTGCAAGGGAGTCCTCGGTGGTGGGCTTCCCCCGCTTCTCTTTTCCCTTTCCCTCCATCCCTGTCTTGCTTCCTGGCCGCGGGAGGCCCCAGTGCTCAGAGGCTGCCCGCAGGGTTCCAGAGCTTGACAGCCACAGGGGCCCTCGCAGCCCCCTGGCTCCAGTACATCCCAAACTGGAATTTCTTCCCGGCTACCCCCCAGCTCTCTCCAGTTCTGACCCCGCACACCTTTGGTGGCTGGAAACTCACTACTCTAGGAGGATCCTCTTCTGGAAGGAAGCCATGTAATGGTCATGCACTTCGGCTCTAACCGTCCCAGCTTTGCCCCTGGTTTAGCAGGTGTGACTTAAACCCCGTCTGTTTTGTTTATGAGTGAATCCCCGGGGCCTGGCACAGGCGGGGCACTCATTTGGTGAACGAGTTAGTGAACCAGCTCCATTGTTCTGAGCATCAGTTTCCTCACCTGGGAAATGGGGCTGATCAGGGTAGTTACCTCATAAGGTTGTGAGGAGCGAAGGAGACGACGTGCAAACAGGCTTAGTCTCAGCAAATGCGTCTTTCATTTTGGGTTCTTGTATACCTATGGATAACTCCACTCTTATTTGAGAGTTCTCCTTTGAGAGGGCGCCTGGGTGGTTCAGTCCGCTAAGTGTCCCGTCTTTGGCTCAGGTCAGGATCTCACGGTTTATGGGTTCGACCCCCGCATCGGGCTCTGTGCCGACAGCTCGGAGCCTGGAGTCTGCTTCGGAGTCTGTATCTCCCTCTCTCTCTGCCCCTCCCCCGCTCGCACTCTGTCTCTGTCTCTCTCTCTCTCAAAGATCAAGAGACATTAAAAAAAAAAAAAAAGTTTTCTAGAGCAAATTGCATCCCGATTCCCAAAACTTGCATGCACTGGCCTTGGGCTGAGCTCTGTCCCTCTGTCCCTCGGAGGCACAAAGAACATTTACTCCCTTTTCCAAATGATTCATCTCAGCCGTGCATACATGTACTGCCTGTGTGCCAAGCCCTGGGGTTACCAAGACAAAGACACAACCGCATAGTTTCTTCCTTTGGGGGTGCCTCTCGGTCTGGCCGGGACAAGGGACAATTGAGCGGTAGTGAGCCCTCGGTGAATGTTTTGAATAATAGGACTTATCTATCGAACCTTCACTGCACCTCATTTCCTCCTTCCACCTGTGTTCCTGGGCGCGCCAGCCCCATTTTACAGATGAAGGAACTGAGGCACAGAGACGTCACATAAGCTGGCGAGAGGTAGAACCAGGATTTGGATCCCGTCTGACTCCGGAGCTGACACCTTAACTTCTAAGCCCCGCTATCCCCATACCCTGGAGGATGCTGTGGGGCCGGTGAGGACCCTCCTGTTCCTGATCATTCCGCCACCACTACCTTGATGTCATGGCGATTGCGCGGCTTCCCAGCATCGGTTCCCCATCTCCCCCGCCATCAGAGCCGTGTTCGGCCCTGTTGGGAGGCCGTGTGATTGGGTGATGGTGGTACCTCTAGCTCCAGAGTGGGCTCAGAGGGCTTAGGCCAAGCACCGCATCACCACACTCCCAGGGACAACAGTGGACGCTTAAGTCAGAGCCAGCGATTTGTCCGGAGAAGTAGCAGGGCTTGCTTCCCTGGACAACCTGGGCCGGGGATAGGAGGGCAGAAGCACGGCAGCCATTGCCAAAAGAGAGTTCCTTTCGAGGATGAGGCCCACGTACAGAGGAAGGCAGCACCCAGAGACTCTGTAGAGACATAGAAGCCAGTCAGTGGTTTTATCAACTATTGTTGTGCAACGAATCACTCCACACAGTCGAAGAGGCCTAGACGGGTGGTTCTGGCTCGGGGTCTCCCACGAGTTTGTAGGGAGGGGTTGGCGAGGGCCGCACGCATCCGCAGTCTTGACTGGGCCCAGAGGATCCACTTCCAAGATGGCGCACGCACATGGCCACGGGCGGGAGGCCTCAGTCCCTCGCTAGGCGGTCCTTTCCGTGGCGGACGGTTTCCACCGGAGTGAGTGAGGAGAAAGAACGAGGCGAGGAACCAACGGTCTAGTCTCCGACGCGGCGTGCTGTTGTCATTTCCACTTTTTTTCTGGGCTCTGGTGACTAAGTCGGACCCACAATTCAAGGGGGAGGACAATGAGGCTTCCTGTGAAGGGAGTGTCAAAGAACCTGTAGACTAGTTTTTAAGTCATCGTTGCGGCGCCATCACTGGAGCTCCTAGATTAGCTCATACCTCAGGACCCTTCTCTGAACTCTCTGATACGTTATGAGTTAGGTAGGTAGTTTGTTAGTGTTGGTTAAGTCCCCTTATCGTTTAAGCTTATCTGTATTATCTCCTCTACATCTGCCTGGTTTGACTGTGTCCCTCTGAAGTGCGGTGCCGAGCGCTGGGCCCAGGCTCCAGGAGACGCGGGACAGGCCCTCCGTGCCTTTGGTCCTTTACCCTACACCCAAGTATGTGCCCCGGCTCCACGGCCACCGGTGAAGACGGCCGTGGGAAACCCCCGCTGCTCCTGACTCCTGACCCAGCACGTTCTTCTCTCCACTTGCTGCTTCTGTTAAGACACGACCTTTACATCCTGGGTTTGCCCTTAAACATCGGGCAACAATTTGCAGGCTTCTCCTGGTCAGTCCTCCTTTAGGGGACGGGGACGGAGGAATCACAAGAATTCTAGGTCAGTCTCCCACCCTGCCTTGCTGTGTGACCTTGAGCAAGTCCCCGCTCCTCTCTGGGCCTCGGGGTTCTCTCCGTATGAAAGTAGCAGATTGGACTTCACGTGTCTGAGAAGCTTCGGGATCTTCCTAGTTCCCTTCTGTCCAAAGGAGACCGGAAATTTAAGGAGGAAGCCTCACTTCAGACAGTCGGGTCTCGGGTGGTGGTTTCACATGACGGCGGAGATAAATCCACACGCTGCCGTCCCGCTGGATCCTCCCGGCGGCCAGTGAGGAGCCGGGACAAGGCAGAGAGCCGCAGGCCCGACGTGCTTTCACCTCCAGGGCCCGTGACAGAACAGCCGCTGTCATTTACTGAGTGCTCTCTGCCCACCATGTGCCAAGTACCTCATGTGTGACCGTCGTGTTCATTCTCACGTCAACCCTAATGGGTGGTTACTATTATTACCCCCTTTTACAGATAAGGAAACTGAAACCCGGAGGGTGAAGGAACTATAGAAAATGCGGCAAAAGTCAGCAGTAGAGTTGGGACTCGACGCAGCTTGAATGTCTCAGAGCCTGTCCGTGCTTTTCATCACGCGACGCCCCCCTCTTGGTGTTTACAGGGGCGTGAGGGTAGGAATTGGCTGGAGCAAAGCTAGGCCGGAGCCTTGGGTTCTTGAACAAACTCTGAGCCCTTACTCATTCCGCGGCCAGGGAAAACCACGCATCTCTGCGGGCCTCTGTTTCCTTGTCTGTGAAATGGGGATAATGATTCTCCCCTGCATTGTGAGGATTGGGAGGAATATTTTTAGTGAAGAAGGATGTGAGCATTCCTTGTGGACTGCAAAGCGTTGTCTAAATGTAAGACATCGTCGTTTTCCTTAATCCCAGCGCAGGAGGTGGGGCAGGAAGTGGGCAGGCTCACGAGGCCGGGCCGCGCGTCCCAGAGGGACTCTTTCCGCCCCCGCACACTCGAAGTCCCCGGGAGAGAGGAGGCAGGGCAGGACGAAAGGCCAAAGCCCTGGGTGCTTATCTAGAACTTTCCCTCCATTCCAGGGCCCTCTAGGGGAAGGGAAACTTCTGGACTGTCACCACTGAGTTCCAAGCATTCCAGAGGGCTCACTGGCGAGGAAGTCTGTCATCGCCTGACCCAGCATCAGCCCTAGAAAGGCCTGGATGGGTTGGCTATACTCCTCCCCTCTCAGCCCCTGTCTTTGCACTGCCCTGGTCTGATTGACCAGGACCCAGCCTGCGGTCCAGCCCCCACCATCCGTCCTACGGAGAGAAACACCAGACTCCAGGAGGGAAGACCCACTTCCCAGCCCTCCTGAGGGGCAGCAGCTTTGGAGTGAGGACGCCGGGGCTCTAGTTCTGGTTCAGCCCCTTCCCCTCTCTGGGCCTCAGTGTCTGCACTTTGAAATAAGGAACTTTAGCTTGAGGGGACTGGCCTACTGCGGTCCTGGGGCCTGAGTCTCGTCCTGGGTTCACACAATAGCCACCTCCCACACCTGTCACAAAGTGCTGCCCCTCGGTCCCTCTTCCTGGGCTGCTGGAGAAACAGTGTTTGTTTTTATTTATTAAAAAAATTTTTTTAATGTTTATTTTTATTTTTGAGAGAGGGAGAGAGAGTGTGAGCAGGGGAGGGGCAGAGAGAGAGAGAGAGAGAGAGAGGGAGAGACAATCCGAAGCGGGCTCCAGGCTCTGGGCTGTCAGCCGGGAATCCGACGCGGGGCTCGAACCCACAAGCTGGAAGATCATGACCTGAACCGAAGTCGGACGCTTAATGACTGAGCCTCCCAGGCGCCCCGAGAAAGTTTCCTCTACACACGCCGTCCTCCCGGTTGGCCGTCGCCAGTGCTCCAGCCCGGGGATTCGACACCAAGCCATCTTTATAATTTTGTGTCTCTGATTCCTCCTGAATTCCAGGTCTTTCTTGCCTCCAGCGAGACTTGAGTGCTCGTTTAAGCACAAGAGACCGGGGCCCGCTTGCTTCTGTGCTCCCCTCAGAGCCCAGGGTAGGGCTGAGCACAGAGTACAGCAGACCAGTAACTGATGGTGTCGCCGGCTCCTCCCTGAGGCCTTTGACGAACACCCACCGGACCCCCAGCGTCTAGTGGAAAGAGTCCGGCTGCACAGGAAGGAAACCCGGCTTCTGCCCCTGGCTGCACCCGGCTCGGTCTGCATGACTTCGGGCAAGGCCCTTTCTCGGAAGCCTTTGTGGTTTTTCAGATTGCGCTCAGTGGAGGCCAGGCGTGCCGTGGATATTCCTGAGTGGTGGGGAGAGGCCAAGGGCACGAGCTGGCATTCCAGGCCCGGCTCCCACCGCCCAGGGGGGCTCCGTTCTTCACTTTCAACTTTTACACGCTCGGCTTTCACCTGAGATGTCTGCTTGGTTTTGTTCTCTACAGCTTTACTGGGGGGAAATTGATAGGCAATAAACTGACATATTTAAAGCGTATAATTTGAAAAGCATTGTCCATCAACACAATCAAGATAGTGAACATATGCATCCCCCTCAGGAGTTGCCTCATGCCCTTTAATTCCTCCCGTGACCCAAGAACCACTGATCTGCCTTCTCTCATTATATACCAGTTTGCATTTTCTTTTCTTTTTTTTATGTTTATTATTTTTGAGAGAGAGAGAGTGTGTGAGCGGGGAAGGGGCAGAGAGACAGGGATACAGAGGATCCAAAGCGGGCTCTGCGCTGACAGCAGGGAGCCCGACACGGGGATCCAACTCACGAACCACAAGATCATGACCTGAGCCAAAGTTGGACGTTTAACGGACTGAGCCACGCAGGCATCCCAGTTTGCATTTTCTAGAATTTTATGTAAACGGAAGCCTGTGGTATGTGCTCTCTTCTGTCTGACCTCTTGTACTCAGCGTAATTACTTTGAGATTCGTCTCTGTTGCCACATGTATCCGTGGCACATCCTTTTGTAATGCTGAGTAGTATTCTGTCGCACGGAAATGCCAGTTTCTTCATCCATTGACCTGTGGGGGCAGTTTGCATTGTTTCAGTTTTTAGCTATTATAAATGAAGAGCTATGAATGTTCCTTCACATAAGATTTTATCTGAAGAAGTTGCACTACTGAAAGGAAGGAAGAAAGAAAGAAGAAAAAGAAAGAAGAAAGAAAAAGGAAGGAAGGAAAGAAGGAAGGAAGGAAGGAAGGCACAAAGATAGGAAGAAAGAGAAAGACTGGAAAAAAGACAGAAAGAAAGAAGACAGGAAGAAAGAAAAAGACAGAAAGAAAGAAAGAAAGAAAAAGAAAGGAGAGAAGGAAGGAAGGAAAGACAAAAGGAAGGAAGACAGAAAGACAGGAAGAAAGAGAAAGACCAAAAAAAAAAAAAAGACAGAAAGAAAGACAGACAAGAAAGAAAGAAACAAAAAAAAAAAAAAAAGAAAGAGAAAGAGATAGAGAAGGGAAGGAAGGAAGTCACAAAGACAGGAAGAAAGAGAAAGACTGAAAAAAAGACAGAAAGACGAGAAAGAAAGAAGACAGGAAGAAAGAAAAAGACAGAAAGACAAGAAAGAAAGAAAGAAAGAAAGAAAGAGGAAGGAAGGAAGACAGAAAGACAGGAAGAAAGAGAAAGACCAAAAAAAAGACAGAAAGAAAGACAAGAAAGAAAGAAAGAAAGAAATAGAGAAGGGAAGGAAGGAAGTCACAAAGACAGGAAAAAAGAGAAAGACTGAAAAAAAAGACAGAAAGAAAGAAAGAAGACAGGAAGAAAGAAAAAGACAGAAAGAGAGAGAGAGGGAGGAAGGAAAGAAGGAAGGAAGAAAAGATGGAAGGAAGGAAGGAAGAGAAAGACTGAAAAAAAGACAGAAAGAAAGACAAGAAAGAAAAAGAAAGAAAGAAAGAAAGAAAGAAAGAAAGAAAAAGAAAAAGAAAGAAAGGACAAAGTTGGACCAGATGACCGCTGAAGTCACAGGCTTCTAAGGACCTGGAAGCTGGACGCGGGCCAAGCTAGGGACTCAAGGATGAAGGGAACTGCCGTTTTGAAGCTGCTCACTGGTTCCAAGCATCTGACCACATTTGTTCATTCAATCGCATCTGTGAGGCAGGTGCCACTGTTATTCCCAGTTTACAGACCAAACAGCTGAGCCATAAGGCAGTGAATGTAACCGATGACCCATCTTGGCCGTGACACCGCTGTGACTCAGACCGGAGGTCTGGCTGCCCCGGAGTCCAGGCCCCTAGCCACCACGTGTCTGTGGAGAGAAGCAGCGCCGGTCCCCTGGCTTACTTCGAGTCACTGTGTGGTTGGGGGCGGTATTTGCGTTGGCGCGCCCCGTGCTGGCCCCATGGGGGACACCCAGTCAGCCTGGGACGCCCGCTGGGGAGCTGGGGCCAGCCCAGCAGGAGCGAGTGAGTCAGCCGTGCTACCCAGGGGCACCTGGTCCTGGCCTCACAGAAGAAAACCAAGAGGGAGCCCCTGCTTATGCGGAGGCCACTGGACTTTTCACACCCCTGCCCTCCCACCATGCTTACAGCAACCGTGAGGTGGGAATCATCTCCACTTTCCAGAGAAGAAGACTGAGGCTCAGGAGAGTCTATCTGTTAGGATTCTGTCAGCTTCGAGCAACAGATAAGCCAACCCCAAGTGGCTTAAACGATAAAGGCATTTATCCGACAAACCCCCCCAAAGTTCTAGATTTGGCGAATTCCAACTCGGTAATCCAGGGACCCCACGGGCCACCAGGACAGGGCTCTTACCCTCTTCGTGAGCTCCTTTCTTGGCACCTTGGCGCAACCGTCTCTCACCGTCCCCAAATGGCCGCAAAGGTGTCAGGGACCCACAATGGCGGTCCGGAGGCAAGCAGCGAACTCTCTCTTCCCTGTGACACATTGTAAGAGAGGGGAGACCCTCCCAGGGCGGCCCACAGACTTCCTCTTGCCTCCCATTGGCCAGGGTTGCCTGAACCAACCATTGGGTAAGGGGACAAGACCTCTTCTGGAGCAGGGGTGGAGGTGGGAGGTAAGGGCGTAGGGTGGTGGGGGCTCTCCTGGGGCGGGGCTTTCCTTGGATGGGTCCTCCTGGGGCAGGTTCTCCTAGAGGGGAGCTCTCCTGGAGTCCCCTGTGGGGGGGGGGAAGGAAGGGGGGAAGGAGGAGAGAAGGTAGGGGGGAAGGAAGAGGGGAAGGAAGGGTCTGCCTCAGAAGAGACGAGACTCGCTCAAAGTGATCCATCTGGTTCAAGGCAGAGCTGAATTCTAAAACACGCAGAGGCATTTTGCCTTGCCTGTTATCCTTCCAACATCTTTGTTATCCTCATTCCGTAGAGGACAAAATTGAGGCTCCTGTTGTGGAACCCGGGCCAGCGCCAACGCTCCATTAGGAACCTGTGTGTCATAAAACGTGAACACTTCGTGTGCCAGCCACGTATGATTCCATCACCTATGATGTAAGGTACTATTATTATCCCCATTTCACAGAGGGAAACACAGAGGCGCGGAGAGGAGAAGAAGCTTGCCTGAGGTAACACGGCCAGAAAGGGGTGGGGCAGGTATTTTAACCGCCTGGTGTTCCAGGATCCCACCCCACCAAAAGGTCAAGGGTGGAGTGTGAGGGAAGCCCGGGTAGGTGAGTCAGAGAGGGTGGGTGGGGGAGCCCCTGGGCCAAATAGGGAGAGCTGAGCAGTAACAGGGGAAGGGTGGCCAGGAATGGGGCTAGGGCAAGGCCAGCTGGCAGGCCCGGCGCAGTCTGCAACCTGAGCCCAGGAGCCATCACCGCCCACCCGCCTCCCTCTCGGGTTCCAGGTCCCCTGCCCAACCCCCTCCAGGAGCCTGAAGTACAGAATCGGGTTTTATAGGCGGGGGCAGGCGCGTTTTGCGGACAGATACAGCCTAGGGTTACCTCAAAGAGTTTTTGGTTCAGTACCCTATTTTCCAGATAAGGAAACGAAGGGCAATCTGTACAAAGGGTTTTGTTTGTTTCTGTCTGTTTTTTTCACTGCTTCGTCCCTGCTGCCTAGAGCGATGCTTGGCATATAGTAGGTATTCAGTGAACGTTTGCAGAATGAATGAGTGAATGCGGTTTTCCTAGGGCACGTAGCCTTGCAACAGAAAGCTGGCCATCAGAAGAGTCCCTTCGGGGGTTGCCCGGGTGGCTCAGTCGGTTGAGCGTCCTACTTCGGCTCAGGTCATGATCTCACGGTCAGTGAGTTCGAGCCCCGCGTCGGGCTCTGTGCTGACATCTTGGAGCCTGCTTCGGATTCTGTGTCTCCCTCTCTCTCTGCCTCTCCCCCACTCCCGCTCTGTCTCTGAAAAAATAAACATTAATTTTTTTTTTTTTTTTTTTTAAATAAGAGCCTCTCCTCTCCTCCCCCAACCCCTCCCCACACAAGTGGGAAGACTGCGGGTCAGAGAAAAGTGGTTTGTCCACAAAGATATACCCTCACCAAGCACGTGGGCTCTCACGGGCACAAAAGTTACTCTATCCCTTCACACCCAGACACACAAGGTCACATAGGCCTTGCTCGAGCTGCAAGGTCAGAGGCCGCTCAGCCCAGCCCACTTAGGCATAAATGGGGGAGGGGGCGTGGGGGATATTGGCAGGATCCTTGAGCGAGGCAAGGGCAAGGCACTGCAGCCAGAGCTCCCAAGGGGCCAGAAACAAAACCAGAAAATAAGAAATGCCATTACGCGCCACCCCCTACCCCTGCCCCTGTCCACTAGCTTTGGAAGGGCTCCCCGCTGTCTCCAGCCCAGCTTTTTGGGTCTCCTCAGTTCAAGCACTCAGCGGGGGCCGGTGTCTAGGTCTCAGTCGCAAATTCTAGAAGAATAAACCTGATTGACCAGCTGGGGCTGGCAGCCACCCCCGGGGGCCGGGGGCCACCGCCCACCGCCCACGACCAGGGCTGTGGGAACAGGCGCGGCTTCTCTAAGATCAATGTGAAGGGTGGAGGAAGTGATGCCTCCCCAGTCCATTCAGCTGGTCTAGATCCCATCCCAGCCCCCATCTCCCCAGACAAGAAGTCTTGAACAATCTCCATGATGGAGCTCTTACTACCCACACAGCACAATGTTATGCATTGTCCCTAATTACTCATTACTCGTGGAAGGCTCTTAGGTCATCCTTTCTTTCCAACGAGCCATTGCTCATTTGCTCAAGTCTGTGACTGCAGCGTTTACACAGGTTTAGGTCAAGGCTACCCAACCGTTGGCTCATTCTGTGTCTTTGGCTGCTATAAACAACTTTTCACCTCCAAACCCCACAGAAGAGAGGATCCGATTGGTTCTCCCGCTCGCCAACTTGTCAGAGCAGCCCCTGTTGGCCAGAGCATTCACACCAGCTGCCCCGGCCACCACCCCCCCCCCCCATTGGGTGCCAGCCAACCTATAGGATGGCCGCCCAAGACCAGAGGCCTGCCCATCCTTGCGCTGTGATGGTCGGGGTCGTTTTTGTCTCTGGTTTAGGCAAACGTTTTCTCTGCTTATCCTGATTTTCCTCTGGGCCTGGGCCAGTCCCCTGGGCTCCTGCCCCCACCCCAATTCTCTGTTCATTGTTTTCAGAGGCTTATTCTTCTCCTTCCTGGCGTTTCCCCACCTTTTTCCTGCTGATTGCACGTTTTGGACGCAGCTCTGCTCATTTCAGGCATGGCCACATACATGGCTTTGGGCAAGTCGCTTCCTCTCTTTGAGCCTCAGTTCCCCCATGCGTATATTGGGGCGACTAATTCCCACCCGACAGGGTTATTGAAAGGATGTGTGAGGTCCTGTCACAGACTTGAACATTAAGCAAACTCAATGTCTGTCCTTTCTTTTGGCTTCAGCCCTGAAAGCTGTCAAAAGGCCAGAGAGGCAAAGCTCGACTAGGAGAGAGAAGAGGTCTGAGTTCAAGTCTCAGCTGGGCAACTGACTTGCTGTGTCACCTTGGGAAAGTCCCTTCTGCTCCCTGGGATCAGTTGTCAAATAAGGATTGGACCAGAGGAGCATTTCCCAGACTGCAGACGAACAAACAAACAAACAAGAGTTAAATGCACTCCATAAAGAGAGAGAAAGAGAGAGAGAGAGAATCCTCGGTAAACATGTTGGGAAAAACCACCTAACACTTACTGGAATATTAAAGACTGACGGGGGCGCCTGGGTGGCTCAGTCGGTTGGGCGTCCGACTTCGGCTCAGGTCACGATCTCGCGGTCCGTGAGTTCGAGCCCCGCATCGGGCTCTGGGCTGATGGCTCAGAGCCTGGAGCCTACTTCTGATTCTGTGTCTCCCTCTCTCTCTGCCCCTCCCCCGTTCATGCTCTGTCTCTCTCTGTCTCAGAAATAAATAAAAAAAAACGTTAAAAAAATAAAAAATAAATAAATAAATAAAATAAATAAAGACTCTGACGCTGGGCTGTCCAACATGGTAGCCACTAGCCACACGTGATTACTGAAATTAAAATTAATTAAAATCGATTAAAGTTTCAAGTCCATTACCTCCATCTCACCAGCCACATTTCAAGGGCTCCATAGACATGTGCGGCTGGTGGTTACCATGTAGCATGGAAGTGATTAGAGGGTTTCCTTGCCTGTAGAAGGTGCTAGTTAATGGCACTGCAGTCAGAGGGGGCCGTTCCACCTTAACCAGAAGTCCCCGCACACAATTGGCCACACTACCCCTATGGCACATCTATGACCAACGTGAGAAGGAATGCCGCTCCCAGGACGGGGGTCGGATGTTGAGTGAGAGGCTCTCTTAGGGCCCTTCCAAATCCAAGTGAAGCAGGGGGAACATTCTGGTAGCTGGATTCCCCTTAGGGGAGGGACCCGCCTGTGTTCGGCAGCTCTCTTGGCTACAAAGACACTGTAATTGTGGAAAGAGAGCCCTCCCTGAATGCAGCTGGGATGCACTGGAAAGAAGGGGGCTGAGAAGTTCATTGTTCAGGGTGCTAAACGGCGGGTGTGGAGTTGAGAGAGGCAGTTGAAAGAGTCGAGGTGAGTGGGTTGAGGGTGGGGGAGGGTCTGGCAGCCTGGTGGGAAGATGCAGCCCAGGCAGGAGGGAGGATGGGGGCCCCAGGGTGGCTGAAGGACACTGGAGGGCAGAGAGGGCCGACGGGCGGCTAGAAATCATCCGCACGCAGCCGCAGGCAGCGTGGGGATTCTCGCCCATCATGCGTGAATCACCCATGGGTGAGTCAGTACGAGTCTCCTGCATCTCGACACATGACCTTGGGAAAAATCGAGAGCAAGGGGCGTTGACCTTTGGGCTGCCAGTGGAGTAGAAAGAGCTTTCAAGGGAGTTGAGAGCTGAAGGGTGTTAAATCCAGCAGAGGAAGGTGGTACGGAAAGGAGGGATTGCGGAGTGAACGAGGGGAAACGACCCCTCCACAAGGGTCCCCAGAGAGGTCAGGTGTGGTGGCTCTGAAACGTGGCCCCCAAATGCTCTGACCCTCCCCTTGAATACTGGTTCTGTGACTGCTTGACCAATAGAATACCATAGAAGTGACCTAAATCTTGGGGCGCCTGGGTGGCTCAGTCGGTTAAGCGTCGGACTTCGGCTCAGGTCACGACCTCACAGTTTGTGAGTTCGAGCCCGGCGTCGGGCTCCGTGCTGACGGCTCGGAGCCTGGAGCCTGCTTCGGATTCTGTGTCTCCCTCTCTCTCTGCCCCTCCCCTACTTGTGCCCTGTCTCTCTCTGTCTCTCAAAAATGAATAAATGTAAAAAAAAAAAAAAAAATTAAAAAAAAAAGAAGTGACCTAAATCTTAAGAGACTGGTAGGTTCCACTTCCCGTTTCTAAAGACATTTATTCTTGGAATCCAGCCACCGAGCTGTGCCCAGAGCACACTGGAAGGCCACGTGTAGGTGTTCTGGCCAACAGTCCCAACTGCGATTCTAGTGACAACCAGTGTCAGCTGCCAGATGTGTGCGTGAGGAAGCTTCTAGATCACTCCAACTCCATTCACCGTGACTGCATACACTCGAAAAACCCTAAGAGAGAGAGAGCCCCTCGTTAGGCCCACCAGACCCACAGAGCTGTGAGAAAAAAATAATAACATGATGTTGTTTCACGCTGCTAAGTTTTAGTTGATTCACTTTCCAGCAATAGTTTAACCGGACCAGGGGACAAGCTATGAATCCTGTCACAGTGGGATAGGCTAGGGGAACCAACTTTTTTTTTTTTTTAATGTTTCTATTTATTTTTGAGACAGAGAGAGACAGAGCGTGAGCAGGGGAGGGGCAGAGAGAGAGGGAGACGCAGAATCGGAAGCAGGCTCCAGGCTCTGAGCCATCAGCCCAGAGCCTGACGCGGGGCTCGAACTCACAGAGTGTCAGATCGTGACCTGAGCTGAAGTCGGATGCTCAGCCGACTGAGCCACCCAGGCGCCCCTAGGGGAGCCAACTTTTCATGAAAGCTTAAAACACGGGGGGGGGGGGCCTCAGCAAGTCGTTATACCTGGACGACCGGGGTGACATCTGGATGAACTCGGTATGAGATAAGGTTTCTGCTGTGACCTTGAGGAGTGGGCCCAGAGACCGTCCAGGTGAGAGAAAGGAAGGTGTCAGCGGTGACTCGGAAGTTTCTGTCCTGGGCAACTGTCCTCGGTGACAGCTGGAGCTGAAATTGGGGGGAGGGAGAGGGTGGGTGAACAGGTTCGGAGGAAGGTGATAAGACCACTTGGGGACGAACGGCGTTGCCTTTGCAATGTGCCTTCCGTAAATACCAGAACCTGCTGACAGAGTAATAAAAAGAGAGAGAGAGAGAGAGAGGAGCTTCAGCTCACGTTCCCAAAGCAAAGCTTCGAGAAGTCTGAACCCCCAAGCTCATTCGTAAATACCCACAGTCGTTAATTCATGTATTTACTCTGTGAGTCAGCCATTCAGGCAGGTGTAGTTAGGCGTAAGATCACAGACCCTAGAGCCAGACCGCCCGGGGTTCAGAGCCCCACTCCCCCTCTTACAAGGGCCCGGCCGTGGGCAGGTGACTCAGTCTCTGTGCCTCAGTGTCTTCACCTCTAAATGGAGATGGCAGCAACTGAACCCGTGTGGTCGTCAAGATTAAAGGAGTACATCCGTGGAAAATTCTTAGAACAGTGCTTAGAACATAAGTCCATACAATGTGTTAGCTGGTAATATTCGACAAATGATTTGGGGGCACCTGCTGTATGCTGGACGCAAAGCTGCACTGAGGATACAGCAGGGAACGAGGCAGATACAGGCCTTGGCCCATGAAGCTCACGTTCAAGTCTTTATTCAGCAGCTGGGCGCCCTATGTTTCTTCAGGCTTCCTTCCTTCCTTCCTTCCTTCCTTCCTTCCTTCCTTCTTTTCTTTTCCTTCCTTTCTTTCTTTCTTTCTTTCTTTCTTTCTTTCTTTCTTTCTTTCTTATTTCTTTCTTTCTTATTTATTTTTTGAGAAAGAGCGAGTACACGAGTGGGGGAGGGGCAGAGAGAGAGAAGACAGAGAATCCCACGCAGGCTCCGTGCTGTCAGTGCAGAGCCCGATGCGGGGCTCGAATTCACAAACCACCGTATCATGACCGGAGCCAAAATCAAGAGTCAGGCACAGTAACCCACTGAGCCACCCAGGCACCACCCCCACCTCGGGTTTCCTTTCATACGTATTTTCCTATTTGACCCTCAGAGAGGCCCCAGGAGGTTGGTACAACAGTGACCTCATCCCCGTTTGACAGAGGTAGAAACTGAGGCCCAGAGAGAACTGATGCCCTCTTCGCACAGCGCCTCAGTCCACTGTCCCAAATCCGTGTGTCCCTTCAACAAAGGCTCTGTGACACGAGCGGCCCAGAGGCCCCGTGTCTCCTGTCGGCCGGCTTGTATTTCCTCTGCCTGGAAACTTCCAGTGGCTGAAATCTCAAAAGTGACCCGCCCCTTGCCCCTGCGCGAGAAGCTCTGGAGCCCCTTCATGGCAAAGTCCTGGAGGCAGGAGGTTGGGGCACCGTGCCTGTGCTACCCCTCTCCCCGCTCAGCCTCCCAGGGGACTCGAGGGTGTCTCCACTTGGTGTGACAAACAGAACCCCGCCCAATACCATCTTCACGGATGCCTGAAATTCCACTGTTCCTCATTCATTCTTTCGGGTTGAGGAATCGCTCCCAGGAATATCTTTCCGCATCCCAAATTCCTCTGGGATGGGCTACTAAAGGCCTTAAAGATAATCACTTTCTTTCTATGGATGAGGAAAGTTCTGCTCCAGAAGGCAAAGTGACTTGCCCAAGGACGTATGACCAGTCGGGGGCAAAGTCAGAAATGACTGGATAAGAAGGGCAGGGATCCATGATGCTTCCGTATGTCTTATGCTACTCTGCCGCCTTCGAGGGGCTTCTCCCCAGCCAGAGTTCACTTGATTCAGGTTGTCCCTACCAACAGGCCGTCCTCCTCCCTGAGGTGGGCATGAGTTTTCTGGGGCTGCTACAACCATTCCCCTTCCGATAACGGAGCCTGGTTGATTACTTCCAGAACTAATCTAAAGGTACTTGTCCCTATCCCCACTGCTGGATCCCTGAGTGGCTAAGATTTCTGGCCTTTCCTAGGCCTGGTTTACCTCCTCCCTCCATTCTACAGGCAGCCTCAGATCCTTCCAGCACATTCCTTTGCCGCCGTCGCTGCTGAAGCAAGCCAAGGTTGGTTTCTTTTTTGTTTTTTGTTTTAAGTTTATTTATCTACTTTGAGAGCGAGCGAGCCCAAGGCGGAGAGGAGCAGAGAGAAGGGGAGACAGAATCCCAAGCGGGGCTCCAACTCACGGACCACGAGATCGAAACCTGAGCCGAGATCAAGAGTCGGACACCCAACCCACTGTGCCACCCGAGTGCCGCCCTCCCCCCCGCCCAAGTTGGTTTCTGTTGCTTACTCTTAAAGAGCTCTAATTGACATACCCACTTTACAGATGAGGAGAATGAGGTGTGGAGAGGAAACGTGGATAAGAGGTAGAGCTGGGAGTGTGACCCAGGTGTCCTGCCTCCCACCATACTGCAGGCTGGGAGCAGTTGGGTCCTAAGGAAAGAGGAAGGTAGAGAGGAGTATAAGTGAACAGGCCTGGACACAGAGAGTGTTGTGGTTAAGTGAGAGGTTTCGGAGTCAGACAGACCTTGAGTCTGAATCCTCTATCTGTGTTTTATTAGTTTTTTTCTTTAATTTTTTAAAACATTTATTTATTTTTGAGAGATAGAGACAAGTGTGAGTGAGGGAGGGGCAGAGAGAGAGGGAGACACAGAATCCGAAGCAGGCTCCAGGCTCCGAGCTGTCAGCACAGAGCCCGACGCGGGGCTCGAACTCACGAACCGTGAGATCATGACCGGAGCCGAAGTCGGATGCCCAACCGACTGAGCCACCCAGGCGCCCCTCTCTGTGTTTTATTAGTTATGGGACCCTCGGACAAGTCATTTCGTCTTCTCAGAGCCTGCCTTCCCTCAGCTGTAACGTAAGGGGAATGGGACCTTTGTACAGACACAGGTCTGCAGGGATACAGCTGGTGAATACAGCACTGGGTGCGTTTGGGCCTTCACCCGTCCCTTGCCTGGGTCCCCTGTGCAGTGAACAACCTGTACAATTGTACAAGAAAGCTCGACGGATAACATCGGCCTTATGTGGTTGTTAGGAGGACTAAATGAGATAATGCGCCCAACACTTAGTAAAGTACTCAAGAAATAGCAGTGAGCTGTTATGACACATCACCACAGCCCCAGTCTGGAAGGTCTCTGGCAGTCTGGGCTGACACCGTAAGAAACTCTTTCCTTTCTCACCGCCCACCCCCAAACCTCATAACCTTTCCTGGACGGCCTCGCTGCCCTGCCTTTCCCTCCACAGCTCTCCAAGTTTGGCCGGGCTGCTGGGGACCAGGCTTCTGGCCTGGTCTAGCACACCACGGCTTTCAGTTTGGCGAAGGCCCCAGATCTGCTGGGGGCCAGCTGGCAAGTCCTGCCTGTTCCAAGTTTCTGAAGGTTCCAGCAGCCAGCCTGCCCTCCGGGCTCCTCCCTCGGACTCAAGGCAGATGGAAACCAGAATGTTTAGCATATACTTGGGGTCTAGCTAAGGCAGGCCCAGAAGCGCCCTGTGGTAGCCCAAGCCCCCTTAGGCCTCCTCCCTGCTCTCTGGAAAGGCCCAAGCGGTCAGAACAGGAATGGCTGCACCCAGGGCCTCTGGGAGAGCCACGTGAACCAGCCCAGCGCCTGCCAGCTCTCAGGCTGATCTCACAATGGCTCCTTTCACCACAAAGAAGAGCTGGCTTGCCTATAGCCCTCGAGGTGGTGTCCCAGGCCCCAGGGGCATGGAGTGGGAGGTCAGAAACTAAGGAAGGGGTTGCTAAGGCTGGGGGAAGTGAAGGTGCTGAGTCACCCCCTCACGGCCACCTGATGTCAAGGTGACCACCCTGCACTGGGGCCACAGGAGTTCAGATTCTCTGGGGCCCGGGGCTGGAGTAGGGGTGTGTGTGTGTGGGGGGGGGTGGTTGAGTAAGTGTGGGAGCAGATGGAGGGAGAGAGTTAGTCATGGAGTTCTGGGGGGAAGGGAGGCTGGGCCCTCAGCCCACACTCTTGCTGGCATCTGCAGGCCCATAGCAAGAGGGTAACGTGGTCTTGGTCCTTGAAAAGCCCTTCCAGTGACAACTGGGGCATCCCAGCCAAGTGTCTTCTGCACTTCGCCCTCTTCTCCACGCCTTCTGCCCCAGGCTTCCAGGATCTCTTAAAGGGACTTACGTCTTCCCACAAGCATGTCTGCCCGCCTTCGCTCCCCCTTCTTCACTCCCAAGGCACAAATCTAATTTAAGCCGCTCAGTGAATTAAAGCCCTCCCCGGCTGCCCACTGCCCAAAGGACCATGGCCTCAGGGTCTTTGCCCTGCCTTCTTTGCCCACTCGGCACCTGTTCCTCTTCCTTCTGATTTCTAAATCCTTTAGTTCCTGGGAAGCCACCTTTTCCCCACCCCCAGTTTCTGCCGCTTGGGTGGGGCTCACACCTAACCATAGGCCCCTGTCCGGCCAATGAGAATATTCTACCCCACCCCCACACAGTGCCGGTTCCGGGGTAGTCATGTGACCCAAACCGCTCCAGGGAGATCCAGTTTCAGAATCTGTGTTTGAACATTGGGAGAAATGAATCTTTCCTTCCACTGGGCTTGGAACCGCGAGGGTGTCAGCCTGGGGCTGCCTCCATCTGGAAAGAACCTGCTCCAGAATGAAGCCAAGGCAGGGAGAAGCAGGAAGATGGGAGACCAGGTGCTGGCGGCATCATTTGAGCCCACTAAGTCCAGCTGTACCTGAAGCAGATAAGCTGCCTTTTTTTTGTTTGTTTCTTGAGGTCAATACGTTTCCTTTTCCTTTAAGCCTCTTGGAATTGGGCTTTCTGTCTCTTGCAACCCAGGAGTTCTGACCAACACAGAGGCCCTGCCTACTGTGGCCTCAAACCACTTTTGAGCTCCCATCTGCCTTTTTGTTCTGGACTTGCCTTCCCCCCAGACACCCCATGTACTCTGTGACTTCTGCTGGGCTCTCTACTTGGGGCTGATTCGCTTTTCCCCTTTCATTGACTTGGTCAGCTGGACCTGAGCCGAAGTCGGATGCTCAACCGACTGAGCCACCCAGGTGCCCCTCTTTTTTTTTTTTTTTTTTTAATTTATTCATTTCAAGAGAGAGCGAGCGGGGGAGGGACAGAGAGAAAGAAAGAGAGAGAGGGAATCCCAAGCAGGCCCCACACTGCCAGCGCTGAGCCCCACGCGGGGCTCAAACTCACGACACGCGGGATCATGAGCTGAGGCGAAACCAAGAGTCAGACGTTTAACCGACTGAGCCACCCAGGCGCAAATAAAAGAGAATTTGCTCTTTGTTCCTGTCCACTAAGGAACCATTATTTGGCTGCTTGATAGTGATTTGTGTGTTTGTATACTCATCTCCTGCACTAGATTATTGGGTTTCTGGAGGACGAGACCTGTGTATGATATCTTTTTCTTTTCTCAGCGCCCAGTGCCTGGCGTGGCACACGGTAGGTGCCCAAGGAATTCTTCTGGACTGATCTGACTTGCCTTCAGGGGGGGTGGGCGCGGCTGAGCGTTGGCGCTGTGGGGACGGGGCCCTTTCTCTGGCTCTACTACGAGGCAGCTGTGCGGCCCATTCCCACGTCAACCTAACATGTCTGTCTCCCTTCAACCCCAAACCCTGCTCATCCATCGGGGGACTCTGCCCCCACCGTGTGACAAAGGGCTGCTTCGGGAGTCAAATGGATTTGAGTTCAAGTCCCGGCTCTTTTATGTGGCACCTGAGTGAGGTGAGCCGAGTCACGGGACTTCCTGGAGCCTCGGTTTCCTTAAAATAGCAAACACATTGTGCTTATTGGTGTGCTGGGCACTCTTCGAAGTGCTTCCCGTGTCCTCACGCTGTTTTCTTACCCACCCTGGGAGGCGTAGGTGCTCTCATCGTCCTCTTGTAGTGATGGGAAAACTGAGGCCCAGAGAGGGTAAGAGTTGCCTGAGGCCACGGCCAGGGGGTGGCAGGGCTGGGGTTGGAACTCAGGCTGTCTGGCTCCAGAGTCAATGCTCCTCACGTTCAACTGTCCTGCCCCGTGCAAGATGGCGCTACTCCCAGAACCTTCTTCGTTAGGTCGTCGTGAAGCCCAGTCTTGGCACGATGTGTGTGGGAGATCCAGCCGAGCTGAGCACCGCTGTTACCAGTGGGTGTTCCGAGCCTGGCGGAGTCCAGTCGTCCCAGAGCATCCTTGATCTTGGGGTCCGGCTGCAGGGAGTGGGGCTGCGGCTGGTCCCGAACAGCAGCCGCTTGGCTCTGGCTACATTCTAAGGCTCTCTCTCCGCTTGGCAGACGGACCGTACTCATAATGCTCATTTGTCCAGACTGTGGTTCAGCGGCTTCTGCATTCTCTGCACGCGCTGCCCGGGGCCCGGGAGGGACGGAGGGCAACAGGACAGGCTCCAGCCAGACGGGGGGTGGGGGGGAGGCTGCTGGAAATCAAGAGGGCCGGGGAGGCGGGAGAGCCTAGTTTTTAGAAACCCCAGCTCTGCCACGGCCTTGTTGTGAGAACTTGGGCAGACTGCATACTCTCCCCGGGCCTCAGTTCCTTCATCTGTGAAATGGGCACAGTAATGGTACCTACTTCGCCGGGTGGTATAAGGATGAGAGAAGATGACGTGTTTTGCAGTACCCCTGGGGGCTCTCCGTAGGCGACAGTTAATTATTAGCTTTGTCCTGCTGTTTGCTCAGCCAGGCTGCCTGGGGGTCAGTCTTGCCTCTACCCCTTCCTAGCAATTTGACCTTGAGCATGTTACTCAACCTCCCTGTGCTCAGTTCCTCACTTCTACACTGGGGACAAGAACAAAACACCGATGAAACAACCCTCCGTCTGGGGCGTTGAAAGCGCTCCCTAAGCTTTAGTGCTTGCTGTTACTCTCCAGCTGTAACATCTTGGGCGACAGCCTGCCCCTCCCCGTGCCTCAGTTTTACCACTTGTTCAGCGAAGTTTATTTATTTATTTATTTATTTATTTATTTTAATGTTTTATTTGAGTTTTGAGACAGAGAGAGAGAGACAGAACATGAGCGGAGGAGGGGCAGAGAGAGAGAGAGGGGGGGGGGGGGAGACACAGAATCGGAAACAGGCTCCAGGCTCCGAGCGGTCAGCCCAGAGCCCGACGCGGGGCTCGAACCCACGGACCGCGAGATCGTGACCTGAGCCGGAGTCGGACGCTCAACCAACGGAGCCGCCCAGGCGCCCCGCAAAAATAAATCAACATTTTAAATGTTTGCTGAATTTATTTTTCTCATGAAACACGGGACCAAGCACCTTTTTATGTGCCAGGCACTCTTCTGTGTGCTTGACACAGATTAAAGCGCTTACTCCTCACCGTCTTGGCGGGAGGGACTATTGTTACCCCCGTTTTGTTTTTGTTTTTTATAGATGAGGCAACTGAGGCAGAGAGTTGTGCCCGGGGAGTCAAACCCAGGTCATCTGGCTGCAGCTCCACCTTCTGACCTTCTCTGCCCCTGTCCCCTCTGTTCGGGAGTTGGGGTGCACAGTGGACCCCACTCATCCGTGGGCATCCATTACTCATCTCCTGGGACGGGGGTTCTCCCACCTTTGGGGTGACGGGTGGGGGCCGGCGGTGGGATGCGGGCAACTGAGCAAGGAGCCTTAGCCTCTGCGGACGGCCTGCCAACACCTGCCACTCGGTCAAGTCCAAAAACGGCTCAGGCGCAGTTCACATCCTGTTGTTCTTCCGGAGCCTGGGAAGAGAACAGGAAAGGCCGAGAGGCCCGGCTTCGGGACTGCCTCTTGGGGAGGCGGGGCGAGCCGCCGAGTCGGGAAGGGCCAGGACTGCCTTAGCTGGGTCTTCCTTCCTCGGACACTCCCTGCAAGAAGACTGGGCCCCGGAGCCAGAGGCCTGAATGCCAACACGCTCACAGACTTGGCAGGGGGAGAAATGCTAGATTAAGACCTGGCCACGGCACTCCTCCGGGAAGATGAGGCTCTTTGCGTGGCCACATACACCGATGGCCACCTCGGGTGTGAGCGGCACTGCCCTCTCCCTGCCCACAGCCTCTCCCTGCCCGTGAGAGGAAGGTTTCTTGTGAGCAAAGGAGGGGAGACCTGTCACCGAAAATGGGAGCAGAGAAACGGGGCCGCAAGAAAAAGGCAGCCTGTGTCGAGTCCCAGGGTTCCCGGGGCGGAAATGTTTGCTGGGCTTTTAAGAAGAAGGCTATTTAACGATCAAATCTCAGCTGTTAAGTGGTGGCACCCTGCACTGTCACCGCTAACCCTCCAGACCGCCTGCCACACCCCAGCCTTCCCACCATTTTGTGGGCGGTGGTGTTCCACGACCGGAACTGGGGGTGTGGACAGCACCCCTGGGGCGCTAGACGTGTCTGGAGATGGCCAGTTCAGTGGATGCGGTCCTGGGAGGCCGATGAGACGGACTGTCTGTAACCTGCACGTCTCCTGGGTTTTTCTCCCCAGGCGGGCACTGAGGCTTTGAACCCTGAAGTTAAGACTGCAGACCGTAGAGATAGATGATGCGGGTTTGACACACTTACTGCAAGGGTAAACTTAAGTCCTGTCATAGACTCTCTGAGCCTTGGTTTCATCTGTAAAATGGGAACAATAACATAAAGACTAAGTTTTTCAGCATCTACTAGGTACTAGGCCCTGATAGAGGTGCTTTATGTGGATTGTCCTATTTTATTTTATTTTTAAAATTTTTTTTAACGTTTATTTATTTTTGAGACAGAGAGAGACAGAGCATGAACGGGGGAGGGTCAGAGAGAGAGGGAGACACAGAATCGGAAACAGGCTCCAGGCTCCGAGCTGTCAGCACAGAGCCGGACGCGGGGCTCGAACTCACGGAGCGCGAGATCATGACCTGAGCCGAAGTCGGACGCTCAACCGACTGAGCCACCCAGGCACCCCTGGATTGTCCTCTTTTAAGCCTTACTACAACCCTATGAGGTAGGTGCTATTTTCAGATGAGGAAACTGAGGACTAGGAAGCGTAGGCAGCTGGTTAAGTTTATACAATCGGTAGCAGAGGTATGAAAACCCAGGAGGTCTCGGTCCAGAGACGGTGCCATTAGCTGTGACCCAGATCACATCTACTTATGAAGGTAGCTGTGAATGCTAAGTGAACTTCTGCATGCAGACCTCTCAGAACGGTGCCTGATGCGTCGTAAGTGCTCGAGAAGTTCAATCCGAGCTCTTGTGGTGTGAGAAGTGATGTGGACACCCGACTCAAGCTTAAACATTAAGGTAATTTATTATTTCACCAACGGGAAGTACTGGAGCATTCCTGGCCTCAGGATGAATTGATTCCGTGGTTCGACGGTGGCCTAAGGACCCAGGAGATTTCTGTCTCTGACTGTACACGTTGGATCCAGTCCAAGGTTAGCTACCTTCTTGATGACAAGATGGCTGCCCGCAGCCCCTAGACCAACATGCATCCTTACTCTTCCGGCAAGAGGAAGAGGCTGTGCCCCTAAACGGGACATCCGAGGGCTTCCCTTCAGTCTGACTGGGCAAGCTGTGTCATGTGGTCATCCCTGGACCAGTAATGGCACTGAAACAATGCCAGGAGCTGGTTAGCTTTGCCTTCTCTGCCTGCATGCTTGGAACTGGTATTGGGGCAAGCTTTCCCAGAATAAGGGGGCCGGCCAGAGGAGGGATCTGCTGGGAACTCATAAAGCGGTTGTGGACGCAACTTTAACTAGTGACCCCTGTCAACTGGAGGGTCTGGGGGGGATCCCTGGGTTACACAAATCATTTGAATACAATGTGTTCGTCCATTGTGCGGTGGTGCCGGATCTAGAGGAGGAAGAGGTTTATTTGGACTGAGGGTGGAGGTTTATTTGTGGGAGGATCCCTGGAGGCTTCGCCTCTGAATCCTGGAGCCTGAGGAAGATTTCCTCAGGCTGGAAAGCCTGAGAAGAGGGTCAGAGGGTACGGCATGAGCAAAGAGCTATACGCTTCTGGGAAGTTGGGGCTTAGGGGCAGAGTAGCCTGGGAGGGAGGGAGGGCGTGTGGAGACATGGCCCTCAGAAGACAGAACGGGCTCCTATCCACCTCACCTCCTGGCCGAGAGCACCGGAATGGTAAAAGTATTGAGCGCATGCCATGGGCAAGCTCTACTCGGGCATGAGAGAGAGGGAGATACAGAAAGCTTAAGTGATCTGCCTAAGGTCACACAGCTGGCCAAGGGCACTCTGACCCCAAAGCCGGGGCTCGTAACACTCCTTGTACCTCCCTCACCGTGTCCCCATCCCAGCAGCGGGAGGAGAGAAGGGCAGACCAAGGCGGGAAGCCAGGTTTTGTCTCTGGTGGGCAGGGAGGTGACCCCCCCCCCTCCTGAGGCCTGAGAGACAGGGAAAAGGTGGGGGCCCCGAAGTGTAAAGCGGGTCTAGAACCAGGAGATCTAGCGTCACAGGACTAGTTCTCCCAGTCCTCGTTTTCTCGTCTGAAGTAATAATAATCTGCATGATTCCAAATATCATGCCATTGGGAGGGGGCAGATGGGAGGGAATGCGGAGTTCTTTTTCCCATGCCTCAAAGGTTACTTGTTTTTCTTATTAGAGCAGAAATCCTGGGGTGATTGAAAATGTGAGCAGTGATTGCCTTTGCGGCTCAGCTTTTGTTCTGCTTTTCTCCTTTCTGTGTTTTTTCTCCCCCATGTTCTTTACGACGAACATATTTTACTTTTTAATGGACTCCCCGCCACCACCAAAGAAGAACATTAAAATTCATTATTAAAATTCCTCCCTGGGACGCATCTACATAAACCTATGCATATATGCATAGAATGTCTTTGGAAGGCAGTCCAGAAAAATGGTCAAGCGCAGGGCTGGGGGGAGGGGAAATGAGAGACCAAGGTGGAGGGAGGGGGGTGCCTCTGGGCTTAGGCTCCATGGGACTGCTTGAATTATTATTTACTTATCTTACCATATGCTTGCATAACCTTTCCAAAAAAAGTGTTTTGTGGGTTTTTTTTTTTTAGATTTTTTTTTTTTTTTTTAAGGTAATCTCTACACCCAACATGGGGCTCAAACTTAGAACCGAGATCAAGAGTCACATGCTTTACCAGCTGAGCCAGCCAGGGGCCCTCAGAAGGTTTTGCTTTGTTTCATTTTTAGTCAAGAATATCAACCAGACCCAAGTCCCAGATTTCCATTAGGTCCCACAGTTGCCATCTCAGGGACCCAGCTATGGGCTCCCCCTCTCATTCTCTATTCTGGTTCTTTTTTTTTTTTTTTTTTTAACGTTTATTTATTTATTTTTACAGAGAGAGAGCAGGGGAGGGGCAGAGAGAGAATCCCAAGCAGGCTCTGCACTGTCAGCACAGAGCCCGACGCAGGGCTCGAACCCACAAACCGTGGGGTCATGACCCGAGCCAAAATCCAGAATCAGGCTCTTAACTGACTGAGCAACTGGCCCAGCTACCCCTGTTCTGGCTGTTTAGGTGACCCCCTTTTGGAGAGACCCCGGGTCCGACTAGGAGTCTCCCGGCCAGGTGGCTGTTTCTATCAAAGTGGGCACCTACCAGCTCAGGGAGCAGAACCGCGGGGGTGCCCCCCTGCCCACTCCACTCAACCTGGAGGACCCCCACCAGGACAGGCAGCCTCTTCACCGGCTCCTCACTGCACCTCCACACCAAAGAGAAAGGCCACATTTCTTCGGACGGTAGAAAGTCCTCCCTGACCGGCCCTGCCCTACTGTCCAGACTCATCCTCTCTGCTTCCTCATCTCAGACTAACAGCTGGGAAGCACAACAGCCTTCTCTCTCTCCCCTTGGGCCCACGCACAACCTGAACAGTCCTTCTCCCCAACTGCCCGGCTAATATCTACCCATGGTGCAAACCTGATCTTCGATGCGCCCTCCTCCAAGAAGCCTTCCCTGATCAGTCCTGTCAGGGGCCTCCTCGGGGCTCCCGTTACACACTGGGGTCCCCTAGTTCAGAATCCCAGCTCTGCCCCTTTTGCAATGCCTGTAGCTTTGGGCTAATTACCTAACCTCTCGGAACCTCAGTTTTCTCATGTGTGAAAGAGTGCTAAGCTCAGAGTTGTTGTAAAAGATGATATGACTCAACACAGATAAAATGCTGAAAATAGTGCCTGGTACACGGTAAGCACTTGATAAGGCTTGGTTCTCATCACGTGATATTCGGAATTGCCTGTTTATCTGTCTCCCCTCTAGACGGTTTTTGAGCTTGAACGCCGCAGTTGGGCTATATCACCCTGATACCCACTCAGGGCCTAGTACACATTAAAAACTTCTCAAGAGATTCTTGTTAAAGAAACGAAATGATCCATTCAAACAAATACACACTTCTCGAGCATTTACAAAGCATGTAAAGTATTTAACACTCTGTGTTAAACACCCAGCACTTTTTGTTTGTTTGTTTGTTTTTTAATACTTATTTATTTTTGAGAGAGAGAGGTCATGAGCAGGAGAGGAACAGAGAGAGAAAGGGAGACACAGAATCCGAAGAGGACTCCAGGCCCTGAACTGTCAGCACACAGCCTGATGCGGGGCTCGAACTCACCGACCGTGAGATCATGACCTGAGCTGAAGTCAGATGCTTAACTGACTGAGCCACCCAGGAGCCCCTAAGCATTTTCTATACATGACTTCACTTAATCCTTGTGATGAGGGTGTGAGTGAGATACCTGTAGATACCCCATTTCACAGATGGGTAAACTTGCCATCCCCTTAACTTCTTTTACTTTTTCATCACAGCACGTGACCTCCTGACACGTTATGTATCTATTTGTCTCTTCCTAATAGAACCTGACTCCCCACTGGAATGGAAGTTCTGTGAGAGCTTGTGTTCTATTTTTATGGCATTCATGAGGCCTAGAGCAATGTCTGGCACATAGCAGGTGCTCAGTTTATATGTGTGTTAAACATCCTTGCATCTGGGGGTGCCTGGGTGGCTCAGTCGGTTAAACATCCGACTTCAGCTCAGGTCATGATCTCATAGTCCGTGAGTTCGAGCCCCGTGTCGGGCTCTGTGCTGGCAGCTCAGAGCCTGGAGCCTGCTTTGGATTCTGTGTCTCCCTCTCTCTCTGCCCCTCCCCTGCTCACGCTCTGTCTCTCTCTGTCTCAAAAAGAAGTAAAAAACATTAAAAAAAATTTTTTTTTAAAAAAGGTGGTTTCTCGTTCGGCTGATTCTCAGCCCCACTGGAGACAAAGGGAGGTGGGGTGTTAGGCTTCTGTCATCATGTGCAGCCTTTTCTTTCTCCTTACTTTCCACATGGGTCCCAGAGGCTCAGAATCTCTGCCTTTTCACTTTGGAATGACAGGGGGGTGTGCCTGTGCTCCCCATGCTTCTCACCTGGCCCACTTGGGAAGCCCAGCCCTTATGGTCAGACTTGGTGGTCCCAGTGGTAATGATCTAAGAGGGCTAGGGGCATCTGGGTGACTCAGTTGGTTAAGCATCTGGTTCTTGGTTTCGGCTCAGGCTGTGATCTCATGGTTCGTGGGTTCAAGCTGTCAGGTTCTGAGCTGACCATGCGGAGCCTGCTTGGAATTCTTTCTCTCTCTCTCTCTCTCTCTCCTTCTGCCTCTCTCTATCTCTCTCAAAATAAGTAAATAAACTTAAAAAAAAAAAAGAAAGAAGTCTTTAAGAGGGCTAGAGTATTTTCCTGGTTCTTAGCAAAAGAGGAACCAACGAACCCACAAAAAGTCCTTCAAAGAGAGAAGTCATAGAATGTTCTGTTACTCACTCAAAGAGGAGGGGGAAGAACTCCCTGGATTTCAATTGGGGATCCAACTTTTCCCCCCTCTGGACTCCTATGATGTTTATTTTAATTTAAAATAATTTCAGGGGTGCCTGGGTGGCTCAGTCGGTTAAGCGTCCGACTTCAGCTCAGGTCATGATCTCACGGTCGTGAGTTCGAGCCCCGCGTCGGGTTCTGTGCTGACCGCTCAGAGCCTGGATCCTGTTTCGGATTCTGTGTCTCCCTCTTTCTCTCTGACCCTCCCCCGTTCATGCTCTGTCTCTCTCTGTCTCAAAAATAAATAAACGTTAAAAAAATAAAAATTAAAGAAAAATAAAATAATTTCAAACTAACAGAAAAGTTGCAAGAATAATACAAAGAGCTCTTAAATACCCTTTACCTAGATTCACCTTTCTTGTTTTTTTTTTACATTTTGCCATGTTTATTCTCTCTCCCTCTGTCTCTCTCTTTTGATGATAGGTAAATAGAGACAGATAGGTGGGTAGATATATAGACGTATAGATAGATACATATAATTATGGAATACACATTACGGTTTCTGAACCATTTGAGAGCAGATTGCAGACATTGATGCCCCTTTCCCCTTTAATGCTTCAGTATGCAATTTTTTTTAGGTTTATTTATTTTGAGAGGGAGAGAGAGAGAGAGAGGGAGCACGAATGGGGAAGGAGCAGAGAGAGAGAGAGAATTGCAAGCAGGCTTGGCACTGTCTGTGTGGAGCCTGACGTGGGGCTTGAACCCGCGAACCGCGAGATCAGGACCTGAGCCAAAACCAAGACCCAGAGAGTTAACCAACTGAGCCCCCCAGGTGCCCCACTATGTACTTCTAAAGAACAAAAATATCCTCTTACTCAACCACAGTACAGCTATGAAATCCAGAAAATGTAACATTGACATAATACTTTAATCTACTCTCCTGTATTCCGATGCTGTCAGTTGACTCAGGAATGTTCTTTACGGTCTTCTTTTCCCTCCAGTACAAGATCTGGCCAAGTTCACGCATTGCATTTAATTGCCTGACGTGTCTTTCTAATCTCCTTGAGTCAGGAACAGCAAGCCGCCTTTCCTTGCCTTTCACGACGCTGGTATTTGGAAGAATACAGACCAGTTATTTTATAGAATGTTGCTCGATTTGGGTATGTCTGATGTCTCCTCTTGACTCGATTCAGGTTGCGCATTCTCAGCTGGAATATTTGCAAAACTGATACCATATGCATCACTTCCCCTCCCCCCCCCCCCCCTTCCGCCCATGTCTGTCTGCCTGGAGAGAGTGGTGCTCAATTTGAGCAACAGTTAAGAGGTGGTCTGGTTTTTCTCCACCGTAGAAGTTACAATTTTCCTCCTTGCAAGCAATAAGCAATCTGTAGGGACACTTTAAGGTCATGTAAATATCCTGTTCCTGCTGATTCTTGTAGTGTTTATTTCTGATCAGCAGGAAGAGGTGCCCGGCCCCCTTTCACCTTCCTTGTTCTTGTCGCCCTCCCCTGTTGAGGGACTGGGATGGGGCCTATATCAGCATTCTGTGGGATTTGGACATGCCCACTCCTGTGGGAGCCCCGCTGGGTGAATCCAAGGGTTCTGGTCCTTGCCCTGGTGGGGTGTCTCCAGCAGCTGAAGAGAATGGCGGGGGAAGAAAGGATTCCTTCCAGAATCTCACCTGAAAACTAAGAGGTAAACCAAATGGGAGAAGAAAATAGTATTGGGCTCATCCCTCAGGTCCCTGGCCATGTCTGTGATCCGCTCAGGCAAGGCTGTTGTCCTTCTGTTGGGGACCGTCCCTGGGTGTCCAGACGTGGACATTACATTAGCTCTGTGTGCCAGCAGGTATCACCAAGCCTCCAGCAAGTGAAGGAGGTGGCCCCCCAGGGTGTGGGATGCAGCTGCGAAAACATCAGCCTGCTGATTTTCCTTTTCCCCTTTTGCAGGGCTCCTCTGGCTGCTGGCACTGAGCACGAGCACGGCTCAGCACTGGGGAAGCGTGAAGGACACTTCTCAGCTTTGAAAAAAATACAGCTGACTGCTTGAATTTCAAATAGTTTAACGCCCCCTCTGCTACCTAGCTGTGATCTAAAGGACTGATTGTTCGGGCCTCAAAGTACCAAATAAATGAACTGTGAATGCCCAAAGATGGACAAGAGACGTCCTTATTCAAGTCCAAATGTATGGCTGCAGAGGACTGTCGTCGTTTGCTCTTATGTAGCAAGGAAACAGCCGGGAAGTAGGCTACCCAGGCCTGGGATTCTCCCGGGGCAACCACTTGGCATCCTCTGCACCTTCAGACAGTAGGAAATGAGCTGCTCATCTGACTCGGGGCCACAAAGCTCTGGGTGGAGACCCTCTGTGGTCAGAGCTGTTTGTCTATGTTGAAGATCACAGCCATATTCTTGAGGCAAAGGGCAAAGGGCAGAGCAGGCGTTTAGGGGAAGACTGCTGAACACAGAGTACTGCCCGTAGGATGGCTGTGGGTGGTGGGAGAAGGATGGACGGTGCAGCAAAGCACCATCTAGAGTCAGAAGAACCTTGGGTTCAAATTGATTGAGTGGTTTGGGCAAGTGATTTAATCTCTCAAAGCCTCAGTTTGTCCTCAGCAAAATGGGGAGCACTAATAATACTCAAACTCAGGGGCACCGGGCTGGCTCAGTTGGCAGGGCACGTGACTCTTGGTCTCGGGGTGGTGAGTTCGAGCCCCACCGTGGGTGTAGAGATGACTTAAAAGTAACATCTTAAATAAAAAAGAATACTCCACTCGTGTCGTAGGTATGGCAGGTCTGAAATGAGGTTGTAGGTATTAAATGAGATTGTATTTGTAACCCACTCAATCAGGTGCATATTGAGTGTCCAGTAAACCCCTCCCCAAATAGTGTCCTATCTAATAATAATAGTGATGATGACGATGGTGATGATCACTATTATCATTTCTGAGCCTCCGGGTTGCTGTGTTAGGCTTGACTAGGAAATTGGAGCCAGGGTGAAGTAGGAGTGGGGTATGGGCTAAGAGAGTAGCCAGTGGCACTGAGTGGAGGCCAGAGGTATAGATAGAATGCCATCACCCTGGTGGCCAGACCCTGTCCGTGGATCTATTCTCAGCAGCCCTCAACATCATTTTAATGACTGTGTATTATTCCATTCTATGGATGAACTATGTCTTATTTAAACAAACAATCATTTTTTAAAGTTTATTTATTTTGAGAGAGAGAGAGTGTGTGAGCAGGAGAGGGACAGAGGGAGAGGGAGAGAGAGAATCCCAAGCAGGCTCCACGTTGCCAGCACGGAGCCTGACGTGGGGCTCGAACTCATGAACCACGAGATCGTGACCTTGAGCTGAAACCAAGCGTCCGGTGCTTAACTGACTGAGCCACCCAGCTGCCCTGAGCAAACGCTCGTTTTAACAGCTGCAGAATAGTTCAATGATTAGATGGATCACATTTTAATGGGGAAGCCAAGTGGTATATTAGAATCAGAACAGGCTTTGAAGATAGAGATCATCAACCACATAATCAGCACTTTTGTCAGCATCGACTCCGGGCCAGGCCCTGTGCTTTGTGCCAGGGTAAAGAGGACAGACATGGATGGGCCCTCACAATGCTCACGGGCTACAGGGGAGACAGGCATATAACCTGACCTGCATTCAAACCCCTGGCTGTGTGGGCTTAAGCAAGTCACATGTCTTCTCTGAGTCACGGTTTCCTCCTATTGAAAGCCCAATGTGCAGTGTTACAAGCATAGTACTCAGCTAAAAAATGCTACTTCTCTCTTCTAATGAGGAGTACTTTTACACACACACACACACACACACACACACACACACAAACCATCCATTTGGGTGGAATGTGTGTATATATACATATATATATATGTATATATATGTATGTATCATGTGTGTGTGTGGGGGGGTTATTTATCATCCTGGATGATTTCTGTTACCCAGCTAAAGAAATTTTTCTAAACCCTCGCCTAGTCTTTAGTGTTCACTAGGCAGAGGAGTGGGTAAAAGCCACCGAACTGGTCAGCAAACAAGTCACCAAACTGTCCAGACATGTGATTTCTTAGCTGCCTCTTTACCATTTCTCCAACACTCTGAGGAGACTCCTGCCTCAGTGCCTTTGTACTTGCTGTTCTGTCTGCCTAGAGCACTGTTTGCCCAGATATTGTCCTACCTCCTTCAGGTCTTTACTCAAACGCCATTTTATCAGAGAGGCTGTTCCTCCCTGCCCCCAGCACCCCTCCCCATCCCCTTACTCTGCTTTGTTCTTCATGGTAGCTCTTATTACCTCCTGACATAGGCAAATTGTCCTGGGTCTTGGCTTATTCTCTGTCTTCGCAAATAAAATGTAATCTTCGGGAAAGCCAAGATGCTGTCTGACCTGGGCCTGGAGCAGGTGCCTGACACATAGTAGGCCCTCAATAAAAATATATGGCATAACTGAATGAAGAGATCAAAGGAGACTCCTCCTAACACGGTGGTTGCTAGTGCCTGGAAACAGTAAAAAGCTGCTCGAATGGACAGGAGGATCATAATAATTGGAAACTTAATACAGGACCTTATTTGGGTGGTAGGCCATTGAAGATCTTGGCTGGGGCGTGTGCAAGTGGGGACTGGGGTGAGGGAGGAAATATTTCCTCCCTGCCAAGCTGCAGCAAGAGGCTAATGGCCTCCACAGGGATCCAATCCAATTAAGGCCCTGGCTCCAAGTCAACTCGGGTTCCCTTCCTGGCTGCTGCGGCTTCCAAGTGACAAAATGAAACCTGTAACTTTCCCAAGACGAGACAGTCTCCAGGCCAGCAGGGCAGGAAGGGGCTGAGGGTAGGGTTTCTGTTCCCAGGGAAGCAGATGTGCATTGCACCCAAATGGTTTTAATACTGTGTGTGTGTGTGGAGAGAGAGAGAGAGAGAGAGAGAGAGCGAGCGTGCTGGGGCCAGGATCAGAGGCTGGATCACCACCCTCAAGATCAGTCCTTGCAGGGAGGGAGCTGGATGCAGACAGTGGAAAAGAGATGCGAAGCAAGGAGACGTGAGTTCTCCCACTGAACTGTGGCCGGGCTGGAAACCTAGACTGTGAAAGGGCACGCCCTGCTCGAGGTCCCTACTGCAGAAATGGAAAGGCAACTGTCCGCAAGTTTAGGCTTAATTGCACTCAGAATGCTCTTTCAACTATTTATTTCTTTCTAAAAGGAATTTTTGGGGCTCCTGGGTGGCTCTGTCGGTTGACCTTCCAACTTCGGCTGAGGTCATGATCTCACGGTTTGTGGGTTTGTGGGTTCGGCCCCGCATCAGGCTCTGTGCTGACAGCTCGGAGCCTGGAGCCTGCTTCGGATACTGTGTCTCCCTCTCTCTCTGCCCCTCCCCCCACTTGTGCTCTTCTAGGCTGTTTTTCTCTGGAAGTAATGTTGAAGGCAGCCAACCCAGTAGATCCTGTGAGCATGTTAGTGAATTCTTTTCAATATGAATAATGGTCTCTCACATCTGTGTAAACTTTCCCTTCCTTCCCTGATTCAACATAAGCCTCTGACCCTTGGCAGAAGAAGAAACTGAGGCTCAATAAGGTGGAACTGTTTGCCTAAACTGGTAAGTGGCAGAGTTGGAATTTGAGCCAAGACCTGTTATGCAACATCTTTTGACCTCAGGACCATGAGGCAAAGGAGAAATTGAGTTGAGGAGGGGTTTGTGCAGAAGAAGCAGAAGATGATAGTTTTTGAATGTCTACACCATACTAAAAACTTTATGTACCGTCTTTTCTTCCCTTGGATTTGATTTACTTTTTTAAAGTGATCTCTACATCCAACACGGGGCTCAAACTCACAACCCCGAGATCAAGAGTCACATGCTCCACCGACCAAGCCAGCCAGGCACCCCCTATGTACTATCTTTTTTAAACACCCTTAAGAACCGGAAGACCAGCATTATGAGCAGATGGTTGGCCAGGGTATGGGCAACATGGATAAAGAGATCTGGGTCTGATTATTGGCTCTGCCACTCATTGACTGTGTGACCCTAGGCAAACTGCTTAACTTCTCTGAACTTCAGGTTTCTCCACGGTACCCTGGTTTCAAATGGCACCTGGACGGTCCTTTTCCTAATGAAGGTCCATCTACTGGGGCTTGTGGCCAGGATGAACATGTCCGTCCTTGGACCCACACACTGGAACTCTATCCCTAGAGCCTGGAAAGGCCTGGAAAGGCCGTGTCCAGCTCCTGTGTTTGTGGAGAGACTTTGATGCCTCCAGGTGAACCCAGATCTATAGAGAGGCTGGACAGGTTGCTGCTCCTATGGACACAGCATTCAGGTTAAACTTTAGCCAGAATTATGGCTAAGTGGCAATTAGCAAGATTTTATAGGACCTAATTCACATTATGGGGACATAGCTGAAATTCAAAGCTGCCTTGGGATTTTCCATCGCTGGGTTGATGGACATCACCGAAGAATAACTGAACACCTATTATACGTGCAGTGAGAGAAAGAGCAATATGAACGTAGGAACATTTATGTGATTGATTCTTTCACTTAGTCTGATGATTATTATCCTACATCATATGCCAGGCGCTGGGGGAAGCAGAGCAGAGCATCCATAACCACTAGTGTTTACTGAGCACTTACTATTCGCCAGGCACTGTGTCAAGGGCTTTACATTTATTAACCTGTATAATCTCCGTAACAACCTTATGAGGTAGGTATTGTAATTATCCTCATTTTGCTTATTTATTTTTGAGAGAGAGAGAGACCGAGAAGGAGAGAGAGAATCCCAAGGGACCTGGGGCTCGATCTCACGAACCAGAGATCATGAACTGAGCCGAAACCCAGAGTCGGATGTGGCTGAGCCGACTGAGCCACCCACGTACCCCAATCGCTAACATTTATTAAATGCTTCTTAACTAAATACTTTGCACCAATGTTGTCTCACCTAATCCTCACAGTGACTCTATGAGTTAGGTTCTCTTATATTGTCTGCTGTAGTGACGAGGGAATGTACTTGAGTAACTTACCCAAGTTGATTTTCAGGTCCATTTTACAGATGAGAAACTGAAGCGCAGAGAGATTGAATAAGTTATGCTGAGCTAGTCGACGACAGGGCAAGACTGGAAAGCGGACGGTCTGGCCCCAGAGTCCGCGTGCATAGCACCCCTGTCTACTGTCTAGAAAGTTATAGAAAGGGGGTTGAGCCCGTCAGTCAATAACGCCACATAATCAAGAGTGGGAGGAGGGAAGAGGAAGTCATTCGGGGAAGTTTTCTGGAGGCGCCATCTGGTCCTTTGGAAAACCTGACTCCTCGTCAAGTGGCAATCGTAACAAACACAGACCACCTGGCTTTTCAGGCTGGGCACACGCAGGACCCTGCAAAGGGCAAGCCAGGGGTACAGGAAACTGTAGATCAACAGGGCACACTCCCTCATTCCATAAGTTTTTATTGCGGACCATGAGCAGTTCTACGAGCCGGAAATATAGCCAGAAACAACATGGAACAAAAATCCCTGCTCTCATGGAGTTTACGGTCTAGTTGGGGGAGCCAGACAATATGCGAATAAGTGAGTAAAATATATGACCGAGGGTGGTTAAGTGTTACGGAGAGAAATGGCAGGGGGTAGGGTGAGACAGAATGGAACGGCTTGCATTGGCAAACAGGATGGTACTTGGGGAGATCTCTGAGCGGGTGACAGGTGATCAAAGGCCTGAAGGGAGTGGGAGTCTCGGGAATTCTGGGGGAAGAATGTCCCACAGAGGTAGAATAACAAGTGCAAAGGACCTGAGGCAAGAGTGCGTTTGGCTTGTTCAAGGGATAGCAAGGAGGTGGGTGTGGCTGGGGTAGAGAGCAAAGGGGAGAGCAGTTAAGATGAGGTCAGAAGGGTGTGGGGGGAGGTGGGAAAGAGAGCACATCTCCACCCGTCTTTAAGGTTTGTGTGTGTGCTACCAAAACAAACGTGAGTACAGAATGCAAAATATGCATACATTTCACAGTTGGCAAACGAGACTTGAATACAATGTGCTCAGGGAGCCTCCCTGCAGAAACATCCCCACTCACCCCCTCTCTACCCATCTCTGTGAGCCTATGGGGTGGAAATGGGGCGGGGTGGGGGGCCGGGGTAGGAGTGACTATGACTGGGTTTCTAAGCACAGGCTCAGGGTCTGGGTCTTAGAGACTGTCGCTGCCTCAGCGTCCCAAGGAGGAGAATGGTTTCCTTTCAGGTAAGAGCTGAGTGTAGTCAAGGAAGTCTAAAGAACCCTGGTCTTCTCCCCTGCTTCCCGGCCTTCCCCATCTCCTTGTATCCTGGTGCTAGGATGCCAGCACGTGACTTGCAACAGACACCGCAGGGAATGTTCGCTGATTCAAACTGAATTCGACAAACCCTCAGGCACGCCTTAGAAAATAGGATGTCTTGAACTGTTCCTTGGCCCCAGGGACAGTTTGGGGCCTTCTTTGAAGTGCCATTTGATCCTTTTAGACTTGGAACTGCTTTGAACTGGAGGTCCATTTTGGTTGCTGTTCCGGCAGGGTGGAGGGGGGCGGCGGGAAGGCAACTTTGGTTCAGTTCATAATTTTGTGAAAAACTAACACTGGGTTCAGTTCAGAGTCCACACAGGCACTCCAGTTTGTTTTAGGTTCAAGTCCCTATCTCGGGGGCAGCCTCCTAGCATTTAGTCCTTTCCAACAAACGAGCCGGTCACGGAGGGAGTTGGAGTTGAATTTGACTCCATCCTTGCCCGCAGGGGGGGAACAGGGACAGTATAAGGCCCAAGGCTCTGATAACAGCCACCGCTGACTGAGCAGCACACGTGGAAAGGCAAAGACTGGTAACAGGGCCCCACCGCGCCATAATGAAACTGAGGCTCTGACTCTAGAGCAGTGCTCCTAACCTCTGGGGTACACTGTCTCTTTAACAGAGTCCCTACAAGAACACTTGAGCAACTTGCTACGGGCTGGGGGAGGAAGAAGCTGCAGTTTCAGTATATTTTCATGCATACATTCAATTTGGTCCAACACCAATGTGTGTTAATACGCTAAGGGTGTAGAGAGACAAACCTCCCACGCCTGGCCTTCATCATTCAACTTAACCTGGTAAGTGAGGAGAAGTAGTTGTGAGTCAAGCATTACCTAAAGCCAGAAGAGGGAACAAGTAACTCTTTCCAGAGGGGGGGACATTTTCCCCAAGTGTTCAACAGTAGGAAACCTGGACTGGGTGCATACCTTCTGCCTGGCTCAAAGTATCACTGGGGCGCCCGGGTGGCTCAGTTGGTTAAGCGTCTGACTTCAGCTCAGGTCGTGATCTCACGGTTTGTGATTTTGAGCCCTGTGTTGGGCTCTGTGCTGACAGCTCGGACGGAGCCTGGAGTCTGTTTCGGATTCTGTGTCTCCCTCTCTCTCTACCCCTCCCCTGCTCGTGCTGTCTCTCTCTCCAAAAAAATAAAAAATAAAATAAAGACGTATCACAGTTTCTGTCTCCAGGGGCTTAAAACCCAGGACAGTGTTTCCAGTTTGAGGACCACCTACATCAAAATTGTCCTGATGCTTGTTAAAATGTGAATTTCTCCCTTCCCCGGAGAAGGAGAATTGGATGGGTAAAGCAGGGCCAAGTGTAGCATCCAGGTGATTCTGATGCACTCCAGGCGAACGGGGGTGAGAAATCAGTCCAGGCAGGAGGAACACAGACAATGGCTTGGGAATCCTTACTAGCCTTCAGGCACTGGGGTTGCAGTTCCAGACTGTGGATTCTAGGAGAGGGATCCTGTCCGTACTGTTCACCACCCGGGGCCTGGAACACACGAGGGCCTCATAAATATTTGTCAATATGCTGGCTCCCGAGATAGAAGTGACAGGAGAGTCAAAGGAAAAAGGAAGAAGTCCGAGGAGGAAAAAAAAAAAAAAAGGTGTTTCTAAGGGGATGAAAACTTTCCGAAAAGTTGTCCCTCCGGAAGGCAGCTCCGCCTAACAGAAGGACTTGGGGAGGTGGCCGCTGCGGGAAAGGGGGAAAGGGCTGCGAGTCCAGTGGGCTGCAGCGCGGGACAGAGCGGGAGGCGCCTCCTCGCGTCCCCAGGCCAGCCGAAGGCATGAGGTCACCTGGCAGAGCGCCAGAGGCAGCTGCGAGGACGCGCCCGCGCTGCGGCGGGAGGCGGTGTCAGGCTCCGACCCCCGGGGGAATTTCCCCCCCCCGCCCCCTCGGGAGGCGGGGCTCGGAGTCCCGCCCACCTACCCGCCGAGCCTGAGCTGCTTTACCGCCCCAGCCCCAGGCCACGCCCCCCAGCTCCAGCCGCTCTTTTCCTCCCGAGTCCGGAGGCGCCGGGCCTTGGCCCCGCCCCCGGCCCCGCCCCGCGGCTTGAAGCGGCTCGGGCTGGGGCCGCCTCCGAGTCGCTCGCGGGGCGTGGGGCGGTGCTGGGCATCAGCGGCTGAGGCGAGCTCGACGCCGGGACTGTCCAGGGAGGCGCAGCGCAGCGCGGCGGGAGCCCTCAGTCGGAGTAACCCGGGAGCAGGAGCAGCCGCCGCCGCCGTCCGCTGAGCGCAGTCGAGCCGGCCATGGCGTTGTCGATGCCGCTGAACGGGCTGAAGGAGGAGGACAAAGAGCCCGTCATCGAGCTCTTCGTCAAGGTGAGCGCTCGCCCGCCGTCCCGCCGCGCCGAGCCCCCGGCGCCCGGCCGCCCGACCGCGGGGGGCGGCGTCCCTGCGCACCGGGCGCTCCCCGGCCGCGGAGCCCCCGCTGCGCCCCCGCGCGGCGCCCGCCTCCCGGGCCCACAGAGGCTGCTCCCGCGCCCCCAGCCCATTGTCTCGGGCCCACCCGCGCCTTCCCGCCGCCCAGGCCGGTCGGGGGAGCCGGGGCGGGACCGGGACCCCCGGCAGCCCGCACGCGGGGCGGCGGTCACCGCCTCCAGCTGCGCGGGCTCCGGCCGACGCCGGACCGTCGTCCCGCGTCCGGGTGGGACGAGCGGCTGCGCTCCGGGCCCCGGGCGGGGGTGGGCCCCGTCGGCCCCCAGCCCCGCTCCCGCCCTGGCGCCGGCCCGACCCCACCCCACCCTCGCTTCCAGGTCCCCCCGACCCGGGCCGGGGCCGCAGCCTCTCAGTCGGGAGATGATGGACCCAACTTCTTGGAACGCTTTCTCAAAGAGCATTTCGCTTCCCGCTGGCTTGAAACTGTAACTTTAATTTTCGATGCGGTCTTAAAAAAAAAAAAAAAAAAAAAAAGCAGACATTCCTGGGCTTCCGGGAAAGACCGAGATTCCCAACTTGGGTTTTCCTGTCTTAGGTGTTTTACCACCATCTGGGTTTCTTGTTGCTCAAACTCGGACTGGTTTGTATGATGCAACATTTTGGCTGCTCCGCTGGGTGCTGCTGCCTCGGGAAAGATTGTGCTCTTTTGTTTTGAAAGACAAACTGATGAGGGAGAGAGTTTATAACTTGCTTGGGCTTTAAAGGGTTGGTGTTCCCCTCTGGTCTTTTCAGTGTTTGTATCCTACCACCACCTTACTTGCTTACAAATACTACCCCTGTCTCTTTCGTATTTTCTTTGACTATTTTTCATTTTAGCAAAGCAGAGAGAGTAGAAGTTAGGAACGTCTGGCTCCAGCTGCCTCCCTCAGAACTTCAAAATCCTTGAGATTCTCTTAGTCACTTACTTAAGCAGACTTCTTCAGAGCCAGGCTGTGAATTGGAAAGTTAATAGGAATCTAGAAGAATCTTGTTCCTTTTTTTTTTTTTTTCCCCTCGAGTTTTTATTTTAAAGAAGGGGACACTTCGAAGGGTGGAGAGATAGGAAATGATCAGAACAGTGTGCGTTTTAGGATTTTCTTTCAGTGACAGGGTTAGAAGCATTTTGGTTTGGGGAACTGAAACAGCGGACCGGTATAGAACCCCCAGAATATCTTCAAAGATGCTGTTCGTTTGGGGGGGCAGATCTAGAACTTTGAAGCACCGAGGATGTAGGAAGGAACCTGACATAAGGCAAAGTAAGAGGGTGGAAGGCAGCATGGAGTGGGGAGAAGGGAGAAGGGTGGGTCGCAGATCAGTGTTCAAAAAGTTTTCCTGAGCTAGGAATAGGAAGGAATTCCCATCGACTCCAAAAACAGTGTATCTGTTAAGTTCTAAAAAACCCCATGGTACTTAACCTTGAAACTTTAGAAGTAGCATTAAATTTAGAATCAGATAAGGATACTATCAGTGATGGTTTCTTTCTAGCTTTGTACTGTAGGTCCTAGCCAATACAACAAGACAAGAAAAAGAAATGAAGTGTATGAATTAGAGTGGAAGAGATCAAGGCTTCGTGCTCTGCCTGCTATTAATTTAACCCTTCAGTTAGGAGAGGGGCATGTCACTTTGTTTCTGGAACTGGAGTTACTTCCTTACTGCTTCCCGGTTGTCCATGTCTGTGTTGGACGTGTATTCTTGTTCACTAAATAAAACTCGCAGTAACATCTGAAACGGTGGGTGAGGTGTGGTGATTATATTTCTTCTATGCATAACTATTAAAATAAAAAAGGGTTAGAGAGTCCACCACTCATTGTCAGCCTGTCTCCCAGGACTTGGTGGCAGAGACCCAGGGTGCAAGTCATGGTTCTGCACTCACTGGGCAGTTGTTTTCCCAACTGGAAGTTGTTTACTTCCTTCATTTGTGAAGCAAGAGGTGAGCTGTTTTCTGCTGCCCTGTGATTCCGCGTGGGTAAAGCGGTGTACTGATATCAACCAGGATAGTTGTTTCAAAGGGGAAAAAAAGGGCCAGGTAAATGGTGGTTAAGAGTCTTCTTTTTCTTCTTTTTTGGTAAACGGTTCTCTTGATTTCTTCTTGAAACCTATATATGGGAAATGCAAATGGGGGAAGATACCCTTGTAAGTATAGTTATTTTGAAAGCAGTGAGGGGGCAGAGGCCAGGGTTGTTCAGCACGGTATGTGAAACAGCGTTAATTATTCTGCCAAGAGGTATCCGAGGGTGTAGCCAAAAACTGTTATCTACACTTCAGGCACATGAGTGAAAAGGATATTGAGCTTACCCGTTTAGGTAGATTTAAATTTAAGAGAAATAGGCCAGGACCTTCCCAGCTAGTGTGACTGGACTCACAGCTACATTTTCTTTCTGTTTTTGGAGTTGTCTGCCCCTGAGCCTAGAGGCTCCTCATCACCTGTATAAAAGCAGTTCTCCATTTGGGTTTGTTGACCCCAACACGCAGAGGATAGGACACCCTCCCAACTGTGGGAGGGCCTTCTTCCCCCACCAAGAGGGGCCTGGTGCATGTATATTTTGATGTACCGACACCAGTTGGGAACCACTAATCAACAGGAAGAAGTTCAGACCCTTTAGCAAAGGCATAAGGTCCCTTATAACTTGAATATAATGAAAATTTCTAATCCAATTTGTTCACTTACTAATTGTGTGTCTCAGGACACATTACTTAAAACTCTCTGTGCCTCATCTGTGCAGTTAGGATATTAATAGACCAAGCTCATAGGAATAAATTAGTTGATATATGGAGCATGTAATAAGCTTAGAACAGTATCTGATATGCAGAAAATAAATGCTAGTTGGGTGTCATTTTGTATGTGTGTATTTATATGCAGATCTCCCGTACTAGATAGAGCTTAAGTTTCTTTTTAAGATAAGGTCTGTGTATTTATTTTTCTAAGTGCCTGGAACATAAGACGGTTTGAATGTTTGAAATGAGATTGTTTCCTTTTTTTCTTAGCACTTTGCTGTTTATATATGTGTTGACGTGCTTTGGAATTGGGAACTACTTACTTAGATCCTCATAGTCTGAGTCTCAAACCTTGGTCCTTTGCCTCCAAAACCCTATGTGGTTTTATTCACCTACTTTTCTCCCCCCTCCAGTTGGTAGTACTTCTAGTCTTTTCTTGTGTCTTCCGTGTTTTCCACCAGTATTTCTTCTTGGCCATGTTCAGAATTTGGGAACCAAGATTTCTGTATTAAGTAAAAATCTTAATTATTGAATCACGCAATGAGAGAAATTGAAAAGAGACTGGGTTTTTGTTTTTTTTTTCTTTGGCTTGTATAAGCCCAACTCCTATTGGCCCTCCTGCCTCCCGAGTCCCCACTGGTGGCTTTGGTTTGCTGTGATGGTAGTTCTGATCTCAGCGTAGAAGGAGTCCCTTTGTAGAGTTTAGTTTTGTGGGCTGGAATTTCAACTTGGTGTACGATTTTGAACTGGGACAGTCACTGTTGGCAATGGTCGCTAAACTGCTGGGATTGGGGTGGTGGTTGTAAAAAATTAATCTGGTGCAGGGTGGCATAACACACAGGAATAACTGTTTCTTTTGAGCTATTTGGCAGGGTCTCCAGTGTGTGTGGACCCTGGAGCCAGACTGCTTGGCTTGAATCTGGCTTCTCGTAATGTATCAGGCAAGTTTCTTAAGTTCTCAGTGCCTCAGTTTCCTGACCTCTAATATTAGGGTAATAATAACAACAATTTTATAGGGTTGCTGAGGGGATTAACTGCTAATCTCTGTGTATTAATTAGGGTAGTCTGAGCTGCCTTCCTAATAATGTTTACTTATTTATTTTGAGAGAGCACGAGTGGGAGAGAGGCAGACACAGAGGGAGAGAGAGAATCCCAAGCAGGCTCCGCACCATCAGCGCGGTTGATCTCATGAGCCATGAGATCATGACCTGAGCCAAAATTAAGAGACACTTAATCGACTGAGCCGAGCCACCCAGGCA
Source organism: Panthera tigris (assembly GCF_018350195.1). Lineage (NCBI taxonomy): Eukaryota > Metazoa > Chordata > Mammalia > Carnivora > Felidae > Panthera > Panthera tigris. The sequence goes on from NC_056667.1 coordinate 18,313,623, forward strand.
CCCCAAGGATAGACTATTGAAACCTAATTTAGGTTTTTGCTCATAAAATTTCTCCAGCCTTGTTTATTTTTCCAACACTTCCCTATTTTTTGGATTGCTGTCTATTCACCAACTTCTCAGTGGCATTTGGGAGGGTGTAGTTGAGTATACAGACGGGCAGACTGTCAACTGTTTTGCCAATATAGAGTGAGCTCTTTATATTTTGTATCAAAGGCGGTCTTCAACCTCCTTTTTAAACGCACATCAAATATAAAACAGTTTTCTGTAAGAAGTGATGCGGAGAACTTTGTTCTGATAATTGAACAAAAACAAATTCAACATCAAGACAGTGTCACCTTGGATCTAACTGGTTTGCCATTCCTTTGAGGTTTCCAGAGGGGAAAATTCAGGAGATAGAAATGAATGAGAACTGTATTCTTTTTACATGTTGTGTGACCTGTTCCTGAAGACTGAACAGTGCTACTCTCGGCAAAGGCCAAGGTCACGATTCTGGTTAACTGTAAAATTCTGAGAGAATGGGGCCCCAAATGGGGAAGAGACAGGAGACTGCTGAGGCAGGGGACTGGACACGTGAGAAGCTGTACGTAGTATGAATCATGATGGGAAGGAGGCAGTGGGGAGGACCTGGGTGTCACTGAAAGTTGGTTGGTTTGAAAGGATGCTTACAGAGATGCCTGGAAGCCAGTAAAAGGATGGTGAGCAAGACTTTCCCACTTCCTGTTTCATTAGTGTTGTGGATCCTCATGTCAGGTGTCTCCTGGATAGGGAATTAGTGAGTCCATAAAAGGGAAATGTGCGAGGCAGGATGGGAAGTGTGATTAAAACCTTAATTAAGATTTTGATCAAGTTAGGGGTAAGTTAAGATGCGTTTGCTCATTTTAGAGGCTCTGGTGGAGAATGGAAAGGGAGTTTCTCAAGGAAAATAACACCAAGGTCATGATTACAAACCATCCAAGTATGAATTAACAGGAATCTAAATTTAATTCAGGGCATCGGTTTGTGAATTCTCTTGGAACTTTTAATCCTCTTGTCTATTGAGACTTGGCTTTTATCCCTCAGTGCTCAGTACTGAGTATTGGTATAAGGAATATCAATTAGTCTTGTTTGGTTTGTGGTCCCCCCCCCCCTTTATTTATAACCAGGAAACTGTATTCCTTTAAATTTATGAAAATAACAACTTAACATAGATAAGCAAGACAGTATTTGAAAGTTGTGCCAAAGGTGGACTAGGAGTATTTTAAATTTTAATGGTTAATGTTTTGAAGAAGTAACAATATTAGAACCACGGCCAGATACCGAACTGAGTTCATCATGCATATATTTTGTCTCCTAGATTTTTTGTTTGTTTTTGCTTTTCTTGAAGTTGAAATACATTGTGGCCCTAAGTAAGGGGTATAACAAATTTCTCCCCCCCACCGCTTCTCTTTTTGTGATCAAATCATTCCAGCTTTACATGTGCAATAACTCATCCTTACGAAAAGGATTTAGCTCTCATGATAGAGTTATAAACATGTCAATCATCTGCAATAAAATGCACCATGCCACATAGCTATTTGTATGTGTGAGAGAAGAAAGAGAATCTGAGCAAACGTTGGAGAATAGAACAGCAAGTAATTAGGTGAAAGCTGAAGTCATTAAGAACTTTTAAGGGTATGTGAGTTCTGCCACCTGTCTTCCTCTGCTAAGAACCGGTTCCTTTATTTTGGGGGTGGAGACCTGGTGGTAGGTGACAAGAGGGAAAGTTCTTTAAAAACTGAACACGAACTGAAGGAGGCTGTCGCGCTCCTAAGGAAGCCGGCAGCGTGGTGGGGTGTCCGTGACAGTGGACTAGCAGAGAAAAGGAAGGTGTTCAGACTTTAGGAATGAAATTTTAGCCTCAGACATACAGATGCCCAAGACAGAATTGAAAAGTGTTCAGAGACACACGCTGAGGAAGAGTGTGCGGTTCTAATGCACAGCATGTTTTAGTTAACACGGGGATCCAGAATTTTGGCTTGAAAGTGTTTAGGGCTGTTGATCCTTCACTAAGTCGTGTAAAAACTGTGGCTAGCCATCAGTAACACAAGCTTTATTTACACTTTGTAGTTTTCGGCAGTACCCTTGGTTGCAAATCCTGTTTTTTTAATCACTTAGCATAAGTAGTATCTAACTTTTGTCTGCTTCAGTTTAAATATTGACCCGAAATTTGGAAAGTAATGCCATTTCCTTTCTGCTTCCTAGTATATTCGTTTTATACGTAATGTGCTCTTTGAAAAATATGTGTTTTTTGGGGGGGCATCTAGGTGGCTTAGTCCATTTGAGCACCCAACTCTTGATTTTGGTTCAGGTCATCATCCCTGGATCATGAGATCGAGCCCCATGTCGATCTTATGCTTAAGACTGTCTCTCCCTCTGTCCCTCTCCTGCTTGCAGCACTCTCTCAAATAAAAAAAAAAAAAAAATGTGTTTTTTCCCCAATTACACAAACCATATGTGTTTACTGTAGACAACCTAGAAAACACAGGAAAGCACACATAAAATAAAATTACTAAATAAATAAAATTACTAAAAAAATTACCAAATAAAACCTTCCTTCTGGAAATGGCTGCTGTTTCTATTTTGTTATATATCATAGTCTTTTCCATAAACTTGCAAGAATTATTGATGAGAGCATTTTAATGTTCTTCATGACAGCAGAATACTTGGATGAATGAAAAATGGTATGTAACATGTAGTGAGTTGTGAGTTGATTTAAAGGAAATATACTTTATTTAGTTTTTTTTTTCCCAAAGAAACTCAGATTGTATCTGGATTTATCTTCCTAATGACCCTAAAAGAGCATTTACTCTGATTTCTGCTGCAAGTAAGCAAGCCCTTTTTGTTGTGAAATTTGCCAATACCTAGAATTGCTCATAGAAAAGATACTGATTAAATGGCTTGAAGGTAGCCTGCCCCTTTGTGCTCTTTAGGAGAAATCTGTTCTGAAAATCCAAATTATATTTTAGTATTAATTTTCCTCTTTAATCTTGTAGTAGGTACCCATTGTACAGCTAGAGGATATAAGATAGAATCTTTGCCTGGAAATGGTCCAGCACAATATAGAGATATTAATAAAAGCAAACGTTAATTGAATACATTCTCTGTAGTCAGTGCTGGAGACATAAAGGCGTGAGAGCAGGTTTCTGGTCTTTAAGGAGCTCACAGTATCCCCTGATGGAGAGTTAGACGGTGAGTAAATGAGCCCTGGTTGATGATGGCATTTTCATATACAGTATAGCGACTTTTTGGCTTGTGCTTTTTAAAATGCAGTTGAATTAAGACCTTAAGAAATGATTTATTTGGTATCTAACTGACTTGGACACGAGTGACATGTTTATGTTGTGTGCTGACAGATGAAAGGTACTTAGTACTCTGGAACCTACTACGTATGGTATATTATTAGCCGTTTAAAGAAACTTGAATCTTTTCCCTCAGTAACTTAGTTATGTGTTAATATTCTGTAATTTTTATCTATCTAAAATGAAACTGATACTTCTTGCCTCAAACGTTAAATGGAGCCTACTTGCTCTAGTTGTTTATTGAATTAGATACAGCTCCTTGATCTGGCAGGCAGAGCCTTTCAGATCATGACCCAACTGGGTTTCCAGTCTTATCTCCCACAGCAGCTGTAAATTTACCTCAAATTCTAGCTAGACTCATCCTGAATATGCCCTGTACTTCTGTGTCTCCACGCAAGACTTTTGCTGGTACTTACTTCATTTGAAATATCTTTGACTTCTCCAGCCCCTTCCCCACCTCCAATTTCTGCCTGCCCAGAGGAATAAATTGTTACTTTTTCAGTCACTTTTTCATTCAGTCAACGTAACAGATAGTGAGGTCGTTGTTGTGGGGCCTTGGCTACATCAAGGAATTTCATGGCTTTCATATTCAGTTGGGGGAGGCAGACCATAAATTATGTCCACTAGTGATAAGTGCTGGAAAGAAAACTCGAGTAGGGTACGGAGTATAGAATAGTAGGGGGTGCTGTTTTTGATTTAACAGGACCTTTGGCTAGCCTTGTGGAGAATAGCCTAGAAGGAGGCATGGTCAGAAGCAGAGAGTCCAATTAGCTATTTAGTAATTCAGGCAGGAGATTGGTGGCTTGGCCTAAGGTGAGAAGTAGTCTGATTAGAAGATTTTTGTTCTGAAGAAATTACAGGATGACGAAGTTGCCACTGATTGAGACGGGGAAGGCTGCGGAGAGCTAGTTCTGACTGGGCAAAGATCAGGAGTGTCGTTTTTGACACGATAAATTTTAAGACCTCCTGTAATCTTTTGTCTAGTGGGAGAAGCTTATGTTAAAGAAATACACAAACACAGACAGCATATAATTACATTAAAGACAAGAATAGGGCATTTCTTGAGAAGAAATGCCAGGAAATCTAATTTAGATGGAAGCTGAGTGGGGCCTTCTCTGAGAAATGACATGTAGGACGAATAGTAATTAAGAGAAGAATGAGGGGAATAGGATTCCAGGCTGGAAGAATTGATGCATGTAAAGGCTGGAAATACTCAACAAATTGAGAGTGTGACTGGAATAGAGGGAACAGAATTGAGGTGCAGAGTGAGATGGAGATGGGCTACATCATGGAGGTCTTTGTAGGTCATGTGACTTTTATCCTTAGTAAAAAGAGTAGTTCTCAAAACATTTTAAGCAACGGAGTGCCGCGGTTTATTTTGATATGAGTAGTCTCCCCACTCTGGAAAATGAAATGCGGAGAGGCGAGAGTAGGACCAAGGCAACCTATTTGGAGGCCATTGTGGTCGAGACAGATGATGATGGCTTGGATTGGGGTGGTGATGGGGAGAAGAGAGTGGATTTGAGATACATTTTGGAGGTGGAGTCAATAGGAAGCTAGCAAAGGAGTTGTATGTGAGTTTCTAATCAGATTCACTGGTTGAGAGCGGTGCTTTTTATTGGAGGAGGAGGAGCAAACAGTGTTCATGTTTTGCCTTCTGGAGTCTGGGATGACAGAGATGTCAAGTGGATATGTCTAGTAGAAAGTTGGATATACAGATCTCATGTTCTGTAAGAGGTCTAGGGGCGCCTGGGCAGCTCAGTTGGTTGAGCGTGTGACTTTGGCTCAGATCATGATCTCTTGGTTCGTGGGTTCGAGCCCCGTGTCAGGCTCTGTGCTGACAGCTCAGAGCCTGGAGCCTGCTTTGGACTCTGTGTCTCCCTCTGCCCCTCCTCCGCTCGCTCTCTCTCTCTCTCTCTCCCTCCCTCTTAAAAATAAATAAAATGTTAAAGCAAACAACCACAACCAGAAAGAGGTCTGGGGGTGGTAGTGCCTGGGTGGTTCAGTTGGTTAGGCATCCTACTGTTGATTTTGGCTCAGGTCATGATCTCACAGTTCATGGGTTCGAGCCCTGTGTTGGGTTCTGTGCTGACAATGCAGAGCCTGCTTGAGATTCTCTTTCTCCCTCTCTCTGCCCCTCCCCTACTCAAGTGTGCCCTCTCTCTTAAACTTAAAAAAAAAAAAAAAAAAAAAAAGGTCTAGGCAGGGTAGAGAAAGTTGGGACTTGTTACATATAGCTGCTTATATAGTATTTAAAGTGTGAGACCATTCACTGGGTGAATGAGGAGCAGTAGGGAAAAATGCCCAGGACCAAGTTCTAAGAAACTCTCAACACTTAGGGGTTGTGTAATAGAGAAGCTGAAAAAAGGAGAACAGGGAGGAGTTGCAATAAGGCAGTGTGGGGAGAGGAAAGCTGCAAGAATGGGGTACCAAAGAAGCCAGGAGAGGCTTTTAAGAAGGAGGGAGTGACCATTTGTGTCAAGTAAGATGAATGTCTGTTTGATTTATTGCCTGGAAGTCGTTGGCAACACAGCAGCAGCCTTGGTGGAGTCCTGGTGGGAAAGCCATAGCAGAGTGGGTAGAAGAGAGAATAGAAAAGTGCCAGCCATGTGTAATGCCAGCTCTAACGCGAGACCTGGCTATGCGGAAGGAACAGGTTGGTAGTCAGAAGAGGAGACATTTTAAGGGGAGGCATTTCTAAAAATTATGAGCTGAAAGGGCTATAATGTTGGAAAGAACACTACATCATCATATTGGAGGGGAAAATAGTTCCCATGAGAGTCTCCTGATTCACCGACTGGGAGGCCTTTTTCAGTGAGGAAGGTCTGTTTTGTGTATATTTAGAATAGATGTGCTTATTACCACGGACTTATTTTTGGGTTGCATTTCCCAAATGCATGAGGTAGAATAAATATGTAGAAGATTATTTCATATTTAATTGAAATAATATAAACATGTATGGGTGCTTTCTATATGCCAGGCACTGGGCTAACTGCATTACTTGTGTTGACTCAATAAAATGTTTGCTGAAGGAGTATACAGAAGCTCCCCCCCCCCCCCCAACCCCCGTGCTCAGGGTTGATTCCAGAGGAGGCTGGTGGGAAAAGAAGATATAAAATAGGTGATTGGGGAAAAGCAAATGCTTATGAAATTCACAGAAATTTTCAAACAAGAGAAATAGACTGTGATGCAAATCACTGGGCTCAGTGCATTATGGCTGTTTTGATTTAGTGCCTCAGAATGACTATTATTTTAGGTTGAAGTGAACAGATTTACTTTTTTCCCTCGTACAATAAAAAAGAGTGAGGGGAGAGTCTGTGACTGCGTCCTGGCCCTGAGTACGTGGCTTGACAGCCAGAGGGCTGAAGAGTCGCCATCGCTGTCTTGATGACTGAGCAGGGACCCCTGTGCTAGATTATAGTGCTGCCTTTGGTGTCGCTTGTAAATGTTCTTTCTATCCTTGGTAATATTTGAGATTGGAGAGCCCAGAGTCAGAGCCAGGGGATGATTATCGACTTGAAGTATCATTTGTATTTTCTATGTGGCACTAAATAGTCTATTTCAGAGTTGAAGATGGTTAGAATAAATATTGCAAGTAGGCAATTGAGTTGTCGATTGGAAGACTGGATCTTTATGTTGTTGTCGCATAGTGGTGAAGAGCATCGTCTCTGGAACTCATGTGGACTGTGTCAATATTGGTTCTGCCTTTCGCCAGCTGCCTTGGTGTCTCTACTAGGGTAATGGTATCTACTTCTTGGGCTTTTGTAAAGATTACAAGAATTAATACAAGGAAAACACTGAAGGTCTGGCATATCCTAAGCATTATTTGCTTATTATTATTACATGGGCCTTTGGCATGCTGAGTTAAGACTCTAGTGGCTCATGGTTGGTTTATTTGTTCAACACATGTGGTTTCAATCTCCAGGATGTTGCTAAGAGAAGCATCTGCCAGGCTGCTACTACAAATAAATAGGTGGGGAACTTTCCATTCTTTATCAGAAGAGCAGATATAATTAGAAAAAAAATTCAAGATCAGTCTCAAATTTATTCCTGAATTAAGTGAACCATGATCCTGTTGACACTTTCTAGATAACTAAAGGACGTTCAGTTTGGACTCTGCCTCAGCAGCTGTTTCTGGACTAGTAGCTAAAGTTTTAAGAGTTTATTATTAGTAGGAGTGTCTTCCTTCCTTCCTCCCTCCCTCCCTCCCTTCCTCTCTTCCTTCCTTCCATTTTTTGTGAGAGCAGAAAAGAAGTGGAGGAATAATCTGTGGCTTATTGAATCTGTCTAGTGGTTCTGTGAATTATGGATTTGGTATAATAGTGCCTTGTGCTGCTACATTTTCACTTACAAAGTTGAACTGGTCATACATTAACTGACATTTATCTAATGCTTTCTTTCTTTTTTTTTAAATGTTTATTTATTTTTGAGAGAGAGAGGAAGAGAGAAAGAGCAAGCGTGAGGGAGGGAAGCGGAGGGAGAGTGAAGAATCTCAAGCAGGCTCTGCACTGTCAGCACAGAGCCTGACATGGGGCTCGATCCCACGAACCACGAGATCATGACCTGAGCCAAAGTCAGACGCTTAACTGACTGAGCCACCCAGGTGCCCCATTATCTAATGCTTTCTTTATGGGAGATACAGACATGTTTAGGAGAGATTAGGTTCTATTTAATTTGTAGCAGAAGAAATTGAGCTAGTGTAGATTGACAGGTTTTATGCTTAGTAATTTTTAAGGGGGTAAGAGTAGAGAGTTGAAGTCTCCTAATTCTTAGTTGATTTCTAGACCCTAAGATTGTTACTGTTGTTGTTTTTTAATTCCACTTTAGACCACAATGGGATGATGATAAAACTTTAGCATGGCTGTAATTAATAGGTGATGTAAGGATCGTAAACTGATTTTAAAACCCTTCATTTTATGATAGTGTTTTAAGCTCCTTGAAACCACGTAATTTATTCCTGTGTAAGAGTACACTGGTACATGAAAATGAGCAGTAAGTTTTTGTTTTTCTGTTAAAGTCAGAATAAGAGGCATAAGATATTAGAGAGCGTTGTATATTTACTCTGGTCCAGGCACGGTGTGCCACGCCCTTTTCATGTTAGCAAATTTAATCCTCCTATAAACTCTGAAATAGGTACTATCAATACTGTTTTACACACGAAGCTTAGAGAGGCCATTGCTTGTGTGTGGCTGCAGGGCTAGTAAGTATTTGTACGGAGGTCTTTGTTATCCAGAGCCTGACTCTTAACCACTAAGAGCTTTTGTGTTTATATTTTTTCTTTATTTGAAACTTGAATGTTTACCTAACGTAGTTTTGTTTTCACTCTTTGCTGTATTCAGTCACCCTGAAAAATAAAAAAATAAAAGAAAACATTCTGAGAATGTTTAAGGGTATTTCTAAAACATACTGACAACCAGCAAGTCTAGATGGTTCGTTAAATGAGTTTGGTTTCTTTCAGTTCTCTTGGTTAAATTTGAAAGGAAACTAAAATTTCCATTACCTCACCTCTGTGCATTTTGGGGGCCTGGTTAATTAGTATTGTAAAGTTCTGTAAAGGGTTTATTCATAAACTTGTTAAGGAACTTGACTGGAACATCACATATTTGATTTTAGGATTGCTTTACAATTTAGATGTGTCCAAGCAGTCTGAGTTTAACAGAAGTAACATACCAAGTTGTTAATATTTTTCTTTGTGTTCTTCTTTTTTTTTTAACCTCCTCTCCCTTTAGGGGAGCCTACAGTAATCTTTGCATTGTTAATAGAAAAAAAAGCAAGGAAGTTTCTTTTTGTGGAGAGAGGAAATGACTGTTAGTTCGGGACTTTATCCATATTAGGTATAAACTAAATATAGAAGTGTAATCCAGGAGTGAAGTCACATCTATAAAGTTTCTTAAGCAAAGCTAATGAGATCAGCCAGTGCTTTTGGATTTGGGGTTTTTTGTTTGTTTCATTTGGTTTCGTTTTTTCTTTTTTCTGGCTCACTTAAAAGGCTATGAAACTGATTAATCCTGTGGTCTGTCTTCTTTTGTCCCTTAAAGAAAAACCAGACCATTTATAAGGAATCTTTCTTTAAAACACACACACACACACACACACACACACACACACACACACACACACACACACAAATTCTGCTTTCTGTAGAAAGAATAGTTGCTTATGTCTTTTTTGAGGGAGGTTGTAAATATGTTCGTTTCTTTAGTTTCTTGACCCTGTTGTCATTTTCCTATTCCCAATTCTCTTCTCTTCTCTTCTCTTTTCTCTTCTCTTCTCTTCTCTTCTCTTCTCTTCTCTTCTCTTCTCTTCTCTTCTCTTCTCTTTTCGGTGATTTTAACCTTAAGTCTTTTTCACATGTATTTTTACTGTGAGGCTAGACTCTTTCGTCTTTTTGTAAGAAGTGTCTGTCTTACATAGTATTTTCTTGGGTATTCGGTTTTTAACCATGAAGTCAGACCCCTGTGTGGTCAAGTGGTATTAAGGCTCTTCTGATTGGTTGGTGGTAGATATTGTAGAGCAGAATGAAGGAATAAATCTGTTTCTGGCCAGAGCACATGTTGTTCACAAATAAAGACTCTTAAAAGCCCCCCAAAACATTCTTACTGACAATAACTGTTTTCAGCTTCTGTGCTCCTCCTCAGAGCTCTTGGCAAGCATGCGGACGCATTCAGGCACTTAGGAATGTGCTGTGCTTCTGGAGAGAAGAACGATGCATGCACCTTTATGGTGTATTTCATTATAAATATTTTGGAGTACACCAAACTCTGTAAAAAGTGTAGCTTAACATATAATTTCAAGGGTTTTAGCTCCTGAAACCAAATGCCCTCCAAGGTTTAGCTCCTTCTCTGACCTTGTGCCTTCCTCAGCTGAGCTAATCCTTCCTCCTGTCTGTCTGGAGCATTTGGTGTTTGTATGTTTCTGACCCTCATCTCAGTCATTTCTCATCATATCTTTGTTGCGGGCCAGAATGTGAATTCTAGGAGGTCAAGGATCAGGGACTGTTTACTTCATCTTTCATATTTTCCACCCAACACAATCTTTATATAGGGGAAAACTCACTAATTCAGTAAATATCTATAAGAGTTTTTGGGCAAATTGGTTGTGTAGTCTGGGGATAGATGAATGCAAGAGAATTTTAAATCTGTTTTTGGTGTTGGGTTCTGTGTTACCTCATAGTAAAATGCCAGAGATAAAAATAGTATTCAATTATTGAGCTTGAGACCTGTAATTTGGGTTTTATGATTAGGGCTCACTAGATAGCCATTGATCTAAACTTAATAACAGATGGGTTTAAAGGCCTAGAGTCTTCAAATTACATAACTGGAAGACCAGGTTCAAATTGTTGTTCTCATCTGTAAAGTGGGTGTGTTTCTTACAACTGATGTCCAGTCCAGTCCAGATTTATTTTATATGCCAGAGTAGCCTTAGTCTTGGGTATTTAGGTCCAGACAGAAAGTTGAGACCTGAGATTTCAAAGTCTGATCCAGATAATTGAATTCTCATAATTAGATGCAGTTTATCAGAAAACAAATACAAATGGAGCTAATAAAAATTCTCTTTAAATAAAAAATTCTCAGTGATAATGAGGGCAGTTTGTCCGAGAAGTGAAGAATATTTAATGAGTGAATTCTTTGACTAGAAGTATGTTCTGTTTTCCAAATGAACTACCTGAAAATCAGCTACTTAAAAGATAAAGGGAAGATTTTGTTTGTATGTCTAAAATAAGATACAAAACTCTTGTAAGTTAGGATTTGCCTTTATCATATTTAATGCACCTGTGTGTTGAAATAGCAAGTAAAAATTTCAGTAATAAACATGCTGTCTTGTACTATTCAGATATTTGATACTGATTTCAGGCTAGCCAGGAAGATAGACAAGAATCCCAAATGTTAACTTTTGCAGCTACGGTACATTGTTGAATGATAATTTTATTTTTTTATTTGTAATTTTTAAAAAAGTGTTTTATTTATTTTGAGAGAAAGAGCCTGAGCAGGGGAGGGTCAGAGAGAGAGAGGGGGACATAGGATCCGCAATGGGTTCCATGCTGACAGCAGGGTGAGCCCGATGTGGAACTCAAACTCACACACCACAGGATCATGACCTGAGCCAGAGTCAGATTCTCAACTGACTGAGCCACCCAGGCACCCTGGGTATATATAATTTTAAAAATTTTATTTTGTAAGATATTTTAGTGAAAACTTTAAACACAGGTAATCCCAAATAAAATACCAGAGAATGATTCATTCTTTCATATGTTTATTGACTGCTAATATTTTATGTTAAAATTCTGTAGCACTTTTATGAATGCACTTTTTCATTGTTTCATTGTTATCATTATTATTCCACTGTTCTTAGTCATTTACAGGTCCAAAATTTAGCTATTAAGCAGTACTGTGATGTATATCTTTATAGCCAATTTCCTGTGCATAACCGTATCATGTAAGTCTGTTGTTAAAGTCGCTCACATACCTTATTTATTCTCTGAATTCTTTATTTTTATTTTGTTTATCTAAAGTGTAATCTCTTAAAAAAGAACTTCATGGAGAATTCATATTTTTTACAAAGGGAGAAGTTGGATTTTTGACCCTACTTCCGAACTCTTACTGGAATTTCTAGGTCTGGGAACTTGTTGATGAAGAGAAATACCTCTCATCCACTAAAATCAGGTAGCTGCCATACACAGATGGGGGAGGAAGTTTTCTTTTACTCTCAGGACTCTTTCTTTCTTTTTAATTTTTTTTTTTTAACGTTTATTTATTTTTGAGACAGAGAGAGACAGAGCATGAACGGGGGAGGGTCAGAGAGAGAGGGAGACACAGAATCTGAAACAGGCTCCAGGCTCTGAGCAGTCAGCACAGAGCCCGACGCGGGGCTCGAACCCACAAGCTGTGAGATCATGACCTGAGCCGAAGTCGGACGCTCAACCGACTGAGCCACCCAGGCGCCCCAGGACTCTTTCTGAATGTAGTTGATACTACAGCGTGTGTATTTTAAAGCCCTTAGTGAAAGTGGGCTGCTAGATTTTGACTAGCATAAGAATTTCACCCCTCCCTTCCCTGCTCCCCCCAACCCCAACATATTTGTCTTCAGCTGCTAGAGGAAGACTCTGGAAGTTAGTGAATGTATCTTTGTTGTTTTTTGTCTGTTTGTTTTAAGTAGGCTTCACGCCCAGCATGGAGCCCAGCGAGGGGCTTGAAGCCACAACCCTGAGATCAAGACCTGAGTTGAGATTAAAGAGTCGGACACCCAACTGACTGAGCCACCCAGGCGCCCCAGTGAATTTGTCTTTGTTTACAATATGTTAAAAGAATGAGTCTTACAATGAAAAAGGTGGAGATACCTTTTTTGTATGTGACCAAAGTGCGAATGACTAATTGTAAAGGGCACGTGTTTCTTTTTATAGTAATATAATCATGACAATATTAAAAAGCACAAGTTAGTTTTCTATATTCCAGACATTCACTTATTGAAATGTCAAACGTGCAAATTCTACATAGTTTTATCTGAAAATGCCTTGATTTTATTTCCATTCTTTAAAGATATTTTTGGTGGATATAAGATTTTGGGGTGATTTTTGTTATTTTTATTTAAGCATTTAAAAAATGTTCCATATTTTCTGGCCTCTGTTATTTCTGATGAAAATTCCACTGTCATTCCAATCATTGTTTGTATGCAGTGTGTTTTTTTTCCCCCAACTATTTTATTTTTTTTATTTTTTTATTTTTTTGCTTTTTAGCATTTTGTCATTAACCTCGCTGTCTCTTTATATTAATCTTGATGTTCATGAAATTTCTTGCATCTGTAGATTTGTCATTATTTGGGAAAAGTTTGGCCATTTTTTCTTGAAAATTTTTATGCCTCATTCTTTTTCTTTCTCTCCTTCTGAGACTCTAATTAAAAATGTAGGCCTTTTGATATTTTCCCATGGGTCTTTGAGACTGTTGATATTTTCACCTTAAAAAAAATTCTTCTGATTAATTTCTTGGATCTGTCTTCCCATTCATAAACCTTTCTCTTTCTTTTCTCTGTTCTACTGTTAAGCCCATGTAGTGGTTTAAAAATTTTTCAGATAGTATATTTTGTAGTTCTTGAATTTCCATTTTCTTTTCAGTCTTTACTAAAATTTTTTATCTTCCTTTATGATGAACATATATATTTTGTTAAGTTCTTGAGCATAGTGATAATAACCGCTTGAAAATCCTTGCCTGCAAATTATACCACTTGGGTCAACAAAGGGTGTGTCCGTGATTATGTGATTATTTTTTTCTCTTGAGAATGGGTTGTGTTTTCCTGTTTTCTTCCTGGGAATAATTTTGGATTGCATTCTGGATATTGTGAATGACAAGTTGTAGAAGCTTTGGATTTGGTTATGTTCCTTTGAAGAGTATGGATTTTGCTTCTTCTTCTTCTTTTTTTTAAAGCAGGAATGGAACTGAACTCAAAGTACAAAACTCTTTCCCCCATGATGGATGGCAGCTTAAATTTCAGTTCAGTTCTGTTAGCTGCTCTGCTTGGATTCTGTACTGTGCCTGTGTGTGCTGGGCATTAGCTAGAGATTTAGGCAGAGTTTTATGCAGATTTTAGGGCTCTGGTTCTCCCGCTATCTTTTTTATGGTGTTCTGCCTTATTTTCCAGTGGTGCTTTGAATGCTGTTCTTCAAGCCAGCAGAGCCTTTTGGAGTTTTAGCTGCCCTGCATGGCACAAGAATAAAAGATAAAAATTGGGGAAAATTGTGCAGCGTATTTCCTTTCTTCCAAGTGTCAGCTCCCCTCTGATGTCTGCTGCTTTTGTTTACTCTCCAGTGCCCACAAGTGGTTGCTTTTTTTTTTATTTAAAAAAAAATTTTTTTTTTTTAACATTTACTTATTTTTTGAGAGACAGAGAGAGACAGAGCACAAGTGGGGGAGGGGCAGAGAGAGAAGGAGACACAGAATCCGAAGCAGCTCCAGGCTCCAAGCTGGTCAGCACAGAGCCTGACGTGGGTCTCAGACCCACGAACCGTGAGCTCATGACCTGAACCGAGGTCGGCTGCTTAACCGACTGAGCCACCCAGGCGCCCCAACAAGTGGTTGCTTTTGTGTGGAAGTTATCATTGTTATCGGGGTAGAGGGTTGATTTGTGGGAACTATTTGACCATACCAGAAGCCTCAAACTGTTTTTTTTCTTTTTCTTCCCCCCCCCCTTTTTTTTTTTTAAAGGTTTATTTATTTATTTTGAGAGAGAGAGGGAGAGAGAGAGAGAATCCCAAGCAGGGTCCATGCTGTCAGCGCAGAGCCCAATGTGAGATCAAGACCCACAGACTGTGAGATCAAGACCTGAGCCAAAATCAAGAGTTGGACACTTAGCCAACTGAGCCACCCATACACCCCTTCTTTTTATTTTTTAAAAGATTTTAAAGTAAACTCTATACCCAATGTGGGGCTTGAACTCATAGCCCCAAGATCAAGAGTCACATGCTCTACTGACTGAGCCAGCCAGGCACCCCTCAGAAATTTTTTTTATGTTTATTTATTTTTGAGAAAGAGAAGTGGGGGGGGGTGAGAGATGGGGGAGGACAGAGGATCTGAAGCAGGCTCTGTGCTGAGAGCAGAGAGCCCAATGTTGGGATCGAACTCACGAACTGTGAGATCATGACTTGAGCCGAGGTTGGATACTTAACCAACTGAGCCACCCAGGCGCCCCTCAGATTGTTTTTTTCAAGGTAAGTTTATAATTTTAGGGTAGTTTTAGATTTATAGGAAAATCGCAAAGATGGTACAGAGAGTTTTCAAATTGATTTGTTTTTTTAAAAGTTTATTTATTTTGAGTGAATGAGAGAGAGAGAGAGAGAGAGAGAACGAATCCCAAGCAGGCTCTGCACAGGCAGCACAGAGCCCAGTTTGGGGCTCGAACTCATGAACTGTGAGACCGTGACCTGAGCCAAAGTTGGATGCTTAACCGACTGAGCCACTCAGGTGTCCCTTAAAATGCTGAATTTAACTGCCACTTAATGCCAGCATTCTGATGAATTCCATAATGCTGCCATGTCCTGGGGAACTGTTGAGGTATGGAAGACTGTTTTTGCCTTTTTGCTAAGTGTCCTCAACTGTTACGGTTTTTGAACCTAGATCTCCTTTTTATGTGTGCACGCCTGTGTGTATTTATGTTGTGTGTTTTCTGTTTCTTCCTTTGCCCGCTCAGCTGTGTTCATGCAGTCCATTCCCTTTACTTTTCTGTTGTCGTCTGTTGTAGTTTGGTAAGTCAGGTAGACAAACTTGTTAAAATTTGTTTGGAATAAGAATAAATCATTTCTGAGAGCTTGAGTGTTGATTTGATGAGTTCAGGTACATGACCTTTAGTATGTGGTCTTGGTGACCTTGGTGTTGGTTATTCAGAGGCTTTTAGACGTCTGCTGACCAGTGTGAGAGCCACTAGCCATATGTGGCTTTTGAGTGCTTGAAATGTGTTTCGTTTGAATTGAGATGTACTATAAAATATATAACAGAATTCAAAGATTGAGTACAAAGAAAAGAATGTAGTATTTTTTGTGTCATTTATGTGTTGAAATAATGTTTTAGATACATAGAATTAAGTAAGATATTATTTAAAGTAGTTTCACGTGTTTCTTTTTTACTCTTTAAGTTTCTTTTTTACTCTTTAAAACATGGCTCCTAGAAAATTTGAAATGAAATTTGTCGATTACATTGTATTGATTGTAGGTCAGGGGATTTATCTTGGTAGTAATGTGCATGTGAGTGAGGTGGTGGTTGTACCCCCAAATCATGAGGTTAAGCAGGCAGGAGTCCAGCGTCTCTTTCTAACCTTGGTGTAAGAAATTATGAGAATGGTTAATTGCATGGACCTCAGCCATCAAACTCGGTTCTGCTACTCCTTAGTTGTAGGACCTAAGACGGGTTGCTTGAGCTTCTCAAAATCTGTTTCCTTATCTGAAATATGAGGAAAATAATACCTAACTTCATATGGTTATTGTGAGAATTACTATATATAAAGCGTTTTCATAATAGTGCATCTCACGTGAGATAGAAGCTGCTAAATGAAACAGTAGCTGTTAGCTTGTTCGTAGGCCACTTGTGACGTTTCATTTGCTGTGTTTGATTCCTGTGGGGAGTAGAATCCAGTTTGATCCAGATGGGAAAAGGGGTTCTACTTTTGGTCGTCTTTTTTTTTTTTTTTTTTTTTCTGACTTGGCATTTAGTATTTTTAATTACATGTGGCATATAATTTTCTCTGAAGAGATAATAGACTTTGTTCCTCCTATCTTAGGCTTTTGATGGGTGAATGTAAATGAAACATTGCAGCAGAACTTGTTTTTGTTATAGTTTTGTTGTGCTTCGATGTAAAGTCTGGTCACTGTATATCTGACACTTTGTTTTAGCAAACGATTCTAGCTGAGACATTTCAGATTTGATTTGAGTATAGATTAGAACTTTTGTTTTCGTTTTCAGCATATGTTTCCAATATGTAACAGAACAGATGTCCTCAATAGAATCTTTCTCAACTGTCATTAATTCCCGATTACTTTGCATTCAGCATTTTTTCAAGCAATATGAAGAATTCTAAAGAAGTTCTGTCATCTTTAAGCAGTTTAGTGTTTTGGCAGTGGTTAGGGACAGGAATAAAATGGGTAAACATTTTGAACATTTTCTTTTAGAATGTTCTTAAATCCAAAAAAAAAGGAGAAACCAAACAGTGCAGAGGTATATCAAGTCATAACCCTCCCCCCACCTCTCCTCAAGTGTGTCCTGAGGTCAACAGGGTCAGTTTTGGTTTGTAGCCTTTCACACTTGAGAAATATTTCCAAGCCATGGTGGTAGTTGTATGGTCATCTCTTGAGGGATTGCTCTGTCTTCCAGCAAAGTAAAGGCACACCCCCACCCCTATCTCGAGCCTTTCCTCTACCCAGTTCCTCAAACCAGAAATCTAGTTCTTTGATTTCTTTTTGAACTTCACTTCCCACATGCAAGTCATGCACAAGTCTTTAGGGTTGTATCCTCTTGGTTCAGTTTAATCCATGCATTTCTCTCCAGCTCCATTGCCTTGAATCCAGCCCACATTCTAATTTTTTTTTTTTTAACGTTTATTCATTTTTTTGATAGAGCGTGAGTGGGGGAGGGGCAGAGAGAGAGGGAGACACAGAATCTGAAGCAGGCTCCAGGCTCCGAACCGACGGCACAGAGCCCGACGAGGGGCTCAAACCCACGGACCATGAGATCACGACCTGAGCTGAAGTTGGACGCTTAACCGACTGAGCCACCCAGGCGCCCCTAATCCAGGCCAAATTCTGAATCTCCCAGTGTACGTTCTCCACCAGCTCCATGCCCCCAACCTGCTCTCCATATGGTAGCAAGTGTTACTTATTGTCTTAAAAAGGAAGTTGGATGTTGCCCTCATATGCCCCTACCCTTCAGTGGTATCCGGTTACCCTGCTCTCTGGCATTTCCCCCAAGCTCAGTGAAGTCTGGAAATTGTTCTCTACTCAGCACATACTTTGTTATTGAGCACTAACCAGATGCTGGGCAGTGTTTTAAGAGACTGTCATATTAACTCATTTAATCTCCTAACTATGAGGTAGTATTATTCCCCATTTGACATATAAGGAAACTGAGTCCCAGAGAGGTTAAGTAGTGTACCAATATCACACAGCAGGTTAAGCAGAAGGACCCATATAGCAAACCAGACACTCTGCTTCCAGAGACCTTGCTGATTAACCATCGTGTGCAGTGGTTTCTTTCTGCGCGAGAGGCACTGGGCCAACATTTGTTACATGGGAGAATAAATTGTTCCCTTTGTAAACGTAAAATTCAGACTCCTTAATTTGGTCTAGAAACTCATGATCTGGCCCCTGCCAATACCACTTTCTGTCGTACTCATGCTGGCGCTTTGCATGGCGGACTCCTTGTCTTTCTTTAGCTCTAAGAGAGCTCTTACGACCATCTAAAGTAGGTGCTCTTTACCCTTACTCTTACTATTTTGCTTTCCTCTTGGCACTTACTGCAGTATACAGTTTTTCACTTGGTATATTAACTGTTTATTCCACACAAATCTGCATTTCTCAGTTCTGCTCTTTTTTGGGGTTGGTTGCAGCCTCTGGCTACCGTCAAGTTGGCCACAGCAGCCAGAGGTTTCACATTCAAGGTTTCCTCTTCTGGTGTCTTTGTTTTAAGAGCAGGAAACTTCTCCCGAGACTCTTGTCCACCAGAACTGGGGCTAGTCACCAGGTCTGCCACTAATCACTGGCAAGAGGAATGGAGCTACCATGACTGGCTTAGGATTAGTCAGGATTTACTCCTAGTATTGGGGATTGGGTCATCCTCCCCTGTGTCACTTGGGGGAAGGACAGAATGGATACCTGATCACAAATGGGAATTCTTTCTTTCTTTTTTAATTTTTAATGTTTCTTTTATTTTTGAGAGAGAGAGAGGGTGAGCAGGGGAGGGGCAGAGAGAGTGAGACACAGAATTTGAAGCAGACTCCAGGCTCTGAATTGTGAGCACAGAGCCCAACGTGGGGCTTGAACTCAGAAACTTCGAGATCATGACCTGAGCTGAAGTCCAACACTTAACCAAATGAACGAACCACCCACGTGCCCCTCTTTTATTTTATTTGTATTTTATTTTATTTTTTAAATTAAAACTTTTTTAAAAAACGTTTATTCATTTTTGAGAGTCAGAGAGACAGAGCATGGCAGGGGGAGGGGCAGAGAGAGAGAGGGGGACACAGAATCCGAAGCAGGCTCCAGGCTCTGAGTTGTCAGCACAGAACCCAACGCAGGGCTCGAACTCACAAACTGCAAGATCATGACCTGAGCTGAAGTCAGACGCTTAACCACCTGAGCCACCCAGGTGCCCCACTCCCGTTTTATAAATGGGACTCCTATCAGCAATAAGTAGGAGAATGGATACTGGGCAGGCAATTCTCAGAGTTTGCTATAGTGGCTTCTGTAATTTGCTAGCTGTGTTCCAAGTTCACTTAGAGAACTAATTTAAATTTTTGAGAAGCATTAATCAAGAAGATTTGACTTTAATAAATATATTTTTTTCTATGCTAATAACCTGGAGCACATTTTTTGTAACTCAGAGGCTTTCATTGTTAGCAATCAACGGAAAGCTAATAAATAGTAAAGCATCTGTAGCAGATGAGGTCCTATGGTAAGATGAAAAAAATGTATGCCATCTCAGTTGAAGTTACAGGCTAGCTCAGGAGATAACTGTGCAGGGATATGAATAGGAAACTGGTAATACATAGTAACAGTTTAAGAGATCACAAGGCAACTCAGTATTCATTGTTAAGTAAGTGGCACAGGCTTGCTATGCCCTTGGAGTTTGTAAGAGATGGAGAATCTTGAGCCCTACCCCAGATCTCCTGGAGCCAAAGCTGCATTTTGACATGATCTTCTGATGATTTGTGTTGACATCAGAGTCTGAGAAGCCAGAGTAGAAGGTGAGAGGACAGGTAACTGGTTTGGACTAGAGTGATCCAGAAAGATTTCTTAAAGGTGAGGCTTGAGCTTCACCTGAAGGACAGGTGTGGCAGTGGGCATTTTTGTGGAAGATGATGTGATTTGAGTCACCAAAGTGTCTGATTCACGTGGCCTTATTGTACAGGATGAACGGGAGGGGATAACGGAATCGTGGTGTAGGGTCCTCAGGGACACGGGTTGGTAAATCATCTTGAAGAAGTGAGAACTGTGGCAAAGACCTCATTTTTAAAGACAATTGTACATGTTTACAGGCTTTTTTTTTTTTTTATCTTAAGTTAAACTATCAGCTACATTGGATAATTGAATCATAATGTGGTGATTGACTAAAGGAAATAGCCTTAGAAACTACTGGAAAACGAATTGTTTGCCTTTCAACAGGTTTAACTCTCCATCGTTGTGGGTAGAAGAAGCAGCTTAAAAAAGGAAGATTTATCATTAAACCCTGACGTGTAGCTAAAACAGTGGGCTGAATTGTGTATTTCAGTGATTTCCCCCAACTGCCTTCAAGTAACTTTGTTTTTTTTTTGTTTGTTTGTTTTTTAATTTTTTTTTCAACGTTTTTTATTTATTTTTGGGACAGAGAGAGACATAGCATGAACGGGGGAGGGGCAGAGAGAGAGGGAGACACAGAATCGGAAACAGGCTCCAGGCTCCGAGCCATCAGCCCAGAGCCCGACGCGGGGCTCGAACTCACGGACCGCGAGATCATGACCTGGCTGAAGTCGGACGCTTAACCGACTGCGCCACCCAGGCGCCCCATGTAACTTTGAATCTCGATGACTTTAGTCATAACTGTAAATTTTAGAAGGTTATTTTAGATGGTAAAGTATGATAAACTTTGTTCTTTTACCTGCTCCCTCCTTTTTTTGTATTTGAGAATAAAGTGAAAAGACATGTTTTTGTGCAGTTTTGAATGCTTTCTCAGTTCAGTGATTTAGACTAAAGCAAAAGAACATCAAGTCTCCTGTTAAAAGCTGAATCACCAACGCAGAGAAGCAGCCGTGGCAAAAGCCCATAAAACTGAAACTCCCAGAACCGTGATTTATTGGGGGATGTTTATGACACTTTTGAGAAAATGTTGAAGTGCTATTTCAGTTGTGATAAGGTTGGGGAATGTATTTTGAGTTTCACTGTATCCTGTTTTGATTTTCATTTTTTAGTGTGTTCTAACATTCTTAAATTATTCAGATTCAGCTTTGTAGACCATAGGTATTACAAATGTAGGGACAGTCTTTTCTTGTCCAGCACCGGATCTCCAGGATTTAGTGTCGGTCCTCGTACGGTTGATGAATGATTAAAAAGCAAAAAAATTTAATTTAAAAAGATTGATTTTTATCTACCCTTGGAGATAATATATAAATGGTACATCAAAAATGAGTTATAGTTAGAAACTATTAGGACAGAAGTGGAAACTAAATGAATAACTTAAAAACCACGAATTTGGAAATAATTTCAAACTTTCAAGTTGCAGGAATGAGAACAGTACAAAGACCATCCTTTACCTGGTTTACCTATTAATATGTTGCCCCATTTGCTTTATTATTTGCTCCTTTTCTTGAAGTTCCATACATTGTGCTCTCTAAGGGTAGGAATATATTCTTGTATCACAGCATTGTAGTTTCCAGCTTCTGTAACTCAGTCTCCACCCCCAAACCCCTACGCTGGGACTGCCCGTTACAAGAGAAAACTAAAGGCAAAGCCGCTAAGTGACTCGCCTAGTGTAAAGTTACATGGCTTCTAAGTGGAAAACCCAACCTGTTCTTCTTTTCTTTTAGTGTTTTTTATTTATTTTTGAGAGAGCGAGAGCGCACGCGCGTGTGCGAGCACATGAGTGGGGGAGGGGCAGAGAGAGAGGGAGACACAGAATCCAAAGGAGGCTCCAGGCTCTGAGCTGTCAGCACAGAGCCCAACGCGGGGCTCGAACTCATGGGCTGTGAGAACATGACCTGAGCCGAGGTCGGACGCTTAGCTGACTGAGCCACCCAGGCGCACCCCCCCCCCCCCCCCCCCACCGCCCCAATTCTGTTTTTCAATTCAGGTATTGGTCCTTGTCTCTAACATTATAGTCGAATCTTTTTTTTTTTTTTTCCTCCTGAGAAGTCAAATCATTTAGTAATGTAATATAGTAATTACAATTATAGTTCTTTTAAACCAGATCTAACCATCCCACAGCATAAAGGACTTGATCTATAGAGGACTCCTGACACCATTATTTCCTCGACATTGTTTGGCTGTAAGACAAACCCTTAGAAACATTGTTGTTACCTTGTTTTGCTTCTGCTTCTTAGTTTGTGTAAATAAGAATGTTTTTGGGGCACCTGGGTGGCTCAGTAGGTTAAGCATCTGACTCTTGGTTTTGCCTCAGGTCATGATCTCATGGTTTCATGAGTCTGAGCCCTGCATCAGCTCTGTGCTAAGGATTCTCTGTCTCCCTCTCTCTTTGTCCCTCTCTGTCTCTGTCTCTGTCTCTCTCAAAATAAATAAATAAACTTTTTTTTTTTTTTAAGAATATTCTTGAATGTGAGTGTTTAGGTTTCTAAAGGGCTTTAGGTTGGCTTCGTTTAAGTCTTGGTATGCCCTGGTTTGAGGCCAGATAGCGTAGTATTCCTTTAAAATATGGGAGGCGGCTGTTATGTACCCAAACTGCCTCTAACAAATAGTGACCAGGTTGCTGGCCTACAAAGAGCAGAGTCCAAAAGGCATCACGAGGAATTCAAATTCAAAGTCTAACTGTGGAGTAAACTTCCTTCCAGTCTTTATTTCTTGGCACATTTTTCTTCTGGGTCAGTGTTTACCAAAATGTGGTCTGCCCACCAAATGCATCAGAATTTGAATTGCTTGACGCACTTGTTAAAAATTGCAGATTCCTGGACCTCACCAGAGACCTACTGAATCTGAATGTCTGGAGGTGAGGCCTGGAAATCTGCATTTTAAACGCACTTCTTGTGGACTTTTCTGTAGCCTGAGATGTGAGAATGCTGCTCCTGTACATTCTGTCATATCTCTGTCATTCAGCTTCAGAACTTTTCCACGTTCATTCTGTAGCTTTTGTTTTACTTCATTTTCATATGTTTGGGGTGGAAGGCTTTTGTTTGCTTGCCTTTTTTTTTTTTAAACTTTCTTTATTAATTTTGAGAGCGTGAGTGGGGGATGCACAGAAAGGGAGAGAGAAAGACTCCTAAGCAGGCTCCGTGCTGCCAGCACAGAGCCCAGTGTGGGGATTGAACTCAGGAAACTGCGAGATCGTGATCTGAGCCGAAACCAAGAGTTGGATACTTAACCTACTGAGCCACCCTGGCACCCCGCCTTGCTTCTTTTTTTTTCTTTTTAAGACGAAAGACTCATGTGCATAGTACAAATATCAAAAAATGTGAGGGTGTAAAAGGTATGCAGTGAATAACTCCCTCCCAGTGTCTTGGCTTTAGAGCAGTTGTGCTGTTCTGAGCCCTTTGGTGTGTTATCTCATTCAGTTCCCCTCAACAATCCAATGGTAGGTCCTGTTATTGTTTCCATTTTATGCCCGAGGAAGACTGGCCCAGAGAGGTTGAGTCACTTTTTCAAAGTCACACAGGAAGTGGTGGCTTTGTGTGAGTCTGGCTCTTAATTAACCACCGTCCTCTGCTGAATTAGAGAATGCAAGGATCAACTAGGTTTAATACATGTAAAGAGCTTGTTCTGGGAGAGTAGAGAGTTCATTTTCAGTAGGGTAAATGTTTTATGTGAACTCAAACAGCCTAGCCTGGAGTTTCATCTAACCCTGGTAGTTGGGTATCCTCATGTAATTTCACACGAATCAGTTCTTCTCTAAATTGCACAGTGGACTTCAGGAGTTGGTGACACTGAACAAGAAAATGGTAGCAACTGAGGTCTTTCCCAGGCCCTGCCATTGGCTGCTTTATTTACATCGCCAGAGCTTGGGATGCAGGAATTGTTCCACTCCGTATCCTTTGGCTTTATTTGTAGACTTAGTTCTGTGATTCTTTTCCCTCTCTCATTTTCTGGAAGAATAAAGTGACTGGAGATTCTAATGACTAAGTGCTCCAACTTAAAAACCTGTTGTTAGGGCTTGAGTTCTGTGCATGAAGTGTCTTTAAAGTCAAGTAGCATTTACGAAACTCTCACCATGTGCCAAGAACTGTGTGTACCCTAACAGACTTGACCCCCTAATAACATGGCATAGGAAGTCCAGTTTCACAGATGTTAAGTAACTTACTAAAGATTACACATCTAATAAGTAGTGAAGTCAGGATTCAAAATCCAGATGTCTGATTCTTTCTTTTAATTTATTTTATTAAAAAAAATTTTTAATGTTTATTTTTGAAGAGAGAGACACAGAGTGTGAGTGGGAGAGGGGCAGAGAGAGAGGGAGACACAGAATGGGAAGCAGGCTCCAGCCTCCCAGCTGTCAGCACAAAGCCAGACGTGGGGCTCGAACCTGTGAACCACGAGATCGTGACCTGAGCCTCAGTCGGACGCTTAACCTACTGAGCCTCCCAGGCGCCCCAGATGTCTGATTCTGAACCCTGTTTCTGACATGCTCTGCAGACCCTGTAGACGAGTGAAGGCTTGTTAAACCTCAGGACTCTAAACCTTGGTTCTAGCATGTGTTTAGGAAAGTCTCTGAAGAAATGAGTAATAGAAACCAGGTGACTTTGCCCATTTATCATGTTGTTTTGAGACTTTTAAGTTAATCTAAATCAAAGCAAGCCATTTAGTGTATTCAGATAGCAAATTTAGGTAGAATCCACAGTAAAGGTAAATGAAGCCTTAAGGTTTTTAAGTTTACTCTTTTAGCAGCATATTGTTATATACATTCCTTAGAAAGTATGTCAAGGAAAATAATTTAATGGTCAGGAGCACAGGTTTACCTTAGGTTCCTAGTTTGTCTTTCTTACCCTAGTCACCCCCTGCGCCACCCCCCCCCCCCCAGTCCCTTAGTCACAAAGGAGGAATGGAGTTCAAACTTGCCTTCTTGGGTGTTTTAAAATGACTGTTCTAACAACTGATTAAACTAGGTTTTCTAAGTGAGCCATTCCTTAACCTGGAATTAGTAAAACATTAGAATGTTTATGGCATCTACCACTGACCCCTATTTAGCAATGTAGGAGTTAATATGGAAGTTTCTGATTAAATACTGGTATTAGGCAATTCAGGAATGACAGCAGAGGCCTGGAGGGAGAAGGGTGAGCAATAGTGAGTGTGGAAGAACTGCTCCTTTTGTAAGAACATTTAAAATGAATGTTTAGACCCAGCCTTTACCTGGAAATTGGTGGTCATTTCTGGGTCAGTGGGATTATTGAAGTTTTTGCCTTATTTGGGTTTTCTAATTTTTGAGAAAACATGGACATGTTTGTTTTTTAATAAGAGATCATAATATTAGAACTATGTATTCCAAGGTAACATTTATCTGGCATGTATATATTTATATTTGTAATTTGTGCCTGTGTATTTTTTTTTTTTAACGTTTATTTTTGAGAGAGCATGAGCGAGGGAGGGACAGAGGGGGCGGGGACGGGATCGGAAGCAGGCAGAGCCTGATGTAGGGTTTGAACTCATGAACTGTGAGATCATGACCTGAGCCAAAGTCTGACACTTAACTGAGCTGCCCAGGTGCCCTTTGTGCCTGTATATTTAAAACCGCTTTTTTGAGATGTGATTCATATAGCATATAGTGCATCCATCTAAAGTATACAATTCAGTGATTTTTAGTATATTCGCAGAGTTGTGCAGCCATCACCCCAGTCTAATTTTAGAATATTTTCATCACTCCAGAAAAACATCCCTTTTTATCCAACCTTTCCTTCCTTCCTGCTCCACAGGAGCCCTAGGTAGGTAACCACTAATCTACTTCCTGTCTCTCTACATTTGCCTGTTTTTTACATTTCATATACATGGAATTATACGCTACCTGGTTTTTGGTGACTGGCTCCTTTCAGTTAGCATAATTTTTCAAAGTTCATCCAATTTAGAGTGTATGTCAGTACCTTATTGCTTCTTCCTGTTGAATAATATTCCATTGTATGGATATACCACATTTTCTACATTTTTAATTTTGCTTTCTAATTTTAATACTTCTGAGAGACTTCTGCTTCTGGAAAGATAGAGTAGATAAATTGCTTTTTGTCGGTTTGTTTTTTGTTTTCTATTTTTTGTTTTCCGTCTCGATATATCCCAGACCCAGAGCTATAGGAGCCGGCAGCCTAGAAACACCAACAGGTGCAGACAAAAACCTTTCTAACAGAAGCCTGCTCTCCCTGGCCAAAGAACCAGGAACGGGCAGCCTAAGCTTAAGACGGAAAGTTTTTAGGGGCGCCTGGGTGGCTCAGTCCATTAAGCATCCGACTTCGGCTCCGGTCTTGATCTCATGATCTGTGAGTTTGAGCCCCGCGTTGGGCTTTGCGCTGACAGCTCGGAGCCTGGAGCCTGCTTCGGATTCTGTGTCTCCCTCTCTCTCTGCCCCTCCCCTGCTCATGCTCTGTGTCTCTCTGTCTCAAAAATAAATAAAAACATTTATAAAAAAAAAATTTTTTTTTGAAATAAAGTGTCTGTGTGTAGGTAAGAATCATAAAGTGAGACCATCCCATATGGGCCTTAAGAGAAGGAACTGTGTGATGGGGCGGGGGGTTGGAGCTTGGGGGGCTCAGTCAGTTGAGCAGCTGACTTCGGCTCAGGTCATAATCTGGCAGTTCGTGAGTTCGAGCCCCGCGTCGGGCTCTGTGCTGACAGCTCAGAGCCTGGAGCCTGCTTCGGATTCTGTGTCTCCCTCTCTCTGCCCTTCCCTGCTCGCAGTCTCTCTCTCTCTCTCTCTCTCTCTCTCTCTCTCTCTCAAAAAAAAAAAAAAAAAAAAAAAAAAAAAAAAAGCTGTGACCTTGCCCCTACCCATAGCAGCAAAGGCCAAGCGGTTAGCCCAGACATGCCCTCTGGTGGTGGCCTATAACTTAACAAGTCCTTTATCGATCTGCATTGGGTGGTCTCCGGTGGGTGGCTGTTACAAACAGTGCTTCATTGCTCCTCTGTCTCTGGGCATCTGTATACATGTTTCTACAGAATAAATTTATAGAAATGAAATGGTTGGATTAATAGCATAAATGAAGCCTTCAAACGTAACTGTTTGATGGATGGCATCAAAATATGGAAACATATAGGAAGTAGCACATTTTCAGTCTACGTTTTTCTCTGTTCAGAGGGAGTGATTTCTATCCAGCCTTTCTGTCCAGTGATTCTGTCCTCTGTGCCTTCCATTTGGCAGTTTAAGCTCATCCTTTGAGCTCTTTTCTTTTCTTTTTTGGTTGTGAAATTTCCATCTAGTTCTTCTTTGCACCTTCTACTTCTTGGCTGAGTCTATGTTTTCACTTGTTTCAGGCTGGTCTTCATTGCTCCTTGAAGCACTTTTATTACGGCTGCTTTAAAATCTTTGTCAGCAAATGTTAACATCTCCCTCATCCTGATGTCCGTGTTGTTGTTGCCTTTTTCATTCAGTTCGATACAGTTCTTTGTATGACAAGCGATTCTTGATTGAAACCGGTACCTTTTCATATTACGTTAGGAGACTCTGGCTCTTGTTTAAACTTTGTTTAAACTTCCCAAACACTCAAATAAGACTTCTGTGACACTGCTGTGGAGGGGGCTGGGAGGGGAGAAGGGCAACAACACTGCCTGGTTACTGTCAGAGACGGAATGTCTACAGTGGCCTCTGCTGATACCCCAGTGGGGTGGCCTCATTACCTCTGGTTGATGGTGAATGTCTGACTGCTCTGTACTGGGCCTCCTCTCATGTGCACCCGAGCAGCAGGGGGAATAGGGCTTCCTTTTCCTGGCAGGGTTGGAAGCCCTGGCGCCCCCCTTGACCCTCTTGGCCACCATCCTGGTGAGGGCATGACAGCCTTCACAGGGTTGATTACATTACATTGGGAATAAAAATGCAGATTATAAAAAAGTTATGTGGGGTGCGATCACATATTTTTAAAAAAATTTTTAACATTTATTTATTTTTGAGAGAGAGAGAGAGACAGCACAAGCGGGGGGGAGGCAGAGACAGAGAGAGACACAGAATCCGAAGCAGGCTCCAGGCTCCGAGCCATCAGCAGAGCCCGGCACGGGGCTCAAACTCATAGACCGTGAGATCATGACCTGAGCCAAAGTCAGATACTTAACCGACTGAGTCACCCAGGCGCCCCAGCGATCACATATTGGAAAAAGAAAAGTAGTATGTACATAGAAAATAAAAATTCAGGAGAATAAGGAACAAACTAGTGAATGTTTCAAAGGTAGAGGAACTCTGACTTTCTGTAGTGTTTCAATTTTTATTTATCTTTAACATCATGAATGTACTGTTAGAAGCAGTAAAAAGCCGAGTTTTTTTTTTTTAAACATACTTTCTTAGATGCCTTTGTTAGATATACCTATGTGTTAATTTTTATTATAATAAAGAACTGGGTATGGAATAAAGGTATCTTGATTTCCAGCATATAATGCATTCCACTATACCACAATGTCCTCCTCAGTCCATTGTACCGATAGGTTATGTTCAACGTAGTTCGTATTGAAGAGTGTAATTTTGATCCTTTAACTTGAATGAATTTTATTGAAATGTTTAAATGGAATTTTATTACAACACGGATTAAAGGAGGAAGTCTTTGATCTGTGACTTCTAGAAATCCAAGTTTTTCCAGTTTCACTGTATGTGTACTTGATGAAAACATCTTTCTGGTAGCTCCCAATCTTATGCTGTTGAAAGTTCAGAAAAACTTGTAGTTGGCAATATTTCTCATTTGAATTGTCCTGAGTTTTGGCCTTAGTTAATGAAAAGTAGTTTTTCAGATCTGCTTTAAAGAGCACACATGCTTTTATTTGTGTTTGTATAAAAGAATCGTATAAGGAGTGCGGGATGTGTAACAAGCGTCAGACATGCCTGAGAGGGAAGTAAGTGCACGAAAGCAGAGGCGGCATTCGTGTCCTGACTGGGTCTTCACGCAGCGTCCCTGTCCCAGGGTGCTTCTGTCTCTACTGTCGCATATGCTCTGCAGACTGTCATAGGGGTTATGGCGCGGTGTTTCTGATCTGTAGCCAATCGCTGTTTATGTCCGGCTGGCCTTTGGTTGAATGTCTTTCCAAGTGGCTCTGTGTAACATCTTTATTGCAACTTCTCTACCAATTTAATTATTTTACACTCCTATGACAGACTTTTTGGGAAATTATAGTTCATTTCATAGAGTAAACAAATGGAATAGGACAAAGTGAGTCAGACTCGTTCTTTGGCTACCAAACTATACTGCTTTTTTAGGAAGTCTGGAGTTTGGTGTACTTTTTCTTGTAGTTATATATTGAAGTTTATTTATTTTGAGAGAGCGAGCGAGCAAGGGAGTGGCAGAGAGAGGGAGAGAGAGAATTCCAAGCAGGCTCTGCACTGTCAGCACAGAGCCCGATGCAGAGCTCAAACTCGCAAGCTGCAAGTTCATAAAATTTGAGTATCTAAAGTCACAGCCTCGTGTAAAAATATTAATCCTCAACATATACAGAAAGAGAATACCTTAACTTTTTATTATCTGCGATAAACTCACTTTTATGTTATCAGTGTTCTCTGTGTGTGGGGATAGCCGGCATCCTCAAAAAAGCAGCTTTGGGTACCATTTTGTTACATTGTATCATTGGATGACTTAGTTTTATGAACTGACTCGTGCTTTGTCCAAGGAATATCACCCTGACCCTTCCCACACCAGTGTTTCTCAGTGTGACTAGCAGGTGCTTTGCTGTGCGATCTCCTTGGGTGCCTGTAACAAAATGAGGATTCCTGGGCTCCACCCAAGCATTCTTCTGAATCACAGCCCACAATCTCTGGGTATAAGGCCCAGAAATCTTCTATCCAAACTGTCTTATTTAGGTTATTATTATTGTTTTAAATTTCATTTTAGGGGCGCCTGAGTGGCTCGGTCAGTTAAGCGTCCGACTTCGGCTCAGGTCATGATCTCACGGTCTGTGAGTTCGAGCCCCGCGTCGGGCTCTGTGCTGACTGCTCGGAGCCTGGAGCCTGTTTCGGATTCTGTGTCTCCTTCTCTCTCTGCCCCTCCCCTGTTCATGCTCTGTCTCTCTCTGTCTCAAAAATAAATAAACGTTACAAAAAATTAAAAAATTCATTTTAGAGAGAGTGTGAGAGCAGGGGAGAGAGGCAGAGGAGAGAGAGAAAAAAAAATTTTTTTTAATTTATTTTGAGAGCGAGAGAAGGTACAAGTGGGGGAGGGGCAGAGAGAGAGGAAGAGAGAGAATGCCAAGCAGGCTCTGCACCATCAGGAGAGAGCCTGATGTCGGGCTCCAGCTCACAAACCGTGAGATGATAACCTGAGCCCAAGTCGGACACTTAACCATCTGAGCTACCCAGGAGCCCCAAGAGAGAATCTTAAGTAGGCTGTGTGGAGCCTGACGCGGGAGTGCAATTCCACGACCCTGGGATCGTGACCTGAGCTGAAATCAAGAGTTGGATGCTTAACTGAGCCACCGAGGTGCCCCTTATTTAGGTTATTCTTAATCACCTTAAAGTTTAAGAACTAGACCTTCTTCAGGAAGTCAAGATTTGTGCAAGTTGCAGTACTAGAAATTAATATGAGTCAGTCTGGTGACAATTCTGTGTATGTTTTGTTTCTGATAAAGAATGATTTTTTTTTAAATTTTTTTTTAACGTTTATTTATTTTGGAGACAGAGAGAGACAGAGCATGAACGGGGGAGGGTCAGAGAGAGGGGGAGACACAGAATCCGAAACAGGCTCCAGGCTCTGAGCCGTCAGCACAGAGCCCGATGCGGGGCTCGAACTCACGGACCGCGAGATCGTGACCTGAGCCGAAGTCAGCCGCTTAACCGACTGAGCCACCCAGGCGCCCCAAGAATGATTTTTATTATTTTTTTTAACCAAGCTTAGTTGTAACTCTCCCATGCTGATGAGGGAAGGGTTCTGGGATCCTCCTTTTATACCCGTGTGTTCTGTTAGTTGTGTTGTGTTTAATCGGTTAACGACTTTATTATTTTTTTTTACTCCACCCTATTTCCCCATTAGTTTAGGAATACTTTACTAATGCAGCGTTTTACTGAAATGGCTTCTGAATATTTTGAGAGTTACTTTAGGATAATAAATAGTACTTGAATCATTCATCTTTGAATGAGTTGTCGAAAGTTATTTCTGGCTTTTTCCACCCTTTGTGGTGAAGAGGACTGTTTCTCCCTAGCAAGTGTTAGAATGTTCTCTACCAGTATGCTCTCTTTCCCCCCTCCTGTTTCCTGCTTCCCCTGTCCCTGCTTTGTAAACTTGGGGGCACATGTGATGGAATTAAAGATTTGTCCCACTGATTTTTAGGAAAATTCTACCTCATCATTGAGCTTGGGGAAGTCATAGTCATCAGCTGCTCCATTCACATTAAGTAGGATTACAAATAGCTTATTATAAAGATATCTTGGTATTCTCTTGCTCCTGAATGTGTAAAACAGGATATGGGATTTTTATAATGAGTGTTTTTTAGATGGGGAGGGGTTGGTGATGATTTAACTTTTTGGAGATAGACACACCTGTAAATTTCCCTCTTTATGTTGCCTTGTAAAGAATACTGTCTCATAGAACAAGAAATGACTTACGTTTCATACAGTTAATTAAAAGCAAATAAAAAGCCTCAAACTAGCTACATTTTAAGCAGTCGTTTTAGCCATATGTCCCAAACGACTGCTGTGTCGAACAGTGGTGATGCAGATCATTTCTACCCTTGCAGAAAATTTTCTAGGGTGGTGCTATAGTAGACTGGCCATCTTTAAGAAGAGAGGAGGCAAATGAAAGACAAAATAACAGAAACCTGAGTTTCCACTCCTTCTTCTGTAATGCAACTTTTGCTATCTTCTTGGACCCCTGATTGTAAGTCAGAAGAAAGTCTTTTGTTTTGAATGTCACCCCTCTGACCCTGGTTTTCGATGTTGATTTCTGTTTCCTAGGCTGGGAGTGATGGTGAGAGCATAGGAAACTGCCCCTTTTCCCAGAGGCTCTTCATGATTCTGTGGCTCAAAGGAGTTGTATTTAGTGTCACAACCGTGGACCTGAAAAGGTAAGATTTTGTTGTGGTTGGAAATTAACTTGAGTGTATAGTGTTTTCAGTTTGAGCCTCTCTCCTCCCTATGTATGTATATGCTCTTTAAAGGAAATACATTTATTAAAGTTCAGCTGATTTGTGGACAAATTTAACTTGTGTAAGTATTATGGATAACTCACAGTATCAGTAAATTGCATTTACTGGCCACTCAGTCTTTTTAGGAACTTACTGTATGCTTACTCTTAACTTCAAGACCAGCACCAGGATCTTTGACTTTCCAGTGTAAACGTGGAACTATGAAGAACTTTCTAAGCAGACAGCTTCTTCATTTAAAAGGTGCTAAACTCGTGGTGTATATTATCTGGATCCTTCAAGACAAGAGTGGGATTTTAGGAGGACGGATACGACTGTGGGCTATTTTATTTATTCTCCTTTACAGGGAACTGTCTGTAATATGATTTTAACCATATTTGGTTAAATATAATTGTGAAATAAGAGCCATTATCCATGGCCCTGTGATTATTCTTGCTCGGTGAAGAGTTGTTTCTAACTCTGCCTCCACAGGCCCAAGTGGAGAGGACTGGGAAGGGCCCTGATAGGTAATAGGCTCCTTGTGTTCAGGAGCCCCTCTGTTCTTCCTCGGCAAATAGGCTCGACGTGAAGAATATTTACACTTAGGGGAAAAGAAGAGATTGGTTTATTTATTAAAAAGAATTTTTTTTTTTTAATGTTTACTTCTGAGAGAGAGAGAGCACAAGTGGGGGAGGGGCACAGAGAGAGGGAGATGCAGAATCCGAAGCAGGCTCCAGGCTCTGAGCTGTCAGCACAGAGCCGGATGGATGCGGGACTCGAACCCACAGACTGCGAGATCATGACCTGAGCTGAAGTCGACGCTTAACCGACTGAGCCCCCCCAGGCGTCCCGAAAAGAAGAGATTTAAATCAAGGGTTAAGAGCAGTGATAACAAAAGGAAATCTAGGATTGGGCAGTGGAAATGTATGCCTCTTGCACACATGCAACAATATGGCTTGTTGCTCATTTTTTTAAGCATTATCAGTCACGAACAGCGTCCAGGAAAAAACATGGGTGGCAGAAGTCATGCATGTTATCCCTCTGGGCGTCACAAAGCGAGAGTTTTATCATCCCGTTTCCAGTTCCAGGCTAGCATTCCCTGCATTTCTGTCGGTAGCTTAAACTTTATTCTTTACTTACTGCTAGTGCCCTTATTTGAGATTTTGGAGTCTTAAAATCTATTTACTGAAAATAATCCAGGAAGTCGTCCAGGAACCCGTTAATTATGTGTATGAAGGCAGAGGTAAGGTAAGCCTTTGGGGACAGTAAGAGTTAAAACTATAGTCTGTTTCAAAGGTGTGCCCACCTCACATTGGACAGAGCTGTTGGAAGAATGAAATAATTCAAGTAGTTCCCCTTCTATGACTGTTCCCCCCCCGCCACCCATGCATTCAAAAAGCAAGTTTCCCAGTGTAACTTCTAAAAATAGACCATGCTACCAGGCACACACCCTTACTGTGTCTTAAAATACACGGATTTCTCCTATTCCATTTTTGGCTTGGAGCAAGTGAGTTGGCGGCCGTGCTTCGAAAAAGCCTTCTTTGAGCAGCTCAACACAGTGCGCGATTGTGGCACAGACCAGCAACAGTGCCATAAACGAAGGGAGTCCGGTTCAGGAAAGGAAGTGAGCTCATAATGGCTCTTTCACTCTTCCTGTACAAACCCTTGGCGGCATTATTTCTGCGCGTGGATTGATATTTGAGGATGTGTATGTGTCTCAGAGTAATACACCCTGCGTGTGAAAAGTGACACGTGGCAGGTAGGATTGAGGGATTCAAGGCTCCCTCCTCAGTGAGGATCACCCCCCAGAGAAGGTGTCTGTTTCTGTCCTGCTTTGCGTGAAACCAACAGCACTTGACACTGGAGCCTGTATTTCGTAGTTTCCTTCGGAAATCTTGGGTCTACAGTACATCCAAAACCTTCTCAAGGGCAGTTATACGTGTATAAGGAGCACCTGGTAACGAATCCGTGCCACCTCCAGCCCCTGGTCGGCAGCTTCCGCTTCGCAGATACCGTCGCATCTAGGTTTGGTCTTTATCCTTCCAGACCTTTTCAGTGAGTTAAGACACTTAAAGTCTTGAGTCAGATTTAAAGAGAGTGAACGCTGGCTCAAAACATCGTTGTGAAATGAAGTTGTCACAGAGGAATCAAGCATCCTGTAGTAAAAAAAAAAAAAACAACAAAGTACCTCTCACAGTCTGTTCTTAACTTTAAAAACTTTAGACAGGACCGTTTCTAAAAAGCTGCGGGGGAGAAAATGCCTACGGTGCTGATTTTCCTGCTTTTCGCGGTAATTGTCTAATTCCTCGGTGAAGACTGCCGACCGCCCCACAGACCGGTGGAGAGCAGTTGGACTCCACTGAGAGCTATTTCGGGGCCCACTCTGTGCTCTGAAAAAATTATTGTTCCGTGACATTTCATCCATAAGAACAAGCCAGTTTCTCGTTCTGGCAGTGTATGACACGTTCTCTTTGAATCTCAATTGATGTTAATGACCGTGCTGGTGGTATTCATGAGCCCCTGCGAGGCTTAGAACAATCCCCCTCGGCTTGCCTGCCAGTGCTGCCTTAATGCTTTAGTGGGAGTCATTCCTAAACCTCATTTTCTGTTCATGCTGCAATTGTATTGCAGAATTGGAGATTAAAAAAAAAAAAAAGTGCTCAGGCTTCGGAAGGAATTTGGGCTTTACATCAGCCACCATTTAAGCATGATCTTCAGATGAATAGAAACGAAAATATTAAAATTGGGAGTATATTTAAAGGTGTTATCACATGTCATCAAATGGGGAGCAATGGATTAGGGATAGAGACCTGGTTCCGTGTAGAGAGAGCCCTGTCACTTATTTCCGTGGGACCTCGGGCAAGATGGCCTGTCTTCTCTGGAGGTCAGTTACCTTGTTTCTAAATTCAGGAAAAAGGAAGGAAAAAATGAGATTTCCCCAGTGTCTACTGTGTACCCAACGCTGTTCAGGGTACTTTTTACTACTCATCAAACCATTTTCAGACACTTCTGTTGAATAGAACTCATTGTCTCATATCATACTGGCTGGACAGGTTTGTGGCAGTGATGAAAATCTTTGAAGACTTCTGCTACCTTCATTATACTTAATTATAAAAATTTTAAATCAACGATTAGCATCTTTGGAGCACAGATAAGCCTGAGAGGCAGGTAAGGGGAGGAGAAAGAAGGAAGAATGACAACAGTAGACTCCCCATCCCCTGTCTCTCTGTCTCTGTGTCTCTCTCTCTCTCTCTCTCTCTCTCACACACACACGCGCGCGCGCGCGCACACACACCTGTTCACATGCTGAGACCCTGACTTGGATATATCTAAGTGTGGCCATATTTTGTCACATGTTTGTTAGGTAAGCTTTTCTAGTTTTGGGGAATGAGAGGAGAAATGAAAACGTTAAGAAATGAACCTTTTTTTTAAGTTTACTTATTTATTTTGAGAGAAGATGCACGTGCGGGAGGAGCACACAGGGAAGTGGGTGGGGGAGAGAATCCCAAGCAGCGGAGTCGGACGTGGGGCTCAAACTCATGAACCGTGAGATCATGACCTGAGCCCAAATCAGGAGTTAGACGCTTAACCGACTGAGCCACCCAGGCGCCCTAGAAATCAGCTTTTTGTTGTCAAAGTGGTGGTATATTACCAGTGAATAAAATCCCTCCTCTGTGATGTTCTCTGAGAAAATAAATAAATTGGAGAAGACTGCTTTTAAAAATTATGGGAGATATGGGGCGCCTGGGTGGTTCAGTCGGTTAAGCATCCATCCGACTTTGGCTCAGGTCATGATCTCACGGTTTGTGAGCTCTGTGAGCCCACATCGGGCTCTGTGCTGACAGCTCAGGGCCTGGAGCCTGCTTCACATTCTGTCTCCGTCTCTCTCTGCCCCTCCGCTGCTCATGCTCTGTCTCTGTCTCTTAAAAATAAATAAACATTTAAAAAAATTTATTAAAAAAAAGTCTGGGAAATACACGTTTCCATTTTCCCATTTCCACCGTAACCTCTGAAACTTGCCTATCATTTGCATTGTCATAAATGATTTCCTTCTGCTTCACATGCTGATACACCATTCGTAAGGGACTGTGTAAGACTCGCTTGTAAGTTGCCATAATAATAGCATAAAGTTTTGGATGATTATTAGGACAGTTTAAACTTTAACAATTTTGTAATCATTTAACAAGTTACCACGGAGCTATAAAACTGATAGTTCTGCGTGTTCTTGAGAGGCATTTATAGACTCAGAACAAAATCTGATTTCTAGATTCTTCAGGTAGTTTGCTTTTGTTATCATGTCTCTGTGATTCTACCCTTCTGAAAACTGTCTTCAGCAAGTTGAGAGATCAGTTTGGTTTCCAGGTGGTGACAACAGTGTGAATGACACATGCAGAGAGACTAAATGGAATGGAACAGGCCAGCCTTTTAGAGCAATCATCCATTGCCTGCTACTGGCCAGTCAGGAAGGTACAGACTCCATTCTTTCCCTTTGTAAAGTTGACTTGAGCGACACGAAGCCCTTGTTACCACGACAAATCAAGATGTGTGTCTCATGAACGCATTATGAATCATATGTACACCCCATGTGTAGTGTTTTGAGCGGGGGGAAGGGTCAGAAACACGGAGAGAGAGAGAGACAGACAGACAGCCACGGACAGTCATAGAGCGAGAGCTCCACTGCCACGTCTTTATGTTCTTTTTCAAAATGACTTCAAAGATGGTAAATCCTGTTGAGGTGGTTAAGAGCTGAATTAGAAAAATGGATTAATGGTGGAGGTACTTCTAAACTTAGCATAAACTCTATAAACTGTGTTGAAGAACTCTCTTAAGAATTATTGAAGTTGTGTTTGAAACCAGTTCGTGGGTGCTGTTTTGTTTTAACATGATTGATCCACAGATTGACACTAAAGTAGACGAAGGTTTGGCAGCATACCACATGTAATCAAAAGAAAATCCTTTAACTGGTTGAATTGGGACACATAGGCAAATGCTTAGTAACTGGGACCTTGGCGCGTATGTTTTGGTGAATCCATGACTCATTCATTCAGTTGGTGACTTTAGTATTAGACTATAGCAAACCTAGAGAAGAATAATTAAAAGGAGTACAGTGTTCTGAAACCAAGGATTTTTGGTGTTAACTTTTTTCCCCCATACTTGCCATACAGTGTTCAATCTTCTCTTGATTTGTATGGATGAATTTTATGTCTTGAAAAGCAGTACCTTCAAAAGGAACTCAATGAAGAATATAAGGTCTACGTACTTAGTATTTTTGTTTTCTCCATTTAGTGGAGTCAGCTAGTTACAGATAGGTCATCTTTAAGAACCGGCTCCAGTGTCCTAGGACTATACTGTGCTCATCTTCTAAGAAGCAGCTGGACCTGAGTCACCTGCCCGGTGTTCTCCAATTGTTGCAAGTGTACTGAATTAACTTTCAATTGAAGTTAAGCCACTTAAGTTGCTTAAAGTATTAGGTCCTATGAGGTTCCTCCTCTGTCTCTTGTATTCGTTTGTTTCTCTTTATTTTTCCTTTTCTTCATCTAGAAGCAAAACGGGAGAGAATAGAATATGTTTGTCCATCTACTATGACAAAGAAAAAAAAGACTACTCAGATAAGTAACATTAAGAAAAAAAGAAAAGACACCTCAAACATTGAAGAGTATTTGTGCTCGTATCTCAAAGCACGAATTATATGCACTTTGCTTTTTCTAGATGTCACTTAAGGAAAACATTTGAATGGGCTTGAATGAATCATTGAGTATTTATTAAAGGGCTTTTATGAAATAAGCCAAGGATGGCCTGAAATGTTTAGCCGTTGCCTGTGTTTCAGTTTCATGTCTGTCACGCTGCGCTTCTGAAATGTTAAGTTTCTGTGAAGCATCTGTAAAGTGAACCTTGTGGGTCAAACAACACCTGAGGCCTTGGAGTGCCAGGGGAGATTCTGCTTGGTTGATGACCTGATAAAGCTTCTAAGTCACCTCAGTGTTTGCAACTTGAACATTTATTTGAAGTCCGCTATTCCGTCGAGAGGCATTCAAGTTTCTTCTCAAATTTGCTTTCACTTGGGGTAAGGACCTAACATGGTTCTCCTTCACGTCAACACTTAATCCTGGAAAATAGTTTCGTCACCTTTGGTTTTTCAAAATCTAGATAGGCTTTTGGCAGAAACAAAACGGACTATCCACTAGTCCCTAATATGAACAGAACATTGGTAATCGCGTGCCTGGTTTCACTTCACTTATAAGCCTCTATTAATCAGATTTCTTATTACCAGTCAGCTAATGCTAGATAGCCGGTTCTGAACCATCAGACTCAAGTAGAGTTTAAAAACTGCCTGTCTCATCTCCTGCAGCATGCTGTGTTAGCGTGCTACTGAAAGCCGTCATGGATTTCCTTTGCGTACTTTGGTTTAGTTCGGTTTCATAGGCCTTATTTGATTTGATCTTCACAGGCAGAGCAGGGCTTATGTCCGCAGTGCAGAGGAGGAAATCCAGAGGCCATGATTTCCTTAGTCACATAGCTGGTGGATGGATGGCAGAACTATTCAATTTGAGACTTGAACCACATCCTTTTGATTCAGTCTTTGGCTCTTTCTTCTCTGCCATGCCAGCTTTATCCCTCCTCTAATAAATTTGTTTGGAGAGCTAAAAGCTGTTACAATTTATTATAGAAGTAATAGCTGTTACTTATTTTGCTGCCCTCCCTCCATGTTGTTTTAAGGCATCAGTCCCTTTCTTCCCCTTTGTCTAACTCTACCCTGTTCATGAAAAAATTATTTGTGAAACACACAGACGTATGTTGTTATTACCTTACATTTAGGCATTAATCGACTGCTAGTCATAAAAATGCGGATGGGTAGGTTTTATAACGTGGGAACAAAACAAGTCTTTTTTTTTTAACTTTAAAATGTTGAGATTTGAAAATAAATTGTTTAAACCCTGAACTGTTAGGGTTTCTGGACTGTTGGTAACGTACAGGGTCTTCCCGAGTTGAGCAGGAAATGGAGGGTAGCTGGGAACAGTCGTGAGCTGTGAGCTGGAACGTGAGAGGGGGCTTGAAGACCAAAGGTGACACGGCCGTGGACCTGCCGGGCCCGTTGGTGATCACAGATGAACAGATGGTCAGGGTGAGGCGTGAAAAGGAATAACTGAACAAACCAAAGAAATGACGCCTGGAAAAGGACCTGCTCCGACCTGGATTCTTACATGAGTTCGGGAGTCTCACAGGCTACGCCACTGCTTAAGTATGTGTGCAGCCGGAAGACTGCTCAGCTCTCGTGATTCCAGTCATTTTGTGCTCAGCTTTACCTTTTCAGACCAAAGTATGCTCAGGAAAGGAATCAGAATTGCACATCAAATCAGATTTTGACTTTTAAAAGTCCTCTTTTAGAGCTTAGGTTCTTACACAAGTCATAGAAAATGCGTCTTCTTTTTCTTTGGCTTGAAAGGGAGATGGGCTCTAGAGCTTGGGTTGAGGGGGCTTGGAGTTAGAAAATTTGGACTAAGCAGACATTAATAAGTCTCTTTGTTTTTGGAATGTAGTCATAAGGAGATGAAGTGCTTTCTAAACCTAAATGGGGGTGTAGGGAGAAAAAAAAGGAGAGGGACAGAGAAGGAATATGAATAAGACCAAGGGAAATTGATAAGCTGGGATGAGACGTTGGGGCACACACTGTTTTAAACATTATTTTCAGTGACAAAGTATTTCACCTTCATGATGCATTAAAAGACATCCTTTAAGGGGCATCTGGATGGCTCAGTTGGTTGAGTGTTCTACTCTTGATTTTGGCTCAGGTCATGATCTCACAGTTCATGGGTTTGGGCCCATGTCTCTCTGTCTCTCAAATAAACACACACACAAAAAAAGGGTGAGCTTTAAAAACAAAAGATATCCTTTTAAATTCTGTGCATTTGTGATAGGGAAGGGCTATAATAGTATGTGGGGGAAAAGTTGCTTGAAGCAATATATTGCTTTTTTAACATTTAAGTTTCTTAAGGTTTATCTTTTTAATTTTGAAACTTTTCAAACA
Organism: Panthera tigris; assembly: GCF_018350195.1. NCBI lineage: Eukaryota > Metazoa > Chordata > Mammalia > Carnivora > Felidae > Panthera > Panthera tigris. The sequence goes on from NC_056667.1 coordinate 18,353,575, forward strand.
TACACAAGAATAGAATAAACTTCCCCACAACTTCAACTCAGTTATCAAGATTTTACCCATTTGCTGTGTCCCTATTTTTTCTAATAAGTTTCAAAGCAAATCCCACTGTCATTCCAACCCTGCACCCTTCACTGTATGTCTCCAAACAGTAGGGACATTTTCTTACCCAACCACACTGCCATTATCATGTCTAGTCCCCAGCATATGATCCGATCTCCCTGGTTGTCTCCATAGTATCTTCTTTCTTTGGCTGCTTTCTTCAAATCAGGATCTAAACAAATTCTACTCATTACATTTGGTTGTTATGTCTCTTAAATTTTTCTTAATCTGCAACAGTCCTTTCCAACCCCCATTTGTGACTTTTTTCCCTCATGCCATTGACTGGTGGAAATCCATTCCGTTGAACTGCAGAACGTCCCAAATTCTGTATTTGGCTGATGGCTTCTTTGTGGTATCATTTAACTTTGTTCAGCAACTCCTCATGTTTCCTGCAAATGAACTTTTTGGTCTCAGAAGTCCTTTATACACTTAAATTATTTGAGGACCTCAAGGAGCTTTCATTTGTGTGGGTTATATCTGTCAACTTTACTGTATTAGAAATTAAAGCTGAGAAATTAAAAAAACATTTACTAGGTAGAACAACCATGAACCTATTATTATCACAAAAAATATGTCTTAAAAAATGTATTTTCCGAAACAATGGCATTGCTTTCCATTTTTGTACATCTCTCATGTCTGCCTTCATAGAAGACAGATTCTCATATCTGTTTCTGTATACGTTACCTTGGGACATCACACACCAGGTAGTCTATGGATAACTCTGTAGGCATGAAAGAATGAGGGTGAAGAAAGTAAGTGACGTGTTAGTATTATGAGAATGGTTTTGACTTTATGGACCACCTGGTGAAAGGGTCCCCTAGACCGCATTTTAGAGACAGCTGCCTTAAGAGACTTGATTCTAGATTCAGGGTCAACTTTTTTGTAAGAATACCTCCTAGATGGTGATGTACGCTCCGTATTTTATCATTAGGATCACACTGTATTGGGTCATATTATTGATTCTAGGATTCACTGATGGGTTCAGGCGAGCCACTGTGATTTTTAATAGGGTGGTACCAGTGTTCTGTGGTATTCGTACCTGTAAGTATCCAATTCTGCCGTCTTTATCAGTGTTCTACGTATTTTCAGTTTTCCCTAATTAATAGGAAGGAAATGTCGTCATAGTTTCCTCTTGAATTTCTTTGGTAATTGGTTTTTTGTTTTGTTTTTACATTTTTCCACGTGTCCACTTACTTTATCTATCGTGTATCAATTTCTTTTGACTCCTACCTGTTTGACTTGTTGATGGCTTTTTAATGAATTTGGACAAAATTCTCATCTAATACGTATTTTAAGCCTTTCCTGTTCGCTATCCTGTTTTGCCCTTTCTGTGTTGCATCTTACTTTTGGTTATGCTATCTCTTACGTACTGAAGTCATTTTGACTGGTGATCTCTTTCCTCGCTGAGAGTGGACTTCTAGGAAAGTGGAAAATTGGTAGCACTGAATTGGAATCTTGTAGTTGGAAAAGGCTGTATGAATCAGCTGCTCTTGTTCCGTGTTTTACAAAAAGAAAAGGAAGACCCAGAAAAGTTACGGTTTACGCCATGTCTACACAATGAGCGGGTGCCATAGACCCACCAGGGGACTAGAGACCGTTTTCTCTCAGTTCTACCACCGTTTCTTTTTTTGAAATTTTTTCGAAATGTTATTTATTTTTGAAGGAGAGAGAGAGAGAGAGAGCACGAGTGGGGGAGGAGCAGGGAGAGAGGGAGACACAGAATCCAAAGCAGGCTCTAGGCTCTAAGCTGTCAGAACAGAGCCAGACTTGGGGCTCGAACTCACAGACTGTGAGATCATGACCTGAGTCGAAGTCGGACGCTTCACCGACTGAGCCACCCAGGCGCCCCTCTACCACTGTTTCTAATAAGCACTTCCGTTAAATTTGGAATGAGAATGGGGGGCTTGTCTTTTGGTTAACAATCAAAGATTTCTGATTTTCTTACTATGAATTTTATGCTTTGTGAAGGTTCGCGTCTTATTAGAAGAGCAGTGCAGCTGTTGTACTTAGTGGAAAAAGTACTATTTCTTATTCATTTTTACATACTTTAACATTTAGAACCACTCTGAGTATTTAAAGTATTGTTGCCTTCCCAGAGTAGAAAATGATCCAGTTTTGACCACTGTTTTGCCCAACAGGAAGCCTGCTGACCTGCAGAACTTGGCTCCTGGGACCCACCCACCATTTATAACTTTCAACAATGAAGTCAAAACGGATGTAAATAAGATTGAAGAATTTCTCGAAGAAGTCTTATGCCCTCCCAAGTGAGTATCAAAGAAAATGCGCATGGAAGTATTGCCATCTCTTTAAAGTTTGGTCTTTTCTGGCCCTTGGGGCCCTTTCTCCGGATGGTCCTGGGGTCAAACTCTTACAGCAAGCATTAAGGGGCAGTGGCTGGGCTTCCCTTCATTCATTATAATTCATGCTCCACAGACGTCAGAACTGGCTTCTGTCAGAACTGGCTTCTGGCTCGGCCAATAAGCCTAAATAAGAGTACACACTGAAGGCGGGTTTGAGACGTGGGAGCTACGTTAGGTTAGCTCTGGTTATTTGAGGGGTAGTGGTCCCAAACTGAGAAGTTTGGGAAGGAGAAGAGATGGAGAGAGAGGTTCAGATGGAACCTAGCCAGAATGGCTAAGCAGGAGTGTGGAATACGTTGTTGGGGGATTCCTCATCAGGGCATTTTATTTTATTTTTTTAATTTTTTTTTTTTCAACGTTTTTTATTTATTTTTGGGACAGAGAGAGACAGAGCATGAACGGGGGAGGGGCAGAGAGAGAGGGAGACACAGAATCGGAAACAGGTTCCAGGCTCCGAGCCGTCAGCCCAGAGCCTGACGCGGGGCTCGAACTCACGGACCGCGAGATCGTGACCTGGCCGAAGTCGGACGCTCAACCGACTGCGCCACCCAGGCGCCCCCCTCATCAGGGCATTTTAAAGGTAGCTGTCTAAAGCTGTCACCCAAGGGAATTGACTTCAGACTGTGTCCCTGGGATTCAGTTTTTATTTATGTATTTCTTTGAGCTGTTATAGATTCCCAGGCCCTGCACATTAGCCCACGTGGTTAATGATTTTGAAGTACTCAACTATATTTCCTACAATGTGAGGTACCCTTGAGGGACAGATGGACTGTGGTGACAGTTACCCGCATTGCACATGTGCAGTGTTGCATCCTGCTATAATCCTGGCATAGGTTCAATGCATTATGGATTTCTTTTAGACTTTTCTGGTGCCATCATCCTGAAAACAGAATTGTTTTTCTTCTGGCCTGGGGCTTTCTTGCTAGTTGATCTGACTTTTACTCTCCATATCCAGATAAATTTCCCAGGAATGGGATTATTGGGTCAGAGGGTTCTAAAACAATTGGTTCCTCAGAACTCACTCGCTCATTTATGCTACAACCAAAGCCCTCTGAATACAGTAGTGAGTAAGACACAGTTCCTACCCTCAGGAAGCGCGATCCATTATGGATGGAGAGGGGGTGGTGGCATGGTGAAGGGAAGTGAGTGGAGGCAGGAAAGGCTTTAGAAAAGAGACAATACCTGGCTTAAGCTTTAATGAACAAAAAGTGGCATCCTGCAGGTGAACGAAGGAGAGAGATGGGCAGTCTAGGCGTTCCACAACTGTAGCGACGATTTTCATTATTCCTTCTTGTTGTTTTTCTCAGAGGGAACAGACATTAAGATAATAGATAATAGTAGAACTAATATCAAAAATACTCAAGTTTCTTAGCATTCAGTGCTCTGTGAGACGTCACAGCTTCTTGAATCGGACCTGGAAAATACACATTTTCACTTTGCTTTTTATATACAGAAATTTCAGCTTCATTTTGTTTGGGCATGTTCACAGAGATACTCTAACCAGAGATGGTCTTTTTTTCACTTTAAATAATTTAAAACTTGGAAAACTTTCTAAAAAAAAATCAGTAAAGGAAAAAAAAAAAGTATCTGGAGATCTTTCTGTCCTAAAAGGTTCACAATGTGCTGAATTCTCTCTAAGGGTATTTTTTAAAAATCATTTTATTTTTTTTTCATCATGCTGAATGTACTCTTTTTTTTTTTTGAAATGTTTATTTTGGGAAAGAGAGTGAGAGCGCGCATGTGCACAAGTGAGCGGAGGAGAGAAAGGGAGAGAGAGACGGAGAGAGAGGATCTCAAGTTGGCTCCACACGGCACGGAGCCCAACACAGGGCTCGATGTCACAAGTGTGAGATCATGACCTGAGCTGAAATCAAGAGTTGGACACTTAACCACCTGAGCCACCCAGGGGCCCCCTAAGTGTACTCTTTAATCCCCATGCCTTATTCCCATTATATTCCTTGTTTTTGTGCTGTAGTTTATATTCTGAAGAGTTTCTTTTTTTAATTTTTTTTATTTTTTTCAATGTTTATTTAATTTTTGAGAGACAGAGAGAGGCAGAGTGCGAGCAGGGGAGGGGCAGAGAGAGGGGGAGACACAGGATCCAAAGCAGGCTCCAGGCTCCGAGCTGTCAGCATGGAGCCCGATGCGGGGCTCAAACTCACCAACCCTTGAGATCATAACCTGAGCCGAAGTCAGCACTGAACCGACCTAGCCACCCAGGTGCCCCTCTTCTGAAGAGTTTCTTTAAATTTCACTCTGTAGAAGGGAGTATTTTTTGATGTTGCTGATGGCTCTGCTGTTTAAATTAACCAACGTTCAAGTGCCAATTATGTGCCGTGCGCTGTGCATTATGGATTATGTTTGTGGACGATCTCTGTCCTCTCAAAGACTTTATGGAGAAACTGAGGGCGAGTAACCTACGTAGCCTGTCCATGGTCTTACAGTCACTGGTGGCAGAGCTGGCTCCAAAGCCAGGCCTATATGACTTCCAAAACCTGTGTTTCCTCTATTTTCTTCCTTCTAGTTTTCTCCTCTTTATGTTGTTGAGCTTGACTTTTATAAAAGAGGTGAAATGTTAAGTCTTTAGTTGGATTGTGCTTTAGCGAGTATAAAATTGTAGGCTAGTTCAAGTTGGGAGGAAGGGCAGGAAAGAAATCAAAGCTTCCTGTGATGAGCCCGTGGGACCGAAGGTGTTTGTCAAACTTAATTCAATGAATCCTGTTTAAGAAATAGGTGAGGCTTAACTTGTGATGAGTTTTTATGTATATGCATTGGAAAAGCACGTTTGGATGGGCAGGGGCTTCCCCTTACTGGGCCCTGCGGCCCCTACTGTGAGGTGCTGATGAACAGCAGAGTCTCTGTTGGGCACAATTGTTTCTGGAAGATGAGCAGGAGGAGGAAGGAAGTTCTTTCCCGGACCACCACGGGCATCCCTTTCCCTTCCTGTGGTGTTCTAGGGCGTTCAGGGACTGCCCTGGCTCATTGCCTTTCCCCTCAAGGACAAGAAGGTCTTTAGTCCTTAACTACTGCTGACCCTCCTCACTCCCTGATTGAGAGCCTTGGTGTTTCTAGACTGGATGAAGAGAAAAGGCAGAGGAGTTGCCCAAGCTGGCAGACCAGAAGCTAGCATTTCTAATAACATGTTTTTGGCATTTGATGGTACTGAGAACAGAGTGTTTTTATGTGAGCACTTCTGATTCGATCATGACAAATATAAATACAGGCAACTGTTTGTTCTAGAGTTGTTTAGAATTTAGTGAAAAGCTTAAATCCAGGAATTTTTTTTTTTTTTTTTTTTGCTGGTCTGTTAACCAGCATACATAGAAGAAACTTTCTCTTTCTTTTCCTCTGGGGAAAGTATTTATAAATATATAACTAATTCCCCTTGCTTGAATTAAGGAACTACTTTGCCAAAAAAGCTTTCAAAAAAGCTTTGAAACTTGGGAGTTTTAACTGAAGCAGACCGGTATACTTGGCTAACTTACTGATAAAAAAAAAAATAGAAGGATAGAGGAAGTTAGATAATTTTGGAGATGAGCTCTGTAAAGGGTTATTCTTTTTTTTTTTTTTTTTTTTTTTTAATGTTTGTATATTTTTGAGAGAGAGCGAGAGAGAGCAGGGGAGGGACAGAGAGAGAGGGAGACATAGAATCCGAAGCAGGCTCCAGGCTCTGAGCTCTCAGCACAGAGACTGACCTGGGGCTCAAACTCACAACAGTCGAGGTCATGGCCTGAGCTGAGGTTGGCCGATCAACCAACTGAGCTGTCCAGGCTCTAATCTTAAACCCCTAATCGTGTTTTTGTTGTTTTTTTTTTAAAGTGAGAAATACAATGAAAGTTGAATTTACAGGGATAATTTAATGTGTTGTATACTCAGACTTTATTCTTATATTCACATGAGAAAGAAAATGCCTGAGATCTTTCCTAAAAGGATGGGAGTATTCATAGCTAGTCTTACCATTCACAGTCTGTGATGTAATACGGAATAAAGGACTGATCTGAAAGTCTTTGTACCCTGGATGCTCATCCCCGTGGTGTTGCTGACAGGTAGCCTTTTGTTAATTACTTGCCTTCCTTTTTGTTAAATGTTGAAATGAAGGTTCTCAGTCGAAGTTTTGCTTTATCAAGCTGTTTGGGAAAGTGAATAATGATGAATTGTTAAAATCCAGTATTTGAGGAAACGCAAAATGAACTGGCAACTGATTTTGGACCTCTTGGTTTAGAATTTGCTTTATCTTTCAGAGACCCCAATCTGTCCTAAAACAAAAGCAAAAACAATACTTGGAGACAGGAAACCTGGGTTTTAGTTTGCCAGTACTTTTAACTAGTCTAGGGATTTGGGGACCAAGAATGTAAGCTTTCTGGAATAGAATTTCCTTTTAGGCAAAATGAGAATTTGAGGTGGTCTCTTGTAAGTATTCTGTCGATTAAATAGTACAAATTTAATGGTTTGTCTTGGAGAAGAGTAGGGTATGCCTAACTTGCTTTAGAGGACAGTTTTTTATTTTTTAAGAATCATAATAGCATCTGTTTTCATATGGTTAAGGATATGCTGATTGCAAATCCTTCTTCATTCTTCCCTGTTAATTAAAATAGGTCTTTAGTAAATATGCCTCTGTGTGCTCATCATTATATCCCCTACACCTACAATAATGCCTGACAGTGCAGGGCCATAATAATTAGAATAAATGAATATATGTGAGTAATGAATATATAAATGATCTACAATTTAAGCCTACCTTCACGCCTCTTATTTTGAGAATTAGGAAGTGAACTTTATTAGAAAAAGTAGGTACAGCTAAATATTGGGTGGGGAAAAGAAGAATAATTATGGAAACTTGGCTAGAGGAAAACATAGATGTATTGAAGAGGCACGTAGGTTCCTTGCGCTATTTTTTGTTTGGAATGAATCAATGAAGTTACTGTATTACAGGCAGTAAAAACATTTAAACTGGAGGCTGTTGTTTTTATACTCGAGGGGACTTCAGGGAGGTGAACCTGGAATTAACTCTTTCAGCCCAAAGCCAGGGGCAAAAAAAGAGAGAGAGAAAGAGAGGGTAAGGTTTTCTATAGTTAAGAGGGGAAAAAAAAATATTATATATATTATTAATGTAGTATACATTATACTGTATGAAATTCATCGTTCATTGAAGAATCTGTTCTGTAAATATTTCTGTTTATAAGAGACATCTTTAAGCTTAACAGTTGAGAGTTACTAAAATGAAAGACAAATGGAGCCTATGAGTATTCAGTAGATACTTTATAATCTCCTTACCCATGTAGTCCTCTGTCCAGATTTTTAGATGTACCTGTCCCTGATTTCAGAATCGCAGATGTAAAAAAATATGAATATAAAAGCTAACCAGAAACTATAGCTTGCAAGTAAATTAAATTTCTACCTAAAAATACCTCACCTTCATTTTTAATTTTAAAGAAGTGGAAAGACCGCATCCTAAAATATCTGAGGAAATCAAAGTTCGTAGTTTCATGTCAGATTTTTCCCAAAGTCTTACTCCCCCAGGCCCACTTTCCAGGGAAATTTGGCAGGGCCTTTGAGGAGATGAATCTGTCTTCCTACTGGGGTGCTGATGGTCTGAATTCCTGTGGCCGCCAACTCCCTGAGTGCGTGCGACTCCGCCCAAGGGAAGAGGGAGGAGCTGAGCCTTTTCACATGTATTTTCCAATTTGAGCAAGAAATAGACACTGAGTATGTGTGTTTGGGACTTAAATATGCAAAATACACATCTGTGTGTGTGTGTGTGTGTGTGTGTGTGTGTGTGTGTGTAAAGTTATGTCTCATGTCAAAGTAGACCAACTTTGTAACAACACAACAGAACACTTGTTAGCAAAATTACGGGCAACTTCTCTTCCTGTTGCCCAGTGCCACCCTTACAATGTCTAATACAGGGAAGGTTTTGGAAAATCCCGAGCGTGGGATTGAAGTGAGCGGTCCGCTTCCTGCTGTTTTTGTCTTGACCAAAATGCCTGATCTTTCCCGCTGTCGGGATTCTCTGGCACTGCCGCATGGGGTGGTTCAGGGCAGGGCACACACCAAGAATCTGGTTGGCATCTCTGTTTCGAGAAAGCTCCGTAGTTAAAATGTGGCTGGTGCAAGCGGAGGAGGGGACTTTTTAACTTGACGTAACACTGGTTGATGGAAATTCCTGTCCAGATAGCCAGCCACACATCACTAGTGGCTACCCTACTGGGAAGTTCAGATATAGAATATTTCCTTCATTACAGAAAGTTCTTTTGGACAGTGCTGCTCCGGAGCTCTCTTTCTAAGACCCGCATTGGCTTGGCACCCACCTCCGAGCAAGCAGACTGTTTCCCCAGCGTTCTAATTTCTAAAATGGAAGTGAGCGCGGATGCCCTTTGCTTGCCAAGAATATTAATATGCGAACAAAAACACTGTGCAGAGCTTTGTTTCCTAAGGAAAAAACACATCTTAAAAATACCATAGAAAACAGATGATGGCATTTCTTAGAGTCATAACTGTTAGAAGATGTCTAGTAACTGCTAGCACGATGGTTTGTGGATTGAGAGAACTCAGCGCTAACAGATCTCTGGAGGATCTTTCTAATCCTTTATCACCTTTTCCCGCCAGGTACTTGAAGCTTTCACCAAAACACCCAGAATCAAATACTGCTGGAATGGACATCTTTGCCAAATTCTCTGCATATATCAAAAACTCAAGGCCAGAGGCTAATGAAGGTAAAAAAACAAAACAAAACAAAACAAAAAACCCCACAGACTACTGGATTACCACTGCAGATAAACAAACCAAAAAACCCCCTCGAATAAATCCAAAAAATCCCGTTATACGGTGATTATAAATGGTTACTTTGGAGTCCAGATAGTCCCATTAAGTATTAAAAACTGGCTTTCCAAGTTGATTAGAGGTTGTCGTTTTCCTGTCTGTGGCTACTGGTACAGTGCCTACCATATAGTGGATGTGTGATAAAATGTTTATTGAACAAATTGTTTCCACAGTCTTCTGAGAAGTTACCATGAAGGGGAACTACGCAAAGACTTAACGGTGCATCAGAAACCATGGATTCTGTGGTTGTGGTGGTTTGGAATAGACTGATTTAACTTCATTTAAATTATTACTAAATCTTTTGTTTATTCTTGGGTGCTGGCAGCCTAAAGTCAGCCTGGATGGATCTTTGTGATACTTGTCCTTTTTAAATTTTTTTTTTTATTTTTACTTTAAAAAATTTTTTTAAGTAGGCTCCATACCCAGCATGGGGCTTGAACTCATGACCCTGAGATCAAGAGTTATGTGTTCTTGCCACTGAGCCAGCCAGGCACCTCTATGATAATTATCCTTAAAGAGCAATTTTGGGAGGGACTCTTAAGAGGGCATTTATACTGGGGAGTATAATTCCTAATTTCTTGCATCCTGAAATAGGATTTTAGTTTTAAGTCATATTTTCATGGTGAGTATTGTTTAGGGTAGGTAGTACAGATATAAATTCCTTCTTTTATTATTATTTATTTTTATTTTTATTTTTTTAACGTTTATTTATTTTTGAGACAGAGACAGAGCATGAACGGGGGAGGGTCAGAGAGAGAGGGAGACACAGAATCTGAAACAGGCTCCAGGCTCTGAGCTGTCAGCACAGAGCCCGACTCGGGGCTCAAACTCAACGGACCGTGAGATCATGACCTGAGCCGAAGTCAGACGCTTAACTGACTGAGTCACCCAGGTGCCCCCAAATTCCTTCTTTTATTTATTAAAGGACACTATCTTATTTCATTTACCGAAACTATATATGGTGAAGGGAGGTCTTTTTGAAAGAGGGTCCATTTAATGAACCTTGTCTTAACTATACCATTCAGTAATTTTTCTTTTTCTTCTCTTTGAGAAGCATCAAAGCATCCAGCATCGTTCTCTCTGGATAAAACTCTGTGGAGAGAACGTTAGTGTTTATTAATTAAAAGTAATCACAATACCTAAAACGCCAGCTCCTAAAGACACTTGAATCCATCGTAGTTTTAGACAGTTTGGTAGCCTGGGTGAGGTTCTTTTGGGTAGAAGTTTATGGCTACAAATGAACAAGGACACCAAAGGGGGGAAATAACAGTGCTGGTTAAGCAAGAATAAACATCTTTTAAAAAGTTGAAACACTTGCTAATTTTCTGATGTTATTTCAGTAGGCAGAGTTCCAAGCTATTCAGGCTTTTTAAAAAATTATTATTATTAAATTTTAAAATTGCAGCAGTTTATAATTTAGTATTGAATTTCAATGGTTTCTGGGATAAGATTCACTGCATGTGATGTTTTCCTACAAAGGGAGGGAGGGAACAGTCTTAGTGTCCAGCCCTGGCTTGTAGCTATTAAATGTGTTCCAGTAATTGCCTTGGGTTTGGGAGCACTTTTCCTAAGTAATTGGCTTTTTTCCTGGTGGATGTTTCAGTCTAAGCCTTTTAGATACTAAGTAAACAGTTACATTGGAGCCCCTCCTGTCCACACACAGTATCTTCTGTTGTCCCCTTCCTTTATCCAGGTGACTCTTCTTTCCGTGAAACTGCCCTTTGATATCCAGATGCTCTTGCCCGCATTTCTTTGAACTCTCAGAGTTAAATTCATAATGTTTTTATTTCTCCACATAGCCTTTGGAAACTGGAGGGTGGTTGAATTTCTTTTGACACTTGGTGGGGAGGAAAGGGGAAAAAATATATTTGCTTAAACACACACACGCACACGCACACGCACGTGCATGCCAAACAGTTGCTTTGGGGGATGGGATGGAGGGGAGAGAACAGGGGAGAAAGTGACTCACTTAAGTATAACTTTGTATTCTATTTTTTCCTATCAATTTGTTACTGTCTTAAGTAGCCACCTACACTTACTGTCCTTAGAATTGTAACCACTAAGAACAAACAACATAATGGATCAGACAGTGCATAACTTAGAAGGCTTTATATTAAATTACCTATTGGTAAATAAGAATTCCAGTTGCCAAGCAACCTTCCCCCATAGGGCCTGTCACTGCCCTGGGACTTTAGAAAACAGTATTCCAAATTACTGTGGAGCTTACTGAGTATATGCATATATGTGTGTGTGTGTGTGTGTGTGTGTGTATACATGTTTCAGATGTCTTATCTGTCTGTTTAGTGCAATAAAATGCCTTAAATAAGCCTAAGAAATTAGTGCTTCTCCTTCTTCCCCCAAACTATAAACTGCTTATATGGAGATGAATTTGTCATTTTTACACAGTAGATCGGGTAGGCAAGGTTTTGATTAGTTTTACCAGCCTATTAAGTATTTTACAAAACTCAGTATGTTTGAACAGTTTTAAGACCTTTTAAGACCTAATTCTAAGTGAGGGATTAGATGTCTAGATACTGCAGTATTGGGCCAGTGAACGAGAAGGGTCAGCACTTAGATTGGGTAGAAAATAAACAAATAGGGTTTAAAGAATACAATAAAGGGAAATATGGTAGGCCTGGAGAGAGGGAGGAAGGGAGCAAGGAAGAAGGAAGGAAGGAAGGGAGAGAAAGGTTAATTCTTTTGGTAACATGTCCAAGTTGATTGGGAGAAGATTTGTGTAATCTTTTGAAGCATTAAAAGAAGTTAATAGTCATTCCTCTCATGGGAATGAATTAGGTAGGACTTGTCCAGATCTACTTTTTTTTCCTTCAGTTCTGGGATTTCATTAATTTGTATAAATTATTAAGTTCCCAAATGTAACTGTTTAATAGGTAATTTATTAGGGTGTTGGTACTTTAGATAATAGTCTTTTTTTAAAAAATGTTTGTTTATTTTGAGAGAGGGAGAGAGAGAATCCCAAGCAGGCTTGGAACTGTCAGCGCAGAGCCTGACGCAGGGCTTGATCTCACTAACTGTGAGATCGTGACCCGAGTCGAAATCAAGAGCCGCTTAACTGACTGAGCCACCCAGGCACCCTGATATTTATAATATTCTTAAGAGTTCAATGAATTGGCAGTGATGAAACCCGCCATTATATGTTCTGAGGCATATTTCATAGTGTCCAAATTCCTATTTTTAAATGGAGGCAAGGGATCTCTGTAAGTTCTAATTAGTTCCTTTTTATTCAAAATTCATCTTTCCTCCCCTCTTCCTTGGCTGTCGTCCCCCCCCCCCCCCCCCCCCCCCCCCCGTGGAAGTGTGTGGAATCAGAGGGTGGTTGTTCACCATTGTAACTATGTAACCGAATTGTAGATTTAATCATCTTTAAATACTCATTACCACTCCCTATTTTCTACTTGGCCTTTAAAAATTGTGTAAGATTACCCTTTATTGAAATTAGCATGATCGTGTTACATTTCATGCTTCCTGCCTTGCATTTACTCATTCAAATTATACAGTGATTGAGTAATGTATGCTTACTAAAAAAGTTACAATAGTTTAGAAATAAATTTAATGGAATTTCAGTGTCCTTCTTAATAACCTTATATAAATTCTTCCCCAACAGTTAGTATTCACCCTTTTTTCTATGTAATTTTGCAAACATTGTATATGAGTGTGTATTTATGTGTGTTTTACATTCTGCTATTGTCTTTTTCACATATTATGTTGTAGAAGTCTTCCCATATCAAAAAACATAACAAGCGTTATGTTTCAAATGTTGTAAATTTAGGATATTTTATTTTTCTGTTGGATACATTTGAAAACCAGTTCAAGAAAAGGATGAATCTAGAGTAGCTTGGAGATCATAGATCTACCTCAGTTTTTAGAAATGTTGCTTAATGTGTTCCATAATAAGGATTTTTATTTAATTATTTCCCTGTTGATAGTCATATAGATTGTCTCAAGTTTTTTGTTTTGTTTTTTATTATCACAAACAGTGATGCCAGTCACCGTGTCCTTGTGCTACATTCTAAATAGGTCAGAAGGTTTTGTTCCTCAAAAGTCCACACCAGTTTATATTCTCACTAATGTGATGAGTATTCATTTCCCCACACTTCTGACCCTGGCATGTGTGTGCGTGTGTGTGTGTGTGTGTGTGTGTGTGTGTGTGTGTGTGTGAAAATTTTTGCTATATTTTCATAGGCAAGAAAGGATGTTTTGATTTTCAGAATTAATTTAAAACTAATTGTATGGCCTCTATTGTAATTAAGTACTAATTTTTTTTGGAGAGCTTTTGAAATACCTTCGTAGAGATATCAGCATTACCACAGGAGGGGTATTAGAGTAACAGTGCTAAGACAAGAGCTACTTTCTCATGGCTTGCTATTGCCTTCTAGTGGTTAATGTTGACGTTTTCTTTCTCTTAGCTTTAGATTCCTTCGTGGTTTGTCTTCAAAATTTCATTACATTTATTGACTGATGCTCTGTAGTACCTCTCGGCACCTCTGTTTTTCTTTGTTTTGTTGGGCTTCCTTGTGTTGTTTCATAAAAAATGGAATCAAAGTAATTCAGCGTTCTTTGTTTTCATTACTATACCCTTTTTTCTGAGATTCTTAATGAATAATCACATTCTAATGAGGTCCAGCAGTTCAACTTCATTGTGGATGCTTTACTAAGTCCAAAAGGATGGAAAGAATAGTAATTGTAATGTTTGGCTAGGTTCTTAAGTTTAGTCTGTGCCTTATTATCTCTGGGACGATAAGCATTATGTTTCAAATATTGTAGATTTAGGATATTTTATTTTTCTGTTGGATACATTTGAAAACCAGTTCAGGAAAAGGATGAATTTAGAGTAGCTTGGAGATCATAGACTTGCCCAGACTTGTCATTCCCCTCAAGTGCCATTGGAGACATTGTTTCAGTGTTTGAATTCAGGCAGTATTCTCCTCCATAGAGGCCGTGACTCTGTTCACTATAAACCCATCAAAGAACAAGTCATTGTATCTAATGTGTATTTATTCTGTGTTCATTGATTTTGATAGGAAGCATATTGAATCTTTGTTTTTTATTTATTTATTTATTTTTACCATCCTGAGATTCTGCTGGCCCGTCCCCAGCCCTTTTAAGTATAACCGTGAAAATTTTTCCATCAAGCCCTGGACTCCTCACTAACCTGCCTATTTCTCACATTTCATTCTCTTGTTAATTTATAAATTTGACATTTCAGATGACTGTGTGCATGGTGGTAACTTGGATGTAATCAAAAAGTTATATTAATTGCCTTTGAATTTTTGATCTATTTTTAAATGGCTTAATTCCTTGTTACTTCCATGGTTGCAGTTGAGTTCTGCTAACTCCTCAACTTTATTTTACTGGGTTCTAGTGCCCTCCTGCTTAACTGTTTGCTCTAAGAAATAAACTAACTTGATTCCGGCTATGGCTGGAGTGACCTTTTATTAATAAAATAGGTAGTTCTTTGTTCTGGAGCTTGTCCCCTATCGTTTGACATACATACATTCCAATTTGGTATTTACGTAAGTAAAAAATTTTTACCGTTTCTTCTTTACATTTTAAAATGGCTCTATGGGGCGCCTGGGTGGCGCAGTCGGCTGAGCGTCCGACTTCAGCCAGGTCACGATCTCGCGGTCCGTGAGTTCGAGCCCCGCGTCAGGCTCTGGGCTGATGGCTCGGAGCCTGGAGCCTGTTTTCCTATTCTGTGTCTCCCTCTCTCTCTGCCCCTCCCCTGTTCATGCTCTGTCTCTCTCTGTCCCAAAAATAAATTAAAAAAAAAATATATATATATATATAAAATGGCTCTAATGTTCCTAGCAATACGCAGTTCCTGCCTCTGTTTTCAGCTTCCCACAAAGATGTAATAGGTACAAATATCTCCACTTGTCTGACTTTAAAAGTATCTATTCTACATTTTTACATGATTTCCTTTTGAACCCTCTCCAGACATTTAAGAAACTCTAAACTTTTATGCTTCGTTGTTAGCCTTTCTCAGTCTGGGGCAGATGTTGAACAGGCATTTAATTTGTGCTTGACTAGAGTGCCATAAATTTTAGACGATATACAGAAGCATAAGACACGGACTTCACCTTCAAAGAAAAAATAGTGTGGTCGGGGAAACAAGAATATAACGTATTAATTGAATAACAAGAATTAGAAGGAAGGAGTTCAGGATTTAGTAGACTATTAGTTTAATATAAACCAGCCCTGAATTAAAAAATTTAACAGTTCTAAAAAATCTAACAATGCTCATATTAAAATACTGAGCATAACTAATACATATTTTTAAAAAGCATATTAAAAAAATGGGTGATGGGCACTGAAGAAGGCACTTGTTGGGATGAACACTGAGTGTGTAAGTGATGAATCCTGGGAATCTACTCCCGAAGCCAAGAGCATACTGTATCTATACCCTGTATGTTAGCTAACTTGGTGATAAATTATATATTAAAAAAGAAAACGTTTCAGGTAGAGTGGAAAAAAAAAAACCATATTAAAAACTACAAGGTATGCAGTTGTCAGATACTGACTTTAAAGTAACTTTGGGGCGCCTGGGTGGCTCAGTCAATTGAGCGTCCAACTTCGGCTCAGGTCATGATCTCGCGGTCCGTGAGTTTGAGCCCCGAGTCGGGCTCTGTGCTGACAGCTCAGAGCCTGGAGCCTGTTTCAGATTCTGTGTCTCCCTTTCTCTGACCCTCCCCTGTTCATGCTGTCTCTCCCTGTCTCAAAAATAAATAAAACGTTAAAAAATAAAATAAAGTAACTTTAAAAAAATGTTTATTTATTTATTAAAAGTTTTTTTAAGTGTTGGGCGCCTGGGTGGCTCAGTTGGTTAAGCGTCCGATTTCGGCTCAGCTCATGATGTCACGGTCCGTGAGTTCAGCTCAGGGCATGATGTCATGGTCCCTGAGTTTGAGCCCCGCATCTGGCTGACAGAACATGAAGCAGGCTCCAGGCTCCGAGCTCTCTGCACAGAGCCCGACATGGGGCCCGAACCCACTGACTGCGAAATCATGACCTGAGCCGAAGTTGGATGCTTAACCGACTGAGCCTCTCAGGCACCCGTCTGTCCTTTCTCGATGTACAGTTTTGTTTCCAAGCTCTGTTGGTTTTTATCTCCTAAGTACCTCTAAAATCCATTTATTCCTTTTTATGTCTACAGCCCCTTTTATCCAGCTAAGACTGCCATCTTTTATCTGGACTGCTAGGAAGGGACCAAGGGATGAGTGGGTGGGACTAATGTGGAAGAAGACGTTTTGGGTTAGGACATATTTATGTTGCTGGTGAAATACCTAATATGTAGCATATGAAAACTTTGTCTTTTTCTCTAATGGAACCAAGTTTATTCAAACTTATACAACCGTATTGATTGTCACCTCAAGGTATTTAACTTTCTTTTATGGCCAAGCACTGGAGTCATCAGTGTGAGCTCGTCCATTCAGGGTGTGGGGGGCGGGGGGGTGAAGGTAGATTGGGAAGGCAGAGGATAAGAAGGGATGATAGGAGAGCTGTCTGTGTTATTCCACAGTCCTCTCCAATGACATTCCCACCCCCTCTGCTGAAGGTCCTTAACCTTGATCAGGTATACAGGGGTGGCTCTGTCTCACTTAATTTCTGAATTATAACAATCATAGCATCTTAATCTACTTGGCTGAAGAGCCCCCTGATTCAGTATTATAAATTGAACTCACTAATCTGACCTCTGTGTTTTCCATGTTATTATAAAATGTGCTATTCTTGGCTTCTTGTGTGTTACATGACAGTGCAGAAACTTCGGGTTTTCTGCTTGGATTGTCTGTATTGGAGTTTCTTAACACGTTTCTTGGTGATAAATCCAAATATTCCTGGGGAAGCAGGCGTTAAAATTCAGGGCAAGAATCTCCGTCGTGGCAAGATTTTATTCCCTAGATTTGAATTAATAGGTTTTGCCTTTTCTCACTCACTTTTCTGGTTTAAACCTCAACTGTGTTGGGCCACAGTGTATTTGTAAGTGGGGCGCTTAGTTATTAAGTTTTACGGATTCCGGTTTCTGAAACTGTCCTGCTTGTTTCTGTATTTATCTGAACAAATGTATTTGTTTGTCTCATACTGGCCCCATGTAAATAAGCTCCAGGAGAGCAGGAACCTTGTCTGTCTAGTTCAACATTGCTTCGTGTCGGCGTAAGCATTTGATAAAGTAGTTACGGGCTGGAAGAGTAACGCTTCTATTTTGGGGCTCGGGTGGTTTTCCTTCTTACAGTATCCCCATCTTTCTTTCAGCATTGGAGAGGGGTCTCTTGAAAACCCTGCAGAAACTGGATGAATATCTGAATTCTCCCCTCCCTGATGAAATTGATGAGAACAGTATGGAGGACATTAAGTTTTCTACACGTAAATTTCTGGATGGCAATGAAATGACATTAGCTGACTGCAACCTGCTTCCCAAACTGCACATTGTCAAGGTAGGTCTATGGGATGTGGTGTCACTTTGCAATTAGGGGGCTCTTCTCTGTTTATTGAGATAGCGCTTTCTTTGTGTGTGAAATTTCCTCGATCTTCTGTATATGACCAGGAACCCCCAGACAGTAGAAATTAATGCTATTTAGGCAACGGTTGAAATGCCTTAGAGTTAATTAAATGGAAAATTGTGTCTTAAAATTGAGGCATATGAGAAAGAAGAATATTTTTTCCTATGACTGCATAAAAATTTAAAAAGGTAGCAGGTAACTTGGAATTGGAGTTTGCTACACAAACTTACATTGTCAGATTCTGTTCTGTGATCATCTGGTACGAGGCAAAAAATATTTACTGAGCGTTTCTTATGTAAGACATTGTGCTACCTAGAATAGGAGTAAGCACTACTTGTGCAGTAAAGGTCAAGACCAAGGAGAACAGACGTCTCAAACAGCATGTGCGCGTTAAGGTATTTATCGACCAATGGCACTTGGCTGTCTCCTCCCTGGATCCCCAGAGCAGGCGTTTACGGTCACTGTGACACTACTGAAGTTCTGATGTCGTGTGCAGTCCTGTCATTATTTAAAACTCCAGTTAGGACGAAGGTGACTTCTTCTCCAATAGAAGCAGTTCTCAGAGATGGTTGGAATTCGTTTGTCCCCAAACTGGAGATATGTCTGGTGTACAAGTCATGGAAAATAAATGTTCACTTTCGATCTCTTTGTGTTTTCAGGTGGTGGCCAAAAAATATCGCAACTTTGACATTCCGAAAGGGATGGCTGGCATCTGGAGATACCTAACTAACGCTTATAGCAGGGATGAGTTTACCAACACCTGTCCCAGTGACAAGGAGGTTGAAATAGCATATAGCGACGTAGCCAAAAGACTCACCAAGTAAACTATCACTTATGAGAGAGATGACTTCACGTCTTCCCCTAAGAACATGCTTTTCCTAACAGACTGCTCCTGTTCCTATAAAGTAGAAATCTTATTTTGCATGAACATGCAGTTATTCAGGATTAGGATCAAGGATAGACCAGGTATAGTAGCTGTCTTTAAGTACACACTCCTAAGCAGTATTATGTTAAAATTCTGCACCCTGCCTCCCCTTCCTGCCCCTGCCCCTTCCCCTGCCCCCCATTTGGGGACACTCCATCACGCTCTTTTCACTTTAGAGGTCGTTTGCCATCCTTCCGGAACCCTCACTGTTGTGTCTGTTCACTTTGTGTAGACGGCGGAACTTTGAGTGTTGATGTGTGAACATAGTAACCGTGACCTCCTCAGTCAGCCCCCAGCTGGTGCACAATGCGTGGTACAAGGAATATTTATGTATGTTTGGAATTTTAGAGTGTTTCGTATATGAAGGGATCGCCACCATATCAGAATACCACCATATCAGAATACCGCCTTATCCGTCAGTTTCGGGATGATCTGTCCTGGGTGTGCTCCCACCAGTGAAGAGAGCCTTCCACAGAAAGTCACTACAAACTTTGCCGTTCCACTTTTGTACGTGGGTTTTTACTTTTGCCCGAAAGCATTTATCCCTCAAACCAGTTGTAACATCTGACACTATGTAGAAGCTAAAAGTTTAGAGAGAGAGAGATGATAATTCTCAAGGTCTTCCTCAAGTCCATATGAGAAAAACCAGTGGGCACCTGCTCTTCTGTCTAAATGTGTGGTGGATTTTTTTTGTGTGGTTTTTTTTTTGTTGTTCTGGGTTTTGTTTTTTTTTTGTGATTTTTTTTTTTTTTTTTTTTTTTTTTTTTTTTTTTGTATGTATTTTGCCCAATGCCATTCATTTAGAACCATATTGCTTTCCTCCTTTATTTAAAAAGCTCCTTTTTAGGTAAGCATAGACCTTGCTGTCTGTAGATCTTTTGAGCAACACTACATAAACTGATCTTTAGTTGATTTTGCTGTCGCAGTACAACGATTTGTAAAGATTAACCCTCACAGATATTAACCGAAGGAATGTCGGGTGGGTTTGTCAAAATGGCAAGTAGAATTTTGTTTCTAAAACATATTTAATTAATGTGGATCATCTAAACAATGCACTTTCCACCCTATATTAAAAACAAGATAAAACATACGTTACGAGCTTTCCCATTCCACTCCCGTTTACTGTTAAACTTTGGGTTAGAGGATGGTTCGCTCCTTTGGGACTAAATTGTAGTTGTGATGGTGAGAACGCATTTACCGAGTTTTGCCTAATCTCAGTCATTGTACGTCTTTCAATTAAATTTTTCTAAAGCCGCACTGAGGGATAGCACTCTGCATGCTTGTTTTTTAGATTGAAGTCCTAAACCAGGGATGGTCTGTGCTGTGACAGGGGAGGATGAACTTGGCAAAAATAAAACAAAAAGTCTGCTATGTATTTATTCATTTTTTAAAAACGTACTTTATAAATACTGCTCCAAAGACCATGGCTGTGACTCGAATACACTTTTGGTAATTTTTTATACATAACTTGTTTAAGAAGTGCTATTTCTCAGAGGCTGTTTTTGGAAATTCAAGTATATTACTGCTTTAAAGTGGCGGTGTTTCCCCCCACTTTGATGTGGTAACATTCAGTAAGCACTGGTGTTATGGAAGCAGCCTGATTTCTATAAATGTACTGCATTTTTATCCGTAATTGCTTGGTGTAGAAGGATGAGCTCCGTATTGTCTCCGTTCGGCTCAGGGAAGTTTCTTTGCCTTACCTTTCTTAGAACTCCTTATTGGTGATCGAAAGTTTGGGCACCCACCTTTTTATAATTAAATATCGGATGACGACTTACCTGGTTCCAAGAAGAGCACTCAGGTTATCATTGAGAGGTTCTATAGCCTCAGTGGGTGAAAATGTCACATCTGCACCGGGACGCACATTGCCACTTCTCACCTACTTTCTAAGTGGTAAGTTGGCATTCAGGTGATACTGAGCCGGGCCTCGCAGCCTGAAGTATGAAAAAGATTCAAGAGAAGGGGGTCTGTTCTTCCAAGTGAATGGTGGCCTCGGTGCAGAGGAGAGGGTAATGAGGACAGCGGCACATTCCTCAAAGTAGAGCGATGGAAAACACATTCTGAAATCCAGTTGTGAAGTATTTCCACTTTCGATATTTATTCTCTTCAGTGTCTTTTAAAAATTTATCCCATGATTATACTTGGCTGTCCCTCTGGATACCTAAGGAAGGCAGGTTTCTCTCTTCTGATTTTGATGTAGAAAGACCTTACTACTTTATCAGGGAAGATAGATAAAATTGAGATTGGCAAATGGACAAAAAGCTAGTAAAGAGAATAATCCTAGAACATTTTTTTTAATCCCATTTTGTACTTGTGGAAAGGTCATAGCTTAAGATATTGGGAGATATTAGGACATAAAAGTTTTCATGGCAATTAGTGTATGATTTGACATAATGTGGATCATCTGATATTTATTTCTACAACTACTGAATCATTTCCCCCTTCATTTAAACCCCTTACCTTCCCCTTCAACAAGATTAGATTCTGAATGGAAACTCTCACTGTTTTCCAAGGAATTCTGAGACATTTTTGTGTTTAACAGTTGGAAAGCTCTTTATTTCAGCAGATATAACTTCCTTTTTTTTTTTTTTTTTAATGTAGATGCAGATATTCTCTAGCCTTCTTTTATTAGGATTGTTGGCTTTTGTGATGAAAATCATATAAGATTTGATTTCTTGGTAACTCAGCTTACACAATTTATGTTTAAATTCTTGAGCAATCTGTATGCAATTAAGAGACTTCTGACATTCTTACACTAAGTTGATCAACTCTAGAGTTTAGGCATTTTAACTTCTGTTGAGTTTTGAATCTCTCCAGAGTTACGTAGATAGCTTTTATTTCTGTACATTTAAAATCTCCATTTAGAAAATATCTGCAAGGTAAAAAAATGGGAAGAAATAGCAATGTATTTTTTCATGAACATTTTGATACACATTTCATCAAGTTTATTGATTAACCATTTTCTTATACTGGTTATAGTCAGTATTTGATTCTGAGAGGGAAGTATTCATTATTGATACACTGTATGGGCTTTTTAAATTCCATCCTTTACAAATGATCAAGATTGGAGCCGTCAAAATTATATTTTTATCATGGAAAAAATTTCAACTCCCCAAGTCATAATGTTGAACAGAATTGGAATATTTTCTTTAGAATTACTTGAAAAGGCAAATGAAAGCTTATTATAGAATGCTTGTATTTTCTTTTCTCTCTAGAACCAGTATATTGCTGGCAGCTATTGTATTAAAAAAATAAAGTATATTTTCACTATCATAAAAGGTTCTTTTTTCCCCCCCCCATGAAAATAAATAGTAACCTGGGGTAAAAGTGTTTTACTTGAGACTACTTTTTTCCATGAGTGGGTGATTTGGCACATTTAATAGATTAAAGGGGGAAAAATATAGTCATCTCAGTAGGTGGATAAAATAATTTGATAAGAACTTTCATAATTCTCATTCTTAGCAAAATAGGACCAGCGGCAAAAAAAAAAAACAAAAAAACAAAAAACGTTTAACCTGGTGAAGCCATCTAAGAACCTATAGCAAATTTCATACATAGGTTGCCTTTTATCATGGCTATTATCCAGCTACTTTCTACAGCTATTTTATTAGAAACATTCTAGCCAGTGCAGTAAAATCAGTAGAAAGAACAGGGGATGGAAAAGAAGTGACCAAATGGCTACTCTTTGCAGATGATACATACACATAAAGGAAATCCATAATAACCTGTTAGAAATAAGAAAATTAAGCCAGCTTACTAGATACAATAATGAAGAAATATAATTACTATATACTAATATTAACCATATTAAAATTAATAAACTAGTGACACTGAGTGACAATTCTGGAAAAACCTGGGTGACAGGAAAATTGGTAGGAAATTGTCAGTGTATACTTTTTTGAGCTTTGAGAAATTTGTAGCAAATATATTACCTATTCCAAAAAATAAAACTGTTTTAAAAGATAAACTATAAGCTATTTAGGATCAAAATGTGCAATTCTTTATGAAGAAAAGTGCAAAATATTATCAAAGGACCTAATAGAAACCTGCTCAATGGATAGGTATACCATGTTCATGGATAGGGAGCTTAAGAGTCTTTGAGTTTCAATTCAGTCTCAAGTAATTTATAAATTCAGTATATTTTCCCCCAAAATCCCAAGTGTGTGTGTGTGTGTGTGTGTGTGTGTGTGTGTGTGTAAACTAGATGAATGGATTTTAAAAAATTCATATGGAAGAATTAATGCCCCTCAAATAGCCAATATATGGAAAAGGGAAGGTAGGCTAGTAGACTTGCCTAGTAAGACATAAAGACTTAAAAGCTTACAGTAATTGATGGGTAGGTTATAGTAGGTCACGACAACACAACATTCATACTACAACTAGTAAAAACACCAAAATAATATTTTTAAACATCAGAAAACTGTGGAAGTAAGAAGAACTAAATGAATTGGAATTTCAGAGGAGGAAGCCCTTCTGAGGTGAACTGATGGTCTGGTAATTTTCTTCCCTGGGGGCATTTGCTGATTCTGGGCCTGGGACTGAGGACTGGGTTTGGCCCATGCAGAGGGGTTCTTCTGGGGAAATGAAAATCACAGGGCTCTTGTTTACAGGGCACACTGGAAACCTGAGGTACCCCAAATACATGACTGGATTTCTCACAGGACACTTGCTGAACTCCAGAGCTGTCCAGGGCATGCTAGAAGCTAGGCCCAGGGCTTCCAAAAGGCAGAATGAGATCTCCCACAATCTCATCATATTTAGGAGACAAAATTTCATTAGCTGGAGGGGTTTACTCAAAACACAGGAACGTAATGGTTGCCTGGCACTGGGGGTGGGAATGGGAATTGCAAACAAACATAAGGGATCTTTAAGATGATGGAACTATTCCAAATATGGATTATAGATAAGGGTCTAATGGCCACAATATATAAAGAATTCTTATAATAATAAAAGAGCAAGGATGTGAATAGACATCTCTTTAAAGAAGATACAAAGATGGCCAATAAACACATAAAAGAAGCTTAATATTAGTCATTATGGAAGTGTAAATTAGAACCACAAAAAATACCCCCTGGTGTGGCTATAATCAAGAAGACAGACAATTACTAAGTGTTGGCGATGAGGTGGAGGAATTACAACTCTCATACATTTGCTGGTGGGAACATAAAATGGTGTAGCTGCATTGGAAAACAGCCTGGTGGTTCTTCAAAGAGTTAAACAGAGAGCAACCATACGACCCAGCGATTTCACTCCTAGGTTTCCCAGCCAGGAAAATTAAAACTGTCTCCACATCTTGTACATGGATGCTCGTGTCAGTTACGATAGCCCCCAAATGGAAACAACCCAGATATCATCAGATGAATGGTTAAAAAACAACAAACCCAAACCTGTAGATCTCTATATATCTATGTGTTCATGTACTGGAATACTATGCAGCCATCAAAAAATACAGATACAAGGCACAACATGAATGAAGCTTGAAAACATTATGCTCAGCGAAAGAGCCCAATCACAAAAGGCCACGTATTTATGCAAAATGTCCAGAAGAGGGAAATCTTACCGAGACCGACAAGTTACTGGGTTGCCGGGAGTTGGGGGAGGAGACGATGGGGAGGGACTGCTGGTAGTTCTGGTGTTCCTTTCTTGAGTGATAAAAGTGTTCCAAAACTAAATGATGGCGATGGTTGTTCAGCTTTGTGAATACTAAAATATAAAAAAACCACACCGAATTGTGTACTTTGAAAGGGTGGACTTTGTGGGAAGTAAGTTATATCTCAATTTTTTAAAAGTGCGTGGAGGCAGCTCTGCCATGCTGAAGTTTTGGATAATCAGCGTTTTGGCAGCTTAGTTGCCAGAGTTAGTCACTTGGCTTTCTTTTGTGTTTGAATTAAAGTTAACAATTTAAGGGGCGCCTGGGTGGCTCAGTCTGTTAAGCCGCGGACTTCGGCTCAGGTCATGATCTCGTGGTCCGTGAGTTCGAGCCCCGCATCGGGCTCTGTGCTGACAGCTCAGAGCCTGGAGCCTGCTTCAGGTTCTGTGCTTCCCTCTCTCTGACCCTCCCCTGTTCATGCTCTGTCTCTCCCTGTCTCAAAAATAAGTAAAACGTTAAAAAAATTAAAAAAGTACAATTTAAATGTCATCCAAAATGTATTCTTAAAAGGGAAAAAGGAAAAAAAATGAAAATAAGTTTTGTTTGTTTATTGTGAGAGGGAAAGAGAGAGTGAGCAGGGAGGGGCAGAGAGAGGGAGAGTGAGAATCCCAAGCAGGCCCTGTGGTGCCAGCGCAGAGCCCGACGATGGGCTTGAACCCATCCATGAAACAAGGAGATCATGACCTGAGCTGAAATCGAGAGTTGGACACTTAACCGACTGAGCCACCCGGGCGCCCTGAAAAAAAGAATTTTTGTATAAACCACTTAGTTTTGTTCACCTAAAATGGGTGAATTCTACAGCCTATAAATTATGCTTCAATAACATGTTTTTTTTTTAAGCTAAAAAACACAAATCTGAAATTAAGAATTTATTTTATGGGTTTAAACAATAGGATAAACACAGCAGAAGACACGATTAGTGCTCAAAGGTAGGTCAACAGAAAAAAAAAAAAAAACTGAAGCAAGGCAGTAAAAAGAATGCAAAAACAAATCTACAAGGAAAGAACATGAGAGAACACAATCTAAAGATAGGTGTAATTGAAGTCACAGGGAACGGGGTAGAAGCAATATTGGGTGAAATAATGGCTGAGAACTCTCCAGACTTGTTGACATCAACCCACAGATTCATTAGCCTCAGCAAACCCCATAAGGAATCAAAACAAAGAGACCACAACATAGAATATCCTAGTCAAACTGCTGAAAACCAAAGGCAGAAAAGCCTGAAGACAGCCAGAGAGAAATGACCCATAACCTTTGAAGGAGTCACCATGAGACTAATAGCTGACTTCTCAGCAGAGATGTTGGAAGCCAGAAGAAAGGGGAATCTTCAAACTGCTGAAAAGAAAAGGAAAGGAAAGGAAACCCTACCAACAGAGAATTCCATACTTTCGTGAAAGTATTCTCAAAAGCTAAGTCAAAAGGCATTTTCACAGAGACAAAAGCCGAGAGAATTTGGCAATAGCGAACCAATGCTACCAAAGACACTGAAAGAAGTACTTCAGCCCAAAGGCAAATGACCCCCAGACTGAGGCACAGAACCAGAAGGAGGAATAAGCAATGGAAATGGTAAAATCTGTAGGCAAATGTAAAAGAATATTGACCACTTAAACAATGACGACGTCTTGCAGATACGCACTGTCGTATATTTTACTTCTGTGGAAGGAGACATTTACATATCTATATTCTGCAGAAGTATATTTTATGGAACATATAACTGGCTTACAGAAGTAAAATGTAATGAAGTAAAATAGATAACGTGCAGTATATAGCTGGTTATATATTATAAATATATAACATTGATGGAGGTGTAGTAGGAAAGTAAGTGGAGTTAAGTACTTGTAGGATCCTTACATTAAATACTGATTTAAGAAAACTACAAAACCATAGATAAGTTTTGTAATGCCTAGGGTAGCTATTACGATAATTATAAGAATAAACATCTAAGATTCAAGGGGAAAGGAATTTTTTAAAAAGCCAATGAATCCCAACAAAAGGACAAGAGGATTAAAGGAATAAAGGATCGGACAAATTGAAAAAATAGAAAAAGGTTAGCTATAAACCATATACCATGAGTAATTATATTAAATATAAGTGCACTAAACAATCATTAAAAATCAGAAAGTGGGAAGTGTTCCTCTGTCTCCATCTCTCTCTGCCCCTCCCCTGCTAATGCTCTCTCTCTCTCTCAAAAATAAACATTAAAAAAAAAGAGAGTGTTGAATGATTAAAAACAAAGTCAAAACCGAATATTTGACACATACAAGAAACCCACTATAAGGATACAGAAAGGTTGAAAATAAAGGGTGGAACAGTCAATCTGTCGACACATTAATCAAAAGAAAGCAGACATAACCATTTATCATACAAAGCAGGCTTTGAGGCAGAAAGTATTACTAGAGCCGAAGAAGGACATTTTATAATACAGGACATTTAGGGTATCCTTTTATAATGAAAGGCTTATTTACTCGGAAGATACAAAGTCCTAAACTTGTATGCATCTAACAACACAGTCTTAAATACATACAGCAAAAGTTAACTAAGCTAAAAGGAAGAAATAGACAAATGCACCATCACAATGAAAGATTTTCATCATAGCTCTCTCATAACTGATAGAAGAACAGAACCTCCCACCCCACTCAATGAGGAATTTGAATAACTCAGTTAACCAACTTGACTTGACCTACATTGGAACCCTATATCCAACAACTGCAGAACGCGCATTCTTTTCAAGTACTTGCTTTTCGAGTACTTTGCTTTCAGCAAAGTAGACCATATGCTGGCCTATAAAGCAAGTCTCAACGAATTTCAAAGAAATCCTCCAAAGTATGTGCTCTGACCACAGCAGAATTAAAATAGACATGACTGAAAGACAGCAGGAGAATCCCAGTGATAGCAAGTGCAAAGTAAGACCAAAACCTGCACTGAAATGTAAAAAAAATTAACAAACATATGTGCCTATTATGTGCCAGGAACTATTCTACCCACTTTACATACACTCACTTAGTCTCCCTAACAATCCTATGACATGGAGACTATGATTCCCATTTTGTGGATGAAGAAATTGATGCACAGGGAAGTTAAGAGAGTTGCTCAAGGTCACGCAACTATTAAGTCACAGAGCCAGAATTAGAGCCCAAGGAACGTAGCAATAGGCGGATTGTGAGCTGCAATCTGTGCAAGTGTTCCTACTTTTACTAGCGTAGACTTGGCTCCGCGAGTCCCGCCAGCCAAGGTCATTGGGTTGCCAGGTCAGCAGAGCTCCAGCAGGAGCAAATCTATTCTTGTCTGTTCTCTGGGGCAGGTCTCCGGCGAGGAGCAGAGGGTCGAGGGCCCCGGCCCGGCAGGCCCTGCCTCTCCCGGGAAGGCTTACTGCCTCGTGCTGGAGGCAACCTTAGCCTTGCCCTTGCTGGCTTTCGGGGCGCCCGTTGGGTGCTGATCTAGAAGGACCAGCAGGGGGCGCAGGCCCCCCTTGCCGTCGCTCCCCGGGCTGCAAACCGCCCGGCAGCTGCAGACCCGCGTCAGTTTGGGGAGCTGGCAGCTCGGCTCCGCCGCGTCGCTGGCTTCCTTCCTCTTTATCAGATCTGTCCCGGCTGCTGCGCGCCGTGAAGGCACCTCCGGCCTCCGCCCCTCCTTCCTGTGCCGAACGGCCGCTCTAACCTGCAGCGCCGCCCCCCCACCCCCCGCCCCGCTCGCACCCCGGGGAGGGGGACACCCCGCTTGCAAGTCAGGCGGCCCGAGGGCTTCCGCTCCCCGCGGGGGCAGAGCCCGCGAGCGCGCGATCTCCGCGCACCCCCAGCCCTTCGCGCGCCCTCGGCGGTCGGCCGGCAGGCGGGAGGCTGCAGGGAGCGCCTCGGCCGCGATCGCAGCAGGTGCGGGTGCAGGCGGGTGCAGGCGGGTGCGGCGGGGGGACCCAGCGATGCTGCCACGCCCGGTCCGGGGGGGCCCCCTCCCCCCTCCCCGCCGCGCCGGGACGCGGCTCCTCGAGCCGCCAGGTGGCGGCGCAGGGGACCGTGCGGCCGCGGGGCGGGGGCGCGGGGCAGGCTCCCCGGAGGAGGGGCCGCGCTGAGAGCCCCAGGGCGTCGTCGTCCCCGGGACGGGGTGCAAGGTTCCAGGCCCGCCCGGAGAAATTCCGTCCCCGGCCGGAGGAGTGGCCTCCAGTGAGGAGAGCCGCGGGGGTCGTCCTTCGGGAAAACGAGGGACAGCCGGCGACGTTTCTGATTCTGTGTCTTATACAGGAAGAATGGGCGTGCTTCGGTTTTTTCAAGTGATTCTTCTTCCTCGGACGTCCTCAAATGAGAGTAAATAATTTTCCTTCAACACTAGGTGCCCGTTGCTGTGTTAAAGCTTATCCCGAATGTACGTATAAATATATATATTTATTCATAAATAAACGTTTCAAATCTTTGAATCTTGTCAACAATCTATTGAGATAGGGGTGATTAATAACCCTCCCCCCACTTTTTTTTTTTTTTTTTTTTTTTTTTTTTTTGGTAAGATAACTTCAGCATAGAAAGGTTCAATTATTTGCTCAAGGCCACATGTCCAGGAATGTGATAGAGGCCATCTAGTTCCGAGATTTATCTACAGCGCTCAGTTCGATGCTGTCACTTCCCCTGCGTTGGGAGGGGCTCAGGTGGGGACTCGGGAAGGCTGATTTCTTGGCCCGGCGATGGAGCCGCCCAGAGTTCCCCTAGGTGGACTTCTCCAGTGGGATCCAGAAGGTTCGCGGCTGTACCACGCCCGGCGCCGGCCCCCGGAGCACAGTCGGGTGGGCGCCGTGCACGCGGAGCTGAGAGGTTCCAACTCTTTAAGTGCCAAGTGCACTGGCGCTTTGTTGTTTGTGAAAAAGACAGAGGGTGGGACGGGACTCTGGGGGCCTCCCCGGAGAGCAAAAGGGGCCTGGCCTCCCCACCTCCTCGGCTCAGAAATAGGCGTGCAACTGCCCGCTGCCTGCAGAGGTCACTGTAAGCCAGCAAAATCGTCCCGCTGAGGAAGACCGGGAGTTTCCCCATCAAGGGAGCGGCAGGAGGCGAAAAGCCTGGGTACCTCCGCCTTCCCTTCCCTGGAAACACCGTTAGGTCTACGAGGTCATGTCACTCTCTTAAACAGTTGACCGCAGAGAAGTCGGTCCTCGTCTCTACAGATGCTCCAAGACCCCTATGGTCCTTAGCAGACTCCTAAGGTTGCCTATGGTAACTATTTTCCAAATTGGACCGAAAGATAAAAATGTAAATAAACTGGAGGGAAGCCCCACTCACTGATTATCAAAAGAGCCTTTTGAAAAAAAGTTTATTTATTTGGGGGCGGGGAGGGGCAGAGAGAGGGAGAGAGAGAACCCCAAGCCGGCTTTGTGCGGACTGTGCTCAAAGATTTTGAGCCAAAGTCAAGGATTGGATGCTCAACCCCTGAGCTCCCCCCCCACCCCCAGCACCCTGATTAAAAAAAAAAAAAAACCTCTTGCCGTGTTCTAAAGATACCTTTCAACTTGATATTCTGACTCAACTTTCATTATCAGATGCTTTTCAGAAGATGATGGTGAGGGCAACCTGGACATACTCCAGCACCCTTGGCTCATCAATGAAGGAACCAAGGATGAGGGTCGTGCCCCGCCCCTTAGTTGATTAGTTGCAGGGTGGGGACCTCTAGGACAGTGTTCTCAGGTCTAGACAAGGTGGTGACTACCAAGCAGACACAGAGTTGCCTCTAGAAACACATCTTTTTTTTTGGTAAGTTTTCTAAAACATTTTTTCTTAACGTTTATTCATTTTTTTTTTTTTTTTTTGAGAGACACAGAGAGAGCGTGGATGGGGGCAGGGC
Source organism: Panthera tigris (assembly GCF_018350195.1). Classification (NCBI taxonomy): domain Eukaryota; kingdom Metazoa; phylum Chordata; class Mammalia; order Carnivora; family Felidae; genus Panthera; species Panthera tigris. The sequence continues at coordinate 18,383,764 of NC_056667.1, forward strand.
AGAGACAGAGGGAGACACAGAATCGGAAGCAGGTTCCAGGCTCTGAGCTGTCAGCACAGGGCCTAACGCGGGGCTCGAACTCACAAACGGTGAGACCATGACCTGAGCCGAAGTCGGACGCTTAGCCGACTAAGCCACCCAGGCGCCCCTGGAAACACATCTTGATCCCCTCTGCTTGGTTCTCAGGGAGTTCCCTGACTTCACAAGAAATGGGTTTTAACAAATAAATTATCGGGATCCAGAATCTTTATCTTCTGTTAAAACACGCTTAAGTGTATGAGATGCCCCATTCATTAAAAAAAATAACTGAAGTGCCTCCTGGGCACAAGGCACTGGCTGATGGTGAATAAATGGAGACACGTGATTTCTGCCTTCCAGGAGCTTCCAGGACCACAGGGGAGAAAAGACATAAACACAAATAACCAGGCAATAAAAGCAGAAGGTGAGAAACTATTCACAAGAGACTTAAAAGCACTATTCATTCATTCACTCCTGCGTATTTATTGAGCTTACCTTGTTCTGATTTGTAAAGGGAAAATTGATTTTCACTAGGAAAATCAATAGTATAGCAAATACGTTTATAAAAGGTTTTTAACTGTTCAAATGATTATCAAAGTAATTCTGCTCGCTGTAGAAATTTTGGAAAGTACAGAGAAAAGTAGAGAAGCACAATACACAAATTTCCCCCAAATTCACCACCAGAGGCAACCCATTCATGGTGTGTTTTCCCACCAATTGGTCAGGATTTTTTTTTTTCTTTAAGAATTTTACAGCTTACTTTCCATCACAAATCTATCATATCAGAAGCATTTCCCGCATCATCTGGAACTCTCGATCATTATAAGGCTATTTGCCCAATGCTTTCCGTCACACGGATGCATCATAATTGACTCACTTATTCCCCGACTGGTAGGGTGTCGAGGTTGTTTCCAGTTTTCCGTTATTACACATTTACATCGCCGTGGGTATCTCTGTACGTACATCTCTGACTGTATTTCAGCTTCTACGTTTTGGGGGAAATAATCAGAGATGTGAACCAAAAGTATGACCATCTCCAGAGGATCGATGCATATGAGCAAGTTATTTGCTGGGAAGTTTCTGAGGACGTGGTTTAAAAACATACATATGGACAAAGAGGAGGACCATTTTTTCAGGCTTTTTAAAAAAATTCCTTTTTAACATTTATTTATTATTGAGAGACAGAGAGACACAGAGCGTGAGCAGGGGAGGGGCAGAGAGAGGGGGAGACACAGAATCCGAAGCGGGCTCCAGGCTCTGAGCTGTCAGCACAGAGCCCGACGCGGGGCTCGAACCCACAAACTGTGAGATCATGACCTGAGCCGAAGTCAGATGCTCAACTGACTGAGCCACCCAGGCGCCTCTCAGGCTTTTGATAAATATCACCCAGTGGCTTGCAGGGAATATCTCAGTGGTTTACACCCCCCGGCCCCCAACACCGGGGCTAATGCCATCTCTGTGCTCCAGCTAGGAGGGGACAGTGTCTTTGCTAACTTAATGGTATCTTACTGCTAATTGCATTTCTTCGGCCTTTAGATAGATTGAGCATCCTTTTATCCCCCCTCCCAGTGCTTATGGGCCACTTACATTTGCTTCTTATTATGTCCTTTTTGCCTTTTTATCCATGAGTGTCTTTGTGTTTGTTTTTATTGATTTATGTGGGTTCTTCATAAATTAAGGGTTCTAACCTTCTGTCTGTGGTATTCGCTGCAAATATTCCCTCCAGTCGCTTGTCTTTTAATTGTGCTTGTATTTTGTAATCACACCAGAATTTGTTGTTGTTGTTGTTGTTGTTGTTGTTGTTGTTGTGTTTTGTAGCACGGATCTGTCAGACATTTCCTCTGTGGTTTCTTCCACAGCTTTGAAGCTCAGAAAGCCCTTCCCATGTACAGGGCAGTTGGGGAAGGGAGTTCCCAGGTGAGGGATACCAGGGGGCTTGGCCTGGAGGCCAGAGGTGACCCATTCGTGGGTGCCTGGACCGGACTTGTGGTTTGGGGCCGGACCAAGGACCCGTGTTAGCGCTGTGCTGTAGGGTCACAGGCAGGGGAGCCACTGACAGTTCTGAGCTGGGAGATGACCCGTCCTGGAAAGCTATTACGCCAAGCCCGGAGTTCACAGCTCAGTGAAACTTGAGGACTCTCGCCTCTTTCTTGTGAGTCTGCAGCCATTTTGGGATTTGAGGGTGATGTTTCTGTTCTGATTCTGCTGCTATCAGCCCTGGGGAGGATCCCCCGGGGCCCCCGGGGGCAGTTATTTCCTTACTTCACGGCAAAGTGATACTTCCTGTTCTGTTTGCCCAGCGTGTCGTCGACTCCTTCCCGCTCCTTCTCTCTCCTTCTCTCTCCTCTTGGCGAGACTCCCCGCCAATCCCCGCTAGGCCACGAACCTTGCGAGTAGGCCTCCGCTTTTCTGCCTTTCATTAAAACGGTAGTTGTAATAACCGATTCTGCTGAGAGAGACCGCGCTCGAACGATTTGTAAAATCTCTGGGAAGGAGCTCTTCTGGGTGGCCGGATTTTTGGTGACTGGAAAGCTTACTCCTTAGAGGATTGTATTTTAGTGTCTGCTTAGACACCCTGCGGAAACGTTTTACCACTTGGCCTTGTAGTTCATTCCTTTGACACCACAGTATAATGCATTCTTAAATGAAATAGTTGAACATTTAACGATGGCCCAGGGTCCCTGCTTCCCAACACAAACGTTTCCTTTCCTTTCCACCCTGCCTTCCAAGGCATGTGCGTGCTGCGGGATGAAGATAACTGGCTCTCCTAGGGTTCTGCCCTTTTCTCAGATTATAAGTGTGGTTAGTTTGCAAAATTTCATCAGGCTGTCCATTCGTGATTTGTGTGCTAGTCTGTATGTACCCTATATTTCAATACAAAAATTTTTTTTAAATTTTTTTTAATGTTTATTTTTGAGAGAGAGACAGAGTGCGAGTCCGGGAGGGGCAGAGAGAGAGGGAAACCCAGAATCTGAAGCAGGCTCCAGGCTCTGAGCTGTCAGCACAGAGCCTGACACGGGGCTCGAACCCACGAACCGTGAATAGAGCCTGCTCATAGGTGTCTAGATTTTATACAGTGCATTTCAGGTTTATGTATTTATTTTGAGAGAGACAGAAACTGAGCGAGTGGGGGAGGGGCAGAGAGAGAGAGGGAGAGAGAAAGGGAACCCCAAGCAAGCTCCATGCTGCCAGCACATTGTCCGACGCGGGGCTCGAACTCACGAACTGTGAGATCATAACCTGAGCTGAAGTAGGACGCTCAACGGACTGAGCCACCCAGGCGGCCCTCTCCATTGCATGTAAAATGATCATTTTATTTTATTTTTTACTTTTTAATTTTTACATTTATTTATTTTTGAGAGACACAGAGAGAGCACAAGTGGAGGAGGGGCAGAGAGAGAGGGAGACACAGAATCGAAAGCAGGTTCCAGGCCCTGAGCTGTCAGCACAGAGCCCGACGCAAGGCTTGAACTCATGGACTGCGAGATCATGACCTGAGCCGAAGTCGGATGCTCAACCGACTGAGCCACCCAGCACCCCTAAAATGATCACTTTAAAACATTTTTGTATTGAGGCACCTGGGTGGCTCAATAAGTTAAGTGGTGTTTTCTTTTGTTTTTTAAAATTTTTTTTAATGTTTCTTTATTTTTGAGAGAGAGAGAGAGAGAGTGAGCGAGCATGAGCAGGGGAGGGGCAGAGAGACAGGGAGACCCAGAATCCGAAGCAGGCTCCAGGCTCCGAGCTGTCAGCACACAGCCTGACGTGGGGCTCGAACCCACGAACTGTGAGATCATGACCTGAGCCGAAGTCGGTCGCTCAACCGACTGAGCCACCCAGGCGCCCCAATAAGTTAAGTGTTTGACTTCAGCTCAGGTCATGGCCTCACGGTTCATGGGTTCGAGCCCCGTGTCAGGCTCTGTGCTGACAGCTCGGAGCCTGGAGCCTGCTTCAGATTCTGGGTTTCCCTCTCTCCCTGCCCCTCCCGGACTCGCACTCTGTCTCTCTCTCAAAAATAAACATTAAAAAAAATTAAAAAAAAATTTTTTTGTATTGAAATATAGGGTACATACAGACTAGTACACAAATCACGAATGGACAGCCTGATGAAATTTTGCAAACTAACCACACTTACAATCTGAACTAAAAAGCCACCCCAGATGGAGAAGTAGACTGCTTTCAGCACCTGGGGACCCCCTCCTGACCGGCCCCAGTCACTAACCTCCCTCCCTCTCTCAAAGAGAACCACTACTCTGATAGCATAGATTAATTTTGACTGTTTTTTTTTTTTTAAGTTTTATTTATTTATTTTTAAGTAATCTCTATACCCGACTTGGGGAATCAAACTCACGACCCCGAGATCGAGTCGCATACTCCACTGACTGAGCCAGCCAGGTGCCCCGGTTTTGAATGTTTTTGACCTTCGTATCAATGCAATCACAAAGAATGTCCTCTGCTATCTGGCTTCTTTTGCTCAACATTGTGAAATTCACCCATATTGTTGTTTGCAGCCGACTGGTTCACGTTCATTGCTGCCTGGTATTCCACTGCATGGGGCATTGTTGCTTTAAAAAATTTTTAAATGTTTATTTTTGAGAGAGAGAGAGAGAGCACAAGCTGGGGAGGGGCAGAGAGAGAGGGAGACAGAGGATCCAAAGCAGCCTCCACGCTGTCAGCGCAGAGCCCAATGCGGACTCAAACTCATGAACCGTGAGATCATGACCTGAGCCGAAGTCGGACGCTTAACCGACCAAGCCCCTCTGGCTCCCTGCATGGGGTATTGTTTTTTCACTGTTGTGGGACAAGTTATCTCAAAACCCAGTGACGTCAAGTGACAACCTATACTTACTAATTTTTATTTTTATTTTTATTTTTATTTTTTCGTGATCAAACCATTCCATGGAAGGGTTTCGGGGAAAGGTCAAGGGCTGAGAAGACAATGAGATCTGATATCCTTTGCCTGGCCAGGATCTCCCCAGCTTCATGGACACCCAGCAGCAACACTTCCTCTCTCGTCGTTTCTGCGGGCTAAGAATTTTGGGACCGCTTAGCTGGGCGGTCCTGAGGTATCCGGCGGGCAGCTGTGTCGTCTGAGGGCTCGACCGGGGCTTGGGTTTCTTCATGACGCGATGCCCGGCTTCCCCCCAGAGTGAGTGATCGATCACGAGACTGAGGTTGAAACTGCAACGTGTTTCACGGCCTCTCCCTGAAAGCCACCTGTGGTCACTCCCACAATATCCTGTCCATTACCACGTCAGCCCTGCTCGGTGGGAGAGGGGACTTCGCAAGTGACGACGAGGAGGCACTTGTGGGGCCTTTTGGGGGGTTTGCTGCCACCTATGGCTACTCTATTTGGCCCCTGCAGAAGGTCAGGTCCTATGGCATCTTCTGTCACATCGTTGTGCTGTAAGTGGTTTGCTTATTGCCGTTAATATGGACACAAAGCTCTTTATGCGCCCAGGTTCCTCTTCCTGCTGAAGCCCTTTTAGAAACCCGTCCCTGGGAAAGGAACTCCCGAGTCAGAGGACCTTAACGTGCTTAGAGCTCTTTACCCATCGTCATCTATTGCTTCCGAAAGGGTGGCTCCAGTTTTCAGGGCTGCTGGCAGCCAAAGGGGAGCCTGAGTCCGCTGTAGCTTTATCTACATTAGGTGTTTGTGCCGCCAGACAAAACAGCGCATGCGGAACACAAAATGTTCTTCCGTCATCAAGGGAATGGCAAATGCTAGCCATCGGTCACCGTTGTGCGTTACGGTACAACGATGCCCGGAGAGGCACCTGGGTTGTGAAATGCGTCGTGGACCATCATGGGCCTCGGTATATCCACCTGTCAAATGGGGGTCCTGACAGCCGACTCCCAGGGTGGTTGTGGACATTAAAGGGACGTAGCAGTCCCGGCCCCCTGCAGAGTGGGCCATCCCAGAAATGCTGGTTCTCTAGCAAGGGTCACACATGGAAGTACGTGCTGTGATTTGTCCTCAGTTTCTCCTGGAGAGAGAGAGAGAGAGAGAGAGAGAGAGAGAGAGTATGGCATTCTTTTTCGAATGATAACAGTGATACACGGTCACCAAATAAAAATTTGGAAACCGTGGGAAAGTACAAAGAAGGAAATAAACATTACCCGCAATTTCACGCCCCAGATCTGCCCCTGCTAACATCTGGGCGTGTCTCCTTCGGGGTGTTGGGTCACTTCTTATTCTCAGAATTCTAAGGTGTGGCTCTGGGGCACTGTGACACCTCTGTCCAGGCCCCGAGGACGCTGAGGATGGGGGGGCGGGGGGCGGGAGCCATCGGGTTCCAGCTGCCTTCCTGGAGGCGGCTCACCTTTTGCCACCCAGGTGAGGCCCACGGGACTCAAGACTCGGTCCTCACCATCCACGGAGAGCAAGACCAGGAGCCCCTGGAGGACGGGATTGGTCTTTATTCTCCCCCCTTCCCCTAAAAGGCCCTGGCCAAAATTCATCCCGACTTTGGGCTCTTCCTGGCTCTGAGCCTCAGTTTCCTCATCTGTCAAAGGAGCAGCAGGGCCTTGGTTTTCAAGACGAATATTGTGTGGCACCAGAGGTACGTGTGAAGGAGAGACGGCTTCGGAGATCGCAGGGTTTTACACCGAGTGCATCTTCTTTACTCCTCTGGTGCCCTCACTGCCTCCCTCTTAGAAGAGGACGAACCTCCGACCAGCCTCAGATGGTGTTAGTGCCGGGGCCCTCGTGGGTCAGCCTCCTCGGCTACTCTTGGACTACCGGAGTCGGGCAAGGAGGCCCCCTGAGAGCTTTGTGAGGGTTACAAATGACGCATGAAGATACGCCTCCGAGGGGGATATAGTCGGCTTGTGGCACCGCTCGTAGAAAGCGACTGCTCAGGTTCAAGTCCCAGCTCCCCCACTTACTGGCTGTGTGACCTCGGGCAGGTTGCTTAACTGCTCTGTGCCTCCCTGGTCTCTAAATTGGAAAGATGGTAAGAATAACGTGTGCGGGTTAAGTGGGTTAATAGGCATGAAGCCCTTAGAACAGTGCATGAGGCGTAGTAGGTGCCCGTGAGTGCTGGACATTGTTGTTATGCTTCTCGAAATGCTCTAAGTGCCCCGAGACGTGCTCTTTAGAATTGTGAACAGATCCCAAAAATGCAGATGCGTTTGACCCGAAAGTGAAAGTTTCTCTTCCTTTACCTACTCTCACTCTCCAGAAGTAACCACCGCGAACAGTTCAGTGGGCCACCCTCCAGATCATTCTCTAGACGTACACAGTGATCATATATATCTAGAGTTTTCTTTTTTTTTTTAATTTTTTTTTTAACGTTTATTTATTTTTGAGACAGAGAGAGACAGAGCATGAACGGGGGAGGGGCAGAGAGAGAGGGAGACACAGAATCGGAAACAGGCTCCAGGCTCTGAGCAGTCAGCCCAGAGCCCGACGCGGGGCTCGAACTCACGGACCGCGAGATCATGACCTGAGCCGAAGTCGGTTGCTCAACCGACTGAGCCACCCAGGCGCCCCTAGAGTTTTCTTTTAAGAGCAACAGATCATACGTGTTGCTCGTCAACTTGCTTTTTCACCCGAATGTCATAGACGTACGATCGCGTCCGTGACCCCAGGTACGCAGCTGTTCAGTTTATATGCCTCTGATCCGCTACTCGTGGACGGTTACGCGATTTCCTTTTTTTTTTTTTTTTTTGACTATGCAAAACGCAGCAGGGAACATCCTTCTCTAGAGTCTCTTACTCCAAGAGGAGGATCCTGAGGGTGCGGGGGTGCGGGTGTCCCGAGCTGCGCATCTGAGCTCCTCGGGGGGTCAGAGACGGTGATGGTCCGCCCTTCTCGGCACTGGCTTCTGAGTGGCTCCAATGAGTCGCCCTGGGAGGGTGCCTCCCACACGCCCAAAGGAGGCAAGGACCTGTCCAGGAGGTTCTCTCCCGGAAAGGAAGACCACCGTGCGGGTGGGGGCGGGGGACGCCAGACAGAACTCGGCTGACCTTGGGGCCCCTTTCTCACCATTTCCTTTACAGGAGTTATTAGTGAAATGTGTTTATTATGAGAACTGTCAAAGGTACAGAGAACGTACAAGGACGGTCCCACAGACATCTCTATACCCCCCATCGGGATGTAATCGCTGTTGACACTTGGCCATACTTGGTTTGCTGATCTGTATCATTTCTCCGTATCTATATTTCTCTATATTTATAGGCACATCTGGATCTATGTTTTGGGGCCCAGGCGTTTCTTTCTTCTTCTTTTTTTTTTTTTTTTCTAATTTTTTTTTAAGTTTATTTCTTTTTCAGAGAGAGACAGAAAGAGTGAGCAGGGGAGGGGCAGAGAGAGAGAGGGAAAGAGAGAATCCCAAGCAGGCTCCTCGCTATCAGCACAGAACCCGACGGAGGGCTCGAACTCACAGACTGGGAGATCATGACCTGAGCTGAAACCAAGAGTCGGACGCTTAACTGACTGAGCCACCCGGGTGCCCCTGGACTGAGTTGTCAACGTCATGGCACATCGCCCCTAAATAATCCAGCCCTCATCTCCTAAGAATACGGACGTTCTCCTACACAGCGCGATGCCTAAAATTAACTACCATGTTCTAATCTCATATAATAATAAATTGATTTTCAAATTTCCCAAGTTGTCCTCCAAATATATATACATCTGTACATACACTTTTACAAAACAGTGGATCACTGTTCTCCTCCTGCTTGGGCCTGTCAGCTAGAGACATCAAAGTTCCTGCAGCCCGCAGGGTGGGGCTGGGGACAGGCAGACAGACATCGGCCACCACCCTCTCCCGGTGGCTGAGGTGGGGCTGGAGTGGCAGTACTTGGTAGACACTGATCAGGGTCCCGTGCCCAGCAGTGGCTGGGATAAGCTAAGTCAGGGGTCTACAGCACCTGCTGCTGCCTGTGTGGGGCTTTTGGGCAGATTGGAAAATGCGTCCCTTGTGGCCATAGCTCATACACTGCTGCGCCTGGCTTAGCAGCAGAGTCAGGTTGGATTTCAGCCCCGGTTCCGGCGACAGCACTTTGTGCAGTGCACAACCTATGCAACCGCATGTGGCAACCCTGACCGGCAGAGGTATAATTTGGCTAGTGAGGCAGGGCAGAGAGATACTGTAGCCTGAGAGCAGGCAGGGCGGTGGTTAATAGCGGGCCACACGTCAGAGCGGTAAGGATAGCTGGCGTTTATGGGGCATTTACTCTGTGCCGAGCCCTGCACCGAGTGTTGTACAGAATTCTCTCATCGTTTCTTCACGTCCCCTGTGGAGGAGGTGCCAGTTTTATCCTCATTGTAGGGATGAGAAAACAGGCTCAGAGAGGTTCAGTTATTCGCTCAAGTTTATAAAGCTCGTAAGTGGCAGAGTCAGGGGTCCGCCGAGGGTCTTCTGGCTCTTGGGATGGACCCTTAAGAATTGTGCCCCACGCTGCAGTTGTTAGGGGCCCAAGAGCCTAATTCTGGGGCTGCCAGGGCAGTGGGGATTCCGTGCAGCAGGTCTGAGGTGGGAGACGGGCAGTCAGATTTGCAACGAACAGGTCCCTCCACCCTAGCCTGGGGTGACCCTGCTGTGCCCCCAGCCTGCCCCGTTGAGACCCCCTGGATGGCGGGAGTACGTGGAAATCCAGGACCCCGGTCCTCTTTCAGCCACTGTCACTGTCGGGGGCTGCTTGCCAGCCTAAGTCCCCGAGCAGAAGTCGAGTCACCTAGAGGCTAATGGGGGGGGGGGGGTCAGGAAGGCATCAGGAATCTGTGACTCGGGCCACACAGGCCTTGTCAATCCCTGGCCCTGCAGCATCAGATGCAGGTGCGGCTGGGCTCCCAGCCAGCGGAGTGGCCCTACCCCGGCCGTGACCGTCAGCTCGGGCCTGGAGGGGCTGCAGGGCGGGATCCTGAAGCCTGTGGCTCCAGTTCCCTAAAGAAGTAAGGGGAGCGAGGTCCGGTCCGGGAGCAGATTCTGAGCACCCCCCGCTCCCCGAGGCCGTCCTTCAGACCACGGGCAGTTTACCACACCCCTGCACGGACGTTGGCTCACGTTCTGCGTTCCGCGGGCTCAGCCCGGCCCTCCCTTCTGGCAGAGCCGACGGTCAGCTTTGATGAAGTCACCAAGAGGCTCCGCAGCTTGGACAGGTGCTCAGAAGGGCTGGGGGACTTGCCAGACTACCTTCGTCCGGGACAAACGTCTCGCCCTCGCCGCGGCCCAGGTCAGAACTCAGGGCCGTCTCTCAGTTGCTAGAGAGGGTCATGTTTTGCATAACTGGGCCTGAAAGAAATCAGGCAGGGCTTCAGGGACATCAGGCAGCGGACCGAAAAGACACTTAGGCTGTGACTCCTTCTGGTTTGTTTGTTTGTTTGTTTGGAGGGAGAGGCACTTGGCAGACATTCTTGACTGTTGCCCCCGGCTGTGGGGGCTCCGAGGTGAGGAGGGGGTGGCCGTGGGCGAAGGGAGCGCCCGCTGCTGGAGGGCACAGTGGGTGCCGTCAGATCGAGCCGTGGGTCCGTGGGGAGATGGGGCCCCAGACTCCCAGGGAGGGCGCTGAGGCTTGGAGTAGTCAGGGGTGGGTCACAGTCACACAGTCGGAGGCGAGGCACAACCGAGGGCACCTGGCGTCTTTCCAGGCCACCCTCCGTCCCTCTTCTTGGTGCCAGAACCCGTATCTTCCCTCCCCCGTGCTCGGCAGCAGACTCCTTGCCCCCGTGCACCTCCAGGCTCCTTTTCTGACGGCCAGTGACCTCAGGCCTCACACCGGCTCCCTCAACTGCGTGAGGCCTCACCGGCTAGCAGACCCTCACCCTCGGCTGCCTCCTGACCACTGCTGCCCCGGATCGCTCATTCCCTTCCCCCTCCCACCCCTTGTCCCCGGGCCCTCCCAAGGTCACTGCTAATGATAAAAAGAAAAATAATGCCTCCCATGTACCGGGACTGTATCAGACAGAGCGCTAAGTGCTTACAAGCATCACTGGGCCCTCCCACAGCTCTACGTGGGGGAAAAACGGTCTCGTTCTGCAGCCTGGGGGTGGGGGGGGGGAGCTGGCAGGTTTGGAGAACACAGAGGGCCTTCTGATGGTGTAGCTGGTTGGTCAAGAAGCTCCCTCCACCCACCCAGAGAAAAAGAAATTAAAGTCGTGTGTGTGTGTAATGGGTGTGAGTGGGTGCAGGTGTGTGTGAGAGAGACGGAGAGAGGCTATGTCTTGTACCAGGCCCAGCCCCCATGCCCGAGGAGGGAGCGGGGGGGGGCGGGGGGGGACAGGAAGAGAGACCCGGGCCCCCTGCAGGGGACCATGACTCTGGGTGGTCTGCGGGACCCCAGCCGAGCATCCACCGGGCAATGGCAGGCTCTCCTTCGCTGCCCGGGCAAGGCCGTGGAAGGTTCTGGTGAAGGGACTCTTCTTGGGATGGTTCCAGAGCTCTACCTTGTCGGGTTTGCTTTCTTCCCTCGAGACCTTCGTCCCCCAGCGCAGCTCTCTTTCTGTGTGCGTGCCGGGCGCCCGTGCAGTGCCACCCACCTTTCTCGGACTGCCTGCCTCTCCCCTGACTCGGTCCCCTAGACTTTCCGGAGTCGCCCTCGTTAGCGGCCCGTGTGATTCATCGTGTGAGGGGACTTAGAGCCTCTCGTAAAACTCCACTTCGCGTTGTTTTCTTTTCTCCCCTCTCTCTCCAGGCCCCTTTGCTACGCAGCCTGGGTTTCTCCCCTGCGTTTGGCCAGATATGGAAAATAAATACATCCACTGTGCGGGAGGAAATGACCTTGGGGTTTGGGGGCCGTTTTAATGGGGCCTGAGCGCTGCTGACAGCTCCACGCTCGCCCTGGTTTCCCCTTTCCCGACGTGAGAGCCCGGGAGCCGGTGCTGGGAGTCTCGCAAAGCCCCCCGATTCCTCATCTGGCTTCGTCCTGCCTTTCCTCTGCCTGTGGGCTTCCTCCGGCAGTGGGATTTTTCTTTACGGTCGCAAAGGAAATGTGCTCTCGCCTCTAACTAGAACTATCGACAGTATAGACGTGAAGACTTTCTCCTCTTCGTCCGAATCTCCCTCAGGGCAGGAACCAGGCGACCAGCACCGTCCTAAAGCGCTGCACGGCTCTCGTCCCCCCCTTTCTGGCATATAAATGGCTGGAGGCCACTGTCGGAAGGTCTGTTCATCCTTGGCAAAGCTTGAATGAATGCATGAGGCAATGAATGAATGAAGAAGCTGTGTGTAGCAGTCTGTTCCCAAGGGGGCAGTTGGTCTCAGAAGACGTGGCTTCAGCCACCCCAAAGTTGGCAGACCCCGCTTTGGGAGGCGGTCCCTCTCCTTCCTCCTGCATGAGCTTGGGAGGCTGTCTCTACTCTTTGGGGCTTCGGTTTATCCCTCTGCAAAATGGGGATATCGCCTGCCCGGCTCGAGTCACCGACCTGTGAAGGTCGAGCGGCAGGTGGGAGGGAACACGGTCCGTGGACGAGAAAGCATGGGACCTCTCTGGGACAGGGCGCTAAGTGGCCCTCACGTGAGGACCGAGGGACACAGGGTGACGATGCTAATCAGTTTAGCCCTGATTAGCTCCTTTATTTCCCCCACTCCTTTATTTCTCCAGAGGAGGAGAAAGAACAGGGAGGTTCCCCAACCAACAGTGGTTCCAGGAGCTTCTTCAGCTTCATCTGCAGTGTTTCAAATTTTTGGTAACAGAAGTGTTCCGAGGATCTGCTTTTGTATCGAAACTACACGTGTCTAAGTAAAATAACATTAACAATAGTCTCCATGTATCGAACGCTGGCTCCATAGCAGGCCGTGAGGATTATTATGGTGCCCATTTCGCAGATGAGGAAGCCAGAGTCTGAGAAGTGGATGGCCCAGGAGGGGCTAAGCCCTATTTGCTCCTCTTTGAATAAGTCAAGAAACTACCTACCGTACAGGTTTGGGTGGATTGAGCATGTTGTGGACACAAAAACACCGGGTAAACTGTAAAGTGCTGCTTATTCGTTCCTGAAATGAGCATTTTATAACGTACGTACCCTTCTCTGGGGTCTGGGGAAATAGCAGCACACCGACAAGGTCCTGGTCCCTGGAGGTGACCTTCCAGGGGTCACAGCCGGACGGTCAACCAGGAAACCAGGGGGACGGTTTGGAGGGCGAGGCAGTGGGGGACCCATGAGGGCCAGCGCCACGGCGCCACCTCGGAGGAGTCCTTTCTGGAAAGGTGACATCCGGACAGAGGCTGAGAGGTTGGTTGCTGAAGCTCTTTAGGGGAGGTGTCGTAGAGGGACAGCCCCGAGGAGGGGAAGAGCTGGCACGAAGCGGTGAGGCACGAAGGGAGGCCGGCGAGGTGGCTGGAGCGGAGCAGGGGTGGGAGGCAGGTCTGGGGTCCGCAGGGCACAAGGTATGGAGACATGGGGAAGATGGCGGGTGGCTTTCCCAGGGCTGCTGCTGTGACTCCTGGTCCCCACCCTGGTGAAGCGTCCATGGGGTGGTGGCCGCGTACAGGATCTCAGGAGGTGGGCATGTGCTGGAGGACGTGTGTCCTTTTATTGAGACAGAGAGAGGTTTCCCAGCCTGGATGGGGGCGGGGGGGGCAAGAAAGCAGGAGGGGTCCTGAGGCAGGGCCACTGGGGGGGGGGGGAAGACACACCTTCCAGACCCCCTGGTGCCTCTGGCCCTGGCCGGAAGTTGAGCGGGCAGGGGCAGGGCGTGGGTAGAAAGCAGGGGGCAGCAAGGGGCGAGACGAGCCCCGAGGTCCACAGGTGCAGGGAGGTGTGGGCGGGCTAAGCAGGTGCCTGGAGCTGGCCCCCCAGGAGGCTCAGGGGCATATTTCCAGAATGGCCCCAGCATCCTTACAGGCAGGGCTTGGCCTGGTCAACCCAGAGTCCCCCACACACTCTAAACCCCCAAATGCCCAGCGTCCATTCACTCACTGATCATGAGCCTTAGCAAGATGGGTCTTTCCAGGAATGTCATTTTCTCCCCACTGCAATTGGTTTGATTGAAGGCGTTTTCAATTTTAATCTCCCCTGGCGGTCGGCTTTGTCCTTATGGTTCCTGGCTGGAGCGAGTATCAGCCTTTCCATCTCTCTGGCTGTGTAGCATTGGGCAAGTCGCACAACCTCTCTGTGCCTCTGTTTTGCAGAGGAGCTAAAGGCAGGGCTGGCCGAGGTCTGTGACTGTGGTGACAACTCATGTTCAGCTCCGGGCATATGCGTTCACAGACCGGAGGCCTCTCTCTCAGAGAGGCTTCTGGGGCTTGCCCAGAGGGCGGGACAGCCTTCAGTTGTGAGCATGGCTGGGGGGCAGAGAGATTCGTGTTGGCCACAGGCAGTGCAGCTTCAGCTGCCCGCCTAGGTCACAGTGTGGGGAGGAAGGGGACTCTGGGGGGGGGGGTGGGCGAGGGAGGCAGCCGCGCCTGGGCCTTCGTGGCGACCCAGACAAAGGACAGTCATCGTGGAGCTCAGAGTGGCCGTGCCCTGTGATGGTGAAGTCCACAAACTCCAAGACGCGGCGGTTGTGCCCCCGGGTCCAGCCCTCACCTCTCACCCTCCACAAAAGTGCACCCCACTTCTCGCTCAGGGGCCTCACTGCTCCACGTGTGGACTTGTAACGCCAGCAACTCCCGGGAGGGGGTCAGGAATGCAGATTTCCCGGCATCCTGCTGAATCGGACTCTGTCATCTCCCAAGAGCGCCGGGTAGTTTGGGCGCAAAGTGTGAGCAGCGCTGGGCTAGGGGACAGGGAGGAAGGACGGTGTCCAGCCCTGTCTGTGGGAGGCGTCCGCACTGGGGAGCGGGGAGGGGAGCGTGTGCCCGCAGGGACACGCAGGGATCCCACGTCGTGGGCTGAGTGGAAGAAGCGGGAATGGGGACAAGAACCCACATACTGGAAACGTGCACGTAGAAAAATGACAGAAAGGACAGCGCTGGGCCGGCTGGTGAAGGAATGTGGTCTATATGTCAGGGAACGGTGTGAACTCTCCTGGATGTGATCATTGTCTCGGGTTGTGTAAGACAACGTCCTTCTTCTCCAGAGGCACCCGGGGCATTTAGGGATGATGCGTCCTGATGTGCACAGCATACTTTGCTGTGGGTCAACACAAAGAAAGTATATAGATATGTGGAGAGAGAACGCACGTAGCCAGATGTTAATAATGGCTGAATCTAGGTGAAAGCGACCCCTTTAGTGTGTTTTTCTTGTCATTTTTTTGAAGGCTTAACTTTTTTCAAATTTATTAATTTTTTAAAATGTTTATTCATTTTTGAGAGAGAGAGAGAGAGAGAGAGAGAGAGACAGAGCACAAGCAGAAGAGGGGCAGGGAAAGAGGGAGACACAGAATCCGAAGCAGGCTCCAGGCTCCGAGCTGTCAGCACAGAGCCTGACTCGGGGCCCGAACTCATGAACCGTGAGATCGTGACCTGAGCTGAAGTCGGACGCTTAACCGACTGAGTCACCTTGGGCTCCCCCGCCCCCTTTTTTTTCAAATTTAAAGTAAAAGAGAATACTAAAAAATTCAGCACAATACATTTGTGCCAATTTAAGGCAATAACACCCTTTATGAGGACACAGAACCAGACCAACTGGTGAAGGGGACCTCTTGGGGAGGGGAAGTGAGTGAGAGCCGGGCTTTGCTGACTGGGGCCTCTGTGGCTCAGGAGGGCAGTGGGTGCCACGCCTTCCCTGCAGGTGTGGACTCTTGGGGGGGGCCTGGCCCTCCCCTGCCCCCCAGCCCTTTCCTTGTCTGTAGAACAGGGGAGCGGTAGTGCCCCTCCCTCAGCTTTGCCGTGAGGTTTAAGGCTCTAGAGTTGATAGGACCCTTCACACAGCACTGGGCCCAGAGTCGGGACTCGGCAAACGGGGCTGTTCCAGGACTGGCTCCTTCAGTGACTCTCGGGGTGGAAGGGACTCTGAACATCAAAGAATCAACCCTCTGTCCTGCAATTGAGTCACCTCTACAGTGTCCTGTGGGCCAGTGCCCAGCACCAGCTTGATCTCCCCCAGTGACAGGATGCTCACTCCCAAGGCCGTTTATTCCATCTTAGGTTGGTCTGTTGGCAGGTCTTTCTTTTTTAACCTTTTTTTTTTTTTTTTTTTTTTAAATGGGGCGTAATCGACATACCACAGTATGTGAGTTTCAGGTGTGCAAGGTAATGATTTGCTATCTGTATTGACCGCAGGATGAGCACCACAGTAGGTCTGCTTAGCACCTGTCACCACACACAGTGACGTCGCTTTTCTCGTGATGAGAGCTTTCGCAATCTAGCCTCTTAGCGACTTTCAAATAGGCAATAATACAGAACTATGAACTGCAGCCATCAGACTGTACGTCACATCCCTATTTTATTATCAAACTGCAAGTTTGTGACTTGTGAGCCCCCTTCACCCCTTTCACCCACCTCCCCACCCCCAACCTCTGGCACCGCCAGTCTGTTCTCTGTGTGTAGGAGCCTGGTTGTTTTTGTTTTTGTTGTTGGTTTCAGACTCCAGGCATAAGAGAGATCATACAATGTTTGTCTTTTCCTGTCTGGTTTATTTCACTTACCCTAACGCCCTCAAGGTGCATCCTTGTTGTAGCAAACGACAAGAGTTCCTTCTTTTTATGGTTGAAAAATATTCCCTTGTAGATATTACCCCATCTTCTTCTTCTTTTTTTTTTAATGTTTATTTCTGAGACAGAGACAGAGCACAAGTAGGGGAGGGGCAGAGAGAGAGGGAGACACAGAATCCCAAGCAGGCTCCAGGCTCCGAGCTGTCAGCACAGAGCCCGACGCGGGGCTCGAACCCACAAACCGTGAGATCATGACCTGAGCCGAAGTCGGACGCTCAACCGACTGAGCCACCCAGGCACCCCCCCCCCCCCCCCCCCGCCATTCTTCTTTATTCATTCTTCGGTCGATGGATGCTCAGCTTAGTTTCCGTATCTCGGCGATTGTAAATAGTGCGGCAATGAACATGGGGAGTAACAGATCTTTTTAAACTAGTGTTTTCATTTTCTCCAGATAAATAGCCGGAAGTGGAATGACTGGATCATGTGGTAGGTGTCTTTTTAATTTTTTGAGGAACCTCCATCCTGTTTTCCACAGTGGCTGCACCAGTTTACATTCCCAGCGACAGTGCACGAGGGTTCCTTTTTCTCCACATCCTCACTGAAGCTTGTTATTTCTGGTCTTTTTCATACTAGCCATTCTGACAGGGTAAAGTGACATCTCACTGTGGTCTTGATTTGCATTTCCCTGACTATAAGCGATGTCAAGCACCCTTTCATGTGTCTGTTGGCCATCTGGATGTCTTCTTTGGGAAAATGTCTCTTCGGGTCCGCTGCTCATTTATAAAATCAGATTGTTTGTTTCGCTGTTGAGCTGTAGGAGTTCCTTATATATTTTGGCCATTAATCTCTTATCAGATGTAAGATTTGCAAATATTTTCTCCCATTCAGTAGGTTGTCTTTTCATTTCATTGGTGGTTTCTTTTGCTCTACAGAAGCTTTTTAGTTTGATGTGGTCTCACTTGTTTATTATTGCCTTTGTTTCTTTTGAGTAGGGCATCAAATCCAAGATATTATCACCAAGACTAATGTCCAGGAGCTTACCTTCTATGTTTTTTTCTAGGAGTTTTATGGTTTTAGGTCTTTTTTTTTTTTTTTTTTTTAGACAGAGAGAGAGAGAGGGTGCAAGTGAGTGAGGGGCAAAGAGAGAGAATCCCACAAAGGGAAGAGAGGGAGAGAGAAAGAAGTGGGGCTCATCTAGGGCTTATGTTTTAACCTGAAGCAGGGCTCAAGCTCACCTGATATGGGACTCGAACGCACGAGCTGTGAAATCATGATCTGAACCGAAGTCAGATGCTTAACGACTGAGCCACCCAGGTGCCCCTTAAGTGAAATATTAAAAACAACTTTATTAACTGTTCTTAGAACAATGGTGCGGCCGTGGCGGCCACGTAAGTATCATAAGGGGTTTACAGTGAAAAGTGAGTTATTTCTGGGTCCAGACCCCTGCTCCGCCCCAATACTGACCCCTGCTCAGAGTTCTCTCTGCGCTCCTTAACGTGGGCTCCGTCGTGAAAACACAGCAGGTGGTTAGACCATACCGCGTGTGGTCTAACGGTCACCCAGGAGCGCAAGGTGTGGACACGCCGCACTTGGGACCGACCCCCTGCTGATGACACTCAGGTCATCCTTAGCCTTTCACTTTTAGACAAGGCTACAGTCATCCCACCGCACGTCCTTAGGCCTGTGCCGGAAACATTCCTAAATGGCGGTGCCCCGGAAGCGGGCGGGCTGGGCCACGGCGGCACCCGACTGCAATCAAGCTGATGCACAGTGTCGCCGGTGGACCTGAGAGTCCCTGTCTCCCGGGAGGCGGGTCAGGGACAGAATAACTCGGGAGGGGAAAGAGCACTGGTCAGGAGCCGGGACCTCCGGGTTCCAGCCCCCGCTCTGCTGCTTTCTGGTTGGGAATTCTAAAAAAGTCCCCTTCCCTCTCTGAGCCTCAGTTTCCTCACCCTCCAACAGGATGCTGGCCCAGTTTCCCGGCTTGCAAGTGGGCCCCACTCTAAAGCTGTGGAGAGAGGACACCTCTCTAGCTCCCTGTGCATTTCTTCCCTGTGGTCTGGAACCGGGCCGTCTCTGCTCTGGGTAACCATGGAAGGGCTATTGGACTTTCCTGGTGGTTGGGGTTGGGGTTTGGGGGTATAGTTTCTCTTACAGGACTTGTCCGGGTGGGGCTGGCCTGCCTGTGGCCCGTGGATGCCTGGGGGAGAGTCTCAGAGGACCTTCTGGACCAGCCTCCTATCTGTGACTTGCAGTCCTGTCACAGGACTGCAGGAGGGTCTTGTCACTCGGGGTCCAACCAAGAAACAGAAGCAGTCTGGGTATTTCAGACGGAGAGACTTAATATAGGGAGTTAGTTACCCAGGTTATGGAAGAGCTTAGAGCCAAAGAGGGGATGGTGAGTCAACCCAGAGATTAGCCAGTGTGGAAAACTGCCTCCGCCCTGGGGACGGAGGGGCCAGGGCAGGTGGTGGGGTGAGTGGAGCCCAGAGCCCCGGGCTGCCTGGTGCCAGCTGGAACCCGGTTGGGTGGGAGCTGGAACACGGAAGAGCTGCTGCTGGTGACCTCACTTGAGGAGAACGATTCCAGCTTCTCTCTTTAGCCCCCTCTCCCATCCCCCCAGACTGTGCCTCGCCGGGCCAGAACCCAGCTGGAAACCCACTGGCCAGGGGACCGGGGACACACGCAGCCCACAGACATCAGCCCCCCCTGCAACACAGGGAGGAACGCGTTTGAACTTAGAGGCCCGGGACTGGCCCAGTGACACCTTGTACTTACATGCTTCAGGTGCTGGGGAGCTCACTCTCTAACTCTGGAGGTGGCAGCGACAGCCCATTTCATTGCCAGCCGAGTAGGAGCGTTGGCTCAGAATGAGGAAGAAATGTTGGTGTCCCTGTGGCTCCCCGCTTAAACCAAGGGATCTGTCTCTGGAGCATGAGGCCTTTGTGTGGGACGCTTGGCCGCCTCGTGCCTCCTGGCTGTGCTCACGCTATCATATCTGCCGGGAATGCCCTTCCCGCCCTCTACTGCTTGGCTAACTTTACCCATCTGGTGAGGTTCAGCTCTCCTGGGAAGCTGCAGGCACACCCTGCACCCTTCTATGGCGCCTCATACTTTCTTCTCTGTTCGGCGCTAACCACATCACGGTGAACGTGGATGTCCGTGTTTGTCCCACCCGATCCATCGAGGGCACGGGGACCGGTGGGCTTGTGTGGCGCCATGCTGCAGAGGCCTTCTCTGAGGCTCCTCCAGTGTGCCAGGCCCGCCAGGTGCTCTGCATACGTGTTCTACCTTAATCCTCCCAATAACCCCGAAAGTAGCTATGCTCCATCCCCGTTTCCCAGCTGGAGAATCCGCACAGAGCAGGGATTTGAGCCCAGCTTCTTCCAGCTGGGAAGGCCATGTTCCTTATCCACGGACCACACGGTCTGGTGACAGCACAGCTGGGCAGCAGGGCGGGCCCGCCTCACTGGGAACGTTTTCGGTTCAGTTTTCTGGCGCCCGGTCCCCCACCCTGTGTCCAAACCCCTACGTCAGCCCCTCACAGACGAGGATGCCGTTCCCATGGCCACTTCTCCATTCTGAGGTGACCGAGCGGCCAGGCTGGGACGGCGGGTCTGACCGCAGATTGACAGATGTTTCCATGTGTGGAAGTGAGCCGTGAGCCTTCATGCAGTCTTTTCGTGGTTCCCTTTTTGGCTCTTTCCCTTGGGCAATGTGTCCCATCATGGTTTTGCTACCCTGATGTGCTCAGAACCTCTAGACCGTTCTTAACAATCTTGTTTTTTTAATTTTTTTTTTATTTCTCTTTGAGAGAGAGCGCAAGCGGGGGAGGGGCAAAGAGAGAGAGGGAGACACACAATCCGAAGCAGGCTCCAGGCTCCGAGCCATCAGCACAGAGCCTGATGCGGGGCTCGAACTCACGGACCGCGAGATCGTGACCTGAGCCGAAGTCGGACGCTCACCCGACCGAGTCACCCAGGCGCCCCTCTTAACAATCTTGTCTTGTGGGCAGAGCATGGTCCAGTTTTCAGGGGCTGTGTACCTGTGTTAGCTCACTGGATCTTCCCAGCAAACCTAGGACTGAGCTCATTTGACAGATCGGGGTTCAGAAGAGTCTAAGTAATGACTTCAGGTAGCCCTAGACTCAGCTCTTACTTAGCCTGCCTCCCTAAGGCACCTGCTAAACCTCGCTCCACAGCTGTAGGAGGTAGGTAGCATTATTATCCCTATTTTAGAATCAGGGAACAGAGCTCAGAGAGGATAACTGACTTCCCCGTGGTCACACAGCAGCAAATCCAGACTTAGAACCCCATCTCTTAATTCCTGGCCCGGTGTTCTTGAGAACAGGTACAAAACTGAAAAAAAAAAATGCGTCTCTACATTTCAACAAATCTACAACATTCCTGGATACAGACATACCACTCTTCTCTATGCCACAGGAAATCAAAGTGCTGTCAGTTAGACTAAGACAATACCTTCTTACCACTCAGAATCTTTTTATTTCACACTTAACAAAAGAGCTCCTTTAGACTTGGATGCGTGACTTACGTACATCATTCTCGTACATATGTAGAAGGAGCATTCAGATGAAAATAAACTTATTCGAAATGAAATTCAATTCACATGAAAAGAAACTTGTTCACATTCGAAATCAGGCTCTGGGTCAGAGTGACCGACTCTGGTGTTTTTTCAAACGGTATTGTCCTCTGTGTCAGCATGTGTTGGTGACCTCTCTCTCTCTCTCTCTCTCTTTTTCTGACTTTAAACACATTTGATTCAGCAAAAGCTTGCATGTCATGAAGCGCACACGTCGTAAGGATATCTGATGAGTTTTCATCCATGGAAGTCTGCGTCTGTGACCAGTGGTGGCTGATGGGTAAATATTTAGGAATTTGGCAGAGCAGCTTTTAAACTGTTTGTTGTTCAAAACCAGCCATCGTGAGAATATTTACACCACGGAAACTGGCAAATGATGCAATTCAGGCCTTGTCCTCCCTCCTCAGGAGCTGGTTTACCAGCACAGTACTGAGCGTAGCTACCTCTGGGTTTCGGAGAGATTTCCAGCACCCCTACTAACTTTGTGCTCTCCCTAACCCCCTCTCCAACTAGGGAAGCATCCAGAAGCGGCGTTTCTCAACAGAATCCATAGGTGGACTGAGAGCCACTGGTGCTGGTCCTACACCAGCTTTGCATTGCTCAGTGCTCCTCCCTTTGGACTCCCACGTGAGGAATGCTGCTAAACGCGTCCACTTTCCCACCTCCCCTGCCCTGCGCCCACAACCATCTGGTTCCTGGAGGCTGAAAGAATACTCCTGTATTGTCTCCAGGATTTCCTTCCAAGCCGCAGAAACCCATACCAGAGTACCGCTTGGCTTGCATAGGCAATGAGAACTCCATCCAGAGGGCCCCTGGCCAACAGCTATTGTAAGACACATCCCAATTTTCAGAAATATTAAAATGGGAAAAATGGTACCCGTTTGCACATCCTCCCTTACTGAAGTACTTTCCTTTGAGAAGCAGCTTGTCTTGAGGACGGAGCCCTATAAAGATGTGCCCGTGTTTCCTCGCGGCCCCCGATCTCGCTGGGCATCCTGCCTCCCGATGGGTGGCGTCTGTCCACTTCTCTGGGGTCCACTGGCCGTGACCACCTCTGGCCCCGAGCGGGCAAGAGAGGACTGGGACGCTGCGGGAACTCTGGGCTTTGACACCAGGCTGCTTCTGGACGTCTCTGGGGATTGCTCAAAGTGTTCTCTATGGGATGGCGCCTCGGACACACCCCTGTGATGACTGTTGCAGGGTCAGCGTCGTCTTAAGCTGGCCGTGACCTTTTGCAACCGGGCTTTTAATGACCCCTGTGTTCCCTCAAAGCCCAGCACGCCCCTGCCCTGGAGCAAGTGCCCAGGAAATATTTGGATGAAGGAGCAGATGACAGACCAGCAATGGAGAGACTTCATTCTGAAGCCTGCCCAGCTCACGGCTCTCGAGGAAGCCACTTCTCTGTAGAAGCCACAGGAGCAACTGAGGGAGGGGATGATGCACAACGGCCTTGCACAGGCTCCCAGGGGTTGAGAACGTGACTTATGTGGCCGTCGGGACTGCCTGGGCCGCCCTGCCTCAGCCCTGCCTGCTGGAGCCGAGGCCTGGGCCGGGGCAGGGCAGGGGTGGCAGAAAGGAAGAGGCTCTGGGAGTCGGGGGAGGGGGTGGCGGGAGCTGTATCCACCAGGCAGTGGATTCAGAGCAGCGGGTTTAGGGAAAATCTCCGGATGGGCAGGGAGATTGCAATGAGTGAGAAGGCCGGAGCGTTGGATGTCTGGACTTGACCTAGAATGCTTCAGAGGCTGGGGGAGGGCAGGGGGGACGGCAGATTCTGAAGGAAATGTGCCTGCTCCCGGCGGGCCGGTGAAGAGCCTTCGGCCCGGACCAGAATCCCCGGGCTCAAGTCTCAGCCTTGCGCCGTCCTGTCCTCACGACCCTCGGCAGTTACTGACGTCTCTGGGCCTCTGATTCCCCAACCGGAAAGCCAAGATAATAACCCCGGTCCTGCAAGCCTCCCAGTGGTAGTTGCGGGAAGAGCTAAAATGTGCTCACGTGGTGTTTGCGTCCTGGATCTGGTGCTGGACGCAGAGCACTTGGCACGAACGAGTGCTGTGCTTCTCAAAGCGTGGTCCGCAGGCCGTCAGCGTCAGCATCACTGCGGAACGTGCTCGAAATGCAAATTCTCAGGCTCCTGCTGCATCTGAAACCCTGAGGATGTGGCCGGCAGCTCGTATTTTGGACACGTTTTCCAGAAGGTTCCGCCGAACCCTAACACCTGCGACTCATAGCGTTAGCTCACGAGTCTGCCCACCGATCCCGTGGCACCGATCGCGTACTGTTATCATGAGGAGCAAAAGCCTCAGTCGTGCCAGGTGGCCCCCAGTCTGTCCAGACTGGAAGGCGATTTTTTTTTTTTACGGTGTGATTCACACACCGTACAATCAACCCTTTTATAAAATGGACAATTCAGTGGTTTTTAGTATAGTCATGAGGTCACGCAACTATTACCACTAACTCCACTCCGGGGTATATTCATCGTCCCCAAAGAAATTTTGTACCTTTTTTAGGCATCGCTACGCACCTCCCCTCCCCCAGCCCCTGGCAACGTCTCAGCTACTCTCCGTCTCAATGGATTCGCCTGTTCCGGATATTTCGGAATCGTGTAATATGTGGTCTTTTGTTTCACTCGCATAATGTTTTCGAGGTTCATCCGTGTTACAGCATGCCTCAGGATTCTATTCCTTTTAGTGGCTGAGTAATATTCCGTTGTACGGATGGACCACGTTTTGTTCACCCGTTCAACCGTCGATGGACATCTGGGTTGTTGCCACCTTGTGGCTACTGTGAATATTTGTGTACGAGCACTTGTTTAAACACCTGTTTTCAATTCTTTTGGGTATGTATCCAGGATCAGAATTGCTGGGTCGTACGGCAGCTCTGTGTTACAACGTTTTGAGGACCTGGCAGACCGTTCCCCAAAGCGGCCGCACGATTTTATAGTCCCACCAGCGATGGGCGAAGTCTGTAATTCCTTCACATCCTTGCCAACACTTGCCGTTTCCTTGTGTTTTTTTTCCCCTTTAATTCTAGGCATTCCAGTGGGTGTGAGGTGATATCTCATTGCACTTGGGATTTGCGTTTCCCTCACGATTAGCGACGTTGAGCATCTTCGTGTGCTTGCTGGCCACTCGGGTATCATCTTTGGAGAAATGTCTGTTTAAGCCCTTTGCTTACTTGAATTTTATTTTTGTTGTTGAGCTTTAGGAGCTTGCTCTATATTCTGGATATTAATCCGTTATCGGATATATGATTTGCAAGTGTTTTCTCCCATTCTGCGGATCGCCTTTTGACTCTGTCAACAGTGTCTTTTGTTTGGACGATTTTTTTTTTTTTTTTGATGAAGTCCAATGTATCTATTTTTTTCTTTTGTGGCTTGTGCTTTCGTGTCATATCTAAGAATTCATTGCCAAAATCAGGGACATGAAGATTTAACCTCTATGTTTTCTCCTAAGAGCTTTATTGCTTCAGCATCTACATTTAGGTCTCTGATCCCTTTTGAGTTGATGTTTGTATATGGCGTGAGGTAGGGGTCAAGCCTCATTTTATCCAGTTGTCCCAGCACCATATGTTGAAGAGACTGGAAAGAGGCAGCCTTTTAAAGAGAGATGTCAAGTGAAATACCAGTGTGGCTGACATGTGCCAGAGATGGCAAAAAGTGGGAAGGTGGTACTTGAGTGAGTGAGTTTGGGAGATGCTGTTTCTAGTGAATTCTTGCTCCTTAAGGATGTCCTCTGTCTTGGGGAGACGCGCCGTTCGCTGAAAGATGTCAGGACTGAGGTGAAGTGGCCACTGGTCTCTCACCCAACTTGGCAAGACCCCAGCTCTGTTTTCCCTCCTCTGCTTTTCCTATGAAAAAGAGCCTGCACCTATGAACAAGGGGTCTCTGGGAGCAAAGGGGAGTGATCTCTCTCCCTTGCTCACCTAGTGCCCAGCTTCTCCCTCCTCTTCCCCTAACTGGACCTTGGTCCAGTCACCAGGCCCGACACCTCTCCCTTCTGGCCAGACGCAGTTCCAAAAACAACCTCAAGAGCACTTGGATTTATTTTCCAGCCCCGACTAATGACACTTCTGTCCACAGCTCGGACCCAAGTGCCTGTCGGGTGGGGTGGCTGTCCTCACCTCCGGAAAGCTGGTGGAAGTGTGTGATTTTTCCTTTTCTCCTTTTGCTTTTGGAACATAAGCATCTTTCCAAGTCTCTCCAGCCAAAAGATGACGGTGTGGGCCTTGCGGCCTCCCCGTCAAAGCCAAGTGGCCCCACGTGCAGCCTGTCTTCCCATCACCCACACGGTCCCAGGTGTATTCATTTCCGAGGACTATCATAACAAAGTGCCACACACCGGGTGGCAGAAAATAACAGAACTGTGTTTCTCTCACAGTCTGAAGTCTGGAAGTCCAAGGTTAGAGTGTCCACGGAGTTGGTTCCTTCTGGAGGCTCCGAGGGAACGTGTGTTCTATGCCTCTCTCCTGGCTTCTGGTGGCAGCTAGCAATCCTTGGTGTCCCTTGACTTGCAGACACATCATTCCAGTCTCTGCCTTCTTTTTCACGTGCCCTCCTCCCTGTGTCCCTGTCTCTGTGTCTCCTCTCCCCTTATAAGGACACCAGTCACACTGGATTAAAAGCCCACCTGACTTCATCAAGATGACTGAATCTGAACTGATTACTAGCAGCCCAAACATTTCTCAAATGCTTTTCAAATGTTTTGCAAAAGGAGAGTAGTTTTCTGCTGCTGAACGCCCTAGGAGCCTGAACCAGCACAACGCTACTGGGGTTTGCCAATGACAAATTGGGATTTGCCAATGACAAATTGGGACCAACTGGGATTGGGGGATCTGCCCAATACCCCCATCTAGCTCTGTGGCGTCTTCTGATAAATAGAGCTGCCATATAATCCAGCAGTTTCCCTTCCGGGTAGGTACCGCAAAGAACGAAACGTGGGGTTTGAAGAGATATTGGTACACTCATGCCCTTGGCAGAGTTATTGACAGTAGCTAAAACGCGGAAGCAACCCAAGTGTCCATGAACAGAAGAATGAATAAGCAAAATGTGATGCATCCACACGGCGGGATAGTATTCACCACTCAAAAAGAAGGGAAACCTGTCATATGCTACAACATGGATGAACCCTGAGGACATTACGCTACGTGAAATCAGCCAGTCACAAAAGAACACATACTGTCTGATTCCTCTTGGATGAGATAACGTCGAGTAGTCAAGATCACAGACATAGAAAGTAGAGCGATGGTGGCCAGGAGTTGAGGGGGTTATCGCTTCACGGGGATGGAGTTTCATTTTTTTTAATGTTTATTCATTCTCGAGAAAGAGAGAGACAGAGAGACAGAGCGTGAGTGGGGGAGGGGCAGGGAGAGACCCACACCGAATCCAAACAGGCTCCAGGCTCGAGCCGTCAGCAACAGAGCCCGATGCGGGGCTCAAACTCACAAACGGTGAGATGGTGACCTGAGCCGAAGTCGGACGCTTAACCGACGGAGCCGCCCAGGCGCCCCTAGAGTTTCACGTTGGCAGGATGTAGGGGTCTGGAGATGAACGGTGGCAATGGTTACACGACAACGTGAATATATTTAATGCCACTTAAGGTGGTAAATGCACACTTCCAATGATTCCCGAGGTCAGAAGCCTGAAATCAAGGCGTTGGCAAGACTGTGCTTCCTCTGAAGGCTCCAGGGGAGAATCCATTCTTCACTTTCTCTGGCCCTGGTGGCTCCAGATGTTTGTCGGCCTGTGGTTTCATCAGTCCAATCTCTGCCTCTGCGGTCACATCGCTTCCTCCTCTTCTCTGTGTGTCTCTTATAAGACCATTTGCCATTGGATTTAGGACCTGCTCAGATAACCCAAGGTTACGTCCTCGTCTTGAGATTCGTAATTGTATCAGTAAAGACCCATTTTCCAAATAAGGTAACGTCCACAAGTTTCAGGGACTAGGTCAGGGACATACGTTTTGGTGACGCCCCGGCACGCCTCGGCCCCCTGGCTCGCTTATACCTTCATCAACACGGTGAACTTCTGAATCCTCACGGGGTTTATCTTCCACCCTCTGACACGTGCATTCTTGCCACACTCCCGGCTCCCAAGATTCACAGCAGCAGGTGGGGGGGCGCCGGCCCACGAAGGGGATGTGGGTAACTTTCCAGAAGCTTCCACAGCAACGTCCGCGATCATCTTGACATTCCACAGACATCATCCGGGCCCATCGTGTTGACATCACCTGAGTGTCGGCTGCTAACAGAGCACATCTGCCCCTTGCTCCTGAGAACTGCTCTCCGCCCCGTAGTAGGGATCTTACCAGGGCGGTTACGGGTCTCCCGGGGGTCGGCCACGGTCTGGCTGACTCACAGGGGCGGACGAAAGGCTGGCTCTCGGTGCAGATGGGGCACCTCCGTGGTGCAGTTCGTGCTCCAGAGGCCCCTGTGAGACCAGAGCGAGGCCGGTCTCCAGCCCAAAGGCATCACGGATTAGCTCTCTTTCCCTGCTCTGTCCCCCTTCCACTCCTGCACACGAATCCCTACCTCCGGATCTGCTTCTAGGAACCTGACCTGAGACAGTCCCTGACAGTGGTACGTTGGGGAACAGAGCATCAACGTAGCCTTTGGGCCGGGCCAGGAATCTGCTCTGCGTCCCTGCCACGTAAGGGAAACCGCTCTGGCTCCTCTCCGCGGCCGGACGTCCTGAAGAGAGCCCTTGCTAAACCAGTAGCTGCCCACGGAATACCAGACGCCGTGCTGGTCAGCCACACTGCAGATCCCGCCTCCAGCACAGCAGCTGGGGTTGGGCCGTACCTGGCTGAGCTCCCGGTCCTGTGCGGTCACCTCCTGACCCTCCCTGACCGAATGTCGCCTCCCAGCTCCCCATCTTCCTCCCGTTCATTCTCCTATTTTATTTCTTATAGCCCTTATTACTCTCTGAAATCATGCAAAAAAAAATTTTTTTTAATGTGTATTTCTTTTTGAGAGAGAGAGATCGACAGAGTGTGAGCAGAGGAGGGGCAGAGAGAGAGGGAGACACAGAATCCGCAGCAACCTCCAGGCTCCGAGCTGTCAGCACGGAGCCCGACGCGGGGCTCGAACCCGTGAACCGCTAGATCGTGACCCGAGGCAAAGTCGGACGTTCAACTGACTAGGCCACCCAGGCACCCCTGAAATCATGTAATGTATCTGTTCGTGGCCTTTCTCTCCGACTTAGGGCATCAGCTGCAGGGGGCTGGGACTCTGACTTATTCGCAGCTGTCTCACAAGCATCCATCACTCTAATAGGTGCGTCATCAACACCCACCGAATGAACAGAAGAGCAGGCCAATGTCCTTGCACTTGAAGTAGACAGAAGGGAAGAATCTGGGTTTTCTGTGCAGATCCTAAAGGGAAGGCCATATCTGGGGGTCACCGGGGCGGGAGAAAGCAGGTCAAGGTAGGTTGTCTTCCAGGTGCCGAAAATCCCCTTGGCCCGTGCCAGCCCCTCACCGGCCTGGCTTCTTGTTGGGTCTGGCGCGGACCTCAAGGAAACATAACATTTTTAATAAAACCTCAGAGTCAATAAAGCCGAATGGTCTCGGGTGCCGCTCTTGCGGGCCCCAGCTGTTGACTTTAGAAGTCAAGGGGTTGGGGTGTTTCCCAATTCCCGCGTAGTCCAGGGAGATATAAGCTAGGAGGGCCTGGCCCATTTTCTACGAAAAAAAAACAAAACAAAACAAAACTCACCGGGCCCTGGAAAGATTCCACCGCCAGCCAGAATCAAAGGTCCATTCAGAGCGACAGAACTCCTCACATTCGCTGCTAATGAAAACCAAATTTCTCGTCCCTCTGAGCATTTCCAGGGGCTACGACTGGAAGGGGCCGCCGTGGAGCTCTTGGCCACCCCTCCTGCCACCAAGAGGGCCCCACCGTGTTAAAATAGTTTTATGATAATATGGGCCTCGTATTTTTATAATTTCAGGCGTCGGTGATTTAGGACTGAGTTGTTTTCATGGAAAAAGAAACAGCACTTGTTTGAGGCAAGGCGAGACTGCCATCTCGGCCGATACTTGCCCTGTGTGCAAATCCAGGGCGAGCGAGCCCTGCCATGAGGCGGTCTGGGGCCCACCTCCAGGGAGGCCTCATTCATGGGGCGTCCTCTCGAATGGGGAAGAACGGGCTGGCGGGGGGGGGGGGTCACCAGAGGGCACACAGACAGGGATTTCTGTCTTTCGATTTCGTGCTTCGTGGATGTCAGAACCACAACTCAGAAAGGCAGACAGGTCACCCTCAGAGGCAAAGGGCCATAAAGCCTTGTGTCTTTTCTGCTTCTGCTTTTTTTTAACAAAAGACGAAAAATTAGAAGATGATTTCTTTTTCCCTTTGACGATCAGCCTTTTCTTTTCTTTCTTTCTTTCTTCTTTCTTTCTTTCTTTCTTTCCTTCTTTCTTTCTCTTTCTTTCTTTCTTTCTTTCTTTCTTTCTTTTTTTTCCTTTAAAGTTTATTTATTTATTTTGAGAGAGAGAGAGTGCGTGTGTGTTGGGGGGGGGAGGCTAAGATGGGTAGAGGGAGAGAGAGAATCCCAAGCAAGCTTTGCTCCCGGTGCAGAGCCCGATGCGGGGCTCGATCTCACGAACTGAACCGTGAGATCATGACCTGAGCTGAGAACAAGAGTCAGAAGTTTAACTGACTGAGCCATCACGGCGCCCCGATGATCAGTCTTTATGCAAGTAGGAGTCGTGGGGCACAAACTCAGGTGTGCAGGAAATAGCACCTTTTTCCTAAAGTCAGTTCTTACTTTGACTCTGCAGTACCTTCAATGGATGGAAAACAACCTTTTCAGGTATTGCTGTGCCCTCATTAGGATTAGGAGGGAATTCTGTTCTTGTTCCTCAATTTTCTCATCCATAAAATGGGGATAGTGATAGTACACACCTCAACAAGCTGAGTTAAAAATGGCAAAATATTTACGATATTGCCTGGCAGGGAGTATTGGCTGTTATTGTTGTTATCATTATTATTTCAAAGATAGAGGCACAGGGAAGGGACCAAACCCAGCACGGGGCTATCAAGGAAGGCTCCCTGGAAGGGGTGATGCCTCAGCTGATGTCAGATGAGTTGGTCCAAACTCAATCTTGAACTCCTTTGCTTGGATATTTATCAAGGTCTAGAAGTTTAATATATGATACCCCTAACAAACGTGCTCATTTTAGAGAACTTGGAAAACACTGAGAAACGTAAAAAAATGTAAAATAGCTGTAATCCTATCCTTCCAGTGATTTCATTCTAGATTACTTCTTTTTTTATTTTTTTAATTTTATTTTTATTTATTTTATTTTTATTCTTTTGTTTTTAAATGTTTATTTATTTTTGAGAGAGAAAGAGACAGAGCATGAGAGGGGGAGGGGCAGAGAGAGAGGGAGACACAGAATCTGAAGCAGGCTCCAGGCCCTGAGCTCTCAGCACAGAGCCTGATGCAGGGCTTGAACCCACGAACTGTGAGATCATGACTTGAGCTGAAGTCGGATGCTTAACCGACTGAGCTACCCAGGTGCCCCCTAGATTTACTTTTTAAAATTTATTTATTTGAGAGAGAGAGTGAGTGTGAGTTGGGACGGGGCAGAGAGAGAGGGTGAGAGAGAGAATTCCAAGCAGGCTCTGCCCTGTCAGCACAGAGCCCAATTTGGGGCTCGAACTCATGAGCCGTGAGATCATGACCTGAGCTGAAACCAAGAGCCAGAGATGCTTAACTGAGCCACTCAGGTGCCCCTTTTCTAGATTACTTTTGTTTCTATCTTTAAAATGCATTAATTGATACACTGTATATACAGTATATACCTGGCTAGAAAAGTGTTTATTCCTAGAAAAGTATTTATGTATTTATAGAAAATAAAGTTCTGGATGGGGAACAAAACACCCTGAAATAATCATTTCATATGGTCAAAGATAACAATGGTTATCTTTGCAGGGATAGGATTATGGGTGATTTTTCGTGTGTGTGTATCTGTGTGTAATCTGTAATATCTCCTTTTCTCCCATGACTATGTATTATTGAGTATAATTTAAAAAATTTTTAAACTGTTTGTTTATTTTTGAGAGAGGGAGATAGAGAGTGTGAGCCACAGAGGGGCAGAGAGAGAAGACCAGAATCTGAAGCCGACTCCAGGCTCTGTGCTGACAGCAGAGAGCCTGACATGGGGCTCGAGCTAATGAACCGTGAGATGATTACCTGAGCTGAAGTCGGACGCTTAACCGACTGAGCCACCCAGGCGCCCCGTGATTTTAAAGTTTAATATACAAAACTTGGGAACCTCCAACTCAGGGTCTTATAACTATTATACCTTCGGGCCATGGAGGAGAGTGGGGTGGCTGGGCCAGACTTTGAACCCTGAACCTTTTAGTCTGAAAGGCTACGTGGTGTGGTGGTGAGGGGGTTGTCATGAGGCAGGAGGACATAAGGCTTCACTGAAAACCTGTGGGGGGAGGGTCAAGTTGAGGGCTGGGCTGTTGTTAATGAATAGCTGGCAATACCAAGAATGATGATTGTGGACTATTATTGCAACCTTGCCTTCGGTGACTCCATCAGATGCGACGAACCCTGGGAAAGTGAGAAAAAGCTGAGGTTGGGGGCACAGGGTGCCCCCTGTGACTTTAGTGCTAAAGGTGCCTTAGGAATGTGGAGCTCCTCCCCCGCCAAGGCCTTTTCCCTCCTTTGCCTGGACTGGTGCAGTAGGCTGTGAACACGTCTCTGCCCCTGTAGGCAGCCCACATTCCATGCCACCAGGGCAGCGTCCCCTGGAATGTGCTGCCACGCCTCGGCTTGGCTCCCCAGGGCTGCAGAACCAAATCCGAGCCCCTTGGATTGGCCTCCGGCCCCTGTAACCTGGGCCCTCTTGTCTCGCTATCCCGTCGCCGTTGCTAGACCTTCCCTGCCGCCACGGCCCTGTCCTTCAGGCCCGTGCACGTGTGGTGCCCTCTGCTTAGAAGGCCCACCTGCTGCTCCCTGCCAGGTGAATTTCCTGATCCCTCCATCTTGTCTCATCCCCACCATGTAGCCCATGGGCCACCGCACCTGTTTTCCTGTCTGTCAGCCCTAGGCCTCAAGAGCACGGCCGGGACTTATCTGCCTTTTCTTGCTGTCTGGCAGCCGATGGTGTGTCGGGCTGTGGGTCTGCGCTTGGCGAATGAGCGAATGAACTCTGGCCAAGGCCTTGCAGACATCAGGCCGAGAGAACAGAGTCGGGGGTGTGTGTGGCCCCAACAGCTGCCACCCATCAGGACACCCAACGAGGCCGCAACTGCTTCCAGCGGTCGGCGTGGGCACAAAGGAAGGGTGATTCCAGAGAGCTGGCTCTAGGGCTGATCCACTCCCCTGCGCCTGAAGGCTTCCTCCAGGCCGGGCTCAGGACAGGCTTTCTCTGCCGGTGAATATAAATATAGGAAACGGCACGAGTTTAGCGGCAAAACTAAAAATAGGAAGCCTGGAATCCGGCCCCCCAGGCTCCTGTAGCCGCCGGACCACACAGGTGTGCATGCGGATGTTGGGGGGTGCGGCCCCTCCCCCTGCCAGCTCCCCAGCCCTCGTGGGGAGGAATGGGGGGCTCTCTGGGTTTCCACGAGGAACAGTTCATTCTTTCACACTGGCCGCCCCCACCCCCGTTTGTCTGACAGCTCATTTCATTTACGGCCCCCAGATGAACCAACCCACTGAGGTCCCATTCCTTGCTCACGTGGCAAAGCGGGCGGGTGTCCGGTGTGGCTGGCAGCCGGCTCCTGGGCCACGCTGGGGGCACAGGGGTGCCTGTGTTTATGGGGTCTGCGTCCAGCCCCGCCCGTCCCCAGAATACCCGTGATGGCCCCACAGCTGTCTCCTCAGACCTCGGGCACACGTCACCATCTCCGGCCCCGTAAAACCCTGCCAGGACGTCCACCTCTCAGAAGAAAGGCCAAAGCCATCCCCATGGCCAGAATCCCAGCAGTTGCAGGACTGTTTGGAGGTGGGCGGTCGGTGCTCTGTCTGGGGACGTCAGCCCTCGGGAGGTGCCAAGCACAGCCCCGTGCCCACGAGGTCACCTCTGAGGCCTGCTCTCAGCCCATCGCCAGGCCCGCGGCAGGCTGTGGGGTGGCCGTGGGGCTGGTGAGACTGTAGGCACCGCGCAGCCCCGAACGACTCCTGGAGCCTCTAAAAGGGAATCCTGGAGGCCAAGGGTGTCCCAGACTCTGGGACAAAATGGCCTCCTCCAGTTGGACAGGCCGCTTCACGTTCTAAGCTCCTGATGGTGCCTCAGGGGAGGTGGGGGCGCCTGACCGGGGCTCCAGGACGCTGGGGTTGCCGAACTAGGTTTGTCAACCTTTCCTTCAAGCTGTGTAAACCCCTGTCCCAAAGCAGGGCCTTTGGGGATCACGGGACCTGTGATTCCACTGTGCACTCGACACAGTGTGTGCTCAGGTACACTTTGAATTAAAAAAAGGAAGCTCAGAGGGGGAACAGGGACCTCCCACTGCCACATAGCTGAAGGGGGTCGGTAAGCAAATCCTTCTTCCCACGAAGACATTTCCCAGGCCCTTCTGAAGATGAACCTTCCACGGGTAGGAAGCTCCTTGGAACAACTACCCTGAGGGGACCGTCGGTGCGACCCATCTGCTGCCACCTGCAGGCCACTGTGGTTACTGCAGCGCTTCCCACACAGCCCTCAAACCCTGGGACCCCTGGGGGGCGGGGGGCAGGGGGGTTAAGTCCAGGACTTCTTCCTGCCTCAGTTTCCCGCCTGGGTGCACTGGTCTGTGCCTGCTGGGTGAAGGTGTGGAGCTTTGCATCAGGGGCTCTGGAGGCCACAGCTCCTCTCCCATCAGCTGTGGCCCCAGTGTGGCTGGTGGGGAGGGGCTTGAACTGTGGTCCCCTCATAATCTCCATCCTTCCCTACAAAGTGACCCAAACAAGCGCATCTATGGAAGCAGAGCCTTGGCCTGTAGACGCTGCTTCAGGCCCAGCCCCGCTCATCCCGGGCAGACGCCGCTGGGAGCACCCTCACAGAGAAATTCTGCAGCGGTGGCTGGGGCTGCTGGGAGACGACCTGCCACCCCCTGGAGCCCGGGGGGTGCTGCAGGGCAGGGGGCTGGGATCAAGGCTTTTGGCCGAGGAAATGGAAACTTCCTGTTGGGTGTTGGGTTTCAGGCAGACCGACCTAACAGAACAGGGGCAAAGCCTTGGGATTAGTTTTGAAGTATTTCCATTAGAAAATCGGGTCGGTTTGAT
The DNA here is from genome assembly GCF_018350195.1 of Panthera tigris. Lineage (NCBI taxonomy): Eukaryota > Metazoa > Chordata > Mammalia > Carnivora > Felidae > Panthera > Panthera tigris. The sequence continues at coordinate 18,418,078 of NC_056667.1, forward strand.
GAAAATTCCCCTCCACAAGTCCCACCTGGACGGGCACAGGGGGCCAGGCCCTTTTGCCGGCAGGGACCAAGTCAGGTCCACGTGCAGTCACGCCCACAGCCCCCGTCGTCAGCCACAAACAACTCTGGGGAGACGTGGAGCCAGTGACACCCCCTCTTTGCACCTTAGTTGTGCCATCTGCAAACCGGGGGAGCTGATGCAGCTGCCTGCTCTGTAGTTGTGATTGTGGCTAAACTGCCCCCGTTCTAGCAAACACAGGTCCCAGCGCGGGCTCTCACTGAGGCTGTTTCACCTCCTCCCCCCCCCCCCTGCCGCCGCCCCTGCCCCACTCTGGGGAGCGAGAGCCACATGGGGTACACTGCTACTACTTGTGAAAAGTCACAGGCCACTTGTGAAGGGGGGAGAGGTGGTGGCATCGTAAGGGCCTGATGTCCCTCTGGGGTGCCAGCCACGCCAGGAAGGGGCCTCACCAGCTGCACTTGCCCAGGGTGGTCTCTGTGGTCATTACTGATGGAGCTGGATGCAGGGAGGCCAAGGCACTGGGTGCAGGGGCGGGGGGCGGGTCTCCAAGGCAGGGGGTTTAGCCCTATTCCTGTCCCCAGGCCCCGCCCTGTTCCTCCTTGGCCATGGTGGGAGGTCCCCCCACCCCCGGCCCCCGTACACGCAGCCCTAGAAGTCTGGCATTGGGATCCTTCAACACGTCTCCGAGTTATATTATGGTAACAAATCAGTCAAAATTCCATTTTACAGTTAAATAGGACAGAAGACAGACAGTTTACTGTACAAGCAAGTTGTGCATTGAAAACAAACACATCAAGCAAATTATAGTGCAAAGCAGTTTCCACCCCTCCCCACCCTCTTCCCGGCTCCGGGACGGATTTACTGAAGATAGGTGTGTGGCAGAGGTATTAACACCTCGACGTGACAATATGTCACAAAGGATCTGTACCCGCCACCAACAGGCTTACAGTAACGTGGTATCACAACCCCTCGGTTTCCTTGTGCTTTCTCACTCAGTGTGTTTGCCTAATACAACTTTAAAGCAGCCTCGTAAATAAGGACCCATTTTTAGCAGCCCCTGCTCTCTGTACCCACTATGGGCCTTAGAGTCGGACTCGGCATGGCTATCATCGCTTTTAGTCAGGGGGCGGGAGGGGGGATCAATTTATTTCCTGTCTCTGCCCCTACCAGGGCTTGGCTATCAGGAAGGGCTGGTAATCCAGAGTGGGGCTACAAAGTGCTGGGCGCTGGGAACCCAAGGGTGCCTCCCCCCGCGGGCCTGGGGGCCGGTCTGTAACCACAGAGGACAGGAGCGAGCAAGGTCCAAGGGGGATGGGTCTGTAGCTGCTTCCTGAGAAGGGGTGGAGAGCCCCCCTGGGTGTAGGGAGTCAGCAGGACACCCCCCGCAGCCATCGTCAAGAGATGGGAGACTGCTTTTTCCAGTGAGGACAGGACGAAAGAAACTGCAGCAGGGGAGGTCTGAGTAAGGTTACCAGAAGGACTTCCTAACTTGCCGGAGTGTGTATCCGGTGTGCATCATCTGGCTGCTGTTACAGGTCGGGGGCGGTACGGCAGGCCGAGAGCAATTACAGAGACGACAGCTAAGGAGGGGAGATTGTCACATCCACAGAGGATGTGGCTGAAACTGACGAGAAACCACACGCTGTCTAGCCCTTAAGGGTTTTCTTGTCCTTTTCCATTTACGCCTTTTTAGAATTAAACTCAGACATGAGACTCTATGCAGCCTGAACCCCGAGGCTTCCCCATTTGCAAGCTAAAGGGGCGATACTTCACCTCTGAGCCCAGGGGGTGCTGAGCTGAGGCTGCTGGGCCCTTTATGGCTCTTCTGTTTCGCCATCACGCGGCCACGGCTCTCCACCCCTACAAATGTCTACGAGCCACGGATGTGAATTCCAGCATCACCTGGGTTTCCCTCTGGTCCCCGCCAACGTGGGCCTTTGGTGGAAGTCGGTGGGACGCTTGCTGGAGGACCATGGCCTCTGGGGGAGGTGTGGAGGGCTCAACAGTTCCACACTCTCAGAAGGCAGAGGGGATGTTGTTCGCTACGACAGGGCTTTACCTGTGACAGACAGTGTGTCTGAAAACATTCGAGGCTTCTTTCTCTAAAATCAGCTTTCGAAACTGGTTTTTGTTCCAGACTGCTTTTGGAGCACAGACTAGTTAAAGACGGAGAGCTGTCAGAGGCTCTGGCTGGGCCTGCCCACAAGGCTGGGGGCTGGGGGCGCACAGCTTGGCTGGACCTACGTGGGACAGGACGCTGAAATCCGGCCCCACGACCTCTCACCCAGTGTCTTCTGCTAGGACCTTTCTGGTCCCTGCGCTCTCTCCAAAAATGGCAATTTCGAGACCAGCCTAGAGGGAAGGGGGGATCCCTGGCCCTTCACCAAGAGAACAGAGGGTGAATGCCTTGGGCTGGTAAAGTGCATGGAGGACCTGCCTGCAGGTGTCTTTCCTGGTTTTAGGGACCTGCTGCCATTGGCTAGTCTACTCTGGGCCTGGGACCCACAGACAGCTGGGGAGGCGGGGGGTGGCTTTGGGCTGCTGGGAACTCTAGGGAAGCAGAGCTGGGTGGGGAGCTGGCTCGGGGGTCTTATCATCTCATCTCTGCCAGCGATTTCCTGGGCCGCTCGGTGGGTCCCTTCCCCATGTATACAATGAGGAGAAACCCTCTGAGGGGTGGGGAGGCCTTCCAATTCTGACTCGGTTTGTATGAACGTGGAGGGAGGGCTGGGGATCTCTGAGGAAGGTGGGGTGGGGCCAAGCCATGCGGGCAAACGTCACCTCTGTCTGGAACAGAGATGGTCTCCGCCCCAGGGGACCTGGGCCCTGTGACAGCACCGGGCGTAGCTGGGGACAGCTAGGTCATTCCGGGGGAGGCGGCAGGAGACTTTCCCCACGTGGGGTGAGATGATGAGGATCTGGGCCGGGGGCAGTGACCTGAGGGAGGTCCCCGCCTGTCTGTACAACGGCGTGGCTGGACTAGATGCTCTCGGAGCCACCTGCCGGCTCTGGAGCCCAGGATTCGCGGACCCCGGGCCCGTGACCGGCCCAGAGCGTTAAGTCTCATTCCCGTCCGGGGCCTCAGAGCTGCGCCGGCCACTTGTCGGGAAGGTTCGTGGGGCCCCTGCCTCCGTCGGGAGCAGTGGGCTCTGACCCCGGGGCGGTCAGTAGGGCCGCCACACGGCCTCGTCCACGCGGCCCGGCGTGCTCAGGGCGGTGGGGGAGTTGCTGTGGCTGCCGTCCGCCTCCACGCTGTCGCTCTGGCCGCCCAGGCTGGGGTTCATGAGGTTGCCGGCGGCGACGGAGGCGCCGCTGGGGCAGGAGGCCAGCATGCGGGTGGGGGAGCGGTCGCCCCCGCTGCCGGCCACCATGGAGAACTGGTAGGAGCCCGAGGACGCGCCGTAGTAGAGGTGGTAGGGGGACGGGTTGGCCTGGAAAGGGCCGCTCTGGTTCTGCGGGGCCCCCGGGTAGGGCGGCGGGAGGTAGGTGTGGTGGAAGCGGCTGGTGGCCGGCACGCTGGCCACGCTGAGGCTGCCCGAGGGTGTGGCGCTGTAGGGGAAGGCGGCCGACATGGCCCCCGGGTAATGCATCCTGGGGTCGGGGAAGCGGCTCTCGGTGAAGGTCTGCAGCGCCGGGAAGGAGCGGTCGAACTGGCGGGGGTCGGAGAAAGGGTTCAGGTCCGAGGTGCCTGGGGGACAGCAAGGGGGACAGTCAGTCGCAGCCTGACACCACCCCAGAGGCTTGCGGCGCACGGGCCCTTCGCGGAGCCCCTGCTTCTAGATCTGCCCCCGCTCTCACTGCCCTGGGCTGCTCGTGGGCCGGCCCCGGCAGGGAGGCGGGCGCGAGCAGGTGCCCGGGCCACAGGCGGCCCCGGGGGCCTCCCTGGGCGGGCGGAGAGCGGGGAGGGCTTTTCTTTCTCCTCACGGAGTTCTCTTCACAGCCCAGCTGCAGAGGCCTGCCGAGGGGGTGAAGGTGGCCCCCACCTGGGGAAGCGGCTTCCGCCTTCCTCCCTCCCTGTCAATAGCTGGTAAGACCGTGGGTGTGCAGACAGTCTCCAATGACGCTCTGAGCTTGGGAGCTGGGGCTTGCTTTTACAGATAAGGAAACTGAGGCAGAGAGAGAGAGAGAGAGAGAGAGAGAGAGAGATTGATTTTCCTGACGTGGTGCAGAAAGGACTAGAACTCATCGCGAGGCCGCTGCTTCCCGCTCTCTGCTGCTGGGTGTGCCAACCTCTCCTGCCCAGGTGGGGCTGGCTAGCTTACCTGAGCTCCCACCGGTGTGTGTGTGTGGGGGGGGAGGGGCGGGGCTGGGTCCCCAGCAGCTGTCTGTCCCCCACCCTCACGTCCCTCATCCCGGGCCTGTGTCTGCGGGGCTGTCCTGTAGGCCGGAGCGGACTGAAGGCCAGACAATGATGAGATGCCACCCTCCCTGCCTCAGCAGCAAAGTGAGATGGCAGCCAGAGGGGCTTAGCGGCCTGGACCCTGCCTTAACCTGGAGAGACCCAGCCCAGGCACTGCGCTAGCTCCCTCGAGGATGGCTCCCCGCTAGACTCCGAGACAAGGGCATCTCAGCCTCTGCCCCCTACTCTTAGAGTCACAGACCCGCCAAACCTCAGCATTCAAAGGGGCTTCAGGACTGAGTCTAATCCCTTCAGTCGGAAAACTCAGGCTCAGAGAGGGTGAGGCACTTGCCCAAGGGTCACACAGCACATTAGACCTGGCACAGAATCCTAGAGTTCGGGTTCTGAGCCCTGACAGGTGTCTGATAGGCAGGCAGCTGTCCCATCTCTGAGGCAGCACAGCACCTCTCCTGGGTCTGACACTTAGTAGCTGTGTGTCCTTGGGCAGGACACTTAACCTCCCTGTGCATCAGTCTTCCTACATGAAAAATAGAGACAATAATAGCTCCTGGAGTTAATACATGGAAAGTGCACAGACCGGACACAGAGCAGAGGCCCGAGGAGGGTTGCTGCAGTAGCTGTGACCCTCTGTGGCTCTGAGCACCCAGGAGAACTGGCCACTCCAGGGGCTGCAGAGATAAGGCCCTCCCCCTGGTCCTTCCTTGTACCCTGGCCGAGGGGGTAACTCTGGACAGCAGCATAGAGGCAGGTGAGCCCCTGGCAGTGGTCCTGAGGGCAAGTCTGTCTGGTCCCCACCCCTCTATGCCACCCACCAACGAGGACTCAGGAGGAGACCAGTCGCTGTCACCCGGCCAGCTCTAGGTGGCCACTGCCTGCTCTGAAGACAGAGAGCTGCGGGTACCCTCGCGCCTCTTGATTCCCCAGATCTGCCCGACATGCCGTGTGATGTCAGGTGAGGCCTGTAACTTCTCAGGGCTTTGGGGTCTTCCTGACTCCACTGGGGAGAGCTGCCTTAGCAGCGAGCTCTGATTCTGGTCCTGGCTGTGAATCAGAAGGGAACAGTGCTCCCAGGCTCGAGGTGGGTGGATGTGGGGACAAGGGTCCGGATGACTGCAGCCTTCTGGAACATTCTAACAGGTCCCTCGGCTGGTCAGTGCTGCCTTGAAATGTAAGGGGCCAGAGGTGCCTGGGTCCCCACCCTCGTCCCAGAATGCCAGTGCAGAAGGCTCTGTCGGCAGTGCCTGGCACCCTGAGCAGAGCCAAATGTGAGGCTGACACCTCGACTCTGAGCCTAGGAAGTGAGTGGTGCCCACCTGATGGGAGCCGCATTCTCCAAACAAAGGGAACCCGAGCAGGGGCCCCAGGATGTGACAGTAGGGCTGCAGCCCAGGACACACAAGGCTGTGCAAGGTGGCCCCGGGTCCGGTGCGTGTGGCCTGTGGAGACCACGTGGCCCTCGGAGTTGCCTGGCCTGCCACTGTCCTCTCCTGCCTCCCTCCCGGAGCGGTGGGGGAAGCGTCTGCCCTCAGCACCCCTGTGGCTGCTGCCCCCCCCCCCCACCCCCAGCCCAGTAGCCCCAGGAAACCGGAGCTGGCCAGCTGTGGAGCAGCCAATCCCAACACTGGAAGGAAATGTTTATTTTCTTCTCCAAATTGCCCCAGCTGCTGCATGGTGGCTGAATGAGCCCTTTGAGCTGTGAGAAGCCCCCACTGTGGGCCCACAGCTGAGGGGGCCGGGGGCTGGGGTATGGAGGGCTGGGGGCCTCGGCACTGCTTGCTAGTGACCAAAGCCGGGGGGTCAAAGGGCACAAGGGGCATCAAGAGAAGCGTTTTCGGGGGGGGGGGTTCCTGAAAATGATCCCAGGATAGATTCTGCAGGCAGAGGCTCATCCCACCAGAGGGGGAACACCAATGAAGGGGCTCCAAATCTAGCCCTGCTGACACCCCTCTGCAGCCGGTACTTTCTTCCTCCCACATTACTGATGAGAATACCGAGGTCCAGAGAGGTGAAGGACTTTGCCTAAGATCACGACCGAAGCCTGGCACAGCCCGATTCCTAGCCAGGTCCACCTGACTGCAAAGTTCATGCTCCTTTCCTGGTCCCGGTCATCAAGGGCCCTTCCTTCCACTCCAGAGAGGACAAGCCCGTGGATGGGGAGAGCTGGCTGGGGCAGACGGCCACAAAAGGCTGCTGTGGATGATTAGGGAGGGGCTGGGGGCCCTGCTTCAGGATGCAGTAGAAGGGGAAGGACCGGCTCAGCCCTGCCCCCAGAGTGCAGGTAGGGGTTCTGGCCTGGCCCTCAGGCTCCTGTAGCCACATCCACACAACTGTGGCAGCGCGGAGGGAGGCTTTCCTTCCCCAGGAGCTGCTGGACAGGAAGCCACTGTTTACTCTCACCTTCTAGATTCCGGGGCTCCCTGGGCCCCAGCTCTGCCTGTAGCAGGGAAAGGCCTAGAGTGTTAGGCTACTGTACCTTGACAAGTGCTGGCCTGTGGGAAATGGAAGCGTGCACAGCTTTGGGCAGGGGTGGGCCATGAGCCCAGAGAGCAGAGTACCTCCCACTGGTTCTTGAGGTCAGACCCTTGTGCGGCAGCCCCCTGGGCTCAAGAACTACTAAGTGTCTCAAACTCACCAGCCCATGGGTCTTTCCCCACCCTGGGGGCTCAGTAGGGCCAAGAGTGGAAGCTTCCCACACCAGAATAGAAGGGACCATCTCTTCACCCCGAGGGACTATCATAAGTCCCCCCTGCCACTACATCATGCCTGGCGGCAAGGTCTCTCTTAGTGGAGAGCCCCAGGAAGCCCTCATATCAGCCTAGAGCATGGAGAAGGCAGTCAGTTTGTGCCCCTACCCAGGCTCTTCCTGCTTGGGGCCCCCTTGTCTGTGCCCTCAGAAGTGCAGGAAGCTCCTGGGGGTAGGTTCGGTGGGGCCCTTGGACCTGGTCAAAGGTCCAAAGTTTTGGGCTCTGTGACCCAAGAGTGGCCCTTAATCTCTTAAGCCTCAACTCGCTCATCTGCCAGATGGGTTCTAAGCAGGCCGAGAAAGAACAGTCACCCACATCAAGCAGCAGCAGCTGGCCCTCCCGCCTCTGTCCAGCACTGCTGACCAGGGCTCTCGGCCTCTGCCTGGCCAGGGGCCAGCCTCGCACGGTCCTCTGTGCCCCGACCCGCTTGCTGAGTGGGCCCGGAGTGCAGAGTAAATACTCACCACCCAGCCACTTAGTGGGCACCTGCCATGTACCAGGCATCCTGTCTGCTCTGCAAGGCCCCATCGTGCCTGCTGTGTCCACCCAGGCAATGGGGACAGAGACACGGTCTGGGGCTTGGGCCTAGATGCCTCCCTCCTCTTCTGTTTGGAGGAACTCCCTGGGGCGGGGAGGGGGTTGGGGGAAGGGAGGGCTTTCCCCACGGGGTGCTGTGTGTTTCCGGGGCTGCCACATCACTTTGCTGTTTACGAAGGTTGTCTGAGTGCAGCCCTGGCATTTGAACATCTGACGCCCCGGGGCTGAGGCAGCCCCTCTTTCAGACGACACAGCAGAGGCTCCAGCGGGGGCCACTGGGACTGGTCTGTCAGAGGCTCCTTAGACAAGTCGTGCCCCAATTTTAATGGGTACACACACGGTGGGATTAATGCCCATCTCCCTCAAGGGACAGGGAGTTCCTGGAGGGCAGGGACCGTGTCTATTCATGCTGACCCCCCAGGCACGGCACATGACCCGTGGTGGGTGTCAGTAAGCGTCTGCTGAATGAAAGAAGCGTCTGCTGAATGAACGAAGGGCCCAGCCCAGGTCGGGGCACATCCCTAGGAAACACCTGTAGGAGCAAATGAGCACCAGCGACCTCCTCCAAAAAACAAGGCGGTGCAGCGAATGAGCTTTCGGTCCGGAGGCGCAGGACCACGCCCCGGCCCCCCGTCCGCCTCCCCACTGCCCTCCCCGCCCGTGCCGCACCTTGGATGGGGGTCTGGGCCTGGCTGCTGAAGTGGCTGGCGGTGCTGATGGAACCGCGGGGACTGGGCGCGCTGGGCGTCACGCGCATGCGCAGTCGTTCCAGGTCCCCGAAGCGATCGGGGAACGCCTTGGTCTGGTCCTCCAGCTTCTGCCGGTGCCCTGCAAAGCATTGGTTGGGGGGGGGGGGCGGGTGGAGGAAGCCCGTCAGCAGCTGGTTCCTGAGAATCTCAGGGGGACGGAAATGCCTCACTCTGCTTGGGGGGGGGGGGTGCGGTTCTCCCTGACACCTCTGCAGGGACAATCCTCAGCTTACTACCAACCTCTTTTCTGAGGCTCCCCAGAGACCTCGTGCACAGAGAACGGTCATTATGGGCTGCCCTGATGGCCCGCCTCACCCCTACCTGCTGGAGTAGGCATACGTGTTCTTCCACTTGAACCTCAACAGCCCACTGTGCAGCACAAGCGTAAACTGAAGCAGCAGCCGTGTGAAATGGCTCAGGTGGGCTCCCGTGGGCGTGAGGGAGAGAGCCCCCGGGGCGGGGGGGTGCTGCCACCCTTTACCTCCCCACCCCCCCTGCAAGAATCATTGGCCCTGGCCTGGGACAGCTGGCTGCTAGCCCTCAGCCATCCCGAGACCCCCCAGCACAGCCCTTGTCCTCGCCGGGCCCCAGACAGAAGGGCAAATTCACCGGGGCGTGTGGAGGAGGCATGGGGAGGGCCCGAACTCCCACCTCTGAATGGGAGCTGGGGACAGGGGACCGGGGCACCTGGCTTGGGGCATTACACGCGGAGAGACTGCTGGCATCTGCCACCACTTCTCTGCCACAGCCCACCCGGGGAAGGGCCCCAGCCTCGTCTCCTAGGCCCCGGAGGTGCGGGCAGGGCTGGGGTGGCCGTGCGCCTGCCTCTGTGCAGCTGGCTGAGGGCTCCCCGCATGGCTTCTTGAATGACATCAGGCTTGCGGGGACCACCCCTCCCCTGCCACACCACATTTTCAACTATTCATTTTCCATTTCATAAGCAACACATGAATCTCTACAAAAACAAACACACTGCAGAATTACAGATAAGGCTAATGACTCCTTCGACCCACCCTGAACCCCTCCCCAGAAATCTCCATGTGATCAGTTTGGGGGGTCTTTCTTTCCAGCCTCTTTTGGTTTCACATGCATGGAAAACACAGAGTAAGTTTCTCCCAAGAACCTCTGGAGTGGTCTCAGGCTGGTTTATCATTCTGTAACTCGCTCTTCCAGCCAGGTGGACCACCTGTCTCCTGACCTGGAAAATGGGGGCAGTAACCCAGCCCCACAGAAACAACAGTGCTCCTGCTGAACCTCGGGGGGCCTCCTTGGGGCTCGGTGCGGGCTCAGCAAGTACGAGGAGGGCTGATCACTATGACAGCAGATGTCCCTTTTTCCTGCTGGTCACAGCCCCTGGTGGCTGCCACTCGCTCAGCCAGTCCTCTAGGATGCTTAGGTCGTTTTGAAATTTTCTCCACTCTCCTTCACATGCAATGTCCCTGTCACGGCCCAGAAACATCCCTATTCACACCTCTTTGTGTCTGGGGATCTCTCCAGCGCACAGACACTGGCATGGGCTGATCAGTCAGACACTAGCCATGAGCCTAACACCCGAGGCTGGCCTATTCCACTCCAATCAACCCTGAGGGAGGAGGCCAGGCCAGGCAGGGAGGCTAGGTTCTCTTTTTTTACCAAGAGAATTGCAGCTCAGAGAGGCGAAGAGGCTTGTCTGCAGTCACACAGTGAGGAAGAGGGAACGATGTTTTGGATCTGGGACGCCTTGGAGAAGAAGCATGGGGAGGGGCTGAGGGAGAGGGAAGGCTTGCCTGAGTCCTCGGGTCTGCAGGGGCATGCCGAGTTTTCTAGATTGACAAGGAGAGAAGAAGAGGGAAGTAGGTAGGAAGTAAAACAGAACTCCTCACCATCCTTCCTGAGGCCTGGAAAATGGCATCCTGGGGGCCTGAAAAAGCATGAAATGACTGTTGACCTCCCTTGGGAATGAGGGGACAGAGTTGGAGGCCTCAGAACAGGTTTGACTTCTGATTTTCAAAATGGGGATGCAATGGATTCTGGCACCAGACGCCCAGGCTCCCTGCACACCCCTGCCTCGCACGGGCATCTGAGGGCTCTTGGGGAAGAACTTGGAGTCCTGGGAGCCACAGTGGGCTCGGCAAGTCACCAAGGAGCCGGGAACCCCCCTTCTCCTCCCAGGAGGCCCCAGGCCTGGAGCCCAAGGGACATTTGTCTGCCGCGGCCTCCCAGGACCTTTGGCAAGGGGGGAAATGTAGGCTGGGTAAGTTTAACTGGAGCCAGGGCTACGGGCTCTGAGGCCTCTGGGGGCCGGCAGGCCATGAATGAGGCACTCGGGGTGGGTGGGGAGTGAGGCGGACTGGAAGAGGGAGTCCTTTGCAGGAGGGGCAGTTGTCCCCCAGTCCAGCCGACGGGTGCCCTCGTGGGGGTGGACCCAGTGTTGCCAGACCCACCAGTTTGGCAGGGGAACAATAAACTTGCTTTTATGTGAAATCTCCCATGCTTTCTATGCTGGCAATTCACTCCAATACCGAGAAACAAAACAAAACAAAACAAAGAAAAGGAAAGAAACATCCCAAACCAACTCGTAGGATGTGTCCTGCTCACACTGCCAGTTTACAGCCTCCAAGTTCGAGATTTCAGCGTCTGGTTGGTTGTGTAACCTTAGCCCCTGAGGACTGCTTCATGGCTACCCCTCAGGAGGTGGTCTCGAGGGGGCTGCCGCAGGGCTCGGCCCTGATAAGCCTCGGAAGAAATGTTGTTGCCGTTGCTGCTGCGGCCACTGAAGAACCAGCAGGGTGGTGTGGACAAGCTGGAGGGCAAATGAATTCAGAACGATCTCAACAGGCAGGAAGTCGGCCGGATAGACGTGGAGACTGCAGACTGACCTGACAGCAGCTTGGGTGTGAAGATTCTGGGTGTCTTAGTCGACCACAAGCTTGAAGTGAGCCAACGGGGGCTGCACAAAAACTCGTGCGATACGTCCGGCCTCCTGATGATCGCCATTGTGGAACGAAGCCCCGTTTCTGAGTCACGCTGTGTACCTGGCATTTGCAGCTACTCTTGCGGCCCAGCGGAAGGAGGGCGGGGTTCACAGCCAGCCTGGGTTCGAGGTTGGGCCCAGCCACTTGTGCAGCTTGGTGGCCTCACTCAAGTCACACGCCCTTTCCCCCACCCCAAGCCGCAGTGTCCCCATGGTGGCCACACAAGGTCTATAAATGCCCTCCAGCTACATGGGTTACTTCTATACCCCAGCTCCTGCCAAGGGAGGGTGAGATTATCACCCCCACGTCAGAGATCAGGACACTGAGGCCACGACGGTAAGTGTGGGACAGAAAACAGGGACAGCAGAGCCAGCACTGGCATGCAGACCCCTGAGACCAAGTCCCTTGACGCTTTCCTTTTTGCTCCCACTGTACAGATGGGGCTACTGAGGCTTCCAGAGGAGATCTCTGCTATGTGGTCGGTTTGGGCTATAAGTCAGGTAATCTGGCCCCGAAGCATATACCCCACCACGCGCTGTGCTGCCGTCACAAAGGGCCCACCCCCTGGAGTGTGGGAGTTCTCACAGTGCTTTGGGAATTGCTTCCTTGTTGCTGGGGAACAAGGGAGGGGCAGGGGGAAGCTGAGGTGGCTCCGCGTGGCCCGGGCGCCGGAGAGTCTCAGAGCCACAGGGCCCCGGCCTTCACACTTGGAGCAGAACGGAACTTCCTGTGCCCGAGGAAAGATGGGCCCACAGAATAGACCTCTTTCATTTGGCCACCCACAGTGGGAGCCGGTGGTGGTGGTGGGGGGGGGGGTTGGCCTCGCTCACTCGGTCATCTGGGTCTCAGCCCTTTCACACCGTGCCTCAGTTTCCCCTCTGCACAGCTCGCTCACTGGGGCCCCTCTAAGCTTTGAGAGTCCCTGGCTTAAGATGACCACTACCGGTGGGAGCCACCGGCCATACTCGGGCCTCCAGAAGAAAAGGAGGCAGGGTTGCTTGCTCCATGGGCCACCCACCCCCCACGCCCCCACCCCACCTCTCTCCTCTTGCTGCTGCTGTTCTTAGAGTTTCTCAAGTATGCCCTGCCTCTCACACTTCAGAGCCACAGCTCGGGCACAGCCCCCGCCAGGAATGCTTTCCTGTCCTTTGGGGCTCACCCCAAGAGCCCCTCCCTGGCAGGAAGACCCCCCTGTCCCAGCACCGAGCCTCTGCAGCACCCCGTAGGCTGACAGAAGCAGCAGCTAGCGGTGCCGGAAATAAAAACAGCAGCCCCTGCTTGCTGAACGCTGCCTCCACTCCGGCGTCTAAGGTGTTGACATGCGTTGCCTTGTTTCACCCCGCATCTCCTCACTGTCCCTACTTCACAGGTGAGAAAACTGAGGCTCGGTGAGGGTCAGTGACATGTCTGAGGTCACACAGATGGCTTGAGGCCACCTTCTCTCCCTGGAGTCCATCCTGAAAGCAAGGAGCCTGGGTTTTGACAATCACGGGCTCCAGATAACGGGTGTTAGGGCCGAGCCCAGGCCCAGGGCCCAGGGCAACTCTCTGCGGGCCCAGGAGGACGGGCCTGGGAAGAAGAGGAGAGGGTCTCAGTGGACTCCACCAGGAGCCCCGCCCTGCTCTGCAGCTCAGTGCTGAGCGTCCAGCTCTCTAACCACGCTTTGCTCTGACCCGCCAAGTCTCTCTCCTCCTCTGGGCCTTAACCGCCGCAACGGTCAAGTGGTTTTCATACTACCTAACCCCCAAGGTGAGGATAAGCTGCAGGACAGACCCTAAGTGTTTAAAAGTAAAACACTTTGCAGGGAGGATGGGGGCCACCTGGGTAGGGCTCCACCTTGGCCCACCACACCTGTCAGCCTCCAGTAGCTGAGCTCAAGTCACTGCCGGTCCCTGCAGCATGCCTCGATTAGTGCTGTGACCCTCATCTATAGGAGAGCAAGGTCCCAGTGGCCCAGGCCTGTATGAGGCAGTTCTCACCCACTGGGGATCTTGGGCAGGTCACCTTCTCCCTCTGGGCCTCGGCTGTCTCATCTGTAAAATGGAGATCACATTGGAACTCCGAAGGGTGTGGACAGGCTGCAGGAATTAAACAGGTGGTCCGGCCTAGGCCCTCAAGGAAGGCGTTCTGGGCGCCATAGTTCTTCCTTAACGTGTCTATACGGTAAGCATGCCCAGCCTCGCAGGTGTAGAGAAGGGCCAGAAGCGGGGGAAAGGAATACTGCGGCCCAGCCACGCTGAGTGATTCACCCAGGGTCACACGGTGCTGGAGGAAGAGAACGATGGCTGGATTCTGGGCTGGGGGCTCCCTTCCCACCAGTCCCTAGGCATCCTTCATCACCACCAGCTGGGCCGGCACGGGGTCCCTGCACCTGCCAAGTACCTGGTGCTTCTTGGGGACCGTCAGGGCCATCCCCCTGCCTTCGTGCTGCCCCAACACAAGTCCCCGTGATGAGAGTGGCAACCACTTTTGCAGGCACCTACGAGGGGCCAAGCACCGTGCTAGGTGAGCCATGCATATCGTTTACAAGGGCCATAACCCTCTGAGGGGCTGCTACCATCACCCCCATTTTACAGGTGGGAAAGTGGAGGTGCGAGGTCAAGGTCAAACCTGGACCGGTCAGCACGTTGCACGAAGCTTGGCGGCTGAGGTCTCGGCTTCCCAAGCGCTCCGAGAGAGGAGAGCTGGGGTGACTGGCGGTGAGGTCTGACTGGCAAGCGACCAGCTCGGCGCTCGGCCTCAGCTGGGTGGGAGAGGGACGGGGAGGCAGGGGACAGGGGACAGGGAGAAGCAGAGCCGGGCACAGGAAGAGCGGCGGCTGCCGGGAACAATGTGGGCCCCAATTACGGGGCCCTTCACCCATCCGAAGCCACTCAGCTGCCTCCTCGGCTGCCTGGCCCGGCTCTGGTGCGGTCACAGCCCAGACACAGCAGCCACTGTCCGCCCAGCTGCGGGGTGGGGCCCCCGGGCCCCAGGCCCGCTCTGTGGCCTGTCAGGAGATTTACACCCGACTCTTAACAACCGCGGGGAATCGCAGGCGGGTGCTGGGCCCCGGGTGGTCTGCCTTGAATCGGCCCCCTGTGAGCAGATGAAAGCCGGTCGGTGGCTGGGCTGGGAAACCGGCTGGCGGGGGGCCAGCGGGCAGGGAGGCAAGCGGCTCCCTCCCAGGGCCGCAACTGGGGCTTCCAGCGGCCTGGGGTTGATTAGGGGAGCCCGGGAGGTCTGAGGTTAACCCCTTCCCTCCTGCTGGGTGCACTCCCCTGGGGACCTAGGGGGCCCTGGGAGTACGGGCCTCTCCTCAGAGGAGTTGCCTCTCCTCAGCCCAGGCCTCCCTCTACCTCCCCACACCTGGAGCGGAGACCGAAATTGTGGCAACTCTAGGACCCTGGAAGGCCCCGCTATGGGCTTAGGGTCACGCTTCCTCCCCGTCCCCGTGCCGTCCGGAGCCTGTTTGCTTACTTCCTTCGGGCCTCTCTGGTCAAATGTCACCTCCTCAAGAGGCTTCCCTGGTATCCCATCCCTGTGCGCTCTACCCCTCCCCCCAGCTTTGTTTTTCCCCATAAGACTTCTCACAACCTGAGATTAAGTCGACTAATCATTTAGGTACTTCATTTATTCAACACATATTTACTGAGCACCTACTAAGCGCTCATGTCTGTATTCCAGGGTCTATGCCCGCACGTGGCAAAGCAGAGGAAAGAACTTCTGCCCCATGGAGCGTATGTAATAGTGAGCGGAGATGGGAAATAAATGACATAAATGAGTGAACTCTATTGCATCTTGGAAGGTGATCAGGGTTCTAGGTAAAAATCAAAGCTGGTAAGGGGTGGGTGCGTGTGTGTGATTTGAAACAGCATGACGGTGGTGGGGGTCTCACTGGGAAGTTTGAGTAAAGCCTTCATTCAGGGTGGGAAAGTACAAGCCACGCATCTGGGGGTGTCTGTTTCAGAGAGAGAGAACAGCAGTGCAAAGGCCCTGAGGCAGGGATGCGGCCGCCCAGTTTGAAGACCAGCCAGGAGGCCAGGGTGGCCAGAGTGGGGTGAGCAAGGAGGATGTCAGAGAGGAAGTCAGGGGGTAACGAGCACAGATCACGTGGGGTGCTGTGGCCACAGGGACAATAGAACTATTTATACCATCTTTCCCCACCTCTAATGTAGAAGACCCAAGTGGGACGGAGCCTGTCTATTGGGCTCACTGTGGCATTCCCAGTTTCTAGAACAGCGCCAGACACATGAAAGGTGCCCAGGAAAATACCTGTTGAAATCATGCCACATACATTTTTGGGAAGAAAGGGCCCACAGGCAAGATGCTCGAACTGTCCCCCTTTGCCTCCGGCCGGATTAAAAACTTGGGTCCTACCCTTTCAGGTGCCAGCACCTGCTAAACCCGGAAGATGGGGTGAGTGGTTCCATGCCAGAATCGCCAGGCACCGGACTGCCTCCTGCCTGAATCCTGGACCCTGCTCAGCCACCTGCTTTTTAACCAGCCCCCGGTGACTATGAGGGACACCGGCATTGAGAACCTCAGAAACCAAGGCCACACAGGCAGGAAGCCACCAAGCTAGCCTTCAAACCCAGCCAGCCACCTGGCTGCGTATCGGGCATGCTCTGCAGGGCACCAGAGGGGAACGACCCAGCCACAGAACCCACAGCTGGGCCTCAGGGATCTGCAGACTCCCACTCCTTGGCTCCCAGGACCAGCCCCTACTCCCACCCCCACCCCACACAAGGCTCAGCCCTCACATGGGGCTGGGAGTCACAAAGCAGGAGAAAAGCCCAGAAAGGAAATCCTGTGATAATCCGTGAGGGTTTGGGTACTTCCTGCGGGCTGTGCAGCTGCAAGCTCCTTTCACGCTCAGGACAACTCCCCAGAGCAGACGCTACTATCCTCCCCATTTTACAGATGAGGCACAGTGAGGCAGGAAGGCCCTTCCAAGTGGCCCTCACTTCCCTGAGCCCCAGACTGGAGCCCATGGGGTGCACTGAAACTAACTCACCCTTGGGCAAGTGGCTCTGCCTCCTGGCCTGTCTCCTCCCGGGTGGTTGCAGACCTGTTAATGGGGACCTGGCACACGAGGAGTGCTTGGTGACCAGCAGCACTGATCCGGTCTCTCACCTCTTACAGGTGGGGAAACGGAGGCCCGGAAAGGAGGAGGATTTGTCCAAGGTCACAGACAAGGCCAGGGTGGGGTTGGCAGCCAGGGTGCGGGTGAGACCTGACCTGAAGGCCTGGGTGGGCGGGGGCACAGGCAAGCGGGCCCTCAGGACGGGAGACCTGGAGAACTGCCTCCTCCCACAGCTGCTCTTTTCTATAAATAAGCTTCTGCTAAGATTTTGTTTGAACAAGTCTCTTTAATGAGACTTAAAGGCCTAGAGAGGGGTGCCATTTGCCTCGGGTCACACAGCCAGCCTGGCCTCGGACTCCGGCCCAACTCCCGGGCTGGCTTCTCTTTCCTTCCTCTTGCTGTCTCCCCTCCCTCCGGCCTCGGCTGCCTTGTCCTGTGCAGTCCCCTGCCGCCCCCCGCCTCCCACCGCCTTCCCCTATCAGCTCACCCCCAGAAGGGCTGTCTCAGGTCTGGGGACCCCAGGAGAGAAGAGCTGGCAGGGGATTTGAACTGGGGGCTCCCAAAGGCAGGGCCACACCCCTGCCCTTATCCAGGGCCCTCAAGGCGGGGTGGAGGGGGTGGGGTGGGCAGCTCTGGGCTGAGAACGGCTGGACATGGGGGGTTTTGAGGGATCCCAGGCATTGCTGGGCCCCTGGGAACCTTCCTAGCAAGCTCCAAGACCCCCTGCCACACGCCTCTGTGGACTGGGTGCTCACTGCTTTGTGGAGTGGCTCCTAAGTGCTGCATCATCGCAGCGAAGCCGACTGTGGCTCCCGTCCGTCCTGATTCTGCCCCTGGAGACGGAGTGGTGTGCCACCTGTTTGATACCTTTAGGGCCATGGCTTGGGCTGCCCCCCTGCTGCTGACCAAGAGTCACCACCCACAGATGGTGCTCGTGGTGGAAATGCACGGTGGTGGCCAGGTGCTGGGGATAACCGAACACCATGGCTCCAGTGACTCACCAGGACCCTCCCCCTGCCACAGCCAGATGCTATCCACATGCCATCACTGGTCTCTAGGCCTGTGGTGTGGGTGGTAGCACCCCACTTCCTGGAGGCGGGGGGGCTGAGGCTGAAAGAGGCCAGCAGTTTCCCCAACATCCCCGACCAGGCAGGCTGTCTTCCGCATCCTGGTGGCTTATGGCTCACAAGGGTTTCCCAGACATCACCACCTCGAGACTCTTGGGGTCACTGACTCAGTTCACAGGTGACAAGACTGAGGCCCAAAAGACAACACGACTTGTCCAGGGCCATGAATCCCAAGGCCAGGGGCATGGACCCATCCACATCCAGTCCTGGCAAGAATCTGGCCAGAGCAGATGCCTGTCTTTGGGTCTGAAGACCATATGAGGGAGCTAAGGGAGGCTGGAGGAGGGGGCCCTGAGGGCCTTCAGGGAGAGTCATCCGGGGACACCAAGCCCAGCTTTAAGCCTTCCCCAAGTGGCCAGACACCGGAGTGGGCCCCGGAATTGGACAGATGGGGAGCTAGGTCAGTCTGATTCCCCAGGAGGAGGGGCCAGCCCTGGGTGGCCCTCATTGACGACACCCTGGCAGAGCCCCATCTGTTCTGAGCCTCCTGGGCTCCAGTCCCCATTCTGTCTTCCTGCCCCAAGTCCACCCAGCTTGGAATGGAAATCGACAACGACTGTCTCTGGGAAGACAGGGCCCCTCCCAGCACCAAAGGCCATGGGAGGCCCTGGCAGGTTCTCAACATCCCCTGGCCTGGACTCTCTCCCCACTGGAACTGGGGTGACCCTTTGGCTCTGCTGTCGTAAGGATCCCATGGGACAATAAATGTGAGAGGGTTTTCTAAACTCTAAAGGACCACGAGTAGGAAGGGAAAGGCAGGGCAGCTCCCGATACCCCACACTGAGCATGTTACAAGTTGGGGGGTGGGGTGGTCCAGAAGGAGCACTCTGGTCAGGGCTCAGAAAGCAGCCAGTCCAGAAATGGCCAGCTGGCCAGCTGGTTCTCTGTTTCTTTCATTCATTCATTCATTCATTCACTCATTTAGTGAATACAGACCTCTGGCCCATTCTGTGGCAGCTGCCCCTCAAGTGCCCATAACATAAACCTACAAACAGCATTATCCTTCAGCAGGCAGAAGCAATTAAACACAAACTCTCTTTGATGCTAAAAGGCACACATCAGGACTCCCTGCGCATAGTAGGTGCTCAGTAAATATCTGCAGAATCAAGTTCGCATTCTTGAGTGTGGGTTTTGGGGTCAGAGTGCCCAGGCTGCGTGTGACTTAAGTCACATACTGAGATCCAAAGAAAGTTTCCAAGGAGGGGATGTGGCCTCACAGCCAGACCAACTCCTGTTTTTGATGGCTCCCTCCCTCAGCCACTGGCAGAGGAAGCTGGGACGGAGTAGAGCAAACCTGGCCCGACCTCCCCCCACCCCCAACACTCACAAATACCCTATTGGAAGACTTTTCCATCTAGTTCCTTTCCCTAACAGATGCCAATCACAAATCCATACTCCCTCAGCTGGCTCTCAGTGGGCAGTCCTGGGGGGGGGGCGGTCAAGCTGATTCTGCCATTACCCCTTCCTATGGTCCTTGCTGGCCTCCAGCAGTCCAGGGATAAGCACTGGGTTTGGGTTTATTGGCAGGCACCCGGAGTGTGCAGGGATGTAGAGCCCAGGAGTGCAGCCCCCTGATGAGAGCGTTTCAGGGGACCACTGCCATCTGTCTGACCTCGGCTGCTGCCCTTCCCCCTGCTGGACCCTCCTCCCCACTGCCCAGAGGGCTCAGTGGCTCGGGCACTTACGTCTGGGTTCCCGGGGTCCATCCACGGTCACCTTGATGGCTCGGTGGTAGGTGGCCACTTGGGTGGGGTTGGTGAACACGGTGATGGTCAGTGTGAAACTCTTCCCTGGGGGGGGGAGTGGAGAATAAAGGCAGGAGGTTGGCACCTGGAGCTGTTAGCAACACCCCGTCTCCCTCCCAGAAAGGGCAGATCTCTCTCCTTCGAACCTGGGCAGAAGATGGGGCTCTGGGTGAAGTTCCAGCTGCTGGCCTTGGCATTCAGGGCCCCAGGAGGTCTGGCACCAACTTTATCATCCTCCCCCTCCCCATGCTCTGGCCACCCTGCTAATTTTCTCCCTGCTTCCTGGCTTTTGTGCTGTTCCTTCTGTCCAGCGACCCTTGCGATTTGGGGCTGGGGAGCACCCCACGTATAACTACAAAAATATGTATAAGAACGCATATATTTTTTCCTAAAGGTAATGAGTGATCTTTATAGAAAATTTGGGGAACACAGAAAAATCGTCCACGGTTCAACTAGCCAGGAACAAACACTATTAACATTTGGGTGTTTTCTCCTCTAATCCTTTTTTGTGTGGGTTATGTGTATTTACAGAGTTGCAATGATACCAAAATACATATTTTCATACCCTGGTTTTGTTTTCTTTCATTTAACCTCACATCATAAGCACTTTCTCATGTCGTTAAAAATTCTTCATAAACTTCATTTTTAATGCCTGCAAAATATTTCAACTCACAGAAGCCTCATCTTTTATTTATCTGTCTTACTCTCTGACGCCCCTGCTGACTTCTCACTGGTGTGTGCAGCTGGGGCTGAAAACGGGCTGATTTGGGAGCCGCCGACATTTCATTTGTACATGCAACTGTTATTTCCAGAACTCCGTTCTATTTTTAGACAGACACTTGGCTCCAAAGTCTCCATTCAAAATTCCTAAGAGAGGAAAAACTTTTAAAATGATAAATTTTTTTTTTAACCAGTTAGAATAAAATGAAAACGACCTTTCGTTTATAAAAATCTTTGTCTCCATCTCTGCTTATTTCCTCAGAAAAGATTCCAAGAAGTGGTGAGTGATTTCATCGCAGTCAGAGGGTTGGGACGTATTCAGGGGCATTGATCTCTCTGGCGAGATGGTGCTCCAGAGAGTCATCGTGACCGTGACAGCTGTCAGCGCGGTGCCATCGGCAGCATGGCCGCCTGTCAAGGTGGAAGGAGGATCTTACTGCCCCTGACTCCGTTTGCCTCTTGGCCATGCCCAGTGAGACTGACAGTCTTGACACGTTCATCCTCTGTCCTAACCCAACGCCAACTATCGCCTCGATGTTCCTTTATGCTTTCCTATTGGCATTTCGGCGCCTTTTGGAGATGGCTCTGCAGTAGCCTCTGAGCGCTTTCCCCGCCCTTTGTGTGGCCATCAGTTTCTCAGCTCAGTGGCCTTTCTGTCTTGCGTTTTGCTTTTTGCTTTCTGACCCCGAGCTGGTTTGCATTTCCAGTGCTTCCTCTCGCTGGTGCTTTCTCCTACTGTCCTATGTTGAGGCGGGTTTCCCCGTGTGACAAGCGAATCAAGGCTTCCCCTCGATAAACAGCCTTCTTCTCTACCTTCTACCTCTTAATTCTTTGGCTCTTCTGGGGGTATAAGTGGTGGGTGGGGTATGAGGTCAAGATTCTCCTCAAAGGGCAACCCAATTCTCCTCTCACCTTCGCTGAAGTAGGCCTCTCCTCTCCTGCCCTCTTCTCTAGTAGCATCAAAGCCCCCACACGGTCTGAGACTGGGGAGGGTGCGAGGGGAGCCTCGCTGATCCCCTAATGCCGGCCTCCTCCTTCTCTGCCCCTGAGCATCGCTATCTCTGCACCCCAGTTGCAGACCCAGGGGCTCCCTAAGGGCAGGGGCCTGTGGGCCGTGGGCGGGCACCGAGGGAGGCAGCCTGAGTGGACCCCTCTGCAGCCCCTGTACTCCCGGCAACTCTCCAAGGCAGGCAGGCAGGCAGGCAGCCAGCCAGTCTTGATGTCCCCGCTTCACAGGTGGGAGAGGAGCTCTCAGGGCAGGGAATGCTGCTTAGCAGTTCTCTCTGCGTGGTTGGGTCCAGTGATCCATGAAAACTCTAGCCCCCGAAACAGGAGATCCGGAGCGGAAGGAAATCAGGCTTCCAGGGCCCCGGCACGGAACCCTCGGGCTTCTGAGACACCAGGGGGTGGGTTACACTGAGGTGCGGCTCAAACTGGGGAAGAGTGGGGCCTCTCTGGAAGAATTTTCCTGAGCCAGTCCACTGGAGGCAGGGACAGAAATGCAAACAGCACCTGCTTCTGGACTCCAGGGTCCGCAGAAACCTAACCCCTCACGCTCAGACCACAGGGGCACTTTCCACGGTTTCTGGAGACCGGAAGTGCAGAAGGTCTAGGGAAATGCCAGGCCGCAGGCTCCCTGCCTACCCCCTCCTGGGACCTGCCTTCCCTCACTCTTTGGTCACTTTTCTCCTGGACTCCTCCCCCTCCCCAACCAGCTGGGCACTTTCTGGGGGGGGGGCCCCCAGGCCTCTGCCACTTCCAATGCCTCCTTGAACTGCCGGGTGCCGGGCTGGATGGACCCCAATTATTGAAGTGCTCCTGCAACTCTGTCTGGACTCCACTGAAAAGTCACTTCCTCAGTGAGGCCCTCTCTGGTCACTTTATCAAAAGCAGGCATCTTAAACCTGGCCTCCGAGGCTGCTTCTCAGAATTAAGTGGGCCCGTGAGCAGGGACAGGAAAACAAAAATGACAACTGTATTGTCCCTAACCTCTGGCTGCAATTTAGCATCTCCCTCAAGTATGACCATCGGCAGCAAACCACAGAGGTATTACAGAAGTTCCTGTGACCTTGTCACCAACAGACGTCACAGGTATTTACATATCACATTACTGACGTTGCAAATTTCTCTAAATATCTTTTGTGCTCGTCACGACCTCAGAACCGTGGTCGTCATCAGACCCATTGCCACATCTTACCATTTAATACTCTAATAAAGCAGCACATTTATCCCAATTTTAAAAGACATTTTGCTAACTATGTTTTATTGTCATTGGTTTCCATTGTAATCCTTTGTGTTTTATTTGATTTGGTAAAACACATTATTCTGAAACTGTCAGGCGGGCCATAGGGTAAAAAAAAAAAAAAAAAGGAAAAAAAAAAGGTTAAAGACCTCAATCGGAAGCATCAGAGACCCTCTCGCTCCCACCCTACCTTGGGAGGGAGCTGCTTGTCCCTTGTTCACTGCTGCGTCCCCAGCCCCAAGGACAGCATCTGGCACAATAGGAGATGCTCAGTAGATGTTAGTTAAATAAATTAAGGTAGAGACGACCGTTCCCATTTTGCAGATGAGAAAACTGAGGCTCACAGAGGGGCAACGAGTCATCCACGTCACACAGTATTTGGGCAGGGCCCAAAAGGTTAGAATGTGCTGGGGCCTGTGCCCCTACCGCATACTAAGGACTCGCTCCTGGGGAGTGAGAAGCCCCCACTCTCACCAGGCAGCAAACCGTAAGCCACCCCTGAGGTCATCGGCCCTCCTCAACAGTTTCCCCCCCCTTTCCAGGCTTGGCACCATCGTCCCAGGTACCCAAAGAGAGGAGGGAGGGAGGAGTAGCTGCCCCTTGGGGCCCTGAGTGACCCCAGACATTCCCGTAGGACCCGGGGTGGGGGGGTAGAGGGGGGCCCTGGACCAATCAGCACAAACAGCCAGGTCCGGGAGTGTGGCTTTAGGCAAGTCCCTGTCCCTCTTAGATGGTTCTTGGGTCATAACCCTTACCACACGGGGATTCATGGACAGCAGGAGGGGACAAGTCTCAGGGGACCTCGGGGTTTTCTCAGTGTTGGCCAAAAGGCCCTCTGTCTCCTCCCCCAGCGGCAGCCGGTAAGCCACACCCTCATCTCTCAACCCAAACCTCTCTCCACAAGCTCTGGCTGCTATTTAACCTGCCAGTGATAGTTTAGGAGCTCATGCTTTCTTCATTTTCACCTAGGCCGGTGGCTGCCTCCTAGAGGACATTTAGGGAATTTGTGGCATCTGGTCCTCCAGAGGTGGGATGTGGGGGGCGGAGGACGCAGATGTCCAGCACTGCCCAGGGCACGGAGGCAGTCATTCTTCCTGTGTGTGGAGAACTTGTTACAAAGAGTCTCTGAGCCACGAGCCTAACTCCATTTGACATAAAGCGAAGGTTTTTTTCCACGCTTTTAATATCTACTGAATTGTCCAGGATGGGAGACGGGCTTTTTGTTTTTTGGTTTTTTTTTTTTAACCCTGCCAAGAATTGCTCACAACTTCAGAAAACTATGTCATCGACAGTGATGCTGCGTTCAGACCTCGAGTCCCGTGCGCCCGGGCTGGCGGCGTGCCCTAGCGGGCACGGGGTGTTGTGCCAGGCACACAAGCGCCCACTCAACCCACAGTGTAGTCTTGCCCAACATTTACGTGTTCAAATGGATATTTTATCATAAATCACTTTCCCCTTTCTTCCCCGTTATAGTTATGGAATTGTATAGGTTTTGAAACCGCGCGTAAGTAGGTAAGTTACGTCGTCTACGCGTTTCACTGTGGGCTGGTGAAGGGGGCGGAACAGAACATTCGTTGTAAGAAGGGCACTGTGTCTGGTGGGGTGGGAACCTCGGCCCTACTGGCTGCAGGAGACACCGATGGCTTGGTTTCTTTCCCTCCCTTTTCTTGGGCCCCACGTTCAGGCTTATCACGAGGGCTCTGTGGCGGTGGTGGTGGGTATGTGTCCTTCATGGAAAGCTATTTTCCTAGAATTAAGACAGAATCAAGGAAACAGGCAGAAGTTTCCATCTGGCTTCTCGGTCTTGGCAGAAGTCAGAGGGCCAGGGAAAGGCTCGGGGTCCCGAACTCCAACCTGTCCCAGCTCCCAGAGTGACCCACTGTCTGTGTGAATCGCTGATGTGTCCTCTCAGTGGGAATTTCCCATTGGGCAACATGGGCACAGCAGATACGCTGCTCCGTGCCACCGGACCCCGGCGCCCTCCTTCCCCACTGCCAGCCGCCTCCACTTCTCCCACTCGACGATTCACACCTTCTGGGTTTCCCCCACCCCCGGCCAAACCACACCACAATCACAGAATCAGTGACTATACCACTCAAAGCGACTTCAAAGATCTCCAGTGGCAGGCATCTGAAGTAACAAAATCTGTAACATGTATCCCACTCTCGATGTGTGCCAAGTTGATACGCTTGTGCCAATTTCCTTAATCCTCACAAAGTCTCAATAGGGAGGGATCATCGTTGTCCCCGTTATATAGACGGGGAAACCGAGGCACAGAGAGGTGTGGAGCCACGCGCCCCATGTCATCCAGCAGAGCTGGGACTGAAATCCAGGGGGCTGGTTGTTGAGCCCAGGCCGTTCAACACCATGAGCCTCTGAGGTCTGAAAGTCTCGTCAGGTTCCCCAGGTACTGGATCTCCCATTCAGGCCCCCTGCCTGTCCCCCGAGTCCCACGAGACTGACGGGAGAAGAGCGGTGAGAATGGCTTACAAACTCAGCCCCCTGCGTCTCCCAGACGCACAACTTCAGCCTCCAAGAGCAGGCGCCTGAACACTAAACAACGTTTGGGGAACCCGACTCTCTCCCCCAGGCCCTGCAGGGTAAGCGCAGGTCTGTGCGCACAAACGGCATAGAGAAATCATCTTCCGTGGCCGAGTGGCCAGTTGGCCGGCCATGCCCTCGGTAACTCTGGGAATCACAGGGTCCCCTCTTCCTCCCAGGACAGGGAGCAAGGTGGCACGTTCCTGACGCCTTGCTGGCTCCCGGGACCGACCTCTCCTTCTGCCGGCCTCACCAGGGGCCACAGCTTCGGTGGGCCTCCCTCGGCCTCCCCTACACATCCTCGCCCCACCTGGGCCTGCACACCTGGCCACCGCCCCCGAGTCAAGCTGCAACCCCTGGCGAGTGACTCTCCACTCAGGGCTGCGGCCGGGATTAAGTTGCAAAAGGCCTGAGAGATTGGGGATGACAAAAGGGGCTCGGAGACTAATTAGGAGCAGCAATGAAAGCTTAATTCATAAAAGCAAACATTTTCCATCCATCAACCTGCAACCAGTTAAGGGCAACGTTTGAAAGAAATCTGTGCATGGGGAAGGGAGCCAACAGGAACAGGAAATGTTTGAAAGAATGTAAACTATTTCAGTTTCATAAAAAGTAACAAGTAAACAGTTATTACATGCAAATAATGCCCTGGTTTTAATTAATGCTGAAAAGTCAAAATATGTTTGACATTTGTATGTATACATTGAACGGTTGGAGAGGAAAAAATGGTGCCCAGATGCCCGTTTCTGAGCAGGGCTGGCGGCTCAGAGGGAACTAAAACCTTGAGAAGGTCTTGTTTATTGGTGATGAAAAGTACAATTCTGCCTCAGCCTCTGTTGAGACTGGCGGCAGAGGAAACCTAGCTTACTTTCTTAGCGAAGCTGGAGGGGCAGGCTGGGTCTTGGGAAGGGCACTCCCCACTTTTCAGCAGGCTGGTCTTAAAGGGCCAGCGAGCCCTCAATCCACCATTTCGCTGGGGCAGGGTTTCTAGGACTTCTCCACCCACAAGTGATGATGGGTTTCGGGTCCCAGAAGCCTCCCACTCAACAGCCCCGGGCGGCAGCCACAGTTGCCGCGGCTGGTCCTGCCTTCCTCCTGCTGCCAGAGGTTGATCACATAGGCAGGGTGGGGGACCAGCCTTGATTCTGGGGTGGGGGATGGCGGCTTTCCAGCCGCGCTTTCCAGCATTCGGCATCCTGCACTGCATTCACCTCTGTCTAAACCACCCTAAGGCTCACGGGGCTGGGGAAACTGTGGCTTGGGGAGACCACAGCTGGGGAGAGGCAGCCTCAAAGCTCGAAGCTCTGGGAGATCCCACCCCTGAGGGGAGGGTGGCTGGGGTGCTCACCACCCCCACCCCCCGCCCCGCAGACCAGCCATTTGTCTAAGCCAGCTGCTAAACCCGCCTGCCACAAAAGAGCTACGAGGCTGTTAATCCACGATCTGCTCCCAGCATCTTTTATGAGACCAGAACACTCGAAAAAGGGGTGATGTGGATGGCTTTGAGAGTCAGTAAATCCCAGAAACTGGGAGAGGATTGTGTCTTTCTCTGGCAAAGGATCCTAACTTTCTTCACATCCTCAAAGGGGTCTGTAACACCCCCATGGGGTTCCAACCCACTGTTCTAGACCAAGTCGGGCCTGGAGACTTGTTTCTGGGGCTCCCACTGGGACCCCAAGGGATTGCTCTCAGCTGCCTTCCCCCCCACCTCTGCCATTGCCAATGTCAGGGTGCGCAGTCTCCCTTCGGCTCACCTCGCCCACTGCGGCCCACGAAGCGAAGGTCATTGAATCTGGCCACCTGGTTCTTCATGACTGCCGAGGCATTGCGCAGTTCAGCAGAGTAATTCTCGTCATTGCCTGCCATCACAGTCACCACCGTCCCATCAGGCACATCCCCCAGCGCCACCACCTGAGGGCACAGGGGCAGAGGGGCAGCTTAGAGAGGTACGGGACGCAAGGGAGAGGTGGGGAGGGGCCGGGCAGCTCCCCTAGGTCCCAGGCGCACTGCAGGATTTCTCAAAGGCAGAGCGGACAAGAGGCTTAAACACAATGGACACCTTCCCCCCCAGATAACAAAAGCAAGCAGCCCAAAGCTCTGCCTTCCACACCCAAATCCTAGATCGACTGGTTAAGCCGTGTCCTGAGAAATTATTCTTTCAATTAAATCCGAGCGAGAGCTGCGAATGAGCTCCATCCCTACAGCGTGGGGTGCAGTTCCCTCTTGCCTTCGGCTTGAGCAAAAGAGGAATCGACATACTCCTAGCAACAAAGTCCCTAAATAAAAATAATATCAACAACGGTAATGACGGGGCTCCTCCCCAAGCTCAATTAATGCAAGAGCCGTTTGGGGTCTGAAATTTGGTCCTGAAATGTGGGCCAGGCCCAGGTTATCGGCCTCTGCAGAGCCTGAATTCGTTATGCAGGGAAAATGCACAATGTAAAACAAACCGGTGTTTAGAGGGGGGTTGTACAGAAAACCCCTTTAAAATGAGACAGGGGTTTCTGGTAGCAGGAGGATGCACCTGCTGGGACCTGCAGGATGGGGCTGGAGATGCCTTCCCGCTTCGTCTCCCCCAGCCCTCACCCCAAGCAGCGGGGAGAGGCAGATGCCTTTTGAAAAGGAATCAGACTGCAAATACAGTCACAGCCATTTAAACGTGGCCACCGCGTGCAGGGACTGAGGGATCCAGATGGTAAAAATTTCAAGGAGAAAATGTTTGGGGTCTGATTAAAAAGGCCAGATTTCCTGTCAACATCCTGTCTTCTTTTAATTTCAAAGATTCCTTTTAAGCTCCAAGTGACAGTAAAACCTCCGATCTGGGGATTAAAGTCACACGGGCCTCCCCCTCCCCCTCCACCCCGGGAGATTTTCCCCACTGGCATTTTAAGATGTCACCCGGGAGACCTCCAAGAGCCACTCATCCTTTTTTTTTTTTTTTTTCAATTTGGAATCGTCTTAATGGGAGCAAGGGCGGCCTCAGCTGCCAGAAGCCGCGGTTTCCAGCCACCTCGGGCACCCACCACCCCCAGCGCTGGCCCTTCCTGCCCTGCCCTTTCTCACGGCAGCTGTGAGAGGTTTAGGGGAAAACCAAGGCGTTTTCGTTTCATCTCGCTGCCCCCTTAAAAAAATGAAAATGAAACAGTCGCCTACTCCCTAGCAAAGGGAAAAAAAAAGATCCTCTGGCTGGGGTCTGCCAGGGGTGGGAGCGCCCCCCTCCCCATTTCGGCCTGACATTCGGGATTCCCGCCCGCAACGGTTTAGGGTTCGGTGCCCCCTTCTCAGCCCTAGAGTCGCCCGGTGTAAAATTTCAGAAGCCAGAGGTTGAGGGTGTGAGCAGGAAGTGTTTCTGAAGCGGTGCAGGAGGAGGGGTGCTGGCGGTGAAGGGTAGGCCCTATCCACCCTCTGCACCCCACCTCCGGTGTCCTCCGGGGCTCTTCGTCCCCTTTGCCCGCAAGGCTGTGTCCGCGGGGGTCCGGACCGGAGAGGAGCGAGGCCCCATCCGCCCGTTTCCGCATCAACGTCTTTCCGCAGGGCTCCCCGAAGGTGGAAGGGGCAACCCTCCCAAGAGTCATCCGTGCCCGGTGCCTCTGAGAGGCAACGCCAAGGTCCCCAGGCGGAGCGCGCAGCGAGACCGAAAGCGCCCTGGGCCCCGGCTGCTGGGCTCTCGCCGCGGGGTGGCGGGCACGTCCCCTCCCTTCCCTTGCCTTCCCGGGGCCCTGGCTCCTGCAGCCGAGACGCCCGGATCCCCAGGACCAGGGGCCGCCCGCCCCGGGCCCGGCACTCACCTTGAACGCGACGGGCAGCGTCTTGTTGCAGCGCCAGTGCGAGGGCAGCACGGAGCAGAGGAAGTTGGGGCTGTCGGTGCGCACGAGCTCGCCCGCGTGGTCCGCCAGCACGTCCACCATCGAGCGCACCTCCGGCCGGGCGCGCCCGCCGGGCCCCACGGACGCCTGCGCGCTCAGCGCGCCGCTGTTCTCGCCCATCTTGCCGCCGCCGCCGCCGCCGCCGCCGCCGCCGCCGCCGCCGCCGCCGCAGGGGAAGGCCGTGGAGGGAGGTGTGAAGCGGCGGCTGGTGCTCGGGTCTACAGGAATACGCATAACAGCGGCCGTCAGGGCGCCGGGCGGGCGGCGGCGGCGCGGCTCCCCCGGGGGCGGCCGGCGCGGGCGCCTCCTCGGCCGCCGCTGCCGCGAGAAGCGGGAAAGCAGAAGCAGCCGGGCCGCGGCCTCAGGGCGCAGGGGGCGGCGCCCGGGGACGCCCCGCCGGGGCCCGCCCGCAGCGAGGCCTCGCTGCCCCGACGGCCGCGCGCAGCCTGCCCGCTAGCCCCGCATCCCGGGCTCCCGGCCCGCGTGCGGCCGCCCCTCGCGGCGGGACGTCTGCCTCGGCCCCGGCGGGGCCCGCGCGGGCTGTCGCCGCCGCCGCCCGCCCCCGCAGCCCGCTCGCGGCCGCCCCACCGACCGCGCGGCCGCAGCCCCAGGACAAATCCTCGAGAATCAAGTGGCGGCGCCGCGCGGGCCCGCGCGGGGTTACTATCCCGGGGCCCGCGGGGGCGGGGCCGGTCCGAACGACGCGTCGCTCAGCCAATCGGAGCCCCCATCGCCGGCACCTCGGCCGCGCTCGGGGGGAGGAACGGGGACCGCCGAAGGCCGCCCAGCGGGGAGGGGCGGAAGGCCCCGCCCCAGGGAGGACGCCCGGGTCGGGGGCCTGGCGCGTGAGCCCAGGGCTCCTCGAGAGTTCTGGGGCGCCGGGGCCAATGCTAAAAATTTGGTTAAAACGCCCGGGACTCTGCAGGGGGCTCCTCTGCCGTTGTCTGCAGGGCCGCGGCTCCCTGATGCGCGGGTCGCAGGTCCCCTTCTCGCGCCCTTTCCCCGCCGCCAGTGGCGGCACTTTCCCAGCTCCAGCTGCTTTCTGCCTGTGATGCCTGCACTCTCAGCTGGGGGACGCGGGGGCCTCCCAAGGCCGGTGACATCGAGCGGGGAGCTGCCCCAAAGAGGTTTCTCACCCTTCCCTGACCCCTTCCCGCAAATTATTTTGACCCATGAGCTTGCACCGCACACGAGATTCCGCGACCACCAGCGGCCTCTGCAGCTCCCAGCCTAGTGCGGCTTTGGGCCCGGCCTCTTTGGCCCCGTTGCCAACCGGGGACAGACGGAAGGGTGTCCCCTGCGGGCCCGTATGTGGCTTGGGGGTGACTAACCCCGTTCCCTTCCTCTCTGCCCTCAATGCAACTTTCAGCACCGTGCAGGCCCCTTGCCTCGTCGTTCTTCGTTGTGGCGGCCTTCGGCCTTCGCCACATTCTTTGAAAAATACGATGGGGGCTGAAAAACGCGAGTGTTTCCCCCTGATTTTTGCCCGGCGCATATAAACACTGTTCTGCTTGGTGCAAGAGGACGGAGTCACGGGCAGAAGAAAACTGCCGAGAACGCGGGAATGGCTGCCAAGCTAAGGGCGCCGGCTTCCAGAGGAGGCAATTTTCTTCCTCTCTGTGGATGCAAACTGGCCCCCGCGGGCCCATGGCCTCGTCTTCCCCGGCTGTGTGCTGGGGCCGCGCCGCAGGGACGCAGACCGCTCTGCCGAAGCACTGTCGCTTCAGTCCCGGCCGCGCGGCCCAGCGACTCCCAGGGCATCACAGCAGTCAATCCTGTCCTCCTCTCCCGCCTCCTAGGCCAAACGAGCGGGCCTAAGGAGAAGCTACAGCGGGGGGAGGAACTGGAAAGATCGAGCCCCCATTCATTCTGGATTATCGCCCCAGATTGCGCTCCCTGGAGTCTAGGGAGCGAACGAACGCGTGCGGAATCTCCCCGCCGTCTTGGAGATTGGGCTGAATATTCGTTGTTCCCGGGCTTGACAGGTGCAAAACGACGAATTCCAAGCTTCGGAAACCAAGAAGCATAGGATCCGAAGGTGGCCGCAGGATCGCGCCCCAGATCTGAACCCGGCCCAGTACGTGCCATTTCGTCCTCTCCAAACGAATTCAAGGCCCTCGTGTGCCCCAGGGGGGGGCAGGCCGTGGCCCAACCTCGACCACCTGGAGAGCCGGTCCCTGCCCCCGTCATAGCCTCACATCAGCCCCTCGGGCCATTTCGAAGGTGGGAACACCGAAGGACCCTTGCGGGATCCTTTTATGGAGCCTACATCTCGGAGTTACAGATCGCGAGGGCCAAGGCCCTTGCAGTCTCGGGAGCGCTAGCAGTAGCTGCGGAACCAGAAGCAAGCGAGGGACCGGGGCCGTGGCGCGTCCGACCCCTGGGAGCTTCCCGCCTGAAGGCCCACCACGTCGTGGCCAGGTACGGCCCAGGGCCAGCGAGGGCGGGCGACGCGTGTGGCCCTGGAGTGGCCGAGGGGGCCAGGACCCGCTGCGTCTCGGGTTTGTAAATTTGATTCGTCTAATGGTTTCGGTTTGCACCCGTGCCCTTGCTTGTCCCTCCGCCTGATTTCTCCCTCATCCTACGGCGGCGGGTTTACAAACGGATATCCGGAAAATGCGGTTCCTGTGGGTATCGGCACCGGGCACAGGATCCGGCGTGCTTCCAGCCCTCGGGAGGGTGCTCAGTGCGGATGGGGATGGGCGCGGAAACCAGGAGAAGCTTGGGTCTCCAGCCTGAGGTCGGCGGGGGGCCGCCGGGCCGGGAGCAGTTTCGGGAGCCACCGCTAGTTGGCGCCTGCACTCTGCCCGCCGCGGAGTTGCCCGGCCGGCCCTGCCCACAGATGTGCGCCAGCTGCAGTCCCGTGTCTAGAGGCTCGCCTCCTATGTACTGCCCTTTCTGGACAGACGTGCGGTACGATTCCTCACCATCTGTGCGACCAGGACAAACCAATGGCTTTGTGTCAGACGGAAGGCTCCCCTACCTGCCCCTGATGGGCACCCCTGGCACCCCAGGGTCCCTGTGCCCTCTGACACACAGAACATTCTCCCTGCCAGAAATGCACAGTTGCTTCCGGTCCCATTCCGGGGGGCCAATGGGTGAGGAGGACAGCTTCTTCCCAATTTCTGCCAATGGCCAGCCTACATCCTTTCCATCCCTGACTGACAGCCTCAGGGTCACTTCTCTCTCTCTTTCTCTCCTTTTGATGTTTTGAGAGGCAGTTGGACAGCTCCCACTCCCTTATGTGGGAAACGTGGATACCCTCTCCCTTCCCCATCTTGTATGGATAGACATCTCCTTTGCCTCTTCCAACGGGCCGCTGTACAAATCTGCTTTTTCTTAAATGGCTCTCACCTAAGAGCACCCTAAATTGTCCGCAGCAGGGCTAAGAAGCTGGGAGGTCTGGGCCTACCTTGGCCCAGAGCTGGGTGAATAGCTGGACCTAACCTGGGGTCCGCAGAACTCAGGATCTGGGGGTCACTCCTCCCACCAGCATCCTTTGCCCTGGGAGTGGGAGCCATGGGGTCAAAATAACCCTGTGTCAGGGCGCCCTCCTCGGGCAGCCTGAGGGTGTCTAGGAGTGCGCTCTAGGTGGGATGGTGGTAGTGAGGTGCTTGCTTGTGTCTCCCCACAGGCCAGAGAGCTCACAAGGGCAGGTCTGATTCCCTGAGAGTCCAGTGCCCGGGGAGGGGTGAAGATCCCCCCAAGCATGCCAGACGCTGGACATATGGGACATGGAGAGTCTTCTGAGCAGCTCACTGGTTGTGGACGGAGCCTGGCGGTTTGTCCAACTGCCTCAGTTTGTCTTCTCCCACCATCGACTGTGACCCAGGGAGAATTGCTTAAAGCCTGTCTGACTCTTGTCTATTTCTTCTGTGAACTGGGGGTAAATGAGCCGTCTCCTCACAGAGACATGTGAAAGGTGCTTAACACAGGCCTGGCACATAGGGGGTGCTCCATCCATGCGAGCTATCGCTGTTGTGAGAAATAAGGCCCGGTCACCCCTTGTCTGGGGCCTTTGGCAAGTCTCTTCCTCTTTGTGGGCCTCACACTTCCCATTTGTGAAACATCCAACTTTCATGTTCAAAGCTTGCCAGGTCTCAGAGCCTAGTCCATTGCCCTGTCCCCCTCGGTTTGCCTAGAGGCTGCCTGGGGCAGGTGAGGACCATCTGTGACCTGCCTCCAGGCAGAGGCCACTTGTGGGAGGGTTTTCCAGCAACCAGCACAGGGCGGCCTGAGCCTGGATCTTGACTCAAGACTCACCTTCTTTCCCCGAGGCTCTCAGACCGTCACTCTGGAAACCCATTGGTCCCCACCCCCGGCCCCCTACTGGCAGACAACAGAACTCTCTCCGCTAGGACCTGGGCCTAGCTGACGCTGTTAGCCTCCTCCCCCTCCCCAAGGACGCTTGTGCTCCCTTTATCCTGAGTCCCGGGGGAGCCAGTCCAGTTACTAGCAGAGGACTGTCTTCTAGAAGTTAATCATTTCTCACAGTCTGGCTTCCACACCCTCACTCTGGAGGCACCTATCGTGAAACCCTCCTGCCTGGTGGCCTGGAGCTTAAGGTGGGACATTTCTGTCCTTCACTGAGCCTCAGTTTCCTTTTCTGTGAATGGAGTGGTTGTAATCACTC
The DNA here is from genome assembly GCF_018350195.1 of Panthera tigris. Lineage (NCBI taxonomy): Eukaryota > Metazoa > Chordata > Mammalia > Carnivora > Felidae > Panthera > Panthera tigris. The sequence goes on from NC_056667.1 coordinate 18,451,382, forward strand.
CATTTCATAATCCAGAACACTCCCTCTAGAAAGGGGGGGGGGGCGTTGCGTTTCACCACATCTAAAATGTCATCAATTGTTCCATGTGAAAGAAAAAGGAAGAAAATCCTGCTAATTAAACCAAGACTTGCCTGCATCCCGATTTCAAATATGTGTGTTTATGCATATATATTATTACACACACACATATGTGACTTAGTGACAAAGGGTCATGAAAAACAACAATAATGCGGTCAAGAGATTATTGCTGATGGGGTTGGGAGCCCTTATCCCCAGACAATTTCCTCCTGGGCAGCCTCTCTGGAAGGCTCCTGAATGTGCAGAAGAAGGACCAGTGTGCTTCTCAAATTACAGGGTGCCTTTTTTTTTTTTTTTGGAAAGGGCCAACCTCTGAGGGAAGGGAGGGGGGAGCTGGAGAGAGCACTGTGGTTAGGACACCACTCCTGTCTCTGCCACTGACTGGCTGTGTGACTTTTGCACCTCACGGAGCCTTGGTCCCCTGGCGGGTAAAATGGAAAGAACAGCATGAGCGATGAGATGGCCCAGGTGTCCCGGTGTCCAGGCACTGCGTTTGTGCTTTAAGCACATCATTTCAGGGGCGCCTGGGGGGCTCAGTCAGTTGCGCATCTGACTTCGGCTCAGGTCATGATCTCACAGTTGGTGAATTTGAGCCCCGGAGCCCACTTGGGTCCTCTGTCTCCCTCTCTCTCCGCCCGTCCCCCACGTGCTCTCTCTGTCTCTCTCAAAAATAAACATTAAAAAAAAAAAAAAAGTACATCATTTCATTCCATTCCAGCAATTGTGTGCGGGAGCTGTTATGCCCATTTAAACCAAGGGTAATGGTGCTCCAGGTTTTCTGGGCTAGGGAGAACCAGAGTGGGGTTAAAATCCTGATCAGACTCAAAACTTGGGGCTCAGAGGCACTCCCTGATTATGCCCCCCTGCACCGGTTGAACAAAATACTGGAAAGAGCCGGGGTACAGAGAGCGAAAGTGCACAATACACGTCAGCTCCCACGATGGTGGTGGAGCCGGAGGCACAAAGCCTGTGGTTCAACAGCCACAGGCGTGGAAATCAGCAGACCCTTGAACCCAGGCTGGGAGGCAGCCAGGGGCTGCACGGGTCATCTGCTGAGGCTTCCCCACCTTGTGCTCTCCTCCGGCCTCCGAACCTGCCGGTGAGGAGACAGACTCGGCTGTAGTCCCCAATGTACAGACAGGAACACTGAGGCCCAGAAAGTGGGAGAGGCCGGACCTGTTTCACCGAGGAAGAGGCAAGACTTGGGACTCAGCTCTGGCAAGGCCAGGGGCGGCGTGGTGCGACCGAAAGCAGGGCGGGCTGACAGCCACCCCTGACCTCTGCCCACTCTGCCTCGGCCAAGTAGGTGAGCCAGGCCAGGACCCGCATGATGGTCTCCTGGTGCCACCTCACAGCCTGAGGAGACCTTGGGCACCCGTTGCTCCAGGCGAGATGTCAGAGTCTGTGTGTCTTCTCAGGTCCTCAGTGTCCCCATCTGAACAAGGAGAGTGCCCTATCATGGTCCCTGTAGGTGCCAGGCTGGCTCCCCTCGGGCCTCCAGGGAAGTTTCACTGTGACTTTGAGGCCAAGCCCACGGGGCTCCTTTCCCTACCCCCGCCTCCTCAGCCCTGGTCCTCCTCCGGTGGCACTGGTCCCCTCTTCCCCACCCCCTCCTCGCAGGTCCTCCTGAGAGGGCACTCAGCTTGGGGAATTGCAGAGACAAGAGGGAAGGATGGAAGAGAGGAGTGGTCTCAGGGTGAGCCTGGCCGGGGGAGAGGACCCAGGCCCCATCAGCGGTCGGGGTAGGGGGCTCTCGTTCCGGCTCCCATCAAGGGGTCTGGTCTTCCTACTGCCTTCCCTGCTCCTCACTTTGGTCATCTATGAAATGAGGAAACAGTTCTGGTAGAGCCTCTTGGTCTATGACTAATAATTGCCCTCATTTGGGCCTCAGAATGTGAGGGCCCTTCTTGCAACGTGATTCCTTGATCCAGGTTCTGTCTCTGCTCTGCTGGCTGGTCAGAGTGCCTTAGACTCTCCGTCCACATCAGCGGGTAGGTGCAGAGCTAGCTGCTGGCAGAGTCATTAAATCGGAGAATTCTTCATCGGGAGGGGGAACAGAGAGTGGTGAGAGGGACCTGGGTAGCCGGGAGCCCAAGAGGGTTCCGGGAAGGGCGTACTCTTTCCCCGGCCCAGGATGGGGCTTCGGCTCTGGCAGTCAGGGAGAGAAAGGGCTCCTCTCAGTGGCTGTCACCTCTTGCACTCCCTAGAGTGGAGGTTTTTCAGGTTTAAAACGCCTCCAAACCTTAATCAGATGGCAAGCAGAGGAGCCAGTCAGAAACCAAGTTTTGGAATTGAATCGGAACCACGGGATTAGAATCTTGAGCCCTGTTAACCATTACTGACAACAGTTAAGGTCTTCTGGCGTGCCAGGCGTGAGCCCACACTTTATGCTCATTTGTGCCTCACAGTGCTCTTACTGGGGAGGTACAGTCACCCCCATTTTACAGGTGAGGGAACTGAAGACGTAAACTCGCCCAAGGTCACGCAGCTGGAGCCGGGATCCCAACCAGGCAGCCTGGCCCCACGCTCTGTTCTCATGGACCAGAATCAGATGCCTGAAGTTACAGTCATGGAAGAGAATTAGAGTCAGAATTTTATAATGTCAGCCTCAACAGGGCTCTGAGCTACCCTGTCCAAGTCTCCCGTTTATCCAATGGCAGAACCGAGGCCCGGGGAGGGAGAGGGTCTCGCTCAAAGTCACAGCCTAGGCCAGGGGCAGAGTCTGGAACCCCCTCCCAGTCCCCTACCCCCCAGGTACTCTGGTCCAGGGGGCCTCCCTCTCCATGGCGGGCCCTCCTCGCCCCACCGCCCACCCAGCGGCTCCCTGGCCCAGTCGGTCCCATTAGGGATTTTCCACCTCCCCAAAAAGGTCCTAATGACTGTCAGTCCTTGTGAAGCCTTAATTAATCTCAGAGGCTGATGGCTCTGAGGAGACCGGGGGCTTTGGCCTTACGCAGATGAAGATTACGGCTCCATTTCATGTGGTAGAGAAGGAACGCCTCAGACATTCCTGCCAGCAATAAAAGCCACATGGCTTTCCAGCGTCGCCCTTGGAAAAGAAAAAAAGCGCAGCCCTTTGCGGAAAGAAATCAACTATGTGCTGTATGCATGGCATGAGATAAAAACGGTGGAGAACAGTTGGCCTTTTATGCTGCTTCCAGTGGCCACCGAGAGCGGCAGGGCCCAGCGGCCATGATCCCAGCTGCAGCCCTGGGGAGAGGCGGTGGCCCTCGGCACAGCAATGGCAGCCGCGGTGGAAGGGCCTCAGCCCCTCCACCTGAACTGGGTTTGAGCTGCCCTAGACGTCCCACAGGCAGGGCTGGCTTCCTGGGCCTGCGCCCCATGGGGTTGGACAGCGGCCTGCTTGCAGAAGGGTCCTATGCTTGCTCTCATGCTCTGCCGTCACCACCCCTACATTCTCGATACTTTTTGAACAAAGGGCCTGCATTTTCATTTTGCACTGACCGCCACCCCCCCCCCCCAAATTATGTAACCGGTCCTGCCCACGAGTCACCCCGCCGGCCAATTACAACATCTCCCCTATCACGGGGCTGGGTCTGGGCCCGGGGAGCAGTGTTTTTTTAACACCTACTTTGCTGACATTATCTGAGACGAACTTCCAACCAATCTTGTGAACCTGGCAGATGTGGAAACTGAGGCTCAGAGAGGCTGCCCCACGGCAAAGGAAGCCCGGGTTTGGAATCTGGTTCCTCTCGTGCCAAAGCAAGTGTCTTCACCACCCTGCGTTCCACAATATTTTATCTTTACCACGCTCTGTGGGGGAGGGTGACACACGCAGTCAAGCTTTTTTGTTTCCAAATAGCAGAAGGGGTAACGGAGGCCAGAGAAGCGAAGGTACTCACGGCACACAGGGTGGCTAACGGAGCACCCAGTACCACGCTGTGCGACAGTGACAGGGGCCTGGATCCACTGGGCTGGGGCTGGGGAGGGGGCGGTGTGCCCCAGTTTTATAGTTGTTTGTTCCCCTTGTGAATTTATTAGCGCTCTCTGTGGGTCGCTGCCTCGAGTCTGGCCTGGGACGTGTAGCAGGAGTCCCGGACTCCCACTACCCCTCACCGGTTAGAAGTTCTCCTTAGTAACTTCCTCCACTCTTTCGTGTTCCGGTTTTCCTCTGCCACCCTCGTTGGCTGGGGAAGGAGTTGCACCTTGTATCTTGATAAACTCAAAGGAGTCCCCGTCTTCAACGAATCCTAGAAAACTGGAGCTGCGGGAGGCCTAAAGGCAGTCGTGTCCTATAACTTGGGCTAAGCCCAAGACTCATGGACCTGGCTGCTGGCTCCAGGGGAGCCATCCCCTTATTTCTTGGTGGGTGACCCCAGACATGTCCCTTCCCCCTCTGGGCATCCGGGAGATAAGTGCACTGGACCGCACTTGATCCTCAGGAAGACTGTCCATCTTCAATGTTCTAGAATTCCTTATTAATCTATGACAGTTCTGGGGATACCGCGGTCCAGGAGAGGTCAGAGGCTTGCTCAAGGTCACATAGGATGCTCACTGGCAGCTGGAGCTGATCGGAAGCCCCTGCCTGCTGGCCCAGCCCTCCCCTGCACCAGCCTTTGGAGGGCCCAGCCTTTGTCTCGCCCTTCTCAACCTCTCAGGCGCCTTAAGTGCCCAGGTCCGGAAGCCACAGCTAAGGGTACCTGGATGTCTGTTTCATTATTATTCTTTAAACAATATTTATATTTTATATACTCTTCTGTTACTATATTTTACAATAAAATATTTTAAAAGAAAAGCAAGAGATAGAAAAATAGAAAAAGGTCCCCCCTCCCCCTTCCCAGAGCTCTAAAATGAAAACGGACAGAAATGCTTAAATTTGTGTACCGTTGCAAAACTGCCCACAGTACATCAAAGCTGGGGAGTATTTATTATTGGCAAGACCACTGTTTCAAGCAGATCGTCCTGTCTACCAGCTCAGTCTCAGCCGAATGATCTGGTGGCCCTTAAAGGCATCCTCATTATGGCAACACCCCCATGTGGGGCATTGCTGGGTACCCAGACCCTGCTGAGCATGCTCCCTACTGAGCTCCTTAAATCTTATCAGTAGTCCTTCAGATATGTGTCGTTGGGCCTACTTTATGGGTGGGGAACTGAATTTCACCGAGTGACTCTCCTGGATCCAGTCAGGAAGGGGCAGAGCTGGGATTCGAACCAAGATCTCTTGATGCTGAAACTGCACTTTGCTCACCCCAGGAGCTTCACCCCAGGGCCCGGTCCCCTCAATTATAATAATAACGCTGTCTATACTTGTCATGTATCATTTCATTTGACTCTCATGACCACCTGATGTGTGAGGCCCCCTGTCATCATCCTCGTTATAACGCTAGAAAAACTGAGGCACAGGAAATTTGGGAACTTGCTCCAGTTCACAATGTGGGTAAAGGGGAGAGCTGAACGTTGCACCCAGGCAGCTTTGCTGCCCGCGTGGCTGCGTGGAGACCACAGACGCCATGAAAGCAAGACAGAGCTGTGGCCCAGGGTCCACAGATGACCCCCAGAGGCCAAAGGCCAGCAGGGCTGGATGGCTGGGGTTGGGGGTGCGGCCAGGGAGATCTGCCCTTGCGGAGGTGTTGAGGATGTGGGCAGAGCCAAATAGAGGCCCGAGCAGGCTCATAAATCCCTGCCTGGCATGTCTGGGCCACAGGCTCAGACACTGGGCACTCTTTGTCATTTGCTGTTGGCATGCATTTGTCACTGGCAAGAGTGTGATGTTCATCACCTGTGTGTCTCTGGCCGTACCTGAGGGGGCTTCTGGAAGGGGATCATAGAAGGTGCTCAGACCTAAGGTGGGGGCTGGGCCCTCTTACTGCCCCATCTTTGAGGCTCAGTTCAATCAGGGATGGGCTCGATGATGTGAAGTTCCTTTAGGTCACAGAGGCCTGGCCCCATCCCTAGGAACACGGCAAAAATGTTGCCAGTCCTGTCCTCGGGGAGCCCTGCACTCGATGGGGGGTGGCTGGGATGGAAAAGAAGCAGAAAAATAAGAAACAGATGGGGAGAAGGCACTAGATTCGTTTGGTCAGCAAACACTCGTTGAGCATCTATTGTCCATGTGCCAGTGGTTCGTTTAGGTGCCAGGGACACCGCTATGGACGAGACAGGCATGGGGGCTCCATGCAGCTTTGATTCCAGCTGGGAGGGCAGAAGATAAACACGGAGGTAAATAAACAGACGTGCCGTATTTGATAGTGTCTTGCAATGTTGGAGAAAACAGATGAGGACAAAGGAACAGAGAGTGACTGGGTGGGGGGGGGGTGGTAGGGCAAGGAGGTGGTCACCGATATTTAGACAGGGTAGTTAGTGCAGGTGTCTCAGAGGAGGACCTCTGAGCCGAGACCTGGAGGCTGAGAGAAGGACCCAGACAGAGGAGGGGAGAACTGTTTCCCCGCCCCCCCTCACCCCCTGCTTTCTCACCCCTCCTCTCTACCAGGCATGTCCACGGTTTCTAAGACATTTTCTGCCTTCTGTCTCTGTTGCTTTTCCCACAATGGCCCCGAGAACCCAGATGGGGTGAATTTAAGTAGCCCTGTGTGCAGCTGAGGCAACTGAGGCTGGAGATGGGAGGGGTTTGTATGGATTGATTCCATCCCTGGCCGGTGCCCCTCCGTCTGCCCCACTGCCCAGCTTGCTCGTCAACGTCCAGGTCTGGGCAGGCCGCAGGGGAGTCAGGCCGTGGGCACCGTGTCTCAGGGGTCACGGGGCTAGAAACGTGGGCTGCTGGACAGGGCCCGGGAGGGGTGGCAGCTTGGGGCTGGGCGGGGGTCCGGAGCGGAAGGCGCCCAGCCCTGATTGGAACAAGGTGTCTGCACTGGGAGCCCGGCTTCATTGATCTTGCCCGGTGTTCTGGCCACCAGGCGGGGCCAGCGCCGGGCAGGCTGCCGGTTTTCCCAGGTGTGGGGACACCCTGGGGGAATGGCTTTTCATGTGGTTGTGGGGTAGGCATGCCACCCAGCACGTGGGGGAGCCCAGGGCGTCGGGGGCACGCTGGCAGTTTTGGGGGGGGGGTTGGTCTGGAGACTTGCAATCCCACAGCCAGCAAATCTCAGGCTCCTGGACACGGGGTCACAGACTTGAGGCTCTGAGACCGACAATGTTAGAATCCTTGTCACTGGAGCTCACGTTTATTGGGTGCTCCCTGTGTGCTTAGCACAGTCCCCATCACCCCACCCTAGGAGGTGGGCCCGGCGACCTTCCCCACTTCCGGTGCAGAGACTGGGGCTCAGCAGGGTTAGGTAACCTGTCTGCGGTCACACAGTTACAAGGTTTCTGTCCCAGAATATACGATCCCTAGAATCGGAGACTCCTAGGGTGTGCGAATCACAGCGGGTCCACACTGGGAGAGCCTTGAAGATGCTTAAGTCCAACTGCCCTGCATTGGAGAAACAGGTCTGGGGAGGGGACGTGCCTTCCTGAGGTCACAGGATGGCCAGTGGCCATCTCCTCTAGGTCATCTTGGGGGCTTGGCTGGCCCCTGAATGTGGGGTCTCTGGGGCACTGACGCCCCCGACCCTCAGTCAAGACCTAGTCTCTCACGTGTTACCAACCTTTCTGGTAGAAACTGATGGTTTCCCGCTAGCACACGGGAAGCTCTTTTAAATATCTAACCTGAATCCCTCATGTTGCAGGGAAACCTTCTTCCTTCTAATCTTGCAATACCTCTGGGAGGAGTTTGGCCTTTGATGGGAGTACTCTTGGAGTGACCGTCAGCTCAGCAGCACAGGATGGCAATTACAGACAGGGTTTGGGGAGTTGAGGGCCAGGAGAGGGGAGGGGCGTCACCAATTAGCTCTATGAGTTCTGCATGACCAGCCCCCCCTCCCCCTTCCATCTCTCTGTCTTCATCTCCTTTCGCTCTCTCCCTCCCCGTATCCAGCCACACTAGCTTCCTTGCTGGTCCTTAAATACCAGTCATACCCCCACTGTAGAGCCTTTGCACATATGTTTCCCTCTCCCAGAAGAGCCCTGAACATTCTGTCTGTATGGCTCCACTCGCCGCCTCATTCGGGTCCCTGCCGCACTCTGTGAACAGCCTTCTCTGAGCCCCTGTGTTTCAACAAGGGCAGAATAATGACCCCCAAAGATGGCCACATCCCAACGCCTATCATCTATGAATATGCTCCCTTATGTGGCAAAAGGGACTTTGCTGACGTGATGAAGGTTAAGGGCTTTGAGATGGGGAGCCAGTTCTGGATTCCCTGGGTGAGCTCGATGTATCAATATATCTATATTGTGGAAGTAAAAGAAGGAAGCAGGAGAGACCAGTCACAGGATGATGTGATATGGACAATTGACAGGGGCTACCATCCAAGGAAAGTGAGTGGCCTGGAGAAGCGGAACACGGCGAGGAGATAGTGTCTCCCATAGCTTCCAGAAAGAAACACGGCCCTGCCGATACCTTGATTCCAACCCGGTGAGACTCACATAGGACTTCTGACCCCTGCCCCACCCCCCCACCCCGAACCATAAGATAATATATGCATGTCGTTTTAAGCTCCGAAATTTGTAGTAATTTGTCATAGCCTCCCTAGGAAACCAATTCATCCCTATTTCTTGATTTATACTTCTTCAGCACATTTATCATCACCTGATAAATTATACCTCTCCTCATGAATGGTCTCTTTTCCCCTGTAGAATGTCAAGTCCAGGAGGGGAAGGTTTTTGTTTTTTAACTTGGTGTTGCATTCCCAGTTAGAGTTGCCAAGTTTAAGCAAATAAAAATACAGAACTTTCAGTTAAGTTGAATTTCGGATCAACGACACACACTTTTTTTTTTTTTTTAGTATAAAGTGGTCCCCGATATTGCGATTACTTATTTGTCTGAAAACTCAAATGATCTGGGGGTCCTGTATTTGGTCTGGCAACTTTATCCCCACTGCCTAAAAAAGTGTTTGGATACATACGAGCGTCTCCATAAACATCTATCGAATGAATGAAGTACGTACATGAATGAATGGACATTAATTTCCAGCCTAAAACTCCTTTTGGGTTCCAGAACACCTCCTGGATAAAGCGTGAATAATAGCAAATAATCAAAGCAAACCGTGTTATGACCCTGCTTACACAGCGGGTGCCGTTCGGAACGCATTGTAGTCGTTTCCTCGGTTGCTTCTTATAGTAACTCCCGTGAGGTCATTAGCCCATTTTCCAGGTGAGGAGACTGAGGTCCAGAAGGTTTGGCAACTTTCTCAGAGTCACATGACCGCTGAGTGGCACAGTCAGGCAATTCAAAGCCCTTGAAGAACCTGGCTTGCAGAACATTCTAGCTTCGTCTCCGGACACACCTCCCTGCGCACAGTAGGTCCTCTCTAATAGCCCATGATGCCTTTTCAAGGGGTACCGTCCCCTGATCTGGGACCTCAGAACACTTGCTTATGCACCAAAGCCCTGTAGTAATTTCCCTTTGTTATGAGACCATCTCTGATGCTCCCAGGATGACTCAGCCTCTCTCTCTTCATTACTCTGTGGCCCCTTGTCTGAATGCATCGTAAGGACTTGCCATTGCGTCCTTTACTCCCCCAGACTGTGACCTCCCTGAGGTCAGAGCTTTCAGCTCTTTGGCTGTGGAGCTTAGAGCCTGGCTCTAGGGAGGTGTCTAGAAGCATTGAGCATGAATGAATGAATGAATGAATGAGTAAGTGAATAAGTATCTTTTTCACACTGGGCCTCAGTTTTAGAGTCTATGAAAGGACAACAATCTTTAATCCCCCACCCTGTCTCTTAAAACACATTTCTTTTTGATTATAAGAATAATACACATTCATTAAAGAAAAATTGGAAAATAATAAAATTATGAAGAAGAAAATTAAAACCACCCATAATCCTGCCACCCAGGACAATTGTTAGCATTTTGGTTTTTAGCCTTCTGGTACTCCTACTGTATGTATAGATTTAATTTCTTCTCTCTTCCCCTCCTCCTTCTTTTCCTTTTTAACACTGGGAACGCAGAGTGCATGCTGTTTTCAACCTGCTTTTGAAATGCGCCAACATACTGTGCGAGTTTCCCGCGCCCCTCGTGAAGTCCTATCCCCGATGGCAGGGGACGCGTCTGTGCTGTCGGGCATGGGAACACGGGGTAGGAGTGTGAAGATTACTGCCCCCCCCCCCCCGCCTTCCCCAGACGGACCACCATAGTGCTCCCTCGGGGCCGGCCCTTTAGGGTGTTTCTGCATTTGTCATGAAGACACTGCCGGGAACACCCTGGTATACGCGTCTCAGTCCGTCCCAGATTCCTCCCTTAGGACCAGTTCTGAGCCAGCCAGTCGCACTGGGCTGAAAAATGCCCATTTATCCAGCCATCTGTCCACATGATGGTTGAAGGCTTATGGTTTCCACCCCAGATCCTCGGTTCCAACCAGAATAGCCTCACAGATGACAAGAGGCTGAGGGTGCTCGTGACCTCAGGCCCGGGCAGACATCTTACTTGTGAATAATTTGCTACCTGAGCTCACCATCACCATGTCCCAGGCCTTGTGCATCTCGTCCTCACGATCACTGTCCGGGGCAGGGATGCTCCCATCTTACGGATCTCAGACTGAGGGTCTGAGAACTAAGTGGCTTGGCTGAGGTCCCAGAGCAGGGAAACAGGGCCCCTGGGAGCCACCTCAGGTCAGCCTGACCTCACGTGAGGCTGACTGTCCCACCCTCCAGGGGCCACACCCATGTAGACCACCAATGCTGCTCTAGGGAATTGTGGGCTTTGTAGTCTGGGGGTGCAAATACCCTGTCCCACCATACCAGCTGCCTGCTCTATAAGGGGGGCACAGTCCGGCATCCCCGGGAAGCATGGACAGGGCTTTGGCCTAAAAGCTGGTGGCCAGATCCTGCCCTATGTCCTGACTCCTCTGTGCCTCAGCCTCTCCATCTGTAAAATGGGTAGGCAGAGACTCAGATGACAGCCCCCTGGGCTTTAGGCTGCTTCAGCAGAGTGGTAGTGATACTCGCTGCTGAGTCAGAGGGAGAAAAACTCTGTCAGATGGGTCACTTTGCCACAGACAGCCGAGCCTGGTCTTGGGCGGGGACAAGCGGCGGGCGGTGTTGGAGTGGGCAGGTCTGAGTACCAGGCTGGGCTAGGGGGACCTGACAGCCCCAGATGGAGCCTGGCTGCACCCCTCCTCCCCCAGCCCCGGCAGATGGGAGGCTATTTTTTAACTGACCCCACAGGAAGAAGAGGCCAGAAATGAGTTCAGGGGGTTAACCCAGGTCCCTAGGGCCCCTTCCTATTTGCATCCTCTTCCCCCACCACCCAGGGAGCTGTGTGGACTTCACCAGGAGCTCCCTGAAGCCTTCCAGAGCTCCCAGAAGATCAGACCGCTGGAGCTGGAGGGTCCCCACGTGGCCCCGGTGACATGTGGGGGGAGGGGGGGACGCCGAAACCCAGAGCCTGTCTTCCTCACTGCCATCCCTGCTGTGGGCTTCCACTGGGCCAGGCCGTCTCCTCCACTGCCACCTTTCTGGGGACCCTGGGCAGCCCCTCCTTCTCCCGGCCTCAGTTTCCCCACCCTGTCAGATGATGGGTGCCCTGTAGGCATCTCTGAGGCCTCTCCCAGCTGAGCAGATTTGTTCTGGGCCGGGGCCTGTACTCTGTCCCATCAGTCCTGGGTTCCTGGGAGGCCTCCTCCCTCAAGCTCCAGCCCAGCGGACAGGGGCCAGTGGCAGGTGCTGGGGACCCCCCAGGAAGAGGAGGGATTTCCAGGTCAGAGAAGCAGGACCAGCCTGGGTAGGGGGGGGTAAAGCAGCTTCCCCCTGCGGCCTCCGTCAGACCACATCACCAGGTGTCCCTCGGTCCCCGCAGGCAGGGGTTCCTGAAAAGTCCGGTGTCTGTTGCAATGGGTGTAGCCTCGGATGTGTGTTTGCCCGTGTGAGCATGTGCGTGTTCATAGGCGCACGGTGGGGGTGGGGCGAGTGTGGGGGTCGCTGGCACACAGGCGTGGGGGCCTAAGGCGGAGGTGGGGCCTTGCCGAGCTGTGGCAGAGGCCGCACCCACCCCGGCAGATCCTACCCAGAACCCCTCGCCGGGGCCGGTCCGACTTGAAGGCCGAGTGTGTGTGGGGGAGGGGCGCACGCAGGGCAGGGGTGCATGCCCGGGAGGGCACAGGGCCCAGATGCTCTCAGGGCCTCCAGAGGCTGGGACCCCCGTGGGTGCTCGACAGATGCTGACTCCGACTCGCCTCCTTTCATTTACTGTCTATTTAAAACCCTCTCTTAATACACAGCATGAATTGAATCCCTCACCCAACCCACCCCTGGCCCTGTGACACAATTAGTTTTGGCCCCTTGAGCCGTGTGAGGGTTAGGGGCGCTGACCCCCGTGCAGCCAAGACTCTGCATATGGATTTGAATGCCCCTAACCCTTAGCTACTGTTGCCTGGAAGCCGCACCAATAACATAAGCCGTCAACGAACACGTTTCTTGCGTGTCACATGTATCCTATATAATCAAGTAAAGCTAGAGAAAAGAAAACGTTATTACGAAAATCCTAAGGGAAAATGCTCTTACAGCACCGTATTTCTGGGGGGAAAGATCCATGTAGAGGTGGATCCTCGAAGTGCAAACCCGAGTTGCATCACTGTCAACCATCCTACAAGGACACTGGAACAAATTGGAAAATATAGAAAACCATTCAAAAAATGTTGAGGCCTGAAATCTTAGAGCCGGAGCGAATCCTCCGGGCATCTTTGAGGAGGTAGACGTCTGCGGGCTTCTTGATATAATCGTATTAATTCTCCCAGCTGAGCGTTTCCCATGGGCTGCTGGTGGAGCTGAGCACTTTAAATACTGTCTTAGTAAGTTCTCTGAACTGTCATTTCTCCCCATTGTGCGGATGAAGAAACTGAGCGGAAGGGAGGGTAACTAGCTTTAGGGAGTGAGGGCAGAGCTAAGATTCCAGGCCTGGCTAACTAAAAAGAAAAATTTTTTTTAATGTTTATTTATTTTTGAGAGAGAGAGAGAGGGGACAGACAGAGCATGAACGGGGGCGGGGCAGAGAAAGAGAGAGGCACAGAATTCGACACAGGCTCCAAGCTCCGAGCTGTCAGCACAAAGCTCGACGCGGGGCTCGAACTCACGAGCTGCGAGATCATGAGCCGGCTGGCTAATTGGAAAAGTGCAGATCTTCTCAGGGTCCAGGGCTCGGCTCTCTGAGCAGACTGTGTTTCCCCATTCATCCTTCCAGCTGTATTTCCTGAGCACATCCTATGAACTAGACCTAACTCAGCTGTGAACAAGACAGATAAGGCCGTAATCTGAGCCCCCTAAGTGGTCACAGACTGAGCTCCAATCTTGACCACAGCTTGATTGCAAGCTCTGGTTGTCGCTGGCTGAGCCATAGTCCTGCCTCCCCCAGGCAACAGGGGCTTCTATGAGCTTTTCGTCAGCCATGATATATTTAAAAGCCCAGGTCAGGTGCCTGTCTGATCAACTCATTGTTCACGTGGGCAGGGAGGCCATCAGGAGCCCACCCACCACTTCCGGCCCACTATTCTGGGCCAAGCTTCCCTGGGGCAAGGTGCTGGGTGTTGGCGTGGGGCCTGGTCTGGCAAGGGAGGGCGTAGAAGCCCAGGTCCCCTCTTGTGCTTGACTGATTGCCACAATACCCAATCTGTGCACTTAGTGCAAAACAGAGATACAGAGCCCCTGTTTAAAAAGCAGGAAAACATGGGGCGCCTGGGTGGCGCAGTCGGTTAAGCGTCCGACTTCAGCCAGGTCACGATCTCGCGGTCCGTGAGTTCGAGCCTCGCGTCAGGCTCTGGGCTGATGGCTCGGAGCCTGGAGCCTGTTTCCGATTCTGTGTCTCCCTCTCTCTCTGCCCCTCCCCCGTTCATGCTCTGTCTCTCTCTGTCCCAAAAATAAATAAATAAAAAAAAAAAACGTTGAAGAAAAAAATAAAAAGCAGGAAAACAGGGGCGCCTGGGTGGCTCAGTCGGTTAAGTGTCCGACTTCGGCTCAGGTCATGATCTTGCGGTCCGTGAGTTCTAGCCCTGCGTCGGGCTCTGTGCTGATAGCTCAGAGCCTGGAGCCTGCTTCATATTCTGTGTCTCCCTCTCTCTGACCCTCCCCTGTTCATGCTCTGTCTCTCCCTGTCTCAAAAATAAATAATAAAAAAACGTTAAAAAAAAATTAAAAAAAAAAGCAGGAAAACAAAGCTTTTAGCTTTCTTTCGTGATCTCTCTTAACTTGTCGTGGCATTGGTATTTGGTACTTAACGTTGTACCCCTTGGACACGGGGCCACCGTGGGGTGCGTGCAGACCCTCATAGACATCCGGGCCCCCACCCCAAACCTTGGTGCATGGGTCATGGGCACCTGTCCTCCCCATGCCCGCAATCATGCCCAGCCCTGCCTGTGGCGGGGGGGGGGGGCAGGACTGAGCCCACCTCTGTCCCCGCATTCTCCTCTGTCTCTTCCTACTTCACTTACAAAGCACAAAGGCAAAGATAAAATTAAGAATTTCAAGATGGCGGCTGCAGGGCAGTAACCCAAGTGTGGGGTCCCCTACTGAACTTGGAGCTTTGTGCCACCCCATAGGTCACAGTCTAAGAAGCTGGCCCTGCCTGAGGGAGGGACCCAGCTCAGATGTGAGGGTCAACCACCCAACTCCCACCCCAGCAACAGAGCCCCTGACACGCAGAGGTGCAGGGAAGGTGTGGGGTGTGTAGGTGAGCAAATGTATTCAGGAACCGCCTCTCGTGCACTGGGCTGTGCCTGCGGGAGGGGCGGGCAGAGGCTGGGTTTGAACCCCAGCTCTACCGCTTATAAACTATGTGAACTCGAGCCAGTGACTTCATTTCTCTAGGCCTCAGTTTCCTCCCCTGCAAAACGCAGATGAAAATGTTCACCTCGCGAGGTTGTGAACATTAGCAGTGATGTATATAAAGTGTGGAGCCCAGCACTGGCACAGTCAACTTCAGAGGTGACTCAGGGCAGAGAGATGTATCACCAGGCAAACCCGGGGGTCCCTAACCAGGGGCAGAGGCATGTCTGTGTGTCCCGCACCCCACATGGGGCACCCGAGAGGGGAATTTCAGGGGACTTCTGCAAGATGCCCAGGCCAGTAGGCTTGGGCATGACGCTGGGCCAAACAGAATCCACACTCGGTGGGAGAGACCGCTTAGGAGAGGAACCCAGAGGGAGGCGCCCTCACCAAAGTGCTCACGGTGCTGTTACGAGAAGGATAGCACGGGCCCCGGCCAGAGAAGAAAGAAGCCCTTTGTTTGTACCACATGTGGACCTGGGCCAGCCATGGGATTTCAGCCTGGCTTTCTGGAGTGTTTGCAAGCTCCTCTTTGGCCGTGTCCTTCCTTGACCTCCCTGGGCCTCAGTTTCCCCCTCTGTGCCCTGGTGAGAGAGAGGGCCACCGTACATCAAGTGCCTTCTGAGTGGACCGTGCACGGTGCCTTACCAACCTCCCCTCTTCGGTCCTCAAATGTCAACTGGTCCATCTCTCAGATGAGAGAGCTGAAGCCCAGGGAAGGCGATGACTCACCCAGCAAAAAAGGGACGGAGCTGGCTCGCATCGGCCAGGCCTGGTGTTGGCAGCTCTTCCCAGGAAGGGGACCAGTGCAAGCGAAGGAATGTTCCTCAGCCCGAGAAGACCTCGATTAACTCAGAGCTGCTGTGCCGTGGTAAGGTGCACAGGCTCTCCAGACGCGGGCTGCCTGGGGTGGAACCCCAGCTGGGTGGCCTTGGGCAGGTGGTTTAACCTCTCTGGTCTTCAGTTTCCTCTTCTATAAAACTGACTTAATAGCATTTGTCTAATACGGTTGTGAGGATTCACAGAGGCATTAGTGAGAGCTGTATGTAAGAGTTTGCTGCTAAAGTATAACTACTTAAGAGTTGAGTTGTTATAATTAGGTTTCCTAGACAATTACACCTTGATCAATGCCAATTTTGTACTTTTCCTTTTTGTATTGAGCACCCAGCTAATTGCTGTTTCAAGTCTTCGACAATTTCCTCTCTCCTTGAAAAAAAGAATTCCCTGACACCCCTCCCCCCCCCCCCCCAGTGCCTATAGACACGGTAGGTTTAAAGGCTCTTGCTAGAGCAGCTTTTCCCAAAGTGGGTGCCTCAGCACACCAGCCCCAGGAGGAGCCTAGGTTCATTAGCATATTAAAGGCTCTGAAAAGTCCTTCAGCAAAATACTCGGCTGGACCTTGTTTGATACAGCCTTCCCCAGTCTGGTTTGGTCACAGAGCCCCTTTATTTCTGCTCGACACCTGACAACATCTGCCGAACACACGGTGGGAGATACCCCCCTCATTTCCTGGTTTCTAGGAAATGGCAGACAGAGCGGAGCGAGACGGATGAGTAATGCCCCTCACAGAGATGCGTGGTTACCCGACCCCTGCAGAAATCGTCTGCACCGAAGCTCTTCCCTCGCTTGGCTGGTCCCCTGTGCACTCACCTTCACTGTCTGATTCAGTCCCCACAGCAGCCTGGGGAGGTCAGTAGCGTCAATATCCCCATCTTACAGATGAGGAACTTGAGGTTCAGGGAGGTTAAGTGGCCACACAGACAGTAAGTGGCAGATCCGGGAGACAGACCCACAGGTTCTGATTCTAAACCCCACATTCTTTTTATGAGCATTGATAGGAAAAACAAAAATAGATCTCATTCTGCCAGGATCAATCTTCCCCAGTGACATGCTTTTAAAAATCTAAAGTGTTTTTTCCCCCTATACACTGAACGTATCGCAAACTTAAAATCTTTAGCGTTTTTTTTTTTTTTTTTTTTCTGATTACAAAAGCAACCCGTGCTGGCTGTGTGTAAGACTTTTTAAACACTTTGAGTTGGAAAAAGAGAAAGTCCACATAGTCCCATGCAGCGAGGGGCTACAGCATTGAGCAGCACAGACATAGAACATTTCCGTCATCACAGAAAGTTCTGTTGGACGGAGCCACTCTAGCCTCTTCCTAGAATCCCGACGTATATGCATAATGATTCTTAACATTCTTGATGAGGTTCCCGGATACGTTTATGTCTCTGTATGGCCTCACCCATAAAGGGAAGAGAGACTCCAGAGGCAAATACTAAAAATGGGGGGAAATAGTCTGAAAGTAAATAGATCGAATGATAGTGGTTTTCTCTGGGTGTTGAGATTATAGTTTCTTTTTAAATTTCCTAGATCCTTTAGGATTTCTATAATATAAAATACAGAGTTTCTGATGGATCTGTAGTTTCCCTAATGTTCTTGGTGCTTCTAAAATCTTTAAGCTCTGATCTTACCCTAGGCTTAATTTATTATTATTATTTTTTAAATTATGGACTCATGCGGGCGCCTGAGTGGCTCAGTGGGTTAATGTCTGACTTGGGCTCAGGTCGTGATCTTGCGGTTCGTGGGTTCGAGCCCCGCGTCGGGCTCTGTGCTGACAGCTCGGAGCCTGGAGCCTGCTTCGGATTCTGTGTCTCCCTCGCTCTCTGCCCCTCCCCTACTCGTGCTCTGTCTCTCTCTTTCTCCGAAATAAACGTTAAAAAAATAATAACAAAAATAAATTATGGACTCTATGAAGAATGGAAGCCTGCACAAGTCAAGGGAAGGAGACAGAGGTTTCTTCTCGGGCCCTGGGCCCCTCCGGCCCGGGGCCGTTCTAGGCAGAGCTGGCATTACCACATGCCATCCGTGCAGCCGCTCAGGGTGCTTTGCTTAGAAGAGCCCCACACTTGGTGTAATGTCCCGCGGTTGCCATCCTGAAACTCCCAGTGATTTTTTGTACAAGCCCTGCAAACTGTGTTGCTGCCTTGGGTGCCGGGATTCTCCCTGGGATGGGTTGCGTTTTGACTGCTCTGCGCCGTCGCCCTTGTCCTCATCAGACCAGAGATGTGCACCCCCATGGAGCCCTCTACGTGCCTGAGAACAAGAGTGCTTCGGTGGCTCGGATGTATGTCTAGGGAGTGATAAAAATAGGGTTTGCAAGTGGGTGCGGGAGGGCCCCTGAGGTCTCTGTTCACACACATACACGCGCTCAAGGCGCACGTTTGCACTGGCCTATTTCAGAGGCGGCCTGGTGCATCATGGGATGCCTTGTCCCACATCACTGCCCAACTCGGATCCTGCCTGGACTCCCCGCCTTGAAGGCCATGCCCAACCTCTAGGCCCGCCTCCTCTCCAGCCTTTTCTCCCTCAGCCTCTCCTCAAGACCCCCAAGCTCTCTCATCTCTAAGAAACTCTTTATATGTAGTCTTTCTCTGTCCCTTAGCCAGCACTGTTAATTCTGCCTGGACCACTGATGTTCCTTCCTTTCCAGACCTACCCACCTCAGACTCTACCCTTTCTGTGAAGCCTTCTGGAAGCATTTGAGAAGGAATTGCACTGGTTGCGTAGAGGAGAATATGAATCACTTTGCCTGGAGGTGTCAGGGAGGGCTCCGTGGAGGTGGTGAGGCCAGGCCTTAAAGAAGAAGAGACGTCTGCCAGGTAGAAGGAAGAGCTTTGTTGGGCTGGCTCTGATGTCAGACAGATGATGACACGTATCTGGGCTTCACCAGCTACTAGCTGCATGACCTTGGGTGAGTCCCGTCCCTTTGCTGAGCCCCAGTTTCCCCATCTGTAAAGTGGGGATAATACCAATAACCCCCTGCTACATGGATTGTGGTAGAGATGAAGTGAAATGAGGTATTCTTGGAAAGGAACCGCGCACAGAGCCTGGCACACCATAAGTCATCAAGAAGTGTGGTTCCTGTGTCCCTTCCTCACTGCCTTCCTCCTCCTAAATATTACTTTCCGCGGGTCACACCATCACCGAGTCTGTTTGTTTATTCATTTCCGCCACGGAGGTGAAGATCCTGTGATGAATATCTAGTGGGGTCATGGGAGCATTTATGGAAGTCCTGGAAGGCTGAGGCTCCACATAGATAAGAAGGGCACAGGCCGAGGGGTGCTGGCCTAACTCCCCGGGGCATTTTCCAGAGGTGAACTCTTTCCACTCGTCACTAAAACATCGGCTCCGGGAGGGTGGGTATCTTTGCCTTTTGCCTGCTCCTGTATCCCCATTTCCCAGAACAGTGTTTGGCGTGCATGCAGTCGATGTTTAATAAATGTCCACCAGAAGGTTAACAGCACCAACTGGTCCCCATTACTTCCCAAGTCCTGGGCATTCCGGGAAAACGGTCTCCCCATGAGGGCCACAACACAAGCCACACAAGCGTTTCCTGAGCACCTGCTGTATGCGTGGCTCTGCCCGGCCCAGGGCAGACCCTTCCTTCACAGCCTGACAGGGCTGGGTCCTGGAGGAGGATGACAGACGCGGTGATTTGGCAAGAAGAAGAGAGAGGAGGGGTGGCCAGCGGGGCCCAGGCTGGGCAGGAGCAGGCTGGCCCCACACTGTGGTGTGTAGGCTGGCAGGAGGCCCAGCTCAGTGTTTAAAGGTTTAGAAAACGCTCAGTCACCCAAAGGGTTAGTAACAAAGTCTCCCCGCCATAAGTGCACCATGTAGCATTGACTATGACATTGTAGTGTTTTCCTTCCAGTCTTTTTTCTAAAGTCTTATTCTCAGGGGTGGCTTCCCTTCCCCTTCGGGAAGGTATACGGCGGCTTTTTAGGGGGGAAACAGGCTCTCCTTTGGGTCCCCCACCACCGCTAACAAGGGGCTCCTCATTCCCACCATCCTGGCTCTGACACATCTTCCTGAGACATGAGAGTGTCCAGAGCTGTGTGAGGGGCTTCAGCGGGTCTAACCTCCTGCCCCTGCTTCCTCCGTGGGCAGGGGCAGGACTCAGGTCTGCTGAGGGATGACTCAGGGGAAGCCTCAGAGTGGGGGGCACTTCCCAGGGCTATGGGGGTGTCGGTGCTTAGCCATGGAGCACTCAGGTGAGGGCATGGAGAAAACGGACCTTTCCTCTCCTCCTCACCCCCATTCCTTTTGCCCTCTTTTTCATTGGAACGCCCCCAAGTTTCCTCTTCCCTTAATACCTTCTGCTGGCTCTGCACCCAGCCACCTTTTCCTCTGAACAGAGATGAGCAGACCAGTTGGACTCACTGATGCTAAAGGGTCATGGCTACGGGGTCCCGGATGGGCACCCCAGAGGGGCTGAGTGGGATTTCAGTCACCATATCACGCAATGCAGGACGTTTTAAAGGGGGGGGGGAGACTTTGGTCACCTCTGCAAATCATAAGTTATGGGCATCCACCCTTTCCGCCCACATGTAAGTCTGAACCTTTTGCCAAAAACACTTTTCCCAGACGCGAAAGAAAACCCCAAAGAGGAACCTAAACCATCACACTGCGGTGCTGATCGGACGGGAGTGCCCAGGCTCCCACCAACAAGCGTTTCAAAGAATGAGCCAGACGGTAAAGGGGGAAGTGAGGGGGCCACTGGAAACCTCCCAGGCTGGTCAGCCTTGGTTCATTCAATCCCTGGTCCATCCATTCTCCCTTCTCTCCACCTATTTAGCAAGAAACGCTGGGTGGTCCTTCTCGACAAGTGGGGGGTGGGGTGGGTAAGAGTGGGGCAGGACACTCCCAAGGCCTGGAGGGGACAGGGGAAGGCCCGGGAAGGCACCCCAGGGGGAGGCCAGAGGAGAGAGAGGCAACTTTCTCACTTTGCCTATCCCGCTCAGAATCAGACAGGAACTTCCCCCGGGAGGAGGGAAACATTAAATAGCCATAATTTCCAGCATTTATGGAGGGCTTGACTCTGCACTAACCCTCTGCACTTGACCCTGCGTTAAGCACGTAATATATATCCTCGTTGAACCCATCCAACAAGCTTTGAATTGGCTACTGTTTGTTCTCCCCATTCTAAAGATGGGGAAACTGGGCTCAGAGAGGAGCAACGCTTTGTCTAAGGCAAGCCTCGAGAGGCTGCAGCCTGGGCTTGTAACCACAGTTTATGTTGCCTTGTCCCCATTGAACGCCTTCTTTTCTGCCACCCTCCCAGAGGGCCATTGGCAAGGGGTCTCATGGTCCCCCTACAGCCTCTTCCGTGCTTACCCCTCTCTGGCACTGAGAAAACCAGACGCGGGGATATCTGCTGTGGCAAATGATGGGATTGGAGGCCCAGCCGAGTGGCCCATGCCCAGCAGGAGACAGACCGCTGAGTGAGCCCTTGCTGCACGCGGGCCAGCACGGGGCTGCGGGACAGGCTCCATTCGCTCTTGGAAAGCACCCTTGGAGGGCAGTGCTCCCAGACCCATCTCACAGAGGAGGAAACTGAGACTCAAACAGGTGAATCAACATGTTGGCTACAAAACCGCTTAAACCCAGTCGGCCTGACTCCTCAACTATGTGCAGGGTGGAAGGTTTGTCGCTGGGTGGGCAAGAAAACTTGGTTTCTTGTTGCTGAATTGGACCTTACCCAGGCCAGACCCCTCTTTGGGCCTCAGTTTCCCCTTCTGTATAATCAGGAGGTGGCACTCTCCATCTGCCAGCTCCAATGTATCCTGCACGGGCTCACTGTTTTGGGTTCTCGCGACTTCCCGAGGTATGACGGGGTCTTACTCCCATGCTAGTCCCACAATTCCCAGAGCCCCTCCTTGCTTGGGGTTGGGGGGAGGGCTGCCTTTGGAAGGTGCTCTTTCAAGGCCAATGACAGAGGGCCTGGGCTCCATGGAGGGGCTAAAGCTCTTCCTTCCACCTCCCTCTTCCCTTCTTCTTATTTCTACCAGGTCGGCGGGATACTCAGCACCAAGCTGGGCACCAGGGCTGGCCCTGGGAGGCCAGGGCTCCTGGGTGGTTGCAGGTGGTCCCGGGGAAGACTCCTGGCAGAGGGGGTGTTTGAGCTCAGTTTTGAAGATTGGGTGAGACTCCCCAGCTCCCGGGGCGGGGGGGGGGGCACACGCTGGGTGGTGGATTTGAGAAAGGGTCTGCCGAGGAGGCATCTCAGGGGCCGGGAGTAAGGACGGGCGTATCTGCTGCCCGTTCCTCCCGCCCAGCCAAACCCTGAGCCCAGGCCTCAGTTTCCCCACCTATCGAGCAGTCTGGACTGGCTCAGAGTCAAGGCTGGGATCCGTGGAGGCTGCTCTCCCCTGCCTCTCAGAACCTTCTGGAGGGTCAGGTTTTCAGGCCCTGTTGCTCAGGGGCATCCTTCTCCCAGCTCCGCTCCCCTCCGTAAACTCCCCTACTCGCTCAGGTAACCAAGCAAGCCTCGGCTTTGATGCGGCCACCTCAAGGCCGAAGCGTCAATGGGCCCTCTATGTGACCAGTGGGGCCGCTGGGGGCCGCCAGCTGCCATAGCGGGCGTGGGTGAGGCCTGGACACACAGTCCCACTGTGTGGGGCTGGCTCATGCCCGCCCAGACCCTGTGGCTGGTGGGGGGCTCCCAGGAATGTCTCCCCGGGGGGCACTTGGGACAGACAGGGTGGTCTGGGGAGACGGGTGTGTGCAGGGCAGCCCCGGGAGCCACCGTCAAAGGGGCCCAGCAGACGTGGCGCCAGCTAAGCACCATAGTGGACGCAGGATAGCTGGCGGTCGGTCTGGTCAGTCCGTTCATCTCCCAGGGCTGGGGAGGGAGGGGGAGGCTTCCATGGGCACACCGCTGAGGGTGACCGACTGTCTTGAGGTGCCTGGGATTGGGGACTTTCAGGGCAAAACCCAGGAGAGTCCCCTGTTGTTGGCCACTGCCCAGAGCTTAGGAAAGGACGGTGACTGACCTCTCTGGTCTGGGCAGCTTCCTCCCTGTCCGGTGACCTCTGAGTCAGACCATCCGGGCCCGATTTGCCCAGTGCCACCTTGTCCACCCTCCGCCTCCACGCAGCCCTGCCTCATGCCCAAGAGGCCGTTTTCCATTTCTCCCGGGCGTCTTCGGGGGGAGGAGCTGCGAGTCAACTGCCCACCCAACCGCGGCTTCGAGAACCTTGGCCAGACTGGAGGCCCGACAGACCTGCCGTCCATCCACCTCAATGCTTCCGCCGGCTCCCGCCATCCCGGGGGCGGGGGCGCCCAGAGTCGTCTCAGTCCTGTCTCCACACCTTTGCCCCAGGCCGTTCTCTCTCTGGGGGATGCCTTTTCCCCCCTTGTCACCTCTTCACCCCGCAAGACCCAGCCAGACCCAGCCTGAATGTCTGAAGTTCTCCAGAGAAATTGCTCTCTCTTCCCCCAGCTGGGTTAGTACCCTCTTTAAACTTCTAGACTTCCGTTCTTTCCCCCTTATAACATGGATCACCCACACCCCAGTGCAATTTTCAGCTTACTCATCTCTTTCCACACCGGACCTTGAGCTCTTCAAGGACAGAGAATCTGACCCAGTCACCCTTGTGTCCAAGATCCCAGCCCAAGGCCAGGCTCGTGGAAATTATAAGAACGAAGATGTTTGTGGGGCGTGTCGCCCGGGCTAGGCGCCCTGTTCGTCTAATACTCTCCAGAGCCCCGTGAGGTTGGCATATAATCATCACCCCCATTTTACTGACGGGGAGACAGGTACAGAGAGGTGAGGTGACTTGTCCCCGGATGCGGAGTTAGCGAAGGAAGGGCAGAGTCAGGGTCCACAGCCTGAGCTTGAATCTGGGCTGTGCCCTCTACTCCCTGATAGGCTTTTGCAGAATTACCGGATAAACGAGAACCCCTGCCTCCCCAGGGTCTCCTAAATCCCGCATGTGGCAATTCAGGCTCATTTCCTCCAGTTTCCTCCCCAGAAGGCTCCCCTCCTTCAGTGTCCTGAGGGGAGCGCTTTTGCCTGCGAGGGTGCCGTTTAGGGGTGTGCTGCCAGGGGGGTGCCCCAGAGAAGGGCCTCATGCGCCGTTTAGCACAAGGGCCCTGGCCTTCAGTGGAGCTGCGGATGGGCCCTTGGGCATCCTCAGAGCCATCGCCTGCGTTTGTCAGATGGGGAAACCGAGGCCCGAAGAGAGGAAGGGACTTGCCCATAGATGCACGGTACGTCTGAGTCAGAGTTAGGTCTCAGGGTCTCCATTTGCCAAAGAGAAGAATAAATACCCTGTGTCCGGGTCTAGTCCCGGCAGACGAGGAGGGAGAAGGACGGAGACTTGCGGAGGGTGCAGGGGCCACCCCAGGAGGCCTCTCACGCCTTCCGTCCTGGTGCCTGGAATTCTGCCAGCAGCCTGCCAGCCTTTCGAGTTGAGCATTGCCCTCTGCTTTCCTCCTCCCCCGCTACTTCAGGGTGGGAACCGAACGTCTCTCCACCCTCTTCCCCAGCCTCTTCTCCAGAGTGAACTGAGGTGAGTTTGGGAACTGGGAATCCACGTGTTCCAAGGCTCCCCAGGGGTGGAGACGTCCTGAGAGCCGCTGAGGGACCGGGGCCCGAGGCCTGGAGTTCTGCTTTTGCACGGAATTCAGGACATCTGTAGACTGGGGTGGGGAACACGTGACATCCTTCCTTTCATGAATCTCTAACTAAAATTCAGCCTCTATTTCCACCGTGATTTTGTCGCCAGTGGAAATCCTAGGTGTGCTTCTGTCTCCTCGGGGCCCGTCCCAGATTATCCAGAAATAATGTTTCCGCTTAGCCACTGGGTTGTGGCGGCTCCTGGGCCTCCTGAGGTCTTTTCACGCAGCGTGTCATGACAGAGACCTCACCCCTTGCTTTTTTGTCGTTTGATAACCGTATTTTCCACAGGTTTGGTTTCCTGCACTTAAAAAATGTGATTCTGAGAAGGAGTCTATAGGCTTCCTGAGACCCCAGAAAGATCTGTGACTCAGGATAGGTTAAGGACCCCACGTGGGGCAGTATGGAGCCCGGGACTTTACGGCCCAGAGGTTGGATGTCTCTGGGGACAGAAGTGGCAGATTGGGGGAGACGGAGCCCCCAAAGTAAGCGTGCCGTAAACGGAATGTGGGAAATGGAGCTGGGCAGGAGAGAAGGGGTCGGTCAGAGAGTGTGGACGGACGCCTCGGGCCCCAGACCTCGAGCCCTCCCCGCGGACCCTGTCTTACAAAGCACATCTGTGTCCCTGTCCGTCAGGAATCCTGTCTGTGGGCGCACGTGGGGCCCAAAGCCGCCAGCTCTCCTCTCCCTCCCGCTCCTTGCTGCCGGCTACCCTCTCTCTCTAGGGCTCCACGGCGTCAGGAGCCCATCTTCGGTGGCAGGTCCCTTCATCTCGTCTCCCCAGATTGCTTTGTTTTAAACTCTGCAGCCCTCCATCTTGCTCATGGAGGGAGAAGCACTGATTACAAAGACCCAGCAAATGGTTTTTATAAACTCTTATTTTCTTGCCACAGACTGCCTTTAATTAGCTCCGAGGACTACAAAGGGGGATTGCGTTATAATAGGAGCAGTTTGAAGGAAGGCTGTCAGCTCCCAGACCTGAGGCTGCTGCTTGTCACCAGCCACAACCAGGTTTGGCCGGAGTGTATCCGCCTCAGAGGTGGCGGCCCCTCCTCCCCCCGCCACGACTCCGTCCCCATCTGCAGCCATGCAGCCGGCCTCAGCCTCTCTCTAGGGAGGAGGAAGGGGTCCCACCTCAGACAAGCCCTTGCAGAAACCTTTAAACGATAAGCACCCAAATGTGCCTCGGTCCCTGCCCGGAGCTGGCCGCCCAGGGACGGTCTCTGAGTCACTCCGTTAGCCAGCAGTGGGACAGGCCGGTGGGCAGAAAGGCAGACAGACAGTCAGACCAACTTCGGTATCTCAGTTGACCACCTCAGCTGAGAAAAGGCAACCCCAGCCCCCTGAACCTTGGAGTCGCAGACCCCACGCAGCTCCTCTCTCTTTTCTGGAGGAGACCCCGTCTCCGTGAGTCACCCAGAGGCACTGCCCTCCTGCACGGCCCATCCACAGCCTCAGACGATCGGAATGTCCCAACCGGAGGGGTCACAACAGAGAGGTTAAGTTACTTGCCTAAGGCCACTGGGCAAGGTAGCCACTGACCTGGGACGCAGGCTCAGGGCCACTGGACCCCCAGTCTCAGGTGCCACAGCCCCATCTGGACTCCTGCTGGGGGTTGGCGGGGGGTGGGGGAAGGCGGCAGGGGGTGGCCTGAGACCATGGCGCATCAGCCCTACGAGCCGGACAGAGGCAAGAAAAGTCTCCCCCTGAACCCTAGCCTCCATCAGCGGTCCCAAGTGGGGGATCCTGGAACCCTATCTTTTTTGAAGGACACAGCCCAAACCTCTGGGTCACTCACTCTAGGCCACGAATAGAGGCAAATCCAGCCAGAAACACTTTCTTCTCCTCTGTGACCAAGATTATAAACCTTCCCCAGTCCTGCTCCCCCCGCCCCCCGACACTTAGCCAGTTTCAGCGCGCCCCGGAGCTATGCAAGCTCTCGACAAAAGCCCGTAGCCCGTCTCTTCCCTCTGCTTCCCTCAGTCCGGGACGACTTGGAAAGCACTGGAGAAGTCCTCAGAAAGATCTTTAGATCCATGGCTCTTGACAGAAGCTGGTCTGGCTCTGGGAGGCCTGAGTGTGCCCCAGAGCCCGCGTCTGCCTGAGCTCTCCAGGTGGGCCAGGGGCCCCCGTCAGTGAGGCAAGAAGCCTCAGGTCACAGGCACTCCCTCCATGTCCTCTCCACCCCAGGACCCTTCGAGGTCGGCCTTTGAGGTCTTGTGGTATCCATTTCCCCTACCGCTTGCTGTCCCCACCAACTGAGGAGAAAAGTCCCACAGAAGTCCACTCCAGGAGACCACGGAGGCCACCAACCCCTCTTCCCACCTCAGGCTTTCAAGAGTCAGCGGATTTCGGTAGGCAGGCCGTGCCCTTGAAGGCAGCCAGGGTGTTCGGTGGAGGGACGCGGTCCGGGGCCTGGCCACAGCTCCCCACCCGAAAGGCTCAGCCCAGGGCCCTGGGCAATCGTTACTCACCGCGGATGAAGGTTGGCGAGTAGGTCGGGAAGGAATCGAAGATGCTGTTCGAAGCCATGCCCCTCTCTGAGGAAGGCGAGAAATCAGACCTTCAGGGGGTCGGGTTGGGATTGACTTGGTTGGCTGTTGTTTTATTTTTTCCTGGCTACTTTTGAAAATAAAAGGGGGGGGGTGGTGGTGTCGCTTTTTGTTTGTTTTTTGTTTTGTTTTGTTTTGTTTTGTCTCTTTTTCCCCCCCTATTGCTACGAAAAAGAAAAAAGGAAAGAACGCGAGAGTGTGTGTGTGAGCGAGAGAGAGAGAGAGAGAGAGAGAGAGAGAGAAAAATCCCCAAGGAAAGTAAGTTTCTGTTTGTACCCAAGAATTTGGATTCCCGGTCCCACAGGAATGTCTAGCCACAAATTTTCAACAGAAGCGTATGCAGAGTGTATCATTAGATGGCGGGAAGGGGCCTTCGGCAGCCAGGGCGGAGAAGCATGTAGGGCAGGGAGAGCAGAGCCAGGCCCAGCATCAGCGCCACGGGGAATGAATGAATGAGGCTCACCCCCGACAGAGCCCAGGCTCCAGTGGGTGCGAGGGCGGCCCGGGGGTGGGGAGGACCGGGAGCCAACCAGCTCCCGCGCAGGGCCCTGAAGGCGGCTGAGGGCCTGGCCTTGTGGTTCTGTGGTTGAGGGACCAGGCCTTCACAGTGTCAACCCAACCTCAGCTCACAGGATACAAGAAGCCAGCTCGCGGCCTTGGCCCATTGGCTGGGCTGTGGTCACCTGGGCTGTGATGTCACGGCCTCTTAGAAGATCTTGTGGCTGCCTCTCTCTCTTTTTGGAAAAAAAGAAAAAAAAAAAAAAAGAGGGAGAGAAAGAGAAAGAGAGAGAGAGGAAAAAAAAAAAAAGTGATGGCTTTTATTTGTGGGGCTGGCCTCAGCACGCGGCCCAGGAGCAGAACCGAAAGCAGTTGGAGGGGGTGGCCGGGCGGTGGTTTGGATCCTGCAGGAGACTCATTTTTAATTAAGGCCAGTGTTGGCCTGGGCGGGCCCGGAGGCCCGAGGGCCCTCCCCAGACCCACCGGCGGGTGGCAGGGCTCTCCTCCGCGCCACCCAGCCCCTGGGCTGCGGCTGACGCCCTGCCACGGTCCACCGCCACCGTTGCCGGGGAGAAGCGTCCACATGTGTGGCACTGGAGGGGGATTTTATGGGACGTGGGATTAATACACAGGGAAATTCGTGGACTGGCCTCACCAGGGCTCACACCCCAGCGCAGCCTGCACGCCGAGGCCTCCCTTGTGAAAGCTGGCGGTGGGGGGCCCGTCCAGGCCAAGGAGCCCTCAGCAGGGCTCGGGTTCTGAGCCCCTGAGCTTGGCATTCAAAGCCCTTTGCTCATTTTGCCCGCTTTCACGTCCTTGGGGTTCTCTGTTGCAGCCTAATGTGCCTGGGCTTTCCGGCCTCCAGGGCTAGCCCCGCCCCACCCCGCCCTGTGGCCCTTAATCAGGGCACTTTTTGAATCCTTTGTGGCCCAGGGGGTTCAAGGGATTCTGAAGTAGAAAAGACATGGGAAATGATTCACTTCTACACTTCTGTGTCCTCAGGTGTGTGTGTGTGTGTGTGTGTGTGTGTGTGTGTGTGTGTGTGGCGGGGGGGGGGGGAGGGTGGTGGCTTTCACCATTTCCCTTGCAAGCTGTACTTGCCCATTGCATAGGTCAGACACTGAGGCGTAGGATGTTGAAGTCAGCTCGTGCAAGGCCACAGAGTATTGTAGTGGGATTAGAACCCAGCGTCCGGTTTATGAGCCTGGGCCTCAGCCATAGTAGCACACAGCACCCTGCAGCGCCCTCTAAACTCAGTCCTGAGACTCAGAAGCCCGGGCACTGGCCCCTGGTCCCTCTCAGGGAGCCTGAGCGTGGAGCTGGGCCCCAGCAACCATCCTCGGACTCACGGGAGTGTCTAGGCTGACGCAGACCAGGGCGGGCATCTAGAGAGAGGAGAGGCTTGTCCAAGGTCCCACGGAGACCTGTTTCCGCCCACAGCCAGGCTGGTCACTAGGGAGCAGGCCGCCCTCGGAGACTCGCTGCCTGTGCCTCATTTGGAACCCTGTGAAGGCTCAGTCTTCTGTTCCTCAATGGCGAGTTGGCGGTGGCAGAGTCGGTGATGGGTTGTCATTTCTCCAGGGAGGAAGCAGGTTTATGGTGAAAGCCACAGGGCTCTCGAGTCAGATTTGAGTTCCACCCTCAGCTCTGCTGAATCCCAGCTGCAAGGCCTGGGGCGAGTCATCTCCCCGCTCTGGGCCTCAGTTTCCTTCCCTATCAAATGGGGATAACACATTTCTCGGAGGGACAGGCGACTGGGTGAGGACACCGTAAACATTTCCTTGCCAGAGTCTCCGTGACGTAATTTGGGGTCTGTTATGAGTAGGCCCAGGTAAAGAGGCCTCAGTCACATCGGAGGGCAGACTGCCCCCACTGGAAACCCACCAGCTGGCCTGGCCTGGGCAGGGCTACTTGAGTCAGGAGCACACAAGGGGCCCCGGCCTCCTGGTTACATTTGGAGCGTTTTGGAGTCTGCCGCGTTGTGAAATGGACCAAGAGACAGACACGGCAGGAAAGACCCTCTTTAACCGAAGTGGAAACTGAGGTCCCCGGAGGGGCAGAGACTCAGCCAAGTTCACCCAGTGAGTCAGTGGAACCCTGGCCCCCTGCTTCCCAGCCCGGGAGCTCTTTCTGACATACCAGCACCACCTCTGGTTTCTGTCATCCCACCCTACACGCTTTGCTGTTTTTTCCACGTGTAAAAGCGAGTCCCCCTATAATACCTGTAACTTGGTCACCCCGAGGGACTTCCCCTTCCCCGGAAAGCTGAGCCCGGGCCCAGGAATGGGAGGAGGCCCAGGAGGCTGTGTCGGGCCCAGGGGCACCTCCGCAGGGGGGGGTGGTTTAACGCGTCCCTGCGACAATGCAGCAAGCACACGCCGGGTACCGCGCTCGGTCCTGCCCTCGAGAGGCTTAGAATCTCCGCGTGGCCCTCAGAAGCATGCGCCAGACTGAACGAACCTCTGGAGGCCGCTGGGGAAGCAGAACGAACATTCCTGGAACCTGACTTTGGAATATTCCTGACGCCGCGAGATTGTGGGCGAGCGGCTTTATTTTTCCGAGCCTGCTTCCTGGCCTGTGACACGGGGCCAACTGCAGTCCCTACTTGCAACTGCAGAGAAGATTAAATGAGAAAATACTGTGAGTGTGCCTGGCACACAGTTTCTCAGTTTCTGGAGTTCCCTCCTTTTAGCTCAGACTGCGCACTCCCTTGGCGTGCAGCGGAGAGCTGGGTTTCCTCCGCGCGTTCGACGGTCTTCCTCCTGTTCTGGCTGACGCCAGCCCAGAAGGCATCTCCTACAATTTCTTCTTTAAAGAATGGGGATGTACAGCTGCATACGAAGCCATCGGCACCCAGGAGCATCTAGATTTTGCTGTTTCCCCCCCGATCTTTCACAATGTCCCACCCATGCCAAATTCAATGTATTCTTTAAAAAATTTTTTTTCTATTTTTATTTTTTATGCCTGCTTATTTTTTGAGAGGCATAGAGAGACAAAGCCCAAGTTGGGGAGGGGCAGAGAGAGAAGGAGACACAGAATCCAAAGCAGGCTCCAGGCTCTGAGCCGTCAGCCCAGAGCCCGACGCGGGGCTCGAACTCACAAACCGTGAGATCCTGACCTGAGGTCGGACGCTTGAGCCACCCAGGCGCCCCCAAATTCGATGTATTCTTAGCACCTTGCCTTCACCAAGTCTTTCCGAGGTATTCAGCCTAGTTTCCTAGAAAGAGACGCTCCTGCTTTGCATCGTATCGTCGATGACTTCGCATCGGTGCCAGTGAGGGTCCCATCGGAAAAACAGAAGCCACTTTGAGTACTGGAAACAGAGGAAAGTTAATTCGGGGGTCGCTGGCGACACAGGTGATGGACGAGCCGAGGAGCCAAACACTGACGGTGAGGAGCCCCAAGATCAGCCACAGCAGGAAGCCGCTGCCACCCTTTGGCGAGAGAGACGCGCAAGGAAAGGTGTTGCCAGCACGCCCTCCCCCACCTGCAGAAGCAGAACGGAATGGCATTTGCTGCAGCCACAGAGGAGACTCAGCCGCCATGGCAATGCCCCCGAGACAAATAAGACGGGGGCTCTCTCTTCCTCCCATCCTTCAGTGTCCTCCCAGTGCCTCCCATTGGTGGAGCGGAGCTGGAACCAGCTGACTTGGTGGAACTAGAGCCTTGCATCATGCAGCCAAATGGGGGAAGAGGGTAGAATGGATCTGAGGGCAAAATGGCCCCCGGACCGGCCTAGTAGCCAATGAGATTTTGTAACCATGAAAACCCAACTGGCAAGAAAGGGTTTGAGAACAAACCCGGCTGCTGTTTGGCAAGTTGATGGCTCAGTGGGTTGGTGGGAGCAGAAGGTGTGGATTCCAACCAGGGATCTGCTAGCCAAGGGGATCGATGGGCATGTAACACCAGAGACGCTAGGAAACCCCAGGAGCTGGTGACATGGAGAATAGTTAAGAAAGCACCTGCTATGAGTGGTGATGAAATCTGTTTTCTCAGCCCGTGTGAACAGCTGGTGCTTCCACAGTAACCTTGGGCTGCTGTGACGGCCGATTATGCCATCAGTCACGGGCACTGGCCGCAGGGCCCGTCTAGGAACTTTGCAAAGATGGCACCCTCCCTGTACCCATTGGGCCTTCCCAACAACCCGGAGGATAGGGGCAGCTCCCTTCACTTTTCTGATGAGGAAAAGACGAATCCCAGGCATTGACCCCCAAGTTCTAGCCTTTCGAAGTCAGCACAGCCAGCTTGGACGAAACGGGCAGCGGAATGGAGGCCGGCACTGGTCTTAAGAGTTCCAATTCCGGCTTTCCACCGGTGAATCACAGTGCTGGGCTCACGGAAGGCGCTGGAGAGACGTCTGCTGCAGGCTGCCCGGGGGGGCGGGGGGACTGGAGGGGGGCGGGCTCCACCTTCAGACCCCCGCACGGAGTCATCAAGAAAATGTTCCCCTCCCTCCCGGTGCTCCCCAATCTCCGCGGGGTCCACCCCCTGCCGTAGCGTAGACCCACATTCAGGCTGCAGGACGAGGCCACCCAGGGGTCAGGATACCCAGGCCAAGTCAAAAGATCAGTAGCTAAGGACCTACCACTCGGCAGGCGCATGCTGAAAGCTAGGTGAAGAGACCCACCCGGGGTCATCCACTCTGCGGGTGGAGGCAGGATTCAAACCAGCCTGCCCTCCACCTGCTCTCTGGGCTCCTTCTCCCCTCCCCACCCCCAGCCTCTCTCTTTCCTGTTGTTTGTTTCATAAAACTGCTCATGGTGCCCCCTCAGAACCAAACCCCTCCCGTCCCCTCCTCCCCCTTCCTGCATCAGCCCCCTTCTCCAGGGCCCCCCTGTGCTGAACCGCTCACTGCCACGTCCGTGTAGTTGCAGGGTATAGCCTAGGCCGTATGTTCAGCTGTCTTTATCCCCAGCACCTGCCTCACCAAGGACCCCCGCCGCTCTTCTCTTAGCGTGTCCTCCTGCCTGAAACTCTACCCTAGTGCACCTTTGGGTCGGGATACGTCGCAGTCGTGAGTCCTCTGTTACAAAGGCGGACGCGACCGGGTCGGGGAGCAATGGGGGGCCCGAGACGGGTTAGCCGCCTGGTGGGGGGGGGGAGAGGATCGCAGGCTGAATTCCACCCCAAACGGGGCCGGGGCAGGCACCCCTCTCTCTGGTGAGAGCGTCCCCCATGCCCCAACTATGCCATCTCTGCTGCTCCCCTATCCCACTCCCACCTACACACAAAGCCAACCAGGCAGACACAGCAGGGATGCTTCTCTCCCCATTTCACAGCCAGGAACACTGAGGCTCGCGGAAGAAAAGGTCTCACACACCGGCAGCCTGGCGAGAAGGGGATTCAACAGCAGGGGTGCCGCTGCCATGTCCCCCAGCCCCAGGGTCCCCCTTGACCTCCCCTCTCTCCCTCATGTCCCGTTTGGGGAGGTCCAGGTGCTGGGGACTTGGAGTCAGAAGAGCCAGGTTTGGATCCCAGCTTTGGCAACTTCCCAGTCCCGTGGTGTCCGTTGATCCTGTGAGCACCTCACCGCCCTGACCTGTAAAATGGGGAAAATCAAAAGCCCCTCTTTCCCAAGGTGTGTAGATAGAGGGGATCCCCGGGAAGGGTTCGCAGCAGGCACCGGGCAGGTAAGCTGCTAACACGGAGAGCCCTGGGCAGCCAGAGGGGTGGGAGGGGGGCCTGTGTGGAGAGGAGGAGGGGGGAGCTGGCGGTGGGAGGGTGCCTGTGGCTGCCCCCAGCAGAGGGGGGTCCCAGGGTCCTGAACCTGGGTCCCAGGCTGCAGGACAGGGCACTGGAGAGGTCCCTCTGGCCACAACACATCCTCCCGGAGATGCTGGTCGGCCCAGAGGCCTCTTGTGTTCCTCTGAGACCTGGAAAATCTTGCCCATAAGACGCTGCCCTCCCTCAGCATCCCGGGCCCCTCAAAGGAAGAAAGGAAACCCCAAACTGCAGCCCCTTTTGGCTCATAAAACCATCTTTCTCTGGGTCTTTCGGTGGAATAACCTATTTTTAACATCAAAGAGCTCTGCCAGGGGCCTAGACCTGCTGAGGGACCAGCTTTGTGTGACCACAAAGGGGCGGGAGGCGGGCACTCCTCACCGGCTGGGGCGGGCAGGAGGGTGGCAGGAAGGGTGCTCCCACCCGAGGGCTGGCAGAGGGGGGCCTCGGAGGGCCGCCAGCCGGGCTTCCTCCCTTCCCATTCAGTGAGCTTCTCTGGGCCCGGCCTGTGCCCCCCGCGCCTTCTCCCCCCTCCTTCTTGCACATTCTCCCCACAAACCGAATAATAACAACCATGACAATAATCATAAACTATTGCTCACCATGTGCCAGGCATTCTTCCAAGAACCTTATGTAAATTAATTCACTTAATTCTCATGGTAATCTGATCATTTCACAGATAAGCATCCTGAGACTCACGGAGGTTCATGGACTTGTTCAAGTTCAGCCCAGAGGGGTGGAACGAGGACTTGAACCCAGACAGTCCATTTCACCATTATTTAGTCTCACTTTACAGCTGAGGAAAAGAGGCTCAGAGAAAATGATGGACTTGCTCCAAATAACCTGGATGAGAAATGGTGAGGTCAGGGGGCTCCCGGGTGGCTCAGTCGGTTAAGCGTCCAACTTCAGCTCAGGTCATGATCTCCCAGCTCGTGAGTTCAAGCCCTGCCGGATCTGTGCTGACAGCTCAGAGCCTGGAGCCTCCGTCTGCTTCTGTGTCTCCCTCTCTGTCTGCCTCTCCCCCTGCTCGTTCTCTCTCTCAAAAATAAACATCAAAACGTTTTTGAAAAAAAGAAATGGTGAGGTCAGGATTCACGACTGGGATCTCTGACCCCAGACCCCTGCCCCTGGGCTCCTAGAGCGTGGCACCCTGGACCTCGGTTAATCCTCTAACAGATGGGGTGTGTGTGGGCGGGATATTCTCATCGTACTAAGAAGGGAACTGAGACCCAGAGGAAAAGAGACTGCTCTGTGCTACAGAGCTGAGAAGTGGTGGAATTGGGATTCCTGAAGCCTTTTCAACAGACTCCCCCATCCACCCTGCCCCCCCTTCTGCCCTGCCCCTGGCCCCTGCTGCTTTCCTTAAGGGGGCTGGGCCCCTGGGGAAGCCAGGATCGGTTGTAAATTTTAAAAACTGATTTGGTCTTAGTGTTATCCCCCCCCCTTTATCTCGTTCCCTTTCTCTCTCTCTCTCTCTCTCTCTTGCTCTCTCTCTCTCTTGCAATCGTAATGACCCCGTTTGCAGGGGTGTGCCGGCCAGCAAATTTGCTGACCCAGGCAAAAGGAAGGGGGGGTGTCATTATGTGGTTGGGAAATGGTGGGGCATTTCGTATGCCACCGATCTAGCATCCCAGGAATTTCAGAAACCCTCAAGGAAATTAGAGAATTAGCTACCATCCCGGGCTGTGGCTTCCTTGTCGCTGTGTGTGTGCATTTTCTTGACTTTAAACTAGGGCCCTTGGAGCATCTGTACATAAGGGGCAGCGTCCCAGGCAGAGGGGCTTTCTGAGGTAAGGAGAAAGCCTCTCCAGCCAGTGAGGCTATCGGCGGAGGCTGACACTTGGGGGGACCAGGCTCAGAGAGGGGCGGGAACTTGCCCTGGGCTACACAGCTAAGGTTAAGATCTACTGCATCAAGTGACTCACAGCTTGAGTCACTTTCTGTGATGCCAGGCTCTACAGGCAACTTGCTGTGTGGAACCAGAGGAGTTTTCTTCCTTCCCTGGGTCATTTCTCCTCATCTGTGGGAGGAGGGAATGGGATTATGGTCTTAGTTTCAGCTCCCCCAAAGGCAGACCCTGAGTCTCAGGAATACGTGTAAGCGGTGTATCCGGGAAGTGATCCCAGGAAGCAGGGATGAGGGAGGGGAGAGTGACACAGGGAAGGGAAGACAGCCCATCCGTGCAACGTGCAAGGGCAAGCAGCCGCCCTGGGCATCTAGAGCTCTGCCCCACCGGGAATCCTCTAAGGAACTGGCTGGAATACCATGCAGAACTGCTACCCCAGGGGCGAGGGAGCTGGGGTATGAATCCACCAGCGCGCATCTCTCGAGCGTTGAGGGTCATTCTAGGGATGATGAATCTCTACCAATTCTTGCTTCTCCCCCGCGGGCAAAGCTCACTCAAGGCCGGAAAACATCCTCGGGCCAACCTGTCCTGGAGGGGAGCGATCTATTCAGACCAGTGGGTGATTTCTAAGGCATCTCTTGGCTCTCATAGGCAAGGATTCATGGTTCCACGTGCACCTTCACCAGTATCCTCTCTTATCCCTCCTAAACTGCCATGACATCAGGGAAATGATGTGTTGGGACAGTTGGTGGGGTTCAAAATCGCTCCCTCACCACTTGTCCCAGGGCCTGAGATTCCCCTATCCGTGCTTCGGCTGTTAGCCACTGGTTTTTAAATAGTATCTGGCAGAACCCCTGGTAGGCAATAGCTTGGGGTGCCCCTGAGGAGGGATGTGCCAAGGATTAGGCTGAACGGGGGAGAGGGGACTCTGTTGTGTCCACTGTTTCTACCAGAGAAGTCTGCTTTGTCTGTCTTTTTATTTTTATTTTGGCTTTTATTTTTTTCTTTAAAGTTATAAATGCTCATGTTTAAACAGCCAAATGTTTCTAAAAGACTTTCCTTCCCACTCCTTACAGAAACCACTTCCAACTCCTTTCACTGTTTCTTTTAGTATTTATTCCATTTCTCAAAAAAACATGCTTACCAAGTTCATTGTGATTTTTTAGTCCTAGGCATTACCTGTTGACCTTGCACCATGGAAGAGGGTTTGGCTCCCTTCTGTCTGGCCCTTTTCATACCATGTACCCTTTCCATCCACCCAGGGTAGTTATTTTAGTTTTAGATTAATTATTTTATTAATTGTATATTTTTATTTTAGATTAATGACTACTATTTACTCTATTACTATTTTATTTTAGATTAATTATTACTATTTGCCTTTTTACAACTGGATTTTTTTTTTTCACAGCTGAGTTATATGTATGCTTTGATTACATTTCCTTGCTTGTACAGCTTTTTGTTTTCCCTGGAGTTGTAGTTTGTTTAACTTTTCATTTGCATAATTTTCTGTGTACTTACCACTGATTCATCCCCAAACTCTCCATGAGTAGTCCAAATCTCCTATTAGGAAATTCACTAACAACAGGTATTTTGTTTATTTTAGTTTTTGGAGTCCTCTTTCCTGGAACCCCCTACCTACTCCAGTCTGGACTGGTTGCTCTCTAGCCTGCTGCTCAGTTGTCAACCCGGGATCTTCGTTTACTGGAATTCTCTTTACCCCTCTTACACTGAAGCCCTTGTTTTCTGGATTCTTTCTCTTTCTTGGTTTACTCCTTTTGGTGGAGAACATCTTCCAGTAGCTTCCTGAGAAAGGGTGCATGGGAGGTAGATTTTATTTGTGAGCTTGTTACATTTGATGATAACTTCAGTCATACTTTACGGATAGTTTGAAATAAAATTTCCTTTTCAAAGGTATTTTTCCATTCTCTTTTTGCTTTGTGTGCTGCTATTCATAAGTCTGAAGACATTCTAATCTCTGAAAATAACCTATTTTCTCTCTCTCCCTGAAGGCTTTGAAGACATTCTCTTTGTCCCACGCATTCTGAAATTCCACAGTGAGATGCTTTTGTGTGGTTCTATTTTCATCCATTGTTCTGGACGTTGAATCAGCCCTACGATCTGGACATTCACAGTGATCATTCCCAGGTAGTTTGCATGGATTATTTCTTTGATCATTTTCTCCCTTTCTTTTTGGCTGTTCCCCCTTTTTGTTGAGCTTTCTAAAATTCTAAATTATTTAAGAGTTTAATACCTTTTAAAATTCGCATTCTTTCTTATTTTCTGTTTCTTTAGGTTGTGTGTTTTAGTCTTTGGGGGGAAGATATCTTTATCTTTTTCTTTCAGTGTTCCTATTGAGTTTCTCGTTTCTGTTATAGTAATTTGAATTTGTACTTTCTGGGTTCTAATTATTGCATTTCACAACTGCCTATTGTTATTGCATAGATGTGGTACCTTCTCTTATCTTTCTGAGGATATTAGTGATAGAATTTTTTAAAAGATTTAAACTCTCTGCCTAGTGGGCTTCCTTTAAGTTACTTATTTTATTTTATTTTATTTCATTTTATCTTTTATTTATTTTGCCTTGTCTTTCCCAGTAGAGACTTTCTTCATATGGCTGATGATCCTTCTCCATATGCTCTATTTAATCGTGGGGCACTAAACTCTGATGGGAGGCTCTGTATAATTGTGTGGGACTGCCCGACTCTGGATTTCATATAGAGGGAGGCTGGCTTCATCATTTCCTCATTTAGTATCTTTAGATCTTTCCCCTTAGTCTGCTGAGATTCCCTAGGGTAGATGCTTCTAATGTGCTTGGAGGTTATTGGAGTGGCTGCTAATGTTTTGGGGAAAAGAGGGTTCTCAATTCACATACGTAATGTTCCCTTGATCCTTCATTTTCAGTGTGGTGGCCTCTGCCTTTTACGTGGCTGGTGGTCACCTCCTGTCCAGAGAGCCTCTGCTTTTTTTCTCTCTCCTAAAAACAAGCCTCAAATATTCCACTGGGGTGAGGGAGAAGATCTGGGGGTCTAACTACTTCCTGCAGATTTTCAAATATGCCTCCTGTTCTCAGTTCCTTCCTCAACTCCATTTCCAGACACATGGCTTGTGCCCAGTCGCTATTTTGCCGGGTAAGAGGTCGGGCTGCTTTCTGGCTTTCCCCACTGCTCTATCTGTGGCGATGCAGTCTCCCAGGTCTGCCAAGACAGTGACTTCTCACACAGATGCTTTCCAGGTTCCTACGCTCTGTTACTGTTATCTTTCTTCTTGTTCTCCTTGACCTTGTAGGCTCAGGCCTAAAAATCCTCCCAAACTGAAAAACGCACCACCATCACCCAGCTAACTAACAACACTCTATATGTAGGAAGTGACGGTAGATGTAAGCCTTTAATCCACTCCTTTCTGTTTTTTAGATCATGGGGGACGATTTGGTTGGGAACGAAGATTCCGGATACATCTTGTTTGTGTTTGTGAGGACTCCGTTTTTAAAAGATGCAAATACTCCCCAGATTAACTTATAAATTATGCTAGCAAATCCAATCAAACGCCAACAGGATTCTTTACAGAACCTGAAAGACTGTTCCTAAAGCTCCTGTAGAAGAATAAATGGCCAAGAAAAGCTGAGAGGAGTCTGTAAAAGGGGAACAAGGACAGGATCACTCTGCCACACACGAGCATCTAGGATGTTACAATCCTGAAGTCAGAGAGGCACCAGCACGAGACTGCACAACCAGCCAAGGAGTCCACATAAAGAACCCAGAACCTGATGCTGCTGTAAGGGTGCATCGGTCAGGATCCCGCAGAAAATAGATGGGGCCTTAAGGAAGCAGTTTTTCACAGAGGTGAGGGCAGGGTTAAGGGAGCCAGCTAGGGGTCCACCAAGGTCCCGGCGCCGACGGGAAGCCATCTTTCAGCCTGAAGGGACAGGGGAGGGGAGATGGTGCAGGAACTCTCTGCTAGCGGGGATGACTCAGAGAAGGAAGGCAGACCCGTCCCAAACCGTGGCTGCCCGGACCAAGGAGCACCTCCTGCCGGTGGCTCCCACTGACTGAGCCCAGCCGGGAAGCCAGAGGGCGCAGAGTCCCGACAAGGCAGGCCATCGGCGTCAGCCTCCGGGTGCACAGAGCAGGTAGAGAGAGGTGGGGAGCAGATCTGGGGGGGGGGGTGTGCGAATAACCGACGCACGTGGAAATAGCCAACCATCTACTAGATACTCTACTGAGTTCCCACAGACAAGGCAAATATCCCAGCTCCCAAAGCGACTCCATCAGACCCCCCCCCCCCCGCTTCTGTGAATGACACTGCCATCCACCCTGTCCCCACACTGGATCCTGGATTTACTGGTGGCCTTACCCTCGAAATAACCCTCCTACCGCCTCCTGTCTGGTGGTTGGAGCCACGCTTCCTCCACCTGTCAGCCCGAGACGTGGGCAATCGGGGGGGACCCCGCCCCAGCTTTTCACAGCTTCTCATGTCTGACAGGAAACCCTGGTCTTTCCCTCCGCCCATTCCTCCCAGCTCCAGCCTCCCAGACCGCGCACGGTGTTTCCAGCGCTCCAAGCCGCTTCACATCTCCGTGACTTCGCCCCTGCGTAACCTCCCTTGGGAGGCCTGCCTCCTCCCTGCCCCGGCTTCCTGTGGAGGGCCTCCTCCAGACTCCTTGCCTTCTCCGTACTTCTAACCGAGTCTGTTCCTGTGTCCAGCCCCTTCCACCAGTCCGAGCTTGAGAAGACAGGGAGTGGGTCCCCAACTCCCAACACAGGCATCCACGAGTGTTTGTTGAGTGAAGACACGATTGACTGACCCAACAAGGGATCCGATGAATGTCCCGCTTTTCTGAAACACTGAAGAAAAGGGAGCTCGGGTAGCTGGGCTGGACGTTCCTCTCATTTACCCAACAGCTACGTCCTGTGCACCTACTACGTGTCATACCCTAAGCTCGGTGCTGAGGATACAACACTTACCACAACGGGTATGATCCCGCCTTCGTGGGACCTAGAGTCTGAGGGAGGAAACAGACACTCACCAAGTGATTCCACCCAGAGTTATTTTATTTTAGTTATGAGGGCTTCACGGGTGCAGTGACGGTCATACTTCAGGGGTGGTGTGGGCCCAAGTGTGGGGGGCAAGGTCTGGGCAGAGTGGGCCTGGTGGATGAACTTCATGGGCAAAGGACAGAAGAGGGCAAGAGGCTGGTCTGGTTCAGGAAGTGGTGGGAGGTGCAGCCCGGGGGAGAGAGGAGTCGGGACAGGCAGGCAGGGGCCAGCTGGGGGGCAAGGTGTGTGAAAGTGACCACAGGTGAGAAGAGTGGTGACAAGCCTTTGGGCGAGGGGTGACATGGCAGGGGCACACTTGCAGAATCTCCTCTGGGGGGATGGCGGGCTGGGGTCGTGCAAAGCTGCGGCCCCTGTTGCTAAGCACAGGCCGCATGGGGACCCCCACCTCCACTCCCTTCACCAGCTTCTGCTGGTGGCTTCCTGCTAACGTTAGCCCTGGGGTTCCTGTCCCAGCCACCCTGGAGACAAGCCCATCCCCTCTGAATCCGCCCCCCTTCCCAGCCACCCCTCCCGAGGGCTTCCCTGAAGGCCCCATGTCCTCGGAGAAAGGGACCCTTTCCCAACTCCCCACCCGGGCCAGCCTGGCTAGAGTGGGGTGAATGGTGGTCCCCAAGAAGATATGTCCATATTCTAATCTCCGGAACCCTAACTGCTGTCGTGTGTGTCCTTGTAAGAACGAGGCAAGGGCAGGCAACATGGAAGAGAAGAGGCAGGGATTGGAGGGATGTGGCCCCAACTCAAGGAATGCTGTTGGCCACCAGAAGCTGGACGGGGCACAGAAGGACTCTCTTCTAGAGCCTCTGGAGGGGGGACGGGCCTGCCGGCCCCAGTCTTGGACTTCTGGCCTCCAGCACTGGGACGGAAAACACTTCTGTTGTTCCCCCCCACCGCTCCCTAGTTTGTGATCATTTCGGTGGCCCCAGAAAGCTGACATGTAGCCGAGACCCCCTGGATGGCTGCGATCCTGGACTGGCTACTCGGTGTTCGGCCGAGGACCCAACAGCATGGACGTCCTTTCCAGAATGCCCCGCACAGAGCTCACGCCGTAGCTCAATACGCTCATTGAAGCGAACTGAGGTGAATTTGCGAGTAGACAGGCATGGCCTTGTCACCCTGGGTTCAAGCTGCACTCTGGGACACACCCCTACCTCTGTAAAACAGAGGTAACAGCGCCCATCTCACAGGCAGCGTGGATCCAATGAGGCAGAGGATGAAAAGAGCCTGGGCCCTGAGGAGGCCCCACCTGCTGCCAGGCTCCGATCACCCATGGCATCTGACATCACAGGGTTTTACCTGCGCCACGGGCTAGCTGTGCACCTAGGGCCGGTACCTTAACCTCTCTGAACTTCTATTCTCAGCCGAGGGTCAGGAAGGCGTCAGGGAATTGCACCGGGGCAACTAGTTGGCAGGCAGTTTCAGCAGGTCCCGTATGCCCCAGGGATCAGGCCCACAGGCTCAGACTTGCCCATCAGCCCTCCCCGGGGGGCCGATCCCTTGGCGTCCTTTCAGGGCCCATGCATCAAAGACCCTCAGAAAATGGTCCTGCCCCTGGGCTGGAAGGTACCCTCCAGGTTTCTTGAGGGGCTGCGGGGAAGTTGCCCCCCTTGATTCCCGGCCCCCTCCCCACCTCTGCCCCTCACACAAGGAGGTTGGGTTTCCCCCTTTCGAGGAAACGGATCAAAGCACCTGAAGTTACCTCCCGAGAGGCCTGGGGCAGGACAGGAGAGCTGATGGTGGGGTGTCGAGCTCTCTTTTCAGTGCACCGTGTGCACACACATGTTATCAGCCCTCCTCTTCACCCTCACCTGCGGGCCAAGGTGGTACAATCTGTGCCCATTTAATGGGTGGAAAAACAGAGGCTCAGGCCAGGCAAGTCCGTGACCCTGAGGGCCAGGGCCACAGCGGAGCTGACTCCCTGCCCTGGCCCAGGACTAAGTCACTCCTCCTCTGCTTTTCTTCCTCTAGTTATGCTCCCCTCCCCTCCCTGACTACAAACGTTGGCTAAGTTCAATGCCGCGCAGGTGGACAGACGAAAGAAAAAGATGTGGAATTGCCCCAGTCCTATTACCCAGCATTAAGCCCTGTCAGTATTTGGGGACACAGCCTCCTCTCGAGTCAATGTCTGTCTTGCTCTCTCCTTCCTTTCCCCAAATGTCGTCATCATGTTTAAATGTTCGTGAACCTTCTCCCGTGTGGGTAGATACTGCTGTTCAGCTGGCATTCTTTCCCCGGTTGCACAAGCTTCAGGGGGGTCTGGGGAGCCCTGAAATCCACACATGAAATCATGGGAAATGTGTAGAAGGGTCCCTCGCTTCCATAAAATTC
This sequence comes from Panthera tigris, assembly GCF_018350195.1. NCBI lineage: Eukaryota > Metazoa > Chordata > Mammalia > Carnivora > Felidae > Panthera > Panthera tigris. Next base: position 18,493,685 of record NC_056667.1, read on the forward strand.
CCCAAGGAGCCTGGGGCCCAAGGAAAGATTAAGAGGAAGAAGGCCCAGCTCACAGACAGGAGCTGTCCTGTGAAAGGCTAACCATTTGAGCCCACATTGGGGGATGGCCACCCCGGAAAGCTGGTCTCATTTGTGCTAGAGGCGCCTCTGCAATAAGGGCCTCGATTACACGGGTGTTTTGGGGGCAGAGGTCTGTGACCCACGTGTGTCTGGCGTTTGTGAAAACAGATTCCCAAATTCCCAGCCCGGCTTCTACCCACCCTTGTGTGAGAAGCCTCCAAAGGGCCCTCCTGCTGCAGCCTCCTGTGCCTGGGAATGTTTGGAAAGCGCCCACTGCTCTCTGAGGCGCCCTTTAGCTTTGAGGAGCCCAGGAGGCATGTCCTGCCCCCTGCCATGTGGCTCCTAGGGTGGGGGGGCAGTGAGCCGGAGGGCAGGATGGACCGCTTGCTTCCTCACAGAGATTTGTCTAGACCTACGATGTACCAGGTGCAAATCTCCGTTCTAAGAGCCACAGTGAACAAAATAAGGTCTCTGTCCTCCGGGAGCTGGGTTCTCATCGGGGAGACAGATGGTTAGCCAACCAAGCCACCCAGGCACCCCCAAAATTATGGTCGTTTTTACATTAACAAGGGAAGGGGCACCTGGGTGGCTCAGTCGGTTGAGCGTCCGACTTCGGCTCAGGTCAGGATCTCGTGGTTCGTGAGTTCGGGCCCCAGGTCGGGCTCTGTGCTGACAGCTCGGAGCCTGGAGCCTGCTTCGGATTCTGTGTCTCCCTCTCAATAATAAATAAACGTTTTGTTTTTGTTTTTGTTTTTTAAAAAGAGCTAATGTAAACGTGTGCTGGGCCCAGTGGAGTCCTGCTTCCGGGAAGCTATCGCAGGAAAAGGCGCCGGGAATGAGGGGCGGGCTAGCTTAGGTAGGTGTTCAGGGAGATCACGCGGCAGGGGACACGCAGAGACAGGGGCGGAGAGTGGGGAGTGGTGGAGAGGATGGAGGGGTGCCAAATGCACGTGGGCACAGGGAAATGTGCTCGGGCTGAGGCAGCAGCAGGGACAAGGCCGTGCAGAGGAACAGTAAGGAGGCTCCCGTCTCCCTGCCTTCCCGACGCAGTAGGCTGGCTCTGGCGTGCCCAAGGAACAATCTAGGCAACGCTCGGTCTAGGCCATTTGTAGGCAGGGGGCACAGCTTGGGCTGGCTCTGGACCCATGCGTTGCCAGATTTGACAAGTAAAATGACAGGATGTGGGGTGCCTAGTGGCTCAGTCGGTTAAGCGTCTGACTCTTGATGTTGGCTCAGGTCACGATCTCAGGGTTGGCGGGTGGAGCCCGGCCTCGGGCTCCAGCTGGACGTGGAGGCTGCTTGAGATTCTCTCTTTCTCCCTCCACCACTCGTGCTCTCTCTCTCTCTCTCTCTCAAAAAAAGAAAGAAATTAAAATTAAATAAGTAAATTAGAATATAAATTAAAATAAAAGTACAAGATGCAAGATGTTGCATGGGACATACTAAAAAAATGATTCCTTTCTTATCTGGGCATCCTGTATTTTATTTGGCAATCCTTTCTGGGCCTGGACCGGGGACAGGTGGTCCTTGCAGCAGTAAGGGGCAGTTCTAAAGACACAGCTGATGTCCCCTGCACAAGCATTTGCCCTTAGTCCTTGGGTGGGCAATGGGGAGCCATGCAGGGTATTGAGCAGGGGGCCCCAGAGGCTCCGATTTGCGCTTGAGCAGAGAGTTACTTGGGTGGGAGGAGGGTTTGGGTGGGAGAGGTAAGGGGACACCTGGAGACAGGGAGATGTCCAAGAGGGGGTGCCGAGGCCGGAAACAGGACAATGCTGTGAGAAAGTGGGGGCTGGAGATGAAGTCAAGAGGCATTTAAGAAGCTGGGAGTTTGTGGCCTGGAGCCCGGGGGGGTGGGATGGCGGTAGGATCAAGCGGCGGAGCTCATCGAGTCCAGATTTGTGACGGTCCAGGCTGGTCCCGCCGTGTCTGAGCAGAGGAAGTGTCCAGCAGGCAGGTGGGCATACAGCTCTGGAGCCCACAGAAGACCGAGGAGGCGTGTGGTCATCACCTGCCCGCACATGGCCATGGAAATGCCGGGTGTGAAGAGATCCAGACCGAGGGCAGGAAGCTGGGTGCACCGGCCTGAGGGACGGGGAGGGGAGGGGAGATGAGAAAGTGACTGGGAATGCGGAGGGGGTCCAGGGCAGGGTCTGGAGGGGAGGTCCCATCAATGCTGGCAAATGCTGCAGGGAGAACCTGAGATAGGACCGTTGGGTTGTGGGGCCGGGGATGCTGGGGACTCATCAGCTACAATTTCAGGGGGGTGGGGTGCAGGAAGGGCAGGAGAGGCAGCAGAAGCCAGACCAGATTCACTTATTCATTCATGGACTCATTCATCCTTTCGGGCTTGGCTCAGAGAGGAAAATAGCCCTCCAGGAGCCAAGGGCCAGAGGGCTGGAGGGGTGTGACCAGGGGATGGGGGGAAGGGGGACCAGGAGGGGGAGGGCCTAGAGGAACAGAGGGTTCAATGGGAAACCAGGCGGGAGTTGTCTGGGGCGGCATCTGGAAGCAGCCTAGATAGCGGGGAGTGGACGGAGGGGCAGGCTCTCCTGGAGGGCTGCAGGGAGGCGGCGTCCTTTGGGGATACCCAGATTCAGGGCAGGTGGGAAAAGAAATTTCCTGAAGATCTTGACTCTTCAGAGAGCTGGTGAACCATGGCCTGGGAGACCCAGGGCGCTGTGGCAAGGTTTGGTGTGGCGGGGAGAGGGGTTGCAGGCCCAGGAAGTTCCGGTGACCAGCAGGGGAAGTCTGCCCCAAAGAAGGCAGAGACTGGCTTCACGAGTCCCAGAGCCCCAGTCTGCCCCTTACCCTGCCAGATTCTTCCTGACCCCGCCCCCCCGCCCCCCCCATCCTCCCAAATCCCTCTGCTCTCTCGCCCTCTCCCCAGCAGAATCTGCACCCAGTAGGCGGTAGACATGACTTCCTCTGAGGTTTGACCACAGAACTACCTTCCCGGCCTCAGCCCCCACCCATGGCGCCCTACCCCGCATTCCGGTGAGTGGACAAAGCAAGCCGAGGGGAGGCAGCCGAGAGGGTGGGATTTCGGGCAGGGGTTGCAGAGGCGAGAGGACGGTCTTCCCAGCATCTCCGAACCAGCCATTCTAACGGTGTTAGGGCACTGGGCCTCCTGTAATCCCAGGGCTGGCCACTTTGGGTCGCCTAATGACAGCCCCCTCTCCATCCCGGCCAGTGGGGCGACAGGAGTATTTCCAAGGCAGAGCAGCCTTGAAGAGCAGCGAGAGAGAAATCAAGACACTCCCCTCGCCTGCCCCATCAGCTCTGCACATTGAGGCACATCAGATAAGCTTCTTGTCTTGTATGTGGTCGAGGTGTCAGACGGGCTGGCTGCTGTCTGCTTCCCTCCGTGGTTCTCACGGCTCAGCTGGGCCTCTGGGAAGCCCGGGGAGGGTGTGGGCCGAGGCCACTCGCTCTTGGAGCCGGGGCCGGAGTGGACTCCTGGGCCCCGTTGCAGGCCCAGAGGATGCAAACCGCCCGGCCCTCTCTTGGTCCACAGTCTCCCGTGGCTCCCTAGGACCGGTAGCATCACCCCCGGGCTCTTCAGCCTGGAAGCAGAGGCCTTCCCGGTAACCCCCTTGCTATGTCTCATCACCCATGTTGCACTGGGAGGACGGAATAGTCTGCACTTTTCACTCTGGAGCTCAGTGTTCACAGGGATTTTTCCTCCTTGCTTCTGCATTGTCTGAATCCCGTTCATCCTTCGTGGCTCCGCTTCGACGCCCCTCCTCCAGGAAGTCCCCCAGCTGCCAACCTGATTCTTTTATTCCGCTGTGCTCTTAGCAGCCGAGATGTCAGCCTCCACGTCTGTGTCTCCCCTTAGCGCCCGGCACAGCGTGGTAGGTAGCGTGGGTGTCAGTGAGTGCATTCAGTGGCTTTGCTACCTTGTTCGGATTTGGCTCGCAAATATGAAGCGCCTGTTAGGTACAGGCCTTAAATTTCGCATACCCAGTCTTCTTTAATATTTGCATGAGAAGGTGGTGGTATCGGTATCACCGGGTCCATTTGCCATGTCAGGAAACAGAGGCTCAGAGAGGCTAAGGGAATGATCCATAGTCACACAGCAAGTATCAGCGTTGGGATTACTCTGAGCCCCTCCTGAGTTCAGAATCTGGGTGTTTCTACTCCGCGCCTTGTCCTTCCAGGGGGATCACTCCACGGCTCTTCTATCCAAAGGGGTCTTGGAGGGAGCAGAGAGGAGAGAGGTTTGCTGTTGGTTCCCTACTGACTTTGCTTTCAACCTGCTCTTTCTTCATTATTATTATTATTTTTTTCTTATAACAAAAGAAATCTATGTTCAGGTCTGGCTCTTTAATCCAGTGCTCTTTCCAAGACACTCCATTCACTGCTTCTCTTCCAGGTGGAGAGCCCGAGCTACAGAGGAAGACAAAGCTCACCTGGTCCATCCCCCTGCCTCCAGTCAGGACCCTTGGTCATTTCAAGCGAAAGAACCCCAACTGTGGCGGCTAATACTAGGTGGCAACTTGGCTAGGACAAAGGACCCAGACATTTGGTCAAATGCCTGCCTAGATGTTGCTGGGGAGGTCGTTTTCAGATGACACTGACATTTAAATCAGTAGCCTTTGAGTAGAGCAGATCGCCTTCCAGCATGTGGGTGGGCCTCATCCAATCAGTTGAAGGCCTAAAGAGAGAAAGACTGACTGCCCCCAGGAAGGGAGAATCCTGCCGGCAGTCTGCCTCTGGACTTGGAGGTACAACATCAACTCTTCCCCGGGTCTCCAGCCTGCTGGCCCACCCCGCAGATTTGGGACTTGCCAGCCTTCACAATAGAACGAGCCAATTCTTTACAATCTCTCCCGCGTGCTCTCTCTCTCTCTCTCTCTCTCTGTTCCGCTTTCGTCTGTGTTGGCTTCATTCACGAGCAGGCTCTCCTCAGGAGGCGCAAAGAAAGATGCCAGCGGTTCTGACATCGTCTAAGCTTAGCAAACCGCAGAAAGGGAGGGCTGCGTTTTTAATAATTCCAGCAAAAGTCCTGGGGTTGACACTCGCTGGCTTGGCTCACGTGGTGTGATTATCCCTGAGCCAAGTGCTGAGACTCTGTCTGGGCCAGGGGGCCCGCGGTCCCTCCTTTCTGGGGCCTGACCTGGGTTCCCACATATTTGTTCGCGCCCTGCCTGGAGTTGCAGATCTGGAGAAAAAGCACGCTAGCGCGACGGAGCCTAGGGATTCATCGAAGGGGGTTGGGGCAGCACCGAACTTTAAACATTCTCTTGGGAAGCAGTTTGGCTACAACTGAAGTCTGGCTCATGACTCCCCCTCACCCCTCACGGAGCTCAGAAGTCCTCTGCCCGATGCTTGAATCCCTCCTGTGGCCTTTCCAAGTGGTTGCATACCTCTAGTGACGGGGAGCTCATTACCTATCGGGGCAGTGCGTGCTAAATTTGTCAAGCTCTGACTGGGAGAAAGTTCTTCATCGTGCCGAGCTGAAATCTGCCTCCCTACTTTCACTCATCAGTTCCCATTCCGCCCTGTAGCCACCCCCACCCCTTCCCGTTCCAGGCCAGCATGATGCTAATCCCTCATCCACGCCAAGGCTCTCCAGGCCTCTAAGTCAGCTCTTCTATTCAGCTGTTCTCCAGATGCTGAGCCAAGCACGTTATTCGTATTATCTTACGTCTGCCTCTTTGAGGTGGATGCCGGTATTGTTCCCGTTTTACTGAGGAGGACACCGGGCCTCAGAGGCGTGAGGGGGCTTGCCTAAGGTTACCTGATGAATGTGCACTGAGCGGGAGGCCTGCTCTGACCCCAAAGCCCATGTTCTTTGCCGTCGTATTCCCCCACCTTCGACCGTGCCTCAAATGACTTGGTTTCGAGAAGAACCCCCTGAGAGATACCCTTGCCTTTTTCTGGTCGTGATCCAGTAGATCAAAAGTTCTCCAGGTGGGTTGTCTGGGACTGAATTGTATGGGTAAAGACTCCATATTATGGAACTCTCTCTCAAAGCGGCTTAGTTATTGGCCCATATAACTGAAAAATTCCAGGGGGTATGGCTTCAGGCATGGCTGGATCCAGAAGCTCGAACAATATTATCAGGACTCAGGCTCTCTTACTCTCCTTCTGCGGTTCCCCATAATGCCATTCTCTGTCTTAGCCTCAATTTCAGGCTGCCCTTTCCCTTCGTGGCCTTCAGCAACCACAGTTTTATATTTTATCAGTATAGCAAGCCCAGGGAAAAGAGCAAAGTCCCAGGACTGATTCTCATTGGCTTGGCGTGGGTAATGTGCTCTTCCTTAAGCCAATGGCTGCATGTGGGAGCTAGCGCTCCGACTGGTCAGGCTTGGGTCGCGGGCTCATCTCTGGAGCTGGGGAATGGTGTCATTTCCACCCAAATCACATGGACTGAAAGTATGTGTGTAATTTGTTGGGGGAGCGGGTGTTGGCAAGTTCCTCAAAAGAGAATAAAGGTGGCGTTTAAGAAGAAGCAAGAATGGGTTTAGGAAGAAGCAAGTGGGACCCAGAGGTCCACTCGTGAGCCAGACCTCCCCGATTGCCGGGGACTGGGGATAGGGGAGAAGGCGATTCTCACCTCCTTCATCTGGGTGCCCTACCTTTAGTAATGCAGCTAAGAATCCCAGTGTCAATGTCAGCAGCCATGTCGCCCAGTCGATGAATCTCCGAGGGCGGGGGGCGCCGCCCCGCGCATCGCAGCTCAGACCCGCCTCTTCCTGCTGTACTTTGGGTCCGAGTCAGCATTTCCACGTGTCTTGTAACGTGCAAGTGGACATTCTGCGGAGGCTGGGGTCTTGGTTTGTCTTGTCCTCTGTTGTGTCCCCACACCCAGAACAGTGCCCGGCCCGTGTGGATGCTCAACGAACATTTGTTGAATGAATGCATGAGACCAGCCAGGCCTGCGGCCGGCCGAGACACCACAGCTAGCTCCCGACCAGAGCCCTGGGAGGCAGGTGCTGCTCGCTTCTCTGGCAGGTGAGGAAGGGGCTCGGAGGGGTCACGTGACTCGCCCAAGGCCACACATCCAGGGTGTGCGGAGCTGAGATCCAAACCGGCACAGGAGGGCAAGGCTGGAGCCCCATCCCACGCAGCTGCCAGGAGGAATCATGGAAACACATACTGAGCACTCATTATGCATTAAGCATCCTACTAAGGGTTTTGCTCGTCTCCCGGCGTTTCATCTCGTCTTCACGGCAACCCCGCAGGGTGGACCCTGTTAAGATCGTATTTAACTGCGGAGGAAACCGAGGTGCAGAGACATACGGTGACATATCGAAGTCACACACTAGTAAGGGGCTGAGCTGGGGTTTAATTCTGGGTTCTTCACAGCCGGCCAGGGCCGCCTCGCCCAGCAGTGACCCGCTCCCGGCTCACCCTCGTCTGATGACTGTGTCAGACACTAGGGATACAGACATACAGAATGGACGAAGGCTCCTGACCTCCCAGCCAACACTCTGGTGGAGGCATCAGAGAGAAATCGTAAGGCACAAAGCAAAAAGAAACATGGGACGCAAAGAGCACTGGAAAGGAAGCAATGCGTAGGGTAAGAGGACAGAGCGGAGGTTCCTCGAAAAATTAAAAATAGAACCACCCTACGACCCGGTAATTGCACTACTAGGTATTTATCCAAAAGGATACAAAACTGCTGATTCGAAGGGGTACGTGCACCCCCATGTTTCGAGCAGCGCTATCGACACTAGCCAAAGTATGGGGGAGACCCCACATGTAAAGAACGGAATCTTGCCATTTGCCACTACGTGGATGGACCTGGGTGGTATTCTGCTAAGCGAAGTAAATCAGTCAGAGAAACATAAGTGTATGACTTCACTCATATGTGGAATTTAAGAGATAAGACAGATGAACATAGGGGAAAGAAAGGGAAAATAAGATAAAGACAGAGAGGGAGGCAAACCGTCAGAGACTCGTAAATACCGAGAACAAGCTGAGGGTGGACGGAGGCGAGGTGGGTGGGGGGATGGGCTGAATGGGTGATGGGCCTTAAGGAGGGCACCGGTTGGGATGGGCACTGGGTGTTAGATGGAAATGATGAGCCACTAAATTCTACTCCCGAAATCATTATGACACTAGATGTTAAGTAACTCGGACTTAAATAAAATTTAAAAATCAATAAAAGAGAAAAAAATAAAAAAAATAAAAATCAATAAAAGAGAGAGAGAGAAAAAAAAAGAAAGCTGCAGGATAAGAGGACTGAAAGTTACATGGGGGTCAGGAAGTCTTCCCTGATGGGAAACATTTGAGCAGAGAGGTGACCTGGTCTGACTCATGAGGGGGTGACGCAGAGCTGCACCCAGGGGGCACGGAGGAGGGGCAGCCCCTCACAAGAAAACCCAGATACTGTTTTCAAAGGAAGGAAGGACAGATGCCGAGGGCACTCGAACCCCAGGCACCCACTGCAGAGGAAGGCTGGCACGTAGGACCCGGGGCTGCCCAACCCACAGGCGTGATATGCGGGAGCCTGGCCTCCAGTGACCCTCCGCCCCCCACTTTCTCTCTTTATCCTGCCAGGCTGTGGGCGTGCTCCTGCTGGATGGCGTAGAAGGGTCCTGTCTCAGGCACTCAAGGGCCTGACTGTCTTTCCAGCTTCCCTGTGCCCCCCTGCAGCCTCCTCACTGCTCCTGAACGTGCTCTGTCTAGTCCAACCTCCCAGCCTTTGCCCGCGCTGCCTCCTCTGCCCGGAATGCCCTCCTCGCCATCCCCAAGGGTTGCGATGCCACCAGCCTGTGAGGGGGACCACGCTGCACTACAATTGGCTGCTGGTGGGTTTGTCTTCCCCACTTGCTTGAGAGCTCCTGGAGGGCAGGAGAATGTGTTGTTTTTCTGTGTCCTCATCACCTTGCTTGGGCAGGTGGGCAGTAAACATTGGCTGAATAAGGGAGCGAGGGAAGGAAGGAAGGAAGGAAGGAAGGAAGGAAGGAAGGAAAGAGGGGAGGAAGGAGGGAAGGAGGGAGGGAGGGAGGGGAGGAAGGAGGGAGGGAGGGAGGGAGGGAGGGTGGGGAGGAAGGAAGGAGGGAAGCAGGGGAGGAAGGAAAGAAGGAAGGAAGGAGGGAGGAGGGAGGGAGGAAGGAAGGAAGGAAGGGAGGAAGGAGGGAGGGGAGGAAGGAGGGAAGGAGGGAGGGAGGGAGGGGAGGAAGGAGGGAGGGAGGGAGGGAGGGAGGGTGGGGAGGAAGGAAGGAGGGAAGCAGGGGAGGAAGGAAGGAAGGAGGGAGGGAGGAGGGAGGGAGGAAGGAAGGAAGGAGGCAGGGAGGTGAGGAAGGAGGGAAGGAGGGAGGGAGGGAGGGGAGGAAGGAAGGAAGGAGGGAGGGAGGGAGGGGAGGAAGGAAGGAAGGAGGGAGGGAGGGTGGGGAGGAAAGAAGGAAGCAGGGAAGCAGGGGAGGAAGGAAGGAAGAAAGGAAGGAAGGAAGGAAGGAAGGAGGCAGGGAGGGGAGGAAGGAGGGGAGGAGGGAAGGAAGGAGGGAGGGGAGGAAGGAGGGAAGGAGGGAGGGAGGGTGGGGAGGAAAGAAGGAAGGAAGGAGGGAAGCAGGGGAGGAAGGAGGGGAGGAAGGAAGGAAGGAGGGAAGGAAGAAGGGGAGGAAGGAAGGAGGGAGGGAGGGAGGGAGGACCACCCAGTTCAAATGTGACCTTTCTTGGGAGCCTCCCCTGATTTCCATGTTTCAAAATCACGTGTCATGTGTTTCTTAGCACCAGTCATTTCTGGATGTGCCACCTCAACTCCCTTTCTTGTGACTCCATGAGATATGTCTTAATCATCTCTCTCTTTTCCTCTTGCCTCCGCATCCCTCTCCCATGCCCTCGCTGACATACTGCGCTTACAAAGAATTTAATAACTACATGCTGAATTAAAATGACGAAAGGCCTTAGAAACCTACGCGTGTCCTCCCCTTCCAGGAAGACCAGTGCTCTTCTGCTGAATGCGGGTGAGGCTTAAACCCATTTTGTTCTGGCAGGGAGACCTCAGCCGTGGAAGGGAGGTGACGAGGGTAGAGGGGGCCCGGCTTCGGAGTTCTCTAAGGGAACAAGGGCATGTGTGTTGGTGCCCAGGTACCGATGCTTCATGCAGACTCCGAGTTTATTTCCCCAGCCTCCTGTGGGATGGCTCTTCGTCTCCTAAGTGCACAGGTGGGGAAACTGAGGATCGCAGAGTGCCACAAGACCAAGGTCACTCCGCTATCAGGAGACATGGCTGGGATTAACCCCAGGGGTGTGTGGGTGGTAACCTGGCTCTTAAGAGAAGAAAGAAGGACACGAAAGGAAAGGAGTCCTGATCTGTATCGTGGGCCAGTTTCCGTGGTGTAAATACTCCCACCAAGGCCAATTCCCAGCTACCAACCACGGGCCTGCGAGATTCCCAAATATGTCACGGTTGCCTCTGGCAAGGGAGCCGCAGCCCAGGGTGGCCCCGGCCACCACCCGGAAAGGTCTGTGTGACCACCCAGCCAGGTCTCCTCCCACCGCCCAGACTGGGCCAAGGCAGAGGCAGCGGGGGGGTGGGGGGGGGACGGGCCGGTGGAAGGCACCTGGTGGAGGGGGGGGAGGCGACCCCACCAGCCTCAGGTTCCCCCACCCCACTTCTCTCCTTCTCGCTGGCTCCCCTCATCCCACTCTGCAGGTGGCTCCGGAGGGAGGTGTCCCCACTCCAGCCTCCCTCCCAGAACCCCCCCTCCGCCTGTCTTTCTCTCTCACTCTTTGCCCTTCTGACGAAGTTCCCTCCCACTTTGCTCTGCGGGGCTCTCTATCTCTCCTTCTCTCGAGCTCTCCCTCCCTCTCAGGAAACATTTCAAAGTCTGTTTAAAAAACAACACCGCCACTGACTTTACAGGTTTTTTTTCCCCTCTTCTTGAGAACAGGACGTGAGAAGGCCAGGTTGAACTTCCTGTGTGAAATGATGTGGGGGGGTTTCTGAGCAAAACAAGGGTCAGGCTGTTGGACCCGGAGGGGCCGATGCCAAGGTCAGCTGGAATCAAGCCTCAGACAGGGCAGCCCACGGGGTGCCCAGGCCACTGCCGCCCTCCCTGGGGGCCAGGTTTTCTGGACGTGGGCTGGCGGGGAGCCGGGACGGGCACAGAACATTCCACCACACGCCACAGTTGTGCCCCGATTCATCCAGGCCCTCGCCACAGGGCAGGAGGCCCCCCCCCCACCTCTTCCCGCTGTGGGTGTGGCCCAGGGTGAGTCACTGCCTCCCCGAGCCTCAGTGTCTTCATCTGTAAAATGGGGTGATGAGCCTGATGTCGGGGTCAGGCCGGTGAGCCTCGACGTACGTGACACACCCAGCGGAATGCAAGCCGGTGGGGCCAGGGCGAAGGTAGTTATCTGTCCAGCGGGGACGAGGAGGAAAGGAGGTGTTCTGTATAAATACGAGCCGGAGTGTACCCTGTTAGCTGGCAAGACCGTGGTTGGTTGAATTCTCTTAAAACTTCCAATAACTGGCTGTCGGGCCTTAAACACATTACTTAACCCATTCGTGCCTCAGTTTCCTAATCCGTAACGTGGAGCTTATGATAGGACCTACCGTGTAGGAGTGTAGCATGGGTCAAATGAGTTCATAGGTAAAAAGTGCTTGACACAATGCGTGGTATATAGTAAGTGCTTAATTAGTATCTGCTGTTAGGATCGATTTACACATCTGTAAGGGCCACTGTACAGAACATGGTGACGTTTCTCGGTTAAATTCAAGGAGCCTCCTGATCGGGACAATCTCCATGCATTTTCCTCCCAGACATCATCAGTAAGAGGCTCTTAACCTCTCCGTGCTGCCCCGAGGTCCTCAGCTGTGACTTGGGGTGGTAACGGTCCCCACCTGACAGGATGGGAGTGGGCGTCCCCCTTGAGCAGTGCTCGGACACCGTGGAAGGATTATTGTTCTTCTCTTCCCGGCGGCTTGGATTCCATGAGCCACGGACAGGAGGCTACTGCCTCCCTGTGCTGCATCACACGACCTGCGTGGACCGGTCCCAGGGGCTCAGGTGGACCGACCTGGCCGCCCCCTCGGGCCCCCCCCCCCGCCCCCGCAGCCACCAGGGCCTAGACCAGGTCTGACCCAGGCCCGGCCACCCGGGGCCCCTCTGATGGGTTTGCGGCTGGGCACGTGACCCCAGCTGGGCCAAGGAGAACCCCGTCCGGGCAGAGCGGTCCCAGCAAGTGTGATGTCCGCCCTCTGTTAGGGGCTTGTCACCGTCCCATGCCAGTTTGTGCGCGAATTCGTCGACCCTTCTCGGCCTCTTTCTGTGCCTTTTACAGGTGGAAACAGGAGTCAAGGGGCCTGATTTTGGTCCGGGTCCCACCACTGACTCCCTCTGTGATCTTGGGGAGGTCCTTTCATTTACTGACTCAACAGTTACCTCCGTGTCAAGTGACGAGGAGTGATATAATACCCTCGAACGTTTACTGAGCCCTCGTTGAGCCCTAAACACTTGGCATCTGAGAGAAATGCTAACGTTCCATGTCATGGGTACCTGTGAATGGAGACTCCCCAAGTTCAGAGTAAGTGGTTGAGCTGAGATTTGAACCCGTGTCCGGTTCCTCGTTGAGGCCCCCAAACTGCTGGCTGTCCCATCTCTACAGAGCCGGACGCCCAGCATCTCTGTCCTCATGGAGCTCCCGTGGTAGCTCCCGCCCCCTCTCTATGGTTTCCCGGTAGGCTTTAGTTTCAAGGAGGAAGAACGGGCTGTGTCCCAGATCTGGGTGTCCCAGCTCTGACCTCACTGACGCGTGGCCCTGGGCAGGTCTCGGCTCCTCTCTGAGACTGTTTTCCTCTTTTAATGAGATACGTTCTCAAAGATGCTTCACGTTCTTCCCACCTTCTGGCGACAGCTGGGCCCTTAGCACCCCTCCACACTCTACCCCTGTCCCAGGCTGTCCATTCGTCTCATCCCCAAAGTCTGGCTGCTCCTCTGGGGACTCAGTCTTAGAACGAGTAGGCTGTATATCTCCTGGTCTCCCTTCCTTAACGGGGGCGGGGGCAGACAGCTGGGCCAGGTGAGATGCCAAGGTCCTGGGTTGGGACGGATCCACTGCCCCCAGCCACACGAGCCTGTCTGGCCTGGCGAGGGGCAGGGCTGTTTCTATTGATTGGAGCTGTCAGCACAGGGAGAGCAGCTGTTTTCTTCCAAATCTAAAATCGATGGGGTTCGACCTAGCAGATACGGGCGGAGGATTTGGAGCCAGGAATAGTTCCCCTTGAGTTTCAGAAACACTGGGAGGGTCAGCTGGTGCGGCAGGACCGCAGAGCATGCTGGGAAGCCCTGGCCTGTGGGGAGGAAGGGGCCAGGGCCAGGGGGCACCTTCTGGGCTTGGGTCCGACCCCCACGCTTTGGCAACTTTGTGCTTCAACTCATTGCTGTCTCCCTCTGGTGAGTTGGTGGCGCAGGTCCGATGGTACTGGGCTGGGGTCATCAATCTGGTTCTAGCCTCCCTCTGACACTGACCTGCTGTGTGCCCTTGGGCAAGTCTCTGTCCCGCTCTGGGCCTCAGTTTCCCCAGCTGCCAAAAGAGGAGGTCAGAACAACGATCAGTCACGACAGTCCAGCTTTGTCCTCGGTGATGGTGGCGGCACTGTTCCCTCCTGTCTGGGCGCGCTGTACTCCCCAGGGAGGGCTCACGGAAATGGACGTGGCCCTTGTGGGGGCATAACTGGTCTGTCTCACACTCTGGATCCTGCCATCCCAGAGTGTCGATTCCCGTCCCCTAGTCACACGTTCCTACCCCCTCTTGGCGACTTCCCTTCAAAAAGCCTCATGATATCCAACCGCCATCCTTGGGGCCTACCCCTGTCTCCCAAGGAGGCTGTAGCTCCCCATGGGGTTGGGGACTGGGCGCTGGGTCATTGGCTATTTCTGTGGTGATGAGGCTGGTGCCCAGAAAGGGGATCTCAGGAGCTGGGCCTTCAGATAGGATCCTTACGATGCTCTCTGCAGCTGGGATCCAGTATTTGTTGGGCAGACAACACTGGGTTGATGGTCTACACTGGGTCCCAAGCCCTGGACACACCCCAGTTTCTGGCCCTCAGTGTCCCCCTCTGCAAAAGGAGTATGCTGAGCTGGGACAGCTTGAAGGGCCCTTCTAGACTGAAGTCCTCACATCGCTATCACTCTCGGTCCTCTCTACATTTCCTTGACTTCCTGCCCTCCTCTCCTCCTCTCTCCCTTCTCTGCTACTCCCCTCTTGGGATCTCCTCCTCCGTTCCACCTGTGGCACCCTCATGGCCTCCTGACCCAGACTAGCCCTTCCCCCCACTGTCTTCCCCTCTACCCTTTAAGAAGAACTTTCAAAAGCACCTGCCTGACCAGACCCTAATCTGCCCAGCAACCTCCCTGGCTCCCCGTTGCCCAAGACCTAGAGATCCAGTCCCCCAGACCTTCATGACCTTCTGTGACCTTCTGTGCTCTGCTCCCAGCCCACACTTCCATTTCCGTCCCCACCCTCCCCGTGTGCCTCCAGCTCCCCAGCCACAGCAGGCTGTTCCCACTAATCAAGCAGGGTCCACGGCCTCCCTACCTCTTGGCCGTTGCTCTGGCCCTTCCCTCCTTTTCCCTTCTGTCAAACCCTGCTCCTTCTTCACGACCCACACATAGGGGCGTGTCAGCCGTAGGTCCTGGTGTTCAGAGCTCCCCCAGCCCTGGCTGCAGCCTCCCCCGTGCTACGGGCCTGGGTCAGATTCCAGGTGGGCCCCACAGCGGGAGGACTACTCAACAGCATGGAGGCCATCGACTCCTCCCGAATTCCAGGACACTGTGAGGTCCCTGAGAACAGAGCCTTGGTCTTCTTCATGATACCCCTCAGGGCCTTGTTTATATGGAAGGAATCACCTGCTTCACGGAGCTGAGTTGCCCTTCGATTGAGAGCATGGGGAGTCTGTCTAGAATGGGGCCGGGATGAACAGGATCAAGCTGGCTTGGAAGGGTTTATCCTAAACCAGGTGGATTTGAGTTAGATGGGCCCGGCCACCCAGGTTGGGTTAGGCTGGGTTATCTGGGCTCAGTTGGATTAGTTAACCTGAGTGCACTGGATTGGGCTAGGTAGTAAAGTTGGCTGAGTTAGATTGGACTGGTCAGGGGAAAGAGCTTGTTGAGTTGAGTCAAATTGGATTACTTGGATTGGGAGAGCTGGATTGGTTTGAGCTGGGTAAACCGAGCTGGATTGTGATAGTTGAGCCAGGATATTGGGCTGGCTTTATTTAGGTGAGTTCAGCTGGGTTGAGTGAGTAGGATTGGTTTGGGCTGGTTTAGATGGAATTGCCTGGTTAATTGGATTCGATTAGGTTAGTTGTGTTAAACCGTTGAGTTGGGTCTTAGGCTGCAGAACAGAAAACCACAGAATACCGTAGACGGAGGGGCTTAAACAACAAACCCGTAATTCTTATAGTGGTGGACACTGGAAGTCCAAGATCAGGGTGCCAGCACGTTGAGGTGCTTGGTGAAGAGCCTCTTCCTGGTTTGCAGATGGCCATCTTCTTGTTAGATCCTCACAAGGTGGAGAGAGAAAGCTCTGTTGTCTTCATCCCTTTATAAGGGCACTAATGCCATCATAAGGGCCCCACCCTCATGACCTAATTATGTCCCAAAGACCCCACCTCTAAATACCACCACAGTGATGGTTTAGGCGTCAACATGTGGATTTAGAGGAGACACAAACATTCAGTCCGTAGCAAGTTGGGTTGGCTGACTTGGGATGGATTAGCTGAGTTTGGCTGACCAGTCAAGTGAGCTGGGTTAGGGGGGCGAGGCAGGGCCTCTTGAGATGGTCTGGTTGGTTGAGTGAGGCTTGGTTAGATGGGTTGAGCTCATTACTTGGGTTGGGTGAGTTGGTTGGGTGATCGGTTTGGGTTGGCGTGGGCAGGGTTAGTTGGGTAGAGCTAGTGGGATGGGATCGGTCACTTGGGTTTCTAGAACTGGGCTAGCTTAAATAGGTTGGGTTGGTTGGCTTGTCGGGCTTGGGACAAGCTGGCTCGGTGGGCTGCATTCTGGGCTGGCTTGGTTTGTCCTGGGTTTCGGGCTGGCTGGGGGATAGCCACAGTGCTCTGAGCTCTGCTCAGTCTCCAGCTCTAAGCCAGGGTGTGTGTGTGTGGGGGGGGGGGTGGGCACCTTGGCCACAAATAGCTGTGGGGAACACAAACAGTTGGGTCTTGAAAGACCTCAGCGGTGGTGGCTGTAACTTTCCACACGGCCCCAGTAAGCACATCTCTGAGCCTCGTGTTTGGGCCCAGCTGCTGCTTCCTCTGCAAGCAAACCACAATGTGGGGGGCGGGAGAGGTGGGGAACATGAGGGCTCTGAGCCCCTCCTTGTCAGGCATCCCCCAGCTTAGACGCCAGGTGCTCTCTGCCAGGGTAAGAGCGAATGACCCCATGGTGGGGAGCTAACCCTGCAGTGGCCCCCCTGTGCCAGGCCTGGAAGGGGAGGGTGAGACCAGGAAGGACAGTGGGAGGCAGGAGCAGAGAGGGGGCGATGGTTAGACAACAGGCCTGGGAGAGCTCAGGGGTCCCGGGGACTTTGGTTTCTACGTAGCTGTGGTGGGAGCTGGGCTGGACACTCATTCATTGATTCATTCATTCATTCATTCATTCACTCATTCATTCATTCACTCATTCATTCATCTATTCATTCATTCATAACACTATTTCCTGAGCGCTCATCGAGTGCAAAGAGCTGGCAGGCAGGAGTCACAGGAAGGAGTGATACTGATGGCTACAGAGACAGACTGAGGCTTCCCGAAGACCTGTGTGGCCCAGCCAGGCCCCTGTTTTCTTGCTCCCACCGCTTAGACCCCTCTGCTCTCCTCTGAAGGCACCTGCCGTGAACAGCTCGGAGCCCTCCTGTGCCCAGACGACATATGCCCCGTGTGCAGAGCCACCCCCTTGGCCAAGCCCAGACCGTAGGGCCTGGCACTCACCACTACCCGGTCCCCACCCACAGCTTCCCTGCCTCTGACCTTGTGCCACAGCCCACCTTCCCACTCACCCCGGCTGAGCTGCCCCTGGCCTGGTCCCCGGAAAGGCAGAGCATCTAAACCCAAGGGTCCTCATGGACAGTCAGATCAATGCCTGCCCTTTAGAGACGAGGAAATGGGGCCCAGAGTTGAAGAGTGCCTTGCCTGGGACACACAGCACATCGGAGGCCGGGCTGCACGCAGAGGTCCTGATCCCCCCGCCGGGAGCAACCACACGGCTCAGGGAAAAGCCCATGTATTTGTGATTCAAATAGTCCTAGGCTTGCTGTTTATACCTCCGCGGGCTTGGAAAAGTGCCACGCAGCCTCAGTTTCCTTCAGGGTGGTGGTTCTGACACTGGACAGTTTCGCCCCACAGGGAAACGTTGGGAAACATCTAGAGACACTGTTGGTTGTCACAAGTCAGGCGTCAGGGGGTAGAGGTCAGAGGTGCTTACAAACAAGCCACCGAGCACAGGACAGCTCCTTACCACCAAGATGAGCGGGTCCCAAGTGTCAGTAGCGCTGAGGTTGAGCGCCTCTGGTCTGTGATGACCAAGTGTCCCAGTGTTCCCAGAACCGAGGGGGTTCCTGGGACATAGGACTTCCTGCGCTAAAACGGAGACAGTCCTAGGAAAGCGGGTCCTCCTTCTCTGGAAAAGGGGCCCCTCATCATCTTCCCCCACCAGGCCGCCAGGACGTTCCTGTGAGATTCTGCATGTGGAGGGCTCAGCACTCCATGGACCAAGTGCACATCACATTCGCTGCACGGTGCTTCTCAGACTCCCCCTTCCTGAGGTCCTTGCTTCGAATTTTCCCTCCTTTATGCCTGGCCCTCCTCCCAAGACTCCCGGATGGAGCTCCGCCAGGAAGCTATCTTGGACCGGCCGGCCCATCTGCAGCCAGCTCTCCCTCCTGGGGCTTCCTGCCATCCCCTTGTTTGTCCCATCCCGTGTCCCCGTTAGCCGTCAGGTATGCTGGGGGTTAAGGGTCTTGCTTCTTTCTTCCCAGGTAGTTCAGCTCTTTGTCCTGGTGTTGTCTGACCTCCTGCCCGTGCCCCAGCCTGACTGGGGGCGCCCCAAGTGCAGGAGCCCCGTCAGGTATAGGTGCCCTGATGCCCAGCCCAGGGCCTGGCACAGACAAGAGCAAGCATCCGCTGGATACATTTCCTGAGCCCTCGCCGGGCGCCGGGTGCTGCACTCTACAGGTGCTGGAGAACCGTCTTCTCCGCCGGCCCCTCCCCTGCCCCCATCATGCGTGTCATGGGACAGGGCACCCAGCAGAGGCTCCACCCGGACCTGGGTTTTTGCAGCCTTGATAAATGTCAGGATCGGAGTCAGTAAGGTGGCAAGAAGTTCGCGGTACACAGAGCAAAAGGCTGATCACAAATAGGTCTGTGGGTGTGAGCGCATCTTGGTAAATTACATCCAGACGAAGGACGGGTTTTCTCGGCGTAAAAATGCCCTTTGACCCTCAAGGGCAGAGGTGACAGCTCTGGCCTGGTGCTTCCCTGCTGTGTAGCCTTGGGCAAGTTTTTTTTAACCTCTCTGGGCCTCAGTTTCCATATCTGTAAACTAGGGATGATACTCCTGCCTCCCTTCCAGGGGAGCTGGGAGGGTCCGATGAGATAATACCGTAAAGGGCCTTCCACACAGTCAGTGCTCAGTGGATTTTTAGGCTCTGC
This sequence comes from Panthera tigris, assembly GCF_018350195.1. Lineage (NCBI taxonomy): Eukaryota > Metazoa > Chordata > Mammalia > Carnivora > Felidae > Panthera > Panthera tigris. Next base: position 18,512,355 of record NC_056667.1, read on the forward strand.
TCCGATTATCACAACTCGGAGGAGAGGCTTAGAGGCCCTGAACTCCTCTCTGCTTTCCCTTTCCGTCCTGCCTCTCATCCCGCCTCCAGCCCCGTTATGCCAGGACCCCACAACAACAGACGGCAGACAGCATTGAGGCTCCTGCAGCCACATCCCGGTGGAGAGCCGGCTCTGAGCACCCGTGGTCCCCTGGACCAGGACAGGAAGCTGTGGGCCTGCCCCCCGGCACCTTGGAGAGGCCACACCAGAACCCCCACAGCATCTGCTCTGGTTCCCCCAGGCGGCCCCTGCCACACGCCCCACTATGGCCACTGCCCGCCTGCCCACCAGGAACAAGGCGAGCCTCTCTGCACGGGCGCAGGCTGGGAAGGGCGGATTTATTTACTCTTTGCCGATGCTGGTTTGTCTGTCCCCGAGGTGGAGGCCCGCCGGTTGCCCATGTTTCCTGCTTGGGTGTTCCCTGCCTGGTGCTGGACTGACTTGTCTTCCAGCCTCCCCACCCGGGCCCCCTCCACCCTTGCCACAAGCTCTCCCTCCACGTCCCCTCCCCGGCCACCGGAAGTCAGACCCAGGAGCCTCTGGGGCCCCTCGGGTCTTTCTAAGCAGGAAGTTGGTCCCCGCGGGCAGCGGGCTCGGGCCAGCTCGCCCTTTGGCCCCGGTTGGGGTGGCCGCAGACAACACACTGGTCAGCCCCACGGAACACAGCCGAGCCACTGTCCTGCCGGGGGCCAGCCAGGCAACTGGGTCTACAGAGAGATGCTTTCTGCTTCTCTACCTCCGCCCATTGTTAGACAAGAGCATCCTGAACTTGGTGGTTGTGGGGGGCAGAGACCCGGCTTAAACTCCTTGACTTTGGGCTCGATGACTCAGGAAGAAACAGAGCCGCACCCCACAGTCTTGGGCGGGAAGGCCACTCTGTGGTGAGCCGTCCTCCCAAAGATGCTCTTTTTTTTTTTTCCCCAAATTTCAGTCTTTCCGGTAACAACCTCATGACTTTTCTTACTGTAAATTCATATCACACATAAGATTCCTTATTTAATGTACATTTTTATGCCCCCGAATCCTTTCTGCTTAAAGAAACTTAGTCTCGTCCTTACAAATCTTATCTGTGGAATCATAGATTTGACTCACTACAGAAACCACGAAACGGGTACACGTCGGTCAGCATACCGTCCATAAGGCGGTCGCTTGGGAGCGGTGGATGAACCCCCGGGCCCATTTCTTCTCAGACCCCTGAGATGACACAGCCTGGTGCCTTCTGAGCCACCCCCAACATCAGGAGCCCTGAAAGCTACCTGGTGTCACAGGAGCTGCGTGGGAGCCGAAGGCCGTCCGGCCCAGCTGCTACGTGAGGCCAGAGGAGTTCTGAAGTCTTGCCTGGCTCGGCTCAGGAGGCAGGCCTAGCGATGATAACCCCACGTATTAGCACGGCACTTTATAGTTTATGGAGCTCACCATGACCAGCCTAAGCTCACATGGTCAAAGAGGACGGTGCTGAGACTGACGGCCCAAGTCCCAGCATGCAGCTGCTGGCAAGCCCGGACGCTGTCTGTCTCCGGTGTCCCCGAGGCTGGTCTCTGAAGCGGTCTGAGGGGCCATCCAAGGGGCATTGACTCGCTGGCAAAGGAGTGTGCTTCCCGTCCTTGCTCACACTTCAGTCATCCTCAGGGTGGAAGCCTCAGCTGGGTGCTGGTGTTTAAGACCCCTCTTCTACTTGGTGGCCTTCCCCCTCCCCCCGCCAGCGCTAGAGGCTTCGGCCCAAGAGTCTCTAGCTGGAGCTTTATGACATTTGGGGCGGGCAGCATTTTCCAACGGGCCCGGGACTCCCAACATGAATCGTTCCTCTTGAGTGGGGACAGGACCCGGAGAATGTGACTTAGTTCATCAAAGGGCGCGTGTCCTGGGTGGGCCGTGACTAATCAGAGGAAACCTTACAAGAAGGCGAAGTGTCGAGGGGTGGGCTCCTGCTGGCCTGGAAGACACCGGACAGCCCTCCTGTGAACTGCCTGTGGGCGGCCACATAGGAAGGAACTGTGGGCAGTTCGGAACGCTGGGAGGTGAGGGTGGTCCTTGGCAGACAGCTAGCAAGAAAACAGATGAAGCCACACAGCCACCGCGGACTGAATTCTGCCACCACCCGCAAGTCTGGAAGAGGAGGTTTCAGCTCTGCCAACACCTTGCTCTCAGCCTGGTGAGACCCTGAGCAGAGGAACCCGCTCACCCCTGCCTGACTCCTGGCCTATGGGAACTGAGGGATAATACATTTGTGTTGCTTGAAGCTGATAAATCTGTTACACAGCAACAGGAAAGTGATACCGGGTTTTTGCTTCCCTTACACGTATTTGGGCAGGTACTTGATATTATTGGTTTTCTTTTTTTTTTTAATTTTTTTCATGTTTATTTATTTTTGAGAGAGAGAGAGACAGAACGTGAGTGGGGGAGGGGCAGAGAGAGAGGGAGACACAGAATCCGACACAGGCTCCAGGCTCCGAGCTGTCGGCACAGAGCCCGACGCGGGGCTCGAACTCAGGGAGCGTGAGACCATGACCTGAGCCGAAGTCGGATGCTTCACCGACTGAGCCACCCAGGTGCCCCATATATTATTGGTTTTCTATTTAGTGTGGACATATAATGTTTCCAAAAAATTTAAGTTCATTTGATTTTTGTTTTTATTTTTTAATTTTTTCCCATTTATATATCATTATTATTTTGTTATTAAATATAATTTATTGTCAAACTGGTTTCCATACAACACCCAGTGCTCATCCCAACAGGTGCCCTCCTCAATGTCCATCACCCACTTTCCCCTCTCCCCCGCCCTCTGTTCATTCAGTTTTTGAAATCAGTGTGGCAAATTAAAATTCTTTGACATTCATACCATGAAGAGGTATATTATGTCCCCTCTCCCTGAATCCAGGGGCTGGGTGGGGGTGGCTGTGTCTGCTTCCATCAACAGAGTAAGACACAAGTGACAGGATGTGACTTTTGTGTTAGGTCATCAAAGAACATGCAGCTTCTCCTTGGTTCTTTGGGGACACTCATGCTTGAGAAGCCAGCTTTCACAGAAGACCTCTGACTATCTTGGGGCCACCATGCCGGAGACCCACGAGTCGATGCTCTGGTCACCAGCCCAGCTGTGCTCCCAGCTGCCAGCCAACATCAGCCACCAGCCATGGGAGTGAGCCAGCTCAGACGTCCAGCCCAGTCGAGCCTTCAGATGAATGCAGCCCTAGCCTTGCATACGAGGCCCCAAACAAGAAGCACCTTTCCAGGCACTTCCTGAATTCCTGACCACAACATCATGAACAAAATCAAATGGCTGTTTTGAGCTGTTGCACTTCAAGGTAATTTGGTTTTTTTAATTTTTTAAAAATGTTTTTATTTATTTTTGACACCGAGAGAGAGAGAGACAGAGCATGAGCGGGAGAGGGGCAGAGAGAGGGAGACACAGAAGCCGAAGCAGGCTCCAGGCTCCGAGCTGTCAGCACAGAGCCCGACGCGGGGCTCGAACTCACGGACCGCGAGATCATGACCTGAGCCGGAGTCAGATGCTCAACCGACTGAGCCACCCAGGTGCTCCCACCAGACAACCGTTCCAAACATGTTAGAGCATTGAAATCTATTTAGAGCCAATGGATGATATTCCCACCACCTCTATTTTCAAATAGGACACAGAGGCTCAGAGAGGTGAAGTAACTTACAGGAAGGAGGCAGAGGAGAGGCTGGCACCCACACCTTTCTGAGCCCCGAGCCCAAATCCAGCACCTGTCCTGCTTCCCGGGTGCACAGGAAGACTGAGGCGGCAGAGAGGACACTCCAGGTGGGGATACTGCAGCAGCAAAGGCTTGGAGGCTGGAACCTGCTTGCTGGAGCCTGGGGGAGGGGAGGCGAACAGGAGTGGGAGACGGGGCAGGGTATGAATGCCCGCTCAGGATGTCTGCATGCAGTTGCGACGTTTCTGGCTCTTTCGACCAGAGCCTCCCTTTCCTTGCAGGAATGTCTTTTTTTTTTTTACACTGTAAATGTCTAAATACATACACGTGAGTGTGTGTGTGTGTGTGTGTGTGTGTGTGTGTGCACATTTTTTTTTTTCACAAGGTAAATGTCTTTAATCAAAGCTGGCCCCCCTCAAAGGTATTTCGGTGTGCCAAACGTATAGAGAAGCTGGAGCCGTCTTCTGGTTCCCAGCCCACGGGTCACTTTGGCCCAGGAAGGGCTTTGTGACAGCTGGGTTTATGAGAAACAGTCTCCCTGGCGGCCTGAGACACGTGGCCCAGGAGGAGGGGCTCGAGCGCCGGCCAAGAGGCCAGGCCCTCAGGGCACAGCACCGTGGGGCCCCTTCTCCACCCCTCCTGAGACAGTCCTAGGCCTCCCGCTCTCCCGGGAGGCACAGATGAGCGTTGTCTTCTAGAGCCCGAGGACGGAGGGGTCCTTCGACTTCCTGTGCAGGCGAGCCCCGGGAAGGGTATCAGACTTGTCCAAGGTTGTGCAGTCAGACCACATGCCAGACCCCTAATGCAGGGCTCCCTCCTCTGCACTGGGCTCATTCATGCTTAGCGATAAAGGATCATCAGAGCTTTAGAGTGTCCTCGGTCCTCATTTCCACTCCATTGGCAGGAGAGATACACGTGTGGGGAGATCAGTGTCCTGAGCCAAACGGCTGGGGAGGTAATGGTGGGGTTTTAGACATGGCTCTCTCCGTTCTTGGCCATACCACTGGGGCGGTAGTCTAGATCAGGTGAGCCTTAAGTGGGGTCCTGGTGATGCCTCTCAGGGGTGGGAGGAGGAAAGGAATCTTAGCTGGCCATGGGAAAGCCAGGAGAAAGCCGAGGTGGGAAAAGTCAGCCTTTCCGGAGGACATCTGAGGCTCTGGGAGGAGCGTGCACGGGGAGTCGGAGGCCCAGGGTCTAGTGTGGGGAGGCCTCTGTGCCTCTCTGCGAGCGCAGACATTCGTTGAATCTACTCAGCGAATATTTGCTGAGGATCCATTTGCCTGGCTCTGGGCAAGGGAAAGGCAGAGGGGGAGACGGAGCCAACGTGGGTAGTTCCAGGAGCTCGATGACCAGCAGGGGAGAGAACAACAGATGGGAGTACTGTTACGGTGTAGAGTCTGACCAGGACCAGGAGAGAAAATGGAGAGGGCGGGCTGTGGGGGTTGGGATAGAAGCGGTGGGAGAGGAAGCTGATCAGGGGAGATGTGGAAGGGCATCCCGGCATGGCACAGCATGGACGGAAGCCTGGAGGCGGGGAGGGCAGGACTGGTGTGGCCCTGCTCAGCTGGGACAGCCCTCGGGAGGGAGTTAACATCTGGAAAGTGTACTTGGAACCAGGCCAGAGTGGTTCTTGAATGACCGGAGAAAGATTTGGGACTTTAGGCAGCAGGAGCTCTTGAAGGTTTTCGAGGCAGGACATGTCACCAAGCATGTAAAGCAGGAAGAGTCACCTCTTGAAAGTGTAATGCCCTCTTACCTCTCCAGGGCTTAGCTTCTTTTTTAAAAAAAATTTTTATCTTGTTAATGTTTATTTTTGAGAGAGAGAGGGAGACAGAGTGAGAGTAGGGGAGGGGCAGAGGGAGAGGAAGACACAGAATCCGAAGCAGGCTCCAGGCTCTGAGCTGTTTGTTAGCACAGAGCCTGACACAGGGCTCGAACCCACGAACCACGAGATCATGACCTGAGCGGAAGTCAAATGCTCGATGACTGAGGCACCCAGGTGCCCCTCCAGGGTTTAGCTTCTTTATCAGTAGGTTGAGGGAACTGGACGAGGTTACAGATAGCAAATACCTGGCATACATATCACTGAGTCCCAAACCGCATCCATAGCAGGCATCACTAGTCGATCCCTGCGCTTTCTCCCCCTGAGCTCGGTTTAGGCTCCACCGCACACGGGCCAGTCTCTACCATCACACGGAATTGGCCTGAAGGGTGGTGCTGACTGGTCATTTCTCAAAAAGGTGATGCCGGTGATGCTGATCGCAGTGAAGACACCTCACAGAAGAGCTTTTGTCTCATCTTCTGGTCAACTCACCACTGGGGTCGCTATTTCCGGCTGCAGAGAGACGGAGAGGCTCAACAAGGCCTTTTTGCAAAAAGCTCACATCCCGGCACCAAGGGCTTGACCCCACCTCTCGGCTAAATCCCACCGATCCCCCCCCCCCAAGCCCAGACAAAGGAGGCCGATTTAGGGGGTACCTCCAGCCTTGCCACTGTCCCTTCTAGGGGCTCTCTCCCAGCCCCGGCCGTGGCCCTGGTGGTCCTAGACACGGAGTGCAAGGAGCTCCTAGACTTGGCACGGGACAGACGCCCAGTTAGTTAGAAAAACATGTGGCTTACCCTTCCCTCTCTGGGTCTTCCAGCCACCACCTTCTAATTCAATTTCCCTTGAAAAACAATGGTTTCAGCGGAGGGAGAAAGAAGATTTTCCAAAACTTCATAAAGTTTTGCAAAATAATTACCCCCCAAACTGGCAGACTCCCTCCCAGCTGGATTTGCCCCTTGCTTCTCCCTGAAGTCGCCCTCCCAGATCAGATCCTGGGCATCAGCTGGGCATGGGGTCCCCGGAGGTCACCGCCCTCCCTCCTGATTTCTCACCTCCTCTTTCAGTGAGGACTGGTCCAGCAGGCGAGGAGGGAGGAGATGGTCTGTCTGTCCCTCAAGCCCGGCCAAGGCAGGGACCAAGCCCCTGGTGGAAACTCCCTGAGCTGGCTCCACCTTCCTGGTGCCCTCGCTGCCCCCACGGATGGGACTGAGCCCCAGGGAGGGTGCATGACTGCAACGTCACGAAAGACCCTGAGCCAGAAGTAAGTGGGCAGTGAAATGCTCCCCAGTTCCTGACCCGCAGAAATTGCAACATAATAAATGTTTATTGCTTTAAGCCACTAAGTTTTGGGGTAATCTTTTACAAAGCAAAAGATAATATACCAGCCAAGCCCTCTGCCTGCAGAACTTCCTGCCACTTCTCGCGACAGCCATTTGCCGAGCTTTGTTAAGAAAATCATCTAACTCTTGGAAATAGGCAAAGAGAAGGCAACATGTCTTTTCAGTGTCACAGTGGGGCACCATTTACCAGGCTTGCCACGCGGACTTAATCATCTAGAGGGGGTGTACCTTTGACTTAGTGTATGCTGTTAAAAGACCTAACTTTAGTGGCGCCTGGGTGGCTCGGTCAGTTAAGTGTCTGGCTTTGGCTCAGGTCACGATTGTTTGTGAGTTCGAGCCCTGTGTCGGGCTCTGTGCTGACAGCCTGGAGCCTGCTTCACATTCTGTGTCTCCCTCTCTCTGCCCCTCCCCAGCTCACACTCTGTCTCTGTCTCTCAAAAAAAAAAATATATTAATAATAATAAATAAATAAAAACATTAACATTTTTTTTTTAAAGTCCTGACTTTGGAAGTTGTATGTTAACTTACAGATCTCTGTCTAATAGAAAACCCCGAAAGGTTGTGGATTGTTGGCCCTCTAGGACATTAACTAGTCTTGTATCTAACAGCCATTTTATTCTAACATAACTTTCTCTAGTATCTAGGAACTATTCCCCCAGTCCTCCTTCGAAACAGCATTACCATCTTACGGCTGCTCTCATAGCTGAATTAAACACACTTTTAACATTTGTTCAATCTACATTTGAGTGGGAGTCATACTTTAAAAACATACATATCTAGGGGCGCCTGGGTGGCTCAGCCAGTTAAGCGTCTGACTTCGGCTCAGGTCATGATCTCACAGCTTGTGGGTTCGAGCCCCACGTCCGGCTCTGTGCCGACAGCTCAGAGCCTGGAGCCTGCTTCAGATTCTGTGTCTCCCTCTCTCTCTCTCCCCCTTCCCCCACTCGCACTCTGTCTCTCTCTCTCTCTCTCTCTCTCTCTCAAAAAATAAACATTAAGGAAAATAAAGTTTTAAAAAATATATATCTATATATACTTTGACAGCTTACACACCTCTGGGGATGGGGAGCTCACTACCTATTAAGGACCCCAGGAATCTTAGGACGGCTCTGAGAACAGGCTTAGGAGCTCTTCCTTATCCTTCTAGCTACATCCCCAGGCTCTGGTTCTTCACTGGAGGAGAACCTCAGGAAGTGAGCTGAATCTCTAACTCCCATGGCATCAACTCACCACTCAGAGCTCTATTACTGGATGCAGAGAGAAGAAGAGGCTTCTACAAGGCCAGTCAGCTTTCTGCGGAAGCTTTCTCCCAGGCTTACATTCCAGCCCCAAGGGCTTTTCACTATAGAGTACCTATTTTGTAACCAGAAAAATGAGTTATTAAATTAAGCCAAAAAAAAAAAAAAGAATGCTATCTAAATTTTGCATCTGTGAGTTGATGGAGAACGGATATGGGGGGAAGAGCCATTTATTGGCAGAGGTCTACTCTGACCCTCTGCCTACTCTCTTCTCTAGGATTTGGAGGGATCTCACTAGGCAAGATCTCACTGGTTCCCATTCTGGCCCTGTGGCTTTGGGGATGAAGGCCAAATCTCTACTATGCCCCTCTCTGTGCGGCCCGTCCCTGCACACCTCACCCTTTTGTCTCATGCCAACCTCCCCCTGGCCCCTTTCATCCCCAGGAACATTTTCACCCCCTTAAGCTCACCATGATCCCTTGCACCCCCTGGCCTTTTGTCATGCTGTCCTCTCTCCCTGTGACACAGGCTTCATCCTCCCTGCCTTGACCATTTCCCGATTTCATGGAGGCTCTCGGAGCACCTGTACCCAGCTCCTCCCCTGCACTCATTAGGTGGCAATTTAATATTTCCCTGTGGAATGACTTGATAATGCTGGCCTTCCCCGTTGGACTGTGGGTCACAGAAGGATGGGAACCTCCTCTGCCTTGTCCTATATTTTGCCCCCCCCCCGGCCCGCCAGGGCTCACAGTGGGCTTGGTGAGCAGTGGACACTCAGAGCCCATGGGGTGCAGGGCCTGGCAACGAAGAGGCATCCGGCAGGGTTTGCTGAGCAAATACGTAAAGGTTTCGTGGCGAGTGGTGGCGGAATGGGAGGTTAACACCTAAGTTGCTGGGCTCGAGGTCCCGGGCTCCCTCTGCGGCCCCGTGCGCCGTGGGGGCGAACTCGTTGCTTGTTGAACTGGGTGGAAGTGCCTTGGCCTTTCTCGTACCCACAAGCCGTGACTCAGGTTATATGAAGAACAATCAAATGCTCCCTCTTTTTTTTTGTCTCTAAAGACAGCAGCTTACTAGCCACAAGAGACCTCCTGACGCCTACTCACGCCTCAGCTCAGCCAGAGGGTTTTCTTTATTTGAAAAAAACTTGTATAGAACGAGACGTAAATGCTCATTGAAAAAAAAACAAAAAAAAACAAACGTAAAATGCTACCGAAGTGTGATGAGAAAACGTGGAAGGCCTCCTGTCGGGTGGCACTCCCAGCAATAACCACCGTAACAGCGTCCACACGTGTAAAATAACCATAACAGTGATAACAGCTAACACTGACATGGGGCTCACTCTCAGGCTACTTTACATAAGGAGCGTCACAAAAGCCCAGATGGTGGGTGCCTGACTTTCATCCCCGTTTCATCGATGGAGAAATGTGCAAAGAGCTTGAGTAAAGTTGCCCAACGTGGCGGGACCCCGGGACTGGAATCCAGGGAACAGGCTGGAGACTCTAGGAGCTTTTCTAGAGACTTCCTCCTTTTATGCAAGTGTCGACACTGCCCATCTTAGAGCACGGTCGTTCAAGGCTGGAGTCTGGACTTAAGCCTTGACTGCTCCTTCCCGGCTCCGTGACCTTGGACGGCTTACCAAACCCCTCCGTGCCCCGGCTTCTTCTTCATCTGTGAAATGGATGACGGCAGGGCGGTTCCACTTTTGGATGGTTGTGAGTCAGGGGAAGGAGAGTGACTGCAGCACAGTTTGGCACAGTGGTGGGTATGTTGCTGGTGTCACTGCCACCCGCTCCAGGCGTGAGCTGTTCTCCGGGCCCCAGGATGCACACTTCTCGCTCCCCCCCAGCCCGCAGCGAGCCGCTGTCCCAAGCCGGCAATGACCTCCCACCTCCTTCCCTTTACTGGCAGCCCAGGGCCCGAGCCCAGGCTTTCTGAGTTCTGGCAGACATTGCTTCACAAGAGCACAATGGCTGTCACCCTTGTGGCGACCGCTGCGAGCCCGGAGCCCCGCGAGGGCCTTTCTGCCCAGTGGACTAGGGCTGTCGTGGTTGAGAGCTTGGGAACCTGACGGTCCTGAGTTCAAATCTGTACTCGGGCGCTTCCCGCCGCTGCGCTGTGGACGAGAGGCTTTGCCATTCAGCCTTGCGGGGAGCTCAGAGCAGGTGCGTCGTGAGTGAAACGGGTCTCACTTTCTCATCCGTGAAGGGCGTGCGGTGAGCACCAGCCCGGGGGGATCGAGCAGACGAACTGATTTGATAGGTGCCGGTGCTCGGCCCTACACGCACCTTGTGATCTACGAGATGCCAGCTGCCAGCGTGACCTCCTTTTCTCTCCACTGTAGCCTCAGAGGTAGAACTTACCAGTGAGGAAACTGAGGCTTCCTGAAGGCAGTCACTTGTCCAAAGTCATATCTCTGGCTCTGATGGCTCTGAGGTGGCCACGCCCAGCCCCACAGAAGCCAGCGGCCTTCTCTGGCCCCAGGATGCGCCCGCAGGCCCCGCTCCGGTCCCCCTCCTCCCGTCACACCAGGTACCCCTTGCCACTTCTATGACACCCCTGACCCACAGGGCCACTGGGGACAGTGGGGACGGGAAGGGGAGCCAGAGGCTGCCGTTGCCAAGAGGGAGAGGCCAAGGACTGGCCAAAGGAATTCTAGACTCCCCAGATCCTGGAGTGAGAGAAGCCAACCTTCTTGAGATGGTCGGGCCCCCATTTCTGTCCAACCCTCTTCGAATACGCCCAAACCAGCCTGCCCTCTGGTCTGCCAAGCAGTCATCCAGCCTCCGCTCGCACCTCTGCCAGCACAGAGCTTGCTGTCTCCCGAGGCCCCCACTGCGCCCGGGGCTGCACCCCAGCTGGTGGGAGCGCACGAGAACACAGCCACAGGGGCTCCGACAGTCGGGTGGAAAAGCATCGGTTCCGAGAAAGCCCTGGGGCAAAGCCCACCGCATCCTCCCTTCGTGCCCAGGGACAATTGACCAGCTGAGGCCCCCTTCCCGGGACTGTCAACCCCACTCTTTCCACACCAGCTTGTCCAGTCCTTCCTCTGCACGGAGCGGATCTTCACACAACCAGGTTAGGTAATGCTCCCAACACCTCATGTGGGGAAAGCTAGCGCTGTCCACTGATGGAGAAACTGAGGCACAGAGCAGTGAAATGGCATGCCCAAGCACCCATGGCAGTAAGTGACAGAGCTGGACACTGATCCCTACACTCGGGTGAGATGTCAGAGCCAGCAGGCCCCAGACCCAGGATCTGTTCAGGGAACTTCAACTGGCCACTCAGCTGAATCCCCGGGGGTAGGTGTAAGGGGTGCCTACCCCAAACTTAATTAAGTATATGTTTTAAAGGATCCCCAGGGAAGCCAGGATCGAGAATCACTAATGGATCCAAGCCCCATCGGTTTTTAGGTGAGGCAACAAAGGCCCAGAGAGGCCAAGTCACTTGTCCAAGGTCGCACAGCAAATCCATGGCACTAGAACTGGGTCTTGGGGTCCCTCAACCGGGCAGGACTCTGACACTTTGCAAAGTTGATGCTAAATAAACTGATTACATTTCATTGGTCAATGTGCTGCCCACACCCACCCCTGGCTGCAGCTGCCCAGCCCCCAGCCTGATTTCTCCTCCGGATTGGCTGGGTCCTCTGCATTCAGAAGCAGAGGGAAAATCCACCAGGGAAACCTTTTGCCCGTATCTGCGGGCTTGTCTTCCCCTTACCTCTCACGAGATGGGCTGGAGGGTAAACAGAGCAGTGTTCTTTGTGGAATGGAGAGGGCCTGTATCTCTTCATAGATGCTAGGGCAAGGGGGCTGGGCAGGAGGGGGGCCCCTCTGGGGCACCCCCTGGCCAGGACTGCAGCAAGCGAGACACCTGGGATAGTGTCCAGCAACCAGGGTCATCTCACCCCTTCCATTTGCTGGTCGAGTGAACGTAGCCCGAAACCGCCCCCGCGAGTAGACACCCCTCAACAAGCTGCGGCCAGTGGTTGTGTGGCCCTGGCAGGATTAGATGAGATGAGCCACGTCGGGGTCTCCCCGCAGGCAAGTCTAAGCACCTGCTGTCATCACAAGGCATCTGTGTCAGGGCCGAGTGTGAGCTTGAACCTCACTGTATGACCCTGGCTAAGTCCCTTCTTCCCCGGAAGCCTCAACTGTCTCTTCTGTAAAATGGGAAGAAGATGATTTCTGGGGTCCCTTCCTGCCCAGCTGTTCAGGGTCGATTTTTTTTTTACTGCTTTCAGAGTGTGCTGTAGTCACAAGTTTAGAGCAGACAAGGTCAAGAGCAACACCTGGAATCTGACCCTGATTCTTTCAGCACAGTCAAGGCAGACACTGCTGACTATCCTCCATGCGGGACGGGCTGGAGGGGCACATTCCCTTGGGACACAACTTGGACACCGAGGCTGGCTTCTCCTGCCTCAACTGTGCAGTGTTTTCCTGACCCGGAGCCTAGTTCTAAAACCTACCATTTGTCCAGACCTTCTGAAGCTCCTGTCTGTTAACCACCTGCTACGTGCCAGCCCTGTGATATGATGTGACTTGTTCAGAGTCTCGGTGGCAAAAACAAGCCTGACACGGAGGCCTACGTGGCCCTGGGTTTCTGCACTTCGTCCCACACTGCCTTACTTTACGAAAATAGTGCTAATCCTACCTTTTATAAATGCCTCACTATGCTCTTGGGAGTTTACGGCAGTTGGTTAGAAGCGCGGCCCCAGAAACCAAACTGGCAGCGTTCAAATCCTGGCTCTAACCTTTGCTGTGTGACCTGGGGCAAGTTACTTAACCTCTCTGTGCCTCAGTTTTTACACCTGTAAAATGGCTTACTGACTTCCTTCCAAGGAGAACAGCGTAGAGAGGGAGGGGTCTGAGGGTGGGGAGAGTAACTTGACAGTGGAGAAGCCTGATAAACACCACCTCAGCTTGCCATCAAGGTCAACATCAACATGTGGTCATGTGGATAGTGTGTGCTTTTTTTTTTTTTAAATTTTTTTTTTTAACATTTATTTATTTTTGAGACAGAGAGAGACAGAACAAGAGAGACAGAACATGAACGGGGGAGGGTCAGAGAGAGAAGGAGACACAGAATCCGAAACAGGCTCCAGGCTCTGAGCGGTCAGCACAGAGCCCGATGCGGGGCTTGAACTCACGGACCGCGAGATCATGACCTGAGCTGAAGTCGGACGCTTAACCGACTGAGCCACCCAGGCGCCCCGATAGTGTGTGCTTTTTATATGATGTGATGAAAATGGCATTTTACCTTGTGGTCTTCCTCCTCAAATCCTATAACTCCAGGCTAATCATGAGAAAAACATCAGAGAAATTCCAGCAGAAGGACATTCTACAAAATACTTGACTGTCAAAGTCATTTAAGAAAAGGAAGGCCTAAGAATCTGCCAGGGCCAAGAGGTGCCTAAGGAAACATGACAACTAAATGCAATGTGGTGTCCTGGGCGGGCTCCCGGACCGGGAAAAGGACATCAGGTGAAAACTATGGAAATCCGAATAACGTGTGGATGTTAGTTAACATCAATTCATTAGTTGTAACAAATGCTCCATATTAATGCCAGATATTGATAATGAGAGGACTGGGTATGTGTGTGGGGGTTATGGGAACTCTGCATTATCTTCTCAATTTTTTCTCTAAATCTGAAACTTCTAAAAACTAAAGCTTTTTTTTTTTTTTAAGTTTTTTAAGTTTATTTATTTATTTTTGAGACAGAGAGAGAGTGAGAGGAGGCGGGGGCAGAGAGAGAGAGGGGGAGAGAGAGAATCCCAAGCAGGCTCTGCGCTCTCAGTGCAGAGCCCGGTGTGGGGCTTGAACCCACAAACCATGAGATTGTGACCTGAGCCAAAACAAAGGGTCGGACGCTTAACCAACCGAGCCACCCAGGCGCCCCAAAGCTTTTTTTTTTTTCTTTTTTTTTAATGGGAATAATGATAGTTCTCACCTCCTAGGGTCATTGGAAGGATAAAATGAGTGAATGCATGCAAATTGCTTTGAATAGAACCTGGTGCATATAAAGCCCTCAGAACTGCTCGCAGTCATTATTATCATTGTTTTGGGGTGGGCACACACGCCCAGGGTGGGGGGGGGGGGCCAGGTAGGTCAGCAGGTCACATGATGGCAGCCAAGGTTCGCTCCCTACTTCCGGGGAAACCATTTCTCCTGCGATTCTGGGAAGGCTGGACTGGCACATCCCCGGCTGGCTTTGCTCGCCCACCCTGTCCCAGTCAGCCCGTGTGTGCTCCCCTGGAGCCAGGACGGGCAGAGGAGAGGAGCAGGCCCCAGTGGGGTGTGTGGGGGTGGGTACAGCCCCAGTCTCAGGGCCAGCGAGTCTGGGGTGAGCCTGGCCCGATCCCAGCCAGCTGGTGACCTGGAGGAAGTGAAGGCGCCGGTCTGGGCCTCCCCTTCTCGCTCAGAAAGTGGGGGTATTTGCCTCAGCCTCATATGGCCTGGCGTTGGGGTAAGTACTCAGTAAAGGGAATAGTTCTGGGCAGGGCAGGGTGGGTTTAGCGTTTCGAAAAGTGCCCTGGATTGGAACGATGCTCAGGACCGTCCATTGATTGGCATCCCCATCCCCCACCCTGCAGAACGACCCTTCCCCCAGCCTCCTTTTGGTTCCTCTCCTGCCCATGTGAGGCCAGATTGGGCTCTGAGCACAGGTGGACCCGGAACTGGGGGGCAGTTGGCTCTTCTGGTCCCATAGGAGGCAAGTCAGGAGAGAGGAGGGGCCTGGCCGCCAGCTGCTTATCCACAGGGGATAAACCACCCCCGTGGGATAAGCACCCACCCCTTGGTGGGGCCATCCTGGGGGAGGGGGAGGGTAGCCAGACGCTGCCCCTGTCTGGGCACACCTGGAGCCGGGCAGTGGGGTGTGAAGGAGGGCTGCGTGGGGTGGAGAGCCCCATCTCCTGCCTCCAGAGGCTCCAGGGCCCCGGTCCAGAGGCTCGCGGCCCCATCTCTGTCCTAGCCTGTCCCAGCTCCTGCAGCGACACCACTGCAGCCCTAGTCTCAGAGCTTGAAGTCCATTTGGTCATCTGGAACCAGTTCATTGCCTCAGAGGCCTTGGCCTTGACACCAGCCACAGACCAAGCCCTGATGCATCCGGGCACATAGCCTGGGCCACACGGAGCCCCGACCCTGGTCTCACATGGACCCATAACCACAGCCCCAGCATCCAGGCCCTAAGCAGCCCTGTCGGAGATGTAGATGTGGGTCCTGGAAGGACCCAGGCCACTCACTCCCTGGGGCTGAACTGTCGGGCCAGCAGTGTCACTCCCGGACATGGAGGCCATCCACACGGCTCCAGGACAACCTGGACACACAACTTCGTGAAGCCCTCGGCTGACCCTCGGGACACATGGGTCCTGCACCACCCCCTTGTGACCCTGGACACGTCCCACGCTTCTTGGCCTCAGTTTCCCTTTTGCCCTCTGAGGGATGAATGGATGACCTTTGAGGACCTTCCCCGTTCTGACAGTTGGTGATTCGGGAAGACGGGAAACATGAAATGCTCTTGTGGGCGTGTTTCCAGACTTTTCCTGGCTCTTATTTTCCTAGTCTGAATCCCCTCCACTCTGCTCTCCTGGCTTCAGGCTCAGAGCACAGTGCTTAGAAACAGCCCCTGGGGCCACACAGACCTGGCCTCGAGACCTAGGGGGACCTCAGCAAGTTTCTTAGCCTCTCAGAGCCTCAGTCTGCTCATCTGTGAAATGGGGATTTTGAATGCTGGGAAATCTCGTGCAGGTGATGAGAAGCCGGCACAGAGCCTGGCATGAGCAAAGAGTCAGTGAGAGTCAGAGCCAAACGTTCCACCCTTGCATGGGGTTTCTGGGCTTTACTCGGGTCCAATGGTGACTTAAGATCCTGTAACACCTTTTTCTTCCCTTTCCCAGTGGGGAGGCTGAGGCCTAGAGAGGTCAAGCTCCTCGCTGACAGAGTGGGATCAGCATGATCCCATGGTCCACCCCCAAAGCCTCTTCGCTGCACTCCATGGAAACCATCACAACCCTGGGCAGGCCGCTGCCTCTCTCTGAGCCTCAGTTTCCTCCTCGGTGAGAGAAGGGTGTGGGCCGGTGGGACGTCCCCCTCGGGCTCCCAGAGCTTTCCCGGCTCAGCTACTGAAGAGGACAGGAGCGTGCTGGGGTGGGAGGTTACGGCTGGATGGCAGGCCTCGAGAAACCTCTGGAATGTGGGTTTGAAAGTTTGGGGCCCGTTTTTGCTACAAGGGCCCCCCCCTCCCCTCCTTTCTTTTCATGACTTTTCACCAACTGTTTCTTCCCTTAATCCAAACCATTGTTTTTCCAGGGTGAAATTTAAATCAAAGCCACATGGTTTCCCCAACACACACACCCTTGCCAAATGGAAGCGTGTTCTGGGCAAACAATAGCGACCCTGTTGAAGGGGACTCTGATCTCTCTGTGGGGATCACCAGGCAATGGGAAGACTTGGGGGACTTTGAGTTGGCCGGACTGGAGTGGGCTTAGAAGTTTCCAGGCCCAAATGTGGCTCAGAACAGGGACAGAGGAGGGGCCACAGTTCCTTCATTGGGAGGGCGGGCAAGAGCCCCTTTCCTGAGCCTGGGGTCTCTGCCATGGGCATATGGATGGTGCCCAGACCCCTGAGCACAAGGCGTGGGTGGGTTCACAAGGTCAGCCCAGCAGGGCTTGGCCGTTCAGGGGACTTGAAGCATGGCAGCAATGTGGTCTGGTGGGTAAGACGTCCGGACTGGGAGCCTGGTTTGTGTCTGCCTCTCGCTCACTTGCCGTGTGACTCTGGACAAGCTCCTTAACTTCTCGGAGCTTCAGTAAAATGGAGCTTTTGCCAGGCCTCTCTCTTCGGGGCTGTGGGGAGAATGATCTAGGCAAACTGAGGCCGGCACGGGGTCGCCGGAGCACGCCTGCTGCGCGGGGCAGCTCACAGAAGCAGCTCAGGAAGGTGCAGAAGTGAGGGGGTCTCGGAGAGGAAAGAAGGGAGATGCCGGGCACCGTCCCAGGACAGAAGCTAGGGAGCGGGAGGGGCGGGGAGGGGGAGGCAGGGAAGTCTAGGCACAGGGTTGCGGAGTGGGGTGGAGGGTCACAGCCCTCTGAAGGGGGCAGGCGGCTCTACTTCGGGGAGTGGAGGGGGGAGGGGTACAGGGGTGGGGAGGGACCCCGGGGAGGGGAGCGGGGAGGAGTCCTGGCCAATCCCCAGGGACCGTGCTCCAGGGGCTTCCCCAGGCCCGGCCTCTGCTTTGCATAGTCTAGCACCCCCAGGTGTGCCCATAGCTTGGAGCCCCTGGGGAAGGGCGAGGTCAGGAGAGCAGGGGGCACCCCCCCCACACACACAAAGAGTTAACCACCTGCCCCCAGGCGTATGTCTACAGAAGGCCTGGACACCTGTTGGGTGAGCACACTCATACACACAGGTCCCTGCGCCCAGGCACACAGACTGAGACAAATATGCAAATGGACAGACACTAGACTCATATGCAAAATACAGACCCAGACAGGCCGAGGCACAGCAACACATTCCACACTGGGTCCAAGCCACGTCCAGGGCTGTGCACGCATGGAAACGCACACACGTGCACACGCATGTGCGTGCGTGCTCGCACCCTCGTGCAAAACGAGAGCCACGGAGACCTCGTACGGCACAGCTCCGAGAGGAGAGCCTCTCCCGCCCCCCCCCCACCCCCTTATTCTCTCCACAAACACAAACGGCACCTCCCAAGAGCCAGGACACAAAACAGACACGGTCCCCACCCCTGGAACTTACATTCTAGTGAGAAAAAAAATCAATAATGCTTGTTGAAATTATTCCTCTTCTTCGCGTGGTCATGTGATTTGATTCCTTTAATCCTCACAATGACCTTCTGGAGTTGGGGGTATCTGCCTGACAGATGAGGAAACGGGGGGGGGGTGCCTAGAGGGGTGGTCCCAGAGCTGACAAGCAGCGGCCTCTCCCTCGGAGGGCTTGGGACGGGGCTCTCTGCCGCCCCGCAGCGACCTCCACACAGTCCTGGGGACACACCCCACCCGGAGATGTGACCATACCTCACCTGTGACGCTGGCCTAGCCACTGTCCTTCCACTAAGTCCTCATCCACTGGGAGAAGTCCTTCTGCCCGTCATGCAGTAGAGGACGTGGAGTCCCCGAGGGGACAGGTGGCCTTATGAGGGGGCAGAGCTGGGCACTGCGTGCAGGACCAAGGGCTCCCTCAGCCGGAGGGTCAGAGAGAGAGGGGAGCATTTCCGGCTCCCGCCCCGCCCCCAGACCCCTCAATCAATCAGTCCAGGAAACCTCCGTGACCCTGGTTCCAGTGGCACATGGTGCTGGGCTGAGTGGCGGACCTCAGCAGGGGCCAGCCAAGCTCCAAGGGCTCCAGGCTCCGCCCCTAAAATCCAGCCGGCCCAGCCTGTGGGCTCCGCATTGCTTCCCATGTCACCTGAAGAGTCACCACCAAGCGCTGCCAGGCTGAGAGAGCCACGCTCCTTGAGCTCCAGGGCACGAGGGGACAAACATTTGGCCCCGCAAGTCCTGATCCCTTTTTCCCTGCAGCCGGGAGGTACGGGGGCATCATTCATCCAGGCCCCTTGTAAGTGATGCGTCATTTCTGGGGGCCTCTTGGCAATCACCCTCTTGTGGGGGCAATACCTGCCCTCTAGCCACTCACAACCTGTCCCAGAGTTTCTTAGTCACCCGATCAACTGGAGGAATCTTAAAAAACTCACCTCCCTGGGCCCCATCCCAATCTACTAAATCGTAGTCTCAGGGCTGGAGTCTCACAATCCGCACTTTTTCCCCAAAGCCCAGAGATCTAGAGAACCTAGAGAGCCAGCACCAAGAACCCCTGGCCCAGGGCCCTGATGACTGCTAGTCGTTATGTTTCTGACTTATTAATCAAAATGTTTAGTCTTATTTAATCCGGGGTCAACCCCCAAGTGATCTAGTAGGTGCTCGAGAAATGTCTGATAGTGACACCAGTGGGCTGGCCAAGGTCGTGCAGCAGAGAGGTGCAGCTGTTTTGCCACCGGCCTGCTGCGTGACCTTGGGGGCAAGCTGCCGCCCTCTCTGGGCCTTCGCTCTGATAGTTTCTAAGGGCTGACGGTGAGCCCCTCCTGGCTACCAAAGGCTGCTTAAACTTAAAAGATCACTGGGAAGTGATCTTAGTCCCAGCCTGGGATGGGACTGATTTCCCAGGCATCTCTGGGGTTTCCCCAGGTTACCCTCTGAAAAATGGGCCTAGGGCCATTGAGTCACCCTGAGCTATACTGGGCACAGCCCGGACATAGAGGGTGTTATTCCACACCTAAGGGGAGTAACCTTGGCCGGTCCCTGAACACCAGCCTGGGCCTGGGGGGCCGAGCTTGAGAGAAGCGAGGACCCCACCGCCCCCTCCCCGTCCCCTCCCCCATCCCCTCGGGGAGGCCGAGATGGTGGGCGAGGAGCAGGTGCTCAGTCCTCCGCTTCTTAGAATCCCTGAGAGGACCCAGTGGGTGAGCTCATTTACGGGAAAGGGGGATGGGGGCTTGTTCTTCTCACCTGGCCCTCCTGGGGGGCAGCAAGTGCGTCAGCAGCCCTGGGCCCCGGCCTGCCTCCGGAAACGCCGCCCAGGGCTCAGTCACGAACCCAGGCAGGCGGGGGGGGGGGGGGGGCAGCCAGAGCACTGAGGGGAGTCAGGTGACCTGCAAGGAAGCTTGGCTGGGGGCCTGGAGGCTGCAGCGGGGTGTAGAGTGAGGTCAACTTCCCCCTTCCTTGGCTTGTACCCCTACACCCGCCTGGATGTCTCTTCAGCTGTCTGTCTGTCCTCTGTCCTCCGGCCCCCCATAGGCTCAGGACCTCTGCTGGGCCCCCCTGGTGCCTGTGAGGCCCGAGTTCCCTTCAACAGGGGCCTCCCGGGGCCTTCAGGTCAGAGTCCTGCATGCGGTGGGGTGCAGACCCCAGCCAGGGCCTGGTGGGGAGAGCCCTGTCTCCCTCCAGCACCCCCCCTCCCTCCCCCCACCTCTCTGCAGCTATTTAAAGCAAGTGGTGGCCGTGGGAAACTTCTTCAGATGTGTGGTTTCTTCTTCTTCGGCACAGGGACAGGGCGTCTTCTCTCTCTCGGTCTGGTGACTCATCCAGAGTGAGAAAAGCCTTTTTGTTGCTTGACGCTCGCTCGAGGCTCTGTGGTCTGAGAACCTGGCCTGATGGGGCCTTCCCTCACTGGGACTCCTGGAAGAACTTGGAAGTGCCCGGAGCGGCCCTTCGGTCCCATCAGCGGACCCAGGGAGGCCAGGGGGAGCTGACACGTCGGGCCGGGGTCAGGGCCTGCCTGGCTGGGAGGGCGCCTGTCTTCGAAACTCATCGCAGCCACCGCTTCCTCCGAGAAGGTGCCCCTGGTTCCTCCAAAACCTCAGCCAGTCTCCACCTGAGCGACTCAGTCCTCTGCCCTCAGTCTTCTCATCTGTGAAGTGGGGCGGTGAGGCCAAACTTACAGACCCGCACGAAGGTTAACTGCAGAACGCGTAGCATGGTATCTGACACACAGTAGGTGCTCAGTGGGTGTGGCGGATCACCAGTGAGAGTTGCCAGCATTTCCTGGGCATTTATTTTGCGCCAAGCCCTTTGTATGAATGATCCCATTTACTTCTGGGAAGTGCTTACTGGTATCACTCCCATTTAACAGATGAGCAAACTGAGGCACAGGGAGTCAAGTAACTTACGCATTATCTCATTCCCAGTAAGGGCAAAGTGAGATTCAAACCCAGGTGATGAGACCCCAGAGCACGAGCCTTTAACCCCTGCGCCAGCCTCTCCCAGGAGCGTGGCAAGTGGTCGCTGATAAAGGTCTAGATTCTAAGAACCACGAAGAGCCCTTCTGCCCAGAGCCTTGTCCGTGCTGTTCCCTCTGCTTGGAGGCTGAACCCATTCTACTTGCCTGACCGTATTCTCCTCCAGCTTGAGACCTCAGCTGGAAGGTCACTTCCTCCTGGAACCTTCCAGGATTGCCTGTTAGGTGCCCTCGTGGCACACGACACCTCCCTGCCTGCTTATCGTAACTGCCATCGAATCAAGATCAGTGCAATTTTCTGCCCGGGTCCCTCCCCAGACTGCGAGCAGCCCTAGTGTAGGGGTGAGTCTGGACTCCCATTGCTACATCCCCAGGGCGAGCACAGTTCCTAGCACACGATGGGTTCTCAAGGTTGTGGACTGAATAAGTGCCACCAAGGTGTCCAGTGGCTGGGCGGGGCATAGAGGGGCATTCACCGGGAAAGTTTTCCAGGGACTTGTCTTTTCTCTCGTAATACAGAAACCCCTTTTGGTAACCTCTGGGGAAAGCAGTCCCTTAGACCTGCCACTCCATAAGGTTTGGGGGGAGACAGGAGGGTCCCAGGGGGGTTTTGCAGGAGACCCAATTTCTCAGGACAGCCGGTGGCCTCCCCTCCGTGGATCTGGGCCTCCCAGGTCATTTGCTTATGGCCCTGGAGCATCGTGGAGGTAAGAGGGAGGGACACCCCCTCTTGTGCCCCCACCACTCCCTCCTGGAGGTCCAGAGGTCACCAGGGTCAGGGCAAATGGTGCACATCAGAGGTGGGGTTGGGGTCCGAGAGACGTTCCAGGGAAGAGGCGAGCACAGGGTCTTGGGTCTCCAGGGTGTGAGGGGAGCCGGGCGCCCTGAGTGATGGAGCCGAGAGGGAGGCTGGGCTGCCCCGGCCGAAGGAGCAGCTGATCTCTGGTGGGTGCGTGGAGAACTGCCACGAACGCAGAAAGTTGGGGCCTCAGACGTGGACCGGGGGAGCAGAGGCTGCGTAGAACCCACGCCAGTGGGGGGCCGGCAGTGGGGGGGGGGGCAGCCCATCTGACCACGGGAGCAGCTGTGTCAGCCAAGGGGCCGCCTTTCTGTCCACGGAAGGGGCCGTAGCCACAGCAGCCACCAGTGGGTGTCACTGCACCAGCAACCCGCCAGGTAGGGACCGTGCAGAGGCCCAGAGCGGCCACACCAGCAAGAGTAGCACAACTGACCACAGAAGCAAATGTTCCCCCTTTGACACCAAATGCTCTATGTTGCGTGCAGATGCTGGGGCTTTGGCCACCGCGCTTCCCTCCTTCCTGGGGCTCTGGCTGCCTTGCAGGCCTTGCAAGAGTCAATGCGGGCCCATGGAGGCAGGAGGACCGTGGGCACGAGGGGAAACCGCGGCGGGGGAGCTGGGGGTGGCAGGGGAGAAGCCCGGGTTACTGGACAGGGTGGGGGATGGGGAGGGGGGGTGCGGAACGCAGGGCCGCCTTGGGCATTGGCGTCACCGCCTCCTCCCTCTGGTCCTCCCCTTGCCCCGAGCACAGATGAGAGCTCAGGGCCTTGGGAAGCCGGCAGACTGGAAAGCTGAGGATCCCGGAACCTGAAGCCCCAGCCACAGGCTTGTCACTTGGGTGAGATCTTCCCCATCCCTCGGATGCTCTTGGAAGAAGGGGGAGGAAGGGCGCAGCGCAGTGAGCAGCTGCAAAGAGAAACAGGGCACGGGGAGTGGAGATAGCTGGCCCGAGCGGGCCCCTCGTCTCTCAGGGCCTCGGTCCCTGTCTGTAACACTAGACGCTTGGCCTCACCGTCCCCGAGCACTCTCCCAGCTGGTGGCTCGAGAATAGGAGGGATGAGACCTTTGCAGCTCCATTACCCCACATGGACTCGGGGTACCCCACAGCGACTCGGGAGGGTGGGGGAGGGGAACGTCACTCGACAGGGGGTAGAGACGAGTTCCGGGGGCTCAGGCACGTGGGGATGGACAGAAGGCTGTGCGGCTGAGCCCCCCACCCCCCCCACCCCGGCGTCCCTTCTTGCTGAAACGCTCGGACACAGGAAGAGCAGTCTTCTCCCAGGCTGCAGCTGCCTACCTCATGTGGAAAGCCACAGATTCACCGAAAACCCAGGTCCCTGCCCTGTCCATTTCCGACTCCCTCAAAATGCCGGCCTCAAAATCGAAGGTGTCTCCGCACTGCACAGAAGGGAAGGCTGAGGCCAGCA
This sequence comes from Panthera tigris, assembly GCF_018350195.1. Lineage (NCBI taxonomy): Eukaryota > Metazoa > Chordata > Mammalia > Carnivora > Felidae > Panthera > Panthera tigris. The sequence goes on from NC_056667.1 coordinate 18,535,447, forward strand.
AGGGCAAAGGACTTGTCTGAGCCCCCGCCCCCCGCTCCCCCCAGGAGACCATGTCTGAGCAGGGACTAGAATCGAGGTATCTTAACTTGTGATTCTCTGGCCTGGTTCCCCGCCCCCGACCACCATCACCACTACCACCAAAAGTAAAGATTTATCAAGGGCTCCAGAAATTAGCTCTGGTCCATCTGGGGCCTGCTCAGATATGTGCCCAGCCAGGTCGGACTCCTTCGTTGCAACCCCTTGCCTTAGGGTTCAGCCTTGCCAGCCCTAGGGTCCCAGGTGCTGCCCCGCTCTTCTGTTACCTGAACAGCTTCCTGGAAAGCCCTGGAGAGGCCGGGCCAGAGCCGAGCGCCAAAGCTCTGCCAGGCCTTAGCGAGGCCAGCAGCTGCCTTCTGAGATCAGCCTAAGGAGGACGCGTCCGCAGTTGTCCCTTTATGTTTGCAGAGCCAGAACTTATCCTCCCTGAGCTTACAGCCTCACAGCAGACCCTGGACAGACCAGAAGCCAGAGGCACCTGCTTGGCTAAAACACCATGACCGACCTCAGCTCCTCTCCTCTTGGGCACTGGGTTCAGGGGGCTGCGTTATTCAAGGGCAGAAATGCTCCAGAGAAAGTGCCCTGTGGATCCCAGAAGGGGAGTTTGCAAAGGACTCTGAGGCACTGGGGAGCTGGGGGCCAGTAGGGGTGAGACACCCATCCAAGGTCACATAGTGAGTTTGGGCAGGGCTGGTAGGGGAGATCTATCTGCTGTCCCCGACCCAGAACCTGGCTCTGATCAGACAGCTGGGCTGACCCAAGGCCCGGCTGGTGCATGACCCCAGGGTGGTCCATGCAGGTGAGGCTGGGAGTCTCCATCCACGGCTCGGAAGCCCATCAGGTTCAGAGCACCCCCAGCCCCAGGGAAATCCCAAAGGCAGACAGTTGTGGGAATGAAAGGCCCCGTCCCCACCCCACTTACACACCCTCTGCCCTTTTGCATAAGACTGGGAACGTCTGACCTGGAGCCCTGGCCGGATTCTAGTCCGGCCCAGGCAAAAAATTTCCCTCGCAGTTTGGAATAGACCATGGTCATCACTTCCTGGACCCAAGGGGAGGTGAGGGTCAGGCAGGGGACTAGAAAAGGGGTGACCCCACCATCAGGCTCACAGGGACATGAGTTGGGGGGGGGCATTGGCATGAGAGTCTGCACACTGAGGGTCTAATCCTGGCCGGGCTACAGATTCACTGTGTGACTTCCAGCAAGTTCCTCTCCTCTCTGCTCATCTAAAACGAATGTTGCCTCACGGCCCTTCCTGTCAGGGCATCTGTGGCTCTGAATACTTGACTCTCTTAGCAAATAGAAGAGACACAAAGGAGACGGAGGCAGTAGGTGTTGGGAAGGCATGGGGCTTTGGGCCACAGAGATCTAAGATCAAATTCTGGCTCTGCTAGGTATTTGCTGTGTGGCCTTGGGCAAGTGACTTGGCCTCTCTGAGCCCCCATCTCTGCCCCCATGACACTGATAATCACGTGATTTAGGCCCTTCCTCTCTGCCACTTCTCCAAGCCGTCCCTCACAGACAACCCCAGCCGCCCATGGGGTAGGGGATCTTACTACCCCTTGCAGGAGACGAGGGAACAAGTCTTGGTGGACCGGGATCTGAACCCCGACTGTCTGACTCCAAATTCCAGGGTCTTTAGCGCCTGCTACGCAAGGGGGGGTCATTGTGAAGATGAAAGGACAGCATTTGAGCCACGTGCCTCACTCACTGTGCTCAGCAATGGAAGTGACTATCATCTTATTATTTCTGTTCATCTCGCTCTGCTTTTCCTGATTAATGCTGTCACCCTGCTTCCTGAGATCAAGTGACCGTCTACTGCTTCTCTCTGGAGTGCCCGCCTGCCCCCGATCTGGGAGACTCGCGCTGCCCTCTCTGCCCTCCAGCCCACAGGGCTGTGCCCCCTCGTGGGGCAGGGGGCTGGGGAGGCCGGTTGGAGGACAGGCCACTTGCCCCAGACCGCACAGCGGCTCTCAGCCCATGGAGCCGCCAGCCATCCTTTGGGGTCAAGTACATCCAGGAGTGCACTGGAAACTTAAGCAGGTGTGGGGAATGGGGCAGTGAGAGTTCAAGGCAGGGTTGCAGAGGACCCACTGGCCGGGAGGGTTTGCATCCTCACCTATCTGCTGAGTCCTTAAGGTACCCCTCGGCTCTATGTTGAGTACTGGGGTTTGAAATTTAGACAGAGAAAATTAAGGTTTTGTTCCCCACCCCCGCCCCCCCACCGAGATTCTTCCCTGTACCCTCTCCCTCGTCTGGCTTGTTTGCTTGTTCGTTCATTTGTTCAGGCAGCAAGCATTTATTGAGCACCTACTGGCTGCTGGCACCCATGAGCCCACCTGAATCCTGGCATGTCACCCAGCTGAGCCTGCCCCATCGATGTCCCTGCTCTGCCCCCCTCTCCTCGACTCTCCTGTTCCTCCTTCATCAGGCCGGGGGGTGGGGGAGCCGGGGTGGAACTCAGAGGGTCGCGGTTGTCACCAAGAGGGAGACTGGCTGGTGGTCTTCAGCTGTGAAGTCGGCTTTGGTTTTTCGGTTGAGAATCACACCCACACTCGCAACCTGTGGGAAGGAAGGTGACTGGGGCCAGATTCTGTGTTTTCTGGAAACACCACAGGGTGGTGAAAGGTTTTCCAGGCCCTAACCTCAAGCCAAACAGGCAAGATTTTAATCACTGAACGGTCATCAGGTGTCTCCTGTGACCTGGATCCAGCTTCACAACTTGAGGACACCAGGAAGAGAAACGCCCTCGGCACGGAGGCCCCCGCCACTTACAGAGAGCACAGCAGAACGTGCGTGGAACGCTGGCTGTGCCAAACACTTTCCGTGCATTTGCCCATTTAGTTCTCAAACCTGTCCCATGACAGGTGTGATTCTCACTTAACAGACGGGAGAGCCAAGGCTCAGAGCTGTCAAGGGACACACTATGGCCACACAGCCAGTAACTCAGATCTGCCCCCTCCAAAGCTCAATTTCTGAGTTGCTAGGCCACAAATTCCTGTGTTCCTGGTGCCCACCTGATTCCACACCCGCAGTGCCCCAGGAGCACTGCATGGCCTGGCAGCACCTGGTGATAAGCCAGGAAGAGGAACCTGTGGACCACGCTCGGCCCCTGCTCAGGAAATTGTCTGTTGACAGATGATCCTATTTTCATAAAAACAAAACTGTGGCTAAATGTGCACAAAATGGATACTTGAAAAGAAAGAAAGAAAGAAAGAAAGAAAGAAAGAAAGAAGGAAGAAAGAAAGAAAGAAAGAAGGAAAGGAGGGAGGGAAGAAAGAAAGAAAGGAGGGAAGAAACAAAGGAGGGAAGAAAGGAAGGAAGAAAGAAAGGAAGGAAGGAAGAAAGGAAGGAGGGAGGGAAGAAAGAAAGGAATGAAGAAAGAAAGAAAGAAAGAAAAGAAGGAAGGAAGGAAGGAAGGAAGGAAGGAAGAGGGAAGAAAGAAAGAAAGAAAGAAAGAAAGAAAGAAGAAAGAAAGGAAGGAAGAAAGAAAGAAAGGAAGGAAGGAAGGAAGGAAGGAAGAAAGGAAGGAAGGAGGGAGGGAAGAAAGAAAGGAATGAAGAAAGAAAGAAAGGAAGGAAGAAAGAAAGAAAGGAGGGAGGGAGGGAAGAAAGAAAGAAAGAAAGAAAGGAGGGAAAAAAGAAAGAAAGAAAGGAGGGAAGAAAGAAAGAAAGAAAGAAAGAAAGGAGGGAAGAAAGAAAGAAAGGAAGGAAGAAAGAAAGGAGGGAGGGAAGAAAGAAAGAAAGAAAGAAGGGAGGAAAGAAAGAAAGGAAGGAAGAAAGAAAGGAGGGAGGGAAGAAAGAAAGAAAGGAGGGAGGGAGGGAGGGACGAAAGAAAGAAAGGAAGGAAGGAAGAAAGGAAGGAGGGAGAGAAGAAAGAAAGGAAGAAAGGAGGGAGGGAAGAAAGAAAGAAAGAGGGAAGGAAGGAAGGAGGGGAAAAAACAATAAAAGGGAAATCAGATGCTCACCCCAGAGCCCTCCACCCAAGCCGGAGCTCAAGGGGTTTCGGGGATGGGTGGCCCGACATGGCTGTGGTTGGCAGGACAGGTCTCCCAGCGAGGGGAGTGGTCATTGGGCTCCAGACACAAGACAGGACAAGGACCAGTGGCCCTGGAAGCCTCCAACGTTCTCTCTCGGGGCCAGAAGACACCACTTTGAGCATCTTGGGGCACAGGTAGGTGGGGTAGACCGAGTAGCTTTGGGGGCTTGTGGTCAAGGATGAGGACTGTGGGGTCAGGCAGACCTGAGGGGCCCAGCTCCCCCTTTAACTCAGAGGACAACCTGGAACAAGTCATTGGCCCTTTGAGCCTCAGTTTCCTCATCGGCAAAACAGGGCTCGAGAGGGCTGTCAGGAGGACTACATGAGCTCATGCACACAGAGGATCTTCCAGTCCCAACGGCAACTCTTACTCCTTGGTCTCTGCTTCTGGGCCCCAGTGGCCTTTGGGCCAAGCCCTGGCGCTCAGGTTGGGAACTGGCTGGAGGGGAATTGGGTCTAAACCCTTTGCTTAAGGTGCAGAATCTGAGGCTCGGGGAGGGGAGAGGGTGGGACCTCCACCCTTGACCACACCCGGCTGCCTCTCCCAAGGCTCAGTGCAGCTACACAGAAAGTGTGGGGCTCGGCTACTCCGGGAGATCCGAGCTCTGCGTCACTGCTCCTTATGTGCGGTCCAAACACCTTCCTTGTGATGGCTATCTCCCCTCCCCGCCCCCCCCCCCCCCCCCCCGCCTCCCTGAGCCCTGCCCAGGCTGGGTTTGGGATCTGAGGACCCACAAAGTTCTCCTCCTTGCTCTCCTTCTGAGTCAGCCCCACCGCACCACGCAGGTGACTCAGGGGAGACAAGGCCCCAAACCACACCCCATCTATCCCTGGAGAGGGGAGCTTCACCCCGGGGCCGGGTTTCCCAGAGCCTGCCCTGCCCTGCCCTGCCCTGCCCCACCCACGTCTCTCGGCCTCCCTCGGAAGAAGGGGCTGGAGGGCCGAAGAATGGAGGGATAAAGAAGGAGGAAAAGGAACAGGAGGGGGCCGGGCACCAGGCCAGGCCGAATGTTCCAGATCTCTCTCCGCTACAGCCCCAGCCAGGAAGTCGAGTGTGGAGATAGCGAGAAATCCAGGGCACCCCAGTATTCACACTTGTTCCGTGGCTCAGTTGTCCAACAAACATTTGTGAAGCGCCCACTCGGTGCCAGGCGCGGGGCTGGGCCCTGGGGTAGGAGATGAATCAGACCCAGTGCCCGCTCCCCGGCGGGGGTGAGGGTGGGGGGGGGGGGTCCCAGTCTGCTGGAGGAGACAGACATGGAAACAAATCATTAAAGACATGAATGAAACTCTTTGAGATAAAAATACACGGGATCTGTGAACACAGAGGGGCCACTGAGATGATAAACTTAGTGTTTTACGCAAATTTCACTGGAGGGAGAACTCATGTACCAGCCCCTAGGGGGTGGGAGGCCAGGGTGGGGGCTGAGCTCTTCAGGGGTACCGAAGGCCCCACGCACTGCGAGCCATCTTCCCACCCCGCCTGCATTGCTGTGCCCTTCCGGGAAGTGTTAGCCCTCTAAAATTCGGGACCAGGGAAAGAAAGGCCTTCCAGAACGCAGGAATCGGATTCAGATCCGAAGATTCCATTTCTAGGCCTTGATCTGCAACCCACTTACTCCGTGGTCCTGTGCCCGTTACTCATCTGCTAAGCCTTAGTTTTCTCATCTGCCAAGTGGGGCCCTGGATTGGAATATAATTCTAATAGCCAATACTTGCTAAATATTTGCTGTGTACCAGGCACTGGGCCAAATGCTTTGCATACGTTACCTTGTTCAGTCCTTACATCCGCCCTGTGAGGTAAATACTATTAATAGAAGAAATCTCTCACCCAATGAGAGCAAAGCCAGTGGTTGGCTAATAGAAAAAATATTTAAAGCAGGATATCTTATGATACATAAAATAAGCATTTATTGAACGTAACACGTGTGCATGTACATTTATTAGACGATCTTTTGATGCAGGGCCAAACCTCTTTGAGACCGAGGCCTCTGGCCAAAGTCCTACCTTGTTTTTCTTGCATAAAACAAACCTGTACAGCAGCAGCATGGTTCCCATCTGGGTTTCTTTAAAGCCAGGGGAGACCTTAGAGATGCTTGTGAAGCGATCTGGAAGCAGAAGATTTCTGGATTTTTAATAACTTCTCCCCAGTTTTAATTTCCACCTAATTCAACCAAAGGTTTTGGTGGATTTTAACAATTGTATTCCCAGTCTTTTGAAGTTTGTCTTGCCCACACTTAATTCAGCAGCACGTTTTTGTTTTTTGTTTTTTTTTTCTTTTTTGGACAACTCTCCTTTATTGGATCTTTCCAAGGCTTTTTTCTTAGTTTCCAGAGACAAGAATTCTCTGTCCGGCTCTCATTCAAGGCCTGCTCGACGGTTTAGCAATCCCAGCTGGCAGCTCCAGGTTTGGGGAAAGACCTCCCCGAGCCCACACGAGCACCTTGATGGTGCCCAGCCTGGAACGTTCAGAACGCCGTGGCATCCACGAATCGGCCTTTCAAAGGAATGGAGAACGTTTCTAAATCTAGAGAATCCGTTGGCTGCAGGCCAGTTAAGGAAGTCTGTACTGTTTTGTCCCCATTTTACAAATAAGGAAACCAAGGTACATGAAGTCATTTCCCCAAAACCACCCTAGGCTTGGCAGAGCTAGGATCTGAACCCAGTCCTGTCGTCTGACTCCACGTTCTTTATCCCTTATGTTCTGCTGCCTCTTTAACACTCTGAGACCCCGTGAGCCCCTGGCTTCTCTGCTCATTAAAAAAATTCACGCACTGTGCACATCCATGGATGATGATCGCTGCTCTCGGGGGACGGCCGTGATTCCCCCAGGTCTGTGTCCCCAAGCCCAGGGCTTATGATGGGAGTGATTAGGTTGCCTCGAATCTTTTTGTAAGTGTCCCGAGTACCTGCTCGGAGCAGACACTGGCCTGGGTGCTGGGATATAACGGGGAGGAGAGACAGATGCGATTGCCGCCTTCGTTGAGCTCGGCGTCTGGTGGGATCCTTCCAGTGTCTCTCACATCCAAGCCTCCTCTGGCTCAGACTCCCCCTGGGGTGGGGGGGTGGGGGAGGACACGGGGGACAACGAACGTACAAAGGATGCAGATTTGGGGGTCAGATAGATCCGAGTTCCAATTTGGGTTCTGCCACTTACTGACTGTGTGACCCTGGGCCAACGGCAACCTCTCTGAGCCTCAGTGGGAATGATAACTTCTCATTTACAGGCCCTCCGTGGACAGACACCCGCAAGTGCCCGGCACACAGTAGGGCCAGGAAGGAGAAGCTCCCGGGAGCCTCTGGGATGAGCAGGCCCGCTGGCCAGGAGGCGCTCAGCTGCGGTCAGGGGACCGAGCAGGCAGCCAGCCCCGAGCGGCTTCCGACAGGTTGTGGCTGTGGAGAGGGACACGGTGAATGGGGGCAATGAAAAGAGGCCAGACGCTGTCCAGGCCGCAGCACGCAAGGGGCGCTTCACTCAGCCACCTCCCAGGCTCAGAAAGGGGAAGGCGGCCCAGACCGGGAAGTGGTCGACTTCTGATGACCACCTCACGGGGACCGCGCCAGCCCGAGCAGGAAGTGGTCGGCCCCTTCCCGCCCCCCACGCTAAGCCGGGCCCCGCCTGAGCTCACACTGGGAAACAGCTGGGCCCGAAAGTCCCTTTCTCTGGTCTGCTCTGGGAGCAATGCTTTATTCTTAGAAACCCAGCTCTGGCTGGGGCCCCCGGCTTTGTGGCTGGGGGTCTGCAGACCTGGGTTCTCATCCCAGCTCTGCCACTTCCTTGGACTGAGGCCCTTGCCAAGTTCCTTCCCTGTCTGGACCTGTTCCCCATCTGCCATGCGGGGTGATCATCTCCCACCTGCTACCTCAGAGAGATCATGAAAATTGAGTCCTGAAAGGTCAGAGCTGGAAAGTCCCCAAGGGCTCCTCTGGTCCGATGTCTTCTTATGGATGAGGAGACCGCGGCCCGAGAGGGAAAGAGATCGCTCACATGAGCAATCACAAGGGATCTCACGTAGCAGCGGCATTTGAGATTCGGGGGAGAGCACTGGATTGGGAGTCTTGTCTGCAGCGGGATCCTGGTCGAGTCAAGCAGCCTTTCTGAGCCTTTTTCTGCCACAGGAGACCAAGCCTTATCTCCCAGGGTTCTTGTGGGGCTCACCTAAAATGATGCATGTGGGGGTGCCTTGCAAACTGTCATGTGCTTGACCGTGGAGCCGGACCGGAATACAGACCTCATGGGGCCTGCTCTTTGCTGCCCCCCGTACCCGAGACTCCACGTACAGGGAGGGAGGGAGGGCTTCTCCTGCTTTTCTCCAGCCTCTTGGGTGAGAGGTGACAACTCTCTTTTCCTTGATTCCACTGAGTCACTGGAGGCTGTGCTGCTGGAGGGGCTGGATGTGAAGAAGTCACCTTACCCACGTCAATAGCCAGAGATGTTTATCACCACCGCCACCCAGCCCATAGCTTATTTTACCCACCGATGCCACCTTTCCTGCAGGCTCCCAGGGCCCTCCCAGGACCCTGGAGCCCAAACAGCCTTGGTGGTGCGGGTTGGAGGAGTGAAGAGGCAGGACCAGCCCCCTCCACACCAGACCTCCCCGATGTCACCTGGCTCAGGCCGCCCAGGCCTTGGGCTTCAGGAGAGGGGGCCTCAGTGCAGGGAGCCCCGGCTGGTGGCGCTGGCAGAGGAGTTGGAGATGAGCCCATCCAGGGGGCAGAGCTGGGGTCCGCGGGTCTGAAGGAGAGCTGGAAACCCCCAGACCACATACCGGCTTGTGGTGATGTGTGTAGTTGTGTGCCTGTGCGGTTGTGCATTATGTGTGACTGCGTGTGTGAGCGTCTACCCTTCCTGAGGGAGGTGTCCAGATCTCACTACATTTTCAAAGCAAAACTTACAAGTTCAGGATCAGTGTGCTTCCCCCATGTTCCCATTTTGCAAATGAAGAAACTGAGGCACAGAGCGATGAAGTGACTCACAGCCCTTACAGGCAGGACGAAGTGGGGTAGCTGGTGCTCCAATTATGACCTCCTTTTTTTTTTTTTTTGGCTTAAAAATAGGCCCTGAGAAGTTGAAAGGAAATCTCCATCCCATAACTCCCTGTCCGAGGACTTTGAGGGTGTCTGGGGCTGGGGGAGATTGGGCTTTACCCAGGGAAGTGGAAGGTTAGGTTAGATCCCTGCACCAATCCCCAGAGCTCTTACCATGACCATGACCACCACCAACACCGCCAGCATCATGGGATCTGCCTTACTTACAGGCCGGACCAGTCTGTCACCACCAAAGTAGAAGCTGGGAGGCCCAGCTCGGGTCTCATCTGGAACCCTGTGGGGCTGGCCCAAGGGTGGGATGAAAACCAGCCTCTGGTTCTAAGGTGGGTAGGGTCTTCTGAGCTGAAAGTGAGCTCAACTGACCTGACCCTCATAGAAGATCCCCTTAAAGATCCGGAAGACGTGTAAGCCCTTACCCAATGGAGATTGGGAAAACGTATGCGTTGTCCCTTCCATCTTTCTACAAATGTGCATTTGTTATTACTTTAGCTGGCACCTCTCCAGCACCGATGGAACACGGTTCTAAGTGCTTTGGAGACAACGAACTAATTTAGCCCTTGCAGCACCTCGGAGACAGGTCATGTTATTCTCCCCATCTGATAGTTGGGGAAACAAAAGCACAGAAGTCAAATAACTTGTCCAAGGTCCCACACTTAGTAAGTGGCTGGGTCAAGATTAGAACCCGTAGCCTAGTAAATGGATAGGCAAAGATTGGAACCCATTGCACTACGTGGTCGGATTGGAGGAGTTTGGAGGAGCCCCAGGGGAACCCCAGAGGCACAACCCCTGCAAATGATTGTGAGCTCTTGGAAGGCATGGGCTGTATCATTTCCACTGCTGTGTTCTCAGGGCCTAGCACCGGGCCTGGTACACAGAAGGAGCTCAATAAATGTTGGCTGAGTAAATGAATCAGCTGATGACACTGGCCTGAGCCACACTTGAGGACAATCCAACTGAAGTCATAGTTCTTCTTCCAGCCAACAGGGGGCAGCATGTATAATAAGGTGAGACCTCTAGCAGCCAGGAAGAAGGAATTAGGAGAAAAAGGAGGAAATACTTTGTGGCAGGCATGAACAGTTATCGATTAAAAACAACTTGAAATAAGCCCGGGCTCCCACCATGATAGGGTAGCATGACTGGTGTTCTTAATCTGACAACTAAAGGGTTGGAGATCCAGAGGTGGGGAGGTTCTTGCCCAAGGTCACACAAGTGAGTAGCAGGGCCAGGCATGGCATCCAGGTCTCCTGGGCTCTTTCCTCACCAGAGTGGTATAAATAGCTGAAAGGTTAGAATATGGACCAGACCGCCCCTTGTCTGCCAGGACAAGGTGGGCCCTGAAATGGCAGGTGTTACAAGTTACCCTTTGTGCACATAGCCAGGTTGCCCCCTGGCGGCTATAACCGGCAGGTACCCGGAACCACAGTCAAGATTTTGTCAGTGTATCAGCCAATGGGATGCATTGCTTCCTTACTAGTCCCAGTTTGGCCTCTGGCTGTTGGAAAGACAAAGGACCAAGAGGATCAGGTTCCAGTCCCTCCCAGGACATGCAGTCCAATGGATGAGGCAGGATGGCCCCTGGAACAGGACAGAGAGCCGGTGTGCCTGGGCCCTAAGGACCACAGCCGGTGGCCGCCCTGTCCATCTGTACCTTGTTCAGCACTGTGGATGCCCCATATCTCTCAGGCTCACGTCATTCTGTGGGGCAGCTACTCAGACTTTCCCCATTGGCTGTTAGGAAACTGAGGCTCAGAAATGAGTCATAATTTTGCTCAAAGTCACCTAGTTAGGAAATGAAGGAGCTGGGAATTGAACCCCAATCTAGCAGATTCCGAGTCTGGGCTTGTTCAACTGCCCCGTGTGATCACTGCTGCAGCTCTGAGCGAGCGGGGTCAGCTTGGTCCTGGAAGGCTGTGGGGAAGGGGGCTGCACCATGTCAAAGGCCAAGCCAGCTCCTTATGGTGACATCACCCACTGATGATGATGACAGCCCCCACGCAGCAAATACCATCTAGTCGGTCTTCGGTGCTGCATGCGGTGGTTTAAGTACTTCCCATAGGGTCGTTTAGTTGCTCGCCCACTTAGCAAATATTCATCAAACGTCTCCTTTGCTCCTATGTTTTAGGTGGGGGGGGGGGTCACAACAGTGAACAAAACGGAGTTTCCTGCCTTCCTGAAACTTGTATTCTGGACAAAGGAGACAGATCATGAGCCAAACAAGTAATTCACATACTAGTGTGCCAAGTGGTGATGAGTTTTGGAGAAAAAGTAGGAAAGAGGGATGGAGAGAATTTTTTTTTGGTGGGTGGGGGGTTTTAAATGGTGTGGTCAGAGAAGGTTCCCCTGAGATAATGTCGAGCAGTAAACTGAAGGAGAAGGAAGCGAGCCACATGGTGTCTGAGGGAAGAGTGTTCCAGGCAGAGGGAAGAGAGAGTGCAAAGGCTCTGAGGCAACTGTCTCATTGATTCTTCTCAGTCAACCTTGAGTTAGAACTACCATTGTCCCCATTTCATTGATCCTCCAGGCTAGGAGCTTTCCGTGTCTGGTAGGGAAGAGACAGGGCAGATGGAGAAACTGAGGCCCAGAAAGCTCATGGCCAAATTCACCTATGAGACCCCCCATTAGAGTAAAGGGGTTCTCCTCCTTAGAGGGACTTGTACCTCAACCCCCTGCCAGGCAGGCTGGCGGAGGAACATCGGTGACTAATCTTAGCCTGACCAGCCACTGCCCAGGAACCAGAGGTCAGTCTGTGGTTGGGGTCAGAGGTCAGCCTTAGTCTAAGGTTTGTGGCTGGCTCTGGGGTCAGTCTGTGGCTGGAATCAAAAGCCAGTCTGTGGCCAAGTCAAGAGCCTGTGTACGATTTGGTTCAGGGGTCGGTCTGGTCTGCGACCAGGAAGAGCAACCAGCCTGTGTTCAAATCAGGACGCTGCCTGTCATTAGGGTCAAAGGCCAGATGGGCCAAGCCAAGGTCAGACCTCAGTCATGGCCAGAGTTGGGGGTGTATGTCTTTGCAATAAAGACTGCCAGCTAAGCTGCATCGGGCCCAACTATGACCTCAGAGCCAGGCCAGGACAAATCATCAGGTGTCCTAACCACTGAGCGTCAGCCACGTGTGAGGGGGCGGGCAGGGCACGGACAGCATAGGCCACAGCCGCACACACGCTGTGTGCTCAGGAACCATGAGTTGCCCGCAGGTTTTCTCCTGTGACTCCCACAGCAGTCCCGGAAAGGGCATTCTGCCCACTTTACAGATGAGGAGACTGAGGTCTAGAGAAATTATCTAGGCCTAATAAACTAATCAGCCAACAAACAAACAAGCCTCTCTAGAGTCTCAAACTCAGTCACACGATAAAGACCAGGATCCAAGAGGCCTTGATTCCTACTTGAGGCTCATGTTTTCCTTTTTATGCCCAGCCACCTCCCCACAGGGCCAAGCAGACTGCTGGACGGAGGGGACAAACCTGTTCTTTCCCTCCGTCCCCCATGTCAGCCTTAAAAAATCGGGGCAACCCAGCCCAACGCTCCCCATGTTTCCAACAGCCTGGGGGACTGAGTTGATCTAGCACCCACCTACTCCCATTCAACAGATGTAGAAACTGAGCCCAGAGGGGGTCAGGATTGCCCAATGTCATACTAAAGTTGAGGCCACAGCAAGAACCAAAGCACAACACTCCTTTTTTAAAAAATTTCTTTTTTAATGTTCTTATTTTATTTTTTCAGAAGCAGAGTGCAAGCGGGGGAGGGGCAGAGAGAAACACAGAATCCAAAGCAGGCTCCAGGCTCTGAGCTGTCAGCCAGGAGCCTGATGTGGGGCTCGAACTCACAAATGTGAGATCACGACCTGAGCCAAAGTCAGACACTCAACCAACTGAGCCACCCAGACTCCCGCAAAGCACAACACTCCTGACCCATAGTCTCCCGGTCTGAGCCTAGAGATAGGCCCCCACCTGCTCAGCCACTGCTTGAGGCGGGTGGGGGGGGGAGAGTTTCGAGGGAGCCAAGGCCCTGTGGGGAGGCGACTGGACGTAAAACGGAAAACAAAACCTCAAGTGGGAATCAGGGGCTGTTGGTTCTGGTCCTTATTGACTGACTCAGTTGAAGACTCAAGAGAGGCCTGTTTGTTCGCTGATTTGTTTATTCAACAAATGCCTTCCTGGGTAACTCCTCTAGACCTCAGTCTCCTCACCTGTAAAGTGGGCAGAATGCCCTTCCCAGGACTGCTGTGGGAGTCACAGGAGAAAACCGGTGGGCAACTCATGGCTCCTGAGCACTCAGTGTGTGTGCGTGGCTGTGGCAGATGCCGTCTGTGCCCCGCCCACCCACTCACACTCGCCCGTCTCCACACAAGCCAGCTGGGCACGTTCCAGACGTGGCACCTGCAACCCCCACCTGACAGCTCTCCCTGGCCACAGGTGTGGGCCAAGCCAGAGTGCCCAGGAGTTGGCACTTGCCAGGAAGGGGTGCTCAGCCAAGGACTGGCAGGAGCTGGGGAATAAATCTGGAATGATCTGGAATGATCTGGAGGGTCAGCTGGATGGACTTGAGGGCTCTGCCTGTCCCCTTCCCACAGCAGTAACTTACTCGAGGTCACACACCTGGCACTTCCCGCCGTCTCACTTCCCCAATCCCCTGCAGGAGCTCCCTGGGGTCCTGGCTCAAATGGATGGCCCACAACTCACACCCCAGTGTTAGAGTCTGCCTTTGAAATTTTCTTTTTAACTTTTTTTTTTGAGAGAGAGAGAGTGAGAGAGAGAGAGAGCAAATGAGGGAGGGACAGATAGAGAGAGAGAGAGACACAGAGTCTGAACTGGGGTCCAGGCTCCGAGCTGTCAACACAGAGCCCGATGCGGGGCTCGAACCTTCGAACCGTGAGATCATGACCTGAGCCAAGGTCGGACGCCCAACCGACTGAGCCACCCAGGCACCCCTAGAGTCTGCCTTTGGATCAGCCCAGCCCAAGGCACGAGTACCTCATATACCTCGTTTCATTCAGTCTTTGCAACAACCCTGAGAGGTAGGTCTCACTGCCCCATTCCACAGAACCAAGATTCAGAATGTTGAAGACGGGGGGTCACGCAGCAAGTAAATGGCAGATCCAGGATTCCTTTCCAGGACTGTCTGTCTCCAGAGCCAACACCCCCGACTATGATGTTATGCAGCCCCCCTCAGGGACCTCCCTGAGAGTGGAAGCAGAAGCCAGGACTGAGTGTGGAAGGAGGCAAGTGCTGGTGACAGTGTTGTCATATGGGCAACGAACGGTCTCTCAGCAAGCTAAGAATGCTTCGATGGGGACATGAGACTTGACCTGCGTGTTGACGGATGCATAGTTGTCCAGGTGGTGAAAGGAGAATACCCTCCAGGCAGAAGGAAGAGCATGTATAAAGGCTCAGAGGCACGTGAGTGGATGTCATGTCTACCCAATGTTGAAAGGCAATGGGGCCACATGCAATGTGATGCATTCAGGGGAGTGGTGGGAACCTTTGCTGAAGTGTTGGGCGATGCATGACAGGGGGTGACCTGGGGGCCATGGGGCTCAGGAGGCACTGGAAGGCCAGCAGAGGCTTGAGTCAGGAGCACGATGTGGTCGGATGGGGTGGCCCTGGTGGCAATGTGGAGGGGATAGTGCTTGATGCATAGCATAGGTTCAACACATGTGTGTTAAGTCTTAGCTACTAATCCTTTATTTTATGATTTGAGCTTTTGCATATCGTCCTGAAAGCCTTTACCCCAACGTAACGAACAAGTATTCTCTTCTAAAAAGTTCAAATTCTGGGCACCTGGGTGGCTCAGTTGGTTGGGTGTTCCACTCTTGATTTTCGCTCAGGTCGTGATGCCAGGGTCATGGAATTAAACCTCACATCCTCCTGAGCACGAAGCTTGTTTAAGATTCTCTCTCTCCCTCTCTCTTTGCACCTCTTCCCTGCTCACTTGAACTCTCTCTGTCTCTCAAAAATAAATACATAAATTTTAAAAAATGAAAATAAAAAAATAAAAATTTTGTTCTTTCTCATGTACAGCTTTAAATCATCTGAAATTTATGTTGATGTTCGGTGTGAGGTAGGGATCTCATCTGACCTCTTCTATCTGGGTAACCAGTTGACCTAGCACCATTTCTTTAATCACTAGGTCGCTCTATAAATGCTGATTTCTGCCGTATGCTATGTCCCATTTATAAGTGGATATATTTATGGGCTCTTTCTTTCACCATGTTACCACTCTCCCTTAATTACTATTGCTTTATAATAAGTCATGGTATCTGAAAAGGCAAATTCTTTATTCTTCAAAATTGGGTTGGTGTATTAGTTTCCTATTGCTGATGTAACAAGCTACCATAAATGTAGTGTCTGTAAACAACACAAATTTCTTCTCCTATGGTTCTGGAGGTCAGAAGTCTGGAATCGGTTTCACTGGGCCAAAGTCAAGATGGCAGCAAGGCTGTGTTCCTTCCTGGAGGTTCTGAAGGAGAATCCATTTCCTCGTCTTTTTTGGAGTCTAGTGGCCACCTGTGTTCCTTGACCTTGAACATCTTTCTCCATCTTTATGTGCGCCACCCCTCTCCAACTGTGGGCCTCTGAAACTAGAAGACAGGTTCTCTGCTTCCCAAGTACCAAGGTGAGACAGGCATAGGGTTCAGGTTAGAGACATTCCCACTCAAAAAGGGGAGAAAATGAAAGAAGAAAAAGCAGTCACCAGTCCAGAGCAATTTCAAAATCCAACAGGGCAAACCCCACTATGTTTCAAGGCCTGGGAAAAGGTGTCTGTGGTTTGAGGTCTGCACTCCATATACAAAACAACACAACTACAAAACTGCCAACCTTCCCTCACACCATATATAAATGTAAACTCAAAATGAATTATAGACCTAAACAAGCACTATATTAAGTGAAAAGGCCAGACACAAAAGAGCACGTAGTGTACAATTGAACATATATGAGATTCTAGGAAAAACCCAAGTTACGGTGACGGAAAGCAGACCAATGATTGCCAATGGCCAGGGAGTGGGGGGAAGGGTCTGCCTGACCACAAAGAATGTGAGGCACACTTTGGGGGGTGATGGAACGTTCTGTGTCTTCATTGTGGTGGTGGTTTACAATTGTGAAAAGAAGTAAAGACGGAAAGAAAGAAGGGAACAGGGGAGGGAGAGAAGGAGGGAGACAGCGAGGGAGGAAGGGGTAAATGAAGGAAGGAAGAGTCAAGTCTAGCAGGCCTGGGGTGGGAGGTGGCCTCTGTCAGCCTGGAGGGTCCTGCGGAGGCAGACCTCAGGCTGCTAGACCCCCGGACAGGTCTACTGGAGTTCCGGCCCCCGGACCTCTGGGGAAAGCATCTCCTGCCCCCACCTTTCCAGAACAGAAAAGCGATCAGAACACCTGGATTTCTCCCACCAGGCCATCGTGCCCCTCAGCAAGCCCTTCCCTCCTTGCTGTGCCTGGTGCCTGGGTGTCCTCTTGAGGGCAGGGATTTTAGGCTGTTCCGCTTACTCCCATGCCTAACTCAAACAGTATCTGGTGTGCGTAGTACATTCTCGATCAGTGCAAGCCGCTCGTGTTATGCTCATCGTGTCCCTAAGCCAACTAAGGGTAGTGAGCATGTCCCAGGTCCCGCAGCAGAGGGGAGAACCACAGTCTGGCCTCATACCATTTGGCCCTGACGTCCAACTGTTTAATTAGCACACGAACTGCCCCCAGGGGGGTCCCCCCCACCCCCCCGGGGCTGAGTTCAGGCCTCCACCTACAGAGACAGGCCCTCCGGTGGACGCTCACCCACGTCAGCCTCGGTCTCGCAGCAGCCTCTGTCCACCCCAGGATAGGCCTCTAGCTGGTCCTCATTTCCCCTCAAAGCAGGTATCGAAGTACAAAGTACTCCAGGCTCTGGAGTCCACCAGCCTGAGTTCAAACGCTGGCTCTGCCGTTGCCTGTGTGACCTTGGGTAGGGTACACAGCCCATGCCTCAGTTTCCTCTCCTGTAAAGTAGGGACAGTGGGATTGCGGACTCCAAGAGTTGTGATGATCCAATAAGCGAACCTGAGGAAGATGCTCGGAGCAGAGCATAGGTCTAGAGAATATTGGCCCTTGCGATCGTTGGAGCTGCTTCCGAAGGCCCCACCCCCTACCCCGGTGACCGTGACCTGCAGGGCTGAGCAGAGACTAACTGCTTTCCTAGAAGGGCCGGCCCAACCCCTCCGGCCCCATCTCAGAGCCCTGCCCACCAGGGGGCCGTGGCCAGGCCCTCAATCAATAGGCCCAGCTGATTGTGGCGTTGGGGTCTCAACCACCAGCCTCGGGAGTCCGGCTGGCCCAGACCACAGTGAGCCAGGTTCCCAGGCACCCTAGAGCTGCTGCCCAGGGTCCAGACTGGTCTCACCACACCTTGCCAATGGGGACCCCGAAGCTTCCTTGTGCCTAAGAGCTTTGTCTTCGGGGAGGTCAGTTTCACCACGCAGTTCATTTCACAAATGGGGACGCTGAGGCTCAAGGAAGTAACCAGTCTGTCCTAGAGGCTTCTTGAAGGAGCCCAAGTCCAGGTTCAAGAAAAAATTAGTTTCTTCCCAGCCCCAAGGTGAGCAAAGACCTTGTCCCACGCCCTCCCCCACAGGCCCTTTGTTCACCTGGAAGTCAGTGTGGGGACTAATTTTTTTCACTTCCTGTTTTTCAAGCCTAACCCTGGACCTTCCCTGGAGAATGTCGGCCTCCACCACTAGCCCGGATCTGCTCTGCTCTGCCCAGCCCCTGCCATGGTGCCAGGGGGTATTTATAGAAACCTTTGCCCAGGTTGGTCATCGTTCAGGGCAGTAGCATCTCAGTGAACTCTCCACGCCCTGAAGATTCTTTGGAGAAGGGGCTGCTGAGCCCCTCTGCCCGGGCTGGAGCAGGGGCTGTGAACATCGCAGCCTCAGTCCAGAGCAAGGATGGCCTCACCCTCTCATCCAGCTGCTTCCTGCACACCCGCTCCTGTGCACACCCCCACACCGCGTCCAGGGAGGCCGGCGGTGCCCAGACCCAAACCCCCGGCAGCGCGGGCTTCCTGGGGGAGGCAATGTGTACTGGGCACGGGCTCTTTTGAGGACATTTTCAAAGTCCTCATCCATTCTCCTCCCAGCGTGAAAAACTCTGTCATCCCAGCCTAGCCCTCTGTGTGGCCATGCATTTCTGAGCTCCTGAACCCATAATACCAATGTGAATAAGGGCATGGGGGGGACAGTTGCTATCTACTCAACCCCTAATAAATGTCAGGTGCTGCACTAAAGCATCATGGCATTTTAATCCCAAACAAGCCTATGAGAGAGGTACTGTGATTATCCCCATTTTGGAGACAATGGAGATTGCGGCTCAGAAAGGTTAAGGGACTAACCCAATGTCACCCAGCTAGAAAGTGGAGGGGCCAGGATCAGAACCCACTTTCTATAAGACATTGCCCCCCCCCCATACCCTCCACACTCCCTGCTGGACCATCTCTGACGTTTCCCTGGACACAGCCCATCGTACCCCAGGGAGACACTGTCCTGAGCAGCAAAGTGGCCGCACTAGACCAGACACGTGGCAGGAGCGTGTTCTACCATCGCTCCACCCAGCCCCGCGAGCCCCTCCTCACTCCCCTTGCCCTGCTCAGACCAGGACTCCTCAGGCCTAGAGTAGGGCTATTCGGGTCCCCTCTTGACCCTCCCATCCCCGGCACCCACCCCGCCATTCAGAGCTGGGCCGTCAGCCCAACGCTCCCCTCGAGATTCCCTTTGCTTCCAACTCCCCAGGCCACCAGTAGATCTATTACTCATCTCATTTCTATTATTCATTTATTCAGTGGGTTTAGGGGCAATCAGGAGGCCCTAGGGACTCAGGAGTGACCAGATCGGCCGAGGGCCAGGCCCAGCCTCTGTGTGGACACTAATGCCTTATCACAGCTCTGGAAGGGTCAGCATCATGGAGGCCTCAGGCTGCTGCTGCATGTGGCTGCTGTGGTCAGTGCTGGGGCAGGAGCCAGTGTCTGAGGCCAAGCCTGACTAACCCTGGCACCAGCCCCCGCTTGCCAGAGACGGCTGGGAGGAGAGAAAGAACTGGGAGCAGGTAGGCCTGTCGGGGGTCCCCTGGTTATGCAGCAACCACAGGGACAGGAGCCTTCGCCTTGTCCCCCAATCCCCCCACATCCACATGGTTTCCTTTCATCCCTCATTTACTAGCCCCTAGGTGGTGGAGGCAAGCAGAAGGGGCAGCAGAAGGACCCCAGGTATGAAGTTCAAATCTGAACAGGCAGACCCAAGCATCCCTCCCCCAATTACCGTGACTGTCACTGAAGCCCATGGGCACCCATGCTCCTCCTTGCTGCCTATTTGCCACTCGTCACCCTTCTGGAAGTCTCCGTGACTGCTCCCTTCACCCTCTCCCTGTAATTTCTTGCTCCTCCTCAGAGGTGAGCCCTGTTACCCGCTCGATATCTACTCTTCAGATCCTTTTCTGTGCATTTAAAAAAAAAAATCTACATAGAGGGGCGCCTGGGTGACTCAGTCGGTTAAGCATCCGCCTTCGGATTAGGTCACGATCTCGCAGTTCGCAAGTTTGAGCCCCACATGGGGCTCTGTGCTCTCAGCCCGAAGTCCACTTCAGATCCTCTGTCTCCCTCTCTCTCTGCCCCTCCCCTGCACGTGCGCGCACGCACACACACACACACACACACACACACGCTCTCTCTCAAAAATAAATAAACATTAAAAAAACTACATAGATATTTTTCGGTCTTCACGTGCAAGGTTTACTTTACATAAATAGGACCCTACTACAGCTAGTTTTCTCTAAATTGCCCTCTTTTTAAAGTAGTGTGAATGTTTTCCGTATTTGTATATACAGATCCGTCATAATTACTAACCAATGCAGATTTTGTACTGAACACAAAACAAAACAGAAAGGCTAAATCATCCGTATGCGATAGCTTTATTCTTTTCTTAGCTGCCTAAGAAGTAAAAGCCCCCAATACGGTGTGTGTCTTTCGTATTCTTTTCCTAAGATTATCGAGACAGAACTGTATAGAAGGTCTACCCTCATCCACCCGCTTTTCCATTTAGCGGTCTGAATGCATCTTGATGTTCCCTGATTCTGTTCCACCGCTGAATCTTACTCCATTGCCTGGACATACCGAACCCACCCACCATCCCCCCTCTGATGGACCTTTCAGTTAGTGCCAGGCCTTTGCCATTGCTCAAATGAACAGCCTTCTAAATATGTCCCTGTGCCTGCCTCCTGAGGGCCCACCCATACTCATCACCCTGCCTCCTCTGGGCACACAACTGTTAGCTTGCCAGGCACTCACCAAGCCTCCAGGGGCTAAAAATAAACAGATGGGCTCCTCTGCCCGCATTTAGCAAGACGTTCCAGAATTGCATTGCCCACAGTGACCACAGCCCTAGTTTGGGGTGAGACTGAGAAGCGGCCTCCATACTGTTCCTCCCACATCCCCTTACCCCGGCCAGACTCGCCATTCTTCCTCTGGCAGTGTGGACACCTGGGACAGGCCCCCTCTGTAGCCCTGGCAGGTCTCAAGGGCCAGTTGGAGAAGGGGGCTCCCAGGCATGGTCTCTGGGGCACCAACGGCCACTCCGCTGCTTTTCTGTCCGGTTGTGAAGCTAAAAAGCTCTAAAATTGAAGCAGGAAAACTGGATCCACTATTGATCCTTGTCACTTGGGTGGCTTTTGTGACCCACATTAGCCACAACCCAGGCAACAGCCACTGCCCTCAAAACAAGGAGTATGTGTGGTGGGGGGCGGGAGGGGGGAGGTGTAAAGCCACGAAGATAAACGCAGAGGGGTGGGGGCCCAGGTAGGACGACAGGTGACCTCTCCTTCGCCCCCAGAAAACTTTGCAGGGAAAAGATCACCCAGCAGGCAAAAAGCAGTCAGAAGAGGGCAGCTGTGGGAAACCCCTGGGACCTTTGTTCCCACGGGATGTGGCGAAATGACCTCAGGCCATTTTTGTGCCTTGTCTACTGTCCTGGCAACCAGCCTACTGTGTGTAGGGCCAGGGTACTCCTTAAAGCGTACAATATTTTAACCATGTTAAAGCTCATGTTCTAGAAACAGAATCCTGGATGGTCAAGGCCAGGGCTGTGGAGAGTAAACAGACCAACAGCAGTCAAGCTGGCTCTGAGAAATAGATTCCGGAGTCACCCTGGAGAGTCTGATTCGGCGGGTCTGGGGTGGAGCCTCAGCACGTGTATCCAGAAAAAGTTTTCATGCTCATGACCTTGAATTTCTAACCTAATTGTGTTCTCTGGAGTCTTGGGAATGGCAGAGGCTCTCCCGCAGGGGTGAGGGGACAGGGGCGGGACCCCAGGCTTTTTATCTCTTCAACTGGGGTGAGGTCATTCTTATCTATGCTGTGTACCGTATCTCCCTTGGTGGAAGACATCTTCAATTGATTTTAAGACATACCATGGTTTTATGTACCTCAAGGAAAAGTCTTGCCAGCTAAACTAAGACAAACAATAGGTTACAAAATTCATCTCAATTTCAGGGATGTTAAAGGTGAAATGTGCATTCTAGAAGCAAGAGGGGTATTGTGGTCTTGCCCTTCGGGGACATCCTACAACTCTTAGGGAAGTCTTTTCACCTCTTACAGGACCCCAAGGTCCTCTGGCCTTGACCCACACCTCCAGCCACCTCCCCAAACCACTTTCCTCTTCTCTGTGTTCTTGCTCTTTGGCCATCTTTCTTCAGGCACTTGTATCCAACTTGTTCCCTCCCACCACAGGGCCTTTGCACAGGCTGTGTTCACTTCCCTTTCCTTCTTAACCTGCTCCTGGCTGAAAAACACAACCCAGCTGCCACTTCCTTCGGAAGGCCTTTCCTGACCAACTTTCTTGGGTCACACCCCCACGCCACCACCATTATACTATTTCGTGTCATGTTCATAATGCTGGTCTCACCTTCAGCCTCACCTTGTTGTGTGTGATTAGGAGGTGAATGTTGGAATTCCCTGACTGACTGTAAACCCCATGCGAGTCGGGACTGTTTTGACTTACTGTTGAATCCTTTGCATCTAACACTGTGCCTGGCACATGGCAGGGACACTGCAATCTCCACATGCTGCCACCTGTCCCCTCCAATACACGGCCCCAGGTTTCAGTGCCTTGAGAGAGAGGCCATCCTGCCCCATGCCGGCCTCGCTGCCTCGGTCGTAGGGGTGCAGGGATGACCGCTGATGTAGATGACCCCACACGACGGTTGCCCTCTCCCCTGCACCCTGGCTTCTGCACTTGGCCCGGCCTGTTTGCTCAGCTGCCCCACGGAGCTCAGTTCTGCTTTCCTGCTCCTCCCCACCCACCTCCGCCTGCCATTCACTCGGGAAACCAAACCAGAGACAAAGGAGAGGGGCGAAGGCCACCTGCCAGTGTGTCCACCAAGCTGGCAAGAGAAGGAGGCACTGAGGACCTGACCGAGGAGAGAGAGTTCTGGAAAAAAAAGTATTATCAAGAGTCTAGGAGTCAAGTTTCTGAGTTCGAATCATCGCCCAACACAGGCAAGTTCCTTCCATTTCTCTGTGCCTCAGTTTCTTCATCTGTAAAATGGGGACAACAAGAACAGCTTCGAAGGGTGGTTTTGAGCAACACACAGGCAATGGACTTGATTGAGTGCGTCTTCAATAAGCATCATGGCAGGGAGGTGCTTAGCACATACTTCACGCTGAAGGATTGCTGCCCTTATCCCCCAGCCCAGCGGCCACGGTCTTGTCCCTGGGGCCTGCTGAGCCCTCATCGACCTGGCTGCCCATATTGATCTGACCAGGGCCCCCTCGGGAGCCCTTTCTGCGTGGACCAGCCACCCTCTGCCCCTGGGTGGCTGCCCTTTGCCAAGTTCATGGTCTGGAGCAGCCGGCCAGCTGGGCCTCCTGCTAATGAGCCTCTTGCCCTGCCCGGGTCAGCTCCCCATAGTCTCCATCAATCCCTGACCTTCCCAGGGAAGCTCCTTCTTCCACTCCTGCCTCTCTGTGGCTGCTGCTCACACTGTGCTCTCCTTGTTCCTGGCTGGACTGCACCTGCAGGCCTTGAACCCTAGCTGCTGCCCCTTTGACATGTGTGTTTCAGGGCCAGGGGTGTGGACTGGACTGGACACGTGGTCTGGGTTCAGATCTCAGTTTGGTCCTTTCCTAGCTGATAGGGACTGAAGGTTTGTGTCCCCCCAGCGTATTCATTTGTTGAAGCCCTAATCCCCAGGGTGGCTGTACTGACAGGGCCTCTGAGGAGGTAATCTGGGCTAAACGAGGCCCTAGGTTGGGCCCCGATCCAATAGGATTAGTGCCCTGACGAGAGGAGCTGGTAGCAGGCACAGAGGTCACGTGAGCACACGCGAGGGGGCAGCTGTCTGAAAGCCAAGAGAAGAGGAAGGGACTCACCTCGCTGCCACCCTGACCTTGGACTTCCAGCCTGTGGTATCGTGTGAGAGCAGCCGGGGCCCTCGGCCTGGAGGACCTAGGCTTTTCCTCTTCTCAGATGAGTGCATCCGATCTCCCCCTGCCCACGCCCTTAGCACAGACACATTCCTGGCATGTGTGTGCTGTGCCTCAGTTTACTGTCTTCCCAGGAAACCAAGTGCAGAGTCCGTGGTGTGCTAGAAAGATGCTGAGGAACGATGCCTCAGGTTCCTCCATAAGAGAGGTGCCCCGGGCCTCTTCATTCCCCGTGCAAATACCCCTTTCACTAAGTCTCTGACTCTTTGGCGAGAACCTTCTGGCTTTGGCTGTGGGCACCTCTAATCACGATGCTAACAAGTGCTGACGGCTACTGGATACTACTGTGTTGACCTCTCGATGCCTCCTTTAATCCTGCCAACATCCTTCTGAAGGCGCCGCTAAGACAATCCCCATTTAACGGAGGAAGAAACACAGGCTCGGCAAGGTGGGGCGACTGGCGGAAAACGGGACAGGAGTGCGGGCGAGGGTCACTCTCCACCAGCACGCTCCACCCCCTGCAGCCAGGGTGGCCTCTCTCCCAGGTCAGAGCCCTGGCCAGGCACCCGCTTGGGGCACAGCCTAGAATCTTCTGAGAGCCAGGCTTCCTCAAGAGCCAGGCCAGGTAACGGTCTCCGGGGTTGGGATGGCAACGCTGATCCCGCGCAGCGAGCACTTTGCAGTGTCCGTGTACAAGGGTGGGGACAGACGCCCCGCCATCCGCTCCTCCGGGTGAGTCTTGGCCCTTAGAAACGACACTGCCCAACTGCCTGGCAGTGTCTCCTTCTCAGCTTTCATCCGCAACTGGCGGGAGAAGCTGCCTTGGGAGACCCATGGGCTCACACATGGAAGGACGCTGAGGATACCGGCTCGCCTGTCACTTAGCACCCCTCCCCACAGACAGCTGGACTCCCCTGAGGAACTGGGGGGCGTCCTCACATAGGCTTTTCCCCACCGGCACGGATGTAACTGACCGTATCTTCCTTTTTGCCTTGGCTGCTGGGAAGCTCAAAGTCAACTTTGGAACTCAAATTGAGCAACTACCTTGCCCTAATGGGGTTATTCTTCTCTGCGAGCTTGACTGTCTATTTTTATTTCTGTGTTCCTATTTCCTAATGCTGTTTCTACCCAAGCTTCTTTCCTTCTTTCCTCCTTCCTTCCTTCCTTCCTTCCTACCTTCCTTCCTTCCTCCTTCCCTTCTTCCCTCCCTTCTTCTCTCCCTCCTTCCCACTGTCCCTTCCTTCCTTCCTTCCTTCCTTCCTTCCACATCCTGAGCTGGGTCCCTGCCCTAGCAGCTGCTCTAGAGCAGAGAAGATAGACACATGAAACAAAGAATCCTGAATATATTTATGTCATTACAATGGGATGAGCGGGATCAGGTGACAGGAGCACATCCCGGGGGCCCCACCCCATCGGGGCTTGGGGGAGGCTTTCCTAAGGCCATGGCCCTACAGCTGAGGCCTGAGGAGTGAGTGGAAAGGTAAGGCATGAGAGCAGAGGGTGGCTGTCGAGGGACCAGCTCTGGAGGCCCAGAGCACAGGGATCCAGGTCAGAGTGGCTGCAAGGACGGAGGTCAAGGAAGTGGACTGGGCCAGCCTCACAGGGCCTCACAGGCCACACGGATGGGCTTTTGGCTTATCTGGAGCGTGAAGGCTCAGATGATATATGACGTACAATAAGGTACGTGCTTTTGCGATCGATATAAACCTCCTGTTGAAATGAGGGATCTAGACAGGCAAAGCCATGCCAATGAGAATGAGTCTCCTGGATTATCTTCTTCCTTAGGCAGCAACCTTGCCTCCTTCAGGGCCCGATGAGGATGGTGTGTCTGGGTGGGCAGAGGCATGGGAGAAGATCAGATGCCGTGAGGGGTGCGGGTGGGGTCGGAGGGAGGCAGCACTGAGAGGGGAGAGGCAGTCAGGAAAATTCTATGCCGATTCAGCTGTGGATCTGAGCAAGTCCTGTGACCCCCTCTGGGCCTTGGTTTCCCTCTGTCGCTGACACAGGGGCTCTACAGGGACCTGTCCAGTAAACCTTTATGCCTCGATAGCAAAACGCAAAGCTGGTCAGAAGGAGCCCCTTCACGGAGGGCCGCCAAGTCCGAGATCAGGGTCCCCAGGGTCCCGCAGCCATCGCCCAGCCCCTGACCCGCCCTCCCCAGAAGTGGGGCATGGCGACAGAGAGTCGTGGATAAGCCATTAGGGTCTGGGCTGCGTCACAGACTTAATGATGTTGCGTTGCTTTAAAAGCCAGGCTGCAGTCCTGCTCCTGTGCTCCCTGGAGAGAAGCCTGTGCAGATCCCAGCAGGGCCCCGGATGGGCAGCAGTCCTGGGCCCCCCACCAGCCCTGGGGCACAAGTCCTCTCCGCCTGCCCCGGCCCCAGGCCAGATCTCCCCTGCGTCAATACCTCCAGAATCAGCCTTGCTTCCTGTGAGCGGGGCTGTTCTGGCTTGTGACTTCAACGTTGGAACAGGGGAGGGGGTGGCAGAAGGAAGAAGTCCGGAGCCGGCTCTCGCCATAATGTGCTGTGGGACTTTGGGTAGGTCACGTCTACTCTTAAGCCTCACTTTTCCCATCTGAGAAACGAGGGTGTTGATTTGGCCCTCTGATAAGAAGACATCAGGATGGGATGGGACACGCAAGAGATTTATGAGGGGAAATGCCTGGGAAGGGCCACAGGGCGGGAAGGGCCCCCAGACCAGGAAACAGGTCCGACACCCCCACTGTGCTCAGACATTGGGTAGAAGGGGCCTGGGGGACATGGCCTGGATGGTGGTGGATCCAGGGGGGTGGCGCTCAGCCACAGTGCCTGCCCACAGCAGGGCCTCCCGTAGGAGAGCTGAACAACACGTCTCTGTGTCACCACAGTGGGGTCCCTGGGCCTGCCCGGCCGTGCCGTGGGACTACGGCCGAGCGGCTGTGTAAACCGGCAAGTGCTGTCTCCACCGAGGCAGTGCGCCGCTCGTGTCCCAGGAGCCAGCGGAGGCCCAGCCCAGGGGACAGTCCTCCGGAAGGGAAGGCAGCCCCGTCGGCAGCCTGGGAGAACTCCAGGGCCAGGCCGAGCCCCGCGCTGCCCCTCAGGCCGCACCACGAAGGCTGAGCGCAAGCTGAAGTCAGACCCAGGCAGGCTTGGAAGGTCAGGGTGAGGAGCCGGAGGAGGCTGCACTCCGGGGACAGGAGGGGGCCACGGCAAGGCCAGACCACCAGTGGATCCGAGCTGGGAAAGCCTGGGACCTGGTGCTACAGGAGTACCGGTGGCCAGGCCTGGGGCTGGCGCCTCCCACCCCCAGGCCTCTCTGACCAGAGGGTTTTTCCACTCTCAGTTGGGCCTGTCTGGCCCTCCCCTGGAGAGAGCTCTTACTTCCCCATTCCCGGGCGGGCCGGCCAGCATGTGGTGGGAGAGCAGCCCCCAGGCTGGGCTGTGGGACTCACCCTGGTGGCCATGCTCCTTCTGCCAAACCCCAGCCCCGGTTCCCCTTCTGGAAGTCACGGCAGAAAGAAGGCCCGGCTTCCCGAGCGTTCGTCCTTTCTCTAGTGCCTTCATTCCTGGCACACCCTATAACCCTCACTCAGGCCTGGGGGGCGGAGGGACCCAGAGCCCCTGGGCGGCTCCTTGCACCTTCTTCCTCATCACCACACCCCTCTCGGGGGGCCCCGCTGTGGGCCAAGGACCATGCTGCACGCTTTCCTGAGTTAGCTCATTGAATTTCTAGGGCAACCGTGTGAATGATATCCTGGGCAGAGGAAGAAACTGAGGTCAGAGAGGTTCACCCCCTTGTCCAGGGCTGGCCAGGGGTGGAACTAGAATTCAAATCCAGCTCTCTTAGATCCAAAAGGCCACAAGTAAAGAAAAATTATAAAAATTATATTATAAAAATTATATTATATTATATTATTAAAAATATAATTATAAAAATTACAATTGCCCCTCAAATCTTCCCCTTCTTTTTTTTTTATTAAATTTTTTTTAACGTTTATTTATTTTTGAGACAGAGAGAGACAGAGCATGAACGGGGGAGGGTCAGAGAGAGGGAGACACAGAATCTGAAACAGGCTCCAGGCTCTGAGCTGTCAGCACAGAGCCCCACGCGGGGCTCGAACTCACGGACCGCGAGATCATGACCTCAGCCGAAGTCGGCCGCTTAACCGACTGAGCCACCCAGGTGCCTCTCTTCCCCTTCTTGACAGTTCCCAAGTGCATTTCATTTCATCCCCAGACCAAGCTTGGGGAGGATATTATTCCCATTTTGGAGGTGAGAAAACTGAGGCCAGAGCAAAGCAAAAGGCCGAAATTCACACAAGCGGCCGGGGTCAGAGAGGAGAGGACCCGGCCTGGGAAGGGAGAGGAGGGACTCCCAGGTAGAGGCCGGGCTCCTGGCCCACCGCCCTTGACCGTCACAGGCCAGCAACAGAAGGTGGGGTGCCACCACCCCGACCTCTCAACTGCTGCAGCCTGGAAGATACACAGAGCAAGATAAAAAAGCAGGGAGTTTTCCTTGTGATACCCTTGCCTCTCTCTTCTGGTTAGGGACAGACCTGAGCAGGCCAGTCTGTCTAGCAGAGGCCTCCCCACATGGGTCTAGGAGCCAAAACTTGGGGAGGGGCCCTCATGACACCTTTCGAAGGTCCTTCAATATCTTTTCTTTCAAAAAAAAAACAAACCCATGTTTCCTGTGTAATTACAAAAATAACATATGCTCGTTGTGACAGTTTCCTACTCTTGCCTAAGCTGGCTCTCCATCCCACCCCCCATCCTTCCTCTGAGAAGCCCTGTACTCACAGGCAGCGGTTTGGTCTGGAAACTTCCAGCACTTCCAACACTTAGCGAGACATGCCCCGGTTCGTGCTTTCTCTTGTAAATACGGGCCCAGGCACACAGCAGCAAAGTACTCTGTGCAGTTAATACATCGTCTCAATATAAAGCATACAGCAACAGTCTAACCTCGTTCTGTTTAAGCATCGGAGGATTGTTGGATTGTTCTGGAATGTGCACGGCTCTGGTCAGTGGGGAATGACATGGCTCCCTCTTGGTTGTGTTGAGTTAATATCCGTAAGGCACTGAAAACGGCATGGCAGGGGCGCCTGGGTGGCTCAGTCGGTTGAACGTCCGTCCAACTCTTGGTTTTGGCTCAGGTCATGACCTCACGGCTCTGCACTGACAGCGTGGAGCCTGCTTGGGATCCTTTCTCTCTGTCTCTCTCTCTCTCTGTCCCCCTCTCTCTCACTCTCTCTCAAAATAAACAAACTTAAAAAAAAAAAAAAAAAAAACCTGCCTGGCAGGTAGAAAATGCCAACAGATATTTCTAGAAGTGGAACGGCCAGGCCTTGAGATCTGTGCCTTTTTTTAGTTTCGCCAGATTCGGCCACAGAGGCCTGCCCCTTGGAGGCTGCCTGCTCTCGCAGCCCCAAGGACACTGGTACCCCCTACGCAGGGCGGTCCCCTCCTTCCAGAAAGTTGGTCACTAGAATCGCAACCCCCCACCTACACACACACACTGGGTCTCACGCTGCAGTTGAAATGAAGGGCTTTCTCAGCTGTCCCCTGGCAGGGCGGCAGACCCCTGAGCTTCCGGGCCTCGTACCTAACCAGACCACCCTAACCTCGTGCGGACCCTGCCTCCCTCCTTCCGGGGTCATTTTGCCCACTAATAAGCCCCCTGTCCTTACCGTGGTGTAGAGGACACAGCCCCAGCACGAGGGTCAGGGGAGACCCGCCTCAGTTTCAAGGCCATGACTGGGGTGGGCTAAGCCAGCGACACTCGCTCTCAGGTTCCCACAAGCACCCGGTTAGCTCTGGGCACCTTGCCTGCCTCACCCTAGTCCTGGCCCGGCTCTGTTTTCTTCACTTCAAAACGGGACTCCTAAGAGCAGCCTAGAACCTCACGAGCTGACTCTGAGAAGCCAGGGAGGGAGCGGAATATACAGAGGGGTTTCACAAACACTTGAGGGCTAGATTTAGGATTGTTAAGGTGGGTAGGAGGCGGGAGGGGGTGACTCTGGCTACGGTAACTTGGACCCCCAAATCCAGGGCAGCTACCCCAGGAGGGAGGCGTGTGACAGGACACTACATGGACTGAGGGCTGGAGACTCACTGGAACCTGACTCCTTACTACTTTGGAGAATACCCTCTGCCCCTTCCTCTCTGGGGGAACAGCATCCCTTCCGACACAAAGACTTTGCAGCAACCACAGCCCCTGGGTCTCATGTGAGGTTTGAGGCCAAAGGCAGAGAAGTCAGAGAAGACGCTGGTCTCCACCTCTAGCCTCCAGACAGGACCAGAGAGAGAAGGCAGAGCAGCGTCCCGGGCAGGGAGGGGAGACCATGCCCTTTCTCGGGAAGGGGAACCTGCTCACCCTTCTCTGGCCCAATTTTATTTTACTGACTCTTCAAAATAATCCAAGAGCATCAGTATAATCATTAGTCCCATTTTAAGGATGAGGAAACAGGTACAGAACGGAGAAGTGTCTCACCCAAGGGCCTGGCCCGAGAAGCCACCAGAATCTGGGCAGGTAGAGGACTTGCATTTGACCTCCTAGGGAGACAGCTTGGGGTACCCCAAGCCTCCCTACACCCCCCCACCCAGCAGGTGTGCGGAGTTAAGCAGACCCCGCCTCTGGGGCAGTGGGCAGCCCTGGGCGGGCCAGGCTACGGGACCCTCCTCTCCCCGCCTGCACCTGCCTCTCCCTCAGGCCCCTTCCCCCTCCATGGGGATGGTGACAGCTGGGCCCAGCCCCATTAGTACCATTTCGCTAACAGCTCCGAGCTCTGGGGGCGGGGGTGGTACTGATGGGCTCCCCTGGGGCCCAACCCTCTTTGCTACACAGACCCCACCTTTCTAACCACAGAGGCCACAGTCTTCCCTGCCCTTCCACTCTGAGCCCTCGGTCAACCCCTGAGGCCCCCCTGGGGCAGCCAGGCCTCTACCTCAAAGCTGCCCTAATGGGCCTGGCCTTGGGATTAGGGGGGTCAGCTCCAATATCACAACAGTATAAAAAATATAAAAGCCACCACCTAACGAGGGAAGGTTTTCAGTGTGCCCGGCAGTTTCTGGGCATTTACGGACGTGGTAGCTTGTTACCCTCACAGCATTTCTGAAGACATAGCAACTGTACCCATTTGACAGCTTGATAAAACTGAGGCTCTTAGGTGGGGTTCCCCCGGAAGGAGGCCTGGAGACACAGGCCTACCGTGACTGGTTTACTCAGAAGATACCGGGAAACATTGGTGAAGAAGAGGGGAAACGAGGCAGGGAGGGAAGAGAGCCGTGAAAGCCTTAGTCGTCGAGCAAATGACCCCCTGGACAACTGGTGCCGGATTCCCTTGGGAAACTTGGGGGACAGTTTCCCTGAGTCTGTGCCTCAGAATTATCCCAACCAGAGGGTGAAGGAGCTGGGATATTTGTCCACCGACGCCCTAGGCCTCATCGGCAGGGCTGCTCCCGCGGGCACTCCTACTCAGGGCTGGCCACCTGGCCCACGAGCACCTGTCTCTCTCATGCCGCCAGGAAAAGTCCCCAGGCAGAGTCAAAGAGTGTCAGTAAGCATCCCTGAGCGTGAAGGAGTGAGTGCCAAGAGTGCACGACCAGGCATCCACAGTATCTTCTTTGCCAAGGCTCAGAGAGGGATGGCCGCCGGCTCAAGGTCACAGAGTTTGACAGTGACGGAGTCAGGAGACAAGCCTAGGTCTGTCTGACCCCAGATTCCAGTCCCTCGGGTAGGAACCGGACCAGGAGCTCGGAATGGGCCTGTCCCATGCGGGCTCTACAGCTCAGTGCTGCTCTCTGTCCTCCAGGAAGACCCCAAGAGAGGCACCAGCAGGCCCCTCGCTCTTTGAGATCCTTCCTTGCCCCCATCCTGGCTGCCGGGATGTTGAGCTGAGACAGGTTCATTCTGCCAAAGGGAAGCCAGAACGCCCGGGGGGGAAAAGCAGACAGACGTCAAAGCCCAGCCAGGAGGGTGAAGGAGTGGAGTGAATGAATGAATGCAATAAGCCAGCAGCGTCTCAAAGCCCCCAGCCTTGCGTCTTCTCCCACGATTCCGCCCACCGAGCGCCAGAGAAGGACAGCCCTACAGTCACCGCCTGCAGCCCACAGGTGGCAAATGTGTCCCGTCGCCTTAAAGATTGTAAAACTTCACATCAGAACCCGCATTCTCAGCGGTGCCTGCAAAAAACAGAAGCTCTGGCAAAACGGGCCCGCAGTCCTGCTCAGTGCTGGCCGAGGAGTGGCTGTCCCCTGGGACCGGGGCTGGCCTGTCCAGCTCGTCGGTCCCCAGCAGTCTCTCTTGCCTCCCTGACAACCGAAGCCAAGGCCGGTCGCCCCTCTGCAACTTGGGCTGTGGGTTTAATGCCCCCCCCAGGACCCCTGGCAGCATGGGAGTTTGAGAGAAGTATACTGGACGTGGACACCTGGGGCCCCGGGGGTTGACTGTGTGATCTCGAGCAAGTCCCCCCTGCCCCCGCCCAGCCTCCCTGCGCCTCAGTTTCCTCCTTTGTGACCTGAGGGGCCCACAAAGTTCCAGGGTTGCCGAGGAGGCCCAGGGAGCCGCGCAGGCTTTCCTTGGTCCAGACCCACGTCCAGACGTAGAGCAAGCTGCAAAGAGACGCCTTGCTCTTGACTTTCCAAAGGTGCCTGCGGGCACCCCTGACGTGGGTTCCACTGCACATCTGCCAGCAGGGGGCGGTGCCCCCCCCCGAGACAGCTGGCCGACGGTTCAGGGGTTCCACGAGTATGTCCAGCAGGTGGACGACGGGCGGAAGATCCGGACACGGTCTCTGCTTCCAAGACCATCAGTGCCAGAGCGACAGCTGCAGCAGAAAGCAAGCCGCTTGTCACAGAGGAGCCACTTGTCACAGAGAAGCTCTAATACCCGCGGTTGGCTTGGACACGAAGGAAGGGGGGAGGCAGGTGGCGCCCCGGCCGGGCACAGGTGGTGGCCGTGCAGGCGGTAGATTCTTCAAGTGCCTCCTCTTGTGCCTGGCACCATGCTCTGAGTCCAACCGGTCCCCTCCCGAGCAAACGTTGTCATTATCTCTGCGGTTATGACTGCCGCCGCGGTTGACTGAGTGACGGGGTAAGAGCCTGTCTGTGAGCCTCCACCAGCTCCTTCGTGGAATTACCTCCCTGCTAGAGCTTTTGGGAAGCTCTGACGGTAGCGGGTGGATATCGTGAGCTTTTGATGTGCCCAGCCCAGCCTGAGCTCCTGTCCCGGGTGACACGGTGCGCGACAGGGCTCGCAGCCCACACCGCACGCCCCCGACCCCTCACACCCGCGAGGGCACCCACCCCCGTTTCCACACTCACTCACACCCGCCCTCCTCGTCACCCCTGTCACCCTGCGGGTGCACGGCCGGCCCTCTCCCTCCCCGGCCGCACTCCCAGCATGCCCTGCGGCCAGCCCATGGCTCTCAGTCGGGCTGCCTCAAGCCACAGCCCTGCCCTGACTCCCACAGCCAAATCGAGTCAAAGACCAATTAATATTCTGATACCTGTGGCCGGCTGGAGTGATGTAGAGCTGATGATTTCTTTTTCCATTTTACTCCAACTGTGGTTTCATGTTTTTCCCAGCCCTCCTTTGGTCAGTGGTTTTAGGGGCACTAGAGTTCACTTTTGTGGGTAACCTGCACTGTTAGCTGTTGATTTAATTAACTCAGCCTTTCTCTCCCTTGACCAGAACACGGCCAGCCGGGCTGCTTTGCAGACACCCATTTGGACAGCCGACGGCCGGAGGCGTCTGGTGGGAGAGGCGTGTGGTCCCTGGCAGACTCCCGCCAGGCCCCTGGCGATCGCCAGCCACTCCGTGTTTTCTGGAGCATTGCTGAGCCGCTATCTCACGAGGCTCCAAAGAGTTTTGCATCCATTCGACAGGTGGGGAAATGAAGGCTCAGAGACATGAACCCAATTACCCAGGGCCGCAACGCTAGCTCCCAGCCGAGCTGGGCTTGCAAGCCAGCTATGTCTATTTCCATGATGCTCTATCTCGCAGAGACAGTTTATTCCCCCAAAAGGTGTCCCGCTGAAGGAGAGGTGGGGAGAAGGCCGGAAGACACACGGGGGTGCTAAGGAGGGACAGGAGGGAGGGAGAGGTTTTGAGGAAGATGCGAGCTGAAATCACAGACTCCTGGCCTCACTCCGGAGATTCTTCTTTACGGTGGAGCAGACCGGGGTCCTCCATCCTCGGAGAAGTTTCCAGAATCCTAGCACAAACGTCTCAGTGGCCAAGTGAACATTCAGCCCCACATCCAGCCCTCCAAGACTTCCGCCCAGTGGATGCCTCGGGCCACAGAGGACCCGCAGTGGCAGAGAAACCTGGGGCAGGAGGGAGCAGGGGCGACCAGTGCAGACATCCGAGGAGGCTTTCGAGAAAGCTTAGAACCTGGGCATGTGCAAGCAGCTGAGGCCAGGGAGGTGGCGGGAATCGCAGGGACTCCCCCAGCGACCTGGGGCCAGTCCGTCCCCATCTCTGGCCCTCAGAGTGCATGCGGGGTGCTGTCAGTGGGGGGTGGCGGCCGCTCCAGTCTGTGCAGCTGGTGTTCTAGGGAACTCTGGCTGCTGCCTAGAGGAGGGAGGGCTCTGGGCTTGCAGACAGACCCTCCTTTCTTCTCCCCTTCCCACTCCACCTCCTCCAGGAAGCTCCCCACCCCTCACCCAGGCCCATTCCCCAGCTCTCTGTCCGAGACTCTGTGGATTTCTTGGTGTGTGTGTGTGTGTGTGTGTGTGTGTGTGTGTTTTCCACCAGGGTGAATTGTCAATTGATTTGTTATTTATCCCACTGACAACAAAGAGAGTGAAAAGGTAATAATTCTGGGCCCTGGGGTAATTCAATTCCTGTAGCACCGTCAGCTACATTAACTTACTTCCTGGATCTCAATTCAATTAGAGCAACATTCCCCAGCATTAATAAATCAATACTCATGCCATTTGGATATATTTTGAATGTCTTTCATTATACATTGCGGGGCAGGGATGGCTGTTGAATTGGAAGTTAATGGGACAGGACAGGGCAGGTGGGGCTGCCTGGGGAGAAGCTTCCAGCCGTTTGCTCTAATTGCCTCTGCTGCAGAAGAAGGCGTTAGTAAAACAGAGGCCTGGTTAACTGAGCAAGCCCGCCGGAGCTGAGGCGAGTTGCAGCTTGGGTCTGGGTGGGCAGGGCCTCAGTGGCTGAAGGAATCCTGCTCACCCACTCACGTACTCGTTCATTCATGCACCCTTCATCCCTCCTCCCATATGTCCTCTCACACTCCTCCAACCCCTCCTCATCCTCCTCCTATTCTCCCTTCTGTCCCTCCTCCTGCTTTCTCCCATCCCTCCTGTGATCCTTCCTCCTCCTCCTCCCATCCCTCCTCCCACCCTTCCTCCCATCCCCCATCTTCTCTCCATCACTCCTTCCTCTCCTTCTCCCTTCCTCGTCCCATCCCTCCCCATCTTCTTTCCATCCTTCCTCCCATCCCTCCTCCCATCCTTCCTCCCATCCCTCCTCCCATCCCTCCTCCCATCCTTCTTCCCATCCCCCATCTGCTCCCCATCCCTCCCCATCTTCTTTCCATCCTTCCTCCCATCCCTCCTCCCATCCCTCCCCATCTTCTTTCTCTCCTTCTTCCCATCCCTCCTCACACACTTCCTCCCATTTCCCATCTTCTCTTCACCCTCCGCCCACTCCTCCTCCCTCTCCTCCTCCCATCCCTCCCCATCTTCTTTCCATCCTTCCTCCCATCCCTCCTCCCATCCTTCTTCCCATCCTTCCTTCTATCTTTTCTCTTCCTTCCAATTTTCTTTCATCGTTTCATTTTCTATCCATCCAGAACATTTTGAGGAGGGCCTTCTAGGCACTGGTAGGGCTTATATAGGTATATATCATACACGTTCTCCAACCTCAGAGACCCAGACATCTAAACAAATAATTATAACACATTGTTCAAGAGCCACAGCATGAGCAATCAATAACCCTTTTGCCAAAGAAACCAGAGCAGGACTCAGAAATGAGCCAGTGGCAGGAAGGTCTGACTCTGGGGATTGGGGAAGGGTGAGGGAAGGCTCTCTAGAGGAGGTATAGCCTGGGGTAGGTTTTGAAGAATGAGAAGGTTTTGACCAGGTGGCCTTGGAACTTTTTTTTTTTTAAGATTTTATTTTTTTAAGTAATCTCTACCCTAACGTGAATCTCGAACCCACGACCCTGAGATTAAGAGTTGCACATGCCACTGACTGAACCATTCAGGCACCCTTGGCCAAGTGGCCTTAGAGAGATAAGGAACTTCAGAGAGCCCGAGGAAACTGAGGACTGCCGGGAAGGGACTCTCAGTTGTGTGTATGGATTCAAATCCCTAGGAATTTTTTTTATAATGAGTTCCCAGGACCCTCCTCTGGGGAGTCTGACCCAGGAGGTCTGGGTGGAAAGTCAGAAGTCAGAGTCAGTGGCCACAGCACAAAAGGTGCCTGCTGAGTGGAGAGGCTGACCGTGCTGGTTGTGCGGCTGAGCCAGTCCAGCCCTTTCCAAACCTTCTTAGGTCTATGACCACATGTCTCATCTGATAATGTCTGTGTACTCACTTTGGCAAGGAAACCCGGAGGACCAAACAGACAACGGCTGAGCCACAGGTACAGTCTCTGCCTTCCCTGCATGGAGGCAGGGCCTTTGCACTTGCCGTGCCCTCTGTTGGGGCCACTCTGCCATCCATATAGCCATATGGTTGGCTCCTCCCCTTCTGTATTTGTTATCTGTTGCTGTATAACAAATCACCCCAAAATTTAGTGGCTTAAAACAGCTGACATTTCTCATCACGCAGTTTCTGTGGGTCAAGAATCCAGGAGTGGCTGGTTTTGGCTCAGGCTCTCTGAGGAGGTTGAAATCAGAATGACAGCAGGGGCTGCAGTCATCTGAAGGCTCGACTGGGGCTGAAGGACCACTTCTGCGAAGGGGCACTCATTTGGCTGTTGGCGGTAGGACGGCGGTAGGCTTATTAGACGGGCCTCTCCACGGAGCTGCTTGTGCATCCTTCTGACGTGGCCACAGGTGAGCTGAGAGACAGCAAGCGAGCCAGAAGCTACAATGTATTTATAAGCTAGCCAGAAGTCATATGCCATCACTTCTGGCACATTCTACTTGCTAAAAGTAAATCTCCAAGTCCAGCTCACACTCAAAGGGAGGGAAGTAAGCTCCATCTCTTGAAAGGAGGGATGTCAAAGAATTTGCGAACCTACTTCGCATCTTTCTGGGGAGCCTGGGTGGCTCAGTCGGCCAAGCATCCAACGCTTGATTTTGGCTCAGGTCATGATCTCATGGTTTGTGAGTTTGAGCCCCACGTCGAGCTCTGTGCTGACAGGACAGAGACTGCCTGTGATTCTCTCTCTCTCCCTCTCTCTCTCTCTCTCCCCACCCCCCTCTGCCCCTCCCCCACTCACACTCTCTCTCTCTCAAAATAAATAAATTATTAAATAAACTTTAAAGAATGTTTAAAAAACAAAAGAGCTGTGTCTTTCTTCAGGTCTCACTGAGACGCCACCTATCACAGATGCCCCCCCTGGCACACCTGTCTGGAAGAACCCCCCACCTCTCCTCACAGTCTCGCCCCTCCTGCTCTGCCTTGGTTTCCTCCGTGGCCTCTGCCCTCACCGGGCATCCTTTTCTTTTAGCTATTAATCTTGTTTACTGTCCGCCCCTTTCCTCCCCAGGCCAGGCTCCGTGAACTCAGACGCTGTGTCAGTTTGGGTCACGGCTGTACCCCCAGCACTAGGGTAGTACTTGGCACCTAGTACCCAGACCAGCTGATACATAGCTGAGGTGAAGATAAGGAGGAGAGAACAATGCCGACCCTGCCTGGGTCTTCCCTCCCTCTGGAATCCAACCCCAGTTGGGCCCCGTGGGACCCGGAACCTCATCCTGTGCCAGACAGGGGACAGCCTGGTCTGAAGGTCAGTACCGGTCCCGGTTGGGCCACCAGCCTTCGGTGTGCCTCCAGAGGTGTCCTTGGCCCCAGCTGAGCCTCGGTTTCTCCGTCTGATGGGAGCGCGCTGGATTCCTTCTTCCACTTAGCGGGTATGGCCCGAGCACCTACCAGGAGCCGCCCGGTGTCCTGGGCGCCGCACCAACATGGCACCTGCCTTCACGGGGCTGAGCTTCTAGAATAAAACCGCTGAGGGTCCTTCTGGCCTTCCTGTGCTCCTGTTCTGCCCTCTGTCCTCTGGCAGATGCTTCTGTGGCCTGAATTATGTCCCCACAAGTTCATATGTTAAAACCCTAATAACCTTAACGCGATAGGGCCTTTGAGAGGTAATTAGGGTGAGAGGAGATCCGGAGGGTGGGGCCCTCGTGACGGGCTAAGTAACTTTGTGAGAACAGGAACAGAGAGTGATGATTCTCTCTCCCTGCCATGTGAGGACACAGAGGTAGCAGTCTGCAAGCCAGGAAGAGGGCTCTCAATAGAGGTCTAATAGGCTGGCACCTTGATCTTAGACTTCCCAGCCTCTAGAACTGTGAGAAGTAAATATCTGTCACATAAGCCCCCCAGTCTATGGTGTTGTCCCATAGCAGCCCAAGCCAACTAATACAGATGCTTATGGCTGAGTATCTGAGTCTAGAGATTGGGCTGGGGTATTTAAAAGCCCAGATTCTCCTGGGAGAGGGTGGATGGCCACTGGAGGGAGGAGTATCTTTAAAGCCAGTATGAGGAGACTATGGAGAACAAGCTTATGCTCACCTCCGGGCCTTTGCACATGCTATGCTACCTGCCTGGAGCTCTTTTTCCCTTATTCCCCATTCCTATCACTGGCCAGCTCCTCCTCGCCCTTTGGTCTCGGCTTCAATGCCAGCTCCACCCGGAAGACTTCTTTAACCCAGAGGCTGCGTTAGGGCCCTCCGCTGGTTCCCACAGCCCCCTGCATTCTCCACGCTGAGCTGTAAATCATCCTTTGCGATATGCACTTAGCACCTCCCATGAGCACCCTAAGGGCGGGACCCCAAGCTCAAATCCTCACGACGGGGGGGACCCAGCTTCAGCCTGATTAAATTCCTTACCAAGGTCACACAGCTGGTGATTTTCCAAGCTGTGGCATGAACCCAGACCCGTCTGGCTGTCACGTGTGTGCTCCTGGCCTCTCTTTGTTCCGCGCATACATGCTCTGAAGTCTTTCCTCAAACACTCACTCCTGTAATCTGAATCGCTCTGTTCTCATCTCAAACGGAGGAACGGAGGCCCAGAGCTCACCCACATCTGGCCTGCCCCGACCCCAGCCCCGCTGGCTTGGAGGGAAGCTGCTTTGACCCAGTGATACATCAGATCCCTTGCAGGGAGCCCCCGCTGTGTGCCGCGCTGAGCCCCCCACCCGTGTGCCCTCGTTGACTGTGCCCAAACACGGGGGGAGAAAGCTGCTATCCGTCTCGCCCGCTTTCCAGGTGAGAAAACCCAGGCCCAGAGCCGTGAGCTCCCTTATTTACTCTCACTCCGCCAGTAAGTAGCAGAGAAGGCATTTAACCCCTTTTATCCACTGAGTCACAGAGCCGCTTCGGAGTGCTGAGCGGGAGTCAAGGCACCATTCATTCACTCATTCATTCACTCGTTGCATCAATAATAAACACCAGGGACACAGATAAGATGCGAACAGACACATACATAAACGAGGTGATTTCAGAGCCTGAAGGTGAGTGCCTTACAGTGAATGAAGCAGGATGATGTGACGGACAGTGATGGGGGAGGGGACACATCTTCAGACTCGAGGGGTCTCGACCCCGGGCGACGGATGGATCCAGGAGCCAGAAAGAGAAGGGTTGCACTGGGCAGCTGCTTCAGCTGAGGCCTCCAGGGCGACGTCCCTGGAGTGAGAAGGTGGCCTGTCAGTGAGACCAAGCTGGGTTCTGTGACTGTGCCAGGCACCTGGGCCGCTGATGGCTGACTGTCCACCTGGCAGGCACGTACCTCTGCTGCCCCTTGGGTGGTGTCATCCAGGGAGAAAGGACTTGTTCCCGAGGCCAGGGCTCAGGTATGAGGCCTGGGATCGGTGACAGGGGTCTGGGGCCTTTCTGTTACCGTTCCCCGTGTCAGGCCGGGGCCAGACCACGGCATCTCGGGTCCAGGAGAAAGGGCTGCTCAGGGAGGAAGTAGGGATCCAGAGCTGAGGCCCTGGGCCCTCTCCTTCTACTCATCTTGGCTGCCCCTCCCTGGCCATACCCCCACCAGCCTTGGATCTTTGAACAAAGACCGAGCAATGTTCTCAGGGGACAGCAAAGGACAGGGCCACTGTGTGACTTGACCACAGGCTTTACCACTCGTGGGTGGTGGGCAGACCCCCTGGAGCCCCCACAGGGACCACAGAAGGGACAGGTGTCTTGTGTATGTCTAAAGTCCCCTCTGAGGCCCCCGAGGGGACGGCACAGGACAATGAGAGATGCACGAGCTTTGGAATTTAAAAAAAAAAAAAATCTGGGTTCACATCTTGGGTCCCTCTGGTGTGACCTTGGGCAAGTCACGTCAACTCTAAGTCCTTAGTTTCCGCATTTGCAAAACCTCTAAAGGTCACTTAGAGATTAAAGGAGAAGATGGAGAGCACATTGCCCCGGGTGCCTTTCAGGCAGCGGTCTCCCCCTTCACCCACTTTTCCTCCTTTAAATTTATGTTTTCCTCCCCAGCCTCCGTCTACCCGTGTCACCGGGCAGCTGTGTGTTACCCAACGTAAGACTTTACCTCCTTGGGCTGCATAGAGTTTGAGAGCCGAAGGGACTTCGAGTTTTAGGTAATGCACCCTTGTTGGCATGTAAAGATAAACTAAGGCTTACGGTCAATGTCAAAGTTGAACTGCGAGTCCCTAGGAGGCCACAGCTGTGTTGTCAGAATCCCAGCCAGAGGCTCATCCCTGGCAGTGAGACCCTGCTGGTCCCAGTCCCTTTTCCTCTCTGGTCCTCAGTGGCCCATCGGAATCATAAGGGGTTGGGCCAGATGATTTCTGAGGATCCTTCGCATTTTGTTTCTGCCAGTTCTGGGATTCCAGGAGTCAGATCAGTACAATCGCAACGCTGGCCACCTCTGAAGCCACCAGGGTGACTCATCTAAGAAATCAAATGGCTCGATCTCCTTGCTCCGGGCTGGGCCACATCTCCATGCTTTTGCCCGTGTTGCTGTCTCTCCCAGGAACACCCTTCTCACCCCGGCACATTCCTTCATTCACCCTATAAGCACTTACCGCACACCCCTAAAACGCCGCCTCTGATATGAAGCTTTTCCTGACTGCCAGTTCCTTGTGCGTAAAGCTCATCTTTCCCATCATACTTCCTTGGCCTTGAACACAGTCACAACGTTGGACACCTACCACCCTATTGTCCTTATCTATGTGCGTGTGTCTGGGAAGCTCCTTGAGGGCAGGGCTGGGTCTGATCTAGCTCTGTGTCCACCATCAGGCCTGGTACACAGTGAGCAGAGTAAGAATCTATTGAATGATGGATGAAGGAAGGAAGGAAGGAAAGTCACAGTCTAAGACAAATGGCAGCCAACAGCCCTCGCCCCCGTCTCTCGCCAAGAGCCAGTCTCCTGCCCAGCCCATCTACTAGAGCGAGCGGTCCGGGTCCACCTGGTCACTGGAGTCACTAATGAGCATTGATTCTGATCGGTCCCATCCATCATGCCGCTGAAGTTCCCTTCCTTAAAGAGCATTAGGGAGCAAACGTATCATTGGTGACTGGAGGCCCAATAAAGCAGGCACCTCGCGAAATTTAGTATTCAACTCGTAAAGGCCTTAAAAGCATTTTTCAATTATGAATGGTCTGGGGGGAGTCGTTCTTTCTTCGCCAGGGGATGAATAAAGGTGGAAAATAATAGTGTATCAATATTGTTGCAACTTAGCAGGATTAATCTGGGAGAGTTAAAGCCGTTGCTTCTCCCCGATGCCTGTGCGCTCAGGTGCGCTGGGAAGGACTTGGCCAAGGCGGTGAACCTTGCCGGGACCCCGGAGGCGGGGCTGCCTCCCCGTGGTTCAGCGGCTCAAGCGCCTTGCCCTCTCTCCCCTTCTCCCTCATGCCCTGGCCCCAGAGCACTCCCTGGCCCTGAGCCATTCTTCTTACCCACGTGAGGCCTCCGGGGCTGGCCTTCTCATAGGGATCTCTAAATTTGTACACTGCTAAGGTCTTGGTCTTTATCCTGATTGTGATGATGGTTGCTCAAATCTACACATGTGATACAATTTCATAGAACAACACACACACACACACACACACACACACAGAGGAAAGTGCATGTAAAAGCTGAGGGAAGAGTATAATTTTGTCCTATTTCTGTAACTACCTATGAGTTTTAAACTATTTTGCAATAAGAAATAGCAATCAGAACATAAAAAAATAAGTTAATAATGCAAAAAGTGATTCTTGCAGGAAAAAAGGAAATGGGCCTCCATCAGGGCCCTCCATAAATGGGCATGGCAGCTTCAGGAAATAATTTTGTGTTATCTGGGATGGTAATCAGAATAATGCTTCCCTGCCAAATACCCAGAACCTATGAAGACATTAGGTTACATAGCAAAGGGGAATTAAGGTTACAGATGGAATTAAGTTTGCTACTCAGTTGATCCCAAGATGGGAAGATTATCCTGGATTATCCAGGTGGGCCCAGTATACTCACAAGATCCTCTCTTTTTTTTTTAAGTTTATTTATTTAAACTTAAAAATCGCTTAAGGGGTATGGGGGTGCAGTGCAGAGAGAGAATCCTAAGCAGGGTCTATGCTCTCAGTGCAGAGCCCGACGCACGACTCAACCATAAGATCATGGCCTGAGCCGATCAAGAGCCGAAAGTTTAACCGACTGAGCCACCCAGGTGCCCCCTCACAAGAGCCTTTTAAGTGACAGAGGGAGGCCTCAGAGTCAGAGAGAGATTTGAAGATGCTACCCTCCTGGCTCGAAGGTGGAGGAAATAGTCATGAAGTAAGGAATGGGGACAACCTCTGGAAGTTTGAAAAGGTGATAGATTTTTTTTTTCCCTAGAGCCTCCAAAAAGGGCTCAGCTCTGACCACACCTTGACGTTAGCCTGGCGAGACCCATTTTGGACTTCCATCTTCAGAACTATAAAATAAATATGTTTCAGCTACTAAGTTTGTGGTAATTTGTTACAGCAGCAATAGGAAACTAATACACCCAGTAATTCAAATTGTTTTTTGAACTCAAAATCTTTGAACTCAACGTGCATACACCCTAAGATTCAGCAATTCCACTCCTGAAAGAAAATCTTTGGTCTGCATTAGATTGTAGATGTGGTGCAGAGTTATCCGCAAGAATGGTCATTGTTCAGGGGCGCCTGGGTGGCGCAGTCGGTTAAGCGTCCGACTTCAGCCAGGTCACGATCTCGCGGTCTGTGAGTTCGAGCCCCGCGTCAGGCTCTGGGCTGATGGCTCGGAGCCTGGAGCCTGTTTCCGATTCTGTGTCTCCCTCTCTCTCTGACCCTCCCCCTTTCATGCTCTGCCTCTGTCTCAAAAATAAATAAA
This sequence comes from Panthera tigris, assembly GCF_018350195.1. Taxonomy (NCBI): domain Eukaryota; kingdom Metazoa; phylum Chordata; class Mammalia; order Carnivora; family Felidae; genus Panthera; species Panthera tigris. The sequence continues at coordinate 18,578,447 of NC_056667.1, forward strand.
TGTTAAAAAAAAAAAAAAAAAAAAAAAAAGAATGGTCATTGTTCAAAATAACCTAACTAGAAATGATCCAAATGTCCATCGAGAGGAAGTGGATAAATCCAGTGTGGTATGTTCCTACAATGGAATATTATACAACTGTGAGAATGAATGCATTATAGTTACACACAAACACATGCAGGAATTCCACAACGCAATGATAAAGGAAAGAAACAAGTCACAGAGAAAGACATACAGCAGCATTCGTTTATACAAAGCTCAAACATAGACAATGCCAGAAAAATACATAGCTAAGGGCTGTCTTTTTAATTCTAGTAGAGTTAATATACAGTGTTATATTAGTTTCAAGTGTATAATATAGTAATGCAACTATTCTATACATCACCTAGTGCTCATTATGACAGGTGCACTCCTCAATCCCCATCACATATGTCACCCATTCTCCAACTTTGGGGAAAGATAAGTTACCTTTAAGAAAGATAAGAAAGACCCACAAGAAGTCTCAAAGGTACAGCAACTTCTTGAGCTGGGTGGTGTGGACACAGGCACCTATTATATTATATTATTATATTATATTATATTATATTATATTATATTATATTAATTGTGTTATATTAAATATTATAATTATTTTAATTGTATGTATATGTTTATATACCCTTTTGAGTGGATAGTAGAGTTTACAATAAAATAAATATTCTTTAAGTCCTTGCTTTTGAGCATTCATTTGGTCCTTTGTCACTACACTATGAGCAAGGCAGTATAAGGGTCATTACCTTCATTCTATAACTGGGGAAACAGGCTCTGAGGATTAAGTGACTTACTCAAGCTCACTTGCCTACTTCCCAAGCTTCAGCTGTATCCACTCACCCCATCTCCTGTGCTCTGGCCTGAGTTCAAGGAAGCAATGAGACTACAGGAGGAGAAAATATGAGTCTTTTCCTGGCTTTTGAGTTTCAAAAAAGGGAGTCAAAACTTCAGGTCATGGAGTAATTTTAGAGGTTATGTAAGCAAACTCTCCCATCCCTCAGATTATATAAATGATTCCTGAGCTATAACTGTAAGCATGTAGATGTGCAAAGTGGCATATGGGATCTGGGGAGAGTGGAAGTAGTGAACAGTGCTGTAGAGACTATAGCTTCCTGAGAAAGGTGGACCCTATATTGTATTTCCCCTGGGCCAAGTATTGTCAGAGGAAAACAGAAAACCAGATAGCTTCATAGTTTCTGAAAAATCTATAAATCTCACTTCCAGGGAGAATCTGGGGAGGCAGCAAGACCTCAGAGTAAAACTATCTGGGTGTTGTGTAGGCTGGAAGGACCTTGGATACCTTAATTAAGCTTCCTGAAGCTAGTTTTGTATAGAACATATAAATAACCAAAATATGAAATTTAAAAAAAAGGAGACAACACTACAGAGCTTACAGATATTAAAAAGATTTAAAAATGAATGAGAAGATATTGTGTAAAGTTTTATAAGGATAAATCTGATAATATAGATGAACTGGACAAATTCCTCAAACAACGCAACTAACATAAACTGACAGAAGAATAAGTAGAAACTTTGCATAGTCCTATGTATTTTAAAGAACACGTGTCCATTAAAAAAACTCACCAGGAAAATTTAGGCCCTGATGGTTTCACTAATGAATTTTTCAAGACATATAAGGAAGAAATGATACCAATTTTACATAAACTGTTTCAAAGAATGTATTCTTAAATAACATTTTCTAACACATTTTTAAGGCCAGCATAACCTGGATACCAAAAATTGCAGAAAAGGAAAATTATAGGCCAGTCTCTCTCATTATTAATTAAGCTTTCTAAGACTCAATTATTCAATTTGTAAAGTGGAGATCATAATAGTTACCTTCACTGGAGGGTCCTTTTAAGGATTCAAAGAAATAGATGTAAAAATTTTTACCAAAATACAGGGAGACCAAATCCATATGTATGGAGACTTTTATACTCACAACTGAGTTGAAATTTTTCTTCCCAAGAATAAGAGGTTTGTTTTAACATTTTTATGTATTTATTTATTTATTTATTTATTTATTTTAATATAATTTATTGTCAAATTGGCTAACATATAGTGTGTAAAGTGTGCTCTTGGTTTTTGGGGGTAGATTCCCATGGTTCATCGCTTACATACAACACCCAGTGCTCATCCCAACAAGTGCCCTCCTCAAGCCCATCACCCATTTAAAAATCCATTATTGGGGCACCTAGCTGTCTCAGTTGGTAGAGCATGTGACTCTTGATCTCAGGTTTGCGAGTTTGAGCCCTACCCTGGGTGTAGAGATTACTTAAAAATTAAAATAAATACATAGATAGATAGATAGATGATAGATAGATAGATATCCATTACTAATCACAAGGAACAAGTGTTGCAAGGATGTGGAGAAAAAGGAACCCTTGTGCACTGTTGGTGGGAATGCAAAGTGATATTGCCATTGTGGACAACAGTATGGAGGTTCCTTAAAAAATTAAAAACTACAATCCAGTAATCACACTACCTGGTATTTATCCAAAGAATACAAAAACACTATTTGAAAGGATATATGTGCCCCTATGTTTATTGCAGCATTATTTATAATAGCTAGCCAAATTGTGGATGCAGCCCAAGTGTCCATCAATAGATGAGTGGATAAAGAAAATTATATATATACAATGTAAATCATTCAGTCATAAAAAAAGAATGAAATCTTGTCATTTGCAACATCAGCGGAGCTAAAGAGTATAATGCTAAGTGAAATAAGTCACAGAAAGACAAATATCATATGACTTCACTCCTATGTGGAATTTAAGAAACAAAAATGAACAAAGGGGGGAAAAGAGAGACAAACCAAGAAACAGATTCTTAAATATAGAGAACAAATCCATGGTTACCAGAGGGGAAGTGAGTGGGGAGATGGGTGAAATAGGTGATGGGGATTAAAGAGTACACACTTGCCATGATGAGCACTGAGTAATGTATAGAATTGTTGAATCACTATATTGCATACCTGAAAGTAATATAACACTGTATATTAACTATACTGAAATTAAAATTTTTTAGTTTCATTAAATTTTTGAAAAAGAAAAAATCAATTATTATAATTGACCATATTAATACAAAAAAGAAATAGGGATAAAAATCATACAACCATCTCAATAGATGTAAAAATAATCATTTGGTAAGACTCAACACACATTCATGATGTTTAAAACTCTTAGCAAGTATATATTTAAAATTTTTTCTTAACCTGATAAAAGGTATTTACATGAAAGCATAGCAAACATAATACCTAATGGCAAAATATTGAGAACCTTCTTCTGAGATTGCTAAAAGGGCAATTGTGTCTACAATCACCACTTCTATTCAACGTTGTACTAGAGATCCTAGCCAGAGCATTAAGATAAGAAAAATAAATAAAAGGCATAAAGAGTATAAAGGAAGAAGTTGGAGACAACATGGTTGCATGAATAGAAAATTTAAATGAATTTATGAACAATTAAAATAATTTGGCAAGTTTAGAAACAAGTGTATTTCTACATATCCATATGAATAATTAGAAAATAAAATGTAAAAATATATAATTTATGATAGAGTAAAAAAGTCACATAAAAATGAATCTAAAATGAGATGTATAAGACCTCTACACAGAAAACTATAAAACATCATCCAAGGATATTAAAGATTTAAAATCAATGGAAGAATATGCCATGTTAATGGATTAGAAGGCTCAATATTGTCAAACTATCTCTTTTCCATATATTGATCTGTAGATTCAGTGCAATCCAAATTGAAATCCAAATCCAAATCCCCAGTGGCTTTTTTGGTGGAAACTGCCAACTTAATTATACAGTTTGTGATGAAAAAGCAAAGGTTAAAAATAGCTGAGACAATCCTGAAGAAGAGTAAAATTGGAGAAAAGCTAAAGGAATTAAGAGGTGATATTGGGGTGCCTGGGTGGCTCAGTAGGTTGGGTGTCCAACTTCAGCTCAGGTCATGATCTCACAGTCTGTGAGTTCGAGCCCACATCGGGCTCTGTGCTGACAGCTCGGAGTCTGGAGCCTGCTTCGGATTCTGTCTCCCTCTCTCTCTGCCCCTCCGCTGCTCACGCTCTGTCTCTGTTTCTCTCTCTCTCTCAAAAATACATAAAAACATATAAAAATTTTTAAAAAGAAGTGATATTAATGAAAGAAAGGCAAAAACACCTAGAACATAAAAATAAAGAAGATTCCATTTCTTGCACAGGGAGTTTGTAGAGTGAGGTTTTTACTCACTGCATAGCCATAAGTGCCATAAGGGAGGGCATCTAATAGATGGGCCTTAACTGTATCATAAGAGTCATGAATGAGTCCTTGAGGAAATAATGACAGGGCACCTGGGTGGCTCAGTCAGTAAAGTGTCTGACTTCAGCTCAGGTTATGATCTCACAGTTTGTGAGTTTGAGCCCTGCATTGGGCTCCGTGCTGACAGCTCAGAGCCTGAAGCCTGGTTTGGATTCAGTGCCTCCCTCTCTCTCTGCCCCTTCCCTGCTCATGCTCTGTCTGTCTCTCTCTCTCAAAATACATAGACATTAAAAAAAATATTTTAAAGAAATAATGATAGACGTAATATCTGAAGAAAAAACAGAGACAGCATGTGCAAAGGCCCTGTGGGTGTAGGAAACTGGCCCATTAAGGAAGGTGAGAGTAGACTCCGGAGGCTAGAGTACAGAGAGAGGAGGGGTCAAGACTGGAGGTATGGCTGGAGAAGTCGAGGTCTGCATGGCCTCCAGGGCCACGGTAAGGAGTATGACCTTACGTCTACTTTCATAAGTTTCCTCACACCTGCTCAGGGACTTGCTTCCCATACGACCGTGAGCCCTACTACAAGAGTAGACACTGCTGCATCTTGGTGGCGAACCAAGGCCAGTGAGTCCCTATCCCGGGCTCTTCTGTCCACTTTGTGTCTCAAGGCTTCTGACTGCTTCCAAGCCTTTACTCAAGTCCCCGCCTTCTGTCTCTCCTTATTTTTTTTTAAAAAGGTTATTTATTTATTTTGGCACTTGGAGAGATCATGCATGAGCTGGAGAGGTGCAGAGGGAGAGGGAGAGAGAGAATCCCAAGGAGGCTCCGTGCTGTCAGCGCAGATCCCGATGCAGGGCTTGATCCGTGAGCCGTGAGATCATGACCTGAGCCAAAATCAAGAGTCGGATGCTTAACTGACTGAGCCACCCAGGCACTCCCTCTCTCCCCTTAAACACAAAAACAGAAAAACTCTTTGTATTACACATGGTACCTTATCAATACTGTGTGGTCCTCTTGTTCTCCCCAAGAATGTGGCCACCAGAGGCCAGTCTGCATTTTGACGTCTGTATCCCAGCTCCCGACATAGGGTCTAGAACCCAGGCAATAATCAGGAGACACTTGATGAACTGTTTTCTGTCAGACCTGTGCTACCTTCTCCCCTGCTTTTTCCTGTAGAGCCTCTACTCCCTAGAGCCTTCAGCCTGCCTCCTCCCAGAATAAAAGGGCCACAACCAAAATGTGGTTGTTCCATCCAGGCTCATCCACCCACGGGAAGTAGCGTCAGTCCTAACGCCACCCGCAAGCCATCCCTAATGTCAGAGAGAGACGCCTGTGTCTTTAAGCAAGACAGGCCACCTGGGTGCGGAGTTGAGCAGCCAGCACCTCTGGGTGACAGAGAGAGCGCAGGCGAGCCAGATGGCCAAGGCCCTTGCACCCCAAGAAATAAGCTCTGTGGTTCCTGTGGATCCTAAGACAGAGAGGGATTGTCACTCTCAGTCGGCGTGTCCCTCCCTGCCTCCCAGCCAGGGCTAACCCCCCAGCTCGTGGAATCGCTCCACAGACTTGATGGGAAGAAAGGCCTCACTTTTCTCCCTCCTCCCTGGGCCAGCCGCCTCACCTCTCCCCTTGACCGTTAACTTCCCGGGGATTTCCCCAGTGCTACCCTTAAACCCTGGATTAGTCAGGCCAGGGTAGGCAGCGCTGCGGTAACAAATAATCTCTGTGTCTCAGTGGCTTACAGGAACAGAGATTGATTTTTGGCTACACTGTCCGTTCACTGCTGGTCAGATACGGCTGTGAGCCGTATCATCTTTTTGTGGCCTGGGCAGCGGAAGCAGCCTCCTTCTAGAATATTACAAGTTGTTTTGGAGAAAGGAGATGAGACATTGCAAGTCACGCGATGCCTTAAAGCTTCTGCCCAAAAGTGGCACGTGTCACTTCTACGCGGATTTTATCGGCCAAAGCAAGTCATATGACTGAACCTGATGTCAATGAGTTAGCAAGGTATGACCCTCCGCAGAAAAGAAAAGTGAATAATTGAGAACAATAATATAATCTACCCCCACCCCCCACCTCGCACCAATCCGTGCTTCAGTTAAGCAGATAGAACGAACTATAAAAATATAGACCAAATCATCATATTCTCCTGTTTTAAATTCTCCACCCCTACCTTAGAATAAAATCCAAATTCCTGCCCGATCTGGCCCGGCCTCCCTCCTACCTTCTCTTCAATCCATTTCCTGCTTTCCCTCTTGTTCCATCCACACTGGCTTCTGCATTTGCAAGCTCTTCCCCACCACAGGGCCTTTGCACATGCGATTTCCTTGGCCCAGGTCAATGCTGTAACCCAGCTCTTCCCAGGCCTGGCTTTTCCCATAAGTAGGGGTCAGCTTAAATGTCACAGCAGAGGGACCTCCGTGATCACCCCACTAGTCTCTCTCACGTTGCCCCATTTGTGTCCTTCCTAACACTTAGCAAACTGCAATTATTCTGTGTATATAATTGCGTATATAATAGCTTTATTGTTTATAATTGTGTATATAGTAGCCTTACTGTTTATTGAGTGTTCTCTCCCCACACACTGAAACATAAACTTCTTCGGAGTGCGTGCGTCTGTCCTGCTCCCTACTGTACCTCTGTCCAATAGGAATTCAGCCAGTAAGAGCAGCATGAATGAAAGAATCGGATGGAGACAAGAGGGGCTAAGCCTGGCCCAGCAGCTCAGTGCATATAAGCATCAGGAACCACCCCCCCTCCCCCCCGCCACGTTCCCATCCCTAAGATGATACTGCATGGTGGACAGGGTAGGACCCAAGCCTCGGCCACTCCTTGCCCTCGCCCATGAACTACAGTCCGCCCAGAACCAGGAGGCGTATCATACGCCACCTAAAAATTAAACCAGATGTGATCGTTTATTGAGTAGCTACTCTGGACTCAGAGCTGTGGCTGCACCCCACCCACTGGGTCTTGAATGTCATTATGATCCTCGACTTAACAGATGAGGAAACTGAGGCTCAGAGCAGCTGGCGAGTTCGCCTACCACGGCTGTGGAGCTCACAGATGGAAGAACTGGGATTTGAACCCAAGACTGGCTCCAAGAAAGGCCTGGGCAGGACGTCTGTGCTGCTTGATAGTTTTACCAGCGGCGACTCTCTTGCCATCTGGAGCAGGCAGAATAATGGTCCCCAAAGATGCCCATGTCGTAATCACCCAAGTCTTTGATGTGAGAAGGGCCTTTGCAGGGATGGTTGAGTCCAGGATTTGACATGCAGGAGTGTTCTGGATTATTTGGGTCCCGTCTGGATGAGGGAGGCAGGAGTGTCAGAGCCAGAGAGAGAGAGAGAGATTAGAAGATGCTAGGCCGGTGGCTTCAAATGCAGAGGAAAGAGTTCACGAGCCAAGGAACACCGGTGGCCTCCAGAAGGCGGAAAAAGCAAGGAAAAAGATTCTCCCCCACAGCCTCCAGAGGGAAGCAGCCCGGCCGACACCTTGATCTTAGCCCGGTGAAACCTGTGACTTATAGAATTGTAAGATAATAGATCTGGGTTGTTTAAATCCAGTTAAGAGACTGGTAATTGTCACAGCAGCAAGGGGAAAGCAACACAACCCCTCTGTATTGGCACATGTCCTGCCCCCTCAGTCTCCCCACTTGAATTGCTGGTCCCGGATAGCAGAAGCCCAGCGAGTGACAGTGGGGCACACAATAGGCATCCAGTAGTCACTCAGAGGGTGTGGAGGTCAGCGATGTCACTGGCAGGAGTAAGAAGGATCCACAGTGAATCCAAGAGGAGGGGCCCGGAGAGGACATGTGGTGAGACCAGACAGATATGGGGGACAGGCAGGACACTGGTCCCTGACGCTCTTTAGAGAACCCAACTCCTGCTACCGGAAGGATCCCCCAAGGTCGGCGGATGGCTCCCATTTCGCCACGCAAACACCAAGACGGAGAGAGAGGACAGAGGGCACTAGGCAAGCTGGTGGCTAAGACAGGATAAGAAATTCCATCACCCGTCCCCTGTCAGTCTTATTCCCACACTCTGGCCAGCCCTGCCCACCTTGGGTGATAGAGATGTCGTTCATCCAGGGACCTGGAATGATAGATCCTCTGATAGGCTGGAGGCTGGGGGCCAAGTGCAGGCGGGCAGGGAGGGGTGTGGAGATGAGCGAGGCATGCTCTCACCCGGGAGCTCCACGTCTAGCAGAGAATGGATGCGACAGGGCATCAGAGACCTGGCTTCTAGTCCCAGCTCTGCTCCCACGCAAACCTCAGCAAGCCCCTCTCCTTCTCTGAGCCCCGCTTTCCCCGTCAGGGAACTGAATTCTACCTCTGAGCCCTTTTCCGGCTCTTGGGTGGTGGCATCAGCCATCAGGCTTGCCTTGCTCTCAGCCCCACGCCCCCCACCCAGCTAGAGTCCCATGGCTTCTCGGCAAGTGCAATGACTTCCCAGGCTCTGGCCTGGGACTCGGGGACTGCAGTGGCCCAGCCCCAGACCAGAGCTCAGCAGCAGGTGTTTCCCACCCTGCCCTGACCTTTGCTCTGCCCCTCCCCTTTACTTACCGCACAGTTGAGCTTCTAGCCTACCCCGCTCTGGGGTCCTAACCCCAGAAAGAGGGGAGCTCAGATCACATGATGCCAAAAAGCACCTGGCCCCAATGCCTCGGTCTCTCCTGCCCCCAACTCCCTGTCACCGCCATCCTGACCCTCCTCTTTGATTTAATATGACCACTGCCTGCCTAGACCCCCACCAACTTTGGTTCTGTGCCCTACAGGCTGGCCTGGGCTTTCTTCTCAGGCCTCAGGAGCCTTCAAGCTCCCCCCACCCCAACCCCAATATCCCGGTATCTATCTTTCTTCCTTTCTTTCTTTCTTTTTAATTTTTTTTTAACATTTATTTTTGAGAGACAGAGAGAGACAAAGCATGAGCAGGAGAGAGAAGGAGAGAGAGAGGGAGAGAGAGAGGGAGACACAGAAGCAGAAGCAGTCTCCAGGCTCCCAGCTGTCAGCACAGAGCCCGACGCGGGGCTCGAACCCACGAACCAGGAGATCATGACCTGAGCCGAAGTCAGACGCTCAACCGACGGAGCCACCCAGGCGCCCCTGGGATCTTTCAGTTACGGAGATTGTGCAGCTGTCCAAATTTCCTCCATCCCATCCTGTAGAAAAGCCTACAAAGGACTGAATCCTAGTATAAAAACCAATGCACAGAGAGGGTCAGCAATTGCCTGGAGGACGCACAGCAAAGACGCAGAGCCCCCACATGCATCGTCTTCACCTGGGACCACTCCCCGCCCACTAACCCTGCCCAGCGACTCCCTCTGACAGCCTGAAGGACAGGGAGAGCAGCCAGCCCGATGACCGATGTCCGAGACCACAGTGATGCTATTCTTTCCTCAAGTGAGCTCCGCCCACCCTGTGCCAGATTTAGCCATTTAATGCAGCCGGGCCTGCTCCTTCCCTGCCTCTGAGATTAGCTCTGGAACTGGGCTTTGAATCCCTGCCCAGAGACACTCAGCTTAAAACACCGGGAACCAGAAGAAAAAAAAAAAATCGACCACATTTAATGGAGCCGTCAGCGGGCGGGTCTGGGCCGTCCATTATGCGGCCCTGCCCGCCCAGGGAGCCCAGCCACGTGGCCGCCTGACCACAGCATTAAGGCGACATTAGCCCGCAGGCCAGGCTCGGGGAGGAGCCACCAGAGCCCAGGCCTCGGGCCTGCCTCTCCTGCTCCCCAAGGCCCAGGGCCCGAGGGATCTATGGTGCCACTCAACAGGAAGCAGAGAAGGAGGCCTAGTTGGGTAAACCTTCCCCTGCTGGTCTCAGGGCCCTGCTCCAGAGCAATCCCTTGGGTGTCTCTGAGGCCTGAGACCTCCATAAGGACTACCTGCCCGGGGCTTTCCTGCGGGGGCAGACGGGCTCGGTGAGGCACCCCTGGAGACCCCTGTTCCCCCCCTCAGTATCCTGGATAACGCCTGACACACCACAATTTTTGCTGCTTTCCTTTGGCTATTGAAAAATCGCCCTCATGAACGTCTAAGTTGCTCTAGAACACCATTTCCCAAGATGTAGTCCAGGAAACATCGGTCTCTCAAGATGCTTCATAGAAAACAAAAAGGTGGTTGGGGTAGGGGCGGCGGGCGGGGGGTGGGGTGCGGCCCACTAGTCAAGCATGCTTGGGAAGCCCTGCAAATGCCCGTTCCCTCTTGGAGTTACAAGGCTAGCAAATGCTCTGAGGAGCTCTGTAACAGAGTTTGATTTTATTGAGTTCGTTTCCCACACTTATCTGATTCCAGAACCCTTCCCTTTACTTTGGCAGAACCTCATTATCACGGAAGGCCCAGCATTCTGGGGAGCACTCTTTGGGAAATGACACTTTAGGGGTCTGAGTCCCTCTCCTTCCTAAGCCCCAGCTGTGGTCAGAGGCTCTAACTACGTGGCCGGTCAAAGCCCACAAAGATATTAACAGAGGGACTCTGGCCTTCAATTACAGGTGAGGCCAAGGGTCCGGAATCAAGGGAGGGAACGTAGACCCCTCTCCATCCCCCCCACCCCCACCCCTACCTGGTGGAGCAGGGGATTCGCCACGGAAGGAAGGTCTCTCCCCATTGTCACAGCTGCTTCTCCGCCCAGAACTTCTTAGCCACTTAAACCTGTGCTGCCTGGGAATTGCTTCTACAGATTCATGAGCTACCCAGTGTTCTGGAAGCAGCCCCACGCCAGACAACAGGAGACCTGGTTTCCCAGATGGCCTGCTATGTGACCCCCCGACCTCTCCATGCTGGTGACTGCAGGCCCGGGACCCCTATGCCTACGGACACGCATCTTCTCCTGCACTCTCAGGAACTCTGCGCTGTTTATACAAAATGCTCCGAGACGCCGCCAGCCAAAGCTTGCCAAACACTTTCTCTGCGTCACTGCTGTGCAAGGCACCGGAGCCTCAGTTTACCCCCAGTCCTCAAAACCATGATTATCCCACTGCAGTCCAGTCTGGCCCACCCGTTGCTACAGTTGCCAATGAGGAAAAGCAATCTGGGAAACGTGGATCTCCCAGATGTGAGGGGAAAAGCAAACAGAGGATCAAAGCTCCTTTTATGTGAACCTCCCAGGGCCACAGAACTCATACAGTGAGACGCACTGACTTTTCCGGACATGGCCACCATGACAATTTCCATGCCACCTGCTCTTCTAACGTGGCGATAACGACCTGTGTGTTCCCTCTCTCGATCTGGCTGGGCCAGAGACGACAGTAGAAGTGACACTGTGTGACTTTGGAGGCCAGGTCATGAAGGGCAAGAGGGCTGCCATCGGCCGTCTCGAGATGTTCCCTCCTGGAGCCCAGACGCCATGCTCTGAGGAAGCCCAGGCCACGTAGAGAGAGCACATGGGGGTCGTCTAGCCAGCAGGCCCACCAGCTGGGGTCCTCTGGGACCACAGCCGTGTGAGAAACCCGAGTGAGGATCACCTCGCTGAGCCCAGTTACCTCTCAGAACAGAGAGGTTATTAAAAAATGCCATTGCCTTAAGCCGCTGAGTTGGGGATCGTGTTTTACGCAGAAATAGACAACCACAACACGTGGCAAATAGCTTCCTTCAAGACACCCTTGCAGCGGTGAAGAGGGCCTGCCACAGAGTGTCCCTCTCTCTCTTCTCTCCTCTGTTGAGCCAGACACGTGACGACAATCCACACCAACCAGCTCAGACATCACAAAGCCGAGGCCCGCTGAGCGTGTCTAGCTCGTGCCAACGTCTCACCGGCATCCCTGTGATGTTCCTGCCAGTTAGAGATCTTGAGCCTCATTTTGCAGATGAGGAAACAGGAGCTCAGAGAGGTTGAGTGACTTACCCAAAACGACACAGCCAGTGTGGGGAGGACCAGGATTTGGGGCAGATCTCAATGGTGTCCCCTCCCCAGGCAGCCTCCTCTCTTTCCTGGGGTGGGCTGAGGGAGAGTAGCGTGGCCCAGGGTGAGCACCCAGGCCTAGGCCCCATCCTGCCTCTGCCTCTCATCAGCTGTGCCTCTTGGGGCAGCTTTCTTGACCTCTCTGAGCCACAGACCCCTCGTGCGTGCAACGGGATGCAGACGCCGGTCGTTATGAAGGGTGCACTGTGCACAGCAGAGAGATCTGATGGCGTCTGCTTTATTTATTTTCTTAAGCTTATTTATTTTGAGAGAGAGTGGGCATGCGTGAGTGGGGGAGGGGCAGAAGAGAGCATCCCAAGCAGGCTCTGCCATGTCAGCACAGAGCCCGAGGTGGGGCTTGAACCCACGAACGGGATGATGATGACCTGAGCCGAAGTGGGACGCTCCCAGCCACCCAGGCGCCCCCAGACGGCGTCTGCTTTAAAAGGAGGAAGTCCAGTGACCAATACCAGCTTGACAGCTTGTTCATGACCCGGCCAGTGGTCTGGGCTCCAGAAAAGATCAGAGACCTTGGGGTGGCGAACTCGACCTCCGTGTCCCCTGGCCAGACTGTCCCCACCCCCTCAGAACGGAGCCCTCTCCCCAGACGCACGAACCACCAGTCCGCTGAGCACACCTCTTAGAGGATCCTGGGGCAGAAACTCCCTTCCCTGCCTCCTGGTTAATTCACTTCAATAAATATTTACCACCAGGCTGTGCTCTTCTGGTTGCCTTTCCACGTCCAGTTTCTGCCTTGCCCACCCTGCTTTGGGCCCACGAGGCTGACAGGTGCCGGTGACATCGACCACCCCCTGAGCCCCGTGGCTTCTCACTGGGGTCTGCCAGCAGGAGCGCCCACATGCCTGGGGACCAGGATGTCCATGCATCTATCCAGCACTCACTTAGTGAGCGACTATGGCAGGCAGGCCTGCACTAGCCCTGAGGGGGCCTCAGAGACCAGAGCACGAGTAGGGGGACAGACAAGAAAACAGACAGAACCTCCAAGAACAGCGCTAGAATGTGGTCCTGTGGGGTGCTGAGGAGGCACCTGACTCACCTTGGAGGGGGGCAGGGTTCGGGGTTAACCGGGAGGACGGGTCAGACTTCCCTGGTGGAGGCGATGGCTGTGCAAAGACATTAAAAGATGATTTGGCGTGAACCCGAGTCTTTTGTTCTTCTAGCCAACGAATATTAATTGAGCACGTTGTATAAGCCAAGCACTGCCCTAGGTGCTGTGGAAATTGCAGTGAGTGAGCAGACCGACTGAGGCTGGCGTTCCAAAGAGGGGAGACATTCAAAACACCCGCAAGCAGCGGGGAGGAAGGTGAAGCGGGGCGAGGTGGATGGGGGTGGGGCAGGATGGGCAGGGACTGCTTAGGAGAGAGCCTCGGGCAGGGCAGAGACCGGAGAGGGGGCCACGTGGGTATCTAGGCAAGGGTGTCTGAGGCAGAGGGAAGGGGTGGGACAAGGGCCTGGAGACAGGGGAGCGTGGCCCACAGGGGCACTGCTAGATCTGGTGTACCTGGAGCTCAGGGTGCGCGCAGGAGGGAGGCAGGAGACAGAGAAGAAGGGGTGAGCAGGTGCCAGATGGCGAAGGGCTTTGTCAGGCAGGAAGAGGACCGTGGCTTTTCTCCTGGGGCAGAGTGGGAAGCTACGAAGGGGTTTAGTGAACACACACGCTCGGCTTGTTAATTGCCTAACAGCGACCCGGATCTTCAGCCCCCCTCGCAGGGGGCACCCTTGCCTAACCATCCCTCAAGGCTTCACAATTCCAGCCTGGGCCCCAACCTCCACCTTGGAGACCGAGCCTCCCCTCCCCGCTCCCTGGCCGTGGCCAAACAGTTCTGAGAACCACACGGGACAGAGCCAGACGCCAGCATGGGCCAGGGTCAGTGTCTCCAGCAGAGAAGTGGACACACACCCAGAGGTCTGGGCCATGACCTCCCATCCCGGTGGCCAGAGCAGTTCTGACAAATGCTGGGAGCCGGGAGCCTGGGGTCCTATTGTGGCCCTGCCACTGAGTCCCTGCACAGCTCCGGGGAAACCGTTTCCCTTTTCTGGGCCTCAGTTTCCCCTCAGGACCCCGCCAGCTCTCCAGTGCTACCACCCCGCCGTGCCCGTCCGTCTCAGGGGCGGACTTGCCTCTGCGTTTGACCTCTCCAACACCAGCGCTCCAGTGCCTCCCCCCACCCCCGCCACCCCCAGAGCCTCCAGAAACATCCGCCCACCCCAGGGAGGCCTGGGGCCGCTTTTAGAGCCACACTCGGCACTCCGGAGGCCAGCGTCTCCCCAAGGTTCCCAGACCCCAACTCTTCCCACACTCCCCACGGCCCAGCGCGTCTCTCCTGTTCTCTGTCGTCAGCTCCCGATACCAGGAGGGGAAAAGCGCTAATTCCACTGGCGGCTCGACCCCACGCTCATTTATTTCAGACATGACCTTTGATTTCTCGGGTAGAGTGTAAATTACATGTCGCCAGCATAAAATATTAAATCCAATTTATACTTAATTATTGATGCTATTATGTATTCTATAGTAATGGCATCAGAATCTCAGCCCCCGTCCGTGCCCAGTAAATAGCTTTTTTGCATTAGAGGCTCCTTGAGGTAAGAAATCTTGCCCCGCTCCTTCTTCACCGTATGATTGATGATGATGGGGAAGTTCGTAAATAGTCTTCCAGAAATATTTCTCTGGTCGCCCGTAGCTCCGAAGGAAGGTGGGCGGGGGGGGGGGGCCGTGCTAATTATCAGGGCGGCCGGGCGGATGCAGCCCTCCCCGCCACCATTTAGAGCTGGTGGGTTGAGGGTTGGCAAGATGGGGATGCTTTAAGCAAAGCCCCGCTGAGTGGTTTAAGAGAGAGCGGAGGAGGACCACAGTGGTTTTCTGAAGGCTTTAAGTCACATGTAATCTTCACATGGACATTGGGGTTTTGTTTTTTATTGAAACATTAATAATTCCGGTTTCTTGTAAAATATTCATGGTTCCTGTTGCTGCCTTTAAACCCGCTCCTGGCCACTGCATTTAATTTCCAACTCGGCCCGTGCAGGCCTCTTGCCGTCGACCACCCATGGCTTCTGTGCAATTTATTAAGTGGAGGTAACGGTGGCCATCGGGTGGTCAGAAAAATCGAGCTCAGGGTTTCTCTGTAGCAACTGGTCGCAAGCCAGAAAGGCCCCAGAGCGGGCGGGGCTGCCGCTGGGCAGGTGGAGCGAGCGCCGTGGGACAGAGCGTCGTCCCGGCTCAGTGGACCCGGGACACACTGGCAGAGCTGGGGCCGGACAGCCGGGCAGGCCTGGAGGGGAAGATGGGAGGCAGGACGGAGGAGGAGGCGAAGGGGAAGGAGGAGGGAGAGAAGAGACAGACGCCCAGGTAGCGGGAGAGCGTTGTGACAGCCCCAGGACATTGGAACGGCAACGCAGGAAAGAAGGCAGGCTCCAGGCCCAGGACCCCTGGTTCCGAGCCCCAGCTCTGCCTCCAACTAGCCGCTCAACCTTAGCGAGTGACTTCTGCGCGTGACCTCTGAGCCTCAGTCTCCACCTCTGGATATTGGGCCCTGAGGCCAGGCGGGTGCTGGGTGCCTGGCACACGGCCCCTTCTTGGAAGGTGGAGCCATGACGGCTACTGCAGTTGCTTGGTCCGTGTCACATGTGAAGCCTGTGGACAGCAGAGCCTGGGGAGACCTTAGGAGGTGGAGAGGTCCAGCCGTTCTTCCAACAGACAAGGGGCAAGGCCCAGAGAGGGAAGGTAACTCACCCCCAGGCCGACAGCCACCCCTTGTGAGTGCCATTCAACGCTGTCCAGACCCGAGCTCTGAAATTCAGATTCTTGAAAAGCAGAGAATCAACCTTCCGGGAAACACAACTGCCCGAGTTCATCCACAGAGCCCTGCCCCATCCCCAGCCTGCACCACCCCGAAGAGCCATGATTAAAAGGTTTGACTGCCGGCACAGATGGGGTCCTCTCGTCTCCCTCCCCCAACTCCCATCAGGGTCTGTCCACCGGGATAGATGTAATCTGTCCAGGAACACTCCCACATTTCCCTGGGGTGCCTGCGATTAGCAAGGCCCACCAGAAGCCAAAGAGAATTCCAGAACGTCAGCCACGGCAGCAACTCAGCAATCAGTTTCCTCTGCCCCATGACTTTGCTGGTAAGGAAACTGAGGCCCAAAGAGGTTAAGGGACTTGCCCAGCACGGTAGATGCAAACAGAAACATAACCCCTCCGACCCTTTAGCCTATGGATCTCCGTGTTGAATCTTTCTGGGGTTGGGGGGTGGAGGGGAATTAGCCTCAAGACGTGAAGCATGAGCGGCCATAAGGCAGAAAACACCTGCGTGGTGGAGCCCTCATCATCTACTCCAGCCACAGATACCACACCACTTGTAGGTACTTCTTGAGCTAGATCCAGCCCCCCGTGGATCTGCCCACCATCAGAAATGTGTCCGCCAGGGGCGCCTGGGGGGGCTCAGTCGGTTAAGCGTCCGACTTCAGCTCAGGTCATGAGCTTGCAGTTTGTGGGTTCCAGCCCCGCGTCGGGCTCTGCGCTGACAGCTCAGAGCCCGGAGCCTGCTTCCGATTCTGTCTCCCTCTCTCCCTTCCCCAACCCACTCGCATTCTGTCTCTGTCTCTCTCAAAAAAAAAAAAAAAAAACATTAAAAAAAAATTTTTAAAAGAAAAGCAACGTGTCCATCCATAGCTGGGCACGCTCAGATTCAAATGGCCAGATGCTGCATGCCCAAATCCAATAAGCAAAACCTTTCCAACTCCAATCTCCAGTGTAAGCACAGAGGCACCAGGAGGTACCGGGGTCCCGAGGGGGCAGGGCCTCTCTGGTATTCCAGGCAATAGGCAGGAACCTGACTGGCCCACCTGCCCCGGAGGCAGAGAGACCGTCGCCAATGCCAGCCCCAAAGCCGGAGATGGGGCAGGACGCATCTGAATCATGACTCCCCCACTATTCCTGTTGGCCCTGGAAATGACTTTCTCCCTTCGACCCCAAATACAAATATAACTTGTTATTAGTAATACAGGCACACCTCGGAGATGTTGCAGATTCGGTTCCAGACCATGGCAATAAAACAAATATCACAATAAAGCAAGTCAAAAGAATTTTTTAGATTCCCAGGGTGTATAAAGTTATGTTTACACCGTACTATAGTCTATTAAGTGTATAATAGCAGCAAGTCTAAAAAACGTGCATACTTTAATTAAAAATACTTTATTGCCAAAAAAAAAAATGCTAACCATCATCTGAGCTTTCAGCGAGTTGTAACCTTTTTGGGGGTGGAGGGGTCTTGCCTCACTGTTAATGACTGCTGACCGATCAGGGCGGTGGGTCCTCAAGGGTGGGGTGGCTGGGGCAAGTCGTTAAAGTGAGACAGCAATGAAGTTTGCCCCATCCAGGGACCCTTCTTTTCATGAATGATTTCTCCATAATGTGTGATGCTGTTGATGGCATTTTACACGGTAGGACTTCGTTGAAAACTGGAGGCAATCCTCTCAAACCCTGTTGCTGCTTTGTCAACTCAGTCTGTGTAATGTTCCAGATCCTTTGTGGTCATTTCAACAATCTTGACAGCATCTTCTCCAGGAAGAGAGTCCCTCTCGAGAAACCACTGCCCAGGGGCGCCTGGGTGGCTCAGTCGGTGAAGCGTCCCAACTCTTGATTTCAGCTCAGGTCGTGATCTCACAGTTCATGGGTTCGAGCCCCACACCCGGCTCCGTGCTGACCGTGCAGAGCCTGCTTGGGAGTCTCTCTCCCTCTCTCCCTCTCTCTCTCTCTCTGCCCCTCTCCCACTCATGCTCTGTCTCTCTCTCTCTCAAATAAAAATTAAAAAGAAAGAAAGAAACCACTGACCACGAATCATCAGAACGAATAAAATAATAACAAAGAAGTTTGAAATACAGCGAGAATGAGCAAAATGTGGCACAGAGACGCGAACAAATGCTTTTGGAGAAAACAGTGCTGATGGACACGCTCCATGCAGCGTGGCCACAAACCTTCAATTTGCAAAAAACGCAGTATCTGCAAGGCACGGTAAAGCCAGCACAGCGAAAGGAGGCGTGTCCGTCCGGAAAGCTCGGAAAAGAAAGGAAAAGGAAACCCACCACGACTCCATTAGGAGAGAGAAGCTGTGACACACGGAAATACACTTCTGTTATTCTTCTGTGCATTTAAGCCCCGACTCTCCTTTAGGTTTTGTTCCTTAACGTGAACCGAAACGGTAACAGAACAAACCCTCCGGCCGGTGGAGCTTACAGGCAGCTGCAGCACTGACCTTTCAGGATGAAGCACATTGCAACTGATGATAAAAGTCGGTCTCTTTCTCTGTGCCTCCGTTTCCCCTCTGGGCCTCGCCACAGGGCCGACGGCTTCCATGCTCTGCGGGGACCCAGAGGAGCTCCTGGGTTTCTTTCTGATGCTCCTAGGCTAAACCCGGACGGGCTGGAGGCCTGCCGTGGGGCCGGCCAGCAGGCCGTGGTCCTTGATGGAGCCGACCCGCTGGGTTCTTACGGGACGCCTCGAAACCCGGAGCCCAAGCTGTAGCACAGGGTAGTTTAAGAGTCCTGGAAGAGGCTTCAGCCGATCTGAGATCTACTTCAGGCTTTGCCGGTCACCAGCTGTGTGACCTTCAGCTAGTCGTTTCCCTTCTCTGGGCCTCAGTGACTGCCCTCCCCCACCCAGGGAACTCATTAAAAATAGGGATTCCTGGACCCCATGTGGGAGATGCTGATTCTGTACATCTACAGAGAAACAGCCCCAACTTGCCAGCCCCAGGGTTTGCTTTGATCAGAGGGAATGGACCTTATCTAAGAACTTGATCCAAGATTAAAGAAAAGGTATAATTTCATGTAATACCATATGTGGATGAAGATCAGGCGTGAGCGGCTCTGTAAGGAGGAGGCCGGGGGCCTGCCTGTTCTGCACGGGGGCAGGAGGGGACCCGAATTTGGGGGCCGCTGGCTGGCAGCTGGAGATGGGGCGAGAGAAGCAGGAGAAACGGTTTCTTTGGGAACCGAAGGAAAAACAGCACAAGCAAGAAATCTCTGCTGGTGGGGTGTGGCTAAGACATTTCTAGAAACGTGATAGCTGGCATTGATTTTGAAACGGGGCCCTGCTCTGTGCTGCAGCGACCCAGTGTTACCCCCCCGACCTTCAGGAAACGCCTGCCGTAGGCAGCAACCTTGTGCTGGAGCAGCTTCGTGAGGACGAAGGCGGGGGAGTCGTGTCCAATGTGGGGCAAAGAGGCGGCAAGAGAGGAGGAAACCACAGGTGAGGGTGAGGAGTAGGTGGCAGCAGGGACGTCTGAGGCCACAGAACAAAAAGTTGCAGGATGGCCCTTCCCCTAAATGCACCGGAAGCTGGAGACCCTCATCAAGGGTGGAGGGGAACACCTGGTGTATCCGTTAAGATAAAGAAATACAACCCAATAAATAAAGGAAAGGTTTACCTCTCCTAGGAGTCAGGAAGTAAGAGCTGGAGTGGGTGTGGTAGTTCTGCAACGTCCTTACCACCTCCAGATCCTTCTTTCTCCTCCACTATCCTTAGCACGTGGCTTCTATTCTCACGGTTTCTCCCGTTTCCAAAGTAGCTGCTGGTGCTCCAGCCATCGGGTGTGCAACTCTAGATGCGAAAAAGGAAGGAGGGGGAGGGTAAAAATGGCACGTGCCCACTGTCCGAACCCTTAAAGAGGGCTTTCCTCGAAGTCCCACTCAACAACTTCCACTGATTCAGTCACATGGTCATACTTGCTGCATAATAGAGTGGCAATGGGACCTTTTAATGACACAGGGATACCTTGAGAAAAACTGGGGTTCTGTTACTAAAGAAGGAATAGGCGACCAGCAGTCTCTAGCACAAATGGGTTTCACTTAGAGCAGGAAAAACCTGCTTCCCTCTGGCTTCTGCCTGCAGCTCCTGGTTCTGCTCTCTTTTTTGAGAGAGAGAGAGAGAGAGAGAGAGAGAGTGCAAATGAGCCAAGGGCAGAGAGAGAGAGGGAGAGAAAGGTGGGGCTCACCCGAAGCAGGGCTCGAGCCTGACGTGGGACTCGAACTCATGAACCGTGTGAAATCACGACCTGAGCTGAACCGGATACTTAACGACTGAGCTACCCGTGATCTGCTCTATTTCACAACGTCTGTAACTGTCAAGTCTGTCTTCCAAATGACAGCCTTCCTCAGAACCTTCTCTTTTCCAGCTGAACTATCCACAGGTCCTTCAACCACATCTCAGGACCCAGGCCAAGATGAGCTCTAAAGACTTCGCTTTACTCCTTCCGCACCGATTTCCTCGTGCACCTGCCGCGTGCCCTCCACACGCAGTCGCGTACACAACAGACACCCGAGCTCACAGTCGGGGTGGACGCGAAGCCAATCCTCGCCGGGGTGCTGAGTCGTCGCACCGGGGGAAGGACCCATGCAGGCAGAGCTGAGGCCTCCCTGGAGGAGTAATGTTTAAACTGAGTCGGGAGGAAGGAGGAGGAGTTGGCTGGGAAACACTTGAGGGGACCAGCAGGCCGGGAGCAAGGAATGAGAACGACAAGGGTGAAGGCCCAGAGTCACCAGCAGGGAGAGGGAGGGAGGAGCGTGAGGACGTGAGGGCTGGAGGAACGAACGCAAACGCGGGGCCCGGTGAGAGCTTGGGGACCCCGGAAGAACGGGCTCCCGGGGGGGCGTACCCGCTGGGCATCTTGGGAAGGTTGTTGGGTCACGCTCCCCCTGCCAGCTCCAACAAGAGATCAAATGCAGAATGAAGTTAGTCTGGCAGGGCTCTGTTGTCAGCCGTCATCACTTTTAGCTGCTGCTCCCTGGTTTGTTCTAGAACATCACAGCAGCGGCACCAGGCAGGGCCTCGTGGTTGGCCAGTGATTTCCAAGAATCTACCCACTCTTCTTTTTTGCAAATGATACGAAAGCCCCCATGCCCTTACTGCCACCTTCTAATGCCTCCTGATCGTCGTTTCTCAGGGATGACAATGGCTGTTGGGAGGTCACTTTGGAGGTCCTTGTGGGGCTGGAAGATCTGGATTCGTGTACAGCACCCTAGCGTTGTCCTACGGTGTCCTCACTTATCTTGAGCTGCCATTTCTTTTTACCCATATTTCGTCTCTAAGTTGCCAAGGAGCCGTTTAGAGAAAACCAGTGTGGTTTGGGGTTAAGCCCCGGCAAGGTGTAGACTGCAGCCAAACTATTTCTTCCTTCCTCCGAATTTCCTGCTGACATCTCAGCCCAGAGCAGGCCTGAAGAAGGTTCTCTCTGCAGCCTCCAGCTGCACCAGCCCCCACCGGCTCACCGGAGCACACCGCCCTCTCTCACCAGGACCCCCACCTGACCCTGGGCCCTAGGTTCTTCCTGTGGGAAAGAGGAGAGGAACCGACAGGGAAAAGGGAGGAGTAGAGACATCTCCTTAGAAAGACAGCAAGAACCATCAGCGGAACATGCTGGAAAACAGAGCAAGGAGACTAGGGAGAGAATATACACTGAGCCTCACAGACAAGAGAGGCCCCGGTCATTTCCGTCGTGGGAGGCTAATCATATTTAAAAGCGGACGAAAGCACCCACACCAAATATGGAGGCCTATTTAAAATATTTACATATAACGAATTCAACGTCCTAAAAATTGTACTGTAATTTGCGATTAATTTCCCAAGATTGCTCCCAGATTTATCTTCATGTGTATGAATTCGTAGCGGACTTCAGCAGTGAGGCGCACAAGTGGAACACAGTTCTTCCCTCAGCCCAGTCAGCCCCGGGTGACGAGTGTGTAACCTCATTTGAGGAGAATGTCAAAATGTATTTGAGGCACTCTGTTAATGGGAGGTTCTTTGCAAATACCTTGAAGTAAGAGCTAGAGCAATGGTTCTTAACCAGGAGTGACATTGCCTTTCCCCCCACCCCTGCCCTGAGGACATTTGGCGACATCTGGAGACATTTTTGACGGTCAAGGCTATGGGAGTTGCTATTGGCCATCTATTGGGTGGAGGCCAGGGGTGCTGGCTAACATCTCCTACGATGCACAAGACGGCCCTCACCACAGTGAACTGCCAGTCCAAAATGTCATTAGTGCCAAGGATGAGAAACCTTGCTCTTGGGTGGGGCCGCTCTAGACCCACTCTGCCAAAACTTAAAACAACCCTGGACAAGAGCCACACGGTACAGGGGCTTGGAAAAACCCTTTGGCTTCCCCTCGTCCACCCTAGCAAAATGTAAAACCAAGCCCACACAAGTTCAAGGTGATAGGCCACTTACTGAACCACGTAATCAAACACAAACCAGCAACCTTCGGAGGAAGAGAAAAGAACGCAGAGTCTCCACAAAGAATCATCCGTAGTATGCAGTAAAAAAATGATCAGATGTGCAAAGAAACGGGAAAACATAACCCTAACTCAGCAGCGAGATTAAAACTAACTTTTACAGGACCAAACAGAAGTTCTCGAACTGAAAAGTACCATCAATGAAATGAAGAATTCACTAGGTAGACTTAAAAGCTGATTGGAGGAAGGATCAGTGACCTTGACGCCGGAATAATAGAAATTACTCGATACGAGGACCGGGGAGACAAAAAAAAAAAAAAAAATTGCGGAAAAGTAAAAAGAGCTTCAGGGACCTTTGGGACAGTATTAAACCCCCTAAGGCATGTGTACTTGGAGTCCAAGGAGGAAAAAATGGGGAGCGTGGGGCAAACAATAAATGTTAGGACATAACGACTGAGATTTCCCCAAATTTGAAGATAGGTGTCCAAGGTTCCAGAGAGAGAGGAGCTGGCATTGGATTCAGGTTCTGCTGCCTTGAAGAGTGGCCTGTATCCTCTGCCACACGCCCCACAGGGGACAGCCAACGTCCCATCCGAGACCCAGATCCAATGACCCTATGAGCCTTTTGGTAAAGGAGGCGGACCAGGGGACTGGTCGGAACAACCTGGGACTGGGAAGCAGCGGCTGCCACCAGGGGAGCCACGAAGATGGTGAGGGGTGGCCGGGCCGGGGTCGGAGGTCCCAACGGCCTCCTTCAAAGAGGCTAAAGCATCCTAGAAGAGCAGACTCCAGGCTTCCTGAGGACGGTTTCTTCTATCCTCTCGACAGAGAGGGGGGCTCTTTATTGCTGCAGCTTTTCAAGAGATGGGTTTGCTTCTTCCCGGACGGAGTTCTCGGAACACCAACCCTCTTCCGAGGCTGGGACACGGCTGCCTCTGCCAAGAAGCCCGCAGCCACCGGAGGCAGGAGGAGCTGAAGTGTGCTTCCCGCTTACCGCCTGAAATGCCACCGTCACAGTTCTTCTGAGTCCAGGCTGTGGTGGCTCCATGGGGTTGCCTGAGAGAAGAAACATACCGAGAGCCACTGTTAGGCCGCCACACCTTGGCTGGAACCTCGGAGAGAGCCTGCCGCTGGCCCTGCTCATGTGCTGAATCCATCAGAGGCTCCGAAAATATTCGGAGATGGATGATGGGTCCTTGGCCTTTCCCCTTTCTTTCTTCCTTCTCATTTAGAGCACCGCAGGATAGGGCAGTGTGGCTCAGGACCCAGCCTTCGTGGCCAGACTGCTTGGGTTTGACACACAGGCATGTGGCCTTGGAAAATTCCTTCGCCTCTTTGTGCCTCAGTTGCCCCATCTGTGGAATGGAGACACAGTGGTAGTTGTGGGGCAGGGCTCCTATCAGGGTCCAACGAGAAGGTGCATGGCGCATGGTACTTGTTATTGGGACTTGGGGCAAGTCCCTTCCCTCTCTCGGGGTCTCAGTGAAATGGCCGGGAAGCTCAGGGACAAATCGGGTTTCAGCCAGAGTTCCTGGTACAATCATTTCCTCAGTTCCATTCACCGTTTCTGTCCTCTTGGCCTTGAATTAACGTTTCTACTGTTCACGTGTCTTTTCTGACCATCTTTTCTGGAATCAGGGTGAATAAAGTTTGGCGATACCTATTCGCCCAAAAAGGGGCCTTCTCTTCCCAGTTTAAACGGGGAGGGATCTGCCAGCTGATGGACTGAGTCAGCCCCGTCAGGAGAGGGCTGTAGCAAGATGGTCATTCTCCTGCTCCCCTGGTCTGAGCCCCGGACTCCGTCGAGGGTACAAAGAAACTGCCCCGCCCCCAACACACACACCTGTAGGAGACAGGTGGAAACAAAGTCACGGGAGCCCTGAGAGGCAGTCAGCACACAGACCACAAGGCATCTGGAACATAATTCTGTCTCTTTAGTCATTCCTGCGTTCACATTTTCATTTTCAAACCTTTAAGGAGCGTGCGTTGTGGACCAGGCCCTGAGGCATTAGCAGATTTGGGGCAAGTAGAGAGCAAGGGTGGCAGAGAAACACAACATGTGTTTCAAGCATAGTGTAAAGAGTGAGCCGCCTGGCTAGAGAGCGTGGTGTTCATTCATCCGTTCGCTCGTTCATTCCGCCAATATTTATTGGGTGCTCTTCTGGGAGACAGAGCTGGAGAGATCTTGGGCCTTGGGAAGACATGTCCTCCATCCCGGGCTAGGACTTTGGGACTTTCATTGTCTCGGGAACCACAGTGAGTTGACCGAGCAGTAAAATGGCAGGATCAGGGGGCCAGCCCGGGCCGCAACCTGAGCAGGGCCCAGACCAGTGCCTCCCAGTCACAGGCAGGTCCCGCCTCGGCCTTGGTCTTCTCTGAGGCGCCCACCGAAGGCCCAGCCCCTCCGCAGTGCTCTGGGGCTCCAGGTGAACTAACTTCCCCCAGCTGTCAGGAGCATGGCCCCCCCACCCCGCCACTGATAGCTTGTTGGAAGTTGGGGTGATCAGCTCACAGATCACTCCTCGTCCATTCACGCATCATCTCGATTAATCCCGTTGCTGGGAGCTACCCCTTCGTTTCCAGCATCTTCTATCCGCCCCCGCCCAACCCAAGAGCTAATAAGCCAAAGAGACAAAGCGGACGGTGAAGCCTTGAGGAACCGGGGCCGGGGCATTCTGGGGGAGAGCCGATGATGGTGGGGGTCCAAGGGGGACCTACGGAGGCCCGACTTTGAAGCTGGGAGTTTGTGTCACGAAAGAGGACAAAGCCTGGATTAACAGTAGCTGTTCAGGCATGCAGAGTCGGACATTCTAAGACAGACAGGGGCTCCAACTTTTCTCCATATGCAACGGAAAAACACACAAACACACGAGAAAACAAAAACAAAGCAAAGCCGGGGCTGGCCGGGCCGTGCACCAAAGCCGTCTTATTAGCTCCTTCTTTCTCCTCGGGCCGCGCCTGACAGTGTGGCTTCTCTGTTTTGTGGCACAGACCACTGGCCCCAGGAAATCTGCACTCCTTTTGCCCAAGTCCCTTCCAATTGATATTGACGGGTTCACCGCTCACTTCCTGCTCTGCTGGGGCCACTCCAGGGAGGGTGTGGAGGGGAGGAGAGCTCTGGTCACTCCTGTCCGTTCACAGCCGCAGACCAGAGATGGGCCCCAGTCTTGCCAGCAGTGACCCCCCCCCCCTCGCCTCCTGTCGCTGGCCCGGCTCGAAGGGCACCAACCTCCACAGGCCCTGGTGGGCACATGGGCACACACCGGGTGGTCACCACAGCACCGCTTCAGAGAATTAATCAAGTTCGGACAATAAGAGAGCGCTCCGGCACGGAACGTCAAATTGGCAAAGAATGCTTAATGACAATGGAAAGTCGTACATAACACGCAAAGCCAGCGGTTCTCAAACTCGAGCCAGATACATCAGAATCACCTGGAAGGCCTATTCAAATGGCTGTGGGGGCCCACCCCCAGCGTCTCTGATGAGGGGCAGAATTTGCATCTCTAAAAAAGAGATCGAGCATATACTCAGCATATATTTATGGGTAAATGAAAAAAAAACCCGAGCATATATTCAGCATATATTTATGGGTAAATACACGGTTAAGATATTGATAGTGATCATTTTTGTATAAGGAGATTGACTACAGGCTTTTCCTGACTTTGTTTTTTTATGTTTTATCTTCCAAGTTGCAATAAACATGGCTTCTCAAAGAGCGTGACTTATTTTAACATTTAAGCGCTTCCTTTGCAAGCCCCCCCCCCCCCAGGCCTACCCTTGTGGGAACAGACGGCCCTGGCCATGTGCCGCTGCTGCCTCTTAGCTCTGTCTCGTTCCGCCTTGGGTTTGTGTTACACTGTCCCCACCAAAAGGCAGTATAAATGCCTTACGTAAAAACTGGCTCAGGTTCCTCCACACCCCCCGGTACACGGACCCAGTACAGTGCCCTCCATGCATCTGAAGTCAGTGGAAACTCAGGAGGCATGGGGTGCCGTGTAACGAACATGGGGGCCCCAGTCCAGTGGCCTGGGTCAAGGCTGAGCTCTGCTTGGCTGCTGTTTGGACCTACGGTTGCTTCTGGAATGGTTCCTCTTGCCCCGCTGGTCACCGGCTTGGCCCTCTATGCAGCCGATATTGTAGCGCCACCCCAGGGGGCAATACTTCCGGTGCCCTCCCCGATCAGGGAGCATTCTGGTTAACCACGGTGATCGTCGGTGATGGCACCAATGTCCAGAGAGTCCCTGCAGGCCTGGAGATACAATTTCTTCAGGCCCAGAAACGGCTAGCTAATTACACAACGTACACGGTCCTAACTCCGCCACTTGTCAGCTGCATGACCCGGTACAAATAAACTCGGCATCTCTGAGTCTTGATTTACTCAGCTGTCCGATAATGAGTTTGCGCGAGAGAAGAGACATTGACACTCATCCTGACCCCCTCTAACCTCACCTTTACAGGCACTGCTAATCAATCGTAGCATTCTATCCCCCTTAATCAAGATGCAGTCTCCGATTTTTCTTAGCACTGTGTGCCAGGCATACTGCTCCAATCAAAGCAAACTAACATTCAAGATACAAGCTAATTCCCGCTCCTAACCGACATCATTCTCTATTTCCCTGAGACTGAGAACAGGGCTCAGCATAGTGGGTCTTTGCTAAATGAATCCACATGGATACATACCAGCTGTCACTGATTATTATGAAAGTGAAATCTTTGGTAGCCACCAACCATTATGTACCAACCCCAGACCAACTACTTCCTCCTTCCCGAGATCCCTGGCCATTCAGTTGGTGCCCTCTGCTGTCCACCAGCCTGTACTGCAAGGACCTTCCCTTCCCAGCCCTAAGGACTGGGCTGGTTGAGGACAATGGTGCTATCGCAAACAGGCCCAAACTTCCCCGTCACGGAATCAGGGGGCTTTGGATGCAATCAGGGGCAAGCCCAGCCAGACGCCTGTTTAATCACCTTGAGTTTTGTTTGGTCTTCCCTCCTCTCCCCTCTCCCCTGTGTGCCATCTACAGAACTGAGAGCCCAATTCTCTCGCTTCTGATAAGACTGAGGCCAAGAGATGAGCGGGGACGGACTCAGGGTCACATAACCAGTCAGACCATGACTCCAGTCCCCACACTCACAGACCCTGGCACCCTCTTCTCCAAAGGACAGGACAGGAAAGAAGGTGCCTTGGGTTGTGGAGGCACGGGGTTCCTCCAAGGGCCTCATCCACTTGGGGGGTCGGCCTGGAACCAAGAAGCCACGGAGCCCCGGTGAGATCATCCTGCCATCTCCTTACCAAGACCTGCCTGATCTGGCCTCCATCGATCTCTCTGAACTCATCTTCCCACCCCTGCTTCCCATTCACTCTGCTCCGGCCACAGTGACCTCATTCCAACCTCAGGGCCTTTGCACTTGCTGTGACCGTTTGTGGAACCCTTTCGCCCCAGATCTTCACATGACTGATTCCATCCTGTTGTTGTCAGATGTCACCTCTGCTGAGAATACATCCTCGACCACCTGAATGTGGTCACCTGTATTAGTTTGGGCTGCTGTAACCAATTACCATGGTAGCTTACACGCAAGAGAGATTTATTTCCCACAGTTCTGGAGGCTGGAAGTCTGAGATCAGGGTGCCAGCAGCGTCAGGTTCTTGGTGAAGGCCCTCTTCCAGGCTGCAGAATACTGGTTGTGTCCTCACATGGTGGGCAGGGCGAGACAGCTCCCTGGAGTCCCTTTTTGTAAGGGCACCGGTCCCACTCGGGAGGGCTCCGCCCTCAAGATGGAATCACCTCCCAAATTCCCTGCCTCCTAATACCACCACGCGGGAGGTTAGGATTCCCACCCATGAGTTTCGGAACACACAAACGTTCCACTGGTCCTTCAACGCTTACAGCTACCATTCGACACGCGTTATCGAGCAGCTCCTGGGCACCGGGCACTGTGTTAGAGCTTCCCTTGTCTGTTTTTCTGCTCCTTGTTTGTTGTCTGTCTCCCCAGACGTACGCCGCTTGGAAACAAGGGCCTCCCCTGTGGGACAGCCCCAGCATTAGTAAGAGCATATAGGAGGCATGCCACACAAACCTCTTGACAGATGAATACGTTAGAGACTTTAAAATGAGATAGAAGGAGTCCCGGGCTGAGAGTCAGGGTTCAGACAACCTGAGTTTGGGACCACCTCAGCTGCCGGGTGACCTCGGGCCAGTCACCACCTCTCCGAGCCTAGCATGTCCCGATTCCGAAGGTCCCTTCCTACCGGGAAAGTCCCAGAGCCCCCCACCAGGAAGATCTCAGGGCCCACCCAGAATGCGGTTCTGGCCCTTGGGTTTACTGAGGGGGGGAAGGGCAGCGCCCTCCTCTCTCCCTTCCCTGTGGTTCTCGCCCCTGGTCCCGGGCCCAAGCCCCTCTGGGAAGAGAGGGGTAAAGCCAAGGTGAGCCAGCTGCCCCGCTCCCCAAGGCCGGCGGCCCACGCTCAGCCTCCAGGATAATCGCGGCCAGCTGGCTTGCAGCTCCCCCGCCGGCTCCCTGCCCCTGGGAAGCTGGAGAAGCTTAGCCGTTGCCCACATGTGGTTGTTTGATCAGGGAGTGGGGAGAGGAAGCTGGCAGCCCCGAGCGCTGGGCCGTGGTGCCAGCTGGGGCCAGCCCTGCCGGATGGCCTCATCTGAGGACCCAGATGTACAAGTAGGGCCAGGCGCGGTGAGATGTCGGGGTGCTGCTGTCCCCATCCTAGCCTGGGGGTGGCAAAAGAGGCCGCAGGCCCCAGCTCGGAGCTGCATGCGGCCGTAGGCTACGGGAAGCAGATCCTTTCGCAGCCTAGAACAGTTTGGGGAAAGCTACCTACCGGTCAATGAGTGGGCCAGGAGTGAGCTGCGGACAGATGTGGAGCCCATCCTCCCTTAGGCTGAGAAGTAGGAAGGAGAGCCAGAGCCAGAAGCCTGGAGGGGGAATCTAGGGAGCTCAGGTGGGGTTTGACCATCAGCCCTGGGAGCCAGAGCCACAGCCAGGCTTTCTACCCATGTGCCCGTGAAGGAGGGGAGGGCAAGATGAACCAGGCTGGTCCTTGGCCATTCATGAGGGCCTCCCCAGTGACATGGGGCTTGTAGGACACCAAGTTCCTAGATTACCCCAGATAGAAACTGCTTTCCGACAGGAATCGAACCGGAAGGGCGCTGAGCCACTAATTCTCACTAAAGTGTCAATGACTAAGGGTGGATTAACAACACAAGGCTTCGGGTGGGGACAAAGCTTCCTGGGTTCAGAGCCTTCCAACAGAAAAGCAGTCATAGCTGGAATGAATTTTAGTTTCGTGTGTGTGTGTGTGTGTCTGTGCACGCACGTGTTTGCATGTGTGGAGAGAGAGAAAGAAGGAATTGCCCGACATCTTTTAAATGTCCCAGGAGACCCTCATCTCGACATGTGCAAATCCAACTCAGAATCTTCCCTTCGCCCGAGCCAGGTCCTCTCCATAGGGTCCCTCGACGCCGCTAGGTGTGCAGGCAGAAGCCCGTCCCTCAGCCGCGAACCCTGTCATGAACCCCCAGAGATTTCACGTCCCGAACACCTCAAGTCTGACTACTTCTCCCCTGAATGCTGGCAGTGGTGGGTGGCCCGTCCAGGCCTGGCCTTGCCAAGAGTACAGACGGAGGCCGGCGGTCCCTCCCCTCCTCCTTCTCTGGTCAGCCCTGCTGCCTCCCACTGTAAGGGCAGGGGGCAGACGCTGCAGCCCCCCCCCCCCCGCCTCTTTTGCCACCCTAAGGTCCGGGACTGCACACACCAGCTGTGGGTCTTCCCTTAGAGGGCTGGCCTGAGGAAGAGGCCCCCACAGCCTTGGAATCGGGCTCTTGGCAGGGCAAGCTGGGGGGGTAGAGGCCCTGGGAGGCGAGGGCCCTTGGCCCGCAGACTCCTCCCCTTACTGGGAGCCACACAGACCAAGGGAGAGCAAGTGCAGGGCTCTGGAAACTTCGAAGCCCGGAGCAGCAGCCAAGGGTGACCCTGGGCACGCCCCCTACTCTGACCTCTCCTGCCAATCTCTTCTCTCTCAGGCAGCCTAAGGGATCCTTTAAGAATCAATCGGGTCACGTTTACACACCCCTGCTTTCAACCTTTCAATGGCTCCCCACTGCTCTCAGAATAAATGCAACTTCTCAAGGGCCTTCTATGAGGCCTCAGGGTCCAGGTCCTGCTAACGGCTCCACTCTAGCATCTTATCATGCTCCCCGAATGCTCCAGCCCAGCCATGCTGGCCTCCTTCAGACCCACCCTGGCCGTGCTGCTTCACCCACAGGCCTCGGCACAGGCTGTTCCCTCTGCCGGCAACGCTCTTCCCCTCTAACCCGGCCCAACTCACTCCTCCACCTCCTTCAGGCCTCGGATCAAGCGTCACTTCTGCAGGAAGGATTCAGGATTCCCCCTTCCTTCCAGATCAGGCTTTTGGAAGCAGGCTCTCATGGCTCCGGGTCCCTCTCCCCGCCGAAGCGCTTCGGAGACAACTTCACGTTTGCTCGCGTGATCATTTGGTTAACGTTTTCTCCCCCCCTGCTAGACCAAGGGCGCACGCAGTCAGAGACCTATTTTCATTTGGAGTCTGGCACCAACAGGAACAGCTCACGTGTACTGAGCGTTAACGGCATACCAGACACGGTGCCCTGAGCGTTTCCGTACATCGTCCCATCGAATGCCCTGGACAACACCGTGAGACAGGCACGGCCTTGGTGTCCAGCCTGCAGACGAAGCAAGTGAGGCACGTGAGGTCAAGAAACCCGCCGAGGTCACGTTTAGCAAGTGGCAGGGCTGGGGTCCAACCGAGGGCGGTGTCGTACCAGGGTCCACGGGCTTCACCCTGCACACGCATCTCCTGCCTCTTTCGTGGCACTGGCATCTCCTCTGCACACACTCCACGAATAGTTTTCAAATGAACAGAAAGACACACACACGCACACAAGCCAGAAGGGCACACGCCAGGATGAGGACAGATGTGGCTTCTGGTTGGTGGGATTACTGATGTTTATTTTCATCTTTCACTTACTTGTAGGTTCCAACTTTTCTATATAAAGCAAGTATTTGTTGATGCCTTTAAATTAAGACGGAAAACCTCAAAATCTCTAATCTTTTTTTTTTTTAATTTTTATTTTGAGAGAGAGAGAGAGAGAACACGAGCAGGGGAGAGGGGCAGAGGGAGGGAGAGAGGGAATTTTAAGCAGGCTCCACGCTCGGCACAGAGCCCAATGTGGGGCTCGATCCCTTGACCCTGGGGTCATGCCCTGAGCCAAAACCGAGAGTCGGGTGTTCCATTGACTGAGCCATCCCGGGGGGGGGGGGGTCATGATCTCATGGTTCGTGAGTTCAAGCCCCTCTCCAGGCTCTGCACTGACAGCCTGGAGCCTGCTTGAGATTCTCCCTCCCTCTCTGTCTCCGAAGAATGGACCAAAATCAGGATGTCCAGAGAAATGGGACGCCAGTCTCTTCCATTCCACCCCAAACCCCACTCTGGGAGAAGACACAAAGCATTTTCAAGACGGAAAGACTGCACGATGTGACAGTTAAAAATGTAGGCACTGGCTTCACGACAGACCGGGGTCAGAAGCTTTGCTCTTATTGCGTGGCTTTGAGCCAGTCCCTTGACCTCTTTGACTTCCGGTGACCTCCTGACCTCTGCCCTCCTCCGCGAAACTGGGTATTACCACCTCACACTCTCCACAGGGACGCCAGACAACGGACATCTGTGACTCAGCACGGGGCTTGGCACGTAATAGCTGCTCAACAAATGGCGGCCGTCGGCCCTCACCCAACCCTCATGGACAGACGGGGGGGAGCTGCACGGAGACCTCACGAAGCCCAAGTGCCCACACCCAGGAGCAGCCACTTCCGGTCACCCAGCTGTGCCTCCTGTCACTTCCGGTCACACGGCTGCCACAGGCCTGCCTGCTGGCCCCAGCTGCGTCCCTCTCTGGGTCTCCCTGCGTGGCTGGCCGGCCAAGGACACTGGGCTGCCTCAGACGACCTCAGGGCGAGCCACGGGTGGGAACCCAAGGACACAGGCCACCCAGATGGCTGTTTTGATGCTTACAGGCCCCCCAGTGGGGTGGAGGACGCGACACCCCCCCCCCCACCACATCCTTGCCACCCGTCAGAACAGAAGGAACATTTTTTTCACCTAGGTGGAAACCCCAATTCAAGCTTCTGGGGCTGTGGTTTGGAGATCATCTAGGGGGATTTGCTTGTGAGGCCTCGGAAAGAAACAGAGAGAGAGAGAGAGAGAGGGATGGAGAATGGGCCGTCCAGAGGCCCCTGTGGCTCTGCTGGTATTTACTTTCTGCCACAGCCTTGAATACCATCGGGCTCTGAAGGAATTTCCAAGAAGATCGAAATTTGAGGAAATCAAAGTGTAATTAGTCACAGCTGCTGTAATGTATTCCAGGTGATGGCTGGTGTGGCCGTGTCCCCCTCCAGGCCCCCTGACGCCTCTCACCCTCCACGGGGGCAAGTAAACAGTGGGGTGTTTGCGGTGGGAGCCCTTCCCCGGGTCAGCTGAGCAGGGGGGGTGGCGGGAAGGGCGCGTGCTGCCTCTTGCCACCTAGGCTGACGTCCGCAGGAGAGGGGCCGGCGTGCGGCTTACATACGGCGCGGCCGTGTTTCCTCCTCTCTGCTGCCTGCTCGGTTCCCACTGGCTCTTTGCAAGTGACAGCAGGAGCCACAGGGAATGCTGTGAGCACCGAGTGAGGGTTGGGAGTCACGTCTCCGCTCCTCCTCCTCCTCCACTCACGCTCCCAAGAGACAGTGTGACCTTGGACAAGTCATGTTCCTGGGAGAATGGCAAAACCCCCAGGGGTCCGAGGGCCTGGGTAGGAAATCCCAGCTCTGCCCCTCAGCTCTGTGGCCCGGGGAAAGTCGCTGAACGTCTCTGAGTCTCGGCTGCCCCATCCATAGGATGGAATTCGGCGCCGCCCTGACTCGTAAGACTCTTTTAAGAGTTAAGCAAAGTCACCTACGTTCAAGTAACGTAGGTAAAGGATGTTAGTACGGATCTGACACACCGCAAGGACTCGATTCGGACGCCCAGGGGGTCTCAGTTTCCCTCGCGCCGAGCTGAGATGGGTTCCAACGCTGTAACAGAGGAAAAGAACGCGGAGCTCCTCAAAATAAAACCAACCCGACAGATGCGTGAAGCTTAAGCCATCAGAAGAGCGTTCCTCGGGGCGCCTGGGTGGCTCCGTCGGTTAAGCGGCCGGCTTCGGCTCAGGTCATGATCTCGCGGTCCGTGAGTTCCAGCCCCGCGTCGGGCTCTGTGCTGACGGCTCAGAGCCTGAAGCCTGGAGCCTGTTTCAGATTCTGGGTCTCCCTCTCTCTGGCCCTCTCCCGTTCATGCTCTCTCTCTGTCTCAAAAATAAATACACGTTAAAAAAAAAAAAAAAAAGAAGAGTGTTCCTCAAAGAGGGGGCTGATAGGCAGCACCAGGGATCCTGTCACGGGGTCCAGGGCAGGGTGAGTGAGGAAACTGGTAAGGGTGGGGAGCAGGCTCACCCTTCTCTGGGTCTGTGCTAAGCTGAACCATGCCACTGTGACACCCTACGGGAGCCCTACGGCTGTACTAACACCAACACTCTCCCCCTGTGTCATCACAGCAGCAATGAATGCACTCCCAGTTCGGGAGCTGATCACAAGCTCGTTTTATCAGTGCCGGTCAAGTCTGGGGACAAGGACAGGGCCTGGGGCTTGCCTTTCACCCCACTGTGCCCCCACCAAGCCCTATGTCTGGGGGCTTGAATGTCCCACAATGTCAAAAGGGGCAGTCCCCAAGGACACAGCTGGGCGCCCTGCCAGCCGGCTGGTCAGTGGGCAAGGCTCCTGCTGTCATCCATGGGAAGATCTAGGCCACCACTCCAGCCACCGCGGGCTCCCGGACACTGGGCCACCAGCAGGTGTGAGCTCAGCTCCGCTCAGCTCCCGGGTGCCTGCTGAGGACAGTCCCCCTGGGAGTGGAGGCTGGACCTGAATCCTCTCACATCCGCATGCATGGTCCCTCCAGGGCCTGCCCCTTGCCCCCTTCACCACCAACCTCGAATTTTTTCCCAGCCCTGGGAGTCATTTCTAGCCTAAGTTTTTGAAATTCAAAGCTAAGGATCCATTCTTTTTCTCTCTGCATTTCTGCTGTGTCACCCCTGCCCTGAGGCAACGAACAGAAAAGTCCAGCCAACTGCAGGGAAGGGTCAAGGGGTGGAAAGAAACACCAGAAACAGAAACCTCTCAGTTAACAGTTCGCAGACGGTATCCCGCTTCACCCCGGAGGCACTCATGTGTAGTTCCAAAGACACAGACACTAGGCATGTGGAGGTAGCCATGTTCTTGTGCGGCATATTTTCCTTGAATGAAGGTATGACTCACGAGGACTATTATTTGTCCGGTGTGTATCTTCCTCTTACCTTGCAGTGGTGATTAACAGGTGAGAGAGAGGGCGAGCATGGCCGACGCCAAAGGAAGTCTTTCCGGGGCCACCCTTCCTGCTTCCCTCGACAGGTAACCCGCTTCTCCCAGTGGCTCACTTTTCTGGCCTATCCATGGTCATGTGACCCAATTCTGGCCAGTGGGACCCAACAGGGCATTTCGGGGAAAGCCAAATGATAGGTGCGGAGAAAGCCTCCCTCCCACTCGTGGCGGGTGTGGGTGCGTAAGGGCTGTGGCTGTGGCGGCCATCTTGTGCAAGAGGACCGGCCTCGGGACAAAAGGTGACCCTTGAAACGGACAGAGAGGAAATGGAAAGCACGTGGGTCCCAGATGATGTCATTGTGCCTTGTACGATCCCCCCCCCCCCCTGCCCAGACTTCTTGTCACTTGAGGTGAGGAAGGAGTGTCCTCCTAGCGTGAAACCTTATTGAGCTTTCGTTCAGTTCCTTGCCGCCCAAAGCAGCCCAGCTTACGCCGAGAGAATGTGTCAGAATCCTTCCGGGTCTCTGTTAGTCAGGGCTCTTTGGGTTGCAGGTAGCCACAGGAATCCAACTTCAACGTGTTTAGCCAAACAGGGCAATTTTTACAATTCGTATCCATGGGTGTTTTGTGAAACTCAGCAGAAATCTGACCGGCTCTCAGAACAGCTGGAACCAGGGACTCTAAGACCGTCGGGATTTTCTCTCTGACTCCCTTATTGTGTCTCTCCATCTTGAGGTTAATAAATCCTCGGGAGTTTGTCAAAAAAAAAAAAAAAAAGTCGGGTTGTCCAGAATCGATTATTTTTTAATTTAATTTTGATTTGCGCCGAGGGAACGAAAAAGACGAAAACATTTCTCTAGCTTTAAAACTTTATATCGCAGAAGGACTTTGTTTTATAACGGATTCATGTTGTCAGTAATTCATCTCTGGAGTAGTAAATGTGTGCTCAGAAGGCCTCCGTGATCTGGAAAAATACTTTTCCCTTTTTGAATGTTCGCTCGCTGGGTGCCTCGAGTATGGTTGACAGTGAGCAACCTTTTTCTGATGATAACATGGCAGAAAGAGCTCCATCACCAAAGTCTGTGTAAGGAAGCGAGCGCCTCGGACGCTAGTGAGGCCCCCTTCATTTGGAGGGGGGACATCGTCTTCTGAAAAGTGGAAACCTCTCCCCAGAGAAACTGCTGGTTCACTTTCCTAAAATGAGCTCAATATTTTGTTCTAAATCCGCTGTCAAATGCCAGTGCAAGAAGAACATTCGGTGTCATGGGAACTTCATGAATCTGGAAACACATTTTGAGTCTAGTACCAGTAAAAAGAAATTTCCATGAAGTGTACCTTAAAAAAAAACTTTTTTTTATGTTCAGGTATTTATGTTGAGAGAGAAACTGTGGGTGCACGCACTCAGACAGGGGATGGGGCAGAGGGAGAGGGGAGAGCGAGAATCCCAAGCAGGCTCCTCACTGCCAGCTCAGAGCCCTACGCCGGGCTCGATCCCCTGACCCTGGGATCATGACCTGAGCTGGAATCAAGAGTCCGATACTCAACTGACTGAGCCCCCCAGGTGCCCCTATAGTCTACTGCTTACATGTTTAGAAGCAAAAGATCTGTACTTTTGAAAAAGACAAATTCTACAAGGATAGCACAACCTGATATGAAACGTGACCTAGAAGTTAGGCAGCCGTGAATGGATGTCCTCCATCCACTGGATGGTTTGAGGATTTGTGTGTTTCGAAAGCTTGTCTGGTGATTCCGTGGCAGAAGGAGCCACTGCACAGAATGTGAGACCCTTGAAGACAGGGCCCGTGTCTTGTGTGTCAAGTCCCGGCCTCTAGCATATACATGACCGGCACAGAGTAGGTGCTTAATAAATGTCTGTGGAATCACATCGTAGGTGCTTAATAAATGTCCACTGCATCAATGAGGGAGGAAGAGGAAAAATGGGAGTTTAAAAGGCGAGAAAGGGTTTTCTGTAGGATCTTTCCCAGTCATAAAGTACCAAGAAGCTTCTTCTACCCCTGTGTCTTTGGGAATGGACCCCTGAGAGTGAGTTGGGGACCAGGAAGTGGGGGTGGGGTGGACGGGAGCTCCGTGGGAGCCGAGGCCCCGCGCAGAGTGCTGACCTGAAGCCGGGGTTCGGCCCAGACAGAGCAGCTTCTCGGAACCCCCTCCCCTGCCCATGGGGGGCCTCAGCCGCCCCTGCACCGGGCCCCAAAGAGAAAACGCATTTGTTTACTTGACCTGAATGATATGTTCATTGATTTTTCTGGAGCAGTTCATTCATAAAGGCAAATTGAGCCCCACTCCTGGGGATGCCAACAGCCTTTTAACAAGCTCCCCGAGGGATGACTTCTGAAAATGAGTCGCTGATGGGCCAGAAATGGAGCTGGCCTGCCTGGCCTGGCCCTGCTGACCCAAGGCTGCTGAGCAGTCCGACAGAAGGTGCCATCTTGTGAGTCGGGAACCCTGGCCTGGTGTGGCGGGCAGGGCCCAGCGGACAAGGCCCAGCGGACCAGGGCAGAGGCAGAGTGTGCCCGGCTGCTTCCCACTCAAGAGCATCTGGACAAGGAAGACAAAACGGACAAGAGCATCTGGACAAGGAAGACAAAACATTTTATTTTAGGAAACATTTTATTTTATTATTATTTTTTTAATTCACTTAATTTTTATTTTAGAGAGAGCACGAGCTGGGGAGAGGGAGAGAGAAAGAGAGAGGAGGAGAAGGGAGAGAGGAGAGGAAAGGAAAGGGGAGAGGAGAAAGGAGAGCAGAAGGAAATATTTTATTATTATTCTATCTTACCAGATGACACTGTTATAGCTAGTCCTCAGGTGGCATCCGGGATCTACCATTCTGGAGAATTCTTGCTGCTTTGACTTGCATTGTGCGTTTCCCCCTTTGCCTCTTCCTTTTTCTCCCTCAGCCTCTTCTTTCTCCCCCACATCTAACTTTTTCTTCCCCCTCCCCCTCTCCACTTTTTTTCTTAAGGGGTAGTCCAGGAGACTGGCCCAAGAAATACGAGTTCTGATTCCTGTCCTGCTCCCAGCTTGCTGGCTGATCTGGGACAAGTCGTTTCTCTCTGGGCTTCAGTCAATCGCTTCGAAATTCCTTCCGGTTCAGAGAGCCCGATAGAGCTACACCTTTCCGCCACCTTGTTGACTCGCAGCTGAAACAGAAGCATCTTGCAAAAGATACAAAAGCATCTTTCCCTTTCTGACCTGCTGTGAGGTCTCAGCCAGAAAATGGGGTGCATTGTAAGAAGTCACACCGACGGGGACGGCCCGGTACTCGTGCCCACTGGAGACGCCGCCTCTGCGTCTGACTTGTGATTTTCACTGTGATGAATTACCAGTGCATTCCCACCGGTGAGAGGGATACTGCCAAGCACTTTCATTCAGGAGGATGGGCCATCTCACTTTGTTCTCTGTTTATTGTGGGTGACATGGCTGTCACTATTGATTCAGCATTATTGAGAGAGAAGCTCCTTATTTCCTCTCAGGGACTTTGCCGGCAGTTAAGATGTGTAGCCAGCAGGTGAGGGATGGAAACGTCAAAATGGTCTAAGCCTTCTAGACTCCATTATTCTCCCGGAAAAACGGTTATTATAATTATCACATAAATAGTAAAATAGTCCTAAAAGGTCAAAATCTCTAAGGAAAGCAGCCCGTAAACATAATACGTTACCTTTCTCAAAATACTGACTCTGCTCATCCGAACTCCGGTTTCATCCGCAGAGTTGTCAAAACACTTCTTCCAACGTCGCCTTGAATGGGTTTTAAGAAGAAAACATTCCTAGGGCGTGTTTCTGGTCTAGGATCTGAGGACTTTAAGAAGTGGGTGTTTAAAAGACCTGTCTTTGTTCTGCTAAAAGGGATGAGATCTGCCATTGACTAATCCCCAAACAGACACTGATCTTGGGAATTAGGTGTTGCGTTTGCGTCCTATTGAGGCTGGGACAAATTACTGCACATTTGTGGCCCTAAGTGACACAGATTTATTATGTGATAGTCCCGAAGCTCAGAAGTCTCACCGAACTAAAAAATCCAGGTGTTGGCAGGACCAGGCTCCTGCCGGAGGCTGCAGGGGAGACCCGTTCTTTGCCTTTTCCAGCTTCTAGAGGCTGCTGGCATCACTTGCTTCATGGTCTCTTTCCATCTTCAAAGCCAGCAATCCCATCGCTCTGCCTCTGCCTCTGTATTCACATCTCCTTCTCTAAGATGACTCTCCTGCCTCCATGGGTCACTTAGAACAAACTTCGTTGTTACGTCACGTCCACCCGGACAACCCAGAATAGTCTGTCCATCTAAAGATATTTAAATTGGTAATTTAATTAATTTTAGCAAAATAATTTTAATTCTCAATGATCACGTAGTTAATTATTTGCTATTTAAGTTAGCGATGCTCTTTAATTGATCTGTAAGTTCCCTTTGGCCACGTAAGGTAAACCTCATATTCATAGATTATGGGACTAGAGTGTGGACCTCTTTGGAGGGCGGCCATTATTCTGCGTCCCTGTAGGGTGTCTTTTGACTTTAGGAAAACCGATGATAGGTACCCAAGGAGCCACCGATTTCCCTCATCTCTATACTCATACCCCTTCTCAATATGACTTTACAACTTCTTCCATCTTCTCTACTTTCTGAGTTTGGGCTTCACCATGTGACTTTCTTTGGTCAATGGAACACGGACAAGGGTGGCCCAAGTAGAGGCAACAGGGATTGCTTTCTCTTGCTACTCTTGGGACCCCCGTGACCAAACCTCTGTGAACAAGCCCTATGTTGCCTGCGGGATGATGAACGTAGTCCGTCACCTCTGTCACCCCACCCCAGACCAGTGAGACTGTCGCCTATCAGCTGACTATGAACACATGAGCGAGCTCAGCCGAGACCAGCAGAAGAACAGCCCGGCTAATCTCAGTTCAGACAGCTAAGCCATAGACTCCTGAGCAAACGCACGTCTGTTTTAAGCCACTACCTTTCAGTGTGGCTTGTTACGCGATACGTGGCAAAGACTAACCGATCCAACTGGTGACCCACTTTTGTCCAACCAGATAAAAGCTTTTCAGTTAGGACACGTCACTTCAAACACGTCTCCTGGTTCCGACGGATCATTTCTCCTGAGAAATTCTTGCGGACTGGAATTCACGTCCTACCATTATTTCAGAGAGGCAGACCCTCTTCCGCTAAGTGGCAACATATACCCGAATTGCTTCCTAAACGAAGGTTTAGCAAAATTTTACAAAGTATTTCAAGCCTTCTTTTCTCTTTTGGACTCAGATCTTCCTCACAGGGCAGGGCAGGGCGTGGATGGCATGGGGCTTAAGAGCAATGGCTCTGGAGTCAGGCCTGGGTTCAAGTCCCGATTTTACCTGCTAGTTACAGGAACTTAGGCACGTTGCTTAAACTCTCCATGACTCATGTTTCTTGTCCGTAAAATGGAGATAATGGAGGAGCCTACCACATAGGATCATCCTGAGAATTAGATCCAACAGTGACATGTAAGCACTTACAAGAAGGTCAGGAACAAACACTCAAAAGTATTAGTGATTCTTATCACACAGGGCAGGTCACATAGTAGATGCTCAGTAAAGACCTGTCCATTTGACTTGAGTAAAATTTGGGGGATGTAGCTCCGGAAGGACCAGGCGTCAAAATGTCCAGGGCCCACGTGTCGACACGCTTCGGCTCTTTGGACGAGTTTAAGGAAGCCTGAGGCATTCCGGATCACAGATAGGTCAGCTCTCCTCATTCAGAAGATTACCTACATATTAACACGTGACCCTAGGCTCCTGAGCAGAGCCTGATGCACAGCCACACCAGAGTGACTGGAGCCTTCGGGACCTTCGTGATCCAGTCCCACCCCAGTAGCACTCCATCTAACGTCCTCTCCCTGAACCAGTGAACCAGGCCTCCCAGCACTCGATGCACCAAAATGAGGTCATGTGACTTCCAGAGCTTCAGCCTGGGCCTCTTGGAATGACCGTCCCGGATGAAAGCAGACACCACGTGAGAAGTCGCACTAGCTTGAGTCCGCCATGCCGTGAGAACTGGTCGTGTGGAGAGTTCTGGTCACGTGGTCACGCGGTCACGTGGCAAGAGAGACCATCCGGCTGTTGTGGCCCTCCAGCCAAGGCGCCAGCCTCGTGAGGGAAGAAGCCACCCTGGCTGCCCAGCCAGGGTGAGCCTTTAGAGGACTCGGGCATTGTTGCCATCTGACTGTGACCCCCAGGAGAGACCTCGAGCCAGAACCACTCAGCTGAGCCCCCATCAAATCCACAGAACCGTGAGAGATGATAACAGTTGAAGCCGCTAGGGTTCAAGGTGGTTTGTTACACGGTAGTAGGTCACTGGAAAACCTCCCCAAACCTACCGTGAGTTCATTCCACCAGCCATTTTTTTTTTTTTATTTGATTCAGTCCACAAACTTTGGAAATAAATAAGTCAAAGTCCCGGATTGGGCCCTGTGGAGCGTTCACATTCAAGTAACATTTGAGAATCTGGCCCCGTGCCAGGGACTTCCACACATGTTATTTAAGCTAGTAGTTATGAGCTTGGACTCTGCTATTAAACTGCTTGGATTCAACTTCTGGCTTTACTGCTTTACTACATGATGACTTTAGACAATTAGCTTAATCTCTGTTTGCCTCAGTTCCTTCATCTATAAAATACGGACGGTACTAACACCAGCCTCACAGGGTTTTGTGAGGATTAAATGAAACAACACCCAAAATGTGATGTGCCTAGTCACCGAGTAAGCATTCAGCAACTGGAAAATACTATTATGATTATTAGTG
Source organism: Panthera tigris (assembly GCF_018350195.1). Taxonomy (NCBI): domain Eukaryota; kingdom Metazoa; phylum Chordata; class Mammalia; order Carnivora; family Felidae; genus Panthera; species Panthera tigris. The sequence continues at coordinate 18,620,069 of NC_056667.1, forward strand.
TAATTGCAACCAGCTTCTGCCTTTGAGGAACCTAGAGCAGAGGCAGGACATGGGCAGAAGAACATTCCAGAAATAAAGCAAGTATCCGTCAGTGTTTTTGAATGAATGAGTGACTCATCTACAAGATAAAAAGTATCCCAGCAATGAGAGAGGGGAGATAAAGTGTCGTGGGTGCTCCAGGATGGGAAAACTATTGGCTGAGATGCTCAGGGAAGGCTTCCTGGAGGAGGTGGCTTTTGAGTCAACCAGTGAGAAGCAGAAAGAACTTTAGCATCAGTGATGGGGGAGTAGCCCTGCCAGCTGGTGGGACCTGTGCCATCCCAGGCCACCAAGCAACCGGGACATCGATGAACATGGAGTATGGGAGTGGACACAAAGGTAGAGTGGGGTCAGATCATGATGTGACAACTTCCTGTGTTTATGGGAGGCTCCAAAGAGCCAAGCCTGTCATTCAGGGAGGCTGTCTAAAGCAGCCCCGCATGTCGGGGAGGGAACAGCAGGAATCGGGACCTGGCCTGACTCAGCACCCAGAGGATCACGAGGTTCCCAGCCAGGCAGAGGCCACTCTCCTCTGTGTTCCTGGCTCATGGAACCCTGGAGAGTGCGCACCGGGTGGAGGGAGTGCTGGGTGTCTGATCCAGATCCCAAGGCTCCTGATACTCCCTACCTTTTCCAGCACCTACCACTTCTCTCCCTCTAGATCCACTTTTAAAATCAAACCGTTATTTCTCAATACCTTCCTTCGCCCTTAGAGATACTACAGTGGCTCACACAGAGACGGGGGGCCATCCTGCTTAAAAGAGACATCACCCCCACCTCCCACCCGCGACCCTGGGGAGAGACAGAAGGCACGGCGCCCGGGTCCCACAGTGAGCATCATGTGGCCCTCCTCTCTGGCTTGCTCGACTCAGCAGCCCTGGGTTTGGGTCACTCGGGTCCCAGCTGGACCGCCTTCCAGCTGTGATTCTGAGCAAATCACCCTGATTTCTCCGGGTTTCGGTTTCCTGATCTGGGAAATGGGGAGCATAGCCTGTCCGATTGTTCTGCAGGGACCGAATGGGAAAAGAAAGGTAAAGGACCAGGACGTATTAACTGCACAATAAACACCAAGGATTACGACAATCAGTGTGGCTCTTCCTCCCTGATGCCCTGCTTCTGAGCCCCCCCCTCATACCTGGAAGCCAGCGTTCTGCTGGCTGGGGGGCAGACCCTCCCCGATCCCCCTGCCCTGCCTGGCCGGTGCATTGCCTTGGGGGCTGCCTGGTCAGGAGGCCCACTTCTTGCCTGCTGCCAGAGGAGCCTTGAGTGTTGAAATGCTTCCATTCCACGAGGCCAGAAACTTGATTATGTTATTAATTAAAGCAAGATGCCGGGCCTGGGAGATTTATTTTCTTTTCCATATCTGTGGCCATAAATGCCACTCGGGGAGCTCAAAGGCCCATGTCAGCCTGAATCAGGCCCCTCAACAGACGTTTTGTTCCCAGTTCAGTCTCCTCGGCCCCTCCTCCTCAGTGCCAGGAAGGAAGTGTGTGTTGTGATACCCGCCCCTCACCCCAATTTCCCTTGCTTCCTCTGCACGAGGCAGAAAGGGGGGAAATACCTGGGCAGTGTGGCATGGGGAGGGAATTTTCCAAGAAATTTGTTTTAAGTTTCTGCCTCATCATTATAGGACTTTCACGTTTCTATTTTTAGCTGCACAAACGAGCCAGGCCCACATTCCCCTCCTCTCCCCTGCCCCAACCTTTGTTTATACAAAGCACATGCTGAAATCATTATTTAAAAACCTCCAAACCCATAATTGCTCAGGTAGGTGAAGAATGCAGTCTTTATGGACAGAGCTTACAGAGGGGGCCAGGGTATTCCTGGGGAACTATGCCTTATTCACATTTGCATCCCCCTGCACCTAGGCCGCCCCGAACCCCTGGAAGGCCCAGAAGAATCAAGTAACTTACGGCAAGACGAGGTGCGGTCAAGAATAGAGGCCAAGCACCACACACATTTCAGAAGAGGAAACAGTCCGAGAGCACAGATGAGACGTGTCCAAACGGCCACAGGCCGACACGTCGTTGCTGGGATTTGACCCCAGACGTCCTGACTTCCAGTGTGGCACTGTTTACTCTGAGAATCAGTCTAAAGTCGGACCGATCCCACCACACCTGCTATTGGCTGTAAGCCCTTAGGCAAGTTACCAAACTCCTCCGTACCTCAGTTTCTTTACCTGTAAAATGGGGACAACACAGTTACTCACCGGGTGAGATTGGCGTAAAGGATTCAGGGAGCGCCTGGAGGAAAGTGAGCCCCAGGTTTGGGTTCCGGTGTCCCCACAAAGCAGAGCCACGCCTTCGGCAGCTGGAAGCCGGGTTTTCCCCTCTCTCGGGGCCCTTCTCTGCAGTGTGGACCACAGAGTGTATCTCTCAGTGCTCTGCCCGTCCAGGAGGACCGCCCTCCACCATCGTCTTTTAGGGCCACCGCCGAGTGGGGTGGCACCCTCCGTGTTTGGCCAGACCATGTATCGTTTCAGCTCACCTGCGAACCCAGCCAAGTTGTTCGGTTGATCGTAAATGACGCCACCCGAGGCCACGCTCGTACGCGCAGGAAGAGGTGTCAGTTCGAAAAAGGTAATTACGTGGGGTTCCGCCGTGTTCTCTGTCGGTGTGATTTATTCGTGCCTCTTGGGCCTGCGCTGGCCTTAGCTGGCGGCCAAAGAGGGTATGGCCTTGATCCAGAACCCTAGGGGTCTGCGCTCCGACTCTCCAAATGGGGCTGACCAGAGCCTCTGCGTGGAACCCTGGTCTACGATGGGTATTTCTACCACCATCAAAACGTTTGGATCATATGGCTTAAGAGGCAGACCAGCTGCTACCTAGAGCCGTGTTATGGCTGACACAGGCGCCAGGCATTTGTGCCTTCGCGGCCGCTTTCTTTCGTTAAAAAAAATAAATAAAACTAAAAATAAAATAAAAAAAATAAAGGACGGTATTTTATGACCCCACTGGTAGGAAGAGGGAGAGAATCTAACATTCATTATTATTATATTCGTTGTTTTTCTTTTGCCATTGAAAGAAAGTAAAATTAAAACATTTTCGTGAATCCCGAAACGTATTGTGGGCCGTGGGCACTGTGCCTAATGGATAAGCTGGCCCCGCTTGCTCCTCGGCCTGGACCCACTGCAGAGCCCTCTCGACACTGGCAGCCTCCTGGGTCATCTAGTGAATGAGTCAGAGCAATATTAGCAAGGGTGGGGGACACTGCCTCCCAAATGCAAAGGAGCACGCCAACGTCATGTCTGTTTCTTAGCGGTAAGGTGCCTCAGGCACAACAGTTGTCCTTTAAAGTAGAGGTCCCGGGGGGGGCGCCTGGGTGGCTCAGTCTGAGCGTCCGATTTCGGCTCAGGTCATGGTCTCGCGGTCCGGGAGTTCGAGCCCCGCGTCGGGCTCTGTGCTGACGGCTCGGAGCCTGGAGCCTGCTTCGGATTCTGGGTCTCTCTTTCCTTCTGCCCCTCCCCCGCTCATGCTCTGTCTGGCTCTGTCTCTCAAAAATAAATACATGTTTAAAAAAAATTGTTTTAATAAATGAATAAAAATAAAGGAGAAGTCCCAGCATTCCTCGGACCACTGTCTCCCTGCAAACTTCACTTGTGAACACCTTGAGTTTGGACTTCTAACTCCCAGGACCGGGGGACCCGAATGTCTTTGGGGTAAGCCAGCCGGCTTGTGGCTCTTGGCTGCAGCAGCCCCCGGACCCCGACCTCTCAGCGCTCATGCCCACGCCGTCTGCCCCTTGGAGGTTCTCACCTCGGCTGGGCTCCCCCAGACCCTCAGCTTCCAATGCCATCTGTACACTGATGACCCCCAGTGTCTCGGCCCCTTGACCCTTTCTCTGAGTTTCAGACACTTAACGCGCAGTGGTCTTCTTGTCCGCTGCCCTTGGGCTCACACGTCAGACGTTCAACAAAGAACTCTTGATTTTCCTCCCCAGATCTGCTCCCTTCAGTGTTCCGTGTCAGCTCCAGCCCGGCCGGCGGCTCAAGTCAAGGCTTTGAAGTTACCTCTAATTCTTTTCTTTCCCTCATCCTCCAAAGGCAATCCATTCACAGCTCTCTTTTGTTTTTAATTTTTTAATGTTTATTTACTTTTGGGGGAGAGAGAGAGAGAGAGGTGTGAGCAGGGGAAGGGCCAGAGAGAGAGGGAGACACAGAATCCGAAGCAGGCTCCAGGCTCTGAGCTGTCAGCACAGAGCCCGACGCGGGGCTCGAACCCACGAACCGTGAGATCATGACCTGAACCGAAGTGAGACGCTTAACAGACTGAGCCACCCAGACGCCTCACAGCTCTCTTGACATGACCCCCAATATGTAAGTGACACTGTCTACCTCCCCCGTCCCCTGCCATGTCCTCTGCTCTAGTCACCACTGCATCCTCTCACCTGGACTCTCTGCCCCTTTCCCAGCCAGCCTCAGTTTCCCCCGGCTCTTCCCACAATCCATTTCCACCCAGCAGACAGAGTGTTGCGTACATACATTTTTTTTTCTTTTTTGAGAGGGAGAGAAAGCGCACAAGCAGGGAGAGGGGCAGAGGGAGGGAGGGAGGGAGGGAGAGAGAAAGAGAGAGGGAGAGAGAGAATCTTAAGCAGGTTCCATGCTCAGCATGGAGCCAATGCAGAGTTTGATCCCATGACCCTGGGATCATGACTTGAACTGAAATCAAGAGTCGGATGCTAAGCTGACTGAGCCACCCAGGCATCCCTAAACATATTTTTTAAATACAAATCAAACGATGCTTAAACCCTCCAATGGCTTCCCATGTTACAAACACTTGGACCCCAAGTTTTTAAGTTATTTGCCCTCACCAGCATCTCTGATCTCACCTTATGCTAATTTGGGGTGCCCTCACTGACATTTTTTTCTGTTTCTTGGGCACTTCAACTTCTTTTCTGCCCCAGGGCCTTGGCACGTGCCTTTCTGTCTGCCTGGAGAATGCCTTTCTTTGGCATTCTGTGTGCCCGCCTCCTCAGCCTTCTAGTTCCAATTCTTCTCAGCGTCTCCTCAGAGGGGCCTTCCAGACACGCAAGCCTCTGTCGACGCCCTAATACCCTATCTGCATACCTCACAGCACTTTATCCTGCTAGGAATGAACTTGATTACTTATATCTGTGTCAATTATCTACCCCTCTCAAAACACATGCTTGTGTGTATGCACACACACACACACACACACACCACAAATCCGAACTCCATGAAGGCAGGGACTTTGTCCCTCTTGTTCATCATTATTCATCTGATACACAGCACGTGTTCAAATAAGCATTTATTGAGTAAATGAAGAACGACTATCCTCAAATCGCGGCACTGACACGTGAGGACCACCCAGCTCGAACTCACTCAATGTTCAGTTCAAGGCTAGGCTCCCCCCGACCCCCACTCTCTACTGTTCCAGACTTTAGGACATCCACAGGAAGGAGGGCATTTGTGAAGTCTGTGTGACCCGAGCTTTCTATGCCTCACTCTCCCTCTCTGTGCCTCAGTTTCTCAGATGTAAAGCGAGGGAATTAATTTAAAAGGTTTATGTCTTCTCTCTCCAGATCTGTGATTCATGCCGAGTGAACACCAAGTGACCTTCACCTACACCAGCCGCCACAGGGGTAGGGGAAATCTTGGGGTTGAGCAGACAGATCCAAGTACAGAAGGCAGGTGGGGAGGCAGTGGACCACAGGTGGGCAGAGAGGAAGAGGGAGCCTCCTGGCGTCATATACACGACCTTCAAAATACTTGCCAAAGCTGCCGTTTTACTCTGCTATTTGGTTCATGTTTGTCTCTTTCGCGAGACTGTAAGTTCCATGAGGGCAGGTGCTGTATAAATGATTTGTTCACCAGGGCATTCCCTACATCAGTGGTGCTCAACTTTTTCAGTGTCAGGACCCTTTTCCACTCTTAAAAATTATTGAGGTCTAGGGTGCCTGGGTGGCGCAGTCGGTTAAGCGTCCGACTTCAGCCAGGTCACAATCTCGAGGTCCGGGAGTTCGAGCCCCGCGTCAGGCTCTGGGCTGATGGCTCGGAGCCTGGAGCCTGTTTCCGATTCTGTGTCTCCCTCTCTCTCTGCCCCTCCCCTGTTCATGCTCTGTCTCTCTCTGTCCCAAAAAAAAAAAAAAAAAAAATTATTGAGGTCTCCAAAGAGCTTTCGTTTATGCCGTTTATACGGACAGATCAGAGGTTCTCCATTGAGGGCCACTTGGCTATGTCTGGAGCCAGTTTTGACTGTCACAACTTGTGGGATGGGGGAGGAGTGATACGGGTATCCCGTGGGTGAAGGCCAGAGACGCTGCTAGAATCCCGCACTGCACAGGTCAGCCCCCGTGATGAAGAATTTTCAGCCTAAAATGTCAATAGTACCAAGGTTGAGAAATCTTGCTATAGGTCTTAACCATATTATTAGAAAATAAAACGGAGAGAAATCAAAATATTTATTCATTCATTTAAAATAATAATAAACCCATCATACGTTACCAAAAATAAGTTTCTTAAACAAGTACATTTTTTTCAAAATAAAACATTAGTGTGAAGAAAGCATTGTATTCTTCTGTAAATTTCTTTATTGTCCCGCTTAATAGAAGACAGCTGAATTTCCATATATGTTTCTGCATTCAGTCCGTTACAATGTGTAGTTTTTGCTGAAATGCATGAAGAAAATCTGGCCTCACACAATAGGTGGTCTTCAAAGCCCTTTCAGATAACTATACATATTCTTCTTTGTTACTACACCAAAACTCAACAATGATGGATTCTTAAAGAATCTGAAACCACATTTATGGATTTTTTTATATTCGGTTGTTTTAAAATCCACTGGTCTGTTTCAAACTTTGAATGAATCTTGGACCATGCATGATATTGTGACATCATCTATTATGGATTGAATTATATCCCCACCCCCAGACTTCAGAATGTGGCCTTATTTGGAAACAGGGTTTTTGTAGATGTTATTAGTTGAGATGAAGTCAGGGTGCCTCGGTAGCTCAGTTGGTTAAGTGTCTGACTCGTCTGACTCCTGATTTCAGCTTAGGTCCTGATCGCACCATCGTGAGATCGAGCCACTGGGCGTGGAGCCTGCATAATATTCTCCCTCTCCCTCTCCCTCTGCCCCTCCCCTGCTCTGCGTGTGCACGCTCTCTCTCTCTCTCTCTCTCCCTTTCAAAAAAGAAAGAAAGAAAGAAGCAAGGAAAGACAAGGGAAGGAAGGAAGGAAGGAAGGGAGGAAGAGAAAGAAAGAAAGAAAGAAAGAAAGAAAGAAAGAAAGAAAAGAAAGGAAGAGAAATAAAGGACTAAAGGGAGGGAGGAAGGAAGAGAAAAAACGAAAGAAAGAAAGAAAGAAAGAAAGAAAGAAAGAAAGAAAGAAAGAAAAGATGAGGTCAGGGCGGGGCGACTGGGTGGCTCAGTCAGTTAAGCATCCTGACACTGTTTCAGCTCAAGTCATGATCTCCGGGTTCTTGGGATCGAGCCCCATGTCCAGCTCTGCACTGACAGAGTGGAGTCTGCTTGGAATTCTCTCTCTCTCTCTCTCTTTCTCTCTCTCATAAATAAATAAACATTAAGAAAAGAAGAAGAAAAAGATAAGGTCATACTGGAGTAGGATGGACCCTAATCCAAATGACTGGTCCTGGGGCGTCTGGGTGGCTCAGTCCATTAAGCTTCCAACTCTTAATTTCAGCTCAGGTCATGATCTCAGTTTGTGAGTTCAAGCCCTACAGCAGTCTTCATGCCAACAGTACACAGCCTGCTTGGGATTCTCTCTCTCTGCCCCTCCCCCCTGAAAATAAATAAAGAAGCTTAAAAACAATGACTGGTGTCCTGATAAAACAGGGAAATTTTGACACGGACACATACAAAGAGATTGCCATAGAAGATGAAGGCAGAGATTGGGTGATGTGTCTACAAGCCAAGGAATGCCAAAGATTGTCGGCGAACCACCAGAAGTTTGGGAAGAGGCATGAAACAGGCTCTTCCTCAGAGCCCTTGAAAGGGGCCCTGCTGACACCTTGATCTTGGACTTCTAGCTGTAAAAGAATCAATTTTTTTTATTTAAGCCAAAGAACCAGTTTGCGGTACTTTGTTAAGGGAGCCCTAGGAAACTAACACGTCATGCACTGGTCATTTTGAAAACAGTGGTTCACTGAATTCTGCTGATCACATGCTGACGCATTTTGTTATAAAATACCAAAAATCACATTCGTTAATACCATCACAGATCTCAGCAGTAGAGTCTTTATGTATTAAGATGATGTCAAGCTCATAGTGGCAGATACAAGCTTTCCAAAATTCTATTTTCCACTCAAAAGCCCAAATGTTATCATTGACAACAAATACTGTCAGTTGTTTCCCTTGAAGGGAAAGGCTCATTTGGTTCGTATTCAAGAAACCATCTACCATGTCCAAGTCTGAATAACCATCGTCAGTCAGCCCTGCTTCCACATAAATATGGTGATCCATGAAAGAAGCAGCTAGTTCACCCACCACTCGGATAATCGCAAAATTGCTCGTTCTCGAGGAAACCTTCAGCCTTCGAATGCAGACCTCTGGATGCGTCTCCCTGTTTCCTCACACGGAATTAATCCTACGACCCAGCAACTGCACTACTAGGAATTTATCCAAAGGATACAGGTGTGATGTTTTGAAGGGACACATGCACCCCCGTGTTTATAGCCGCACTATCAACAATAGCCAAAGTATGGAAAGACCCCAAATTTCCATCAACTGATGAATCGATTAAGAAGGTGTATGTATATACACAATGGAATACTACTCCGCGATGAAAAAAGAACGAAATCTTGCCATGTGCAACAACGTGGATGAAACTGGAGGATATTAAGCTAAGAGAAATAAGTCAGTCAGAGAAAGACAGATATCACATGATTTCACTCATAAGTGGAATTTGAAAAACTTAACAAATGAACATAGGGGAAGGAAAGGAAAAAGAAGATAAAAGCAGAGAGGGAGGCAAACCGTAAGAGACTCTGGAATACAGAGAACGAACTGAGGGTTGACTGGGGTGAGGGGTGTCGGGGTGGGTTAAATGGGTGACAACATTAAGGAGGGCACTTGTTGGGATGAGCACTGGGTGTCCTGTATAAGAGATGAATCACTGGGTTCTACTCCTGAAGCCAAGACTACACCGTATGTTCACTAACTTGAGAAGAAAAAAAGGAAAAAAAAAAAAAAGAAGAAGAACACTAATGAGATGTATACTCAAGGATCGATATTTAATGAAACTAATTTTGTTTTGTTTCATTTGTAATGTGAATGCGTGACCAGGAAGAACACAATGACCTACTCCATTGGTACCACTGCCTCGATACGTGTCAGGACGCCATCAGTTTCAGCCGCCATCGGGGCAAGTGCCACCACAGTGGAAGAGGCCACAAAGTCTTAGGTATTATCACTGAAATAGCGTTGGCCTCTCGGACCTTCCGAAAGGGTCTCAGAGACCCCACCACACTTTGAGAGCCACTGCTCTACATCAAGCATAGTGGTAACAGGCAAACAGATCTTTGTGGAAGGAATGATTAAATGAACAGATGGAGTAAATAGGGATGAGAGAAAGAGAGGAAAGAAGGAGGGCCTAATTTGCTCCTGCTTTCTGTGTCATATGGAAAACTGGGCCCTATGGAACTGGACTTTTCAGCTGAAGACAGCTAATGAGGAGGGCTCTGTGGTAGGTTTGCACCAAGACTGGGAGACAATTCTGAGCATGAGTGTTGCTGTTGAGTCGTGTCTTTGGAGGGGCTCGGTGATATATGTCTTAAGTCCTCATCCCAAAGCACCCTGGTTCAAAGAGCCCCATGGTCTTGGTGACATTATTAAGAAAAAAAAGAAAAAAAAAGACTGGAGAGAAATATTGCTTTAGTCCACAAAGTATAAGGAAAAACAGTTGTTATTTGCCATCTGGGCCTAATGAACCACTGTTCAATAATTTTAAGTCTTTTTGTGAGAAAGTCACAGAATTAAGAACAAAGGGCGAAGGACAGCTTTATGAGATAGTCTACTAAGAATTTAAATATGGCAGACCTAAATTTTTGTTCCATATCCTCCCGGTTTTGAAGTTATCTGAAATGGGTAACATCCTCCAAACACAACTGGTGTCTTATTAACTATCCTCCACTGTCGTATCATGCATGGACCAGGTACACACACGTCTTGTTAATACAGATTTCAGATTCAAAATATATCCCTACTGGATCCTGGCCTCTCATCATTTCTGATTTCCCTTCTTGCGCTTGCAAACTGAAAATGCAATACTTGAGGAAGTTTTTGAAACTTTGGACGGCTCGCAATTTCGGTGAAGAGAGGGCAGTCAACTTCTTTGTGCCACGATTGCCGGAGATTTCTACTTTTAGGTTTAGAGGCACCCATCAGAATAAGCCATCCAATGATTTTTTTTTTTTTTAATTTCAACACCAAGTATTTCCATCCAGTCACTGCTCGCTGACCCTTGCCTTTGCCTTTATCTACCTGTGAACCGTATCTGGTAGGTATTGGTGCACGAGCATCACGAAACATGAAGGAATGTTGTGACCCAAACTTTTAGCAAAACAGTATCATCCAGGTTCTTTTCCTTCCTGAGTGTCTAACTAGATGAGAATGCCACATTTCCTTTTTTGTACCTAGAAAACAGATAGTTTATTTATTGATTCTTGAGTTTGAGAAAATCCATCTAGGGCATTGTCATGTGAAGACTCAGAATCTGAGATTTCACTTATGAGATCAATTTCACCATCCTCATTAACTTGAGTCTAGAGGGATGCCATCTGTCTCTCTGCGGTCATCTTCTGAGTCTTATCATTATTTTGAAACATCTTTCTCTGCAAATTTTCTTGGTCATCGTGGATGGAAAAGGAAATTTTTCTGACTTCTCAGGTGTGTTCAATGAAAATGAAAGTCAGACTATAAGATAGTGCCTCCAAGGGCACTGGGGTGGCTCAGTCGGTTAAGTGTCCAACTCTTGATTTTGGCTCAGGTCATGATCTCACAGGTTGTGAGTTCAAGCCCTGCATTGGGCTCTGCGCTGACAGTGCAGAAGCCCGCTTCGGATTCTCTCTCTCCCTCTCTCTCTCTCTGCCCTCTCCCCACTTGCACTCTTGCTTTCTCTCAAAATAAAGAAACATTAAAAAAAAACAAGATGGCGTCTTTTTATATCTATATAAAGAGAGGACGGTCTTCCTTTTTATCTTCTGATGATGCAGTATTTTGGTCAAGTGTATTCATTTTCTATCGCCGCTGTAAAAAAAGTCACCACAAATTTGGTGACTTAAAACAACACAAATATATGACCTTATGGTTGTGGAGGTCAGAAGTCCAGAATGGGTCTCACTGGGCTAAAACCAAGTTGTCAACAGGGCCATGTTCCCCCGGAGACTCGATGGGCAAGGGTGGAGATCATCTCCTTGACTTTTCCAGGCTGCCCGCATTCCCTGGCTCGCGGCCTGGTCCCCCATCTTCAAAGTCAGCAATAGTTACAGGTTTTTTCAGGCTGTGTCACCGTGCTTCTCTGCATTTATATTCATGTCTCCTCGGACTCTTTCAGAGAGCCTTATGATTATATTGGGCCCAGAGAATCCAGAATAACCTTCCATCTCAAAGTCTTAACCACATCTTCGAAGTCTCTTTTGCCATATAAGGCTACGTGGTCCAGGCTCCAGGAATTAGGATGTGGACATCTTTGGGGGGGGGGGGAGGGGCCATTATTCTGCCACAGCCGCACAATAAGAAAACTAGATGAGACAACAGTGATGATTTATGTCACTATTACGTCATCGTTCTAGATAATTCCATCATTGTTCCACTTTCTTATTTTAGTCTTTTTAGCATAACTGAGAATAGTTGGTGTGTAAAACATAGCAAAATTTTTCGAGGGCTAGGAAAAATAAGATCATGGAAATCCCAAAATATATCTTACATTTACAAACATATCCAGGGGATCTGTGTGGTGATTGAAAGATAGGGCAATATTTTTCTATTTAAAAATAAGAAGTATGATTTCTGTTTATTCTTTGGCAGGCTTGTAAGGAAGAATAAACGTTATGGAATAGCAAGCCTTACAGATACAACTGCTCAAAAAAGAAGTTAAATTAGAATCAGATGCAAAAGGTCCTGAGGATATCCTGACGGTTAGGCCGTACTATGCAAGAGCCTTATCCTTCTCCCAAATAAGGACAGCAGTGCAGTAGCATAAGGCTAAGTTTTGAATTTGAACATCGAGGTAAAAATGCGTTGGGGGCAAAAAGTGGAGCAGGGAGGGCTGTATTCGTTAGGGTAAGGCAGGCGGCTGTAACGTAAGCAAACTCCCAGATTCTCTGGCTTTAAAAACAATAACAAAAGCATCTCTGTCTCTCGCGCGTACCCATGACGAATGCCCACAGGTGGTGGCTCCACGTGGTGACTCAGGGCCCAGGTTCCTTCCATCCTGTGGGGACTCACTGTCCTCTGCAGGTTGAGGCCTCAGCTGGCCGGAACAAGGGAGCCCGCAGAGAAGACACGGCCACTTTCTCTAGGCTTAGCTCCAACAGGTGTGTGTCACATTCTATTAGCAAGACCTCTGTCACATGACCCCACTGAACTTCACAGGACACTGCGACTCGCAGTGCCCAGGAAGGAGAGAATGAATTTCGGTGCCCAGCAGGCAGTCTCCACACCAGGGAATGACTTGATCCTTTGATCGGTGGGAGGTAAACCCAGAAATAATTGTGCCACCTTACAAACCAATAGTTCTTAGCGGGCCAAGATTGAGAGTCGGAAGTATCCACGGAAGCTTTTTCTGATCCAGCCTTACTGAGTCAGACACTCTGAGGGGGGACCCAGGCAAATACATTCTGAAAAAAATCCCCCAGGCCATTCTTCTGATTAAAATCCACTGTGAATTCGGGTAAGAGACAGACCTGTCGTCTAAGGAAGCCCTTCCTATGCTCAGAAGCCATGGGGGGCAGGGGGTCGGCCTGGGTGCTGTTGGCATCGCTTCCTGACTACATCCTTCTCAGGCCTGGGATCCCGTCCCCAGACCCCACGTCCTAGGCCCGGATTCTGGCCCACAGCAGGCACTAAGTGAGTATTTGTCGAATTTATTGTTTTTACTCTCACGGCAGAAAGAGTCGAGTGGGGAAGTCCTTTGAAATGCCTCTAAACCAACAGACGGAAGTGTCCTGTGACTCAGTCTGGTTTCAGAAATAAGCATAGATAAACCACCTCAGAGAACAGGTGTTTCCCAAGCATCCCCTCCCACGAAGCGAAGCCGTAACTGGGAGGCCGGCAGCCCTCCTCAGAGCCATGCCACTGCCGTCTGCACTGGCTCTGGGAGCAAGATGTCCCTCCACCCACCGCCCCCACGGACAGGGCCCTGGAGCCTCCCTTCTGCTCACTGGGGAGGATTCCACGTCAGCAGGTGCGTGTAGGACCAGCGTGCTGCGTTTCCATCAGTTCTCAGGCATTGCCAGGGTCCCTGCCCCATACGCCAGGCTTCGAGGACGCAAGCTCTTTGCAAATGAGCAGCAAAGGTTAGGACTTGTTAGGGTGAACGCAGAGACCCCTGCCTGGCAGCTGCACTCGACGGTTTGCTTCCAGCTTCCTCCCTTTGCCAGCCTCTCCCTCTTCTGGGAGGGGAAAGCGTCCTGTCCTAAAGTCAGACCTATTACGGCAGGGGCCAAAGATGTGACCTAGGGCAGAAGGTGAAATCTGGGGCTTAGGTCTCCTTCAGTTCAGACCATTATCTTCAAACATCCTTTGGATGGAGCAGAGGCGAGAGGAAGGCTTTTCTCAATGACCCCAAGGCCAAGGATCTCAAAGCAGAGAGTGCCGGCTTGGAACGAAAACTAAGCGTGACCCAGGTGATGAGTTTCCCAAGTCCTGCCCGTTTGTGGCTCCACACAGCCTTGCTGCGGGACCAGACGTATCCCCAGGTTCATGCACTGAATCCCGCGGCGGGGAAGGACCTCGGTATCCTTGTCAAGGATCTGTTTTCCCAACTGAGGCGGATGGGCAAAAAATAGCCTACCTGAGGCCACAAAGTGAATACGGTTTCCAGGTTTCTGGGCTTCTGGCCGAGAGGTTTTCCGCACCGCCTACCCGACTCGGAGGCACTGCAGATGGTCGTCCGCACACCCCGCCATCCCCCTGCCTAGCAGTCAGGGGAAGGGGACCCCTGACCGCGGGCCATGCTCGGTCACCGGACTTGACCCGCCCAGCTGCTTGCCTTGCAGAACACCCTGTTTAATGCTCTATCCCTCGCCGTGTCTCGTTATTGATTCAGCCACTCGCTGCCGGGTCTGACCAAATAAGCCCTGAGCGTTTGGATAATGTCGACTTCATCAAAAATGCAGGAGTTGGGGTTTTACTCGTCTGCGCCCTACCTAGACAGTTTAGGTCGAGGATTGGTGGTTTCTGTGAGCCCAGGAGGGCACTGGGAGCCCGCAAGCTGGCTACTGGCTTCTCTGAAGTGAGGCTGGGTCCCCAGGCTCCAGGGAACCCAGCACCCCCTCCCCCATCTCCTACCGGTGAGGACAAGTCTGGGATGACATGCTAAATGAGGTGGGGACTTCGGAAGTCGGGGGTGATTTTGTAAGACAAGCACCAGCCGCAACTTTAAAAACAAAGTCAACCCCGCACGGTTATGCCGCCGTTGAAGATCGCAGATGAAAAGCTAATCAAGGAAATGTTTGTTCATCCATTTGTTCGAAAAATATTTCCTGAGCACCTACTGTGTGCGAAGCACTAGACTACAAAGGTGGATAAGGCACACACCTGATTCCCATGAAGGTAAAGCTCTGCTCAAGAGGGAAAATCAGTCTATAAAATGGAAACAACAATAACGTCCTCATGTGCCAGGTACTGTTCTAACACCTGGATTCTATTTTCCAGGGGTTTTTTTTTAAGTCTGTACATATACTTGCCAGTGGGAAAAAGACAGGAAAAATGGGCACCAAAACATTAACAGACATCATCCCCAGGCTGTAAGTTTATGGAGGGCTTTTATTTTCTTCTTTTTACTAAGCTGGATCGTCCAAATGCTCTTTTTACATCTAGAGCCACAAGGAAGGGGTGGGGAAGCATATTCTTATGCCCCTGCCTCCAAGAAATCAGGCAGAGAGCCTCAACATGCTTCTCGTTTGCTGCCTGCTATCTTCAGGCTCGAGTATACGGGGCACCGGTTTGCCCCCAGCCACTCTGGGTTCTGTCTCAGCTCGGAAATCCCTTGCTTCTTCCTCCCCAGAGAAGAGAGTCACTGGAGAGCCCCGAGGCTGCAGCCCAGAGCTTATGGCTTGTGGTCAAGGCTGGGGGAGGGCCGGGCAGCTGAAATTGAGCCTTTGAAGTGGAATCCTTCAATGCAGTGTTCCCAGATGGGCGTCCAGAGCTCCCTCCTGCAAGCGTGCAGGTGCCAGGATCCTCCCTCTCCTACTGATGAAACTCCAACCTAGCCCTGGCAGCTGGGGCCGCTGGCCAGCCCTCCTGGACCCCTGCCCGGGCCAGAGAAATGGAGACAACAGCTCTGCCACTGTCTGAAAGTCCTCATGCCCCTGAAGGCCCTGCTAGGCTGCTCTCTGGCTCTGAAGCCTGCCTAGGGAGCACCTTCAGGTAGACGGCTGCCCCAGGGTGGGGGAATGATCACCGCCAAAAACAGCCGGCTGCACCCAGGGAACTCTAACACTGAACTCTGGACGCACAGGGAGGTCCGATGTTGAGCGCGTCACGTTTCTTAACAGATCTCATCCTCATTAGCGGCATCATTCTCATTTTACCAATAAAGAAACAGAGGCCCTGAGAGGTTAAGTCACTTGACCAAAGTCACACATCCAGGGAGCGTTAGGCTGGCAGGCTGACTCCCGGTCCCCTACCCTTCACCATTCTGCTACACTGTCACCCACTCTCTCAGTGGGCTCTCTGGGGACATGGCCTCCCAGGCTCTTCCCCAAGACTTGTCACCTGAGAAAAATAGCAGACCTGGTCACTGAGGAGGCAGCACAGTACCAAGTAAAACGAACGGGGTGGGTGCCCAGCAGCCCTGCCTTTATGGGCTAGTTGGGAGGAATCAGCAAAACAGCACGTGAAGTGTGGAGCCCGGTGCCAGGCTTAGGAAGAGCTCAGCAAAGACGATCTTGGTCCCAACACAGTAAAGTCTGGGTGAGGAAACGGGAAACCGGATCAAAATCCATCAAATCTAAGACAACATCCATCATAAAACACACTGGGAACTTATGCACCACGAAGGACGCAAAATGCTGCCGCCCAGTCTATGACCCGCTGCTTTCGTATCACTTGGAATTTTTGATTTTAGGCTTGGAGAAAGGGCTTTTTCCACTGAGCTATAGATCTGAACCACCTGTCACCGGGCAATGAAAAAAATAAAGAACATAAATTGGCTACAGCATCCCTAAAACTTCACCTTCGCGGCCCGCCTCTTCTGAATTCCTCGCAGCGTGGCGTCCTCGGAGGGCACGTTTTCGCACATGATATTGTCGTCTTGCCTCGGGCGCCGTGGCATTTGTCTGAAAGAATCCACGACAGAAACACAAGACACGGGTGCTGGGTGCCTGGGCTGGCTTCACCCTTACAAAGCACTGGCACACCCTGACCCTTGTGGGCAATGTCACCGAGCGCATAGGGTTTGCCGTGTCCCCAGCCCCCTCCGACAACCAGCTCGTTCTTAACATCCGCCTGGACCGTCTACCGAGACACTTGCTCCCGTTCTGCAAGTCTGGACACTGAAGCTTTTCGGCGTTCGCTCAGACAGCGGCAACCTTAAGATGCATCCGGATCCCAGAGATGTGATGTGTGAAAATGTTTGCCTTTCACCCCTGCTGGGTGCTCGGACAGCCATCTTCCTTTAATTTCACCTGTCTTTCGCGCGAGTTTATTCGTAACGTTCCTTTATTGACAAAGACACTGAAGCTCAGAGAGGTAAAGCAATTTGTCCAAGGCCACACAGCTAGTAAGCGGCAAAGCCAGGATTTGAACCGTGGTCTCTTTGATCATGTCCTAACAGCAGAGAATAGACCCTCTCCTGAGTGTTCCCTCCACACTGCCTTCTGACCCCAGGGTGTTCATGCAAAATTCAGTCAGTCCTGACCTCGGGAAGCCGTCTCTTGATGTCCCCACTTTAGGAAGTAATAACAATAGGCCTCTGTGTCGGTGCTATTCTAGCTGCTGTATGTGTCCTAGTACATTCGACGTTCCCAACCGCCTTATGGGATGGGTTTTATCGTTAGCCCTGCTTCACAGACGAGGAGATTGAAATGCAGAGAGGTAGTTTCGCATACCCAGGGTCACACAGCCGGGGAAGGGAAGGGCTGGGATCAGACACACACAGTACAGCTCCAGATCGCACTCTCCTAACCACCCCCCCAGCGCCCCCTACCTCACACGACGGGCACAGGAAGCCCTCTGCCACCCCTGCCCCCCCCCCTCACCCCTCCTCACCCCTGCCATCCTGAATCTTGTTAATTTTCATGGTGGTCAGGCCCCTCTCCTGCTGGGAGCAGGATCTGGGCTGTCAGGCTCGAGTCAGACGGATGGCCTTCCCCAGCCAGGCCTGGCTTCCAAGTTTCTTCATGCTGGACCCAAACATAACACAATCGAGCAGCCCTGGCTGCTCTTCACAAAAAAAGCGCAAGGGGGTGTGGAAAGAAATCTAATTAGAATCCCGCGGAGCCCCAGCTCTTCCTATTATTAAATTAGCCCCCTTTGAAGTGGAACTCGACTCGTTATAATAATTGGCACGCCAAGGAATTGTCTTATAGGATCCTGATCTGAGAAAAATTGCTTTCACAATCACATTTATCCATGTCCTAGTGTCTCCCCACGGGACAAAGGGTGGCTGTGGAGGCCAAACGGTTCTTGCTTCAGAGAAGAGCTTGGGGAGGGTCCAGTGGCCCGCTTCCCTGTGGGCCAGCGCCGCCGAGATGCAGTCTCGGGGACCCCACACAAATGTGGGGAGAGGGCCACCCGTGTTTCCTACAATATCACAGCCACAGGCCCAAATCAGAGGCTCACACCGGGACAGGGAGGCCGCCGGGGAAATTTAGACGTTCCAGGCCAAATGCTACACGTGGTGAGCGGCCCAGAAGGGGGATTCTCAAATACAGACCCCACCCTGGCCCCGCTTCAGAATCATCCAGCTGCAGATTCCAGGGTCCCGCTCCCAGAGATTCTGATCCTTCGTGTCTCCACAGAGGTCCCCTGGTCCAATTTGAATCTCCCCAGAGCGATTCTCAGGTGTAGCCAGGTTTGGGCTCCTGGCCTGGTGTCTCTGGGGATCCTTTGGAATACTTTGAATTTGATGTGGATCCATAACACCCAAATTTCAGAAGAAGAAATTTGCAGAAGATTCCAGTTCCCCTGGGCTGACTTAATGCTAAAAAGGTTGGCACCGGTGGCCGATTCCCTTGCTTTCCTCAGGGTCTTAGGGGACAGGACCTATGGCTGCCAGTCCCAAAGTCCTTGGAGAACTCCTGTCTGATATGGTGAGCTGCTTCCAGAAACTTCCGTTTCACTGAAACTATTTTTGTGTTCTTTATTGAGGGCACACAGAGGCAGTATTTGCTTTGAACGTTTTTAAAGGCATGTGCTTTTTGGAGATCCTGGTATCTGCCCATCTTTCCTGACCTAGTTGGTCAAGTCTTGCCTCCTCTAGAAAATCTTTGGCCAAGTACGCCAGCCCTCCACGGGCTCCCCTTTCCTGGCCTCCTGTGGCCCTTATTCCCTGGATTGGAGAACCAGCAGGTGCCCTGGTCCTTGTTGCTTCTGACTTCCCTTGATCTTTACACATTAGGGGTGCCGTGGGGATCCAGAGCCGGCCCTTAGTTTTATAAAGTGCCCTGGATGGAGTGAATGGAGCCCAGAAATGGATCTTCTCAAAAGCAAGCCTGAGCCAGGCTCTCAATCAAAGATCTGAGTGGTCATCCCTTGAGAGACACGGTTGGGGCAAAGGGAGCTCGCGGACTGGGGCCCACCTTCCCCCCTTTAAAGGTGAGGAGTCTGAGCCCCAACCAAGATCACACAGCCTAGAGTCTCTGCTTTTGTTCCCAACCTTCACCCGCCCAGAAGGTTGGCTTCTTGTTCCCTCTGAGTAAGCAAGTTAACACGAGGCGTTCTTTCCTCCTGAGCAACCATTTCCTGGCCAACAGACACATCCAAGGAGGCCCTGCATGACTCCCCTCCTCCCACAGAGGACAGGAGCTGTGGTGCCCCCTGGGTCGGCCCCGGAGAATGTGGCCTGGGTGAGGCTCCACGCATCGTCTGCTCTTAAGAAAGAGCCACACTGTTCTTAAAGAGAATTGTGGTCGGAGAAATGACTGGGTCTCAATGGTCCTTTTTACTCAATAGAACTTCTCTCTGGTGTCTCTAAGTCACATCCTTTTGCCTTCCTGACCCAAGGGCAGGGTCTCCACAGCTTAGGACCTGAAGAACGGCTAGCCACAGTGCTTTCCCAGTGACTGTTTATCCCTGACCTCCCCTTTCCGGAGACCCTAAAAAGAAGAAGGAATCCAAATAACTGATTCCCAGAAAATGTTTTCACCAACAGCCATTAGTCTAAGCCTGAGATGGAATAAATCCAACCCTTGCATTAGCTTGCAGAGAAAACCCTGCTGCCACATTACCGATGATGTCAAATGTGGCGAACCCAACAGCTTGCAGCAAAACAACCACAGGGTACGACCTTTCAGACTTCCCTGCTTCCTTCTTCTGGTCTCTCATTCATACTCTTAATTAATATCCGTCTACACGGCACTCTGCTGTAGGACACAAAGCACTGCAGTGCCAGAGACTCGTGACTCAGAACCGCTTTGTCCAATCTTCCGGATCTCTTTTGCTGACCTTCAGCTGTAGAGTTACCAGAGCGGGGGTCACTTGTGACCCCTTCGTCCTCACAACGACCTTAGTGCAGAATAGCATATGGGCTTTTGCACCGCGGCGGACCTGAGTTCAAGTCCTGACCTCGCCACTCTATGACCTTGGGCAACTCACGTAGCCTCTAAGCCTCAGTTTCTGTGTCCGTGAGATGGGAGTGATAATGCCAGCAGGTTTATTCTAAGGACTGGCTGAGACCAATATGCAAAAGAACCACCATCGTGCCTGGCAGAGAGTGAGTATAATGAACGTTAGAAATTTTTTTTTCCCATTGTACGTATGAGGAAACTGAGGCACAGAAGGCTTCCCCAGTGGCACACAGACGCGTGAGAGGTACAGGAGGCAAACTCATCTCTCTGATTCTACATTCTGGACCTTTGGGGGGGAGGGGGCTTTTTTAATTCAGCAATCCTGCCGAGTTCAGCCTTTAGAGGAGATTTGACCCAGGAGGATCAAGTAAGAGTCAGAGGAGAACAGCACAAAGGACCCAGGTGAAGAGGGAGATCTCTGCTGATTCCGGCTGCTTCTTCCTTGTTGATGTCAAGAAACACAACAAATGCAGAAGAGTTTTAGGGAACAAAGACAAGGGGGGAGCAGGGGGCAGCATAGAAGGAGAAGAGCCTCAGCGTCTGAGGAAGGGAACTGGAAAAGTAAACGCCAAACACGTCACAAATTTCCTGGCCCCCTCGATGCTCCCTGAGCCAGGTGGGCACCCAGGGCTGACCCCTTTCTGGATGGCGAAAGGGCTGACTACCGAGGCAAAGGACCCAGCCCCGCTGCCAGAAATGGTCGGCCCCAGAGACAACAAAGCTCCCTAATTCCTGGTCTCCGATCTCTGCCACAGAACATTCTCAGGCCAAAATAAATGTGGGAACCAAGAAAATCCAAGATGTCGCCCAACGCAGCCCAGTCCTTCCAGGCAAAACCACACCAAAACCATCCCGACAGATGCTAATTAGATGAATGGTTTTAAATTAAATAATGGGGAATGGGGGGGGGCAGGGAGTGGGGAGAAGGGTGCCAAGGATAATTGGAACAGAAACTCAGTCCAGAGAAAACAGTGGTGAGGCCCAGGAATTACTTAAGCACACACAAAGGAGGCCGGGACACAGGTAGGGGCTTGTTCCCAGCCAGAGACTGATGGGGAGGATGGAGGGTCAGAGCCCCACGCGGCCCAGAGAGCTTTGGCCTGGGCCCCTCCGCTTCTCAGCCAGGCCGCTGGTCTCCCTCCAGCAACGGTTCATGAGGGACAGCCCCGTGACCTCCCAGAAGTCTCTGTCAGAGGTCTCTCCAGCCTCATGGCCCTCCCTACGGGCTTTCAGGTCCTGGAACACACCGCACTCCCCTCCCCCTTGTCGGCCTTTGCAACTGCGGTTCCCTTGGCCTGGAACACCATTCCCTCCCCTGGCTTCCCGCCCCTGATCCCGGCTCACCAGTGCCTACCTTTCTAGGTCTGGGCTGGTCCTGGGAAGCCACTCACCACCCCCACCCCCACCCCCCAAAAAACACATGGGCTCCTTCTGCTGAGTGCCTAGGGAGCTCCCCGTGCCCTCCCACCGCAGCCCGGCACAAGTCACTGGTGCCCCCACTAGGCTGGAGCCTCCAGCCGGCTCCTTGCCACAGCTCTAGTCCCGGAATTGGGCCTGGAGCAGGAGAGCTTCATAAATATTTGGTGGATAAAAAAAGAAATAAATGCTAACTTCCCATAACGTGGTCCACTGCTTCCATTTTTGAGGCTGAAAACAATACATGGGTATCTAGTGTGCCCTGAAAGTTCTCTAAGTAATAAAAAAGCAAGGAAAATAATAATAATAATAAAACAGACATTTATTAAGTGCTTCTAATGTGCGGCCCCATGCCGCATTGAGAGATGTTTCACACTCCTGCTTCAGTCAAGTGCACGAAACCTCACGAGCCAGCGGCTGCTGTCATTATCCCCATCTCCAGGGTGGCAAAAATGAAGATCAGAGAGGTTGAGCAAGCGGCCAGAGATCACAGAGCCTTGACTTGACTGTGGGCCTGGCTGGTCCTGGAGCCCAAGCTGTTGCTAAGGCGCCGGCCTCTCCCCCGCTGAAACCAGCCTCAGGAAGCCCCCCGGAGTGTAACCCAAAACCGTGCCAACAGCAGTGGGCACATCTCCTCTTCTCACAGTTCGAGCCCGGATGGGCTCTGACGCTTATCGCATCCCCTGTCTTACAGACGGAGCCCAGCAGAGCCCTAGAAACGTGGAACCCCCATGGACAGAGGGCAGGAGGAAGTGACAGCTGGCACCAAGGGGGCTTAGTCTCCTGGGTCCGAAAGTGCCATCTGGCCCTGGCTGCCGCGCCCTCGTGTTGGTAAAGCAGAGGTCTCAGAGACAGGGGAGGAAGCCAGTGGCAGGCGGGTTGTCATCACAGGTTAGGTGTCTCCCGTCCAAGGACAACAGGGACTAGCCAAGGCTGCCTCCTCCATGCAGTCTTTCTTGATTCCACACTTGTGACTTGTCAGTGTCGGTGGAGTCCTCAGAGCCTTCTGCTGGCCCCTGCACTATGGCCCTGCCCTGACCCGACCCGTGGGTACCCCCTGGTCCAGCCACAGTCACCCCTGCCACTCACCGAACCTCTCAGGTACTCACCTACTTCATCTATATAATGGGGATGTTCATAGCCTCTACCCCACGGGGCTCTTGGAAAGAGTATATGTGTTTGTACGCTCGCATAGATGACTCACACACACGACCCTAGGTAATTGTATGGGTGTGTAAATGCTTGGAATAATTCTTGGCATACAGTAAGTGCTTAATAAACACCACTTGTTCTTATTAATGTCTGCATGATTAATGTCTTATTAATGTCTGTATTAATGTCTGTATGTACGGTAATATGCCAGGGAGGGACATCACGTACAATGACAGGGGATGATGCCTTTTACAATATCAAGCTGAGGTCCCCAAACACTGGTGCGTGAAACAGCCTCCGTGAGGAGGTCTTCCTGGGGCGACTGTTAGCGACAGGCCCCACAGACAGGCTCCCAGGCCCCACAACTGGACCTACGGACTCTGGGTCTGTGAGATGGAACCGAGGAATGTATACCCTTACACCCTGTCCGGGTGATTTCAATGATCAGCCAGATTTGGGACCCACTGGGCTAGCCGAGCTGTTTCTGGAGCAGACGGAGGCGTGGGCTCGGCTGTGATTCCAACATGGGGCGGGGTCAGCATCTCGAGTTTTTCTCTGTAGCGGTTTCTCCAGAAGAACTCCCGGCAGACCTTCCCCTGACCCTGTGGGCCCTGAGTACCCCCGAGTTGGCTAAGTCTTGTTTTCCACCCACGGAACGTGCCTGAGCTGTTTGTTTGCCCTCCCCTGTGCAAATTAAGGTTTGTTACAAAGGGAACTGGACCGCAGGGACCGTATCCAAGCTGTCAGAAAGATGCCTTAGAGCTCCTGACCTCTCTTTCTACAGCTAAAGAAACCGAGGCCCAGAGAGGATGTATGATTTGTGCAAGGTCACCCAGCAGGAAATCACAGTGGAGACTACAGCTTAAGTCTCTGGCCGGCTAGCCAGGGCCCTTTCTTTCCCCCGTGACAAGCTCCCGTTCCGGACACCACAGGGCCACACGTTTTTGTGCCAATTATGAGCTTATGAGCTCCGAAGTTTTATTTCTTGACTACTGTGCACCCGCAGGCATCGTGCTAACTGCTTTACATACATTCTTTCATTGAAATCTCATGAGCATCCTTCATCGGGGGCCTCATTATCCTCATTTCACCTCTAGGACAACTGAGGCTCAGCGAGGTACGGTGACCTGCTCAAAGCCATTCAGCCGGACGAGTCGGGATGGCAGTCCAGGCCTGTGTGTTTCCAGAATCCGGACTCCCGGCTCTTAGGCCAGTCATGGAGCTAATAATGTCTCTCACCTCAAACCCTGCCCTTCTAATTCTATTCTCTGACGTGGGGCAAGGACTCTGAAGGCCAGGCTCTTGGCCTGGAAAGCCTACGGGACACTCCGAGGCTGGAGAAGGAAGGACTCGTTCCTCCCTGTTCGCTTCCTGTCCCTCTGATACGTCACACCCAGAACAGCCTTACTGCACCTGTTGCTTAAAAGTTGGGTCCCGGGCCCCAGGGGCCCCACCTCTGACCTCAGCCCCAGCTGCCGTCTGAATTCCAGGTCAACGGGGCCTCCTCTGAGTTCCTAAATCTTAATAATTCCAACTTCTTCCCTTCGCTGTCCCGGCTCTAGGGGTCATGACTCCTGTGATATTTCAGTACTTTGGTTTGACCCTTGTAGTTACTTAGGTTAAAAACGTTGTGTCCAGTTAACAACTTTTTTCTGTTCAAGTTTGTCCGCTTAAGTAACTGATGTGTTTTCTGCCTCCTGACCGGAGGTAACTGATCCAGGAGTGCTCCTAAAAACCAGATCCCCAAAGGCAGAATTTGGAGAAAGGCAGATACTACCTGTTTTCACTCATAGGTGGATCTTGAGAAACTTGACTGAAGCCCGGGGGGGGGGGGGGGGGGGGAGTTACAAACAGACAGGAAGGGAGGCAAGCCACAAGAGACTCTTAAATACAGAGAACAAACTGAGGGTTGATGGGGGGGTGGGGGGGAGAGGGGAAAGTGGGTGATGGGCTTTGAGGAGGGCACTTGTGGAGATGAGCACTGGGCATTGTACGGAAACCAATCTGACAATAAATTATATTAAGGAAAAAAAAAAAAAAAGAACTGCCTGGGGTTTCACCAGAGAGTACACACAGATAGCAAATCAGCACATGAAAAAGATCATTAACCACTAGGGAAATACAACTCACAAACCACAGTGAGATATATCACTGCAGACCTGTTAGAACGGCTGAAATCAAAAACAGTGACAACAGGGGCACCTGGGTGGCTCGGTTGAGCGCCTGCCTCTTGATTTCGGCTCACGTCATGATCCCAGGGTCGTGGGATCGAGCCCCGTGTCAGGCTCTGCATCGGGCGTAGAGCCTGCTGGGCATTCTCTCTCCCCCCCCCCCCCTTTGCTCCCCCGGCCCCTCTCCCCCAACTCGTGTGCTCTCTAGCACTCTCTCTGAAATTAAAAAAAAAAAAAAAAAAGTGACAACGTGACATGCTGATGAGGATGCAGGGATCATGACCCGAGCCAGACAAAGTCAGACACTTAACGGCGGAGCCACCCAGGCGCCCCTGTCCTTTAACAGGGAAATTTTAAACAGACGGTGGTATATCCATACTGTGGAGTACCACACAGCAATAAAAGAGGCCTAGGGAGCGACAACCGTATGCGCAGCTGTTGATTGATACAAACTATCGATACACATAACAACTTCAGTCCATCTCCAGACAATTGTGCTAATCGAAACAAGTCAATCCCCAAAGGTTAAATACTTCACGGTTCCGTGTAAATGCTATTCTTGAAGTGACAAAATTATAGGCATGGCGAACAGGTCGGTGGTCGGCAGGGGTAAAGGAGAGGGAGGGGGCAGGAGGAAAGGAAGTGTGACTGGAAACAGGTAGTATGAACGATCCTTGTGGGGATGGAAAGAAATGTTCCTCGTCCTGACTGTGTCAATGCCAGTGTTCTGGTAGTGATACTGAGCTAGAGTTTGCAAGATGTTACCACTGGGGGGTAAGTGGGTGAACAGTACAGGGGGCCTCTCTGTAGTATATCTTACAGTTGAATGTGAATCTACGACTCAAAAATTAAAATTTCAATTAAAAAAACCCAAATGCCTGAAAGCCCTTTCCAAAGCACCCACCTGAGTTGGGAGACTGAGCCCATGGGCGGGGATGAAGGCCAGGAATTTTTTATTTTTTTTTTGAAAGTCTTCCCAAGAGTTGAAGACCACACAATCAAATGACCTCTAAAGTCCCGTCACGTAAAAATTTACCATTTCCATGTGAACATACATCCTACTCCAAATATCTTACGGATGTGGGCTAGAAGGACCCCCCTCTAACACTCCTGTCCAGTCTCCCCAGCAGAAAGGAAGAGGAAATCCTGAAAGAGAATCGGGACATGAGGAGGGGGACTGGAGAGGGGAGCAGCTCTCTCCTTCATGGTCCAAGGACTTCCAACCGTGAGATTCTCAATTAAGCATAGCTAATAGCCACCGTGGCTGAGGGTGGGATTAGAACCCAGCTTTCTGGCTCTGCCCTCAGCAACTCAGCTGAGGGTGGGCAGCCCCCCATACATGTCAAAACAGTTAGAAATGGTTCTAATTATAACCAGGAAGTTTTTAAGCCTGTGGGTGGAAAGGAATGCCAATTCGTGTAATAGCCATTACTCCACACAATAACCCCCCCACACATTCTTGGCCCAGTTTTTGAGGGGGACAAATCGTGTCCCCACCGGCACAGATAGGAGTCTTTATCACACAGGAGAGGAACCCAGAGTCTCTGAAGAAGAACAGCAGTGGGAAAGATCTTGGGGGGGACAGCGGCTCTCTGTGTCCCTGGGTATACTGGGTAGTGGGGAAGGGGGGGTTCCTTCCCCCTTCATAGTTGGCCAACTAATCATCCTCTCCTCCGTGCTCATGAATCACCCAAGACTCTTCAATGGAGAGGAGTAGGCAGAGCCGTTTCACTGCTCGGGGCCCCCCAGCCTCCATCCCCTTTTCCCCCTCACTCCCACCAGACGGCTCGTCTGCCACCCCGAGCACAGAGCTGTGAGCTTGTGATCCGAAGCCAGTTAACTTCACAGCGAACGTGCTGGGCGGGGAGGCGGTGGCCCCAGGAGTGGTCGGGCAGGAAGCTGAAGCTCCAGACTGAGCGGGGTTCCAATTCTCCCTCCTCGGGTGGCCAGCTCGGCCCCAGCAACAGCCCAACCACAGGGTACTGCTTCAAGATGTCACTGTTTGCTTCTTCCCGGTGTGCCAGCAGTGGTGTCCAAATCACTGCAGGAGGTCGGCAAATAGGCATCTTCATCGACCATTGGCTTGCCTCTCTGAGCCTTCCAGAGCTTCTGTCTCCATAGAACCTTCCACTGAGTTATCGGGGGCGGGGGGCGGAGGGGGAGAGGAGCAGCCTTCTGGTGCCTGGGACCAGAGGAGATACCCCATGAATGGCGGCCAGGGAGGTGATAAAGATGGTCTAGTCCCAATTTCCCAGACCCAGAAGCCTCTTAGCAGATCTTCTGTGAAGCTCAGCTCTTCATAGCTCGGACCGCAATAGATTTGAAACACCCAACAGTCAGTCAATGTCATGTTCTCAAGAACAGTTCAGGATTCAGGGAAAGTCTCCCAAAGACCCTCTAGCGATAAACATGGAAGGGCAGACTACATATGCAGCAAGATGCATCGTCACAGGTAGAAGACTGGAATGAAATCCACCAGGACATTGACAATGGCTTTCCCTGGGTGATGGGACGATGGGGACGGACAGGGCTGCAGGGATGGTTCTTTTCATCATCACACTTCCGGCATGTATGAAATTTCTACCACAAGCATCTAAAACCCAGAGAAATACTATTTTATGTTTATTGCTATAAAGATGTTTTGATGTTATATATAATATAGACAAGCTACCTATCTTTAAGATTTTTCAGTGGAGGGGGGCGCCTGGGTGGCTCAGTCAGTTGGGTGTCCGACTTCAGCTCAGGTCATGATCTCACCGCTCGTGAGTTCGAGCCCCGTGTCGGACTCTGTGCTGACAGCTTGGAGCCTGGAGCCGGCTTCCGATTCTGTGTCTGCCCCTCTCTCACTCACATTCTGTTTCTTTCTCTCAAAAATAAATAAACATTTAAAAAAGAAAAGAAGAGAAGAGAAGAGAAAAGGAAAGGAAAGGGAAGAAAAGAAAAGAAAAGAAAAAAGAAAAGAAAAGAAAAGAAAAAGAAAAAAGAAAAGGGTCCCTCTCTGGGCATCTCACAGAATCACAGGACTATAGTGTACACAGGGGGAAAGGTTGAACGTCCTCATTGTATATACGAGAGAATTGAGGTCCAGTGAGGGGAAGGGTCTTGCCCTCAAGGTCTCCTGATTTTTTTTTTTTTATCCAGGGAACCAGCTAGCCTCACATTCCAGGGAAGACTTGGCTTCTGACACCGTTGCGATGCAGGGCGTATTTTCCAGACGATAGTGACAACAGCAGCCTCAGAGCCCCATGATACCGCTCTGAGATGCTATTAATTCCTTCTTCCTGGTTGTCTTCTGCATCCTGCAACAGTGTTATAGCGTGACACAGATAGCTACAGAGGTCCTGAAAATGAACTTTTATCTCTCTCACCCTTGTCCCTCGGAGCTCCAAACTCTGATCTTGGGGGGGGGGGGGGCTTGATTTAAATGCATCCTAAGAAAAAGAACATTGGCTCTACCTGCATATCCCTCCATAGGTGTAAGCACAAAGGGTCCTCTCTTCCTGACAGCGCCCTCTCTTGGCATAGCAAAGAACATAAAAATGGTTAAGCACAAAGGCTTTGTAGGCTGACGGACCTGGGTTCGAGTTCCTGATCCACCTCTTAATTAGCTGTCTAGCCTTAGGTAATTTATCTACATTTTTCTGTGCTTTCTTTTCCTAATCTATAAAATGATTCTACACAACCCACGGGGTTGTTATGAGGATTACATTAAATAACGTACGTAAAGTGTTTGGCACTGTACTGTAAATTCAAGTCGCTGGACCGTGAGCCTGCGGAAGGCAGGCAGGGGCTGGGTCTGCCTTGCCCACCCTGAATCCCCAGGACCTAACGAGCTTGGCCTTTAAACAGAGGCTCGATAAAATTTGATGAACAAGTGATGAGTGAATGAATGAATGAAATTCAGCCCAAATTAAAGATGCAATGCTATGATAATTCTATCTGATAGTGTCCCCAAATTGCACATCCAAAAATAATAACATTAAGAAGAGAAAACCACCCAGAGGCTGGTTTCACAGGTTTTCACTAAGGAATTGCTAGCCTGGGAAAGGGGATCTTGTGTTTCCAGCACAATGCTATGCGAAACACTCTTTAGACCCTCCAACCAAAAGCGACCAACGACGCTAGCCAGGAAAAAAAAAAAATAGTTTAATTGCATCGATTAACTCTCAAAAAGGCAAGGCGTATTCGTAACAAAAACTAAGTGAACACCAGAACTCAGAGATGTTAATGATGCTCTGAAGCTACATGAAATGAAGATCAGAGACAAAACCCAGAATGCCCCCCAAGGTGAGGATTTAAGAGAAAACCCTCTCCACATAAAGCCGAGACCCCCAAAAAGTCACACATTGGTGTCAAGATGAACGAGAACAAAACTTCCCTACACCCTACTCCCTGGGGACTACAAGGCAAATTGCTTATACTGAACATTGGCAAAAAGTGGAAGGGGAATAACATAGGGTTGGCTTTGTAGCTACAAGCCAACTCTATTAAGAGGGCTTGTAGCCTGTACTTACTCTCCTTGGGTGGCCCCAAAATACTAAAGCCAAGAATGTAGGTTAAAGTGGTCTCAAGTTGGCAATGACCACGGGCTCCTGGCAGAAGTCAATGCAAATCCTCTCTGTAGGAATCCACCTTCGACACAGACTCTAAGATTACCCAAAGGTAAAACTCTGATAGATGAGCTCACAGCCACAATTACAAGACATATATAGAAAGCAAGCATCCTGAGTGAGAGTCAGAAGAAATAACAGGGAGCAGATTCAGACCCACAAAGGCTTCAAACACTGGAATTATCAGATACAGAATTCAAAATAATCGTATATATTTAATAACATTTTTAAAGGGTAGTGAAAATTTAAGTAAAGAGTATCTATAATACTGACTGCATGCATTTAAAAATTGTCATTTTTAAATAGAGATAAAAATGACAATTATAGAGGCACCTGGCTGGCTCAGTCGGTAGAGCATGCAACTCTTGATCTCGGGGTTGTGAGTTCGAGCCCCACGTCAGGTGTAGAGATTAGTTAAAAATAAAATATTTTTTTAAAAAAAGAAAAATATAATGACTAAAATTTAAAATTCAGTAGATGAGTTTAACAGCAAATTAGATACAGTTGAAGAAGAATGGAACAGAAATCATAGAGGTAGAAAATATCAAAGACAGATGAAGAACCATGGAGATGAGTGTGAAACATTATAACCCATACTTAATCATGGTCACAGAAGGAGGAGTGAGAGAGAATGGGCAGAGACCCTATTTGAAGAGATAGTAGTCATTGAATCAGTCATTATATCTGAGAAATTTCCATAAATAATGAAAATAAATAGCTACATATTTAAGAACCTAACAAAGCCCAAGCAGGATAAAGAAAAAGAAATTAACACCTTCTCGTGTTACTAGATTTGGCACATAAAAATACAAGACTCCTAGCTAATTTGAATTTCAGATAAACAAGGAAGCATTTTTTTTTAGTGTATGTCCCATGTAACATTTGGAAACTACTTATACTAAAAATGTATTTAGGGGCACTTGGGTGGCTCAGTCGGTTAAGCATCTGACTTCAGCTCTGGTCATGATCTCATGGTTTGAGGGTTTGAGCCCTGCGTCCGGCTCTGTGCTAACATCCCGGAGCCTGGAGCCTGCTTCAGATTCTGTGTCCCCCCACCCCGCCGCCCCTTCGTTGCCCCTCCCCTGCTTGTGCTCTGTCTCTCTCTCTCTCTCTCTCAAAAATAAACATTAAAAAAATTTTTAGTTTATTTGTTGTTTACCTGAAATTTAAATTTAACTGGCTAGCCTGTATTTTTTCTGGCAACTCTAACACCTAGACACGTAATGAAACTGCGAAACCCCAGGGAAAAAGAGTTCATTAAAAAAGCCAAAGAGAGAAGACAGATGGCCTCTAAGTCAACAGCAGTGGGACTGACAGCTGACTTCTCAAAAAGAGATGTCAGCAGTCAGTGGAATAATATCTTTGATGTGATGGAAAAACATAACTAGAACCATAGGGAAAATCTTTTAAAATGAGACTAGAGCGAAGACGTTTTCAAACAAAAACTGAACAACTTTGCCAGAAACAGAGCCTCATTTAAAAAATGCTAAAGCACTCCTGGGGTGCCTGGGTGGCTCAGTGGGTTAAGCATCTGACTTCAGCTCAGGTCATGATCTCACAGTCCGTGAGTTCGAGCCCCGCGTCGGGCTCTGTGCTGATGGCTCAGAGCCTGGAGCCCGCTTCTGATTCTGTGTCTCCCTCTCTCTCTGCCCCTCCCCTGCTCATGCTCTCTCTTTCTCTCCCAAAAATAAACATTAAAAAAAAATTTTTTTTTAAATGCTAAAGCACTCCTTCAGGCAGGAGAAAAGAAATCCCAGATGGAAGGTCATGGAAGCAAGAAGGAATGAAAAGCAAGGAAGACAGTGAATATGTGGGTTAATCTAAGCAACCAATATGACCAAATCATCAATACCATATGGTATTAAAAAACCAAAGTGGAATTAAAATATATCACAACAATAGACTAGAAGAAGAATGATGATGTTTTAGCCTTCTCTTGAGGAAAAAGGATAATGATAATTAATTATTACATTGGGCTAATTAAGTGAGTATGTTAACATTTCCAGAGTAATGACTAAAATCATAGCAATAAAGTATATAATGTTCAAAGAGACAATTGGGATAAAATGAGAAAATTAATCCATCTCCCCAAAATGACTAGAAAAGACAAAGAGGGGGGGAAGAACACAAAGGCAAAACTAATAAAAAGAGAAAAATCCAAATAAATCATTAATTACCTAAAATCCCAATTATTAGGGAAGACTTAAAAAAAAAAACAACAACCAGGTAAGTACCATTTGTTAGTTACATAACTACCCACAAGGATTTAAAGTAAAAGAATGGAAAAAGATAAGCAAATAAGAACTAAATGAGAAAGATGGAACAAACATATTAACATCAGAAAAATATACTTTTTTTAATGGTGAAAATTTTGTATTTAGATTTAGCCAGCTGGACTCAGTTTAGAGGATCCCAATTTTGTTGGCAACATCCAAAGGATCATAGTCAGGATCCAGTCCAACACATGCCTTCTTTTCTCCACCAGGCCTGATCAGAGTGTTGACTTTGGCCATGTCAATGTCCTAGAGCTTCTTCACAGACTGTTTGATCTGGTGCTTGTTGGTTTAGACATCCACAATGAACACAAGTGTGTTGTTGTCTTCTATTTTCTTCACGGCTGACTCGGTAGTCGGTGGGGGGGAACTTGATGGCATAGGGGTCAAGCTTGATTCTCCTGGGGGTGCTCTTTGGAGGATATTGGGCCGCCTTTGGAGACGCGGTGTCTTGGGCCGTCAGAATGTAGGTGACCTCAGGATCTTTTTTTAAAAAATGACTGTGGATGCCTTCCAGCACCGCTTTCTTGGCCTTCAAAACCTTTGCTTCGGTTTTGGCTTTGGCTTTGGCTTTGGGAGGGGGAGGGGCTTCCTTCTTCACCTTTGGTACCACCTTGGTGAAAGGGCAGAAAAATATACTTTAATGCAAAAAGTATCATTAGGAATGAAGAAGGTCACTAAATAATGATAAAAGGTCCAATTCACCAAAGAGATAAAACATTCTAAACCTGTATGCAATCGATAACATAAACGTAAAACTCTTGAGGAAAAACTGACAGAACTATAGGAGAAACTGATAAATCCACTGTATAGTAGGGGTTTTAACACACTTTTCTCAGTAATTGATAGATAGCACAGACCAAAATATCAGTAAGCATACAGAAAATTTGACACAATTAATAAGCTTGATCTGATGATCATATATAGAACAACGCAGTCAATATATTCTCAAGCATACATGAATCAATTCTCATGAACATTTCAAAGATTTTGGTGGATCACATTCTTTAAGCATAATGCAAAAAAAAAATTTAAATCAATAACAACATAATAGAGAAACTCCATGTATTTCCAAATTTAAAAGCATTTCTTTTTTTTTTTTCTTTTTAAATTTGTATTTAAATTCTAGTTAGTTAACATATGTGCAATATTGGCTTCAGGGGTAGAATTCGGTGATTCATTGCTTACATACAACACCCAGTGCTCATCATAACAAGTGCCCTCCCCCATGCCCATCGCCCATTTTCCCTGCCCCCTACTGCCACCCCATCAACCTTCAGTTCATTCTCTATCATTAAAAGTCTCTTATGGTTTGTTTCCCTCTCTCTCTATTTTTCCCCCGTCCCATGTGTTCATCTGTTTTGTTTCTTAAATTCCACATACAAGTGAAATCATATGGTATTTGTCTTTCTCTGACTGACTTATTTCACTTAGCATAACACCCTCTAGCTCCATCCACATCATTGCAAATGACAAGATTTCATTCTTTTTTTTTTTTAATGTTTTATTTATTTTTGTGAGAGAGAGAGAGAGAGACAGAATGTGACAGGGGGAGGGGCAGAGAGAGAGGGAGACACAGAATCCGAAGCAGGCTCCAGGCTCTGAGCTGTCAGCACAGCACCCCCTGGATGGGGGGCTCAAACTCGTGAACCACGAGATCATGACCTGAGCTGAAGTCGGATGCTTAACTGATTGGGCCACTCAGGTGCCCCAAGATTTCATTCTTTTTGATAGCTGAGTAATATTTCATTGTGTTGACATATTCTTTATCCATTCATCATTCAATGGACATGTGGGCTCTTTCCATAGCTTGGCTATTGTTGATAATTTTGGCTATCCTGACAGGTGTGAGGCGGTATTTCATCATGGTTTTGATTTGTATTTCCTTGGTGAAGCATATTTTCATGTGTTCATTAGCCATCTGGATGTATTTTTTGGGAAAAATGTCTATTCGGAGCACCTGGGTGGCTCAATCGGTTGAGCATCCGACTCAACTCGTGTCATGATCTCACGGTTCGTGGGTTCGAGCCCCACATCAGGCTCTGTGCTGACAGCTCGGAGCCTGGAGCCTCTTTCAGGTTGTGTGTCTCCCTCTGTCTCTGCCCCCCCCCCCCACTCGTGTTCTGTCTCTCTCTGTCTCTTAAAAGTGATTAAAATGTTAAAAAATTTTTTGAAAGAAAAATGTCTATTCATGTCTTCTGTGCATTTATTAACTGGATTATTTGCCTTTTGGGTATTGAGTTTGATAAGTTCTTTATAGATTTTGGATACTAACCCTCTATCAGATATGTCATTTGCAAGTATCTTCTTCCATTCCATAGGCGGCCTTTTAGTTTTGTTGGTTGTAAAACCATTTCTAAATGACTCATGGAGCAAAATAGGAATCACAATGGAAATTAGAAAATATTTAGAATTGAATGATAATGAAAATATTTCATATCAAAACTTGTGGGATAGGGGAGCCTGGGTGGTTCAGTCAGTTAAATGCCAACTTCAGCTCAGGTTGTGATCTCATAGTTCGTGAGTTTAAGCCCCACGTCAGTCTCTGTGTTGACAGCTCAGAGCCTGGAGCCTGCTTCGGATCCTGTGTCTCCCTCTCTCTGTCCCTCTCCCACTCAAATTCTGTCTCTCTCTCTCAAAAATAAACATTAAAAAAAATTTTTTTTTAACTTGTGGGATACAGCTATAAGGATTTCGAGAAGGAAATCTATAGCCTTAAATGGTTATATTGCAAAGAATGAAGGAGTTAAATATTCTACTTAAGTAACTTCCAAGACAGTACAATGAAGGAAACAATAAAAATAGAGTTTAATGAAATAGAGAACATACATTTTAGAAGATCAATAAACCCAAAAATTGATTATTTGAAAAGACGAATAAACTTGAATCTAATCATGAAGAAGCAATCAAACAAATCCAAATTAAGTTGTCTTTTTTTAAAGCTTATTTATCTATTTTGAGAGAGAGAGAGAATGAATGAGCAGAGGAGGGACAGACAGAGGAAGAGAGAGAGAGAATCCTAAGCAGGCAGCTCAGAACCCGACGTGGGGCTTGAACTCACGAACCGTGAGATGGTGACCTGAGCTGAAATCAAGATCTGACACTTAACTGACTGAGCCACCCAGGTGCCCCCAAATTAAGTTTGCTATGGCTTAACACAACACAGATTTCTTATTTTGTAGTTCAGCAGGTCAGTAATCTGACCTGGGTCTCACTGGACTGAAACACGGTTCGGCAGGACTGCATTCCTTTTCAGAAGCTCCTGGACAGGTCCACCTCCTTGCTCAGTCTGTTGGTAGAATTCAGTTCCTTGTTGTTGTAAGACTGAGATCCCTATTTCCTTGCTAGCTGTCACCTTACGATCGTTTGCAGTTTAGGACCACTTCCCACATTCCTTGACCCATACCCCCTGCCTCCATCTTGGAAGCCAACAATAGCAGATCAAATCTCTCTCACACTTTGCATCTCTCCTCCTTCTTCTTCCACCTCATGTCATTTGGACTCAGCCAGTAAAGGTTCTCCAACTTTTAAGGACAAATGTAATTAGTTTGGGCCCACCTGATAATCTAGGATACTCTGACCATCTCAAGATCCCTTAATCACATCTCCAAAGTCTCTTTGGCCGTATAAGGTAACATAGTCACAGCTCTCAGAGATTAGGATATGGACATCTTTGGGAGACCTTATTCTGCCTGCAAAGGAATATTCTATAATTGTTATAAACCCTTCAAAAATGACAATGTCATAAAAGGGTTTTTCTTTAAAGGCTGGTGAACCGTTACAGATTAAAGTAAAGAGATGGGACAACTAAATGTCCTTTCTAGTGCAATGCACAATATTTTATTGAATCTTATATTTAAAAGAGATAAAACAGCTATAAATTTAAGTATTGTGACAATGGGGAAATTTGATTATGGCTGTAGATTAATAAAAGTATTATATCAATGTTAAATCTTCTGAGTGTGATCATTGTATTGAGATTACATAGGAGAATGTCCTCGTTCTCAAGAAATACGTGCTTAATTGTTTCAGGGTAAAGTGTCATGATGTCTCTAACTTACTCTAAAATTGTTCTGAAAACCACAATGAGAGAAAGAGAGAGAGTTTAGATGTGGCAAACTGTTAATACTTTGTGACGCTAAGTAAAGAAAGTATGCATTCACTGTACTATTCTTACAACCTTGGGTAAGTTTGAGATTATTTAAAATTCAAACTTGTGACAAAACTAATGCTGAAAGAGAAACAAGATTAAAAAATGGAAAGAAATTTTGATAAAATTTATAAAAATCAAAAAGAAGAAAAGCACAAAGAATAATAGAAAGGAGGGTGTAACTACCGATGCTGTGGAGGTTTAAAATGATAATAAGCAGATACTATAAACAATTATATGCCAAAAAATGTGAATGCTTACATGAGTCAGACAAATTCCAAGGGAAAAAAAAATCTAGCTTACCAAAACTGACTTGGGAAGAAATAGAAACTCTGAATAACTCTAAAACCACTAAGGAATTTCGCTTCAATAAAAACTCCCAGAAAGGGAAGATCAACACAGATGGTTTTATCAACAAAATCTTTAAAATAAGTATTTCCAAAATCACATAAACTATTCCAGGATAATGGAAAAGAAGGAACATTTCCCAACTTATTTCATGCAAGAGAAGAACAAAATGAAGACTTATCTTTAAAGATACTCAAAATCATTTTAAAGCTATTTGTTATTAAGACAATGAAATATTGGCGTGAGGATAGACAAAATGAATGGGAAATCGATGGAAATAGACAGCCTAGAAATAGACCCACGCATATATCAACATATGAGTTATGACCAACTTGGCATTGTAGACCAATGAGAAAAGGGTGGGCTCTTCAATAATTGCTGCTGGGACACTTGGTTATACATATGGGACAGGGGAATGAATCCTTACATCACACCATACACTGAAACCAGCTCTAGGTTGATTAAAGATGTATAAAACTTTTTAGTAGACAAAAGAAATTAATGTTAAGAGCTTTGTGACAGGCGAAAGACTTCTTAAGACAAAAAAAGAACTTACCATAAAGGAAAAGAATAGTAAATTTAATAACATTAAAATAAGAGCTTTCATCAAAGCACATCATAAAGACAATGAACAAACAAGGCATGAACTAGGAAAAGACATTTGCCATCCATAGTCAGAATTTACATAGAGAACTTCTACAAACTAAGAAGTAAAAGATGAAACAATCCAACAGACAAAAGATTTAAAAAAGCACTTCACAGAAGAGGAAACCAGATGACTCATGAAACATGTAATGACATCCAACCTCGTTAGTATTCAGGAAATTCAAATTAAAACTATAATGTGTTACCCCATTTTCAAAATCAAAAAACCTACTCATACTAAACAAAGATTGTGAAACACTACCACACTGAATACAGATGGTCATAAAACACCTCTGTTTGATTCCTGATCATGAAGGAAACACATATACAACTGTTAGTAGTGTGAATTGGTACAAGCCCTTTGAAAAACAAGGTTCCATCTATAGAAAAGTTGACAATGTGCATTCCCTTGAAGCAGCAACTCCACTCCTAGAGTATACCTAGAATATCCCTGCTCTAAAAAACTCTTGTACCTGCACCACAGAGGACAGACAAAATGCTCTTAGCGGCACTGCTTGTAATGGCAAAATCTGGAGACAACCAGAAAGCCGATGAACTGTAGAATGCATAAATAAACTGCTTATTTAATGAATTAATAAATGAATTACAACTACCTGCAGCTACCCAGCTGTATTTCAGGAGTAAAATGCTGAATACTCAAAGCAAGTCACAGAAGAACACAAGATTCCATTTTTATAAAGCTTAAAAGTTCAAAAAGGAGATAGTATTTATTCTTAGAAACACAATCAGCTGGTTAAACTACCTCTGAGAAGTGAGGGTGGCACACAAAGAATTTCAAAAATAATGGTAAAAATTTACTTTTCTTAAACAGGATGACAGGTGATGGGGAAAAAGGCAGAAAGTGATATTAGCTCACAGAGAGGAGTTTTGCAAGTCAGTCCTCACTGAAAGGAGGAAAGAGGGGTCAAGTTCCCTTCACTGAGTGTGTTGGGAGGCTGAGATAAGAGAAATTGGGAGAGACACAAAAAGGAAGTAAGGAGATAGGAGAGTCTCAGGACAATGGTAAGAGGAGAAGGCTAGTTTTGGGGAGAGCAGGGAATGGAAAGGTCAATATTAGCTACCCATTAGGGTCTTTAACATAATCCTTAATGATCAGTCAATCCTTAATGATCCCGCCAAAGAGGTATTATACCCATTTTATAGATGAGGCATCTGACATCCTCAGGCTACTCTGGTGACTCTTCTGCCAACTCTCAGATGCTCCAAGGCTAAGCGATCTCTTAGATCCCTTTTCCACCTGTGTTCATTTCTGGGTGATCTCACCCAATCTACACTTTTTTTTTTTAAGAGACAGAGATAGTGCGGGTGTGAGTAGGGGAAGGGCAGAGGGAGAGAGAGAAAGAATCCCAAGCAAGCTCCACGCCCAGCACGCAGGGACGGAGTGGGGGGGGGGGGGGGCGGGAGCACAAAATGGGGATAGGGCTCAATCTCGTGAATGATCACAACCTGAGCTGAAATCAAGAGTTGGATCCTCAATCAACTGAGCCACCAATCCACACCTTTAAATGTCATCTGTCTACTGAAGATCTTCATATTGATATCTCCAACCAGAACTACTGTCTGGAAACCCCAGCAGCCTGTCGAACCCCCACACTTGGATGTCTAATTGGCATCTCAACTATAATGTGTCCAAATGAGAACATTTGATATTTCTCAGGATAAGGGAGGACTTCCCTGGGACTTCCCCCTCTTGGCAAATGGTGCTTTATCCATTCACGTAGGTCTCAGGTCAAAATCCTTGCACCATCCTTGACTCCTGTCCTCCTCCATGCTCCACATTTAATCTAGGAGCAAATTCTGTGAGCTCTTCCTTCAAAACAAATCTTGAATCCAGCCACTTCTCACCCTTCACCACATCCTCCCTGGTCTAAGATCCTGTGATCTCTCACCTGGAAATCAACATGCAACAAATCTTCCTGTGTCCACTCTTGACTCCCTTCACATCTGTTCTCCACACAGAAGCTGGAATGATCCCTTAGTATGTAAACCATCTGGGTGGTGGTTGCAAGGATGTGTTCACTCTGTAAATAATCACTGAACTTCAGGCCTATCATTTGTGCACTGTTGTGTAGGCATTTTATGCTTTAATTAAAAAATTCACCCATTACCTCCTCTTCTTCCTCTCTCTGTTCTCTACCTTTCTCTTTCCTTTCTGAACACTTTAGCCAAGAGCCACTAGGTAAGGCAAGGCCAGGCAAGGGTGGAGTTGGAGAGTCACAACAGGTAGAGAGTGGTCTAATGTGGGGTGTCAGAGCCCAAAGAGGTGATCCTGAACAGATGTTGAGCCCCAGCAAGGTAAGGGGCTGGTCACACGGGGGTGGGAATGGTCCAGCACCAGGGTGTTAGAGACAACACTCCCACAGGAGTGTGGCCAAAGGCAGAGTGGTAAAATGAAAAGGATGTCTGCACAGCAGGACAGTCCTGACTAGAGTGAAAGAAACAGAAATATAACAATATGTGTGGGAGCACCTGCCATCACCCCACCCGGCATAACAATGAACACACCCAGAGCCCAGATCTTGGGTTTCTAGATACATTCCACACTAAAAATTACTAGAGATCCTTGGGGAAATTGCTGTTTCCAGGACCGGGGTAGGGAAAGTACGAGATGAGCCCGGAACATCTTTTTGTGTTAGACTTTAAAGAATCACTCAAAGATAAATGAGGATATACCATAAGAACAGAAAGCAGTATGAAGGGGCTCCCGCCTGATAAATTAAGGACAAGTTGAGTATCAAAATAAATAATAACATTAATATCTCATAAACAAGCTAAAGAAGAAAAATCACATGATCTACCAATAGATGGTGGGAAAGCATTTGACAAAATCCAACACCTAATCATGATAAAAAGCCTCAGCAAACTAGGAATACAGAGGAACTTCTTCAACTTGATAAATAACATCTACAAAAAACCTACAGCTTACATTATACTTAATAGTGAGAAATTTTCCCACTAAAATCATGTAAAGACGAGGATGTCCCCACTCATACAAATTTTCAGCATTATACTGGAAGTATTAGTGAATGCAATAAAAAGAAGAAGAAAGAAAAAGGCATAAAGATTGGGAAGGAAGAAACAAATCTGTTTTTGTTCACAAACAACATCATTGTCTATGTAGAAAATCTAAAGGAAAAAAGGAAAAACTCCTGGAACTGCAGCTTTATTAATTACTACTGCAATTTGGAAGTAGCCAAGGTATCCTTCAGTAGGTGAGTGGATAATCAAACTGTGGTACATCCAGACAATGGACTATTATTCTGCACTAAAAAGCAATAAGCTATCGAGCCATGAGAAGACATGGAGAAACTTTAAATGTATATTACTACGTGAAAGAAGCCAATCTGAAAAGGCTACATACTCTATGGTTCCAACTATATGATATCCTGGAAAAGGCAAAACTATGGAGACAACAAAAAGATCAGTGATTGCTGAGGTGGGGGTGGGGTGAATAGGCAAAACACAGAGGATATTTAGGGCAATGAAACTACTCGGTATGATATTATAATGATGAATATGTGCCATTGGACAGTTGTCCAAACCCATAGAGTGTATAACACCAAGAGCAAACCCTAAAATAAACTATGGACTCTGAGTGATTATGATGTCAATATAGGTTCATCCTCAGTTTAAAAAAAAAAAAAAGTACCGGGGCACCTGGGTGGCTCAGTAGGTTAAGCATCGGACTTCAACTCGGGTCATGATCTCACTGTTGGTTAGTTCAAGTCTCACATAAAGCTCTGTGCTGACAGCTCAGAGACGGGAGCCTGCTTCAGATTTGATGTCTCCCTCTCTCTCTGCCCCTCCCCTGCTCATGCTCTGTCTCTCTCTCTCTCTCTCTCTCTCTCTCTCTCTCTCTCTCTCTCAAAAATAAATAAGCACTAATAACAAACTTTTTAAAGTACCATTCTGGTGAGTGATGTTGGTAATGCAAGAGGCTGTGCATGCAAATGGTCAGGGAGGATATGAGAGATCTCTGTACCTTTTTCTCAATTGTATTATAAACCTAAACTGCTCTAAAATATAAAGTCTTAAAAAAAAAAACTCTTGGAATTAAGAAGCAATCACAGTAAGGATGCAAGATACAAGCTGAATATACAAAAGTCACTCATTTCCTATATACCAGCAATGAACAAATGGAATTTGAAATTAAAAGTAATATATAATTTACATTAGCATCCCCCCAAAATGAAATACTTAGGTTTAATCTAACAAAATATACAATATCTATATGAGGGATAACAGAAAATGCTGATGAAAGAAATCAAAGAACTAATACTAAGAGAGGTAGGTATTCCATGTTCATGGATAGGAAGACTCATATTGTCAAGATCTCCGTTATTTCCAACTTGATCTTTAGAGTCAATGCAATCCCAATTAAAATCTCAGCAAGTTATTTTGTGGCTATGAGAAAGAGAATAATATTGAAGGAGAAGAATAAAGCTAGAGGACTGAAACCACCCAACTTCAAGACTTACTATAAATCTACAGTGATCTGGACAGTGTGGTATTGGCAAAAGAATAAATCAATGGAACAGAATATAGAGCCCAGATATAGACCCACATAAATACAGTCAGCTTCTGTTTGACACAAAAGCAAAGGCAATATGATGGAGCAAATACGGTCTTTTCAACAAATGATGATGGAACAACTGTACATTCACATGCAAAAAAAAAAAAAACAACTAATCTAGACACAGACTTTACATCCTTCACAAAAGTTAACTTAAACTGTATCACACACCTAAATATAAAATTCAAAACTATAAAACTTCTGGAAGATAACATAGGATTAAATCTAGTTGACCTTAGGTTCCGGCATGATTCCATAAAAGGTATAGTTGACAAGTGAATTTCATTAGCATTAAAAACTTCTGCTCTGGAGGACACACCAGCAAGAAAACAAGAAGGCAAGCTACACACTGGGAGAAAATCTTTGCAAAATACCCATCTGATAAAGGCCCAGTACCCAAAATATACAAAGAACTCTTGAAACCCAACAAGAAGAAGAGAAAAAAAAAAAAAAAAACTGATGACAAAATAGACAAAAGACCTGAACAAAAAGAAAGATATACAGATGACAAATAAGCACATGAAAAGATGCTTAACATCACACATCATTAGAAAAATATAAATTAAAAGAAAATACCACAACACATCTATTCAAACAGCCAAAATCCAAAATACTAACACCAGCAAATGCTGACGAGGACGTGAAGCAACAGGAACTCTCATTCGTTACTGGTGGGAATGCAAAGTGGTACAGCCACTTTGGAAGACACTTGGGCAGTTTCCTACAAAAGTAAACACACTTCTACCATGGGATCCAGCAATCAGCCTTCCTAGTATTTACTCAAATGAATTTAAAACTTTTGTCTACACAAAAACCTGAACATAGATGTTTATAGCAACTTTATCCATAACTGCCAAAACTTGGAAGCAACAAAGATATTCTTCAGTAAGTGAATGGATAAACAAACTGTGGTATATCCAGACAACGAGCTATTATTTGGCACTAAAAATACATGAGCTATGAAGCCATGAAAAGTCATGGAGGAATCTTAAATGCATTCCACTAAGTGAAATAAGCCGATCTAAAAAGGCAACAAGGGCGCCCGGGTGGCTCAGTCAGTTAAGCATCTGACTTTGGCTCAGGTCATGATCTCACAGCTCGTGGGTTTGAGCCCCGCGTCAGGCTCTGTGCTGACATCTTGGAGCCTGGAGCCTGCTTTGAATTCTTTGTCTTCCTCTCTCTAACCTTCCCCTTCCTGTACTCTGTCTCTCTCTCTTTCTTTCTCTCTCTTTCAAAAATAAATAATAAACATTAAAAAGCCTTTTAAAATGGCTACATGCCGTATGATTCCAATCAAATGACATACTAGAAAAGGCAAAACTTCCAAAATAATAAAGGGTGATAATGATGTCAGTGTAGGTTCATCAGTTGTAACAAACGTACCAGTGTGGTTTTGATTTTAGTCAGGGAGGCAGTATATGTGTATGTAGGGGCAGGGCTATATGGGTATTCTCTATACCTCCCATTCAACTTTGCTGTGAATCTAAAATGGCTCTAAAAATTAAAGTCTATAAAAATAATAAAAACAGATTCTGACCCATTAATAAAATGGGAAATTGTTATATTCAATTAATAAATAAATAAATTGAAATTTTGATGATAATTATGATATGTACATTATTCAAGTACTCCCCACAAAATACTTATTAATTACGAGGAGAAAAAGACCAACTTGGCAGTGGAGAAGGCTAACAGACACCATCTTAATCAAGGGCTCAAAGTGAATTTCATTGGGTATGAGACAACTTGAACTCACACCACCTGATAGGATGCACTGAGAAGAGCCACGGAGTGACTTCTGTGATATTCCTGCCAAAGATGCAAACCTGAATCTAATCTTGAGGAGACATCAGACAAAACTAAGCTATGACATCACTGGCCTGTAATCTTCAAAAGTGTCAAGATTATGAAAGCTAAATAAACACTATGGAATTGTTCCAGGCTGAAGGAGACTAAAGACACTGGGCATCTAGTGACTCTGAATTGTCTCCTTTACTACAAAGGATATTATGGCGACAACCAGAAAAACTTTAATGGAGTCTAAAGATTAGGCAGTAGTAACAGATCCATGTTAACGTCCTGATTTTGATGGTCGTATTGTGGTTCTATAGAACCATCTCATAGGAACTTATTTTGTAGGAAATACACACTGAAGTATCAGAGGTATAATAGGGTACCATGTTGGCAATTCACTCTCAAATGATTCAAGAAAAATTATTTTGTACTATTCTTGCAACTTTGAGGTCTTTAAAAAAATTTTTTTTTAATTCAAGTTTATTTATAGGTTATCTGCACGCTGTAGAATGAAGTTGGACCCTACCTCACACCATACACAAAACTTAACTCAAAATGGATCAATAATTTGAATATAAGAGCTAAAATCATAAAACTCTTAAGAGAAAACATAGAGGTAAAATTTCAGGATCTTGGACTTGACAATGGATTCTTAGAGACTGAAAGTATAAGCAGCAAAAATAAAATAAATAAATTGGACTTCATCAAATTAAAAACTTTTGTGCATCAAAGGACATTATCAAGAGTGAAAAGACAACCGATAGAATGGGATAAAATAATTGCAAATTAGATACCTGTTAAGGATCTAGTATCCAGAACAGGTAGAGAACTCTTGGAGGGTGCCTGGGTGGCTCAGTCAGTTAAGGAACTCTTGATCTTGGCTCAGGTCATGATCTTGCAATTCATGAGTTCAAGCCCCGCATCAGGCTCCACGCTGACAATCCAGAGCCTGCTTGG
This sequence comes from Panthera tigris, assembly GCF_018350195.1. NCBI lineage: Eukaryota > Metazoa > Chordata > Mammalia > Carnivora > Felidae > Panthera > Panthera tigris. The sequence continues at coordinate 18,664,146 of NC_056667.1, forward strand.
GATTCTCTCTCTCCCCACTCTCTCTGCCCCTACCCAATTCATGCATGCACGCTCTCGAAAGAAAGAAAGAAAGAAAGAAAGAAAGAAAGAACTCACTCTTGCAAACCAACAACAAAAAGACAACCCAATTTAAAAATGGGCAAAGATACAGAGAAAGACAGATACCATATGTTTTCACTCTTATGTGGATCCTGAGAAACTTAACAGAAACCCATGGGGGAGGGGAAGGAAAAAAAAAGAGGTTAGAGTGGGAGAGAGCCAAAGCATAAGAGATTCTTAAAAACTTAGAACAAACTGAGGGTTGATGGGGGGTGGAAGGGAGGGGAGGGTGGGTGATGGGTATTGAGGAGGGCACCTTTTGGGATGAGCACTGGGTGTTGTATGGAAACCAATTTGACAATAAATTTCATATATTGAAAAAAAATGGGCAAAGTACTTGAGTAGACATTTATAAAGAGAAGATACACAACAAATATTTTTCCAAAGAAGACATACAAATGGCCACGAAGCACATGAAAAGGTGGTTAGGATCACTGATCATCAGGGAAATGTGAATCAAAACCACAATAATCTATCACTTCACAGCTGTTAGAATGGCTATCATCAAAAAAACAAGTGATAACACATGTTGGTGAGGATGCAGAGAAAAGGGAACCCTTGTGCACCTGTTGGTAGGAATATAAATTGGTGCAGCCACCATGGAAAACATTATGGAGGGTCCTTTAAAAATTACAAATAGAGGGGCGCCTGGGTGGCGCAGTCGGTTGAGCGTCCGACTTCAGCCAGGTCACGATCTCGCGGTCCGTGAGTTCGAGCCCCGCGTCGGGCTCTGGGCTGACGGCTCGGAGCCTGGAGCCTGTTTCCGATTCTGTGTCTCCCTCTCTCTCTGCCCCTCCTCCATTCATGCTCTGTCTCTCTCTGTCCCAAAAATAAAAAAAAAAAAAAAAATGTTGAAAAAAAAAATAAAAATTACAAATAGAACAACCTATGGTCCAGCAATCCTGCTTCGGGTATATATTCAAAGGAAATGAAAACAGGAAATCAAAGAGACATGTGCACCTCCATGTTCATTGCAGTATTAGTCACAATAGCCAAGGTATGGAAACAACTTAAGTGTTGACCAATGAATAAATGAACAAAGATGTGATATAGAGATAGAGATACATACATACATACAAACACAAACCATGGAATGTTATTCAGCCATGGGAAAGAAACAAATCTTGCCCATTTTGGACAATATGGATTTACCTTGAGGACATGATGCTAGGTGAAAGAAGCCAGAGAAATACAGATACTATGTGGTATCATTTATCAGTGGAATCCCCCCGCAAAAATGTTAAACTCATAGAAACAGAGGAGAAAAATGGTTACCAGGGGCGGGGGGGTAGGGGAAATAGGGAGAGGTTGGTAAAAGGGTACAAACTTTCAGCTACAAGATAAATAAGTTCTGAAGATCTAATGTAAAATGTAGTGACTATATTTGGTAACAGCGTATTGTATAATTGAAGTTGCTGAGAGAGTAGAATTTAAATGTTCTCATATATATACATATATATACATATATATATATGTATATATATGAAGTGATAGATGTATTAATGAACTAGACGGGGGGGTGATCCTTTCACAGTGTATACATATAACAAATCACCATGATATACATGCTAAATACCTGACAATTATGTATGTAATATATGTGGGTGTGTATATATAAAATACCTTAACAAAGCTGAAATGCATAAACAGAATCTTCCTTACCTCCTCCCATTTGTCTGGGAAAAAAAAAAAAAAAGAAGATAACGTAAATGGCCAACAAACACATGAAAAGATGCTCAACGTCATAAACAATTAGGGAAATGCAAATCAAAACCACGGTGAGATACCATTTTACACCCTCTAGAACAGCTATAATTCTTTCTGCTGGAAAATAACAAGTTTGGCCAAGGACGTGGGGAAATTGGGACACTCACGCACGGCTGATGGGAACGTAAAGTGGTGCAGCCAGTTCGGAAAACAGCCTGGCAGTCCTTAAAATGGTAGCATAGAGCCCAACAATTCCACTTCCACTGAGTAGGTACCCAAAAGAATTGCAAATAAATAAATGCACATGCATGTTCATAGCAACAGTACTCAAAATAGCCAAAGGCCATTTGGAAAACAGCCCAAATGTCCAGCAATGGGTGAATAGATAAACAAATTGTAGTGTATACATACAATGGAATATTATTCAGACATAAAAGGGAAATGAAGCACGTTATAGCATGGGTGAACCTCAAATATATGAGGTGGGGAAAAAAACAGGACACAAAAAACCACATACTCATAGTGTGTGGCTCGATTTATATGAAATATCCAGAAAAAGTAAGCCCATAGAGACAGAAAGCTGGGTGGTTGCCAGGGGAGGGGGGAGGGGGCATGAAAAGTAAATGCTTACCGGGCAAGAGGTTTCCTTGGGGGATGAGGAAAATACTTTTGCAACTAGACAAACATTGCGTAACATTATAAATATACGAAATGCCACTGAATTGCTCACTTTTAAATGATTCCTTTTATATTGTATGAATTTCATCTTAATTAAAAAAAAAGAAAGAAACTACTAGTTTCCTTCCCTAAACCTCATCTTCTCCACACACACACACACACACACACACACACACCTGCAATTTTTTGGATTATAACCCAAAGTATAAAATAAATATCCATGTGTCTATACGGATACAAATAAATGATCGAATTTAAAAAATAATAAATAGGAGAGAAGAGACAAACTTCCCATGCAAAAGAATTCCAAAGAATTTACAGAGATACTCCCCCACCTCAAAGAGGTGAAGTTTATTAACAGTGCCTTCCTTAAGTGTGGGTTGCACATCTCAACTTCTTTCCAAAGAACATTAAAAGGGGTCAGAGGAAGTAACCATACAGTGGAGAACCTAGAAACACGACCTTAACCAAATGGTCAAGGCCAGCATCACAGTGAAAAGTCACGTTGCTAACACATGCCTCCTGATAGGTGACAAGAAGCACACTTCACCTCTGTGGTCTTCCTCCCCCAAACCCATAACCCCCGTCTAGCTATGGAAAAAAATCAGACAATCCCAAATTGAGGACAGTCTACGAAATAGCTAACCGATACTCTTCAAGCCTGTCAAGGTCATCAAAGACAGGGAAAATCCGAGAAGCTGTCACAGACCAGCGGAGGGCGGGGAGACATGACACACTGAACATAAGGTGGCACGCTGGATGGCCTGTGAAGACAGGAAATGGACTTCAGGGGAGAACTAGTGAGTTAGGATAAACCGTGGACTTGAGGAAACAGTGGTGTCCCAGTGCCGGTTCCTTAGTGGTGGGAAACGGATCCTGCTCATGTTGAGACATTAACAACAGGAAAAACTGGGTGAAGGCTGTACAGGAACTCTGTGCTGTCCTTGCAACTTTGCTGTAAATCTGACACTGTTATAAAATTAAAAGGTGGGTTTTTTTTTTTATACAAAAGGCAAGGGGCAGAACTTTGATTAATAAATATTTGATGCTAGCATATACACACACATGTGTGATACACAGAACAGCTCAGAAAGCACACTCCAGAAACCATAACACCAGAGGTCTCTAACAGGGTCAAGGTGCTTGAAGGACAGAAGAGATCATTGCACACCCTTCCCTGCCTTTTGAATTTTCAACATGAATGGTTAAAAAGCAAGTGGTTTATGCTGGCTTCGGCAGCACCTACACTAAAATTGTAAAGATATGGAGAAGATGAGCAGAGAATAAATGCAAATTTGTGAAGCGTCCCACATTTTTTAAAGTTTAGTGGGTATAGGGTTTTAGCTTTATAAGCCAAAAAAGTTCTCGAGGTCTGTTGTACAACACTGTAAATATACTTAACACTCCTTATCTGTACACTTAAAAATGGTTAAGACGACAAATTTGTTATGGTTTTTTTTTACTGCAATAACAAAAGAAAGGGTTCTGAAGCACAAGTAACAAAATGTTAATATTTGTTCAGAGATGGGAACCCAATTGATCAAATAATTGTGTTCTATGTCTTTCTGCGTATTTGAAAAATTAAAATCTCAGGCAAGGGATTCTGTGTGTGCAAAGGCCCTGAGGCAGGATGAAGCACAGCCAGTGTGGGCTGGAAAGCGGGGGGCAAAGGACAAGGTGGCACAGGATGAGAGAAGTAGGTGGGGACTTGATCACACAGTCTCCGAAGACAACACCCTTCCCGCACATTCCAGAGGCTCCCACCCCTGCCAGCCTGGAGGCTGTTACTTTCTCAAGCACTAACAGGGCTCCTCAGTCTGCCTCCAGATCACCCAGTGCCAGCCTGGCCCAGACTTTGCTCTGTCCTGAACATGACAAGCTCATTGTTCTCCTTCTCCTGAAGGCTGCCTTCCCCTCAAGAGGCAGTCCTGAGTTGACAGGTTTCTGTGGGCGGATCCCCCAGGGCAGAGCTCACAAAGACACGACTGTCTGGGACACCGGTCCTGGCTCAGTAGAGCAGGATCCTCGTCTGATCCTCCAGCCTTCACATCAAAGAGGATCTCACAGCTCCCAACAGCCATCCACACACACACAGCACATAGCCCAGCCCTGGACCTGGAATGGCTCCTTGGCACATGTCTCCCTCGGCGGTGAGGAGGGAGGTGGAGGCAGGACACTAGCTGCACACCCATCGAGAGAAGCACCTAGCTACGGGGTGGCATCATTTCCCACGCACGCGGCACTTTAAAGCACACGGTGCTCCACGAGGAGGGGAGGGTCAGTACTGGTACATCCACAACAAGCAAGGAAGTGCAATCAGAGTGGGCCAAGGTCACACGGCTGGCCAGAGGGCTCAGACCCTCGAGACTCTTATCCGGTGCCCTTCCCGGGCACACAGGGAGGCTTCCACCCCGGTTAGACCAGCAACTGCACCACTTGGTGGCTGAGACCTTTGGGCAGACAATGGCGTCCCGACCTTGACCAAGACTGCCAAGTGCAATGTCTGGCACGTGGTAAATAGTCTACAGGTGGTAGCTCTTCTTACCATGACACCCTAGAATCAACCCACCGGAGAGTTGATACTCAACAGCCAACTCGCCCCTGGCAGGGAGCGTTGCGTGGGCTGAAACCGGAGGAGGTGTGAGGGCAGCAGAGGGCACAGCACCCCCAGGGCAGGCTCAGTTGTGGTGGGCTCCCTCGGGCCTCAGAAGGACCCTCTGGGATGGACCCCAGCCCCACGCCAGGCTCGCCAGCATGGCTGGGATTAATGCGATCGGAGCCACAAAAGAGGCAGTGGGAGCCAGGAGACCAGAGGTCTAGGACCCGCACTGATTATAATGAGCCACGTTACCCTACGTGAGTCATTTCCTTGCTGCGCCTCGTGTTTTTCATCAGCAAAATAGAGTCTGAATTTCACAAACCTGGAGGTCTCCCCAAAACTAAGGTCCTATAATGTATTTTATACCCAAATTCTCCCTAAAATGAACAGCTAGGCAGATAGAGATAGATGGATGGATGGGTGGCTGAATGGACAGATGGAGAGATGACAGATTAAAAACTGCTTATTGTCCTCTTTTAAGGCTGATTCCAGAAGAAAGAAAGAAAGAAAGAAAGAAAGAAAGAAAGAAAGAAAGAAAGAAAGAGAAAGAAAGAAAGAAAGAAAGAAAGAAAGAAAGAAAGAAAGAAAGAAAGAAAGAAAGAAAAAGAAAGGAGGGAAGGAGGAGAGGAGAGGGGAGGGGAGGGGAGGGGAGGGGAGGGGAGGAGAGGAGAGGAGAGGAGAGGAGAGGAGAGGAGAGGAGAGGAAAGAAAGGGAAGGGAAGGGAAGGGAAGGGAAGGGAAGGGAAGGGAAGGGAAGGGAAGGGAAGGAAAGGAAAGGAAAGGGAAAGGAAAGGAAAGGAAAGGAAAGGAAAGGAAAGGAAAGGAAAGGAAAGGAAAGGAAAGGAAAGGAAAGGAAAGAAGGGAGGGAGATTATCATTTGGAGCATCCAGGGACCAGATGCTGAAAGGTAAGACCCCTGGGGCTTCCTAAGGGGCTGGTGTTCCAGGAATCAGGATAAAGCTCAGAGACTCAGGCCTCAAAGAGGAACAGAAGCAAGGTCTGTCTCTGGGCCCCTCCCCACAAGGGCAAGCCCCTCCCTGTCTCTTGCTGCCAAGCCACAGGCAGTCCAGCATCTGTCTGGGAACCCGGCCTTGGGCTGTGCTTGGACCGGAAGCTCTTGGAAACCCCTCTTGTTACAGCCAAGAGAGGAGTAGACTGAGACCGAGTCAAACTTCTCACTGCTGGAAGAGCCTGCTCGGTTTATAAGATGCAGGTAAGACTGGTGACATACGGCACCACCTCGGGAAACGGTGCCACGGACTAAATGAGCCACGGACCATCCCCAGGCGGTGTCGAACCTCTCCTGTGAACCGCCGACTCCGATGCTGCCCCCTGGGCATCTCCCCTTCACCTGATGCACAACAGACACCCCAGACCTGTCTGCAGCTCACCTTGCACAGCCTTCCCACCGCCATACGTGACCCTTGCCGTTCTTCTAGCTGAAAGGACTAAAACTTTGGACTCGTCCTTGACCCTTTTTTGAATCCCACTGAATTATTAGCAAGTGTGCTCGTTCATGTTATGTGTCCGCTTGACCAGCCACAGGGTGTCCAGATTCAGCATTCTTTCTGGGAGTAGCAGCATCCAAACTGTTGAGGGACCAAATAGAGCAAAAGGTGGAGAGGGGCGCCTGGGTGGCTCAGTTGGTCATGATCTCGCAGTTGGAGGGATCGAGCCCCGCGTCAGGCTCCATGCTGAGCGTAGAGCCTGCTTGGGATTCTCTCTCCCTCTCTCTCTGTCCCTCCCTTGCTCGTGCACACGCTCTCTTTCTCCCAAAATAAATAAATAAACTTTTTTAAAAAAAGAACAAAAGGCAGAGAAAGGAGGGATTTGTCCCTTTTTTCCTTCCTCCCTGCTTGATCTTGGACCTCCCATGTCCTCTCTTCTGCCCTCAGAACTTTCAGATGCGGACGGAGTCACATCACTGGCTTTCCTGGGTCCCTGGCAGACAGCAGACCGTGGGAATTCTCAGCCTTCTGTAGTCACATGAGCCAACTGTTCAAAATAAGTTTCCTTTTATATACATAACAGTTTCTGTGTGTGTGTGTGTGTGTGTGTGTGTGTGTGTGTGTCCCCCATCTTGGTTCTGTTTCTCCAGAGATCCTGACTAACGTAGCAGGTCTGGCCGGTTCACCTTTACATAACAGGTCACACGTATCACACACGCTGCGTCCCAGGCACTATCCTAAACACCTTCCATATTAAGCCATCTAACCTTCACACTGACTCTGTGGTCCTCTCATCCCCACCCACTTTACATGTGAGGAAACTAAGGCACAGAGAGGCGAAGTCACCACGAAATGATGGGACCAAGATTCAAAGGCAGGTTATGCAGCATCAGTGCCCCTGTGCCTTGCAGCCACACCACCCTGCCCTCCGAGGACTTCTAATCGCCCCCATGGCCACAGCTCCTGCCCCTGGCACCACCCTCTGTCACCATCGGACACCCTGCTGAGAGCTCTTTTTAATCTTTTTAAGTTTATTTATTTATGTTGAGAGAGAGGGAACTCGAGCAGGGGAGGGGCAGAGAGAGAGGGAGAGAGAATCCCAAGCAGGCACCGTGCGGTCAACGCAGAGCCCAACACGGGGCTCAGTCTCGTGAACTGTGAGACCACGACCTGAGCCGAAATCAAGCGTCAGACTGAGCCACCCAGGCGCCCCCGCTGAGAGCTCTTTTAAAGGAGAGTCGGGTCAAGTCCAAAGCCTCCAGTGCCTCCCATGTCACTCAGAGCCAAAGCTGAAACACTCACTATAACCTGTGGGGCGCTGCTGATTGGACCCGACGTGCCCCCCTCCTGCTCTCTCCCTGCACACCAGCCACACTGGCCTCCTTGCTCACCACCCCCTCTGCCTGGAACACCCTTCCTGTTACCCCCAGGGCTCCTACCACCACTTACCAGGGAAGTCTCCCCCCAAAACCCTATTGAAAATACCAACCACCCCCACTGCCCCCACTCTTCCTGTCCCCCTGACGGCACGCCATCCCATTATAGCACGTGCGTCTTCTGACCTATGGCCCATCTGCCGTCTCTCTCCTCTCTAGACAACACCCACCGTGAGGGCAGGACCCAGGCTTCTTTCATGCACTGCTGTATCTGTCCCCTGGGCTTAAAATAGCCCCTTACAGGAGGTGCTTAATAAATATGCACCGAATAACCAAACGAACCTAACTAAATGAAGCTCATCCAAGTACAAGTACAGTCCTATGGGAGTTCAGGGCTGGGGGATCCGTGGTAGCTGGGCATGGGAACATCATGTGCTTGGAGGGAAGGTCTAGGAAGGCTTCCTGGAGAAGTTGGGCTCTGAACTGGGCCAGCTGGCGTTGCTGAGAGATTTGAGCCCAGCTGCACAAATGCCGGCACCATCACATGTAGGGATCAAAGTCAAGGTGGGCAGCAAAGGCTGGGGGTCTCAGCCGTGCTCTTCCTGGCTGAGTGATAAAAATTCCTGTGGATCAGCCCTACAGAACAGGTTCCAGTTTGTCCTTCGGGCATACTGCAAATAACTCTATATGGTGGACCTACTTGGATGCCCATGAAGAGTCAAAGCCATACATGTCGAACCTGCAAAGTCTCAGCTCTGTTGCTCTGGGCCCTGGGAGGAATTCCAGTGATGCCCTAGGAGGAGGAAAATGAGACTGGGTAGTGCGAGAGAACTCACGACTGATGGCGGGACGCATAGGGTACCGAAGGCCAAAGAGAAAGAGGGGTCCAGTGGGGCTCGAGTGCTTAAGGAAGGCTCCGTGGAAAAAGATGTCATGTGGCCTGGGTCTGGAAGGACAGTCTGAATTCCACGTCAGAGTGTTTTGGGTAGAAACAATAAAAAACCCTAGTAAAAGTGGCTCAAGCCTTGAGGATGTTTATGTTAGCTCAACAAGTTAAGTTCAAAGAAAGGGGCAGTCCCAGGGTTGGTTTAAGGGCTCCAAGAAGACCTATGCCCCTTTTCCCCCTTCCTTTCTGCCATCTTCAGCCAATCAGCTTTCAGCTTTTATCTGAGCATTTATTGTTTCACGGTAGCAACGTGGCTGCCACAGCTCCAGGCATTGCCTCTTCCCGCAACACTGTCCAAGGCAGGAGAGGAGGCCCAAATGTACATCATGGATAAATCTTGATGCATTCATCAATGGAAAGCCCGCAGCAATTAAAAGAAGGAAAGAATGAAGTATTACTACAAGTAATAGCATGGATAATGCTGTTCGGCAAAAGAAGCCAGACTTGGGTTATTGGAAATGGGGTAGCGTGGATGCGTGGGAGCGGTGGGTATATGGGAATCTGTACTCTCCTCTCACCTTTGCTGTTAACCTAAAAGTACTCTAAAAAATATTTTTATTTATAAATTTTTATAAATTAAAACATACGTTAAATATACACATTAAATACATGTATCTTTTATATATCTTTTTTTAAAAAGAAGCCAAACACAAAAGAAGACATACCGAATGATTCCATTTATAGGAAGCACAAAGCAGACAAAATGGACCATGGTGATACAAGTCAGGAGAACGGGCTGCTAGGGTCTATGGGCTGGATAGGGCATGAGGGAAACTTCTAGGATGCTGGCAATGTTTTATATTTTGATCTGAGCAGCAGTTACCTGAGTCCGTATGCAAGAATTCATCAAGATGTGTGCACGTCACAGTGCATGTGTTTATCTTTTTTTTTTTTCTTAAATCAAAGCCTCGAAAGAGAGAAAAAGATGAGGCGCCTGGGTGGCTCAGTCAGTTAAGCATCTGACCTCAGCTCAGGTCAGGGTCTTGGGGTTCGTGAGTTTCAAGCCCATCATGGGACTCTGTGCCGACAGCTCAGAGCCTGGAGCCTGCTTCAGATTCTGTGTCTCCCTCTCTCTCTTCCCCTCCCCTGCTCATGCTCTGTCTCTCTCAAAAATAAATAAACATTAAAAAAAAATTTTTTTTAAGAGAAAAAGGGACCACTACAAAAGCCTCTCTAGCCGAGGGGGGATACTTTCCAGAGGCCCCCAGCAGCTTTCCCCAAATGTCTTCTGGGTCAGAATGGGGTCACATGTGCACCCCAATACCCACCACCTGCCAAAGAGGGCTGGAAGTGCCATGACTGGCCAAGGCAGACCATGACCAAGGCCCTGGGGCAGGAACAGAACAGGACCGGGGTTCAGTTACAGGAGATGGGTGAGGGCTATTGCATGACCAAAGGCATCTGCCACGACTGCAGAAGACCCCGAAAATGAAAGTCAAATTGGGGGGGGGGTCATAAAAGTGGAACTAGCTTCTCCTCACTGGACACGTGCATGTGTGGGGCGAAGCATTTCCGTGGGCTCTCGTGGGCTCTCCTGCCCTTCAAGACGGCAGCAAGTAAAGCAGGATATGCAGAAATCATGCGGGAAAAGGTCCAAAGATCATTGCCAGAAGCCAGCGATGTCCGTCAGGATTCTCCAGAGAAACAGGATAGCATGAGTAGCTGGGTGGCTGGCTTCACCTTAAGGGACTGGCTCACACAATGAGGGGGGCCAGGAAGTCCCAAATCTATCGGGCAGCCGGCTGAACATTCAGGCAGGAGCTGAGGTAGAATTTCTTCCCTGGGAAACCTCCGGTTTTTGCTCTCAAGGCTTTCAATGGATTGGATGAGGCCCACCCACACCACCAAGGTCAATCTCCTTTACCTACAGGTAACTGATTGTAGATACCAACCCACATCTACAAAATCCCTCCACGGCAACACCTAGATTCGAGCTTGATTAAATAACTGGAGAGGCGCTTGGCTGGCTCAGTCGTTAAGTGACCGACCGACTTTGGCTCAGGTCATGATCTCATGGTTGGTGAGTTCGAGCCCCGCGTCGGGCTCTGGGCTGGCAGCTCGGAGCCTGGAGCCTGCTTCGGATTCTGTGTCTCCCTTCTCTCTCTGCCCCTCCCCTGCTCATGCTCTGTTTCTGTCTCAAAAATAAACAATAAACATGAAAAAATAAAAAATAAATAACTAGGTATTGTAGCCCAGCCAAGCTGACATGTAACACTGACCCCCGACCCAGCTGACCCAACCTCAGTTGTGTTTCCCTTACCCTCTCTCCCAGTCCCCAATCCACCCCAACTCCCCACCCTTCTTTTTTTAATTTTTAATGTTTATTTATTTTTGAGAGAGAGAGAGTGTGTGTGTGTGTGTGTGTGAGCAGGGGAGGGGCCGAGAGAGAGGGAGATACAGAATCCAAAGCAGGCTTCAGACTCTGAGCTGTCAGCACAGGGCCTGATGCGGGGCTCGAACTCACAAACGGTGAGATCATGACCTGAGCCGAAGTAGGCCACTTAACAGACTGAGCCACCCAGGCACCCCTCAGCTCCCCATCCTTATTGGAGCTCATATAGTCCCAGAATTAATCTCCAGACAACAGCACTGCCACAATTAAGATCTCCAGGGGCCTCACACAGTAGGGTTCCACTCTGGGGTGGGAGTGGAATGGAACCAGAAAGGTGTTTCTATCAGGAACCTAGAAGAAGAGACCCAGACCTGGCTAAATCTGCCACAAAAACCTGGGCTGGGGGGAAAGCCTGCTCCCCAGATCAGCTGATCTTTCTCTGGGTTCTTGGTTTTTTTCTGTTCCATGGATTCCTTGGTATTCACTGTCTCTCATAAACATATTTCTGTGATATATACTGTAAATCTGCTTCATTTGAAATTCACAGTTAATGACCTATTCCCTCGTATTCAGGAAACAGAGTAAGGTTCCGGCTTTTAAAGGCCAGGAGTTTACTAGCCAGAATATGACAAGTATTGCAAAGTATAGGCCTGCTCTAAAAGCACTTAAGAAACAGTCTCCATCAGAAATTTCAAGAATACCTTCAAATAACATCATTTATCTGTCAAGAGGCCAAGGGGGTGGGGAGTGATAGTGGGTGGGAAATAAATGAGTATTTGATCAAATCCATATTTTCAAGTCCCTGGGTGTGGGGGGAGGGGTGGTAAATGTCTACTGACCCTTCTCCCTCTGCAGGCTTGTGTGCCCACGTGTGTGGGCAAGGGGGGGGCGGTGTGCACGGGGACAAGTGCACGGAGGCACACGCGTGTCCCACAGCCCTGTCCCCTCCATCCACCAGCCCCCACACAAAACTACTCTGCATAATCTGAACTCGGTGATCAAAGGGGTAATTGAATAGAATGAGTATCCCTGTTTTCGGATCGGCCCACTTAACTGAAACCCAAAGCCAGCTCTGGAGCAAATGGGGCTGTGGCCAAATCCATTAGGCCCATCCGCACTTTCTCATTTTCAATAGAGTCAGGGCTTAACCAGGTTAGTTTTTGTTAAACACATTAGCCAGGTTCTCTCCTCTCTCCAGCCCAATGATTTTGTGTCGGGCCTGAAGGATTGTAATTGCAATCCAGCGAGACGCCAACTGAACAGGGTGATTTACTGAGGGCCGTGGGGCCCAGGCGGGCCTCCTACCTGCTGCCCGTTGGACGGGAACTTTCTTCCCTGAATCTTGTCCTGATTAACGGTGCGGGGGGCGGGGGAGGAAGGGAAGGGCCGAACCCCGGGGAGAACAGGATGCTGCTTCTTTCGGACACCCACTCTGTGGTTGCCCCAAGCCTGGGGGATGGGGGCACAGGGGACGAGGGTCTCTTTGTTCCGTGGAACTGGAACTGAGACTCAGGAGGGCTGGGCTTCTGGAACCAGCCTCAGTGCTGCTGGACATCCAGGTCGTGCCTGTTCCCTGGGGGAGGGCGACTCTCCACACTGTTGTGCAGGGAACATTCCCAGCCTCACAATCCAGGCTTTTCCGGACGTCGGGCCTCACAGGGATAGGGCCTGGTGCCCCCAACTCAGACCCCACTTTCTTTTCCCCACCTTCTCTCCGTTTTGCTCTCCTTGGGCCCGACCTGCATCCTGGGGTTTCCATCCTGCCGTGCGGTCCCCTCCCCGGGCGGCCTGAGCACTTCACCTCACATCTCTGAGTCCCAGTCCCAGGGATTTACCCAAGAGAAATGAAAGCATGTGTCCACACAGAGACGTGGACACGAATGTTCAGAGCAGATTTGTTCAGAATGCCCCCAAACCGGAAACAACGCAGATGTCCATCAACAGGGGAATGGATAAACCAGGTATGGTCCACATGATGGAATATTATTTAGCAAGAAAAAGGAATGCATTACTGACAGCGACCGCCACATGGATGATTTGCAAAACCGTTATGCCGGCTGACAGGAGTTAAGTGTAAAACTCCATGTGTCTGAAATGTCCAGAAAAGGAAAATCTATAGAGACAGAAATTAGATTAGTGGTTGCCTGGGGCTCAGTATGGGAACAGGCATTAACTGTAAGTGGGCACTGGGGATCTTACTGAGGCGGTAAAAGTGTTCTGAAGCCTGATTGTGGTGACGATTGCACGACTCTGTAAATTTACTAAAAAGCATCAAACCGTGTACTTAGAATGGGTATGCTTTATGGACTATAAATGATGCCTCAATAGAAGTGTTTACGGAAGAGACGGGAAAGGCTGGACCCTGCCACAATTTGGCATGTCCTCAACAAGCTCAACACAGAGGTTCAACACGGTGACCTAGCGGGTCCCCTCCTGGCATACATGCCCAGGAGAAATCAAAACGTCCGTTGACACAAAAGTCGGACGCGAACGTTCGCAGCAGCCAAGGTGGAAATCAACCAAATGTCAGCCATGATCCTTACGATGCGGACCGGGGCCTTCTCCCCAGCTTGGCCTTGCGAGCGGCCTGCTGGTTGACAGCATGGCTGCTTCTGCTGGCTTCCAGGCCGGGCACCGCACCCCCTGGTCAGTGGAGAACAGGGTGGGGCCTCTCTGCACGCTCCCACACCTGTCCTTTGCCGCCGCACTTCCTGAATCCATGAGGTCATTGCCGCTGTGTGATTATTGAAGCGGTGGCTCTCCCTCCACTGGAACGCGAGCTCCATCGGGGGCAGGACCAGGCCCGTTTCTGCTTACCACTGCGTCCCCATCTGCCTGGCACAGGGCCTCACCAGCTCTCAATAAATATTTACGAACGGAAGAAAAGAAGAGGGACGAGGAGAGGGAGGGAAGGAGGAAGGAGCCACTGGCGTGGGCCAGAACAGCCTTCCCAAGATAAATGTTATCGTTACACCCTAAACCCAGAGTCTTCAGGTCCTGGGCCTGGAGGCACTGGGGAGAAATAAGAATTTTAACTATAATAAGGGGAATGACCCACACGTTGGTACCACATGGCTCTGTTTCGGCCTCCTGGAGTTTAGCGGCTTAGGTGGTGTCCAAATCTCAGAAAGCGTAACCACTGAAGGGTGCGACCCTGAATGCCGCCAGCCCCCCTCTCAGACCTTAGCGTGCAGGTTCTGCTATTCTGAGGCAGGTTCTACTATTCACCCCATTTTAGAGATGAGAGGACTGAGGCCCAGAGGTGTGTCAGTAAGCACCCAGCGAAGTCACAGAGACGGGATGGGACTCACACCGTTTGACTCTGGAAACTGTGCGCTTAATTCCTACATGATGCTTCCAGAAGAGGGGGAAACGTGGAATTCATTGTGGCGTTTGGGAGCCCATCATGAGAAAAAGGGGCCATGCCAGATAACCGGGGCTGGTATGGCTGGGCTGGCAAACCCCTCGCAGACTCTGTCATTCATTTATCAAGTATTTACCGAGCCCCTAACACTCTGTTTCCTCGTCTGCAAAGTGAGAATAGTAACACTAGGACGTGCCTTGCGGGATAAGGCTCTTGGAACACGGCCCGGCACACAGTAGGGGCTCGGTGAGTGCTTATTGTATGGTCGTCCATGTGAAGCAGGCCCTGGATGGGCGTTGGGAACGGGAAGCTCCAGAAGACAGACGTTCCCCGAAGGAGCCTGCTGGCTCGCAGGAGAGACAGATCAACCATCACGACCCACTCATTCTTTCGAAAATGAGAAAGTGCCTCCCTGACCAAACTACAAGGTCTCGGCATCGTTTACGATATAAAATGCTATTCCAATTAAATAGGCACATACACAAATGAGGGCATGTAAACCCAGTGGCATCTGAGTAAGGTGGATGAACCGTATTCACGTTAACTGTCAATGGATTGTGTCTCCGTGAGTTTCCTGGCTGCGATACGGTGCTACAATTACGCATGATGTTACCTTGGGGGAAACTGGGTGAGGGCCATGTGGGTTCCTTCTGCATTATTTCCTACAACTCTGCATAAGTCTGTAATTGTCTCCAAGTAAAAACTTTTTTTTTTTTAACAGAAGCTCTTGGATCTTTCAAGAAAAGCGATTCTGTCATGCAGGCACTTTCTAGGACTTTCAGTGGCACTAATATATCCACGTAAATGCTATTATGAGATGATGGAGGTTACCCAGACTTATTCTGGTGATCATTTGGCAACACATGGAAGTCAAGTCATTGTGCTGTATGCCTTGAACTTACACAGTGCTGTGTACCAATTCCATCTCAATAGAAGTGCGGGGGCGGGGGTGGGGGGGAGGGTGGAAATCTGTCCTGAACATCTATGTGCCTAGGAATAATAGCAATGACAGCTCCACTGTTAGGTGCCAGGTGTGATTTATGTACATCACCTCCAGTCTTCACCAGACGGGATTTTTTAATCTCTAAATTCAGCTGAGAGCTAAAATCTGTTCCCAACCCAGGGGAAATGATGGTCTGGCTTTGTGTCTGCTGGGAAGCCGTTGCCTGATGGACCCTGCAGCTGAGAGTTACTTCTCCGCTCCGTACCACCCACCCTTCCAGAAACATAAAGAAGGGGAGACGGCTGGGGTCTGCAAAGGAAGACGAAGGGGTTTGGGGGGGCTGGTGATATGACGATAATGGGGACCTATGGAAAGTCAGGAAAATCAAAAGGCTCTAATGCAGGGGCTCCTGGGTGGCTCAGTCAGTTAAGCATCTGACTTCGGCTCGGGTCATGACCTCGTGGTTTGTGGGTTCGAGCCCCACGTCAGGCTCTGTGCTGATGGTGCGGAGCCTTCTTGGGATTCTCTCTCTCTGCCCCTTCTGCACTCGCTCTCTCACTCTTTCCCTCTCTCTCAAAATAAATAATCTTAAAAAAAAAAGTCTCTAATAGGGAGAAATGAGATTTTCAGGAGGATGGCCAAACAGCCAAGCAAGGTGTAGCTTTTCTTTGGGCTTAGTGGTGCCATCCACCAAAAGGCGATAATGTTTCGTGGCTCAAACAGTAATCCTTCTCTCTGCTTTCAGGAGAACAAGGTTACTAATCACTCGCTTTATGAAAGCAACTTCCAAGGCTAATCATTGACATGACATAGGACCCACCCGGGTGCATGCTGCCGTCACCAAGGGTTCCATCTGAATCAGGAATCAAAACAATACTCAAACATCAAGAATCGGTCCTATTCAGCCTGGGATATCCTGACTGACTTTGGAAAGGGAATTTAGACCTTTTGGAAATATTTAGAAGCCTTAGAAACAAATTTTAGAAATATCTAGAAAACCTAGTTCTCTAAATTATATTTAGCATATAACATCAAATCATTTGAGGGTCCCACGTGGCCCCCACAATATCATTTTAGAAAAGAAAGACTGTAGGGGCGCCTGGGTTGCTTAGTCGGTTAAGTGTTCGACTTCGGCTCAGGTCACGATCTCAAGGTTCGTAGGTTCGAGCCCCGCGTCGGGGCCTGTGCTGACAGCTCGGAGCCTGCTTTGGATTCTATGTCTCTCTCTCCGCTCCTCCCCCACTCATGCTCTGTCTGTATCTCTCTCAAAAATAAACATTAAGAAAATTAAAAAGGGAAAGGAAAGAAAGACTGTACTGTGTCGCTTCTGCCCTTTGGTCAGTGTGCAGGAAGAAGGTGGTGACGTATCACTGATATCTGCAGGGACCACGGGCTCCCAATAGCATGATACAAACTTGGTACAAGTTGGGAGCCTGTTCCTGGGAGCCGAGTCACCCCCAGGGGCATGAATTCTGGGCTGTTCGGATCTGGACCCACCGCGGCATTCCAGCAGCTTCCTTACTGGTCTTGGGAAGTTCTAGGAAAGATTTTTTTTTTCCCCCCATCTGTGACATGAAAGCAGCCTAAAGATGAGTCATTTTTATGAACCACAGTGGAGCATCTATTGAGGGAATGTGCCATGTGTGGAAAGGTCTGGATGGAAACATTATAAATTTTTAAGCACAAGTGAGATCAACCCACAATCTCTTGGTGCAAAATACGGTTGGCTGCCCATCCCTCCCTCCGCGAGCCGAGCTCACTGGCAAAAGGAAGCAGGCCCTCAGGCCCTCACCGCATTTCCGGAAGGCGGTAGAATACGCCATCTAATGAGAATGTGACACGAGGAAGATATATGAACACCTACTTGAGCCAAAGAGCCAATTCCAGCTGATTCTCCATCTCTGCCTTCCTAAAAACAACAGTAATCGTTTTCACCCCTCACCTCTTACGAGGAAGGCGGAAATTGCTCGGTGACTCAGCGCCACGGTCAGGAGGGCGTGCTCTGGCCTCGGACGACCCTGGGCGAGCTACCTGGGCCTCACTTTCCTCACGTGTAAAACCCAGGTGATGACCATTGTACCCTGCACCCTGGGCGCTTGTGAGGACCTAACCCGGTTACCCAGCTTGGGTTCCCCGTGGGGGTGCTGGGAGCCTGCCGAAGGGTCCGCACAAGATTCATCTGTAGTAAATTCACCTGATCCGGGCACGATGCCGGGTCTTGCCTTCACCGTTTCATCAAACGTTCACAATACCACATGAGGTGGGGGCTTTTTCCCGTTTTACAGGGGAAGAAACTGAAGGCCCATGAGGTGACGTGGCTTCGGCCACAGTTCTGCAGCCCCTAAGGGTCACCACCCGCGGGCACGATGCACCCCCCCCCCGCCATCCTCCTGCCCCCACCGACATGCAAAGGCCTTCCCCCCCCACCCCCCGCCCAGCCCCCTTTCTTTTCTCCATCACCTTCTTTCCACAGAGGGTGGTCGTCTCCTGAGACCGGTTTCATTTACCTTAACACGAAAGCAGCTCTATCCGGGGCCCTCCGTGAGGGGTCTCGGTGTGGGCCCCAGTCACGGCCTCGTCCCCAGGCCAGCCCCCTGCCCGTCGGCCCCCCGGCCTCCTGCCCCGGCCCATGCAGGGTTCTGCCTCTCTCTCTGGGCCTCTCCTCTCCCATAACACGACTGCTAATTACTCCCCCCCAAACATGCCGCCGTCGTCTCAGAACTGACCAGCAAATGAAAAGCTATCTCTCAATCAGCCTCTCTGGGCCTCTCAGCCACGGGGAAGGTGGACGAGCGGCCCTCCCTCACCTGTCAGGTTCACTTACAGAGGCAGGCAGGAACCACTCCCATCGGCCGACCACGCTGGCGGAGAGATGTGTTTCACGGAGACCGGAGGGGGGGGGGGCAGAAATTGTGTGTGTGTGTGTGTGTGTGTGTGTGTGTGTTGTGAATACGTGAGTGTATGAGAGTGTGTGTAACGTGAATTCGAGTTTGTGAGAGCGAATGCGTGTGAGTATACACAGTGTGTGAAGGCAGGTGTGAGTATATGTGAGTGTGTATTTGTCTTTCCCGAGGCCTCCTGGTGCTGCGCTCAGGAATTTGAGATGAAGGGGGGACGAGCAGGGGTTCCTGCTTCTATATATTGTGGCTGGAAGGGTCCAGAAGCACCAGAGAGACCCCAAAGCTGAAAGCACCTGCTTCCCTCCCCCCCCCTGCGCAAAGCAAGCAGGGGAGAGGGAAGCGGACCATTGACTTCATGCAGGCTAAGTGAGGGCTTGGGCTCTTCCCAGAGTGCTTCCAACCCAGATAAGAGAGCCAAAGAGAAGCACAAATAAGCAGGTACTAACACAGTCCCCAAACATCCTTGAGATGGGGGGGGGGGCCGGAGGCACGTGGAAGGGTGGAGTGGGCCGGGGTTTGATCAGGCAAGAGGTGGTTCTCCAGGTGGGAGGGGGCTGCCGGTTCCAGCCCGTTCCACTTTACAAAAGAACTCAGCAAATTGGAAAACTCAGCAAGATGCTCAGCACCTCCGGGAGAGCCTTTCAAGCTAGAGCAGCTCTACAAAACCTTTTCCAGACTCATTAGCCCCGCAGAAGTCCAATTTGGCTTGCAAAATTTCCCCCTGGCCCTACCAGCGCTCTCTAAAATTGTTCCCTCTTTCATTCCATCCATCCCCCAGGATCTCCCCAACCTCTTCCCACATCACCTGGCAGAAGGAAGGCTCAAGCATTAGCTGCCTACAGCAAAGAACTTGAACTTCGGCTTGGACGTCGTGGGAGAGGGAATAAATAGGGAACCACCTTGGGTTAGCAGACGTCCTGGCCCCTCACCCCCACCCCCCCACTGCCCACTGATTTTCTTCTCCAGCTTCCGTCTTCTCTCAGACCCCGTACCTGAGGCCCCTTTCACATCGACAGCCCAGTGCCAGGATGCACCCTGCGTGGCTCTGCACCCCACCCACATCCCCACCCCCCAGAGCAAACACAGGGCCAAAAGCCGCCCCAAAGCAGCCGCCTTGATTTACAGTCAAACGTAAGCACTGCAAATTCTATTTTATTTCCCCAGAAACACATGAAAAACTTGGCAATTTCATTTGCTGACACAAATCTTTTTCTGTCTGTTTTTCTTTTTTTTCCATTATTCCTCCCTCCCCAGTGCCCTCCCTCACCTCCCACCTCCGCCCCAGTCGCTCGTACATAAAATGAAAGGTTGCAGATAAATGAGGGAGATCGGACAAGATGACTCATCTAGAAAATCATTTTCCTTCTGAATCTGCATCGTCTCGGGAGCGCACATCTGTTATCATGTGTCAGGGCCAGGAGGAGGCATTCCCTGGCCCCTGACTTGTCTTTGCTGGGGACCCAGAGGGACCGCCCACTGTAAGGTTTGGCCAAACTGGGGAATCCGTAGCCTCTGCACCCATCATCCTGAGGGGCTGGAGTCGTACAGGGGTGTCTCTTTTAACCAGTCTGCCGGCTGATTCCCTCCCTTCTCCCAGTTCCTCCCTGCCCCACTCTCCGGAAACCCCACCGGACCAAGTCAGACATGTTTGGTCACACCAGGTAGGAAAGTCTCCCTGACCACCTCCCCTCCTGTTCACACAGACCTGCTGAGGACAATGCCACCTCCATCCACGGCACAGCAAGACCTCAGGCCTCAGAGGGCCACAGAAGCCTACCAGATCCTTTGCGAAAGCGTTCTCCCTCTAACCAAATTTTTGGATGTTGGAGTTTGGCGGGGGGTGGGGGGGGGGAAGGAGGTATTTGGTAGCTTAACACTGCTTTTGCGTCTGGGGACAGGGTCGTCAACCGACTTGAGGGGTATAGAAACCTGATTAGGAGGGGTGCCTGGGGGGCTCAGTCGGTTAAGCATCTGACTTCGGCTCAGGTCATGATCTCGCGGTTCATGGGTTCAAGCCCCACGTTGGGCTCTGTGCTGACAGCTGGGAGCCTGGAGCCTGCTTGGGATTCTGTGTCTCCCTCTCTCTCTCTCCACCTCTCCCCTGCTGGCACCGTCTCTCCCTCTCTCTCTCAAGAACAAATAAGCATTAAAAAAAAAAAAAAGAAAAGAAAGAAAGAAACTTGATTAGGATATTTCACACATAAGAGGAACTCATCCCGTTGACCAGGGCCTGGTCAGTTGGCAGTTCACGGACCTGTCATCTGTGACAGCATCAGCACCGTTCAGAGGCTGGGGGGAGGGTGGAGGGGAGCAAAAGCTGGTGGGAATCTAAAGTGCCCCCCACCCCACCCCAGCATCCTCCTCAGGTCTGCAGGGGAGATAAGCAATCTACTCAAAGAGTTCTGAGGGTTTGATAACGGTGGTAATAATACGATCCAGGCTCTTTCAAGGTCACTTTTCTCCCTGAGAGCCCTAAACAGCCTCACAAAGCCTGTCTTCTCCTAAACAGTTCTATAAAGGTAGAAATTGATAGGAATTGCGTCATTGAGTTTTATAACAAAGTTGAGGCCCAGAGAGGTTAAGTCATTGGTCCAAGATCACACAGCACGGTAAACAAACAACCTGAAATTGACAATTTCTTAAAAGTTAAACATGTATCTAACATGCAACCCAGCCATTCCGCTCCTAGGTATTTATCCAAGAAAAATGAAAGCGTCAAGACTTGAGCCTAAATATTTAGAACGACTTTATTCGTAATAGCCGAACACTAGAAACAACTCAAACGCCCATCAGGAGGTGAACGGATAAACAAATTGTGCTGTATGCCTACAGTGGAATACTGCTTCGCAATAAAAAGAAACGAACTACTGATCCATGAGCAACGTGGATGAATCTCAAAAACATTATACTAAGTGAAAGAAGCCAGACTCAGAAAGAAGAAAAAAAAAAAATAGTACATACTAGAGTCTCCATTTATACAAAATTCTAGAACATGCAAACTAATCAACAGGGCTAGAAAGCAAATCAGAGGTGGCCCAGGGAGAAGAGGGACGGATTCCAGAGGGCAGGAAGAAACTTTCAAAGGGGATGGGAATCTCCGCTGCGGGGACCGCTTAACGGATGTAGTCATACGGCCAAACTCATCAAACTGGACACTTTAAATATGTGTAGCTTATCCGAGGCCAGTTGTGCGTCCATAAAGCTGTAAAAAAAAATAATGTACAAAGGAGAAGGGGGGACCAGGCAAAGAGGAAACAGAAGTCGGAAAATGAGGTGCTAGAAATGAAGTTAGCGTGCAGAACGTCCGATGTGAGGCACGCCCCGAAGTTATTTCTTGAGTTTTCGATCGCTAGGAGTGAAAGGAAAAAAAAAGGGAGGAAATGATTTGCACACAATAAAACAATATCCACGAAGCCACTGTTGGGGAAAAGCCCGGCAGTTTCCCAGTCCTGAGCGCGTGCGGCGGCCGGGCTCACGACTTCCCTGAAACGTACCTATGCACGCACATTAGTGCTGAGATTCCTCAAAGTCGGCCGTGTGCTGTTGTGTGTTTCACAACGGCCGCTTGGGGAGGGCAGGCCCGGGTTGTAACGCTCCCCGACGTCTGTGGTATAAACACTCCCCACCACAGCCGATGTCAGGCTACCCGAGTCGAGTCGAGGAGCGCAGACCCGAGAAGAGACACTGGGGGGAACAGCATCGGGGCGCTGCGCCCCCCACGACCCGCGTCAATCGCCTCGGAAGCGCAGAAAACAGCCGACCGGAGGAGAATAGTCAGGAAGCGGCGAGTCTTGAGACCGAGCGTGCTTGTTTTTGATGCGATGTCATTGTTGGCTGATACAATTTAATTTTTACTGATGGCTTTTGCCCGTAAAATTCCTCTAGAATTAGATGTCGGGATCCGGTCCTCGCCGGCACCGGCATGGCCACTGGGCCGCAGCTAGGGGGCGTGACTGAAACCAAAGTCCCCACGTGTCCCCAAATCCTGTGGTCGGAGGCGGTGGCGGGAGGCAGTGACTGAAGCCACCTGTCAGACACAGATGTGGGTGACAAGGCGGGCAGCAGCAAGGCAGGGGTCCCCCGCCTTTGCAGTGACGAGGAACCAGTCGGTGGCTCCCTGGAGGCCTCAGGGAGGGACACACGAGCGCCTCTGAGTACTAAGTGCGCGGGCTTCGAGCTGTGCACACACTCTCAGAAGCGCCCTCATCCCCTGGGTGGCTGGCCACAGACTCACAGAGCTCGGGGGTAGAAGCCCAAACGGTCCCTAACGCACATAAGCATCCTTGGCAGCTAGCCCATTACCCCCCGTCGTTCACCCACCGCAGACTTGCCGAGTGCCCACCCGATGCCAGGCACTGTGGGGGGTGCTGCCCAGAGAACACTGCACAGGACAGCAGTGATCGGGAAGATTAAAGTCCACTCCGCCTGTGATAAAATGACACCAGGGCCTTGGAGCCGGACCAACCCAGGCCTTCTCTCAGCTCTGCATCACCCTAGCCTTGAGACCTCTGAGCCTCAGTTTCCTCACCTGTAAAATGGGCCTGATAACCCCTCTGCGAGGTAATATTGAAAATCATCTGGGACAGGGCCTGGCTCACAGCAAGCGCTCGGGTGAGCTTGGCTCTGACCTCCAAAGCCTCGGAGAGAGAGAGTCCGATGTCTTCTGCGCGTGAGATTCTTCCCCCAAAATGGGAGCAGGCCTCTTAATGATAATAATGATGATGATGATACCACAGACCGAATTTTGTGCCTCGGGGATTATTCTGAGGATACTGTCACTATGTAAAGTGCAAAAGGGAGGCCCAGAGAAGTTGAGTAACTTCTCTGAGTCACACAGCTAGTAAGTCATGGCGCCAGGACTTGAGCGGAGGAAGCATCTTCTGAGGTGGTTTCAGGTATCACGCCCCCTGGCTTCCCCCCACCTCCCACAGCCCTCCCCAGAACTGGACTCCCTGCTCCCCACCGGGTCCCGCCACCCAGGGCTGGTGGTCCTGGCCCGTCTCCACACTCACCCCACCAGCGGCTCCCAACCCCAGGGCCCCGGAACGCTGCCTTCCCACTCTCCATCCTCTTGGGCTCCCTCTGGTCCAAGGCAAACCATGTTCTAGTAAAGTTACTAAGTATCTTTTCTTGGAAAACACTGAGACTATGTCACTTCCCTTTTCTTAACTGTCCTTCCTTGTGTGATACAGTGGCGGTCTATTTTGGGCCCTAGTTTTAATGTCCTCAACGGACAAAATAAAACTTTTGCCCCCCCCCCCAGGTGGTCCCAAGATTGAGACAGGTAGGCTTCGCCAGTCGTTGAAAGCCCAAAGGCCGGGGGACTTGGCTGTCCCCCTTCGGCCAGACCCTCCCTGCAGGCCCCTCGAGTCCTGAGACCCCCTTTCTCTCCCGGATCCACCCCAGCAGGCTGACCTCATGGAGGACACCTGCCTTTCCTGGATTGACTTCGGAGCGGCTTCCCCAAGAGTTCCAGAAAGAACCACCCTCGCCCCAGCCACCTCCCGGTCCACTTGCAAAAATGATCTGGGCCCTTCACCCACTCGCCAGGACGAACCCTTGCTCCTCAGGCGTAGGGTAAGGGCAGAGGGGATGGGCTGGCCGGGAGGGGCCCCTGCCTCTGAGAGCAGATATAAGCCTTCAGCCCCGGAAGGAGGCAAGATGGGAGTGACCCCAAGAGCTCGGCCTGGGAGCCTCTATGCCCAGCGCTCGGGACAAGGGGCAGGGGAAGGGACGAAAGGGAGCCCTGCCGCCAGAACCCCGGGCGTGACCCGGCAAGGGGGCGAGGGGACAATGCCAGGGCCTGTGGAAATCGCAGACA
Source organism: Panthera tigris (assembly GCF_018350195.1). Classification (NCBI taxonomy): domain Eukaryota; kingdom Metazoa; phylum Chordata; class Mammalia; order Carnivora; family Felidae; genus Panthera; species Panthera tigris. The sequence goes on from NC_056667.1 coordinate 18,688,358, forward strand.
AAATCCACACAGGGGCCTTTTTGTCTCCCCTGACTTCAGGCCCTGGCTGAATCCCCGACCTTCCTCTCACACCCTCACACGTGCACACTCACACACACTCTCACATCCCACCCCACAGGTGGGGCCCCGGGAACCACCTTCCCTGCGTCGGGCCACACACCGCGACGCAGGCCAGCCCCGGCCCACCGCGCCCCCGCCTACTCCGGACTGGGGGGCTGGCCCTCCTGTCACTCAGGGACAGACCCGGCTTGCGGAACACGAACCCAGAGGGCGATCTGATGCTTGTAATCATTCGCCAGCGTCTGGCCTGGCTGGGGAACAAAGCGAAGTTAGCAGGGAACAGAGCTGTGGCCGGTGAGGTGAGGTCAGACGACTTATCCAGTGATCAGCCTCTACGTGGTGGCGCCCAGAGTGGAACCCAGGCAAGCCGACCCCCAAGGCCAAGCCGATGAATGAAACAGTGGGCACTCGGCGTGGGTGCGGTGAATTTTTAAAGTTCCCTGAGTGATTCTGGTGGACAGCTGGATTTGAATATATGCATCCCAGATGGCCAGTGTTCCCACCCAAAATTCCAGTGGATGCTGGATTCCCCCCCCCCCAAATCTACCCCCTTCCTGATTCCTGATAAAATAGCCATCACGTGTGGAAAGCTGACTCTGAGCCAGGCACTCGCACTGTTCCACTTTGCACAAATGGACTCATTGAACCCTCCTTTGCAGCCCATTACACGGAGGAGGAAATTGAGGCACAGAGCAACGAGGTAGCGCAGCCGCAGGAGGCGGGGCTAAGGCAGCTCCCCCACTCCCTGGGCAGTGGCCTTGGTGCTGCCCCCCCTCTTCCCGGCACATCCCTGGGCTGTCAGGGGTGGCACAACAGCATTATTGAGCGGTGTGATTTTTATCTTGACAGGTGGCCCTTTCACAATTGCAATTTCCCCTCCAGAGCCCGAAGCGGAAATGAGAAGGGGACAAAAAGAAAAGAGGATGACAGCGGAGCCTGATGGATGTGCCCGGCTGGGTCACACCTTGAAACCAGAACTCGATCCTCCTTCGTCTGCACAAACAGTATGGGCGCAAGGCGGGCAGGAAGCACAGGCCAGCCACCCCGCCCTGGCGGGAGAGCTTGGTGCACCCAGCCTAGCGGGCACCCCCCGGCCCGGGGAGCGAACAGGGGGCGGAGGCAGGGCAGGGTCCCGCGGGCAAAGTCATGGAGGTGGGGAGCGGGCAGCGTGACAACCGTGGGCGGCTGGCACTGGGGAGGCACTGGGGAGGACACCAGGGCTGGAGGGAAGCCTTTTAGGTCACCACGCCCCTCCCGCCTGGGAACCACCTGAAAGACGATCAGAAACAGAAAAAACATTCGCTAGGGGGCCTTAAATCCCCCGAGAAACCCAGATCAATGCACCCTGAAACCCGGCCTATGCCTCTCAGTCGTAGGCTCCCCCTGATGGGATACCTGTCGAGAGGATACAGAGGTGGGAGCCAGTCTGCAAGGGGCTTCCAGGAATGAGCCACACACACACACACACACACACACACACACACACACACAAAGTGCGACACCAGAAGGTTATGGTGCCACAGAGCCCAGCAGGTGTGTGTTTGATGAATAGGCATGATGATGACACTAATACCAGTAAAAGGTAACATTTAACGACCATTTACTGTGGCCGGACACATACGTGGATTATCTCCTGTCATCCTCCCAACAACCCTATGATACAGGCAATCGGTAAAAGCCCCCACTTTACAGATGAGAAACTGAGGCCCAGAGCGGTTAACTAACATGTCCAAGATCACACAGCCGGTAAGTGACAGAACAAGGCTTTGGGCCCAATCGCCTGGCTATCGAAAATGAATATGGTCAAGGTTGAAGATTCAGAGGACTGAGGCAGGGACCAGTCAGGGGTCGCTGGAGATGTCCGTACAGAGCAGGGGGGATCTGGGTGGAGAGGAGACCGTGGCTCTGCCCCTGCCCTGTGACCCGCCCTTCAGGAACGCTAAGTACCCCTCTCTTTGTGGATACGACTCATCTAACTGGTGACTCCAGCTGGCCAAAGCCAGCCCGTGGGGGAGTGGAGGCACGCCAGGGGCTGGAACAACAGGGAAAGGGCCTGGCGTGAGCAGAGCCTGCTCTACGCTCCTGGGGAGAACGGGCCGGGGGGTCAGGCTGAGATTTGTAGCCTGCTCCGGGCCCCTGAGCGGAAGCGTTGAGGGCAGGAAAGCGGACAGTGCATCGAAAGCCCAGCGCTTCGGCAGAAGTCAGCTGCCCCTGGGCTCGTTAGGGAATCACACGTCCCCACTCGTGCCGACAAAGTGCCACTCTTTCTGAGCCACCAGCGTGGGCACCTTCTGCCGCGTTGGCCAACTCGGCATCCTCCAGGGCCTCCACCGGTGACCTGTGGCTCCCGGGAACTCGGCCGTAAATCGTCACCCGCACCTCCAGGCCGTCAGCCAGCCCCTGGGAAACGCTGCTGAATTTACGAGCTCCAAAGTCCAGCTTCACTGGCGAGGGAAGAAAGGGATAGTGTTGCCCATCAGGGACCTGGTGCTCAGAAGCCATAAACCACGCTGGTGACAGCCGCGTGACGGGTCGAAGGCCCTGGCGGGTCATTTGCGCTCTGCTTAATGGCCACAATGATGAGGCAGTCGCTGTTTGAGAACCCCGGGTGGGCCACTACTGAAGCTCTAAATCTGTCACAGGAGGTTTAAGGAAGGAGCCGCCTCTGTTCATCTTCTTTTCGGGGTGCCTGATCCCAGCCTTTTCATTTTTCTGTCTTGTTCCTTCTTGTCGGTTCTACCTCGGTCTGCAAGATGGCCACGGCACCCTCAACACACACACTGAATTCTAACTTGGGGACGCAGGGAGGTGACAGCCACTGCATTTCCCAATCTTTTTAAAAACTGTCTTTGGAACAATAGTTTGCTGTGTTCCAAAGCACTGGGACTCATCTCCGATGGGGCAACGCGTGAGGAAGGAGGGGGCGAGGAGGGGGACAGCTGAGGCAGCCACAGGAGGCGAGCCAGGGGGCAATACCCATCAGGAGGCCACCACCAGGAAGGTGGGATTCTTCTTATCTCCACTGGCCCTGCCAACCACAGTGTGGTCTGAGCCACAGAGCCTTGATTCCTCTCCCCCTGGACCCCAACCTCAAGCCCATCAAATGGCCACTGAAAGCAATTGCTACACCAGTCCTCTTGCCTTGCGCTGGGGCAAAAACTATTGCAGTCTTAACCAGGGAGTAATCTCATATTACCAAAAGCAAAAGGTCTTATTTGATCTGACTCTGTGTGTGTGTGTGTGTGTGTGTGTGTGTGTGTGTGTGTGTGTCAGAGACAGAGAAATTAAGGGCAAAAGGGAGTATTATATGAACGATCCGTTGGCACAAGGAAAGAAAGATCTAGCATCTCTTGGCAGGCTGTGAATGCCCTTTAATTAAGTAATAAATTTGGAACCAGAGAACTGAGCATCAGTAAAGAAACACTCCGTTTAATTACCCATTCATCTGTTTGGCACCGGCCGGGGCACCTCTGTGTCCCCGTTGCCAAGAAACACCAGCACATGGGCACTGAGGATAGAGGCTGCCCATTCCAGCTTGGTTCCAGCTCTTTCTGTGTTGAGAGGAAAAAGCAGGGGCCGAGAGGGACAGAGGCAGGGAGACAGCGACAGCACAGAGCCACCACTATAATCCTATCAAAGGGCTCTGGTGACCGTAACCCACCAGACACGGCCAAAGTGGTTTGTCACCAGCACCCAGTGGACCTGACTCAGAAGGCATTGTTGCAGATTTTCCCAGTGTGAGGCCAAAAGGAAGCGGGGGGGGGGGGGGTCGGGGCGGGTGGGGTTGAAATGCTGCTTTTCACCGTCTCCAGCTCTGCCTTGCTATTAAGGAGCAAACCGGGCAGCACTGACCCCAAGTGCAGCCCAGACTCCAAGCCATCCCGGTGAGCAGAGCAGCGAACCCTTCCTTCCACCACAGATTCGGAATGAGGGGGAAAGCAAGGCAGGGATCCCAGGGGGCACGCCGGAAACCAGGAGCCGAAGGCTTCAGGATCCTATTTCTGGGTCCTGGTGGACCCGGGGGCTCCGGATGTAACTACAGAACTTGGGGCTTTGGGTCAGCCCAGTGGAAGCCACTCACAAAGCTCCCCCCACCCCAAGCCCTGAGGGGCCACGTTGAAAGAATTTCTGGGACGAGGGAGAGACCCCGGCTGATGTGAAACCGGGATCCAGCCACTCACTGCATGATAGGCTTCTGGGAATCTGTGGTTTGGGTTCTGGGACATTTCTAGAAACCAAGAGAAGAGCCAAGTGAGAAAGCTTTGGGGCACCAGAGAGGGTCTTTTGGGTCACTAAGGTGCCCCAGGAGGGACTGAGGAATACTCATCCATGAGGGCGCCCAAACCGAATCGCTTGTTTCCAGAACTTTCTTCCTCAGTGGAGGAGTATGGAGGAATATGTATTTCTGGAGGAATATATCTTAGGGGGGAATATGTATTTCTTTCTACAGAGGGGACATGCTAATATGATGGACCACATCTTTCCTGCTTTGGCCTCTGATTCCTAATAGCTGCTCATGTGAACAGCCCTTGCTCACCAGACAGCCTCGTGATGTGTCAAGAGTAAATGACTCTGAGACAGCAAAGGAGATTGCTTCAAAACACGCTTGACTTTAAAAACGGAGGAAAGGAGGGGCGCCTGGGTGGCGCAGTCGGTTGAGCGTCCGACTTCGGCCAGGTCACGATCTCGCGGTCCGTGGGTTCGAGCCCCGCGTCGGGCTCTGGGCTGATGGCTCAGAGCCTGGAGCCTGTTTCCGATTCTGTGTCTCCCTCTCTCTCTGCCCCTCCCCCATTCATGCTCTGTCTCTCTCTGTCCCAAAAATAAATAAAAAACGTTGAAAAATTTAAAAAAAAAAAAAAAAAAAAAAAAAAAACGGAGGAAAGGAAAGCGTTTGGCAAGGGACATTTCAGGTTTGGCCAGATCCGGGCCTTTGGAAATATATCTTGAGACATTTCACCAAACTCAGAGCGAAGCCAGCAGGGCCCGGCTCTGGCCATGACAGGTTATTTGCAGCTTGTTTCTTTCCGAAGCAATCTTCTTCTATCTGCGAGCTAAGCTCTTCTGACCCAGCCTGATTTCTGCAGCTGTTACATGCAACGCCTCGCCTTCACGATCTGACAGGCATTTGGAGACAGCTCTGGCAGGCGGCAGGAATGCGAGGGCCTCAGCTCCAGTCTGAGCCCCCAAGGACCCCGGCCGGCTCTCTGCATGTTCCAGAGGCTTCCAGAACAGTGCCAAGGAGCAGCACGCACACAGGATGTGGCAAGTCTGAGCTCTCCCGGGCGGGGCCCAGGCAGGCAGCAAAGTCCTGCCCGTTCGAAGGCAGTGCCGTGTGGGACCCTCGCTCTGACAGGCTCGGGACGGATGACGGGAGCGCAGACACAGGGTAAGAGAAGCGTCAGCTGCAGGCCAAGTGGAGAAGACGTGTGGTCGAGCACTCAACCACACCACCCACTCGCGGGGCCCCTGCATGGGAAGTTCTCTCTGTGTCCGGATCATGGACCTTTGGGCCCTTCTTACACCCTCTCTATCTTTTTTAAGTTTTGCCATCTTCCTACGCCCCCCTCCCTTTTTTTCCACCCTCTGTTAAACCTGCTTCGGGCCTGCTGCTGTCTCGTGCCTCCCTCATCCAGGAACCTGCCCATCCAGTAGATAACCCCGCGGCTCGCAGCCACTCAAGGCCATCAGCTTCGCCACACAAGCTGGAGGTCACCTATTGGGGACAAGTTTTCCAGACCCTTCCAAGAGGTCAATTCAACAGGTAAACAAATCCCCGGAGAATGTGTCCTTTGAACCTGCCTTCCCTCCAGGCAATGTGGTTTTAAACGCTCTGTTTTCCACCCTTGATTGGGAAGGAGAGGGGAAGAGTTTAGGCCATAAAAAGAGTCCAAAAATCAACATCTTAAGCCACATACTCAAGGACCCTACTCTGCCTTCAGCACCTCCTGCAGAAAATGAGGCTGGGGGGTGTTGAGACCTTCAGGGAAAGTGTTTCTTCCCCCAAGAACATTCACTCACACTTTTCCTATTATTTCTAATTTGTACACCTGTCAACACTTCGCGAGACAACAAACAAAATTCCAAGGAATAAAACAGCCATGTGCTCCCTGCTCATTTATTTCCAGATGCCCTTGTACAATCCTCTGTTCACCAAAGGGACCTTTTCCAGCTGCCCGAATCAGTCTCGGGATGGGGATTTTGAGCCCACTCCTGGGCTGGGGTAATTTGTTCTTCCACAGGCCAACATTAAAGGTTAGGACTCAGAGCAGGCTCTAACAAATTACCCTGACCCACGAAGTTTGTTTTTGTCTGATTTCCTTCCCGTCTCCCAAAGATGGCAAGTCGCAGGTACATCTGTTCTGAATATCGGCCTCTCGCCTTTGATCGTCTGCCCTGTGTCTCTCAGATGTTCAGTCAGAGCCACGGCCCGGGACCGCCACGCCTCAGACAAGGCTTCTGGCTCCTCTTGGTAAAGACCTCGCTATCACTTAATGGACTAAACAGGGAACGATTTCTAGATGATTAATTAATTAGGGTCCTACTAGGAAGGATAATAATATAATAACTTAAATAAGACTGCAAGGCCTAGCGGCCGGTTTATAAAAAGAATCCCCAGAATAGCACGATTACAAAGACATTCAAGAAAAGGGAGCATGAAGCAGTGAACCCAGCTCTGACTCCTGCCAGGCTTAGTTCAGGGGGGATCAAACTCAGGGTCCAGCGTTCAACCTAAGAGTTGCCTGCCTCCTCTGAGCTGTTTCCTCCGTCAGATGAATGGAAGGATTGAGGTATATTTGTCAGGGCTGTTGCAGAAATCCAATGGATGAATGAAAATTGTTATGAAAATTGCCCAGGATAAAACAGGCTTAAAATACATGGAAAATATCGCTCAGGAAATTCCGGCACAATAGCTAGCTGGTACGAAGGATGGAAATACGTGGAACGAGGTCTGTCAAATATGGTCCTTTCTGCTTTATCAGCAAGCGTCTTCTTTTTCATTGCCCTTTTAATCTGCACATTCACCTCTAGGCCTTGGAAAGCAAGTGGATGAAAAGTCCCAACAAGAAGCAGCTTAGTTGGGGGCGCCTGGGTGGCTCAGTCGGTTAAGCGTCCGACTTCAGCTCAGGTCCTGATCTCGCAGTTCATGAGTTCAAGCCTCGTGTTGGGCTCTGTGCTGACAGCTCAGAGCCTGGAGCCTGCTTTGGATTCTGTCTCTCTCTCTCTCTCTCTTCCTCCCCTGCTAGCTCTCTCTCTCTTTCTCTCAAAAACAACTAAAGATTTTTTTTTTAATTTTTAAGAAGCATCTTAGTTGATTACAGATGAATAAATACTTGTTACTTACAGTTGAGTAAAGGTTATTCTCGCTAGTAGATTTGGTGGTTAGTATTGCATTTGTGGGCATTAGCATATTACTGAGTGGTCCAGAAACATCTCGGTGCCTCTCTGTGCCTTACCCATGCTGTCCTTTCTGCCCTCCCCCCATCCCCCACACTCTCGGCCATATCACTACTCAAGGTCTCCCACCTTGGGTCCCTTAACTGTCCTGGGGCTGGAGACCCAATCCCTCAAGGTCTTGCTAGATAACTCCTCATCTAAAGACCAGATAGTAAATATTTTCGGCTTTGCAGGCCATATAGTCTGCAAACTCTACCTTTGCAGTGTGAAAGCAGCCATAGACAATATGCCAATGAGTGTGGCTGTGTCCCAATAAAACTTTACTTACAAAAACAGTTGAGGGGCCGAATTTGGCCCAAGAATCTAAAAGTTCTTAGGTGTTTATGGATTATAATGGTTACTATGTTGGATCTAGGGGCTTACTTACTTCCTGGTTGGGGCTTTTCATACTTTAAGTCATGATCAGCGGGAGACATTTTAGACACTGGGAAAGTCCAGTATAAAAGACACCTAAGACATAGGTACCTTTTAGTGCCTTTTAGTAACAGCACATGAGTCTAAAGCCCACCACACCTTGTTGCCTATAACGCTGGCATTTTCAGATTGCAGAAAGATCTCAAGCTTGAGAGTGCATCATAATCACCCAGAGGGCTTTGTTAAAACGCAGATTACTAAGCTCCAGTCCCAGAGTTTCCGATGCAGAAGCTCTGGGGCGGAACCAAAGAATTCACGGGTCTAACAAACCTCCCAAGGCAATGCTGCGCTAGGTGTCAAAATCCTGAAGGTATACTGCCACCTAGTGGATAGTTATTAGAAGTACCCAATGCCATCTCTTCCTTTGATTTTGAAGTGTACTAAAAATTAATCTTTTGTTGTGGAGAAGAGTCAGATTCATAAAGTCAATCTGTCATTTGTATACTGGCATTCCACAGCCATATTCCAAGCTTCTTTAAAGACATAAGGTGTCACATTACTTAAAGCAACATGGCGGCAATTTTAAATCAACTTAAACCAGAAACAGATTATTTTCCACCAGGGAAAAACACTTTAAATATCTAAATAGAATAAAGCCGCCGCTGGCTCTGTTCTCTGGCCACTCTCTCATTTCCAGATGCGCACACTTTTCCTGAAGGGCACAATCCACACCCCAGCCTTCCAATCCGCTATTGATGAACCACCTCGACCCGGTGCAAGTGATACATTTCAGCAGGAGACGGGCCAAAATGAGCCTGTTTCAGACCCTGGACTTTGTGATCTTCGCACGCACAGAACAGTAGCGATGGTAAAGGGCCCTGGTAATGGACAACTGTGTAGATATTTGCACGCCAACATACCCAAAAGGCAATGACCCGCTCCCACCCAGCCATCCGAGCAAAAGACCTGCGTCTCTAACTCCACCTGGCACAAAATAAAGGGAACTGCGGTCGCCAACGGCAGATGACTTGGGATTCCAAGCTTGGCGAGCTGCTGGGGTCTTGTCAGCGTGGAGAAACATATTAGGGCTGTGCTACAAAGCATGGCGTGGCACCAGGAGTACGGAAATGACAGGGACCGGAACGGTTTTTGGTGCCAACAGTTTATATTTGATCTCCAGATGTGATGCAGCTGACAGCTAATTAGTCTGACTTAGATCTACACGGATCTCCCCTTCTCTTTCCACACATGCTGTGGGCATGCGAGTGTGAAAATGTGTCTGCCTGGGGTTGCGCTTTGATTGAGAATTCTCTGGAATGTACACACTTGGAACCCCTGAGAACGCTGGAGCCCCGCACGTGGAGCATCTGGCGAGACAGGCTTTTTCCCTCCCGCCTGGCCGGACAGCAGGTAATGCGGTGGCATTCTTTACTCGAGTGGCTGGTTGCAGCCTCACAAGCTGGAGCAAATTGCCCGGCCTCGTGTTCCTGTGAACGAGGCCACCGTTAACTGCAAGGCTCCGTGGTCAAGAGCTACTGATGTGAATTCTGTGGCTACTAATGAAAAAGCGATTGTGGTACTTGCGCGGGTGAGCTGTTCGGGAAGAATGCGAAAGGCACCGAGCGAGACGGACGCCCCGGCTGACACAGAGGTAACACACGGACGCAGTCCCTGCCTTCTTTGGGACCAAACTCGAAGGTCGCAGCTGCCGGGGACAGCAGGGGCATCGAGTCCCTCCTCTCCTCTGGCCCCAGAGGACCAGAGCCAACGCTAATGGGGTCCTCCTGGGTGCTAGGCAGCCTTAGAAGGACCTGTAATCAACACAACAACCCAATGAGGCAAGTGCGATTAGGACCCTTATTGTGGGGACCAGGAATCTGAGACAGGAAACTGATTGCCCCGGGGTCAAACAGGAGGGAGACAAGCTGGCATTTGATCCTAGAAGTTCTTCTCCAAAGATCATGCTCTTCACCACTACCCCAGAAGACTTCGTGCATCGGGCTTGCTCGAAGTCACCCGTGGCCATCCACACCCTACTGAGTGGTCTGGGGAAAAACACGTGTGGCCTTCCCTCCCCTGTGGTAGAATTACACCTCAACCTTCACCACGATTCCATAGTGGACTGAGTGGATTTCCCTGCACTCTTTGGGCTTGGCCATGTGACTCGCTTTGACCAATGGGACGTTTCGCCGTGTGATTCAAGCAGGGGCTTGTGATGTGCTTGTGCCGTTGGCATAGTCCCTTGTCCTAATGGGCCCCAGAATGAGGTTCATGGAGCCAGCCCAAAGCCAGACAAAACTGAATCCAGCCTTAATCAGCAAGCTCCTGCCAACCCAGGGTGCCGATACAGATCATGATCGTGCCCTAGTCAACGATACACCGGGAAAGCTTTCCAGAATAAATGAAGCCTCCAGAAAAGAAACATTCTTTGACCTTGCCTCCCTCCCCCTCCCTGGACACTGGAATGGGGACATTGTGCTGGGGACCGTCTGGGGACCACAGGCAACAAGCACAAAGACAAAAGGCCAATATGCTGAGGAGGCCTAAGCAGAAAGAAGGATTAATCCTAGGTCCTTGATGAGCATATCATGCCATTGAGCAATCGCCCACCTCCACATTTTTGTGAGAAAAGCAATCTCCTCTTTGTTCAAGCCAGTATTAGTTGGGATTTCTATTATTCACAGCCAAAGCCACTCCTAAGTCTACTGATTTTCTAAAGTATGGCCAAAAAAGCTCTATCATCTAGGGTACCTGGTGGCTCAGTCAGTGGAGTATCTGATTCTTGATTTTGGCTCAGGTCATGATGCCAGGGTTGTGGGATCGAGCCCCACATCAGGCTCCATGCTAATCATGGAGCCTGCTTGAGATTCTCTCTCCCCACCCCCTGCTCCTCTCCCCCACTCATTCTCAATCTCTCTCTCTCCTTTTCTCTCATTCTAGAAAAGAAAAAAAATGCTGTATCTTCACATCTCCCTCTTCTTTTTTTCTTTAAGTTGGCTGGTCTTTCTGGAATAGTAGGAGGGGAAGCCACAAATCCTTGCTAATATCAGTCAACCAATACCTGTTTCTACTCACCCTGGAGCTATTAGTTTAGCTATCGATTTGAGAAACAAACTTTAGCTTAACTAAAATCAACCCTTGCTTTTTGTTCATTGATGTGATCACATTTCCAGAACATTTCCTAGCATATAATAGGTGCTCGATATACCTTGCCTAGTGGACAGTGTGATTGATATTTCTCTCAATGGATAATCACACATGCCTCATGGGAATCTGTTTTGGCTGTTTGTCTTCTCAATGGGGACTCCTGGAAGTCGCACCCAAGTGAAGTTTGTGAAGCCTGCCTCTCAAACAGGTATGGCAGCCTTCTCATGAGATGGTTACAAACAGAAACCGTAAGAGCTTTATTGAGATATAATTCTCATACCACAAAATTCGCTTTTTACACTGCACAGTTCAGTGGTTTTTCACGTATTCACAGGGTTGGGCAGCCATCACCACAATATAACTTTAGAACATTTTCATCTCCCCAAAAGGAAACCTCATACCCATTAAGAGTCATTCTCCATCACTCCCTCCCCCATCCCACTCAGCCCTGACAACCACTAATCCACTTTCTGTCACTATGGATTCGCCTCCTCTGGACATATCATCTAAATGGAATCATACAATGTTGTGGTCTTCCGCATCTAACTTCTGTCACTCAACAAAGTGTTGTCAAGGTTCATCCATATTGTGGCATTCGTGTATCCCCTATCCCTTTTTCACTGCTGAGTAATATTCTGTTATATGGATATACCACATTTTATTTATCCATTCATTGTGTTGATGAACACAATGTGTGTTCATTGCTTTGTACACACAAAGTGTGATTTGCTCCCACTCTCTGGCTCTTACAAAGAACGCTGCTATGAACATTTTCTTAAAGTTTTTGTGTGGCGATATGCCTTCATTTCTCCTGGGTATATACCCACCAGTGGAATTGCTGGGTCATACGGTAGCTTTTTTTTCTAACGTTTTGAGGAACTGCCAGACTGGTTCCCAACGCCACCGACGGCATCATTTCATATTCTCACCAGCAGAGTGTGAGGGGTTACAATTTCTCCCCATCCTCGCCTACGCTTGTTATTATCTGTCTCTCTGGTTAGAGCTATCCTAGTGGGTGTGAAGTGATATCTCATTATCCTTTTACTTTGCGTTTCCCTGAGGGCTAATGGTCTTAAGCATCTTTTCATGTGCTTTTTGGCTCTTTGTATATCTTCTTTAAAAAATAGAGAGAGGGGCGCCTGGGTGGCGCAGTCGGTTAAGCGTCCGACTTCAGCCAGGTCACGATCTCGCGGTCCGTGAGTTCGAGCCCCGCGTCGGGCTCTGGGCTGATGGCTCGGAGCCTGGAGCCTGTTTCCGATTCTGTGTCTCCCTCTCTCTCTGCCCCTCCCCCGTTCATGCTCTGTCTCTCTCTGTCCCAAAAATAAATAAAAAACGTTGAAAAAAAAATTAAAAAATAGAGAGAGACATAGGGGTGTCAGGGTGGCTCAGTCGGTTAAGCATCCAGCTCTTAATTTCAGCTCAGGTCATGGTCTTGCGGTTCGTGAGTTCGAGCCCCGCACTGAGCTCTGTGCTGGCAATGTGGAACCTGCTTGAAAATTCTCTCTTCCTCTCTCTCTGCCCCTCCCTTGCTCACACTCTCTCTAAAAATAAATAAATAAACATATATATATATATATATATACATATATATATATATGTATATACACACACACATATATATACGCATATATATATACACACATATATATATGCATATATATTTATACACAGAGAGAGAGTCATAAATTTAACCATATTTATATAGGCTAATTTTTCTGAAAACTTTTGTGAGGCTACATTATGAAACCGAAATTCTTTTTACAAAGGATAATTAAAACCAGATTAACTCACATGCTACTGATTGCCTGTATCCATGATAAGTGAAAAGATGATTCTGTTTTCTCAGCCACTAAGGTCCCATCACTACATATGTCTGGCAGGAAAAAAAAAAAAAAATAGGTCTACTTGAGCAAAAGTGCAAATACAATTAATGAAAAGTTTAAATTCTAAATGGCTTTTAGAATCCCTTTTTCGGGGCGCCTGGGTGGCTCAGTCGGTTGAGCGTCCAACTTCAGCTCAGGTCATGATCTCGCAGTTCGTGGGTTCGAGCCCCGCGTCGGGCTCTGTGCTGACTGACAGCTCAGAGCCTGGAGCCTGTTTCGGATTCTGTGTCTCCTTCTCTCTCTGTTTCTCCCCTGCTCACGCTCTGTCTCTTTCTCTCTCAAAAATAAATAAAGATTTTAAAAAATGTTAAAAAAAGGGATCCCTTTTTCATCTAATTACACATAGTACGTAGAACAGCTTACTGCATACTTAAAAATTACAACTCTTCAGAGCATCTGACTGGCTCAGTCAATGGAGCATGTGACTTTTGATCTCAGGGTTGTGAGTTCAAGCCCCACACTGGGTGTAGAGATTACTTAAAAAAAAAAATTACAACTTTTTTATGTATCTACTAATGTTAGTTCTCTTGAGTTGCTATGTGCCAAGCATTATACTAGGTTAATTCCAACTATGAATTCATTTAAACTTCACAAGAACCCTGTGAGGTATGCAGCATATATTAGTTATCTATGCTGTGTAACAAATCGTCCCAAAATTTAGTGGCTTAAAACAATAACCGTAATTCATTACCCCACATAGCTTCTGTGGGTGAAAAATTTGGGTAAGACACAGGAGGGATGGTTTGACTCTGCTACACAAATTTGGTGCCTCCATGGCAAGACTCAAAGGTGAGGACTGAAATATCAAATATCACTCAAATATCTGGCAGTTGATTCTGGCTAGTGACTGAGACCTTCATACGGCCTATTTCATGTTCTTCACAACATGGCGGCTGGATTCCATACCAAACATCTAAGGAAGAGCCAGCATCACTTTTGTCACAGTTACAGAGGCCCACCCAAGTTCAAGGAAAGAAAACATGGGCCCTCCCTGCCATGGATTGCATCATGCACTGGGACGGTTAATTGTATGGTGAATTTGACTGGGCCACAGGAGGCCCAGATCAAACATTATCTCTGGGCGTGTCTGTGAGGGTGTTTCTAGATGAGATTAGCGTTTGGATCAGTGGGCTCAGTGAAGTACATTGCCCGCCCCATTGTGGGAGGCATCTTGCAATCCACTGAGGGCCTGAATAGAACCCAAAGTACAGGAAGGGAGGATTCATCCTCTTCCTCCCTGCCTGTTGAACCTGCACATTAGTCTTCTCCGCCCTTGAACTGGGATTTACACCACGGCTCCCCTAGTTCTTAGGCCTACGGACTCAGACTGAATTACACCACTGGCTGTCCTGTGTCTCCAGCTTGCAAGCAAAAGATTTATATGTAGATCACATACACGCACATATATATGTAGATTATATACACACACATACATACATACATACATACATACATAAAGCTTGTATGTTTGTTCCTTTTCTCTAATACGTGTTCATGTGTTGAAGTCCTCACCTCTACACCTCGGACGGGGACCTCATTTGGAAACAGGGCGTTTACAGAGCTAATCAAGTTAAAATGAGGTCATATCCTCATAAAATGGGGAAATTTGGAGACAGAAATGTTAACCAGGAAAACACCACGTGACTAGGAAGGCAGAGATCAGGGTGATGCTTCTACATGCCAAGAAATGCCAAAGATTTCCAGGAAGGCGCCCAAAGCTAGAGAAGAGGCCTGGAACAGATTCTCCTTCAGAGCCTTCGGCAGGAGCCAACCCGGCCGGCCCTTTGATCGCAGACATCCAGCCTCCAGAACAGTGAGACGGTAAGTGTTGTCTAAGCCCCTCGGTGTGTCTACTTTATTACGGCAGAGGATCTCTTTCGAACTTATTCTCCCCTCATCCCCTCCCTCATAGCATTAGACGATGTTGAAGTTGGAAAGCAAGGTAAAGTTTAAGCTAGGCCCCGCACACAATCCGGAGAGATCTTGCTCTAGACACGATGTTGGCTGAGGAAAATCAGACCTAAAAGAGTAGTTGCTGTATGATGCCATTTATAGGAAGATCCAAAGCTGGCAAACTAATCTCAAATGAGAGAGTCAGAATAATTGTTACCCTTGGGGGATGTATGATGAATGAGGGACCCCTCTATGGCTCGACATGGTTGGTGGCTGCACAACGTTTGTAAATATAAAAAGCCTCGTCTATATATATGCACTTAAGACTGTGCACTTTGCTGTATGTAAATTATACATCAGTTTTTTAAAAAGAAGTTGAAGATTGTCCTCTGGTTCTCATACTTAGGGATTTAATAAACCAATCAAATCACACACACACACACACACCCCTCAATCAGAAGTAATTTTCTACAGTGACTATGGATTGACGTAACTAGGAAGAAACAGAATGCTTGCTTCTTGGGTTTAAAAAAACACACAACTGGGGGTGCCCGGGTGGCTGTCGGTTAAGCGTCCAACTCTTGGTTTCAGCTCAGGTCATGATCTCCCAGCTTTGTGGGTGCAAGCCTGGCATCGGCCTCTGCACTGGCAGTTCGGAGCCTGCTTGGGACTCTCTTTCTCTCCCTCTCTCTCTCTGCCCCTCCCCTACTTGCACAAAATAAATAAATAAACTTTTTATTTTATTTTCTTTATTTTTTTAAACGTTTATTTATTTTTGAGACAGAGAGAGACAAAGCATGAATGGGGGAGGGTCAGAGAGAGAGGGAGACACAGAATCTGAAACAGGCTCCAGGCTCTGAGCTGTCAGCACAGAGCCGGACGCGGGGCTTGAACTCACAAACCGCGAGATCATGACCTGAGCCAAAGTCGGACACTTAACCGACTGAGCCACCCAGACGCCCCTTTTTTTTTTTTAATTTTTTTTTAACGTTTATTTATTTTTGAGACAGAAACAAAGCATGAACGGGGGAGGATCAGAGAGAGAGGGAGACACAGAATCTGAAGCAGGTCAAAATAAATAAATAAACTTTTAAAAAAGTTTTTTTTAATACACAACTGACTCGAAGCTATGCTCCTCAAACCTCACAAGGGGGCGCACTAAACAGCTGCTGTGATCTCAGAGGCTCTGTTTAACTGTCCCTGCTTTCCGTCGCCACCCCCTTTAGACTTTCAGGCTGTCCCTGTGCACACCGGCCTCTAAGCAACCAGAGAGGTCTAGACCAGCCCTTATTCCAGGGCCTCTGTCGTATTAAAAGAATGAGAAATGTCAAGACAGGATTTTGTAAAACTTCCGGTATAGATTACAGGTTTTACATTTAACCATTACACGTATGTGATAAATGATGTATGAAAGATTCCATACATTCCAGACTGTATTTCTGAGACTGTTGGGTATTTGACGCATCTCTCCCCGAGGGGCCACTTCCAGCTGAAGAAACACACACCTGCCCCTCCCAACCTATCACACACACATACACACACACGTGTACACACAGGTTTCAGCCAGGTGAGATGTTGCCAGTATCTCCCAGTTTCTCATGGCTCTGTCTGCTGGCAGAGCATTCCCCAAAGGGGGAGATGTGTCCCACAGGTGAGCACGGGTGACACGGGCCCTTTTCAATCTTTTTGCAACCTGGTGACCATGTCGAGGGGAAAGCGTCAGCACGGTGCTAACATGTCTTTTAGAACGCCTTTCATGTACACTCAGATTTGAACAAAGAGAGACTGAAACTTCAGATCCAGAATCATCATGGGCGGCAGTGTTTCCACCTTTTGGAAACTCCAAATTCCATGTACAGGGCACACAATTCACTGATGCCCTGTTCACGCTTTTTAATGTTTGGTTTTTTTTTTTCTTCTGGGAGAACACAATAGGGGAGAGGCAGAGAGAGGGGGACAGAGGATCTGAAGCGGGCTCTGCGCTGACAGGTCGATGGCAGTGAGCCCGATGTGGGGCTCGAACTCTTGAACCACGAGATCATGGTCTGAGCCGAAGTCAGATGCTCAACCATCTGAGCCACGCAGGCGCCCCCTGTTCATGCTTTTTAATACCTTTTCACTCTCTACGTCGCATTTTTGACGGTTCCTGCTGCTTTGTCTTCAAGTTCACAAATCTCTTCTGCGATGTCTGATCTGCGGTAAAACCCGCAGTGTATTTTTCACCTTGGACATGGACTTTTCATCTTTATTCATGTCTCTACTTAATTTTTTTTATCATGTGCGGTAGTAGTTATAATAACCGCTTTGATCTGTGTCCTAATCCAAACGTCTATATCACCTCATTCATTGAGTCCAATTTTCTTTTTAATTTTTTTTTTAACGTTTATTTATTTTTGAGACAGAGAGAGACACAGCATGAACGGGGGAGGGGCAGAGAGAGAGGGAGACACAGAATTGAAAGCAGGCTCCAGGCTCTGAGCCATCATCCCAGAGCCCGACACAGGGCTCGAACTCGCGAACCGCGAGATCGTGACCTGAGCTGAAGTCGGACGCTTAACCGACTGAGCCACCCAGGCGCCCCCATTGAGTCCAATTTTCTAGTTTCTCTGATTAGATGCTAAACATTGTGAATTTGATATTTTTGGGTACTGGGAGTTTCTATGTTTTTTATAACAAGTTATTCTTTTTTAATATTTTTTCATTTTTTATTTATTTTAGAGAGAGAGAGCACAAGCAGGAGAGAGGCAGAGGGAGAGAGAGAATCTTAAGCAGCCTCCACACTCAGCATGGAGCCCATGGGGGGCTCAATCCTGAGCTAAAATCAAGAGTCAGACACTCAAACAACTGAGCCACCCAGGCACCCCTATAACTGGTTGTTCTTGATCCTTGTTCTGAACGCATTTAAATTATTTGGAAACCATTTGATTCCTTCATGTCTTGATTTTTAAGGTTGTTTTGTAGACAAGACCCAAGCAGCATTTAGTCTACAGCTAATTATTCTCCGCTATGGACACAAGACCTCCTTAGTCTCCTACTCCCCGAATTATGAAATTTTCCGTTCCAGCTGGTGAGTAAACGCTGTTCCTGGCCACACGTGAGTGCCAGTTACCATTCCCACCACTCCTTTCAGGTGGTCTTTTTTCTCCCCCATCATCAGCTCACACACATGCGGATCATACTCAGCCTCACACTTGAGGGGGCAGAGTTCTGTGTGTGGCTCCCTCCTCTCCCGTACTCGGTACTGTGAGCTCTCGCCACTGAGGTCTCCCCAGACTTCCAGCTCAATCTCCTCAACCAAGGGAGTCTCTGGGCTCCCCCAGGGTTCTCCCTTCCCACACCACAGCCTGGAAGTATCTAAAGACAGTAGGGCTGGGGTGATCATAAGGCTATCCTTATTTCCTTAGGGACCACTGGCCTTCCTTGCCTGATTCCCACTACTTTGAAAACTTGTTTCATACCCACTATCCTTTTATTTGTTTCAAGTGGCAAGGTAAATCCGTTTCTTGTCATTCCATCTGGGTTGCAAGTAGAAGTCTCCTGTTCACTCCTTCAATTGGATTTTATTTTCTTCAGTAGGTCGTGTTCCTTCTCATTAAGTTCCTGTCTGAATATCTAATTTTTATGGTTATTCTATCGCCTCTCATCTCCATCCCTAGGTACTTAAATGTTTATATATGCATATTGACTTTTGTGTATGTAATATCCATCAACAGGTGTCCGGAAATTGAACCACGCATCGGTCATCAATTTATTCAGTGGTGAGAAACAGGAAGACGAGATGTAGGCACCTAGGGCTACTCGGCAATGCCACCAGGGACTCAAGCTCTGCTCCACACTCCAGCACTTTTGTGCTCCTGCGGGTTACCTCATGGCACAAGATGGCTGCTACAACTCCAGGCCTCCTGTCTCCGTTCCAAGCAGGAAGAAAGGAGGAGGAAGCAGGGAGTGGCAATTCCCTTACCAAGAAAGCAAAAGGTTTCTCAGAATAAGTTAGATGACGTCTTATTAGCCAGAACTCTAACATTTGACCGTCAGTAGTTCCATCTGGAGAAGCTAACGGTTAGCTAGAAATTTCACCACAAATTCACCAAAAAAATCAGGGTTCTGGTCCGTAACAAAGAACAGGTAATTGATATTGGAAAGGCAACTAATAGGTCTACAAAGCTATTCTTGCATTCTTAGAATAAACTTTGCTGGCTTATAGTGAACTATGCTTTTAAATACATTTGACAATGTTTTGACTTTTTTTTTTTTTTTTTTGGCTATTGTAATATTCAGGACCAAAAACTTAAACAAGATAGTTTAAATGGAAGTAGAAACATGTTCAATATATTCTCAGAGGCAGTATCAAGGCCCTGTGATCAGACCTGATTAACTGCACAAATGCTAGAAGCAGAAACGAGTACAAAAATAGAATGTGCTACATGATTTTTTTTTTTTTTTAAGAGAGCATACGTGCGCCCCACACGCACAGGGGAGGGCAGAGAATCTTAGGCAGGCTTAGCACAGGGCCTGATGCAGGACTTGATCCCATGACCATGAGATCATGACCTGAGCCAAAATCAAAAGAGTTGAACGCTTAACCAACTGAGCCACCCAGGGATCCCAACGGCTACATACATTTTAGAAGGGAATAATCACCAGTGGTATTAAATTGTCTTTAAAAACAAATGCTGATATATTTATGAAATTTTCTCTTTCAGATTTAGAATGCCCCTCATTAGGTATTCAGCATTTTATTCAACACATAGAAAAAGCCGTACCTATCTGTCTCTCTGGACTTTTCTTAAAACTATTGTTGTGATAACAACAGTCTTTACCTTTCAGGTACTAAAATATTTACAGACAAAATTATACATCTAATATTTGCTTCAAAGTCACATGGGACTCATGGAGGAGAAAGTAGATAGAAATGAAGAGGAAACAGGCTGGCTAGTTGAGGATTCCTGAAGAGAGACACTGGGTATACGGGATTCATTGTATTATTCTGTCTTCTATTGACTGTCGTGAATTCCCCATAAAGGAAAAATTTTTTAATGTTTATACAGTGAAAGCACAGATTTCAGCATATATATATATACACGTACACACAAGTATGTATATGTGTGTGTATATATATACATATATATATATATATATATATATATACACTTACTTGTTTTAAATGTTTTAGTGTTTAGTAGGGATTCTATTCCATAGGATATTTGTTTATAAAAGGAACTGTATATGTCAATATTCATAGAAGACAGTTCTGCTGCTTCCTGAACTTGGTCCGAAGCAGCCGTGGGTAGACAGAGCCCTCCAGTAGCCATGGCCACCTTCCTTCCTCCTCACTGTACTTAGCTTCGGAGTCTACGAGCTCAAAAGGTTGCCGAGTCCAGCTCTAGATTTTGTCAAATTCATAACAATATTCAAAGCAACAATGACTGCATTTACGTATGCTGCCGATCATCTGAAGCCCAAACGCTTCAAAGATTAGTCATATACGTTTAAAATACATAGAAAAATAATTAGTATTTATACAAAGTAGATTTTTACAGACCAAGTACACTACATCTTAAAATGCATCTTCTATCCAAGCACAGAAATAGGGGAATATACATGGAAGTATATGTTTAAGAAAAACATTTATTTCCAAATGCTGATGAGGAAGGCATCGTAGAATGACTGCTGGTTTCCTGATAAAACTTTGAAGAGAACTTCAATTTGCCAGCATTGTCAAGCTTTTAAAAACAGTTCCTAACAGTTCCTGAAGGGATTAGACCGCTGTTCCTCTTTCCAAATTCTGTTTAATTTCAGCCGTATATTTCCCATAGAATCTTTCTGCTTTCTTGTTGAATTTAGCATTCCTTTCATTAATGTAGTCGATGTCTGCATCGTCGTTATAAGGACGTCTCCGGCTGTATTTGTCTCGTTTTTCGATTCTGGTGGAAGAAGAAAATTTACAGGATTCAAAATTGCCTTCTTTTTTTATCCTAATAAAACATGGCCAGATAGTTATAAAGAGAATCAGTACACTTAGAATAGCCCGCTTGGGGCTTGGGGTTGGGGGCAGTTTTCGTCAACATCAGGCTGAAGCTGCTAGTTGACAGCGCAGCCCTGGGTATGAACCCTGAAATTCAATAAATACAAACTCGTCTTTGGAATTCTTCTAAAAGAGCGGCGATACATTGTCAGCAACGGGACACATGAAATTCTACTTTAAAAAATAATTACAGGGGCGCCTGGGTGGCGCAGTCAGTTAAGCGTCCGACTTCAGCCAGGTCACGATCTCGCGGTCCGTGAGTTCGAGCCCCGCGTCAGGCTCTGGGCTGATGGCTCGGAGCCTGGAGCCTGTTTCTGATTCTGTGTCTCACTCTCTCTCTGCCCCTCCCCCGTTCATGCTCTGTCTCTCTCTGTCCCAAAAATAAATAAAAAACGTTGAAAAAAAAAATTAAAAAAAAAAAATAATAATTACAATATTTGTATTAATAATAACCACAGCTAACATGGAGCACAAATGTACCAGATACTATACATATATACTATGTACTATTCTTTTTAATGTTTATTTTTGCGAGAAAGAGACAGAGACACAGTGTGAGTAGGGGAGAGGCAGAGAGAGAGAGGGAGACACAGAATTCGAAGCAGGCTCCAGGCTCCGAGCTGTCGGCACAGAGCTCGATGCGGGGCTCGAACTCACTAACTATGAGATCACGACCTGAGCCAAAGCCATATGCTTAACCAACTGAGCCACCCAGGTGCCCCGAATTTTAATATATATATCACATATGTAACATATGTTACATAGATTAACTCCTAAAATATAAATTCATTCCGCTCTGCCTAATATTCACCCATATCAGTATTAAGAAACACAAATATAACAAAGGTACATTTACCAGAACATTTGTACTTCTTCGAATAATGAACTGGTTATGAAGATAAAAGCCCTCAAAGAAGAGTAATTTTCTTTGGACCTTTTCCTGCTTTGATTATAAGAACTCAATTTCAGCAACAGTTGGCATCTCCATCCCAAATCGCACGGACTCAACTCACACTTGCTGTCTGTCCCCAAAATCACTACAGATGCTGAGTCAGAACGAGCAAGCACGGTACCCGCCCTTTCAATTCTCTCTCTGCACCCTCTGTCCATTTTGTCACTAAACGTTTAAAACTTCCGGCCGCTGTACTGAGTACTCACTGCTTTTCCAGATCTGTGACCATCCTATCGACCTCCTCTGTGGAAGGCACGTGTGTTCCGTGAAGAAGACTGTTGGATGTTGGGAAAAACTCTTCTCCACTGAAAAGACGGAATAGTTTTAGAGTGACACTACACGGTTCCACATTTTCAAATTTCAAACTGAACCACCATTCGTGGCGAGCGATAAAATGCATACATATATTTACTGTGGGATCCCAACTTCTTTTTTTTTTTTTTTTTTAAAGAAAATTTAGAATTGGAAGGGACCTAAGACATCACCCACCTCCTCCAACACCTTCATTCTACAGATGAAAGAGCCAAGGGCCAGAGGTTAAAGGACTTGCTTCTCGGTTCAGGTTATTTCTCTTCCCACTAATGGGAAGGGCTCAGCAAACTATACCACCTGGTCTGGCACACATTTCACTGGGCCCCAGCCACGCCCATTTGTTCACGACTCCTCCGCGGCTGCCTTCGCATCACACCAGCGGGGCGGAGTGGTTGTGCCAGAGACCAGAGCGTCCACAAAGCCTAAAGTATCTGCAGAAAAAGTTCACCCAGCCGGGCATTCGGCCTCCTAAAATATCTGAGTAACTATGATAATCTGGTTGTTAAACTCAACGCCCGGCTGAAAAAATAACAAGGTGGTAAGTTTACCTGCTGTGGAGTGAGCAATAAATGTTACTGTGAAGGCCAGAAAGTATTCTGAGGCAGATGCTGATAACCGGTACTCAAACATTCACGTGTGTTTGTCTTTATGCGTCTGCGTATGTATACACAACACACACACACACACACACACACACACACACACACACCCCTATGTCCCTTCAGAATGAAAACAGGGCTTGCATCGTTCCTGTCAACTTACTGTTTTTCTCTCAGTCTCTCATACGATTCCATGTCAGGTTTGATCTGTTTGGTCAGCCGATGATATTGACGTAACTGGGCAGCAGCATAATCTAAAGATAAAAGGAGAGTCAGAGAAATATACTTCCCTGTTTCGTCATTACGATGCAGAGAATATCAAAATTATTAGTAATATTTGCACAAGACACTAAGCAGAGCTTCTGTCCTGAAGGTGCTGATAATACAAGCTTTTATTTTACCACAAAGAAGAAAAAAAAATCCAGGTGATTAAAGTACAGCCTTTTTTACTTCTGCCCTCATGAGACCTATTTGTATTTTTCTCGGGTTCGAGCCTCTTGGAGAATATTCCGTGAAGGGGCGTATCCTTCCTTAAAACCAGAAACACTAAAGGTAATGCTTACCTAACAGGGCCATTCAAGAAAATAACAGCTTTACCTGAGAATCCCAGGTCAGGGTTTTTCCTCTTCTTCTTCCTCTCCCATCTTTCCGCGTCTTCCGCACTGATCTCCAGTAGCTTCACTTTCTCATAGTCTTCCCCTCTGGCGGCACATTCCTAAAAAGAAAGAAAACGTTAATTCCCGCAGTCATGACAAAAGCAATTATTTGATCAATTTTAAATCAACGTGGAAAAAAGATATCAAGCAAAAAATAATGATTAATACTTGAAGCAAATCTGGGCATCTACTATGGTAATGTAAGAAGTGAGTGCATCATTTAAAATACATAGTCAACGTTTCTCAGGTGTCAGACCCCCTTTTAAATGTTTTACACGCACTGAATCATTTTTTTTATTTTTATTTTTAATCTTTATTTATTTTTGAGAGAGAGAGAGAGAGAGAGAGAGCGTGCGCGCGCACGCGCGCACATGAGCGGGGGGAGGGGCAGAGAGAGAGGGAGACACAGAATCCGAATCAGGCTCCAGGCTCTGAGCTGTTAGCACAGAGCCCGACGCAGGGCTCGAACTCACAGACCCCGAGATCATGACGTGAGTCAAAGTGGGACACTGAACCGATGGAGCCACCAGGCGCCCCTACTGACTCATTTAATCCATAATTAACTCAAATAATTATTATAGTCCCCATTTTACAGTTCAGAAAACAGAGGCACAGAGAGGTTCAATAACTCCCCGAAGTGTTGCTACTAGTAAAAAGCAGAACCACCACGTGGACTCCAGCAGGCTGGCTCTTACTGTCTTGATTCAACAGAATAACTGAAGAAACAACTTATGGAGACAGCAGAGTGGATCCTAACCTTCTTCTTTTCTTCTTCCTGCAGTTCCCATTCCAGACGGGCCTTTCTGGCTTCCCAGTTAGCAGGTAACTTGAGTCTTTTATCTTCTTCAACAACTTCTTGGTGGTTCAATTTACGAGCCTCATTCTAAAACCGTGACACAAAAAGTCCGTCAGCTGAGACACAAAAATAAATCCAAACAAAATCTTGCTCACTTTGAGAAGGTCAAGTAAGTCACATTAACAAGGGGACGCCGTGTTATCCTAAAAGCAAGAGACGGCCAAAGGATTTTAAGCGAGGGAACAGCCTAATTAGGTCTGTATGTGCACAGTCAAGAAATGTGTTGGGCTGCACTGGGTTTGCTTTTCGAGAGGCCTGGAGTTTAAGGTCAGCTGTGCCTCCGTTTAGCCAGGTGACCCCTGTGCACTTAGGGTTGGATCGGACAAGGTTCAAAACGTGAAGAAGGCGTACTTAAGGAGACGTTAGATGGCAAGAAATAATATTACATCATATGAGGAGAAAGATATTCTACTTTCAATTCTCTTTTAATCCTGATTAACTCAAGGAAAAAGCCTCAACTTGGGGCTGAGGGCTTTAGCACCGATCTTAATATCTCTAACCTTTTGCAAGCCCCTCCTCTTTTTTAAATACTTTAACAGTTTCCATTATGGCAAAGGAAAGGTATTTTCCATTTTAATTACTGTATGAAGATTATGATTTAAAATGAACTTAACTGGGGTCCCTGGGTAGCTTAGTCAGTTAAGCAGCTGACTCTTAGTTTCGATCTCAAGGTTCGTAGGATCGAGCCCCGCGTGAGGCTCTGCACTGACAGTATGGAGCCTGCTTGGCGTTCCCTCTCTGCCCCTCCCCACCTCGCACATGCGTGTGCGCTCTTAAAAACAGACTTAAAAAAAAAAAAAAAAAGAACCTAACTGCACAAAGCATAATAAGCATATCATCTTAAGGACAACGTAAGCTAGATGTTTCTCAGGTCACAGGTTGGTGGCAGTTAGTCCAGGAAGCCAGGTCTCCTAATTTCCAACCACATATATTTTACACAGTCCCTCCGAGTAAACACTTCAGTGTGTTTCATCCTTTATTAATGTTCTCTGGACAAAGAGAGGCACTGCTCGGAACTACTATCCCTCTTACATCCTCGTACCCTTGGCTCTGGCAACGCCCTCCGGTTGAAGACACCAAGAGCACACCCTGCACCCAAAGTTGTGTTCGCTGCACTGAAGGAGACGGCAAACCACGGGCGCTGTGGGTATTCCAGTGAAGGGGTGTTAAGAGGGGCTAGCTACAGGATTTAGATTTGTGTCAGGTGACTGGGGCAGGGGCATAAGGCTCAGGAGAGTGTGGTTGTGCTCTGGATTAGACACCGTCAGAAAGGCAGGGCATTCGACCACCAGGTGCCGTACGTTCTTCTACAGGATTAACGGGGGGGTGACTAACGCCGTCACTGGTCCTAACAGTCACTGGTGTGAGCAGAAGAGGGGAATGTGTGGTCATTTCTGTGGCCACCTGCCAGAGTGATGTGGGAGGTTTGTGAGACCACAGCCAAGCTGGCAGTCAGGCTCCCTAAGTTGAAATAGGCTGGAGCTGCTTTTTCCTTCCTCAGCTCCCACTGCAGCCAGTTGTTTGCTGGACTCTTAGCTCCGATATGAATCTCTTTATTTGCATTTGTTCCTCCAGCTTCTTTGTCTGGTAATACCTTACACATCTTTCCAACAGTAGTTTAGGTGTCACCTCCTATGGGAGGCACTCCCAGGGCACTCTGTTCCTCACGTTAGCATGCCCTGGCTATAAAGCTGTCTCCTCTCCTTAAGAGCAAAAGCCGTATCTGAATCATCTAGTTCCCCACCAACTAGATGAGCCACTGACATTACAGGCTTGCAGAGATTTGCTGATTATCTTTGAAGGAACAGGCAACCAGCTCTCTTACTAACACTGGAGGAGTTTTTCTTCCGGTCCCCAGCTCTACATATCCCCTAGGTAAAACGAATTGTTTGTTACACAGCAGGGAGGCCGTTAGTTAATAGAGACTCCCAAACCCAGCCCAGATTAGTTAAATCAGAAGCGGGTGGGAGGAGGGTTGGGTGTATTTTCAAAAGTGACTTCAATCTGTTGCCAGGGTTGAGAAGCACCGGGATAGATATTTCATTCCACTCAGACGATCTGCCAAGCACGCTTCTGCAGCTTCCCGGTACCTCCACGAACGGGCACGGGGTGACCAGCCTCAGTTGCCTCCCGGGCTACTCACCCGCTTCAGGTGCAGCTCCCGGAATTTGCGAAGCCTCTGTTCGCGCTTCTGCGCGGCCAGCTCCGCTGCCGTCGCCAGGGGCTGCTCCCCCTCCTCCGCGCTGTCCACCGGCACCTGCGGCGAGAAAGACCCGCTGCGGGAGGGGTCGGCTCGGCTTTTCCCGTACTACCCTGGCCGATTCCCCGCCGGTCCCGAGCGGCCGGGCCAGGCCCTCACTCCAACCCCGACCTCGGTGTCTGCGCCTCCCTGGCCCGGCACGCAGACATCTCCTCAGCCTCTGGCCTTTGCCGTCCCCCAGAGGCTCCCCACACAAAAATCCTTGGGCAGAGCCGGCGGAACTTACCTTTTCGGCTAAAATTGCAGCCGCCATCACAAACTTTCCCTCGCCACTTCCGGCAACAACACAGGACACTTCCGTCTGCCTTTGTCCCGCCCCGCCGATACATATTAAAAACATACCATGAGCCCCGCCCCTTCCTGGCCGTCTCTGGAACTTGGGACCAATCCCTGCCCCTTTTAGCAGTAGGAAGCTTTCGATTGGGTAGGGGCTTGCGCAGCCGCAAAAGGCCGCAGAGGCAAGGGCCGGGGGGAGTGAGGCGGGAAGAAGAGGCCCGGAAGCTCTCAGAAGCGAGTGGCTGCGAAGGGTGCCTGGTAGAAGGTCGCCCTGATTGCGTGCCATTCCCTCGAATGAAACGTGTTTCCCATTCGGCGCTTAGCCTCAGTGTCACCTCCTGCGAGGCAGGCGTCCCCTGACTACCTTGGCTCACGTAGGCCCTTGGTACTGTCACGTGGCAGCATTTTAATTCTCTTGGGTAGTGTGAGATATTTTTCTCTTCTGTGCCTTCTCCTTTTCCCCCACTGTAGAATTGTATAATGTTTCTGGACGTGAGAGACTCCATTTTGAGAGAAGCTCCATTTTTCTTTATAAAACAAACAGCTAATGAACTCTGGAACTGAGCAGAAAGACCCTTGGACTGGGCCAGAAACAGCAACTGTCTTAGGAGCAAGTCGTTCCTAAAGTCAACAGGGGTACTGGCGTCTGCCCCATAAAACTGTCAGTGTGGACTTTACGAAGACAGAGTAATTAATGCATACTAGGAGTAGTTTTCGTTTATGAACAACAATAAATCAGTCCATCAAAGTGTAAACCAAAAGCCGTTCAGCCTGTTAGTACCAATTGACTTTTTTTTTCTTTTATCCAAGTCATGTGATTGTCCCCCTTCCCCTTTCTCATAAAAATCCCTTGCTTTCCCCACACAAGGGACACATTTTTCTGTGCTGCCCGAATTGCAATTCTGAGACCCCAAATAAAGGCCTTTGTACTTTTTAATTTTGCCTCATTTTCCTCGGTTAACTTTTTTTTTTTTTTTTTTTTTTTTTTTTTTGTATGTAAGGACCGGGGAGGGCAGAGAGGAAGACACAGAATCTGAAGCAGGATCCAGGTCCTGAGCTGTCAGCACAGAGTCTGAACTCAGGAGCCGTGATCATGACCTAAGCTGAAGTCAGACATTTAACCTACTGAGCCACCCAGGTGCCCCTCTCAGTTAACATTTCTGGTGTCAGAATGGTGTGGGATGGAAGTAACAAACCACTCTGACTCCTGCACCACCGCCGCAGTTGGATTTCAGGAAGGGTACCCTCCTGAGCAAATTGTGCTCTGCCTTCTCCCCAACCGGCTCTGAGTTCTGGTGGCAAATCTTCTTGGTTCCCAGTCTCCCATTTTTGGTTGAGGTGTCTTTCTGATGCCAGTTTCTATCTCTTTGATTTACAGAGATACGCTCTCTTCTCTGGTGATTCATTACTCAATGGGGTGTT
Organism: Panthera tigris; assembly: GCF_018350195.1. NCBI lineage: Eukaryota > Metazoa > Chordata > Mammalia > Carnivora > Felidae > Panthera > Panthera tigris. Next base: position 18,716,508 of record NC_056667.1, read on the forward strand.
TGGTTTCAAAGATGGCTGCTGGAGAGCAGCCCCTGTCTGGAAGCCCAGCTGTGTTTTTGTTCAAGTCTTGTGGGTCCATTTCTTGTAGGCTTCTGGCTCGTTGGCCCAATCTGACTGAAAATGACTTGTTACAATGGTCACTTTGGGCATCTTTGGAGATTCCAAAATTAATGTATTTGCATGCACAACTGGAAAATGAAAACAAAACCAAGCATCTAGGGTGGGAAGCATTATTTAAATTGGTATTTGGAGTGTCCAAGAATTAAATAATTCTAAACTTGCTTCCTTACAATAACGCTAAACTTTCTAAAGCTAACTGTAACCGCTTCCAACGAGGATCTAAACTAGGAAAGCTTATGGAGTCTTCTGAGCTAACCCTTGTTGCTCGTCTTCAACCTTCTCCCTCCGCTCTCCACCCATATGAAATCCCAGCCTAGCTGAACTCCCATTCTATAATGACAGCCCAGGGGTTCCCCTAGATCCTCCTGTCATCCAAAACTCCTTCTAAAATTAAACCTAATGAAGGAGGCTCTGAAACGTCATCAGTTATTCTCCTTGGACTAAGGCAGAATTACAAGCCATTTCCAAGGGCTTGCCAATGCCTTTGAAGACCCTCTAGGATTTGCTAAGGAATTCAATTTAGTTATTTAGATCTGTGAACCTGGTTATTCTAACCTTTATTGACTTATCTATATGCTTGTGAATGGTGGCCATGCAAGAGAATGGATGGGAAAACTAGGCTACACATAGTATTTGGATGATTTTTCTAAGTGAAAAGGCTACAGGAAAAAAAAAAAAACAGAAGCTTTTAAGCCAACTGAAGAATTACATAAAACTATTCCTGGGTTTTTCCAAAGACCACAGATTAGAGAAAAATTCAGCAATGTGCTCCACGGCCAGATGAACCTGATTTTGATTGTTATGATAGACAGGAAAAAACTTTTAAACAATACTCTGATATTGACAAGATTAACCATGAAATCTCCTTTTAATTTAACTCCATCATTGCTAACAGGTTAGAAGGTGAACTCAGTACTTTAGTTAAATGACAGCAACTCAGCCAGGCCACTATGGAGCCTCATGATCTGGTTAATTTGGTTGACCAGTTATCTCGCACCACAGAATGAGCAGCGAAAAAGAAAGGACACACAAGTCCAAGCTTCTCAGATCATGCGTCTCCAATGACAATTAACAATCCCCAGAAATTGCCAAAATCTTCAGGGTCTTTCTCATGTCAAAGGTGTTTGCGATTACTGCAGAAGAACCTGGCCGTTGGAAGAGGCTTGCTGCAAAACGTCAAGACAAAGTCAGTGGCAAGAGCCTCAGAGCACTTTCCCCTCTAAGGATACTAGCAGCGGGGAAGAATGCTCATATGGCAGAACAGGGTGGCTCTGAAGACAGGAGGGGGGTCTTCCCATGACTTCAAACTCACACCTTAGGGGAAATACATCTTATTATCGGGAATGAGGTGAAAGGAGCTCTTATGGTCATGAGAGCAACACCATCAGTTTTCCAACCCACCAGCCTCTCTGTCCTGCTTCCTCGGAGTACAGAAACACTACAAATGGTGGGAGTGGCTAATACCCCAGGACAGTTTTTAAATCCTAACCTATCCCTTTTTCAGCTGGGGCCTTTACAAGGCACTCATGGATTCCTTCTGGTCCCTGAATAGGAATTCACCTGTTAGGACACAATTTTCTTGAGACTTATCAGGCACACATTTCCTTCTCTCAAAAAGGGTAAATCCTTCTTTTAAAAAAAAAGTTTGGGGAGCCTGGGTGGCCCAGTATGTTGAGCTCCTGACTCTCGATTTCAGCTCAGGTCATGACCTCACCATTTGTGAGAAGGAGCCTTGCATCAGGGCAGAGCCTGCTTGGGATTCTCTTTCTCTCTTTCTCTCTCTCTCTCAAAATAAATAAATACTTTTTTAAAGTGAAATAAATAAATAAATAAATAAATAAATCAAAAGTGGGTGCCTGGTTGGCTTAGTCAGCGGAGCACCCAACTCTTGATCTCAGCGTCATGGGTTCAAGCCCCATGTTGGGTGTAGAGATTTCTTAAAAGTTGGGGAGAGGGGGACAGAGGGTGTTTTTGGAAATAGCAAAACAGCACACAAAAAATTCTACACAAAAGGAGCCTCCATCAATACCTTGCTTTTCTGTAATTCAAAACCTATAGCACCCCCCCCCCCGCCCCCGCCACCGCCCCGGACACTGTCCCTGACACCCTTTGGTCCAAGTCCTGCTGACATCAGACGCATATACACTCTGCCCCTTCCATCCGGATGATCAGATTGATCATTCCAAACCACTCCCTGACATTACACAGTCTGAAGCCTTTGAAGGGATTAAGCCTATAATTGAGGAATATATATATAGGTTTGATTATTCCGTGCACGAGTCCTTATAAAATGCCAATTCTTCCCATATCAAAACCTCGTGGTGGAGGATGGAGATTTGTACAGGACCTCGGAGCACTAAATAACATTGTTCACACCACGCACTCGTGCCTCGCCCTCACACTTTACTCTCCGCTATCCCCCCAGACAGCAAATCACAGTAGTGGATTGGTGTACTGCCCTCTTCAGTACGCCTATGCACGCAGAGAGCCAATTTTTGTTTGCCATCAGCTGGGAAGGAAAAAAAATATATACCTGGACAGTCGGATCTCGAGGTGACACTGAGAGCCCTACTTATTTTCCCCAAACCTTAAAAGCAGATGTCGCTGATGTAACCTTCCCGCAAAATTCTACTTATTCTAAGATGTGCACCTCTTCTTTGCTCCCCTCCATAAAGAGTGGGTCCAACTGACAGTATCCACCTGTTAAAATAGCTAAAAAAGGACGAAGATACCAAAAGAAAAAATTACAAGTTAAAATGCCCTAAATTCCCTCCCCAGCTTGCACTCTGTCTCTCTCTCTTTCAAAAATAAAAATTTTAAATGCCCCAAGCCGGCGGATGGGGGTGGAGGTGGAGAAAAAAATAAATTAAAAAAAAAAATAGGGGCACCTGGGTGGCTCAGCCGGTTAAGCATCTGACTTCAGCTCAGGTCATGATCTCATGGTTCGTGAGCTCGAGCCCCACATCAGGCTCTGGACTGACAGCTTTGAGCCTGGAGTCTGCTTTGGATGCTGGGTCTCCTTCTCTCTCTGCCCCTCCCCTGCTCACTCTCTCTCTCTCTCTCTCTCAAAAAAGAATAAACATTGGGGGGGAAATGTAAAAATAAATAAATAAAATGCCCCAAGTTAAATATTTGGGATATGTCATTAGCAGACAAGGATTTTCTCTTCAATCCTGAAATAAGAAGCATTGGCTCCTTTCCCCTTCCTCAAACCAAACGACAGTTGTGGGGATTCCTGGGACCAGCTGGATATTGCTAAAGTGGGATTCCTAATTTCTCTGCTATTGCTCAATCTTTAAATGTCTTACTTAAGGCACTCCAACCTAGAGCCCTTCCACTGGTTTCCTCAAAAACCAACCACAGGCTTTTGAGGAGGTGAAACAGCTCACTCCATCCCTGCTCTGGGGCACCCCAATGATCAACTGTCCTTCTTCTCTTTGTTCACAAATGTGAAGGTAACACTTTAGGAATTTTGACATAGAGTCACGAAGACCAACACGGGTCTATACGACAACTGCAGTAGTGTAATAGCTGGGCCAAAGAGTAAATGCCATTGTAATTTGTATAGATATTGCCAAATTTCACTCCCTAAGAGCTACCCCAGTCCTACATGATCTCTCCATTTGGCCTGGGCTTCCTCAAAGAATGGTGGCTGGGTTCAAAGAAACAAGCATCTCAGGGCACTTGGCTAGCTCAGTTGGAAGGGCATGCAATTCTTGATCTCAGGGTTGTGAGTTTGAGCCCCACGTTGGGTGTAGAGATCACTAAATAAATAAATAGAAACTCAGGGGGGAAAAATGGATCCCAAGAGAACCAGGTGGAATCTGTTTCACCTTTTATGACTTTGCCTCAGAAGTCACATAGTGTCATTTCCTCCATAGTCACATATTCAAGGATAGGGACATAGATCATACCTTTCCTTGAGGCGTGTCAATGTCACATTGTAAGAATAGCACATAGAGTGGAAGATCTTCTATCATCCTGGAAATTTTCAATTGCCCACACAACTCTTTCTGTTCTTTTTAGTAAATCCATGTAAATACAACTTGAACAAAGAATTCTTTAAGACTTCAAAACACTATAGGGGCACCTAGGTGGCTCAGTCAGTTGAGCATCTGACTTCAGTTCAGGTCATGATCTCACAGTTTGTGGGTTCGAGCCCCACATCAACTCTGGGCTGACAGGTCAGAGCCCAGAGCCTGCTTTGGATTCTGTGTCTCCATCTCTCTCTGCCCCTCCCCCGCTCATGCTCTGTCTCTCAAAAATAAGTAAATGTTAAAAAAAAAAATTTTTTTTAAAGACTTCAAAACACAATGAAATTGTTACCATGGCCCATGAAAAGAACTGTACTGGGTATTTTGTTTGCTCCTTTACAACCACCCTCCTCCAGTGTCCACCCACCCATTTGTGGGTGTTCTGCACCCACAAATGCTGGCCCGTATGGACTACATCAATAAGCCCTCTTGTTTATTGCTCTCTTCTCATTGGGTCCTGCCAATGAGTGGCATCTACAGAAGAGAAGTCTGGGAGAAATGAGGTCAGGATACTTATTCCCTGCCTGGATTATGGTTGCATTTCTTTACTCACAGCCTCTGTCTGAAGACCCTCCCCCATCCTGTCCTTCCCTTGCCTCTTTAGGATTAGGGGTAGGAATGGCTTCCCCCTGCTTCTAGCCCTGGAATGCTTCACTTTCTTTTGCTGGTTTCTCTTAACCCAGTCTACAGCTTTGTAAACAGCCCTTTCATTAAACTCTCCTTAAGTACTTGGTTTTGGTTTCTAGGGCTCTGACATAATATTTTGCAAAACCTGTTAATTCTGATGTGATCTTACTGAAAATAATTTTGCCACTGACATTTCAAGCCTAAAGAATAGAAATACTTGTAAGACTCCTCTTTCAATTCATTCATGATACAGAAAAAACAAAGGCCTACATTTGCTGCTTTAAAACTGGTTAAGAAACCTGTCTCATTTAAATTAACACCATCAAACAAGTAATTCCACACTTGTTTAATTACACGTAAGTAAACGCAACAAAGCAGAAAGTATGAAGAGCTATAAGAGGGGACACTGACCCTTCAGGGGGTGGTGGTTAGGGCTTTCCCGAAGAAAGACACTTAAGAAAATCTCAGACAGGAGGAGACACATCTAATGCCAACTGATTAAAAATCAGCAGTTCTCATCATTTGCTGCGGGTCAGGTGACTAATCACAGATACTTGATCCATATTATCTAATTTGTCCTCAAGCTGCTATGTTGACATGGGTATTGCTGTATTATTTTTCATAGATGATGAACCAAAGAATAGACTAATTTGTCAATAAATAAGAGCGATTATACAGTTCATTATTGAGTGGATGGACAGATGTACAAAGAATGCTGTTCTGTGCAGAATTTTCCGAAGAAAGTCAAAGCCTCAAATTAATCCAAGAAATCTTACCGCATCATGAAGATGCTCGAGATCCCAACTAACAACCCCCAATCAATTTGTTCCTTCTTTTCGATTCGTTACTCAGAAATCTGAACTACAAGGCTGGTCAGTTGACGGGCACAACCTGTGCTCTGGGTCGCTTTCTCATACATTTGGTGGCTTATTCCCTTTTTTCCCTCTTCCTCCTCTTTACCTCCCCAGCGCCGTTGACGCCCAGTCTCCGGTTTTACCCACGTCGACCTGGTGGCTCCACTCAAGGCGCCTGCGCACAGGCCTGGCCCAATCGGACACCACCCAGGGCTGCGGCGGGCGGGGATTGGTTCCTCATGTCCCAAAGAAGCAGAAAGGGGCGGGGTTTCTCCGGAAACCTGTGGCGCCTGGCCGCCGGAAGTGAGCAAGAGAGTCAGAAAAGTTGTTTGTTGTCGCCGGAAGTGTGGAGGATAAGGCGCTGTCGGGTGATGGCTGCGGAGGCTGAGGATAAGGTGGGTGGCAGGCTTTGTCCAGGGGTCTGGGATAGGAGCGTCTGCGGGTGGAGGTTTGGCCTAGACGTCGAGGCGATGCCAGAGAGGGAGGCGCACACACCGTGGGGCCGGCGGGGGGAATCGGCCTGGGCCGCCCCGTCTCCAGCGGGTCCTCCTCGCCGCAGGTGCCGGTGGACTGCGCGGAAGAAGGGGAGCTGCCCCCAGCTGCGGCCACGGAGCTGGCCGCCCAGAAGCGCGAACAGAGGCTGCGCAAATTCCGGGAGCTGCACCTGAAGCGGGTGAGTGGCCCCGGAGGCATCCGAGACCCGTCACCCAGGCAGGCCTGTGCGCGTTTGCGGAGGGACGGGGAGGCCGCACCGGCGCGCCTGACAGACCCGCAGGGCAGAGGGAGATCTTTCCCGGCGGACCGCAACCCCGGGAGCACACTGGAATCACTTGGAGAACTTTTAAAAAATGTTCATGCTTAGGCCTCACTTCCAGTGTCCTATTTAATCAGTTTCTCGACCCAGACATTGGTATTCTTCTTTTTAATTTTTTTTTAATGTTTATTTACTTTTGACAGAGAGAGAGAGAGAGAGACAGAGCGTGAGCGGGGGAGGGGCAGAGAGAGAGGGAGACAGAATCTGAAACAGGCTTCAGGCTCTGAGCGGTCAGCACAGAGCTCGACGCGGGGCTCGAACTCACAAACCATGAGATCATGACCTGAGCCGAAGTCAGATGCTCAACTGACTGAGCCACCCAGGTGCCCCTGGTATTCTTCTTTTTAATCGACCTCTCCCTGGACCCTCCTCTCAGCCCGTTTCTGTCAAACCCTTCTTTTTATGGAGGGGGGATACCGCGGACCAGAAATGGAAAGGAGTTTGTTGTCACACAGCAAGTTGGCTAGTCATTCATTTGTACAAAAAGTGCCCACCACCCACACCGTCCCCCCAGCTTCTAATGTGCCATAGCCAGTTAGATAGTGCGGGTACTTTGGCAAATAGGAGAAGTCTTCTGCCTGGTTATGGAGGCAGGTCCATAACCAATAATGACTCCACGACTTGTAAATGCCATTTTAGAGGGAGGAACAAAGTGTCTCAAATACAGAGAAGGGAAAAAAAAAAAAACAACTAAAGACTGATGGGACAACTAAGCTGCTTGAAAGATGAGTAGGATATTATCAGACAAGGAGTTGGGAGGGAGAGGTATCGTAGGAACTAGTGGAAACGCAGAGTCCTCATTAGGGTCGGGGGTGGGGGGGGGCCTGCAGGCCGCTGGAGACAGGGTATGTGTGAGGAATGTAGTTACCTGTGTTTGTCCAGAAGAACTCCATCTGAAAACTAGTCAAACACACATACTTCATTTGAAACCCTCTGTAGGGAATAGGGTGGATGACGCGTGAAGAATAATATAATTTGAACCTCACCCTTTTGCAGTCTTTCACGAATCCCTGGATCTAGGTAATTAGTAACTGCAAACATCACAAAAAGGGAGCAAATCAGAGATTGCTTGTGTCTTGATGGAAGTATAGAACACTAGTTCCATATAATAGAGTTGTTAAAAATAACCTGAATTGAATGAAACCACGAGACCTAAAATTTACAGTAAATACAGGGGTCAACGGAGTATGCGAAAGGACATCATAGGAAGGCAACTAGCACTTTGAGAAACAGAGGACGGTCAACCTGATCATTTTCGCAGTCCCCAAAAAAGCAGGGGTCAAAAAAAGAATGGAGAAGGAAAGTATAGATTAAATAAACGTTAGGAGATGTATTGACTAATCCCAATATGTGGAACTTGTCTGAATTCAAACTGTCAGAATAATGAAGCCTTGAGCCCATCAGGGAAATATGAACATCACAGGATGTTTGATATTAAGGTATTAATGATTTGGGGAACGTGATGATGGTATTGTTGTTAAAGAGGTGTTAAAATACTTATAGGTGGGGGGGAGGGGAAAGCGTCAGAAATCAAAAAATTTGAGTCTTGGCCTAACTCTGCCACTAACTCTGAGCTAAACACTTTCTCATCTTCATAAACAATAGGGGAATTAGGTTGGAGTCCTCATATCACCTTCATGGTTTATACATGTGACCACCTGCCTGCTTGTCCAGTGTTTTTCTTTAAATTGCTATTTAAATTTAATATTGCTATTTCAATGGTAATTTAAAATTTTTTATGTCTTTTTAATCTGTAGGTTTGCTTTTCATCTTTTCTGTTTCTAGGTTTTGTTTTGTCTTGGAGTTTTGTGTTTTGTTTGTTTTGAGTTCTGGGAAGTCATTCTGTTTAATTTGGTTGGTAAAAAGATTGGTTTTTTTGTAGTTTTCCAGTCAAGATTTTGTGGTTGCATTCTGATGGTGTCTCGTGCCCTGCTTGTTTTTAAAAGGTGTTAAGAAAGGTGTCTTCATGGGGCACCTGGGTGGCTCAGTTGGTTAAACATCTGACTCTTGGTAAAGCTATAGATACAGGTGTTTACCTCCTAATCTCCCGCTCCCTAAAATTCCCCACCACGGATCCCCGCGTAAAATTCTCTAGTGACTCTCTTCCTTTCAGGATAAAATCCAAAATGTTTGCTTTGGACGCCTGCCATACTAGGAGACAGGTCATGTCTATTTAGATTTGTTTCCATACCTGGGCTGACAAATTTTGTGTCCTGGTGGTAGAATGAAGCTCGAAAGTTAAACCACCAAGAAGTTGTGGAGGAAGACAAAAGACTTAAATTGCCTGCAAACTGGGAAGCTAAAAAAGCTCGTCTCGAATGGGAGTTACAGGAAGAAGAAAAGAAAAAAGTAAGTACAGTCCGATCCTCCACAAGCTGTGGATTCCAGGGCGTGTTGTGTTTTGTCACGACAGCGTAGGGCATGGGAGGTAAGCATTCTGGCTCCGGTCTCCTCAGCTGCCCCTTAGAGAGCTGTGAGAATAAAATACGTGGAACACTTAACGTGTCTGTGAGCTACAGTAACAAAAGCTCCAACAATAAGAAACTGTAGGGGCGCCTGGGTGGCTCAGTCGGTTGAGCGTCCGACTTCGGCTCAGGTCATGATCTCGAGGTGTGTGAATTCGAGCCCCGCGTCGGGCTCTGTGCTGACAGCTCGGAACCTGGAGTCTGTTTCGGATTCTGTGTCTCCCCCTCTCTCTGCCCCTCCCATGCTCATGCTCTGTCTCTCTCTGTCTCTCAATAATAAATAAACGTTAAGAAAAAAAATTTTTTTTAGGAAACCGTAAAGCTCATGAGTCTCCCCTGTGTCAGTTCCTGGTTGAGCAGCTCAAGTGACCTGGCCTGATCCAGCTGCAGGGGAGGTTGGGAAATGGGCAGCCCTGAGCCCAGGAAGGAGGGGAGAAAGCATTTCAGTAGACACCTACTGTGTCCACCACAGCTGTTTTTGGTGTCGTTACAGATGTATTACTTCTTAGAGATCGTAGCAAATTCCACAGTTTTCTTTTCAGGCTAATCGACTTACAGTCTTGATAGCAGTCATGTTTTTGCCCCTTTTTAGGAATGTGCCGCCAGAGGGGAAGACTATGAGAAAGTGAAGCTGCTGGAGATCAGTGCGGAAGACGCGGAAAGATGGGAGAGGAAGAAGAAGAGGAAAAACCCTGACCTGGGATTCTCAGGTAAAGCTGGCTTTTATTTCATTGAATGTGCCTCTTAATAACAGGGCTACTAATGCCCCATCTAAAACAGTCTGGGCTCTCATTTTAGATTATGCTGCTGCCCAGTTACGCCAGTATCATCGGCTGACCAAGCAGATCAAACCTGACATGGAGACATATGAAAGACTGAGAGAAAAACAGTAAGTCAGTGTGACTTAATAGTGTTTTTTTGGGTTTTTTTTTTTAGAAAGAGTGTGAGCAGGGCAGAGAGAGAGAAATTCTCTTAAGTAGTCTCCATGCCCAGCACGGAGCCCAACATGGGGCTCAATCCCATCACCCTGGGATCCCCACGACCCTGAGATCATGACCTGAGCCAAAATCAAGAGTTGGACGCTCAACCGACTGAGTCACCCAAGCACCCCAATAGCGCATTCTTTATATGTTACTGGAAGGGCTTGAATTTAAGAGTGCTGATTCTGGAGCTTTGCTTCCTGGCCTTGAGTTCTGGTTCCACCACTTACTAGACCTGTCATACCGTTTTTCTCCCTGTTTCCTCATCTGTATACAGGAAATAATAGTAGTGTTTATCTCCTAGGATTATTGTGAAGATGAAATGTATTCATACGGCGTACTTAATGTTTGACACATAGTACTGTGTCATCATCCTCATGATTATTATTGTTGCTATTCTGTGTCCCTTACCCGTGCACTTGGGCAGTAAGCATTGCTAAGCTACACTTTCTTTCCCTAAGACAGGTAGTGTGCTTAAGGTCAAGACTGTCTCAGTGTGGAGAGAGCACTGAGTTGGGCAGAGGACACCATGTTTTCATTCAAGCTCTTTCATTTGTATGAACTCGGCCTCCCTTTGTGTCCATTAGCCTCTGGTCCTCAGCTGGCACCTCATTTGGGTACTGGAGTATATAATTTCTTAAATATCTTCTTTTAGGTCTGATTTCTATTTCTTTGAAATCAACTCTGATCACAAAGATTTCCATTTTTGCCCACTAAACATTGTCCAGTTCTGATGGCATAGAATCTCTATGGTGTTACTTACACCCCGCTCTTTCTCAGTGGAGAGGAGTTCTACCCAACATCCAACAGTCTTCTTCACGGAACACATGTGCCTTCCACAGAAGAAATTGATAGGATGGTCATAGACTTGGAAAAGCAGTAAGTACTATAATGCAGCCTTCAGCTTTGTACTGATTTCATGCCTCGTGACAAAAGTAACTTCATGGTCTTCAAGTGTAGCAATGGGGTAGAGAGTAAGGAGGACTTGAATTACTAGTTTGAAGAGTGGTCCCATTGACCATCACTTGTGTATTTGTGTTTTGAATAGGATAATTAGGCAGAACCAGCAGTATACTATAAACTCTGAAAGTAGTGTAATATATCACTGCCCTTGTATTTCAACATGACCCTGGGTTATTTCCCAATCTGAAGACTAGATCTGAAGTAAAGTACTATTGACTTATAAATTCAGGAAAGCTCACTGAACCCATTTCTTTATGTAGAATTTTCTAACGATACTGCCTTCCATCTTAACTATGAGAACAAAAAAAGCAGCTTGGAATTTTGTATATTTGTCTCCATTACTGAATTTTATATTCTTAACTATTTGAGCAGGTTTTATTAATATCAAAAAAGAAAGTAATTTTGAATGTTATAAATTTTTCTTCCTCTAGAATTGAAAAACGAGACAAATATAGCCGGAGACGTCCTTATAATGATGATGCAGACATCGACTACATTAATGAAAGGAATGCTAAATTCAACAAGAAAGCAGAAAGATTCTATGGGAAATATACAGCTGAAATTAAACAGAATTTGGAAAGAGGAACAGCAGTCTAATCTCCTTCAGGAACTGTTTTGACTGTCAAATTGTAACAGTAAATCAGGGCTCTATTAGCTCTCTTTTTATAATTTGTAAAGATGTGTGCTATGACTATTCATTTTCACTCTTATATATATATATATTTATTGTTTCAGAAAAAAATATGTCTTGTGTTTTCTGTATTCGAAGTGTGTGCTTCGTGTGTGCATCCTGCTGGGCTTTATTCCTAGTTACAAACGTGAATAGAATCATCATCCTCCTTAGATTCGTCCTGTTGGACTTGACCTACAGTTGAACTTGGGAGCTTCAGAGATAGAATGTTACATTGGTACTAATTCTTCTTGTAAGCTATGGTAGGTGGTGAAAGGAAGGGGACAGTGGCTCCTGGAAATTCACCTTCAGCCCCCCTACCCAGCAGCAGTCACAATTAACAGGTGCTTGCCTATCCCATGCTCTACCCCATGGCCCACGTACATTTATGGGGCAAGCACAGAAGGTAGGAACCTGATTCTCTAATGACATTTTGTAAATACACCTTTTTCAAAAAGCAAATTTCCTTGGAAGAAGGTAAATTAAAACATTTGTTGGTCAAAGTATTAGTAAAACTTACATAATACAATCTTTTTTTAAAGCCTAGTTGAAATGTTAACCTTATTTCAACTGTTAATTAGGACATGTAGTTTCAGTAGTAATTATGGGAAATATGGGACAGAAAACCTGAACGTCTGGAGTATCCCATAAAAGTAGAGATCGTGTCAGTTTACGTGACTAAAAAGACTAGGACTGGGATCGGTAAGTTGGGCACACCAGTATTTAGTGAACCAGTATTTATGAACATGAAAAGATGCTCCCATCTAGAGAGGCTTGTAGAAGGCAGAGAAAAAATCCAGCATGTACATACTATTTACACTTGCCTCTGCAGACTGCAAACAGAAACAGTAACTTTGACTTCCTTTTCAAAACAATTCAAGACAAATACTCATGCTGCCCAATCTTCTCAAAAAGGTAATAATCTGCCAGTTGTATGAGGTTCTCCAGTATTTTCAAAGAAAACATATACCATAGTACTAAGGGGAAAAGAGGAAGGAAAGACTAGTCGGGATAGGTTTCAGAGAAGTCCTAATAACCTGGATTTAAAGGAAAAATAGATTTCTCTAAAGGAGAAAAGCACTCCCAACAGCCACTGCTGCTTCAAGCAAGAGATGTGTGATTTGAGGACTACTCTGAAGGTGACTGGATGTTCAAAGTCACCCATTCTAACAGGCAATAGCAATCATAATAATTAATACACACAGTTCAGAGTAAGAAAAGTTCATCTTGAAGAGCTGATGGGGTAGGCACTGGAGAAGAGCTCAGGAAATTGATCTTTGGTTAGTAGATGGTAGTTAAAGGCAGACAGTGGAGGAAGTTGCCAAGAGAGCCTGTAGAGGGAGAAGCAGGCCAAGGATAAATCCTAACAACGGGCAGGGCGAAGGACAAAGGGCCAGTGTAGAAAATGGAAGAGGTCAAAATAACAAATGCGTGTAAATCCCTGAAGGAAATTTTGAGGACTTTTATAAAGAAAGCATTAAAAGCAAGCACTCTTAAAGATGACATTTTACTAAACTTAATAGAGGCTTACGGCAAACAAGGCGAAAGAACAGCATGCTACTGTGAGTTAACACGATTTCTCTAGTTTACGCCTTAAGAAAAAAACAAAGCGTTAACACCTGAACCTATACATAGGGCTGTGCTTTCCAAAATGGTGGTCACCTACCATATGATCATCTACTGATCCCCTGAAAAAGTGGCCAGGACAAATTCAGGTATGCTTTAAGTCTAAAGTACATGCTGGATCCCAATACTTGGTACAAAAAAAAGCAAAAGAGCACTATTTATTGTAACATTGAAACGCTATCTTAGATACACTGGGGTAAAAAAATTACACTACTTTTTTTACCTTTAGAGACAGAGTGTGAGCAGGGGAGGGGCAGAGAGAGAGGGAGACACAGAATCTGAAGCAGGCTCCGGGCTCTGAGCTGTCAACACAGAACCTGATGCAGGACTCAAACCCATGAACCTGAGCTGAAGTTGGACATTTAACCAGTTGAGCCACCCAAGCCCCCCTGTTTTACTTTTTGCAATGTGGTTCTTATTTCCCCTGGATAGCACTGATTTTGTCTCTTGGTACAATTTTTCACCATCAGGACCATCTATGCTGCCCACCAGTTATACAGTGATAGGTTATCTATCACACCTGGGCAACTGCATCCCACTAATGATGGCCAGTCTGGGTTTACACACACACACACACACACACACACACACACACACACACACACACACACACATTGTAAGTTATCTTCTGTGTTACAAAGCCCAAAAACTGACACCACCATAGACCTGACCATGCCCAACAGACAAGGTCAATTTAGACAACAGTAATAGTACACCTGACAGGACAATTAGAAAAAAGAAAAAGAAAAAGAAAAAAGGATATAAACTATACTCTCTTCAGGGCATTAGAAATAAAGAGAAAATGAGCCAACAGACTAAGAAATCAAAGAGGAAATAGCAAAGCCATTCAAGCATGCTAACAAGGTTGAAGGAAAAGCTAATGGTTAAAGAGGAAGGATCACTGTAGAAGCAGATGTCAGAAGGTGTAGATGCAGACCTTTCTTATATGTGAAGGGGTTTGGCTGAAGAATTATAGGACATGTCCAGTGACTTAGCTCATAAGGGCTAGTATATTTGAATACAGGTCATAATCACGGTAAGTGTTGCTACCAGTGAAATGAAGGTAAAAAATGTCATTACCACATCATTCTTTCCCAAAGTCTCCTTCGCAAAGAAATCCTTTTGAGTTCTGCAACTGGGCTAAGGATACCAACTAAATACACTAACCAGGTGATCATGTTAACATTTTCAGTTACAACTCAAATCCTAATGTTTTACTGGACTTTGCTATAACCAGGCCAGTCTACCGATATTCTCTCGAGTTTCCTTAGAATAACAAACCCACCACAAACTTACTCCTTTATGAACACAGGTCACCCTCCCAATAACTATGGTTAACTTAGATATAAACTGGACGTGTTCACACACACAGGAGTGCTGCTGGCTTTAAGGATGAGAATGTAACCAAGCCATCATAAATAGGAATTACATGTCTAGGAATGTATCTAGGTCACTGTTTAAATTTTTCGTAAGGTCAGGGGTGTGCCTGGGTGGCTCATATCCAACTCTGGATTTCAGCTTGTCATGAGCTCTCGGTTTGATGGATTGAGCCCTAGTCAGGCTCCACACTGACAGCACAGGGAGCCTGCCTGAGATCTGATCTCTCCCTCTACCTCCCCTGCTGAGTTATTCTCTCAAAATAAACACACTTAAAAAATTTTAGAGCAGCTCTTTCCTATATAATGTTCTATGATAGAAGCATTCTATCTGTTCTCTCCAATAATACAGCTACTAGCCTTAACTTCAGAAGTGGTTAGTATGACTGAGAAACTAGGGGCAATCGGGTGGCTCAGTCCGTTAAGCGTCCGACTTCGGGTCGGGTCATGATCTCATGGTTCATGGGTTTGAACCCCACGTCAGGCTCTGTGCAGACAGCCCAGAGCCTAGAAGCCTGCTTTGGATTCTGTGTCTCCCTCTCTCCCTCTGCCCTCCTCCATTTGTACTCTCTCTCAAAAATAAATAAGACATTAAAAAAAAAAAAAAAGAAAAAAGAAACTAGATGAGCTGTCAGCACAGAGCCTACTTGGGATTCTCTCTCTTTGCCCCTCCCCCTTGCTCTCAAAATAAACGAATACTAAAAAACTTTATTTTTTAACTAGAAAAGCATAATAAACAAAACCTCAGATTTTAGAGCTCAATGAGGCATTTCCACTTCTCCCTCTCCTGCTGAGTTTCCTGCCCTAAAGACTGCATTTTAACTTGTCCAGCACAACACTGTGCCAAAATTCCATAAATATTAGGCCTAACTTCTCAAATTTTAATGAAGACCCATATCAACTGGTAGTATTAAGATTCAGGTTCAAATTCAGGTCTAGGGTGGAGACAGATTCAACATTTCTCACAAACACCAGGTAAGGGTCAGTGAACCCTATGCTGTCAGTACATGGATTTGGATTTGGGATTAGCAAGGCTTTAAACAAAAGACGCGTTACGCTTCTTTAAATAAACACTCATTATGTAATATATATATACAAAACAAAGTGACACAAATAATTAAAAAAACAAAAAATTTATTAACAAATATAAACAGTTCAATTACTGTTTCTCTTATAAATTTCACTTTGACATTACATTGGTATTATACAAAACGTTTACAAGTATTATGTACAAAATTCCCACCTGTACGAATCCTCTGGTCCATGTGTGTTATCTCTTATCTACAAGAGAAATCTCAAATGTTAATATTTAAATATTAAGGATTTACATATTACTGTATCACTGTAATTGCAACAACCATAAATGACTCTCAGAGATGGAATAATGCTTGGAAAAAAACTTGCAACAAAGTGCATTTCAGCCAACCTTATAAATCAGTTTTCTTTTCTTAGACAGGTACCCACAGTCCATATGGACTTTTTTTCTCATTTATTTTGGGAGATCCTGTAGAGGTCTCTTCAGTAGCTTTAGCTGATTTCTGAAGCATTGGCTTTGCTACAGAATTCTGGAAGAAAACAAATTCTTAAGTCAGTTATACAAACACATACATTGTATTCAAAAGACTTGCATTTTACAAAACACACTAAATAATTTCATTAAAAATTAAAACGCACAGCAAAGACCCCATATTCATCACTCAATTCAAATGGTAAAGCCAAGAAAACTACTGGGGAAAATCAGACGTTGATACAAAGTATATTACAAAATAATGTTAAAATAGTTCTTAGTTTTTTTAAGCTCTTAGCTGATTTTTAAAATATTCTGATTACAGAGTTTTCTGAGATTTACTTTTTAAATCGTTCAACAAGTGTAAGAGGAGTATTTGAAAAGTAAATACTGATATCAGAAACGTGAATACTGGGGCACCTGGGTGGCTCAGTTGGTTAAGCATCCAACTCTTAATTTCAGCTCAGGTCGTGATCTCAGTGTGTGGGACTGAGCCCTGCATTGGGCTCTGCATTGACAATGCAAAGGGCCTGCTTGGGATTCTCTCTCTCCCCGTCTCTGCCGCTCCCTGCCTGCACATAAGCGCACACGCTCTCAAAAAAAATGTGAATATCAGATACAGAAGCAGCCATGATATTAGCCATTTGTAATGGTACAAAAAATTATGAAAAGTTCTATCGAAAGTGGCTTAGTAGATCCCAAATTATTACCATGTGGACAAAAACAATGAGCCTTCCAACAAAAATAAAAGCCCATATAATTATATTCTAAATCCAATTTTTGAGGGGTCAGTGCTTAGATATACTTACATTAGAGCTAAAAGCTATGCTCTTTTGCTGGCAATACTTTTCATTGAGATTTTTAGTTCCATCTTCTGTTAGCTTTTCCGACAGCTTGACATGTAAGAGAAAGTGTTATTTTTAAAAAACCATACCCTTGGTTTATGATACCACATAAAATGCAGCCCAACTGTATATAAATTTAGTTATAGAGACACAAATGGAGCTGGATCTAATCATACAGTTAACAGCAGAAACGACATAGTACTCCAGCTTTCCCCATAACAAAATCAATTAATAATCAGCTTAAGATACTCTTCCCCATAAACCAGGATTATATTTCCCCTAGTGCAAATTCAAGTTAACTCCGCAAGTAAAGTCATACCAGAAAATACCTAGTTTCAAAGAACTAAGGCATTTGCCATTGGTTACCTAATCATTTGAAAAAGCAGCTCACCTAAGATCTTGCTCACTACTAAACACTTAAGCAAACCCACATCTGGGTCTGAATGATAGGTTCCCCTAGAGAACATCTTTCCTGTGTTAAATGATTCTATCAAACTCCTAACTACCTTAAACCTCAAAGGCTATGAGTTTTCTACTTTGGATTTCATATCATTAACTTAAGACCACAGTGCAATTTGCCAAGGCACATCCTGCACATTTCTGGAGAATTATAATAAACTTATCTGCAAGTGAAGCAGGCCTCTTCTTCTGTAATCTCTCAAAACATCTGGAATATATTGCATATATTATGAAAGGGACAGATGCCCCACCATGACAAAGTGTTTACTTTTAAAAAATTGTCTTCAGTATCTTATCAAAACAGTTACCTGTCCCAAATTCTAGCATGCATAATGGATCTACCAACAAAAAACTAAACTTTCAGTCTGTGAACATAAACTTCAAATTAGTTAAACCTCTGATGCTTTTGCCCATGTATCAATTACCAACAGATTTTCTTCATCAATGTCTGGAGACCACATTCATGATTTCTATAAGACAGAAATAAAGCAGATAAACTATACTGTATGTTGAATATAGAATTTGCGGGAACACAGCGCTGCAAATGAAAGAAAGCTACAGATAAAATACTCTGCAAAAGCTGGGTAGAAAAATTTGATAGCTGCATAAAAACTGCCAAAAATACCACCTACAACTATGAAAGTAATTACTGCTGTGTCACATGAAAATAAAGTTCACTAATCTCCCATTTTCATGGGGGTAGAAACCCTCTCTAGAGCTGCTATTATGCTAACAAATTGTATTTAGGCTTTGTGAAGTAAAAAGTAAAAATGGCTCATTAGATCTTTCTAGCAGCAGCTTTCCGAAGATCTTGTTTGGCTAAGCCTAGAATACTTACCTCAGACTTTGCACCATTGTTTGGTACGGCTGTTCTGCGGTTTGTTTCTTTAGGTGCAAGGACAGTTCTGAGACTGGCCGGTAAGTCAAAGTTGACTGTTCCTAAAGCTTTTGCTGCATTGGCTTTTGCTATTTCTAACAGCTCCATGCGATCTACAAAAACAAAACAAGACATTCATTAATCTGTAGTACATTTCCCTGAAGAACTCCGAATCGCAAAATAAAGTTGTGTTTTATTTAGATGAATAGAAAGAGGTTTCAATCTTTTATTTTAGAGCATAAAATACAGCTCTGAGCACTAAAACAAAATTCTCTACCTCATTTTTTGCTGAGAAAAGCAAAAAAGTCCTAAATAATTTCAACAACTACTAAAGGCCTTTATTTCATGGTTGTTTTTGCTTTCTCTTCAACTGTGTATCCTGAACAAGTTCCTTTGTACATTTTACAGATACCACAATTGTGACAGCTAATGAGTCGATACAGATACATTGCTTAAATCCATTTTCAGACTCCTATCTATAAGTTTTTGTTTCTGTGTCTTTTTCTGTGATCCTATCTAACAGCAAAACAAATCATTTGTTTTAAAATACCGGGACAAAATCTGGTTTTGTTTCAAAATCCGGTTTTGTTTAAAAAAAAAGTTTTGAACTCTTCTTCCCGCTCAGTAGGTAACAAAAGCTTAAAACGGATAAATTACTGAGTCACCCTTAACATTTAAAAGGCCTCACTAAGGGCCAGCCCCTGGGAAAAAGGATTTCCTCCACCCCGACCCACTGGACCCCACAGCTGACTTCTAATCTCAAGAAGCAAAGAGCGTTCACTTCAAAAGGGGGAGACTGGGGCGGGCTAGGTGGCTCAGGTCCAGATCAGGATCTCGCTGGATCCTGAGTTCGAGCCCCGCGGCCGGCTCTGTGCTGACAGCTCGGAGCCTGGAGCCTGGAGCCTGCTTCGGATTCTGTGTGTCTGTCTCTCTCTCTCTCTCTCTCTCGACCCCTCCACCGCTCACGCTCGGTCCCTCTCAAAAATAAACATTAAAAATTAAAAATAAAATCAAACTGGGTGCCAAATAGAGCGGTTTTAACCACTAACCTGCTAAGCTCACTCTTTCCTCCCAAAGCAACTAGGATTACAGCCACCGAAAGCAATAAAAGTACCCAAAGTCCACAGCCACCGCGGCTCCGGGCGCGAGCGGTCGCCAGCCACGTAGACGCGTGCGAAGGCCAAGTTCCCGGCAGATGACTCACCTTTCTCGCTCAGGCGAAAAGGGGTGGGGCTCCGCGACCTGGACCTGGACCTGGACCTGGACCTGGACCAGCCCCTCCGACTGCGGCGATCCTCCGGGTACAAGGTGCGGCCGAAGCCGTAGTAGCGCCGCCCCGGCGCCAGCGCGTAGGCCCGTCGGTAATACGAGCGTCCCCGCGAGCGGGACCGGCTGCGGGAGCGGGGCCGCGACGGCGAGCGGCGGGACCTCCCGGGCGCTCCGTAGCGCCTGTCCCGGTAGCGGCGGCCGCGAGAGCGCGACCGGCTGCGCGAGTAGGAGCGCGAGTAGCGCCTGTACTTCCTCTGGTGGCGCCTCCGGGACCGGGACCTGCTCCTCCGCCGGGGCCGGGGCCGGGGCCGACTCCGCGACGACGCCCGGCTCGAGACGCTGGAGCGGGACTGAGAGCTTCGGGAAGAAGATCGGCTCCTGGACGCCGAAGACAGGCGGCTGGACTGCCCCGACCGGGACGTCGAGGGGGACTCGTCCTGCTGCGAGCCGGGCCACATGGCGTTCACGTAGTGGGACGTGACGACCCAAAACTACAAGTTTCCCCGCCCGGAAACTCGGCTCCTGGAAACTGGGGGGGAGGGGAGGGGGACGGAAGTGAGTCGCGCGGGCGGCCGGGCCGCAAAGCAAAAAACTCCGATTCCAGGCGGTGGCGACCCCAAAGTCTGGCTTGCCCGCCCCACCAGCGGCCCCCACTCTGCGCCCCCGCGCCCCAGGCATCTGAGACCGACCCCCGCCAATAGGAAACTTACCACCACAGGAAGTCGACGCCTCACCGAAGACGAAAGGAAAGGACCAGCGGAAGCCTTCCTTTCGAAGCTGAACACGAAAGGAGGTTTTTCCAAAGCACGCTGGAAAGCCGGACCCAAGACCTCCACCTCTGACCTCCGGACGCGAACTGAGGTAGGTGTCGGCAGACGCAACAGAAGTACCAGAAGCCGACGCGCTGAGCATGCGCAAAGACGTTGGCGCGGTGGGTGTGGCTCCCCTCTGGCCCAACCGCCGCCCTTCCTCCTCTCTTCCCGCGCCCCGCCCACTAGCGCAAAGTCTTAGACGCGCATGCGTTACCGTGGCCAGGGAGGCGGAACTGCTGCATCCGGGTACTCGGGAGCCTACGCTGCGTGGTGAGGAGGCCTATGTTCTCTTCATTGAAAGCAGTAAGGTGAGGCATCTTCTCGCGGCGGGGCAACTGGCTCGGGCCTCATGCCGGGCCGGTGCAGGCAGGGTCAGGGTCATTGCCTCCACCCCCTGGGAAGTTGTAGACTCGGGCTGAACCTTCCTGGACCCTTCGCGACTCCTTCCTGACCTGTGTCCAGAGGCTGGAGAGGGCGACCGCGTGGGGTTCCGCCAGCCTTCGGGACAGCGCTCTTCAGCGGACGTCGCGTCATCTCTGTCAATGCAGTATTAACTTAGAAAAGGTTGCTCGCGCCCACGTTTTCCCTACTAGAGTTTAAGAAAGATGGAGACAGACAATGGGAGACACCCACAGTTGACCTAAAATCTGAGAAGTCAGAATGACGTCCGAGAAGTCAGTTCCGAGGCTTGGTGTTCGGGATTAAACAACTGTGACATTTATTTCCAGGATTTGTAAATAGGATACATCCAAACATACTTACGGTTAATAAAGCATGACAATTGCCTTAAAATAACTTTTCATTGAATAAACTAATCACATCTGTAAATAGAGTCATTCTATGAGCTTCTTTGCAAGTCAAAAGAGTGGCAGTTTTACAAAAGTTACTTTCTTTGGAGGGAGATACAAATTCACTTTTCCCTTGTTCATCTTCACCCCGCATTCCCAAACAGGCAAAGAAATGGAGAGAATAAAAACCTTATTACAGAATCTGCACCCACCCACGCGATCTGCCTTGGCACTGTCCACAGTATCATAAACCTCTCCAAGGCAGCATCACGATGGAAATCATTCTTAAGGAAATGTTTAGAAACATTTTTCTAAATGGCATCACAAGTAAACTGAGAAGACACTGCCCATCTGCCAGGAACTTTTGCTGAAAGTTGTCATGAGGCTGTGTGAGTGGATGGAAAAATTAAATGAGTTTCAGATTTGACAAGTGTAAAAAGGATGTGTTCCAGGAAATAATGTGAAACCTTACATATAAGATGATGGCATCTTAAGCTTTTGGTTATTGAAAAGGACAGGGGTGTAGGAGTCTCTGTAAACGATTCAACATATCAGTCAAATGTGTGCCCAAAATAAGGGGACCAGAAAAATCCTAGATGTTAACAGTAAGAATATTGGAAACACAATGGAAAGCATTACCTTGCCCTTGAGCATAATATTGGTATATTGGTATCTAGAATATGTGTAGTCTACCTGAGTTAAAGTCTGCAAAGAATGTCAGTGTTTCTTTATTTTTCTAAGCAATATAGTCTTTTCTGATCATCTATCCCCTCACTTGATTCAAAATCCAGTTTTGGTTATCAGTAAAGCATCTTGCAGAGACTTTGTAGGCTATGTAGACTAATGCAGGCAGAAATGACATCTCTTGACAATAGCACATCTTGCCATCCAAGAATGTGACACTTTAATACATGTATTTAAAAATTTTTAGGTCCTTCACTGTGGTAGGCAGATGAATAGCCTCCAAAGATGTCCACACCCTGATTCCCAGAACTTGTGAATTGGTTACCTTACAAAAGGATTTTTGCAGATGTGATTAAAACTAAGGACCTGGTGATGACATTATCCTGAATTACATACAGGGCTGGGCGAAGTCAGCCCAATCCAATCACAGGAAAGATTCAAAGCCTGAGGATGCCACACCCTTTTGCTGCATCTGAAATGTTGAGCGCTATCTGCAAGGTCCTGAGAAGCCTCTAGGAGCTAAGGTCGGCTCCTAGCTGACTGTCACCAAGGTAACAGAGGTCTCAGTCCCACAACCTCATGGAATTGAATTCTGCCAACACCTGAATGAGCAGGGTGTTGGAGATTGTCCCCTGGTCTCCAAAAGGAACATAGCCCTGCTGACATCTTGACTTTTGCCCGGTGAGACTTCTCACCTCCAGAACTGTAAAATAATAAACTTGGTTTGATCTAAGCCACTGAGCCTGTGGTTATTTGTTACTGAAACAATAGAAAACTAATACTTCCACTGAAATTTTATAGCTTTTTTCATCCACGTCTTGCTCTTGTCTTGCTAGGTGTATTCTGAAATATTTTAATGGTATTGCAGATTGTGAATAGGATCCCTTTTTTACAGGTTCATTTTGTTTCATGTACATAACCCCTAACCAAATTTTTACACCCAATATGAAAGATTTTTTTTCACTTGATAGGTAAATTCAACTCATTTACACTTATTAGAGTAGCTGCAATATGACCTTACCACTTCAGTAGTGTATCTTATTTATTTTACTTTGCTTTTTTTTTTTTTCTCACTTTTTCCCATTTTATTTTGCCAGCCTGATCAAAGTTCTTCTTTTTCCTCCCTCCCACTATTCATTTAGAGGTTCTGCAATGCTTTACCATGCCATTACTGGTTTCCTGGCTACCTTTTTTTTTTTCAATCTCTACCAAATATTTAAACCTGTTCCTCCTCCCCTCCTGTCTCCTTCCACAAATATTTATAGAATGTTTATTATATTAGATGCTGTTAGGTTAAGAAAAATTTAGTGGCTCTTTCTCCTACTAAAATTAAATTTGTTTCATTATTTAAAAAAATTTTGTTTTTAATGTGTATTTACTTTTGTGAGAGAGAGATTACCAGCTGGGAGGGGCAGAGAGAGAAGGAGACACAGAATCTGAAGCAGGCTCCAGGCTCTCAGCTGTCAGCACAGACACGACACGGGGCTTGAAGTCACAACGTGAGATCATGACCTGAGCCCCAGTCGGACGCTTGACCAAGTGAGCCACCCAGGTGCCCCTTTCATTAATTTTCATGACGGCTAATTTTGTAACAAATGAGAAAATCCAAAGATATACAAAATAAAAGCTAATAATCCATTCCTTGGAGATATGGAATCCTCCAAAAGAGGTCCCCATTATTTTGCCCATAAATTAGAGGTAACCAATGTTAACAGCAAGCACCCTTGTGGATTTTTAGGGGTCTGGGCTCATTCTAAACAAATTTATTTAAAACTTGCTTTTATAACCAATAGTCTTTAAGATAAATCATATAGGTCTAATTTTTTTCTATTTATCAGCTGTATAATATTCCAGAGTCTGGAAATACCAGAAATTAATATTCTATCCCTTATCGCTTATTCACGGACAGTCATGTGGTGTCCAGTTTTTCCACCACTGAAAACTACGCCTTGGAACCAATGTTGGATTCTGAAAACAGCGGTGGTAGCAGAGCTCCTCTGAATGCTCCTACTCCATGCTTTTAAGGTCAACAGAGCTATGTTCAGGATACAGCCTGGAGCAGCTGATTGCAATGAAGACCCCAGCCCTATCCGAGGAGTCACTTCCAAGACACATGACATCGTAGCTCAGGTGTAAACTCAGCTCTCTCCGACCAAGAGGATCAGAGGAGCTTTCAACCAAGGAGGCTCATCTAAAGAGTGAGCGGCAAAGAGGAAAAAGTGCAGAGTGATTGTGACACAGAAGAAGACCTATCCATTGACCTTACATCACAGACGAGTTGACATCAGACATCTCTGTTGCTAGAGCTGCTGTAGAATGGTTGCGAATAGTCACCAGTGCAGCATTCAAGGTAAGTAACATGAAGATCAATAAACTCCAGTCTGATGTGACATTCCTGTCTTCTAGTATGTCCCAAGGAACTCCTGCCATTGGTTCAGCCATCACCCATGGGGGCTCATGCCTCCACTGCCTACAATTACTGAGCCGCGCTATGGCTGAGCTGTTACTCCTACAGCTCCTCCTGATGACGTGTCTCAGGTTGGTAGCTCTGGCCTGGAAATATCACACTTATAATGCTATGTAAGAGGCACCCCTCGATATATCCAGCTTATATCTGTTTCCTGCCATGAAGACTTACCACGTGAGGATGTTATCTGTGACATCACCACGGAAGCTTCTGCCTCTGTCCCCATGGCAGCCGCCCTAGAGAGGTGTGAGGGATTCTGTACTGTCATTTGGCTTTGAAGAAGCCAGGAAAGCAAGTGAACAGCACACAGATCCAGATGTGTATCTGCCAATATCATTCCCAATAACCCACAAAGGTGCAATTACTGGTGGTGTTATTACACTATAAGGACTGATGGGTGCCTCTGCCTAGCTAAGGATGTAACATTTGTGTCCCTGCCTAATGGCCGCCTATATCACTCGTTTGAGAGTTACTCCATTCCACACAGCAATATAACTCTTCAGTGCACACCTTGCTCACCAGGGTGCTGCTACTTAATCAGACAAGCTGTCTCAGCCATTCTCCCCTGAATGGCAGAGGAACCATAATTAACCATATGTGGATTATGTTACATGACCTTCACAAGGAATTTGACTTCAACAATGGTACATCATGGGAGGCAAATTAACTAGAGAATGTCAACTGGTCCAGAATGGAAAGAGGCAAAGTACTGCACAAGGCTACCCTATCCATGCTGTAAAAGACTTCCTTTGCAAAGGTTACATATCACGCAATCTACTGTATGCCTGCTCCCCCAAGTCCTTTCACAGCCTTTACGTGACCGTGCTCGATTTTTGCGACCTTGGCTCAACAACCAATCCCAGCTACTGTCTCAGGAGACTCAGCACTTGTCTGGCCCTGTGTAAAGATGAACTATTCTGTCTTCAACCCAACAACAACTGACCTTTTCTTCAAGGTACAGTGCAGTGAAGCCATGATGCTTTACCAGTGGAACAGGATCTTTTACAGCGCTTTGCCTTCCAGAGACAAAGGATGACACATATCAAGCAGTCTGGCCAATAAAACACATGTTCTTGGGGTAGTCACCCCAGCCATTGCCCCCGTTTTCAACAACCATTTCATCAAAGCACATTAATGGGTAAGTTTTTACTGGGAGACATCCATCAGGATCTTATGGTAAGGTCTCATGTGCTGGATCCATTGTATTATGCAATTGGACCTAAAGCCGATTTCTCTGGAATATTCCATGCATCTCATGATCAGTGCACCCACTTCAATAGTACTTTTTGGCACATTAGATTCCCTTAATTTCCTTTCCTCTGTCCACAAGCCTGGCTTGGGAAATTGACCTCATGGACAGCTTGGCTGGGTAGGATTTTAAACCAAAGTCACATGCCACTTTAAATACTGGCACTTTTACCGTTATATGATAAAATGCCACAAGTGGAATTGCTGACCCTTCAATGTATAGAATTGCTGGGTCATTATATTGTACACCTGAAACGAATATCACACTGTATGTTAATTATACTCGAACAAGCAAAAAGAATGAATTTTGGGGTTAAAGGGTCTATGTGATTTAATATATTGCCATATAATTTCCCAAGAGGTTGTCACAACAACGTAGGAGAGAAAGCCATTCTGACACCCCAGACCAAGTTCATTTTCCCCATTAGAGGTTATCCTATTTTCCTGTGCCTCGTTGTTATTAGGATTTATCACAATTGTAATAATTAGTTTTAATTCATTTTGCATCATTTTCCTGCTAGAACATAAATTACATAAGGACAGGCTTGTTTTTATTGAACTCCAGCATTCCAGACGGTGCACTGCATATAGTAGGCACTCAGTGTTTACTGAATACACAAATGAAACAGAATCTCAAGTAAGTCTTGAAGGATATGCAGAGGGAAAGAAAGGGACTATTCTGGAGAAGAACAAAGGTCTTAGCAAAATCTCGGAAATGGAAATGCCCATTTTATTATTTGGGGACAAAGTAAGTGACCTTGGCTAGAGCACAGAGTTTGTGGTGGGGAGTTTTGAGAAGATAAAACTGAAGAGTAAATAGGTAAATAGCTTTACTTAATTGGATTGGAAAGAAGAAATACTTGCAGGATTTGAGGAATAAAAATCAAAAGGCTTTTAGTTACATATGCTCCCCTTAAACAAATACTTAAAACAGTCAGCTATACTACAAAAAGCATAATCCCACATCTTATTATGCACTATAGAATACAACGATAAAATACTGTCTTTAATGAACACATTTAGCTTCCTTTCTACAATTTCCAGAATCCTCTGTCATGACAAATTAATTTACTAGAGGAATGTTAAACTCTTTATTTTTCCTTGACATTCTGAAAAGCTCTTGATTAAAACTACATGAGGGGCGCCTGCATGGCTCAGTAGGTTAGGTGTCCAACTCTTGATGTCGACTCAGGTCTTGATCTCGGGGTCATGAGTTCGAGCCCTGCATTGGGCTCCACGCTGGGTGTGGAGCCTACTTTAAACACACACACACACACACACACACACACTACAGGAAACAACAGGGCATAGAGGACACTGACGATAGTAATTTCTATGGCATAGTGGTAATGAAAACCAGTAGGCTCAATAAAAAATGTGGGAAAAGAGGCGTCAAGATAGGTTTAGATACATTAGACAACTCTTGAAATTGAAACGCAATGTACTTACCAGAACACTCATCCTTTTAGTGTATCTACAATGTTGTGCAATCATCACCACTAATTCAAGAACTTTTTTGTCACCCCCAAAAGAAATCCCCTACCCATTGGTAATTGTACCTCATCCCCCTCCTTCCCCAGTCCCCTGCAACCACTAATTTACTTTCTTTTTGTATGGATTTACCTATTACGGACATTTCATATAAAAGGAATCACGTGACGTGGTCTTTTGTGTCTGGCTTCTTTCAGTTTAGCACGTTGTAGCATGTGTCCATACTCCATTCCCTATTATGGCTGACTAATATTCCATTGTAGGGATATACCACATTTGGTGGAAGGTTTTTATTATATTTTTTTCACATTTGGTTTATCCATTCATCAGTTGATGGACATTGGGTTGCTTCTACTTTGGGGCTATTATGAATAAAGCTGCTCTGAGCATCCATGTACAAATTTTTGTATGAACATATGTCTACAGTTCTCTTGGGTAAATACCTAGGAGTGGAATTGCTGAGTCACTTGAGAATGCTATGTTTACCTTTTTGTGGGATTGTCAGACTGTTTTCTACAATGGCTGCTCCATTTTACCTTCCCACCAGTATTGTATGAGGGTTCCAACTTCTCTACATCCTTACCAACACCTTATATTTTCTCTCTTTTTTAATTACAGGGGGTATGAATTTAGAGGAGTTTTACTGTAAAGAGAAAAACAGAATTGGGGTGGTGGCTAGGGAAGGTGGTTGAATCAAGCTTTTGTTTGTTTGTTTTAAGAGGGACCATATTACAGTGTATTCGTATACTGATGGAAATAATCTAGTAGAAAGGAGAAAATGGATGATGTGGGAGAGAGACTGGACAGTTGTGGGGACCACAGCGTTGAGTAGGAGTGAGGATAGGTCTAGTGAACAAGTGGAGGATCTGGCCTTACATGGGAACACAGACAGTTTATCCAACATAAAAGGTAGTGCTATGGTCTAAATGTTTGTGCCCTCTCCATTCATGTGTTGAAATCTACCCCCCAAAGTGATTGAATTAGGAGGTGGGGCCTTTGGGAGGCTATTAGGTCATGAGAGTAGAGCCCTCATGATTGGGATTAGTGCCCTTCTAACAGAGACCCCAGAGAGATCCCTCACCCCTCCATCAAGTGAGGACACAGTGAGAAGTCAGCAGTCTATAGCCCATAGGTCTTCACCAGACCCTGACCATATGGGCACATGATCTTGGACTTCCAGCCGTCAGAACAATGGGAAGAAAATTTTTGTTATTGTAAGCCACCCAGTCTGTATGACCTAGGACAGGTGGGAAGGCAGAGCGTGACTACAGCTGGAGGTAGGATAGCTCGGTGGTGAACACTTGTGGAAATCCCCTTGAGAATATACCCCCGTAGCTGAGATTGAAGAGAGGCAGGAGATACTAGGGTCTGAAGAGAAAGGAGAAGGACCAGCAGTCATCTAGGATGACACTGACTAGACATAATAGGACAGTGAGGCATCATTCAAACCCACTTGAATTTGTGATCATGAGTTTAAAATGAGACCAGTCAGTATTTTCCCCAGCATCTGATCTTCTCTTACCATATTAGAAGTTTTCAGTATTTAAATGAATGAATAGAGTTAATATTGAGTTTATATTACATGCACAAAATACACTTTTTAATTTGCTACTTCTCTGTTAATTGGAACTGGTTCCTGCTAGATTTTATTAAAATTAATGACTTAAGATAATAGCAAAGAGTAGCACACCCTGGTTCAGTTTTTCTGTTCAAGGTAATTAGAATAAGCAAGGATCTTATTTTCATGCTGTTATTTCTCTTGAGGGTAATGTTGCTGAATAAAAAAAAAATAAGAATGTGAAACTGACTAGTTTTGGATCTTTCCATCTACATATTTTTTTCAGAAAAGGAGAAGAGAAGTAAATGGTAGCTTCTTTAAGGATCTGGGATTCTCTAGAAATTCCTAGCATTCTGAATTATGCTTCATCATCCATTCATTTATTCAGTCAAAAGGCATTTCTCAGTATTTCCTCTTTTACCAGTTACAAGAAAAATGAAACTAAATTAACTAATTTTTTTAATGTTTATTTTTGAGAGGGAAGGAAGGGTAGAGAGAGGGAGACACAGAATTCAAAGCAGGCTCCAGGCTCTGAGCTGTCAGCACAGCTGACAGGGGGTTTGAACCCATGAACCGTGAGATCATTACCTGAGGTGAAGTCGGATGCTTGACCAACTGAGCCACCCAGGCACCCCAAAAATGAAACTAAATTAAATATGATTCCTGCCGTGAAGTACATCACAGGCATCTGGATATTACACTGTTTTTAGAAAAGGCAGATACACTTTTTTTTTTTAATTTTTTTTTAACGTTTTATTATTTATTTTTGAGACAGAGAGAGACAGAGCATGAATGGGGGAGGGTCAGAGAGAGGGAGACACAGAATCCGAAACAGGCTCCAGGCTGTCAGCACAGAGCCCGACGCGGGGCTCAAACTCACGGACCGCGAGATCGTGACCTGAGCCGAAGTCGGCCACTCAACCGACTGAGCCACCCAGGTGCCCCAGGCAGATACACTTTTATTTCAACCAATTCTTTTAGAGAACTCGGTTCTATGTAGCATCACAGAAAATTAGCACTGATAAAGAATGTCATGAAATTTATAAAGTAAAAATTTCAAAGACATCAATAAGTTTACTTCCTTTATATTTTAAATCTTTCTGGGAGGATCTCTACTTGTTTAACTGTCAACAGTGTACTCCTAAAGACTGCTTTGTCACAACCACAATCATGTGCTTCATGGAATCTTAATGAGACTATACTATTACAGTCTTAAGATTTTTATACTTTCCTTTTTGAAGAGACTTTCAAAGAATCAACAGTTTTGTGAACCTAGTAGTGTCTGTGTTTCAGACTTTCATGGAGTCCAAGGGCAGAAGCCCATCATCATTTGGCCGCAGGACACACAGATGGACGGTGTGTGGCAGTGTTTAAATGCTGATGCCACAGTGCCACACTGCAAATGCATCCCACGATATTTTTCTCTTGCTCTGTCACAGTGTGTTTGCCAAACAGGACATGGAAAATGAATAGGCAGTTTTCTTGCACAATTCTTAATAAACGGTCAAAATGAACTCCATTGCTTAAGAAAAGCATAAACACAATTTAGTCCCTGAACATGCCTGTATATAGGTTGTTACTGTGGGGGAACCCTGGTATTAGTACCCAAGTATTATTTTCATTGAAAATTCTGAAAGATCAAGATTCTTTTTTCCAATAATCCTTAAAAAATAAAAATAAAAATGAACACGCTATCAAATTATCAAGGTTTCACTTTTATAACTAATAATTATAGATTAAAAAATTTGTGAATTTATTTTTCTGGGACTTTTAAATTATGAGCATTATTTGAATGAAAGAGAACCAATTTATTGATTTTTTTTTTTTTTTTTTTTTTTGTCTTCACGCCCAGTGCAGAGTCCAATGAGGGGTTGAACTCAGGACCCTGAGATCAAGACCTGAACTGAGATGCTGAGATCAAGAGTCAGATGCTCAACTGACTGAGCCACCCAGTCGCCCCTCTATTGTTTAAAACTGAAATACGGTTTTATTTTATAGATTTTTTTCCTCATATAGTACATTAAATAATGAATTTGATGCCACTCCCCAAAACATGGGGGGGGGTGTACCTTCCTTATTATCCTTCACATTCTAAAGTGATTAATATCTTCACTCATGGTGATTGATTTCAGACTAGGTAGTGTAAACAACAGAAATTTATTTTCTTCCACAGCTTTGGAGGCTGGAAGTTCAAGTGCAAGGTGCTGGCAGGGCTAGTTTCTGGTGAGGCCTCTCTTTCCTAGCTTGCAGATGGTTAGCTTGTCACTGCGTGCTCACGTGGCTTTTTCTGTGAGCATGTGTGCCCCGGGTGTCTCTTCCTCTTCTTATAAGGACACCAAGTCCTATTGGATGGGGGCCCCACACATGTGACCTCATTGAACCTTAATGACTCCTTTAAAGGCCTTATCTTCAAATATTCAGGTTGGGGCTCCAACATATGAATTGGGAGAGGGGGACACAATTTAGTCCATAACGGATTTGGTAGAAAGATAATTTTAATTTGTGGTTATTGTCTTTGTATATAAACTTTCTCAGTATTTCTCTGCCTTTCAAATACGCTATCATAAAGACTGAGAAAATGTGATTCCTTATTTCCCACATTGCCATTCCATCCCAGTTTATTATAATAAAGGTCTATTCAGTGCTCAGTGTATTCCAGGAACTGCCCCAGATTCTGGGACATATCCATGAAAGAACCAATGCCCCTGTTCTTAGCTCATAATGTGACCAGACCTTTAGAAATTCAGAAAATTGCTACCTTCAAAGACATCTAGCAGTTCAGGAGTCCCAGATTGTGAACTTTTTAAATTAATTTTTTAATGTTTATTTGGCGGGGGGGGGGGGGGGGGGGGCGGTGGGGACAAAGAGAGAGGGAGACACAGAATCCAAAGCAGGCTCCAGGCTCTGAGCTGTCAGCACAGAGCGTGACATGGGGCTCGTACTTACAAACAGCAAGATCATGACCTTAGCCAAAGCTGGACGCTTACCCGACTGAGCCACCCAGGCACCTCTGAGCTACCTTATTTAACAACTCAACTTGCTTGTTTAAAAAAAAAAAAGTATTTTATTCATTAATTAACTTATTCAGCCAATGTTTATTGAGTGTTAACTTTGAGCCTAAGGTATAGCAATAAACAAATTGGATAAAGTATCTGGTGTGATGAAACTTGTATTTTCATGGAAGAGACAGGCAATAAGCAAATAAAGAATATGATGTCAGGTAGTGATAAGTATTTTGAAACAAAGCGAAGGTGAAAAGATGACTTGTGGGGGAGACTGCTCTGCAAGATAGGGTGTGAGGACTGCCTCTTTCAACAGGAAACATCCGAGCAGAGACTTGAAAGGAGTGAAGGAGCTCACTGTGCGTGGGGGATGAACGTTCCCAGTAGAGAGGCCAAGTGCAAAGACTCTAGGGCAGGAGCAGGGGGTATTTCAGGGTCTGCAGCCAGTGCAACTGAGCCAGGGGGTAAAGTAATTAAGTAATGGTACTGCTGAGGTGGCCAGGAGCTAGCGCATGAATGCTCTTGTAGGATTTTATTCTCCAAGACGAGAAGCCATTGAAGCATTGGAGAACAGAAGTCATAGAATCTGACTTCTATTTTAAAGCCTCTCTGCCTGCTCTATGGAGAAAAGATGGGGGAGTGGAGGCCTAAGATAAAGCAGGGAGACCACTGAGTGATTAGAGTGAGAAATGATGGTGGCTTGCACTAAAATGATAGCATGGAGGTGGTATGCGTGTGTGTGCGTGTGCGCATGCGCGTTTAAGGTAATCACAGCAGGTGTTACTATAACTGGTAATTTTTTTTAACGTTTATTTATTTTTTGAGAGACAGAGCATGAGCGGGGATGGGCAGAGAGAAAGGGAGTCACAAATTCCAAAGCAGGCTCCAGGCTCTGAAGTGTCAGCACAGAGCCTGACGCGGGGCTCGAACTCACAGACTGCGAGATCATGACCTGAGGCCAAGTTGGACGCTTAGCCAACTGAGCCACCCAGGCGCCCCCTGATTGGTATTTTTTAATCACAAAATGTTACACATAAGAAATCATCAACACCTACAATATTCATGACCGGTACTCCTCAAACCTGTCCATCAAAAACAAGGGAAGTCTGAGAAGCTGTCACAGCTACTACATATTAACCTTCTTCTTAGGGCATTTTCAACTACAGTAACTCTGTGAAGAGCACTTTAGCTTCCTCTTCTAACCCCAACAAGAGGTAGTGCTACTCAAAGTCAATCTGTTAAAGACATAGAGACACAGAGATTGAAGAAAACTGAGCTATCGCAGTCATCCTCCCAGGGAACAGTCTCCAAGTTTTTCGTGATTCGCTTTCGGACAGGCTAAAGTTACTAGGAGAACTGGGGCTAACCCACATCTACTTCCATTTCAATTCTCATTCCATTATCCATATGGATTGAACTTTAAAACATTGTAAACTTGAACTTCAGTAAGATATTGAGAATTTTCCAGACAGCATCACTGTAGAAGTTGGCTTTGGTATCTCACGGGCATGGGTGATAACCCATAGTATAAGTTTAACTGCAAAGTTGGACACTTAAACTTTAGCAAGTTATTAGACGTTTCTGGATAGAGGTGCAGGGTTTTGTGGGTTCTGCTGTCCCGTAGGCGCTGGTGCTAACTGGCAGTATTTGGCTAAGTCTTTGTGCATGCGGTTTTCTTCGGGAGTTCTCTGTTGCCTATAAAATAATGTAACATCTAAGATTTGCTTCAAAAGAATCCAGTGAGGAGGGTTGGATACGTGTATAGATGAAACAAGATTGGCCAAGCGTTGATAGTTGTTGAAGCTACATGATGAGCAGATGAGGGTCTATTATCCTGCAATATGCACTTCTGTGTATGTCTGGAGTTTTCCGTTATCAAAAGTTTAAAAAATATATAATTATTATTTACATTATAAAAGACAAGCCTGGTGAGTAATAGGATCTAGCTAGCAATAAAGTAATGAAGGGAAGGGCAGGTGGTACAGCTGGTAGATTGTTCTTTTTTCTACACCATCTCCTTGTGGGGCAGCATATGCGGACATAGCTCAACTACACGACACTACCCCTGGAAGCTTCAATATCACAACCTCACTTCTGGCTCTAAGGTCTTATACACATCTCCATCCCCAACTATGAGGTTTCTTCATAGGCAAGAACTGGTTTGCAGGGACTAAGGCAATAAGAAGCCTCTGACTTATTCAATCTTCTTTTATAAGGGTGGGACTTTTATGGCCTCGGGTTTTCAGGGGTACTGTGGGAGCGGTTTAGAAGGATCAATCTGAATTTTAATGGGTTTGACACTTCTGATTTTGTCCCCCACATCTTTGAAAAAGGCCCACAGAGTATCAGGGATTTCAGAGAGATCTATAGCATCTACACTTCCATCAAATTCAATAGTCTCCTCAGGACAATCAATTTGGACTTGGAGAACACATCATGCTTCAGTGTCTGATGAGTCTGGAAACTCTATCTCTCCTGAGGAAAATTTTATGTGGCCTCCTAATATAGAAAGCAGGTCTCTACCTAGGAAATTCACAAGGGCAGTATCACATAATAGAAAGGTATGACTCGGAGAGAGGGCCAAGGGTAACAGCTATGGGTTCCAGTAAGGGAATTCTTCGAACTTGGCTAGAAACTCCCACCACAAAGATATTTTTATTACTCCAAGGTAGTTCTTCATGCATAATGGTAGGGTTTAAAGGAAATAGAGTTGCTCCGGTATCTATCAACAAGGTAGAAATTTCTCCATTTAAGTTTAGGTTAATTTTCCCTGATGATTTAAGGAATTATTGAAGTAGCTTACCAGGCAACTTCTCAGAGCTCTATCAGTGTTGACAGTTATCACCAGAATCTGGGAGCTGAGGGCACTCTCTTACAGGGCAACTGGATTGTTGTTTCACAGGCGCTCTATTTAAAAGTGGGCAATTCTTTTTCCAATGTCTCTTTTGATTACAGTATTGACAGGAATCTCTGTCAACTTGAGGCAAGATCCCTTGAAGTTAGGTCAGGGTCCTCATAATTGTTGCAGCTGTAGGACCATGACTTTATTTGTTTGATAACCTTTTTTCTGTTCTATTATTCTATCAAAACATTCCACAAGAGGTTGAAGCTCTGGGAGAGGAGTGATGTCCCATTCAAAATCACGTTCCTTTAGCAAATCATTGAGGTCTGCGTGAAGCCCATTAACAAAATGGCACACAGGCCAAAACTAGCCCCAGAGTCTTTTGTGGCCAGGGTGTTGTCTAAATACTAACTCTAACTAAATTCAGAAGTCTGCCACTGGCTCATCCTTTTTCTGTTTACAGGGTTGTATACGGCCCAGTATGTTCTCATAGGAAAAACTTTGAGAACTGCTTCTTGAAGCAGTTGACTCATTTTTTTCCTCTTTTTATTTATCTCTGGAAGCATGTTTGGTGGGATCCTCAAACTCTTAGGTAGGGACTTTCCAATACAGTTCTTGAAGCCATTTTTAAGCATCTTTTGGACTCACTATCATGCTAACGAACTAGTAAAAATCAGGTAGTCTAGGATCACAAGCACCAAGAAAATGTTTCAATTCTTCTGTCTTTTTAGTTTGGTCCTTTTTAGATTCTGGGAAATCATTTACAATGGCTCAAAGTTTGGTTTGAGAACACAGTTTAACTTCTGCTGAGGCTAAAGATCCCTGGTTCATTAGAAGGTCTTATCTTAAGACGTCTGATATTTAAGGGGCTTGGAGGGAAAGGGTAAAAGATCAAAGTGGTTAGTGGGTTCAGAATAATCAGGTAAAGGAGGATGAAGAGGAGCAGAGGGATTAGCTGGAGGTTGCTCAAGTCTCTCATGTCTGAAGTTTGCCCTTAAGGTTTTCATTGGCTTGTTGTAATGATTCCTCTAGAGTTTATATTTTTAAATTTAATTCTATTCTATTCTATTATTTTTTATTATTTAAACATTTTTTAGTGTTTATTTATTTTTGAAAGACATAGAGAGACAGAGCACGCTCAGGGGAGGGGTAGAGAGAGAGAGAGGTAGACACAGAATCTGAAGCAGGCTCTAGGCTCCGAGCTCTCAGCACAGAGCCCAGTGTGGGGCTCAGATTCACAAACTGTGAGATCATGACCTGAGCCAAAGTCAGACAATCAACCAACTGAGCTACCCAGGCACCCCTCTATTCTTTTTTAAGTAAGCTCTATGCCCAACATGGGGTTTGAGTGCACAACTCCAAGATCAAGAGTCATATGCTCTATGCACTAAGTAAGCCAGGCCCCCCTAGGGAGTCTATTTTAGAGTCATTTTGTCTTTTGGAGGCCTCCATACCAAACAAGGAATACATTCTATTGTTGTTGCAAGGTTCAGGATCATCTCTTTCAGGAGTATCCCTACTAAGTATCCCTATCCTTAAGATAGGCGGACTATCTTATTGACTATCTTACTTAAGTTAAAGGTCCCCCAAAGTGGCCACTGTAACTCCAAGTTTTCCTATATAGAACGCACCCATTTTTCCAAAAGGGACAAGATCCTGGTTATTAAGTGAATATACATATAGGAAGTAGGAGTTTTTGAAAGAAGCAGGGAAAGAGTTTTAGGCCAATTGGAATGAATCTTTGCCATAGAGTCTCTAAAATGGCTGTATCTATAGGGATCTCAAGAATTTTACTCCTGTCTAGAAACTCAAGGAATCATGGGTTTTCCCCCCTTACAGACAGAAGGGTAACCAAGAAACTGGAATAAAACATAGATATGCACAATAAAGTCAGAGAGCTGAAAACACAAAGAGAATGGAGTTCTGATCCAGGAGAGACTTACCTGGAACCCCGTGGTTGGTGAGAAAGCAGTGAGAACAATGGGCTCGGTAGGTACTGGCACCTGGTTACTTACCACCCTTGGGGCTCTTCAGGGGACTAGTTCAGATCCCACTTCTGACACCAGAAACTGTCAAAAATAAAGTCAGATCAAATTAAAATGTTGAGTTTATCATACATACAAGAAAAAAGTTCACAAAGTGGGAGACTTCAAACAAAAAATGGCAAGAACTTCAAAGGTATGTTATTACAGGATGCTTATAATATGAGACTGGGGAAGTTATTTAACTTTGCAATGATGGATTATTACAATGGGGGTTTCCTGACAGCAGGGGATTGGTTAAGAGTGATTATCTTACACCATTTTAAAAGAACAATTTAAGTTTTTTTTATGATTATCAGAGGCATTTACAAGACATAGCCTAAATTAAAATTCACGAGCCTAGTATCCATTTTATTTCAACAGACCAATTTAGCTACAAGGCCCTTCCTTATCTCCTCAACCAAAAGTAATTATTTGGTGGTTCTCTTTAGCAAAAGATAATTGGTACTGAGGGGGTAAAATCCCAAAGAGAATCCACTTAAAACAAGGACCAAAATTCCATAATTAAGAAGGATAAAAGGACTGATTTAGGGTCAGCCAATGTTGGGCAAAACTAAAACAAACCAAAACAGACACACACACACACACACACACACACACACACACCATAATAGAAAATAATTATACACAAGTATTACAACTTTAACATAAAAATATGAAAGACTTGAAAATATATGTTCCATTCTTTATCTTTCAGTTACATAAATGCTATTATTTAAATAGGAATAGTTAACAGAGACAATTAGTAATAATAGGACTAATTAAACAAACAACATATGAAAAACATATAACAATATTTTTATTGTCTCCTCTAATACAATAGTTAATTAACTTTTTAAAAACAATTTGAATATTTAAAATTTGAAGGTTATATTGATCTTTATTCTTTTTTTAAACATTTTTTTAAGTTTATTTATTTAAAAAAATTTTTTTAATGTTTATTTATTTTTGAGACAGAGAGAGACAGAGCATGAATGGGGGAGGGGCAGAGAGAGAGGGAGACACAGAATCGGAAGCAGGCTCCAGGCTCTGAGCCATCAGCCCAGAGCCTGACGCGGGGCTCAAACTCACGAACCGTGAGATCGTGACCTGAGCTGAAGTCGGACGCTCAACCGACTGAGCCACCCAGGCGCCCCTATTTATTTATTTTTAGAGAGAGAGAATCCCAAGCAGGCTCCACACGGTCAGTGCAGAGCCCTATACAGGGTTTGAACTCATGAACCTTCAGATCATGACCTGAGCCAAAATCAAGAGTTGGGATACTTAACTAACAAAGCCACCCAGATGCCCCTAATCTTTATTCTTAGGATGCAAAAATATGTGACTTTTTAAAAGGAGAAACTAAATACAATAGGATTAACTAAACAGACATTGCTATTCTTTTCATTTTTTAATGTTTGTTTATTTATTTTGAGAGAGAGAGAGAGAGAGAGAGCAAGCATGAGCAGGGAAGGGAAAGAGAGAGAGGTCAAGAGAAAGAATCCTAAGCAGGCTCTACGCTGTTAGCGCAGAGCTCAATGTGGGGCTCGATCTCATGAATAATGAGATCATGACCTGGGGTGAAATCGAGAGTCAGACGCTTAACCAACTGAGCCACCTGGGTGCACCAGACGTTGCTATTTTTATTAAAAAATAAAATATGCAATGGCATATTTCTTTTTATCTCGTAATTCAGGATATTTTTATTCTTTCAGTTTCCTTTTCCAATAATACTTCTTAAACTGCCTGCAGCCTTTAGAACGTCCTCCTTTTCTTTTATGTAGTGGTAAAACTGAATACAATGAAATGTAAAATCATCTTGACTTGCAACTGTGCTCTTATCAAACCCACATTACACTGATTCCTGGTGTCAGTCCAATGTGATTGCATCAACTGAAACAGCTTCTCAACAAACATATTTGAGCATGGTACACTTAGGATCTTACTTACTAGCAACAGCAGGTTTTTAGGCTTGTAGGAGTTTGTTTCCAGCTCTCCCAAAATGTCCTTCCATATTTATCTATAGGCTTCTTTTGGTAGACCAGCTATTCGTCAATCAGGTTCTTTGCATCCATAAATTCATCATAGAGGTTATCCATGTCTAAAATGTCTGTCATTTTTTAAAAATGTTAACTTATTCATTTTTGAGAGAGAGAGAGAGAGAGAGCAGGGGAGGGGCAGAGAGAGAGAGAGAGAGAGAGAGAGAGAGAGCGAGCGCGAGCCCAATGTGGGGCTCCATCCCATGAACCGGTTTGTTTTCAAAGACCACCAAGCAGTTGTGGAGTAACAGCATATAAATTTCTGTTGTATTGCAATCCTTTTCTCCATTTTCATCTTCAGTGTGTTTCCCAACTAGAGAAGGGCATTCGTCTTTTCCCACACTTTGAAAATAGGATTTTATGGTAGGCCAACATTTTAACATCTTTTCTAAGCCTGGCAACAATGACAACCATCTCGTAGGCATATGTCTAAGGAGTCTATCTCTTTCCATTTCTACAAAGTCAGAAGTCTCATTAACTGCTCCTCTGAAACTGAAGTGTCACCAAAAACTTTCATTACGTAAGAGTCAATGTCACAAGAAAGTAAATCACATCCCTGTTTAGCAGTCTGTGTACAAGGTGTGCAGGACATTTAACAGGTAAGAGGTTTCCATTTTTTAGACTGAATGGAAGTTGCTGACATTTACATCCGTACTATCTGCTGAATATGCAAATAAGTGAGCCACGTCTAGATTGTATTTGGACAGGATTATCAATGCTCTTTTGTTTAATGTTTCCTGAGGTGTCATTAAAATCTTCACAGAAACCACGCAGCCTATTTGAAACCCCACTTTTCAAATCAAAGGACCAAAGAGGTAGGGGGAACTCTTTTTTATTGCCTTGATACAACACATCACTTGACATACTGCAGAAGGCACGATTATTGGTGAGATCTGACAGAATGGGCTCCATGCTGGAAGGGACCAATACATCCATAATCAAAAGTTCCCCTTTTGTTCGTCCACAGGACATTTTAGTTGCAACCTCTGAATCCGGAAATGTAACTTCACTCAGCTTCATAGAGCAATCAAGGAAGCAATAACGTAACACATGTTCATTTGGGGGGTATGCCCACGCTAATTCAGCGACTGCTATCTTCCATCAAGCACTGGTGTCTTTTTTAGGAGAGGAAGACGCTTGTAATTGATTCAAAAGTACTGCTGGTCTCATCCCACACTTGTGGTACTCAGTCTCCGTATGTTTTTTCACACCCCCCCCTCCACCATACCCAACCCCAAATTCTTTTCTGCAAGTTGTGCAGTACGCTCTGTTTGGCTCATTTATCCAAAGCCAGTTGCCTGTGTCCTTCCGCCTGTCATTAAAACGACACAGACGTTTAGTCTTCTTTTTCGGTATTGGTTGGCTCCTGCTGGCATTGGTATCGTACTCTTGCATTTTCATCATCTCAACGCTTAGAAAACATGGTCACAATATTCACAAAGTTAAAAATTAAACTAGCATTAACTCCACCCAAAGCGCAACGGTTTCGTGGACTATGAAGGCGCATGATTAGAATGTAAGTTGCTCTGAGAAAATGCCACAATAGATACATTATGGTCAACCACAAATCATGGCTGCCAGTGTCAGTGGTCAACATAAGGCAGATAATCACCCTATTCATTTGTCACTAAAAATGATGTTGTCTTCCTTTTTGGGGGGAGGGAACATAATATGGGTTTTGTATCTCTTCCTATCCCCCAATCTCTGGCACTCTTTGCTGAAAACCCGGGCTTGTTACATCCAGGAAGGGTTTCTTGGAACGTGGGATTTTCAAGGACAGTCCCAATCTGGTATGGTTGGTCACCAAATATAAAGTTGATTACTCTCCCATTTTCATGAGTGAGGGCTTGTCTAGTATTTTCAGATCTGCTATTTTGACATTAGCAAATTATATTCAGCTAGAGTTTCTGGAAGTGTAGTCTAAGGCAAATCAAATAAAAATGGTTAACCAGGTCTTTCAGGCAATAGTTTTTTGGAAAGTTTTGTGTAGGTTAATCGGGTTTGTCTTGAACTTTGCATTATTTGTTACAGTTGCTCCTAAGTTTCTTTCTTTAACTACAGGACCAGTTCTGAGACTGGTTGGCAAGGCCATGTTGGCCATTCCCCAACATCCAGCTGCACTGGATTTTCCTATTTCTAATAGCTCCATTGTACCTACAAAGGACAAAAACAAGCACTCATTCTACAACGTATCCAAAAAAGGCTAAGAATGACAAATTAAGCATGTGCTTTATTATAAAAGCCATATAAAGATGCTTACTTATGTTTATAAAATATTTGACAATCATGTTAACCCCAGTAAATGTAAAAAAGGGTGGAGAGAGAAAACATCGAGAAAGGAAAAGTTGATTAAAAAGCTCCTATGGGGGTGCCAAGGTGGCTCAGTTGGTTAAGCTTCCGACTTCGGCCCAGGTTGTGATCTTGAGGTCTGTGAGTTCCAGCCCCACATGGGTCTCTGCACTGACAGCTCAGAGCCTGGAGCCTGCTTCAGATTCTGCCTCTCCCTCTCCCTCTGCCCCTCGCCTGCTCATGCTCTGTCTCTCTCAAAAATAAATAAACAT
Source organism: Panthera tigris (assembly GCF_018350195.1). Lineage (NCBI taxonomy): Eukaryota > Metazoa > Chordata > Mammalia > Carnivora > Felidae > Panthera > Panthera tigris. The sequence goes on from NC_056667.1 coordinate 18,757,507, forward strand.
TACCAAAAAAGTTTCTCTTAAGAACTGCCTGCAGTAGAATCCTCCACTCGGAGCCATTTAACAGTCACAATTAATCTTTAGTCCTAAGGGGTAAGAGCAATGTCCTTTAAAAATACGCTATGGATTGTATTGTACAGTTTTGCCTACTAATCAGCTAATGCCCCCACCCCCACCCCCCGCAAAACACAAAGCTACATTGTATGCATCAAAGGAAATCAAAGAAATTAAAGGACACAACAACCTTGGTTCCCAGCTTCCTCATACACTGTAGCCCCACATGTAAAAAAGGTGAACTTTGCGCCCCTCTTGACGACAAATGACACGCGCAACCTTTAACTTAAGCAAAACGGGGTTCTGCTCCGCGACCTCTTGCTGGATTTCTTCCTCCAACCACTGCGTTCTTTCGGGTACACCCTGGGCTATCGTATTATACCCTAAGCCATAGTACTGTTGCCCCCGAGTGATCCCGTAGTAATACAACCCTCCCGCAGGACCGGACCTGCTGCGAGAACTCCACCCGCTCAGCGAGTAAGACCACGAGTGGCGCCCGTGCTTTTTCTGGTGGCGCCTTCTGGACCTGGACCTGCTCCTCCTCTGGGGCGGCTCCGACTCCGGGAGAACCTCTGGCTAGAGCCGATGGAGCAAGACCAAGAACTTCTTGGGAGAAGAGCAGGCGAGCCAGGCCACAAGTGGTTCTTGTAATCAAGACTTCATTGCTTCCTGCTTTTGAAAAGGGTCACTTCCCCCAAACCGGTATTAACAGCGGCTCTAACCTAGATGACTCCCCTCCCCCCAACGGGATATTTGGCAGTCTTGAGACATTTTTGGCTGTCACAACAGCAGGAATAACCCCGGCATCCTGTGGGCAGAGGTCAGGGATGCAGATAAACACCCTACAGTACACAGGACAAGCCCCCATATACAAAATTATCAGGCCCCAAATGTCAGCAGTGGCTTGGCTGAGAAACCCGGCCTTAAAGCAAAGGGTGGGGGCGGGGAGGGGGGGTGGAGGCCAAGCCCCAGACGAGGGTCAGCACGCGGATTTGGACTGCACAGTACACCACGCCCTCACCTGGGTAGTCCCTGCCTCCTGGGACTGACCCCGCCCCTTCTGGAGGCGGAGCTACAATGAGGGCCGGGTCAGGCACTGAGAAAATAAGACTCAAAAACCTAGAACTCGGGCATTCCTGGGTAGCTCACTGGGTTGAGCCTCTTCTTGATTTCGTCTCAGGTCTTGATTCTTGGGTTGTGGGTTCAAGTCCCCCATCCGGCTCAGTGCTGAGCATGACACCTGCTTGGGATTCTCTCTCCCTCTCTCTCTCTCTCTGTTTGCCCCTTCCCCCACTCTCTCTCTAAAATAACCAAATAAAAAGAAAGAAACAAACACCCTCAACAACTTAAAGCTGGGGCGGGGGCTGCAAACCCAGAGCCACTCTTTGCCCCACGCGGACCGGCACTTTTTCCCGCCACCGCAGGCCTGAGATAACTGCAGGGCCCTCCGCAGCCCTCGAAAATTTACCACCTCACACAGGACAGATACAGGGCCCAACAGACGCCTCCCTTTTCGGAAAGCTGAAGACCAAGGGCGACTTTTCACACCTCTGCCGGGAAGGCGTACTCAGGCTAGTCCACCCATCTTCGAAACGCCACGAGCGTCCGGAACACCAGCCCCCTTCGGCGCAGGGCACTGGTTCCCGCCGGCCTCCGTCTGCCCTTTCCCCTCCCCCTCCGCGCCGCCCCCTCCGCCCCAGTCTCCGCATGCGCGACCGAGCCCCGGGGGGCGGTGCTGCTTCATCCGGGTACCCGGCGGCGGGTGGCTGTTTTGTTTTCTTGGCTGCAAACTAGGGGAAAGTGAGGCGGCCGCGCGCGGCGTGACACCTGGCTCGGGACTCACTGCACTGGCGGGGCTGGCCGTAAGTGCCGGGCGGGAGTGGGGGAGGGGGTCGCCGCCACAGGCCGGAGAGGGCTCGGGCCCGGGGCCGTCTGCCCGGCCGGTGCCGACCGAGTCATCGCCTCCACCCTCTGGGAGGCTGCGGGCTCGGGTTGTGCCTCCCTGGACCCTTCCCGGACGCTTCCTCCGTCCGGCTGCCGGACCGCGCCCCTCCCCGGGACGTCGCGGGGTCCCTGCGGCGTCTCCGTGGTCCCCTCCTTTAGGGTTGGAGAAACAGCCCCCGAAAGGGAGTGTCACCGGCGGGTTCACGCGGCAGGGGGTGGCCGAGCTAGAACGAGTTCCCACATCCTTCCAGCCCGTGTCCGCTGCGGACCGAGAATCCCGAGCCTGGGGGCGGGGTTTGTGCGGCAGTGTGATGGTAATAAACTTGAGAAAAGTGGACTCGGACGGGCTCGGGGCGGGGACATTGAGACGAACCGAAACTAACACAAACTGGATTGCTCTTCCTCCCAGGGAAAAACAAAGGTGAATGGTCAAAACTGGGCTTGTCTTAAAAACATATTAGTATTGGTTACAATCTCAGTTTTTAATATTTAATGCTTAAAAGGGATGTTACGATTGGACTCATGGCTCTTTTTTAGAATGTCATGTTTTTGGACAATCAGGATTGCTGGCTACAAGAGTAGTTGAACAGACGGGTTCAGAGTCGCTGTAGGAGTTTGGGTGTGTCTTGATAATTAGCAAGTTATACGTAATTCAGGCTTTTTCATGCTCTGAAATAGAGATAATCCGGATGGGTTTTAGGCCAGGTCTGCCTAGGTCTGCTCGCAGGAATGGTTTTATGTAATTTGTTAGGTCGGGATTCATCACAGCGGATGTTTTCGTGTCTGAATTAGTATTAACTTCAATTTTGTGCTTTCTTTTGGCTGGAAAACATCTGTTAGAATCAGAAACAGATATTAACATGAAATTGGTGTTCTTTACTGGAAGTGACACTAAAACAAAAGGTTGGAGAAGGAAAAAATAATGAAGTGAAAGGACGGGATGTGAGTAGAAGACCTGTAGGGCAGTGTTTAACTTCTTAATCTGAGTAGAAACACATGTCCTATGATAAAATGTGAAAATTTTACAAGTATTTTTGAAATAATAATTTACAAGTATTATTTGAAATAATACAAGTATTTTTTCATCTAACTGCATGCTTTACCTCAGCCAAAGTCTATCATTGTCTCTCCATTATGTTAGTGCCCCTGGATTGTAAATGTTAAAATCACATAATAACTTAGTTTGGAATTAAAATTAATCATCGTTATAAAATTTTTCAATATTTGGATACCCACCTTTGTTCCTAGTTCTTAAATATACCAAAACCATCTTTTAAATTAAAAAAAATAATAAGCTAAATGAATCTAAATTTTGTTTTCCAAAGTTTTGATGTGGAAATTCATCAAAAATTAAATATTCTGAAGAAGCATATGTAGCCAAAATAAAGTCTTTCACTTTGATTCAGTTATCCCTGAACCGTTAATTATCTTCTAGGAACAGAAGTCATGTTTGAAGCAAGTAAATAGAAGTACTTTATTTAATTGATTTTTCTGTTTGTTTTTTTAAGTGACTTGAAAAAAATGTCTGGATTTCTAGAAGGCTTGAGATGCTCAGAATGCATTGACTGGGGGGAAAAGCGCAATACTATTGCTTCCATTGCTGCTGGTGTTCTAGTAAGTGTCATTGGTAATTTGGCCATTCGTTATTTTGTTTGTTTTTGTGTGTTTTGAATTCTGTAGGAGGTTTTTAAATATGTACTATTGATTTTATCTTTGACCACTAAATTTGTTTTAACAAATGTTGATGTTTTGTTTATGCGGGGGTTGAGTTATTCCATTTTAAGAGTTGACCTTATGGTTTGATATTGATTAGTAGAATGGTTGGTTTTCTTTAAATGCATGGTATATAAGACAGTAATGGTTTCTACATTTATTCATTATACGAGTAATGCCTCCTTTTTGTCAGTACATTAAGTAACCAGAAAGTGTTTAAGAAAGAAACAGGTCAAAACCAGTGGAGAGAGATGGTTGCACTTTTTCATAATCCAGAGTTAACTTTCTTCTCAATCTCATTGAAAAACAAAAACCAAACAGGAAACTCATTAAAGTGTATTGCCGAGAAGTAATCTATAGGGTAAAATTTTTATTTACATTGCAAATCCCTCAAGGCATCTGATATTTGTGTTTTATGCTCTTATGTGGTCATGTGCTCTAAATAATGGATTTTAAATAAACAAACAAAAATCTAAGTTTAGGGACTCCTGGCTGGCTCAGTCAGTGGAGCATGTGACTGTTGGTCTCAGGGTTTAAGTTCAGGCCCCACACTGGGTGTTAAGATTACTTAAAAATAAATCTTGAAAAAAGAAAATCCGAGTTCAAATATCTCCTCTTTGCCTAGTCTCTGACATTTATAATTTATGAAAAATGATTACCCTATATTTTTCCAAAGTAACAGTAAAGTATAAAACTACTGTAGAGGGGCACCTGGCTGGCTTAGTCCGTAGAGCATGGGATTCTTGATCTCGGGGTTGTGAGTTCAAGCCCCACATTGGGCATAGAGATTACTTAAAAATAAAATCTTAAAAAAAAAAAAACAAAAAAACTGTAGAAATTCTGCTCTTACAAACATCCAAAAAAAAAAAAAAAAACTTTACATTTTAGTTTATGAAGAAAATATCTTGAATAAAAGCATTGAGATGAGGATAAAAAAATGAGAGGTACTCGGGCTAGCCGGTAAAAATGTCATTAATAGAGTATGGAGCTGTCTGTAACCTGATAAAAATAATTTGATCAGCCTAAATTAGTTATTTTTAAAGACTTGCCAGAAGATGGCAGTTCCCAGAGCTAACTGGGTCATGATTGGGAATGGGGGTAGGGTACGGTGTTATTTTCAAAACCTTCTCAGTTACTTACCAGAATTTGGTTAATATTTTACTCTTAAGTTTGTGGTTAGCTAATATTTGTGTAGTTTTTCCTTATGTATTGGCCCTTGATAATATCCAGAACCAAATTCAATTAAGATAAATGATAACTTCGTGTTTAAATTGAATTTAACCTCACACGTAAAAGCATCCATACACCACACTATAATTTATCAAAAGGAAAAGCGAACTGCTGGCCCTTACCTATCTCACGACACCAAGAGGACAGCTCAAATGCTGCCAACAATCACTATTCCCCATATTGTTTTGAATAATTTTTTTTTGTCTTCAGTGATAACATCTTTCTGGAAGCTTATAACATCAGCAACAAGCTACTCCTTCTGTCGATTGGCATGTGAATCACTTTTTTCCTTTCTCCCGCCATGAGATTATTACAACTTATTTCCAGTTCACACAATAAGATGACAGACTTTATTACAACAATATAAAATAATGACCAAAGTGGGCTTAGAAAAGAAGTTCGTGTTACATGGTAATTGCTGGCCAACTTAAGGGTATCAAATATTTCCTCAGGGGTTAAGCCACGTGCACATTATATGCGAGAAACTGCTGGAACATTTAAGAAAATCTTGAAATTCATCCGAAGGGGTCTCTTAGATACTTTGCTTTCTTTTTAGCTAGTAAGATAGGAAGTTACTGTAATTTCTCACTAGTGTCACATTTTTTGTGTGTGTCTGCTTTAGTTTTTTACAGGCTGGTGGATTATCATAGATGCAGCTGTCATTTACCCCACCATGGAAGAATTCAACCACTCGTACCACGCCTGTGGTGTCATAGCAACCATAGCCTTCCTCATGTAAGTGTCACTGTCCACACTACTTACGTAGATCGCCACAAAATAAAAATGTCTTACATGTAGTCGAGTAGAGTTCATATTTTTAAATGTCATCAACGTATTGGACATGGATTAAAAGTCAACTCGCAGAGGAGGACTTACAAAGAAAAGCAACCATTCTCTTTCCTCTTCTCCCTTCCACCTCTCCTCTTCTACTCCCACCCCCAGCTTCTCTCCTCTCTCCTCTTCCTTCTATACTGCTGATGTTTGTGACTTTACGTTTAGGTCAGAAACTGTGTCCTTTGTCTAAGCATTTGTTTATTCACTCAGCCAACAAATATTCTTTAAGCTTTTACGTTCCAGCCTCTGCTCTAGGTATAGGAAATACAGCAGTGAATAAAACAGGAGGAAATCCATGCACTTATGGAATTTATACTCAAATGAGCGAAGCAGAGACTAACCAAGGAGAAATAAATTGTATATATAGCCTGTGAGATACCAGGAAGTGCTACAGAGAAGGCAGATAGATGTCAGCAAGGGTACAGAAATTTTCAGTAGAGTCAAGGAAGGCCTTATGAAGAAGGTGCTTTCATAGGAAAGACTTGAAGAAATGAAGGAGGTGATTGTGGGGCTATATGAGAGAGAATCATTCCAGTCCTATGGAATAGCAAGGACAGAGGCTCCATGGCAAGGAGACCAGGATGGCTGGAGTAAAGGGTCAAGGTCATAAAAGCCAGAGAAAACTGAGGAGACTAAAGAGGCATGAGAACAAGATGTGTTTCATGATTCTGCTCTTTTGCTGTTAAGAGCATTATTGGGCCAACTGGGGAACTTGAATGACGTCTGAAGAGGAGATGGTGGTCATGCATCATTGTTAGTATCCCAGTTTCGAGGCTTGTATTGTTCTCTGAAACTGTCTTGTTTGTAGGAAACACATGCACATTTCTAGGGTGATGGAGCATCAGGTTGGCAACTTTCAAAATTTACTTGAACTGTACTTGACATCTTTTGTGTAAGTTTGAGATTATATGTGAAATTAGTAATGCCAGAGCGCAAATGGAGATTGTTCATTTCAGAATGTGCCTGATAGTGGAGACTGACATGGCAGGGGCGTGACTGTTTGACAGAGGGCTAGAAAGTTTATTGAGATGGCTCAGCAAGGAGAAAAACAAGAGCAAAGTACCACTAACCCAAGAACATCTGCATTTTTAAAAAACACTAAGCTTGTTTGGGGCGCCTGGGTGTCTCAGTAGGTTAAGCGTCCAACTTTGGCTCAGGTCACGATCTCATGGTTGGTAGGTTCGAGCCCCCCGTTGGGCTCTGTGCTGACAGCTCAAAGCCTGGAGCCTGCTTCAGATTCTCCCTCTCTTTTTCTGTCCCTCACCTGCTTGTGCGCTATCTCTCTCTCTCTCTCTTTTCCTCTCTAAAAAATAAGTAAAACATTTTTAAAAATTTTTATTAAAAAAATCCTATGCTTGTTTTAAAATGTATTTATTTTGTGTACCAGATAATGTGGTTGATAATAGAGATCACTGAACATAATTATGAGTATTTTGATCATTCTAAAACTTAGATTTGAAAGAATAATTATGACTTCATATTATTATTTAAAAAATTAGGGTGCACATAGTCAACACATTTATTGGGCACCTGCTATGTGCCAAGCCCTGTGCCAGGCACTGAGAATAAAAATGGGAAACAAGGTAGACACAGTCCTTGCCCTCATGAAGCTTACATTCTAGTGGTAGACACACACATACACACACATACACACACGCACGCACGAGTGGAGAGATATATAGATATACACACAGATAATAGTGTGTATAAAATTTTATAACTTCTTAACTTGCTATATTGTTAACATTGTCCTGTGATGTTTAAATTTTTGAACAACTACTTCTAAAGAAAGCCAGGTTATCTCGATTTAGAGTGGTTCTCTGTGAAAGTTAACGAAAGATTTCCTGTTTGGACCGTGTATCAGGGGCTAAAAAAAACCCCAACATTTTACAACTTGAATCCCTTTGATAATGTCTTCCGAGCAAAAAGCTGTTGTTTTGCTTGAAGTAGAATTATTTCTCCAAACATTGGACCTTAGTACAGAATTATCACCAAAAAAACCCCTCATTCCTAAGCCAATTTTAAGTACTTTGGGGTTGTCTAGGGACCATGCCCTCTCTGTTTTGTCAGCATGCATGTTACAGGTGGCGTTTGCACAAATGGAAAGCTAGATAGAACCAAAGCTAAAGATGGTTCCATGTTAGCAAGATCGTTTTGAGGATTTCACTCTCAAACTTTAACAAATGAGACATAATTTTGAAAATGTCGCTCTCAAATGTTAGTAAGCGTCAGAATCACCTGAAGGACTTGTGAAAACTCAAATTGCTGGGCCCCTTGCCCAGAGTTTCTGCCTCAGTAAGTCTAGGGTGGGGCTGGGGAATTTTCTCTGTAATCAGTTCCCGGGTGATGTTAATTCTGCTGGTCTGGCGGCTGTCACCACTGCTTAGACGGTATCTGCTTCAAGGGACTTGCTTATGTTTACATGAGCCCATTGCTCAAGACTCATGAGGCCTCACCTTGCATTTGAGGCACTCTAGCTTATCGGCTCTGGTGATTTGATGTCGTGGGTAGTTTCCTCTTGGAGTCAAAGACCGTGATATCTTGGCTTTATTTTATTCACACAGGATTAATGCAGTATCAAATGGACAAGTCCGAGGTGATAGTTACAGTGAAGGTTGCCTGGGTCAAACAGGTAAATAGGTGTAAACGACATCTTACTGTATACATCCTTAAAAGTGAGAATTCTACCTGGAAGGACCACTCGTCTAACCCCTTCACCTCAGAAATAGGATGGAGGCCTGTCTAGAACAGAGGCTATAGGTTTCAAGGCATAAGGTACAAGTCACATTTAATCGAAGTCGGCTGTATAGTATAGTGTGCACAGTCTTGAGTATATAACCCCATGCAATAATACGTACCATGGACGGTAAAAGACAATAGCTAATAAAAGAATCCATGTGCAAGATAGAACTTCTGGTACTTTAAGCTATACCATATAAATTATTTTCTTCTCTTTTTTCCCAGCCTCACTTGATTGGATTGGCATTTTTGAAATAGTTTAGAATCATAGTATTTGGGGTGTGTTTCGAAATACACAACATAAAATGTACCATCTTGACCATTTTTAAGTGTACAGTTCAGTAGTCGTGAACGCATTCACATCATTGTGTAACCAACGTCCAGAACTCTTTGCATCTTGCAGAACGGAGTAGAGTAATAGAATTTTGGTGCTTAGGTTCACCCACTCCCTTCCCTCCCCACTGAGACTCCTGGGCCGCGCACCCAAGGGAGGCCAAATTCAGCATGTGTGTGGGTCGGCTTCCTCGAGAGTCCAGTATACGCAAAGACATGGGGGGCACATTTAGTAAGCACTTTAAATGGTAAACAAAATATTACATCCATACAAAAAGGAAACCTACAAATAAATACATTTAGGCAAAATTCAGGTGACTTTTTTTCTTTTTCTTTTTTTAATGAAACAGGAGAAGCTGCAGGAGTCAGCTCCGATCTACACTCTCAGACTCTCTGGTTCACTGTCTCTGCAGATGAACTTAAGTAACAGAGATACAGGAGCCCTGACCTGCCATAACCGTGAACTGTAAACGAACAGACAGATGTTAGCGGCCAGCACTGATACTGCTAAGCCAGTGATAGCTAGCGCCAGGACTAGAATGTGGCCCTCGCATCTCTGACTAACGTTGGTTAGCTAGCACAGCTCGGGGGGCCAGGGTCCGTTGTATTTAATACCATATCTAAAACTGTCAGCTTATTATTTTCATAATTCTCTTATGTTTTGGAGATGAAATCAGAAAGTAAATACAGCATTCTATTTGCTTTGCTGTATGGAAGAGGGCAGTGTTTTTATTAAAATGTATTCGTGCCAATTAAAGTCATGTCAGTTCATCTAAGGGCTGTTTATTTTATAGCAAATCTTCATAAATATTATATAAATGTGATTTAAACCTTGTTTGTCCTCCTTTATTAACATAATTTTAATGTAGCTTTCCTAAGCACCAGTCACAGTAAGTTTGAATTTATTTTGCTGCCTGACTTACCTATTCATCTATCACTGAATATGAATTTTTTGCTCAGTATACACATGTTATTGCCTCAAAGTTCTCTTGGAGGAGTCTAAATTTTGGAGTACAATTTCTAAAAATATATGGAGAATGAGCCTGTAAATATGAAACATATTTTGTGAGATTTTTATAGGATGGTTGAGGAGTTTTTCTCAGTATTCATATTTAAGGAGATTAATTATAGGCACTTAGAATACAGACCAGCCAAAAGGAAGAAGGCCAACGTCTGCACTGATGCAAGATACTCAGCACATCTTTCATTCTTATTTTAGATTTTAAATGGCAATGATACATTTTTTCTGTTTTGGTTTTTGCTTTCCTTTTGAAAAGTTGATTGAACTGACTGCTGCCACATGAGAAACAATTCTGGTAAAATGTTATTTCTTTTAAGGTGCTCGCATCTGGCTGTTCATTGGTTTCATGCTGGCCTTTGGATCTCTGATTGCATCTATGTGGATTCTCTTTGGAGGTTATGTTGCTAAAGGTAAGAGAAAATAGTTTACATTTTACTTCAGTGGATTACTGAAGTTGTGCATTAAAGTTGGTTATTTTATTTGTTTATTTTGAGAGAGAGTGAGCGTGCACGGGGGAGGGGCAGAGAGCAAGGGAGAGAGAATCCCAAGCAGGCTCTGTGTTGTCAGCTTGGAGCCGGACCCAGGGCTCAGTCTCACAGGCCATGAGATGTAAGATCATGACCTGAGTCGAAACCAAGAGTTGGACGCTTAACCGACTGAGCCACCTAGGCGCCTCAAAAGTTGGTTTTTTTATTTTTATTTATTTATTTTTTGTAAGTTTATTTATTCCGAGAGAGAGAGAGAGAGAGACAGAGAGACACAGAACAAGCTGGGGAGGGGCAGAGAGAGAGAAATACAGAGGATCCAAAGCGGGCTCTGTCCTGACAACAGAGAGCCCAATGTGGGGCTCGAACTCATGAACCAGAAGATCATGACCTGGCCGAAGTTGGAGGCTTAACCGACTGAGCCACCCAGGCACTCCAGGTTATTTTAGAATAAAGCTTTATTTTTTTTTTATCTAGATGGGTCAGCTACTAGCATTTATGCCTGGGAACTCCCTTCACCCTACCAGTATTTTGTTCGTTTGGTATGTTTTTGGTATTCCTTTCTTCTGTTTTTTTTTTTTTTCCTTCGAATAGAGCCTAGAAGTAATGGGACACAGCTCCAAACCTTGCTTCTCGTTGGCTTCCAAAAACCTCAAAAGCAGAATATATATGTTCTCAAGCTATTTGGCAAGTTTTGACTTGATGAATGATACCTATGCAAAGCTCTAACATCCTATAATTAAAATTTATTGAGGTTAGCCTCCCTGGTACTATGACATCATCTCCTTCTAGATAGAAAGTAAACGAGCACTTAATGTGCAAGTATCAGGCCACTTTAAAGCAAGGCCTACAGGAAAAGGCCTGCTCTTAGATCCCTGGTTGAAATTTCACCTTGAGGGACCCCGGAAAAATACGAAAATCCCTTAATGTTCCAGGTAAAATTGACTATGCTTCTCACAGTAAAAATATGGTATTAATGATTTGCAAAAACTGGACCAGCAGAGATCTAAACTAGCCCATATTTTAACCCTTTATTTCTTTGAACCAAATGTAATTCTTGGATGAAAATCGTGGGTTTCCTGAATTTTTAGGAAGATCTTTTAAGTCTTATAGACAGGAATGATAGTCTTTTTTAAATATGTATGTTTTTTGTTGGTCATGTAAGTTATTACTCAAACCATGTTACCAAAAATGTAGAAAAGAAAAAAAACAAGTATAGCAGACTATAATAACGTACTGCTCTGAAATGTTTTGGTGTATTTCCTTTGGTCTCTTCTTTTGTGTTTTTGTGTAGTTATAATCATACTATAAATAACGTTTCGAACACAGGTTTCTGCATTTTACGTGATAACTTAAGTAGTTCTCTTGCTGCTACAAAATCTTTTATCACCATATTTTAAAAACAAAAATGTTACTTTTTTATCTGAATTCCATAATACTTGTTTATTGTAGAATACTGAAAACATAAAAGAGCTCAAAGAAGTAAATAATATTATTTGTAATTCTTCTTTCCTGGATATAGCTGTTATTAATACAGAGCCCCTTTTTGTAGGAAAGTGTTTATCTCCTAGAGTTTTTAGTGATTTTTTTTTCCTAAAGGCTTCTGGAGTCAAGTTATGCTTTGAGAATTATTATCAGGAGATGTGTAATTTTATAAGTTGCCTTTCTGTAGGATCTTTATGAGCCATTGTTACCACTAATATGGAATATTTAATGTGGCCTTGTAGTAGTGAAGGCCTATGCAAACCAGCTGTTACGGTAATCAGATTAAGTTAAAACTATTCTGAGAAAAAGTTGATAATTTATCTATTCATCACACCTTGGCTCCAGTAGTAGAAACTTAGGAGAATTTCAGCTTCAGTCTGGGATAAATTGGAACAAATGTTCCCCTGGCAGTCACTAGTGGCTACTCTGTCCCTCCAAATGTTTAGGCCAAAAACTGGGTGATTAAGGCCTGTCAAAGATGATACCTCTTGTTCTCTCTCACCCCACATCAGTCCATCAGCAAATCCTATTGATTCTGCTGTTAAAATATATCCTGAATCCCACCACTTTATTTTTATGGATTTTATTTTTAAGTAATCTCTACACCCAGTGTAGGGCTTGAACCCACCACCCCGAGAAGAAGAGTTGCACGCTCTACTGACTGAGCCGGCCAGGCGCCCCCTGAATCCCACCACTTTTTGCCATCTCCATTACTGCCACCCTCATTCAATCCCTTGTAGTCTCTTGTCCGACTTCCTGAAATAGCTTCCGCTTTGGTCTCTGTTTCTCCCCTTACCCTTTTACTCTCCCATCCCCTCAGCACAGCAGCCAGAGGAATCCTCTTAAAATATGTCAGCTCATGTTACTTTTCTGCTCAGACCCTCCATTGGCTTCTCATCTCCCTCAGAATGAAAACCAGAGCCCTCACCATGACTGCAGAGCCCTATAGGATCTTCACACACACACACGCACACGCACGCACACCCAGTTCGCCCCTCGTACTTTTCTGATCTGTCTCCTGCTTTTCTCTCTTTTGCACACATGACCATTCCTCTCATGTGCCCGTATGTTCCCACCTCCAGGTGTTTGTGCCCTCTATTCTGCTGCTTCTGCATGGTCCCTACCCTCACATCCCCCCTGACCTTATGCCAGTGTCACCTTCTTGTGAGCTCTTCCTGGCCACCTGTATAAAATACCATCATTCAAGGGGCAGCTGGGGGCACCTGGGTGGCTCAGTTGGTTAAGTGTCCAACTCTTGATTTCAGCTCTACTCCTGATCTCACAGTTTGTGGGATCAAGCCCCACATCGGGCTCTGTGTGGACAGCAGGGAGCCTGCTTGGGATTCTCTCTCTCCCTCTCACTCTGCCCCTCCCCCACTCATGTGCTCTCTCCCTCTCAAAATAAAAAAAATAAACATTTTTTTTAAATGTCATCATTCACTACACTTCTCTTACCTTTTCGCACTTCATTTGTTTCTCCTTATTTTCTACATTGTTTAGCTTCATGAAGATGAAAAATATTTTGCCTATTTTATTTACTGCCACATTCTCAGCACATAACGGTGCTGAACATAATATGCATTTGCTAAATATTTGTTAATTGAAGGAATCACTTACTAAACCAGTGCTAGACTCTGTCACACGTATTACATCATTTAATAAATATTCAAACCAACCATGGTTACTAGAAAATTTAATTATGTAAGGCAGGAAAACCGCTGTTCACCAGTATATCAGAAACTAAATGTTTGCAACTATTTTTACAGAAAAAGCCATCGTATATCCTGGAATTGCTGTATTTTTCCAAAATGCCTTCATCTTTTTTGGGTAAGTTTCTTTTGCATTCTTCATCCTATTTCCTTAATTCTTTTTTTATAATTGTTTCTTTTAAGTCACTTACTATATTTAGTTGCTTAAATTTACCCTGTCCAGTGCCCCTCCCCCATGCTATGTCATAACATGTAAAGAATGAGGCTGAGAAAGATATTTTAATACGTGAGTTGGTTCGTTGCCAACCTTGGGAACATACACTGGTTTTTTAAACTGCAACCATGTCCCCTTTAATGAAGAACTATGATTTGTGTAGATTTAGTTACATAACACTGACTATGTTCATTTTATTTTATTCTTTATTATTTGCCTATGTTTCTTTTCTTTAAAAAGAGTGTTTACATTCTTTTTTTTCCAATAAAAAAAATACATATCTATAATAGAATTTAGAATAAAATTTAGAATAGAATTTAGAATAGAATTTAGTGATTCATCACTTCCATATAACACCCAGTGCTCATCCTGACAGGTGCCCTCCTTAATAACCCATCACCCATTTAGCCCATCCCCCCACCCAACACCCCTCCAGCAACCCTCAGTTTGTTCTCTGTATTTAAGAGTCTCTTATGGTTTGTCTCCCTCTCTGTTCTTAACATTGTTTTTGCTTCCCTTACCTTATGTTTATCTGTTTTGTATCTTAAAGTCCTCATGTGAGTGAAGTCATGATATTTGTCTTTCTCTGACTCATTTCGCTTAGCATAAAACCCTCCAGTTCCATCCGCGTAGCTGCCAATGGCAAAATTTCATTCTTTTTGATTGCCGAGTAATACTCCATTGTATCTGTATATATACCACATCTTCTTTATCCATTCATCAGGACAATGTTCATGTTAAATCTGTATCTCTAACAGTTGCTTTCAGTGAAAGCCTGCTTAAAACCCTTTCTCCTTACAATTTTGTTTCTGAGTGCATTTTATAGTTCTTTCTATCCTTGGTGTTACTAGAACTTATGCATGAGATTTGAGGTGTGGAGAAGTCCTAACATTCTTTATCCTTCTGATGCAATGACAAATTAAAAGATTAAAAAATCCCCTAAAAAGGGACACCTGGGTGGCTCAGTCGGTTGAGTGACTGACTTCGGCTCAGGTCATGATCTCACAGCTCGTGAGCTCGAGCCCTGTGTCGGGTTCTGTGCTGACCGCTCAGAGTCTGGAGCCTGCTTCGGATTCTGTGTCTCCCTCTCTCTCTGCCCCTAACCCACTCGCATTCTGTCTCTGTCTCTCTCAAAAATAAATAAACATTTAAAAAAATTTTTAAAAATCCCCTAAAAACCTTAATATGTTTATCAATAATCTTCTTCAGTGTTCACTCTTTAGGGAAACTAAGGGTCTGCCCTTTTCCCTGCCCTTAGCCTCCCCAACCCCAGCCCCACCACAGCTTCTCTTTATCTTCTGCATCAGGGATTCTTAACCATCATACCATGAGTAGGGATCTGAAGATGGGGAACCACCAGACATTTGTATATGCAAGACACTGGTGTTTCAGCTTGTTTCTGGGAAGAGATCTATGGCTTTCACCAGATATTCAAAGAAGTCCCTAATCCAAAAAAGGTTCAAACACTACTGTATGTTGTAGGACAGTCCATGGTCAGACTTTCCTTCTCTGCTCCTTCCTACCCACCCCCCCAAAAGGGGAAATCGAAGCCCCGTATCTACTTGAACCACTTGTGAAATGCTAATTGTTGCCATTCAGTAACATTCAGCAGTGATATTCAGACTTCTTCCTTCACCAGGAATTCTTGGAATTTTATAAAATCAGTTTGGAAATAAGACAAATGTGAACTTAGGGACGCCTGAATGGCTCAGTTCATTGAGAATCAGACTTCAGCTCAGGTCATGATCTCGCAGTTCATGATTGGAGTCCCTCTCTGCTGTCATCATAGAGCCCACTTCGGATCCTCTGTCCCCCTCTCCCTGTCCCTCCCCTGCTGGTTCTCCCTCCTTCCCCCCCCCTCAATAAATTAACCTTAAAAAAAAAAAAAGTGTGAACTTAGGAGTGGCAAGAGGCACAACATCTTTGGGTCATTCTTATAAAACTAGTGGAGAAAACCCAAAGAATTTAAACAACAATAACAAAAAGTTAAGCCACTGATTTTATGTGGAAAATAATAATGACCAAAGTTCATTGAGCAATTATTATGCACGAGGCACCTTTCTTTTTTTTTTTAATGTTTATTTCTGAGACAGAGACAGAGCATGAGCGGGGGAGGAAGAAAGAGAGAGAGAGACACACACAGAATCCAAAGTAGGCTCCCGGCTCTGAGCTGTCAGCACAGAGCCCGACGCGGGGCTCAAACTCCCAGACTGTGAGATCATGACCTGAGGCGAAGTTGGTCGCTCAACCGACTGAGCCACCCAGGTGCCCCATGAGGCACCTTTCTTAGTGTTTTACCTGTATGCTCTCAGCCAATCCCCGGCACAGCTCTGGAGGACACCCCGTCATCCCCATGTTATATGTGAGAACAAGCACAGAGAAGGTAGGCTCCTTGTCTGAGATCGTCCGGCTAGAACTGAGGCTGACTCGAGTTCAGGCTCCAGCTCTACTGGGATGATGACATTTGAAATCTGGGGTGAATTCAGTTGGCGTTTTCTCCTTTTGCTGTCCGCAACGGGTTGTTTAGTGTTAGTTCTGTTTCCCTCCTCCCCCGTCCTTTTTTTAGAGTGTAACACTAGACTTCAAAAACGCAGCATGAGTAAACCTCATTCCTCAACGTATGAAATAAAATTTGAGGACGTTTGTTATTTTGTAGGGTAGTGTAGCATGCTTATGAGAAAGACAGGGTTGATAGGATTTCTTGTCATTTCAAGCTGCGGTGCTGAGGCTTGGGCATCTGTAAGGAAGGACCAAGCACCCTGAGCTCGCTACTCCCGTATGTCCCCAGGGGTAGAGGTGCCCCGAGAACTAAGTACCCCACAACTTCAGCCAAAGGAAGGTAGCGTAAGGGTGCGTAAGAAAAGCTTCCTAGGGAGGGGATTTACTGAGAACCAGCCAGGGAGGGGCAAACAGCAGCCTTCTTTATCATTATTTACTCTGGCAGTGATAAAGGATGAAACAGGTTCCACGCTGAGATGCTGCTGGTGGCAGAGAAGTCACTCTGTCACAGCACGGAGGAACAGAGGATTGAGGGGGAAGATTTTCGGGAAATGTGTATCTCTTCCAATGAGAGAAGAAACACTACGTTCATACGGCAGTTTTCATATGTCACAAAACCTCGGAAACCCGTCATCGACTCGTCCCAAATTACGATAAATTCCTTTTATATGCAACAAGTTTGGTTAGTTTCTCATTTGGTCCTGTTGTCCCTATGAAGTCTGAAAAGGAATTCGGGTTTTTGAAAATACTGTAAGCAAAGTGAAATCAAATTCAGCAAATAGGCACTGCTACTAGGATAGTTGTAGCTGATTGCCTACCATTCTGATTCGTAACAGAACAATACTCAGCAACAGCTGAGAAGTTACGGTTTCAGAAATCAGACACAGATGTCAGTACCAAAGGTGACCATCTGACAGTGTAGGAGGGACTGGCTTTTGCCCAAGAAACTCTTCAGATTACAATTTACATCTGCTGGGTAGTATTCTGAAGTGTGTCGCATTCAGGCTCTCTGGAGGGTGGAGGCCTCCCTCATCCTAACCAGAAGATAGAGACCAGATCGCTTTTTGGAGCATTTAGGAAATCCTTTATAAAGAGAAATTAACATACTTGCGAGAGTGTATAGACCGTTTCCTGGTTGCATTTTTGTTTTCATCAAAAGACGCTCGAGTGTTTATTTTTCTAAGGGTAAACTGATCATTAGGATTGTAGGCTTAACCTTAAGTATACACTGGTAACTGGGAAACAGATGAGAAAACAAAATGAAAACCTCCATATGCCACTGGCGTCTGCTTCCGTCTTCAGTTTCGCCCTCACGCTGGCCCCCCACATCCAAGGCCCAGTGAACCTGCCTCTGAATTGTCTTCAACTTGTTCCCTTGTTGTCCGTTTCTCCTGTTCGGTCACCACCATCCCGTCCTGAGCAGTTCACATCCCTGCTTGGTTCCTCCCTTGAATCCAGTTTTCCTGTGTCACTTTTCCTTCTAAAAACATGGCTCCAATCCTGTCATTTCCCTTGTTAACATTTTTCAAAACTTGGAGCTGTCTCCAGAAGAACTCCACACTAGCGGCCATCCCGCAAGATTCTGTCCACAGTTGTGTCTTGTTTATCCTGTGCGGTATTTTCTGTTTTATTGAGCCGACGGTTCAGAATCAAGAGATTTTTACATCAAAATCTGAATTTTTGGCTTTTCTTCAAAAACTGGAAGATCTGACGATCCTGAGCCTCGCATGGCAACCATCAGCTGGAGGCGAATAGTTGTTCCTTTCAAGTAGGGGACGCAGCTCAGCATAACCCCATTTCAGAAATCGGCCGAGAGGGGGGTCAGTTGCCCCCTGGAGTAGAGCGCACAGGCTGGCGCTGCCCTCTTGACTCACTTAAGAGTCGGAAAGCCCCTGTGGGCAGTTTGCCACCCTGGTCAATTGGCTTACCAAATCCTGGCCACCTCCATTCCCTCTCTTTCTTACCCCTTAAGCTCTAATCTAGCTGTACTGGACTCTTCCTGTTCTGCACCTCGGACACCTTTATGTGTATCTACAGATCTAGACCTAGACAGGTATCTTCTTATGTGTGTAATTGCCCTCTTGCCCCTCTGAAGTTGAAACCTTGAAGAGAGCTGTAGATCGCTCCCCCCCCAACCCTGGATTGTACGTTCTGTGTGTGCGTGTTCCTGACGCCATGGTCTCCTGGGCTTTTCCTCCTGGGCTCTTCCCGAGGCCCCGTGGGCTTTTCTTCCTCTTTGCCTTTTGATCTACTGTTTCCTCTCCTGAAACCTCTTCCTTCATCAAACTAGCTTCTGTCCCTGCAAATCTCCCATTCAGACTCCTGCTTGCCCCTCAAAGCCCATCTCAAATATTACCTACTGCCCTTGTGACTCCTTTTCTAACACATTCAGGCTGAATAAATTCTATAGGCTTCTGTGCTCCCTCGACACGTGGTATAAATACCTCCTCCCCCTTCCTCACCTCTCTCGCCATTACCACGCTGTGTCATCAAGAACGTGAACAACTTGGGGGCAGGGACCCTGCATCTTGCTCATCTTTGTAGCCCTAGCGTCTAACACATCTACACCCAAGAAAGCTTTGTGGATTGAATATGATAGTATGGTTACCTACTAAACTCTGGTTAACTTTTTAAGGGTGACCTACGTCTTCAGCCCCTGGAAGCTAAGGCAGTGGTGGAGTTGGTGGGTAACCGCACATGATCAGCGTCTATTCTGATACGTTCCATGGCTTTTTTCATACGACTCGGCAGTTCTTTGTTGCCAGTTTCCCACCATTTTCCAAATCTCACATACTCATTTTAGCCCCAAACTCAACTAGGTGTGATGTTTCTGATTTCATTTGCAGGGGACTGGTTTTTAAGTTTGGCCGCACTGAAGACTTATGGCAGTGAAAACCTCCGATTTACTTCTGCGCAGCAGCCCTGCATGGGTTTTTTACTTCTCACTCCCAGTTTTTTGTAATGCCATTTTCTAAGCTCATTTTTGAGTGTGGTCTCAGCTTCGATTTGTGTAATACTAAAATCACGAGAACTTCCTGTGTAAGCAACAAAAATCGATTGTGGTAAGCATCGGATTTACTTATAAAATGTCGAAAATATGCCACATGAGTAACTTTAATTAAGTCTTATCATGGTATAACTTGTAAAAATCAATTACGGAAGAAATTACGGATACATCTCGTATGAGCATTTGTCATATCTAAGGTCCAAAACTGTGATTCAAGTGCTCTGAAGATTTAATGTGTCTGTGTAAATGTGGCTTCTTCTGTGTCAGATGTTAAATAAGATATAAACATTTTCATGTTTTTAAATCTACACGGTGGCCAGAATTCTTTCTTGCTATGCTTTGTGTTTGGTTTCTACAGTTTTGCCAAAAATTCTGCAAACATTTCAGCGTCAGTAGCCACTGAGGGTCTCCCAAGGGGGAGTGAACCTGTCGGAAGAGAAGCTCCTGATTTCAGCCACGAGGCTGCTCAGAAGTGTCCCTTCAGTACCACTGATGGGGGAGGCAGGGGTTGGCAGTCAGTCACTCAGCGATGACACATGGTCCTGGCGGGACGCCGACAGTTCGCATTTGAAGGAAATTGAAGGAAAGAGGAAGAGGATAGAGACTTGACACTAGGCTTTACTCTGGTGACAGGATTTTATGTTGTTGGTTTGACAGTCATTTGGATTCCAAGTTTCATCGTATCTCTGTACTGAACCACCAACCTCAAGATAGACCCAGCAAGGTCAATTATGATTACAAACATTAACTACCGCGAATTCTCGTAGTCTGTTTCTCTTTGGAACCCTATTATCTGTCAGGCTCTTCCTGAATCTTGGCAAAATGGGAATCTTTTTTTAAAGATTTACTATGGGATACATCTAAAGATAACTATGGGATCCGTGCTCTTCAGAACTACAGCTCGAAATGTTTTCTTTCATAAAACTTGCTACAGTTAGTCCTTCGTGAAACACAAAATACCTCTTAGATGATTTAAATTTGTGGTACTCTTCTCCCTACCAGCCACGTGGTCTTCTAGCACATATGGTCTGGAATATTGCCTGGGCATCCACACACACTCAAAGAAATGGCCGTGTTGTTGCCATCCCACAGCCAATCATTCACGGTGGGTTTTTAGAGAACTGGAGGGCACCTTAGAGGTTGAAGGTCCACCTTCTCTTTTTACAGATGGAGGAGCCAGACGGTGGAAACTTAAATTTCTCAAGGTCGTACATAGAACTGGTTTTGAAATCTTGAGTCGGTGTACCTCCACAATGGACCACAACATCTTCCCCTGTGCTCGGGGAATAAGAACTACTTTGTGAAACTGCTGGACTAGAAACACAGTGTCCACATTATAGGGCTAAATATAAGTGAATTCTTAATTTTTCCCTGTTTTATATCATCTGCTCTGCCGATGTAGACAAGAGTTCACTGGGTAGCACAACACACTTCGTGGAGCATGAGAAAGAATCTTAAGAATTGTCAATAAAATTGAACCCAATACTGGGACGCCTGGTTGCTTCAGTCAGTTGAGCGTCCGACTCTTGATTTTTGACTTGGGTCATGAGCTCATAGCTCATGAGATAAAGCCCTGTGTCAGGCTCTATGCTGACAGCGCAGAGCCTGCTTGCTTGGGATTCTCTTTCCCTCTCCCTCTGCCCCTCCCCAGCTCACACATGTGCACACGCTCTCTTTTTCAAAATAAATAAACATTAAAAAATTCAACCAATGAAATAAAGTTAAATGTGTATGTTTAAAACAAGAAGTTGAACCAATATCTTAATTATGTGTCTGCACCCAAGAAAATATTGATAGCATCATCTTTAAGGAAACCAAACATTTAGGGGCGCCTGGGTGGCTCAGTCGGTTGGGCGTCCGACTTCAGCTCAGGTCGTGATCTTGTGGTCCATGAGTTCGAGCCCCGCGTCGGGCTCTGTGCGGACAGCTCGGAGCCTGGAGCCTGCTTCCGATTCTGTGTCTCCCTCTCTCTGGCCCTCCCCCCACTCTCACTCTCTCTCTCAAAAATAAATAAACGTTAAATTAAAAAAAAAAAGGAAACCAAACATTTATTTTAAGCTATTATGAAATGACCATTTAAACAAATGTTTAATCTTTTTTTAAATATCGCATTTATCTCTGACCTTGTCTCATTGTATGTAATTAGGGAGACTTCACTGTAAAGAGTGTCTGTTGTACACACAAAAAGGGTGAATAACAATGAAAGGAGGTGGTCTCGATTTCAGACAGGACTTCTGCTTCTTGGATGCTTTTGCTTAAAATCCAACAGCCAAATGAGGAAACTGTAAAAGCAAAGCAAACAGATGAGCCCTTAGACTTTTGAAATGTGGACACATATTGAGTCTGGTCTTTGGAAACTTCTATTTGGACCAAAATGCTGTCTCATCACAAAGATCTTAGAAGGTCTTTCATAAAATCTGAATTGGAAGAGCTCTTCGACAGACCTTCATTCTCAGAGCTCTTTGCACAAGTCGTGGATACACGGTGATCGGCTTTTGTTTGAATGTCTCCAGTGACGGAGGACACACTACCGTACAAAGCAATTCATTCCGTTTTGCAGACAAGTTCAACTTGTTCGGCATTTACACAGCATTGCCCACTGGGCCTACTTAAATTCTTTGGAGAAGCATAGAAAAACATCGTTTTCTTTTTCTCCATGACATGACAGTCTTTGAAGTATTTGAAGATTGTCTTTAGGTCCCCTTTGGGTGTTCTCTTCTGCAAGCTGAAAATACCAAGTTGTTTGGTTGTGCCGTGTCACACCCACCAGACATCACTGCGTGTTGAGTAACCTGGATCACAGAATTCTAGAACTGGAAATCCGAGGAGCTAACATTTATGGGGCGTTTTTTTTATGGATCCGTGTGCCGTCGTTTCCCACACGGTATCTCCTTTAAATCCTACAACAATCTAGTGAGATACTGCTATCACTCTCTCCATTTCAGAGATGGGGGCACTGAAGCTCGGAGAGACCCCAGGACAAGAGGTGGTGGAACCCAGATCTGCCTCCAGAATGTGGAATTTGAGCCCATTTTACAAACGAAGAAACCGCCCCAGAAAAGGAAAGTGACTTGCCTGAAGGCACTAGCCTGCCACTGAGGGAGCTAGGACTTGAATTCAGATCCACGTTCCAGAACAATGCTCTTTTTCAGGGGCCTCTCCAGGAGAGAAGTCAGTTGGCAGGCTCCTAATCTGTTTTCCTACTTTGCTCTAAAAACCGCCTCTCCTCATTTTTGTTGAACAAGCATTTGTTGGATCCTTACTGTGTGTCTAGAACATTTATTTTAATCGGAAGCTGGGGTGATACCCGTGCGACAAGGCTAGGTTTCGAGAATTTTACAAAACAGCAGGAGGAACTCGTAACACATTCTGAGGTATTTTCATGCTAAATCAGTGGTGGTGTTTGTATTTCTTGGCAATGAAATCATGTTAAAAATAAGCTGCAAATACTTGTTCAGAAGCCAGTGGATGATCTTCGGCATACTTGCACTCGTTTCAGAATCCATTCTACAAGCTTAAACTTGACTTTACTCGACTCTCAAACATTATCTGTACCATTTCCCCACTGAAACTTCTGGGAGCTTCCAGCTGCCTGAAGGGTAAGTCAAGTGGCTCTAGCCTACCTTTCATCCTTCCCTTCACCGACTCTCTGCCGAGCCAGATGGCCTCATGCTTCTCCTGTTCCCCTTGCTTGCAATGTCTTTCACTTCCTGTCACTTACCCAAATCCAACACAACTCCAAGCTCCATTTTCCCTGACCTCCCCAGACTCAGGATCCTACCCTCCTCTCCTTCTTCCAGCAGCTACTGCCAGGATCACGAACTCCGTTCTGAACAGAGCTGTGCACCTAGAAAGATCCAGTCCCTCCAAGGGCTGAAAGCCCTAGTTTCTCTGAGATGCCCTCCTCCCCCACAGTACCCAGAACAGGGGCTTGCCTGCGGCAGACTCACAACAAAGCTATTTTCTGCAGAAAGGTTAACTGTGGGATTAATTTGAATAAGTGGATGTCAGTGAGTCCTTGTGCTTTGGAAAGCACAAAATAAAATCCATGGGTTATTGAAATTAAAAGTTGAAGGAAGGAATTTACTCTCTTAGTGAAGGCACAAGCCAATGAAATCTTGTGTTATGAACTGAATTTTTGTAAATCAGCATCTGAGTTAGGATTATTGTCATCTACAGGAAGACAGGGGATTAGTATATGCAGTTTCTTGAGACCTAGAACTGTATTTTGTTTAGATTCGTCTCCCTGGCTCTCCACCCAAGAGCTCTGTCATAGATCAGGTAATACTTTAAATGGAATTAATTAGTGAATAAATGATCAATTAGTAATAGAACCATCCGAGGATGAGATGGGGGACCTCTGGGGAATAGCGAGTACCCCAACCCCCAAACCTCCAGGCATGGTCTGGGCAACCAGCAGAGGAATGTCCCTTCCAACCCCCAGGAGTCTGGTTCCCTGAAGTGCATTAGGAGATTCAATAATGTTTAAAATCCTTTTTGGATGGTTTACAAAAAAAAAAAAAAAAAAAAAAAATCACCCCTGGATTTATCAGCTTTGGAAGTTTGAATTCTTGCCTCTTTAATGGAGGCTTTTCAAATGAAAGCTGTGTTATACCGCTGAGTAAATGGCTCTACTCAGCTGTAAGAAACTAAATCAGAATAGCGGGGCGAGAAGTGACTGTCCTCCAGCAACTGTCCACAACACACACACACACACACACACACACACACACACACACACACGTGCTGTGTCTTCGGAGCCAGACACCAGTTCAGTTCCTCCTTTTCCATTTACTTACTAGCTCTATCATTTTGGACAAGTTACTCCCCATCTTCGAGACTGGGATCCTTACTCTTGGGCACGGTTATTGCGAGGATAAAAGTCAGATAATGTTGAAAAGCATCTAGCGCAAAATCGGACACCGGAGGCTTACAATAAACGATAAGTATTAGGCTTACGCATTCCTTTGTGGTTGGTTAACCCCCCGTTTCACATTCATGTGCTGCTTTGCATTTTACAGAATGTAGTTACGGACATTATGACCTCTCGTTTGGTCTCCCAAACAACCCGGTGAGGTAGAACAAAGATTACCATCCTTATTTTACCAATAAGAGAAGTTGAGAAACTGGCCTATGTGACACCCTGCAGAACTGGTCTCCATTCATTGTTCCATCTCGCCCACTGCCGCAGTGGCCAGTGTGAGGCGGGGTTCCTCAGATTTCCTCCATTTAGTTAGCAAATGTTGATTGCAACTCAAATAATTGAGCTGGACATTTGTCCTGTTTGCGGCATATCTGGTTAATCAGCAGAATGCTTGGCGTATAGTAGTTGCTCAATAAATACTTGCCCAATGAATGGCTGGATTAAACCAGTTTTCTGAGTAACTCTTTCACTAGATCACCCTGCTGCCGCCAGAGGGGCAGGAACCCTTGCAGGGACTGGGAGAGACCAGCTGGAGGGAAAAGCTGGTACGAGATGAGACGCTTTACAAGCACCCACGTAATGGGTGACTCTCAGAATAATTACGCTGGCGAAAAGATGCCAAAGAATGTTCCGTGTGATTCGTTTTTATAAAACTGTAGAAAATGTAAACCAATCTATTGGACAGAAGGCAGTTAGGTGTTTGCCTGGGGACGGAATGGGGTGGAGTGGGGAGGGAGTAGTTTCAAAGAGGCATGAGGAAACATGGTGGTGACGGTTTTATGGGCATATAAATATGTTTAAATGTATCAAATTATATTACTTTAAATATGTGTTTGCTGTCAGTTACACCTCCATAAAGCTGTTTGAAGAGGAAGAGAAGGAAAGAGAAGCGATGAAGAAGGGAGGAAAAGGACAAGAGGCCGGTTCTCCTTTTTGCCTCTACAAATGCTAATGCCAAGGCCCATCCATAATAAGGCTGGTTCTCTGTCCCTTTCGTGATCAGTATCTTGGCATGCCAGGTGGAGAAAGGATCGGCCTGGGACTCAGGAAGCCTGGTTCCTGTCTCTGCCACTCACAATGGTATGATGTTGGGCGTTAGCCTGACCTCTGTCGGCCCCAACCTCCCATTTATAGTTTTGCAAGTTTGCCCACTCAACCTCAGCATCAAATGGAAGTTACCTAAGGTGACACATATCAGAGTTCTTAACCAACCGAGCCACCCAGGCGTCCTACACATATCAGAGTTCTTAGTGAAATGTGAGAGTGTAGGTCAAAGGAAGGATGACGGGAAATGAGCCCTGACCCTCTTTCTAGCCTAGTCATGAGAACAGATGCGACACGGAACACAGAGACCCACAGCAGCGGCTGCATTGTTTGAGCTCTCTGTTCTTTGGCTGAATGATCTCAGACTCCTATAGTATGTTTTCTTGTGTCCACTGGCTATAATTCATCAAGAGTTGTGTTCTAGATCAAGCTGTGCCACACACTCACTCGAGAACCTGAACAGCCATGGTTCCACTCAGTGTGTCTGTCAAACGAGGGGAATAGATTTGTTGGCCCCTGCAGGCCTTCTGGCCCTTGCCTTGCAGGATCCTATCACCTTCCTGTCAAACTACTTGCCCACTTTGATGACTCCAGATGGGAGAAGGGTGGCCAGCGGCCATTCTCACATCTCTGACCTTCGGTGACCTTGAGGCATCAGGGAAATGGTAACCTTTACCACCTCCCCAGCACATGTATACACACACGCACGCACATTTGGTTTTTATTTTGTTCTCCAAACACCGAGTCAACCTATAAACAGATATACCAGGTATCTTTTTGAGTTCATTCACTCAAAATCTATGACATTAGGTTAAAAATCTTACCTCCCAGAAAGCTTGGTCATCAAAATATTTAGATACATGAGGTCCTCTCCATATTTTGAGGTTTAAGACCAAACCTGTTAAAATTCAAAATTACATGTTAAACCTTTAGGGCACAGCATTTGTTATCTCAAAATTAATAAAAATATCCTATGCCAGGTATGGTTATCTCCACAAAAATCCCTTTTTCTTCTACAACCAGGAGACAGACAAATTGGAGTGCTGTCCTTCCTGGACCAGCTTAGTTAATTCTATAAACACCTTTTAAAGGAAACTGGCAAGTGCAATTATATCTCCAAAGGATTAAGATGACAGTGAGAGGTATGCAATAGCCACGGATCTGACATGCTTCCCAAGATGGAATAGAACATGGTGCCCCTACCTAAAAGTGGATCCATTTAGAACACAGGAACTACCATGGACAGCAACTCCAATTAGGTGGCCCTGTAGGTCCTGCGTCACCAGCTCCAATAAACTCTCCATGACCTCAGCTCAAGATTCCACTTGTTAGTGAGGAAAGTAGTTTATACCAACTTGCTTTTGTGCCTGCTCGTCTCTCCGCCCATCCCGCCCCTGCCCAGAGAGCTTGGCCCTGTGCCTTCCTCCAGCTGCACAAAGTTGGCCGAATTTCCCAGGATACATGAAGTGACTGCTCACCTTTTTTCTTTTTTTTTAATGTTTATTTATTTTTGAGAGACAGACAGAATATGAGCGGGGGAGGGGCAGAGAGAGAGAGGGAGACACAGAACCTGAAGCAGGCTCCAGGCTGTCAGCACAGAGCCTGACACAGGGCTCAAACTCACGAACTGTGAGATCATGACCTGAGCCGAAGTCAGATGCTTAACTGTCTGAGCCACCCAGGCGCCCCTTATCTGTGTATTTTTAATGATGATCGGCCCTCATGCATTAAATATTAAGATTAACAAGAGTAGGCATGTACTTAGTCACATTTTCCTTTTGTAGGGCACACCTTTAACTGATATTGGCATGTAGGAGGCAACCAGCACCCTTCATTTAGCTAGAATTACTCAGAAACGATCTCTAACACCTACATGAACTTTCCAGATAGCTGATGAAAATCCATTCAAAATATGCTATATTTTCGTGTCTTATGAGACAACACTAAACACATTTAGGCTTTTTTTTTTAATCGGAAATATTGCTAGGAACATCCATTTATGAAATGCACTATATAATGCAGAGAAAGTATATAGCTGTTGGGGTTGTTGGCTTCTTCTCTCAGCAGCCCAAGCTTTACATGTTCTAGTGTCTGGCTTAAAGAATTTTTCTTCTGTTAGGCTGTCTACTTTGACCTCTAACTTCTACCAGTGTGCCTTAGTTCGAGAAAACTATCCCACCTCTAACCTGCCATTTCTAATCTGCCTGAATTCAGAAACCCAATAACCATGCTTGATAGGATCGTTTCTTTTTTTTATTATTATTAAAAAAAATTTTTACTGTTTATTTATTTTTGAGAGCGAGAGAGAGAGAGTATAAGCAGGGAAGAGGCAGAGAGAGAGGGAGACACAGAATCCAAAGCAGGCTCCAGGCTCTGAGCTGTCAGCACAGAGACCAATGCGGGGCTTGAACTCATGAATGGTGAGATCATGGCCTGAGCCGAAGTTGGACACTTAACCAACTGAGCCACCCAGGTGCCCCCATAGGATTGTTTCTTAAGTAAATGTAGACAGGCCCCAAATCAGGGGCCTCTTGACAAGTAAAATGCTTGGCTTTAGGGAGTCAGGTGCTATCTTGGCTGCTTAGTGGCCTCTTTCCCTTCCATTGTTCACATTTTTCTTATTCACCAGCTTTCTTATGTTCAAAGCTGCATGAAAAGAGGGACGCTCATTGGTCTTGACTCCTAAAGGAACACTGTGTCTTTTCCTCCATTTTCTTTTTTGACTCCAGTGAAGCATTAAAAAAAGGCCCTCCCAGGGGTTTTACAAGACAGTGCACATCAGTGTCATTTTGTGAATACTAGTGACGATGGTGAATGGTGTCATAGTCTGGGTGAAGGTTGCCAGATAAAGTAATCTAGGATGCTCAGTTAATTTTGAATTTAAAAAACAGGTGCCTTGTATTTTCACTCGCTAAATCTGGTAACCCTACTCAGGATTGGACTGCCACCACAGATGGAACGCAGACTTACAGAGGGAGGCATTTTTCTCATCTGTATTTAATCTCCTCGACTCTGATGAAAGTTGAGGCCAGTTGGTATATTAAAGTGATTCTAGTCAGTCTTGCTGTCTAAAATCACCCAGGCAATTCCAAAAAGTACCTTCATATTTGTTTTGGAGCATAAAAGAAGCCCAATGATTAGCTACCACGGTCCTTTCATTTTACAGAAAAGCCTCCCAAGGCCCAGGCTCAGAGAGAGTAAACCGATATGCCCAAGGCCATACAACTCTTTTACGTCTGTTAATGCTATTTTCTCTCTTATTTGGCATTCATTCCCTGCTTAGGGAAACAATATATGAATGTCCAACCAATAAAGCTGTTTGCTTGTTGAATAAAGGTGAGCAGTTCTGGACAGAAAGCATCTTTTCACCTAGCATATAAACAAGACTGGCAAATTAGTAACTCCCTGAGGTTCTTCGCTATTCTGTCATATTGCAGGAGCAAAAGCATACTTCAATCCTCTGTTTAAAGATTTCTAATGGCTTCCCATCTCAGAATTATCTCGCTCCTTATTACCACTCTGTTCTCAACCCCTGCCACTCTCCCTTTCACTATATCCATATCAGCCACCCCGAGCATTCTTTGCTCCTGCCTCAGGGCCTTTGCACTTGCTATCCCTTTTCATGGAATGCTCTTCTGCCAAATAAACACGTGGGCGGTAGGTCTTGTTCCCTCTCTCTGTTCAGGTTTCTGCTTAAAGGTCAACTTATTAGATAGACCTTTCCTTCCCATGCTTTTTTTTTTTTTTTATGTTTATTTATTTTGAGAAAGAGAGAGAGTGCGAGCAGGAGAGGGGCAGAGAGAGAAAGGGGAAAAGAGGGAATCCCCAAGCGGGCTCCACGTTTAGCACAGAGCCTGACCCAGGGCTGGATCCTACAACCATGAAATCAGGACCTGAGCAGATATCAAGAGTCAGACACTTAACCCACTGAGCCACCCAGGGGCCTCACCCTTCCTCCCCTTCTAAAAGAGTACCCCACCCTCACACTGACTCTGTGCTCCTCTACCCTGAGTCTCCAACATAGCAAATACTCTACGTCTTCGTTTATTTATTGCCACCCCCTCCACTAGAATATCAACCCCATGGGATGAGGGAACTTGTTTTGTTCACTGTTGTGTCCCTAGTGCCTAAGAATAGTGTCTGGCTCATAGTAGATACTGAATAAATATTTGCTGAACGAAATAATACTTTGAGTATTCTCAGGGAATAAAGGTAAGCTTTTTGGCCTAAGGGTTTCCTTGGCTTTATGCACAAAATTGGGTGAAGCCACCAGCCCTGGGTTCACAAGGTTGCAGTGTCGCCACTCACCCCTACTTACAACCTCAGGAAAGTCTCTTAACTTTCTCTGGCCCTCAGAGTCCACACCTACAGCAAGCGGCCTCTGAGGGCCTTTCCCATGCTGAAATGATGTGATTCTCTTGTTGTTGTTAATCAAGGTCTGAGTGCTTTGCCTCATTTGGCCGGAGCTGAGGGGGTTCACAGAGAAGGGGATGGGTATACGCATCCAGCCATGGGGCAGGTGCACTCTGGCCCTGAGGCCTGTGCCCTGCACCATGGGGAAGCAGGGTGGTCTCATACTTACCTGTCAGAAGACCAATTATCAGACCCATAGCCATGGCCAAGCTCAGTGCCCCAATGTCCAAGAGCAACTGGTGGTTAATCCTAGAAATGACAAAGCAGAATATAGTCACATTCAGGCATCTGACTGCAGAGATCAAAAAGGACTGTCTGCATCAGTAATGATGCTGTCAGGAAGGGCTACCAGAAGAACAAACGTCCTCTCCCCTGGCAACACATTCCCTTGTCACATTCCCGCAAAGCCACACAGACATGTAAGAAGGGAAGGGGGGAGTCTAAGATCAATTGGCTTACTTCAATTCTCAGAACCCATGGGTGATGAACTTGATCAGGAGGCAGAAAGCCCAGGTTCATGTTCAAGGACTGTCACTAGCTGCATAATCCTAAGCAAGTCACTTAACCTTTCTGAGCCCCAAGTTTCCTCATAGGCAATTAAAGATGAGTTCTCTCTCCATCAGGGCAACGCGGAGCATAGCTTGGCTATAAGGCTCATCTCCCCTGCCCACCCCTGTTGAACATACTTCCCTGTCCTCCCTCCTTCAAGACAACCCCGAGACTTCACTTTAAACTACTAAGTGGCCTAGCAGGACATCCATATGACCTTACAATAGAGAAACATTTCTTTTTTTTTTTTTTTCTGTGTTAAGAGTTTTTTTGTTTTTTGTTTTTTGTTTTTTAATATATGAAATTTACTGTCAAATTGGTTTCCATAAAACACCCAGTGCTCATCCCAAAAGGTGCCCTCCTCAATACCCATCACCCACCCTGCCCTCCCTCCCACCCCCCATCAACCCTCAGTTTGTTCTCAGTTTTTAACAGTCTCTTATGCTTTGGCTCTTTTCCCACTCTAACCTCTTTTTTTTTTTTCCTTCCCCTCCTCCATGGGTTTCTGTTACGTTTCTCAGGATCCACATAAGAGTGAAACCATATGGTATCTGTCTTTCTCTGTATGGCTTACTTCACTTAGCATCACACTCTCCAGTTCCATCCACGTTGCTACAAAAGGCCATATTTCATTTTTTCTCATTGCCACGTAGTATTCCATTGTGTATATAAACCACAATTTCTTTATCCATTCATCAGTTGATGGACATTTAGGCTCTTTCCATAATTTGGCTATTGTTGAGAGTGCTGCTATAAACATTGGGGTACAAGTGCCCCTATGCATCAGTACTCCTGTATCCCTTGGATAAATTCCTAGCAGTGCTATTGCTGGGTCATAGGGTAGGTCTATTTTTAATTTTCTGAGGAACCTCCACACTGCTTTCCAGAGCGGCTGCACCAATTTGCATTCCCACCAACAGTGCAAGAGGGTTCCGGTTTCTCCACATCCTCTCCAGCATCTATAGTCTCCTGATTTGTTCATTTTGGCCACTCTGACTGGCGTGAGGTGATATCTGAGTGTGGTTTTGATTTGTATTTCCCTGATAAGGAGCGACGTTGAGCATCTTTTCATGTGCCTGTGGGCCATCCGGATGTCTTCTTTAGAGAAGTGTCTATTCATGTTTTCTGCCCATTTCTTCACTGGGTTATTTGTTTTTCGGGTGTGGAGTTTGATGAGCTCTTTATAGATTTTGGATACTAGCCCTTTGTCCGATATGTCATTTGCAAATATCTTTTCCCATTCCGTTGGTTGCCTTTTAGTTTTAGTTTTGTTGGTTGTTTCCTTTGCTGTGCAGAAGCTTTTTATCTTCATAAGGTCCCAGTAATTCACTTTCGCTTTTAATTCCCTTGCCTTTGGGGATGTGCCGAGTAAGAGATTGCTACGGCTGAGGTCAGAGAGGTCTTTTCCTGCTTTCTCCTCTAAGGTTTTGATGGTTTCCTGTAGAGAAACATTTCTTAAACAGAACATGCAAATGTAAAGGGAACAATAAATTGAATTGTATTAAAATGGAGAACTTCTGTTCATCAAAAGACACCAGTAAGAAGGCAAAAGAGGGGCGCCTGGCTGGCTTGGTCGGTTGAGCGTCCGACTTCGGCTCAGGTCATGATCTCACGGTCTGTGAGTTCCAGCCCCGTGTCGGGCTCTGTGCTGACAGCTCGGAGCCTGGAGCCTGTTTCGGATTCTGTGATTCCCTCTCTCTCTGCTCCTCCCCTGTTCATACTCTGTCTCTCTCTGTCTCAAAAATAAATAAACGTTAAAAAAAAAAATTAAAAAAAAAAAAAAAGAAGAAGGCAAAAGATAACCTACAAAATGCGAGAAGATATTCATGACACATGTATGTGACAAAGGCTTCTATAACCAGAATTCCTACAAATCTATAAGAAAAAGAACAACACAACAAAAAAAATGGGCAAAAGAACTAAAGAACTTGGAGAGACATTTCACAAAAAAAGATAATCAAATGTCCAAAAAGCATATGAAACGTGCTCTGTTTAATCAGTTATCAGGGAAATTAAAATTAAAATGATAAGTTTGCGTGGGTGGCTCAATTAAGCATCCAACTTCAGCTCAGGTCACAATCTCACGGCTCTTGAGTTCGAG
This sequence comes from Panthera tigris, assembly GCF_018350195.1. Classification (NCBI taxonomy): domain Eukaryota; kingdom Metazoa; phylum Chordata; class Mammalia; order Carnivora; family Felidae; genus Panthera; species Panthera tigris. The sequence goes on from NC_056667.1 coordinate 18,789,802, forward strand.
CCCAACATAGGGTTGTCTGTTGTCAGCACAGAGCCTGCTTTGGATCCTCTGTCTCCTCTCTCTGTCCCTCACCCACTAGTGCTCACACACGTGTGATCTCTCTTTCTGAAAAATAAACGTTAAGAAAATAATAAGAAAATGATAAATTTGATGCCTAGGAGCACCCAGGGGGCTCAGTCGGCTGAGCAGCTGACTTCGGCTCAGGTCATGATCTCACAGTTCATGGGTTCAGGCCCCGTGTTGGGCTCTGTGCTGACAGCTCGGAGCCTGGAGCCTGCTTCCGATTCTGTGTCTCCCTCTCTCTGCCCCTCCCCCACTCACACTCTGTCTCCTTCTCTCAAAAATAAATAAACATTAAAAAGTAATAATAATAGGGGCGCCTGGGTGGCTGTCGGTTGAGCATCTGACTTCGGCCCAGGTCATGATCTCACACTTCATGGGTTCGAGCCCCGCGTCGGGCTCTGTGCTGACAGCTCGGAGCCTGGAGCCTGCTTCGGATCCTGTGTCTCCCTCTCTCTCTGCCCCTCCCCTGCTCACGTTCTCTGTCTCTCTCTCAAAAATAAACATTAAAAAAAAAAGTAATAATAATAAATGGGGTGCCTGGGTGGCTCAGTCTGTTGAGTGCCCGACTTTGGCTCATGTCATGATCTCTTCGTTCATGGGTTCAAGCCCCACATCAGGCTCTGTGCTGACAGCTCAGAGCCTGGAACCTGCTTTGGATTCTGTGTCTCCCTTTATCTCTGCCCTTCCCCCATGTGTGCTCTGTCTCTCTCTCTCTCTCTCTCAAAAATAAATAAACATTTAAAAATTAAAAACATTTTTAAAATAATAATAATAAAATGAGAAAGTTTGATGCCTAGGAACACCTGGGTGGCTCAGCTGGTTAAACGTTTGACTCTTGATGTCAGCTCAGGTCTTGATCTCAGGGTTGTGAGCTCAAGCCCTACGTCGGGCTCCACACCATGTGTGGAGCCTACTTTAAAAGAAAAAGAGATAAGTTTGATGCCTAAATGGAGAAAATTAAAAAGAAGAAAAACATGAGGTGTTAGAGAATATATACGGTAAGGGGAACTCTCGGGTGCCACAGGTGAAGAAACCGGCACAGACTATGGTGGAAAACTGGAAGTTTCCTCTAAAAGGGATCATGGGAATACTGTGATCCAACAATTCTGCTTCTAGGCATTTGCTCAACAGAAGTGCATTTGTATGTTCTAAAAAAAAAAAAAAAAAGTGCTAGAATGTTCATGGCCGCAACACTAGAATATTCATAATAGCTCCAAACTGGAAAGAACCCAAATGCTCATCAGTAGTGGATACATAAATTGTGCTGCGTTCATACAATAGAACACTGATTTTAACTGTGTTTCTGGGATTCAGTATTTGTCTACTTGGCACTCATTTATCACTGGGCCCAACTAACAGCCGAAATTGTTTACTCCTCTCTCTCCACCAGTCAGCTTTCACGGGAGTGCAAAATTCATATTATAACGCGCCCAGGCACAAACTCTAATATATGCTTTCTCTTCCTGCCCAGCCGGAGACCTCCCCCCACTCATTACCCCACCACTACAAACCCAAAGACATAGTCTCAGTTCCAGACCCTCTCTCCCTCTCTCTCTCTCTCTGCTGCCCGGTCCCTGCGTGTGATAAGGTTTTGCAGTCAGAGTTGACTCACAGAGATGTGCTAGAGCCCGCTCACAGGGTGGGTGCACGGGCCGTGTTCTCAACCCTTCCTAAGTGTACCCGCTCAGTGACAGCCCCTTGATGGCTTGCAATTGGCCACAGAAGGGAGTATTTGCACCACTGCAGTCAGGGCTTTGTTTGTTAATCCTTTAGCAGCACCCCATTGGTCAACTGGCCTTTGTTTTCCTGTTCTTTGCTATAGGCCAGCGGTCTCCAACTGGTTTATGGGAGAATCACCTAGAGGGCTAGGTGGAAGACAGATTGCTGGGCTCCCATCGCCAGATCTCTTTAAATTTTGCGGGGTGAAGAGAGAGGGGGGCGGGGGAGAGAATCTGAAGCCGGCTCTGTGCTGAGCGGGGAGCCCCACGCCGGGCTGGATCCCATGACCCCGGGATCATGACCTGAGCCGAAATCAGGAGTTGAGCACTTAAAAGCAACAGCCACCCAGGCGCCTACCTCATCACCAAATTTCTAACCATGCAGATCTGGGGTAGGGTAGGATTTACTGCTCTAAGAGAGCCACAGAATCACAGACTTAGGAAGCTAGAAGGGCCGGTGGCTCTGAAGTCACAGATTGGCCGCCCCGGAGCAGAATTTGGCCCACACGATGTCTTGACGATTTTGAATCTTTTGCCGATGCTTGGGAGTGTAGGTGCATAGCTCTGGAGTTTTGGCTTCTCTTGAAAAGTCACATCTGGGGACACTGAGCCTTGGTCCCCGCGCAGTTATGGTCGCCTGGTGCTGAGGAGCAACTTCCCACTGTTTTCCAGCCTCCCCTCGCTGCTCCCATTTTTTGACCTTACCGGCCCGGCCCCAGCAGGCACCTGAGCTTTACAGAGGGGACTCAGGGGCCCAGAGAGGGGAAAGGATTTGCTGAGTTGCACAGCTGTTAAAACAGTGGCAGACACACCATCGGAGCCCCACTGAGGTGTCTCCCCACCTGGAGATGGGCTCCAGCCAAGTGACTTAGGGCAGATCACTACCCCACACGTATCATTTCTTGGAATATGATTAATACCTCACAGGGTGGTCGTGAGGATTCCGTGAGATGATGCATACGATGATTTTCGCGTAGTGAGTGCCTGGCATCTAGAAAGCTGTCAATCAACAGCGGCGATTGTTATCAGTACTATTACTGCGATCACTGTATCAGTTCATCCGGAAAAACCTATCCCCGTATCATGCCCAAGTCACTTTTTCATTTTATGTGCGCCACGCCTGGAAGCTACTCACGCAAGCCCCGGGAGGTGATGGCCAGGGCTCGGGTACGTGAAACCAGTCGCCGCCATCCGTTGTCTGGAGGACATAGGATCTGAGCCGAGTCCGGAGGCCCACGTTCCTGCCTCACAGTGAGACTTTGGCCAAGCTCCTCCTCTCCCCAGGCCTCAGGGAGGGTTGTGCTTAGTGTTTTCTTACATGAAAGTATTACATCCTGGGGCGCCTGGGTGGCTCAGTCGGTCGAGCGGCCGACTTCAGCTCATGATCTCGCGGTTCATGGGTTTGAGCCCCGCGTCGGGCTCTGTGCTCACAGCTCAGAGCCTGGAGTCTGCTTTGGATTCTGTATCTACCCCTCTCTCTGCCCCACCCCCGCTCGTGCGCGTCTCTCTCTCTCTCAAAAATAATCAACATTAAAAAAATGTTTAAGAAAAAAAGTATTAAATCCTTTTAACCACAAGGTGCCTGGCCTCAAGTCGCCTCCAACAACCCTAGGAGGGAATGCGCCATCAGTGTCTGCATTCATAATCGGGCTTAGAGAGATCAGGTAGCGTGCCTGCTGCTACAAGGTCAGAACAAGTCCGACTGCACAACACTCTTCCCCGAGACCCAAACCACCAGCGGCTGTGAAACAGACTCGGCTGGCTTGGCCTGATTGACCTGCTCTGTCAGGTCATCTGGGGGAGCCTCACACCCGTCTGCCTTTGCCCCGCCCCTAAGCTGTCCTTCCTGGAAAGCAGCCGCGGCCTGGAGAGGTAGGGGCTCTGCAGGGTTTACTAATCCATCTGCCGACAAATATTTGCTAAGGCCTGCTGAGTGCCCGGCTCTGAACACGTGTGCCTCAGCAAAGGGCGCTGGCGGGGCCCTTTCACCCCGAGCTGAATGGGGGCGTGAAGGGGACGAGCCAAGTGACTCACATGGCAGTCTTGGTCTGGTCGACTTGATACGTGATCAGCACGATGTGGGCGATCTCTCCGAGGAGCCCCGGCAGGCCGAAGGTGTAGTACACGCCACCGGTGTCGTGGATCCCCAGCACGTGGTTAAAATACATCTAGAACAAGCGTCACATAAGCAGATGTACGTGCAGGACTGGGACTCTCCACCCGGGGTTTTCCGCAGATCCTTGGCCTCCAGGGCCACCCAAAGGGGGTAGGCATTGGGGCTCCCCTACGGAAGCACGTCTCGGACCTGCACGTGCCCGGGCATCACGCGGGGAGCTTGTTAGACCGCAGAGGTAGATACGGTGAGGCTGGGGCCCGAGATTCTGCATTTCTAACAAAGTTGCGGGTGATGCCAAGGCTACGGGCCCACTGACCAGCCTCTGGGAAGCAAGGGTCTAGCGCAGGCCTGATGACCCTGTGTTGTGAAAAGTCCGTCCTGCGTGTCGTAGCACGTTTAGCAGCATCCCTGGGCTCTCCCTCTAGATGCCAGGAGCATCCCCGCACAGTGTGTCAACCAAAAAATGTCCGCACATACTGTCAAGCGTCCCTGGAGGGGACGATGGTGGGTGACTGAGACCCACTGGTCTAGTCCAAACTTAACTGCCACCCCAAAGACAGCATGGCTAATGAGAAGAAAAGAATGTGACCACCCCTCCAGACTTATCCTCACCGCTCCTTCCCCTCTGCCGCTGAAGCCTTCCAGGGGGCCATGAGCCAACATACGTGGATACAAATGCAAATTAGACAGGCCAGTTCCCTCCTGAGGATCCCCTTTGCCGTCAGAATAAAAACCCAGACTCCTCAACCTGCCCAGGGGATATACCTGAGTATCTCTCGCCTCTCAAGACTGTGGTGCCACCACACTCCCAGGTGAGCTCAATGCTTTGGTGTCTCTTCTCACCATTGAGCCTTTAAACACACTGTGCCTTCTGTCTGGAATACGTTGCCCCTCGCTTTGCCTGGCTAATATCAGTCATCTGTCAACATGTGGCTGAGACACCCTCTGCTCCAGGAGGCATTTCCTGATCCGTCCCAGACTGGCTTAGATGGGCTTCGCAGCAGCTGCCACGTGGTTGTGTGTTCATTTGTCCATTTCCCTCACTACCCTACAGCCCGGGAAGCAGGATCAATGTGAAAACATACATGCTGAATGAATGAATGAACAAACAAACGAACGAACGAAGGAGTGAATCATCTCTGAATCATTCCCCCAGTGACAGAGTCAAGGAAACAGGCACAGAGGAAGCAATGGACACCCAGCCTGATGAGAACTCGTTACGCAGTTTTTGGCTGTATGCTCCTCCTCTCAGAATCGGGCCTCAGAGCAGAAGAGCTACAAGACATTTATTCCAGTTCCAAAGGTGAAGAGCAGACTACTCACGGCTGGTCAGATCAAATTGTCGGTACATTTTCCCCTATCTTGGATTGAAACTGCCTCCCGGAATATCCACTGTTCATCCAAGTTCAGCTTCTTAAAAATCTACTCCTTTTTCTCCTCCCAAGCCTTCAAACCCATGAAGGGTTGTTGCTCCTAAATATTTCTCTTAGAAGCGTATTAGAACAAAGTGGCTATTATGGGGTATCCGGGCATTATTAGTAACTGCTGAGTATGGAAGGAAGAAAAGTCCATCTGCTTAGAAGAACTAAACAATCAGAAGTGGACATGGCCTGGATTGGCCCAGCGTCCCTCTTCTGGCTGCTGCCCTCCCCCCCTCATTCACGTGGCTCATGGGCAGCGGCCACGTATGTATGTTATGCTCCAGGCCCTCCTACACCCCAGCCCGAGATAAGCACGCTGTCCAAGCTAAACCAAGGAGTCCCTTCTCCAGAACACTTGGGTATAGGGCCGAGAGATTCTACCTGGCTGCTTTCCTGAAGAGCAAGACTACATTCCACTATGTGGGTAGAAGAAGAAGAGGGGGAAGGAAGTCTACAGAGTGAGGTTAGAGCGGATATTCAGGAGAAGCAAAGAAAGAAGAAGAGCTGGGACTTCTTGGGCTCCTTACAACACTCCTGTCCCTGGTGTCAGCCATTCTTGGGTTCCCAGCAGCATATTCTAATATTCCCCCCCATGCCTGAGCAAACTTGAGTGCATTCTGTTAGTTGCTCCCCAGATCCTAACAAATGTACCATCCCACCCGGGTGGGTATCGCACCCAAGCTTTGAAGCCAGCCTGAGAAGGTGCCAGTGCCTGCCTAATGCAGCCCATGGCACTGCATGGCCCCACCATGCTCCCGGGGCCCTGCTGGCCTAAGGCACATCAGGGTGTTGGTTGCCCAGTTCTTACCGGCAGGCACAGGGCTCCTCCGGTGGAGATCAGTCCAGCCGTCAGGCCCAGCACCATGGCAAGCCAAGGAGAGCTGATCAGATAACACGAGGCACCCACAGCCACACCTCCGGCCAGTACCGCATTGTGGATATGATTCTGCAAAGAAACAGCTCGTGGGCGAGTGAAGCGAGGCACAGAGAGGACAACATCTCGCCCAGGGTTGCTTGGTAAGCTGGTAGCAAGCAACACCGTAATATCTTCCCTGCTCCACACCCCCTCCTCTCCATTGAGAGTCCATGACCTTCAGCAATTGTCTTAATCTTACTCCACTTCTCAGGCTCAGGGGGCAGGCAACCCGACTGGGAGGCACTGAACTTCAAAGTGCATCCCAGTCACCCTTGCGCTTGTTAGTGATGTGTCTCTGGCCACCTGAGCACTCGTGCTTCAGCTTTTCCGCCAGAAGAATGGAGTTTTAGCAGTACCTACTTAATACGGTTACGGTAAGATTAAATGAGTTACCACATGTACAACTCTGAGCCCAGGGCCTAGCTAGCAGGGATCGTGAGTAAAGGCTCAAGAAACATACCCCATCATTATTGCTTTTACTATTTTTATCATTATTATTGGCTATTTAGTGATTCTGCCACTCTGTACCACTGGACCTACGTCAGTAAGCTCGCCCTTGTGGGGCGCCTGGGTGGCTCAGTTAAAATTCCGACTCTCGATTTTGGCTCAGGTCATGACCTTACGGTTCACGAGTACGAATCCCATGTTGGGCTCCACGCTGCTGGTGTGGAGCCTGCTAGGGATTCTCTCTTTCCCTCTCTGTCCCCCACGCACGCACTCTCTCTCTCAAAATAAATAAATAAATAAATAAATAAATAAATAAATAAATAAATAAATAAATAAAATAAATAAATAAATAAAATAAATAAATAAAATAAAATAAATAAATAAAATAAGCTAGCCCTTGTTCCTGGGTCACATTTCGGCTATGTCCTTTGTTCCTCTAGAACAGGGGGGCGGTTCTTGCTACTTCCCTCTGCTCCCCTCCACTCAAACCAGGTCTTGGGAGATCTGGGCCCTGGGACCAGCTTCTGGCTTCTCTGACCTTCTGGCCACACTTGCCTCCCTAGATGTCCCCCCCTTGTCTGAGCCTAGACTCCCTGTCACCATGGGGCTCCCCCAGAAGGACACTCATGCCTCTTAGTGTTTAACCTGTCATGGATGGCCACATTCTGTCCACTCCAGGCCTTGCTGTCTCTCTAGACTTTTTCCCATGTCCCCTGGCTGGTTGGGGACATACCCGATCTTCATGGGAAACCGTTTTGTCTTTAGCTCTACCTTTTCACACGTCTCTTCCCCCCACCCCCCAAACTCACACACACAGACTCCCTGGCCGCATTGGTAATAGCCAGTGATGTTTGCCATGGAGCACTTTATGAGCATGTTCTTGTAAGTCCCTCTTCACATATGAGCCAGTGTAGCTCCAAAGGTTTAAGTGGCTTAGCCAAGATCACATGGCTAAAGTAACATACTCCTTTACCTCTGATTCTATTCATTCCATTCTAGAAATTTCTTAGGGGAAGGGGAGAGACTGACTGATTCTATTCTAGCTCTTCTTTGCTGACTCTTCCTCATGGTGGCTGGCTTTAGTAACTAGCAGAAACAGGTTTCAAACTTATGTCTGTTTGATGTCAACACTGACAGATTTAATCACTCCCTGAAGACAGCCTTTGATCATTTCATGGTCTCTACACTGTAGTTCCCATTTTGATAAGCCAGTGCCCTTCCCCGATGCTCCGATGCTCCGTGACACTGCAGATAAGACTCTGTCACCCAGTGGGGCTAGCTCTGGGACAGGAAGCGTGAAGATGTCTCCAGCCTGCAAGACCCAAGTGCTCCCCAAGGGACAGCCCCCTCCTCACCATGTTGATCTTCCCTTGGGGGTGAGCCAAGGACGACACCGAGATGGCTGTCACCGCGCTGACCGCAAGAGCATAGTAGGTGTTGAACATGGCATTCTTCCTTTCGTTTGGAGAGTCCAGCAGCAGAGCAGAGTTGAAACTCGGCCAGAATATCCATAAGAAGAGGGTTCCTGGGGGCCAGAAAGGGTCACTTCCCAGAACCAGCACTCCTACTCCAAAGCCTGAGCCTGCAGGCGCTTCCTGGAGTGGGCAAGTCTCAGCCTGGTCACTTTCTAGCTATGTGACTTTGGGCAAGTCATGTCTCCTCTGAATTCTCAGGTTGATAGGGCTCAACTAACACACTTTACAGGCAAAAAACCTAAGGCCCAGAGAGTTGAGATCACCAACCCCCAGGCCTCCTGAGTGTGACCTGTGATGGCCCAATGCTTATTTTGAGAACGTAATGTGCCAATTTCATTTGGCCTCATAGCTGGCTGTTGGGTCACCTGCTGCCCAGCTCACTGCCTGATTTCCTCCCAGCCTCTCCTGGGAGTCAGGGTTCAGCATTTCCGCTGCAGCTTTGCAGGATACACCAGTATGACCATCCTCTTCCCCTCCCTGTCCCTCTCTCCACTGCTGGCCTCCACTTTCTCCACTAATCCACCTCCCTCCCTTAACTTGAGGACAAAAGGATTGGGCAAACTGATTTAAACTCAAGTACATGAGTCTTCCCTCTCCTCTGGATATTAATGAAGGGCGTTGCCCTAGAAGGGATTGTGAACCCATTCAACACCACTCAGGAAAATGAGTCATCATGGAGGGGCTCCAAGGACCCTGAGTGGGTTGGTAAAGGAGAGAGAGATTTTTCCCCAGAGCCATCTGGGAACCTCTGGCTCACTCCAGGGGTGAGACCCCCACCCACCCACCCACACCCCACCCCACCCCACCTTGTCCTCACCCAGCATGCCAAACAAACTGGAGCTCTTTGCTGTCTGATCTTTCTCCATCACTCTCTCATGCAGAGGCCTCCGGAACCTCCAGGCCACCATCAGCCCAAAATAGGCTGCAAACACGTGGATGTGCATCATGTTGACGTGGTTGTCCTTCTGCAACAAAGGCAGTGAATGCCCACAGCCTCCGCCCATGGGCCCATCCCCGGGAGACGGTTCTGAGCTTCACCTTAGAGGTGTGACTTGGGAGTCATGAGACCAGCGTTTGGTGCTTAGCCAGGCCAGCAGTTCCCCTCTCAGAGGAGACCTGGGAGTAACCATGTACTTATTCCAGGGAAATTGCTGGTTGGCCTCATCAGTAGCTCTTACATGCTTTGGGCTGGGAGCCACTTAGGTGAGGCAAAAAGCCACATGGACATGCGCCCCCACTGCTTCCTACTTTTGGCAGAATTGATGGAGAGGTGAGCAATATAAATTTTGCAGCATAAAGCGGCCAGACTTTATAATGCTGAACTAAAAGTCTTTAGTAAATGCTAGACATATGCTAAGTTTGCTTTATGAACATCCAAGTTAGTCATCCTGAATAACTCACTTAGTGCACCACTCGTAAGTCCTGTCAACTGTGCCTTCAAAGAAATATCCAGAACTGGCAGAGTTTTTACCACCATGCCTCACTGGCCCCACCTTGATTTAAGCCCCACCATCACCGCTACCCCAAACTATTGCAATAATCACCGTCCCCCTACTGACTCCTCTCCACATGGCAGCCAGAGCGACCCTGTGAACATCTCAGTCAGCGCATGGCCATCTCTGTTCAGAATCTTCCAACGGTTCCTGTCTCGCTCCATGTCCACGTCCACGTTCTTGCTCTGACCTATAGAACCCTCTGTGACTTGCTCACTCCCTAACCTCCCCGGCTTCACCTCCCTCTCCACTCCTGACACACTCTCACTCTTTCTCAAACCCACAGATATGCTCCCGTGTCAGTCCCACTTCACACTGGCTTTTCCAATGCCTGGAATGGCAGGTGAAAGGAGTGAGCCGCCATGGGGGTGCATTGTCCGCAGACAATTTAAAACAATAATAAAAGCAATTAAAAGCCTGTCTTTTTATTATCACCACGTGCCAACAATTCTAAACAGCGTGGGCAATAAAATACTCCTGGAAGAGGCAGGCCACTCCCACCGCCCTGCCCTTGACCTGCCCTTATAGGCAGACACCCACGTGGCTTGTACACTTGCTGCCTTCACGTCTCTACTCAATTTTTTTTTTTTTTTTTTTTTACTCAGGGAGGCTTTCCCTGGCCACCTTGTTAACATTTTATCCCTCTTTCAACTCTTCGTATCTCCTTTCCCATTTTATTTTTTCTCTGTAGTACTTAACGCTAACACGCGATACCGTTTGCCTATTTGATGGTTTATTGGCAGCCTTTCCCTCTGGAATGGAAGGTCCCCAACAGTTGCATTGCCTAAAAGACGCCCGGTACATAATAGACATGGAATAGACATGTGAAACGAACGAGTGAACGGGAAGGATACCTTCACACATTTCACTTACACAAGAAAACGAAAGTCTGTGATAGTCCCTTGTAAAAACTGTGTGAGGTCCCCCAGGAATCCAGGAACCACAAGTGGGGATTGTTGGCGTGGAATACTGTACCCATTTCTCGAGTTGCCTGCACTGAAACAGCTCTGGTTGCTGCCTCTGGTTTCCTCCTGAGTCTTTCCACTCAAGAACCCAGGCTGAACTGAAGTTCCGAGGTGAAGCGGCCACCTCTCAAAATCAGTACTAAATCCCCCTGTGCACCATCGCAACTAGCGATTCAAAGCCGCAGAGAAGAGAGGAGAGGAGATGGCTTTGAATAACTGCGGCCTTTTAAAACAATCATTACGAGGACCCTGGCAAAGCAGGCACAGGTTTACAAAGAACGGCACACAACGGCGCGTTGCAGCTCTGGGAATTTACCCCTTCTCTTGACTAGCCACGTGTTTACTCTGTGACCGCCTACGCTGGCTGCAGCTGATTGGCCCAGAGTAGACATGTGGCCGCGGGAGCCAATCAGATTCTATCTTACTGGACCATAGACCTGGGACTAGCTGAGAGCAAAGAGAGCTGTTTCCTGTAGGATCTGGGCCTTAGAGGCGCATGAACAAGAGCGGTAGGAGAGGTACGTGGTCTCCACCAAAGAGAAAGCTGATGTGCACAGAAGTTGGATGTACAGGGAGGAACAGAACCCAGAGATGGAGAGCGTGAACTGCCTGGGGTCTTAAAGACTCCTCAGATCCAGTTCCAGTCCTGAGATTGGCTGCCACCCCTTGCCCTTGGTGGTCCTTATGTTAAATTCCCTTCGTTTTGTGTAAAAAAGCTCCAGTGCAATTTTCTTCCTTGAAAGTAAGGGGTGGGAATTAATCCTTGTAGTAAGCAGAGAGAAGCGGCAGAAAATGGAAGTATGCCTGGGTGAATCCCTGAGCCCATAGTGATCTAAATAAATAAACAAGCAAATAAATAAAAGCATGAATGGGGAAGAAGAGAAAGTTCTTTCTTACAGCAGAACGGTAACTAATGAATGTGGAAGGGAAGATGGAATCAGAAAAAACAATATGGGGGGGGGGACGCCTGGCTGGCTCAGTTGGTAGAGTATGTGATTCTTGATCTTGGGGTTATAAGTATGAGCCCCACCTTGGGGTTTAGAGATTAGAGATCTCTAAATAGAGATTATTTAAGTAATACATAATTTAAGTAAACAGATTACTTAAAAATAAAGTCTTTTAAAAAAAGAAAAAAAATACTGGCAATCATCGTAGTACTGTTTCAGGCAAAAAAAAAAAAAAAATCAACATGCTAACATCAGTGTGTGAAAAACATGATAAGAAACAGGATATTATCTTCCCACAAGATGTTTATTAATTATAAAGGGGAAAACAGTAACTTTGCAGTGGAAGAGCCCGGCAGACATCATCTTAACAGGTGATCAGAGTTAACATCCTCAGTAATGGGACAAATTGACAGCATGTGTCTCTTGATTCTTTGCACTGAGTAGGACATAACATCACTTCCGTGTAATTTCTGCCAAAAATGCATATTCTTCAACTAATCATGAGGAAACACTACACAAAGCCACATTCGACAAAATAACTGGCTTAGGTGCAGTATTGGTGATATAGTGGTGAACATAGCTGCCTTCCAAAATAAATGGCTTATAACCTCGAAATATGTCCAGTTCATGAGAGATAAAGACTGAGAAGCTGTTTCAGATCAAAGAAGTTTAAGGAGACATGAGAAATGAATGGAAAGTGTGATCATGGACCAAAAAGAAAAAAATATAATATTTATATTTATATATTTTTAACTTCATGTATATAAACTTTTCAAACTTTATATATAATATATATATATTTATATATTTATATTTATATAAACTAAACTTTATATATATTTTATATATATATTAAACTTTATATATGTAAACTATATATTTATATTTATATAAACTTTAAACTTTATATATATGTAAACTTTATATATATGTAAACTTTATATATATATATATATTTTTTAAAACTTTGCTGTAACAGGATGTTATTGGGAAAATTGGTGAAATTTGAATAAGATAATATTGTGTTAATGTAAATTTCCAAAGGTTGTTAATTGAACAAACGTTATGTAATAGAATGCCCTTATTTATAGGAAATATACACTGAAGTAGGGGTTAAAATGAAGTCCTATAGACAGATGGGGAGAACCAAAAATTAATAAATGGTAAGAACTTCCTATCTAAATTTCCAATCTAAACTGTTCCTTTTCCCTCCCCAAATGTCTCCAGCTCCCTTGAAAAGACCTGCCAGCGGACACTATGCTCCTTGCTGATTATCTACCTGCCTCTTGGTCGCTGAGGATTTCAGCACCTGCCTTACAGTCTTTCTCTCCATCACTCCCCCAGGTCATCATCTTGGTCCATCCAACTCCCTCTATCTTCCTTGATCCTTTTTCTTCTAATATCTTTCTCCTGCATTACACTTCCGTCACCCACATCCCCTGTCAAACCTTAGACCTGTCATCACCAGCAACTGTACCACCTCTGGTTAAAGCCATTAGGTTGCTATGTTTAAACGTTTAGCATAGACCACGCTTTGGACCCCCGTCTGGGCTTGTACATTTTTTTAATCCCAGAAAACCCACCAAATGGAGGTGGTGTTCCGCACCCCCCACACCTCCTGACCCCTCCTCCCCGAAGTCCCCTCCTTGCAGCGCTGTTACTCACAAGGAAGTACTTCCTTTGGATCATCCTCATGACATCAAAGGCTGTCACCTCCACCAGTGCCATCAGCACCAGCTGCACCAGGTTGGTCTTGCCTAGAACGGCACCCGCTGAAATGAGCACGGACATGGCGCTCATGGTGGCCAGCTTAATACTGGGGGCGAGAGAGAGAGAGATGACTGAAAAGAATGCTCTCATTCATGCATTCACTTATTCCCTCGTTCAACCAGCCTGGTGCTGTTTAAGAAGCTGAGGACGCAATAGGAGAACAAGAAGACAAGATTCCACCCACACGGGGACTGATGATGCCCCATCTAGGGTCTCCTTGGGCTCCTTCCCCCATCAGGGGGGCATCAATATCTGGGAAATTGATCCACACATACTCATCCCTGCTGAGGACACTCCGATTCACGGTGTAGGAATTTCTTGCAGGAATGTCATCGGGAGTTACAGAGGCTGACTGTTCCCTCAGGGCCCCCTTCTGGGGTCTGACAACTGGGGCGCTGCTCCCCCAGCTTCTCTTCTGCCTTCATCTCGCAAAGATGCTCAATAGAGGGCGCTCTTCACCTGTTGGCCTGCCTGTCATTCAAGCACCTGCCACCCTCTCCTTGGTAGTGGAGCCTGGGTTTAGAAGTAGGACAAGCCTGGCTTCCAGTCCCAGCTTTTCCACTTGAGCAGCTCTTTAATCTCACTGAGCCTGTTCCTTCCTCTGTAAAATACGACCGATGATGATATTTATCTCATGGTAGTGCTGTGGGGATTAGAAGGAAAATTTGTGCATGTGTGTCTAGCACCGCGATTGGCACAAAGGACTAACTCGGGAGTAGAAGCCTGCATTGTTAGCACTATTGCTGATTCCTTCCTTGCCTTGACAAATGAGCAAGCTCAGTGTGGGGATTCAAGAGGAGAAAACAACTTGTTTTCAAGGTACTTATGATCCAGCTGAGGAGATGGGGCTGACACTGTGAGTCTGTCCACTAAGACTATCCATGATATCATGTGGCGAGGGGGGTGGCTCACTGGAGGGAGCAGTGTGGACTGGGTTCATCAGGGAGGGCTTCCGGGGGGAGGCGGCACTAAGCAAAACAATCCATGGTGGTTAAACCAACCCACCCTCCTCTGGGCACCTTGCTCAGAGACTCCCTCCCCTCCCTAATGCTACCACCAACCACCGTCAGTACAAAAGAACATAATTTGTCAAGCATTATGTATAACAGCCTTGCGACTACACCCCCTCGTTTAAATTTTAATCTTCTGGCGCACCTGATGGCTCAGTCAGGTAAGCGTCCAATTTTTTATTTCAACTCAGGTCATGATCTGTGCTGGCAGTGCGGAGCCTACTTGGGATTCTCTCTCTCCCTCTCTCTGCCCCTCCCCTACTCACTCGCTCTCAAATAAACCTTTAAAATAAATAAGTAAATAAGTTTTAATCTTCTAAGTGGCCTTCAGTAAACAATGCTAGGGTACCAGTCAGTACCTTCACATTACAGAACAGGACACTGAGACTAAAAGAGGTGACTCTTTGGGCCACAAAGCTAGTTAACAACAAAAGTTGAGGCTCAAACCCAGCTGGCCTGGATCCAAAGCCTGTGCTCTGAAGTCTGGACGCAGCCTCCTCGGCATTTGCTGCCAACATAGTGTCTTGCTTAAGGCTCAAGGACTTCAGAGGGAAGATCAGGAGAGGACCAAGGGCCTGGGAAGGAGTCTCACAGGGATCAGGAATTATTTAGAACCGGAGTTACTCAAAGTTTCACCACGACTGGCCGTGTTATGTCTTTTGGGTGAGCACTCATTTAACTGGCAAGGGCCTGATTCAAGAGGACATGTGCCAGTAGTGGGATTCCAGACCCCAGGAGCCAGTTGGCACTGGGGAGGTGTCGAGACTGGGAAGTGTAGTGTTTAGGAGTGCTGTCTCCAGTCCAGCCAGCTTAGGTTGGAATCCTGGCTGTGTGACCTTGGGCAAATCACTGAACCACTCTGTGCTTCTGTGTCCTCGCCTATAAGGTGGAGGCAAGGCCTATGAGGCTATGCTAAGGGTAAACTGAGTTGATATATTTCAAGCACAATGGTTGGTTATCGCCACTATCTTCTGGGGAGGCCTCCTGAACCTTTCAAAATACAGCATTAAAAATATCACAACTTTCAGGGTTCTTTTGATTTTCATTTTGTTCCAGTAACCATTTACTAAGTCTTCACTACGGGAGGAAAACAAAGGACAAAGCTGAGTGGGACAGGCCCCTGCCCTGAAGGGACTGGTCATCGGTGACTCAAAGCAACTCAGTGCCAAGTCAGGCTGCACAGCTCAGGGGAGGCCGAGGGGGAAGGGGAGGGCGCTGTACCGGAGGCAAGCCTGGCCCCGTCCCCTGCACCAGCCCAGCCCCTGGAAAGGTCGGGAAGAAGCTCTCTGTTCCAATCTGGGAAGCCAGTCTGGGGGGGGCGGGGGGGGGGCGTCACAGCTGGGAGGATCCAAGCAGTCAGAGGCGGGGCAGGGGAGTTCACTCAGGCTGCAAAGGGCCTCTTCTTGTCTTCCTGGATTGAGTCAAGAACAAGTTGGTCCCTGTGGGCGGGGGACCTTAGAAGGAGCAGCCCAGAGATGCCTGGACAGTAGGTGCAGGAGGCTGAAAGTTTGTGTGACCTTAAGCCAAGGCAGCAGCAATGCCAGACCAGGGCCACCGCTGTCAGAGCTCCTCCGGAGAGTGCCCTTTGCCTCTTCCCAGGTGTTTCTTGGGGGGATGGGGCGGGGACAGATTGAATCCCCGTGGGGATTAGCCTAAAACTTGTTAGAAGAAAAAAATGTGGAGGTTTTCATCAGGGTCAGTAGAGAACCGACCGGGCTCTGTATGTTTCGTGTTCTGACCACCCTGGAGTGTGTGGGAAGGGCTGCATACGGATAGTTAAAGGCTAAAGCCATTTTCCACCCCTTAACCGTGTGCCCCTTGGTAAGTGCCTTATGCTCTCGGAGCCTGGACACCAGTTAGCCCGCTGCTGGAAGGGTTAAACGAAGCCATGTTTGTGCACTGCCTGGTACAGTGTTTGGCTCACAGGGAGATGTTCAACAGCGGTGCTCAGAGATGCAGGGCTTCAGAGGGGAGGATGGAGTGGCCTGGAGAGCTGACAGGTCCCCCAAGATGGGATTTACCATCATCATCCGGGCAGGACAGAGATTCAGAGGTGGAGAAAACCAAAAACCAATTTTCAAGGTAAATTCTACCTAGTTTCTCCTGTCATGGGCTAACGGCTTTTTTAATTTTAAAAAATTTTTTGTCTTTTTTTTTGGCGGGGGGCTCGGCCCCATGCCCAACGTGGACCTTGAACTCATGCCGCCGAGATGAAGGTTTGCATGCTCTATGGACTGCTCCTTCCTATTCAGTAATCATCACATTCCCCATGTAACCATTATTCTGACTCCTAGCAACATGGGTCATTTTGCTACTTCTAAGAGTTTCATATAAACACAGCCAAATGGATCAACCTGAATTGAAAGGCGTGGCTATTTCTTGCTCACCAACATTTGAGGACTAGCAATACTTTTTTATTTTCAAGAGACTGTGATAGTTCTTTTTTTTTTTTTTTCTGCAATCTCTATTCATTTTTCTTTGAACCCATGCTGCTCGTGTAACTTTACAAAATCACAGTCAATAATAAAGAAAGGACTTGGGGAGGGCTGTAGATCTGAGCCCGGGGTTGTCAGAGAAAATACAGGATTCCCAGTTCAATTTGAATTTTTTTTTAAATTTTTTTTTAACGTTTATTTATTTTTGAGACAGAGAGAGACAGAGCATGAACGGGGGAGGGGCAGAGAGAGAGGGAGACACAGAATCGGAAGCAGGCTCCAGGCTCTGAGCCATCAGCCCAGAGCCCGACGTGGGGCTCGAACTCACGGACCGTGAGATCGTGACCTGAGCCGAAGTCGGACGCTCAACCGACTGAGCCACCCGGGCGCCCCCAATTTGAATTTTAGATAAAGAGTGGATAATTTGTGAGGGTATATCCCAATATCGCATGGCTTCAAGGGGACATCCCAGCTATTCTAGAACCAGCCCTCTTGGGCCCCATACCTCAAGGATCCACAAAACGATCCAGCCACTGTCTGGTTACCTGGACAGTTTGATGACCACCTTCTTAGGGGAGAGCTGCTCTAGGAACCCATCCAGTAGGACTGCCCACTGCACCACCAGGGCCAGCAAGAAGAGGTTGAAGGCCACGCTGCTCCAGCCGTATCTCCGCAAAGACGAGTTGATGAAGCCAAAGCCAAGGGCCACCATGATGGTAACATCCTGCAGGACTGCCCAGGAGCAGATATGGAGAAGGGGAAAGGGAGGCAGACGAGATGGAAAGTTGTATGAAATTGGAATTTATAGAACTTACAGAATTAGAATGTACCTACATTCCGCGTGAATTTGTGGGGTGGCAGCTGGAAGGGATCATTAAGGATCATTGGGCAAGTTGCTTTGCCTCTTTGAGCCTCAGTCTTCTCATCTGAATCATGGGGAAAATACATAGCAGGCAGGGCTGAGGCAAAGATTCGATGAGCTAATGCTGGGTAGGCACAAAGGCAGGGCCTGGCCCATAGTAAGTGCTCAGTAAATGTAGCAATTATTATTACTAAACTCGATGGAATGAACATGTGTAAAACATCTGGATCGATGCTTGGCACACAGGTGACATTCAATGAAGGTAATTACCGCTGCTGTGGAGGATCAGATTCAACCTCCTGATCATGTACGTGAGAAAATAAGGCCACATGGGGCACCTGGGTGGCTCAGTTGGTTAAGCATCTGACTTTGGCTCAGGTCATGATCTCACGGTTCATGGGTTCCAGCCCTGCATTGGGCTCTGACAGCTCATCCGCTGACAGCTCAGAGCCTGGAATCTGCTTCGGATTCTGTGTTTCCCCTTCTCTCTCTGCCGCTCCCCCAGTTGTGCTCTGTGTCTCTTTCTCTCTCTCTCAAAAATAAATAAACATTAAAAAAATTTTTTTTAAAAAGAAAGAAAATAAGGCCACAGAAGCCAGTGACTTGGCCCAGAAAAGAGGGGCAGAAGCAGGTCCCGAAGTTCTGTTGATAAGAACCAGATTATCCTTGCAGAAAACAGCTCTCTCCCTTTGTCCCTTGCTGGGAGGGACCCAGGGTTCAGGCAGAAAGCACCAGGGCCTTCTGAGTGACCCTCACCTTTTTCCAGCCTTGGACCCTGCTCAAGGGCTGCTGTGGCAGGTGAGCGCCAGAGACTTGCCTAATGGCAGGGAGAGGTCCAGCAAAAGGAAAAGGGTGGACCCTTGTATTTACTTCCAAGCTTGAAAAATGGTTCGCAGCTTGACAAACGTGGGTTCAAATCAGGGCTCTAGCAGTTTCCAGCTGTGCGGCTTAAGGTAGTTGTGTGATATCTCTGAACTTTAGTAGCAGCCTACATGTATTAAGTGTTTCCCATACGGCAACACTCTTTTATTTACTTTTTCGAAGTAATCTCTCTGCCCAACGCGGGGCTCGAACTCATGACCCTGAGATCAAGAATCCCACGCTCTCCGGACTGAGCCAGCCAGGATTTTAATCACCTCACACAGACCATCTCACTTATTTCGTACAGCCACCTTCCAAGGCGGGTGCTGTTCTTATCACCATGTCACAGATGTGAAGGCTGAGCCACAGAGGAGTGAAGTAACTCACCCCAGCTCATACAGCCAGATTTAAACCTAGATGGTCTGCCCCGAAGCCTGTGCCTTCACCCACCACACTATCTGCTCTCAGTTTTCTCACCCGCTCAATGGGAAAAACGATCACACCCTTTGTCGGGTCCCCAGAGTCTGATGCTATAATAGCCCACCATCACTCAGGACAGAAAGACTGATCAACAAACACCGACTATTTCACATGTATAAATACCCAGGGAGAGAACTTGCAAGAATTTTTCCCCCGATGAATATTATCCTCTGGTTTGGGGAGAGTTTTACTTTTTTTTCTCCTTTTCTTTTTCTGTGTTTAAATTTTCTACAACCAGCACTTAGACAGTGAACAAAAACAAACAAAAGAACACGCACACACACACACGCACCAAAGAAAGCACAGCCTTCAAGTTTAGACACTTCTGTTTGGTCCCAGTTCTGTCATTCCCCATTAGGTTAAACCGTATTAAAATTGCCAACATTTGGCCATTTTTGACCTATAAAAATGGCATTTTATTTATTTATTTTTTTTAATTTTTTTTAACGTTTATTTATTTTTGAGACAGAGAGAGACAGAGCATGAACGGGGGAGGGTCAGAGAGAGGGAGACACAGAATCTGAAACAGGCTCCAGGCTCTGAGCGGTCAGCACAGAGCCCAATGCAGGGCTCGAACTCATGGACCGCAAGATCGTGACCTGAGCCGAAGTCGGCCGCTTAACCGACTGAGCCACCCAGGAGCCCCCAAAAATGGCATTTTATATATGCTTCAACCTCATAGCTGTGTGCCCTCGGAGGTGCCGTACCTTCCTCGTCAGCTAAATAAGGGCAATTATACCCACCCCCGAGGGGACTGGAGAGCTGAAGGAAGTGATATTTTGTTCAAGTGCTTGGCACTCCGTAAGTGGTGACGATTCACCAGCACCGCCGTCATTCTCTTCACCGTCACGGTTACCAGAACCCGCCTGCTCTCCGCGGGCCTCGAGCCTTGGCCCTGATGACAACGAGGAAGCACTCGTTTCCAGAACTCTCCAAAGTCTCAGAAAGCCCCTTCAAGTTACATTTAAACCCACTTTCATTGAGAAATGCATAGACCTAGGGTCGTACACATCAAACTTGGGTGGGTGTTAACGTGTCCCCAAACAATCTGATCACACCAGGATGTTGGAGACCCCTGGGGACCCCAAAGGGTCTGGGAACTTGGGGAGTAGGTGAGAAAGGGCATTGATTCAACTTTTTGCCCCTTCTCCCCTGACATGGGGGGAGAGAAAGGTGCAGGCAACATTTCAGTCTCCTGTTGACACCCTCTTGGGAATGGAGGTGACAGGGCACATGTTGTACAGGGCATTCCTCTTGGGAGCGCTCAAATGCCTTCAGGACCCAAGCAGGAAACCGTATGGATGAAAGGGCCTGTGGCCAACTAGAGATCAGACACCCCGCTTTCAGCATTCAAATTCAATCTTGTCTTAAAGACTGCTGTTAAGCCCAACCCGTGTGCCATTTAGCAGCAACTCTAAATGCATAGGGTCCAGACTTACTGAAGATTCCATGAGTCGGGAGACCCTTTCATTTTCCTCCCGTTGTATAGAAGCAGACCAGAGAGAGCCTGTGACCTCCTCAAGGCCACAGAGCATGCTGGCAGCAGAACCGAACTCTGACCCCCAGGTATGGTGCTCTTTAACCGGGCTGGGCTGTTTCTTGCTCTTGTCCGCCCCCACCTCACTAAGGGACCTCAGGCAAGGTCCTTGTCCTCTTTTGGGCCTCAATTTCTCTCTCTGTAAACATGTAGGTGTTGGACTTGGTACTCTCTAAGGCCCTTATAACTCTGGCATATTCTTTTTTTTTTTTTAATATTTAATGTTTATTTATTTTTGAGAGACAGAGAGAGAGAGAGAGAGAGAGAGAGAGAGAGAGCATGAGTGGGGGAGGGGCAGAGCGAGAGAGGGACACAAGAACCCGAAGCAAGCTCCAGGCTCTGAGCTGTCAACACAGAGCCCGACGAGGGGCTCGAACCCACGAGCCGTGAGATCACGACCTGAGCCGAAGTCGGACGCTTAACCGACTGAGCCACCCAGGCGCCCCAACTCTGGCATATTCTGAGGAGAGGATCAATGGGTGGGGAGAGGAGGGTGACCGGGATAGGGCAGAGGCGGGGGCCCTAAGGAGGAGGAAGTCAGAGGATCTCGGGTGGGGGGGCTTTATCAGGCACAGCTACCATCCCCACCGCTGCCCGGTGTAGGAGCTCGGGGCCTTCCTCCCCAAGGCCCCACACTGTCCCTAAGGGAGGAGCTGTACTCCACCCAGCGGGATAAAGTTAGGGTGGCAGTTTCTGGGAGCTGTCGACAGAGCCCATTCACCCTAAATGAATCAGTCCATGACGTTAGAATTCAGGCCTTTCCGCTCCCTGCACTCTCCTGCTTCTTCTCCTGGTCTCCCAGGCCCCTCTCTGATTCTTCCTAGGTCTCATTATCCGGACCCCCACTTCAGGGCCAGGTCCCAGCTCAGAGCATCCCCAGTGGTGCCAGCCTCCACCTCTCAGAGCCTGCGCTGCACCCCACGTCGGCTGCTGGGCTGATAGGCTAATGGCCTCTAAGGTGTTCAGGGGTGATAAGGAGTGGATGTGCGACAGGGGCCCCTGTGACTGGGCCCCAGAGGGGAATTTTACAGTCTAAGACAGGCCTCCGGAGAATTTTATGAAAGCCCCATGGCTTGCAGAAAGGGTCTAGCCTGAGAGGCCAGTGTTGAGACAAGGCCCTTGTTACCAGCATTGTAACAGCAACCACGTATGTGGTGCGCCCCCCTCCCCCAGGCCCCCTTCTAAGTGCCTGACAGCTTTAACCGACAGCAACTTCGCGCAGTACGTCCTATTTGCTACCCACATTTTACATATAGGGAAAGGGAGGCACAGAGAGGTGCTGTAACTAGCCCAGGTCACACAGCTAGCAAACGGTGAGCAATCTGAATCTGGACCATCTGGGTTTAACCACCACACATCGTGCCTCTCCGTATAGCACACATAGTATAATGGTGAAGAGTATGGACTGAGTCAGGTTGTCAGGGTCCAGAGGCTGCCTCTACCTCTGTGTCCCAGCTGCCTAATCTGTAAAATGGGTGTGAAACAATGGTGCCTGCTCAGAGGATTGTCACGAACATTTTCGCCGGTTCGCGCAAATCACGTATCCTGTGCCTACCACTCATTAGCTGTGTGACTTTGGGCAAGACTCTTCCCCCCCCTCCTCTGGCCTGGCTGCCCCTGTGATCCTAGCTCTGTGTTCCCACCCGCCTTTGCTCCTTCCTCTGGCCTGCAGGCACGCCAGCACCAAGAGCTCTGAAGCCAGACCCAGCTTCTGTCCCTTAGGAGGCTCGACTTCCGCACTATTCTCCCCACTGCTGACTGGGAAGATCTCGGCAGCCCCAGACTGGGACCACCCATAGTGCCCCATGCTGATTTCTGCTCCCCAATAGCCTCTACTCCCACCCTACCTTCACCCCTACAGCATTCTGGGAATAGAAAAAGAGATTTCCCAATCAAAGGGGACAGCCAAGGCTAAGATATGGGACGTTCTAGGATTTGGGGGTACCATATTTATAGGTCAGTGGGAAAGCCCTTCATGTATTTTAGTAGCTCTCCTCCCTTTGGGGAGTAAGGGGAGTTGGGTAGTATCCACAGTGCAGAGCCCAGGATGTTCCCCCAGTCTGGCAGTCCTGGAAGAGGCTCTGTGTATAGATCATTACGGTAATGGGTTCCAATGAAGGAATCATGCCTTCCAGTATAGGCCCCTCCCCCCTGGGGTTGGGCCTTGTGATTTGCTTTGGCCAATGAGACATGAGTAAACACGATAGGAGCAGAGGTTTGAAAAGCACCCACCCATTGGGGCTTACCCTCTTTTGCAGCAGTAACTATTCCGCTACCATGTGAAGAAGTCTGGGCTAGGGTGATGGAGCCACATCACATTCACTACCAGCCAGCATCACCCGCCAAACATGTGAATGAGGCCGTCCCACCCCAGTCAAACCTCCAGGCTGCACATGCACGAGGGAGCCTAGGAAACCGACAGAAGAACCACCTGGCTGGGCCCCACCCGTATCGCTGAACCACTTAATCACAATCGGGAACAAATCGAATGGCCATTAACAAATCAAAATGGCCATTTGAAGTCACTACGTTTGGGGGCGGTCTGTTATGCAGCAATGGATAGCTGATACACTCTGCTTCCCCTAAGCATCTCAGAGGCACCTCATCCCCAATCCTAGAGTGAATATATCATTGTTCATTTCACGAACCTGCTTCTCACCTCAGGAATTGGCACGTCCATATACCCAACCACACGTCTAAAGCCATCCTGAGCTCCTTTCACTTTCACCGGGTACAGCTCATTTGATCTCCTAGCTATCGCTTGAATGTTGGGACTCTTTGCTTCTCCCTCATGGTCCCTGCCCATTTGGTCTCATCGCTGGCCGTGTGGACGGTGGTCGCCAACGTAGGGAACGCACACCTCAGAAGATGCTCCAGAAGATCCACAGGGGCTCCCGGAGGAACATATTAGCCCTTCCAGTTTTGTTTGTTTTTATAAAAGTATAAGGAACTGGGGCGCCTGGGTGGCTCAGTCGGTTAAGCGTCTGACTTCGGCTCAGGTCATGATCTCACAGTTCATGAGTTCGAGCCCCATGTCGGGCTCTGTGCTGACAGCCAGAGCCTGGAGCCTGCTTCGGACTCTGTGTCCCCCTCTCTCTCTGTCCCTCCCCCACTCATGCTTGGTCAATCTCTCTCTCTCTCTCTCTCTCTCTCTCTCTCAAAAATAAGTAAACATTAAAAAATGGTATTTAAAAAATAAAAGAAATTAAAGTCTATTAATAATAAAAGCAAATACGTTTAATCAGTCTTTATATGTGTTTGTTCTTCCAATCCTTTCAACAACGTATGGAGAAAGTGCTATTGTCTTGTGATAGCAATGAAGCAGAGAGACGGTGAATAATTTGCCCAAGGTCTCACAGCTAAGGAGAGGCAGAGGCGGGGTTTGAATCTGTCTGGCTCCGACGTTTGTCAAACTTTTCACATGCATAAGAGTCACTTTGAGGGCTTGCTTGGGAAAATTCAGGTTGCTGGGCCCTACCCTGAACATTTCTGATGGATAGGTATGGACTGGGCTTGGGAATCTGCATTTCTAACAAATTCCTGAGGTGCCCGTGGCTGAGGTGGCTGCTCTGGGGACCACACTTTGAGAACCACTGATCCAGGCGCCTCTTCCTCCAAAGGCCCTGGGTGAAGTTTGCATTTCTGAGAGTATTTAAGATCCACGTTACCCCAGGAGCCTCCTCTGCCTGTTCGGGATGTCAGACAGCTTCTAGTCTCCTAGCTTTGGAAGGTGGCCTGAGGGGAGTATTGGGCCACAGGGAAGAGGGGACATCTGTTTCTCTGTATTCATCGTTGCAACGGATGGCAGGATTTCGTTTTGTTTTTGTTTTAAATTTGATTATGGATTATGGAAAAGTTTAAGCATATGCAAGAGCAGAGAGTCACTTGATGAATGTCCTGTGCCCATTCCCAGTTTTGATGACTGTCACACGGGGCCAATCTTATTTTATTATCCTTTTCCACTGTTTTCTTTTTCTTTCTTTCTTTTCTTTTTCTTTTTTTTCTTTTTCTTTCTTTTTTTTTTTTTTTTTTGGCATAAAGCAAGCCCCAGACATTGCCTCATTTCAGTATATCTCTCTAGCAGATAGGGCCTTTAAAAAAAAACCCAGCGTGCTGCTCTCAGACTTAACAAAACTAACAACAATTCCTCGGTATTGTACAGGATTCTTGCTGATTGTCTCAAAAATGTCTTTTTGGAATTGGCAGGTTTGAATAACATTGTTGTTCCCCTGGACTGGATTAGATTAAGTGAGTTGACAGATTAGGTTACCCAGTTCTAGTTCAACTAACCTTCACGGAACGGACACCTGCCTGAAACCACCGAATGAGGCAAAACCGTAATGGCAGCCAAGTGTATGAAAAAAAAAAAAAGGGCAAAGAGTTGTGCAAACTCTTTACTGGTCACAAAGTTGAAAAGAAGTCAGTCTAATTAGATCTGACAGGAAGTCAACCAAGAGAATTTGAAATTATCAAGAAGACTCTAGGAATGGATTTACATTCTTTCTCGGTAATGGGAACAATGGGCCTTGCCTCGAGATTGACTGGTCCTGGTACCCTCACAACCCGTAATTTGAAAATATTATGTATTTCATTTGACCTCTTTCAGATTTTCTAATTTGTGTGTGTGTGTTATTATCATGTATAAAAGATATTAATGTAGCAGTACTTGGCCTGTAACATGTAAATATGGTGCATGTCGCCATAACCTGAACCCAAACTCGTCCTATTAGGTCAGCAGCATGAGGGTCAAACTCTAGACTCAATCCAGTCGGTCTACCATGTCCTACCCCCATCTTGGTGCTCCAGTGTTGCAATGTTAAGCCTTCACCTGGTCCACTCCAATGAGTACACACACAATGGCTCTTGCTGTCCTCTCACTCTGGATGATGATCCATTTTCACATGGTTGGCTCCTACTGAGCCTCCAAGACCTGGCTGGGCAGTCACTTCCTTCCAGAAGCCTTCCCTGACACTGTCCACTCCCTTGCCCAGGTTATGGGCTCTTCTCTGTGCTCCTATGGAAAGTGAGTGTCTGAGGACACTTTATGCTAGCAGCACAGCACGAGGCTGAACATGGACCCTGGAGCCACTCTAGAGAGTTTAAATACTGGCTCCTATACCCAATGGTTATACGACAAGTGACTCAACCTCGTTGTAAAATGGGGCAGTGAAGCCTAATGGTTAAGTGCGTGGAAACTAAAACCAGGCTGTGTAAATTTAAATTTGCTATGCTGTCGCTACTGAGTGACCTCTCTTCAACATCTATGTGCCTAATTTCCTTGTATGAAAAACAGATCATAATCATACCTACCTCATGGGGTTGTTGTGAGGGTTCAACATAAAGCATTTAAATAGTGCCTGGTACATAGTGGGAGTTCAAGAAATATAAGCTCTGATTGGCATGTGTCTAAATCCCACATTTAGGGATATGATAACAGGGTTGAATGAATGAATGCATGCATGCATTGAATTACACTGTATTGGATTGAAAAGAATTAAGGTAAACTGAAATGAATTTAAATTGTGCCTAGGCCTTGCTTGTTAGGTACAACAAGCCTAGGGCCCCTCCCTAGGTAGCCCCTGAAGTGTAGATGCTTCCCTCCCCCCACCTACCTCCCTGCCTGCCCCCTCCCGCCCGCCCCCCCATCTCTTTGTCCCACTCCTGCTGCTGAGGCCCCGGGATGCCTTACCTTTGCTTTAACTAACTAGCCAGTTCACATCTCTTAGGAAGAAGCAGGCACTCAACCAGTCTCCAGGTTCAGCTTTGTCTCAGGGAGGTCACTCAAGGAGGCCCATCCATTATCATAGATAAGATATCGTCCCCCTGAGATCACTTGAAACTCATCTCAATTTTTTTTTAAAAAAAGCAAAAAGCCAGGGGGCACCTGGCTGACTCAGTCAGTTGAGTGTCTGACTTCGGGTCAGGTCATGATCTCACAGTTTGTGAGTTCCAGCCCCGCATCGGGCTCGCTGCTGTCAGTGCGGAGCCGCTTAGGATCTTCTGCCCCCTCGCTCTCTGCCCCTCCCCTGCTCATGCTCTCTCTCTCAAAAATAACAACATTTAAAAAATAATAATAATTTTTAAAAAATTAAAAAAGCAAAAGCGACACCCCCGTCTCGTTGACAGTTGTCCTCGTCACAGTCTGTGACTATTTTTAGCTGCATGTAGAATAACGACCATTCTACACTCCTCTTCAGCCATACCTTATGGCTCTGGGTTTGCAGACAGAATGTAGACTTCCGGCCAATAAGTGAGGAGAAGGCTGGGGGTGGAGGAGGGGCAACAGACCAAAGCCCCGGAAAGGCGGGTGGCACAGAAATGAACAAGAGAGACCCCCAAACAGGAAACAAAAACTAAAAGCCGAACAGCGTGAAATTCCTTGCTGTTAAGGAGACAGGGGAGGAGGGGACAGAGAAGCAGAGACTTACGAAGACCATTTGGCAAAGGGAATTCTGTAAATACAGACTAGGAGGCCCCGGACTGCCCTGACACATCCAGGAAGGCTTCATCAAGAGGGGGTGTCCACGCTGGTCCTAAAGGAGAGCCTACGTTGTTGGCTGGGTCTTTGCACAACCCACGGAAGAAGGTGTGGGAACCTATTTACTCAACGACTTTGTGGAAAGGAACCTCTAGGCCCCCGGAGGATCACGGACCTCCTCTTCCCTTGTCCCTGCTACTTGCCTCTGTGACCACCTCCCCTCTGGACACTCACCTCGATAGGTCTCCATGAGCTTCTTCGGATCCTGTGAGGAAGTGTCATAGGAGGTGAAAAAGAAGAAGATGACAATGAGAGCCACCTCCAGCACGAGGGTCCACAGGGGCAGGAAACACTGCATGGATGGTGGGTACTTAGAGCCCATTCTGGGTCCGGCACTTACACCAGCTCCAGGCATCAGCCGTCTGCCCTCGTCCCCCCCTCAAGGGAGTCATAGGGGAGACACCCGCCAACAGCCTTATCTCAGGCTGCAAGCCTGGCTCTGCTGGCCTGTCTATGGAGTTAACACAGGAGCAGAGGGACTAGGACAGGGAGGGGGAAGAAATGCACTTATTCCAACATGAACTCATTCATTCGCTATTTATTTATTCATTCCACAAGTAGTTGCTGCGCTCCTACTCTACGGCAGGCACTGTGCTCAGTTTAGAAGACGCCATTCATGGGGCGCCTGGGTGGCTCAGTCGGTTGGGCGTCTGACTTCGGCTCAGGTCATGATCTCGCGGTCCGTGAGTTCGAGCCCCGCGTCGGGTTCTGTGCTGACAGCTCAGAGCCGGGAGCCTGCGTCGGATTCTGTGTCTCCCCCTCTCTCTGCCCCCCCTCCTCTGCTTGTGCCCCGTCTCTCACTGTCTCTCACAAATAAATAAATGTTAAAAAAAAAAAAAGAGAGAGAGAGAGGGCATTCATTCACTCAGCACCCAAACATAAGAACCCTCCTTTGCTCGTTACTTCAGTTTCCCTCACCAGACAGGTAGAGAACAGGTCAACACTCCTCTTTTATAGATGGGGAAACTAAGGCTCAGAGGGGGATTTGGATTCACAAAATTTCTCTTTAATACCTTACCACCTCAGAAAGGGCACCCAGTGAGTGCTTCACAAGGACATATTGAACAAGAAGGAATGAATGAATGAATGAATGAATGGAAGCAAAGCACAATACTAAGCCCTGAGGACGATACAGACAGGGCCCAAGGGGAACTAACTTCTCAGAGTTACACAGTTGAAATTATTTATATTTGAATCTGTATTTAAATCTACTTGTTTGTAAATCTTTTAAGGGGTAGATGGGGGAATAAAAAGGAGACTTGGGTCCAGCTCTAGTAAAAACCTGGCAGGGTCCTGCCCCAGCCCTAGGCTGTGGTTGTCTCCAGTCCTACTCACCTCCTCACAGAGCAACCCAGGATCCTGCCTGGGGCATGAGTGGTTGTAGCTCATTGGAGGCAGGCCACCAGCCTCAGCACCCCTGTCCCACAGCCTTCGACAGTCCCTTGAAATGGGATTTAGAGCGCCTGGGATCCAGTTCTGACCCTGCAGCTAATTTGGTAGGCTCACATCCCTGTGGCTAGCAGAAGGTCGGACGTATAACAAGCATAAAGAAAGAGAGGGAGGGAGGCAGGGAGGGAGGGAGGGATTGAAGTTTTCTTGCTTTGGACACTGGCCCCAGCCACTGGCCACTGAGTATAGACTGAATTTGTGAAGCCTCAGATAATAAAACTAGACTAGGAGTTGCAGGGAGGCACATTTGGGCCCAACATGAATGGATCCTGTATTGACCATTACAGCTGTCCAGTGAAACAGGCTGCTCATGAGGTAGTAAACACCCTGTCACTAGAGGAATGTAAACAGAAGCTGACGGTTATTTGGCAGTGAGGTCTCAGAAGTGACTCATATGTGATTTGCAGGGGATTTGAATCACCCAGTAGAATCTTGTCATTTTGTTTTTCGATGCATAGACTCACACCCAGAAGGCCATACCCAAGGTCGTACAGGCAGTGGAAATCAGTTCATTCTTGCTCAGTGCGGCTTATTTGTAGAAGAAAAAAATCAAAAATAAGCCGAATGTCTAATAGTAAGGGACAGGTAAATAAACTACGGGCCACACATCTTGCCACTAAAGCCGTGGTTCTGAACATATGTGGAAACGTCGAGAAGAATTGCTTTTAAGGTGTATCAAAAGTGACACAGAGGATACACTATTTGGTAGAAAAAGCAAGTAATAATACAGTATGTAAGGTATGTTCTCATTTTTGTTAAAAAAAAAACCAACAATATATTAATGAATTCAGCCTGTAAACCACGGACACTGGTTTCTTTTGCTTTAGCTAAGCCCTCTTCCAATTCTAGAAGTCTAGGAAAGGAGGCTTCCCAGCCCCCTGCCACCTGAACAGTAGCAACAGAGAGAAGGTGCCCTGACCCCTAGAGATCAGGGACAGAAGTCTGCATTCCCTCATGATCACCCCCTGGTTCTGATTTCTGGCCTTCCTTAAGGAGGAACTCCCCCGTGTGGGGGATAAATAAGGCCCTGGCTGGCCTGGGTCCTGTACCAGCAGCTTGTAAACCAGGCAGCTGGACCCACCTGCCCAGGGGCACCAAATGTCAGCCAGATGAACACTAAAGATTTTCAGTCACTGCCAGCCCCTGTGCCTGGAGCCCCCCTGATGGTTGTTTACGGGCTGGCAGACTCAATGTGGGCAGAAGCCGGTTCCACAGCACCTGAAACCCCTGTGGGTCCTGCCCCTGCCCCAGTGAGGGACTGGCTGCTCCACGAGAGGACCAAGCTCCTTGCCAAACAGGCTTTCTTTAATGAAGGGAGGTGTCCCCCACCCTGGACCTCTCCCAGCAGATTTGTCAAAAGCACCATTTTCTTTCTTTCTGCCCCTCTAACGCTTGCAAAAGGTCCCTGTTTTCTGACTACTGTTCCAGACACTCTGTCTCCAAATCACCAAGGCAGTTCACCTGGTACAAGAAAGCACAGGGATTCGAGGGCAGCTATGTCCTAAAACAAATACAGTGGGTGGCTCAGTCGGCTAAGTGTCCGACTCTTGATTTTGGCTCAGGTCATGATCTCACGATCCTGGGTGTGGAGCCTGGTTAAGATTCTCTCTCTCCCTCGCCCTCTGCCCCTCCCCCACTTGCTCATGCAGGCACACGCACTCTCAAAAATAAGTAAATAATAAAACAAAATTTAAAAACCCCAACACAGTTCAATGTTACTTGCCAAATCTAGGCGGGTTGTAAATGGCTTTCCGTCGTAGAATTCTTTCAAACCTTTTTGGCGTACGTTAGAAATTTTCCCTAAGAAAATGTTGGGGAAAAAGCACGGTGCGCACCTGCTGCTCCTCCTGCCTGAAACCCTCTTCCTGCCAGATAACCCCTCCCGCTCTCAGCAGCTCAGATCTGAGCAACGTGAGAACAGGGACTTTTGACTATTGCAGCTCAGCACCTAGTGTCCGGTCCGTAGTAGGTGATCCATAAATATTTGTTGAATAAATAACAGCTGCCATTTCCAGAATGCCAAGCACTGGACCCAGCATTCCGCATACGTCATCTCGTTTTCTTTTCCCCTCAAGCCTCTGAGTACAGGCACCGTCTCTTATGGATGAAGGAACTGTTGCTCAGAAAAGGCTTGGGAGTGCTCAAAGTCACACAGCCAATAAATGGTAGGGTTGGGACTCAACCCACGGCCGTGTGACGCCACGGCTTATGCTGGTGACTCCTTTGCAATTCTGCTTTCCATTTAGTAACCCACTCACAGTCTCAATTTCCTTATGAGTCAAAGAAGACGAGCTGCTCTGCTTTCCTCACGGGGTGATTACAAATGTGAAGCTACGTAAGCATGAGCGGCAACCGGGTTATTGAAATGAAGGTGGGCAAGGGAGGCCATGCCTGCGGCAATCTGATCCGAGCGACCAGCCTCCCTCTAGGTGCAATGAATCAAGGCAGAGAGACTGCAGAGTTCCCACGTAATCATGCGTTTTCTGAAAAACAGGACTCCGTGGGAAGACTCACCATGCCGTCCTCATCTGAGTGAAGCATTGTAAAGCTCAGTCACCGGCAGTGACCGAGGAAGTAGGTGGGTCCTCCGTTCCCTCTCTGGAAGTTTGTCCACGCCAAGGGTGTGATCCTGCTCTGGCCATGCCCGTTTAAAGGGTGGCTAAGTCCATCATTCATTCATTCCACAAACGTGAGCTCCGGAGTCGGCCAAGCTGGGTTCAAATCCTGGCTCTGCAAATGATCGGCTGTGCGAACTTGGGTAGGATGATGGGTATCTCTGAGTCTGTTTCCTCATCGGTAAAGCAGGGAGAATCAGTGTCAACCTCACAGGGCGGTTGTGAGGATTGAGTGAGTGTAAGTGTCATGTAAGTGACATGTAAGTGAGTGAGTGAAGTTCATGTAAGTGTCAGAAGCATAGAAAATGCTCCATAAATGTTAGTAATTATTATTATTGCATGGGGTGGGCAGATTTATCATAGAAAACTTTGAAAATGCAGACATGCACAAAGTTTACATAAAGCACCCGCGATTTTTAATATCTCCTAAAACCAGCTCTCCTTCTTTTTGTATAATTGTCTGATTTTTTTTTCTATTCATGTGAACGTATGCCTTGTTTTTTTTCCCCTACAAAAGTGGGATTATATAGCACATACTGTGTGCTAACTCGCTCTTTTCACAAAGAGTGTATCATAAGTAATTTCCAAGCCAGGAACATCTTTCTATAACACTAAATCACAGTGGCTAAGAACTCAGGCTCTGATACCAGAATTTCTGAGTTTGAATCCGGGCTCTATCACTTACTGTGTGACCTTAGGCAAAGAACTGAATTGCTCTGTGCCACAGTTTTCTCATTTGTAATATGACTCCAGTAATAATCTCTACTTCATAGGGTTGCTGCAAGGATTAGATCAGAGTGCATATGGTACCCAGTGCATATGTACATGGTAAGTGCTGTGTGTCACCATTCTCCAGGCCACACTGACTTCCATGGTAAGGATGTGTGATCATTTGTTTGGCCAGTCCCATTTGTGGGATTTTCTGGGTTATTCTAAACACCACAATGAATATCCTCCATTAACAGGGTTCTCTGGGGGACACAGATACATGTATAAGAGGTGACCATCCCGGGGCGCCTGGGTGGCTCAGTCAGTTGAGCTACTGACTTCAGCTCAGGTCATAGCTCAAGGTTTGTGGGTTCGAGCCCTGCATCGGACTTTGTGCTGACGGCTCAGAGCCTGGAGCCTGCTTTGGATTCTCTGTCTCCCTCTCTCTGCCCCTCCCCTGCTTGTGCTCTCTCTCTCTCTCCCTCTCTCTCTAAGAAACGAATAAACTTCAAAAAAAAAAAAAAAGAGGTGGCCATACCAACGTCTGGACTTTTCTGTGACTCCTGTGGGACAGGAAAAACATTAAAGGCAGCTGGGCCAGGCCTGCCCGGTGGACTTGAGAAGATCAATGCTATTGAAAGAGGTGGGAATGTCATTTTCTTATTTGTGAATCAGGGTGTGATGGTTACTCTCCAGGCTATTCTGAGCTACTCTGAGCTCAGGTGAAGCTCAAGTGCAAATCCCAATCCCTTGCCCATCAAGAGTCCCAGGAGAAGAGGAGGGACAGACCTGAATTCTTGTTTGGGCCTTGGTCTTTTGAATGAGACCAAATGTGAGGTGCCTGGGTGGCTCAGTCAGTTAAGCGTCCGTCTCTCGGTTTCGGCTCAGGTCATGATCTTATGGCTTGTGAGTTCAAGCCCCACATCTGGCTCTGTGCTGACAGTGAGAAGCCTGCTTGGGATTCTCTCTCTCTCTCTCTCTCTCTCTCTCTCACTCTCAATAAACAAACTTTTAATGAGAGCAAATGATTTCCCTTCCCTGTCTTACTCATCTGTAAAATGGCCACTGCTGATGTCCCCTGGTTCCTGACTGGTGGTGGAGGCATGGGGAGCTGGGGGCTCTGTGGTAGGCAGACGGCCTGCCTCATCTCTGCCCAGGTCTGTGCCCTTAGGGTCCCAAAGAGCCATTTGATGGCTCGGAGGGGAAAGGCTGGCACTTGACTAAAGCCCAAAGGGGCTTGGGCTAAGGTGGGCCAGAAAAAGAGATCGTCTGGCTGAGGCAGGAGGAGTAAAAGAGAAGAGAATGGAGAAGGACAGTCTTCTGATGGCCTGTGCTTGGGCTCTTGGCAAGAGGACCATTCCCATCATCCCTCTGCAGGTAATCGCCAGATCAACAACCCTCATCATCAATAACTATCTACAAGCACCAGAGTACGTGCCTCTAGCATCAAAGCTTGCTCTCATTCGGCTGTTCCTTGAGCTAAACTGTTCTACCAAGCCAATTGCATAACTTTATTTTCTCTGAGCCTCAGTTTTCTCATCTGTAAAATGGAGCTAACATGACCTGCCTTTAAACATAGGGCTTGAAGAGTCTCCGGAGGGGATCTTGGCACAGGACGTGCAGGAACTCAACACCAGCGAGTTGAGACTGGAACCCAGACCTCCAGATTGCTTCTTCTCAGACCATCTCCCTGAGATCTCTGTCCTTTTTCTTTCTCCCACGTAGCCCTATGCCCAACAGTAACTTCCAGGCACTCCACACGTTTGCCACAGCATGGAATGCCCTTGTCGGGATGGTAGGCTAGGCAATGAGTTTCAGAACAATGGCACGACTCTCCTAGTGCCTCTGTCATCTTTTCCCTGGATTACTCACCTATTGGTTCCACGGTGTGCCTTGGCACTGTCCTGGATAACAGGGACATAAGGAGGAGTGGAAAAGACCACGGATATGGCCCTGTTATCACCTTCCAAGTGGGTTGTTTGTCTCTGGCCCAGGTAATCTGGAACCTTGAACTCGTGGATCCTGGAACCAGGATCTCACCAAGTAACTGTCCTTCCTAATGCATTCAAGCCTCCAGTGTATTGATTTAGGCCTGCTCGTATCCACTTCCGTGAAACAATTCACCTTGGCAGCCGAGGCCTTCTTCTGCCGCTCCAAACAGAGCATTCCATTCAGACCCTTTCACAATGATGGGCAGCCGTGGTGAAAGTTTGAGCTCACAGAAGTGTGTTATCCTTGGCCACCAGTGCCGCTTTATCAACATGCTGGAGAGAGGTAAGGGATGAAAAACAAGTATACTATTAACAGTAATTGCTTGCTGCTACCTGCTGCATGCCTGGCCCTGAAAGTTCATTATCCTGTAAGCCTTAAAACATACCTGAGTGGAAACAGAGGCTCTGTAACTTGCCCAAGCTAGTAAGTGGCCAAGCTGGAATTTCAATCCCACTCTGAAAAAGCAGGTACTCCTGCCATTTTTCTTAAAAAAAAAAAAAAAAAGCAGCTTTCTGAAGAAGCTTTCATCCTTGGTGGGTGAACAAGCCTCACCCAAGAAACCGTG
The DNA here is from genome assembly GCF_018350195.1 of Panthera tigris. Classification (NCBI taxonomy): domain Eukaryota; kingdom Metazoa; phylum Chordata; class Mammalia; order Carnivora; family Felidae; genus Panthera; species Panthera tigris. The sequence goes on from NC_056667.1 coordinate 18,824,185, forward strand.
AAATTAGGAGCAGCACTGCTCGAGATGCTCTGTGAGGGAGCAAAGGCAGGAAGGAGGGAAGAGGAGGTTGCAGTGGGTCGAGGCTTGCTGGCCTGGGCAGGCTTGGAAGAGGAGACTGGGTCCCTGGTGTGACGGCTCTGGATGCCATAATAAAGAGAATGAGTTTTCTTTTTCAGGCATCAGAGGATCTTTTAAAGATTTGTGCGCAGGATAAAGTAACACAGAGCAGATAAGCATGATGAATTTGATATAAATTGAAGTTCCTCCTTGGGGTGGGTGTTGATTAAGGGGGTGATTATATAGAGCAGGAAGAGGTCCACCCAACTCAGGACAAAACCAGAGGCCATCTACTTCCTGGAAGTTTTTGAAATGTGCTGAAGACCACCTCACAGTCCCACTGTTACTGTGTGGTTAAGCTGGTACAGCCCCTTGATAGGAGCTTTGGCAGCCATCAAAAATACTTAGGAAGGATGCATAATAACATGGGAAAACAGAATACAAAGCTGAATTATCTAGTATGATCATTACTCTGTTCAATAATAGTAACAGTAATAGTAATAATAATATCAGCCATGGGGGGAAATAGGGCGAAAAAATTTAGAATGCTAACAGTGATCGTGTGAAGGTGATGAGATCCATGCGTATTTCTTCTCCCTCCAGCTACTTTTCGACAGCTTCCCAGTTTTCTTTAGTGACATTCTTTTTCAAAAGAATCTCTGCTGTCATTTCTCATAGTGATTTTGCCCTACCTACGTTGCAAGGGAGTAATGAGTATATGAACAAATCGACGCAAAGCACTCGGCACAAATTTTGTGCCTGGCACAACATCGGGGTTCTAGGAGGGTTGGGTGAGACGGGTCACTGGCCCGGCGTCCCAACCTCTGAGCAGCCTCTCGCCTGGCCCTCAGTCCCCGCGGCCCCGGCCCCTCGCCCGGGCAGACAAGTCCCCGACAGACATGTCGCCGACGCTCCCCCAGTCCAGCAGGCGCGGTGACCACGGGGCCAGCCGCCCAGCCAACCCTGTGGACGTGGAGAGGGGGTCGCACCGCCTCACACACCCCCGGCAGCCCAGCGCGACGTCGCGCGCACCCACGGCCCCGCCCCCTGTGACGCGCGCCCAGGGGGCGGGACCGCAGCGGCCCCGCCCCACGCCTCCTCCGATTGGCCGCCGCGCTGTCACCACGTCGCGGGGAGCTGGCAGGGTGTGTGTGTGTGTGTCCGTGTGTGTGGGGTTTGCTTTGTCATTCGTACCCCTGTCGCGCGCTGACGCGGCGGGCCTGGCCGAACGCTCCAGGATCCGCAGAAAGGGCCCCTGGCGCTGACCCCGGAGGCTCCTCGAGGGGGAGGATGCTGCGAGCCCCTTACATAATGACGCGACTGACTGGAGCACATGTCAGCGCAGAAACGGCACATGCCGCAAACCCAGGCCTCCTGGTTTCATACGGTGCTAGTGATAGCCCGCAATGAATATAGCACGGTATGCTCTAGCGTGGATTATAATACAATGAAACGCAATCCAACAGTCATGAAGTGTACCTTCGCAATAAGGCAGAATATAGGATGTTATATTTATAGGGCCTATTTATAAGCCTCTATTTAAATCTTTTCTGATAGGCCCAAGCACGGACTCAGACACTATAATGATTGGCGCATTCTTCTGTCCTTCAAAGAGGCGGGTTCTAGAGTCCGTTTTGCCTCAGCGGGCCCTTGGATTGGCCGGCAGAGGCGTACCGGCGCCTTCGATTGGTCCCGAGGGCCGTCCGTCGGAGCCGAGGAGGCGGGGCAGACGGCTGGCTGGTGCTGGGGCGGGCGGGCCCCGGAATTGTCATTTCTTTGTTTCCGAAGGCGGAGGAGGCTCTGAGCCCCCCCCCTCCCCGTCCCACCCCCTCCCCCCGGGTGCTGGCTCCATGTCTGTGTGACCGGCCCCAGGGGTAGAGTCCAGGCCCGACGCGGGGCGGGCCGGCGGCGGCGGCGGCGGCGGCTGAGGCTGAGGTGAGAGACGGCGGCGGAGGCGGCGCGGGCACCCGGCCCCCCAGCGGGAGGATGAAGCGGCGGAACGCCGACTGCAGTAAGCTCCGCCGCCCCCTAAAGCGGAATCGGATCACCGAGGGCATCTACGGCAGGTGAGCGGCGGCGCCCCCGCCTCCGCCCGCGCGGGCCCCGCGGCCCCCAGCCGGCTCCGGAGGGGCCCGGCCCCGTTATGTAACCCCGACTAGGCCGCACGCCCGCGCCGGGGGCTCTTCGGAGGAGCGCGGCCCGGGGGGCTCCGGCCGGCCCGCAGGGGTGCGCCCCGGGGGCGCGGGGCGTGGCGAGGGCCGCCGGCCGGGCGGGGAGGGCGCGGCGGGCGCCGGTCGAGGAAGCCGCCGCGCCGCCGTTGGGAGCGCCCCGGCCCCGCAGGGGGGAGGGGCGGCGAGCCCCCTCCCCTCCTGCGCCCCCAGCCCGCGCCGCGGGGCGCAGGGCGCCGCTCCCGGGGCCGCCGGGCCTCCGCTGGTCCCCCAGTTCCGCTCTGGCCTGGGAGTCGCCGGCCTGAGCCGGGAGACGCGTGGACCATATGCACTAGGGGGAAAGGCTGACAAAGTTGGGAGCAGACGGTGGCCCCACGGTCCCCGGCAGACTGGGCAGGTGGCCACGTTGCCCCTTCTTTCGCCCTCTACTTCTCTTACGGGATCTCAGACTTGGCACCGAGGGCTGAAGCCGATACCCCCTAATCATGCCTTGTGGCCCCGCTCCAGACTCCGAAGGAGCTGATGGTCATTTTTCCCAGCAAACATTATTTTGATCATTCCAGGCAGATAGTTTTCTTCGAACCTTTCACAGGAGATTTTCTCCAAACTCAGTTTTATTTTTCTAGCGAAAAAAAGCAATGTTTCTTTAAATAGAAATTGAATTCACTGTTCTGAGAGGGGGGAAGGACGACAACAGGTTCATGGGGCAACTTAGTGACAATCACAGCTTCCTAGGCAGAACTTGTATATGACTTATTTTCTGGTTCTTCTTAGAATGTTCATTCTAAACGGTACTGGCCTTGATAAAGCAATGATTTTAGTGGAGAAATAATTAGTTTACAAAGGAGAATGCTCAGCATGTGCATATGGGTTTGAGTCTTTGTGGCATTTTACAATTTAGCTCTCCTAGCTGTGGGACTTAGAGAGAGGTAGCTGATGACACCCAGGTTGTCACCAAGCTAATGACCAAGTGTTAGCATAACTGTACAGCTTGCACATGCTGTTGTTTACATACGTGGAAGATTGCTTTTCACAAGCAGCTGAGTGATGTAAACAGGAGGGGTTTTCTTTATTTCAAGTTTAAAATCATTAAGAAGTCAAAGTGTAAAGTTCTTCTGTGTATCTATCCTTACATATAGATATATCCTTATGTAATGAGCTGTAGATCATAGGAATAATTCATTCATTCAGAAAAAAAAATATATATATATACGTATATATGTATATATATATATATACATATATATATATATATATATATACGTATATATAATATGGCAGGCCCTGTTCTAGCTACGAGAGTACAGCAGTCAGTAAAACCAGCCAAAATTCATGCTGAATCAATCAAACTTGACCATTTAAACTGAAAAAGTAAAAACCATTTTCCTACAAAGTTAATGGGTGGGGGAAATGTCTCTTCAAGTTACACACGCTATGCTTCTTGAATAAAGGATTTTTTTTTCTGCCCATTGAAAAAAGATTTGAACAACTTAATAGTGACACAAGAATAGAAAAAGCGTATTAAACAGAATTGTAGACCAAAGACAAGTGTGGCTTTGAATGGCTGCTATTTACAGTAACATATGAGGAGGTACCTTTATTTATAGAAAGAAGATTGGGGATCCCATATTGTTTACATGTCTTCTGTTGTATTTCACCGTCTCTTTATATTTGGACAAATGATGCCCAATTTAGTACCTACCTGGTAGTAACCACTCAATCAACATGAACAGTGTGAAGTGAATTCATTCTTAATGAAGATCTATTTATTTTAGTGATGATCTCTTGGAATTCGAATGTTCTTACGCTAAAGGTTGATAGTAAATACCCTATGCAAGTTATTCAGAGTTTCGCTATAAAATTTTAAAACCCCGGTAGCTCTCAAATCTGTTTACCCTTCTCTGTTTGGCATTTTTTTTAAGTTAAATGTTAATAAAAGACCTACATATATATTTACTGGTCTTTCCTTTTGGAGCATCGTATATCAAATGAATGTTTTCATTCACTTACCTGTTTCTCAGTTTATAATATGGTGTATTGGCCCGAAGCACAAGATCATAGTTTTGGTTTTTTCCAATTCTGTTTTTTAAAAAAAGTTTAGGAAGTTCTCCTTTATTTCTAAAGCAAACAGAATGAGTGGGCTCGTTATGAATTATGGTGTTTGAGGATTTGTGAGTATCACATTTCTGTGATCATCCAATTTAACTATACTGAACTGTGTTTCCTACCATCTATTTACCCATTTTGTTTCTCAACATGTGGCCAATTTTGGTCATATTAAACAGAGAAGTTTGGTTTTTTTCTGAGTCTCTGTGGACAGTTTTGATAACCACTATCTACTGTTTCACAGCATAACCTTTCATGAACATTATTTTCACGTTCTCAGTCTGCACAATGTTTTGAACCTGGGACGGCAAGGAGGCAGCTGTGATGAAGAGAGCCCTGGACTGCGGGCATCGGGAGACCTGGGTTTGGACTCCCAATCCCAGCTCTCCCACTTTGAGTCCCAGTTCGCTCATCTGTCAAATGAGTCTTGAGGACCAAAGGAGATCACGTTCAGTTTGTGACACTCTGTAAATTCTAGCACGCAATACAAATATTATTTACCATGTTGTTGTTATCACAGTTTAACATGTTTGGTTTATCCTGTAAGGAGGCAAGAGAGACTAGAAGATTTGGTACAGCTATAAACAGAAGTTGAGTAGTCAAAACAGAGGGTGAGTTGCTTCTTGGTCTTGCTGAAAAAAATCCTGTTGCTGAGACGCTTTTAATCATGGGCTCCAATCCAGCAACTGTGACTGAGGTGATTGTCAAATGATAGGATTATTGTCTGTATAATGGCTGTGGTAGAATTGTTTCAGGGGCAAGGTAGAAGGAAAATGGATTGTAGACCTATCAACATGATCTCCATTTATATATGTGCCCTTTGTTTGAAAATTGAAATGTATAGAAATATGTGATTCTGGTCATATTAACAATCAAGAATAGGAGAAAAGAAACAGAAATGGTGATGGATTTCTTTTATATTACTTTATATTACTAAGGGCTAAAATCCAATGTCACTTATAAACAGCCCAAGCCAGCACAGAGCCAGAGTAGGAATTTAGTGCTGGATAAATGTTGAGCGTGTGCATTAATAAATAAATGAATATAAATGAATGTATCCTACTTGGTTAAGGACCTGCGTTGCTCAGGGAATTGTGAAGGGTGTGGGATAAGGCATAGTTTCTTGTCTTCAGGGAGTTTACAGCAGACCATCACAATGCCCTCTTAAATTTGCCCGGTGGTGTGGGGGTTCCAAAGAACTTCGTGTGAAAATATTTTTGTTGCATTACATTTTAACTTGCTATTTTGGTTGTTCACCGGATGCACTAACAGCTTAATTTTGCCCGGTGCTATTTTATGATGAAGTAGACGGTCGCCACTAAGTGAGGGAGTATTTGCTAACTCAGATGAGATAGATGTGAAAGTGCTTTGGAAATTGTGAAGAAAGGTCATTCATAAGAGAAAGTAAAATAAATGAGTCCACTTAACTGCGACATTTCAGAGGTCCTCGGGTTTTACGGCCGGGATCCTCTGCCCGCGTCTGCCTTCACACATGCACCAGACGCTCCCCACGGTAACATCTAATTACGTGCAGTGATTTCTCCAGGCCGGGTGGGGTTGGAGTGCTATGTAGTTTTGAAAAGCCTTAAGGGGATTCTGTGTGGTTTACCCACCTGTCACTCCGCCACACTCCCCACTTCCTTCCCCCTGAGAATTACTGACTTGATAATAGGAGGGTGAGACGAGGTGTGCTATGTAGAAGCCAGAGGCAGAAACGCTGAGGTTTAAAGTCTCTGCAGTCAAAATTGTTACTGACCCAAGTAAGCATAATAAGAATTTTAAGTAAGGCACCTGTGTTAAGCTTCGGGAAGCTATTTTAGATCTTCGTTACTGGTGGTTGAAGGAAGTGCCCCATCACTTGTGAATTTATGAATACTTCCTGTCATCGTGTGCTGGGCTCTGCGTAGCACGCTGCCTGAAGCGTGGGCAGCGCAGGACCGTAGCCCGCTCTTAGATTTGTATATCTTAATGCCTTAAAACCAGAACCGAGGACTCAGGACTTCCCTGGCAGATACAATACCTTGTCCCATCTTTATTTCAGACCAGAGTTGCCTGACCTTTGACTTTTTCAAATGATCAACGTTTGCATCCTTCTCAGCTTCCTAATTTCCTCTTTTGGATCCCAGTCCGAATAATCTGATCTCCAGAGATTTCACTTTCCTGCTTTTCCTGCCTCTTTAATTAATGATGTTTCCTAAGTCTAGTTTTAGCCTCCTCTGGGCTATGCTTATTAAAGCCACTAGAGGCTGGTATGACCCTTGGCTGCCTTGATTGTACATGTGTTCTGCAACCGAAACCCCAGATACCAATGTTGCAACCTCACAGCCTAAAAGCATTTTGGTAATCTCGGTAGGCTTTAACGGCAGCAACGCAGGACCTGACGTGAAAGTGATAAATTCGGTATGGTTTTAGAGCGGTGTTGGGGGAGGGGGTGAGGACAATGTAGAAATGGAAATGTTCTAACCTTTCCAGTGACGTGTTTACCTAATCCTTATTTTTGCAGTTTTCATGAAAGACATTTAAACAAATCTGCCATACTGGAGTTTTGTACTTCGTTTTTGCTAGTAGTGTACTACCTTTAAAAAAAAAAAAGGTACTTTCCTCCAAGTTTCATTTATGATTTTTCTTGCCTGAGTGCTCTTGGCAGTTTAGTTTCATTAGATGCTTTGAAAATCCCTTTAAATTCCTGCTACAAGTTGAGGCAGGGGAAGGAGGGAATGTGATCTATTTCAGATTATTCGCTTTAAAATTTTTTTTAACTTTTTTTATTTTAATTTTTGAGAGACAGAGAGCACAAGCAGGGGAGGGGCAGAGAGAGATGGAGACACAGAATCTGAAGCAGGCTTCAGGCTCTGAGCTGTCAGCACAGAGCCCAACGCTGGGCTCGAACTCATGAACGCAAGATCATGACCTCGGCCAAAGTTGGATGCTCAACCGACTGAGCCACCCAGGCGCCCCTCAGATTATTTGCTTTAAAGCTTCCTGTTTTATTAGTGATATTTTCCTTTTTCTTTGATTTCTCATGGCCTTTCTTGAACCTCACTAGATTTGGAGATTGATTTTAATGGGAGACTTAATAACCTATTATTTTCACTTTCTTGTTAGTTGTTTGCCAAATATCATGGAGCCAATCCTTGTTCTATAAGCACTTATATTTCCAGAGGCTTTTTCTCTGGCCATTTCTCCCAGATCTGCCCATTGATATTAACCCTTTGGGGTTTTGTGTGTGTGTGTGTGTGTGTGTGTGTGTGTGTGTGTGTGTGTGTGTGTTTTGTTTGTTTCGTCATTTTCTAGGCCGTGATCCGGGTGATAACTTCAGGAGATATAACAAGATATAACATACCTCATGGAGCCTGGAGAGTCAGATAGAAATTTTATAAACATGGTTAAGACCTCAAAAGTGAAATACTATAATTGGCTTACTTTTCTTTCTTCCTTTCTTCCTTTCCTCTTCTCCTCTCTTCTCCTGTCCTCCCTTCCTTTATTTCTTTATTTCTGTCTCTACACCCAATGTGGGGCTCAAACTCACAACCCTGAGATCAAGAATTGCAGGCTCTACCAACTAAGCCAGCCAGGTGCCCCTGGGTTACTTTTCTTGATGAAATTTAGTATGCTCTTCAATATATTACTTTTATTTTCTAGGCTTATAGATTTGGGTGTAATTATCTTACTTGGACCATTTTCAAGAAATAGGTTCAGAAGAAAAAAGTTGTGTGCTCAATCAACAAGCTACTTAAGCATAGTGGCAAATACCAACAGTAGAAACACATCTCCTTTGCTACACATTTTTTTTCCATCATGAATTTCTTCAAGTACCCAAGGAGTGACTGTTTCCTCAAGGTCTCTCACCTTTAGGCACATGGATCCCGGTAATAGAGACTTTAAAAAAAAAACAACGCAATCAACTGTTTGAATGTATTCTTTGAGGCTTTATATCTTTACTCTGACATTTAACTGATGTCAGGTTGGCCTCTGCTCATCAGCCTTCCAAAATGCTTATCATCCAGAGACTTTGAAGCCCCTTCATAACTCTGACCTTCATTCCTTTGTTTCTGCCTGCTTCTTTTAAGGGTGATGGACTCACGTTGAGTCATGGGATTGTGACGTCAGAAATAATTTATCCCTCGTCCATGTCTTCTGTTGCCTTTTCTTTTTTAGAGGCTTTGCATTTAAGTGGATTGAAACAGTGCAGCGAGTCCACTTTAGGTGTACCTGTTAGACATCACTGATTGATTTGCGCTGCTTGAGATCTGTTTCCTTACCTAGTACGGCGGAGGTGGCTGGAAACAGTTTAGCTCTGTTTTCAAATTATATTATTACTTTTTTCATCTTCAAAACACTTCCTCTTTTTTTTTTTTTTTTTAACGTTTATTTATTTTTGAGACAGAGAGAGACAGAGCATGAACGGGGGAGGGTCAGAGAGAGGGAGACACAGAATCCGAAACAGGCTCCCGGCTCCGAGCTGTCAGCACAGAGCCTGACGCGGGGCTCGAACTCACGGTCCGCGAGATCGTGACCTGAGCCGAAGTCGGCCGCTCAACCGACTGAGCCACCCAGGCGTCCCTTCAAAACACTTCTAAAAGCCAAATAAGCTACTCAGTACTAAATTCAGTATTTTGCCTATCTTGTAGTGAGGACACTTGAGTTCTAGAGAGGCGAGTGCCACGTTCATGGTCAAACAAAAACTCCTGTCTCAGATGAGAGAGATACTAAGGTTGGAGTCTTCTTTCTCAGGGGTAATAAGCATTATTTTCTTATCTTGCTCTAGGCTTGACAAGCTGTATACGTCATGGTTCATTGTATTTATGATTTTTTTTTAAAAAATGAGTTGTCTTTTTATTTTTGAATTACATGTTTCCTTATTACAATGACCGTTCTAAGAGTGTGAATTTTGCTGGAAAGCAGTCTTGAGTTGTCCCATCTTTTGTGCCATAGTTATTTCTGTAAAGAACATTTGACTTAATTTTTTTTTCTGCAGAGCTTCATAGTGTGTTTACAAATTAAGTTTATAAATTCATAGTTTACGAATGAGATACTGGGGATGTATTCTTTCCTAAAGTACATCTCATTTTTTAAAAACTTGGTCCTGTTGGAAAAATTAAAGAATTATATAATTTGAATATACACATAGGAAAGGATATAAAGAAGGAAAATGATATTTACTGAATATCTAATGTGAGATGAGAAAGTCCAGTATGAGGGATAATTGTATGGGCTTTAAGTCGTATGAACTTGAGTTCAAGGAATGTCCCCGACCCTAGTTATGTGATCTTGAACAAGTCATTTACTTGCTTTCTCTCTCTGTTTTCTCATCTATAAAATGAGAATAGTAAATAAGACCACCTAGTTTACAGGACTGATATAAGGGCAATTGAGATAAGTGACATAAAGAACTTAGCATAATGCCTGACACAGAGAGCTGCTCGGAAAGTTATTTGCTGTTACTATTTTTTTTTTTTCTCTTCATTCTTTTATTTTGTTCCAGTAAGGGTATTAGCTTCAGTTTCATATGTGAGGAAACCAAGTTTGCCCCAAGTTTAGTTCCTTTGATAGAGGCCCATATCTGTCTAACCCCAAAGTCTGTTCTCTTTTTTGTTGCACAGTATGGTACTGCTTCATCACTTCTGAGTGTCATGCATGTGTAATAATTCATACGGAGCTCTCAAGTCTCTACTACATGTAGGGCAAGTGTCATTGTCCTCATTCTCCAGGTGAAGCAACAGTTACCAGGAGCCTTTTTTAAATGAGAATCTCTGTTAAATTAAAAAAAAAAAATCAGTATAGATATGACAACAATGCAAAATGTGATTCTGGACCAGGATATGTCGATGGCTCGATCTCTATTTATTCATCTGTTGCTTCAAAGGACATCAGTGAGATAATTACTGAAATTTGAATAAGGTCTCTAGATCAGGTAATAGTAACATATCAATGTTAATTTCCTGACTGATTAAAAAAAATAACCAATATGTATGCATGGTAACAGGGGGAGCATGATAACAGAAACTTGATAACTTATTTTATCATTTATGGAATCTAGGCGAAAGATAGGAGGGAATTCTTTATACAATTCATGCAACTTTTCTGTAAGTCTAAAGTCATTTCAAAATGAAGAGTTAAACAAATAAAAGTAGTGAGGGGGTACCTGGGTGGCTCAGCTGGTTAAGCATCCGACTCTTGATCTCAGCTCAGGTCTTGATCTCAGGGCTGTGAGTTCAAGCCCGTGTTGGGCTCTGCACTGGGCATGAAGTCTACTGAAAATAAAATAAATAAAAGTAAAACTTAATATGACAATGTATTAGCACAGTGCAAGAGACCTTAGTGCTCCTGCTCTGGGATAATCACTATTACATAGTTTTTAATTATTGTTCTTTCTATATAAGCAAATGGGTATATTTCTTCCTTAACAAAAGTAGGATTCCATTTTACATAAAAGTTTCTTGGCTTTTCTCCTCACTTAATCTCTTCTCCATTTCTTACCATAGAAATGTATTTAGGGACGCCTGGGTGGCTCAGTAGGTTGAGCGTCCGACCTCGGCTCAGGTCATGATCTCACAGCCCATGAGTTCGAGCCCCGCGTCGGGCTCTGTGCTGACAGCTCGGAGCCTGGAGCCTCCTTCAGATTCTGCGTCTCCCTCTCTCTCTGCCCCTCCCCCACTCATGCTCTGTCTCTGTCTGTCTCTCTCTCTCTCTCTCTCTGTCAAAAATAAACATTAAAAACTAAAAAAAAAAAAAAAAAGTATTTATTTATTTTTTTTAGCAACAGTACAACATTCCACATAGAACTCACTCTGTTCTCTGTGGTCTCCAAACCCCTATTCCTGTGCTCTTTCAACAGTGCCCTGCAGCCTCTAGGTTCCTGGTTCCTCAGGTTTCTTTCTTATGAAATGGTAATAACTACCCTGCCTATTTCACAGTTGTAAGGCTAAAATGAGATAATTAACATGAAAGCATTTGGAAAAATTACACGTGTGGTGTGTGTAAGGTGTGATTAGGTGCGTGATTACTACCGTTGAAGATACGAAGTGTCTTCAACACAAGATACTGTGGCTTGTTCTCTTTCTCCTCATGTGCCTCTGCCCCCTCCCCATCCCAAACCTCATAGAGTCCACACTGTCAGAGGTGTGTGTGTGTGTGTGTGTGTTTTAGATGAAAGTGTTTTTGAAACAGAATTTCTAAAACTCTAAATTCTCCAGCAGCTTTAGGTTCCAGTACCTGTCCTTGATATCTCTGTAGTCCATATAGTCCTTCGTAAAATACTATACCACACAATTCTTAAAAAATTCTTAAAAGCTTTTTTAAGTGATTTCTATCCTAGTTTTTCTTTTTAAATTGGTTGTATTTTACAGTAGATTTGTCACCGCGGTGCCTGTATATGTATATATATATATATGTATGAGTGTGTGCGTGTGTGTGTGTGTGTGTAATTGACTCTCGAAAAGTTCTCTTTGCGGTCTGCAGGAGGACTAGAATAGAAAAGACAAGTAAGGAGCAGCTTAGGTCTTCTCAGACTGTCCCTCCTCTCTGGATTGCACACCGGGATGCAGGTGCAGAACATAGCAGTGGGTCTAGACCATTTGATCTTGATGCTTGCACACAACTTTCTATAGTCCACCATTTCTCAGTTGTTTTTGTCTCAGGACCTCTCTCCGCTCTTGGTTTGTATGGGTTATAGCTATCAGTATTTGCTATATTAGAAATTAAGACAGAAACTTTTTTTAAGTTTATTTATTTATTTTGCTAGAGGGACGGCACAAGTTGGGGAGGGGCAGAGAGAGAGGAGAGGGAGAATCCCAAGCAGGCTCCGTGCTGCCAGCACAGAGCCTGATGCGGGGCTTGAACTCCTGAAACCGTGAGATCATGACCCGAGCCGAAACCAAGAGTCGGAAGCTTAACTGACTAAGCCACCCGGGCTCCCCATGAAAGAAACATTTTAAGAATTACTAGTTCATATAAAAATAGTAATAAACCCATGAGAAGGGTGGTGCGGCTCTACATTTTTGCAGATTTCTGTAATGTTAGGCTTAACAGAAGACACTTTGAGAACTCCCGCTGTAGGCAGAGCCAGTGGCAGGTAGGCCAAATGGAATGATAGTCCGGCACCCAGAGCAAGACTGATTAGTGATTAGATTCGTTTGTTCCTAGTGAAGGAGAAAACAGATTGGGAGCATGTGCATGGTAATCTTTGGAGCAGAAGCTGTGTTTGTTTTCTTGGTCGATGTTGCTTTGTTTAAATACCCTTCCCAGTCATCTGTGCACGATCTCTCCATCTACCTTCATTTTAAGTGTGTGCTTTGGTAAAGGCCTTACTGTCGATTCTGAACACTCTTGTGCATTGTAGGTCATTCATTCGACAAATATTTGTTAAGCTTCTGCAGTGTGCGGGTGCTCTGCCGGGCACTGAGGCTAAAGTAGGGAACAAAATAGGCAGCTCTTTTGTTCTGGTGGACTTTACTTTTAAACAGTGAATGAAATAAAATACTACTTATTTATAATTGCGAGTAAACGTTCTTAGGGTCCAGGATGCTGTGTGAGCATATCACGGGGTACCAGTCTTCACTTTGGGATCACGGAGACCTTTTTTAAGGAAGTGACGCTCATGCTGTGCACTGAAGGGCGAGAAGTTATTAGAAGTGCGTCATGTGGTTACGTTGTACTTTGGTAGGGATCTTGTCTGTAACTCAGAAAGAAAGGTAAGAAAATGGACGAATTAACCTTAAACAGTGTTCCTAGTTGAGGGAAGGAGAGCTAACGGTTTGGAGAGAAGAACTGATAATCCGAGGAGATGGTTGCTTTCTTTCTGAGACATTGTGGAGTTCGGTGCTGGTACCATAAGAGCGAGAAGTTGATATGACGGGACAGTACTTCTCCAGTTTTAATGTACACACACACGGTCTAGGGATCTGGTGAGCACGCACGCTTCGATGAAATAGGTCTGAGGCGGGCCCTGAAATACCGCTCTTCTGAAAACCTCGTCCTTAATGCTGATGCTGCTGGTCCCTGGACCACACTTGGAGTAGCAGGACTGAAATCATACATAATAAGATTTCAGCAGGAATATCAGCTGGACAAGACTGGAGGAATATTCTAGAGGTGATGTCGAGTAGGGAGAGGTATTTGATAACAGACAAGACAGCAGTTTGGTGTAAGAAGTATCATGCTACGTACTGAAAGCTAAAAGCAGTTCACGGTTGCTGTCTGAGAGGACGGGAAAGCTAGGAATTGAGATAGATGGCCACTAGCACAGCCAGTGAAGTGTTCTAGAGAGTCATTTCTGTGGTGAGGACCAAGTGAACTAAATGGCCATTAGTCTGCCGAGGGAAAAGGTCAGGTACTGAGGATTGATGGCCACACTATGGTAATTATGTGGGCTCCAGAAAATGATCTAAGTGACAAGCAGCTAGTGGTAGCAGAGAGCAGGTGCACTTTACTTGGAAAAAGAAAAATGTCCAATACTACTTCTCATTAATCATAAATGATTAATCCATAGGTGGAGAGTATTGCTAAATAGGTTCAGGTAAAAAATGGTTGTAAATGGCAAGGGCAGGAATAGAATGTGTGTGTGGGGGGTCGGGGGGGGGTACTTAGAGCTAACAACCCCTTTGAAAGAGTCACCGCCATTAAGCCTGATAATTACACACGTCACTTCTTTATTTCACTGGCATCTAGAACAGCACGTAAGGCCATCAAAAGACACTATTGGTCTGCCTTTGTTTCATTATATTATTATGAAAACTATCTTTTTGTTGCAGTTATGCTTTATATTTTTGTTCAAGACATTTTATAGTTATTCGTAAATGTATTTGGATCAGAGAAAGTAACATCAGGCTATGAACCATGTTACGAACTGTATGCATAAAAATCTTTTATATTTAATCATATTTTCTTCATGGTTTAAAAGAAATATTGTGGAATGCTATAATGGCTTAAAACCTTATTTTCTGTCCCTTTAGAACGTCATCTCTTTGGATTTGGCAAAATCTTATGACCTTCAAAACATGGAAGGAAAGGAATTAGTTAGGGTGTCTACACAGAGAGTAGTCATTTTCGATTACTCGTCTTTTGGCTTTTTTTTTTTTTTTACAGGTACCTATAGAAGGATAATAAGCATAATTTACTGATAGAAAGAACTAAGTGAATACTGAATCAGGCAATTGTCTTAAACTTTGTAAAACCCCGAAGACGGAAAGGAATCAATTCAGTACTAGTCCTAAAGTAAAATCAACTTCTTTTTAAGACGAGTAAATTATTTATTTGCATATATTTAAAAGTGTGGCCAAATACATAATGTAAAATTTGGCATCTTAACCATTTTTAATGTCCAGGTCAGTAACCACATGTATATTCACACGATTGTGCAACTAAACTCTAGAACTCTTCTTGTAAAACTCGTAAAATCTACTTTGTTGATTAGATCGCCTCTTGATTTTTAGAGGCAGGTGCTCCTAAAAGGGGAGCCTGACGAAAGTTGAGGGTACGGCATATGTTTGTGAAAGATCAAGTTTCCTTAGATATCTACACTTCTAAACTGTGACTGAGAACTGGGTGCCAAGGAACACGAAAAGCATGAAAGCAGTTTTTTGAAAAGATACGAAATATATGAAAAGGAACCCTTGTGAAGTCACAGACTTGGAAACGAGTAGTCACTGTTACAAAGATGATAACTTTTGTATTGCCTTAGGTTTAGATGATTAGGTCATGAAAAAGTATTCAACAGCCTGTCAGTCTTTGGATAATGGCTATCTAACTAGTGCAGTAGGATGTTGCTGGCCGGACAGGGGGGCTGCCACGCCTGGGGAGCGTTTGGGGCAGAGAGTGGTACTCACCTTCACCTGGGAGCGGCGTCAACTCCACAAGTTGACGTACTCGCCACATCTCCTTCAGCTGCAGTCTGGAGGCAGCCCCATGGGAAAAAGTGTTCATGGGAGAAGTAAAAAACATCTCCATGCATGCCATTTCTTAAATGCCTTAGAAACATGGCCGAGAGGCTATTATCATAGTTCTTTAAAATCTAGAAACAATTCTAGACACAAGGAAAAAACCGTTCCGTTTGAAAGCCAAGCAGCTTGGAAAGCTGGTCTGAAACTAGATTTGTGTTCCCGCATGCCTATTCGGGACTCAGTTGTCTCTTCTAATAAAATATGTCTTGCTCTCCACTGGATCAGTGATAGATTTGTTGAGTGAGAATGGGGCCCCCATCGTCACCCGGCTAATATTGAGTCTAGGGAGATGAAACTAAAAGGTGAGACTTAGAATATAAGCCTGTTTTCTGGTTTGCCTTGGGTTCCTTGATTCTATTGCAGACCTCTTGATCGAAACCTATCATCAGAGCCCTAAGAGGTTCTATCAAGAGTTAGTATTAGAGGGGCGCCTGGGTGGCTCAGTCAGTTAAGTGGCCGACTTCGGCTCAGGTCATGATCTCTCGGCCGGGAGTTCGAGCCCCACGTCAGGCTCTGTGCTGACAGCTCAGAGCCTGAAGCCTGTTTCAGATTCTGTGTCTCCCTCTCTCTGACCCTCCCCCGTTCATGCTCTGTCTCTCTGTTTCAAAAATAAGTAAACGTTAAAAAAAAAAAAAAAAAAAGAGTTAGTATTAGAAATTGCCCCTAGTTGCAAATTATGCATCATTTTGCTCTTGAATCATTGAGGGTCATACATGTCTGTTCTTGACATCTTTTTGCCCTTGTGACTTGAGAGGGCACAGAAACAATCCTCAGTGCTGGATCCTGTTTTTGTTGCCCCCCGCCCCCAAGTTTCTAAGTTTTTTTGCAGCTTATTTTAATATATTTCAAAATGATTTATTGAAGTCTCGATTTTGGTGGTGGTGGTATATATTCAAACAGCTAATGTAATCGTATCAATATTGGAATATTTGTAGCACAAAGCAGCACGCAAGTTCTAGCCCAAGTCAAAGTGAGTGTTAGGTATTTTCAATCTATCTTACAAAAACCTTTTTTTTTTTTTCAATTTTTTTAACGTTTTTATTTATTTTTGAGACAGAGAGAGACAGAGCATGAACAGGGGAGGGTCAGAGAGAGAGGGAGACACAGAATCCGAAACAGGCTCCAGGCTCTGAGCCGTCAGCACAAAGCCCGACGCGGGGCTCAAACTGACAGACCGTGAGATCATGACCTGAGCCGAAGTTGGACGCTCAACCGACCGAGCCACCCAGGCACCCCATTTTTTTTTTTTTTTTAATGCCTAGCCTTAGCCTGCTCCAGAATTGACTAGGTTAGGGACATAGAATTAGGCGCTTATTAAATAATAAGGGGCTTATTAATCTGAAAGCTACTCTCATCTACTATACAACTCATGAACTGGAAGAATGGACTTTGAGATTTTAATCCATTTCCTTGTTTTGAGCTACTGGAGTGGTTAAATATGTGTTCTGCCCAGTTTATCAAAGTGTGTTTCTATTTAACATATATCCAGAGGGAAATGGAAGCACATATTTGTATCTTAGCTAGAGCAAGGCTGAGATGCTTCAGGATTTTTTCTTTAGTGTACATTTTTTTAAGTTTATTTATTAATTTTGAGAGAGAGCGAGCGAGCCCAAGCAAGTGGGGGAGGGGCAGGGGAAGAGGAGAGAATCCCAAGCAGGCTCAGCACCATCGGTGCAGAGCCTGACATGGGGCTCGAACCCACGAACCATGAGATCATGACCTGAGCCCGAGTCGGACACATAACCGACTGAGCCATCCAGGCACCTCTCTTTAAAGTACATTTTACATCCTTAGCAGTGATTGGCATCTGCTCCTGAAGTTCATTTCTTTCTGTTTAGGGAAGTCATTTGAGTTTTGTTTGGTTAATGCAGGTGAATAATACATAGAGAGGCAAGAGGAGAAAAGAGGGAAGAAGACAGAACCCTTCAAGCATGTAGGGATGTACATCAAGAATTTCAAAGACTCTTCAAGCAGCTGTAGAGGGGTGGGGAAACAGCAAATTTAAAGCCTTTCAACCGTGATATTTTCTTCTAATGAAGAATAGCCTGAAAGCTGTAATTTTGAGAGTGTTGCAGTATTTTGAAGTCAAATACTTAGCACATTTTTAAATAGTGGTGAGATTAAAAAAAATTTTTTTTATCTTAAATGGAATTAAGCATTTTTGGTCATCACCTTTCTTTGAGGGTTGTGGGTATCAGAGTGAACGCCAGAGCTGTTAAATATTAAATGGGTTCCAGCGACAACTCTTTTTTTGTCCTTTTTCTCCATTGTTTTCATGGTATGTGAAGATATTTTTTTTGTCTCTTAAAAAAAAAGTGTGTTTTCTTTTTCTGTGCTTCCCAGATGACCTTGAATTAATTCTTTACTTTTATTACTTTGCAGTACATTTTTATACCTGAAATTCCTGGTAGTGTGGGCACTGGTCCTCCTGGCCGATTTTGTCCTGGAGTTCAGATTTGAATACCTGTGGCCATTTTGGCTTTTCATCAGGAGCGTCTATGATTCCTTCAGATACCAGGGGCTGGTATGTTTATTAATACGTGTATTTCAAGTATAAGCGATTTAATTTTCTAAGAAAATCTTCAGTAACTGATGATAAAACTGTGTAAAGTACATTTTATTAGCAGTCCTTAGGTGACTGAAACTGGCCTCTTAAGGCAATTTTGTCTAAACCCACAGATCAAATCGTCACATTCCCTGCCTCCTCTACCATTCTAGAGACAAGAAGAGAAGGGAAGACCTGGGGAGGGAAACAAAGTAGTGAAGGAAACAATAATTACCTTGTCCTACTCCGAAGTATTTCTGGGGCCCCAATCACTGTGTTAGTGATTGGGTTAGAGTTAGAACAGCGGTTCTCAAACTTTCTGGGGGTCTCAGGGCCCCATTACATTCTTAAATTGCTGAGGATTCCAAGCAACTTTTATTTATGTGGGTTAGATCTGTCCATATTTACTATATTAGAAATTAAAACTTTGAAAGCAAATTTAGATATTTGGTGATTCACTTGAAAATAGTAACAAGCCCATCACATGTTAACGCAAATTACATTTTTTAAATGAAAAATAACTGTATTTTCCAAAACAAAAAAATGCGAAGATTGACTACATTTTTGCAAATCTCTTTAATGTCTGGCTTAATGGAAGACAGCTGCATTTTCATATCTGTTTCTGAACTCACTCGATTGCAATATTACATATCACGTAGCTTCTAGAAAAAAAACCTTAGGCCTGAGTGAATGAGCGTGTAACAGGCAGATGACATCTTGGTATTGTTATGAAAATGATACTGACTTGCGAGACCCACTGAAAGGATCCAGGAATCCCCAAACTAGGTTTGTTTTGTTTTGCTTTGTTTTTTTACGTTTATTTATTTTTAGAGAGTGTGCGCACGTGTGCACATACCCTTGAGCTGGATAGAGGCTGAGAGGGAGGGAGGGAGGGAGGGAGGGAGGGAGAGAGAGAGAGAGAGAGAGAGGGAGGGAGGGAGGGAGGGAGGGAGGGAGAGAGAGAGAGAGAGAATCCCAAGCTCCGTGGAGCCTGATTCGGGGCTTGATATGGGTTCTATTTCAGGAACCATGAGATCATAACCTGAGCCCTTACCAAGTGTCAGACGCTTAACTGATTGGGTCCCAAGGCATCCTCCCCACACAGCCCCAGGCTGTGGTTTGAAAACTACAGGTTTAGAACGAGGGCAAAGACCTGGGGTTGTTCCCTTGGTTGACCTGCAGTTCTCTTGTGTTCCATGACCACACCTTAAACCTGTAACTCTTCGACTTCGAAATCCAGAGCCTGGAAGAGATGGCTTTGAGCTCATGTCCTGTTGGTAATACGTAATAGTGGTGTGTCCAGAGAAAGGTTGCATTATTAAAACCCTGAACATCAGCATAATTCTTACTACTGTGGTTCATTTGTGCTCCAACAGCCTCTTCTTTAAGAATGAGGCTCTTTAGGAATGTTTGATGAGGAGAGGAGCCTTTTCTGTGTTAAAATTCTGACTCTTTTAGGTGACCCACCTGTGGAGTCCAAATGAACTCACTGTGATCCAGCCTCAGTGTGGTCTGGTCCGGTTGTTCTTCATGATTTGAGGCCATAAATAGGATTACTCTTTAATGCTCAATTGACCTCTCCTTTTTATATGGTGGGTTTTCAGTGTTTAAAATGTCCTGTTGTCACTTGCTCTATAGCATGGCAGTTTCAGAGATCTTTGTCCAACATGCTTTTAATAACCTCTGTTTAAAAAAGAAGTTCTAAGATGTGTTTTTAATTTTGTTTTGTTTTGTTTCCTTTAGGCCTTCTCAGTATTTTTTGTTTGTGTAGCATTCACGTCAAATATAATATGTCTGCTGTTCATCCCCATACAATGGCTTTTTTTTGCTGCTAGCACCTATGTGTGGGTTCAGTACGTATGGCACACAGGTAAGTCTTAATGGCTTCTTAACATGGATAGAAATCTTAGATTCAAGTTTTTAAATGATTTCTTCGAATACATTACTTAGGGTTGGATTTAATGCGGACATTTTTAAGTGGCCTTTTCCTAATAGATTACATCTTTAAAGTTTATTTCGTCTGTTTTTTCATTATTGAATGAAAAAGGTTTTTTTTTGTTTTTTTTTTTTTTTTTTTTAATTTTTTTTTCCAACGTTTTTTATTTATTTTTGGGACAGAGAGAGACAGAGCATGAACGGGGGAGGGGCAGAGAGAGAGGGAGACACAGAATCGGAAACAGGCTCCGGGCTCCGAGTCATCAGCCCAGAGCCTGACGCGGGGCTCGAACTCATGGACCGCGAGATCGTGACCTGGCTGAAGTCGGACGCTTAACCGACTGCGCCACCCAGGCGCCCCTTGAATGAAAAGTTTAAGCCTTTATGATTTGACATCTCAGTTGTAGGCATTTCAACGACCAATCCTCATTATGAAGATATTCGTGTGTGTGTGTGTGTGTGTGTGTGTGTGTGTGTGTGTGTGTGTGTATGTTGAAGTGATTTCTCTTTAGGTAGACTCGAAGACAGCCACGTTCCACATAGGAAAAATGTTCCCAGAGTTTCAGCTTTGAAAGGAGTGTCTGAGGTCATTGAGTTGAACCCTTGTTTGGTCTAATAATCCCCACAGCATCACTGACACTTAGTGGTTTAATCGCTGATTGAAAGCCTACAGTGACAAGGAACTCAGCTTTTGGGGCAGCTGTAATAGAAAGTTCTTCCTGATACTGACCCAGAATTTTCCTCCTGATATTTTTGACCCAGCACATCTTGACTGTTTGGGGGCTTGCTTATCTCACAGAGGACATAAAGAGGCTTTCCCCCACAAATAAAGGGAAGTGCACAGAACTTTTTCTTCAGATTCGAGGGGCCTACAGACCATCCCCTTGAGCCCAAGCATTGCGTCCCTACATGAGAGCCACACTGAATGAGTGTGGTCTCCCATCCACAGTTAACATTTCTTCAGAGATTTAACGTCTTCTCTCTCGAGTCTTCTTTTCTGTAGGCAGAACGTCTCTAGTTTCATCAGCTTTCCTTGTATGTTATCTGAACCACTTTCCCCATCCTGACCTTAGCTCTTAGCGGGTCTCTTAACCGAAACGTGCTGTTTCAGGTGTGTTCTGCCTGGAGTGGAGCCACACAGTCACCTCCGTACTTACAGCTGTACTTCTGCTGTCTCAAACTAAGATGAGGCCAGACATTCTCACATTCTTCCAGGCCACCGTGGCAGCCTGAGTCGGGGGCGTGGGGACGTGAGGACTGGCTCTCAGCGTGCTACGCTTTCAGCAAAGCTGCACGAAGCTTGATTCTTAGGCCCAGCTGCGGAACCTGTTAGGATTTTGATCCTGGAGGGAGTGCCAGCTCCTAAAAGCTCCCTGGAGCATTGTTCATCCTCTTCTCAGAGGTGCCAAGGGGATGATGTTGGCCCGTGTAGAAGGCACGGATCAGCTCTGATATTTGAAGTATCCACTGTGAGCACGGTTTTCTCCATCTTTTAGCACTCTCTCATATCTGACTTGATTTATAAGCTAACATGACAGTTTCTTAGTCTGCTTTCCTCTAATTAAAATGATTTTCTTCATACTTTAGTTTTTCCTTGTATTTCCTGGTCCCGGGTCTTGGTTCAAGTGAGTTGCCATTTACACTCGTCATTGTGTCTGGGTTGCAGTTTTTTCTTTGTCATATGAAGGTGAAGTGATCTAGATAATGTCTAGGGGAGCCTTCCAGCTCGATAATCTGTGACTTTGATGAACCGTAGTGATTTTCTAAATTACTTTAATAACGTCTTAGTAGTTGGGGAAAAAACTACCCCTGTAAACAGTTAATAGAACCTATTGGGCACGAGTTTGGTGGGGGACCACAGGGCAGCAGTGAAGCTAGGATCATAAGGGATACTGGCCTCCCTTTAGCCTGAGGCTCAGAAATGCATGTTGGAATAGCTAAGTTATGAAGTAGGTTTTAATTTGGAATGATCAGTGCTCAAATAAACAAAAAAGCAAACTTTGTATTCTTATTGGGCCAGACAAATACGAGTACAGTTTTTATAACATGGGATACATTTCTCTTGCCAACTTGTTAAAATTTAAAATTCTTTCTTAACTTTATTAGGAATAGTTGATGAAATTATATATTGCCACAAAAGAATGATAATATTATATCATAAACTTCTTTTCCTTGCTATTAAGAGGGAAAAAAACACCATACAAAACTGTGTGTACAATAGGACTCTTTCACTTGTTCAAAAATATTTTCATGATTTTATTATTTGACAAGTATAGAAATATAGATATTTTGTCCAAAATGTTCCATTTTTTTCTATAATGTGCATATTATGTGTATGATAACTTTAGACATTAATATAAGAAATTAAGAAATATAAATTTTTTAAAAAGCTTATTTGTTTTTGAGAGAGTGCAGTGGGGGAGGGGCAGAGAGAGGGGGGACAGAGGGTCAGAAGGGGGCTCTGTGCTGACAGCAGCAAGCCCAACCCAGGGCTCAAACTCACCAACCGTGAGATCATGACCTGAGCCGAAGTCTGACGCTCAACCAACTGAGCCACCCAGGCGCCCCAGGAATATAAATTTTTGAAAATGTATTTTGAAAAGAATTTGTGAAAATGCCCCATCTTTTATAGGTTAAATCTATAAGAATGGTTGAGGCCATTAGCTGCCTTGACAGGACTTTGAGTGTCTCTTGCCTCACACACTAGGTCTAAGGGGATTTAGGTTCTCCTTAGGAACAGACTCCGCATCATCTCGGTGATCTTGGACCCAATTTCTATAAACTCTGGGCCTTACTTTCTTCTTCAGTATAATAAGGAACTTGGACTAAATGATCTTCTTTGTAGTTTCAAGAAGCTATGATTTTTCTTTTATTTCATCCCAAGATCCTTAGTAAGAAGACCTTAGGTTACTGATTTCCCTCCCCCCACCCATTCTGTCTTCTGTCACTCACTTGTCTTATACAGTCTCAAAGGAGCTCTTTTCCATAGTTATTGGACCTCATGCCTGTGTAGTCCATCTTCATTAAAAAAATCCCATTATTAATCATGTCTTCACATAGATAGTCCCAGCTTGCAGATTTTGATTGTAAAAATCAGTGAAAATTACCCCATTATTTGTATCTTACTTACTCTACTGCAAGCTGCTTTTTCCTCCCTTGAAACTTGTTTTTAGTTACAAAAGGAATATAAGCTTATAGTCAAGAAAAACAATTTGTAGAACAGAACTTAAATGTCAGAAGCATTTCGTTTAGTTTTTTTTTTTTTTTTTAAGTTTATTTATTTATTTTTGAGAGAGAGACAGAGCAAGCGAGGGAGGGGCAGAGAGAGAGGGAGACAGAATCCCAGGCAGGCTCCATGTCAGCACAGAGCCGGATGCAGGGCTCAAACCCACAAACCGTGAGATCATGACCCGAGCTGAAATCAAGAGTCAGAGGCTTAACCAACTGAGCCACCCAGGTGCCCCTTAAATGTCAGAAACATTTCTTTATGTTATAACTCATTCTTAAGAATTTATTTTTTACGTATCATTTCATGTTAGTACAGATCTTCATTCTTTTGAAAAGCTGTATCATATACATTATACACATTTATTATAAACAATTCTCTGTTGATAGGCATTTAAATTCTACATTTTTGCTATTGTGAATACGATAGTTTATATTCTTATATATTTATTCCAGGGAGTTTTAAAATATTTCTGTAGGGTAGATTCCCAGAATTGGAATTTCTGGGTCAAAGGTATAATATTTTAAGTTTAATTATACTAACCAAACGGCTTTCTAAAACTTGTTGCCCCGATTTATATTTTTGTCAAGTATGAGAATGAACCCTTTGGCTTACCCTCCCTGTATTATTGCTTGTCTTTAAAATTTTTGCTTATCTAGTAGAGTGAAAAATGGAATCTAATTTTTAAAACATTTGTATCTCCCTAATCAGTAGTAGTGAAGTTGAGCATCTTTTCATATGTTTTTTAGCCATCTATATTTTTCTTTTATAAGTTGCAAATTCTTTTCTTCAGTTGCCTTTTTATTGATTTGTAGGAGCTCTTTGTAAAGTAGGGCTGTGACTCTTTTCGTTTACATATTGTAAATATTTTTTGCCAGAATGTTTGTCTTTTATTTTTGTCTATGATTCCATTGCATCTTTTGTCATATAAAAGCTTTCAGTTTGGGTCAGACTTCTTTTTAATTAGTTCGAAAGTCTTTTTAAAATTTTTTTAATGTTTATTTATTTTTGAAAAAGAGAGAGAGACAAAGTGTGAGCAGGGGAGGGGCAGAGATAGAGGGAGACACAGAATCCGAAGCAGGCTCCAGGCTCTGAGCTGTCAGCACAGAGCCTGACTCAGGGCCTGAACTCAGGAACCACGAGATCATCATCTGAGTGTAAGTCGGGCGCTCAACTGACTGAGCCACCCAGACATCCCTAATTAGTTTGAAAGTTTTAATGAAAGTTACTGTAGTTAAGAGAGCAAAGTGATGGTTGCCGGAGGAAAGGAGCGTAGGGGGATGGGCAAAATGGATGAAGGGAAGTGGAAGGTACAGGGTTACAGTTTTGGAATGAATAAGTCATGGGCATAAAAGGCACAGCATAGGGAATACAGCGAATGACATCATAATAACGTTGTGTGGTGACAAATGGTAGCTACACTTGTGGTAAGCATAACATGACATCTAGAGAAATCGAATCACTATGTCGTACCCATGAAACTAATGTAACGTTGTATGTCAGCTAAACTCAAAAAAGAAAAAAGAAAAAGAAAGTTACTGTAATTGAACTCGTGTCCCAAACAACCCATCTGTTATTTTAGTTTAATGTATCGCTGATGCTTGTCTCTCTGCTGTTTCCCACAGAAAGGGGAGTGTGTTTGCCCACGGTGTCCCTCTGGATACTCTTTGTTTATATTGAAGCAGCGATTAGATTTAAAGATCTCAAAAATTTTCATGTAGACCTTTGTCGTCCCTTTGCTGCTCACTGGTGAGTATTATGTGTATTCTTAGTCTCTAATTCAGTTCAGTGTTTTCAGTGTAGAATGGTAAGTGCCATTATCAATTTTTTCTTAGAGATTTTACACGAACCCGAAGACAACATAATATGGCAGTAAAGAGCGTGGGCCCTCCTTTCAGGCAGATGAGTATTCGAGCCCCACTTCTTTCCCCTGATAGCATTGTCACCTTGGACATGTCACCGGCTCTAAGCCTTAGCCCTCTCACCTGTATTTTGGGGACCTATCTTGGGGTCACGGGAAAGATGAAATGAGGGGATATATGTATTTAACTTAATTTCAAGCACATAGGTGTCCGATAAATGTTACCTATTTTTATCTTAATCAGATAGTGATTCCAAAATGTCTTGATGAAAGAGATGGCTCTCTCATGAAATTTAAATGAACTGACTTAATTTTTGCTAGTATTTATGACAAACCAAAATCAACAGGAATCAACTAAGAAGATATCGTTTCCAATATTTTAAAGTCTTTTCACAAGCAAGTGCATTAAATAAACTTGGTCAATAAAACTTGTCACTTTAAATTTGTAGTGAGAGCACATTTAGACTAATTATAATTTATAAGTTTGAATGTTAATGAGACTTAATATGAGTTTTGACAGTGTTTGCAGAAGCTTTGAAATGATATTAGACAGACTGATGAGTCAGATGAAAATATTTCAGCTTTTTATCCCAGAGGTTGTAAGTACAGCTGGTTTAATTTGGTGGTACAAACCAAATGTTGGCACCGATAATATCAATACTTATTTATGTATTTATTTTTTAAATATTTATTTATTTTGAGAGGGAGAGAGTGCAGGAGGGGGAGGGGCAGAGAGAGAGGGAGAGAGAGAATCTCAAGCAGGCTCCACGCTGTCAGCACGCAGCCCAGTGCGGGGCTCGATCCCACGAACCGTGGGATCATGACCTGAGCCGAAATCAAGAGTCAGCGCTTAACTGACTGAGCCCCTCACTCAGGCGCCCCCAGGTGCCTAAGTTCTAAAAATGCACAAGGGAGTTCAGTGTTAATCAAAGACATTAGCAACTGTATCCAGCAGTCACTGGGGTAAAGTTCTTGAGTTGGTTTGAAGAATGTCAGAGTCTGATGAGCAGCCTCTTATGGTCTAGCAGTCCCTCTGTTCCCTGGGGGTTTGCTCCACGTGCCCGCTGCCTGTCACTTCCACAGCAGACATCACATATATTTATGTGTACTAAATGCTCCACTGCCATCATCATCTAGAATGTATTTCTTAATTTCAGTCGTAGGTGTCCTCGTGTGCTTGATGCGTGTGTGGTTTGTGTTTCACTGGCAATTACTGGCTAGGTTTTCGTCTTTCTAGCATTGGGTACCCCGTGGTGACTTTGGGCTTTGGCTTCAAAAGTTACGTAAGCTACAAAATGCGGTTAAGGAAGCAAAAGGAAGTGCAGAAAGAGAACGAATTTTACATGCAGCTTCTTCAACAAGCCCTCCCCCCGGAGCAACAGATGCTCCAGAAGCAAGAAAAAGAAGCCGAGGAAGGTAGGTCTTTACCCTAAAGCTGTGCTGGCTCAGTAGATTAGTCATTATTTTGTCTATCAGTAGATTTCTTTTTTGGCCCTGGAAAAGTTGGTAGGACTTTGGAAGATTACCAAGGATTTTCCTGTTTTCTGGTGTTCCCCTTCAGGGCCATTGCTTTGTTTGATCATGAAATACAGGGCGTGGATGTTTTCTAGCTAGAAGCTGAAGACCATGTGCTTCAAATATGTTTATTTTATTTTATTATTTTTATAGCGTATTTTCCATTTCAACCTTTTATTTGTTACAAATATTTAAAAATGTTTATTCTCAGTAGCAACATAGCATATATAACTATGTGAGTTTATAATGGAAGCAAGTCAAGAACCAAAGTATAAGCAAGATCGCGATGTGGACATAAATAGTTGTTTTTTAAGTTAAAATTCTTCTGAATAGAGCAAGAGTGGTTCGGCCCCATTCTAAATGGTTCCTATAATGCAGTGCGGCTCTTAAAGTGAGCAGTTTCTAGTAAGACCACTCTAATGAGCACGTATCTAATTCAGTAGATGAATTGACAACAATACTAGTTTTCTTTGAAGGTTGGAAGTTTGGAGTCACGTTTTTAGTTGAAATACACCAATCTCACTCTCTGCTATAGTGCAGAAGGATCTCTTCAAGTAGACTTGGACAGACTGGAATGTGTAGGCCTCATACGGAAAATTCTTTTCGAGTGCCCTACTAAATGTCATAGACTTATCACCTCATTGCTAGAGTCAAGAAAAACATAGATGCCCCATATCCTGACCTCATACCTCTCCTTTTGTTTCATTTAATCACTTTCTTTTCAGTAAAGCTATTAACAGTTTGCTTAGCCTGTTTTAAAAGATGGTCTCTTAAGAGTCTGACCTGCCTGTGTCCTCTCATCCCAGGGACAGACAAGTTTGATTTGACTGATAAATTAAGTATGACTTAACTGTAAAATCCTCATCTTCTTTTCAAGGCCCAAACTAGAATGGCTTGGTGTTTATAAATGATAGTGATTTTCCATAAACGATAGTTTTTTAAGTTTATTTATTTATTTAGAGAGAGAGAGAGAGAGAGGGAGAGAATCCCAAGCAGGCTCCACGCTGTCAGCACAGAGCCCGACGTGGGGCTCAAACCCATGAACCATGAGATCATGGCCTGAGCTGAAATCAAGAGTTGGACGCTTAACCTTAACCCTAGGCACCCCATGGATTTGCTTGCGCAAGTTAGCATGATGTGGTGTGGTTATTACTGCTTCTAAATGAGTTTGTAAACTGATGGAGTAAGTTTCTAAGCATAGATAATGCAGTTTGTTGACTCTGTCTGTGCTGTGTTTTTATACAACTAAATGTTCCGGTGTGGGTTTTTTTGTTTGTTGGTTTGTTTTTGGTATTGTAGCAGCCAAAGGATTGCCTGATATGGATTCCTCGATCCTTATACACCACAACGGAGGTATTCCAGCCAACAAAAAACTCTCCACCACTTTGCCAGAGATAGAATACCGAGAAAAAGGGAAAGAAAAGGACAAGGATGCCAAAAAACACAACCTTGGAATAAATAACAACAATATTCTACAACCTGTAGACTCGAAAATACAAGAAATTGAGTATATGGAAAACCATATCAATAGTAAAAGATTAAATAATGATCTTGTGGGAAGTACAGAAAATCTCTTGAAAGAGGACTCATGCACTGCTTCCTCAAAAAATTACAAAAATGCCAGTGGAGTTGTGAACTCCTCACCTCGCAGTCATAGCGCCACAAATGGGAGCATTCCTTCCTCATCTAGTAAAAACGAGAAGAAGCAAAAATGCACTAGCAAGAGCCCAAGTGCTCACAAGGACTTAATGGAAAACTGTATTCCTAATAACCAGCTAAGCAAGCCAGACGCACTGGTGAGGTAAGTGTGCGTGCTGTGTCCTTCGAGCACTTTTCCAGGAAACCCAACTTAAGTCTGGAAAAACAGACCCTTCCATACGGGCCTGTGGGAATTGGTGACCAGATACTGTGGCTTTTAACCCGGCGGTATTTGAAGTGTTTATTTCACATGAGTTTGCTGGTCACCTAGTGCCGTTGTCCTGAAGCATTGATTCGGGCCCTTTTGAGTGTTCTGAGTAAGAGGTGACAGTGTTCTCTTTGCACATCGAATTTACCCGTAACTCGATTCTTGCAGTGGTTTTGAGAGACAGATCTGTGGTCCTGGTCTTGCTCTGTTTGCATATCCAAAGTTCTTGTGGCATAGACACAAGACGAAGAGTTTGTGTCCTGTTCGCACATGTCCCTCTGTCAGACTGGATCCAACAGGCGGGGTGGGGTGGGTGCGGAGAAAGTTGACCTTACCACCTTGTGCTTGTTTTTGCTTGTTTTGGTTAATTCCACTTAAAACGTGGATTATGCCCCCAGATAACTCTGGGGAAATCAAGTTTGAAAGGTAATCTCTAAACATCCCACAGGTAAATACGTTAAACTTCAATTTTAATCACAAATGTTCCTTTTCCCATCTTTAAGTAAGAGAATAACATCGTTGTATTTACCTTGACTGTCTCAGCCGTAAGTCTGTGTTTTATATATTTTCTAAAATACACATATGTTCTTTTTACCTCGTATCTTTTCGATTTGGAAACTGGGATCTGAACGGGACCTTTTTTTTAAGATTTTTAAAAAATGTTTATTATTTATATTTGAGAGAGAGAGACAGACAGACTGCAAGCAGAGGGGGGGCAGAGAGAGAGGGAGACACAGAACCGAAGCAGGCTCCGGGCTCCGAGCTGTCAGCACAGAGCCTGATGCAGAGCTCGAACCCACAAACCGTGAGATCATGACCTGAGCCGAAGCCGGTTGGTCAGCTGACTGAGCCACCCAGGCGCTCCTGAACTGGAGCTTTTTTCATGTGTAACTCAAGAGGACGGTTATAACTCCCTGCCTCCACTAAGTCATCTTCCATTCCTCTTCCTTTGGCTTAATTAAGAGCAGACAATTTCTTCTAGGAGGGAAGGTTTCCAGTGTTATAAATTATATAAAATAGATTATTAATTTGTCTTACTTTTCTGACTGGCAGTTAGATTAAGAGAAATATATGTGGGTTCTGCTGCTAAAGGCTCTAGAGGTTTCCTAGCCCCCAGCCACCTTTAGAAGCATACCATGCTGTTGATGATGTCAGGCCAGCATCCACATCTGTTTGTTGCAACATTCTGCCCATGATGCCCTGCAGAGAAAACACTCAGCAGAGAACCCTCTTCCAGGGGCCCATGGGAGAAAGACCAATTAGTTAACCTTCTATTTCAAGTCAAATGTCCCACAAATTTATTATATGCTGTAAATGAAATATGTGCCACAAGCTTTTTAACATCCTTTCTCCTATCCACGTAAGGTTTTTTTTGTGTTTTAATGTTTGTTTATTTTTGAGAGCTAGAGAGAGCATAGGTAGGAGAGGGGCAGAGAGAGAGGGAGACACAGAATCCGAAGCAGGCTCCAGGCTCTGAGCTGTCAGCACAGAGCCCGACACGGGGCCCGAGCTCACGAACAATGAGATCATGACTCAAGCTGAAGTCAGACTCTTACCGACTGAGCCACCCAGGTGCCCCTCCTATTCACTTTAAAGAATAGCAGTCAAGTCAAAACAGTTTTCCGCTGTTGGGTATTACAGAAACAGCAGATAAGACTCAGTCTTGTGATACCATCTCACTTGGGCCCCAGCTGTAATGTTGATTGACTCTGCCACCTAATCTGCCTCTAGCAAAGAAGTTCAAGGACTCAGATGGCCAGTCTTCCTTCTGTGGGTCCGGTGCCCCCATGCCTCCTCCTGGGTGGTATGGCTCTTCCTGTGGTCACTAATTTGTACTCTGATGTGCCTTGATCTGAAGGGCCCCAGAATATTATTACCCTGTTTTAGGGAATACCTGCTGTCAAATACATAAATAGGAAATACTATATTTAAAATGTTTTATAAGCTTCTGTAGGATTATTTTCAATGTCTAATGTATTACAAAGAATAAGGACACTTTGTGAATATCAACAGGGGAGAAACCTAAATAAATTATGGTCCATCCATTTGATGGACTTTCTTTTTTTAATGTTTATTTATCTTTGAGAAAGAGAGCAGAGAGAGAGAGGGGAGAGAGAATCCCAAGCCGACTCCACACTGCCAGGGCAGAGCCTGACACGGGGCTCGAACTCATGGACCATGAGATCATGACCTGAGCTGAAACCAAGAGTCAGACTGAGTCACCCTTTCTGATGAATTTTTAATATAGACATTACAAAATCATATTTTTGAGCCATATTAAACAATATAGGGAAGTGCTCCTGACACAATATTTAATGAAGAAAGTAGAAAGCAGTTCTATGAAAAACATCTTTTTTTCTCATATACACAAAAATGATTCGAAGGGGAAGGAACTAAAATGATAGCAATAATTATTGCCTCATGATAGTATTGGGGCTTTAGTTTTTCTTTTTACTTTCATGCATTTTCAAATTTTCCAAGACGAACAACAATAGAAGTTTATAAACAGAAGCTATCTGAGCACATTACTCAGCTTGGTTGTAGGAGGCCTTATCACATTTCCTCTCGTCCTTCTTGGCCATCTCCCATTTCCTCTTGTTTGACTTCATGTATGCTTTGGTGAATATTAGTAAGACTATAATTGACCCAAACCTGACGTGCTCGAGTTGTTAGCTAGACAGTGGGGTTGTATCTTAAGATGGAGAGGGGCTGGATTCAGGGGCCCGTAAGGCTCCTTCTGATGTAAACGTACTGGGCTGACAGCCTATATGGGAGCCCTGGGCTACAGCAGACAGGCTTCTGGTTGTGCACAAGCCAGGCTGGCTGGAGGGAGAAGACTGATCTCCCGCTTCCTGTTTAAAAAAAAAAATTTTTTTTTAAATCTTTTGGAAAACCAGTACTGTAATACAATGGTAAGTTAATTGCAAAACATTCCACAGCTCGCCTGTCTCAGCATCATGATTGAGAGCTGTTCTATTTGAGGAACCGGTACTGTGACTTGGGGGAAAAATTCATTAGGACACCCCTTTCAAAGAGAATTCTTGTAGGTCCTTGTGGCTGTGAAAAGGGTTGATGGCCACTCCTTGTTGGAAGGAGCAAGTAGTCCTTCAGGTCTTTTCTCTGTCCCTCTCAGCCCCACGCACGCTCCCCCCCGTGCGCTGTATTCCACAGGTTGGCGAATGACTGCGCCCAGGCCAAATCTGGCCCACTGCCTGTTTTTGTAAAAAATAGTTTTATTGGAACACAGCCATGCCCGCTCATTCATTTACGTAGCGTCTGTGGCTGCTTTTGTGCCACAGTGGCAGTTGAGTAGCTGCGACAGAGAGACAGAGACCGTGTGGCCTACAAAGACAAAGATATTAACGGTCCGGCCCTTTGCAGAAAAAATATGCTGATAGATGGCTACGGTTAGAGAATGTGCGGGAAGGTGGGGATTTGGGAAGAAGTGTTGCCTGTAGGATCCTTCCCAGGAAAAGTTTGGGAACGCGCGAAAGCCAGCCCAAAGTTTCTCTTCTCATTTGAAAAATACATCTTACAAAATGACCTGACTTCTGCCAGCTTGGTTTCTGAATCCTTTACCCAGGATATTTAGAAACAGTCTTATATTGTTGGTAGCCAAAATATTTAAATTCTGACCTGAGAAAAATTCTAGATAAAAACAGAAAATACAAGAAGGAAGATCAGTTATTTGTTTTTCTAATTTTTAAAAATGTTTATTTTTGAGAGAGAGAGAGAGACAAAGTGTTGGGGGGGGGGGGGTTGGGGGAGGACAGGGAAAGACAGAGACCCAGAATCCCAAGCAAGCTCTAGGCTCTGAGCTGTTGGTACTGAGCCCGACGCAGTGCTTGAACCCACAAACCGTGAGATCATGACCTGAGCCGAAGTCAGACACTTAACTAACTGAGCCACCCAGGTGCCCCGAAGATCAGTTATTTTAACTAAGAGCTGGGTTAAAAGGAATGATGGAAATTAGAATGAGATCTGCTACATTTCTTCTAAAATCTGGTCAATTTTAAAACATTTTAAATGTGAAAAAATTACAGAAGATTTAGAGAAAAGGGAGAAATAGTCGCACCATGTGACACAAATCACTGTTAAAATTTTGTCGTATATTCTTTTCATCAACTAAACTTACCTAGTTGTGGCCATAGTGTTTGTGTAGTTTTCGTGTCCGGCTTCTTTCTCTTAAATTGTATCTAAATCATTTTGCCAGTGCAGCCGAACCCTCTTTTTCCCTTGATGTGGAATATTCCGTGGCAGTCTGTGAGATCACTCGGCAGCTGCTCTAAGATGGGGCAGGTCAGGGTGACAGTGGAGTGGCTCTCCTGCAGTTTCAGGGCCTGGGAGCGGGAGAGCCGGCAGCCGTGTGTGCGCTCGACACGAAGCTCCCGCTCAGATACAGCCCCAGACTGGAGGGTTCTTCTTCGCCACTCTCCCTTGTTTCCAGGTCGAGGGAGAGAATGTAAAACTCTGACTACAAAATGTAAAGCGATCGCTGTTCTGTTGAAATGCTGAAACAAAAAAAAGGCTCCTCGGTTCACTTCCAGTCTATTTTTTTTTTCTTTGGTACCCAACACAGAAGATTCATCCCTTCTATTTTTAGTGCTTGTTCTTAATAAGATATCAACTTTGTCTCTAATGTAGTCGAGCCGTATCTGGTACAAAGAGTCACGAAGGAAAAGTCTCCGGGGTTTGCCTCGCAGAGCTGCATTTAACAAAACCGAGTCGGATTTAGAATGGTGTTTATTTGTTGGAGCTGGAAGCGTTCTCAGGGGCGTCTAGACCAGCCTCCCCAACCCTGTCTTTTCGTCTGTGAAGTAGATGAGCCCTGGGAGAGTAGACGGCTAGTCTGAGTGACCAAGCTAGAGTGGCGGTGCCAGGGCCGGAACCCACGCTTCTTGACTTCTGCCTTTTTGGTTCTAACCATGCTGCTTTAAAAAGGTTTATCAGGGGCACCTGGGTGGCTCAGTCGGTTAAGCGGCCGACTTCGGCTCAGGTCACGATCTCACGGTCTGTGAGTTCGAGCCCCGCGTCGGGCCCTGTGCTGACAGCTCAGAGCCTGGAGCCTGTTTCGGATTCTGTGTCTCCCTCTCTCTCTGACCTTCCCCCGTTCATGCTCTGTCTCTCTCTGTCTCAAAAATGAATAAACGTTAAAAAAAAAAATTAAAAAAAAAAAAGGTTTATCAACCTGCTTTATTTTTCTGCTTTATATTTTTCTTTCTGTGCTGTTATTCATTTTAAATATACACGCAAGCAAAGCTGGCTCGGTGACTGGCACCAGACCTAGATTTTAGGCTCTCGTGGCTAAAATCCGTGGAAGAAGTGCTTAGAACTTCAGAATTCATTTTTTATTAATTCATGAGTTATTCAGAATTCATTCATTTCCTTTTTTGTAGAGAGACGCTGTTCTAAGTGTTTTTCAAATTTTTGCTCTTGCCAAAGACACAAGGGTGTACTTAATCTCTGAGTGTAGAGGGGCCAGCCACTCATACCCTTGAAAGCTTACGAGGTCTCTGAGAATTCAGCTCTGCTTAGGGCTAGCTTGGTTCAGACAGCCCAGAACCACCCAGCCTGGAATTTGCCCTTTTGGGAGGGAGAATTCTGGAGTAGGCTTAACTGGTCACCTGGACAGCCAAGAGCCCTGAACTGGAAGACTTAAGCCCAGGGATGTAACCATCGACTTACCCTGAGGAGAGGCCACTAGCGAGTGACTTCCTGGAAGGCCTGGGATCCTGGGGTTGGGACACTGCCATGATAGTAAGTTCTGGAGAAAGTTTGAAGCCAGGGAGCCGGGGAGAGCCTTCTCTTTAGGGAAAAATGGGATCTGGGGAAAGTTATACTCTATTCAATACTCACTCTTTTATTCCTCTCTAAATTTATTTGGTTACTTTAGGCACACCAAAACGTAGTTACTTATAACTTAATTTGTTCACATAATTCTGCTTGTTAGGAGACTTGAGATCCTGGGGGTGGTGGTGGGGAGGGGAAAACTTTGTCAGGATTTTTCAGATAATCTCTAAGCAAGTGGTGACCCTGCCTCAGAGGGAAAGGAGGGAAGGGGATGGATAGAGAAGTACTTTAAGAAATTTAAAAAAAAAATTTTTTTTAATGTTTACTTAGTTTTAAGAGGGTGTGAGCGGCTGAAAGAGAGGACCTGAGGATCTGAAGCGGGCTCTGCACTGATAGCAGAGAGCCCAGCGTGGGGCTTGAATCCACAAACCGTGAGATCATGACCTGAGCTGAAGTCAGACGCTCAACCGATGGAGCCACCCGGGCGCCCCCTTTAAGAAACTTTAACTTGTTCACTGGGCCGCCTGGGTAGCTCCGTCGGTTAAGTGTCCGACTTCAGCTCAGATCATGATCTCACAATTTGTGGGTTCAAGCCCCGCATCCGGCACTGTGCTGACAGTTTGGAGCCTGGAGCCTTCTTCGGCTTCTGTGTCTCCTTCTCTCTCCACCCCTTCCCTGCTTGTGCTCTCTCAAAAATAAATCTTAAAAAAAATTAAAAAAAAAAAAAAAAAGAAGAAATTTTAACTCGTTGGCTTACACTGAGGAGTATTTAACACTCAGCCCAAGGACTGACTTATATTACCAGACCTGGACCTTAGAGAAATATTTTTGGAACATATAGATTGATGACAACATGTTTTATTAAATAGGCTATATAATGTTCTAGTCCGTCAATGAGTGTATCGATTAGTATTATGTTTTAGCAGGCTGTGATGTGTTTGTGACTCCTCTCTTTCTGGTTTAAGCGGGAGGGGGGGTGCAGAATGTCATTGTTCTTCATTCCACTTTCTAGCCCCTATAAGCCTTGTGTTTGTATTTATGATTTTAGGTTTCTCTTACAAAGGGGGACGAAGGTGGCCAAAGCTAAAACAGCCAGCTTTCCCCCTTGACCGGACTTGCTGGTGGCACAGATTGCCCAGATGTGACTTGTGACTGGCAGTTTACAATCTGTTGTACTTTAAAACATTTTTTTTTCTTTTTATTTCAGAGAGAGAGTGCGTGGGGCCGGGGGGTGGGGGCAGAGGGAGAGAGAAAGAGAATCCTAAGCAGGTTCCATGCTCAGTGTGGAGCCTGACGTGGGGCTTGATCCCGTGACCCTGGAATCATGACCTGAGCTGAAATCAAGAGTCAGACGCTCAACTGACAGAGCCACCCACGTGCCTCTGTACTTCTGAATTTAATCTTGTCTTCCAAATACCAGCATTTGAGATTGTTGTAGAACCTCTGACTTACATAAGCCTTCTTAGTGTGGTCTTGCTCTGTGGGGAAAAACGACAGGAGACCGGTTTACAGGACTTCCCGTTTTTCATTTCCCCGCATTTTGAGATGTCTATGCACAACTAAAAATTACATATCCTTTGAAAAGAAAGGGCCATGTTTTTAGATTCTGGTTTTTAATAATCAGTGGGTTCAGTGTGACCTGGTGTGAATAACTGAAAAAGAGCTAAGCGAAGAGAGACTCCAAGAAACTCGTATTTTGTCACCTCAGAGAAGCTTTTCAAAGCAACAAGGAAAGTTAGGGGCAGATGCCATGTCCCAGAAGAACAAAGAGACGCCATTTCTTCTTACGACTGTCCGCCTTTCCCGTCCCTTGTAGGAAGCTGTCCGGGTGTTTGCCCATCTCAGGGTTAGAAGTGGGTGGGGCTGGCTCCTAGCTCCAGAGGCCAGGAAAGACAAGGAACTTGGTGGGTGGTTCCAAGTTGTAACAGAAAGTGAGGAAGCAGATTCAGTGCGTGGAACCCAAGATTGTAGGCACAAAGCCATAA
Organism: Panthera tigris; assembly: GCF_018350195.1. Taxonomy (NCBI): domain Eukaryota; kingdom Metazoa; phylum Chordata; class Mammalia; order Carnivora; family Felidae; genus Panthera; species Panthera tigris. Next base: position 18,860,219 of record NC_056667.1, read on the forward strand.
TACAGCCCAAAGCTGAGACCTGACCGTGGGGAAGAACTAAGAGCAGTGGATTCAGGAGGTAGAGCCTGTGAGCAGCCCCTTGGACAGGTGCCCCAGGGGGGGATGGCACTTGTATGGACTAATCTAGCCCTCCCCCCCAAGGCCTGAAGAGTCCTCAGTGGGGAATCACAGGGGTTTGGGTGAGACAGGTTACAGAGGGTTCTCTTGAAAGGTGGAAACCCATCTTCAAAGCAAGTAATGGAAAGCCTCCAAGATTGATTGTTAAAGGGGAGGAAGTAGCAAAACATTGCATTTATGAGGCCATTATAAAATATGGGTGGGTATGGTTCTCAGATACACAGAAAACTACGTGGAATAACACATACCAGATGGTCAATTGTAGTTGATTGTAGGGGATATTTACTTTCTATTTACATTGTCTATTTCTGTGGAGTTTGAATTTTTACACGGGCTTGTTAATACCCAGAATAGAACCTAAGCTCAGTGAGGCCAGGGACCTCCTTTTCTCTTACCTGCCATGGTACACAGAGTAGATACTCAATAAATACCTGTTGAATGAGCATTCCCGTCGTGCAGAGAAAATGCTAGAAAGAGACGGGGAGGAAGATGAGTCTCAGTCATCGCAGTGCAGTGCAGTTCAAAGTTGAGTGACAGTGTGGCTCAGAGAGGCTTTTGAAGTTAGAAAAGTTACATATTACATTAGACAGGCCAAGCACCGAACATTCAGCGTCCCACTGTTTGTTGCTCGTGAGTAGGTTGTTAACAAGCTTATTTCTAAAAAATAGAAATACTTTCCACTCTAAGCCCCTTTCCTTGGTATTTCCTAGGAAGTTTTGCAATTTAGTACTCTGTCAGTACTATTTTCTAAGGATATTCAGGAGGTTCAAGAATTTCTGGAAGTTACCAGGGACAAGGGGAGAAAACTCATCCAAGGGACTCCTCTCAAAAAAGCCATTTGCTCTGGCAGTGGGTCGGTTGTGCTTCAGGGCCAGGGAATCTAGGCACAAGCCACGCCTCGGCCAAGAACTTGGAGGAGATCTCAGTTTGCTGCTTATTCATCTCTCCTGGTGAGTCTTGCCCTCTCCCCTGCCAGCCCTGGCCATGCTCTTTGTCTGTGTGGTAGCTGGATAGGGAGCTCAGATCCCACGTTTCTGCTTCAAGGAAATCCCCCAGGTTAGAAAAGGTGTTGACTCGAGGCACCTGGGTGGCTCAGTCGGTTAAGCGTTTGACTCTCGATTTCAGCTCAGGTCATGATCTCACGGTTTGTGCATTTGAGCCCCGTGTTGGGCTTTGCCCTGACAGCTTGGAGCCTGCTTGGAATATTCTCTCTCTCTCTCTCTGTCTCTCTCTGTCTCTCCCTGTCTCTCCTTCTCTCTCTCTCTCTTTCCCCCACCCACAAAATAAATAAACATTAAAAAAGAAAATGTGTTGACTGTTTATATATCATCTCTGGTGCTAGAGGGAGAATGATAACATTTGTTCTCTTTTGCATCTGAACACATTTTGCTGGGTGCCAGAAACAGTTTGCGGAAGAAAATCTGGGGCTTGGGCCCTGGGACTTTACCCCGGCTGCATCCCCTACGGGTGGCCCCTGCACACCGCAGAGCTAACAAACTGTGGCTGCAAAATGACTTGCTTGCTACCCTCCCCAGGGAGTGCTGGCTACCAAAGCAGACCTTTCTGCTTCTATAGGTACACAGAGTAATTTATTTGTAACAGTATTATTTCTAGCCCAGAGGTAGAATTTAGTAAAACTGTGTGAAATTTTAGAATAAAGATGATGCAAACTGGGCAGTTAGAGGTTCCAACTAGATTAAATATGTCGAATTTAGCGGCTGCCGAATTATTTGGAAATGATTAAGTGGAAAAAATAAGTAGTAGAGCCATAGTTCTATTTAGTAAATTTGGTGTGTGTGTGTTCTGTCTCTGTGGGAAAATGTTTTTGATTCATGTTTGTGTAGCATTGCCTCTGAGCAGACATGACTTATTTCCACTTTCTGCCATGCTCATAATATTTACGGTACCTATAGGTTTTATTTGGTTGGCTCTGTTTACATTAATCCACAGTATAGTTTGAGTTGATTTTAAGCACTGCAGTTATTTAAAACTATCATATTCTGAGATATAAATGTGGTAATAGGAGCATGATAATTTTATACTTAAACAGGGCTAGTGTGTGACTTGAAAACCATGTAGCTCGGGAGAAACTAGGCATCAGTGACTTTAAGCCACCAATTTGCCTACTGCCTTCACATCCAGGGAACCAAAGAAGATAATTATGTTGTACAGATAAATAAATTACGAAATGACACCAATTATTTGCTGTAGGGAGTCCACACTGGAAATATTTTTCTGTTGAGTACTAAGAGTTTATTCTAACAAAACAGGGATTTCTAGTTAGACAATTGGAAAGTTTCCCTCCCTAGAATTCAGAAGGAACTACTATAAAACTTTGTGTTAAATTCTGAGTCAGTACCCCTGCTGGCACATAATGAATTGAGATTTCCAGCTAAGGGGATTAGTGGTGGATTCCCTGAAGGGGACGTACTCCAAGGAAAAGGAACTATATTCTTTAAATGTTACTCACGCCATCATTTAGAAACTAGCTATTTGAATCCTTTGACAGCCAGTGTGGGCACACTTCAATCTTTGCAAACGTCTGAGACCTTTTTTCCAGCCAGCTGGGCCTCTCGGGGTTAGAATAAGTTTTGGTTTCTCTTTTATGGGAAGAATGACAGCTCTTCTCTCTCATAAGGTGCATTTCACAACTCCCTTGGCCCAGTGTTGTTCCAGGCTTGAAAAAGAAACAGAGTAATGGACTGGAAAAGACGGTTGCCCTTCCTCTCCCCCTGGCCCTAGAGCTGGGAGCAGGACAGGGCACAGCACAGGCTGGGGTTGGCACCATTTGCATTCGCTACTGCGCCTGGCCCCTGGGAGTCAGGATGCACGTACCCTTCCTGCGGGACAGCTGATTGTCACCATGGGGGACTGCACGTTCCCTTCCTGCGGGACAGCCGATTGTTGCTGTGGGGGATTGCAGGCCTGGTGTTGCTAAATCTTCTGAGATTTTGAAGAGATGCCAAAGATAGATATCTATGTCAAATCTCCCAGTTTTGAAGTCAGGGAGGGTCAAACAAAACATGTTTATGGGCCAGATTGGCTTACCAGTTTGCAGCCTCTGCACCTGACCCTTCCTGTTATTCTTGTATTTTGTTCCCTCCCACCCCTCTGGCCCTACCAATCAAAACTTGACTCCTATAGGAAGGATTTTTCTGTTACGGAGTATCTGGTAAATCCCGTGAACTCGTTTGCCATGTATGAATGGGAACTTTTTGCTTCATCCTCTTCTTCAGTTCTTGGCATTCCTGGAAAACATGCACCTGTTGACAGTGTCTCCCTCCACCCCAAAGACCATCCCCTTTACAGTCACATGCCCACAGCTGACTGTGAGGCTTTCGGAGCACTTAGAAGGAGAAGGGACAGCCGGCCTTGTGATAAGGGTGGTTTGGGTGTCTGGTGTTCCTCCAACCATACGCCACAGAGAGCTGCTTAGCCCTCCTGGGCCTAGAACTGGTGACTTCTCCCACGCCAACATGTTTCTCTCCCGTGTCCTTAGAGCATAAAATACATCAAAATTCGGGACGGGGATGCTGGTTATTCAGACTTCACGGGCCAGCTGGTTTAGAATCTGGCCTCCCAGCACCATCCCTTATGACATGTGTATACTTTGAAGCCTGATGTCAGAACGATGTCTGCTCTTGCCTTTCCAGAGGGAGCCAGACCAGGGCGATAAACTACAGTTCTAGAGTCTAGATTTAGAAAAACTATTGTTTTGATAGCCACTGATGAATGGGAAGTAGTTGATGTCGATTCAGGAAGTGAGGCATTCTCTACTCCAGAAGCTTAAATTCCCCTTTTTTGGGAGTGACCTAAAAAGTTTATAAAGTAAAAGAGTTGGACTTTCCCTAAGGCTTTCAGATTATTCTGAAACTGGCCTGTGACATGGACAAATCTAAGAGTAACAGTGAACACTGAAAAGCCGTGGAAAGCAGATTAATAGCCTCCTCTTTTTTTTTGTTTAAGTTTTCATTTAAATTCCATTTAGTTAACATACATCCTAATGTTAGTTTTAGGTATACAGTATAGACTCAACACTTCCGTACAAGACCCAGTGCTCACCATGACTAGTAGACTCCTTAATCCCCATCGCCTGTTCAACCTGTCCCCTGTCCCCCTTCCTTCTTGTAACCATCAGTTTGCTCTGTTATAGTCAAGAGTCTCTTTCCTGGTTTACCTCTCTTTCCCCCGCCCTTTGCCCATTTGTTTCATTTTTTAAATTCCACGTGAGTGAAGTCACACGGTATTTGTCTTTCTCTGACTGGTTTTACTTAGCAGAATACTCTCTCGCTCCATCCATGGCGTTGCACATGGCAAGATGTCAGTCTTTTTTATGGCTGAGTGGTCTGCCACATACACACCACATCTTCTTTACCGATTCATCAATTGACGGACACGTGGACTGTTTCCATAGTGTGGCTGTTGTAGATAATGCTGCTGGAAGCATCAGGGCGCGCGTATCCCTTTGAATTAGTATTTTTGTATCCTTTGGGTAAATACCTAGTAGTACAGTTGCTGGATCGTAGGGGAGTTCTGTCCTTAACTTTGTGAGGAATCCACACTGTTTTCCAGAGCGGCTGCGCTAGTTTGAGTCCCCACCAACAGTGCAAGAGGGTTTCTCCACGTCCTCGCCGCCACCTGTTTCCTGTGGTGTTGATTTTAGCCATTCTAAAAGGTGCGAGGCGATAATCTCATCATAGCCTCCTCTTTTAAAATAAGTTTCTCCCAATCACAAAATAATAATTAAAATGTTAAAAGTAAGTTCTGGGGCCTCCTGGGTGGCTCAGTCAGATGAGTGTCCAACTTCGGCTCAGGTCATGCTCTCCACAGTTCGTGGGTTCGAGCCCCGCGTCGGGCTCTGTGCTGACAGCTCGGAGTCTGGAGCCTGCTTCGGATTCTGGGTCTCCCTCTCTCTCTGCCCCTCCCCCGCTCGCTCCCTCTCTATCTCTCAAAAATAAATAAACTTAAAATAAAAATAAGGGGGTGCCTGGGTGGCTCAGTCGGTTGAGCGTCTGACTTCAGCTCAGGTCACGATCTCACGGTTCGTGAGTTCGAGCCCCGCGTCGGGCTCTGGGCTGATGGCTCAGAGCCTGGAGCCTGCTTCCGATTCTGTGTCTCCCTCTCTCTCTGCCCCTCCCCCATTCATGCTCTGTCTCTCTCTGTCTCAAAAATAAATAACATTAAAAAAAAATTAAAAAAAAATAAGTTCTATATGTTGAGTATATCTAACTTTGAAGATCAAGAAAAGATAGCCACTATCTTAATATAATATCCTGTCAGTCTTTTTTCTCTTGCATGCATATATATTAGTGCATACATATTATTTTTACAAACAGAGCTCATACTATGTATAATAGTTTGTTCTGTTTAATTTTTTTTAATATTTGTTTATTCTTCAGAGAGAGAGACAAAGTGTGAGCAGGGGAGGGGCAGAGAGAGGGAGACGTAGAATCCGAAGCAGGCTCCAAGCTCCGAGCTGTCAGCACAGAGCCCGATGCGGGGTTCGAACCCACGAACCGTGAGATCATGACCTGAGCCGAAGTCGGACGCTTAACCGACTGAGCCGCCCAGGTGCCCCTATGTAAAATATTTTGTAACTTGTCTTTTTCACTGACTACATCGTGAGCATTCTCCTGTGTCCTCAAATATTCTTCCTTAACGGTTTCTTACTGGCTGCATGTCAGTCAGACACATGAATATACAATTTATTTAGTCAGTCTTCCGTTGAATATTTAAGTGTTTCTGTTTTTTTTTTTCTTGTTCGAAGTAATGCTGCAACAAACACACTTTTATGTAAGTCTTTGTGTGGATCTCCAGTTCTCCTCTGGATAAATGTCAGGGAATGAGATGAACATTTTAAAGGCTTTTGATACAAACTATCAAATCTGACCACATCCTTTAAGGACCTTATTAAAAATACTCGTTGTAGCACTCACAGCTTTATTCTTGAAGGGTTTCAAGAAGTCAGTTCCCCTATTTCCCTATAGGACCAGTTCCGTGAATGCCTCGAGGATTCCTTTTCTCTCTTTGCATTCTTGAGGACAATGAATGTGTTTACCTTTTACATTTGATAGATTAGGGAGCAGAGACGTTAAGTACTTTGTAATAACGGTTTTACTTAGTAATCATCAGTCTGTTGCGTGTTTTGGGATATCTGTGCCTGGTAAGCAATTGTAGTAACCACCGTGAGACCCGAGGCAGCTTCAGGTCACTGTATCCAAAGCTGTGATCTATAGGACATGTGGGAGCAACTTCAAGTCAGCATCGTAGGCCTTACTGAAGATGAAGGGCATTCAGGCTTGTGTGTGCCTGTCCCGTGTTGCCCGTCCTGTCAGCGAGAATGACCTGGAAAGGGGGAAGGGAAGGAGATGGTGGAGAGGGTTCTTCTGGAGACAGAGCTTTAACGTATGAGCTCAGTGTTCCTCATAGACAGCTGTGTGGTCCTAAACAAGTCTTGTCTTGTATGATTGATGTGTAACAGGGGATCTCCTAATGGAATTAGGTCCTTAACAAGATGAAGCAGTTGGCCTTCATTTATTCTTTTCGTACACCTGCCTTCTTCATAAGCAAACGCCCGTTTACCCCTGTCTCCTTCAGCCACTATTAACCAAAAACTCTGACGGCCTGCTGTAGGTAGAATGTTGCCAGGGCTGACCCTGTTCTAAGCACTGTGAAGGTTAGAGACAGTGGCCTATAAGGACTGGAAGAAACTTTAGAAATACAGTTCCAGGGGTGCCAGGGGTGGCTCAGTCGGTTGAGCATCCGTCTGACTTTGGCTCAGGTCATGATCTCACAGTTCGTGAGTTCAAGCCCCACATCGGGCACGCTGCTGCCAGCTCAGAGCCTGGAGCCTGCTTTGAATTCTGTGTCTCCCTCTCTCTGCCCCTCCCCTGCTTTACACTGTCTCTCTCCCTCAAAAATAAATAAAGATTAAAAAAAATTAATCAATAAAAAAAAGAACTACAGTTCTGGCTTCTAATTTTATAGCACATTCAGCCCCTGGCTTCAAAGAATATATAGTCTTTGGAGAAAAAGATACATACACAGGAAAATATTAAACACCAGAACAAATTAAAAAACAGCACAGGGCAACAGCTTAGTACCCAACAAGGATCACCCACAGTAAAGGCTTTCACATATCGGGGGGAGAGAGAGGACTTTGGGCCCTGGAGATCTGCACCTTGTGCTGGAGAGCTTGTTTTGTTTTGTCTTTATTTTTTAACTGGGCCTTGAAGAGTGAGATTTGAAAATTGGAGGCCATTCCTCCCCAAGGGCTGGTATAATTAAAGGCAGAAGATGTCTGGAAACCAGGAGTGGGTAATTTTGGCTGGTGCGATGAAGTTGTTAGAAGCACCTATGTCTCAGCCACTTGGCTGCATGATTTGGAGACAATCTTCTGAAGCCCCTTTTCTTACAGAGCAGGCCATCTTGTAAGTTGGGGCTTTTTTTGAAGTGTGCTTGACATAATATTGAATCAGAGTCTCAGGTGTACAACGTAAGTGATTCAACAATTATATACGTTATGAAATGCTCACCATGATAAGTGTATTATATTATTGACTGTATTCCCTATGCTGTACTTTTTATCCCCATGACTTACTTATTTCATAACTGGAAGAGTGAACCTCTTCATCCCCTTCACCCATTTCACCTCTCCCTCTTCCCTTTGGCAACCACCAGTTTGTTCTCTGGATTATGAGTCCGTTTCTCTCTTTTTTGTTGTTGTTCATTTGTTTTTTTAGATCCCACATATAAGTGAAATCATGTAATAGTTGTCTTTTTCTGGCTTATTCCACTTAACGTAACTAGGTCCATCCATGTTGCCATGAATGGTAAGATCCCATCTCATTCTTTTTTATGGCTGAGTAATATTCCATTGTGTGTATATACCACATCTTTATCCATTCATCTACGGATGGACATTTAGGTTGCTTTCATGTCTTGGCTATTGTAAATAACACTGCAGGAAACATAGGGTGCATATATCTTTTCAGATTAGCATTTTCGTTTTCTTTGGGTGAATACCCAGAAGTGGAATTACTGGATTGTATGGTACTTTTTTTTTTCCTTAAAAAAATTTTTTTTCAATCTTTTATTTATTTTTTTTTTTTGAGAGAGAAAGACACAGAGCGTGAGCAGGGAAGGGGCAGAGAGAGAGGGAGACAGAATCCGAAGCAGGTTCCCGGCTCTGAGCTGTCAGCACAGAGCCCGACGCGGGGCTCGAACCCACGAACTGTGAGATCGTGACCTGAGCCGAAGTCGGACGCTTAACCGACCGAGCCACCCAGGCACCCTGATTGTATGGCACTTCTATTATTAGTTTTTTGAGGAGGCTCCATACTGCTTTCCAGAGTGGCTGCCCCAATTTATATTCCCAGCACCAGTGCTGGAGGACTCCCTTCTCCCCACATCCCTGTTGACACTTGTTATTTCTAGTTCTGTGTTGTCTTGCAGAGCCTGTAACCTCTCTGTCCCCAGCCCTTTAGCGTTCAGAGCTAACCAACAGAGCTGAGAGAGCCTCTCACCTTCCTGATGGGCTCATGGGGTCAAACCAGCAGCCCTGGAAGCATACACTTAGGTAGTTTTCTGGAGTGGGTATAGACTGTGACTCATAGTGGATATAGCTACTCATCCCTGGGTGAAATCCTGGCTGAGAAAAGATCTCCTCCTTTTTTTGCAGGACTTACTTCCTAGGGAAATTTACTGCCCCAAAGCCTTAAGTTTCTCTGAGCTCTCCGTTAGGTCTCATAACGCCTCTGGGTTTATAAAAACCCTGAAGTGCTTGTCGGTACCCACTGGAGACTTTTAAACCTTCAGTGAAGTCATAGTACTGTGGGCGGTAATTCAAGTAATTCACAGAAGCTAAGGAGTATACACATTTAGACACAAATATCTCCCTACCTTTTCACATACTTAAACACAAAACTGCTTTCAACTAAAAGCTGACACTTGAATCCTGTACTTTGGTTTACTACCAGATGCACTTCAAGATCCTCAGAGATATTTTTCCTACTTAGCCTGCCTGACAGACTCATGTTTGAGCCCCATTCTTTTGGTCGGCTAGAAGATTACCCCTTATTAAAATGTAAATCTTTCCTCTTAATAACTACCAACCATTTATATTACAGCTTACCTTAGTTGAGTGGGACGAGAGAGAAAATGAGATAGAGTTAGGGTCTGGAGTGGGTAAGAGGGATCCCTACCCGGCAGCTGTGCTTTGAAGGCGGCCTGCCCATCGGAGTGACGTCCTGAAGGAGCGCTGCTCTGGACAACCCCCGCTGTGGCTGGCAGGGAGGTAACTGCCGGAGGTCAGAGGTGGCTTCACAGGTTACAGGTTGGGTGCCATCTTTTAAAATCATCCGTGGGACGCCTGGGTGGCTCAGTCGGTTAAGCGTCCGACCTCGGCTCAGGTCATGATCTCGCGGTCCTTGAGTTCGAGCCCCGCGTCGGGCTCTGTGCTGACCGCTCAGAGCCTGGAGCCTGTTTCAGATTCTGTTGTCTCCCTGTTTCTCTCTCCTCCCCTGCTCATGCTCTGTCTCTCTTTTCTCAAAAATAAATAAACGTTAAAAAAAATTTTTTTTTTTTTTTAAATCATCGGTAAAAGTAGCCTGGAAAGGTGTCTGGACCTGATAGGTAACATTTTGAGTTGATTAGAACCCTGGCTTGGCTAATTGGGCACAAGTGGACATAGTTAGGCTCTAGACTCCAGACGCATAGACTCTAGACCTTTGCCATGCTGCAGTCTGTCTCCCACGTGGGGACCTCACTGGGCAGACCTCGCAAGGGTGGCAAGTGGGGCCACAGGAGTTGGGCAAGCAGGAAGTGCATTTATTTCCTGCCTGAGCATTTACCAAAGTTTTGTTAAGATCTGTCTGGCCCAATTTTTTTCTTTTTGGTTTTTTTTTGGGGGGGTGAGATTGCAGGTCTAGAGTAAAGTTCCCTTTTATATCTTAATCGTCTGTCGTATAGGGAAGAGAGTAGAATTTAGCTCTGATAAAAGGGCCTGAGTTTATGGATGCGTTGTTTCTTTTTCCTCCTTTCTTTCGATCCCTATTTACAGAAATCAGTTTTAAGGGTTACATACTGTTACTTCTGCCTCATTTTCCTCCTGACCACTTGCTTCTAATTCAGGTGGCAGCTATTGACATTTTCGTAAAATCCCATGAATGCATTTGAAGATTTAGCATTAACCTCTAACCCCATTTAATCAGTACCTCTTGGACTTCACACCAATAAATTACATATCTGCATTTTACCCAGGAACTTTTGGCCTTCAGCACCAAAGGGTTAAGTATACCCTTAAGGCAAGTAGCAGGTATTTGTCTGCTAAATGTCCCTGGTGCTTTGACTAGCTTGATTCAGTTCAGTTTACTAGTTCACAGAATTCTTTTAAAACTTGTATACATTTTTCCATCGAGCGTGTCTCAAAAATTGAGATATATCTTAGAAAATAGGAACGTATAGTGCATCCATACAATGGAACATTATGCAGCAGGTAAATTGTTTATGCAAAATTCCTAATGGTGTGGGAGGGCACTTAAGATGCACATACTATGTGTGTGGTACTCTCTCACCAGCATTAAACAATATTAACGTGCATGAAGAAAGAGAAAAGAGAAACACAGAACGGAAGTAAACCAAATGTGAACAGTGAATGGTTCCGTCTGGACGAAAGAACTAAGATTATTTACCTTTTTATTCTAGATTTCTGCTTTTCTATTATATGCGGTTCTTACTATTGCCTGGGTGTCACTTTTGCGATAAAAAATAAACCTAATGAGGGATTGTAAATTACCACCTACCTCAGTAAAGATTCAAAATATAGTGAACATTTAGGGGCACCTGGGTGGCTCAGTCGGTTAAGCATCTGACTTTAGCTCAGGTCATGATCTTGCAGTTCACGAGTTTGAGCCCAGCATTGGGCTCTGTGCTGACAGCATGGAACCCGCTTTTGACCCTCTGTCCCCGCCTCTTTCTGCCCCTCCCTCCCCTGCTTGTGCGCGTGTGCATGCTCTCTGTCTCTCAAAAATAAATTAACATTTAAATAAATAAATAAATAAATAAATAAATAAAATATAGTGAATATTTAAAAATAAAATAAAATATGGTGAACATTCGGGGCACCTGCCTGGCTCCGTAGGTTAAGCATCTGACTCTTGATCACAGCGCAAGTCTTGATCTCTGAGTCATGAGTTCAAGCCCTGCATTGGACTCTGCACTGGGTGTAAAGCCTACCTAAAAAAATACATACATACACACACACACACACACACACACACACACACGTATGTATATATATTTTTTTATATTTATATATATTTTATATATACGCATATATGTAATTGTCTCTCAGGAAAAGCATCGGTGTTTTTTTAAGTTTATTTATTTAGTTTGAGAAAGAGATTGCATGAGTGGGGGACATGCAGAGAGAGGGAGGGGGAGAGAATCCCAAGAGGTCTCTGTGCTGCCAGTGCACAGCCCAACATGGGGCTCGAACCCACGAAACCCCAAGATCATGACTTGAGCTGAAACCAAGAGTAGGTCACTTAACCGACTGAGCCACCAAGGCACCCCAAGAAAACGTTAATTTAACCTTGAATGTTCACTATATATGTATAACATTCAAGGTTAGATTAACGCTTTCTCTGAGAGACAATGAAAAATTTCCCCTCGTAAGTTTTAAAAATTCCTGAGAGTTTTCCATTTAGCACTTTAAGGTATCTCGCGCATCACGCGGTGTTCGTATAGATCGGCGTTTCTTAAACTGGGAACGCTGGTGTCAGCTCACAGGTTTGCTGTAGCTGTTTGGAGAATAGTAATTCAGAATTTTACAAAATTAAGGGCAGTTATGAAAATCCTGAAGCATTTTTTTTTTATTAAAAGAATTTTTTTTAATGTTTATTGATTTTTGAGACAGAGGGAGACAGAGCACGAGTGGGGGAGGGGCAGAGAGAGAGGGAGACACAGAATCTGAAACAGGCTCCAGGCTCTGAGCTGTCAGCACAGAGCCCGATGCGGGGCTCGAACTCACAGACCGCAAGATCATGACCTGAGTCGAAGTGGGCCGCTTAACCGACTGAGCCACCCAGGAGCCCCCTGAAGCATTTTTTTAAGTTTATTTATTTATTTTGAGAGAGCACAAGCAGAGGAGGGGCAGAAAGAGAGGGGGAGAGAGAATCCCAAGCAGGTTCTGTGCTGTCAGCATGGAGTCCAATGTGGGGCTTGAATTCACAAACTGTAAGATCATGACCTGAGCTGAAATCCAGAGTCGGACACTTAACTGACTGAGCCACCTAGGCGCCCTGAAAATCCTGAAGCATTTTTCACTTCTCTGTCTTGTAAGATTAGGTGATTTTATTTTAAAAATAAATAAACTTTATTGAAGTACAACACACATCTGCAAACATGCACGAATCCTAAGTATACAATTTATGAATTTTCGTAACCCTCGTAACCACGCTCTTCTATTTTTATTGCATTGTCTGACAAAATTTCATAATTATACATAAGAAAATATATTGTTGTTCAGGGTTCTATGGTCTCTGGAAGTTACGCTTAAGATATCTTGCTTTTTTGTTCTCATGATTACATTAACTCTCCGAGTTTTTACATATTTCAAGGAACTCTAAATTTCCATTCAGAATATTGTCGTTATTCTAAGTTCAGGATAGGGAAATTGGCCTTCAGAGATTAAAGATGCAAAAAAGTGAAAACTGCAAAATTACTGACAGCTAGGCTCAGCAGATTTAATTTTTCTTTCATTCCCAACTGCGGCTGGTTGTGTGGAACTTGATTCCTGTGCCTCCGCATATGATACAGCTCAGGTTGCTAATCTGAAGAAGCAGATCAGCAGCCAGCGGTAAGTGTGTCAGGCCTAGAAATCCTAGACCAAGCTGGGAGGGACTTGAGAGGTCATTAGCCCAAGATAGGGAAACTGAGTCCTGGAAGGTTACGTGCCTTGCCCAGGGTTGCGGAGTTGGTACCAGAGCTGAATCTAGAATCCCGATCCTAAACCCCATTAGTAAACCACGCTAAGCCTCTATGCTCCTCTTAAAACTCACCCTTTCTACTAAAAATGCAGTCCTCAGACTTTGAAATCGACTTCTCCGGAAAGATGAATAACCTAGCATGTTTTTCAGCCAAACTTCTTAATGGGGATAACCTGACAGCATTGACCTGCTTTGGGTTGCTTCGGGTGAATGAAGGATGGTGTCGGGTTGATATAAATGCCAGTCTGTAATTGTTTAGAGCAGTTCTGGGAGGACATTCATCTGGAATAACCCTGGCAGTAGGGAAAGTATGGCGTGATGTCGACTTGTGACCCCTTCCCTGGGGAGTGAGCTGCGTCAGGAGACCCAGCAGCATTCTGGAATACTGGGTCTCAAGTCTCTTCCGGGACACAGGACAGGGGGACAGGCTACTGTTCCTGGGCACTGACCATCGATGGCTTACGACTTTTTTGCTTTTGAGATTTTGTTTCAGGTGACAAAAGGTAGATCAGTAAATAAACTGCTCTTTGGTTTTCTAAGGGAGGCCAGGCAACATATGTTTAGTACGTGCTGATCACTGTGGCGGGCCCTGGGGACTTAGTGCTTAACAAAACATGGCTGTAAGGACTTAGTCTGTGGGGCCAGCCGTTCTGGGGAGAGATCACCACTGCCATCCAGAAATCTCGGTTCTGTTGGAATATCAGATCAGTGAAATGCACAAGGATCTCATCGTAGCAGACTGACTTTTGCCCGCCTGTTTGTCAGAAAGGATATCCTCTCAGTCCCACTTGGCGGCCAACCTCGGCCTGACCTTCAGTGCCACCCTCCACAGTCCCATCCACCAGACCCTTTCTGCCCTTTCTCACTCTCTTCCCAGAGTCCAGGCTTTCCTCAGAGGCCAGGCTCGTTCCGTCCCCAAACATCTGTGACCGTCCTTACTTTTGAGTATGTTTTCCCCTTGTTTAGAATGCCCCTTCCCCCTCTTCTACTTCTCTGGATCCTGCCCAGCCTTCGAGGCCCAACCTGGTTCTCATCTTCTCTTGTCAGCGCTCCTGTGGCACTTGTACCCATACCACGGGGAGATGACAGAGCCACAGTTCAGCCTGCTGAAGGGGACAATGGGCTCTGGAGCCTGTATAACCGTGGGCTGGAACCTTTCCTGAATCTAGACTTCTTCATCCGTAAAAATGGGAGTCATAATCTACCCTTAGCCCACAGTTGTGTGTACTAAATGAGTTCATAGCATTAAAGCCTGTAGAACAATGCCTGCGCATAAGTTCTCCTTAAATTTTAGTTATCATTCCTTCTCGCATATATTTAATCACGGCCTTCCTTGCGGTAAGTGTTTAATCACTTTAAGTAGCTGCTTACTGGCCCCTAGTGAAATTATAAAGCCCTCTCATGAAGAAAGAATCCTGATTTTATGCTTTCTGTTGACGCTTTTCAGTCCTACACGTGCATATAAGAGTTCCCCAAGACATAGTGCTTAAAACGAAGCTATTACTGTATTAAAGAAAACAGATGGAGCCAACGCAAGAAACTGAAGAGAGAAGATAGGCTTCAGCTCACAGATGGAGTTTGCTTATGATTCTCAGAGCATGTCATTTGTTCTTTTTTTCATTGTTGTTGAGTCTTGCGAGTCCTGCTGTCATAGTCACCGGAAGTGTGAACACCATTTAGCAAAGATGCTAGTAATTTCAGAGGTTGTCTTAGACACTCCTCTAGGCCCGTGGTGGGAGGGAATCTCAGAAGGTAAATTCTGCTCTGTCAGAATATACCAGGGCAGGTGGGTCATAAGCTGGTCGTTACTAATACATCCCCCTTGCTGCGGGGCAAAGGAAATTCACCAGGGTGTGTGGGTGTTGCAGGGGGAAGGGTTGGTGGGGGGAACCCAAGCCTTCAGGCACCCTCCCTCTGTCTTTCCTTCCTCCTTCCTTAGCAGCTCAGGAACTCACAAGTCCCTCACCTGTCCGTGTTCACAAACATTTGGAGGAAACCCACAGTTACTCTCTGGTGGTGGGAAGAGGCGGGGACCCAGGCAGAAAGAAGCACTCCATAGAAAGCCTGTCGCAGGCAGGCAGGCATCCCGGTGCTGGCAGGAGCCACCGAAGGGAGGGGTCTTCTGCCCTGTGCCCGGCGGTCTGGGACTTGAGCCAGGCTCTCCCGCAGAGGCCCGTGGGTGTCCTTTCCGGGATGAAAATGCCACATTTCTCCCTCTCCTAGGCTGGAACAAGATATTAAAAAGTTAAAGGCTGATCTGCAGGCCAGCAGACAAGTGGAACAGGAGCTCCGCAGCCAGATCAGCTCCCTCTCCAGCACCGAGCGAGGGATCCGCTCAGAGATGGGCCAGCTCCGGCAGGAGAACGAGCTGCTGCAGAACAAGTACGTGCGCCGCGCGGGCCTTCGGTCAGGAGCCAGGCGGCCGCACCGTCTGTGGCTTGGAGCACAGGATTTGCGATGCCGGAGGGACCTGGCAAGGGGGGTTTTCGATGAAATGTTTAAAGTGTTCAATTTAGTATTAGGTAGCCAACATATTATAAAATCTATAAAAACATACTACATTGCAACCAGTTTATTAATATTAGTATTTTTGGCTCATTTAATAACTTCTTCGCTTAGTTTAAAATAGTTATTGCGCCTTTGTGATAATATAAGTAAAAGTGATGAGAAGTAGTTCCGCTACAATGTGAAAATCTTGCTCCTTTGAATGAAAGTTTCCAGGGGAATAATGCACTCTATTTACCTTCATCTCTGGAACTCAAAAATGACATTGAACTTTGATTTTATTTGAAGAGGCAAGCAAAAGCCAGCTCTTCTGTGTGCATTTGTTTATGCTTCCCGTTGATTCGTCCTGGAATTTCTTCTTGACTCAATACGAATATGTCATTTTTTTTATTTTCTTCAATCTCTGCAGTGTGTGCCTGGGGTAGTGATTACTATTCTAGGCTGTGGGCTTTCCCCATTGAAAGAGAAGTCCTTCAGCATTTTTGAACAGCATAACTCGAGTGTTACAGCTTATTATAAGCAAATAACTTCTCCATTGCTTCTGGCTCACATGTGGGGGATGGAGAACATCTCACCTTACACTGATACACTGAGATAGACTCACCTTATATCGATAGGTAAAGCTGGGGGTGGTGGGAGGCAGGGAAGGGACTGTGGCTAAAATTTCTGTCTGAAATGAAGCACCGTGTGACTCTAGCTCCAGGATCTATTTTGGGATCCTCAGAAAACATCTCACAGCTGGAAAGGAAAGGCTGTATTCAGGCAAAGAAAAACCTCCCCTTCCCACCCTTGACCTCAGTTTCAGCGGGGCTGGATAAAGTTTCTTCAAAAGGTGCTTTGGGGCACTAGACTTAGTTCTACAGCTATCTTTCCCTCTGATGGAAACTTGTTTTATGCCTCTTTTCTGGATTACCTTCTGTAGATCACTTACCTTAACAGGCTAGGTCTTACTCTGTATCTTGCTAGGCAACCTCTCTGTTGATGTTTTGGGATTGTTAAATAATAACAACATTATGTTTTTCCTGGGATCTCTGGGAGCTGACTCTTATGATTTGCTGTTCAAAAGAGGAGCCATGTTCCTCCAGGGTTCCGAGTGGGCATTTCTAATTACAAAACTCTATGATAATCATTTCCATATAGATTACATAATGCTGTGCAAATGAAGCAAAAAGACAAGCAGAATATCAGCCAGCTGGAGAAAAAGCTGAAAGCTGAGCAGGAAGCCCGAAGTTTTGTAGAAAAGCAGTTAATGGAGGAGAAAAAAAGGAAGAAGTTAGAAGAAGCCACTGCTGCCCGGGCCGTTGCATTTGCTGCTGCGTCGAGGTATGTCTGCGTCACCCGAGCGCTTCCTCTGAGGTGGGCCTGCCTTGCAGCAAGACAGGCATGGGGATTTGAGGCCTTGGGCAGGATTGGAATAGAGCGATCGTGCAGGGATAGGTGGCCACCGAGCACTGTTGCATGAGCTGGCCAAGCCCCGTCTGTGCAACTCGCACTGTCTTGTAACAGCTTCGTCCTTTGGTGACCTCATCGATGGAGTGGGAGGAGGGACTCACCACGGTTCCCGCACCCGGGAGCAAAGTGCTGCTTGTAAATGGGTTTCCAGTCACTTTGTGTGTGGCCAGTAACTGCTAAACGCTTGGAGAGATTCCAGTCTGGGATTTTATTCCCTTTATAGAGCTGTCGCTACTCTCTACTCTCAGGTGTGTGTGTTTCTGGAGTTTTTGTCTTAAAATAGAAGACAGGGAAAATGTTGCTTGCCCAAGTACTTTGTACTGATCGCTCCTGTCTTTGTTGGCTATCAGCAAACTGTCAAATGAACTGGAAAAGATGAAAGGAAACTTAGGTCACTATTAGATATCATTGAATTTGTGGAGTGAGGAGAACTGGGGACTACTTCTACACCATTGAAAAGGGTGTAAGGATTCCAGAAACTGATATGTAATTGCCGCCTGAATTCCAGCAAGGAGAGAAGATCGTTTAGAGAACTCTTGGGCGGGGGGAGAGCGCTGGCAGCGGAGGGGAGGGGGTGCTCTGCTTCACTTTATCACTTTTTCCCTTCTGTGTTTGTTTTGACTAGTGAATTCCATCTGTGTGTAGGGGTCAGTTATGGGTTTACAGTTGCAGGGCGAGGGTAAACTATTATTTATTTCATTTTAAGTCTTGACCCTAATTTGTATCTACGTGATACATCTCTACCATCGTTCTTCCTTAAGTTTTGCTCTTTGCCTTACGACATGTTAAAAGCCTTCTCTTGGGCTCTGTAGAAAAACTGATGGACCATCGTTTCGCATTTAAGGAAATAATAGCCAGAGAGAACTCGTTCCTCCTGTGTGAGCCCGCCACCCCCGGTAGACTCTCTAGTGCACGTAGCTGAGCTCACTTGGCCCATCAGCGTCTATAAAGACTCACAAGACACTTTACGAGCCTGCCTAGCACGTGGGGGTTTTGTTTGTTCATTTGTTTAAAGATTTGTAAGCACAGACTTCTGAAAAAAGCCCAAGTTTCTGAAGCACTGACACTGGCAGGAGATTTTTCTGAGCAGTCACCTGGTGTGGCTTGTGCTGTCCTTAATTCGTCCAGCACCTACCCTGAAAAAAAGTCCACTGAGGAGGATATGACAGTCCCTTAACCAAGTTGTTCAGTGCCTGATAACTGAGAATCAGGACCTTGGTTTCAGTCTCTTCCCTGACTCCCTTTCGCTTCCAGCCAAGCCTGTTTGTTTTGGTCTTCTCCTTTAGATGGCCCTTGTCTGCCAACCCTTCCGTAGAGGCCGTCTGTATTCCCGAGTAAATCTCCAGGTGTAAGTCTCTCGCTGGACCTTCCTTTTTGGTAGGCACAGGACACCTGCTTTCTCCATCTGGCTGTTTCTGTGATGTGAAAGCTTAGTCAGCTTCAGAGTGGCCATTGCCATCACCTTTTTTAGTTTGTCCTTAATACGGCCCTGAGAAGCAGCCTGATGCTGTGGCAACTTCACGATTCAAGGGAAGTGAACTTGCCGATGCATAGACCCTCAAAAGTGAAAACTTTTTAGCTCACTGCCCCCTGCTGGAGACAGCACTTGCCCGGGGCTCTCTTACTCAGCTCCTGGGCACCGCCTCAGGTCACGTGGCCTGGTGGAAGCTGGCTGCATTAGGAAGCTGGAAAACCTCACTTCTTATCCCAGTTCTGAGAGCTACCAGCTACGTGGTGTTGGACTAGTATTATATCTGTGTGGTCTCAGTTTTCTTATCTGGAAAATGGGACAATATGTCCTGCCCTTGCAAAGAAGGCAGAATGGGTAAAGTACCTCACTTTACGCCTGGCTTGTATTAGATACCCAATTAATGATAATTATTTTAGATCATTGTTGAAACAATCAAGGAACAGAGAATGAGCAGACTGAGCCAAAAACTAAAACCTGACCAACTCCGGAGTAGAAGAGAAATATCAGTCCTGCAGTGTAAGTAAACCATACAGTCTTTTAAATCCCTTTCTTTCCTTCTCTTTTTTTTCAAAAGGGGGGAGTGCACCGAAACCTTACGGAATCGGATCAGAGAATTAGAAGCAGAGGGCAAGAAGCTCACGATGGACATGAAGGTGAAAGAAGACCAGATCAGAGAACTAGAACTGAAAGTTCAGGTACGGGGGGCGCAGAGGACTTTCTCGTACTTGGGTTCCTCTTCTGTGTTAGCTGTGTGCTCACTGCTGCAGTGTGGAGATGGTGCCTTTTGATAAGAGGCCAAATCCCACCACCTCGGAAAATCTCTGAAGGCCAAAAAGAAGCTCTAGCCTCGTGCAGCTCGTTCAAGTCACATTTAATTAGCTGGATTCTAACACAACCAGGAATGCTGATGGTCCTTTGACATGGTTTATACCAGAATTTGACTTCCTGTAGATTCATCTCATTCTTTCAGGTTATAGGCCAGACTAGTATCTTTGGAACGTGTATGCCTCTTCTTAGCCCTAAACCTCTGTCCATTACCAGGGAATTCACCGTTCTGGATGGCTCTGCACCTTGCAGATTGCAGTTCTGAGCAGTGCATGAGAGGAAAAGCTGCCAGTGCTATGGACACGACCAGTTTTCTGACCCATGTGGACTTTAGCCAAGTATTTGGCATTGGTTCTGCAAAGGGACATTTAAAAGTAACGTTAGAGGGTGCCTGGGTGGCTCAGTCGGTTGGGTGTCCGACTTCAGCTCAGGTCATGATCTCGCGGTCTGTGGGTTCGAGCCCCGCGTCGGGCTCTGTGCTGACGGCTCGGAGCCTGGAGCCTGCTTCCCATCCTGTGTCTCCCTCTCTCTCTTCCCCTCCCCCGCTCATGCTGTCTCTCTCTCTCTCTCTCTCTCTCTCTCTCTCTCCCTCTCTCTCCCTCTCTTTGTGTCAAAAATGAATATACATTAAAGAAAAAAAAAAGTAATGTTAGGATCCCTGGGTGGCTCAGTCGGTTAGGCATCCGATTCTTGATTTCAGCTCAAGTTGTGATTTCACAGTTTGTGAGATCGAGCCCCACGTCGAGCTCTGCACTGACAGCGAGGAGCCTGCTCGAGATTCTCTCTCTCTCTCTCTCTCTCTCTCTCTCTCTCTCTCTCTGCCTCTCCCCTACTTGCACATGCACACACTCTCTCTCTCTCTCAAATAAATAAACTTAAATCAAAAAAAAAAAGGGAAGTCGCTAGAGTAGATGACACAACTTGGAGACCAAGCCCAAAGTGTGTAATAAAAGTGGCAGCACAAATGGATGGGACAGTGAGGATCAGTCAGAAAAAGGCTTTGGAACAGTTAAATGACCAGGAAAAAAAGTTAGCAGCTCATCTCCTACCACACAAAAAGAAATTCCAGATGAAGAGTTGAATTCGGGGTGAAAAGAAGCATTTTGTTTTAAACTGGGTGAAAATATACTAGAATTTATTTGATCTTGAAACCGGGAAAAATGTTCTAAACGAAAATAATGGGGAAAAAAATCACAAAACAAAAAAAAAAAAAAACAAATCAAAAAAATCCATTGAGGGGGGTACAGGTATTGCAACAAATATAAGGAATTAATACTCTTGATATGTAAGTAGCTCATAAAATTTGTTAAGTGAAGCTCAGTTGGAAAAATAGGCGAAAGATGTGAACAAATAATTCACAGAAGAAAAAGAAATGGCTGAAAAGAATATAAGAATATATCCTCATCAATCACCAAAGACCTATAGATTAAAATTAGATATCATTTCTCTCCTGTAGAAATTTGTTTCTTTTTTTTTTTTTTTAATTTTTTTATGTTTATTTACTTTTGAGAGAGAGAGAGAGACAGAGCATGAGCAGGAGAGGGGTAGAGAGAGAGGGAGACACAGAATCTGAAACAGGCTCCAGGCTCCGAGCCGTCAGCACAGAGCCCGACGCGGGGCTCAAACTCACGAACCGCGAGATCATGACCTGAGCCAAAGTCGGACACTTAACCGACAGAGCCACCCGGGTGCCCCTGTTTCTTTTTTTTTTTAATGGCATTATATTTGGCATACAATGTGACTTTAGTTGCAGGTGTACAACGTAGTGATTGCACACAACTCTGTACGTCATGCTGTGTTCAGTGCAAGTGTCCCCATACAACACTAGGGTGTAGTTGCAGTACCTCGACTGTATTCCCTTTTCTGTACCTTTTTATCCTTGTGACTTGTTTATTCTGAACTAGAAGCCTATACCTCTCACTTCACCCCGCACCCATTTTGCCCACCTCACAATCCCCTTACCCTCTGGCAACCACCAGTTCTCTGTATCTTTGGGTCTGTTTCTGCTTTCGTTTGTTTCTTTGTTCGTTTGTTTCGTTTTTCAGATTCCTTACATCAGTGCCGTCACATGATACTTGTATCTCTCTGTCTGCCTTATTTCACTTAGCATAGTGTCTTCTAGGTCCATCCGTGTTGTCCCAAATGGCAAGATCTTGTTGTTTTTTATGGCTGAGTGATACTCTTCTCTGTGTGTGTGTGTACAAATACATATCACATTTTATTTATCCACTCAGCTCTTGATGGACCCTTGGGTTGCTTCCATGTCTTTGCTATTGTAAATAATGCTACAAAAAAACATAGGGGTGCATGTTTGGTGTTTTTGTTTTCTGCGGGTAAACACCCAGGTGTGGAATTACTGGATCATATGGTATTTCTACTTTTAATATTTTTTTCCGGAACCTCCATACTGGCTGCACCAGTTTACATTCCCAGCGACAGTGCACAAGGGTTCCTTTTTCTCCACATCCTCACCGACATTTGTTATTTCTGGTCTTTTTGATACTAGCCTCTCTGACAGGTATAAGGTGATTTTGTTATTTTGCATTTTTCTGATGATTAGGGACGTTGAACATCTTTTCGTAGTATGTCTTCTTTGGAAAAATGTCTACTCAGATCCTCTGCCCATTTTTAATCAGATTGGTTTTTTTTTTTGGTTTTGAGTTGTGGAAGTTCTTTATATATTTTGGATATTAACCCCTTACTGAATATCTCTTTTGCACATATCTTCTCCATGTAGTAGGTTGCCTTTTCATTTCGCAAAAGTATTTTGGTGTAGTCTCAATAGCTCATTTTTGCTTTTATTTTCCTTATCCCTTGTGAAATTAGCAAAGAATTTTTAAATGATAATATCAGCCTGGGTGAGGATAATAGAAACAGGCCTCATAATTGCTGGCAGAAGTGTAACTTTCTAGAAAAGTTCATATACTTTATTTCCCTTTTCAGAACTCCTGCCTAAGATAAACATTTTAAAATCTCATCATTGATTGATAAACAAAGATGTTCATCATAGTGGTATATAAATGAAAACAAAATCTTAACAAAGGGAGATTCATTTAATAAATTATGGTACATATACAAGAATATTATATAGCCGTTAAAAATTACATTTTCAAAAACCAGTTGATTTAAGAAACTATACAAAACTACATATGGTGTGATCTCATTTATGCTAAAAGATATACATATGCTTCTAAAAGACTAAAAATATATAAAGTTTTTTATGCTGTCAGGAGTTTGAGTAATTTTCATTTTCTCCTTTGAACTTTAATATATTTCTAATTCTCTGTAATAAGTTTGGATTTCTCCAAAATGAAAAAATTAAAATATCTGTATGTGTGTATATATTTATTTAAATATATGTATTTATTGGCGACATTACCAGTTGTTTTAAGTGGGCTTACTCTGCAGTATGTCCTATCAAAAGAATGAACATTTTTTATAACTTTTTAGTGCAAATTGAGAGTAGATTTCTGGCAAATTGATTACAGCATTACAGCAGCATTTGCAACTGGGCAAGGAAAAAGTTCTTTGTACGTTCTGAATTAGGCTTGTAAGAAAGTGTTTTATTTGGAAACAGAGTCCACTGTTACTAGAAACAGCCCAACACCATCAAATTCATCTACTAAAATAGTTTTGTATGTCATATCATCATATAAATACATTTTTCACTCCAAGTGGTAAGATTCTTAACCCATGAAACACCAGGATTCTGTATTCTAGGGGCCAGGTCAGTAATAGTGGGATTTTATTTGTGATTTCAGGCTAATTTGTAGACATCGATGCCAAAACTATCTTGTAACATCTTGCTGCTTTGATGATGTTGATAGGAGCTTCGGAAGTATAAGGAAAATGAGAAGGACACTGAGGTGTTAATGTCAGCGCTCTCGGCCATGCAAGACAAAACACAGCACCTGGAGAACAGTCTGAGCGCAGAGACGAGAATCAAGCTGGACCTGTTCTCTGCACTGGGGGACGCAAAGCGACAGCTCGAGATCGCCCAAGGTAGGAGAGCAGCGGGCCCCAGAGGAGGTGGTGTGACGAACAATGCACAGGAACACAGCACACGTCCCTTAGAGCTCAGAACCAAAGACATTCGGTTTTCTCGGTTTGTAAGTGCCCGACCTTGACATCTAGGAATTATCACATTAATTCATTCCGCGGACGTATTTTGAGGTGAGAGTATGTCAAGTGCAGGGCACACAGAGAAGGGGATGAGTTTCTGTGCTCAAGGAGTTCATGGTGTTGTTGAAGAAAGAGACAACTGCGGAGTCCCCCAAAGGTGGTGGTGTAGGAACATACCGAGGGGCAGGGACTGAGCCAGTCTGGGAGTTAGAGGGCTGTTTCTCAGGGGAGCTGATGTCTGAGTTGGGTTTTGAATGATGAGCAGGGGTTAGCTCAGTGACGAAGCAGTGTAGGAGGGCGAGGGGCAGAGAGGCATCTGAACAGAAGAAACAGCTTGAGGGAGGCCAGGGAAGCTAGGAAGGCCTGACGCGTTCCAGGCCGCCATGGTTACGAATGAGGGAGCACTGGGAGCAGCTTCTGGAGAGTAGGCCGTGCACTTCACAGCTACTTCCCGAGGCCCTACTGTGTGCTGGGCACTGCAAGACGCCCCAAGGGGACAGGCAATACCAAGCAGGCATGGAGCGTATCAGGTGCTGATGGATGCAGGGATAAAAATGAGGCAGTATCCAGGCAAGAAGTGTGAGTGTCTGTGTGGGGCCACTGGTTTGACACGGTGGTCGTGGAAAATCCTTTGAATAGGTAGCATTTGGGCAGAGGCTGAAAGTAAGAGAGTGAGGGAACCACGTAAATCTAAAATCTCCGGGGGAAAAGCACTTCAGGCCTCAGGAGCATAGGCACAGCCTGAGGGGCGGGTATGGTTGCTGGCGTCAGAGTGGCCGGGCCACATTTGTAGCCCTTGGAAAGAACTTGGGACTTTGCTCTGAGTAACACGGGAAGCTTTGGAAGGCTTCTGAACAGAGGCCTGATACAACCTGATGAAAAGAAATTTAGATTTTGTCCCAGAAACTAATTAGCCAGCATAGATTACTGAAAAAAAAAAAAAAAAATCAAACAGCTAACTTAGTAGGAGAAGGTTATTTCAACAGGCACTTAAAGAACATTCAAAGCATGCGTACGAGAAGCTGAAGGAGAGAGAGGTACAGATAAGACACAGTGTGGTGGGGGATCTACTAGGGTGTTCAAACTTTTTGGTCTTGGGGACCCCTTGACACTCATAAAATTCTTGAGTAACCCAAGGAGATTTTTTCCAAGTGGGTTATGTCAATCAGTATTTACCTATTAGAAACTGAAACTTGGGGGCACCTGGGTGGCTCAGTCGGTGAAGCATCCGACTTTGGCTCAGGTCATGATCTCGCAGTCTGTGAGCTCGAGCCCCATCTCGGGCCCTGTGCTGACAGCTCAGAGCCTGGAGGCTGCTTCGGACTCTGTGTCTCCCTCTTTCTCTGCCCTACCCCGCTCGTGCTCTGTCTCTCTCAAAAATAAACAAACGTTAAAAAAAATTTTGTTTAAAAGAAATTAAAACTTAAAACATGTATTAATTCATTTTCAAATAGCATAATAAGCATATAACTTATTTGTATGAGAAAGAACTATATTTGCCCAAAACCCCAGAGAAAATTTAATGAGGAAAAATGGCATTGTTTTACTGTGAGCCAATCTCTTTAGTTTCTGCTTCAATAGAAGATAGTTCGGTTCTCATCCCTGTTTCTACCTTCAGTCTGTTGTAATTTTACTTGCATGTGGTTTCTAGAAGACTCCACTTACCCCCAGGAGGGAATGAATGTGCAGAAGGCCAACGATGTATTAGTACGATCACAAAGATGGTTGGACCCTGTGGGCCCTGTGTACAGCAGAGAGGCCTATTGCCAGTGGGTAGAGGTAGGGGACTTGAAGGGCCAGAGCAGTGATCAGGGGTGGCTTCACGAGGGAGGGGACATTGAGTGGGCTTTGAAGGATGGATTCTGGGGGCAGAGAATGGCAGGGGAAAGACATTGTTACCTGGGGGGCTCGTGCAAGCAAAGGAAAGAAACGTCCAGATGAGCGGTGGCCTCAGGCTGGAGGACTTGGGAGATGAGGGGGACCGTGCATGAAGCCAAACCAGACTGTGTCTTCCCTAGATTTTTCAGGAGGGACGGGGTGACGTGTTCTGGCCATTATTTTGGAAACGTCTTTCCAATAGCAATGTGAAAGATGGATCTGGAAGGTGAGATTGAGGAGAGGCAGGTAGACTCCCTAGGAGGCTGTGACTGTCTTTTGTCTCAGAGGTGGGGAGTGTGGGGAGGGAGGGTGGTCCAGACAGGGAGGGAAGGAAAGTGGAGGCACCTGGGGGATGTGGGAGGCTAAAGTTGCTGGGAGCAGAGAAGAAGAACAGAACAGAATCAGGGAACAAGAAGAGAGAGTGACTTTGGTTGGAGATGCTCGGAGTTGGAGTCGTTTCCTGGACACCCAGGTGAGAGATCGTCGTCAGTCAGGGGGCATTTGGGGTCTCATCTCCAGCGAGAGGGCCCAAACCCCGGGAGCAGGGGGGAATATACAAGTTGTGAAAAGTTAATGGAGCCGTAGGAGGGGCTTGGGATGGCCCAGATGATAGAGCAAGAAGAATGGCAGGTTGGGAGTCGGGCTTATTAATCTGTGGGCTCAGGGAAAAGCATTTAAGAAGAAGGTTCCTGGGAATTCTGTTCTAAAGCTGACCTTCTGGGGCACCTGGCTGGCTCAGTTGGAAGAGCACGCAGCTTTTCATCTCGGGGTCATGGGTTCAAGCCCCACGTTGGGTTGTAGAGACTACTTAAACTTAAAAAAATTTTTTTGGTTTAAATAAATAAAGCGGAACTTCTGGCCACACACCGGTTCCTGTGCCCTCCTGGCTCAGCTGGCTGCGAAAGGGGCCACCTCATTTCAGCTGCTCTGATTTGCACTGTGGGAGGACAGCCCCCTGGAGTGCGGGAGCACCTGGTCTCTGAATGGCCAAGGGGAGTTTGGCTTCCCAGCACAGACTGGGCTTCCGTGTCAGCCCCCGAATTCTTGCAAAGAGACAAAAAAAGCAAAGAGAACTGCCTTTTTCAAAGCTCCGGGAATGTTTGCATGTTACTGATTAAAAACATCAAACTTGCATCTGCGTGGGGAAAAAAGAAAGGATACAGCGGCTCACAGATGCCGTTAGGTATTTTATTCATCCGAGGCTTATTTTGTTCAAAGGGAAGGAGGATATTTGATGCGAACTTGAAGCTGAGGGGCCATGAAGGAAGTCAGAGCAGTTCCTTTCTACTGCTCTTTGCTGGGCCTTCCCACTACTTCCCCCCCTTGTCAAGCTGAGAATATTCTAATAAGGATCCAACTTTGTAATTCAAATCAAACCCCTTGTTGCTTTTCTGCTTCCTACTTTCTGTATCATTTGATTCATCCCACTTCCAAAATGACTTTCATCTCTACTACATGCTTGTTAAAGATATGTCACCGCGCCCTCTTGCATTTCAAATGTATTACCACCTTCTGCAGGAATCAAAATGAGTGCAGCTCAAATGCAACCTCTTTTTTTTTTGAAAGCATTTAAATTTCTGAAGTTCTGAAGGGCTACTCCTGAGTCCTGAGTGTTCTTCCCGCAGTAGACCAGGGAGCTCCAAAGCGTGATGCAAATTGCGTGGGCTCTGGAACAGTGGTGCCAGGTTTAAATCCCGCTCGACCTCTTAATCACGGAATGACTTTGGGCAGGAGACATAACTTGCAGAGCCTGAGCTTTCTGGGGGGCTGGGCACTAGGGATGTGGCAGCGAACAAGGGGACAAACCCAGCTTCTGCCCTCATGGAGCAGAGGCCACTGGAGATGACGGGCACAGAGCATCACCCAAATGGGTAGTTACAGGAGGTAAAAGAATGTGGTACGTGGGAGTGCAGACTGGAGCCAGACCGCACAGAGCTGAATCCTGGCTCTGTCATTCGGCCTCTCTCTGCCTCAGTTTCCTCATCTATAAAATGGATGATGATGATGATGATGATGATGATGGTAATTCCCACATCCTAGAGTCATTGTGATAAGTGAGTTTGTCTATGTAAGCACTTAGAGCAGTGCCTGGCACTTGTGTGTTAGCCATTGTAATTATTATCCTTATTAGAAGAAAGGGACAAAAAGGAAAGCATGGGATGTGTTGAGAATCTAGGGATGGGGGGGTGCGTGCAGGGTCGGGTCTGATTTTAAGGGGAGGGTCAGGGAAAGCCTGGTGAGGAAGTGAAACCTCAGGAGTGAACACAGAGCAGGAGAAGCCCAGAAGAGGAAGCGGCCCAAGGCAGGAGTTGGTTGGGTCAAGAAGCTAAGCATAGCGGGGGGAGGGGGGATGCTGGGCGGCCGAGTCAGGTAACGTGAAAGTGTCCGGCAGGTGCAAAGTGGGCCGACAGGCCGAGCGGCACAGTGCCAAGAGGTGGGGAGGAGCACACTGTGTCACTCTAGACCCCCCCAGTGCAGCCGCTGCCGGGCTTCGTGTGCCTTCTGTAGGGGAACCCGGAGGCCCAGCGTGCGGTGATGGATTCTCGGGCCTCAGGTGTTCTGTATCCCTCGGTCTGACACTCAGATGTCCAGCCTCCCAGAAAAATATTCCCGCTCAAGAGGTGCAGCCGTGGTGCACCCTCTCGGCTGCCGTGGGTGACTGCCGCGCTCCACACGTGGCTCAACCTGTCGCTTGTCACCCCTCCATAAACAGAATCCCTTTTTTTTTTTTTAATTTTTTTTTTCAACGTTTTTAAATTTATTTTTGGGACAGAGAGAGACAGAGCATGAACGGGGGAGGGGCAGAGAGAGAGGGAGACACAGAATCGGAAGCAGGCTCCAGGCTCTGAGCCATCAGCCCAGAGCCCGATGCGGGGCTCGAACTTGCGGACCGCGAGATCGTGACCTGAGCAGAAGTCGGACGCTTAACCGACTGCGCCACCCAGGCGCCCCCAGAATCCCTTTTTAAACACCTGTAAAACCACGGCCCACAGGCCAGACTGGCCTGCCACCTGTTCTTGTATTCCCCATGGGCTGAGAATGGTTTTTGCATGTTAGAAAAAGGTGGGGGGGAGCGCCTGGGTGACTCAGTTGAGCATCTGACTCTGGACTGCGGCTCAGGTCATGAGATCGAGTCCCGAGTAGGGCTCCACACTGACAGCATGGAGCCTGCTTCAGATTCTCTCTCTCCCTCTCTCTGTCCCTCCCCCACTGTGCTCCCTGTCTCTCTCTCAAAATAAATCAACTTAAAAAAAAAAAAAACAACAAAGTGTGTGGCTCGCAATGCCTAAAATATTTATTGTTTGGCCCTTAACAGGAAAAGTTCCTACCCTTAGAAGCCATCAGAGCTGGAGGCGAACTCACTTGGGATTGGGCCTCCGCGAGGGATTGTGTTAGAGGGACCCTCCCTTCTCACTAACGGTGGGTCTTTACTCTTTCAGGACAAATTCTTCAGAAAGACCAGGAAATCAAGGACCTTAAACAGAAGATAGCCGAAGTCATGGCCGTCATGCCCAGCATAACGTACAGCGCCACGACCAGCCCCCTGAGCCCCGTTTCCCCCACTACTCTTCCAAATTTGTGGAGACCAGCCCCTCTGGACTTGATCCCAATGCCTCTGTTTACCAGCCCCTGAAGAAATGAAGGCCAGCTGTGGCTTTTGCCCAGCCATTTGGTTACCAGAAGGCATCACAAAGGAGCGTCTCTGGCAGTCAAGATAAAAAAAAAAAAAAAAAAGTTTATATTGTATTTTGTGGGACTGTATATGTTGTCGTTTTTAAAAAGGGGGGAAAGATAACATCCAAGTCTGATTAGAACTGCCCATCAGTTTTTCTTGTAAATTTTTAGAAGACCTCACAGAACTTTGCAGTTTATTTTTCTCGGCCAACACATTAAAACCATTCTTGGATTTCAAGTAGCCAGTTTTGCCTTTTATGTATTCTTACAGTTTCCTCTTGAAGAAAACAGACAGACAAACAAACAAACAAAAGCAGGGTTTTTGCTTCCCAATCCTTTATTTTTGTTCTGTTTTGTTCTTAAATAAGCAAGCAAAACCTGCACGTTGGATTCACGTGGGATGCTAACAGAAGCGTTTCTTTTTTAGAGTGGAAGGGTTAATAACCTCACACAGCTTTGCTCTCATAGCTGCATTACCCAAGATGATTATTGACATGACAGAAAACAAAAGGTGATTACCCCTCCGAGGAGCAGACAGACCCCAGGAGTGTCCCGTAAGCCGAGGGGAGCCAGGTGATGGGACTTGGCTCTCGAGCGTCCCTGGGGTCGAGTTGGAAATGCTCCTGTCCCCCTCGGGTGTGCAGTCCTAGAAAATCGCTAGCAGTGCCTTGGGAAAAGACATTTCAAGAGGAAACTTGATGACTTTAGACTATCTTCCCCCTTCCCCGTCATCTGTCTTCTATCTGTGTCGAGCTCACTGCGGATCCTGCTGTACAGCTGGCGTGTAGCTGGGCTCTTGGACGCCACCCCGGCTGCATCCCGTGTCCTCTCAGAGAAAGCACCCGGGTGTTCTGGACTTCTCGAGGCAAGCACCTGGGGGCGGGGAGCCGGGCCGTGTGTGTATGCCACAGACCTGCAAAGACAGCCAAGGAAACCGGGTTCGGGTTTGTTGGGTTTCATTTTTTAATCTCCTTTCGTTTAACTGTGCTTTTCCTCTCTTCATCATCTTGTGTTGGATGATTTAAAAGAAACTTGACTATTCCTCAGCTCTTGTGCCAAGGAGGGTTTGTTTTTTTTTGTTTTTGTTTTTGTTCTTAAGAGTTTTAAACTCAAAACTCTGCACAAAGATTTCGGTTTCAAGTGTATATTAGACACTGGTAGAAAAGTGTTTGCACTGGCCACTTTTGGAAGTGTTTAAGAATCCGGGTGGGGGCGGGGGGAGGGCCGGGGAGAGGGAGGGGCGAGGCAAAATTGTATTGGGAAACTAGGAAAATTAAGGAACCAAACAGATTGGTTTTGCTTCCTTGCCATGGATTCTGGAAGGACACCGTTCTTCCCAAATTTCCCGTCAATTGGCGTGCACGTCATATTTAAAGCAGATTAAGGGGGACGAGCAAGTCAGCAAAATCGAAGTATTAAAAAGAATCATCCTTTTAATCACAGATCTTATTTGGGGGTAAGAAAAAATAAAAAAAACTTCTAGCTTTAGCCAGGTGTGCATGTTGCTGCCATTTTGCATTTTTGAATCATCTTGTGTAATTGTCATCTTGGAAGTGTTAACTCACAACTGTCACAGGTTTTTTTCATCCTTGTGCAAAAACATGGAAAATTGTCACTGACTTTGTGTTGAGGTTTCCCCCACTTTGCTGCCTTTTGGGACACTATTTTCGTTAAACACTTGGTCTTGGCTGCATTCTTTTTTTTTTTTTTTTTTTCTTTCCTGTGGGGTTCAAAAGAATAAAAACATTTTCTTACAGATAAAACTAGTTTTCTGCCTTTTTAAACTTTGCAGGAGGGACCGCAGGGTAGATTGTTCTGAATGGGCCTTCGATGGTCGCCCTTGCTCTCTCCCCATCCCGGGCCCTGTCAGGAGGCAGTGCCCCCCCCCCCCACCCCTGTGTGGTGGGGCAGAAACAGGATTTGGGATGAATCCAACCAGGGTCTCAAGTTGGTTTTAGTTCTAGTCCAACTTAAGACGTATCCATACTCATTCTCCCTCCCACCCTCTTCCCTCCCTCCCTCCCTCCCTCCTTCCTGGTCCATCCCTGCCCACTTTCTTTCTCCCTGGCTTCCTAGTAGAACCAAGGCTGACCTGTTTTCTGGTACAACCCTCCTCTCCTGAAAAGGCAGGTCAGGGGTGGGGTTGGAAGGGAGTTGGCAAGGAAATACTGAGAGCAAATTTCCTTCCCGTTTTCCAGAATCTTTGGGGCCGCTTTGTGACCGATAGCCTGTTGGGTTTCCTATCTGCTCTAGATCCTGCGCTGACCTCCAAGGTAGCCACTTCTAAACCCTCCCTTGTTTCTAGAGGCTTTGTCTGTTTTCATCTTCTGACAAGCCAGCCTCCTCTCTTGGTCCCTGCTTTCCTCTCTTGGCCATTGTTGCAACTGATCTTGGCTCCAGTTTTGGAAAATTCTGCTCTTGGCCCCTCACCCTCTGTCCCCGTTGCTGCCTGGCCTTCCTGAGTCTCAGCCACTTAGGCTCTTACAGATACACCACACTTCATACCGTGAGCAGAGCTCCTCGGGGGAAGCACCTTGGCCTGGCCTTGGCCTTCGCCTTCCCGCAGGAACGTGTCTGCCCACGGCATTCTCACCGGCACGTTCTTTTACACCAAGAAAACCTCCAGTTGTTGTCTTTGTTGTTTTAGGCCCATGACAAAGGGGTTCCGCTCCTTAATACACTAAACATTCGTTACGTGCCATAAAGCCGTGTTTGCCATTCTGGATGGTTAAACATTTACAGAAGGGGCAGGGCCGAGTGTGTTTTGACTGGCCGAATAACCTCTCTTTATTGCCATCCTCCAACCTGACCAGGAAATAGCCGCCGTGTGTCCGTTCTCTGTGACAATCTTTCCAGGGGAGCCTATAAAGTGAGAAGGAACAGTTCCTCAGGGCTCGGGGCCTGAGGGGAGGGAATCGTCCTTCCTCCTCCCATCCCAGCTCGCCAGCCTCACCTGGCTGTACTCATGGGGCCGTGGCAAAAGCCACCTGGGAGGGCCGAACATGTCTAACAGCTGCTATCGGGCTGCTGCTTGCGAAATTCACAGCACGCTAGAGGGAGCCGAAGAGGTAAACCGGAAGGAAGCCCACCCGGGAGCCGGTCCAGTGAAGGGCATAGTAAACTGTTTTCCAGGCGGGCTGTGGCAGCTAGAAGGACCTCTGAGCCGGTAAGCGCCTGGTCTGGTTGCTCTCTTTGCCGCTGAGCTGGCCTCCTCCCAGGCTTGCTGCACCTGCCCGAGGGCACCGCTCTCTAAAGGCCCCCGTCTGCCCCAGGCCGCGCAAAGCCCGGTGGCTTCGGCAAGCCCTCTAGACCGGGATCCAGTTCCGTGACCTCCCGCAACCTCTCCGGGGTGGGTGCGGTTTCCTCACCTTTAAGGAGGAGTATTGTTCCTGGTCGCCCTGCTGGCCCTGCTGGCTGGAAGGAGTTGCTATGGGAACTGCAGACTACCCAGGGCCTCCCCCTGCAAGTCCAGAACTGCAGCAAGGAGTCGTGGTGGGGCAGGGAGCCGGCAGAATTCCTGTTCCTGGGGCTAGCTGCGTCCCCCACGGCACCCTGGGAGCTCCCCCCAGCCCCCACCTCACCCCACCCCACCCAGCCGAATCTGCATTTTAACAAATCTCCAGGTGATTTGGTGGCTTCGCAGTGTTAATTGTTTAGAAGCCTAACCTGAAGACCAAAGCACTGTGTCTCTCTTCTGGTTCAGAAAAAGCCAACTCTCAGGCTTTGAAAATTCAGTTAAGAGCTTAGTAGATGCAGGGGAATGGGGGGGGGGGGTGCACCTGGGTGGCTCAGGTCATGATCTCGCAGTTCGTGAGTTCGAGCCCCACATTGGGCTCGCTGCCGTCAGCGCCTGCTTCAGATCCTCTGTCCCTCCCTCTCTCTCTGTCCCTACCCCTCTCGCGCTATCAAAAATAAACATATATAAAAGAAAAGAGCCTAGTCGATGAGCAAGCTGGAGATGATGGGCCCTGAGCTTTATACATTTTGCTTATTTTGTTTATTATTCCCCTCCCCCATCGGGATGTAAGCTCTGTGCGGGC
Organism: Panthera tigris; assembly: GCF_018350195.1. Classification (NCBI taxonomy): domain Eukaryota; kingdom Metazoa; phylum Chordata; class Mammalia; order Carnivora; family Felidae; genus Panthera; species Panthera tigris. The sequence continues at coordinate 18,893,293 of NC_056667.1, forward strand.
AAGGGTTTTCATCCGTTTATTTACTGCTGTGACCGAGAACAATGACTGCTACATAGTAGGTGCTCAGTAAACGCGTGTTGAATGAATAAGGCTAATCAGCGGGTTAGACGTGTTAACCTGAAAAACCGCCTCTTAACAGCGTCTCTGTAACAGTACCGTGAGAATGACAGCGTGCACGGAACGGTTTCTAGAAGATGGGACAATTTACCATGACATCTTACATCTGCCTGTGTCTCGTTTCTGCCGAATCCTTGTTTTCTTGTCAGATTTTCTCGACAAACGCCTGCTTGACTTCGCCAGGGGCAGGGATTTCCTAAACAGCCGAGTGCGCAGAGGACGCTCACTTCTCCGTCAGGGAAACCTTGCCGCAGGGAACCTGCTGGGCCCATCCATCCGTCCAGCCACCCATCCATCCGTCCAGCCACCCATCCATCCGTCACCCAGTTGGAGCCTTAGACCGACTTCCCCCAGTTCTGGCACAGCTGCGTCTTGAGTCAGTGTGGGATTTTCATTTTGGCAGGGATCGGACTATAAAGCGTTTCCTCCAGGAAGGTTAAAAGGACTTTTGAGCGGCTTCTTCGATCTAAGGAGGCCACACTTCGCTGCTGGCCTCCTTTCCTCTCGGGCTCCTTTGTCCCTGCTCTGTTCCTGTCTCAATGCTTGCTTTTCATTCCTCCGCCTTTACCTGAGGGAGCTCTTACGTTCCCTCAGCTTCTGGAATGACCCCTGCCAGTGTACCTCTGAGCTCTGTCCTAAGAATCCCGGGCCTAGTTCCACACAGTGCGTTGTGGCCTTTTAAGCCCCACTGGGGAAGCCCGGACGGGTTTGTTCACTCTGGGAGCCCCGCCTGCCCCCAGGCACCTTAGGATGGAGAGGGAGGCCACTCGGCCTGCGGCCAGGGACCTTTATGAGCTGGTTTGGCCTGGCGCCCGCCCCTGCAGCACCAACACGTCTTTAGCATTGCCCTCCCGCTTGTCCTCACAGGCCGACGCTGTTTGACACGCCCTCCGGTCCCAGGCCTGTACTTCCCTAGAACAGTGGTTCTCAAACTTCAGGGTTCATCAGAACCCCCTGAATGGCCTGTTAAAACCCAAATTGCAGGGTCCCACCCCCAGCGGTTCTGATTCCGGAGGTCCGGGGTAGGGCCTGGAACGGTGTGTTTCTAACAAGGTCCCAAGCGAGGCTGGGTCCTGGAACCCCACTCTGAGAACCACGGACTTGAGAGCAAGGGCTGGCCCTGGGGCCCCGGCCCGGCCTGACGCCATCCCCTCCAGCTGCCACCAGAGGGCACATGGGAGTCTTTTCACCTCCCCCGGCCGCTCGGTGGGACAGCAGATAGTTTTCCCTGAAGATTTCTTTCTTACTGCAATTTTTGTTATGTATGAGGAAGAAGAAATATTGACCTAAAAGATAAGGTGGGTTCTCAGAGTCTGTCTCTGACAAGTATCAAAGGTCGGATGGACAAGCCTTTTTGAAGGTATTGAATATCCCAGGTTTCGGGAAATGGAAGTGTGTTCCCAGGAGAGAAGAGGACTTCCTGGCCCCCCCTCCTCCACACCCCGAAGGACTTTCTTGCAGAACTTTCTTGCAGAACGTCCTGAAGTCATTCCATATTCAGAACCCAAGGGGCAGTTAAGATTATAGATGATTTTCATTTTCTTCTTTCTACTTCATATTCCAAACGTCCTACAATAAACGTAATAATACTTTTATGGTAAAAAACAGTAATTGTTTTAAAAACACAGTTTAAGTGTAATTAAAAGCTAAAAAAAACATCAACTCAAAAAACAAAAACAGAACCAAAAAAAAAGCCAACAACAACCCAAGGGGGAACACAGGGTTGGGGTAAAGAGAACTCCCAGCCGGAACTTGCCCCCCACTCTGCGGCTTTTTGGTTCTGCCCAGGTAGCTACCTGAGGGGGAAACACAGCAGGACGCATGCTCAGGAAGGCCCAGCGGGGACCGAGGGGTAGATGATGACGTGTGAGGGCTCGGTCACCTCTGTAATTCACCTGTCGCTAGAGCTCGTGGCCTGATGCCCAATCTCAGCACAGCCCTAGGTCACGTCCAGTGCTGCTGATCTCACGCACCAGCGCTTCCTGCCGGCCAAGCAGATGGGAGCAGCCCAGAGCTGTTAACACTTGGTTTATAGCCCAGAGGTTCCGAATCAGTGGCCTGCAGACGCATTTTGTCTGACCTGCATAGAGTTGAGTAACTTGGAGCTAACATTTAAAAATGGCGAGGGGGGGGCGCCTGGGTGGCACAGTCGGTTAAGCATCCGACTTCGGCTCAGGTCACGATCTCACGGTTCATGAGTTCGAGCCCTGCGTCGGGCTCTGTGCTAACAGCTCAGAGCCTGGAGTCTGCTTCCGATTCTGTGTCTCCCTCTCTCTCTGACCCTCCCTTGTTCATGCTCTGTCTCAAAAATAAATAAACATTTAAAAAAAAATTATAAAAAAAAATAAAAATGGCGAGGTTTCACACTATCCAGATTTTTTTTTCTTTTCTGCGGAAATATCCATAGATCTGAAATCGCAGGGGCTGACATCCCTCTCCAGGCACAATGGAGCTTGGGGGGGGGCCTCGGGTCCCCACCCTGGTTGCTCATTAGAGTCACCCGGGGAGCTCTTTGCACACCCTGGTCTCCAGGGTCCCCAAAAAACCTGATTTAATAGGCTGTGGAGGAATCTGGGGAGGAACGTTGTTGTTGTTATTGTTGTTGTTGTTGTTAATTCCCCAGAGATGTCTCCTATGCAGCCAAGGTTGAGAAACGAACTCGAGTATAAGAGGAAGCCTCTGTCCTGGCTGGGGCCTCAGAGGATATGTTCTGGGCATCTGGGGGCCAGGAGTTGGGGCCAGATCTTTGGGTGTTTAGCTGGCCAAGTTGAGAGGTGAGGGAAGGGGGTCTGTCTTCCCGCCTTCCCTGTGCAGACCCTTGTCAGCTCCCTCCTTCCTCGTGACCCCTGGGCTTCCCTCCAAGGCCCGTGTCCTGAGTCCCCTTGCCAACCACATTTATCCCACCGATCTTTACCAATTTAAAGTGTTGGCCCTCCGGGTTCCAAAAAGAAACTCTGCTAGCATCATCTCGAATTTGTTGTTATTTTGTGTTCTTATCTGAGGTGTTTTATATCGCAAGCCATATGAACAGACTGTGGCCAGTGTAAATCCAAGAGGGAATTGAGTGGAAAGGGAGGCGAGCACGTCCAGGAAGCCGAGAAGCCGGCTGGGAGGGACAGGGGTCAGCCAGCTTCGGGTCTGGGAGGCAGAAAACTGCTCTCGGGCCGGGGCCCTGCCCCTGGGGTGAATGAGGCTTGAGCAAGAGTCCGGAGACTGTGGTAGACTTGTATCACTGTTCCCCAATTATCCACTTCAGCCGCATGGAGAGAATTCCACCTCCACCCTCCCCGGTGTCAGAACTGGCTTGTGGAATGTGAGTGGACATCACATGGGCCCAATCTGAGCAGAGATTTTAAATGCACCTGAGCGGTTCAGGTTAGCCTCTTGCTTCCGTCTGCCAGGAGAACAGTATTTCTCATGCCTGGCTGAGAGCTGAGTGGGGTCAAAGTCAACCCTCATGCCCACGAGCCAAAAAGAAAAACAAAAAGCCACTGAGATCTGGGGGCTATTTGTTACTAGAACAAAAGCCGACCAATACAGAGGAAGAGTCCATACCTGGGTCCTAGGCCCTCCCCTTGGCTGATCCCTGGACAGAGAGGAGCCTGGGGAAGGAGGTGCTGGGCCCTCAGCTCCACGTGGGAGATAGAGCTTATGCCCCCAGCACACGTGCGCGTGCACACACACACCCACACACCCACACACGTGGTTACAGAAGAGAAACCAAGGCGCTGTGGGGCTGGAGAACAAGAAGCCCACACGTCAATCGTTCTAGTAGCCAGAGCCCAGGGCAGTGGGGTCCTGGCCTTCCCACCGCCCCAGCCCCTTGAAGATCCTCGTCTCCCATGAGCTCCATGTTTTCAGGATTTTGCCAACAAACAGAAGTGACTACACGTAGGAATCCGTTACTGGCAACGTTGTGCGTGTTCAGAATGCGGCCCATAGAAGTTCCGATCGACCGCCGTGGCCAGGGGAGCTGAAAAGCAAGAGAATTCAACGTTTTAAGTCACCCGCGCAGCCTTTCTGAAATACCAGAAACAGCTTTGGGAATGCATGTTGCAGCCTCCAGGCCTCTAGATCTGGGCCCCCAGGTGGGAACGGGCCGCCTAACATGCTCGCTCTCCTGACGGCGTGTCCTTCCAGCCACTGCCCCGGGAAGCCACAGACGCGTCCAGCACCACAGCAACCGGCCCAACGGGGGCGTGGGGTGTGTTTTGGGCACAGGGCAGGCTGGCACAGCGGATGCAGACAGGCTTCTCCGGGGAGGCCCTGTGAGTAAGGCTGCTCTCTGCCCACTAAGCAGCCCTGACTGCAAATAAACCAAATCCCTTGTGAGAACAGAGGGGCTTGACGTGACCCGCCCACCCACCCTGGGATGCTTTCTGCTGGAAAGAGATGGGGCCACGTCACCTAAACTCCCTGTGCCTCACTTTCCTCATCTGCCAAATGGGGATGATGAAAACGGTCCCCAGGTCAGAGGGCCCCCAGATTCAGTGGATTTGTCCCTGCCAGACACTGGGCTGGTTAGCCCTTGACCTCACCCCTCCCTTCCCTCCGCTTCACCACCGATTCAGGAGGAAAGTACGAGAAGCGAGCGGGGGAGTTAGTTGCGAGGAGGACAGGGGCTAATGCACACGAGCCTGCATCACCTCTCCCACTCCCCCGCCCCCCCCCCCCCCGCAGGCAATCTCACCTCCCTGGGTTTTAGAGTTTTAAATTGTTTCTTTGCTGATGACACCCACATTCATAATCTCCAGCTTAGACCTCTCTCCTCAGCTCCAGACTTGTATTTCCAGATGCCTCTTGACATCTCCGACTCAGGACGTTTAAACTGAATTCCTGATTTGACCCAAACCCGTCTTCCCCTATCCCTCCAGTTGCTCAGGCCATCCCTGGGTGAGGAAACTGGGGCGCAGCGAGGCAGGGCCACACAGACAGGAAGCAGAGAAGCATCTGGCTCCCAATTTCCCAGCCTCCCTGAGACCCCCCACCTGGGTCCCCAGCTGGGACTCCTCCTTCAGCCATCGGGGCGAGGGGCTTTGTGCCCTGGTGTGCAGAGGGAGTGTGATTCAGCCCCATCAGAACATCACGCACGTGCAAGGAAGGGTCTGGAGGGCGAGGGGCCTTCCTGGGTGGACCGTCACCACAGCTCCGGGCAGGCGAGCCGACGGAGGCCCTGTCTGGGCTCCAGCTCCCAGCCGACAAGAGGACGAGCTGGGTGGCAGGAGTCAGGGAGCTCCCGGACTCGGAGGGCCCAGCGGTTAGTTCCCTAGAGCGAGGCGGGGGGTCAGTGCAAGTTCTCGGCTTCCGGAAACAGGAGTGAGCGGGCAGGTGTGGCCACCTCCAGCATCTACCTGCTTCTCCCCCCCCCCCCCCCCGCCCCCGGACCCTGCCTTTTGTTCAGGGGACTCGCCTCCCTGCACTCTGGCCGGAATCAACGCCTCCCCGCTTCTGGGGACGGAGCCAGTCCGCCCAGGCGTCCTTCAGGTCGCCCAGGCGTCCTTTAGGTCACCCTGACTGGTTCAGGGATGGAAACGCAACCCAGCGAGGGCCAAAGGGATTCGAAGAAACGTTGTCCATCTTCTGGGCAAGAGCCTTCCTTTCTCTCACACCCAAACTGCCCCTGGGTGCGAGGGTATGAAGTTCAAGGTGGCAGTAACCATTTTTGGTCTGCTGTCGCGGGCCGTACGGGAGGCACTGCGGGAAGAGCCCCACGCGAGGGCTGGCCGAGCTGAAGAGGGGACACAGGGCGGTGCTTCCCTGGTGCTCACTGACCACAGGACCAGCACGTACCAGGGATCCCAGACACACCCGGCATCTGGCTGCGGTAAACTTTTCCCGAATAAATGAATAGATGGACGAAGGATACCTCCTCTCGGCTCCCCGTCCCAAAGGAGCCTCGGTTCCCTAATACATGGGTGTAATACTCGTCTCTACCTGCTGGACTTCTCGTGGGAAGTTGGTGAATTAGTACACGCCTGGCACACAGTAGACACACAGCAAATATCATTATAATTATCATCCCCATCCTCCTCATTTCCCTCTGGAGCCTCAGTTCTCTCCTCGATGAAACGGGAATTCATGTATTCAACAGACTGCTGGCCATCACCTTGTGCCAGGGAGCCTGGTGAGGATCTGAGGCAGGGACGCAGATGGACGGGCTCTGGTCTCTGCCTGGGAGAATCAACCTTCTGGTGTGGCGGGCAGTCAAGAGTTAAAACCCAGCGGGAAGAGATCCCGCGGTATATGGAAAGTCGGCTGTACGGGTGTGGGGTGTCCTGGGGCGTAAACGGCCACCTCCCGAGTTGAGCTAATTGAGGTGAGGGAAAGGAGCTGAGCCCATGTCCTCTGATCTTTCCGGTGCGTTGGCATGAAACCATGAGGGATGGGCTCCAGTTGTCGACCCAGGTCACACAGGAAAGGGAAGATAAATGACCAGAGAGCCCAGGGCTTAGAGTAGGTAGATACATAAAAGTTGAAGGTCGAGGAGGAAAGAACCAACTTGTATGTCAGGTGTTTTTCTCTTGAAATATTATATTGGTTTTTAAAAGTTATGTGAGGGGTTCCTAGGTGGCTCAATCAGTTAAGCGTCCCGACTTTGGCTTTGTCACGATCTCACAGTTCCTGGGTTCGAGCCCTGTGTCGGGCTCTCTCTGTTGTCAGTGGGGAGCCTGCTTTGGATCCTCTGTCCCCTCTCTCTCTGCCCGTCCCCCACTCACACGCTCTCTCTCTCTCTCTCTCTCTCAAAAATAAACAGTTTTAAATGTTAAAAATTATGTGAAATAATGGCAAATCTAATTCTTTAGACTTTTATCTTTTTTTGAAAAATGAGTGAAATTTTTATTTTAATGGCAGTTAATGTAATGAGCCGCCAAGTGACACCGCCACCTGGTGGCAGCATACTAAAGTCCCAGGTTTGTTTTATTTTGTTTGCGGTAACATAACACTGCGGGCCCGATTTTTGGATGTGACTAGAGATCTCAGAGCCATTCCCCTCTTACCCCTTCTCCCTATCCTTTCGCTGCAACCCGGCTGCCATAGTCGAAGCTCCCAAGTTCTTAGCTTTTTGCCTGAGCCATGCCTGCTCCAGTCTGAGAAGTCAACTTCCTCCTCCTCCTTCGGTGCTGACCTTCCCTAAGCCCGCCACCCTGCCCACCAGGGGGATGTGGGAATAGGGAGAGAACCTACCCCAGTGGTAACAGTGAAAGAGCACAGACGCTACGGACTCCTGTGAGTTCAAATACTTACTGGCTATGGGTCTGTGGACCTCTCTATGAGGCCCCTATGAGCCTCAGTTCCCCCACCAGAAATAGGAACTCAAGAGACTTCTTATTCTTTCTACTCCGTGGCTTTCTCTTTATCCAGAGCTGGAGTGAGTGGGGACCAAGAAATGAAGGGGAGGAGTGGGTGGAGTGGAGCAGAGAGGCAGAATGCCCCTGCGTTGCACTTACCCCTCTTGGGGACCCTTTGCAGAAATGCCCAAGGCCGCTTGCTTCCTGGGGCCACCTCCCAGGTTCCCCTTCCCGTCCAGTTCATCCACTTTCTCTTCCAGGCTCTCTCCGAGCCTGGTTGCTGACACCCTGCACCGTCTTATAATCCACTTAGCTCTGAAGGGACACCCTGCACCGTCTTATAATCCACTTAGCTCTGAAGGGACAGCAACCGAGCAAAGGGCCATTGGCCCTGCCTTGGGCTCTAGAGACGGCAATGCTTCATGCTTCCCCCCGTCTCAAATGGCTCAAATGCACTTGGGAGGGAAGAGTTTCAGAGCTGGGCTTCCCCAACCTTGGCAGCCACGAACGGTTCGGGAATCCAGCCTTCCAGCCCGAGGCTGCTGCCGCCTGGATCCTGTCGTGTGGCCTTGAACAAGTCACTTCCTCTCTTGAGCTGCAAATTCCGTTGGTAAAAGGGAGCTCTCCAGTCTAAGTCTAGTCCGGCTCCCATGACATGGCAGCCAGGGCCGCTGAAGAGGTGGGCAGGGTTGGGGTGTCCTCTCCCCTCCCTGTCTTCTTGGGGAACGCCAGGCCCCTGCTGGGAGGGGGAGACCCTGCTTTCCCCTGGGGAAGTGAGTCCCAGGGCAGCTCCGTGATGCTCCCCACACTCGCTGTGGGCAGCAGAGCTGAGTGCTGTATTAATTATTACCAACTCCCCCTGGGAAGAAAATTCAAAGTCAGGTCACCATGGTAACCTAGACGGTGGCAATGTGACCAAATTTTTTAAGTGCTCAACGTGTTCCAGGCAAATTACCTCTCAGTGGAAGAGAAAAGAATGGGGCCTCAATCCCACACTTCAGTGGCCGGGGGAAGAAAAACGCAGGAACTCCCACGGGGCCCAAGCCTTTCTAAGGGAGAGGGCGAGGTGGGCGCAGGGCTGTTGCAAGGCCAGAGCAGAGCTGCAGATGACATCCAGGCTTCTGAACGAGGGCCCGGCCAGAGAGCCAGACGCCTTGGGGTTCAGTCCCAGCTCCGGTCCCATCGTGTCTGTAGCCTCCCACTGGTACCCTGACCTCTCTGGGCCTCCGGTAAACCTTCACCCGGCAGTCTCTCTCAAAGGCCCAATGAGATGAACGAGCCAGTGGGTTGTTGACCTCACTTGGGGCTGGGGGTACAAAGGGGAGGCCCAGGGGGGTTTGCTCATCAGATCTTCGAGGCGGAGAGACTTGGATTCAAATCCTACCTCTGCCACCTAGCAGCTGTGTGACCTTGGACCAGTGACTTCACCCTTCTGAGCTCTGGCTTCCTTACCTGTAAGAGGAGGCCGAACAATAGTCCCTCTCCCTCGGCGTGACCGTGATTAAGATAATCCATGAACGGGCGTCCGGGTGGCTCAGTCGGTTAAGCGTCCGACTCTTGATCTCGGCTCAGGTCATGATCTCACGGTTCATGAGATTGGGCCCCACGTCGGGCTCTGCACGGACGACCAGAGCCTGCTTGGGATTCTCTCTCTCTCTCTCTCTCTCTCTCTCTCTCTCTCTGTCTCTCTGAACAATAGATGAACGTTAAAACAAAAAGATAATCCATGTAACGTGCTCAGCACAGCCCCCTGGACACCGTAGGTGCTGATGTCATCATTGTTGCTGCCACTTTAATAAGGGTCCCCTATGCCAGGCTCTGAGTTGAGCAAGTTTTACACAGGACCTATCATCAAATCCTCCCCCATTCTTCTCGCGAGATGGCAGTTACTACTAACCACAGTTCACGAGCGTGGAAACTAAGGTTAGCGAGGCGAGGAGGGGCTCAGACACACCTGACCTGGGTCTGTCTGCCTCCGGACATTCCCTCCGCGGCCTGAGGATGACACGAGCCATGTGTCGACTGCCCTCACTGGATAGTGAACCAGTGGGCACCCTTGGGCACGTCCAAGTTGCATGTCGCGGCCCCTGTATGGCCCCGGACTCCCATCTTCTGGGGTTTGGGATACTGGGATACTGGTGGGCTGAGGCAGTGATGGGGAATTAGAGGCAGGACCCCCCCCAAAAGGCCCCCCCTTCAGGCCACTGCCCCAGGGGGTGCCGGTGGCCATCAGCATTACAATGGCTCTGCCTGTCCCTGGGCCCCTGGCTGTCCTCACACTGTGGGACGCAGATAGCCAGGAGCTGTCTCTGACCTCATCGCGCCCTAGCCACTCTGGCCTTGCATGGCCCTCACCTACCCTTTCCTGCTGGGTCAGCATCCCACCCACCCCCCCCACCCTTGAAGCTGCCCCCAGGCAAAACTGGCTTTCCCGGGACAGAATGAGGTCAGTCCTGTAGGGTGATGGATGGATTTAATAACAGACCATTCCTACTGCCAGCCCATTTGCCCTTCACAGTCCCGGACCCATGTAACGGCCAGAGTCAGCCCCATCTGTCAGGGGACAGGAGTCAGAGGGGGTAGAGACCATCCTCCCAGCCAGCTCAGGGCCCCCCAGGAGCCCAGAGCAGGTCAAAGTCAAAACCCTGAGATATGGGCACCCTCGTTCTAACCTTCTCCTTGACGGTGGTACGCCCTTGAGCAAATCACTGCTCTTCTCTGAGCCTCAGTGTCTCCATCTGCAAAATGGAATGGAAAACGCCCCGCTGCTTGCCTCCTGGGGTTTCTGCAGGGACGGAGCCCGCGGCAGATGTGATCTCCAGGCACTTACAGAGGTGATCCTGGTCACTGCTCATCTTGGTTGGGTTCCCCCAGAAGCCGACCCTGAGATAAGAATAGAGAAGTTCCTTTGGGCAGTGATCCTATGATAGGGAAAGAGAGGGTAAAACAGGCAGAGAGGGAAAGGTTAGGCCGTGAGATCCCTGGGTGGGGAAAAACACATATTTTGAAACAAGGCTGGGAGCCTCTGACCACAGCAGTCTCCCGGGGGCATAAGGTTCCTCTTAAGAATGTTACAGACACCGCCTGCTCCCCCTCAGGTTCCCCTCAGGAATTTGACCAAAGACCTGACTAAAAATAAGCAGTCGACCATAAAATGTATGACCCACAAGGAACGGTGTGGCCCTAGACCACCCCTCATACGATGGAAACCAGCCAATCAAAAAGGAATGACTAGGCATTTAGAGTTATCACGCCGATAAGGGTAAAACCAGAGAAGAAATGAGTGGGGGTGGAAGGGGGGGGCGACCAAAACCTTATAAAACAAGGACCCTCGCCTGTAGTCGCGGGCATTCACTCCCTTCTCTGGAAAGAGAGCTCTCCTACTATTCTTGCTTTCTGATCTTATACTCTAATAAACTTTTGCCGGCTGCTCATTTTATTCGGTGCCCCCCCCCTTTCATTCTTTGCGGCGAGACAACGAATCCTGGGCATCGAGGTTAAAAAAGCATCCTGCAACAATCCCGGGACGCGCCGGTAGGGAAAGGGGGAAACTGAGGCAGGGAAGGAAGAATCCCAGAGTCAGGACGCGCTGGTGAACGAGCCGCAGCGGGGACAGCCGAGGCTCCGCCCCTCTGGAGACTTCCAGGAGATGGGGTGGAATGGGCCTCACGTCTGTCCCAAGAAAGAGGGGAGAAGGCTGGGCTATTTCCCCACCCCCACCCCCTCAGCTCCCACCCGCCCTTGGCCGAGGTCTGCTCCCGCAGACATCAAGGTCCCAGCACTCCCCCAGCCTGCCCGTGTGGGTGAGCAGCCCCTCTGGCCAGCGAAAGCCCTCAGAGGCTGTCCTGTGCACGGGAACGATGATCCTGAGGGGACGCAGGCAGGGCTCCACATGCACGATCTCATTTCCTGTTGCCCGCGGTCAGCCTGGCAGAGGAGGCAGGGTGATGCACCCCATTCTGCGGATGAGGAACATGAGGCTTAAAGGGCTCAGAGGGGGCAGGGTCTTTGGTCCTTGCACGGCCTCTCAGATGGGCAGGGTCCACTTGCTTGTGAGCTGTAAGCAGTAGCATGCTGATAACTGGGTAACAATAGGAGGAAAGAGCCCTGGCTTAGAGGGTTTGCCGGTTGCCATGGCGTAAATACTCCCACCATGGCCGATTTCATGCTACCGCAGTGATGGCTGTCACTGAGCACCAAGTTGGGAAACGATGCTAACCATCGGCTGCCAGGAGCCGGGATGGGCTGGATTCAGCACACCACTGGTTGGAGCCCAGGGCAGCCCTCAGTACCAATAACGCTGACTTTCTCTGCAGGGTGCAAACACATCGTCCTGTTCCGGCTCCCACCCCTTTGCTGCCCCCGTCCCTTCCCTCTGGAACGTCCCTTCCCGCCTGTCCACGTCGCCAAACCTTACTCGCCTTTTCAGAGGCTGCTCTGGTGCCGCTTCCTCCAGGCTGTAGTAGGGGAAGCACCGCCAGCTGCTACGACGAACATGACCCCGTAGCCGCAGTCATTCAACAAACACAATCTAAGTTTACCGCTGCCTGTGGTGGTGGAGTGGGGGCTGTTCTGCTCCCCCTGGAAGGAACGCAGCTTCCTTCCATCATGGATGCCTCATGTCCAAGTTCACCCCAGGACGGGGAGAGAGAGAGCGAGCGAGCACAGGTTCTCACGAGTTTTATGCATATCACTTCTACCCACTTCGATGGCCAGGTCTGCCTCTCCCGACTGCAAGGGGGCCAGGAAGGGTAGTTTCACTGAAAACTGAGGAGAAAACGAAACCGTGAAAACGAACCAAAGCCAGCTTCTGCTTCTATTTCCCCCACACCCCAACTTCCACAGTCCGACCAATTTCCTTCTCTTCTAGATTCTTCCACGACATACCATCCAGAAACGGTTTTTCTTTGGTCTTTGGCTCAGACTGCCCAGCATGGTTCCTGGGGTGGTCTTTTTTGCCTCCATAAACTCACAGAGGCTGAGCTATAGAAGGTTCCTAGAGGCTGGGTTCCCAGTGCTTTCTTTGGGTACGAATCATCTGTGAACTCAGGGTTCACAGATAATGCATATCTGGGGAAGGGCCCATCATTCAGTATCTTTAACCAGCTTAGGTAGTTCAGATGCCCAGCTAACACTGGAACTGCTGATTTAGTTAAAATGTCCCACTTAACAGATGCGAACACTGAGGCCCAGGGGTGGAGGGAGGAATTTGTCCTAAGCCACGGAGTAAGCTAAAACTGGATCTGAAAGTTGAACCCGGGGCTCCTGACTTTTAACTCTGGGCTCTGTCTATATACTATGGTGTTATCTCCCGTAGAAGATCCGATGGTAAATTCCAGCACGAGACACTGGTAGATGCTGAGTTGGTCATGGGTCATCAAGATGACCTTCGTGGTCAAAAGATACTGACTTGAATGTGAGCTCTAGAAGAAGGCCGACCTAGGTTCAAACTCTGCTTTTTGCACCTACTTGTTTTGAGATCTTGGGCAAGACTTCTTACCTCTCTGAGCCTCGGTTTCCTCATCTGGAAAATGGGGGTGATAATAGTACCTATTAGGAGGTTAAAATACAGGAAAAGTGCTCAGTGCTGTATCTGGTAAATTCTCAGTGTGTACTTATTGTTGACTCTGATTATCCGCCAAGGTGAGTGGTTGTTCTCAAGGAGCCTGCGAGGCATCTGGAAACAATCTCAAGGGTGAGCCTTATCCAGGATTGAGAGCCTCATCCGAGTAAAGCTTCATCCACTGTGCAGACAGAATTTTCATGAAAATCAGCTCCCCAAATGTACAGGCTAAGCCTCTGGAAATTCAAGCTGCACTTCTTGACCTCAATTTTTATCCAGTTTGGTGTTTCACTCAGTTTTGAAAATATACCCAAGCTATATGTGTGTGTGTAAGCAAGTCTGAGCAAGCATTGCTTCTGTGCACAGAGGCTGCTCGGGTCCCAGCCCACAGAAACGCCAGGTCAGTTGGGGAGGGCTGGGCTCTGCTGCAGAAACAGATGACCCCCACATCTCAGTGGCTACGGACAACAAAGGTTGCTCTCTCGGTCACTGTCCCCGCCCTTCGTGGCTTGGTTGGAGCCCTGCCCGTGGTAGGCACTCTGGCACATAGGCTGAAGGAGAAACTACCAACTCAATTGTTGCTGTTCCTGTAGCCAAGGAAAAGAAGGCTCTGGAAGAGAGCTCAGGCAATAAAGTGGTATGGCCCGGAAGGGACTCACATCCTCACCAAGTCTCTCTCTTCTCTTAATGTTTATTTATTTTTGAGAGAGACAGAAACAGAGCACGAGCAGGGGAGAGGCAGAGAGAGAGGGAGACACAGAATCGGAAGCAGGCTCCAGGCTCCGAGCGGTCAGCACAGAGCCCGATGCGGGGCTTGAACTCATGGACCGCGAGATCATGACCCGAGCCGAAGTCGGAAGCTTAACCGACTGAGCCAACCGGGTGCCATTGTCACCAAGTCTGAATGGAGATCCCACAGCACGGAGGCACATCCTGGAGCCCATCTCCTTCCTTGTCTGCATAAAGTGGCGTAGAATAGTACCTACTTCAAAGGACTGGTGCGAGGGGCTACCTGGTATAATGCTGAATAACTCTTGAAATAGCACCTGAGAGGGGCACCTGGGTGGCTCAGTCAGTTAAGCGTCCGACTTCGGCTCAGGTCGTGGTCTCATGGTTCATGAGTTCGAGCCCCGCGTCCGGCTCTGTGCTGACAGCTCGGAGCCCGGAACCTGCTTCGGATTCTGTGTCTCCCCCTCTCTCTGCCCCTCCCCTGTGCTCTCTCTCTCTCAAAAATAAATAAACATTAAACACATTTTTTTTTTAAAGGTGAAATTTGTTATATGAATTCTATCTCAATATTACAAAAAAATTAGGATCTCAGTATTATTAAAAAATTAAAAAGATAATAATGCTGATAAATAATAAACAATGGGGAAATCCCCCTCCCCCTGCAGGGTTGTTCACCTTCACCCCAAAACTGCCAGCTCCCATTATAATCCTCATCTCTGGGCTGTCGTTTCTGTGGGCTGGTGTCGCCCTGGCCGGGGCGCCCTTCAGCGTGTGACCTGTGCTCTCTTTCACTCTCAGCGACAGAACTATGCCCACACCACGTGCGTGTAGGGGTCACATCCTGCCACAGGACGACCGCCCTTCTCCAGTCTCCCCAGGCCCTCCTGCTGCCTGGGATCCTATGGGATGCCTGGGATAGAAAAGCCCTTGGCCATCAGCCATCCAGCCCCTTCCATTCAGTAATGAGGAAATCCAGGTCCGGGGCGGGGCGGGGGTGGGGGGGGGAGGGATTTGCCTGATGTCACACAGTGAGATGGTGGCGGAGCTGGACCCAAAACCCAGGTGCCCCATGGTACACCCGGTGTCCCTCCTATGGTGGTGGCGCGTCCGCGGGCAGGAGGTGGGGCTGGGCAACGACTGGGAGACTCTCGGGGCCTCTCTGAGGTCCTCACACCAGACAGGTGCATGAGGACAAGGAGGAGACAGCGGGCTGGCGGGATAGAGGAAAGCTGAAGTCAGACGAGGAGGGTCCCAGCCGCTTGCTACTTCCTGTTTTGCTCACAGCTTTAGTCGTGGGAAACAGTTGTCACCACAAAACTGCAACGCCAAACCCACTAGCTTCCCTTCGTGCATACCCATTCCTCCCACTGGTCTCTGTCTGGGAGCACGTGCCCCCCTCTCTCTCGCTCCAGGCCCACAGAACCGGGCGCCCCTGCCACTCCCACCCCAACTACGAGAGGTAGCTCTGGCTGTCATATGTTCAGGACTCCCTGGGAGCAGTGTTTGAGGAGAAGGGGACACATTCATGGAATGGGGCCGGCGGGCACAGATGCCACATTAAAGGACACAGACTCACAGAGGGTGAAAAGGGTTCCATTTCTGACGTGAAAGTCTCAGTGGATGCTGTCTGTCTTTCCGACCTTTCTGACCTTTGCTAACCTCCCTTCGAGCGCAAAGACCGGCCCTCAGATTGAGAACAGCCAGGGCGCTGGAATTTAAGGACACTACTTGATTACCATTATACTCACACGACTGCTTCGCTTCTACTTGTGGCAATCACGCAAGTCCTCCGTTTACATAGTTTCCTTTGAAAATAAATTTAAGTAAAGACGAGGTGATTTTTCTAGAAACACTGAGTGGCCATCAGCACAGGCAGAAGGGAAAGTGGTTTGGAATGTCTAGGAGTCTGGGAAGCAGTCGGCGGAGGTTTTCCGCGTCTGGGAGGCTGGGCTGAATTAGTCCTGGCTTTCCCCTGCTGGAAGGACCCCGGCCCGGACCTGTCAAAACTGACTCTCGGTGGCCTGAGCCCTTGACTTGCAAAGCATCCAGATTCAGGCTCCCTGCCTGCAGAGCAACACCGGGGTGGGCACTAGAGGCCCTGAAGGCGGGCTCCTGGGTGGAGGCCACCCTCCCTCGGAGGCTGCCTCCTCCTGGGTGTGTGAGCTGCCTTGTCACCTGCGGCCCAGGACCCAGAACCGTCATCCTCCTCTCTTCCCTACCCCCCCTTCCCCACAGCTTTTCCTACAAACCCCTCAAACCACCAATTACTTGGGCCTCCCTCTCACTCCCTACCGTTGTAGGTAAAGTTGAGGTTCCCTGGCACCCTACTTCCTGGACCGTGGTTCACCTTCCCTGTGCTTCTTCTCCCAGGTGCAGTCCCCTCCCTGTCTCCCCACTGCCCAGGGAAGCTGCCCTCGAGTCTGATGTGGTTTTCTGGCACCTTCCTTTGAAACCCTACCACCACCACTGCCACCACCCAGATCTGTGGGACCCCTGTAGAGCCGGGCCAGGACTAGGGTGAGGATAGTGAGGTGCCCAGGGTGCAAAATTTATGCAGATGTCCATTCTCAGTGGCCACCCCGACGGGGAGTGTCTCCTTAACTATGTGTCCAAGGTACCTCACTTGCCTCACCCTAGTCCCACACCTGTTGCAGAACACAGGAGAAAGAAAACCTGCTGGTGAAAGGATGTTCCGGGGATTACTGGGGTTCTGAGTAATGTTCATAGCAGTTACCCCTTTGGGATCCTACAACAACATCTCCCAGGAGCAAGGCTGTTGCCTAAACACAGCTGCGTGGGGTGTGCACTGAACAAGGGTGTGACGCCAAGGGGTAAGTGTGGCTGAAATCCACCTGTCTCCACTCTGTGTGTCTGAGCATGGGGCCTGCGTCACCCTGGAAAAGGGGGTACCTGGTTGTGTTTTATCCGCTGGTGACGGAGGCTTTCAGTACCTCCCACCAGAGTATGGAATGTGCTAGTGATGGCCCTGCAGGCAGCATGGAGCAAAGGTGACGGGAGAGGGAAGGCACTTGCCCTGGGACACAACAGCAGGGCACCAGGACCCGAGTTTCTTGAGTCTTCACTTCATCTTCCCTTTACTTTTTACCGCTCAAGTACAATATGTTAGACGACTGAGTGCTCTGCACAGGCAGAGCTGAGTCTAAAGCAGATGTCCCTTTTATGCCCTTTCTTGCCTGCCCCTCCCCCGCCTTGCTAAGGCCGAGTTAATTCCCTCCACGTCTTTTCAAGCAGCTTGGGCTCGCCTCTAATCCCACGTCTGTCCTCCCCACTGGACTGCGGATTCCTAGAGGGCAGAGACTGTGTCCCGCGGCCTCAGTCTCAGCACATGGCCTGGTAAATTCTAAGTGCGCTGGGCGTGCATCACCCACATTTCCTGGGAACCCTGGGGACCCAGGCTCGGTGCCACGAGGCCAGAGCACTTAATAAGACACAGATCATTAAACAAAAGTAATTTAAAAATAATGCCAACTGTGACTTGTGTCCCTCTAATACCCTTACAATCCTTTTCCCTCCGTGTCCCCGTCCCTTTCTCTCTCTCTTTTCCATTTCAGGCCCTCTCCACCTATTTTCTTGCTTCTGTGATACAAAACCTGGAAACTAGGTTGTCCAAGAGCCGGAGTCACATTCCAGAGGGAGGGCAGGTATAGCGGATCAGCCGGTTGTCCTCCAACCCTGTCCCCCTCTCCCTCACTGGCACGTGGCTGCTCTGCTAGACGTGATGTTTCCTGGCCTCCCTGGCAGGAGTGGCCACGGGACTAAGTCCCGGCCGTCGGAACGTGAATGCAAGCAAGGGAGGCCACTTTGAGGCCGAGGCCTTCTTTTTCCTCTCTGCTTGGCTGCAGCCAGCCGTGGCGACAACCCCCAAAGGGGGCGATGAAGCTTATGGGATGGAAGCGTCCCACCGCGGAAGGGTCTCTGAATGGCCAGGGCCTCCTGTATGAGAGACGGTGTCCTCGCACGGGGCCTGCTGTGCGAGAGGCCAGGACACTTCTATATTCCTTACGCTGTTCTGTGTTGGGGTGTCTTTGCCCCAGCGGAGAGCAGTGTAGGCTTACCCGTAAGTAAGAGAGCCAGGAAGGGGAGAGGCTGGCTGAGCAGTTACAACCAGAATCTTCTCCAGGAGAAAGGGCGAGCGGAGTCCGGGCCTCCCACACGACGGGCTCTGTCCCATTACACGCTTGGTGGAATGACGGAACGGCCAGGGGTGCTCCCAGCAGAAACAAATGATGACGGTTTCTTGTGTAACCAAAGGGGAAGGGGAAAGAATGGGGTCACCTGGCATCCGGGTTCAGTGCTGTCAGACCCTCAAAAGCAACAGAAACAACCTCCGTTCTATCTGCCACTGTTCTACAGGACTCTTACTTACCCTGCCGGCCTTCCCTGAGGGGAGGGCAACAGCAAGCCCCCTGCTTTCACAAGGGCCTCCCAGAGGAGAGTGGGAGGCTTGCCCAAGGTCACCCCGGCTGTTAGAGGCGGAAGGGCCATGGAAACCCCAAGAAGGGATTTGGAGCCAAAAAGGATTTGAACCTGGAAGCAGATGGGGAAACCAGCAAGGGAACCCTCCCCAGGTGGAAAGATTAACTCAAGAAGCTGTGGCCAAAGACAATGGATGGAAATGACCTAAGGAATTGCAGGAAGGAGAGAAGCCTGCTGTCCAGGCACCTGGCGGGGTTCCTCACAGCCTGCTGAGTGGCCACCATTCACACTGACTGGAGGCGCTAGGGCTGGAGGAAGACGCCAAGGCTGAAACATTGAGGTCTGAAAAGGAAATGCAGGAACCACAAAGTTCTGTGAATTGTCTGAGCCAAAAGAGACAAAATGGCCTTGGGGAGGGTCTGGAGCCCAGACGGCCAGGGGGAAGGAAAACCTGATGGGCCTCCAATCTTCCCAGGTAACGTCCTTTCTTTTCAACATTCCCTGAACATTTATGGAGTACCTATAGTATACCCTGCACCTCTGTACCCTAAGGATACAGCCATGAACCAAACAGGAAAAAAAACAAACAAAACATCTTTCAGGGGCCCCACCTGCTAGTGGGGGAAGCAGACAGTAAAACACAACCACAAGAAATAAGTCAATTCTGCAGTGTCAAGATGCAGTAAGAACAAAAAACAAAAATAAAAACGAAAAACGATGGGACCAGGAGTGACGGAGATGAGACTGACTGCGTAATTTGCAGAGCCCAGCGCAGAACAAAAACGTGGGGCCCTTGTTCCAAAGGCAGAGAAAAGAGCTGTTAAAGGTACACAGGAAATTTTCCCTTCTTTCTGCAGTCTCCTCTCTCCCTCTCTCTTTGTCTCTCAACTTGTCACTGTGTTTTTATTTGCTGTTTAATGTCATTCTAAGTAAAGACAAATCTTAAATTACCAGCATGGGTTTTACCACTCTTTATATTGTACAATGCCAGCTTTGAAATGAAAATATCAGAGCATTTAACTCGTACGTGGAGTCACAGAAATTACACAATTTGTATTTCATGGCTTGTCCCCAAGGGTGCCCCAAGCCTGCCAGAAGAGGCCAAACAGAAAGAACTGGAGAGAGGAAGAGCTGATCTGCCCAGCTAAAGTTTAAGTGAGCTCTTCTGGGAACAGAGATACCCTTAGGGTAAAAAGTATCCTGGGTACCCGCGGGCCCTGCCACACTATGGTGGAGGCACCCACTCTCCAGAGCCTGACCGTTGCCAAGTTCCCCTTACCAAATTGTCCCTCCCCCCAGATGCAGGACTGATGGGTAGCACCCAGGTGAGGGTGGGGCCTACGGAACTCAAGCCTGGCCTCTCCTTCCCACGGGGCCACTCTTCCAACCCTTGGCAAATGGGTAACCCCCAAAGGTCTTTAAGCTTCCATTCTGGGCTGTGCTCAGGACCTGCATCAGGGTCTTGCCCCACTGAGATGTGGCCTTTCTGGCCAGTCACCTACTGGACGCGCCACGATGCTGCCAGTGCAGGGTGGGGACAGCCATGCCCTGTCCCAAGATGCTGTGGGGTGTGTGCACCTGACCTCCCCTCCCCTGTCCCGGGTCTGTGATCGGGGTGCTGCCAGCCACCAAAGACAGCCATAGTCTTCGAGCAGGGCCAGAGAGGGGAGGCGGAACGGGGCCGGAGGTGCTAATGGGCAGGGGACCAGGTGGCACATGTGAGCTGAGGCCAAGTTCCTGGCGCGTATCCCCTTGTCCCATCAGACTTCACTTACAAAACACAAATTCAAAGATAAAATTATTAA
Organism: Panthera tigris; assembly: GCF_018350195.1. NCBI lineage: Eukaryota > Metazoa > Chordata > Mammalia > Carnivora > Felidae > Panthera > Panthera tigris. Next base: position 18,913,233 of record NC_056667.1, read on the forward strand.
GAATTTCGAGACAGTGATAGTGGAGCATAAAATGCAAAGTGTGGGACTCATCTGAGCATAGGGTACTGAGTCGGGGTGCTGGCTGTGCTCCCAGAAGCCAGCCCTGGAGGGAGGAGAGGTTGTCACTCTGAACAAATGTTCCCAGAAGGCTTTGTTAAAAAGATGATGTCTGAGCAAAGACTTGAAGAATGAGAAGGAATGAACCACTCAGATTTCAGAGGGAAGGGTGTTACAGGCAGAGGGAACAGTATGTACAAAGGCCCTGGTTTGAGAACGTGCCTAATGTATCCAGGGGGCAGCCAAGAGGCCCATGCAGCTGGAGTGGAGGGGTTAGGGGCCAGTTGTGCAAGGCCCTGGGGGACAGTTAAGGGATTGGGGCTTTTGGTCTGAGAGAAAGGGGGAGCCAAGGAAGGGTTTTTTATAGAGGAGTGACACGATCAGATTTAGGTTTCCAAGGGGCTTCTGCTGGGTTAAGCCTAGGCTGGAGGAAGCAGGGAAATAAGCCAAGCAGCTACCGCAATAACCCGGGAGAGGGATGACGGTGGCTTGGACCACCAGCCTTTAAGGATGGGTGGTCAGAACCTGGGTATTTAGTAACATTCCAACATATTTATTCAGCCCCCAGTACACCACCTATGGTCAAGGCTCAGGGGGTTAATGAAGCAGGAGACACCAGGTTCCAGCTGTTGTGGAGCTTTCCAGTGAGGTAGAAACAGATGATAAACCAAAACAGAAGGGCCTCTCTGACATGTCATTTCAGCTGAAATCTGAGCGACATAAGGAGCCACCGTGAGATCGGGGAAAATCATTCCAAGTAGAGGACACAGCATGTGCTTTAGTCAGCTCAGGCTGCCATAACAGAATATTGCAGACTGGGTGGCTTAAATGGAAATTTATTATTATTTTTCCCCAGGTTTGAAGGCTGGGAAGTCCAAGATCAAGGTGCCCGCCAATTCAGTTCCTGGTGAGTGCTCTCTTCCTAACTTGTAGACGCCCAACCTTTTTTGCTATGTCTTTGCATAGCCTTTCCACAGCACCTACAAGTGATCTCTCTCTTTCTTTCCTCTTCCTATTTTTAAAAAACTGTTTAATTTTTTGAGAGAGAGAGCTAGAGCAGGGGATAGGCAGAGATGGAGGGGACGGAGAATCCAAAGTGGGTTCCACACTGGCAGCAGAGAGCCCGACGTGGGGCTTGAACCCACGAACCTGTGAGATCACGACCTGAGCCGAAATCAAGAGTCAGACACTCAACTGACTGAGCCACCCAGGTGCCCCTCTTTCCTCTTCTTATAAGGCCACCAATCCTATCAGATTAGCTCCCCACACTCTTGACTTCACTTAACCATCCTTGCCCCCTAAAAGCCCTAGGTCCACATACAACCACATTGGGGGGCTTCAATAGGCTCAACTTAGGAGTTGAGGTTGGGGAGAGACAGTTCAGTCCAAAGAACCCTGAGTTGGCAAATGAGCTTGGCCAATCCGAGGCAAGGCAAAGAGAAGGCCAGTGGGCACGGGGGGAGAATGTTTCAGACACAGGTGGGCAAGGCGGGCAGCAGGCAGCTCACACAGCCTTACAAACTAGGCCAGGAAATCTGGATTCTACTCTAAGGGCTGACCATTTCTGAGCACTCCCTATGTGCCAGGCACATGCTAACGACCCTACGGGCATCATCTCATTTAACTGTCACAGTCATCCTAAGAGGTAGATGTTCTCTCTGCCAATTTCACAGTAAGGAGACCGAAGCCCGAGCAGCAGTGTTCACAGAAAGGAGGCGCCCTGTGCTTGCCTGTCGTGGTGCTCAGCCCCGCCAGGGGAGGAGTACAGAGCAGCCCTTAGCTGAGCCCCTGGAATGGGCCCTCCAGACTGGGTGGCCTCAGAAGCAGACGTTGGATTCCATCCAACGGAGGCATATTGAGCATCTGATCCTGGTGAGGGGTTCCTCCGTGTGAATCAGCCACAGTCCGGGCGAGTTAGGACAGGGCTTCTCAAAGTGAGGTTCTCAGTCTTCTATATCCAAATGTCCTGGGCACAGATTCCTGCCCCACCAGCAGCTAGTAGCTTGGAAAGCTCAGAGGGTGTTGCCAGGAGTTTGCATCTTAAACAGATGTCCCCACGGGAACCTCTGCTGCAGGGGGAGGGGCAGGCAGCTGGGCAAGCAGCTGGCGAAGGGGGCACAGGAGACAGGCATCAGCTGCACCTGCAGAGGGGCCCGAAGCCTTCTGCTGGTGAATGACTTCTTGAAGTAATGTTGCAGCCGGGCGTTGAAGGAGGTGGAAAGTGGGGAGGGCGGGAGAGGGCATTCCAAATGGAGGCACCTGCACAGGCAAAGACTTGGGGGCTGGGCACAACCAGAGGAAAAGGGGAGAGGGGGAGGGTAAGAGGAGGTTGTGCACCAGCTTTCTTCGCTCCCCACTGGGACCAAAGGACAAAGTGACCAAGGTTAGCTTCGTCAGCCTGCAACAGCTGTGGGGACAGCTTTATTGCAGAGGCCCCTGCTGGCTGCACAGGCAGAGCCCCCTTTGCCCAGGCCCCCGGAGAGTTCTTCCTGCTGAGGGAGGAGGTGGATGGGCGGATTTCACAGAGAACAAAGGGGCTGGAGGCTTGGGGGAGGGGATGAGCGAGGACCTCTGTGTGGAGCATGGTGACCCATGGCCCTTCCCTGGGTGGCCCTCAATGGGTTGGCTGGGCAGAGGGGACAGGAGGTGGCCTGCTACGGGCCCCAGAGCAGTCACACCCAGAGGGGTGCTGGAGCTAGGTGCTGGAGCTGGCGGGCTCACAAGAGCAGACTGTAAAAATATTCAGGAACTTTGTAAGCCGGTTGTTAAATTTTGGTAACTTGAAATTGGCCTTGATGGGTGTTTACACAGCATGGAAATTGGCAAAAAATCAAGGATTTTTTTTTTTTTTTAATTCTTCCACGGAGCTGATTAATCAGCACTTCACTGACAAGGGAGCCACAGCCACTAGCATCATGGGGCGGGCGGTAGCCGGAGACCCTTATCCAAAACACACCCTCCTGTGCAGGGCACAAGAAACAGCCAGGTACATCAGACACACTCAAGTGTCCCTGCTCTCAAGGAGCAACCGGTCTGTAGGGAGACAGCAACAACAACAAAAAAGCCACAACCTGGGATGTTCTCAACCAGGGAAATAATGCTAACAACAGCTGCTATATCTTGAGTCCCTCCCATGGGTCATGCTGCTGGGAACCTCTCCCCCATCACCTCCGCTCCTCACAGCCGATCCCACTACACAGATGGGAAAAACGAAGCTCGACAAAGTCACCTGCCCGGGATCACACGGCTGGCAAAGTCACGTCCAAAAGCCACACCATTCTCCCTCGAGCTTGTGTGAAGTTCCTTAACCGCTGCAGCGCCCTGCCTCCACACACCATGCTGCATGCCTGGGGCAGGTGCAGGGCTGGCAGTGGGAAAGGCTTCCCAAGAGTGGTGACATTCAGTCTGGGTTTTAAAGGATGAATAAGAATTTGCCGGTTTTAGGGCGCCAAGAAAGGCATTCCAGATGGGAGGAGAAGCCCAGGAGAAGGCATGGAGGAGTAAGAGGGCATGGGAAGTTTGGGGGAAGAGAGAACACGGTTGGATTACAAGGTTATATCATGGGGAAGCAGGCAAGATGGGAAGGTAGGTGGGACTTTAGTGAGAGGGGCCTTGAATGCCAGGCTAAGAGATGTGGTCTTTTATCCTAAAGGCTTGGGGGTCACGGAAGTGGAAGGTCCTGGGACCCATATCCGAGAACGATGTAAGTATTTCGGCGAGATTGCTACTATATCCATTTTTACAAGTTGCCCTGGAGCAAATGCTTCTCAAACCATCTGTGGAAAAGGACCATTTTTTAAAAAATTTCTAATCTGTCCCAGACCAATACTTTTGTAAAATACAAGGAAAAAATGAATTACTAGAAAAATAAAATGAAAAAAAAAAAACCAGCCATTTGTTTTTATGATGAGATTCAAGACCTACGATTACTCTATCGGATTGCGCTACAAGTTTTCAACCCTTAGTTTCTGCGTTCACTTTGATAGAAAAGAGCTGGTCCAGGCAGTCTCTGTTATAGGCACACATCTAGGACAAATAAGGGTTCTCCTCGTGAGAGTCGAGCGCTGCCAAACAAATGCTATTTTGGAGATGAGGAATCTGTCGTCCAGAGAAGGTAAAGTGGCCTGCCCAAGATCACATAGCTGGTGAGAGGCAGGGCTAGGATTTAAACCCAGGGCTGTCTGCCTTATTGAGGCTGTCTGCCTCAATCCACCTGCTGGGTGCAGCCCAGACCCTCTCAGCAGAGCCCTCCGGCCTGGCCCTGTAGCCTTGTCCCTGCTCTTAACACAAGGTCAAGAGCCCTGCAGTGGGGGGAAATGGCACCATTGTAAGAAGGGAACTTCCTTGCCCAGGGTCCCACGCCCGAGGTTGGCAGAAGCAGCCAGCCTCCAGGGCTCCTGACACAAGTCTGTCCTCAGTGTCACCACTCCGCCTGCTTCTGTGCCTGTGCGCTGACCTCTAGGCCAGACAGTGCCAAGGAGGGCAAGGGAGGGAGGGGCACGAGGAGGCAGGGGACGTACCAATTGCTGGCAATTACACAGTGCTTTGTCATTCTTAATTAGCTCAGCGGCTCCATAGGCAAAGACCTCCCCGTGGAAGCAGAAGACAGCGGCTGGTGCTACCCAGCGGGGGCAGACTGGGTGGGTAGGGGTCCCCCAGGAGCACTTTCCCCAACGCGTTTAGGTGCTGCTGCTTCTTCAACTGCAGAGGGCCACCCACTTGCTGGGCACATGCTGAGCACCAGAAGACAGAACTTAAGTCGAGGCCTTAGATGCATACTGGCCACCGCCTCGGTGCCAGGGAACCCTGGGGTGAATGATGATTTCCAGCCCCCAGGCTTGAGACATACCCCGCTGCTGGGGGAAGCAAACAGGTTCAGCCATAAAACATGAATGACGACCAGAGTTACCATTTACTAAGCACCTGCCACATGGCAGGCGCTAGGCCAAGCGTTTCCCACATATTATCCAATAGAAGCCTTACAAAGCCCTCTAAAGTGGGTATTATTCCTGCTGTACGGATGAGGAAACTGAAGCCCGTTAGCTAGGATTGCATAGATATAGATATAGATATAGATTAGATATAGATATAGATATAGATATAGATATAGATGGAGAAGTTGGTTTTAAAGTTTTTGTTTGTTTGATAGAGAGAGTGAGTGGGGGAGGGCCAGAGGGTAAGAGGGAGAGAGAGAATCTCCAAGCAAGCTTCTCAATCTTATCGTGGAGCCTGACGCGGGGCTCAAACTCACGAACCGTGAGATCATGACCTGAGCTGAAACCAAGAGTCGGATGCTCAACTGACTGAGCCACCCAGGCGCCCCTGGAGGATTTGGTTCAGAGCCCAAGTATGTAGAACTCCAAGGTCAAACAGTTGACTAGGGGAGAGAGAGAGAGTGAGAGCTTGGGCGCGCGAGAAGAGGAAGCTTGTGAGGGAAGACAAGTGTGTGGGTAGCTACGACTGGGTATTGGGGAGGAGGCCAACTAGACTTTCAGGGCAAAGGTGGGTAGGCTGGGAGAGTTGAGGAGGCAATCTGGCTGGATGTTTCTGGAAGAGGAAGCATCATGAGAAGGGTCTGAGGAGGGAAGGGTTCAGAACAAATTGGTTAGAGTTGCTGGATCAGTGGGACACAGGAGGCAGGTCAGGTGAAAAGTCAGAACCAAGTCTCAGGAGGAATGTGTGGGCTCCTGACTCATCAGTAACCCAAGTTCCCTCCGATTCCCGGGGAGAGGGCTGTCTCAGACCTGGGCCTGAGGTGGAGGGGGAAGTCCTACCTCTCTAGTCGGGAGAGGGGGTGGGGGCTCTGGGGTGAGGCTGGACGACCCGCAGCTCGGACCGGGCCAGGTCCCAAACCCAGGAGGGCTCCCTTCCCTGGGGGCCAGTCAAGAACCATGATAAGAACAGTCATTCCACCTTTACTATCCAGCCAGTCAGGAGAGTGACTCCGATTTTATTAAAATATACAATATATATAGCACTCATTATAGGCCAGGCATAATTCTAAATACGTTCCAAACTTTAACTCTTTTAATCCCTACACTAATCCATGAGGTATAATCCCCCCTTGACAGATGAGGAAACTGAAGTCCGTGGAATTTAAGTGACTTACTTAAGGTCACGAAGTAAAGAGGCAGGGGAGACAGGATCCCGGGCGCCAGTATCCATGTGTTTAACTACTGTGCTCTGCTGGTGGGGGAAAAGAAAATACACTCTGCTGTAAAGACTCCCATTTTACAGATGGAAAAACTAAGGCCAAGCCAGGTAAAGGGACTGGCTCAGGCAAGGAGGGAGGACAGATCACTGGAGGAAATCGGGGCTCCTGACGTAGGCTAGGCTTCTGTCTTGGTCCCAGTGCAAGTCCAAGTGATAGCTGGAGAGAAGCTGAGAGCCCTCCCAGGGAGGGAGCCCTCCCTGGCACCCACTATCTCATCTGGGGTCCCAAAAGGGCCCAGGGCGGAGAAAACAGTAAGATTACAATCCTGGCACCCTTTTCCTAAAGACAAAAGCCAGTTATAACCACAGGTAGCTTTTCCCTCCCTTTTATTTATTTTCTTTCTCTCTTTTTTTTAAAGTTTATTTATTTATTTTGAGAGACAGAGAGTGACCAGGGAGGGGCAGAGGGAGATGGAGAGAAAATCCCAAGCAGGTGCTACACCGTCAGTGAGGAGACCTACTCAGGGCTTGAACCCAGGAATCGGGAGATTGTGACCTGAGCTGAAATCAAGAGTCAGATGCTTAACCGACTGAGCCACCCAGGAGCTTCTATTTTTCTTTCTGATTGCTAAAGGCTATACGACCACTGCAAAAAATTTTTACAAAGTTAGATCACATGAGCAAAAAGAAAAGAATAAAAAAATCGCCTTAAAACCCCTCCTTGAATACCGGTATATTTTCAAGACTTCTCTGCTCCCTCTCGGTTTTTATAAGCATCCAAGCTGTGAAGCAAGAGACTTGGCTTCCGATGCTGGCTTGCTGTGTGTCCTTGGGCAAGTCCCTGCCCTTCCCTAGGCCTCAGGCTCCTTACCTGCGAAATGAGGGTTTGGACACGGTGACCTCAGAGGAGGCCCCTTGCCGCTCTGACCTTCTGTTTCTGCTTCTGTTCCTGGATTGGCAGAAGGGGCACGAGCCGGCTGCCCCTCTGCGGGGGATTCATGGCTGACAGCTCCCAGCAAGCCACCTCCGGGACGATGCGATGGCCCTGGAAACAGCCTTCGCTGCAGTCTCAGCGTTCCCAGGCCCGCCTGCCCGCTAGGCCCATATGGTGCCCCCTGCCAGCTGGACACCACCAGCTGCCCTTCACCTGCCAGCCCTGGGTGACTGCTTTTCCTTCAGGCTCCAGAATGCTCTCTCTGCTGCCCCGGAACCTAGCTGGCTCAGGGTAAGAGAGCTGGGGGCCTCTGCCCTGAGGACCTATCTACCCATCGCCACAGCCCTTTGGGGAGAAGACAGCCTCATACGGTAAAAAAGATAGAGGGAGGGAGGGAAGAAGACAGGAAGGAACACTGACTGTAATCCAACTCCATTTGGACCCCTTGCTAGGCATTCAGGAATGAATCCGAAAAACGCACTGCCCTTGAAGGATCCAGAGTCTAGTGGAGGCAACAAGAGTAGAAACAGGCAGCAGAAACACTTGCAATGCTGAGAGCTCAGGCCTGTGAGATCCCAAAGGGAGAAGCCTACTAGATAGCAGTCAGGGAAGGCTTTCTGGAGGAGGCAACTTCATAGGTCAGTTCTCAAGAAAAGGTGTCTGCCTTTCCAACTCAAGTTTTTAATTCTTACCGGCAGCCCTGTGGAATAGGTGTTGTTGTCCCTTTTACAGATGATGCTCGGAAAGGTGAGTTCACAACCACCAAATGAAGAAAAGCCAGGTTCAAATCCCCATGAGCCTGGGACAGAATGAGACAGAATGGCTGAAAAAGCACTTGGTTTATACTCTGAGAGAGGAATGTCAGTGGGGCCTCACTACCCAGCTGGGGATAGCACAGCCCCATTTCCCCCTCAACACAGGAACAGGACTCCTGTCTTCTGTGCGAGGAGCAGTCCTAGAGGCTGAAGTTCACCTTGCTGAAGCATCCCCATCTAGAAGGAGCAAGGCTGTGGCATGAAGACAAGTGCTCTCTTTTGACTCCCTTCCACAAAGCGTAACGGGAAGGCATAGGATCCTAGAGAGAATCCTCAATCCTAGCCTTAGAACATCTGTGCTTGAGGAATTCTAGAATCCACACTCCCCTCAAAATGCCTCCTAGTAACCATGGCAGGGTCTGGGTCAAGGTCATGCGGCACCTGGCCCTTCCAGGTTGGAAGGATGGCTAGAAATAGGATCCCATTTCCTTTGACAGATAAAGATGAAGACATAGTGGGGGGGGGGGGGGGAAGAAATTGCCTAAGGTAACACAGCAAGTCAGTGTCAGAGCATAACACCCAGGTCGTATCACTACCTGGGGGGTGGGGTGGGACAGCCCAGATGCCCAGGTGGTGCCAGAGAGCACCCTGGGTGCTGTTGGAGGAGTAAAATCCCCAACTGGTCTTACTAAGGCAAACTTTTATAGTCCTGCGCAGTACTCAGCAAAGTTCTAATACCCCAACTCTCCTAAGCCTCGGACAAGACTCTTCTTTCCCACCCTAAGTCTACCCATCTGTAAAATGGCCCCCAACTACCTTTCAGCTGGGCTGCTTAGAAATCCTAGGAATAAGGGGATTGGAAGAGGGAAGAAAAGAGGGGGCGTCTTGGGCTTTAGGCTCCCTACCTCAATGGCGCCCTTCACCGGGACAGCCTCGGGGAGTAGAGAGCAGGAGCCGGGCCAGGCGTGGCGAGGCAGGGCCGTCGGGGGCGGGCCCAGGGGCGGGGCCTAGCCGACCATCGCCCCGCCCCGTCGGACGCCTGCGCGGCCCTCGCGCCGCGGGGGGAGGAGCGCGAAGCCCGCGCGCTGCGCGGCCCCGGCGGAAAGTTTTCCCTGACGGAGTTTTGGCGGCGGCGGCCGGAGCGGCCATGGACGCGCTCAAGTCCGCGGGGCGGGCGCTGATCCGGAGCCCCAGCCTCGCCAAGCAGAGCTGGGGGGGCGGCGGCCGGCATCGGAGTGAGTGTGTGCGCGTCCGCCGGGCCGGGCGGGGGCCGAGGTTGGCGGGGGGGGCTCGGGCCGCGCGGACCGGCCTCCCGCGGGTGCCGGGGACAGAGGCGCTGCCCGCCCGGTGCCCTGCGGCCCTGCCGGGTCCTGCGGGGTGGGGGGGGTCGCCCGGGGTCAAGTTGTGCTCCCACTCCTGTGCCCGCTCTGTGCGGCTGGGGAGGAGGGGCAGAAGCCGGGGGAGAGCGCGGAGCTCGGGATCCCCAGGTGCAAGCGGCAGTCGGAGGGGCCGCAGGTGAGGCGAAGAGACCTGCGCGACCTCCGGCACCTGACCCCCTCGCCGCCCGGGGCAGCTGAGGGGAGACCGGAGCTCAGCGTCGGTGCCTGGGGCAGGAGGAGTGGGCACCGGGGCTTAGGGGAGATGCCCGCACCCTGCGCCCCAGCCGCTGGGTGCGCGGCCGGCGGGCGGCCACGTGCCCCCTCCCCGCAGTCCAGCCCTTGAGGTCGTCTTTAGACGCCCAGAAACCGACTCAGGTGTGAGCGGGGGTTCGCAGGTACCTACTTGAGGTTGGGGGCGAGGCTCAGCCTGGGGTCTCAGGACGTAGCACACACCGAGCCGTCCAGACCCTTGCGTCCCCTCCTCTTCCCACGTTCTGGCTGGTTTTGAAACCTGTTTTCTCTCACACTTTCCCTCTCGGGCCTCCGAAGTCCCGCGGCGCCCAGGCGAATGGCAGGCTCGCCGCCACCCTCTCTCTCGGGGGCGTCTGGGAGGCCGGGAGGCCGTCCCCCACTCCTCTCCTCGTCTCGAATTACTCTCGGGGAACCCGTCACCTGGCACCTTCCCCTGAGGCCTGAGAAACCCAGCCCGAGTCCTTCTTTTCTGTCCAGGAGAAAGAGCGTGGGTTGCCTGGGGTCACACAGGCCTTCCCGGTAGATATGGAGCCAAAGCAGGACTTCCGTACCCTCCCGCCCTCCTGTCAAACACCTGGGCTTCTCCCTGCACCTAGAAACCACTGACAGTACAGTTGCACCCCACCCCGCTTCCTTTTCTTTCCAGGGCTCCGCCAGGGGAGCCCGAGTTCCCTCGAACCACGAGTGCCAGCGTGTCTGGGCCTAGAGAACCCGCCCTGCCCCTCCCTCTTGCCCCCACTCTGCGGTTCCAGTTGTGGCCACCCCCTAAACGGAGACTGGTGTTCAGAACATGGGCTGGTGACCGCTGGTAGGGGTAGGGTCAGAGACCCATTAGGGCTGGTCCGGGCCAGGCCAGGGATGCACCCTCTCCCACCCTTATTGGCCTCCCAAACAGCCCCTTTAAATATTTATGGGATTTGACTAGGACTTCTGAGAATAATGGTTTGTTTCAGCGGGGGAACCCTACAGTTTTTTTCCTGGGATGGGAGAGGGACGGGGTGCTGGGTAAGGGAAGAACACTTAGAGGCCTCTTTGATTCTGGGGAAAGGGGAGAGGTAGCCACCTTGGATGGTGGAAGAGAGTTTTTCCTGCTGCTCTGATCTTGGACAAGTCATTTTCCTTTCTGACTCTGTTTCTTCGCCTGCAAAATGGGGATGAAAATTCTAACCTGACAGGGGTGTTGAGAAAGTCACTGATAATGCTTCCTCCTGGCACCTAATTGGTGGTTTCCTTCTGTCCCACACTTGCCTTTCTTGTCATGTGGACCCTCAACAGGACTGTTGCTCTGGTGGAATAAGTTTTGGGGGCTCAGAGCCCATCTACACCTGCAGAGGAAAGGAGAGGAGAACTCCTGTCCCCTGCAGACCCCCAGAGTGCTGTTCTGAGCCTTCTGGACCCAGAATGATCTGGGTGGGATCTTCCCCTGTCCCCCGTTATTAAGTGTCAGTTTCCTTATCTGTAAATTGTCCATAACAGTAGTACCCAGCTGGGGTGTGTGTGTGTGTGTGTGTGTGTGTGTGTCTTAAATGAAATAGTGCTTGCCTGGAATGGCAAAAGAATTCAATAAAATAACAACAACTGCTTTTGTCACTTTATGTTTTACACAGTGTTTTTGCTTCTGTTATTTCATTCGCTCATGTCAGGTGATAGAGCAGGGATTCTTATCAGACATCCCCCGTCACCCCTGTCAGAGATAAAAAAAAAAAAGCAAAAAACCTGAGCCTCAGGCTCCAACACAGCTTCCTAGAGGCAGCCCTCCAAATTTCCCAGCCCAGGAGTCTTATCACTGTGCCTCCTGGGGCAGGTGCCACCCCAGGTTGTGCTGACAGTCTCTGAGAACAGTGGTGGCCACAGGGTAGAGAGGGAGGCTGTGGGGTGTGTCTGGGGTGGAGGTGCTGGGGTAGCCTGGCCTGGGGTGGTGTTCCAGACAGGCCCTGGGCCCATCCCTCAAGGCCAGAGCCCTGTGGTTGACTTTTGGGGCCAAACTGAAGCCAGTGGGGTTAAGGATAGACTTGACACCTGCTATCAGCTGTGACTTGCTCCTGCCCCCTCAAGATCCTCAGCTGGGATTAGCATGATCATTGTTTTATTTGTGGAGAAACTGAAGCCCAAAGAAGGGAGGCAGTTTGCTTGAGGTCCCAGCAAGCTAAAACCCCAGGCTTTTTTTTTTTTTTTTTTTTTTTTTTTTTTTTTTTTTTGCTGTGAACCTTATGGCCCTCTGTCTCCCAACTAGTCCTGAGTTTGAAGGAGAACTCTTCTTCTCCCACACATGGCCTTTTTCCCATCTCTTCGGGAGCGTTGAATATTTGATCTCAGTCCCTGGCCAGGGATTTTCCTTTCTTCCAGATGCCTGGAAAGGTGGCTTATCCTGGCCACACAATACCCTTTTTTCCAAGAGAGATCCTCTGACCCTCAGACTTGCTTCTTCATGGGTTGTGCCAGGCTTTCAGAGAACTCCAAACGCGGCACAGTTTCCAGTAAAGCTAGTTTATGGTAGTATGTGGGGGACAGAAGATCTGTTTGTACTTACTTGTAATATTTACAATAAAAGATATTATAAATAACCCCCCTAGTCATATTACTTATTGGTCACAGACTATGTGTCATGCACTGGTAGGTACTGGGGAGTCTGGTGAATAAGCCAGTCTGTTGGCCCATCGTGCTGCCGTCTGTTGGAGGAGGCAGACAGAATGACCAGGGTGCAAACGGAAGGTATGGTCATAAGTAGTGATGGCGCTATGAAGAAAGATCGAGGAACTGCAGAAACGGGGACAGCTTCCGTAGACTGGTATGACCACTCCGCTTCTTCTAGAAAGCAGATGCCGAGAGAAGGATCTGAGTGCGAGCCATCTATCTGGGAAGAGATCTCAAGAAATACCTTTAGGAGAAGTGAGAAGAGAGTCCAAAAAGTGGATAAGTCACCAGCGTGAGTGACTGGAGTGCCATCCTGTGGAGAGCTTTGGGAGGCAGTGGAGAATGTGCTCTTCGGGAACTCCATCCGAGGGGCAGTTCCCGGCAGGGGTGGGCACAGGGTGCTGGGGCTGGAAGCCCTTCATGCCCCAGGCTGCGTGGGCATTGGCACCTCCAGGAGCCAGAGAGAGCCGTAGGCAGAGAGGTGGCACGTCAGGTGACATGTGTGGAAACGGCACCCAGGGAGGGGGTAGAGGGGGGGCCCTGACGGTGTTAGTGCAGACAGGGGTGGCCTCTCCAAGACGGTGACTTGGAGCACACATGAGAATACAGGAGGGAGGAATCTGGGAATAGCATTCCAGCCAGAGGGAACAGCAGGGGCAGGGGACATTTAACTGGAGGCTGGGGCCCTGCTTCTCACAGGTCTGGTGGCCGAGGGAGGGACGTGTGCCTTGCAGGAGTCAGGTCACCCCTGCCCACTGAAGGGCACTCTGTCCAGGCAGCCGTGCAGGACACGATGCCCGCCCCTCTGACCTCTGCGTGGCCCGGGGAGGGAGGGGCTTGGTGGGCTGCAGGAGTGGGTGCACAGCACTGTGGGAGGCCAAGACCAGCTCTGTATTATGAGTCATGGCCAGACTCCTCTGAGCTGCTTTACCTGTGAAGTGGGAGTCCTGCATATCCTTGCCTCTCCTGACAAAATACTGCAGGTGGCTACGTGCACATCCAAGCTCTTTGCACTTGACCCGTGGTGATGACAGTAGCTCACACTTCAGTGGCCCTCGGTGTGTAGCAAGCACGATTCTAAGCCCACCTGGCATGTGAACTCATTTCATCCTCACAGCAACCCCACGGGGTGGACATGCTTCTTGTCCCAGTTTTTAAGTGAGGAAACTGAGGACCAGGGAGGCGGCGTGACTGAAGCCCACAGCCCATCTCCAGACCGCATGGTTTTAACCTTGACAGCATGCTTTTCTCTTACAGACTAAGGAGGTGCCTAGGAAGTGAGAGCTTGTGCCATTATCATTTAATAATTTTCTTTGGATAATCTTAACAACTTCTGAAATTTGCCTGGCACTTTTTACATGCTGAACCCGTTTCTAAATGATGCTCTTGAGGGACTGAACCCATTTGTCAGACAAGAAGGCTATGGCCTAGAGAAGCAACCGCATTCCAGGTCATGGCAGAGCTTGAGTCCCCTTCTGAGATGTCACTCTGTGGCTTCTGAGGCCATCTCCCCACCAGGCTGGAGGAGGCTGGAGGCCAAGGCCCTTCGAGATTTCCCCATGGCCCCTGGATTTGGCTGTAGCTCTGATGTTCCAGACACCAGCCAGGCTGGGTCTCCTGGGCAGCAAAAGGGGCACAGGGTCCCCTCGCCCAGCTCTGAATCCTGGGCAGGGGACCTTAATGAGGAAAGAGCACACGTTTGCAGCCGCAAGTAAAACTGGGCATATGGTCCATCCCCAGCCAACTCTGACAGCAGGGTCATCTGTAAAATTGCTAAGTTAAAATAGCACAGTCATTACCCACCACAGGGCCAAAAATAACCAGGACCGGAACAGGGCTGTGGACTCAGGCCTGTATTTGCCCAGGGGCCTCTGGGAGTTCTTCCTGAAGTCCCAGGCTCTTCCTAGGGAGGAGCATGTGGCCTCTAGTCTCTGGATGGTGAGCAGGCATGAATTGTGTTTGTTTTATCCAGTGCTCTTACGTGTTGGTTTCTTCAGGGAGGGTGTGGGAGACCTTATATTGAAAAGATGAATCAGGGGCGCCTGGGTGGCTCAGTCGGTTAAGCGTCCGACTTCAGCTCAGGTCACGATCTCGCAGTCCATGAGTTCGAGCCCCGCGTCGGGCTCTGGGCTGATGGCTCAGAGCCTGGAGCCTGCTTCCGATTCTGTGTCTCCCTCTCTCTCTGCCCCTCCCCCGTTCATGCTCTGTCTCTCTCTGTCTCAAAAATAAATAAAACGTTAAAAAAAAATTAAAAAAAAAAAGAAAAGAAAAGATGAGTCATACCTAGAGGTACAGGAGCCTAGGGGGCGCCTGGGGGGCTCAGTGGGTTGAACGTCAGACTTCAGCTCAGGTCATGATCTCATGGTTCATGAGTTCGAGCCCCGCATCGGGCTCTGTGCTGACAGCTCAGAGCCTGGAGCCTGCTTCTGATTCTGTGTCTCCCTGTCTCACTGCCCCTTCCCCGCTTGTGTTCTGTCTCTCTCTCTCTCTCAAAAATAAACATTCAAAAAAAAGACGTAGTACAGGAGCCGAAGCAGGGTTCCCTCCTTAGAGGGGAAGGAGGATCTTGCTGGGCCTGGGAGGGCAGCATAATGGGAACGGGGACAAGGACGAAGGAGAGCAAGCAACATTAGCCAGGAGTTCACCGTTTCCAGCTGCTGAGGGAGACAGACATGACTGGAAGTCTTTCAAGAAGGCAGATGGAAGACAGCTGCTGGCTATGGGTGATGTGGCTGTAGGAGGAGGACAAGGAAGTCCACGCTCGAGAGAGGCACAGGCAACCCACTGACAGGAGGGATGAGGCCCCATCAGGAGGTATGACCACGGGCAGGCCCTCTGCTAAGCGCATTACATTTAATAATTTCATTATTATTTCACCAGAGGGTGGAAACAGCAGCCCTGTGAGCTGGGGACTATTGTTACCCCCATTGTATGGATGAGAGAACTGAGGCTCAGGGAAGGGAATTAATTCGTTCAAGATCACTCAATGTCAGAACTGGGATTCTAGGATTAAGGCCTTTGCCCTTAAGGAAGGCTTCCTGGATGAGGGTGGATGCAAGGGGTTTCAATCAAACGAAGGGAAAGGCATTTCTGGTAGAAGGAACTTGAGCAAAGGCGTAGGAGTGGGAAAGTAAATGTTACATCAAGAGGAAGAAGTTCTACATGGTTGGAGCTTCCGTGTGTGTGTTCTGTGTTGGGTGTGCATGTGCCTGTCTGTGCACGCAGGGATATTGTGGGAGAGGAGACTGTGGGAGAGGAGACTGTCATTCCCCAGTAGTCATTGTGAGAATTGCCTGTAGTAGATTAGGAGCTTGGGGTGGGGGTGGGGGTGCAGGGGGAGAAAGCTCTGACTTGCTGTGTGATCTTGCACAAGTCCCATCCCTCTCTGGGCCTCAGCTTCATCATCTGTCATGTGAGGAGTTCTGGCAAAGGGTCTCCATGGCTGATGAGTGGCAACCAGTCTACTGGGGCCCTCCTCATGCAGGAGGCCATAGAATAGGGGAAGGGTCAGGCCAGGGAAGGAAGAATGCAGACTATGACAAACATTTCAGAGGTCAGGGAGGACTGGGGAATATTTTGACAGCAAAAAGGTCATCTGTGACCTTGGCAAGCTTTGACCCTTTGGAATGGAAGGAGCGGAAGTGGCTTTGGAGAGGGGCCAGGAAAGGCTGAGCCTGAGGAAATGGGAGAGTAGGGACATAAGAATGGGGGGAGCGAGGATGTTTGCTGTGGAGCAGGGGTGGATAGGCAGATGAACAAGGCCACCCCTGATTGATTAGTGTTGCCTGCCTGGAGCCTTGTATTGAGAAACAGTCCAAAGCCTGTAAATCAGAGGGAATAGAGCTGCAATTGATTGGCAATGTCTGCCAAGGACACTAGTGATAGGCATGGTGACATGTAGTTTGCCGTTCTTGCTTAGATGCATGTTGGGTTGAAAGTGCTGTTCTGAGTACCCACAGAGAGGAAGCCTAAGGAATTAGGAATTGTGGGAGGAAATATCTCTGGCTCTAGGAACTTCCTCCTAACCTTTTGCTAAAATGAAGGTAGTTTGCCTCATGGGAAGTTAGTATCGGCTAATGGTCAGGAGCTTGAACTTGAGAGTCAACCATTGTGACAAATTACTCGTCCTCTGAGCCTCCCTTTCCTCTGTGAAACCGGAATGAAAGAATGCCTGCTTGCAAGGCAGCTGTGAATGTTAGAAGTAATGGTAGGAGCTGCTTTGTTATTATTGTTGCCTGTGTTACTTGATAGTTCTGTTCTGCGCTGACGATGTGGTGGTTTTCTTGGTTTCTTTAAGAACAAGTCTCGGGTCTGAGTTGCTCCAGGGCCCCCGTCACCCAACGCAGGACTGGGACACCTCAGGGACTTTCTGATTCTTTTTTGGAAGATCAAATGAAATAGGCCTCATGGTTGATACAGCAGAGGATAAGGTCACTTTGGGGGCTTCTCAGCAGGGACTGGGCCTCGTGTTGGGGTGGTGGCCCAAGTGCACAGGTTGGAGGGCAGTGGGCCAGGGCCCAGAGCTGAGGGTGGCCCTGCAGGCCTGAAAGAAGACTTGGAGTTGTCCAGGTCATTTCTTCGCTCAGCAAATACGGAGTGCCAGCTGCATGCCAGGCTCTGGATGACCAGTCAGCAAGTCCCTGCTCACCTGGGTCTCAAATAGGGGGACTGGGTATACCTGTACCCTCCCTCAACACACATGGATTCTTTTTCATGAGGAAGCAGTCTCGGAAAGGGACAGTGGCCTGCTCAAATCAAACCCAGAGAGATATGGGTATACAAGGCTCCGTCTGGCTGGTGGAGAAGGAGGCAGAGCCCCTGGAGGACTAGAACTCCAGGACGGTTGTTGTAAGGAGCAGCATGGGCCCAGACAGGGTAGAGGGCCCAGTGCTTCCAGCTGGGCCCATAGCACAGGAAGCCCGGAACCTGCTGTGCTTTGTAGGTGGGGCCCACTGCCCTGGCACCAGCGATGCCCAGTCCTGAGCTTTCTTCCTATGGCTCTTCCTTCAGAGCCACTGAGGGCCCCTGGAAGAGCGGGGAGGGCACAGGATTGTCCTAGCTCCTCTCCCAAAAAGTAGTCCAGAGAAGCTGGCCCTGGCCATCTCTGTGGTGGACCCTGGAAACTGATTCCTATCTGGATCCTGCCCTGTCCTAGATTGTGTGTGAGCTGAAGAGCTCACAGTTTTCTCATTTGTAAAATGGGTAAAATCATAATACCTCCTCCATTGCAGCATCAGAGATGCTGACTGACAGGATCGTGGAGTGTTCATTCGTCCTGCTGATTGGGCTTGGAAAGATTCCTAGAAACCTCCTTCCTCTTCTGTCCTCATTACTTCCCTGCTGAGTGATCTCGTGCCTCTGGGCCTGAGCTGCTAAGGAAGAACCCTGGGGATGGTCCAAACCACTCATGAAGACCACACTTGCCCTCCTGTTCCTCTGTCTGACCAGGGTCCTCTCTCACATGAGTAGGGCTATGTAGGGGCTTTTCCAGTTCTCGCTCCCAGTCTGTTCCCCTACCCAGTGAGCTGGCCTCACCCCGGCCTTTTCCAACCTTCCTGACCTCAGTTGTGGGTAGAGTTTTCAGAGGACCCCTCCCATGTGCCCTGCTCTGGACTTGAACCCGGGTTTGCTGATTCAGGCAGCCTTCATACAATGTCATTTGAGATATCACCCCCTCCCCACCACAACCGCACCTCTCTTCCTCTCTGTGGCTATGCAGAGCAGGCTGGGGCCATGGAACCACCCAGGTTTGAGTTCTGTTCTGACTCCGGCCCTTTACTCACTGTACGTGGACTTTGTCTGATGACTTTGCCTCGCTGAGCCTCAGTTTCCTAATCTGTAAGGTGAGGATAAAATCCATCTCACAGGATTGTATGAAAGATTCAGGAAGAAAATAGCATAGTTTGCTCTCAGCAAGTTTGTGTTAAAGAGTTTGAACTTGAAAATACGGGTTCCGATTTTGGCTCTTGTACTTGCTGGCTCAGTGGACTCGGTTGGGTGATTTCACCTCCCTGGGCCTCAGTGTCTTTGTAAGTGGGTATGATAAAAGTGTCCTACCTCATAGGTTGTCCTAAGGATTAATGAGAATATTTTACGTAAGACTTCTTGCCACGGTGCTTGGTGGGTTATTCCTTTATTATAGATAAAAAGTAATGATAGATGGACGACCCCAGTGCGCCTTGCTAGGTCTTCCTAGGAAATGCGGGCCGGGAGGACAGGGTCTGAGGCCTGTCCCCGTCCTGCCCAGAGCTGCCAGAGAACTGGACGGACACTCGGGAGACACTGCTCGAGGGGATGCTCTTCAGCCTCAAGTACCTGGGCATGACGCTGGTGGAGCAGCCCAAGGGCGAGGAGCTGTCGGCTGCTGCCGTCAAGAGGATTGTGGCCACGGTGAGCCCCGATCAGGGTGGGGGAGCCGTGAGCCAAGGGCCAGCTTCTTCCTGGGGTGCCACTCATCCCCTGCTCATTCCCCTGATTGGATGCGTCTGAGCTGTTCTTGCCCTGAGTCCCCTTGCATCTGGCCTAGGGACTCTGGTAGACAGGAGCCACTGGGCTTGTGGGGTCAGGGTCAGTGTCCTCCTCTCCCGTTGTTGTGGCCATGGCCCCTCCTAGTCTCCCCTCCCCCCAACTCGGGTCCCCTGCCTGAGGGTTAGTGACTTAGTGCAAGGAGTAGTGGGGAGGTTGCTGTCACCCAACCACTTGCCCTGTGGCCCGAGGGACAGGGTAGCCCACCAGAGACCAGATCTCCCCACTCCCTTACTCCCCCTCCTGAGTAAACGTGGCCTAGAAATGCTCTTCCCTTGGTGGTCTCAGACCCCTCAGCTCAGACCCTCACAGGTGCAGTGGGTAGAGTGGAGAGTCCCCAGGAGTGATCCTGCTGGGTTGAGATAGCCCACTCAGCACTCAGAGCCTGAAGTCCCTCCTAGCTGTATGTCCTTGGGCAGGTCCCTTGACCTCTCTGAGTTCATTTATTTCCTCCTCGGTGGGGAGCTCTGTTGCCTATAAGATGACTCAAGTTCCAGTGTCTGGCAGACAGTGGGTACTTAATGAACAGCAGTTGTCCCTGTGTTTAGTAGAAGAGAGCATTGTTGACTAATGTCTTCCCCGGTTTGTCTGCTGTCTCTGAGACCTCACACGGGCCTCAGGTCTGGGACTTAGACCAGCTAGGTGTAGCCCATAAGAGCAGCTCCCAAGTGAGGCAGGCAGGCTTCTCTGACCCATGTCTGCCCCAAGGCAAAGGCCAGCGGGAAGAAGCTGCAGAAAGTGACTCTCAAGGTGTCACCACGGGGGATTATCCTGACCGACAACATCACCAACCAGCTCATTGAGAACGTGTCCATTTACAGGTATGCTCAGCATTGGCCACCCTCGCTCTGTGCCTTGGGGCGGTGGGTGGGGTGCCCTTCCTGCATCCATGCACCAGCACTTTCTGTCTGGGTGAACTTGGAGCCTCAGTTTCCTTGTGTGTATGTGGGGGAGGAGCCAGATCCCACCTCCCAGTGCTGTTAGGAAGTGCTGTGTACCCAGCCCCTGGCTCACAGCGGGTGCTCGGTTAAAAGGCAGCTGCTGCTGTCATTATTGCTGGTTGCAGCAGGCAGCTGAGGCCTAGCCAGGGCCAGGACCCTCCTCCCCACTCCCCTTCCGCAAGCATGCTGCTGAGTCAGGCTTGGAGCAGAGGGCTGTGGAGTCGCTGCCCTTCTCCTTCCGCTGTGAATATAGCCGCTCAGCTCTGGACATCTGGCCAGGCATTCAGGGAGGCCTCAAGGCAGAGTCCAAGGCCAGAGTATAAATGGTATGGGGGCAGGGGGGGTGGCCATTCTCAAGGAGACAGAGCCTAGCCCTTGGAACCTCAAGCTCTTCCCACTCCCTCTCTTGGCTGATCAGTTGTAGGATTTCAGCCCTGGAAGGGACAGTCCATTTTATAGATGGAGAAGCTGAGGCCCAGGGAATTGCCCAGGGCCCCACGGTGAGGTAGTAGCTGAGCTGGGAGCATCGAGGCTGGAGCTCTGTCCGGCAGGCACCCAGCTGCCAGGCATTCCTCCATCTTGCTTTGTCTCCAAGCAGGTGGTTCCATCCGCTGGAGCATAAGCAGTGTTGGGGGCGTTGAGGGTGGGGGTGTGTTGGAGGGTGTGGCTTTAGAGTTTCTGGCTGGTGTCTTCCTCTCACCGTTCTGACTCTGCTTGCCTCCTTTAACCAGGGGAGGCCTCAGCCTCTGCCCTCAAGGAGGGAATGGAGGGGAAGAAATAGGAGATTAGAGTGTTTCCCAAGAGGGCAGAGAAGAAGGGGCCTGTCTGAGGAAACCTGGGAAGGCCTCCCAGGGGAGGTGGCAGGAAGCTTGATCCCCTGAGATAAAGAAGAGGGAGCTGCTGGCCTGGGGGTCTTAATGGTGCTGATCCCCATGTCCATGTCTGATTAAAGCTGGGGCTACACTGGGGAAAGAGTCTGCTGAGCTCCTGTCCCACCTCTGGGCTGCCAGTTCCTCTCAGATTGAGATTCTCAGGATGAGCAGCCAGCAGGGAGGCAGCAGACTGGGGGTGGGGGGAGGGCATGTTTTCCAAGAGGAGGGAGCTGCTCTGTGTTCCTCCTGGACCCAGTGGGGCTCCTGGTCTGGCCGTCTTCACTCACCCTCGTGCTACTCCCAGCTCCGGGAGAATTTGCCAGCAGTCTCAGTCACCCTGGGAGAGAGGACCTAGAACTCCTCCGACCTCTGGGCAGGAGAGGAGGCCTGGTGCGGGGCATCAGTGGGCGGGGAAGTGTCCAGCTTCCCCTTCCCTGTCTAGTCAGCCCAAGCCCTGAAGGATTCCAGCCTCTGGAATCCTCAGGTGAATGCACATCTCAGCTCTGCCGCTAGCTTGGTGGTCTGAGACCGTAAGCTTCAGTTTTCTCATCTGAAAAGTGGGAATAATAATGGAGCCCATCTCGGGCAGCTCTGAGAATTAAATGAAGTGAGATCTAGAAAGAAGGGCTTAGCTATTACCATTTTGAGGTGTGGCTCAGTGGGGGGCGGTGGGGGGAGGTGCCCTCAGTCTTTCCTTCTGCTCCTTCCTGCCTAGCGTGGGTACCCCCCCCCGCCGCCCCCCGATGCCATCAATGGCCCAGAATGCCAGGCCCAGAGGTCAAGGCCACATCTCCTGAGTTTTACCTTCAGGGAGTGGGATAGCAGGCTCTGGGGGACTCAGGGGAGATGCCCTATGGGGCATCCCGGGTGTGGTCAGGCCCCATGCCGGGATTTGGTGACACTTCGCACTTGCCTTTCAGGATCTCCTACTGCACAGCAGACAAGATGCACGACAAAGTGTTTGCGTACATCGCACAGAGCCAGCACAACGAGAATCTCGAGTGCCATGCCTTCCTCTGCACCAAGCGGAAAATGGTCAGTGCGGAGAGGCTGGGCCTAGGCAGGCTTTAGCTTTGCCTTGGCAGCCCTGCCCTTGGGGGCTCTGTGTGGTAGGGGAGGCAGGACCCAAAGATGGCATCACTTAACAGGAAGTGTGAAATCCCCGGGGACCCCAAGACGATGCTGAGAGCACTGAGTAAGGCCACAGCCCTGTCAGAGCGGGCTGCCCTAGGCGGTCAGCCTGGCCTGTGGGTGGTGACAGGCCCGTGGCCCCAGTGAGTGCCCTGGCGCCTTCCTCTCTGTAACATGAGTGATTGGATTTGAGATTTGGGTGGGGGCGGTCTGTAGTATGGTCTGGGGGTGCAGGGTCTTGTAGGAATTAGTCCTTGGGGAATGGTGATCAGAGGGTCCCGGGAATGGCAAAGGGACCTGGCTTGCTGTAGCCAGAGTGGGGAGGGAAATGGCTATTTTTCGCATCTGCGATGTGTCTCTTTCAGTGGTAGGCTTTAAGGGATCTTTTTGTTTAACCCTCTGTGAGGTGGCGGCTGTTACTGTCTTTATTGTTTTTATCTTTAATGAGGAAGCAGACTCACAGAGGTCAGCTGTTGCTGAAGATGACACAACCAGCTGGGCAGAGTGAGGGTTCAAACCCATGTTCTTCCCCTCCCGGCGCGACCGTGAGGAGCCACGAGCTCCCTGCCCCAGTTTCCAGGCTACTCCCTGGCCGTGTCCGGCTGAGATGGGTGGGGCCTCAGTGGTCTCTGGGCATTTGTCTTGAACTTTGGGACAAGCAGCCAGGCTGTGTCCACCTTTGGTGTTGGGGCTTTCGTTTTGGAGGCCCCTGAGGTCTGAGCATCTGCTCTGTGAGGAGGTTCCTGACATTTACTCGTTGAGTGTTGGCCTCCGTTGACCTCTGTGTACAGAGTCCAGAGCCCCAGTCCCCATGCCCAGTGGTCCTTGGAGCCAAGGAGACGGGATCCTCTCCCCTACCCCTCTCATCCAGGACTCGTCAAGGACATCACAGTCTTTAAGTGCCCCTCAGGCTTCCTGCTCTGCATCAGGGCCTGCTTGAGATATAGTATTAGTTTCCTATTGCTGTTGTGAGAAGTCACAAACTTAGTGGTTTAAAACAACCTGGATTTATTCTGCTACAGTTCTGGAGGTCAGAAGTCTTAAGTGGGTCGGCAGGGTTGTGTTCCTTTTGGAGGCTCTAGGGAAGAACACACTTCCTTGCCTTTTTTAGTCTCTAGAGGCCACCATTCCTTGGTTCCGGGCCCCTTCTCCAACCTGAGAGCCAGCGGTGAAGCCCCTTCCAGTCTCCCTCCTGCTTCCATTGTCACATTGCCGTTTCTAGCTCTGACCCTCCTGCCTCCCTCTTACAAGGCCCCTTGCGATTGGGCCCTCTAGGGAATCCAGGATAATCCCCCTCCATCTCAAAGTCCTCCACTCAGTCACACCTGTAAAGTCCCTTTTGTGGTGCCAGGTAGCACTCAGAGGTTCCAGGGATTAGACATGGACATCTTTTGGGGCTGTGATTCACAGGTCTCGTGTAGGGAGCACTATGGGACAAGACCGATTAGGGTCTGATCCTGGCTGATGTGCTGTGTGACTGTGGATAAGACCCTGCCCTTCTGTGGGCTGCCCGCCCATCAGCAGAATGAAGAGGTCACCTCAGTGACCTCCAGGATTGTTCTGAAAGGCCCCTTTCTTTTGTGCACCTTGTTTCTTTCCTGCAGACTCAGTGTCGCCAGACACTCACCCGAGGCCTCGTGATGCCCCAGGTCCCTGAGCTACAGTGGCTTCTCCCATGACAGCCTTGTTGTCACAGTGACTCTTGGCTTTGTCTCTTATGAGGCCACACTGACTTAAAAATACAGGCTCATT
Source organism: Panthera tigris (assembly GCF_018350195.1). Classification (NCBI taxonomy): domain Eukaryota; kingdom Metazoa; phylum Chordata; class Mammalia; order Carnivora; family Felidae; genus Panthera; species Panthera tigris. The sequence goes on from NC_056667.1 coordinate 18,936,618, forward strand.
ACGTCTCCATTGTTTGTCTCTTCCTCTCCACTGACCAGAGCAGGCACTGGGCTGGGGCAGCTGGCCCACGGCCACTGCTGCAGAATGTGGACCCTGGTGCGGAGGGGCTCTGAGCTGCAGAGGCTTCCTCTGGGAAGGGAAGGTCGGAGGCAAAAGAAAGCGGATGCTGGCCCAGCGGCTCAAGGGAGGCCTGCCCTCGGGCCAGAGGACTTTAGACAGGCCTGAACAAAATCACCCTGCCCCAGGCCAAGAGGCCAGTTATTGAGGAAAACAGCCTACCCGCTGCTTGGTGCTGACAACACCGCCCTGATCCGGCAGAGGGAACGGCTCCTGCGGGCCGCCTGGGCCCAGGCTCTTCACTTTTCCCGGCACGTTGTCCTCTGTGCCAGGGGCTGACTGGCTCGATCACAGCGTACCCATCCTTCCCCAGCTGGCCTTCCCCCTTCAGGGAGCCTCGGGGAAGCCCCTCAGCCCGCCCAGCCCAGGGCAGTGTACAGGCCACCTGATGCAGACGCGGTGTTCTTGTGCCCCTCCTAAGGCCCCAGCCGAGCGCAAGCTGGCAGGAGCCTGGCCACGTTGGAAATGCTGAGATTCTCAGGGCTTAGTGGACACATCTGAGAAGGAGGCAGAGGTGAAACGAGGGCCTCAGGTTCTGCAGCCCACCTGCTGACAAGCGTCACTTGTCACTCCACAGACGGCACTGCTGCCTGGCCCGGGGCTGAGCCCTGTGGTGGGCACTGGGGCCCCAGGGGATCGGCCATGGAGACACCAACAAGATGGTTGGGGGGGAAGAGCCAGGATTCAGTAACTGGGGGGCGTGGCTCTAGGGTGGAGGTTCTTAAGTCTCACTGGAGGTCCCTAAGACTTCCCAGAGCAGGAGACATTTTGAATCGAGCTTTGAGAGCTGAGTAATGAGTGGGAGTTTGCCGGCCAAGAGAAGGGGGGTCAGGGTGGTGAAAGGCCGCGTGCACCCCAGCACAGGAAGCAGCATGTGCAAAGACAGGTGCAGAATTAAATGGTAGGATTGGTGGGTGAAGACTCTCATGTCACTGGAGCTGGGGTGTGGCAAAGCAGAGGCAGCCCGCCAGGGGGAACTTGAATTTGGATGCTGACATAGCCCTCATTGCTTTTGGCCGGCAGCCCACAGTCTCCACCTCCCCACTCTTTCTCGCCTGGCTGCCTGCATGAGTGAGAAGCTGTGGCCACCCGGGGTCGGGGGAAGGGGTTCCTTTCTGGGTCACCCACCGGTTCAGCTTAGCTCGGGCAGCATGCCACCAGGCCTCCCTCTCCCGGTGACTGCTGTTAGGCACGGCCAGGATGAGTTTCTCTACAAGGAAATGTTTCCATCTGCCCGGCTGGGAGGCCTCGGCCAGCACTGCAGCCTGTCTCTGGGTTCTGAAGTGAAGGTGGGGTTAGGGCTTCAGTGGGGGACCCAGGAATACAGTGCAGGTGGACTGACAGCAAGCAAGGTGACACCCCCTGATTCTACCCCGAGCAGGCGGGGGGCAGAGCTGCTCTCCCTCACGTGGGCACTGGCATTCCTCGGGTAATCCTTTTGTGCAGGATTTATGCTTCTGGGGCAGCAGGGCCATAAGGGACACGTGGCCCGACTTGGTGGGAGTACCAGGCTAGGATCTGGGATCCTGGGGGGTCCTGAGCTAGATAGACCTGGCCCCTTGAAGGAGCTAACAGCCTGGTTACTGGGAACGAGACAGGGACATGAAACACTGGGTGTTAGAACCCAGTCCTGGTGAGAAGAATGCCACAGGCCAGAGGCATTCTGAGGAGGGCTGGGCTCACAGCCTGTGGAGTGAGGGAAGGCAGGCCTCCCGGGGGTTGGGGGGTGGGCAGGCCCTAGCAGTCCTTTCTTGTAATGCTGCCCCAGAGAGCCGGGCCCACCCCGCTCCCAGTCCCTGCCCAGCCTGGGCTTGCAGCCACCTGCACACATGTGCATCTCGGGTTATATTTGGTTTACTTACAGCTCAGGATTTCGGGGCAAAAGGGCGGGGATGTATGCAAATGAACAAGTTGATTTATGCAAAAACAGTATCAGGTTTGTGCCCGCAGATATCCTGGAGGCAAAAATTGGGGTGTTTCCATCTCCCTGCCACCTTAGGTGACCAGCCCTTTCCTGGGTGTATAGTGATTTGACTCTGGCTGCTAATCAGCCCATATTTTTAGTTCATGGGCAATTCTCAATGGTAACTGGGTCTATTAAACTTGATTCAGACGTGACAGCTTAAATTGTAAACAGCTGTGAAGAGTTTCATACTTAATTACCATATTTAGGTTTTTGCCATAAAGCGCCAGTACTTCCATCAAAAATGTAAATGACGGAGACATTCAAATGAGATTTTATACTTCGTGAAGTTTAATTGGCATGGATCAGTCAGCTTGTTTAAGGATTTTAAATTAAAAAAAAAAAAAAAGCGTTTTGAAGGCAAGTAGCCACAGCTTCATTTCTCAATTAAACCAAGTTGTCTGGTGGATGGTATGAGAGTGGGTCTGAGACTGGTTAGGCCTGAACTTGTGCACTTGAAAGAATCTGGTGCTTTCTTCCCTAGGCCCAGGCTGTCAGACAGAAACTAGATGCCGCTTCCGGCTACAGCTGAGCTCTGGGGCTCCCGCTCCCAGAAGCCAGACTGTGATTAACCCTGAACTGGAAGCAGAGAGAGGAAGGGGCTGAGATGAATGCGGGCTGGGGCAGGTCCTGGCCAAGCGAGGCCTCAGGAGGCCTGCCCCTTGGGCAGATGGAGTGCAGCCAGCCTGTTGCACCTCTGGAGGGCTTTGGCCTGCTCTGGGGATCAGGGGTGTTTAGACTAGATTCTTGCCCTTGGGCAGCGGCCCAGATAGGGTGACACAGGCATGTGAACTGGTGACACTTCCATATGCATGATGCCAGAGAAAGGTAGGTGGAGCTGTGGGGCACCAGTGCTGGTGACCTGAGAGAGCTGGTGACGTCTGAGTCGGGTTCGAAGGGGTGGATGGGAGTTCCTCAGGGGTGAAAGGCCAAGATGTGGCCCCCTCTTACAGGTATATGGCGCTGAATGGTTTTGGTACCCTGACACAGGTACACATTGACATTTTGCTCCTGTCAGGCAATGTACAAGCCTCCTCCTCCCTTTTTTGGGATCCAGTTGTAAGTCCCTCCAACCCAGCATAGGGCTAACCAGAGTGTAACCTTTGCTTCTGACTGTGGCTCATTCAGGCAGTGACTGGGCCCTTTCCAGTTCTGGCTTTTCTGTTCTCTAATTTCAAGGACTCAGTTTCTGTGTGAAGTCCTCAGGTAATTAGGGAGGGCTCTTGGAGGAAGTAAGCCTCCTAGTTAATTGAATATAGGGAAGCCCAAAGGGAAGGGGAAAAGGTGGAGGTGAGCAGTCGTTGCAAAGGTTGGGAATGGAATAGAGGTGGGAGCCGTGGCTGGGCTACAGGTGCTGAACCTGGGGCCCCCAGCTGCCTGGAGTGGTTCTGGCCTCATTACACCCCAGGCTGCTTTGGTGACCTGGGCGGGGCCAGGACTCTGCTTTTGCCTGTCTGGAAGTTCAGAGCCTTGAAGGAGCGGAGCCTCAGCCTCCGGGCCTACATTTCTCACTTGCTGTTACCTGCCTGACCTGTACCCCTCCCCCACCCCGCTTCCTGTTTTTCAGGCCCAGGCTGTCACCCTCACAGTAGCCCAGGCCTTCAAAGTTGCCTTTGAGTTTTGGCAGGTGTCCAAGGAAGGTGAGCCTTGTTCAGGGACACTGTGGTGGGTGGGGGTGGAGCTGGGGAAGCTGACAGAGTAGAGAGGAGTTGGCGGGAGGGGGGGAGGGGGTGGGGTGGGTGGTAAAGTCCCTGGAGTCCAGGCCTGACTCTCCACTTCATCAGCTGCCTGGTTGGTGACTTCGGACAGGTCCCTTCACCTCTGTGAGTCCCTGCTCCCCCTGTGAAGAAATGGGAACAGCTTCCCCCCCCCCCCCCCCCCCGCCCCCAGGGTGATTGTGAGGATTAAGTCTACAGAGTTTCTCTCCTCTCTGCTGGAGATCTAATGCCTGCCCCCTGAGAGTGGCCGCAGACCTCCCCTGCCCAGCGAGTGCTGGGAGTGGGGCTCCAACGCCCTGTGCCTTGGTCCCACAGAGAAGGAGAAGAGGGAGAAAGCCAGCCAAGAAGGAGGGGACGTCCTGGGTGGGGGCCTCCGTGACAACACCCCATCGTTGAAGAGCTGTGAGTCCTGGGCAGGGGGTGGGGCCAGAATCAGCTGCATGTCTCTGGGTCTGCCCTTCATCCTGAGGGCCCCCCTCCCTCCTGGGCTGGGGCAAACCCTTGGTTTTTTATTTGTGTTTTATTGTTAAATAAATAATACATGTTCATTATAGATAAATTAGAACATGTTGTTAGAAGGGAAGATTGCTCATTTTGGTGCATGTTCTTGCAAATATGTTCCTGTGCAGCTATATAAATGTATGTATACATCTCTCTGTATACATTTAACATCTTATTATGTGATCGCTTAAAAAAAACTTAACACCTGTTGCGAATGTAAAAGTTTCAACCTAAAATGTTAGTTGGGTAGAGGTTCTCACCGTCCAGCTGCTTCGGGAGGTGCCCAGGTGGGGCTCTGGGTGGTCTGCTTGACAGGCCTGGGAAGGCCATGCCTGAGGAGGGAGTCAAGACCACAACAGCCCAGGAGGCTCCAGGATCGGGCTGGGAGATGGGGCTTGGAAACAGGCGGTTCCTCCCACTGACACACCTGACTGGACCCCTCATAGTGGTTGCCACTGGGAACCTGCTGGACTTGGAAGAGACGGCCAAGGCCCCGCTGTCCACAGTCAGCGCTAATACCACTAACATGGATGAGGCACCGAGGCCTCAAGCCTTGAACAATAGCAGCGTTGTCTGGGTGAGTGGTCATGTGGCCTGGGGACCCCATAGGGATCTCACAGCGAGCCTCAGCCTGATCCTGGTTGAGGCCTAAGGCTGCTCCAGGACCTGGGCCCTGGCACGCATGACTTCAGTCCTCTGGGCGGGCCAGACCCAGCCCAGCAGCGCCCAGGCCCAGGGTGGGGGGCAAACAATGTCCCCTTTGAACTCGGGGCTGCCTCCCCAGCAGGCTTGGCTCCCAGCACAGCTGTCTCCTCACAATGGCCGGCCTCTTGGTCTGAGCGTCCATAGTCGGCCCACCACAGGACCAGCTAAAGGCTCCCTTGTTCTTGGTGTGGGCACAGTTTGCTCCTGACCCCCGTCCCCGCCCCACCATCTAAAGGAGGAGTCTGAGGCCTGGCGGTCAGCAGTTGGCCTCTGACTCGCTCTGTGACTCCAGGCAAGCCCCCTGACCTCTCTGTGTCTCAACTTTTTCATCCCTTCAATAAAGATGATGACCTCTGCCTGCAGAGTCTCCCAGAGGAACCTGGGTTGTTTTTTTTTTTTTATCAAAAGTGAAAAATTTTTTTCGTCTGAAAATAATTTTAGAACTACAAAAAAGTTGTAAAAATAGTACAAAACATTCCTGTTCACCCTTCATCCAAATTCTCCAAATGTCAGCATCTAACATCACTGCGTTACAGTGATCAAAATCATTAACATCAATCTGATAGTGTTACGTAATCTACAGGCCATAGTCACATTTCTCTACGTGTCCCCCCCCCCCCACCGCCTCCCCGTGTCCTTTTCCTCATCTAGAATCCATTGCAGAATCGTTATTTTGTCATGTCTGTTTAATTTTAAAGAATCTGGAATGTTGGCAGACTTGAAAACTCATATCCTGGTCCCTGTTGGGGGCCACCTGTAGGCACCGCGAACCTGTTCTCTGCTGCCTGGGATCCACCCTTGGCACCCACCCATCCACTCAGGGAGGCTGCAGGGAGCCCTTGCCAGTGTTTTCCCACCTAGGCTCTGGGATTCCTGCCATCATTTAATCCCTCATGAGCTTGGAATTCTGGCATGGCTCTTGGAAGTGGATGAAAGCAAGAACACCGTCTTCCCTACCCTCTTGCTCTTGGAACTTGAAAGCCATAGACCTCATCCAATCCAACCCACTCATTTTACGGAAGGAAAAGCTGAGTCCCAAAGAGGAGCTGCAACTTGCCCAAGGTGTCACTCGACTAGTGGCAGAGCTGGGAATTGTACCCACCCAATTGTGCTCTTTTTCCTGTTCCGCATCCCGGGTTTGAGTCCCTGGGTTGAGATGCACGTGGCAGTCGCCAGGTGGGGGGTCTGCCTGTGCCTCTTTCCCCAGGCACCCGCCAGACCCCTATGCTTGTGTCCAGAGTCCCTGTGGCTTATCCAGGGCTGGGACACCCTGGCTGTGAGCATGTGTTCCCCCACTGAGGGTTCATATCTCCTGCTTTGTTTTCTCCAAGGAGCTGGATGACGGCCTGGATGAAGCATTTTCAAGGTAACGTTAGCTGGGCTCCTCGTGCTGGGGAAGGAGGTGTGGGCTGCTCTCCGGGGTCCTTTGCCTGTCTGAGAACATGAACTCTGATCTTCTCCAGAGCAAAAATCTCAACTCGGATACTTCCAGGGATGGGGAACTCACTATCCGGGGTTGCCCGTGTCTGCTAAAAAGCTCCTGCTATTGAATCAAAAGCTATTCCTTGTGGCTTCTCTACCACAGCCTGAGCTGAACTGAACTGAACTGAACACTCCGCAGCTCAGGCTGATTTCCTCGCCCTGCACCTGGTGTAGCCTTCAGAACCTGGCTTTTTGCAGGCTTTGTTCCCTCCAGAGGTTCTGCAGTTGTGGAAAGGGGCAGGGAGGGGGCAATGCTTAATTAAGCCCGTAGAGCGATACACAGAGGAGGGATGTCAGGCACAGCAAGGAGGTATTTTGGTCTTGCCTGAGGGTGGTGGCATTTCCCCATCTTCCCAGGGGCCCTCCCTGTAGCCATGACTACCTTCAGCTTGGGGACATGGCACTGAGAAGGCTGGGCTGAAGAGAGGCCTGGGCAGCTCAGGGTTCTGAGCACTGGGCCTGGGCAGTCAGGACCCCCTGTCTCCCTGGGGACCCTGGGCAGCCCCCTGCAGCCCTCTGCTTCCTCCCCAGCCCCTTCCTGCTGGAGCCTGGTAGATACCCCTCGGCGCAGCCCAGGGAAGAGTGGGGGGGGGGGGTCAGCACGGTTGGCCCTTTCGTGGAGGCAAAGGCATTCTTTTCACTGTCCTCCCTGCTTCACTAACTTCACTAACTGACTGCAACCCCCTCATTTTAAGAAAATCTTCCATTCGCTTTTTCCAGATTACTTAAGTATCATGTGCCCTTTATTAACAACCTCAAAAATCAGCAGAGCATTAAACAGGAAAGAACACCATCCTATAATCCCACAGCCCAGACTTTTGGGCTTAATTCACGCTAATCCTATACATATACACTTTTTTTTTCTTTTTCTTTTTTCTTTTTTCTTTTTTTTTTTTTGGCTTTGATCAGCTCATGGTATTTGCATTTGGGGATCCCGATTTTCACCTAACGTTGACATACCAGGAGTGTTTCCCCAGGCTGTTAACAACTCCTTGTAAACACCTCATTTGTTCACTACTCCCTCATGTGCTTCTAAGGACCTGAGTCGTAATTTACTTAACTCCCCCCTGTTCTTTGGATGTTTGGGTTCTCTTCCTTTTTAAGTCTGTGTTTTGAACAGCACTGTATTGAACACAGTTCTAGCCAGTAGTCTCCTAGTTGAACCGCCTCCGTCCCGCACATGCCCCTCACTGACCTCGCCAGCACGGCCCTTCCCTGCCCTTTCCTGGTGGAGCCAGGGGTGTGGAGCCCCTCTCTCCGTGGCGGGAATGCCACTGCCCCCCCAGTGTTCTGAGCCATTAGCCCTCAAGGGTAGACTCCGGTCAGAGGCTCCACCTCTCCTGACATCCTGGGGTTTCCCTTCTGGCCCCGGTGTCCTGGCCTTCTCCCATCCCTGCCCTCTCACTCTGACCCTGGCTCAGGCCCCGCCAGCCCCTTCGGGGACCCTCGGCTCACACAGCTCTGCCTTCCAGGCTTGCCCAGTCTCGGACGAACCCTCAGGTCCTGGACACTGGATTGACAGCACAGGACATCCATTACGCCCAGTGCCTCTCACCTGTCGACTGGGACAAGCCTGACAGCGGCGGCGCCGAGCAGGATGACCTCTTCAGCTTCTGAGGTCCCGGGGCTGGCGGGACACGTGACAGACCAAAGCCTCTTGTGGCGGGGGTGGGGGGGGCAGCTCCAGGGCCCCCAACCACCCTCTTCCGGTTGGCAGCACCGTTGGCCTGCAAATCAAAGCCGCGTCCGGTCAAGCAGGGGGAAAGGAAAAGTTGTTTTTTTTTTTTTTTTTTGTCACACTCTTATCCTAAGAACTGAAGGATGCCTTGAATATTTATTCAGCGACTCCTGGTTCACCTCAGAAGCCAGTTTTGCATCAGGCACAAGAGCAGTGTTTTAACCAGCTTTTTGCCCTGTCCTGAGAAAGCTCTGCTCTGCTGTGGGTATCAGGACGGTGACCAAAGCATTTCTTGTCCCTTCTCTTTTTCTAAGGACCCAAATTTCCCTGGAGGCGTCCCCACGCCTTACAGAAAGCTGTCATCTTTGAGCACAGGAGGGCCCTGTGGCTTCAGGGGAGCCCCGAGTCTTGTGCCGGGGCCCCAGCAGGTGTGGGCCTGAGCCCCTGGCCCCCCCGGGCTCTGAGAGACAGAGGGGCAGCCCCTGACCAAAGACAACGCGTAGCTGGCACTTTAAAGCACACACGGCAGGTGTGGCCCCCAGGGGCTCCTCGATGGTGCTGTTGGCATAGAGCTTTCTGTCTGGCTGCCCGTAGGTTCCCAGGGTCTGACTGCAACAGTGGAAATCATCTCTGTGTGACTGCCCTGTCGGCGTCCCCCGCCCCACCCCCCCGTCGATGAGCGTGTGCCCACTCTCCTGTTTCCTCTGAGCCCCAAGTCCCCATGCTCCCTGGGACAGTGCGTGGAGCCCAACACCTAGACTTGGTCAGGACTATCTGGTCGCCGTTTTACAGGCAAGGAAATGGGCCCCAAACGTGGAAGGGGTGGAGCGCACACTAGAACCAGATCCCATGCCAAAGTTGCCTTCTCACCCTCCCTTCTCCCAGCTTGCACCTCCTTTCTGGTTTTGTTGTCCTCCCAGGAACCAAAAACCCCAGCTATTTTCTGACCAAAATGTGTTTCATAACAAACCATCTGGTGCCTTTCCACACAGAACTGGCTTGAGCCTTCGTGCCCTGCTAGCTGTCTGGCTGCCGACTTCCGTGCTAATGGAAGTACTGATGCTAATTTGGAGGGTGAAACAAAACCAAACTCTGGAAGCGTCACCCTCTTCCTGACTCTCACCCCTGGGTCGGGACATGTCAGCAGCAGTCTGTCCTCAGTCTCCCTTCCTCCCCCCTCCCCCCCCCCCACCACGTCACCCCTCGGGGCACCCATCAGAGGTGCCTCCCAGGCCTGGCTTTGCTAAGCTCAAGTCGCTGATCACAGTTGGAGCAGGTTTCACCAGCCCAGGAGACACACACACCATTTCTCAGAATCTGCTTGTCCAAGCACTTGAATCAGCACAAAGACAGAAGGGCCTGGGCAAGGAGTGGGGTGGCGTTTGTAGAGTCTATCAGAATATGGGATCATTTCTTTCCCTGCCCAGCTCTTGCACCTTGCTGCCCACCCCAGACCTCCTTGGTATTGGCCCCTGGATTTGTTACGCAGCAGCACGTGTTGGGCCTGACAAGCTGTCCCTGGCAGGAGGATCTGGGAGCCCCGAGAGGCCATGCTTGTGTGTGTGTGTGTGTGTGTGTGTGTGTGTGTGTGTGTGTGTGTGTGTGTATCTGGGAGCCCCAAGAGAGGCCATGCTTTTGTGTGTGTGTGTGTGTGTGTGTGTGTGTGTGTGTGTGTGTGAGAGAGAGAGAGACAGACAGACAGACAGACAGACAGACAGACACTTGACCTTCACAGTGGTCTTTGGCTGATAAGCCTTTGGGTATGCTCCAGTGTGTCTGCAGATAAGTCTTATGCTTTACTTTGTGTTGCTGTTAAAGTTGTTCTAAAGAGGAAAAGAATAAGTAATAAAGGTTCTCTTTTTGAAAGACAAAGAGCACTTGCAGGGAGCGGCCTGGGGCCCTGTGGGAGCGTGGTTGGTTTGGCAGTTCCTGGTTTTAGTGGTTATAACAGCAGTGACCACAGGCCGAGATGTGGTGGTGGGGAGTGCTCTGTGGTCCCCTGGTGGAAGCCCAGCTGGGAGCCCCTTTTCACCCAGCAGATGTGGGGTGTGGTGAGGTCGTCCCTGGATAGCTCAGAGAGGCCACACCAGTGATCCAGGGCCACAGAGACCTAGGTCAGGGCGTCCTGGTCAGGGGTCTATGAACCCATCGAATGTGCATATGATCACGTATGTGTCCACATGTGCGCTTTTCTTGGGGAGGATGACCATCGTTTCCATCTCATTCTCACGTGGGTCCGTGACATTCATTCATTCGATGGACTCTTGCTAAACACCAACTGGGCTTGGGGCTCCGTGCTGGGGCTGGCAGTCCAGACAGGGTCCAAACGGACTCCAGAGGTGTGGCTTTGGTGTGACTAGGGACCAGGGTGGAGGACAGTGGAAAGTGTCTAGCTCAGGCTGTGACATTGGATCAGTCACTTCTTTCCTGAGCCTCAGTTCCCTCTTTGGGAAGAGGGTTCAACAAGCTCCATGCCCCCCACCCTCCCTGGGTTTTGTGAGACTCGGGGGGGACCATTATGTCATTGTGGCTACTGAGACGGCTCAAAGCTCATTCAGAGCAAAAGGCATTTGGACCAAATACATTTAAGCAGGCTGCACACCCAGTGTGGAGCTTGACCTGGGGCTTCAGCCCATGACCCAGAGATCAAGACTCGATGCAGGGCTTGAACTTGCGACCCTGAGGTCAAAGCCTGAGCTGACACCAAGAGTCGGAATCTGACTGAGCCACCCAGGTGCCCCTGGGCTAAGTACATTTAAGGAAGTCCAAGTAAAATTGATAGCAAAGGCACCTGCTGTTAACTGAGCTCTTACTCTGTGCCTGGTGCTGTGCTAAACTTAATCTCATCTGAGCCCAGGTGCTTTTTAGCTCCTTTGCTGCAGGCACTAAGGCTGGGGAGAAAGTCAGTCATGTGCCCAGTACTCTGCAGAACCATAGGGCAGACTCAGTTTTGTCTGACCCTTGACCCCACCACATCCTGACCTCCCTGGAGCCACACCAGTAGTCCTGTTGCTCCTAGCCTCTTGTGAGCCCCACGGTGTCTGCCACAGAAAGGCCCCTCTCTTCAGGCTCCGGTGGGGGTGTCCAACATTTATCCCTTTGTCCCTTCCAAACAGTGATATTTAAAATGCCTGGAACCCAGAGGTGGTTCACAGGTCCCTGTGATGTCAGCCGGTCAGGCAGACTCACTGTGAATTCTGAGTGGATCGTAGATGACTAAGAAATTCTCTCCTTTCTTCTTCTCCCATAATCTGAAAAGACACCCAACAAGTTCATCTTTCGGTTTAAATTTGGCCAGTGCCTTTAGTCTCCGGATGTCTCAAATTATGAATCCCGAGCACCCGCCGTCTGCTCTTTCGTGCATAACGGATGAAGCCGGGAAGAACAGAGTCGCCTTTCAGATTTGATGTGACCTTCAGCTTCACCGGGTGGGTATTGAGGTCTCCTCTCCCAGGAGGAGATACCATCCCAGTTAGACCTCTCCAAGGACTTCTCAACAAGCCCAGGTAAGGAATTGGGGTGGATTCCGTGCCCTCAGGGCTTGGGGTCGGCCTTCCCCCACTGCCACCGCATGTGTACAGATCACAGCAGGCGGCCCCTTTATCTGTTAGAGGACGTGAACCTTTCTCCAGTGTTGGATACCTGCCAGGCCCTGTTAGGTCCTCTACATCTAACGTTGGTGATACTGGTTGTAACAACCGTGCTAGGAGATGGGTGGTCGCGGTCCCATTTTCAAGATGGGACAAGTTGAGGGTCAGGGAGGATAAATGAGTTGAGCCAAGTCTCAGCCAGTAAGGAGCAGACCTGGATTCGCACCCCGGGGGGTGGCCCGACTGCAGTACTTGTGTACTTACACGGCACTACCCACCCTGTGGAGTGAAGGGCAAGTCCAAGCCGAGCCGCCCGCACCCAGCAATGGGCAGCCTCTCCCAGGGGACAGATGAGAGCTGCCGGCCAGTGGGGGCGTCCACGGGCAGAGTGGCAGGGTCTGGGACAGGGGCCATCTTCCAGACAGGTCCGAACGCGTCCTGCCTGCCTGTAACCAGGCAGCTGCCCTGTGGGGCTGCTTCTCCGGACATGCCCAGTTGAACACTTGGCAGCTGTGTCTCCTCACGTCAGCGCCAGGTAGTGCCCACCCCACCCCCCAGTGGGCATTGCCCAGCCTGTGGCGGGCAGGGCAGGGGTGGCCAGGGTGAGCTTGGGGGTCTCTGAGAGGAGGAAGGCTTCCCCTGACAGCAGACTGCACGCATTTCTGGTGGCGAAGGGCAGCCGCAGAGGAACCAGGAAGGGGAAAACAGCTCTGGAACACTGGTAGCACCTACACACATCGGCTAGTTGAAGCGGCTGCACAGTGACTGGGCTAGTAGGCATTATACGCCCATTTTAGAGACCATGAAACTGAGGCTCGCTGAGCTTATGTGGCCTGCCAGCCTCCCACACGTGGGAAGAGGCAGGCCTGGGATTCAAAGCCTGTGTGTTCTCCACCGACCTGGAATGGCCCTGCCTCCCTGTGGGTCACTTGGAACGTTTGGACGATACCTTGCTTCCTTAGGAACATTCTGAGCCAGGCGCTCGGCACACAGACGCTGGATCAGGTTGGTGCTTCCAGCCCGGACAGATGTGAGCTGTGTCACAAGTCCTGGTTGCCAAGCAACAATTCTGACTGCACCTGCTGAGCCCCCGCGTGGGGGGTGGGGCCACCAGGGCCCGTCCTGATCTCTTCACAGTCTAGGGGTTGTGGGTCACGATGCCCCAGGGAGCTGGGCATGGGCCAGGTCTGCACCACACCAGGTGGACATTGGAAGTCAGAGCTGAGGAAGCCAGCAAGAACTTCTGGAAGAGGGGAGCGTTCCTGCTGGGTCTTGAAGGGGGGGTACAAAGGTTGGAGACTGCCTTCGCTACCCTGAGCTCTGGGCGGCCAGAGCCCGTGTTTGAGACACCTGTGGGCCCAGTGTTCAGCATAGCACCTGGCACAGTGGCTGTCATTCATTGGAGTCAGCTCATCCAAAGGGGGTCAGCCAACCTGGCTTCCTAATGAGGACCCTGAAGGGGGAGGCACCCTGGATCAGCAGGCAAGACCCGCCTCTGGGGCGCCATGGTCCATTTGGCAGGGTATCTGTTCTGGAGACAAACCCATCCCAGGACAGACTTCTCCAGGCGCCCCGGACTGGGTGCTCTTAGTCTCCGCCACGCACGGCCCAGCCTGGTTTGGTAAAACGTGTGTGGTCTGCTTCGCTGCCCTGACCAGACATCTTAGTTTTCCAAATGTCTTCAAAGCGGCATTCTAGAATGTCAGTGCCAGAAGAGCCCCTAATGGTCCTCCAGCCCACCCACTCTGCTTATAGCTGGGAAACTGAGGCCCACGGAGGGACTGGACTTCCCCAAGCTGTGCGGGAAGTTAAGCAGAGCTGATATTCCAGCCATAGTTTTTTGTTTTTTTTTTTCCTGCTCAATCCTCCACCCCAGAGGGAGGAAAGAAGTCCCTTCCCCACATTCGCTGGGAAGGACCATGTGCTCGAGGCCCGGGGGCTTCTGGGAAAGTGGAAAAGATTAGAAGAAGGGCTGGAGAAAGGGCCTGGTGAATTCCCAGGCATGGAGTGCGTGTCAACTCATCACCTCTTCGGCCCCTCCTCGAGCCCCGAGGTCTCTGCAGCTCAAGCTGCCGGCTCACAAGCCCTGAGAGAACCAAGAGCTGTGGTTATGAGCACAGCCTCTAGAGCCAGCCTGGGCCCGAATCTCAGCTTTACCACTTCTTAGCCGCGTAAACGACTTCATAGTCGGGCCTCGGTTTCCTGTCTGGGAAAGTAAGATGGTAACAGTATTGTCCAAGCCAGGGTGTTTTGAGGAATGAATAAGGACTAGTTTGTATCATAAGGTGCCGAAAACACCGTCCACTGGCGCTGTCCCTCTGTCCTTGTGAGGGCGGCTCTGGGGGCGGGGCGAGGCAGGGGTGGGGAAGACCAACCTCACTCAGCCCAGGGGAGAGGCTCACCCCACCTTTCCCGGCGGCAAAGTGGAAGAGGAGATGAGTCGTGTCCCCCCACCTTCTACCCTGATGCCACTCGAGTGCACAGTCCGGCTTGTCCCCACCATCGAAGTGTGCCCTCTGGGAAAACTTGAGAAACTTCCTTGTCCTTTCGGGATTCAGTCAAGAAACATTATGCTAGCAGTTTCAAGTAGGAAATACATCTCTTAATAAAGAGACTCCGCTGGCAGGGCTAGGGGCATGAAGGAGGCCCCAGCTAGGGCTCGGGGAGTCGGGGAAGGTTGGGGTCAAGGGAAGTGCTGGCAGGGATCTTGGCGCCCCCTCTCCTGTGGCTCTCATGTGATCCGGTCTCACAGGCGGAAGCTGCTTGGGGTCAGCTCACAAAGGGAGGTGGGAAAGTGGTTTGTAGGCCTCTAGCCCTGAGATCCAACAGGGCACATAGAAGGGAGGTGGTGCTGGGCGCCTGGGGGGGCTCAGTCGGCCGAGCGTCCAGTTTCGGCTCAGGTCAGGATCTCACGGTTTGTGGGTTCGAGCCCCACATTGGGCTCTGGGCCGACAGGGCGGAGCCTGCTTGGGATTCTCTCTCTCCCTCTCATTCTGCCCCTCCCCTGTGCTCTCTCTCTCTCAACATAAATAAACTTACGAAAAAAATTTAGAAGGGAAGTGGTGCCGAACAGCCACCAGACCACCTGGCACCCCTCCTACCCTGCACTCCGGGGGGTGGATAGTCCAGAGAAAACCTACCTGCCACACTGACCCCCCTCAGGTGCCACACCAAGAGTCACACGGGATCGTTAATCCTTGTGACAGCCCTGTGAGAGCCAAGCCTCTGAGAGGCAAAGTGACCTGATAAATGACAGAACGAGGACCGCACCCCAGGGCTGTCTGCACGTGAGCCCGGCCTCTGCCCCTGGATGCTGGCTGGGCTCACCACTGATTGAGTACCCCCGTATGCCGGGCAGGGTTCTAGGTGGTTGGAACATGGCAGGAAATGGGAGTTGACGTTTCACTATGGGGAGGGGACACCGAGCCCCCTCCCCTGCAAATATGAATCAGTCTCTGGTGCTCAGTCCTACGAAGATGCTCGCCTCAGGGCGAGGGGATGGGCGACAGGGTGGGCAGGGGACCTTGAGCAGAGACCTACAGGAAGCAAGGAGCCAAACTTGTGGCCGTATTTGAGGACGGGGCATCGTAGCAAGTGCAAAACCCCTGAGGCGGGCAGAAATGTGGAATGTGCCAGGGACAGAAGAAGGAGCAAGATCCGTGTGGCTGGAGAGGAAAGCTGGGAAGCGAGGTCCGAGAGCAGGTCAGGTGTGTGGGGCCTCCATGGCAGGGGCCTTTGACCGGCTTCTGAGCAAGACAGTCATGAGGAAGTTCTGTGCGGGGAGAGACGAGAGTGCAGACAGGCCACACGCAAAGGTGGTGCAAGGGCCCCAGGGGTACCACGGTCATCCGAGGTCAGGCCTGTGCATACCCGAACATGAGCCTGGGAACACATGAGTCCAGCGGGGAGCGGGCGTGTGTATCCCTTTGTGCATATATGTGGGTCCCTGCTTGTCTCTAGGGGGCAGCAGTAGGGAATGTCTTTGATTTTGGCTCACTCGCTGTCCGGGCCCCCTGCTTGCCTGACATTTCCACAGAGCTCAGCTCTAGTTTTTATAGTGAATCAAAACAGATGACCCGTGGGACCCGGCAGAGCTGGCATGTGCTTCTTGGGGACTTGGGTCGAGGGTCTGCCCCCTGGGGGTCTCAGCTGAAGTAGGGAGCACTCCCAGCCACGTGCTGTAAACCCAGAGACCTCCTCCTCCCCCCGGTGACCAAGTTGGATGAGGGCTCCCTCCACCCAGTCAGGAAGACTGATGTTTGATCCCTGCCAACCTTAAGCAATAGCCAGATTCCTAAACCCGAGGGCCTTCAGGAAAAGCCACGTACGCCTTCAGTACTAACTGTGGAAAGGACACAGAGCTAGGACTCAGAAGGACCTGAGATCAAATCCCATTTCTGCCACCTCCTACCTCATAACGTTGGTCGGATGACTGCTGCGTCCCCATCTGTGGAGTGGGGACCCACCTCAGGGTGTTATTGTGGGGTCTAAGTGAGCACTCCCTGTGTGCTAAGGGCTCTTCGTGAAGCCGCCGCATTTACTCCTCACAATAACCCTCTAAAATGGCTGCTGTCCCCATTTCACAGAAGAGGAAACCGAGGCCTGGGCAGGTGCAGTTACTGACCCCATCACTCTGCTGGGAATGGGCAGAGTCTGGGTTTGGGCCAGGTAGTCCGGCTGTAAAAGCAGCAGCGTGAGACGGGAGAGGAGAAAGCAGGGTGCCTGACTCCTGGTCAGCGTTTGGTCAGTGGTGGTTGTTATTATTGAGGCCGAATCCTATTCAGGATCAAGCTCCTGACCCCAAAGGGTAGCTCGGGGCTCTCTTTTCTCATTTTAAATTTAAAGAAGGTAGTGGAAAAGCACCAGGCGCAGGGGAAAGAAGTTCAAACCCGGGCTCTGAGAGTCCTTCGCTGTGTGACCTTGTGAGCCTCCACGTGTTCTCATCTTACATGAGGACGCTCACACCGGCCTGCCTGTAAGGATCAAATGTGTACAAAAGGGCTTCGCTTCCTGTCATGAGTCAACTCGTGCCCTCCCAAAAAGATACATGGAAATTCCAACCCCCGGTACTTCAGAATGTGGCCTTAGTTGATGGCTGTTTGTTGGGAGAGAGAGCAAGAGAGAGAAACCAGGGGAGAGGCAGAGAGTGAGGGGGAACCGAGGATCCAAAGCAGGCTCCACACAGAGCGCCTGACATGGGGCTCGATCTCACGAACTGTGAGATCGTGACCTGAGCCGAAGTCAGATGCTCAACCGACTGAGCCACCCAGACGCCCCAGAATGTGGCCTTATTTGGAAATAGGGTCTTTACAGCAGTAACTGAGTTTAAACAAGGTCATTTGGGTGGGCCCTCATCCAATGTGACTGATACCCTTACAAAGGGGGAATTTGG
Source organism: Panthera tigris (assembly GCF_018350195.1). Classification (NCBI taxonomy): domain Eukaryota; kingdom Metazoa; phylum Chordata; class Mammalia; order Carnivora; family Felidae; genus Panthera; species Panthera tigris. The sequence continues at coordinate 18,953,764 of NC_056667.1, forward strand.
ACAGGACGGACACACGCAGAGGAAAGACGGAGGAGACACAGGGAGAGCGCCATGTGAAGGCTGGAGCCACGCTGCCGTGAGCCGGGGAACTCTAGGGCAGTCAGAGGCTGGCAGAGGCAAGGCGTGGTCCTTCCCCTGCAGGTGACAGACAGAGCACCGTCTTCTGGCCTCCACAACTGCGAGACGATACGTTTCTGTCGTTCTAAGCAACCCCGTTTGTGGTGCTTTGCCACAGCAGCCCCAGGAAGCTAATACACAGGCTGTGCCAGAACATCCAGAATGCCCTCCGTTTTTTCTGGGGATACAAACACCCCACCCCGCCCACGAACCCTGTGAAGAGACCCAGGCTTACAGAGGCGCCGTCGGTGGCCGCGTCACACATCAAGCGGGTGCAGTGCCAGGACTCGAACCCGGGTCTGCCTGACTCCAAAGTCCGTGTGGCTCTGCCTGGCAGCAGAGGCCGAGGCTGGAGGCCAGGCGGCCGGGGGAGCCCGGAGCAGCCCAGGAACCGGGGCGCCGCTCTTCAGCTTTGCTCCGCGGCCTCTCCCCATCCTCCTCCGCACCCCTGCCTGCCTCCGCGGCCGTTGGGTCTCACGGCCTGGGCCACAGGGCACTTGGAGGGGGAGATGGCGGTTAGTGGCTCACTGGTGTCAGAGCCAGAGCTCCCGGGTTCCAGTCCTGACTCCTGCTGCCCAGTTGTGTGACTTGAGCAAGTCACTGCCCCCTTTCTGAGCCTTGTCTTTGTGAAAAGGGACCAGGAATGGATCTCTGCCTCGCGTGCAGGGAGGTTGTGAGGTCAGGCACAGGAACGAGTTCACGGGATGCTGTAACTGGGGCCGCTGCCCAGGCGGGATATAAAGTCGTGCCTGAGGCCACAAGGGTGCTGTGTCCCACACTAGCTGATTGGTCTGGTCTCACCTGGGGTGGGAAGGCAGGTGGGTCAGATTTAGAAGATTCGGAAAGCTCTGAGATGGATTGGGATATTTCGTGGTCATAATTTATCAAGTGCTTTGTGCCTCATTTTTGTTTTCATGCAGTTTTCACAAGAGCTCTGCAGAGGAGGTGATGTTGGTCCCATTTTATAGATGCGGAAACTGAGGCTCAGAGAGATGAAGTTTGCCTCAGGTCACAGAGGCGGGAAGGGCCAGGACCAGGGTATGAGGCCGGGCCTAACTCAACACACCCGTGCTCTTTCTGCTTCACAGAAGCTCCTTCATGCCAATACCAGCCTGATGGTTGGCGGACACTGGGCTGGGACCCAGAGAAGGGAAGGAACTTGTCAGAGGCCACACTGAAGGGCCGGGGCCAGACTCAGGTCCAGGCTTTTCTTCTTCAGAGAGCAGGGCCGAAGGGCAGCTGCCCATGCACTTAGCAAACCTCGATCGGTCTAGAGCCTTCGGCCGCCCGTCCTGGTATGGAGGAGGCAATGTGGGGCCATCGGGCAGAGGCATCGAGGCTGGCCTGAGACATAGACCAGAAGAGGGCCAGAAGGTGAGGTCCAGGCAGATCTCTGCCTACAGCGTTGTGCCCCAAGGTGGCTCTGTCAGGGGAGGCCTCAGCTGGGCTGGGGGTGCCAGGCCAGTGTTTCTGGCCCATGATGATGATGTCCCTGGAGCGTGGTGTCTGTCCCAGCCCCGCTGGGTCCCCTGGGGCAGTAAAGGCCCCATGCCTCCTCACTTGCACTGCCGCAAAGAGAGAGCAGGAGAGAGAATGTCTTGAATGCTGCTTTATTGCAGTAAGTTTGTCGATTCAGCTCATTACATTTCATTAGAATTATTTAATTAGAATCTTAATAAAAGAGTAAAGCAGGAAGGAGGCTGAGAAGCGGAGGTGGGGAAATCCGTGCTGAGCGTGTGAAGTAGACCCAGCTGGGGAAGTGGGGCGGCAGGAGAGGGGACTGGTCCCGCTGAGGACACCGGCCATGTGGAGAGCGGTCGGACCCATTTCCCGCCCTCACGGGAAACAGACAAGACGCCAGACAGTTACAAGGCCCAGCGCTGGGGACTCCAGTGGGGGAAGCAGAGATCACTGTGCCAGCCATAGAGGGGGCGTCTAGCCTGGCGTGGGGTTAGGAAGGCTTCCTACAACAGGTGACACCTGAATGTTGAGTTGGAGGTTGGAGTTTTACTAGGAGGGGAGAGGCTTGAAGCAGGTTTGGAGAGAAGGCAGTGACTTTGAGGCTCCTGGCGGGGTGGGGGGGGAGGGTGCAGGGCGGAGTGGAGTTCTGGAGCCAGGACCTGGAGCTGGGTAGCTGGGCTGGTTCCCCATCCCAGTGCCACCACTGGGGACTCTGGCAAGTTATGCCACCCCTCTGAGTCTCATTTTCGTCATCTGTGGAGGGGGCAACAGTGGCACCCACCTCGTAAGGGCTGTTCTGTGATTAGATGAGCTGATAGGTGGCCAACGCTGTGTGCATTAGCTGTTAGCGTTATCCTTCTTCTCCCTCCTCCTCCTCCTTCTTTAAATGTTTATTTATTTATCTTTGAGACAGAGAAAGAGAGAGAGAGGGAGCGATGAATAGAGGGAGGGAGAGCAAGAATCCCAAGCAGGCTCTGCACTGTCAGCACAGCGGGGCTGGGAGCCCATGAACGCGGAGATCGTGACCTGAGCCGACATCAAGAGTCGGATGGTTAACGGACAGAGCCACCCAAGTGCCCCAGGATTATCTTTCTTATTATCCAAGTGGAGATTTCCAGGGCTGGTCAGGTACGCACGTCTGGGCGGGAACTTGTTTCTGGTAGTGAAGCCACGGGTTGTGGGTGGGCACCCTAAGACGGGGTGGCAGGTACAGGTGCCACCCATCATCTCCACTCCCTCTTTCCTCATTCCCTGAAGGCCCCATGTTGTTCAGAGACCCGCCCTCCACACAGCCCGTGCTCTTCAGGGCAGCTGACCTGACTCCAGCTCCAGAGCGGGATCTGGTGAGACTCCGCCAGTTGGGTCATGGCACTCCCCCAGGTTCCGGTGCTCAGCGAGGCTGAAAAGCTGACCTGGTTCCGTGGTCGGGGGAGCGAGATTCGCCCCCTCTCCGTCTTCAGGACACACACCAAGAAGCACGTGGCCCCACTGCCACCCCTTAGGGAACCAGGCCTAGCAGGAAGCCGGTCTGTGCTGGTATCCCGCCTTTCCAACTGAAAAAAAAAAAAGGGAGAAAGGCACCGATTTGTAGCGTTTGCTGATTTCCGCGGTGTAAATATCCCCTTCAGGGCCAATTGCAAGCTGCCAACAGGATGTCCCTGAACTCACGGCCGGCCATAGAGCACTTGCAAGCCCGCATAAGCCAGCTCCAGCACCGCTGGATGAAGCTGACCCCGAGGCAGGCAGAACTGAGAGAGAAAAGCAGTGGTGCCCCGAGGGCTCTGGGAGCTGCTGGCGACTGTGCCCTGCCCAGGACCCCCCCCCCTCCCCCCGACCCTGAGCTTCCTCTTTCCCAGAGTGTTCAGTCACCTGCAGCCAAATGCATCCCGTGTGCTGCAGGGTGCGGAGCGAGAAGCGACCGGGGGACCAGCCTTGACCCGTGGGCGTTAATGCGGCAGAGGAAGAGGAGGCTGTGAACCCAGCTGCCACTGTAGTTTGGCAATGCCAAAGGTCACGTTTGCATTCAGGTTTCCTCACACTTAAACCTGCTGCAGTAAAAGATAAGAGAATTTCCTAGCTCAGCTGTAAAAAAAAAAAAAAAAAAAAGTTCCTAGGCTCCGGTCCACACCCAGAGCCAAGAATTTAGGGATGGAAGCTGTTATTCTTTTAATTGTCCAGTCTCATGGAAGCGGCCGCCCAATCTTTAAGATCTCTGTGCCGTTCATGTGTTCAATGGCAGGAGCAATTCAGGCCCTCCAAGCTATGCCTTCAATGGCACTTTTTTCCAGATGGCCACAGGCCATAATGTAATTCATTAATTTAATTTAATTAGCTGTTTCACCACGACATACCACAGCCTGCTAGATTCTCGTCCCTGGATACTAACTGGATTTTTGCTACCTTCAGCCCCAGCTAGACCAGATAATTATCTTCCCCATTTCCCTGAGGGTGTGTTGTCTGAAACCCACCCCCTCGGACCAATTTCTAAACCAGTCAAGTTTTTTTAGGTGGAAACAACAGAAACTGACGCTCACTGATTTAAGCAGAGCAGGAATTTACTGGAAGGACACCAGCCGGGCTCAGGAAAGGGCAGGCGGCGGAGGAGGCTGGCAGCTTAGGACGCGTCAAGGGGCCCCTGGAGATGTCTGGTTCTGATGCTGCTGCCGGGGCCCCCATCGCTGGGTGTCACGGCCTGGGCGCAGCGGCTGTCCCCCACGAATGATCTCCGCTGTCCTCTGCAGCACCGTGGTCATCCCCGAATCCAGGGCGGGCTCCTGACTGACAAGTCAGGTCACATGCCTGCTCCTGGCGGATGGGGCGAGAGGGTCAGCCTCGGCATTGGGACGACAGCCGCCTCCCTATAGGGTTCACCCCATGAGGTAGTCCCCCGAACAAGCAAAGGGTTTGGATGCCGAACAGGGAAGAAAGAACCCATAAAACAGCAAATGCTCCCCTGGGCGAGGCACCGTGCTAACATTTTGCCTGCCTTACCTTTACTCTTTCTCAATTCTCTTTTGAAGGGTGTTACTTTTACCAACCTCATCTGACAGCTGGGGAGACAAGCTCTGGGTTTCTTCAGCATTAATAAACCTGGATTTTCAGGGGTGCTGTGAGGGCCAGCCTGGACCATGGATGCTAGACGGCTCAGAGCCAGGTTTCTAGAGCAGTTGTCCGAAATTTAGGCCAGCCTTGGGCTCTGGGCCTTGCACAGGCGGAAGGAGCCTATCCAGTCTGGGCACTTTCTTTTTCTTTTTTTTTTTTTTTTTTTTTGATATTTATTTATTTTTGAGAGAGAGCAAGTGGGGGAGGGGCAGAGAGAGGAGGGGACAGAGGATCCAAGGCGGGCTCTGTGCTGAGGGGCTGACAGCGGTGGCCTCCTGCGGGTGGCCCAGGTCTCCCCCAGCAGACTAGGAGTTCCTGAATCTGAGATGCTCTCCCTCTTAGACCGGGGGGAACCTTCCAGTGACGTGACACCTCTTCCAACAGGTCAGGAGGTTGTGTGCGCCGGGCTGTGTCTCCCCCCTTGGATTGGGGCATCTCAGGGTGGGATGTCTCTTCCCTCAAACCAGGCAGGGCTGAGTGTTCTCAGAGGTCAGTGTCCGCTGAGCCATGCAGATTGGGACTCACGGAACTGGATGGAGCTTGAGTACCTTGAAGGGGAAGTTGAGACCCAGGGAGGGGCAGGGACCTGCTGAGTTCATCCCCCCCCTGGGAGCAGCAGACTACTCATCATCTCCAGGAGGATCCCAGGACTCCTGCCTCCCAGCCAGGAGGAATTCGGGTGACAGGGTGAGGTGTGGCCTCCGGAATGAAGCTCCCGGAGCCAGGCAGGAGGAGGCAGCCCTGTGGGGCCCCGGGCTTGGCCCTAAGCTGCCAACCCCGCCCATTGGAAGTGCCTCCTGTTGTTCTGTCCTGTACGTCTGAGTCCTTGGCCGGGCTCCTGGGTGATTGCCTCATCCCACTGAGGCCAACAGATGTGCACAGCTGGAGGAGGGGCTGTCCGTGGAATCCAGCCCTGCCCGTCATGGGCCTGGGCCGCAGGAGATGGAAATCTGGGTTCTGGTCCTGGCCGCCACCTTTCCCTGGTTGTGTGGCCCCGGGCAGGGCCATGGCCTCCCTGGGCTTCAGTTTATTTTCTGTCTAATGAAGGAGGCTCTTCGTCCGTACGTCAGATGTTGACTGAGGACCCACGATGTGTCAGCTCTGTGCTGGGCCCTGGGCTCGAGCCAGACCCAGTGGTCCCTGCCTTCAAGGAGTCTATGCTCCAGGGGGAGCTGACATTGAGCATCTGTAGTCAGTTTAATGAGCAACCTGATTACAGGGGTTAATATTAACAGCAAACAGTTCCATTTTTCTCCAGTCACTGGCCCCAACTGTTCAGTGGCAGATCCCAGGGTGTTGTGGTCACATTCAGTTATTACACGGCCATCTGTTTGAGATCCTAATCCCAGGGCAATTCAAAGCTTTCCCTTCCTTTGTTTTCGGATAACAGACTTATGGGATATGGAGTGTGTGTGTGAGTGTGCACGTGTGTGTGTGCAGCATGGGTGGGGGGGGGGGGCAATGGGTTCTCCAGTACCTTAGAGGATTTGGGAGTACACAGTCTCGTTCTGGGATACTTCCCTCCCCTGCCATTTTTTTTTTCAAATTTAAAATTAAATTTTTATTTTTAAAAATTGAGGTAAAATATATGTAACATAAAACCTATCATTTTAGCCATCGTTAAGGGGACAGCTCAGTGACATTACGTACATTCACAGTGTTGAGCAGCCATCGCCCCCGTCGATCTCCAGAACTTTTTTGATCACCCCCCCAATAAACCCACCTCCGTTTTGAAATAACAGCCGTATCGAGATACAATCCACACAGCATGCAATCCACCCGTTTAAAGCGTACACGTTAGTGGGTCCGTGGTATGGTCACAGCGTTGTGCAGTCAGCATTACAAACCGTTTTCGAGCATTTTCATCGCCCCCCACAAGAAATCCCCTCTCCATCAGAAGCCCCCCACCCATCCGCCACTACGGGTTCCTCACCTTACCCAACAGCCAGTCTACATTCTGCCTACGGTTTGCCTGTTCTGGGCATTTCATAGCTATGGAATCATACGCTATGTGGCCATTTCTGCCCAGCGTGGTGCTTCCAGTGTCTGTCCGTGTTGTAGCACGTGTTGGCATTTCATTCCTCCCTCCCTGTGTTTAAGGCTTAGATGCAGGGACTGAGGGCATCAGGGCTCAAGAGGCAGGATCTCCATGTAATCTGCCATGACTGGGCTCCGCTCTGTGAACCCCTCCTGCTGGCTCCCAGTGCCCTCAGTGTGGCAGGTGTCTGAATGCTGGCTCTCCGCTGGGCATGCACGTGTGCTCTTGGGTCCTAGGGAGTCCCGGCCTCCACAGTCCCCTGATGTGGGTGTCTGGCTCCAGACCTCTCCCCAGCTGCCCCCTGCAGGGATCTGCCCCCGTGGATCCTGTCACGGGGCCCTTGTGTGGTGGGGTGCCTTCTTGGGTGGGTACCGAAGACAGCACAAGCCCGGCTCTCCTCTGTGATGCCTCAGCACATGGCAGGTGTGCAGGCTGCCCCATTTCCGGTCCTTTCCAGCCTGCCATTCCTCTCTGCTTCTCTCCTGCCCCACTCAGGTGGGCCCAGGTCAAGTCTGCCCCACCAGCAAATATTCCCAGGAGGGAGCTGCCACCCTGGCCTCCTAGCAGGGAGTTTCTTTTCTTATTTCCATAATAACGCGTGATGTTCTCGGTGCCTCGCCCACAGGCTTCTTTGGGAGGAGTCCCTGGGTGAAAAGGGGCACCCGGGCAGGGTGTCTGTCCTGTCCCCTGCCCATTCCCTCTCTGGTACTGCCTTTCCCTAGGAACCTGCAGGGGCTGGGACACGAGCAGGGTATTGGTCAGTCTCAGAGACAAAAGAGGCCAGGTTGGCAAGAGAAGGGTTTTGGTGCTGTAGCAAGCCTGGGTCCTGGTCCCCACACTGCCTCACTGGGCTATGTGACCCAGGATCAGTCCCTTCCCTCTTTGATTGTCAGTCTCCTTATTTATCAAATCCTCACCCTTCTTGATTTAATTGATTCCCAGGGCGCTTGGGTGGCTCAGTCGGTTAAGCATCCGACTTCAACTCAGGTCATGATCACGAATTTGGTGAGTCCGAGCTCCGCAGCCCTGCCTCAGATTCTATGTCTCCCCCTCTCTCTCTGCCCCTCCCCTGCTCATGCTCTGTCTCTACTGAGAGCCCAGTATCCAGTCCAGGGCTCTTTATTCTACACCTGGTGATCCTCCTCCCAGGGGTCTAGGCAGGGACTGTCCTAGGGGACTCCCGGTGGGCAGTTGGCGCAGGGGCCCAGATTTCTGTAGGCTGGTGGCACTGGGCTCTCATGAGAGTCAAGCCATGGGGAGTGCAGCCAGAGCCCCCTCCTGCTCGCTGCAGCCACCTTTGTGCCTTCCTGGGAGCTAAGTTTGATTTCCCTGGGGCCCCATCTGATCTGTGCAGACCATTCCCTGCAGACAGCAGACCTTAGCAGTGCCACAGCATTCCCAAGGGTCTCATACCTGGATCCGTCCTTCCCACATGTGTGTGTGTGTGTGTGTGTGTGTGTGTGTGTAGCACAACACTGCTGCAGTGCAGGGAGCCTCAGCTGGGCTGACGGCAGGGTGTGTCTGTCCTCACAGAGTATTTCCTGCCTACTCCCACCCTGGGCAGGGCTCAGGCTCCAGACCTGAGGGGCTGGGAAGCCAGAGGCCTGACAGTCTTCAATCCAGTCTCAGACGCAGATTCACATCCCCGAGCCCCAGGCCCAAGGCTTAACCCTGGCTCTGTTTCCAGGCTAAGACCCAAACCTGCCCCTACACTGAGCCTTGCCCCCACTTCCGTGCTAAGCCCTGATCATAGTCCCAGACTGAGCCCTGCTCCTGGTTCCAGACTGGGCCCCTGGCCTCATTCTAAAACTGAGCCCTGACCTTTTTTCCAGCCTGTTCTTTAACCCCAGTTCCGGGCTGAGCTCTGACCCAATTCCGGACCATTCCCTGACTCTGGTTCCAGGCTGAGTCCTTACTATAAATTAAGCTCTAAACCTGGCCCCCAACTAAATCTTGGGTCTGGCCAGAAATTCAATCATTATTCAGCCCTAATTTCAGTCCTGCCCTCTGTCCTTGGCCAAACCGTGACCGTGGCCACAGACTGATCTCAAATGTCCAAACAACAAATCAACCCTTGACCTAAAACCTAACCCAAGCGGGAGCCAGGATCCCTTCAAATGGCAGAGTCTGCTGGAGCTAGAGGGGACGTCAGTGTCTCGCTGGGCAGAGCTGCAGGGACCAGGCACAAAGGCACAGAGGAGAGAACAGAGAGAGAATGACAGCGGCCATCTCAAAGAGGAGAAGAGTGACAAGGACTGGCATCCAGATTGAGCGTGGGGTACAGGAGGGCTCTGGATTCGGAATGCACAGCTCTGGTTCTAATCCAGGCTCTATCGTTTGTTGTAACCTTATTTGGGGTGAGTCCACTGGCCTCAGTGAGGTTGTTTCTTCATCTTCAAAGGGACCCAGCTGCCTTCCTCCTGGGTTATGCAGCTCCTGAGAGCACCGTTTTCCATCTTGCCCTTAGGTTTTTACATACCGCCCCCTCTGCCTGAACCACTGTGCTTTCCTTGCTCGTCCCTACATCCCCAAGGCGAAATGCCTGTTCCTCCAGGAAGTCTTCCTGAAGCTCCTTGTGGTGGACATAAGATGCACCCTGCAGATCCCCCTTCAGCCCAAGACTCGGTGCCCTGGGTCTGGAGTGCTGCCCGCAGACAGCCTGCACCTTCAGCCTGCACTCATTCCGGGCTTCCTGCATCCGGTGACTGAGCGATGACCGAAGGCAGGTAGGAGAATCCGAGAACTCCTTCCAGCCATCCCAGCCAACTCAGGACAACTCTGAAGGGCTCTTCTCACTCCAGTGCTCCCCTTGGGTCAACTGAGGTTCTTGGGCCAGTACTGGGGGTCTCCCCATTCCCCCCACCCGGTTTCCTGCCCCTCCCTTCCACAGGTGTTGATCTCAGAACCCTCCCTGATAAGCACCTACATGCTGACCTCTGGCTGAGCCTCTGCCTCCAGAGAACCCAGCCTGGGACACCCCTAGTCCAAGTCCTAAGTTACTCCCATGGTGCGTGGTCATCTCCTTTGTAACACTCATAATAATTTAGGGTACTTGTTTCCTCTCTGCTTCCACTAAAGTTGCCATGCAGGGGGGGCGTGGACACAAAGCCTTAGCACCGCTGGGTGCAGGTAGAGATTTCCTGGGAGGAACAGAGAAGAAGAGAAATGGTGGAGTGTCCACAGCCCCCTGAACTCTGAACTTCCTTGGCATGGGTCCTCAACATGGTCAGTGTTCCAGCAGAGAGAGGCCAGCTGCAGCCAGGGGGGCTGGACGTGCGACCAACTCCAGGAGAAAGGACCAACCCCACGCTGTTGGGCTAAGAGGAAGGAGGGGACACGCAATTTCTCTAAGTAATAAGAAATAACATCAAAGGATGTGTGGACGTGAGCCGCACCCCAAAGACTCTGGGAGAGCCTCGAAGGTCTCGGCACCCAGGAACACCGCTATCTGCTAAAGCTGACGTTTGCTGCTCCTGGTGGGCTTGCCTGGCATCTACCGGGTCCAGCCAAGCCGGCTCTCTGCCAAGATATACGCCTCATGAGGGTAGGAGCTGAGTCTGTCTTGTTCCCTGTTCGATAAATTGTATGCATGCCATATGGATAAATAAATGAGCAGATCAATAAGTAAGGGATGGAAAAGCAATTTACAGACCTGAAAAATTATGCAAGGCAGAGGATCACGGGGGGGAAGAGTGCTTCTTCCAGGAGTTATTCCTTAGGAAGGGGGAAAAAAAAAGTCTATTAATAGACCCGATTAATAAACATTCAGCCAAGGTAAATGTTAACAGGAAGTACCTCTGCAAATGTTGGCGGTCTCCCCAGCAGGGCTCAGGGTAGGCTGGCGGGCAGGCGAAGAAGGCATCCTCCCCTTCTGTTTGCCCAGGGCGGTATCCTTCCTAGGGGAGCCTCCTCCCCGAGTCCCAGAGTGTGGGCCGCAGCCCAGGCTTGCAGCTTCCTGGAAACTTACACGGCTCCAGCTACCCCGGCCCCTTAGATGTTCCCTTGAACACGCCACGCTTGTTTGTACCTCATGGTCTTCCCCCTTGCCACTGTCCCTCTTCCCCTCACTCCCTTCAGGTTTCTGTAGAAATGTCACCTCCTCAGAGAGGAATTTCTTGACCCCAATCGAAAATAGCAGCCACTGTCCCCATCGCTGTTCCTCTCTCTCTCTCTCTCTCTCTCTCTCTCTTTGAAACATTTTTAAAACGTTTTTATTTATTTTGAGAGAGAGCCAGCCCGAGCCAGGGAGGGGCAGAGAGAGAGAGAGAATCAGAAGCAGGCTCCGCACAGTCAGCGTGGACCCTCTGTGGGGTTCGATCTCACAAACTGCCAGATCACGACCTGAGCTGAAAATCAAGAGTCCGCTGCTTAACCAACTGAGCCGCTAAGGTGCCCCCCTCTTTCTTTTTTAAATGTTTGCTTATTTTGAGAGAGGCAGAGACAGAGACAGAGACAGAGACAGACAGACATTGAGACTACCAAGCAGGCAGAACCCAACACGGGGCTCGATCCCACCAACCGTGAGATCAAACCAAGAGTCAGACACTTCACCAACTGAGCCACCCAGGTGCCCCCCGGCTCTTCTTTCAAAATTCCCTAATTCTGTTTTAATTTATTGCAGGGACTTATGACAACCTGAAGTTGTAGACATGATTGATACGGTTTTTAAAAATAATTATTTATATTCGTCCAACTCCCCTCTCTAGAATGAGGGTTAGGGTTAGGGTTAGGGTTTTTCTGTCCCGTTCACTGCTGTATTTGCTTGAGCAGTGCCTGGCCCTTGGGTAAGCGCTCGGTAAAACAAAGGAACAAATAAGTGAGTGGTGACCCGGAGAGTCCCTGTCCTCAGCCAGCTCCCCTTCCCGTAGGCAGCGAGCCAGGCAGTTTCTCCGCTGCAGGCTGGGCGGCGTCATGGTTGCGGTGGGGACAGCATGCTGGGTGACGTGACTGTTACAGTGGGGACAGCATACAACCCTGCTGGGAGGTTTCCCGCACGAGGCCACATCTGACCAAGACCCGAGAATTCTCCAAGCGAGGGTGAGGAGGAGTGAGTTCCGGGCAGAGGGAAGTAAGGACAGGTTCAAAAGCCTGAAGGCGAGAGAACACCTGGCAAGTTGGGAGAAAGTAAAGAAATTTTGTGGGACTGGACCAGAGTGGGGAAGGGGAAGGGATACCGTAGAGACTGGGGGCTGGGGGGTGGGCCAGGCAGGGGTCCCCTCATGAAGGATCTGGAGCAAACACTAAGCCTGGAACGACATGACCAGCTCATACTTCTGCACACCGCTCACAATTTTCAGGAATTGTGCCACCTCCGGCATCTCTCGTCCCAGGGATCAACACTGTTCGCGTGATATTTTCACTTTGCTCATATACATTCACTTAAAAGGGAAGCCCTTTGTAACACCAACCTAATTTGTACCAAATATACAAAGTGACAGGAAAGTGAAACCTAAGGAAAATGAAATACCGTTCCGTTGCGTCGCCTGCCTGAGGCTCTGATTCCAAAGTCTACCTTCTCTTGTTAAAAAGGGAGATCAAAGTATCAGCAAGGTCCCGAAGACACAGTAGCAACAGGTGGGCCTTTCTCCTTGACGTGATCATCGGAAAGAGGCTGCAAAGGGAATATTTCTCTTGCTTCGTGATTCAGTGTTACTTCAAGCTGTGTCTGGATTTCTTCTGAGATTATTGTATAGCTACATAAAATAATTTTATGCACGACCACTTGTACAATTTCCACACATTGAGAAACTCACCGTAAACCTTTCAGGTGTCTTTGACTCAATGGGAGTAGAGTATGGAAGACGAAATGGGGTAAATGGCCAAGAAAACGGAACAAACCGATCAAATTTTATCCCCCAACTCTTTTTACATTAGAAAACCCACGGGGGCGCCTGGGTGGCTCAGTCGGTTGGGCATCCGACTTCGGCTCAGGTCGTGATCTCACGGCTCGTGAGTTCGAGCCCCGCGTCGGGCTCTGTGCTGACGGCTCGGAGCCTGGAGCCTGCTTCGGATTCTGTGTCTCCCTCTCTCTCTGCCCCAACCCACTCACATTCTGTCTCTGTCTCTCTCAAAAATAAATAAACATTAAAAAAAAAAAAAAGAAAAGAAAACCCACCCACCCATCCAACTACCCGGGGGTCCACATGCCCGCGCCTATGCCCACCCACCTTTTTGCATGTCTGCTAGCCCGCTCACAGATCCCATCTCCTCGCCTGCCTTCTACCTACCTGAATATATGCACCTGTCTCATCTGCCAAATGTATGCACGCACACCCTCCACCCAAATATTCTCCTGAACATTCCCCACCCATTCCTTTGTCTACCTATCTGTCTACTATCCATCCATCCAACCATCCATCCACCCTCTACCCACCCACCCACCCACCCGCCCAACCTTCCATCTATCTATCATCCCACAAATTACATTTCACACACACTGTCTTAACTCCTGGTTCTGTTCTTCCTGAAATAGAAACTGTGGCCACACCACTTTTACTGAGTTCTGACTCAGGACTCATTACCTCTTACAAACTTCAGTTCTCCCTGAGCTGCCCCTTGGGTTGTCCCTAAATGGAATCCCTGAAAATCACCTTATTTTTGCTGTCCCTGACCTCTTCCCCTTATACACTCCTCCCCACTGTGTGTCTTATTTTCCCATAAGCTTACCAGGTGGTGTTCTGGGTTGTCAAAACTGAAAGGGACTGCAGCGACCACTGAACCCAAAACTTTCAGCTTCTAGATGGGAAGGCCAAGGTCCAGCGTGGGCAAAGTCACAGGGTAAGCCAGTCACAGTATTAGGAAACTTTTCTTTCACAAGATAAATCCTTTGTCCCCACAAACTTCACATGGATTTCCAAAATGGCAGGGCTTGAAGCGTCCTAAGACATCCTAAGAGTGGAAAGCCACTCGAGGACATGGGCTTCACAGAAGTGGGGGTTGTAAGTGGTCTCGTCTCTGAGTCCCTACATCCCTATTCAACTAGAGGACAAGATTTTGTTTTTGAACAAAGGGTTTTCCTGCTAAGAAACAAAGTTTAAATCCTTTGTTCTTATCCAATGCCCTCATTTTACGGACAAAGAAAAAGGTTCAGAGAGGAGAAGGTTCTTGCCCAAAGTCATAGAGCAGGTAAGAGGCGGAACAGGTTTGCTAACCAAGGTTTCCTGGTCTTGTCTTTTTCCTTCGCTGAGTATCTGCTGACTTTAGAGAGACTTGAGTTGTGGTGGCCTGGGGAAGAGGGAATGGCCATTCTTTTGCCCCAAGAATTCCCACACCTAGGGAAGGCAAGCCAGCCCATTTTCTGCTTATGGGCTGAGGACGTATTACATTAAAAAAAAAAAAAAATCAAGCGTGGTCCTCTGGACTCCTGGGCTCCCTTCACTGGTCCCTGGTAGCCAAGGGGAGGCAGGCAGGGGCACCAACGATACCCTAAGCCCTTCATTTATGATGGTTCTCTCTCCTTAACAGCTGTCTCTTTGCTCTACAAAATTCTCCCTGTTAAAGTTATGAGAACTGAGCATACTTTGTTCACTGTGATTGTGGGTTTTGCCACCGAAATTGATAATCCCTCTTGGGAGAGGCATGAGATGCTTTCCTCCCTCGATACACACTATGAATTGCTCTGTGCTCTCTGGGTAGCAATGTCAGGGGCCTGTGGACTCCTCTAGCCCAGCTGTATTTGAAACTCAGCCTACTGATGTTCTCTGGGAGCTGGGGCCAAGCTCCACGGCATTCGACCTTGTCCTGAGACCTCCCACCTGCGCTGCCTGTCACTCGCAGTTTTCTGGGCTTGTCAACATTTGCTGAAGCGTCATCCTTGTTTGTCTGTAGCTGGGGGCGGAGGCGGGGGGCGGGCTTTATGCCTTGCCCCTGGCCTTTTAACACAGGTTCACTGGTCTTTGCCTAACATCCTGCAGCTGTTAAGATCAGACTCTGGAGTCAGGCTGCCTGGGCTCAGGCTCCAGCTGCCCTGTTCACGGGCTGTGTACCTTTGGGCAAATTACTTAGCCTCGTTGGGCCTCAGTTTCCTCATCCATAAAACGGAGATCTGGAATAATAGGAAAGTCAGAGAAGATCTGACTGAGATCTGAAGGAAGAGGAGAAGAAGAGGAGAGGAAAGAGAATTGTGGGCAGGAGAGAAGAGCATGTACGAAGACGCTGTGGCAAGAGGAGGCAGAGCGATTACTAGGGACTGAGAGACTCAGGGTGGCAGAGATATTGTAGCTTGGCTTGCTCAGCATCGTTTGTGGTACAGCCTTCCTGTCCTAGAGAGACCGAGGAGCCGGGCTTCTGAAGCCAAGCCCCCCGATGTGATTTAGGTTCTATCACTCAGACATACCGTGGACATTAACGCTGTAAGGCAGGGGCCTGTCTCTGAATCGCAGGCAAGGAGACTTAGGAGGGATTTGTTTTTCTGCGGCAGCCGTTGCAGAGAACTCAGCGTCTAGACCCTCATTTGCGATCGTAGAAGAGCTTGGGGCACCCATTTTCTTGGGGAGGGGATCTGGGCAGAGTTCAGCCCCCGGGGTCAGCAGTGCCGGTGCCAGCCTCCTGATTCCCCAGCTGGTTGATCAGAGTAGAGGCTGTGGTGTCGATCTGGGGATCATTTCTGGAAGCTCAGCCTAGAGCCGGCCTCTCCAGCCCTCCCGACAGCATTGTTGGCCCCTGCCCCCTGTGTTAAGCTCCTCTTGGCTTAAATGAACTGGAGCGGTTTCTCTGGTCAGAAGCTGAGACTGGCTGTGGTGGATGTGAATGTTTCTGCTTTTTACCTTCTGGAATGCTCACTTTTATTTTATTTATTATTTATTTATTTATGTATTAATTTATTAAATGTTTTTATTTTTATTTTTGAGAGAGAGAGACAGAGAGACAGAGTATGAGCAGGGGAGGAGCAGAAAGAGAGGGAGACACAGAATTGGAAGCAGGCTCCAGGCTCTGAGCTGTCAGCACAGAGCTGGATGCGGGGCTCGAACTCACGAACGGTGAGATCGTGACCTGAGGCGAAGTTGGACGCTTGAACAACCGAGCCACCCGGGTGCCCCTGGAAGGCTCACTTTTGAGACACTCCAGCTGGCATGCTGGGTGAATCAGGCCATATGGAGAGGCCACATGTGGCCTCTGGTCCACAGCGCCAGTTGAACTCCCAGGCAACAGCCAGCAACAGTCACCAGATGTGAGCAAGCATCTCGGAGGCCCAGCCCAGTCACACCTCTAGATCATGTCAGTCCCGGAAGAACCACACGGCTGAGCCCAGCCAAGCCCAAGAATCATGAGAGATAATAAACCGTGGTGGTTTTAAGGCCCCACATCTTGGAGCGATTGGTGATGCGGCAACAGATAGGCAAATGCTGACTGATGCAGGCAAAGGGAGTAATAGGAAGTTAGGCAGAAAGGTGACATATTCGCATGTACCTTTCATGTGGATCCCCCTGCCTGCTGTGGGGAGAACAGACCGGAGAGGAGAGCCAACCTGACCCACCTGTTGTTGGGCTGGGGGAGAGGGGTAGTAATTAAAGGGGAGCAAAGGGGGTGGCTCAGAGATGCTTAGGAGATAACATTGTAATGCCGGGTGATGGCTAGGGGACAGCTGGTCATCTGCGTGGGCTTTACCTGACCAGTTCCTGCTACTCTTGGGGCCCCTCTTCCTCATGCCTCGTACCCCTCCAGAGGCATAAAGGGGAAGGAACAAGGGCTTGGGTGTCAGATACATTGGGTGTTCATCCCAGATTCACCGCCTACCTTCTGTGTTACCTTGGGCAAATCAACTAACTGCTCTAGCCTTCACTTTCCCTCTTCAATCAAATGGGAGCAAGAAAAAGATAATCGTAGAATTACATTGGTTTATTGAGCAGTGCCTGGTGCACAGGAGGGGTATGCAAGAAATATTTGTTGAACGAATAATGAATGCAATGGGCTGGAACCAATGGGGTACAAGGAAGAAATGGCCTTAGTTTTCTTTTCCACCTGTAAACTTCCTCTGTCAAAGGCAGTTTGTCCTTCCTTGACTCCTGATGATAGGTAGATCCATGACTTCCTGGTTCCTTTTGGTTAAAATAACAGTTGCATTTGGGGTGCATGGGTGGCTCAGTCGGTTGAGCATCCGACTTCGGCTCATGTCATGACCTCACAGCTTGTGAGTTCGAGCCCCGCGTCGGGCTCCGTGCTGATGGCTCGGAGCCTGGAGCCTGCTTCGGATTCTGTGTCTCCCTCTCTCTCTGCCACTAACCCACTCACATCCTCTCTCTGTCTCTCTCAAAACTAAATAAACATTAAAAAAAAAATTTTTTTTTAAATAACAGTTGCATTTGGTAACTAAAGCTCACTTCCAGTAATTAGAAAGTCCACTCTGAGTCAGTGAGATATGACATTGTGATTTCCCATCCGTCTCAAAGCTCAAGCAAACCCCTTCTTTACTGAGGACCTACTATGTGCCGGACCCTGTGCTGGGGGCAGGTAGAGTTGCCAGAAAAAATATAGGAAGCCCCATTACATTTGAATTCCACACAAATTAGTGAAGAATCTGTTAGTATATATTGCATGGGCATACTTAGGGTAGAAATTATTTGTTACGGGTGTCTGGCTGGCTCAGCTGGAGGAGTGTGTGGCTCTTGATCTCAGGGGTCATGAGTTCGAGCCCCACGTTGGGTGTAGAGATTACTCAAATAAATAAACTTTGAAAAAAGGCAAGTTATTTGTTGCTTATCTGAAATTCAAATGTCAGGGCGCCTGGGTGGCTGAGTTGGTTAAACACCAACTTCAGCTCAGGTCATGGTCTCCCGGTTCGTGGGTTCGAGCCCCGCATCGGGCTCTGTGCCGCCAGCTCAGAGCCTGGAGCCTGCTGCAGATTCTGTGTCTCCCGCTCTCTCTGCCTTTCTCCTGCTTGTGCTCTGTCTCTCTCTGTGTCTCAAAAATAAATAAACGTTAAACAAAAATTCAAAAGAAAACCCCAAATGTAACTGGCCTTCCTGTGTTTTTATTTGCTGTATCGTAGCCCCCATACGCCTTGCCGCGTCTCGTGGGAGTGGGAGCCTTCTCTGCCTCGGCCAGAGGCATTTGGCTCTAGGTGAGCAGGCAGACAGGTGGGGGAATACCTTTCCCTCTGTATTCCCCATAGCCCATTTGATCATTTGACGTGAGCATGAGCATCTACAGTACAGTTTGACCACTGCTCCTTTGTCTACCCTATAGCCCCCATTGCCTAGGTTTCCACCATTAGAGCTGCAATCCTTTGATCTTTGGGAAGCGTGTTTCTTTTCAGGCGGTTAGAAAGTGCATCTGCCTCTGGGAGGGTTGGAGCCTTATCAGCTAGTGCTTTCTGTGACCTCCGATTCGGAGTAGGAGTTTCTGAGAAAAGCATTCAGTGGTGATTTCCTGGAAGGGGCGGGGGCAGTGCTGCCAGGAGGGTGGGGAGTGACCTGATGGATGGGTGAGAGGGACCCAAATTGGGGATCCTGGGCCCAGCTACTGGCCGGCCGGGATACTTCCTGCACTGATCTGAGCGGCAGGCTGAAGAGAAAGCATCTGGAAAGGGCCTGGAGGAGGCTGCTGTCTGCCCCAGTGAAGGGGAAGCACAGAGAGAGCTGGGGCTGGGGACAGGGACAGGCTTAAGAGTATAGGTTTGGGGCAAAGTCCTTCCTCCTGGGCCTCGGAGCCCCCGCCTTAACGTGGGCAGTTGGGGCAGCCCGCTAGGCCCCCTGTCCCAGTCCTCTTTGCTCTTTATCTCTGACTCACCAGGGAAGGCTGGCCTGTCTGCTTGGTCCCGCAGAGTCTCTCTCCCAGGAGAGAATTTTCTTCATCCTCCTCCGCCACGGGCACCCAGGGCCTGGCACAGAGTGGGCTGCACGTGCCCATGGGAGCGACAGCCTTTCCCCCCATCTGTCCTTAGGCCCTGAGCCCGGTTTTCTATCCAGAAGCAGTAACTGGTGCAGGGGAAGGCGAGCAAGAGAAGGGACCGCTCTGCTGTCTTTAGCTCCTCCTTACCTTGGCCTCTGTAGGGAACCACTGAGCCTTCTGGGGGGTTCTACAGCATAAGTAGGGCTTCTTCCGGCTTTCCCCATTGGCAGTTTAGGGCGGAGGGTTCTTGGTGCCTCTAGGTTACAACCCACCGATCTGCTTTTCCGCCTTCCAAATTTTGTTAATGTTATCTCTTCTGTGCTAATTATCCTCGTGGTTTTATGCCTTTAAAAAAAAATCCCTTTGCCTTCATGTTAGTGGAGCATCAGGAGGGAGCAGAGGTGTGTGTGTGTGTGTGTGTGCACGCGCGCGTGTGCTCAATCTGTCTTATTTAACCAGAATTCATAGTCAGCCTAATGTAATCTTGACAACAGTACCAAGAGGCCAGTTATTACCCTGGCTTTCCCAATGAGGGAACTGAGGCTCAGCGATGACGTCCACAGAGCTAGTAAGTGGCAGGACGTGGTACCTCCCACAACCCTCTGTCTCCAACGTTCTTTTCATCTTACACAGCTCTCCCAGCAGTGCCCCGAGAAGGCCCTCCCCACCACCCACAGAAGTCGGCCTGTTCTGTGGTAAAACCCCAGTTTGCCAGAAGGACACCTTGGGGTGACCATGCCTTCCTCTGTCTGCACGTGTCCTCTGCGCCTTCTGCAGGCGCCGAGCCACTATGAGAGCACTAAGCTATTGTCAAATGCAATTAACAATCGGAAATGACCTTAATGTCCAGCGATGGCAGATTGGGTAAATAAATTACAGCATACCCATTTAAAAAATACTATCCGGCTGTCAGAATGATGAGGTAGAAGAATATTTCATTTCACGGAAAAATGCTTTTGACATATTGGTAAATTGAAAAAGCATATTTTCCAGCAACCATAGCACATGCATATAATAACAAATTAATAAAAAGGCAATTAACACCGACCTGCAACCCTTGATCCTGGCGTATAAGTTCCAAGCCAACATCCAAAGTCAAAAGGAAGTCTCCCTACCCCAGGATATGAGATCAAGTTCTGTTGCCTTAGTCCACCCATCTCCCGCCTCTGTCTCCCCTCCCTCACGATCCTGAAGCCTACGGTTCACATACCCTGGAGAGGAAAGTGCCTTGACTGTTCCCCCACCCCCACCTGGGGCTTAGTGAATCTCTCTCTACTCCTGGAATACCGTGGGTACTGAGAACATTGTAAATAGTCAAGTTTTCACTTTACCGTCAAGCTGGGCACTTGAAAACAACCCCCCCCCCTTCTCTCTTTCTTTTTTTCTTCAAGGGAGAGTACAGGCGAGTGAATTAGCTAGAGGGAGGGAAATGGAAGGGAGTCATAATGATGCAGGGAGAACAGCCCCAGTGCACACTAAATGAGGAAAAATGTACCAGAGATCTAGCCACAGCCTATCTTATGAAACACCGAACTTCCTTTTCAAAAGATCCTCTGGACTAGAATCAAGGTTTGTTTATTCAGGATGCCTTAGAATAGCATGCTTCAAAGTGAGGGTCACCAGCCATTAGAGCTGTGCTGTCCGCTCTAGGAGCCACTAGGCACAAGGGGCTTAGGGCACACTGGAAATGTGCTGTAATGTAACACACACCAGCCCATGAAGACTTGCTATATAAAAAAGAATGTAACTTACCACCTAACTTATTAATAACATAAATGATAATATTTTAGATATATTGGATTAAGTGAAATATATTGTTACGGTTAATTTCACCTTAAAACTCTTTTAAAGTTGAAAACCTTTTTTAAAGCCCTGTGGTCTCAGTGGCTCGACAGAACACATATTAATTTGTCATCTAAGTTCCATGCCAGAGCCGCCAGTGCAGATATACAGAAGGTTCTGCTCACCAGAATCTTGCAGGGACTCTGGCTGATGGTGCAGCTGCCATCTCGAGCCCTGTAAGTCACCTTGCTACGGGAAAGCTGTAGCTCTGGAGGATACGGCTCTGGCCATTAAATGCTCTGGCCTGGAAGTGACACCTCCCATTTCTGCTGACAGCTCATTGGCCAGAATTAGTCACGTGGCTCCATTCCACCCAAAGGGGGTGGGACAATCCTACCATGTGCCCCAAAGGCACAGATCGGAAACATTTGGCAAATAGAACACATAACTAGCTTGGTTTCTGTCAGCTTTTTAATTTTTTTTTTTAATACAGATGATAGAATAACAGAAAAAGTAGAACGGAACAGAATAAGAAATGGAATCGCAAAGCCTTTAAATTATGGTTGAGGTTCAATAAATATTTGTGGAATGATGCAAACTCTTTCTGAAAAGGGACCGTAACCACAAGAAACATGTCTCTTGCTTTCTTACTAACAGAGTGCTTGGCAACTGGTTATGTCACATAGGGTATTATGGGTCCCGTTTATGGGTGAAGAAATTGGTTCAGAGAGGTGAGTAATCTGCTCGGGTCACCTACTCAAAATGGCAGAGCAAGGACTTGGGACAAGTAAGATAACTGGTGGGATTCTGTCTTCAAACCCCAGCCTTCCCTTTCTATCAACCGCGAATCCTAAACTTGCTATTTCCTGTTTCTTTTAATAATACAAACGTTTAACTGGGACTGGGTTTGGCAGTAACATCATAGCTATGTTGCAGCCAAGGATATTGAGGCTGAGCTAGATGAGGTGGCCTGCCCAAGTTACACAGTCATCAAGAGGCAGGACTGGGATTCGAGGAGATTCAAGGCTGTAACCACAATTCTTTTGCCACTCTGGCTTATTGACCTGGTTCTAGAAAAATACTTTGAGATCCTGCCTAGAATCTGGAGCCTCAATAACCCATGGACACTAGGAGACAAACAAACAGACAAACAAACCAACCAACAAAAACTCCCTAATATTGGCAAGTGGAACCAGATGACTACATTATGCCAGGGTTACATTTTAAGGATAATATTTCATTTCTAGCTCTATGGGGCTTGATGTAAGCTTTTGGAAATGTACTTTTATGTGATTCAAAGTTATTTATTTTACATGCTCTTTAAAAAGTGCCAGTACCATAAATAATAACTAACATTTGGTTCCTGCTATATGCCCGGCACACTGCTAAGGCATTAATGTGGATTATTTCATTGAATCCCCACAATGATAATAAGGTAAGTATAACCCTGGATTGCAGGAGTGAGGAGAACCCTGATCACTTACTATGCCTGCCTCAGCTGGTATCTGCCTCCAACTACAAGTTACTTACATGCTCTGATCCTTAGATTCCACATCTGCAACATTCTACCACTGATCTGCTGGATCTAGAGACTCCTAGAGGGGAGGGGCTTCCTGAGTCATGCTCAGCACAATAGAACTTTCATCTTCTGAAATGAAAATCCGTGTCTAATTCAATCTTCACTTGACAAACCAGAATTCTCATAGGGATCAGGGACACAGTGCTGGAAGTTGCTACAGTCCTTGGAAACATTGTTACAAAGTTTCAGTTTGGGTTGCTAGCTGGCTTCGCATCAGGAAATGAGGCATCATGATTCTTTTTGTCTTTTACAGCATGGGTTCACACTGATCAAGTGCTCACTGTGTGCCAGACTCTGTGCTCAGACATTTACAAAGATTAGCTCCTGTAGTCCTCATATCCACCATATGTGGTGGGTACTGTGATCATGTCCATTTCACAGATGAGGAAACTGGGGCTTCAAGAGGTGGGCAATCTGCCCAAGGTCTCAATGCTGGTAGGAGACTGAGTCCAGACTCAACACTGGTACTCTGATTCCAGGGTTCTTGTTCTCACCACTCTGCTTTCCCTTCTCCAGCATACTGAGGACTGAGGTTTGGGAGGTAAATCAAGAATAAGTTCAGCTCAGCTCCTGCTCCTTTGGAAGATGAACCCAGCATTTGCTTCTTTATAGTCACCTATCTCATTTAATTCTCACATCAGCTTCCTGAGGTATGTATTACTATTGATTGCTCCCCTGCCACCCCTTTGACAGATGGAGAAAGCGAGCCTCAGAGAGATCAGATGGGCTGCCCAAGCTCAAGCGGTCAATGTGTAGCAAAGCCAGGTCTCTCTGACTTCAAAGCCTTGGCATTACAGGGTTTCTCACCCTTGACACTGTTGACATTTGTGGCTGGACAATTCTTTGTGGTAAGGGGCTGCCCTGTGCATTGTAAGATGTTTACTAGCATCCTTGACCTCTACCACTAGATAGATGCCAGTAGCCCTCCTCCCCCAACTGTGACAGCCAAAATTATCTCCAGACTTTGCCAAATGTTCCCTGGGAGCAAAATTGCTCCCAGTTGAGAATTCTTGCTCCTGGCTGACCTCTGATGCAGGGCTGGGGGACTCAGGTAAGGAGAGGTGAAAGGAAACCTCCATGACTTTCTTTTAAGATCCATGAGGGCAGGTGTTCAGGGCTCTGTGACTCTGAAATCAGCCACCACTACACAGCGAAGTATTGACTAAGTCCCGTAGCCGGCTGGAGTGAGCCCAGCTGTAGGGCCTTTTATCTCGAGACTGATGGGGTGTGCTCTCACTGGGCAGGCCCCCAGTCATCAGTGTCTCTCCTGCCCAGGGTTCAATTTATCTGGAGGCCATTAAGGAACCTGCCTGATGATTATCTCTTGGCTGCAACGTGGTTTTATCTCTAGGCTTCGATTCTAAATGGGACTAATGACCACTTGAGATTCAGATTCTGCACCACCCGCCCAGCACCTTCTTGATGAACAGAAGGGAAATCCCTCAGAGCTTGGTTCACTGCTCCCATCTCAGCAAGTGCCCCCCCGCCCCCCAACTCCGGGGCAAGTTAGAGACCTGGGAATCAGTGCCGATGTCTCCCTCTGGATCAATGTCCTATTTCAAGTATTCACTGAGTCCTATCAATTTTGGATCCGAAATGTAATTGGGACCCTGCAGTCCTGGTGACTCCCACTTCCCCAGGCTAAGGCACATAGACTATTGCAATATCCTCTGAAAGCTCCCATTTTGTTCGCTCCTGCCTTCCATTCTGTTGCCCACACTGCAGCTAGAGTAGCCTTTTTAAAATGTTAATCTGAATCCACCCACCCACCTACGCCTACACACATTCCCACTCCTGCCCTGAATCATTCAGCGACACTTCCTGTCTTTCCCCATCACTCTCTCTACTTCAGACTTTTTCTGTTCTCAAAAGAACAGACTTTTTCTGTTCCCTCCACCCCAGGGCCTTTGCACATGTCGTCCCCGCAGCCTTGTGTTCTCACTATCCCTTTTGGCTTCGGTAGCGCCATTCGGCCTTGGGGGAAGTCTTCCCTGACCACTTCTCATCCAACCTCAGTCTAGGTCTACATTATCCCACGTTCCTACAGCAGCATTTCTCTCTTTTCTCGCTCCCCTCTCAGCCCACATCCGGATTTGGGGATTGCTTGTTTGTTGAAACCCTTCTTCCCCGTGAGACTATAAGCACCACGGGTGGAAACAACGTGTCTATTTTGGCTCACCATTACATCCCTAAAGCTTTGTATATTGCCTGGAACATAGTAGGCACTTTATATGCACATGTTGAATGACTGAGTGAGCTCATACAATCCTCCCAACAAGCCTGTCCTCTGCCCTGACCCCTTACAGCACCTGATCTCATGGCGTTATAAGATAGAAAGCAGTAGACTTTGAAAGACATAAAGGGCTGTGGAGCCTGACTGATTGGACCAAATCCCCCCTTCTGCCACTTGCCAGATGTGGAACATTGGGCACATTCCTTAACATCTGGGTGCTTTCGTTTCCTCTTCTGTAAAATGTCTCATGGGGTGGGTGTAAGGATCAAATAAGTGAGCTTCTATAACATGCTTTTATAAGAGCTTGGCACATAGCGAATGCCCCATTGATCTTAGTTATTATTAATATTATTAACACAAGGAGCATAGATTCTGGGAGCACATGAATCTGGTTTTCTCTTATATTTGCAAATCACTCCCTGTGTGACTCTGGACAAGTCGTGTCGCGCGCCTGAGCCTTGGTTTCTCTATCTGCTAAACTGGGATCCCAAGGCCTACTTCAGAGAGAGTCGTCACGAGGGCCCGATAGAATGAGATATGAAGCACATAGACCAGTTCCCCGTGGCTCCCTTCCTGACGGGCTGGATTGGTCCCTGTTGCCTTTTAGACAAGAAGCTTCCTGAAGATAGGCTTCACACCTACCTTATTCACGGCTATTTTCTCCAGCCCCTCCGTCCCTGGTAATTGTAGGTGTTCAAGAAATAGTTCTTTACGGAATGACAGGAACCATGCTTTGTTCATCTTCGTGTCCAACCCGAGACTAGTGAAATGCCTAGCATCTAATTTCAATAAATGTTTGTTGTCAGAATGGATTCTTTAAAGGGCTATTTAGCTCTGTTACCAGCCCCATTTGAGTTTCTACATTAAACTGAGAAAGATACTTGTTAACCTATCCAAACTCTCTCTAGCCTTAGTCTTCTTATCTATAAAATGAGGCTAGCAATAAAATGCACCACCTAAGCGTGTTCTGAAAAGCAAGTGAAGTAATATGCATTGAGAACACAGAGAATGTTAGTTCATTATTATTCCCTTCCCCGAGGCTCAGTCTCGTCCTCTGTGGAATGGGCATCCACTCACTCATTTATCCATTGGTTACTCAACAAACACAGCACACACATGCAAGGCATTGTAATTAAGACCTAGGGCAGTTAGAGAGGTGAACAAGCCATGGCCCCTGTCGTGAGGAAGTATCTGCTGTGCGACAGCATATCAATAGCAGAACTGAGTGACGAAATGACGTAAGAGCCATGATGTGTGTGAGGTCCACGGAGGCTGGGATGGGGACCTGCAGGGTTTCAGTGAGCTCTCTAGGGAGAGTGTAAAAGGTCACCAACTCAGTGTAACCACCAACACGACATCAATCTGAGATGGAGTGGTCCTCTCTGTGCTCTGGGTTTTGTACCCTGGATCTGTGGAATGTGCTGGTTTTGTTGCAGCCCCACTTTCTACCCTGGCCCACCAACGTGTGAGAGGCGGAACCAGGTATCGCAATCCCACTGAGTATCCGGTTCAAACAGACATACCCTCCTAAGACTCAGCCTTGCTTCCCCTGCGCCACCCCCCCCCCCCCCGCCGCCTTCCCCTGGATTCTACCTCCTCAGGGGACTGAACAGTGATTCCCCTTACACTCTCAACGCTGGGCTCCTGGTTCTCCAAAGACAAGCCCGCTTCTTCCTGAGATGGGACCCAGTGAGGGGATGCTTGGGCACTGGAAATGGGAACAGGCCAGGCCAGATGTCTGGGCTCCTGCATCTAAGTGGATCACATGTTTGTCTCTGATGTTCACAGCTGGTTCCAGGGAGCTGACTCCTGCCAGTCAAACTCATGAGGGATTGAAACATCCGAATCAGAATTTTACATTTAATCTAGGTATAACTTGTGGGATTTGGGTTGGGGGGACTATTCATCTCCAGTGACCAACATATATGCACCTGTTACCCAGAGCAGTCTTTTACTTTCAATGGAAAGCAATTTACATGCTGAGGGTATTTAAATATCAGGGGAGGGTCTGCTGTCAGTGGCCTGCCCGAGGTAGAAGGATGTCTGAGCCTCAGTGGCCCATCCTAGCAGGCCTCAGGGAAGAAGCAAGATTTACGAGGTGAGAGCCCGCCTGGGCCGCTTCTTCCATCAGTAAAGGCCTCCCTGCAGTATTTTCTGTCTCGTCAACGCTGCATTTCATTTTAAATTGCAGCTGAAAGCAGATATTTTCCCTCTTGCCTATTACACCTCTTAATTTGTCTCTCCCTCTGCTGTTATTTGTCTCTATAAAGTGTTTTGCATGAAAGAACCACACAGCACAATGTTGCTTTGCCCTGGGTTGGGTTTAACAGGAAGGAAAGCACAGAGAGACTCAAGTCCAAGGAGGAAGGTGTGAGGGCCCTCGGGTCGAGACACACGTGTCTGGGAATATATGCCTGGCAGCGTGTACAGGTGCATGGTTTGGGGCCTGTCTGCTGTGAGTCAGTGGATATGTGTGTGCACACGTCAATATTAGTACTAATATGTATGGATGTCTACCTTTGCTCTGGTATAATCACTTGGTATTCATACCCAAATTAAATGTGTGCTTCTGTGCAAATACTCACAGGCAATCCCTGAGTGCATATGTATTTATGCGTAGGAGCACACATGTGCACATAAACACACGCAGGCATCTAGGTTCGCATGTCACGTGATGTGTGTGGTCTCTACGCACGACCAGGGTTCTCCTCTGCTCTCCCATCGCATGTCTCCCTCCCCCAGCTAGGGGCCCCGGCTCTTGGGGCTCTGGGAAAAGGAAGGCAGAGCAGTGGTCTGCGGGGGGCCAGTGGAACCGCTGCCTTAGGCTGGCCCCACCGCGGCCACAGCTCCCCGGCTTGGCCCCGGCCACCCCTTCCTCAGAGTCTGCCACAGCAGCACCACCAGGGCTCCTGCGGGAGCTCTGGGGACCCCTGGGCAGGCCCTCAGCTCCCTGTCAATCCTGGACTGGCACCGAGGGGCGAAAGCTGCTACCGAATGACGGCCAGAGCCCTTCAGCCTGGCCGGGTCTCCGGCCCCCACCCGCAGACCAACAACAGGAGCGGCGCGGGCGGGGGCGGCAAGGGGGGGGTCTCGGTCGCCCCCAGTCCAGCGAACGCTGGCCACTAACCAATGGGCGACTGCAGCCCAGCGGGGATCCCTCCGAGGCAGCCAATGACCTCGCTCCGCTCTCCACCCCCGCCCGCGCCAACTCCGCGCAGCTGGACCATTGGTGCTGGTGGGATGGGGGGAGTGTGCGCGGCGCTGGCCACTTGAGGGAGGGGGCGTGGCCTGGAGTCCCTTCGCCTCTCCCCACCCGCGCTCAGGCCCCGCGCTCCCTACGCCCAGACGCGAGGCCATTGGCCTGGCTGCGGCGCCGCGGCGGAGGTGGACCGCGGGGCGCGCGCAGTGGGCGTGGCCCGAGGGCGTGGCCCGGAGGGAGGCGGGGCCGCGGGCGCTGTCTCAGTGAAAGCCCGAGCTGCGGCGGCGGCGGAGGCGTCCGGGCGGGTGTGCGCGCGTGTGGGGCGCAGGCTCGGCGGCGGCGGCGGCGGCGGCGGCACAGCCTGCGGAGGCAGCGGCCCGTCTGGAGCGGCCGCTGCGAGGACGCCAGCTGCAGCGGGAGAGGTGCAACCGGGGCTGCGCGCTCCGCGGGGCCGGCGGGGGCCGGGAACAGGTGATCCCAGCGGGTCGCCGAGCCCCAGCGAGTTGGCGGGGCGGGAGTCCGCACTCCCGGGCGCAGCTGCAGCCGCCCCGCCGCGGCTGGTCGCGGACGGCGGACTGCGCCCGGCGCCGGACCGCGCGGCTCGGGCGTCCCTCTGCTCCCGGGGGCCCAGGAAGCCCCCTGCCCTGGGGGCGCAGAAGTGCCCGCTCCCGCTGCCCGGCGTCCGCTCCGAGGCGGAGCAAAGTTGTGGACGTGTCCCGATAGCCGAGCCGGGAGCTGTCACGACCCGGCCGGGTCGGCGCGCTCTCTCAGCGGCGCTGACACGCCAGCCCCGCCACCGCCTCGCCCCCTGAGCCGGCCCCTTCTGGAAACTGCTTCTGAGGCTGAAACTTTGGGCCGAGGGGCTGCGGGCGGCGCAGCGCGGGGACGAGGCCTGCGGGCGCCCCTCCGCGCGGACAGCCTGGGCGCCGAGGACGGCATGTGACGGCCCCGGCGGCGGCCGCAGCGCGGGAAGGAGCGGGCCCCGCGGGGTCCGGCCGCTGCGAGGAGGGGCTCCGCGGCGGCCGGAGCGAAGGCTGTGGCGCGCGGCCGACCCCTGCGGGCCCGGGCCCCGAGCCGTGCCGCCCGGCGCGCCCGGGCCCCGCCGAGGCCCTTGCGCCCCCGCCTCGGCGCGGGGGGACGCGCCCCCAAACTCCTTGAACTTCAGGGGCGGCCCCCGAAGCGGCGAAACTCTCAGGGACCCCCCACCCCGGGCGGCGCCCCTCGACGACCTCCCCGCGCCAAACCCCCTGCCGGCCAGTGCCTGCCCTCCGAGGGCCTCGGGGTGGGGGGGCCCGG
This sequence comes from Panthera tigris, assembly GCF_018350195.1. Taxonomy (NCBI): domain Eukaryota; kingdom Metazoa; phylum Chordata; class Mammalia; order Carnivora; family Felidae; genus Panthera; species Panthera tigris. The sequence continues at coordinate 18,982,400 of NC_056667.1, forward strand.
CCGGAGCTGACCGGCCCCAGCCCCGCGCCAGGCCACGATGCTCATGAGGAAAGTCCCCGTCTTCGTCCCGGCCTCCCCGTGGGGGCTGCGGCTGCCGCAGAAGTTCCTCTTCCTTCTCTTCCTCTCGGGCCTCGTCACCCTGTGCTTCGGGGCGCTCTTCCTGCTGCCCAACTCCTCTCGCCTCAAGCGCCTCTTCCTGGCCCCCCGGACCCAGCAGCCCGGCCTGGAGGTGGTGGCCGAAGTCGCCGGCCACCCTCTGGCCCGCGAGCAGGAGTCGCCTCCCAACCCGGCCCCCGCCGTGCCAGCCCCGGGTGAGGACGACGCCAGCAGCCAAGCCAATGCCCGGCGCCGGAAAGGGTGGCTGCGGCGCACCCACCCCACCGGGACGCGCGAAATGGCCACGGCGGCCCGGAGCAGCGGCAGCGCGGCCCTCAGACCCCAGGAGCCGAGCATTCCGTTTAGCTTTGACTTCCACGCGTTCCAGAGCCGCCTCCGCCACCCGGTCCTGGGGACTAGGGCGGATGAGAGTAAGGAGCCCCAGAGCCTAGTTCGAGCCCAGCGGGAGAAAATCAAGGAGGTAAGGACTCCCCTTCTTCGGAAAAGGAAGACTCTCTGTGCTTCCATCCGTTTCCCCTGGCCCCAGTCACTTCTGGTCCCTGGACCACTCACTACTTTAGGCCCTCCTGGCACACTGCACCGTCCTCTCTGCTCCCAAACTTTCCACTTTTTCCTTAGTGGGCACTTTCCCACTGCTGGGTTCAGTTCATCATCCCCATCCCTGACAGTAGCTGAACCACTGGACCGACTCTGCCCTACTCCCGGACTCTGGTCCTTCCGGTCAAGTCCCCAGCCCAGGTGGGCTCTGTCCCTTTGTGGAGTTGCTAGTTAGCTGCTTGCACAGGGCCAAGAGCCACCTTCTTTCTCACTGTGTGTCCGTAAGTCCTGACTTTCCCTAAACCCCTGTAAGATCTGCTACCTGGAAATCCAGGATTTGGGGGTGTATTTGGTGTCCTGAAAGTATTTTGTAATCAAGCCGGAAAGTGTTGTGGATTCTTGCTAACTATTTCTGTTGAGCTTGGGAACAGTTGTACATAATAGCATGTGATGCAGGAAGGAATGATCAATAGGGTGGTGGTAATGTTACAGAAGCTCTGAGGTGATTGGCCTAATGAAGCGGGTCTTGGACTTGTTCCCTGTAGGGATTGTGGGAGGGAGGGGTTTAGAAGGATCACTTTGAGTGTGAGTCTTGGTCTCAGCTTAAGAAACCAAAAGCAAACGCAGCCTCGCCGTGGCTTGAAGATTGTTGCCAAGCCGCCACTGGTAACTAAATACTCAGCTGTACCACTGTTACAGCTGCCTGCCTGAGGTTTTTGCCCAGCAATGCAGAGGGGGCTGCAGTGACACCCCCAGGCCACGAGGGGGCTATGGGCAAGCAGTGGGCCAGGGTCTCCTCCCTAGAAATGAGAGGATGCTTCCCCCACACCCCCGCCTTGGCCCTCCCCATGCCATGGATGGACCCAGAAGGAAAGGACTGTTTCTGTCTGGACTTTTTGTTTGCTGCAAAGGAGTCAGCAGGTCTGATTTCCAGGGGGAGCCGGCAGCAAGGGTCAGGACCTGCCCTGCCGGGATCTGCTCAGAGCCAGTGGAGAGCTTAGCTGTCCCTTTCTCCGTGTCTGGACTGTCCTCCATCCCAGTGTCCACCTCTCCCACACTTCTTACCTCTGTTGGTACTCAGCCCTTCCAAGATAAGCCCCGTTTGGAGACTATCTTAACTAGCAGTCACAGGACATTTTATGACGTCAAGATAGAAAGCCACAAAGATGAGTCCTTGGTGTGTGTGTGTGTGCGCGTGCGTGCACGCTCTCAGTTTTCAAATTCTTGTTGAAATCTCAAATGTTAATTGAAGGCTGGAACTTGCAGGAGCTAAGGAAGGGACATCATTTCCCCCTTTTTGGTTAAGAACTGTGCCGTTGACTACTTATGTGAACCACCCGCAGCTCCCTTTCTTGAAGCCAGCTCTGAGCACATTAGCCCTTTCTGCCTTTTTACACCTCCCTGGAGAGCAGTAACTCCCAGTGACATTACATATAAACTACACGCGTGCAGTTTTTCGTGGGGGTGTCCCGTGCTGCCATCAGATTTTCAGAAGCCTCCCCCAAAGAATGAAGAATTAACTGCTGTCCTCATCAGAAGAGGTGCTTTCTGCATTTGCATCTAGATATGTGACCTATTTCTGAAAGCCTGGGGCCGGGAGCCATGGTAGGAAGGGGGTGCTGGCTAGTGGGGACTTGGTTCTGCCCCTCTACATACAGAGACAGCTTCCCTTGCCGGCAGAGGCTGCAGACTGCAGCAGCTGGGGGGTGGTGGGAGGTGTGGAGACTCTGCTCTGCAGGTGGGTGTAAAATAACATGACGGGTGAAGGGTTGTGTTGGTTGCCAGATGTCTGGATCGTTCAGACTGGCATCTCTGAGCACCCCTGGTAGCAGCTGGAGGCCCGCTTGCATGTACCTGCAGTTGGTGCTCAGTGAGCCCTCTCTTACTCTCCTGAAGACCTTAAGCTCCTCAGAACAGAGGAGGCTGAACCAGATATACTAGAATATGTTGAAGCCTGCTGTCTCTTCAGGCTTCTTGAGTTTGGACCCCCGCCCCTCCCAACAACCTGGAAAATGTGGGGCCGAGTCTTTGGGTTAGCTGTTAACACAGAGCTACCTTCCCCAGTGTCCTGCCTGATAGGGAATGCATAGGACTATGGCTGGAGGATGTCTTTATTTCCTTCTCATTTAAATTTCTATCTGTGCCGTGCCCAGGGGTAGATCATTTTAGAAAGGTGCCTGTTTTCGTAAGAGGGACTGGTGCTTCCCTCTCTGGCTTGTTTATTTCCAGACATGGATTGATTAGACCCCAGGAGCAGAGGGGGAGCTAGTATCAGATGAAAAGGGCTCTGTTCTTATAAGACGAGGTTTTTAAAGTGAAAGTAAACGTCAAGAGAGACACAGAGAGGGTGATAAATGAGAGTGAATGAAGACTGGACACCCAGGCTCTAGATCAATGAAGTATATTTATAAACTACTGCTTTGAGAGATGAACATGGCCATGGGGTCTGTGCTGATAAGATGGGTTGAAGCCACATGTTCTGGGTGTGTACGTACATCAGGAAACAATCTGTCCATAGAACCAACTATTTTTCTTCACTCTGCAGCCATGGAACCTTGCAGGAGGCAATGTGATGGAAAGGGGAGACCCAGAGAATGTGAATGACAGTTCAACTGTCAACATCTGACTTTGGGCAAGCTACCTGCTCTCATTCCTGGACCTTATTTTTCCTTCTGTAAAATGGAGTGAGGGAGTGTCGCATACACCCTTGCTTCCAGACACAGTCCCTAAGTAGACTGCCAGTCTGGTCAGGGACTCCTTAGCAGTTGGGCTTCTCCCAGCTCTGTTTGCAATGTGCTAGTTAGTTCCATGAGGTGACAATGGCGTGCCGTTGTTGACGATTGTGGTGGTATTCACTGTTGCATCCCTGGCACTTAGTCAAGAATAGATAAAGCAAGCTCCGTTGCTGGGCTCGATCTCACGACCTATCAGATCGTGACAGCCCAAATCAAGAGTTGGACACCCCAGCGCCCCCAGATGGGACTTTAGAGATGGGATTGAACAGTGACAACTCCTCAGCCTGGGATCATGAAGAGTAAAGGAGTTGGCGAGAACGTAAAACAGCTTGCTAGCAGCCTTCTCTTCCAGATCTGAAGATGATATAGGAAATTATTGTCATAATCATTAATTATAGGGGAGCTTTGCCATTGGTGGATTCCTTACAGATTCGAGTTCAACAGATTTTCTCACTCATAACAAGCGCTGGGGGGATGTGTAGCTTGTCAGGGTTACATCTCAGTGAAAGGGTTCACACTCTCCTGGGTCCTGCTGCTGATGGTTGGTTGCCAATCTGGGGAACCTCAGTTGTCCCTTCCAGTTTAGGGGCTTTTGTTAAAGGGAACTGGGAAGTCTGAGACAGTGAGAATGTAGTATTGGAATGGAGCTTCCCCTGGTCCATAGGCAGAACATGGGTTGAATTTCATCCCCATCCTCTCTGTCCAATCCCCTTATGCACCACCGAATGTGGTGGTCCTGCTAAGAATCCATCCTGGGTTCAAGACCTAGTCATGCCATCAACTCTGACCTCAAAGAAAAACTCCTGTCTATCACTGGACCTGTTTTCCTGGTAAAACAAAGGGACTGGCATTTAAGGGACCCTTGTCTTTCCCTCACTCCTGCCTGTTTACTGTTTTGTTTATGGATCTGCCCAAGCACCTAGAATAGGGTCTGACACCTAGTTGGAACTCAGTTACTTAAATGAGTGGCTACAGCAGAGATCTATAAACTAACAGTTAAAGTTGCTGGTGGCAAAAGTTGGGTCTTCTTCCTGAGGGTACCTGCAATTCTAAGAGTGTCAGTGTAGGGACCATGGCAAGGCTGGGGACTTAGCAGCTCCGTGACCCAAGAGGCCTTTTAGAAGTTGCAGTAATTTTCCAAGTGCATGTAGTCTACCTTGAAGAGAGTGGGGAGGTGGCAGCCACGAATAAAGTCTTTTCATGCCTGGATAGCAGGCATCTGGAGGATGCCCGAGTTGCCCTGGAGTGCCTGAAACTTGGCAGGGAGGGCCCCAGCTCTTGCTTTCTATGCCTGCTGCGTTAAGCCTCCAGGATATCGCTGGTTATGATATGTGACTATGTCTGAATAAGTCATCTTGGCAAATGATCTTTGCTTGCCGTTAATGGGCTGGTTCGTTAGTCATGTGTGGTTTCCCTGTATATCTGATTTATCACCACTAGGGCCATGGAGGGGTAGGAAAATTAAAGGGCTTTGTGTTCTTTGTAGCATGTGAATCTGAGCCTGTGAGATGTTCAGGGTAATTAATATTAGGAACACTCTTTCCTTTGAAGAGCTCTGTTTAAGTTGCAGATTCATTGAAGATCTTTTCTTCTCCCTGTCCTTCAGTTTCACTCTTGTCCTGCTCTATGATACATTTCATGTAGATAGGAAGTCTGGCCCATAGTAACTGGACAGGTCCTTTGGGAGACCCTTACATCCTAAGCCCAGCCACGCCTCATCCTTCTTCCTTGGAATGGAGTACTGTGTGTAAAGCTTAGACCTTGTCCCCACCAGGTGGACAACTTCACACCCACAGGTCGGCTGGATCTCTTATTTTGCATTGCACTATCATTTGGGGGAATGAGGTGCAGACATTTCAGGAGCGGTTGTTTGTTGGGACTCACATCCTTACCTCTGTCGTTAGTGTTAGGTCTAGAAACAATGACTTTTAAAAGTCAGCTGTGTAGTTCACACTGTAGTTAGCAGAGGGGTAAGAATATAGATTCCCCTGCGGTTTTTGGAGTGACTGATTTACATCCAAGCTCAAGAAATGCTTTTTCTCTAGCTTTCCCTGAAGACTGATCCATTACTCTACCAAAAATAAATATTGTGATATATATCAGGCATACTTTGCTCAAAGGGACTTACATCTTTTCTCTTACTGAAGAAAATAAATCAGGCTCACAAATTGGAAAGGAATTCCATTCAGGGAAGCGGTTTCATAATCTTGGTGGGCAACCAGTCCTGTGGGTACCGCCTCTGGCCTTCCTGTATCCTGGGTTGAGTCTGTGTTACACAAAGGGAGGTGGTGGGAGAGCTTTAGGGAATTCTCTCCCTGCCTTGTTTTCATTGGCCAGGTCAGGAAAGCCTTAGCAAGGGAATGATGGACATGATTCAGGAGAGTAGCTGCCTCAGGTGAATTCATGGGTATTTATTACATTACTTTAAAAGAGGAACCATGCATGGAGCAGGGATGAGTGTCTTTGATCCAAGATGATGATGATGATGATGATTCCAGTTCTCTACACCTGTGGTCCAGAAAGACCAGGCTCATTCAGACAGTAAGCCCTGGTTCTTGACTTCCAACTACCCCAGGGCCAGGGCCTCACAGGCAAGTGTTTGCATGATTTGGGGAAACAAAACAAGACTTTCTTAGCTCTGCATCATCATGGCAGATGATGACAAGACATCAAATTGAAGACTCCTCAAAAGAATTCTGAGGACCCTAGGGCCTAAGTCCCTCTTCTTTACCCCCACTTGGCTCTGGAGGCTAGTTAATAGCCAAAACAGCATAGTTTTGGTTCTCTTATTTATTACACTTTTAAAAAAATATTTATTTATTTTTGAGAGAGAGAGAGAGAGAGAGCGAGCATGAGTGGGGAAGAGCAGAGAGAGAGGGAGACACGGAATCTGAAGAAGGAATCTGAAGCTCTGAGCTGTCAGCACAGAGCCCGATGCGGGGCTTGAACTTGTGAACATGAGATCATGACCTGAGCCGAAATTGGAAGCTTAACTGACTGAGCCACCCAAGCACCCCTATTTTTAATTTTTTAAAGTAGGCTCCACACAGAGTGTGGGGCTTGAACTCAGGACTCTGAGATCAAGAATAACATACTCTACCAACTGAGCCAGCCAGGTGCCCCAATTTGGGTTCTTTTATTTAAAAAAAATTTTTTTAAAATATTTATTTATTTTTGATAGGCAGAGAGAGACAGAGCACAAGTGGGGGAGGGGCAGGGAGAGAAGGAGACACAGAATCCGAAGCAGGTTCCAGCTCCGAGCTGTCAGCACAGAGTCCGATGTGGGGCCCAAGCTCACAAACTGTGAGATCATGACCTGAGCCGAAGTCGAACGCTCAACCGACCGAGCCACCCAGGCACCCCCAATTTTGGTTCTTTTAAATGCAGAGTCGATGTGGCTGAGATCACTACAAGTCAGACCTCCACCGCCAAAGAGAGCAGAAACCATGGAGACCACAGCTATAGGCTTCAGGCTCAGTATGTGTGGTGGCCCAGGCGTAGGTGTTTTCTTCCCTGAAAAGGCTGTTTTCTAAGATTTGGGTTGAGAGCTCCCCAAACTTGGCAGGCAGGCAGGCAGGCAGAACAGCTCTTACTCACAAGGAGGCCTGAGTATGTCTCTTAACTCCGCCTTTTCATTAATTAAAGGCCAAGACCAGGGCAGTTGTCCATCTGTATTAGTGCAGAACCGCTAGTGGTAACTTTACAGAAGGAACTTTGGCAGACTGATTAGCGTTCTTTTTAATCGATGAGCAATAATTGTGCTTTTATCTGGCATGCTCAGGGTATCGCCTGCTCCACAGGTGAAACTTACAGGCAAACAGTGTTCACTAAATAACAACCATTTTCAGTGGTTGAATAATAGATTTCTCCCCGCTCCTCCACCTCTGTCATGACTTGGTGGTCCAGAAAATCGACTGTGCAATACAGCATGTTCTGTAGGGCCTGCTGAGTTGTATAGGTGTCTTTTGGCCTCTCAGTGCCTCTCCCTGTGTTTTTGTCCCTTTTTTTTTTTTAACAACAACGCTGTGATGCAGGTACTACCTATTTATTTAAGTGTAGTTTACATATAGCAAAATGCACAGATCTTAAATATACAGTTTGCTGAATTTTGACAAATGCAGAAAACCGCGTAAAGCACCCATGAAGGTGTGTAACATTCCCATCGCCTCAGAAAGGTCCCTCTGTTCCTTCCCAGGCAATGCCCCATCACCCACCTCCCATCTCCTATTTCAGCGTGTCACAAGAGATTTGCCTGTCCTGGAACTTGAAATAAATGGAGTAATATAACATATGCCCTTTTGTGCAGGGCTTCCTTCACCAAGGATGTTTCTGAAATTCATCCCTGAACATATTCCATACTTCATTCCTTTTTATTGTTGAGATATGTTTTCTCGCATGAATATACTGCAATTTGTTTATCCATCACCCGTTGTTGGACTTTTTGGTTGTTTCCAGTGTTTGGCTATTATGAATAAAGCTGCTGTGAATATTATATGTACAGGCTTTGTATAGGCATCGTTCCATTCCTTTTGTGTCAATACTTGGGAGTAGAATTGCTGGTTCATAGAGTAGACATATGTTTAACTTTATAGGAAAACTGGAGATATTCTCCCTAAGTAGTTAAGGCCATTTTATACTTCTGTCAGCAGTGTGTGAGAATTCTGCATCTTTGTCAACACTTGCTATTGTTCACGTTTTTAAGTTTAGCCATTCTATGTGATGTGTAGTAATATTTCATTGTAGTTTTAATTCTTGATTCCTTGTTAACTATCGGTATTGAACATCTTTTCATGTGTTTACTATTTACGTATCATCCTATAAGTGTCTATTCAAATCTTATGTCCTTTTTTAAATTAAAAAATTGGGCTGTTTATCATCTTATTGGATATAGAAATACTTTATATATTTTGGATATAAGTCCTTTGTCAGATATACATACTATAAATATTCACTCCCGGTCTATTATAAATATTAGCTCCCAAGGGTGGCCTGCGTGGCTCAGTCGGTTTAGCATCCAACTTCAGCTCAGGTCATGATGTCATGGCTCGTGGGTTCGAGCCCTGCATCAGGCTCTGTGCTGACAGCTCAGAGCCTGGAGTCTGCTTCAGATTCTGTGTGTGTGTGTGTGTGTGTGTGTGTGTGTGTGTGTGTGTCTCTCTGCACCTCCCCAGCTCACGCTCTCTCACTCTCAAAAATAACTAAACATACATACATACATATTAGCTCCCAGAATATTTCATTTTCTTAGTGATCGTTCAAAGAGAAGTTTTTTTTAATGTTTATTCACTATTTGACACACACACACTTGCGTGCGCGTGCACACACACACACACACGCACAGTGCAAGTGGTGGAGGGGCAGAGAGAGAGGGAGACACAGAATCTGAGGCAGGCTCCAGGCTCCGAGCTGTCAGCACAGAGCCCGACACGGGGCTTGAACTCACGGACCATGAGATCATGACCTGAGCCGAAGTTGGAAGCTCAACTGACTGAGCCACCCAGGTGCTCCAAAGAACAGAAGTTTTAAATTTTGATGAAGTCAGTGTATCAATATTTTCTTTTATGGTTAGTGCTTTCTGTGTCTACTTAGAAAAAAAAAAAAACAAAACCAAAAAGCCTTTCCCTTCCCCATGGTCATGAAAATAGTCTCCTTTTAATTCCAGAAGCGTGATCATTTTAGTTTTTACTTTTAGGTCTCCTGTCTACTTCTAACTAATTTTTGTATGTGTTATGAGGTAGGAGTTGAGAGTCTTTATTTTACTTTTAGATGTCCAGTTGTTTACCACTTTTTGTTGAAAAGTCTCTCCTTTCCTCATTGAATTGCTTTGAATCCATGGTAGATAAATCGACCATGTATACATGGTTCTGTTTCTGGACTCTTCTGTTCTACTGATTTATGTTTATGCTAATTCATACTATCTTGATGCTGTAGCTTTATAATAAGTCTTAAAAGCAGGCCCTCTATCTTTGAGCTTCCTTTTCAAAATTGCTTTGGTTATTGTAGATCCTTTGCATTTCTGCAAACATTTGAGACTGAGCTTGTCAGTTTCTGCGAAAAGTCCTGCTGGCAGTGTGATTGGGTTTGCTTTGAATCTGTGAGTCAAATTGGGGAGAACCGATATCTTAACAACATTGGGTCTTTGATCCATGAATGTGGTATCTCTCTCCGTTTATTTAGATTTTCTTTCTCTCAACGATGGTTTGTACTTTTTGATGTAGAGGACGTGAACGTCTTTTAGTACAACAGCCATTTGCTACTGTAAATAGTAATCTTTAAATTTTTAATTTTAAATTTTTGTTGCTAGTACACAGAAATACAATAGATTTTTGTATATTGATTTTGTGTCATGTGACCTTATTGAGTTCATTTATTAAATTTGTTCTTTGTAGATTCTTTAGGATCTGTTAGGTATACAATTATGTTGTCTATGAGTCAAGACGGTTTTACTTCTTCCTTTCCAATGTTTTATGCCTTTTATTTCTTTTTCTTCCTTCATTGCACTGGCTAAGACTTCTGGTTCAATGTGAGATAGAAGTGGTGAGAACTGACCTCTTTGCTTTGCTCTTGATCTCAAGGGAGAAGCATTCAGTCTTTTACATTAAGTATGATGTTAGGTATAGGTGTTGGTAGATGCCTTTTATCATGTTGAAGTTACCATAACGTTCCTAGTTTGCTGAGAGTTTTTATCAGAAATGGAATTGAATTTTGTCAAATACTTTTTCTGCATCTCTGGAGATGGTCATATTTTCTCTTTAATTCTGTTAATATGGTAAGTCATATTGATTTTATCCTTTTTAAAAAAAATTTTTTTTTGAGAGAGAGAGTGTGCAAATGGGGGAAGAGCGGGGTGGGGGGGGTGGGCGGGAACAGAGGACCTAAAGTAGGCTTTGCAGGGCTCTGACAGGCAGACAGGCTGACAGCAGCTAGTCTGATGTGGGGCTCAAACTCATGAACTGAGAGATCATGACCTGAGCCGAAGTCTGATGGTCAACCAACTGAGCCACCCAGGTGCCCCCAAATCATATTGATTTTAAAAGAATGGTAAATTTGCATTTGCTTTTCAAGTATTTTGTTAAGAATTTTTGCATCTGTGTTCATGAGGCATATTGCTCTATAGTTTTCCTGTAAGGGCTTTGTCTGGTTTTTGGTACAGCATTATGTTACTTCATAAAATGAGCTGAAAAATGTTCTCATATTTTCTGCACAAGTTTGTGGGACACTAATATTAGGTCTTCCTTAAATGTTTGATAGAATTTACCATTTACCACCACCAAAGCCATCCAGGCCTACAGGGGTGTGTGTGTGTGTGTGTGTTTGTGTGTGTGTGTGTGTGTGAGAGAGAGAGAGAGAGAGAGAGAGGTTTTAAATGATCATTTCAATTACTTTAACAGATATAAGGCTATTCAGAATTTGTCTCGTCAGTTTTGTCAGTTTTGCTTTCAACAAATTTGTCTATTTCATCCAAATTATAGAATTTATTAGAATAAAGTTGTTCCCAAGATTCTCATTTTCCTTTTAATATTTGTAGGACCTGTAGTGGTGCTCCCTCTTTCATTTTCCATATTGGTAATTGCTTTCTTTGTTGCATTCTTTAAAAATAGTGTAGCTAGGGGGCGCCTGGGTGGCTCAGTCGGTTGAGCGTCTGACTTCAGCTCAGGTCATGATCTCGCAGTCTGTGAGTTCGAGCCCCTCATCAGGCTCTGTGCTGACAGCTCGGAGCCTGGAGCCTGCTTCGGATTCTGTGTCTCCCTCTCTCTCTGCCCCTCCCCCGCTCATGTTCTGTCTCTCTCTCTCTCTCAAAAATAAAATAAAAACACTAAAAAAATTTTTGAAAAAATAGTGTAGCTAGTAGTTCATCAATTTTACTGATCTTTGGAACCAACTTTTGATCTTTTTAAAAACATTTTTTTAATGTTTATTTATTTTTAAGAGAGACAGAGCATGAAGGGGGTGCGCAGAGAAAGGGAGAAGCAGAACTTGAAGCAGGCTCCAGGCTCCGAGCACAGAGCCTGACATGGGGCTCAAACTCACAAACCATGAGATCATGACTTGAGCTGAAGTCGGACGCTTAACGGACTGAGCCACCCAGGCGCCCCTGATCTTTTTTTTTTTAATGTTTATTTATTTTTGAAGGAGAGAGAGACAGAATGTGAGCAGGTGAGGATCAGAAGAGAGGGAGACACAGAATCTGATGCAGGCTCTAGGCTGTCAGCACAGAGCCTGATGCAGGGCTCGAACTCACGAACTGTGAGATCATGACCTGAGCTGAAGTCAGACGCTTAACTGACTAAGCCACTCAGGTGCCCCAACCCCTGATCCTTTTTTAAAAATATCTATTTTTAAAAAAAAAATTTTAATACTTACATTTGCCTCTGTTTCCTTCCTTCTGCTTATTTTGGGCTTCATTCACTATCTTCTTATCACTTCTTTATCTAGTCTGACAATCTGCTTGTGTTACCCTCTTTTCAGTTTTCATTCTCATGTCATATATTTTGCTTCTACATATATAGTTCATAACACATTAGTAATTTTTTTTGCTTCAAACGGTTTTCTTGAATAAATGAATAAATTGGAGTCTTTTTATTCATCCACATACTTACCATTTATAGTGTCCTTCATTTCTTCTTGCATGTCTGAGTTCTGGTACCACTTTCCCATCAGCCTGAAAAACAACTCTTAATATTTCTTGTAGTATAGGTTTGCTGGTCACAAATCCTTGTAGCTTATGTTTACCTGAAAATGTCTCTATTTTGCCTTCATTTTAAAAGGCTATTTTTGATGGGTATAAAATTTTATTTTTCTTTAACGAAAGACCCATTGTCTTGTAGCTTTCATTGTTTCTGATGAAAGGTTAGAGTATATTTCCCTGTATATATTTCCCCTCTCTTGGTATGCTACTTTTGCCTTTCATTTTCAGCAATTCAACTGTGATATGCCTAGATGTGGATGTCATTGGTTATTTTCTTGGGGTTTATTAAGTTTCTTATATCTGCAGATTGGTATTTTTTCATCAAGTTTGGAAAAATTTTGGCTAATATTTCTTCAATGTTTTTTTTCTGCCCCATTCCATCTCCTATTACTTTTCTTCTTCCTTCCTCCTCCTCCTCCTTTTTTAAAGTTTATTTATTTTGAGAGAGTGTGTGTGCCCAGGGGAGGGGGCGGGAGAGAGAGAGAATCCAAAGGAGGCTCCGCACTGTCAACATGGAGCCTGATGCAGGGCTTGAACCCACGAACTGTGAGATCATGACCTGAGCCAAAGTTGAGAATCGGAGGCTTAACTGACTGAGCCATCCAGGCACCCCCATTTAGAACTCCAGTTACATAGAAGTTAGATTGCTTGATACTTTTTTACAGATAACTGAATCTCTTCATTTTCTTTTCAGCCTTTTTGTGTTTTGATGTAGATAATTTATATTAACATATCTTCAAGTTCACTGAACTTTTCCATTGGTTGTTAAGCCCACCCAGCGATTTTTTTATTTCAAGGATTTTTAAATTTTATTTTTTTTACTTCTAGAATTTCCATCTGGACCTTTTCCATGGTTTCTGTTTCTCTGATATTTCCCATCTGTTCATTTATTATTTCCATAGTTTTCTTTAAATTCCAAGGGGTATTTACAATAGTTTTTCAAATGGTGTTTTTTGCTGTTTCCAAAATCTTTGTCATCATTGAGTCTGTACTTACTGACTGTTTTAATCTCCTGGTTATGGGTCACTTTTTTGTACATTTTCATATGTCTACTCATTTTTTAAAAGATTCTGTGCTAAACATTGTGAATCCTACCTTTTAAAGATCCTAGCTTTGGGGCGCCTGGGTGGTTCAGTCGGTTGAGCGCCTGACTTTCGCTCAGGTCATGATCTCGTGGTTCATGGGTTCGGGCCCCACGTCGGGCTTTGCGCTGACAGCTCGGAGCCCGGAGCCTGTTTTGAATTGATTCTGTGTCTCCCTTTCTCTCTGCCCCTCCCCTGCTCATTCTCTCTCTCTCTCTCTCTCTCTCTCTCTCTCGCTCACAAAAATAAACATTTAAAAAAAAAAAAAGATCCTAGCTTCATCTGCTTTTATGTGGTTTTTCTCCCCTCTTTCTGTTAAGCTGTCAGCTGTCACTTCTTGTAGTTGTCAGGATACCTGATCTGGCTGCTTTATTTTCTACTTTCCCAATTTTGTGATTTTCTAATCTGTACTTGGCCAAGAAACCATTCAATCTAGATTTGATAATTTAGCATCATATGTAAGTGCAAATGAACACTTTGAGTAGGTTTCTAAACGCTCCTGAATCAATGACGTGAACTTTATCAAGTATGTATTTTAGTGTAATTTAGATATTTAAAGATTCTTATTTATTTTTAGAAAATGGTACTGGGTACGTGAAATATAATTTTGTACTGAACCTACATCAAAGGGCTCCTAATTTTTGGTTGATGTGATTTTAAATTATTTGTGTTTTTTTTTTGTTTTTTTTTTTTGCTCATCTGTTTTTAGATGTTAGAAGAAATATTTGTTGGTATCTGTGATGTTCCAGCAGCCTCCATTAGTGTCACTTTCTTCCCAGGATTTTTTAACCTGTCAAATAATTTTTCTGGCCTCCTTACCTTAAGTCTATTTACTACTTTTTAAACTTTGGTTTGTAAATTCTTTCATTAAAAAAAAAAAAAAAAGATGCTTATGTAGGCCAAATTGCTGAATTACTGATCAGAAGAAAGCTAAATACATGTGGCTCAGAATTTCCAAGGTGCGTTTTGTGAGATCTGATTATTTCCCCTTATTCAAGAAAGCTCAGTGTGGGGCGAAGATAGTATCTTATGGCAAAGGCTCTCTTTAACTTCATTTGTGTCCTTTGGAATGGGTGGGGTGTTGAATAAAAGGTATAAGTCACTTATTTAAGATCCTTCTCCCCCATTTTCACTCCTGGAATGAGCTTTTCAGAGATTAAGGCTAAACTTTGCCAAGTAGATGCTGATCTCCTGGGAAGACATTACAGAACCATTTTTGTTTTTTCTGTGCTTGTGTTCTTGACCTAAATCAGCAAATCTTCCTCCTTTCCAACTCTCCCAGAAGCCGTTCCCCAGGTCTACCGCATACCTTACAGAACTCTGGAGTAGTCTTGGTTTTTAATTATAAGAATCAATGGGGAAGGAAGACTTTAGTTTCTTGCTTTCAGGACTGGCCTAGAGAGCAGCCTCTAAAGTATGACCAATGTTGTTACTTTAGGGTATAAGGAAACCCTTTACAGAGAAACCTTAATGCTTAGAAAAATAGCAGCTCGGTCTAGAGACTTCTCTAGCCGTTTCAGATATAGGTCCTTTTGGATGTATAATTATGTAAGGGGCAGAGACTTCACACGGATGTACTTTCAGAGGTAGTATTGTGGAATAGCCTTCTTATAATCATGCTAGGAGGTCCATCTGGTTATTGATCCTTGAGTAGCTAAGAATGGTACCAGAGTAGTGTCAGTCCAGATGGGGCTGAGGGAGACAATGTTAGACATTTCCTGTGATTAGACACTGAATTAGATTAAAGCATAATAAGATTCTCTGTACTCTGAGTAAAGTGCTCTTAAACTTGGCACCAGAATTCCAGATTGTCAGCCCTGGTATTTGAAGTCGTCTTATATGTTATAAAAAGGGTTTCTGGGGGCTCCTGGGTGGCTCAGTCGGTTAAGCGTCTGACTTCGGCTCAGGTCATGATCTCATAGTTCGTGAGTTCGAGCCCCGCGTCGGGCTCTGTGCTGACAGCTCAGAGCCTGGAGCCTGTTTCAGATTCTGTGTCTCCCTCTCTCTGACCCTCCCCCGTTCATGTTCTGTCTCTCTCTGTCTCAAAATAAATAAATGTTAAAAAAAATTAAAAAAAAAAAAGGGGGGGGGTTTCTGACTCTCTGGCCTCTGTACCACCCACTGGCATTTAAATCCCCAGGGTGAATCTGCAAGGCATCTGATTTGGAGGGGAGTGGGGGTTGGGCTGGGACAAAGCCCACCTCCTCCTGGGGAGCTGAGATAAACACTCCTTGTGTGTGTGGTATTTTTAGTAGAGCCCTAGCATCCCATTAAGAGTTTAGCTGATCCCCACAACAGCCTGTGGCATACATGGATGGCATGGACTATAATCCCACTTTATAGCTGAGAGAATGAAGACACTGAAATGGCAGTGACCACCTCCAGGCCCTGCCAGATTAAACTGTGATACACTGATGTAAACCCACTCTTCTGACGCTTTGGTTGACATTCATTCTATTACCTCATTTAAGGCTCATGGGTAATAATTTAGAGGAAGAGCTTTCACTTTGGGATGGATTAGCGTAGAAATTGTCAGTCTTGGTAGGTGTCAAAAGAACTGGTCTGTTGAATCTTCAGAACAGGGATTCTAGGGGTGCCTGGTTGGCTCAGTTGGTTAAGTGTCCAGCTTCAACTCAGGTCATGATCTCGCGGTTCATGAGCTCAAGCCCCGCGTCGGGCTCTGTGCTGACAGCTCGGAGCCTGGGGCCTGCTTCAGATTCTGTGTCTCCTTCTCCCTCTGCTCCTCCCCTGCTCACACTCTGTCTCTCTCTCCCTCTCTCTCAAAAATAAACATTAAAAAAAAAAGAACAGGGATTCTAACCTTTATTACCCCCTGGAACCCCATGGAGGATTTTCGTAAACACTGACACTTGAGTTTCTCCTCCAGAGAGTTTTGACTTAATTGGGTGCAGCCTGAGCATTGGGATTTTTAAAAACTTCCATGTGGTTCTAACGTGCAGCCATGCTTTAGAACGTACCTATGGCAGTTTTGTCTTCACGTAGGCTGTATCTCCTTCCTGGCTATATTTCCCTTTTACCCACTTATAGAAGAGTTGGGAAATTTTCTGTATTTATTCAGACTGAGACCAGGATCAGATAAGGAAAAAATGAGCTGGAGAAACGACTCGATTAAAACAGAGTTTTCTAGAGTTAAGAGCCTACGGGGCACCTGGGTGGCTCAGTCCGGTTAAGCGGCCGACTTCAGCTCAAGGTCATGATCTCGCAGTCTGTGAGTTCGAGCCCCGCGTCGGGCTCTGTGCTGACAGCTCAGAGCCTGGAGCCTGTTTCAGATTCTGTGTCTTCCTCTCTCTCTGACCCTCCCCCATTCATGCTCCGTCTCTCTCTGTCTCAAAAATAAATAAACGTTAAAAAAAAAAAAAAAAAGAGTTAAGAGCCTGTACTGTTAACGTGATCAAGGGAAGCCACGAATTTATTAAAACTTTTAAGAAAACGTGTTGAAAACACGAACTGTCTCTTGAGCCTCAGTTATGCCCTGAAGGCTATATGAGCTGAAGGAAAGGCAAAGATGAGTCTCTGGCTTTCAGGGATTTTATAGTGTGTTATTATCCTGTGTCTGAGTCACTTCCCACTGCATACAGGTGCATAGAAGGAGGAAAACATTCGTTAGCTGCGTAATATTTGCCTGTCCCACCGAAATCCTTTCTGGAGGAAGCAGGTTAGGACATAAACATCTGGAATGAAAATATTTGCTTGTCCAGAAGATCTCCCAAAAGACCATCGCCCTCCTGCCTATGGCTGCTCCGCCGCTTTCCAGTTAACAGAGCAGCCTTTTCACATTGCTGTTTGGGCCTTAAAATCGAGTACCAGATGCTCAGGAGAAAAGGAGATGCTGAAGAAGTGAAAAGCTGAACCCAGCTCCCAGCGTGTACACAGCAGGCAGCCAGGTCTGCAGTTTCACACGGTCTCTGCCTTGCCAGGTGCTAACTGTGACTTAACCTGAGAATTGCTGTCCTGGGTTATCGGGTCAACTCTACCCAGGCCACGTCTGGTGGAAGCTTCAGGAAGTGAGAGTAGCTACAGATCAGTGTGAGTGTCGTCCCCGTGGCTTAGTGACAAGTCCTCTTGAGAGCTCTGTTTCCATGCAGGAATCTTCAATCTGTCCCAACTATTTCTAGCAAATTCTTTGGCTGCTGTGGCATCTAGAACAAGTCCTATTTGTCCCAAACTTATTTCATTCCGGCTCCAAGGGGTGGACATTTAGCGTAGGAGCGTTAATGGAGACTCAGCCTTCAGAGAAGACATTTCCTTCTGTTGTTAAATCTTATATTAAACCGTGCTTACTCAGAGGCCTCTGGCTGCAGGAAGTGGTGACGAGGATGGAACTTGGCAGATGGCTGTGGCTGCGGCTTCATGGAGGCCTGTGTGGGGACACGATTGTTTGTATATTGGTTTTCATTTATGTATTGGTCTTATTTTCATCTTCCTGAGGTACCCAGATGCTATGGTGATAGATTGGTTGGAAACGACTCATTTGTCAGGGTTCCGTGGGGGACGTAGGTTTCCTTCTCTTGTGCAGTGGAGTCTAAAATGTTTAATTAGATGCTGAGGCATTTCTGCATGGGTCCATCTCTGCCAGGTCTCCTGGGTGAATGCCATTCCTGGCTTGGAGAGGGACTGGGCATTTCTGGGCCCGACCTCCCCTCCCCTCTGGATGCAATTCTCAGCCCTCCCTTTCTATTAGCTGCTGGGCTTCTCCCCCTATCGTTTTTGTTCTAGAAACTGCCTTTATGTGACTGCCGGAATTTGCAGAGCTGATCCATGTTGGAAATCTAGTTGTCAAACAGGTCCAACCCAGACTTTATGAAATAATGTAGTTGCACTGATACGCAGTGAGAGGAATATTAACTACCCGCTGCTGATCTGTTTTGTTCGGTGCAACTTTTTCGGAGAACTAACCTTGTTCTTCCTGCACACCAGGCAGTGCCTGAGATCCTGAGGGTGCAGAGATGAGGCTTCTGCCCACCACGAGTAGAACATCTGGCCAGAGTGCGATAGACGTGTATAAAATTCTAGCACCGCGGAGGTGCCCAAATAAAGGGGTGACCAAAGGACTGGGGAGTCACATCAATTTGCTATGAGCTTGGGGGAAAGGACAGCATTTCAGGCAGATGTGGAGAGAGTACTAGAGGTAGTGGGCTTGCGGGATAGCATTCTGCTCCATGTGCTGGATCTGGGCAGGGGTCCTGGGTGTGCATGTGGGAGCTGAAATGTGGAATGCCCAAGGTTTCTACTGGGGTAGATGGGGACATCGGGGAGTGGGAATAGTGAGAAATCCTGGGAGGGGAGATGAGTTGAACTCTAGGCAGGATAAAGTGACATGCTTGTGAGATCGAAGTGGACACATCCAGTGGGTGGTTGGAAATATGGGTTTGGGACTGGGGGTGATGGCGTGGTAGAAATCACAGTGTGGTGCGACGGGAGTCGAACGCTTGAGTGCAAAGCCATTCAAGGAAAGCTTTGGGAGCACCGGTGTTTAAAGAAGAAACAGATTTGGGGAGAAGGTAGAGTCAGGTGGCAGAGGGACCAAGAGAACCGCCTCCAGCCTCCTTTTCCAGCTGGTTCTGCCACACCTGGCCGCCCGGCTCCCAGACTCAGGCTTGCAGCGCTGTGTCCTCTCCTCTTCACCCCTGCCCTGCTTCGGAGGGCTGTCTGTACTGGCCGCAGACTCCTCGGCTTGCCTTCCTTGCTGACATCAAGGATTAGAGTCTGTTTCTCCCCTTTGTTTTCTGATGCGGATCAAGACTCACCTTTGGACCTTTGCTAAGAGGAGCGAGTGTCCTGCGTGGTCTGCTTTTTGGCTTCCGATCGAGAGCCCAAGAGCTAACCTGGCAACATGTGACTCTTGTCCTGGCCTGATGCTGAGTGACCCCAGCCCATGGCTTCTTCCTTGCCCCAGCAGAGCGTGCAGACCTGTGCCTCCACCTTCTTTCTGGAAATAGGATGGTGCGTCTCCAGCCTGGCCACGCTCTAAAGATTCGCAGGCCAGCTCCCTCATCAGTAGGAGGAGGCCATGCGTGGAGGGAGAGGGCATAGGTTAATCTTCATTGCCGTCGAGGAAAGGAAGAAGTGGTGGAGTAGTGAAGATACATTTTGTCTTTCCCCAGTGACCACAGGCAGGCAGTGGCCCCACAGATACCACCACATTCTTAGCTTGTAGCCAGAATCCTCCATCCAGTGAAGAGTTCTCTTAAAACCGAGCTGCCGGCCACCCAGCGGGGAAGGTCACTTGGCAGAGTCCCTAAGGAAACCGCCATGTACAGAACGTCTGTGGGGCATTCTCACCCTGGACACCCTTCCGGATTTCCTCGTGATGTGTGAGCTGCAGAAGCTGGCCTCTGCTTTCTGGCCCCAGCCTGCGACCGGTGTCTGGAAGAAATCCCGCACGCCCCAGTGCCAGAGCTGTCCCTTTGTTGCGGCAACGAGGCAGTCTTGGCCTCTTCTGTCTTGCCCGAATTGCTCTAAGTTTCCCTGTAGTGGTTTGAGCATCTTGAAGTCTGAATATTTAGGTCTGTTTGTCTTCCTGGGAAAACAGGTGAGCTGTGACCAATGCTCGTCAATTCCAGTTCATCACATCAGGACTGAAAAGCGGGTGGTGTCTTTCTCCTTTGTGTCACCGTATTTTCAACAACAGCCTGCGCTGGGTTGTTCAACCTCCTCAAGAGAGGTGACAGAGGCTGAAATGAGCTCCTGTGCTTTCGTCCATGCTTGTCCTTACACAGGGTTTGTCGGTGCTGGTGGAGAACCTTGGAGCAGCCCCACCAGCTAAGTTGAAAAGCGTCCAACTTCCTAAGTCTCTATATCTATGCAGTGCTACTCGCCCCCACCCCCATCCCCTCCCCAGACCTCCCACCACTGGGCCTGGACCTTCTGCCCCAAGCCAGCACCCCACCCCTGCCAGTCCTGGAGCTGGCACCCCCTTCTAGTCCCAGAGCCAGCACCCCACCCCCGCCAATCCCAGAGCCAGCACCCCCTTCCAGTCCTAGAGCAAGCACCCCCACCATCTGGTCCCAGAAACAGCACCCCCCTCCCCAGTCCCCTTGTGCGAGTATGCCACATTTTGTTTATCCATTCACCTGTCGATGGATACTGGGATAGTTCTACCTTTTGGCTATTATGAATAATGCAGCCATGAACATGTGTGTGCATGGTTTTGGGTGGACATGTGTTTTCAGTTCTTTTGGGTGTCTACCTAGGAGTAGAATTACTGGGTCACATGATAATTCCTCCACAAACTTTCACCGCGGCTGTACTGTCTTACATTCTTATTAGCCATGTGAGGGGAGGCAGTGACTTTTGGAGCTCAGTGTGCCAACCCCTGTGGCATAAACCAAAAATGTTATGTGGAGTCAGCCTCAGTGCAGGGCAGCAGGGACTGGTGGCATCAGGAGTGGGCAGAGAGGAGACTCAGGGCCTGGGGAGCTTGAACGGAGTTCATAAGCATACTTGGGTAGCCTAGGGTCCAACCTTCAGGGATGGCTGAGCGTCTCTAGTTTGGTGGGAGTGTGACAGGAAGTGTAAGGGGCAGTGACTTGGGTAGGGAGGGGCCATGTGGTCGTCTCAGGAGGGCTCATCCAGCTGATGTTTGTGGGTGCGAGGTGTTAGACCCCGAGCCTGGGATGGTGGCAGAGGATGGCCTCACCCAAGGAAGCCTGGTACAGATCCAAGCCCAGCCCACCGATTAGGCTGATGGGGACGTGGGGGGAAGGAGAGTATGATGAGGGATGGGGGTACTTTACTGGGCTCCAGTATGGAGGGCCGTGTTTTACCCTGAAGCAATGCCCTTTTCCTGAGGCAGAGGCAGCTAGGCGATTACCCTCTACCTGGGGTTAGGATCTGAATCAAGCATGTGAAGTTAAAGTCAAACGTATCCTTGAAAATCTCTCATTGCCAGGACCCTTGCCCTTGGAAGCTCAAAAGCCAAAATTTAGCAGCTTCTTTTGTTTGCTATTCAGTGGTGGCTTCTCTTTTCTTGGGGGCACTGGATGCCAGGGTCTAGTTTGCTTGAGGAAAGAGTAGTAGGGAAAATAAAGAGATTAGGGGAGGGGGTGGCAGATAGGTAGAATCGAATATGTGTGAGTTAAGTATATATATGATGCAATGCCCAGACCCTCTGGCTGCTGTACTGAGTGGCTTAGGACCTAGGGTAGGTGTGGGGGGGACTTGGGAGGACCACAAGAGCCTACATCAGAGCCTCTGGGCTGTGGCGGGTGCTGCAGGACTGTTCTCTCACCGCTTGCTGGCTGTACCGGCTCCTGGAGAGACCGGGGAGTCACCATAAACCCACAGCAGCCCCAACTCAGCACAAGCAGGGTTGTGGTGGCCCCTTCACCATATCCAAGCTCTGGAAGCCCAGCCTGCATCTTGCAGAGGCCTCTTTTGGCATACGTGGGTCAAGTCAGTGCCACCTTATAAACAGTGTTGTGATTTATCAGTGTTACAGTTTGATAGCGATGCTTCTCCATTCACCGCCTCCTTGACGCATCTGGTGATTCGGGAAGCTTATTCCCAGTTAACGGACTGAGGCTCAGGAAAAGAATGGCTTTCCGAGTTCCACGATTGGGAAGGGATGGAACTAGGACACACACCTGGGACTCCTGGCTGTGGATTCAGCATTCTTTTCCTTGTGTTCCCCTTCCTGGGGGAGCTGTCTGATATCAGTGCTAGTCTTTCCCAGTGTTCTCTTTGTTGGAACAGATGACAGTCTTGGGGTCACGGGGTGCCAAGAACCTGGGAAAGGATCAGGGTCACGTCCGATTCTTAACACACGTAGCTTTCTTTCTCCCCAGGCTCTGGCCAAACGTGACATAGATCTGCTTCCCTGTCTCTGCCAAGGCCATCTTGGCCCCCTGGTTGCGCCCCCATCTGTCTAAGCCCCTTTCTGGGCAGCAGCCTCCCGAAGAGACAGCCCTCAGCTCAAGTCAGCTGAGATATTTGGGTCGAGCCTCAATTCCGATGAGGCAGAGTTAGCATCTCCCTGCTGCAGCCCCAGCTTTCAGCAAATGGTAAACTCGACTTGAGGGCAACATTCAATTATGAAAATCTATTTCTCTTGCCACATTCAAAAAGTCTCCTAATGTGCCTTTGTGCACATACAAATTTAGTGACACATCACTAAATGTGTATGAGGTTGCCATGGAAATGTCTCTCTTCTAACGTGGCACTCCAAAAGCAAAGAGAAGGGAAGTTTTCTTTGTAAAGAGAAGCAAAGCAGAACTTGGCTAATTGTCATCACATGAATCCCCAAACTGTCATTCTTCCCCGACTACCTGTCTCCTGCTTCCTGTCAACAACATAACGGTGGAAGCCAAATCAGCATGCCACATTTCCTCAGGACTTCCACAGGCATTGTCCTTCACCTCTATGCCAGGCGCGTCCCGGGAAGGATGCCGGGACTCCTGATTTGAGTTGCCACCTAGCCTAGAAAGTGCACCTTCCTGGACCGTCTGGCACTTGCCACTCAGGAACACTGGAGTCCCAGAAGAGCTCTTGGCCCCAGTTTCTTTGTAGAAGTTGCAGGCTGAGTAGGTCTTCTGAGGATGCTCTGCATTTTCCACCAGAGACATGGGGCTTTGGTTGTCTCTGTGACAAATGCATGATATGACAGCATACAGAGCGTGCTGATACTAAGGCACCTTTTGAATGTCAGCAATCCCAAATATTTTCCTAGTAGTGGTGTGAATTCCTGGAGTGTGAGGAAAGACGAAGAAGGACCTCAGAGACTTAAGTTTGACTGAATGCCTTCCTTCCTGTCTCTGGCTCACCTTGCCCTGTTTTCACCTCTGTCCGGTTGACTTTCTTCATTGATCTTGTCTGTGAACAAAGAAGTCCGTGTATTTCTGCAACTTCTGAGGTAATCCTTTTCTATATTGGCTAATCCTTTAGTTAGGTCATTGAGTTCATTGGCTTTCCCAGTTTTGGAGCTGGGTAGCCGTCCTTATTGGTTCTCAAGTTGAAGCTGATGGGTCTTTTTGCAACTGTAGTTCACTAGTGGCAAGTTCTGAGGTTGGGGACCTTAGCGTCTTGCCCTGCACACTGCCCTAGGAGCCTGTCCTTTCTATTCTCTGTTGTTCCGGATCTCTCTGCAAGCCCCTTTGGCCTATGAGGCTTCGCTGTCATTTCATGGGTAAGTGATGGTTTCAGGGCTCAGAGGCCAGTTCATATGCATGTTTCTCTTCCTGGGTTATCCAGCACACATGTGGCTGTTGGGCTGGAGGATCCCAGAATGCTGGGCTCCCTGTCCCCGAGGGGACTTCTTGGTTCCTTGGGTTCTGAGAGCCTGCTCGTTGCTCTTATCCAGCTGCCCTGCATCTGTTGGAAGCATCTGGTTCCTATCTAACATCAGAGGGTGAACTCCAGAGGTTGAGTGTACTCCAGTCTTGTTGCTTTTAATGTTGAAAATCCTAGGATGCCCCACCTTGCCCGTGGCTGCGCTGGCTCCCAAGAGGACCTTCTGCCACTAACCGAGCCAAGTTGCCCAAGCGGTAGGACAGAAACAGCTTCTGATTCAAAAAGCAGAGGATATTGTGCTGTGAGCCCCCGAGTACACAGATCTGCATTCCCGACGGGATCCTACTGGGTCTCCCCTTAACCTTGGCCAGGCAGCAGGTCCTTCCTGCCACGAGACAGATTGTTCTTGCTTTTACAAACCAGGTTCTCAGCATCGTTTTCTTACCCAACATTTATTTCTCCTGCTGTCAAGGGATAGGTGAGGAGTCACTTGGCTCATTGCTGACTGTGACCTTGTTGATCATATGTAAGTCTGACCAAGAGTTGAGGGGGATCCCAACCAGAAACCCTGTTGTTACCAAGCCAGTGCCCAGAGCTCACCATGCTGGGGCCTCTAAGAAACCCGTCCGCCTCTGCAGGCAGCCACTGCTCCAGGCTGCCGTGGATGCTTCTGAGTTTGTTATGAGCTTATATTGGGACCTGTGTTGGGAGCTTGTGACCTCCCCCTAGAGAGACCAGTCAGACATTGCCTGCTTGGCTCTGTGACCTAACCACATCTCCCCTCCAGCAAGGGGCAGGGATTTTTAATGGTAGAAAACTCTGGGACAATATAGAACTTATCTCTGACATACAAAGTTCTGAATTCTTTTTCTGCCATTTCCAACTCTGGTAAATCTACCACACTTGAATGTGTAAATACCTTAGAGGAGAGCCGGCTGCCCTTTTTTGCTCTTGGCTCGTGCCAATAAATACCAGTTTAGTTCTTACAGAAGAAAACCAAAGGAGACTTGGTTGTCTCTCTAATCCACAAACCCTGTAATTCTCACCTGGAATATCTGGCTCTCCTATCTCAAATCAGTTCTAATGGCAAAGGCTAAAGGGAGGCGTTATTGCTCTTATCCAAGCTTATTTCTAAACTTATTTTTCAACTTGTTTGTCTAGTAAATGAGAACCCCTCAAAAGAGAACTGGAGGGGATTGGCGTAGGAGAAAGGGAGAAAGGCACTAGTGACCACAGAAAGAGTTAGGGAGGGAAGCTTGCTTCTGGAGAGATTCCTGCCTAGTGGACACTCAGAGTGGAGTCCACCAACTAATAAGCAAACATTCTAGAAATCAATGGATGCCAAGAACCAGGGGGCTGGCTGCTGCTGAGTTTTCTAGAGTGCCAGCTGGAAATCCTCTCCTGTACTTTCTTCTGTCCCAGAGGAAAGTGCAGACTTGCCCTTGCCAGAGACTTCTATTGGGCACTGGGCCAGAAAGACAAACTGCCCAGTGGGAGAGGTGAGAGGGCTCTTGGTTCTTCTAGGCCGACCTTGAGCTTGCTTGGCTTTTCAGCTGTACTTTAAACCTCTCTCCAAGCTCACTGCCTTGCTGGGGCCGGGAGGGTTGCTGTTCATTACCCTACAAGTCGTTTGAGTTGGACAGATCCCTGTTCTGCCCGTGTCATTTGTGAGCAACCTTCCAGCAGCTGGAAAGGGCAGCCCGTGCCCAGCACTGTGGATACGACCCCTGAAGTCAGTGTCCGACCCTTCTGTGTCTGTGGGGCCGTGACGCAAGGCGAAACTCCATGACTTCAAGTAAGATGCTGTCTGTAGGGAGAGACTAATGTGCATTCCTCTGGCTCTCATCACTGAGCAGGTTGCCCAGAATTAACACGCTCACCCTTTAACCACAAGCCGATCCTTCTGGCCTGGTAGAGTGCATTCTAATTCCCATGCCGGCTGGGGCCTGGAGGTCACCTGTCAGAAAAAGAAAGATGTTCCCCACGGGGAAAATCCGTGCATTGGGGGTTATATCAGGTTTATTCCGGGCATTTCCTTAGACTGCTGGATTGTGGGATTTAGAAAAGCGATGAAGTGCCATTCAATCTGAGGCACGCTAGCCGCACGGTCCTACGTCCGTGCTATGCGTCAGTCCTGGGGGGAGGGAGGACACTGCTGCCTGCCTGCTGTGGCCTGAGACTGGCCTGAGCAGGGATTGCTGAGGAGTTTGGGGCCCCGGAAGACCTGTCCTGCTTCGCAGCATTGCCCACCCAAGGTCGAGTGCTCGATCTTTCTGATTTGCTGCTCCAGCAGCTCTGACTCCTGAGTCCGAGTGGCCGGCCCCAAGGCCTCCGGGCACTTCCCCAGGACGTTGGGAGAGAGCAGCCGGAGCCAAGGAGCCTTTGCCCCGCGTGTCGGGGCTGGAAGGCCGTGTGGCCCCTGGCAAGAGGTTCCGGCAGCACCAGAGACTCCTGCTGCAGGACAGCTGCCTCCTTCCTGGTGGCCGTTGGGAAACAAATGGCTTCTCTAAGTGACACCGGGACTCTGGCAAGTACTAGTCGCTGCCAACGAAGTCTGTTCAGCGCGGCGGAGTCGTGCTCTCCTGGGAAGTGAGACTCTGCTAATGTGTTCTCAAGTTCTGTTCCAGCTGGCGCCGGCCCTTCCCCCCCAGCACCCGCTCGGGCGCGGGGCTGACTTGCCCGTGGCACTTGGCGCGTGGCTGCTCGGCAAAGACCGAAGCTGCTGCCGGCCTCGAGCCCCGCCGTCTTTCCCCTGCCTTGGTGAGTCTTGCGATCTGGGGCCAGAGCCTCGTGAGGCGCCGTCGTGAAGCAGAGCTTGGGCGTCCTCTCACGCAGGGGCAACGGGCCGCCTCAAGCAAGCCTCAAGCAAGTTATTTAGCTGCTGCCTCAGTTTCCTTTTCTATGCAATGAGCGATGGTGGAACCATCCTCGAGGAAGGGATATGCATAAAGCACTTAGCTGAGTGCCTGGCACATAGTAGGTGTTTAATCAGTATTAAGCTTCTGCTGACACCCCTGAAAATTTCCCAGCACTGCTGGCCATGGCCCAGCTCTTTAAGAGGCCTTTATAGGAAACCATCTTTTCGTGTAGTGATGTGACCACTGTATGCCCTTCCTTCTAATTAGATGTCCTATCACCCTGCCCCGGATACGGTCCTCTGGCTTCTAAGAGGGGAGCTCCACAGATGCCCTGATTTTTGTGAACTCTCTAAGACCCAACAGCTGTCAGTGGCCTGGGCTAGGGGCCACGCTGGAGAGGGTATTGGTGCTAAGCTGCTTTCTCCAGAACGAGGCTGCTGTGGCTGGCCTCAGTTTCCCTCAAGTCTGGCTCCAACAGGAAACTTGCTGAGTGGCCCAGCTCTTACCTGGGGGGTAAGGGATGAGGCATGTTTGGGAGGACAGTGTAGGGACTGCACCCTGAAACTCACTTATCTATTCCAGTGGTTCTCAGCTGGGATGATGTTGTACCATGTGTCCCCTCCCCCCCCCCCCACCACCACCACAGGTGACATTCGGCAATGTCTGGAGATACTTTTCATTGTCACAACTGGGGATGCCTTTGCAGTAGGTAGAGGCCAGGAATACTGCTAACCATTGACAAGGCACAGGACAGCCCCCCACAATGAAAAATTATCCAGCCCAAAATGTCAATATTGCCGAGGTTGAGAAACCCTGATCTATTCCCAGCTGGATGGGGTGACAAGTCTGGGAACTCTAAGGATTGTAGGAGCAGCGTCACCCAGAGAGATCAGCCCGAGTCCTTTATCCCTTCCTGTCCCCTAGCCCAAAAACCTAGGATCTCTTATCCCTTTCTGATGTGCTGTGAAACTGTGGGCAAATGAGCCCCTCTGAGCCTTAGTGTTCATTCCTTATACTCGGGGATCCTAGAGATTGCCTTTCCAGCTGAGGACCTATCCAAGGCCTCCAGGTCTAATGCTGAGACCGTTATCCTAGGGGATCCCAGGCTGTTACATTGGTTCATGAGGCACCCTACTCCTTCCAGAGGGTAAGGCTTTGTAAAAAGAAAACAGCTCTGACTTCTATTCTGGGGGGACTGTTGAGCTGGATCTAGACCCTGTGTTAAGGAAGCTCTGTCCCGCAGGGTGGGTCGATACTTACCCCCAAGTCCTCCCAAGTCCCAGGATCTAGCTGCTGCTGAAGCAGCCTTTCCCCGTCTCAAGTAATTGCCGTTTCTTTATTCGTAGCGAGCTTTTAATCTGTGTGTGGCCGCGTTGGGAAGCCTGACTTTATGGCAGATGCTGTGGAACGTAATCTGCTCACGTTTAGGCTGTAAATTTTCTGTGGTTCCAAAGTGCTGTGGAGTTCACCAGAACACATGCTGTCCTCTGATAATTGAAGTGGCTTAAAACAAAGCAAGGCCTTCTTGGTTTGAAATAAACCATTTTGTGAGCTAGGCCGTTTTAAAACAAAAACAAAACTTGGAGCATGTCTCGGACTGAGGACTCCAGTTTACTTCATCCCCACAGGTCGTGGATTAAGGAATTAATTCACTCTGTGATCTTGGGCAAGTATTTTAACCTCCCTGGTCTGAGATTCCTCTATAAAATGTGGGGCCAAGGCTAGATCCCCATGTCCCCCTCCTGCTGTGGCCTCTTGCCCAGCTCCTGGGTTTTGTGGAATTTAGGGAGGGGACCTTATGCTGCTCTTCCAGGGTGAAAATCACCGCTTCTGAAAGGTGTGGGCGAGCTGAAGAAATGACCCTCTCCTCCTCTCCATAATTACGCTTCTCAGATGCTCTCGAAATACCAAATGACTAGTTTAGTTACAAGGAGCTGGCTGACACTTGTAGTTTAAATCTCTTTCCTTGGCTTCAAGGGAGTGAGCAGAGTTTGACAAATACAAATGGAAGACTATTCTCTGGCTGTTTCCTCTGACCCTTGGGAACGGAAGATGATCGATGTGTGGGGCAGAGCATAGCTGGTTGAAAAGGGGGCTCTCCTTCCCACATCCCTCTTCAGCTCCTGGTTTGTCTCCTGGGGTCTATTGTTGGCCTCCTATCAGGGGCACTGACTTCCACATCTATTGGTTGAAATCTTTCCCTTTTTAAAACCCTCTGGAAAATGCCAATTTTCCCTCAGAGACTGGTGCCAGGGGTTAATAGGACAATGGAAAGAAACTCGCTCTTACCCTGGGACCCCCATTTCTCCTGTTGTGGTTTGACTTAAAGAAAAAAATCTTGTCCTGGAGTCTGACAGTACAGAATAGCTCCCCCGGAGCTGGGGGTTGGAGAGAGAGCCCAGGGCCTGGACTGGGGGTCCTCATGAGCTGCTTCCTCCTCCGGAGGGGAGGAGGTGGTGAGGTGTGTCTCTGAAGGATTTTCTACAAAGCCGATGGAGGTCTTAGGTTGGGATTCACATGTCCTTTTTAAAAAATAAAAAATAAAAAAAAATTTTTTTTGAATGTTTATTTATTTTTTTGAGAGAGACAGAGACAGAATGCAAGTGGGCTAGGGGCAGAGAGACGGGGAGACACAGAATCTGAAGCAGGCTCCAGGCTGTAAGCGGTCAGCACAGAGCCCGACGCGGGGCTCGAACCCACAAGCTGTGAGGTCATGACCTGAGCCGAGGTCGGACACTCCACTGACTGAGCCACCCAGGTGCCCCTCACATGTCCTTCTAAAAGATGTCATTTCATCACACAGAGGTTCCTCGGTTTTATAGGGTCAGCTTCGTATTTGGAATACGTAAACCTGAGCGTTAAATTCCTTCTGGGTCTTTGCCTTCCGCAGGCAATTCCATGTATGTTTCTCTGCTGTATTCAGGCTGTGCTTATGTCCACTTAATTGCAGTGGGTGCTGTTAGACGTGAAGGTGCTGTTAGAAGAACAAACTGAAAGGACAAGACACTGGTTTGGTCTTGCCCACGCCGGCATCTTGCTCTTCAGGTTCATTGATCAGGAAGGAGTCAAAGAGGAGAGACGGGGAGCGGATCGGGAGGCCCACTTGGCTGGTAGCCAAGCAGAGGAACGGTCTTATGCGTGGATCTGGGTGGAAAATGGATCCCAGGGCCTTCAGCCTTCTAAGTGAGAGCTTGACGTGGTCTAGTTTCTCATTACCCAGCCAGACAGTTCTGTGTCCTGCAATCCTTTTCTAGGAGTGAAGGAACATTCAGACTGAGAATGCCACCCTCCACCTGAAGCTTTTTCCAGAGGCTGGGGAGAAGGAGGGGCAACGGTTACAAGGACAGGGGTCAGGATGGGTGGGGAGTGCTTGAAGTAGAGGAACAAAGCAGTGAAGCCAAGCCCCGAGGCTTAAAGTGGTGACGCCTGCCATTGGTGGTTGGAGGTGGTTACCTTCTAGTGAATCATCCACACACAAAGCCATTTACGGTCTTTATTATTCTTTAGCAAGAAATGATTTCCTACTCCTCTGTCGGTTTAAGACCAGGGGCCTTACACTCCGAGTGCTGAGAATATAGTAGCTCGTTGTGCCTCAGTTCTGTTCATGTCCCATTTGGGACATAAGGGGCTGGCCCTTTGACAAACACAGAAAAGAGATTGATGTAGCCAGAGCCGTAGAAAAACAAGAAGGCGGGACCAGGGAGCTTGGTGACCTCAGGTCAGGCCCTGTTACCCACAGGGGCTTTGGCCTCAGTGAGTGATCACCAGCTACCACTTCGATACGTCATTCTTCCTAGAACAAAAACACCTATGTAACTTGCAGGGCGAATCACCCATCCTGTGGTGTGATCAGGGAAAGGAGCTCTAGGCTGTGGATGACCACACGTGGAGCCTGACCCACCACTGAACACCTGCCCACTTTGAGGGCTCACCCACTTACAGAGCATTTACAGCAAGGCCCCTGTTGTGTTCTTCACTGTTTTCTGTGCCCATTTCCCTGCATCCCCCCCCCCCCCCCCAACTCCCTAGCCTTGAATGGTCTAAGCAAGACACTTCCCTGCTCTCTAAGAACACCTGGTCTCCCTCTGGGTGGCCTGGCTGGTGTTAGTTATCCAAAGCCACAACTCGGTGACCACTACTCAGTGACCTTTCCCATAGGTTATTCATTTTCACGGTGGTTCTAGGAGACAGAGAGGATCGTTCTCCTTGTGTCACAGCCGAGGAAGCTGAGGCTCAGAGATGTTAAGTAACATGCCCAGAGTTACACAGCCAGAAAGTGGCAGAGCCAGAGTGGGAATCTAGAGTGGGACCCTTGGTTATCCCTCTTGCCCTTAATCCTAGGACGCACAAACTGTAGGCTATAAGGGCTGTGTGAGTGGGGAGGGGACTGGAGGTTTCGTGGCAGTGAAGGAGGCTGGCCCAGGGGTGGGAGTGAGCCTGGTAAGGAGACAGCCTGCTGTTCCTCCAGACCTGCCTCCTAAAATTCTTTCTCTTCTCTGAGAACCCTCCCATCTACTCAGCCCATTACAGCTTCTGAAACCCCTTCTCTTCCTTTCCTTTGATCTTTGAAATGGTTCTTACAAGCAGCTGTCTTTTCTGGATGAGGAAATGGCAGCTCACGAGGAGGGCTTGCCTGGGATGGCGTGGTGAACACAAGAGTTAGCCAGACTTTGGGTCCTGAGTTGTGCTCTCTATTTCCTATGCCAGCCCCAGCCCTGCCCTCCCTGCGCACCCCCCCCCCTCCCCACCAGTGTTTCCTAAACCCCAGGTATGACTGTTGCTTGGGAAGGACTCTGGGCCGGGCCCTGGGATAACCAAGCTGGCTCACCGCATCCCTGCTTTTCCTCCAGGCCCTCTGAGCCCCTCCCCAGACCCCCCCTACAGCCCCTCTCAGCCCCTCATTTCCCTGGTGCATCCCCAGTCTACCTGCTCCATTAGACTGAGTCTCCACAGACCATGAAGAAGCTGAGAGAGCTTGCCCTGTTTCCATGTGTCTCCTGCAGTCTGAATCTTCCAGGCCAGGCCAACAGCATCACCAACAACGCTGGCCCTGCCTGCCTCTCCCCTGCATGCTCTGCGTAGTTTCTGAGCCCACTGCCTCAGGGAGGAAGAGCAGGAAGCAGCGGGGCTGAGGGTGCTCGTCCCCAGCCCCTGACAAAGGACATGAGCTGTGAAGTCACCCGCTTGCCTAGATGACCCCTGGTTTCACCACAGCCGCTATCAGCTGGAGCTCGGATGTGACTCAGGAAGTTGGGGTTGAGGACTTTCTTGTTGCCTTAGGCAGCCTTCAAAGTCCGGGCCATTTTGTTCTATATCCCTTGTCTTCTGGGACCTTTCCCCACCCCCCCACCCCCCATCGAGTCAACAAAGCTCATGGTTCTACTTGTTCAGCACGCCAAGCTCTGTCTTCCCACCACTGCCTCAGACCTAGAATGACCTCTCCTCTGACTGACCTGCCAGGGCCTCCACTTGACCCTCGGGCCACAGTTTCCTATGATACGTGCTTCACTGCCTAAAAAGCACAGTACTGGCTCTGTCTTTTTTGAGCCCTTCAAGAGGCAGCACCCTTCCCTCCGGGGAACAGAGTGAGTGTGGGGTGGGGCTGCAGCATAGTTTTTGGAAACCCTAAATCCAGGCAGATTAGCAGACCCAAAATAGAATTCAAAAGAATACCTTCTTTCTCTTTTCTCTTTAATGACAAAACTTACATGTTGTGCACACATGATCACACAGTCCTGGGTGAGTCCATTGAAGCTGGGATCCTGTGGTCCCAAGGCAGGGTTCGGTCTGCCTGTGGGATGCACCCAGTGACGTGCCACAGCGGAATTGGTGAATTTTCAGAAATTTGGGGAGCCAATTGTCAAAAACAGCCATTACTGAAAAATTAATTATGTAAATTTACGATTAAATTATATTAAAAGCAAAGGTAGCCAGTATTTAAACCTTATCACTTCCTAATTAATTTACTGCATTATTATTTATCTCTGCTCTTGAGGTTGGATGCCTCCACTGGTATCTATATATAATGCCGTTCTGCACATCTCTTCCTAACATTATGTCGGTAGCTTGAAATAGGCAGTGGTAGGAATGTTGACACCACAGAAACTAGCAAATGCTATAAATCAGGATTTGATTTATTGTTCTGATGATTATCTAGACTTAGGAAAGTGGTGGAGAAAATGTTAATAACACGGACTAGGCTTAACGCACATCATTGTAAATAGCGCAAAAAATTGAAAATAACATCTTTCCAGTTTTCAAAAACTGCCATCAAATTCAGCAAAGAATCTGCTACTGTCATAGACGAACAAATGGAATTCTGGTATGTTTTTTGTTATTTCATTTTTGCCTTACTTTTCAAGGTAAACGAAAATATCAACCAGAGCTCCCGTGGGAAGGAGACATTTGCCAGCACACCGTTGGTATAGCTTTGCCACATGTCCTGTGCATTTTGCCACCTGCCTATCTTTGACGGGCACGGCCAAGTCCCCTTTCACTCACTGGCTCATTTAGCAAATAAATATTGAGTGTGTACTATGCGCCAGCCGTGAACAAAACAAACAATAACCAAAATAAATGTCCACCCCGTAGTATGCATTTTCAAACTCTTCCCTCCTTTGAGACACAAGCCCCCCTCCTCTGTGTCCTGATCTTCCCTACGGAGGGTGAGCTCTGCGTTTTCAACCTTTGGCTGACGGGAATGAGCCTCAGCTCCAGGACAGAGTCTGAGCAGAGTCATGTGTGAATAGCTTGGAACTTGAATGAAGGCCCAGGTTTGAATATTGAAGTAGCTTTGTGGGAGAAAGCCAGTAAGAGGGAAGCGAAATCCATTTCTTGGGAGTTTGTGAAATGGGATGAATTCTCTGAGTTTGATGATTTTCTGGTTGTTCTCTGTGCTGTGGGCTTGAAAGAGATCTCAAATGAGACCCATGCACCTGAAAAGGCTGAAAAAAGTGTCATATAAAAAATAGCACAGGATAACCTGCAGATTCACTCATCTATTTGTTCAGCAAATACGTGTGGTACCCAGCGCCAGGTGCTTGCAGGCTCTGTGAGCTGCCAAGCCAAATGATCCGTGGTCTCTCCCCTTGAGGATGTTCAAACTTGTGGGGCAGTTTATAATCCAGCTTGCTGGCCAGTGAGCACAGAAGCCTTGCTTGTCTCTCTGTAGTCAGGCTCCCACAGGCAGCCATTCTCCTCCTTCTCTGCTCTCCCCCTACTTAGCATTGATCTCAGTTTGTAATTATTTATGTCTGTTTGATTGATATCTGTCTTTCTTACAAGAATGTCAGCTCGAGGAGGGCAGGGACCTGTGTCTGTCTTGCTCATAGGGCCCAGCGTAAGTACGCGCTCTGGGAAAAACTTGTTGAGTAAGTGGATGAGGGGAGGAACAAGCGTGGAGGAGGGAGATTGGTGTGGGTGAGGGGCCTAGAGGGCATCTGGAGGAAGAGGCTTGAGCTGGAAGGATGCAGCCTTCATTCTTTGACTCCAGGCAGGCAAAGCCAAACCCTTGCATTGGCCAAGACCTTGCCCAAACATCACCTCCACTGCATAGCCTTTCCTTACCCCTTCTCTGTGGGTGGATGTTGGTGATAGAACACAGCTTAAGTGATCGTTAACGTTTCTTGAGTCACAGATCCCTATGTTTATCTGATAAAAAGTATAAACTGTCCTCTCCCAGAATAATGCTCATGGTATAAACCACCCAGTTTTGTGTACAGTTTCATGGGGTTCATAGGTTCCAATCCCATCCATAAACCCCAAATTAAGAACCTGCTTTAAAAAATAATTCCCCACATAGGTGCACATCTTGTTCCTCTGAACCAATATGGTTCAGAGATGGTTCTTGGTGTATAGACAGTATTTGATGTGGAGTATTGGGTGGGTGAATGAGTATGTTAAAAAGTGTCCTGATTTGCCATGACCCGTTTAGAGTCGAGCTAACAATTCCACTGACGTCATCAAGGGGAGAGGGGTCAGTCAGCTTGAGCAGAGAATGGTAGCACTCTTTACACCCCTGGTCCGTCATGGCCCTAGGATTATGGTTCAGCCCACACCCAGAGGCCCACCAATTCCATGAGGCCATTTTCCAAATAAAAACTTAAAACGTGGTGTCTGACACATTGTCTGATAATGGGGCAGAATATTTGAAATTGGGCTTGTCTCAAAGAATCAGAGATTTTGTGATTCTAAAGGAACAGAACCTAATCCTGAGGCTGATTGGGTTGTTCTTGGAGCTGCTTTCACTCTCAGAAAGGGGTGATTAGGGACTGGACTGCACTTCCCATAGAGTCTAAGTTAGTCCTCCGGTTCTGGGTAGAGGGGCCCAGCCTGGCAGGCTATCTATCCTCTATATTCTTCTCCATAGTCACCTGTGCCGAGTAGGTGATTGCTAGGTACCTCTAAAGACAGCCCATCTTCTACTTGTTACTGTCTCCCCCCCACCTACTCACCCACCCACCCACACAAAAGGTGATGTGAATCCCTGGCTTTTAAAATATTCAACTCTGGAGGCTTAGTTTTTTTGGGTTTTTTTTGTTTTTTGTTTTTGTTTTTGTTTTTGTTTTTGTTTTTGTTTTTTTTTGCTTCTGTTTTGATCCCTGTTTTTCACATTAGGGCATTTGACAATGTTGATTTTCAGACACTAGAATATTTCAAAACCATGGGAAAAAAAAACTCTACAGTACTAACATTTGCTTGGAAAACAGTTGTCAAGGAAATAGATTTTGCAAAACACTTCCTCCCAGGAGAGCTCTCTCTTTCCATGTATCTCCACATTGAACATTATTCTCCTGTGCAGTGGTGGTAGGCAAGGTACCATTGGCAGGTAATTTGTCTAGCCAACATCTAATTATGAATTAAAGCCCTTGCTGGCAAGTTCTCAGGTCGGCAGCCGATGGTGGACGAAGTTCAAGTTCAGTTTATAGCGCATCTGAAACGTTCTTGGACTTACAGGAATGACGGAAGATTTCTTGGCTCTGGCTATAGACTGGGGAATAGGATTCTGTAAACTCTATTAGCAGACAATGGAAGCGCCTGATAGATGGAGCTGAAATTGCAAAACGTTGTTCGATTAAAAGAAAAGGTGAAGGCTCTTGGGGCAGGGGCTGTGACTCAAGGCACTCACATAAGGAGATACTTATCTCATGATTAGAGTGCTAGCAGCCCAGGCACCAGCCAGTGATTCTCGGAGAATCCATCACTGTTAGACATGCCAACGTATGTATGTACTGCTCAGTTGTGATCAGACCTCACAAGCAAGGCTGGCGGGTTTAATTATCACTTGTGAGAACTTAGGGAAGAAAGTGCTGGCCCGGTTAGAGTTATGGCCACCGACACTGGCAGATGGTTAATTACAGACTTCGTCCATCCAGCGTGTAGGGTCCGCGTGTAGACAGGAAGACGGTTGCTGACAAAGAGGCAGAGAGATGGCTGTGTCTCCATTATTCCCATTTGTGTTAGACTCCATTGTACTTGCAGTAATCTTTAATTATAAAAACTATTACGATGGGATTGATTGTCAGTGTTATTCATTTCTGTCACGTTGCCTGGTAACGTCCCTTTGTGCCCAAGACACACATGTTTCTGTAGTTACAGGTTGAAGAAGTGAAACCTTCCTCTCTCTCGGCCACTTTGCCATCACAATATTATAAAAAGCTATTTTGAGAGACTAGCGGAGCCCAGTCCGCGGCATGAAAAATGGACCTGGTCTGACGACAGCCTGAATCTCCAACAAGACTCCATTTTAACGAGAGCCACCCTTCACGATGCAGCATTCCCCAGTAGCAAGACAGGAAAACATTTCTAAATGGCTGCGTTCTGTTCTCCTCTTCCGGATAATCTTCTGTCCCATTACAGACCAATCTCTACTGCGGGACCCATTTTGCACGTCCCTACGGACTGCGTGAGGCGTGAGAAGTTGTGAGTCTTTAGGTTTTTGACGATTTCCAACCTAAGAAGTGATCACTGATGGGGAAAATAGGGCATTAGATATTGCAGGTGGTCCGTTTGCACCTCTGTTCCAAACTCAGGTTATCTCCATCACCCTGCTGGTTTTGAAAATGCCCCATTAGTGGAAGAAATGGCGGCAGAGTTATCACCAGAGGTAGTCAAAATCCTTCTCTTTAAAGGTCACAGTGGTGGAATTTTCAGATAACACTTGGCATTGCTGTATTTTTTTTAAGTGGAAAAGAAGCTGCTCGGGGCCCGAGGAGAGGTCATCTGTTGGGTTTCAGATCTCTAGTGAAGGCTGTAACCCCACAAAAGTGGTTATCGCTTAAAGATAATTACATTCCACATTGTTTCTGCTAAACTCTTGAGATGGACTGATTGGCATATTTAAATCTCATCTCCCAGGCATTTGCTAATTATCATAGCCTCATTGGGGGAAAAAAAAAACCTAATCAAATAGCTGTTTAGAGATGCTCTGCATTTTAAAATTTTGCTGGGTTTATCATAAGAAGAGGGGAAATGTGCCTCTGACTTTCCTCTGGTTCTTTCCCTGACCTCAAGAGGGTTTAAACTTCTAATGGCTTAAATAGCCACAGCTAATCACTCAAGAAGCATTTTTGCATTTACATTCTCTGTCTCTTTTGAGTCGTTTCCATCCCTGACCCCCTTTCATCACCCTCGAATGTAGCTTCCTCACTTAGTGACTTCTTATCCAGGAGGGGGCCGCTGGAATCCAAATAATGAGGCTCATCCTTTTTATTCATTTTAAGCGGTACCAGCCAGGCCTGGCTGGAGTCAGATCTGAGAGCAATCGGTTACTCACATCTTTCTCAGGTGCATAAATAGAACACCAAGTCCACAGTGAAAATAAGAGGAATTTCTTCCTC
Source organism: Panthera tigris (assembly GCF_018350195.1). Taxonomy (NCBI): domain Eukaryota; kingdom Metazoa; phylum Chordata; class Mammalia; order Carnivora; family Felidae; genus Panthera; species Panthera tigris. The sequence continues at coordinate 19,019,504 of NC_056667.1, forward strand.
TTGACCAGAAAGAGACACAAAATGAGCAGCTTCTCGGGTCAGCAGGGTGAGTAGAAGCCACCTTAAAGGCACCTAAGACTTGGTGTTATTCTATTAACAGCAGCTGGAAAAGACCCCCCACCCCACCCCCATGCCCCTGCCTGCTGAACTGATCTCATTTTAGGCAACGTTTTTTTGTTTTGTTTTGTTTTTTGTTTTTTCTAGACACTGTGCTCAGAATTGGGAAAACATGATGGTTTTTCCTTTACACAGAATACATGGCTGTCAGTGACAGAAATCTCACCAAGGCTTTTCTTTTGTAGGGAACGTCTGAAAGGGCCTGTCTTTGAGATTTATGAAAGAGCCCCAGTGAGCCACCATCACCCAGAGTTGTACCTCCAAAGCAAATCCAGGGAAGAGGAATTTTGTGAAGGTTCCATCAAATCACCTGTCACGGGCCATCAGTCTGCTTGTCTCCCCCTCCTGTGAAAGGGTCTGTTTTGCCCGCTCGGCGGGAGCTGCCACCTTCCTGCAGCAGGTTTACAGGCCCCAGCAGGAAGCCCAGATCTGGAGGCAGCTTAGGAGAGAGAGAATCCTGGTCCTCTTAGAAGCCAGAGCAGCAGAGTGGGGGCAGGTGCATCCAGTTATCTGGGATGTGTGGATTTGAGGGAGGAGGGGAGGAGAAAGCTACAAATCCAGCCAGCCTGAGGCCTGCTTGAGCTTTGATTCCATCACTCACACAATTCAAGAATCTGAAACTCGACAGATCTGAGTTCTCTCTGTCTCCTAGTCTGTCCCATTAGCTCATCAAGGTTAGCATCTTTTGGTTTTCATAGTTAATTATTCTTTGGTATTCTATTTCAGGGTTTTGAAATCAAATTGCTTGAAATCAAATCACTCCCGTGTGATTAGGTTATCTTTCATAATAGGGCTGCAATAATCCTTTCAAGAACACTGCCTTTTAGATCAGCACTGTCAAGGAAAATGTCCTGTGTCCCATGAAATTCAGTCTTGTAGGAGTGAGAAAACACCACCAGCCCCTTATTATGCATCCAGAAGTGTGCCACCCCACGTGATCCATCATCACAGACCTAGAGAAATAAAAAGAAAACCTGTGTTGAGCTGTCTGATTAATGCAAACTCAAAGAGAGCTTATGGGGTGGCAGATACTTGGCTTGGTAGGGTGACTGAGCTCCAAGACCCGAGTCATTTTATCTGGTGTTCATAAGGCTGAGCGGATCTGTTTACGGCTTTGGAATTCTCTCTCCTGGTGTGAACAGGTAACCTTATCAGTGGGTTTCGCAAGCCTTGCTAGCCAAAAAAAGAAACTATGCACTTTGGAATCTCTGCTGATGGAGACCTGGGAGGAATAAAGAGAAAAGTCAAATGCATTTCTCAGGCTGCACATGGAAAACAGGAGGAGCTTTGTTTTTCAGATACTAATTAAGGTCTCAGCTCAGTTACCATCTTGGGGGCCTTCCTCTGCCATCCCCACCCGCTTAGTCATCCTCTACCCCCTCACCTTGCTCCGTTTTTCTTCATAGTGCTTATCAGCATTCAGAATTACCCTGCCTGCTTGTTTCCCTCTCGTTGTCTGATTCCCCACACGGGCGTATGAGCCATGACAGCAGGAACTTTTGCCTGTCTTGTTTATCGCTGTAGGTACCAGAACTCAGGGTACATAGTAGGAGCTCAGTACAGACTTTCTAAATGGTTGTCAGGGGAGGGGAGGTTGAGGAAAGAACAGGAAGAGGCAAAGGTTGGAATTAGACCTGGGTTTGAATCCAAACCCTCCACTTATTGGCTTTGTACCCTTGGAGTAATTAGTGAGCCTCAGTTTCCTTGTCTATAAAATGGATATAATACCTGCTTCCCAGAATAGCAATAGAGGACTAAATAAGATGAAGTATATGATAACATCTGGTGCAGGGGCTGGTACATGGAGGTGGGCAGTAAATACTGGCTCAGTATCCAAGCCTTGATTGAAACTGTTTTCCTGGACATTCACTGCCCGTGAGTGTCCAGTGGTTCTCAGGCCTCCTTCTTGAGTCCAGGACTGGGACCTCCAAGGAGAAGAGTACTGATCCTTTTTGGGCACCAAGGAGAATCACCAGAGAATGCAGAGGGCTCCACATGGTTCTGCATGGATGAGTTAAAAAGGGGGCCTGACGGATTCTATACCCAAAGCTCATTCTCAAGAGATGGCATCACCCAACTAGAAGAGAAGACTCCTGTCCCCTGGGAGCTATTGTCACCCTCCTCGGCCAAAGGCCTCCCTGTGAGTCCCGAAGGCCCTGAAACAGGTCACTTAGGCTCCTTGCTGTCACTGAGGTGCCACTAGCAGTCTTTAGGTTATCAAGGACGAACTGCCAGATTTCAGATAGCATCACCTCCCTAGGAGACCCGGATTACTCTTCTCCATGCTGTAGTCAAGATCTGTGCAGTGCTCACTTTGATATTTTCCTTGTTTTCACTTAAATCTGTTTTTATTTTCCTTTAAAAAAACAAAAAACAAAAAAGCTCCAACATTTAGGCAAAAGAAATCGTTCTGCCTGTTTCATGTTTCCAAAGGCTCTAGCCTCTGCTGGGGCAGCTTTAAAGCAGGCCATCCATTCCTTCCAGCAGCCTGAGCCTTCGGGAACTGGGAATGTGGACGTTTCTTGTTTTCAAAGGGAAACAGACCTCAGGATGGGCCATTCGGTGCAGGCAGCAGGCAGTAGGCCGGTCCTCGTTTTGATTCTCTGCATGCCACATGCTGTCCAGAGGTGCTGGGTTGATGTTTTGTTCATTCACTCATCAGACAGTGGAGCAGCCTGGTGGGATGGAAGGGACACACAGCGTTTTGAATCAGCCAGACCCCAGCTTCAAACACCAGCCCTGCCACTCTGCATAGCTCCAAATGTTGGGAAAGGGAGCCACTGATCTCATCTAGAAGGGTTGTTGGGTGGGAAGCAGTGTGCTGTTGTGATGAAGAGTGCAGGCTTCCAAGTTGTCTTCTTGCATCCTGGCTCTGCCACTGTTCGTTCTGTGTCCGTAAGCGACTTAGCTAACCCTCCAGGACTCGACTGTATCCTCCTGTAAAATAGGGGGTTGGTGTAGGATGAAATGCTTCTTTTTCTTTTTTTTTTTTAATCTTTATTTATTTTTGAGAGAGAGACAGAGCGTGAGCAGGGGAGGAACAGAGAGAGAGGGAGACACAGAATCCAAAGCAGGCTCCGGGCCCTGAGCTGTCAGCACAGGGCCTGACCCGGGGCTCGACCTCACAAACCATGAGATCGTGACCTGAGCCGAAGTCAGACGCTCAACCGACTGAGCCACCCAGGCGCCCCTAGGATGAAATGCACTCGGCACACAGTAAGTACTCAGCAGGTGTCTGTTATGGATATCAGAGAGAATGTGTCTAGCCATTGTTATTACTAATGTGCTATATTGACTTCCTCTGCTTGGCCAGCCTCGGTACTAGGGGTTGGGAATGTTTTGATGAATAGGTCACAGAGCTTAAAGGCAGGGTAGACAGACTTGAAAGACATTATTGCCCTGCTGAAGTGTCAAGTGTTGTCATTGATGGATGGCAAGGGGCTGCAGGAGAATAGTGAATTCCAGAATGTCGGTACCCATGCTCCAGAATATCAGAATTCCTAATGCAGAAAGAAGGCTGTGGAGGAGTGGGAAGTGCATTGGGAGATTTGGTGGTTTATTCATTCAGTTTTTCATTGGGAAGTGCAAAGGTCCTGCGGTAGTGTGCTATTTTCCTATATAGTACCAAACAGTGATTTGAAACAACACAAATTTATTCTCTTACAGTTGTGGAGGTCAGAAGTTCAAAATGTGTCTCACCGGGCTAAAACCAAGGTATTGGTCAGGCTGCATTTCTTTATGGAGGCTGTGGGGGAGAATCCATTCCCTTGCCTTTTCCAGCTTCTGAAGGTGCCTGCCTTCCATAGCTCATGGCACCTCCCCCATCTTCAAAGCCAGCAAAGGCCAGTGGAGTCTTTTTCACATTTCGCCACCTGGACACTGACCCTCCTGCCTCCCTCCTTTACTTCTCAGGACCCTTGTGAGTACATTGGCCCACCTGGATAATCTAGGATGATCTCCCCCATCTCAAGGTCGGCTGATTAGCAACCTTAATTTCATCTGAAACCTTGATTCGATGTTACCCTACATACTCGCAGGTTCTGGGGATTAGGACATAGGCACCCCTGGGGGCCATTACCTGCCTCCCCCAGACAGGAAGGGGGCTGTATGCATTTGAAGTGTTGTCCAGAGGTCCCTGGCATGGACCCCCAGAGAGTGAGAAGGGGCTTGGGGACTGCCCAGAGCAGGCCCTTCGGGAATGGAGTCTTGGGAGTCTCTTGGAGGCACTTAACAGAGAAGAATGGCATTTAACGGTTAACATTTGTAACCCTCTGGCAGTTGGAGAAAGGATGGGGGTGAAGTGGGGCAAGAGAGGAGGCGGGGAGACTGGCTGAGGTTCAGAGGCGGTGGCCTGGGAGGGGAGGAGTGACAGCCTTGCTGGAGGGTGGATGTGCCGTGTGGAGGAGACTCCACGGTTTCAGGAGGACGGCGGTCCCGTTTCCTGATGTAGGAAAGTGATGCACGTGGAACCCAAGAAGGGCAGCCACGAGCGCTGGTGCTCACCACGAATCTTCTGTGTGCCTGGCCGTGCGCTGAGGGCCTCGTGTGGTAATTCATCCACTGGCGGCACCCGCTGGAGGCCGTTAACGCGGTTGCTCCATTCTGCGAGAGGCGATGGGGCCTCTACAGCCAAGAACGTAGACTGCCTGGGTTAGAATCCTGGTTCTGCCGCTGACTTGCTGTGACACTTGGGCATGTGCCTCAGTTTCCTTATATGAGAATGGGAGTGATAATATAGTAACAAGGTTAACGTGAAGATCGAATGCATTAATATACATGTAAATCACTGGTGACTTGTGGAAACCCCTGGAGAAGCCTAACAGTATCATTATTTTTAAACAGATGGATAATTGAGGCGCAGAGAGGTTAAGTATCTTGTCTAAGGACACACAGGTGGGGAGAGCTGGGATCCAAAGCCAGGCTCTTAGCTCCTGTGCCTTGCTTCTTCCTTGGAAGTGCCTTTCAGAGCCGTGGTGAAAACTACATGCTAATACATACAGAAGCCCTTATCATACTTGGTACATGGTCATGTTCCGTAAACATATGTATGTCGAAGTGCAGTTTCTTTTTCTGTAAAATGAGGGTGATGACACCCATCTTGCCACACTCACAGGTGACCGTCAGGCTCTAATGAGAAAGGGAAAGCACTTTGGAAAGGGTAGGGCTACCTGCACACAGGTGCATTTGCACTAAAATCCTTCAGAGGGCCTTGTTGAACAGTTTCCCCCTGGAATTTCACTCACAGATGAGCTGAGGTCTTCCCCGCTGTCATTTATCTTTGTTCACACCCCATCTCCCTGTCCTTCCCCCCACACCCAGTCTGTGATAAAGTAGAGGAGTGGGGGGGACCCTTCACTTTGCAGGTGGGGAACCATTCTCGCACTGGTAGAGCTCAGATCTCCTTGTGATCTTCTCCCTCAGTTCCTTTTGTCCGGCTGCAGACTCTGTGTCAAGATCATAAAGGTATCCATAGGAAAGAGTCTCACTCATTCTTGCTATCCCTTGTGGCCTCCCAGTTGGAGATTTTCTTGTTGGGCCTTTGGTAAATCCTTGCTGAGTCAAAGCCACTGGGCAGTCCCGGCATTGCCCTTACTCCGTGGTCCTCATGACATGCGCCACCTAGGGGGATTCCCCCTGTGCTGTCACCATCCTTAGATGTTGATTTCAGCATGTATTCAGGGAAGGCCTCTGTGTGTTGAGCACTCTGCTAGGGGCTGGGGAGCAATAGTGATCAATGGAGGGGGGAAATAGATACTAATTAATCAATCACACAATTAATATAAAATTCTGACTTTGATGATCTTCTCTAATAGGGGAATTCGACCTGATCCAAGCAGCTAGGCTTCTGTAGGACTGAGGTCTGAGAGATGAGTGGAATTTGTCAGGCATAAAGAAGAGAGGGGAGTGGTCCAAGGAAAGGTGCTATCATGTGCAAAGGCCCTGTGTCAGGAAGAGGCGTGGTTCTCCAAGGAACTGAAAAGGAAAGCTGATATGGCTAGGGCAGGGATAGGGAAGATAAGCCGAGGCTGGAGGCATGAGTGGATGGGACTCTACAGGGCTTGATGGGCAATATTGAGTTTGATCTTTATTCCTGATGGAAGTGTTTTAGTATGTTTTGAGGGTGGGGTAGATAGTAGTGTATTTGCATTTTGAATAATCACCCTGGCTACAGTGTGGAGAGCAGTGTAGGAGGTGGGAGAGGACTCCTGAAGGCCAGTTAGGAAGCTGCCACATGAGTCCCACGGAGAGGTGGGAGCACCCCAGATCAGAGTCTTGGGGCAGAGAGAAAAGAATGGAAGGATGCTTCATGGGTAAATTAACAGGGCAGCTGTGATCCTGTGGCTGTTCTTTATTGAGCACGTGTTATGTACCAGCTACTGTGCCACACACTTTACATATGTTATTTACTTTCAGGGTTATTGGAAGGATTAAATATTCCTGTCCTTATTTTACTGATGAGGAAACTGAGGCTCAGAGAGGTTAAGTCACTCACTCCAGGCCACACAGCCAGTTCATGGCAGAGCCCTATAGCAGCTTCTCAAACTTCAGTGTGCATTTGGATCACCTGGGGATCTTGTTAAAATGCTGGGTTTGATTCAGCAGGTCTGGGGTGGGGCCCGGGATGCTGCATTCCTAACCTGTTCCCTGGGTATGCCCAGCTTCTGGTCCCTGGACCGCACTTGAGCGGCAGGGTCTGTCTGCCGCCAGGGCTCACATTCTCAACCATGGCGCCTTAGAACAGCTATAGATGAAGTAAGATTTCTTACACTGTCAAATCTGAATCCCCACGGGCACGATGTGGGAGAGCTGTCTGGACCTCAGATAGGTAGGGAGTGATAGGACATTTTCATTTCCTACATTTGCCTTTCACCCTCTCAAGCAAACCCCAAACTGAAAAAACGGTTGGAGGCAGCACTTCCCCCTTCTATTCCGCATCCCACCCCTTCACCCCTCAGCACAACCCAATCCCACCTGTATCCAGCTTCTGAACTAGACCAGGGGTTACGTGTAGCCACGGATGTCTCTTCAACAGCCACCAATCAGATCACACTGTGGGGCACTGATAGATGGGGTTAGACTGAGGAATCTCATATGGATGGTTTCTCAGTACCAAGCTGTCGGCTGTTTCCCTGGACCGTACTGAAAGGGAAGGGAAAAAAAAAAAATCAACCCAACATTCCAATCTCTTTAACTGTATGGTCATTAGATCCCAGGATCATTAGAGACCAAATCTCCCGGCTCAGCCCCTGCAGATGGGGCCAGGTGTCACTGCTGGGAGACGCCAATAAGGCTGTGAGTCATGGTGTGCGCACTTGTCTTTAATGACTGGGAAAATCCAGTTCCCTTCTTGGCAGCTTTGAGACGTTGCAACTGTGGTTCTGGGTCACTGCCAGGCCTGATGCTGTCTGTGTGCGGGTTTTCTTTAAAAAGGGGAATGTCTCACCATTTCATTGACCACTCCTTCCTCCCCAGTTGCCCCAGGGAACTTTGCAACACAACCTTTCTCTTAGTTTTCCACTCTAGTGGCGGGCTGCCAGTCATTCCGATGTCCTCCCTTCCTCGAACGCATCCTTTCTCTCTTGGTTCCATTGTTCTGGGGCTCCTGAGCCAGGCCGAGCATCTGTGTCGGGTGACATGGTGGATGCTGGTCGCTTTTCTCAGGAGAGAATTCTAGAGCTCGGAGACAGGTAGAAAGAACATCTTAAACAAAATAATAATGTCTGCATCAGACTATGAAATAGTTTTCATTTTAAGATTTCATGTCATTGCAATTCGTTCAGGTGGACAAGAACGTCTTTTGTTTGACAGAGAACTGAAGGGATGTCTTAGGATTCAGCTCCCATTGCTCTGCCTGTGTCTCTCTCTCATTGGAGCTGTGTTTTCTGCCTTTGCAGGACTTGGCCAAAGGAAGGCTTTGTGGTCTATTGTTAGGTGTTCTTTGGAATCTATAAATCACAGACTGCTGGGAGGGAGGGGCTTCTCGAGCTCATCCAGAGCTGCCTTCTGTCTCCAGCACGGACGTGCATGGATGCACACGCAAACGATGACTGCCTGTTGAGTATTTCTGGAACCCAGTGGGGGCAGAGGTATGCTTTCTCTTGGCATTTAGTTCTCATGTCTCTTGATTCTTAATGTCACGTTCTCGAGTCCATCCCAAATTCCTCTTGCTGTGGCTCAGGCTGCCCCTGCCCTAGTCAGCTGCGCTACCGTCCTGGCCCACGTTCTTGGAGATCGCACCATCCCGGTGCAGTTAGGTGTGTGTTCTGTCCACGGCGAGTCACTTCCCTAGTCTGAGCCTCACGTGGTTCTTGTAAAATGTGGCTTTGGGAATAGACTGTGTCTCTGGCACTCAGATTCTGTTTGACTTTGAGATGCAGGCTCTGTGCTGCTGTCGTTTCTCTTGCTGGTTGGCCTTCTCTCTGACGCCCAGCTATAAAGGTCTTCTCTTCTGTCAAGCCCGGTGTCATCCTATCCACCCTATGGCCACCCGCCTACCCAAGCACCTCCTCTAGACTTGGGAGTAGCACCATAGCATTTCTTCCTTATGTGTTTCATCCTAACAACCTTTAGTTTGTACGTTACAAACATTCCTGGATATTCATTATAGAAAATCCAGGGGCGCCTGGGTGGCTCGGTCGGTTGGGCGTCCGACTTCGGCTCAGGTCATGATCTCGCGGTCCGTGAGTTCGAGCCCTGCGTCGGGCTCTGTGCTGACAGCTCAGAGCCTAGAGCCTGTTTCGGATTCTGTGTCTCCCTCTCTCTCTGCCCCTCCCCTGTTCATGCTCTGTCTCTCTCTGTCTCAAAAATAAATAAATGTTAAAAAAAAAAATTTAAAAAAGAAAATCCAGAAAGAATAGTTCAATAAGAAGAAAAAAACTAACAACCAGTGAACTTCTCACTATCAGACATAACCGCTGTCGGCAGACATAACCGCTGTCGGCACTTCGGTGTATTTTCTTCCTTTTTTTCCCCCCTTAAAATACTTACACATGGTCCAGTAAATTTCACATTATATAATTTGATGCCCTGCTTTTTCACTGAATATTCTACAATTAGCATTTCTGTGTATCACTACGCACACTTAGAAACAATTTTTATTATCTGTTTAATACTTTATATCTCATCCTTTATCGAGCTCTTGCATGATTATATGAATACCTATCCTGTCAAGCCTCTGAACTACCCAGATCAAATGGGATGAAATGTGCAAAGAGCTACACAAATATAAATGACCGTAAGTTTTATGTCCCCAAGTGAACTACATTACTGAATTGTCACAAACTTGTCATATATTTTTCTGTCACCAGGTTTTGCACATCAATGGGCACAACAAGCCGTCTGGATTTGCTCTTTAAAAGGGAACATACATATTAATAAATTCTGATTTTTTCCCTCCTGCAATTTCTTAGAGCCTCTGGCCTAAGGAGCTCACTCGAAGTGCAGAAAAAGGAATGTGCACAGAGATGTTCGTTAGGGCATTATTTACAATTGCCGCAAAGTAAAAGTCCCTGACACATCTGATTATATGGGAGGAGGGCTGAGTAAATGACGCTGAACCGACTTGCTAGCCTATTGTATAGCTATCGAAAATGATGTTTGCAAAGCCGTTGTAATAAAATGGACCTTGTTTCTGCCATCATCCCTGGAAGAAGCAAAGGTGAATGGAAAAGAGAGGAAAGAAAAGTACCCAAGTGGGAATGGTGGTTATAGTATTCAAATAGTGGGTGGTGGTTTTCTTTTGCTTTTCTACAGTGAGCATGTACATGTTAGATACATTAAGAGATGGATGGACGGATGGATGGAGGGATGGATGGAAGGAAGGATAGATAGGGTTAGCAACTTTATTCTTTAAAAGTATCATAAAGAATGTGTACAGAAGAGGGAGGTAGGGGGCACAGAGCTGAGCTCAAGTGTGGGGAGCGACCTGGATGTGGAGAACGAGAATGGGGGCTGAAGCCTGGACCGAGCTGAGACTTCTGGAAAATGCTCAGAACCACAAAAGGGGACTGTTTATTTTTGGAATGGGAAGAACAGAGTACGGATGGGCATCTCATTTGAACATAGTAACATCATTATAAAAGGAAAACCCCAAACTGCTAGTTCCTCATTTGCTCCTACTTTTGACTAGAGCTGGCAGGACAGGCCTTGCAGAGAGTCTGGCAACGGGCGCGTTCTGTCATAGTTTATAAAAGTGGAGGTAAACAGCGGGCACCTGGGTGGCTCAGTTGGTTAACCGCCCGGTTCTTTTTTTTTAATTTTTTTTTAAACATTTCTTTATTTTTGAGACAGAGAGAGACAGAGCATGAACGGGGGAGGGTCAGAGAGAGAGAGGGAGACACAGAATCGGAAACGGGCTCCAGGCTCTGAGCTGTCAGCACAGAGCCCGACGCGGAGCTCAAACTCACGAACTGTGAGATCATAACCTGAGCTGAAGTTGGACGCTTAACTGACTGAACCACCCAGGCATCTCTCTAGCCCCCCTTTTTTAAGTAGGCTCTATGCCCAATATGGGGCTCAAACTCACAACCCTGAGAATAAGCAGTGTATGCTCTACCCACTGAGCCAGTCAGGTGCCCCCCCCCAAATGTTGGGTTTTTTTTTTAAATAATCTCAGACTGGTAGAAAAGTTGCAAAAATATAAAAAAGATATCACATTTACCCTTCACTCAGATTCCTCAAATATTACCCTGTTTTCTCTTTTCTCTTGCTACACACACATAACACAGTTTTCTGGACCATTTGAGAGTAAGACGCAAGCATAATGCCCCTAACCCTTAAATACTGCATTGTGTATTTCCAAAACCTTCATGCCACTTTTCTACATAACCACAGTAAAACTGTTAAAATAGGAAATTGAGGGGTGCCTGGGTGGCTCAGTTGGCTAAGCATCTGACTCTTGATTTTGGCTCAGGTCATGATCTCATGGTTCGTGAGACTGAACCCCGTGCCAACAGCATGGGGTTCTCTCTCTGCCCCTCTACTGCCCGCACTCTCTCAAAATAAATTGAAAGGAAGGAAGGAAAAGGGGAAAAGAAAGAAAGAAGGAAAGAAAGAAAGGAAGGAAGAAATTTGACACTGATATGATACTGCCACCTGATTCTTACACCCCATTCAGATTTTGTCAGTTCTGTTGAAAGTTGTCTTTATAGAAATAATAATAATCGCTGCTCTGGGATTACATTCAAGTTCACGTACAGCATTTAGGTCATGTCTCTCTGGTATCCTTGAGTCTATAACAGTCCCTCAGTCTTTCCTTTTCTTTCATGACCTTAATGTCTTTGAAGAGTGAAGGTCATTTACGTTGTACATTGTCCCCAGATTTCGGTTTGTGTTTTGGGTGGGAATGCCACTGAAATGATGGTGGTGTATCCTCAGTGTGTCCTATCACGTGGTGTATGACATCTAATTGTCCCTACTAATAGTTTTTAAAAATATAAATAACTTGGGGCGCCTGGGTGGCTCAGTCGGTTAAGCGTCTGAATTCAGCTCAGGTCATGGCCTCACGGTTCGCGAGTTCGAGCCCCGCATCGGGCTCTGTGCTGACATCTCAGAGCCTGGAGCCTGCTTTGGATTCTGTGTGCCTCTCTGTCTCTGCCTGTCCCCCACTTGTAGTCTGTCTCTCTATCTCTCAAAGATAAATAAACATTAAAAAAATTTTTTAATAAAATAAAAAATATAAATATTGAGATATAATTCGCATACCATAAAAATCACCTGTTTTGAAAGTATAAAATTCAGTGGTTTTTAGTAATTCACATAGCTGTACAGTCCTCATCCACCAACTATAGAACGTTTTCATCACCCCAAAAAGGCGTCATACCCACCAGTCGTTATTCTCCATGTCTTCCTTTCCCCAGCCCCTGGTAACCACTAATCTACTTCCCGTCTGCATGGATTGGCCTGTTCTGGACATTTCACAGACATGGAAGCCTACATTCCGTGGCCTTTTGTGTCTGGCTTTCCCTTAGCACAGTGTTTTCAAGGTCCCTCCCTGCTCTGGAGTATATTAGTACTTCCTTTCTGTTTATGGCTAAGTACTACTCCATTCCATATGTATTCTACATTTTGTTGATTCATTCATCAGTCAGTGGACATTTGGGTTGTTTTCACCTTTTCGCTATTAAAAATAGTGCTGCTGTGCACATTTGTATACAAGCTTTTGTGCGGACTCGTGTTTTTTTTATTTTCCAGGGGACGTGTCAGGGGACCCCTCGGTTCAGTGATTCGCCAGGGAGGGCTCACAAGCTTCAGCACTTAGCCCTACTCCCGGCTGAGATTTTTACTGTAGCGACAGGACGCAGAGAGAAATCAGCAGAGGGAAAAAGTGCATGCAGGGAAGCCCAGAGGAAACCAGGCACCGCTTCCAAGAGTCCTGTCCCGGTGGAATCATGCAGGAGATGCTGAGTTCTTCTAGCACGGAATTGTGACAACACGCATGAGGTGTTATTTATCAGGGAAGCTCATTAGAGACTCAGTGCCTGAGGTTTTTACTGGGGTATGGTCACATAGGTACTATTTTATTTTATTTTATTTTATTTTATTTTTGATTTTTTTTAACGTTTGTTCATATTTGAGAGAGAGAGAGGGAGAGATACAGAGTGCAAGTTAGGAAGGGGCAGGACGAGAGGGAGACACAGAATCCGAAGCAGCCTCCAGGCTCTGAACTGTCAGCATGGAGCCCGATGGGGGGCTTGAACCCGTGAACCGTGAGATCATGACCTGAGCCGAAGTCAGACACAACCAACTGAGCCACCCAGGTGCCCCACATAGGTACCATTTTAGCATGTACCAAAACTCTAGACTCCCTGAAGGAAAGCAGGTGTTCAGCATAAGGCCAGGAAACTACCCTCACTATTTAGGATGGTGGGAACATTCGCGAAATCCACGTTCCCACATGCCAGCCAAGGACCAACCTTGCAGGCAGGCCTTTCCAGGGATAGAAGCCTGGGGCCAGCTGTTGGCTCTTTTCTACACAGGTCCACACCTAAAAGTGCAGTTGCTGGGACTATTTAACCAAAATTCTCTCCAACACCAAACTTCTCTCCAATGTGACTACACCATTTTCATTCCCATCAGCAATGCACGAGGGTTCCAATTTCTCCCCGTTGTGGCCAACACTCGCTGTTGTCCGTCTTTTTGATTATAGCCTCCTAAGAGACAGTAATAGGTTTTTAAGTTAGTGATTTGCAAGCATTTAGAACAAAAAATGCTGATTCGGAGGAGCCAAAATGGGTTCTCTAAGAACAAATCGTGCCAGTCTAACCCCTGATTTTCCTTTAAAAAAAAAAAGCAGCAATTTATTTTTTCTGTACAAGCTATGCTAGGGGACTGTTTTGTGTTTCAGCCCTGTCCTTCAAATATCTCCATGTCCAAAAATGGAGACACGGGGCTTGTAGTGATTGGTGGGCTCCTCACTTGCTGACAGATGACACTCAAAAATGCTACATCCAGGAGAAAGGCCCCTGCTGCTGTTCCCCGACGCCGTTCTCAGCCCCCCTGTTTAATGTTTCTGTCCAAAACTCAGGGGGAGACACAGATGGCAGTCCTATCAAGTTTGCAGATTACCCAAAGCAGACAGACACATGCACATTGAATTATAAGATCTGGTTCCAGAAAGATCCTGACAGCACAGAATGGTAGGCAGAGTCCTACAAGATGAAATTATTAGGGACAAGTGGCAAGTCCCCGCCCACAGGATCTGGTCCAGATGAGAGTAGGGAGAGTCTGCACTTTGGTTTTCGGCTCATTCACAAAAGTATAGCCAGCCATAACGAATGGGCAACGAAGTCTCAGGGCATCTTGGAAAAACGTTATGACGTGTGGGTCTGCCGTTTCAGGGGACTCAGGGCTCTGCCGTGAGGGGTGCTGTTGAAGGAGCTGGGCACTCAGTTGGCCAACAGACAGCCTGAGGTGACTGGTGAGTTGACCTACCTGCCGGAAGGTCTCTGCTATGAAGGCAGTATGAACTGTCTTCCCCATGGCCCATAGGGAAAACAGATTTGGACTGATTAAGGAAGAACTTTGTGAAACTACAGTCAAATGGGCTGCCTGATAAGGTGGTGAGCACCCCGTCACTGGGGGTGTTCAAACAGACATGGCATAATCTTTTATTAAAGAACTTGCATGAGGCAAGAGGGAGACTTGATGACCTTTGAGGTCTTAGAATTGCCTAACAGGAAGCCAGGGACTATCTACCTCTCAAGCCCAATCCGAGGGTCACCCAAGGCATGTATCACCAGCTGCAGAGTGAGATTAGCCTTTCTGTGGGTCATCCTCAGCTTGTGCCCCTCACAGTCTGTGTGTCCGTCAGCACACTTGGGGATCCACTTGAGACACACACACTCGCCCTCTTCTGAGTGCCTCTGTTGTGCAGAAGCCCCGCCCCTCTGACCCATTACCTGCCTTGCCCATGATGTGTGTGGTCTGCCAGTCTGCCAACCATGTGTTAAACTCTACAGCCATTTTCTTGTTCTTACAGTCATTCAGCAAATATTTAGTGAGCCACCTATTATGTGCCAGTCCCTGGATGAGTTGCCAGGCATGTGGCAATGAATAGGGGTTTAGGGGACTTACCCCATAATCCAAGTATAAAACTTGACTGCGGGCTGCTGCAGGGCGTGACATCAGGAATGCAGGGGAAGGAGTGGGGGGGGGGCAGGTCTGACTTAGGCCTCCTGCCCTGCAAATTGCCCTGCACACTATTTCAACTGGGATCTGAAGGAAGATAAGCAGTTGGCAGGAAGTAGAGGGTGGGGCCAGGGAGCATCCCCACGGTGGCTGTGGCCCAAACTGCAGCTGAGCACAGGACAGGACACCTGGTCGGTGCTTGCTTGCGGGGCTTGAGGAAGAGAAGTAAGGACTACCTGGCTGGGGGTCTTTTCCCGTCCCCTGCTCATCCAGTGCCCAGGTTGAGCCACTTGTGACCCAAGATGGGAGACGTCTTGTGTGTGTGTGTGTGTGTGTGTGTGTGTGTGTGTGTGTGTGAGAGAGAGAGAGAGAGAGAGAGAGAGAGAGAGACTGAGAGCCACCCTGGTTGCTTCCTGAATCTAGTCCCAAGTGGCACAGGGATTATTTGTGCCTCCGTTCCCCTCCACTGATGTGGATGACTGAGAACGCAGGCCCCGTTCCAAACGTCTCCACAGTGGCAGCTCCTCTGAGAACACGTAGATACCTACGATTCTCCTAATTACTCTGGTACACCCACTTCTCTCTCTTTCTCTTAAGCAGGGGGGATTGGAGGGGAGGGTGCGGTCCTCCCCCTCCAGACCTCTGCTGCTGCTTCCCTGCTGTCATTTATGTTTTACCAGCCTCCTGCCGCTCTCCCACCCTCCCCTCCCCCCCTCACAATGGCTAAACTGAGGGGGCCTCCAGATAAGAGAGACTGAGGGAGGAGGCCAGTCTCCCTTAAGCACTCATACCCGGCAATTAGTTTCTGTTATTGCCAATTCAGGATAAGTAGAAAATAACAGAGGAATAGAACTAGGACTCAAAGCCTGTGCCAAGTGCTTGGCATGCGTTACCATGACATTTTCATGTATGTCACATGGGAAGCCACATATCAGGCCAGGCATGGGGATGGGCTTGGCCGGTGTGGGAGTCGAAAGAGCTGGATTCCAGCCCTGCTGGCTGTGCTTCCCTGATCACTTCCATCTCGGAGCCTCGGCTTGAACGTCTACGAAATGGAGAGGTGCTGCTAGATTATTCTGCCATTTCACAGGGAATGCGGGACCTAGGCTTGTCACGTCTGCCCTCCTGGTCTGTGTGTTTGGGCCACAGTGGCAAACACAGCAGAAGTTTTGGTCCAGATGTGTCTGGAAGGGACTGCTTCTAAGCCTTGGTACCCGGAGTGGCAGAACATAGAGGATGAAGGTAGAGACGTCCAGAGAGAGGGAGCTGAGACAGGAAGGTAGGCTGGGAGATAGGGGGAGAAAAATAGAAGGGTGCCGGACAGCGTCTGGAAGTGAGGTTGGAAATAGAAAGAAACACATCACCAGATCTGTCGTTTTCAGGGGTGGCCCATGGACCAGCAGCATCACTCGGGAACTCAGTAGAAAGACAAATTCTTGGCCCCACCCCCCCAGACCTGCTGAATCAGAAACTCAAGGATGGAGCTGATAGTCAGATTCATCAAGCTTTCCAGGTGATTCTAATGCACACAGAGTTTGAGAGCTAAGGGTGACTGGAAGGAGGGTGGTGGCTGAGGCTTGGGGGACCGGATGGGAATTTTAGAGGCTGAGGAGGCTTGTCAATCACGTGCAGGTCGGAAACCAGGCATTTCCAGCTACTTTCTTTCATGCAAACCTTTCAGGATTGGGGATTAAACCTTTCAGCAAAGTAGCCCTTGCTGTTCCCATTTCAAAGAGGTGTCCACTGAGGCTCCGAGACTTGCCAAAGTCAAAGCAGAGGTGAGATGAGAACCCAGGCCGCTCTGGCCCTGAAGCCTGAGTTCTTTCCACCACACCAGCTGCCTCCTCGCCCACCTGTCCCTCAGCTGTGCCTCTGCCGCCTGCCCCTGCTCCCTCCTCTGCTCCGCTGTCACCCAGGCAGCCCACCATGCAGAGGCAAAAAGACAGCATCCTTGAGGCAAATAAGGGGGACCCTGGGGGACGGGGGAGCAGGGCTGAGGGTATATTGTTAGCCTGGCTTCCTCCAGCCTCCAGTGCTAAGTGCGGCTGGAGGACCAAGGTGGTTGCATGATGTTCCTACAGGCCAACATAGTTGCCTTAATGTAGTAAGAACTGCACAGCCTGGGTGCCAAAGTCAATAAATACTCGTTGCTGCCTACATGTACCAAGCCCTGTGCTGGGTGCTGTGGGAGAAACTGAGGCAAGCATAGTTTCTGGCTTCAAGGAGCTTATGGTTCAGAGCCAGGGAAACAAAAACTGACAGTGACTAGCTGGGGTGCTAGGGAGCCTGGGATGGCCAGGGTACGTCAACAGGTGTTGGAAAAGTTCAGAGAGACTCATGTGGTGACTTTAGGGGACAAAACAAGGACTTTGGGGGACAGGCCTACAGCTTTGGGGCCGCAGGGCACCGGTTCCATTCCCAGCACTCTCATTGACTCTGGGTAACCTTGGACAAGTGACCTCATGTCTTTGCCCTGTGTCCTTATCTACGGAATGGAATCAACAATGCCTCAGTAGGGGATTGCTTTATTAGATTACACCTGGCACCACTCAGCGAGTTATTTCCTTCCTTTCAAAGGATCAGTTTAGGCCAGAGCAAAACAGGAAGGCTTCATGGAAGAGGTAGCTTTTCTCTTTGGCACTGAAGGGTGGCTAGAATATATTTGGTGCTTTCTGTGTCTTCTCTAAGGAATCTGTGGGTAGACTCTGGACTCATGGGGTCGTCTGAGGAGAACGGCCTTTCAGGCAGCTGTGGAGAGGGGCAGAGAGAGAGAGAGAGAGAGAGAGATAAACAGAATGTGAAGCAGGTTCCAGACTCCCAGCTGTCAGCACAGAGCCTGATGTGAGGCTCGAACTCACTAACCGCAGGATCATGACCTGAGCCGAAGTCGGACGCTTAACCGACTGAGCCACTCAGGCGCCCCTGGAAGGTTATTTTTTCGATGTGGTTTCGGATCCTATTGCAGAGGGCAAAGCCAGGTGGCCGGTACAGGTTGTTGGGAACGGCCATGCTCAGGTTCCGTTTCCTGCTTTTTCTTGTAGATGATGCAGTTCGCCTGGCAGAGCTACAAGCGTTACGCGATGGGGAAAAACGAGCTCCGGCCACTCACGAAAGACGGCTACGAGGGCAGCATGTTCGGTGAGTTGGTGTCCGGCAGACCCACCGCCCCCCCGCTGCGGACTGAGTGGGGTGCGGTTTTGACTTTTTACCCCCTGAGTTGTGTTCCTATTTCCCCAGACCTGGGGGATCCCAAGGCTGACTTCCTTCTGGGCTGTTCAGGCTTCTGAGCTTTCTAGATTTGGGGGAAGCCCACACGCTTCCGTCTCACTTTACACTCGTCTCTGTATGTACTTAGTGTGTGTTTTCGAGCAAACACACTCGGACGTGTGGCCGGGGACAGTGAGGAATGGAGACCTGCTTCCAAGGAGTAGGTTTGGAGCTCTGAAGGACAGATGCGGAGGGGCTTTAAATCCACTCCTCCAGGCGTAGCTGTAAAATGATCTCAGGTGATTTCATAGAGAAACAGAAGAGGTTTCTGATGACGTGGACGCGGGCACTGCCTCCAGGGTCCTACAGGTGCGGCTCGCACGCTGACTTGGTGGACGGACAGAACTGTAGCCCGGCAGGGAGCGGCATGGGTGCTACCTCGTGTCACCAGCTCGTGTGTGACCTGCAGCCTCACTTGCCCATGTCTCTTCCCTCTCCAGCCACGGTTCTCCTAACTCGAAAGCCTCTCTCAGCTGGAGAGACTGCAGAGTGCCTTATTGTGGGCATGACCTCACGTTCCAAATTTAACACCCTTCCAAGTCGCCAGCTGTCCTCTCTGTAGGCCTTTCACAAGAAAAGCCTCCCGGCTTGCTTCTTCCTTGAGAGACGGGAGCTGTCTGGGGCTGGAGACAAAAATTCACCTGCTGTGTTCCTTACTCCTTAGAGACACAGGCTCCTGAGGTCCAGACCCAAAGAACCAAGTCAGTTGAAAAGTCCCAGGAAAACCTTTTTAATGTTTATTTATTTTGAGAGAGAGAGAGGGCAGGCGAGAGGGGCAGAGGGAGCGAGAGAGAGAGAGAATCCCAGGCATGCTCCATGCTCAGTGTGGAGCCTGACTCAGGGCTTGATCTCACGACCACAAGATCACGACCTGAGCCGATATCAGGAGTCGGCCACTTAACCAACTGAGCCACCCAGGCTCCCCTCCCAGGAAAACCTTGAAGACAAATTTAAAGGAATGGCCCCTGTGTGTATGGTCTTATTAGAAGCATTTGTGTTGCGGGAAAAGAGACACAGGACCTGCTTTCCTCCCCGTAACCAGTCAGCATCACATCCTTTCTGGACGTTCAGATAATTCACTCAGGGTGCGCGTGCGTGTGTGTGTGTCTCGGGGGTGGGGGGGTGGAAAAGGAAGAGAGAGAGAAAGAAAGAATTTGGGTAGCTGCTTTTATTTTTCTGATTATCACAGGAATGTAGGAGAAAAGAAAAAGTATCGAAAGGTGTAAAACAGAAAACAAACAACTCGTTCTGCCACCCGGATGCAGCCTGTGTTGATATTTTGGTTCACTTCCTTCCAGTCTTCTCTGTACTTTTTTTCCCTCTCTGTATGCAATTCCATGTCCTCTTTCTCTCTCCATCTCTCTCTGTTTTGGCTTAATGTTACATTCATAGGTATTTCCCTAACTTATTCAAATTTTTTTCATAAAGAATGGTTTTAATGGTTGCAATTAATGCACGGATGTGCCGTAGTTCATTGAACTATCCTGCTAACGTTGGACAGAAGCCGTTTCCATTTTTTTGCTGTTAAAAACCATTCAGCAGTTGCCATCTTTGTGCATAAAATGTTGTCTTAGCATAGATTGCTACGGAGGACTCTTGAGTCAGAGGAGAGGAAGACACATGTTTCCTTAACCTCAAATATGAAATGTACAGATTTCTGTTGAGGAGCCTGGTTGTCCTCCCTGCCTTAGAACAGACCTTCCCCAACATCAGCCCGGGGGAAAGGCGGCTGGCGTGAGTCTCCTCACAGTTGTTGGAGCTTTGGCTCCTGATGTAAATCGGGGCTGGAACCACGGAGGCAGTGTGCGAATTTTCGGGGAATTGGTGGAAGTCGGGGGAGGCTGATTTCTGAAACTGCGCAGCAGGGGCATAGCTGTTGCTCAGACCATCCATGGGGACAGAGGGAGCACCACGGGGAGCACTCCAGGGAGGATCGGGCTAAGCCACCTCCCCTTGTGTAAACATTCCTCAAGGCTGCCATTTGCATCTCAACTCTTCAGCCCCTCTGCAGTCACCAGACCTGATGGGAGAGTGGGCAGCTGGAATGGTGGAAAGAAACTTGGACCTGGGTACAGGTCCTCACTCTGCCCTGTGGCGTATGGCCAGGTCCAAGTCACTTCGCCTCTCTGGGCCCCTGCTCATCCGTCCTTCACACTGGACTTCTGTGTGAGCACGTATGACCACGCAGAGGGCCAAGCGTGTATGAGTGATTTACGATTTACAGCATAACAAATGCAGTCGGCAGTTGCCCAGGTGAGGCCATGGGAGGTCCTGAGGTCCCCCGGGCATCTGTCTCCCAGAGCAGCCTTAGCAGGACCCCCGGTGCCGCATCGTCCAGTGTTTGCAACAGCCCTGGCAGTGACGCAGCGTCTTTCTTCTGCCGCCAGCAGAGAAGTGGCAGTGGGCGGCTGGCTCCTGGGAGAGGAGGGTGGGCAGGGGCCCGGGTACTGGGCAGGGAGAGCTGGTCTCAGTTTACTCTTTCACTCAACAAGTGTTTACTTACCAGCTCCTGGTTGTGTGAGCTTAGGCAAGTCAGCTCTCTACGATCCTGAGTTTTTCTGCACAGCGGAGCTAAAGAAGACCTCAGAGCCCCAGCCCAGGGCCTACCTGACACGGAGAACCTGTCAAATGGGTAGTAGCTATGACCGTGGCGACCGCATGTGTGTCTTATGAGACAGAGGCTTATGGGAATGCAGAGGAGGAAGAGGTTCTGGTTTGGACTGGATCCATGAGGGGCTTTGAAGCCAGACTGTTCCCGAAGACAGAAGGAGGTGAACTGGCCTGAATTCAGCTGCTTGTCACCCTGCCACTTCTTTTTCTGGACTCACGTGGGCCGCTGGGTGGCCTCGTTGCTGGGCTCTGGCCGCTGCTGTCTTCCGTGACTTCGCCGTAAACTGAGCCCCGCCGAGAAGGTCGGGTGGGAGCAGTGCCCACCCTGCCCCACCCGGCCGAGTCGTTTGGACACGGGCTCTTGCAGTCCCCTCTTCCTGGCCTGCAAGGCCAAGAGGGCTGCATGCGGGGAGGAGTGATGGGTTCACACTGGCACCTGGCTCTGCAGGGAGAACATCAGATGCCGAGCGTGATGTCCTGTGCAGCCCTCCTCCGCATTTCACCACGTTGGTTCCCCTCTCAGCTGCCCGTGCACCCCTCCCTGAATCTGTTCTCACTCTGAGAGCAAGACCACTGAGCGAGGTATCTCTCAAGCCAGTGTTTGTGTCCTAAGCAATTCAGGATCAAAGTGCCTTCCTTTTTACTAACATCCGGCTCAGCAGGCCCTGTCCGAAATTGTTCCCAAGACCTCGGGGCTGTGGGTAAGGACACAGCCTGCTCCTTGCCTTGTGGCCCAGGCCACGGCAGGTATCTGCTTCTTTCCCCGTCCTCTGAGATGTCACCGGAACGTCCCTGTTAGTGTCCAGCCAGATGGTGGAAAGAGCGTGGACTTTGGATCTAAGCCTGCCTGAGCAGGGCCTCTGTGTTGCCACTTGGTAGCTGTGTGGCCTCAGACTGTGGAGTGGGGCAGAGGCCCCTGCCTCCTGGGCCTGTGGTGACAGACTGGAGACAAAGGCCTAGCCCCGAGCCAGACCCAGAGCAGGCACTCGATGGCAGTGCTCTTATCGCTGGTAACCCTCAGAGGCTCGGTGCACAGAGGCCCAGCTTCCTTACCTATGCAAAGAGCTGCTGCTAGGAGTTGGAGGACATCAAATGAGCTAGCTGAGGAGCATGGGACTCAGGGGCCACGCGGCTTGCATTTACATGCTGCTCCACACTGATTAGCTGTGTGATCGTGGGCAAGTTTAACCTTTCTGGGCCTCAGTGTCCCAGCTATAAGTTGGGACAACAGTACTAGCTACTCACAGGATTGGTTTGAGAGCTAAAGGAGCTAAGACACAGAAGCGCTCATATTCATGCCTGGCGTTCTTCAAGTCAGCTGATGTGAGGCTGATGTAAGTCCCTTAGGACAGTATGTGCCCCTCCTGTTTTGACGGGAGCATGCCCAAGACCCCTGGGCTCAGGGGGCCACCTGAGGGCTCCAGGGCTTTCCAAGCCTGCCCTGCTTTCCCAGCCCTTGAGTACCCATGGCAGAGACCATGGGTGGGCAGCCCACTGGTGGACAGCATCCTGTTCGCTCCTTCATTGAAGCAGCTGACAGAGGAATTTTTAACAGGGAAGAGGCAAGGGAAGGTTAAGGTTCAAGGCCACAGAATAAATCAGCCTCCTGCCAGGATAAGAATTTCCGGGCAGGTAGTAAGTGACACCTTGCATCGGTGCCAGCTGCCAGCCTTGAAGCACTTAACGAGCATTAATCCTCCCAAGAAGTCTGAGTGAGCCATGATAACTTCATCTTGCCTTGGCAGAAGGGAAAATCAGCACGAGCACAGAGTCTTGGGAGGGTGCCACCAGTGGGACTCTTTGAAGGCAGGTCCTACTTCTTCATCTGAGTGTGGGGGAAACCAAGCTCAGAGAGGGGAAGGGACTTTCGGGGTGACACAGCCTATTAATTGCAGGACGGAGGCTCAGACTCTCGGCATGAGTCCCAGCCCAGGGCTCTTTGCACCACCCACTCTGAGATTAGCTAAATTGACCAAGGCCGGATGCAGGTCATGGCCAGATCACCACCAGGAGCTAGGAGTTTGTGGAGCTTTAGCAGGAGGACACTGTCAGGGAGTGTATGATTTGGGGGTTCCCTGCACATGCATTCTCTTATGTCTTCCTCATAGCCCTTGGAAGGAATAAACTACCCATTTTATCCCTATTTCACAGATAAGGAAACTGAGACTAGGTGAGTTTTAGGACTTGCTTAGTCACACAGTTATCAAGCAGAGACTTCATCACAAGGCTGTCAAACTCCAAAAACCAACCCATAAACCACTGTGCTGCCCTGTCCCCCAGCGACCACTTACGGTGGCCACAGAGAAGGAAACAGGGCAGAAGGATGGTTTCGGGGCTGGTGGTGCTGTATCTTCTACTCCAGTGTCCTCATGGAAGCTGGAGAAGACATGTACTTCATGGCCAGAGTCTGCTGCAGCCCATCTCCAGGCATCAGTTTCTAGTGGACATCAGCTGAGTATTCAGGGCCTGGAAAAAAGATTCAGATTTTCCTCTGTTCTCCCAGCATAGGAAGATATTTTATCCCTGCCCAATAACCTGAAAACACATGATTGCAAAACCCTCCACTGGCCGTCAGCATAATGAGCTAAGAGAGGTATGGATTTGAGAACCTCACCTGCCTGAGTTCGAATCCTGGCTCTGCTACTTACTAGTCATGTGACCATGGGCAAGTTTCTTTCTTTCTTTCTTTTTAAATGTTTATTTATTTTTGAGAGAGAAAACGAGTGAGCAGGGGAGGGGCATAGAGAGAAGAGGACAGAGGATCTGAAGGGGGCTCTGTGCTGACAGCAGCCAGCCCAGTGTGGGGCTCGAACTCACAAACTGTGAGATCATGACCTGAGCTGAAGTCAGACACTTAACCAACTGAGCCACCCAGGTGCCCCAGGTTTCTTAATCTCTCTGCACCTCGGTTTCTCCATCTGTACAATGAGGATAATACCTACTTCACCCAGCAGCTGTGAAGATCAGATAAAGCCGATGTGTGTGAAACACCTGCCGAGTACACTCATTAACTGTAAGCTGCCTCCACTGTTATTCTATTTGTTAAAAGATAACTGTGAAAATAATTCTATTCCAAGGAAAGAAACAGTGCCTGGCACATCACAGGCAGTAGGCTCTTAATCAATATTTTGGAATGAATGAATCGCCCACCTCAGTCTCTGCCTGCCCTGTTTTCCCCTAGCCCCTCGTCCTGGGTTTGGCTGGGGAAGGGCTGGATCCTGCTGTGCTCTCTGTTCCTCGCACTCTCTCCAGCTGCCTTGACCTCCTCCTTTGTCACAAAGTGCACTTGGAATCCGCAAACTAACCCAGGAGAGCAACGGCCCTGCTTAGTCAGGAGATCTGCCTCTCGGGCGTCTTCTCCGTGGAGCATGGAGGCACTTGTGTGGCCAAAAGCAAGGCTGCCCTGCTCCCAACCGGCTCAGGATGACCGTGAGAGCCCCAAATTGGATTCCTCCTCTGCCCTGTGAATCCCCGATAGAACTGCCAACCAAATCCCCATTTCGAGGGATGATTTATGGCCTTGGGTGAGTCAAGAGGCAAAATGAACACAGCATGATTTTCAGATCACAGGCTGGGAATGTTCGGCCTTGGCAGAGAGAAAAATCATCTTTGCCTTGTAAACTGAGCAAATATGATGTTGAAGAGGGAATAAATCCAGGTCCCAAGATGTCATTTTTACAATTGCTTTCTGGCGTGTGACTCAGTAGTGCCTCCTGCAAAATGCTCACAGTCTCCCCGCCACCACACACACACACACCCGGGTCTTACTGGATCTTTTTGTGGGGGTGAGAGTTACTCTACCAGTATGGCTACCTAGGGAACTGCACACTTTGCCAGAGAGACAGTTTGTGAAAGCCACCTGCTTCTGCGGTTTTCCACAGAACTCCATGTTGTTCCCGCAGATCTCTGAGCTTGTTTCTGGGAGGCAGCCTTTTGACTTTGGAGGTACGCCTGAGTTCACGTCCTCATGAGCGTTTACCAAGCAAATGAAACTGGGCAAGTCATGGAATTCTCTGAACCTCAGTTTACTCACCTGTGACGGCGAGGGGGACAGGCCTAGGTTGCCCCAGTACCCTGCCCGGCGTGCACGCGTCCCCTTCCCGGGCCCTTTCCCTCCCCCCCTGCTATTGGGTAACAGAGCACGTTGACTTCTCTGGCTGAAAACACCCTATCTACTTTGTGGACGGTTTCTTTTTTCTGAAAAACAAAACCAAAACACCAAGGATCCCATAGTTCTTGGGAAAATCAGCGTCGGGCCATGTTGTCACTGATTTTTAGCAGGCTGTGGTGCACATTCCTGACCCGGGCTTTGAGTTTGTTTTGAGAAAGAGCTGTCATCTTCCTTGGAAGTGGCGATGTTGCAATTGCTTGGATGGAACGGGTCAGGCGTAGGGCAGCGAGCAAACCTTCCGGGCAGTCACATGTTTGGGGAGCCGTGGCCGCTCCATCCGGACGCTGGAGGCTGTCAAAGTGCAGAGGAAATGGATTAGAAATGCTGGTCACTGGCAGATGGGCTTTTAGCACAAGGAGGGTGATGGGATGGAAATATTAACCCCGCACGTGAAGGACGGGCAGAACTGGCCGTTGCTGGTCGGATGCTACGGCCTCATGGGGGCCTCCCTGTGGCCTTGAGTGACACCTCCGTGATTTCCCGGCCACCTCCTGAAGACCAGAAAGCCCCTCGGGTCACACCGGATAATTACCAGAGCAACGCGCTCACCTCTAAATTAGCCTGCTGGGTTCTCACACTCTGATGCTGCTGACCGTTCGTGGCACGGTGCTGTGTACCCGCCTCCCGCGAAGATTTTTTTTTTTTCCCAAGCGCTTTCTAATTAAGATGCATCTCGGCCGTTTCCTTTTTTCTTTTTGTTTAAAAGGCTTCCCACCAGCACGGAGCATAACTTATTTCTCTAAAAAATATAGTAGCAGGTTGTTGTACAAAGAAAACCCGAGGTCAGGAGCCTTGGGTCCCCGTCCCAGCCCTGGCGCCAGCTGCCATGGGAGCCGGCGGCTTCCTCTGGGCCTCGTCCGGTCTTCTGTACAAAGATGCCCATCCCCTCTGTGATTCCTGGTTGGTTACTAGGCTGATCTCTTTCTTTCTTTTTCTTTCTTTCTCCCCCCCACTCCCCAACCTCTGAGAGGCTATTTGGGCTGTGCTGGTTCTCTTGACATCTGAAATTTTAGTAGCAAGACTTGTTCCTGTCAGGGAGAAGTGAGTCAGGGTATCTATTCCCAGAGCAAGCTGTTGGATGCCTAAGATGATTCATATTGAAAGCGACATTCCCTCCTGGAGGCGGGGTGTTCCCACCCACTTTCCAAAGACCTTGCCTTCCTTGGAAACGAGGCTGAGCCCACGGCAGACAACCAGCCCCCTTTTCTCCGCACCACATTGATTCGAGTTTGGCATTTGCCAAATTTCCCAACAAACTCAGGGACAAATAGGTATGTGAATTCGCAGAATCTCAGACTGCCGGTGCCAGCTGGATCCTTTGAAACCATCTGGTCTGATGTCTGGAGGATGGGGAAGGAGGCGCCCGGAGGGAGGGACAGAAACGCTCACAAAGACCTGATAGCCAGGACTTGTGCCCTGGTCTATTCACTTGGGTCTCTCTCTCTCTCTCTCTCTCTCTCTCTCTCTCTCTCTCTCATTTTTTAAATTAGTTTTTAAAAATTGAGATGTAACTTACAGCTTACATGCAGTAAAATGCACACATCTTAAGTGCACATCGTAAGTGCACATCCCAATGAATTTTACGTACAGGTACATCCTGTAACTACCGTGCAGATCGAGGTAGCATTTCCCTTACCCACAGGCCCCACCCAGTCAGTAGCCCCCACGGGTCACCACTATTCTGACTTCTATCATCTTAGATTAGTGTTGTCTGTTTGCTGCTCTTTACTCATAATTACATCATAAACAGTAGTTCATTCCTTTTCAAGTTTATCCACCCATTCTACTGTTGTTAGACATTTTCGTTTCCAGTTTGTGGCAATTACAAGTAAACCCCATACCCCTCAGCAGTCTCTCCAACCCTCCCTCCCCTGCCAGCCCCAGGCAACCATTAATCTACTTTCTGTCCCTACATAGATTTGCCAGTGCTGAACATGTCATATAAAAGGGGTCATATAATATCTGGTCTCTTGTGAATGGCTTCTTTCAGTGGACCTAATTTTTTGAGGTTCAGCTACCCTGTAGCATATACTTCACTTCCCTTATTGCCAAATAATATCCCGTTGTGTGAGTATACCACATTTTGTTTGTCTTTTTAGCAGTGGATGGACATTGGATTGTGCCTACTTTTTAATTCACTTGTCTATTACGAATCCTACTGCTATGAACATTCACATCCAAGTTTTTGGGTGGATGTGGGTCTTCATTTCTCTTGGGTGTTCGTGTAGGAGTGGAGTTGCTGGATCATATGGTAACTCTGTGTAAACTTCTAAGGAGCTGCCAGACTGTTTGCCACGGTGGCCGTACCATTTTACGTTCCCGTTGAGGGTTACAAACACTTCTGTACGTGCTTTTTGGTGGAAACAAGCAGCCACTTATGTTGGGATCTGCCCAGGGTTCGAATCGCTGGGTCGTGCCGTGTTCGGATGTTGAACTTTAGTTGGATGCTGCCAGTTATGCAAAGTAGATAAACTAATCAGTAGTCCCACCAGCCACGTATGCTTGTCAGTGTGCTTAATCGTGGCCTCCTACTGAACCATACTTCCCTCTTAATCAAGACGCCCCCTCCCTTGTTAAAAGCCCAAGCTTGCCAGTTATGTGCTCCCTGGAGTGTAGCTGCCCTGTATTGTGTCTTCAGCCCTGGTCTAGAAGGGTCCCTGTTCTTCCTGCCTTAACCTAGGGAGGAACTGGGGCTCTCAGGCTGGCTGCCTCAAGTGCAAACGGTCAGCAAAGTCTTCCTTCGTTACTCCCTGCCCACGCCGTCTCTCAGTGCCATGGGGTGACCTCTTTACTCCCCAGCCCATCCCAGCTGTGGACACACAGGTCCAAAATGGCATGACCTGGACCTTCTTTCATTCGGTTACCATGTGGGAAGGGGAAGGGTCTTAAAGAAAATGTTGATGTTGGGTCAGAAGACTTGGATTCTCCAAATCCTGCCTCTGCCAACTCACTGGGCAGGGGGCACGTTTGTTTTTGAGCCTCAGTTTTCTCTCCTGTGGAATGGGGAGGTTGACACCTTCTCACGGGATTGTCACTGGGATCCCATGAGACCATTTCTTCATCTATGATTGTTCAGTGCCTGGAATGTGCCAGAAACTCTTCTAGACACGGGGAAGTAGCGGGAGGCAAGAGTGATAGATACCCATGTACACCTCCCAGGCTAGTAGGGAGACAAATACACGAATTTATAGTTTCAGTTAAGGTAGTATGAGTACACCAAGGGCTCTTTGATTCATTCTTGGAGGGATGGGCTTCAAAAAGCCTTCCTGGAGGAGATGGCCTCTACACTGAGACCTGAAGCATGAACAAAGAAGCATAAGAGAGGGGGTCATGGGCACAGAAGGACAAGTGCAACAGCCTGGAGGGGAGGTGGAGTGAGACCATGACCCTTGAGGTCTAAAAGATGTTCAGTGTGGCTGGAACAGGTGGGGGTGTGGTAAGAGACCATACTCGAGCAGCGCTGAATATAAGTGGGGTCCCACGAATGTAGCCCCCAATGTTTTCTCCCTATCCTGAACCTCAGGAACCAGGAGACCTGGCTTCTAAGCACCAATCTGCCCTGTGACCCAGACAAGGCCCATTCTCTCCGTGAGCTCATTTCTCCATCATACAGTGTGGGCGTCTGGCATATGGACTCTCCTGTTGCTTCCAGGTCCTAAAATAGTAGGTGACTCGGCTACTTTGGGGTGGTTTCACCCTGGCTGATGAAAGCCTGGTGTGGCCGGGTGGGCGGTGAGTTCAGCGGTGGGGGTGGAGGTGCGGCACGGGACGCTGGTCCCGAGTGAGGCCCCGGGACCGCCACTTCTCTGGGCAGTGGGAGCCAGGACGTCCCTTCCCCCAGCCCTGCGCGCCTCTCAGGCAGGCGGATCCATCCGTTCCCTGCTCCACTGGGCTGCCCTCCCCAGGCATGAGAACCAGGCAGGGATCAATAGAAGTTGCTGAGAACTTCTGAAGAGAACATGGGGGAGGACAAAGAGACCCGGAAGTGTGTTGTCAGCACAATTTAGGGCTAATACTCAAGTTTGTTTTTCTTCTCATCAAATCTGAAAAGCGGTTTGAAATCCACTGCTCTTGTTTTGTTTTGTTTTTTAATGACTGGATAAAAGCACAATTGCATTTTCTCCCCCAATAACTTTGAATTCTGGGAATAGACCGTGTGGGGATAATTGCCGTTGTCTAATCCTGCCGATGGCCAAGCAAATGATTAGGAAGGGGAGGAAGGGAGCCTCGGTGGCGGAGGCCCTCTGCCTGCTTCTTGTCCAGCCAGCAGGGCTCTCAGCTCCCCAAATAACACTGTTCCTGAAATAGCAGTTGCCCAGAAATGCATCTGGATGTTGTTTTGCAACAAGTAACTGATCGCACTGGGGGGACATGGAGAGTTCCAGTTATTTAAGTTTTAATTCAATTCCACAACTTTGTATTGAGTGCCTACTGTGTGCCAGGCTCAGAGCTAGGGATGGAGCAGGGAGGGCGCAAAGTGAACAAGATACCATGAGCTCATCGGACAGAAGCATAAAGTTCCGCATATTTCAACAAGAGGGTGCATCTGAGAGGCGTCGTGTGGGAGGGGGCAGATATTTGGGTGCCAGAGTTGCTTAGCGGGTAGATTTTGACAGACATCAATGAAATCTCTGTTACAGGTGGGGGAACAGCACAGGCCAAGCCTAGGAGGTCATGCTGGGGATAGTATTGGTGCTAATACGGAGAAGGATGTGGTTGGGGGGGTGGGGCGGTGGGAGAAGCAGCTTTGGAGGGAGGAGACCTAGTCCTGGCATCCAGCACCCAGCCAGGCACCCAAGATGCCTCTGCACAGGGCTGACTTCTTCATTAGACACAGCGCCCAGGGCTCACAGAAGTATTTTAATTTTACTTTCCTTTAAAATCCAAAGACAAAACTGAATATAATAATGGATCCAGCCTGGATTATATTCATTTTCATACAAATGCAATTGTAAAAGATCATATTTAAGATATGTTTTTAATGGCGGTAGGGGGCCCATGAAAGTTGTAATGCAGCCCCGCTTCTGTGTCTGTGTCCTAAAAGCCTGCACCCTCCCTGATTTTGTAGGAGGGATTCCTTCCTTCTCACTGTTGTCGGGAAAGCTGGTGCATAAACCACTCTAGTTCTTTGTCTCCGTTAGTGTGGGGAGGGAAGGGTGTATGCCCAGGTGCCCACCCGCTTGCCCAGCTACCTTCTGGTGAGTTTCATTTACTCCCCACGGCCCCTCTTTGAAGTAGGTGTTGTTATGACGAGGAAACCGAGACTCTGAGAGAAGGAACTTGCCCAAGCCTGCAAAGAGGCAGAGCGGCAGTTCAGACCCAGGCTTGTCTACCTCCAAAGCCCGCACGTCCGTCCGGTTTCCTCTGCCTCTGGAACTGGGAACCCCCCCACGGGCCAGGACTTCCCGCATAACCTGCCTGGTGCATCCCTAGGATGGCATCAGGCCCGGATGGTGCTTCTGGGGTACCTAGATGGTGCCTTTGGTGAATGGCAAAGAAGGGTCCGTGGGTGTTCATTGATGAAAAGGAGGCTGTGACATTCTTCTTCTGCCCACACTCCTCAGTCTTTGTCCATTACATCCCTCTTTCCTAATTTAAAAGGAAAGCCAAGGGGGCACCTGGAGGGCTCAGTCAGTTGGGCATCCGACTTCGTCTCAGGTCATGATCTCATGGTTCATGGGTTTGAGCTTCCCATCAGGCTCTGTGCGGACGGCTCAGAGCTTGGAGCCTGCTTCAGATTCTGTGTCTCCCTCTCTCTCTGCTCTTCCCCTGCTCACTTGCTCTCTCTCTCTCTAAAAAAAAAAAAAAGTAAAGCCAAAGATGTTACTTATCTTCCCCCAACTAAGGAGGACAAAATCCCAGACACCCCAGACACCCCATGAGGCTATTACATGACACTCCCCTTCTAAAAGGGTGTCACAAGGGTCTGGCTGGACTGGAAAAAAAATGCCTCTCCTGATATTTCTCACATCCAGCAGTGGGATCATTCTTCCCACGGCCAGCATGGCTTCATCTGAAGGGCCGTGAGCCATGCCCAGGCCAGGGGACACGTGCAAAAGCAGGTCCCTCAGCAAATGAAATGTGCCCTCTGGGCTCCCTCAGCCTCGAGGTCAGGATGCAAAGCTGGGCAGAGACCATTCCCCCAGAAACATCCCAGAGCCTGCAGCTCAACCCATGGACTGAGGAGGAGGCAAAATCCCTGAGGCAGGGTCCTGGTGATTTGAGAAAGTTGTGCCCTGGATAGGGGCATCGGCTTTGGCTCCCTTGCTGTGTGACCTTGGGCAAATGAATTAACCTCTCTGTGCCACAGTTTCCTCTCCTGGAAAAATAGTACCTATTTCATAGACTGGTTGTGAGAATTCAATTAGTTAATACACGTGAGGGTGAATAGTAGCTGCCACCACCACCACCATCATCATCGTCATCACCATTAATATTGTCACAGCTTTCCAGGGAAGCGATGATTGTCTTGTGACCTTGGACAAATATGTTTTTCCCACCCCTCCCTGGGATAGTCTCACCATCAATGGAACGAGCAACTTGGGCCAATTTATGGCTCTTAACCAGGGGAAAACACCAGAACTCCCTACCTGACTTTTGCAAACATGGATTTCCAGGTTCCATCTCTAAGAAATGCGGGTTCAGTAGAGTCCAGCTGGCACAGGGATCTGTGTTGGTGGATCTGATGCACAGCCTGGGTTAGAAACCACAGGATCCTCTTGGGTCTACAGTCCATCATTCCTGAAGTGATTCCACCCCCCTCCCCCATAGCCCTGTGAGTCGAGGTAATGCCTTTGGCAAAGGCGAGCCCCCTTGGGTGCTGAGTCTGCCGGTGAGCTCCCACACTATTGGATGTGACAGGCCCCCCGGTCATCAGGAAGGCTGCGGGGGCCTGAGTCACTGTGTCAGTGAGTCCAACATGTCCAGGGGCTTCCATTCAGCAGATATTTGACGAACATGGCATTTGCAAATGGCAGGCAGAACAGTTGTTTAAAGAGGGTACCTTCCATTCATGTGGGAGCTAATCCTACCCTGAGGTAACAGGATATTCTTGGCGTGGCTTTGAGCTGTTTCTGAAGTGTGGTTGAGAAAGGGCTGGGAAGGTGGGTGTGTCAGCCCCAGATTCCTGCGTAGCCAGGGAGAGGATTTTGGATGCTTTCGATTAAAAAAAAAGCCTCAGAGGAGCTTTGTTATCACAAATAGCCCATCTTCTTGGGCACTGGCGGGTCCCAAATTCCCTCCTTCCCCTGCTGGAGGTCACTGTATGGCCCAGCCCACCTGCAGCCCCCACCTGGCACACTGACCTTGCTCCTTACCCTTCAACATATCCCCGCTCTCTTCTCTGACTAGTAGGATCCGGCCAGGAAAGTAGGAAACCTCGGCCCCTTTCTCTCTCCCACAGCTGAGGGGCAGAACAGACTCTCTATCCATCCCTCCCCTTTATCTTTCTCCCTGCGTCCAATCCCCCGCGTTCCCTTTGCGAGGTAAATTGGATTTGTGTTCTTCTCTTTGAAAAACACGCCCTGCGGTAGAAAGTGCTTCCTGAAGGCAGGCATGGCTTCGGACTGACCCTCCTATCCAATGTTGGCACTGGCCGCGGCGCCGATGCTGGAAATGGGTGGGCGAATAAATCAATCCGGCTCCTGTCGTGAGACCCCATCCCAGGGCGGCGGGGCTGTGCAGCCCTCCGTGTGGGGAGCAGAGGCAGCAGGCCGCCGGACACGAACTTGCTAAAGCATCTCAGTAGTTATTATAGCTTACGCGTCTAACTACGTCAATTTGGCATGTGTCTTGAGGTGCTGGGTAAGCATCTTGTCAACTTTCAGTACAGCTGACAAAGTTATGACATGAAGAATGTTTAGACTTTGCAGTTTTCCCCGACCTCCAGCTGATCCTGTGAAAGTGTCCCTCCTCCTTCCGGAGAGCTGATTTGTGCTCCACATTTCCTCCTCTCAGCGGGAAGGGTCTCTTGGCAAGGTAAAATAGAAATTTGTTGTCATTCTGATACCCTGATTTCCTGTTCCCCGAGAGGAAGTCATGTTTCACGTCTGATTTGTTGCTGATGGTCAAGGTTGGTGTCCCACAGGATGGAGCGATGGGGAAGGATGGCTGGAGACATTTTAATTTTCAAGCTACTCTTCTTAGACACTAAACCTTGAAACATGGGGTTTTCCCTCTTCTTATGGCTGCCGTTCCTTGTGTCTCTTCTCAGTTGGAGAGTGATGAAAGTTGAACAAATCCTTTTATCCATGCTGGAATTATCTGAGTGTGAAAATCCTTTTCTACCCTTAAAATTACTCTATCTATTCCCCCCCCCTTTTTTTTTTTGAGAAAATGATAAATGTGATACATGCCCATTGTAGAGAAATGGGAAATTACAAATAAGAACCAGAAAGAAAAGTTCCTGAAGTCTCACCACCCAGAGATGACTCCTAGTCTCATGGGCATCTCCAGAGAGGTCTCCATGAAAATGAATAGATAGAAGTATTATTATTTTTTTAATGTTTATTTTTGAAAGAGAGAGAGAGAGAGTACAAGCAGGGGAGGAGCAGAGAGAGGAGACATAGAATCTGAAGCAGGCTCCAGGCTCTGAGCTGTCAGCACAGAGCCTGACGTGGGGCTTGAACTCATGAACCGCAAGATCATGACCTGAGCCAAAGTTGGACATTCAACCGACTGAGCCCCCCAGGCATCCCGATATAAATATTATTTTTACATAAATAGAATCATACAATTAAATACTGGCCTGTAATCTTCACTCAGTATTTTGTGATTGCCTTTTCAAGCTGTTAAACACTAAACACCTATATTGTCCTATTTCATGGCTATGTGGAATTCTGTTGTATGGTATTCACACACATTGTATATACACACATGCATTGTGCAGAATTTTTTCTTATTCCTCTTATAGGACATTTAGGCGCTTTCTGATTTTTTGCCATTCTAAGCAATAGTAAAATGAATTTCCTAATCCAGCTCACTAATCTTCACATATTTGTCCTACTGTTTTCTTAGGATACGTGTTTAGAACTGGACTGGCTGACATGTTCAAGCATTTGCCACAAGCCGCTCTGCTGAGCACGTTCATCATACTATTTATTGAATCTCACAAATGATTCTGTACGGAAACATCTTCATTTTTACAGATGAGGACACTGAAGCCAAAAAAGAGAGGTTCTATACCTTGGTCAGGATCACACGGTGGGCAGACTGCAAAGCCAGGATTGGAACCCAAGCTCCCTGACCCCAGAAGTCGCTGGTACAAAATGTTAGGTCTGCTTGGCTGCCCCCTGTGTGGTGCCCTCCCCCAGCTCTGTGAATGCCTTGCCTGAGGCCCGGCCTCTCGGATGTCCCTCACGCCCACAGTCACACAATGGGAACAGGAAAGGAAGACCTGGAGGAGGTTCACTGTGACCTAGATGTGGCTTTCAGGCCCCGGGAGGTGCCTTCTAGGGAACCATCCAGGCCCGGGCAGTTGAGGTGACTGGAGGCCCGTGTTAGGGGGGCAGGGAGTATCTCTGCACAACTCAGCAGGCGTGGCTGGCCTGCGGGCTGAGCTGAGCTCTTTGTAGAGCAGGTTTCTCGCAGGAGCTGGGCTCTGGCTGGGGGAATCCTCACAGGCCGCTCTGAGGACAGTTGGGCACATGCGAGGCAGCCCGAGCCCTCGGGAGGGAGTGCACCGGGAGAAGAAGGGTGTGAGTAAGGCAGATTCCAGGATGGGGGCCATGGAGGTTCGCTGCTTGACTGGGCAAGTCCAATGCCAGGGCCCAGAAGGTGGGGCCTGTTTTGCAGGACTCACCAGTGAACACTAGGACAGGTTTATGGCCCTGAGGTGAGAGCGGGGTGCGCTTCTCGTGACCCTCACTCTGCCTGACTCATCCCTTTGGGGATAACCGGATTCTGGCTGCCTCGGACTTCAAAGCTCTGCCCTGGTCGTGGTATGTAGGCAGATCAAGGCAAAGCACCTCCAAGGAGCAGAGACTCAAAGATTGCTGCCCTGGCCTCCTTGCAGAGAAAGCATGTCTTGGCCCAGCAGAAGAGCCAGCTGGGGAGGGCCTGCCCTCCACTCGCCCAGCTAGCTCTTCCTGATTTATCCATAGATTGAGCTTGATGATCCAGACTCCTATTCATTCAAATAATCACATGAGTTATTTCTGCAATTTAGGTCTTCGAATAAGTGTACTTGGTTGCTGAATATGTGATCAGCCACAGATTTCTCATTCTTTAAAACCCAAGGAGCGGAAATGCCAATATAGAAAGCCATCCTACAACAGCAGAGATTTCCAAAGCACTGAAATCAGGCCGCTCTAAGCTCTGGACCCCGAGCCTCCCCTCCCACTGCCACTTGGCCCACCAGTGCTCCTTGCAGAGCCCAGATTGGGGGGCTTTCTCTGTAAAAGCCCTGGGGGGTGGATGACGATCACCGATCACTGGTTGATCTGCTCACATTCTTTTTCCTTAACCAGAGAATTGGTTTGCCTCTGAAGTAACGTGATCTGGAGGAGACAATGCAGTTGAGATCTTCAAAAGGGTGTGGGTCGACTGGGAAAAGCCCCTGCAGGCTTTGAGGTTGAAAAAGGTCAGCGTCTGTTCTCGCTGCCCAGAACTTCGCTCTAACCTTGAACAGTTTCACCTCTTCCTCCTTACCATCGTCATCGGCACGGTCGTCCCCATCAGGGCCCCTGGAGCAGGGAAGTAGTCACTGGACAGGACTCCTCATTCATTCATGCTTTCACTTGCGGATTGCCCGAGCCGTTGTTGAAGTCCTGCAGAGTTCCCACTA
Source organism: Panthera tigris (assembly GCF_018350195.1). Taxonomy (NCBI): domain Eukaryota; kingdom Metazoa; phylum Chordata; class Mammalia; order Carnivora; family Felidae; genus Panthera; species Panthera tigris. Next base: position 19,055,080 of record NC_056667.1, read on the forward strand.
TTGGATTAGACACGGAGATTTCAGAGAGAAAGCAGACCTGGGCCCCGACCTTCCTGTCACGGGGAAGGCAGCTGCAAACAGTTCAGATGCGGGTGTGGGGAAACGGGGGCCTGCGGGGTCTCTCCCCATTGTAGGCACTGGCGTCTGCTTCCCGCTGGCAGGTGATTGGGATAGACTGCGTTAGCAGTCTCGAACCGGCTACTGAGAGGAGGCTCTTCTGTTCGTTTCTCTGTGAGCCGCTCAGAAGCTGTAACCTGCAGTGGCCAGAGCTTGGTTGGTGGAAAAGGTGTCCCAGGAACGGGTGACAGCTACAGCGTGTACCTCAGTTGAGTTCTTCCAGTCTCCCCGGGGCCAGTAATACTAACTCGTACCCCAAAGCACAGAGGGGGTGAAATTCTCCAGCCAAAATAAGTATTTGGGGGCAGAACCCAAAAGTGTGGCCTGGGACAGTAAGACATACTAGAGCCTTCCTTCCAGGACAGACTTGCATCCTTCTAGAACGATAGTCGCATCTTATTTGACCTCAAAATTTATGTGGTTAAAAACAAGAATCCGACCAAAACCCACTGGAAAAACATAAATGGCCCTCTTTCACGGTGGCTCTTGTGAGAAGCTAGCTCACGTTCCCGAAGCTGCCCGGCCTCAGGCAGCTCTAGCCTCCCGTGCGACAGCGGCTTTCTGGAGTCAGTGCCGCAACCATGCGTTATTATGTCCTACTGATTTGTTGTCATTCACCAGACTGGGACCCCAGTAAACTCTGATTTTAGGAAGTAGGTCTCTGTCTGCTGCTGTGGAGATTCAAAACACGGGTTTGAATTTTGCTTCGCCATTTGTTATTATCGTTACACGGGCATTTTACTCGGCTTCCCTGGATTTGTTTCCTCATCTGTAAAATGGGTACAGCGCTGTCTCACCTGGTTGTGGGCACACAAAAGCTCCCACGACCCCTTATTTATGAGAGGATTTGAGGTATATAGTAGAAAGAGCACTGGATCGAGTCAGGCAGGAGGCCTATGTGAGCCTAGGCCAGGAATTCACCTCTCAGACCTCAGTTTCCTCATCTGGAAGATGGGCAGACTTTTTCCTAAGTCTGGCTAGCCTCAAAGGATTAGAGTTAGAAGGATTAAATAAACAGAATCACATGGCAGTATTTTTTACTTTTAAGTAGGCTCTGCGTCCATCGCAGGGCTTGAACTCAAAACCCTGAGATCAAGAGTTGTATGCTCCACTGACTGAGCCAGCCAGGCACCCCTAACAGTATTTTTTAAATATAAAACGTTGGACAACTGCTGACGTGATCTTAGAACCTGAGACTGTGGGAGTTCAGTCTCAAGTCAGTACCAAAGGGCCACTGTCTTGGAAAGGATCTGAGAAAGTCGCAGGTGAATTTCATGTTCGGCTCCCACTGGGGCTTGGGCTCGTGCATTTTCCTGAGCCCAGGGGAGCGGGAATCCATAGATCTGCCCAGCTGAAACACAGCCAGTGTCCAACGGACTGAGTCACCCCAGGTCACTAAGCAAGGGAGGGCTGGACCAGATGGAAGATCATCTTGCCCCCACCAAATAGCACCCCTCTGGGGCTCTGCTGTAACAAAACTACCAGAGGGACTGGCTGAAAGAACAAACATTTATTTCTCACCGTTCTGGAGGCCGAGAAGTCTAAGGTGAAGGCACTAGCGGATTAGTTGCTCAATGGTTGGCTTCCCGGTTCATAACCATCTGTTTTCTGTCTGTCCTCACATGGTAGAAGGGGCGAGAGAGCTCTCTGGGGTCACTTTTATTAAGGCCCCAAGCCCGCTCATGATGGCTCTAAGACCTCACGATCTAATCACCTCCAAAAGGCCTCACCTCTTAACACCATCACATTGGGGGTTAGGATTTCAACAGATGAAACGGGGGGGGGGGGGGTTGGGGGCGGGGCACATTCAGTCCATTGATGTACCTTTCAATCGGGAAAATCCCTAGGCTTCCATGTTCCAGGGAGGGAACAGCCTTTCCCGCTTGAGAAACAAAAGTCAGTGTTTCTGGCAGTGCCTGGGGCTTTGATTATTCCGAGATGGTGAGGCTTGGCTGGGAAGTGCCGTTTCCTGCTCTCAAAGAGAGGGGACACTTGGGGACCTGGTGAAGCCTACAGGAGAAGTGACCAAAGACCAGGCAGGCCGGTTGAGTTTAGAAAAATCCAATTGGGCCACCCACTTATATTGCAGTCATAACCGCGACAGCACTGGAGTGTCAATGCCAGCATCGAGTAAGGGGCTCCGTGAGGTCTGTAGAAACAGTCAGTGAGTCCTCCAGAAAGTAACAGTGCCGGATCACCTTAGTGTTCTAGAGTGTTCACCAGTATTTCTTGTTCATGCCACCTCTAAAATCCATGCTTACTACCACAGCTCTGTAAGGCCTCTTCAGTTGTGTTCATCAATCAGGCACGGTGGCTGCCCTGCCCTCTTGGTCACAGCAAACGTCCTTTCAAGCACAAGAGCCTGGGATCTGGTGGGGGGGGGGGGGTTGGCGGTTGGGGGAGACGGTGCGCGAGAGTTCCGGTTGCTCCACATCCTTACTAACGCTGAATATTTTCGGTCTTTTAAATGTCAGCCCTTCTGACAGGGATGGTGGGGGAGCGAAGAAACTCGATACTCTTTGAACCTCTTGGAATTTAAGTGTTTATTAATTCTGCGGTTTTGTTCAATCCCCACTCTAGGCTAAGCGCTAGAGAGAACAGAGATGAGCAATCGTGGTCTGTGCTCCCACAGGCTTGCGGCAGACAGCTGGGGTGTGACCCCTCCCCCACCACCTCTCAACTTTACTAACCTTGGGCAAGTTCATCCCACTAAGCGTCAGTTTCCTCATCTGTAAGATGGGGTTGGTACCTCAAAGAAACGTTGTGAAGATTAACCACAGCGATGTATGTAAAAGGCCTGGCCTCCACAGGCACTCAGTAAATGTTAGTGCTGCCTGCTGGTTGACAAATGATAGGCACCAAAGGGTCCGAAAGATTTGTGAGAAGTGAACTTAATAATAACAGCTCACACTTATTGAACATTTACGGTGTGTCAAATGCTGTCCTAAGTGCCTTTTAGAGATTACTTTTAATATTTAAAATCCTACTGATTTCGGGGCGCCTGGGTGGCTCAGTCGGTTAAGCGTCCGACTTCGGCTCAGGTCACGATCTCATGGTCTGTGAGTTCGAGCCTCGCGTCGGGCTCTGTGCTGACGGCTCAGGGCCTGGAGCCTGCTTCGGATTCTGTGTCTCCCTCTCTCTCTGCCCCTCCCCTGCTCATGCTCTCTGTCTCAAAAATTAATAAAAACATTAAAAAAAATAAGTAAATAAAATAAAATCCTACTGATTTCTACAGTTTTTTGCAGATTGAGAAAAGAGCCTTGTGGTTTGATTTTCATGGCAGAACACATGGTTACAACGTGTGGGAACCCAGTGGCTTTTGGGGTGGATGATTCTAGAACCTCAGAGGTAGCAAGCTAGGAGCTAACGACATCTACTTTGTATGGCTGGTGATGACTTTCATGTGGCTCCTCCTGCCCTTTGTTCAGATCCTGAGGGTTAATGACTTAGATGAAATAAATGGGTACTTGAAGAAAGATCAGTGTTCGGTACAGTCGAAAGGCCCTGGGTGAGTGGTTCCCATACCTGGATTCTTGTCACTGGCAGATGTGGTTTTAGGAAAGCTTCCTCCCTTCTCTGGCCCTCAGGGTACCCACCTGTTTGGAATGTTGAACTCAGTGTATCAGTTAGCTATGGCTGTATAATGAGCCATCGCACAAAACATTTATTATTTATGTTTACTCACTTTCATCGCATTGTGTTGGTCAAGCAAGTTAGAAGTCCAGCCTAGATACAGGGGGGGCAGGAAATAGACTCCCATCTCTTGATAGGAGCAGCTGTTAGGTCACGTGGCCGAAGGCATGGACCCGGGGAAGGTTGGAGAATCAGGAATGCTTTTGCAACCCACCACTCTTGGATTCCTTCCTACTCTGACACCTCTAAAGTCAAACAGCTCCTGGATCACTGTGGGAGAAAAACGTAGGATTCCTGTCACCTCAGGCCCAGGCTGGATGTGCCTTTCCTGTATTGGGGATAAATTGACCAGGCACCCAGTCACTGTTGGTGCGGAGCTCAGAGCCAAACGGACAGAATTAAAGACATGTGTTTACTCAGCAACCCATTCTGCATGTGCTGAGTACCACTTGTGAGTACTGAGTACTGAGTGCCAGCTACTCAGCTAAGCCCCAAAGAGAGAGACTAGCCCTGCTCTCAAGACACCCTCAGGCCTTTAGCATAGCAAACACATAAGGCATTATAATGTAGCGGCCCCAGGTGTTTATGGAGGCACAGAGAAGTCACCCCTGGACTTGGCTTAACACAGCACCAGAGAGCTCCCTACTCTTCCGGCTTCCTTCGGCCCAGTTCTGAGGCAGATTCATAGGCTCCTTTTAGACCACATACAAGTCAGGGAGCCTTAGGGCCCGACAGTTCCATTTAAACTCCGTGGCTCTGGACTTAGCCCCATCCAAACCCCTCCGGTCGTGGGCAGCCAGGAAATGGAAAAATAGAACGAGGTGTCCAGAGCCAGCGTGTGAATTTGATTAGTCTCCTCCTGTGCTCTAGGACTGTCTCTGTCTGCTATTTGCAGCCGCGAACCAAGGCTACAGGTTACTCAGTGCTTGCAAGCAACTGGGCTTCAGAGGCAGTTATATAAACCTTTGCGTTTCCTGAAGCCCCTCCTCAAATATATACCCAGCTGGCATTTCTCCTTAAATATCACTCGTTTTTTAAAATGGGAAAAAATGTTGACGGCACTGAAATAGATCGCACTTTAAAATGCAGAGTAGAAGAGAGTCCGTTCAAATTATTCTCTTAATAGAGTTCTTCAGAGGGAGGAAGTGATGGGGGAACATAATCACTTCTTTTGTCGTTGGAGCAAAATCTAAGGACTGCAATCCATTTGTCTGCAAATGTGTCTCTTCAGTACAGATTGCAGCAAGCAATCCATTCCCAGGGTAAATGGTCTTTAATTAAAGTCAGTCAGTTGTCTCGGGTGGTTGGGGGGAAAGAGGGTTGTTTGAAACCCAAACCGATATAAATCTCCTTCCCTTTAAAAATACAAAAGAATATATATTTTTTAAATTACATTTCCCCCCTGATTTGATAATTAGGGAGAAGCTTTGTTTATAAGTACAACTATTCTGGCTCTATTCATGAATAAAAATTTTGATAGTAAGGCCTCAGAAAAGCTGTATAAGAATTTTTGTATCAATCCTGGTAGGAACACATCCTCAAACATTGATTTTTGTAGCTGAAGTGCATTATGTGTTTTGCATGAGCTTTTGAAAGCTTAGATAAATGAGGTGGCTCAGAAAGCAGATAAAAAAAATGGGAGGAAATTATACTGATCCAAAAGAAGATAAATGTCCACTAATTCCCAGATTAACATTTCAGACTCCTGTGTTTTTAGAGGGGAATTTTTGCAGTGCTGATAATGTGAGATTGGTTTACAATGTCACATACCAGGTAGAATCAACAAGACCTCGTTTGAGTTCTCAGAGTCAGCTACACTCAGAAGGAAGTAGAGTTCATGCAATGACCTGGTGGTGCCCTGGTACCAGTTTTAGATGGCAACAGTATCCCCAAATGATGTATTTTAGGGGTGACATTGACCCTGAAGGTCAACTGTGTTCGTGTGTACTCTCTGAGTTGCCAAAAAACAAAGACTCAAGCCCATTTGGTCTAAGCCCAGAGGAATTTACTAGACCATTTGATTGAAATCACTAGGATTGGACTTCAGGCACAGCTTGATCCAGGCATCAGATGAAGTCACTAAGACTTGGTTTCTCTTTCTCTCTCTCGGTCATCATCTACTTTCTCTGAGTTGCCTTCGTGCTCAGACTGGCTCTTCTTTGCTAATAACAATTTGGCTACAGCTACTTTAGCTTCCTGTGTGGTATAAAAGTGCCATTTTCTTAATTGTTTCAGTAAAATCCCAAGATTAGCTCTGATAAGCTTTAGTTGGACCCATGGCTCTGTCTGTCCCTATTCCTTATTTCCAGAGAAATGAAAGGTATGGATTGGCTGAGTCTGGATCACGTGATCATCATTGCTTAGGGTCTGGACAATCCCACCCCAAGAAGGACATGGACTGGGAGTGAGGGAGGAGAGGCAGTACCCAGAAGGCATCTTGAAGAAGGATGTTTAGATGGGCTGTGACCTTCGAAACCTCAGACTTCTGCTGCATCAGCTTTTCGTTCTTCCCTTCAACAAACACCTGAGATCCCACAGCACATCTGGAGCTAGGTACAAGGTTTACGGTGGTGAACAGGGGGATCCAGGCCCCTGCTCGCAGAGCGCAAGCTCAATGTGTCTTGTGCATGTTAGTTAATTCGGGCTGCTGTAACAGCATACGACGGGTGGCTTAAACGGGAGAAATGTATTTTTTCACAGTTCTGGAGGCTAGAAGTCCAAGATCAAGGTGCCAGCAACATGAGCTTCATTCTGACACCTCTTCTCTTGGCTTGTAGGCAACTGCCATCACACTGTGCTCTCACATCTCACACAACTTCTTTGTGTACATGTCAGGAAGGAGAGAGAGAGACAGGAGGACCGCGTGCTTTCTGGCGTCCCTTCTTATAGAGACACTAATCCCAGCGTCCCTTCTTATAGAGACACTAATCCCATCAGAGGGCCCACCTTCATGGCCTGTCTAACCCTAGTTATCTCCCAAGGGCCTCATCTCTGAATGCCATCCCTTTAAGGGTTAGGGTTTCAACACATGAATTTTAGGGAGACACATTCAGTCTGTAACATCATGCTTGAACTTGAATCATGGTCTTCCAGCCAACTCGATGTTTTCCCCGCACACCTGCCGTGTGCCAGCCCTGGAAACAGAAATAAGAGGGACCCCAGGGCCCTGCCCCCAAGCAGTGTAGTCACAGCCTGCCGGTGGGTGTCTGGGAGAGCCTACAGCACTGGGAGAAGAGCACTTCTCTGTTATACCTTTGCTCATTTCATTACTTGGGATGGGATTCTACTGGAACTAAAAACCCAAAACAGCAGTGGCTTCAACAGAATAGAAGTTTCTTTCTCTCTTACAAGTCCAGGTAGTCAGTCTAGGACTGGTATGATAGCTCCATTCTCAACAGGAACCCAGGTTTGTCCATTCATCCTTAGTGGTGCCTTCTACCTTGTGATCCAAAGTGGCTGCTCCAGCCCTCGTCATCACATCCACATCCCAGCCAGCAGGAAGGGAAAACAAGGGAGACAATAATATTGCTGCCCTTCAAACACACTCTCCAGAGGCCGCGCCCACCACTGCCACTTATATCCCATTGACCAAAACTTGCCTGCACCTGGCCGCAAGGGAGGCTGACGATACACCCTTTATTCTCATGGCCATGTGCTCAGCCAAAGCTTTGGCTTCTGTTTCTCTGGAAATCAAGGGAGAGTGCATATTAGGGAGCAACTAACAGACTCAACCACACTTGTTTGTGCTGCTTGACAGGCCCCTTGCCCTTTCTTCTGTAGGTCTCTCAAATTCATTTTTATTTCACTTTATTTTATTTTATTTTATTTTTTAAGTAGGCCCCACGCTGGGCATGGAACCCAACGTGGGACCTGAACTCACAACCCTGAGATCAAGACCTGAGCTGAGATCAAGAGTCAGACACTCAACTGTGACTGAGCCACCCAGGCGCCCCTCAAATTCATTTTTAAAAATCAAGCTTACACACCACCTCCTCCATGATGTCTCCTTGGTTTTAACCCCAATTAAATAGCTCTGTCCTTTTTTTTTTTTTTCGCTTACTAATCAATTACATTGAGGTATAATTTCATGTAGTAAAATGTACCCATTTTAAGTGCACAGTTCAGTGCATTTTGACAGATGGTTTTAACTACCCCCCAAAATCAAGACACAGAACATTCTTATCTTGGAAAGTTCCCTCATGTTCCCTTGTGGTTCATATTTTCCTTAACTTCTGGCTTGGGCAGTCACTAATCTGCTTCCTGTCAACCTAGATTACTTTGAACCTTCTAGAGCTTCTTCTAAAAAACCATAATATAATAATAAGTGTAGTAAAATCAGCGTGTACTCTTGTGTCTTGCTTTTTCATTTAACGTAATGTTTTTGAGGTTCATCCACATTGTTGTACGTATCAATAGTTTGCTCCTTTTTATTGCTGAGTAGTGTTTCATTGTGTGGAGGTGCCAGTTTGTTTCTTCCATTCACCACCTGTTGGACGTGTGGGTTGTTTCCACGTTGGGGTTATTATAAATAATGCTGCTTCGCCTCTTCGCATATGAGTTTTTGTGCAGATGTGTATTTTCATTTCTCTCGTGTCTATACCCAGCAGCGGGATTGTTGGGTCATATATTAAGTGCATGTTTAACTTTGTAAGAAACTGCCAAACCATCTTTTTCAAAGTAGCTGCACCATTTTCCATCCTTACCAGTTCCAATTCCAGTTCACCAACCTTTGGTGTTATCAGCCTTTTTTCAATTTCATTTTGGCTATTCTAGCAGATATGTATTGCTATCTCATTGTAGCTTTATTTACTTGATGCACACATCTCTCTCCCTCTCCCTCTCTTTATCTCCTTGTCTCTGTCTCTCTCCCTCTCTCTCACACATACACTTCCCATTCTCTATTCCTTCTGTTACAAAATATTTTTTTTAAGTTTATTTATTTTGAGAGAGAGAGAGAGAGAGAGAGAGAGAGCGAGCGCACAAGTTGGGGAGGGGCAGAGAGAGGGAGAGACAAAATCCCAAGAAGGCTCTGCACCATCAGTGCAGAGCCCCATGCGGGGCTGGAACTCACAAACTGTGAGATTGTGAGATCATGACCTGAACTGAGCTCAAGAGTCGGACACTTAACTGGCTGTGCCACCCAGGCGCCTCCCTTCTATCACAAAATATTAACAAAATATTGATTATCCAGTGTTTAACATCATCATGGCAGCTCTTCATGACTGATGCTGGTAGAGTATGACTTCCTCCTCTTTCCTACCTAGCTGTTTTCCCTGCAGTTTGTAAATGTCCCACATTTGCTACTTAGTTTGTTACATTTATCACCCCTGTCTTTACTTACATTCGCCCTGCAGTGTAAATTCCTCTCCGTGTGTTCAAGTGCATTAGGCGTGGTATCGATTTCATCCTCTTGAAGAGGTCTCTCCTTGAGCCTCTGACCTGCTCCATTCTGGAGACTTGACCTCTAGACCTGCTGCACAGCTGCTCTCTCTGGGGATCTTTGCACCTTTCTTATTTTTATTTTTTAATAGTTAATGTGGACCTACGAGTTACATGCCGTAAAACTCACCCATTTTTAAGTGTGCAGTTCAGTGAATTTTAGTATGTATACAGAGCTGTATAAACAGCACCACAATCTAATTTTACAATATTTTTATCGCCTAAAAAGAAACCTTGTGCCCATTCCCACCCCCGGCCATAGACAACTACCAGTTTATCCTCAGTCTCTGAACATTTGCCTTTTTTGGACATTTCATAAAAATGGAACCATACAGTCTGTGGACTTCTGTGCCTGGCTGCCTTCACTGAGCATCATGTTTTCAAGGTTCATCCATACCGGAGCATGCATCACTTCATTTCTATTTATTGCTGAATGATATTTCATTGCAGACATACTGCACTTTATGCATCCATTCATCGGTTGATGGACATTTGAGTCGTTTCCACCATAGTTGTTTCCACTGCTATGAATAACGCTGCTGTGAACATTCATGTACAGTTTTGTGTCAACGAATGTCTTTATGTCTTTCGGGCGTGTATGCCTAGGAGCGGACCTGCTGGGTCACGTGAGACCTCTATGTTGAACTTTTTGAGAAACGACCAAATTGTTTTCTAAAGAAGCTGGGCCATTTTACATTCCCACTAGCAGCTTACAAAGGTTCCGTTTTCTCCACGTCCTGGCCAGCACCTGTTATAGTCATCCTTTTCATTATAGTCATCCCAGGTATGAAGTAATCTCATAATGGTTTTGTTTTGTTTTGTTTTGTTAACGTGTATTTATTTTTGAGAGAGAGAGACAGAAACCAAGTAGAGCAGGGGAGGGTCAGAGAGAGAGGAAGACGCAGAATATGAAGCAGGCTCCAGGCTCCGAGCTGTAAGCACAGAGCCCGACACGGGGCTGGAATCCACGAACTGTGAGATCACGACCTGAGCCGAAGTTGGACTCTTAACCGACTAAGCCACCCAGCCGCCCCATTGGTTTACATTCCCCTAACAACTAATGATGTCAAGCATCTTTTTTTGTGTGCTTATTGACCATTTGTATATCTTCTTTGGAGAGATGTATATTCCAATCCTTTGCCCATATTTTAATTGGGTAATTTATCTTTTTTTTTACTGTTGAGTTGTAAGAGTTCTTTCTGTATTCCAGATACTAGTCCCTTTTGGACACGTAATTTGCAAATGTTTCCTTCCATTTTGTGGGTTGTCTTTCACTTTCTTGATGGTATAGTTTTCAATAAAAGTTTTTAATTCGATGTAGTCCAATTATCTGGTTTTTCCTTTGGTTACTTGTACTTTTGAGGTGTCGTATCTAAGAAACCATTGCCTAACCCAGTGTCATGAAACTCCTATGTTTTCTTCTAAAAGTGTTTTAGTTTTAGCCCTTACATTTAGAACTGTGATCTATTTTGAGTTGCCTTTTGTGTATGGTGTGAGATAGGAGTCCAACTTCATTCTTTTACAGGTGGATGTCCAGTTGTCCCAGCACTATTTTTTGAAAAGACTATTCTTTCCCCATGGGGTGGTCTTAGCATCCTTGTTGAAAGTCAACTGACTTTGTGGAAGATTTTATTTCTGGACTGTCAGTTCTGTTGTACTGATCTCCAGGCCTGTCCTTATGCCGGTATCGCACTGTCTTGATTATTCTAGCTTTGTAGTTTTTAAAACAGGAAATGTGAGTCTTCCAACTTTGTTTTTCTTATTCAAGATTGTTCTGGCTAATGTTTGGCTATTCCTTGTATGAGCGCCTGTACTTCCATATGAGTTTCAAGATCAGCTTGTCAACTTATGCAAGACAAACCAAAACAAAACAAAAAAAAAAAACACTGGGATTTTGATAGGAGTTACATTGAATTAATTTGGGGAGCATTGCCATCTTGACATGATTAAAGTCTTCTAATTCACAAATACGGAACATCTTTCCATTTATTTAGGTCTTCTTTCATTTCTTGCAAAAATGTTTTCTAGTCTTCAGTGTACAGGTCTTGAAATTCTTTCATTAAACATATACGTAGGGGGGCGCCTGGGTGGCTCAGTCGGTTGAGCATCCGACTTCGGCTCAGGTCATGATCCCACGGTCTGTGAGTTCGAGCCCTGCGTCGGGCTCTGTGCCGACAGCTCAGAGCCTGGAGCTGTTTCGGATTCTGTGTCTCTCTGACCCTCCCCCATTCATGCTCTGTTTCTCTCTGTCTCAAAAAAATAAAGGTTTAAAAAAATTAAAAATATATATATACCTAGGTATTTTATTCTTTTTGGTAGAATTGTAAATGGAATTATTTTCTTAATTTCATTTTTTGGATGTTCATTGCTAGTTTATAAAAATAGTTGATCTTTGTGTATTAATGTATCCTACAACCTTGCTGAACTGGTTTATTAACTCTAATAGTGATTTAGGATCTTTTAATTTTTAGGATTTTAAAATTCCTTAGGGATTTTTATGTGTAAGATGATGCTCCCTGTAAACAGATAGGTTTTGTGTGTGTGTGTGTGTGTGTGTGTGTGTGTGTGTGTGTGTGTGTGTGTTTAAGTAGGCTTCGTGCCCAGCATGGAGCCCAATATGGGGCTTGAACTCACAACCCTGAGATCAAGACCTGAGCTGAGATCAAGAGTCAGATGCTCAACTGCCTGAGCCAGCCAGGTGCCCCTGTAAACAGATAGTTTTACTCCTTCTTTTCCAGTGTGGATGCCTTTTGTTTCTCTCTCTTGCCTAACTGCCCTGTCTGGAATCTTCAGTACAGTGTTAAGCACAGCAGACATCCTTATTTGTTCCTGATCCTAAGGAACAGGATCTCCTCCTAGGGGAGGAGACTTTCAGCCTTTCACTGTTAAGTATGATGTTAGCTGTGAGTCCCTCTTGTTTTATTTATTTATTTTTTTTTAATTTTTTTTTTCTTAACGTTTATTTATTATTGAGAGACAGAGAGAGACTAAGCATGAGCAGGGGAGGAGCAGAGAGAGAGGGAGACAACAGAATCTGAAGCAGGGTCCAGGCTCTGAGCTGTCAGCACAGAGCCCGATGCGGGGCTTGAACTCAAAGACCGCGAGATCATGACCTGAGCCGAAGTCAGACACTCAACCGACTGAGCCACCCAGGCGCCCCGAGTCCCTCTTGTTTTAAAGCCTAACTTTTCTGAATCCCATGTCTTTCTCAGTTTACCCTATCCAGTAGTTTCCGGGAAAAGAGTACACTGGGAAGAATTGAGGGGGTAAAATATTTGAAACTTTTAAAATCAGAAAATCTCTCTATTCCCATCTCACTCTTAATTGCTAATGGGCTAAATAAAGAACTTTAAGATGACAGTCATTTTTACTCAGAATTTTGAAATTGGTTCATTGTTTCTAGCTTCTGGCATTCCTCATGAGAAGCCTGATGCCATTCTGATACCTGATCATTTGCACGTGACCTGTGTCTTTTCTCTGGAAGCTTATAGGATCTAATCTTTGTTGTCAATATTCTGAAATGTCATGATGATGTGTCTTAGTGTGAATCTCTTTTTAGCCATTGCACTGGGAAATCAGGGGACCTTCTCAGTATGCAAATGTATGTCCTTCAGTTCTGGGAAGTTTTCTTGAATTATTTCTTTGATTAGTTTCTTCCCTTCATTTTCTCCATTTCTGAAATTCGTACAGTTTGAATGTTAGACTTCCTGAGCCTGGTCCTCTAAATCTCTTATTGTTCTATTTTCTCTCTTCCTCCCTGCTGCTTAAAACAATATATTTTTTGGTTCTGCTCTGAGAAATTTCCTCAAGTTTATATTCCAGCTCTTCAGTTGAGGTGTTTTTTTTATTTCAATTATCAAACTGTGTATTAATTCCCAAGAGTTCTGTTTTATTTTGTGAATGTTCTATTTTGATCATCTCTTTCTTATCTCATGGATGCAACATGTCTCTTTGAGGATATTATCCTGTGTAGTTTCCTTCCCCCTGCAGAGCCTCTGTGTCCTCTAAATTTACTTTCCCTATTTATTTGTGTGTATGTATGTCTAATTCATGTGTTAGTTTTTCCATAAATGTTTAGGGATCCTTGATTGTGTGCTCATGTTAAATATGGGGCAGAAAACAAGATGGATGGGGCGCCAGTGTGGTGACTGGGCTTTGTTGGCTGATGCCTCACTGTCGGGTGACCTGGCAGGGGACTTGTTGTTATAGGTTCTTACTTTCTAGGACTGGTCAGATTCTATAGAGAGGGTGTTTCCATTCTTCGACCTAGAGGGTGGACTCTTGGCTCCAGCCTGACAACCAGGTGGGTAGGAGGGCTAGGGGAGCAAGTGGGATATCCCAGAAACCTTCGCCCAGCCCTCATGCTGTCGGGATGGTGCTCTGTGCACCCAGGAATCCCACAGTCCAGAGGACCTCTGTCTTACTCCCTTCCATGATTCAAGCTCTAGTTGTCTGCTGGAGTAAGAAAGGTACGTGTTCTTAGCTGACTAGGGGTAGGGAGGAGATCCAGGGGTCTTACTGCCTTTAAGCTGACTTGGAACAAATCCTTCTGTTGTTCCACTTCCAGAGATGCCTGGTATTCTCACCTATTCCAGAGCCATTGGAGTCGTGGATGGAGACCTGGTGTTCGTTTGCTTTCGGCGTCATGGCTTAGATTCTGCTTTCTCGGCTTTGCTAAGTCAGTGTTACACATCTGTCTCCTTGCCAGCTGCCAGAACTTTGTTGCTGTTGTCTTTTCCTCTGTGTGCTTTGTCCTTGTGGATTAGTGCCTTTTAGAAAAATTCTCACACCGTTGCTTTCGTGGAGTTTCAGGGGAGAAATAGAGGTTAACGCATTTACCCAACCTGCTCTCTTGAACCACAATCTCTTGCACTTACAATCAGTCGTTGGGTTCCCTGAGCCTCAACATCATCAACCATATCAGTGACGTATTGCCACAGCGATGCTGCCTAACAAACGCCCACAAACCTCACTGGCCTGGAACAAAAAGTGTTTACGGAGCATGGGGGTCTTCACGGTTCAGCCGCTCCTGGCTGGGTCAGCTAAGTGACTCTGCTGATCTTGAATGGGCTCACCCTCCCCTCTGGGAGCGGCCGAGGGTGGGCCGATCTAGGAGACCCTGGGCCGGGACAACTGGGCAACTCCACTCTGCTCCACGTGTCTTCCATTGTCAGCAGGCCAGTCCAGGAATGTTCTCATGGCAAAGGGGCAAGAGAGCAAGGGGAAACACGCAGTGCTTTGCTGTCATTGGTTAAAGTTAGCCACACGGCTGAGCCCAGAGTAAGAGGACAGAGCCAGACACCCCACTTGGAGTGGCAAAAGGCGTGGGTGCAGGGAGGGGTGAGTTGCTGGGGGCCACCGATGGAGCCTCTCTACCACGGATGCCCAGGCTTGGCTCTGGAGCAGAGTATCCCTCCCCACCGTCGAGTTTTCTTCTACTAAACCAGGAACCTGGGGTCCTGCCACCCTGATCTATATTCAGTTGACAGAGTCACTCCTTTGCTTATTGCTTGGAAGAAATGCTGTCCGTCTCTAAAACAATCAGAAATGATCTCTCCGATAGAGAAATGTACTCCCCAAGCACAGGCTGGGGCTGTAGATCACAGGCAACCGATTTCATCTGCTTAATTATTTGATTCAATCAGAAGTTGGCTTAATTATTTTCTTGCTTCTCACCTCTTTTTAATCCATTCTGGAAACTGATTATGTCTTTAACACCAACCCAGAGATAAGCGTTTTCAATTGGGAAATGTAATTAGCCAAGGAAAATGAATGGTGGGCACTGCCTTTTGTTAAAGCACCATTAAAACCTAAGTCTGGTCAATACCCATGTGGTGTGAAGACGAGATGCGCCACTTGTGCTGGAGAGGGGAGGCCCACAGGTGAGGAATTAGGCCACTTGGCATCGTAGCAAAACAGGCTCATTCATTAATTCATCCATGAGGCATTTCTAGGCCAGTTCCGGGCCCGCTGCTAGAGATGCAGGGGTAAACTGGCCATGTCCAGCGCCCCCAGAGTGTCTGGGGGGAAGGATCTACACATAATCATGATGTACAAAGTGTGGGGCACACAAAGGAAGGAGCCCCTGATTCTACCTCTGGAGCTGCACAGAGCCGGTAACATCGAGCTGGGCCTTGAGGGATGAGCTAGGGCATCCCCGGCAGAGAAGAGTAAAATGGCATTCTGGGTCGAAGGCACAGCATGTGCAAGGGTGTGGCGGTGAGACAGCTCAAGAGCGGGTGCAGAGGCAGACTAGAGCAAGGCCGCCGTGCTAGGGCCTCCGAGAGCACAGATGCGCACTGTGTCCTTGGGCCATCTCACTTTTCAGTTCCTCTCTCCCCCTGCTAAGAGTACCAGGATTCTCCTAAAGTGTGTTGGTAGAAGTTTAAGATATATGACTTTTGAGGGAGACTGAATAATCTTAAACCTGACGGATGGATTCAGGGCAATTGAGAACCACAGATGTGCATTCTAGAGCTTAAGAATCGGAGGGCAGATGTTAAAAAACAAAACAAAAAAAAAAAGTTGGGGGTGGGGGGGAGCGCCTGGGTGGCCCGGTCACTTTTAAGCGTCCAACTTTAGCTCGGGTCATGATCTCATGGTTCATGAGTTTGAGCCCCACGTCAGGCTCTGTGCTGACAGCTCGGAGCCTGGAGCCTGCTTCAGATTGTGCATTTCCTTCTCTCTCTCTACCCCTACCCTACCCCGCTCGTGCTCTGTCTCTATTTCAAAAAATAAACATTAAAAAATTGAAAAAAAAAAAAAAAGAGGAAGAAGAAGAATAGGAAGGCAGGGGAAGGGAAGGCATTCTGGGCAGAAGGTACAGCCTGAGCAAAGCCTTGGTGATACGGCACACTGAACTGAGTATGACTGCAGCGTGGAATGAAACGTGGGCGATGAGCCACCCAGGTGGGCAGGACCGGGTCCACGAAGGGTCCTTTAGAGAGCAATTGGAGGCCAGCTCCTTGGTCTCAGCATCTACGATGGGGGGACTGCAGACATGGGGGCCTCCCTAACGCTGCTGGGGCGATAGCTGCCGCCTCAGGCCCCCTCCTGTGAGTCTTGACTTTCTCAAAAGCTCTAAGTGCTCGTCGCTGATCAGATTCGCTTGGATCTCTGCCCAAGACTGAAGCTTGTCTGGAATGTGGTGAGGTGGAGAGGTTACCTGGCCAGGTGGCTCCTGCACCTGGAGAAAGAGAAGGAAGGCCCCCTGCCACCAGGGCCACCACACCTGCGCCTACCTGGTTCCTATTTACCTTAACCTTCAGCCGTCCTTCCAGAGGAAAATTCAGCCAAGGGAGACCGTGAGCTAACGGAAGTTGCCAGGCCTCGCCTCACTCAGAGGCACACACCCACTGTCTACCGGATCCCACCCCATCGGATCCATGCCCACTCAGGTGTTGAATGCAATGGTGACCAACACGCGGATAAAAGCAATTTTATATCCTGCTTCGTTGCTTGATAGGCTCTTGCAGCCTCTTTCCCTGCCTTCCCCAGGTGGGACCCTTCTCACTGGGGAGACAACTGGCATAGGGAGAGCACGCCCACCCTGCAGGCATGAAGGCCGTGGTGCCCGCTTACTTGCCGTGTGACCTTGGACAAATTACTTAACCTCACTGAGCCTCGGTTTTGTCATCTGGTGACGGAGATAACGTAACCACCTGTGCTGTAGAGTTCAATGGCATGTAGGATGTCCTGAGCAGGGGACTGTGGCTGTTGTGGGGCCTGTAGGACCCAGCTCAGATCACTGCCCAGGGGACTAGCCGGGTGGCCTTGGGCGCCAGCTGTTTTATCTCTGTGAGCCTCAGTTTCCTCCTCGATGACGTAGTGGTGATGGCACCCTCCGGGTGTACGGATCAAACAGGTGCATTACCGTGTGTGAAAAGACTTTGGAAATGGATGCTTTTTGTCTTTGTTGTTTCTTCTCTGTCTTTCCATAGAGCCTAGTCCGGGGCGCGGATGGTTTTTACTCTGTCAGGTGATTTGAGAGCTCCTCAGAGTCCCCAGCCAAAGCCAGGGAGCAGGCAGGGGGAGAAGGTCAAGAGTCTGTACCCGCTAGCCTGAGAGCCAGGCAGCAGGTCCCCTGACTCCAGGCCCCTGTGGTTGGGGGACAGGCACTCTCCACCCCCGCCCCCAGGCTACAGGGGAAGAAACCCCCTCAGCAAAAGGACATGTAATAACCAGGGTCCCGTTAAAGTCACTGACGGCCAGGTCCGGCTCATCACATCACACGCCGCTCAGACCTTTGTCCTGTCTTCCTGTAAGTCTCGGCATCAGTCCTGGGCTGAGAGTGTGGGACTGCTCAGGAGCAGGGTGCGGGGGGAGCCTCAGCCACTGATGGGGGCTCCTGAGCCCCGGCTCCCAGCCAGACTGGCTGGCGGAACACAGCCACACCAGGTTCTCGGATCTTCAAAGGCGGCAAGCGTGTGGCCTGAGCACAGAGACTGGCAGGAGGACACCAGAGCCGGAGAAGGGGGTGGGAGTGGGGGTGGGGGCTGTGCGGAGACATGACAGGGTTTTGATAACAGTGTCTACCTGGCATGTCTGAAAACTCAGGCGTGCATCTTCCTGGCAGGGCATGCAACTTCCTGCTAATGAGTCTTGAGAGGCTGAAGTCATCAGAAGGCTGGGCTGACTCCTTCCCAGGGGAGCTGCCGGGGATGGAAGCCAGGCGCCAGCCCCCTCCCCCAGGGGGCTCAGCTATTTGGGGGAGCATCTCTGTTGAGGGACAGAACTAAAACCTGGAGTGAGGTCAGGATCTGCGGGTGGACCCTAGCCCTTGCCCAGAGCTTCTCCAAGGCCCTGGCTGCAGTGCTCCCTCCTCGGCAGGGTCTGTGCAGAGCCCCCTCTCCTTCAGGACTTGGAGAGACGGAAGCCAATGACACCAGCAACGGATGCCACCTCTGTAGTACTTCCTGCTTGCAAAGCAGCCCTCACGTTTGCCGTCTTACTGGGCCTTCGTAACAGTCTGCATGAGAGAAACTGAGGCTCAGAGAGGCAAAATAACATGCCCAAGGTCGTTCCATTTAGTGGGTGTATTTACGTAAGGTAACGCTAGCTGCTGTAACAGGTAAACCCAGAGAGCTCAGTGGATGGGGACAGCAGACATTTATTTCTTGCTCACATAAAGTCAAACTGACGGGAGGAAGAAGGGGCTCTGTTCCTCACGATCACTTAGGCACCCGAGGTGCTGGAGGCTTTATCATCTTCAGATTGTGGCACCCAAGGTCACCTTGGCCTTGGAGCATCCCACAGGTGGATCTGGCCTCAAAGTGGTGTGTGTAACTCATGCCCACACGCCACTGGCCAGAACTTGGTCATATGGCCCCACCTAAATGCAAAGGGGGTGGGACATGAAGTTCCGGACTGGGCAGCATTTTCCCCATGATGGCGCTGCCCCAGCCACGGGGAGTGTGTGAGATTTGCTGGGCATAGGACACAATGTTTTCCTGGAACAGAGACTGGGGACACTGGATCAGAGTTTGATGGGGGGGGGGGGGGGGAGGTCACTTAGAAGTCAACAAGTGCCCAATGTGGACTGAGACCTGGAAGAAGACACAGGATGTTCCTGACCCTGTGAGGAGCCTGGATTACACGTTGCCCCAGCCTTTTCCACGGCCTCCCTGTGGCCCCTTCAGTTAGCTTTGAATCTGCACCTCCGTGGTTCCCCACAGCCCTCCTGACAGAGTCCAAACCCTTAGCCTGGCATTCACAGACCTTCCCGGGAGGACTCCAAGTTAGCTTGTAGCACAACTCCCTTTATCCCCCCTCCCCACATATGCTCTGCTCCTCCCTGATCAGCCTCTCACCGCGTGGGGCTTTTGCCCATGCTGTGCCCTCTGCCTGGAAAGTCTTTCTTCCAGTTCTTCACCTTGCAGACTTCTGCTCGTCCTTCCTGATCTAAGTCAAAAGCCATCTATGAGCCTCCCTTCAGCAGAGTTAGCTGCTTAGCCAGCTCTGAGACTGAGAGTTTACTGTATACCGGGCACTGCTTGAAAGGCTTTATAGGGATTAACTCTTTCACAGCCTTCCAAGCCTAGAAGATGGGGAGCCACGCCTCTGAGAGAGACGGGAACTTGGGTGAGGTCACTCAGCTAGCAAGTGGCAGACGAGTCCAAGCCCAGGTATGCATGCTCACAGCTGAGACTTACCACTGCCTAAACTCCTGTCTTTTATTAGCCCCTGTCACAATACATCATAATTACTCATGTACTTAATAGTTTGCCATCGAACTTGCCGTCTTTCTGAGACAGCAGCTGCAGACTTCCTGCGGGCAGAAGTCATCGCCCATCCATCCTGGGGTCTCCCTCACCGCTGTCCCCACCAC
The DNA here is from genome assembly GCF_018350195.1 of Panthera tigris. Classification (NCBI taxonomy): domain Eukaryota; kingdom Metazoa; phylum Chordata; class Mammalia; order Carnivora; family Felidae; genus Panthera; species Panthera tigris. The sequence goes on from NC_056667.1 coordinate 19,074,596, forward strand.
CATCAGGCCAAGGTCTGGGTGGAGATTTTCTCTCAAATAAATCCCTCGCCTGCCGAGAACCAGAACCAGAAATTCCTCAAGTTATCGTCTGTCATAATCCCTTCCCTGCTTGCCTGTCAGTTTTTGAAAGTTAACCTGAAACCATTTGAAAATGATCTGAGAGGCATAGACCAGCCTTCTCTTTGCATGATTAAGTACGATGGCTTTTTAATGATTTGAGCTGTGCCTTCTGTGGTTTGACAAAAATGGATTACCATATATTTCTGAAAACCGTGCCTCTGAAATCAGATTTTTTCCATTTTCTCGGCCATCCTCACAAACCTTTGCTGAGAATGACAAATACTCTGGGCTTTAATTGTTCAGCTGCACGACGGCGGCACCTCCCAAGTTCCAAGAACTGCTCTCTTCGGGGAAAGCCTTGAAAGGCTCCTGGGGTTCGATCTTTAGGAAATTGAACTGTGTGTTTTCTCTGAAGCAGGGAGAGCTGTCTTCTGGGCTTGGCATATTTGCTGCATTTGTGAATTGCTTTGGCCCCGAGATCCAAAACAGAAGCAGGTTCCCCCTCCACCCCCAGGAAGCACACTCAGGGTTCTCACACCAGGCATGTGGCGTGGGTGGGCATGGGCAAGTGGGGTAAGGGGCCTCTCCCTGGGCAGCCCAGGCACAGACCTTCCTGCTCCCCCTTTCTACCTAACTCTACCTTATCCAAGATGCCCACACCTTCAGAGGGGGTATTATCAGTCCGTTTGGACAGATACAGACTCGTGGCTCAGAGAGGTTAAGTAACTTGGTTAGGGCCACAGAGCTGGTAATATACAGAGCCAAGTCTCAAACATTTTGACCAGAAGCCTAGGCTTTTTCCACTATCACTACTGCCTCTAAAAAAACCCACAAATTAAATCAAATGAAAGGTGACTCACAGGCACCCCCTGCAGTCCTTTTACATTTAAAGAAAAAAACCTCACTCTACACCGACTAGCGCCAGTCTCTCTAGTAATATGCATTATCTGACATGATCCCCATTTCACAGATGGGGATGTTGAGGCTCACGTGGGTGAAGTAGCTAATGAGAGGTCACACAGCTAGGAATAGCCAAGGTCAGATTTGATTCTCTGCCTACCTTACTCCAAAATAGCTTCCTCTCCCCATCCTTTGTAGGAAATAAAAATCTGTCCCCCTCACCTCGGTCAGGTGGTTAACATAGATCAGTCTGGCAACGAGAAGGCTGCATGACTTTCGGTGTGAAATGTGTGCAAGTATCTTTTCAGCTAAGGAGGTGTGTGTGTGTGTGTGTGTGTGTGTGTGTGTGTGTGTGTGTCCTGTTAGATTCTAGAAGGGGCCTAAGAACTGAAGAAAGGGAAGGTCCCTGGTCAATAGAGTGGGGTGAGTCAGTCCTCTCATTTCACTGGATGCTGGGAGTGCAGCAGGGGGCCCATCAAGGGCTCAATGGCCATCTGGTCATGCCTGCTCTGGCCCCTGCTCAGCTCTGAAGGTGAATTCAGCACATATTTACTCAGAAAGTCCTGAGTGCCCAGCATTCTACTGGGCTCTTTGCTGACTCCACAGACGAAGATGACCAGCCTCTCTGCCTTCTGGAGCTTCGGCCTGTCAGAGAGACAGACCCACACAGAGCCTCTTGTGAGTCAGCCTGGGCCAGGTGACTAGCATGACCAGCCCGCGTCCCCCATCAGGGGATCCGAGGAGGCTTCGTGGAAGCAAGGGTGCCAGGCTGGTCTGTGTCACAGTGGGGCTCCTGCGGGGAGAGGCGCCCAGCTCTTCTCACGCAGGCAACGTCTACACCGGAGGGCCGTTGCCCCAGCCCACAGGCAAGGGGGTGGTCTGGAGGTCGTGTGGCTGTGGGCACCTGCCTGGGACCCTCTCGGACCCTCTGAGCTAGCCAGGGTGGCAAGGAAATGCAGACAGCTGAGTTGAATTCTGATTCCACCCTTCGTCCACCTCGGGAGATTTTCATGGCCACTCGAAGTGCCAGAATCCCCATCCGTGGAATGGGGACACGAAATGTGCCCTCCTCATGGGGCTGTTGGAGGCTCGAGAGAGGCACTGCCCACAGGTGCTCAGCAGCAGGGTATCCGCCTCCACAACGGCTGGTGGCTGTTGCTCTGTCTCTGCCGAGGCCCGTGTGAGCGGCTGTGCGTCCAGCCTTTTACATGCGCGGTGTGATCCCTCGCCCTCGAGACGGTTCTGCAAGGTGGAGTTATTGTTGGTGCGGTTGTACAGATGAGGAAACGGAGGCAGCTAGTGAGTGTGGCTCCCAGCTCAACCCTTCTAGCCCCTTCCCGGCAGCTCGGCCATCCCAGCGCCTGGAAGGACCCTCCCCTGGGCCCAGCTCCGTACCAGGCTGTCTCCGCATTCAGTCTGCCATGTGTCTGTTTCTTGGGAGTGAATAGGGCCTCTTTGATTGCCTTTCTTTTCCCCTTTCCAAAAATCATCATCTTGTTATCAGAGGCACACATCTGCGTCTCTTGGCTCTGACCCACAGGCTGTGTTTGCCGCGATCAATGCGTAGCTCTGTGTGGCCGTGATGTATATCCAAGATGGCACTGTGACCCTGAACCTGTGGGCCAGGGAGGGCAGCACGAGGCCCCCCTGATGGGGCTGAGGCGAGGCAGCTGGCTGACACTGCCCTGCGCTCAGGGCTAATCCTTCTTGTTCCGGGACTGGGGAACAGCTGCCCCCCAGCTTGGGGGCATCCCTAGCTGCCTCGGAGCTTGGGCCCAGGTACTCCCTGCCACTCTCCCTGTGGGCACTCGCCGACCAAGATGGATGGCTCCCTGAATTACTCCACGAGGGGTCCCCGCTGGGTCCTCTCCCAGCCACTCTCCACACCACAGCCAGAGGAGCAGCCGGAAGCCATCCATTTCTCTCCCTGAGTCCTGTAGCCTGGCCCCACCCCCTCACCCCGGCCACTGTCCTCCTCCCTCACTGTGTGTAGTGACCTCCTCTCTGCTCCACAGATATGTCAAGACTCCCCTCATCTTGGTCTGTTGTCTTTGCTGTGCATTCTGCCTGGCCTGTACCCACCCCTTCTTCTGTCCTCCGCTTCCTTCAGGCCTCGGCTCAAATGCCCCCCCTCTCCTGGCCTCAGGCCCTGCTCTCCCCTCCTTTACGACAGGCGTTACTTTGTAACTGGATGTTGTCTGTGTGACGCCTGGTTGCCGTCAATCTTCCCCCACCAGACCTGCAGCTTTTGGAGGGTGGAGATCAGGACCGTCCGCTCCCCTCTGTGTTTCCTGAGCACTCAGAAATGTGCTTTTGGGTGAATAAATCAGTCTCGAGCAAGCGACTTAATTCCTTGAAGCTTCAATCTTCATCTGTAAAAGAGGGACAATAATAGAATTGTCACAAGGTTTAAAAAAGATGTGTGTGAAACATATGGCCCAACGCCTGGCACAAAGCAAGTGCTGGGTCAGTGCTGAGTGCGGTTATTTTTATTAACCCCTGGCGAGGAAGGGGTTGGTGGTTGGCGTCGAGGAGAACTCCACACTCCACAGGCAAACCTTTGTGGGGTGCTGGCCCTTGGCAAAGATCTCGGGGTGTCATGGGATTGGTCTCTGCCCCCCCCACCCCCACCCCCAGCGCCTCACACCACACATCAGCCGCCTCTGGCAAGGGGCGCTTTGTCAGGGAGGCTTTCTCATCCGGGAATGAGGCCGTGGGAGGAAGGCATCCGATCCTTCAATCAGCAAGTCCCAGCGACGCCTTGACTTGGCTTCGATTAACCAGGCTGAGATTCAGCCCCGAAGACACTCACTGCCCAGGATGGACTGGAAAAAGGGACACAGGTGACACGGATTGCCATAATGACAGTTGAAAGAAGTTCTTTTGATGAAAGTGTTCAGAGGAAGAAGACCCCAGATCCAGGTGGAGGAATCAAGGATATCTTCATGGAAGCAGCAGCATTTTCTCTAGGACTTAAAGTAGATATTGGACTGGGGAGTGTGCAGAGACATTTGGGGTGAGAGGAGGGCATTCCAAGCAGAGGTAGAGCTTGAGTAAAGGGCTGGGAGCCTAGAAAGAGGGGACCACACAGTGTAGCTGGAGTATGGAAAGACTATTAAGAAATAAGGCTGGGGGCACCTGGGTGGCTCAGTCGGTTAAGCGTCTGGCTCAGGTTATGATCTCACGGTTTCATGAGTTCAAGCCCCACATCGGGCTCTGCACTGGCATCTTGCTTGAGATTCTCTGTCTCTCTGCCCCTCCCCTACTTGCACTGTCTCTGTCTGTCTCAAATAAACTGAAAGAAAGAGAGAAGAAAGAAAGAGGGTACTGTATCAGTCAGTCTCTTCCAAAATAATGCTGGGGAACAATTATTCTACAATGAGTGGCAGACAAGGAGTGTTTTTTTTTTTTAAGGTTTATTCATTTTTTTCAGAGACAGAGACAGAGCGTGAGGAGGGAGGGGCAGAGAGAGAAGGAGATACAGAAACCGAAGCAGGCTCCAGGCTCTGAGCTGTCAGCACAGAGACCAACACCGGGCTCGAACCCATGAATGGTGAGATCATGACCTGAGCTGAAGTTGGACGCTTGACCAACAGAGCCACTCAGGCGCCCCTAGGAAGCGTTTATTTCTTATTCATATAGTTGCAGATAGGCTATCTAGGCTGTGCTCAGCTGGGTCCAGTCTGCTCCATCTGTCTCTCACCCTTCTTGGACCAGTGGCTGTTTGAGATTTGTTCTTCTCACTGTGGAAGGTAGGAGTGCAAGGGGGCAGGCCCAACCATGCAAGCTTATTTCAAACTTCTATTCAAGTCATGTTCACTAATCCCATTGACAAGTCTCACAGCCGAGCCTAAAGTCAAGGGCACAGTTTAATTCCCCACTCACCATGACGCCAAAGCAAATTACATGGGCAAGACCAAGGTTGATGGGCCGGGGATGTTTGCTTCTCCCATGGAGGTGAAGGGAGGGTACAGAGCAATCTTCTAACTTAACAGGTGAAAGCCAGGTCGAAGCCAGTGTGTATGGAGGGACTCAGCAGCTGCCCAGAGCTGCGGCTGGACTTTAATGTCTCTCGGGGTGAGCAGCAGAAGGCTCCGTCTTTTCCTTTCCCGCCAGTGAGCATTAAGTGTGTTGAAAATGCCGCAGTGCCTGCCCAGCTCCTATCCTGCCTTCCTGAGGGCTCATGCCTCCTCCCTGCCTGGCATGAAAGCCATGCTAGTCTTTCCTGCTGGGCCAAGGAGGTCAAGGATCTGCAAGGGATCCTAGCTTTGCCAGCTCCGAGGTGGCTTCCTCTGCTGGAACTGAGCCTTACGATAGCAGGCCCACGCACTGAGCGCCTAGGTGTGGTGCGCTGGGTATATCAAATTCTCTTGGATTGAATGCCTGCTGAATGCTCTTTGTGTGCATTTCTCTGAACTGGCCACACCCTTCTAAGAAGGAGACCTTATTCCCATTTTCCTGAGGTCAAGTTAGTTGCCCAGGATCCCACAGCTGAGAAGGAACTAAGCTAGGATTCGAACGGAGCCTACAAGGGTGTGTGGTCTGGAAGGTGGTACCTGGTCACAGCTCTGCCCTGAGCTGCTGAGCCACTGTGTGACTTTGGAGACACCACTGTAGCATCCTGGGCTCCAATTCCTCTGTCTGCCTTTTCTTCTCTTCTGAGATGTCCTGAGATAAAAGCAGCTCCAAACTTGACCCTCAGCACTGTCAGAGGGAGTTTTAAAAGACAAGTTTCCGATTGGGCAGCACCCTCAGCTCTTACTTAAAAACAAACTAATACGACATTAACGTCTTTACAACACACCCTGTTTTCCAGTGAGGAGCCCTGTCCAGTAGACTAGTTCAGTGAACCATGTCTGGTCATCCGTCACATTGACCCTCATTCAGCAGTCGGCCACAGCAAACGTCCTCCGGCCTGTTACGGCAGCAAAGCGTGACGTCTGTTTGGGAAGGCTGGAGGAAGCCATTAGTTCCACCAGGGCCGTGATGTCTGCACGTCCCCATTTTGTCCCCGCGACAGTGTTTTCCTTGAATAGCTGGCCACTGCTGTGTATGGTGTGTTTTCTCCGAGGCCAAGAGCCCTTTTAAAGTGTCTGAGGATCTCCAGGAAGGCGCTGTCAGTGTTTCCACTAGCCGTGCATTCATTCAACAGCCGTCTGCTCTCGCCTTCTCTGCGCCTGGCCTGGGGATGGATGCCCGGGCCACTGGGAAGAGTCAGATCCAGCCAGTGCCCCCTGGGATTCACAGGCACGTACAATGTGGTGCGAGCAGTGCCGTGACCAAGGGGCCTGCGGCAAAGTGGGGCAGGCTTGCACAGGAGGGAGTGGGCAGGTCTGCTTGGTGGCTCAGGAATTCCTGAGAGAAGACTCCACGCTCCAGCCAAGGCCAGGACAGAGAGGAGGTGTTCACCAGGCCAACTCGGAAAAGGAAGGTATCCCGGGCATAGGGACCCATGTCAGCAGAAACCCCATGGCCTTCGGGGAGCTCCCGATGACATCATGTGGGTAGAGCATCACGTGCCCAGAGAGCAGCAGAGAGGCTGGTGAGGCTGCCAAGGCCTGGACCACAAGCACCCAGTGCACTGTGCCCAGGGACTTTGAATGTGATTAGGGCATCGAGGGCCTAAGAAAGGCAGTGGCATCATCAGATCTGATCATCTTTTATTGATTCACTCCTAGCAAGAGCGTCCTGTTGAGTGCCAGGAATAGTTCCTAAAAAATATCTTTAGCCCTTCCAGAGGCTCCAGGAAACCTCTGCCTGGAAACACACATCCTCTGAACACAATTTTATGTGATCCAGGAAATAGCCATCGTGGGAAGATTCAAGAAAAGTATTATTCCTGAAGGAAAAAGAACCCTCCCAGACCTGACAGAAATGCAGAGGTCCTAATCCCTAAAAGGATTTCATGCAGCCAGAAGACGTCACCATCCAAGATGCTGTGATTTTAAACCATGCACTTTGGGGTAGCGGGGATATCATTTCCATCATCCCCGACACCCACAAAGCAGAACGTTCCAGTCGCTACTGCTGTATAACAAATTACTCCAAAATTTGGTGGCTGAGGACAATTCTTTTATTATGCTCACAGATTCAGTGGGTCAGGAATTCATAAAGGGCACAGTGGGTACAGCTTATCTCTTTACCACTGTGTATGCGCTCTCAGCTGGAAAGGCTTGAAGGGTAACTTGACAGGTGGAGCCCACGCGTGTGGGATTGGTGCTGGCAGTTCAGAAGGGGCTGTCACTCAGAAAGCATATACATGGCCTCCCCGTGCGTTCTCTCCTTGTGGGCTCCATTGTCCTTCCTCACAGTATGGTGGCTTGTTCTAAGCACCAGCGTTCCAGGAGACGGGAAGTGGAAACTGCCAGTTTCTTAAGGTCTGGGCCTAGAAACTAGCACATCGCCCCTTCTGCTTTATTCTTTTGCTCCCGGTAGTCACAGAGGTCGACCCAGATTCAAGGGGAGGATCCTTGGGAGGAGTCCTTCTCATGGGGTGGGGTGCACTGAGGCAGCCGTGTTTGGGAAATACAACCTGCCGGACAGCCACACTGAGAAACTGAGAAAGCTTGGAAGCTTGAGAGAGAAACACTTGTGTTGTTTCTTTACAGATTAAGAAAAGTCTCTGTGGATTATGTCATCAAATTAAATGCAACCATTAGAGTATGGCTCTGGGGATAGTGCAGTAATAGGCTATGCTTTGGGTGATTTTTTTTTCCTTCTGAGTGTTCTTCCTGGAGCTTATGTTGCCCGGCCTGACCCATTTCTCTTTGCTAATACAACATCGCATAAAAACCTCGTGGTCATTAAGACAGCAGAGTCAGGAGAGGGGATACAAACCCTGTCTAGCAGCCCAGGGTTCCTGCCCAGGCAGCCCTGGGGGGTGGGGGAGGGAGGAGGTGACAGGAGCCGGGGGCCAGTCCCTTACAGAAACTGACCCACGCACAACAAATAGCTTTGCACAGGACAATGGTGTGGACACACACAGCCACCCTGGCTGATCTGGCCACAGGCTGGTGGTGGGGTCTCCTCTGTCTCTTGGCACCCGCCCCTGGAATAGATAGCTAACCTGCCCCGGGCGTGGTCACCACAGACACCTGCATGGTGGGCTCAGTCTGTTCAACCCAACACATTTACCTTTACCTCTGGGTGCCAGACCAGAGCCAGGCACTGCAAAATATGAATGAGCCACAGCCCCTGCAGACCCTCCCCACCCAGAGTGATGGGCCTTTTATTCTCAAATACTTAGCAGGCACCTGTGATGGGTTGGAAAGTGTCCTGGGCAGTGGAGGACAGCAGTGAACAGAACAGGGCTCTCCCCTCCTATGTTCCCTTACGAGAAGATAGTAAACGGGGAAGCAGATCCACACATGATGTCTCTGGGATAAAGGTGCTGAGGAAGAATAGAGAGGCAAGGGAAAAGCGACAGAGGTGTTGTTGTTGTGGCAGTGTGATGGAAACTGCCAAGGCCTAACAGGGAGCAGGCTTGGAGGGCTGCAAGAACAACATGCGATAGGGGTGGAGTGAGAGAAATAGGGAGGGGGAGTGGGCGATGAGGCCGAGAGGAAGCCAGGGCCAGATCACAGGGCCTCAGAGTCCAATGGGAGCCATGGGAGGGTTGTGAGCAGAAGAGTAGCACAGAAGGACTGGCATTTTCAAAGGATCTTTCTGGCCGCCACGTTGAGGATAGATGGGTGGAGGTGTGGGGGTGGGGGACGCAAGGGTAGAAGCCCAGGGGCCAGTTAGAAGGCTCTTGGAATAAATCCAAGAGAGAGAAGGTGGCTGGACCCAGGGGGCAGCACAGAGGAGGTGAGAAGTAGGTGGAGTCTGGAAATGGTGCAGAGAGCCACCAGGATTTGCTGCGGGATAGGGTGGAGAGAAGAGAGATGCAGAATCAAGGGCTGGGGCGCTGCTCTTGGGAGGAGGGGCTTGGCGTTAACCACTGTGGTTGAGGAGTAGGTTAAAGATGAGACGCCTATGGTCTCCCGGGGGTGAGGACAAGGTCCTGGCTGGGAGTTGACACTGGGGAGTCCTCAGCATGTAGGTGGTTATTGAACTAAGGGAATGAGGGAGGGCAGAGAAGAGAAAAGGCCCAGTGATGACGGAGCCCATCCATAGTGGTCTGGCGAAGAGGAGGAACCAGCAGAGGAGACTGGGAAAGTGCAGATACAGGGTTAGAAAAAGAGTGGCGTCCCGAAGGCCACGGTCCGCTCAGAGCAAGCACGATGCCAGGGAGAGTAAGTGCATCCGTCAGAGATGGACCATCCTGGCTCGCTGCCTTTCCCACTTCCACTGGGAAGCTATTTCTTGAGCCGGAGATGAGTCTTCTGCACCCCGGAGCCCTGCTCTTCCGGAAGGGCAGAGACACATAGCTTAGCAATTCTTTGTGGTGCACCGAGAGTGGGGCAGCTCTTGTGGTGGAGATGGGGGTGCACAGAATGGGGGCAGACAGTGTGGGCCTGGAGGAGCTGCTGAAGGTTTTCTCAGGGGAGGAGGGTCCAGGGAGGGCAGGACCTCACGTAGACCATGGAATGACGTTCACAGTGGCTTCCTGAGGGTGGGCTCTGGATCTCTCCAGGCGAAGGTGGGGTGGGGAGGCCGTTCCTAGCAGTCTGCGGAAGAGTCACAGAGGTAGGGACATCTAAAGAGGCCACAGGGAATGGTGGGAGGCCTGCTTGGGTTGGGGACTCTGACCTTTGGGGCCGCTTGGAGACAAGGTGCAGAGTTGGTGCAGAGAGGCAGTGGGAACCCTTGACCCCAAGGAGCTCGCAGTCAGTTAGAAGGTGAGCAGAGCCCCAAGGTTCAGCACAAGGGTGGTAGACACACGAGTGGAAGCTGTCCCCGCAGGAGGAGCCTGGCTGGATGGAATCAGGGAAGGCTGCCAGTGGGAGGTAGAGCTTGGAGAGCGTGTGGGCTTTGAGTGTGGCCAGATGCACAGAACGGCTTCCTGGCAGAGAAGAGCACGCGTGCCAAGGTATGGAGGCAGGAGTGTGCAGCACGTGTCCAGGAAGCAGCGCTTGATGGGAGAGGAGATGAGCCGGATCCTTTGGAGTCAGACCCAAAAGGTTTCGACCCCCACCCCCCCCCCCGCACCCCAACCTTATTGCACGGGCACTGGGAAGCCGTTGCAGCTTCCTGAGCTGAGGAGGGACACAGCTGGGTCTCGTTTTAGGAAGACAGGTCAGGCAACAATGTACAAGGTGAATTTGAGGGGAAGGGGAGGGGTCCTGGAGGTAGGAAGACCCTTTCAGAGGCAGGTGCCCACCCGGATGGGGATGTTAACGCCCCAGCAGCAGACACAGGTAGGACCGATGTGACACTTTTCCTTTAAGTTGGGCCAAAGGTTTTGTAAGCTGCAGCCTCATGCCGCACTGCCCTGTGGGGCAGGGAGGGGCTGGTAACGCAGGAGCACCACAAGGCCTCGGTGACCCCAGAAGACTCTGGAGGGGCTGCCCAGGGCCAGTTGAGGGCAAGGAGGGCCACGCTTCTGTGTGTTGAGTGAAGCTCACATGTACCTAACACTGTGCCAGCACCTTTCCATCCACTGCCCCGTTTAGCCCTCCTGGCATCCTTAGGAAGTAGGTCCTACTGTCGTCCCCATTTTGAAGATGAAGGACACAAGACTCAGAAAGGTACAGTGACTTGCCTTGGCACACAGATAGTATGTGATGGAACCAGGATTTGAACCCACATCTCCCTGACCAGGCCAGTGTTTCAGGATGAGCTACGGGACCCAGGAAATAAGAACAATGAACTAATTTGTCAAGCACTTAACTCTGTCCCAGGCATACACAGGTGTCTTTATGAGAAAGGCCAGGCACTTATATGATGCATTTATCTCAGCTCAGGAACCTGCAGTGGCTCCCCAGTATCTAGCCCAGTGGCCTTACCTCACTTTACAGAGGAGGACTTTGATATTTGGAACAGATGTGTGGCTGGCCCCAAGCTGGCGTTTGAACCCAGGGCTGTGTTCTTTTAACACACCTCACTGCCTCCTGCCTGGCAGGTGGGGGGGGGGGGGGGTAGGGGGAGGTGTCCTTTGTGCACAATGAGCATTCAGAGCTAGAAGTGGGAGAGTGAGCCAACCTGGAACCTGCCTTAGGGCCAAGGCCAGTGGAACTTTCAAGCTGGCTGCCTGCCTTTTTGTCCCCCTTCGGCTCTGTGCGTCTAAATCGAGTGCCTATTCTCTGAGTAGGGTTGTGTGTTTTCCCCTGGGGAGCTGCCCCAGGCCGGCTGCAGGTACAGATAGAGTTGAATTCGGGATTGGGCCTTCTCTCTGGCCCAGCCTGGCCGCTGGGTAACCTCTGGCCGGGAATGAAAGGCTTTCCAATAAGTGCCTTGCTGGCCCGCAGCCCGGCTGTGTGGTAGGTGGGGGCCCGGGTGAGAGGTCAACCGAGGAAGGATACAGGAACCTGAGAGCCGGGCAGAACTTTGCCAAAAGCTCCCTTAGTGAGCTACCTTCTCAGCCGGGGCCTCCGGAGCATTTGGGAAGGAGAGCTGGTCACGAGGAGCCCTGGCTGCCCTTCTGGCCCAGCCTAGACCCTTGGGCTACTGAGCTCAGGCTCAGCCCAGGGAAGGAAGGCCCCTGGGGTAAAAACACTGGGCAGCTCAGGGCAGGATTCAGAAATCAGACACCCTGGGTCTCGTCCCCTTGGCCTTGGGCTTCTCTTCAAGCCCTCCCTGGTCAGAGCGGCCTCCTGTCCCTTGGAGGGATAGGGCAGGGTTATCAATCAGATCCAACTGTTTTCACAAGGAATTGAGAGAAGTTGGGTTCCGCTCTGCCTTTGATCTAATCCTGGGTATGTCCCAACCCCTCTCTGGGGGCCCTCTATGAAATTTAGGGGCGGGGCAGTGGGATCTTAAAAACCCCTTCTGGCCCTTAAAAAATCCGGTGTGAGGCCCTGTGGTGTAACAGGAGGGGGCCGTAGCTTCAGAGCCAAGAGGATGGACACCAGCTGGTGCTCCGTGGCCGGGCGCGTCTCAGCATCTGTGCATCTGGGGCCCGTGGGCGTTCCCATGCCCCACTGCCTCTTCATCTGACGGTAAAGCGTCCCTGTGAACCGGGTTTGGCCATTGACAACCACAAGGGAAGTAGCCAGCATAAACCAGGAAAGATCAACTTTGTTTGGCTTGGATATTTCCTACCAATCCTTCAGTGTAGGAGGAGTTGACGTTCTAGAAATTCACTTCATCCCCATTACCAAAACCATCTTGGGATGCCTGACTCTGGATTGGGGAGCCCTTGCTTCTGGAAGCAGATTCTAAAGCCTCCAGCTTTACCCTTCTCCCAGTTTCTCCTGATCTCCCTCTCATCCTTTTCCAGGCCTAGGAAGGTGGTGGTTTGAGTTTCAGGAGTCTCTGCCTGCAAAATCAACACAAGTGAGTAGTTAGAGAAGCACTAATTAAGGAGATTAGAGGCTGACTCTGAATGCAGGTGTGCCCGCAAAGCCCGAGCTCGTGCTTCAGACTCAAGTGGGGCTCAGCCCTGTGCGCTCCAAAGCTCCTCCAGGGGGGAGGTGGAGCCTGCGGTCCTCACTGAGCCTCTTCAAGGCGGAACTGTCAGTCCTCCTGAGCTACATGCCAGTATCTAAAGGATTTGCTGCTACTTTACTTTAAAGGAGGCAGCTGTCTCTTACAGGAAGCCCTCCAGATGGCCCCAGGCACATCGCTTTCTCCCTCCTTTCTTCCTTCATGGGACTCTACCCTCAGGCTCTGGTTGTGCCACATGGGGAGGCCTTCCACATCACTCTCCTGCCCAGCCCGTGGTGTGGAGAGCTGCGATATTTTGCACCATTATCTCAGCCCTTACTCCCCAGGATAAGAATCTAAGGCCCAGTAGCAGGGGCCAGGCCTCAGAACTTGCGCTTTCTGGACTGACCATCCTAGAGTGGCCACAGAACCTTTGGTTTGTGCATTTGTTTGGTTTCTTTGCCCAAACATCCCCCCCTTTTTTTTCCCAAATGGAAGTAGGTTTCTGGTTATAAAAATAATCCATGAGCCAAAGAAGTCAAAAGGCACCTGTAATCCCAGCACTCGGGAGGTAACTGTTGAATCACATCTTGCCAGACTTAGTTCTGTGTAAGCTCATCCACATTTGGCATACAATAAAGAAATTATATTGTGTTTGGTTTTTTTTTTTTTTTTTTTGCAACCTACATTTTTTAACTTAACAGATCCCATGGACATCTCCCCAATAAACACAGGCCTACCTCACCTGCATGGATGGCTCCATAGTTCTATTTTATGTTTGAGCCACAATTTATATAACTAATCCCCTATTGTTGGATTTGGAGTTTTTTCCCAACTTTTCCCCATTGTATATGGTACTGCAACAATAAATACCTTCCCAGATAAATATCTGTGAACACTTTTTTTTCTTTCCTTAGAATAAAACAAGGAATAGAATTGAAAAGTCAGAGGACTGGCATATTAAGGTTTTGTAAATGAAATCCCAGTTCACCCTCTCCCCAGTGTCACAGAAAAGTGGTGGGCGCCTGACTGGCACTGATGGTGGGCTTGCTGGCGGATATGGGTGGACTGAGGTCTGGGAAGTGGTTCGGCCTGTGAACTTGGTGTCCCAGGCGGCTGTCCCCCGGCCACTGCCCCGAGGAGGAAGCAGCCTGGGGTGGGCGGAGGGGGGACGCTTGCTCCTGGACTCCCCTTCAAAGGCTGGTGGTATTGGAGCCTCCCTGGATCGTGCCTGGGCCAGCCTTGGCCTCGGAACCTGCCTAGGCATTTAGAGGGGGCGTGGAGAATGGTAGCTTGTGCGGCCGGGGATGGAAAGGACAGGAATGAGCCTGGGTCATGCCTCCGATCTCTGTGCCTACAGGAGGCCTCAGCGGGGCAACCATCATTGACTCCCTAGACACCCTCTACCTCATGGAGCTGCAGGACGAGTTCCAGGAGGCCAAGGCTTGGGTTGAAGAGAACTTCCACCTGAACGTGGTGAGTCAGACACCCTTGGGGTGTTGGAGCCAAAAGGGGTCCGGAAGGGCAGTGGCCAGCTCCACCCGGTCACTTCTGAGACCCAGAGACTCTGGCCCCAAGCTGCACAGCAGAGCAGTCCTGGAACTGGGGCTCTGCCCTCTCTGCTGAGCCCCCTCTCCTAAGACCAGCCTCAAGGTGGCGTTGAGCTCTGGCCGGCCCAGGAGTATTTACTAGCCTGTTGTCCCCTGGGAGGGAAGACAGCCAACGACCCTTCCTTCCCCTCCGTGGGAGGTGGCAGGCACCCAGGAAGTCCCTTCTAGGGTTGAATCTGTCACACAGAACAGTAGCAACAGGAGGGGAGAAGTGGTGTATCTGCTCTGAGCCGCTCTACCCTGGAGCCCCCAGCTCACTCCATGCCGCCCTCTAGAGATAGGTGAGAGGCTGAGGAGCCATCCGGATGATGGTAACAATGACAATGACTAGTTCATGGGCTTGTTGTGAGAGTTAACTACCATGGAGGGTTACAACAAGCATTATAACACGGTCAAGTCTGATATGGATGTGAGGGGGTGTCCTCCTCCTTCTCGTCATCATCAAGGTTATTTTGAGGCATGTTATGCCTTCTGGTAGTCTGCGTGAGAAGGTCAGAATCCTCCCATTTCCCACTGTATGGAATGGGAGAAGGTGGGAGAAGGAAGGGGTATCTTCATAGGCCCACCTTGTCCCTGTGCAGATAGTGGATAGAGAATGGGCATCAGGCAGCTGCCTATGGTGCCAGGTGCTGGCAGGTTCGGGGAGCCTGGGGACATTCAAACAGGCGGGGGCAGGTTAAGGAGGGTCCTTGGAAGAAAGCAAGATGGGGTCACATCCCCTCTCTGAGCCTTGGCTTTCTCACCTGGAAAACGGGAACGGAAACCTCGCGGAGCCCTGTAAGGCTGAAAGAGAGAAGAGCTTTTCAGGTGCTGTGTCAGTGGAAAAGCTCTCTCAGATAAAGGGACAGTCATAGTTGTTGTCGGCAGTAAAGAACAGTGATGTGGGGAGCGCTGGGGGGGCAGGGATGGTAATAGCAGACCCCTTTAGGGAGCCACGCCAGGCACCGCGTGTGCGCCGGGCGGACGTCTCACCTGTACCACTCAGCGCCCCGTTGCCACCTGCTCAGGATGAAGAGCCTTGGGCAGAGAAAAGCTAAATATCTTGCCTGAAGTCCCAAAGCCAAGTAAGAGGCCGAGGTGGGATTTTAACCTAGATCTCGTCCTTGGCATGGTGCCCCAACACCCCTGATTCGCAATCCAGACCTAAGAAAGAAAACAATGATTGAGGCAAGTGTGGACATGCCCTGAGGACTACAGAGCTGAGGCTGAGGATTGCTGATTACCTACAAGTACCTTTCTGGCACCCCTCCCTCTCAGCCTCGGCTTTGTCCCATTTGCCCCAAAACCTCCTGGGAGAACCTTCCCCTCCCCCTGCAGCCCCAAGGAATGGCCGCCCTACCGTCCAGCTAGGCCAGGAGTTCCCTCAAGAAGGGGCGGTGGCTGGACTAGAGAATCTGCCTCCCCTCAGGCTAATCTTCAGCCCACAGCTCCCCACCAAGTTCTCCAGCTCCTTGGAGAACAGCCAGGCAGAACTTTGCTCTGATGGCCTCCGGCAAGGGCTGGGGAAGAAAGCCAAACCTGGTGTTTATTTGCAATGCTGTCAACGAGCTGTGGTAGCCTGCCAAGCAGGTGTCGATGCCTCTCAACTTTTGCTCCGAAAACCACCACCCAGCGAGGCCCCGGAGCCCAGCACAAGTATGGCCAGATCAATGGGGGGTGGGGGGCTGCGGCCAGAGTGACCTGTCTCGAGGACCTGGCTGTCCCTGGGAGCCCTGCAGGCACCTCACAAGTGTCCCCCGCCCCTGCCCTCCCCTTTCCCGCTGCCCTGCAGAGTGGAGAAGCATCCTTGTTTGAGGTGAACATCCGGTACATCGGGGGACTCCTCTCAGCCTTCTACCTGACGGGAGAAGAGGTAAGTTGGCCCTTGGAGGACCCTGGACCATTCAGGTGGGAAAAGGCTTCAGAGAACATCCAGTCCCGCTCCCTCATGTCACGAGTGAGGAAGCAGGGATTCAGGGGGATTTGCCTGGGGCTGCCCATGTCCGCCCAGCCTCCGCGGTGCCACCTGCAGGCTCTCTCTCTCATGTTTCATCTGATGTTTCCCTTCTCTTGCCCAGGTGAGCCCCGCTGGCTCCCACAGTTGCTAGTAAATTCTCCAAGGACGATGACTAGTCTACTCACACCAGCCCTGTAGCTCCTAGCACAGCACCCAGCAGTCTGAGCTGCTGGACTGGTTTTTGCAGGTGCTAGTTTTCAGCATTGGGAAAGCTAAGACCGTTGTTTCGCCATTTCCACCCCTGGGGCCCCTCAGCCTCGTCCTGCTCCACAGCCACTCCTCCGCTCCCCCTCCCCTTCCGGGTGCCAGCCACGGGCCAGAGGTCAGCTGCAGGTCTCAAGGGGCAACAGGGAGATGGGGCAGCCACTGGGGCTGGTCTCATGTCCGAAGTGCAAGGCCTCAGCCCCAGGCAAGCTGCGTTGGCTTCCAGAGGGTGGACTGTGCCGTGTGGGGAGAAGACAGAGCCCTGAGCAGGGAGGGAGTCAGAAAACCTGGGTCTCATCCCCACACCACCCCTGCCTGTGATCTTGAGCAAGTCCTCCCCCACCCCTGGGCCTCGCTTCCTTCCCCACCATGGGGATGGACTCACAGAGCTCTTGTGAGATGGATGGGGAGGGATAGGAGTTGACCCTGAGCCGACCAGCTCCAAAGCCCATATTCTCCGTGCTACAAGAGAATTTTGAAAACCACAGAGCTCTGTAGAAATAGGAGGCTCTTCCTCCCTTCGAGAAGTCCCATGAAAGTGCAGCCCACGTATCGGGGGGTGAGGCTGGCCAAGTCCCCAGCCATGGGTCATCATCGATCAGTTGTGTTCCCTGTTACCCAGAGGGGTCACGCTGCTCAGCACAACCGCTGCTCTGGGGTTAGTTAGATGCCTTGGCCTTGGCCCTTTCCCTTCCCTGCCCTTCTTCCTGCTCTGTCCACCCTGAGACAATATCATCCCTGCCCCTGCCGCGGGGAGAGCCGCCAAAAAATCCCTGCTAACCTCCAGTGGTGGTGTCTGAGGAAGTCAGCTGCAACCAAGGGTTCAGAGGCAACAGGTACCCTCTACTTCCCGTCACCTCGGGCCTCTCCATCAAGCCTGATCTCCTCAGCAGAGATTACCACTTGTACCAATTTGTCTCCAAACCAGTGTGGTTGGGATCCCTTGGCGTTGAGCCACACGAAACCTGAATCGTATTTGAAAACCCTAGGATAGGAAAATGACATGGAACAGAAAAGGCACCCTGTTCTTCCAGGCACTTGCCCAGCCTCTCTGCCACTCATGGCTGTGGAAGGTGGCCATAGCGTATAGATAGGGACAGGGGAGGGAGCCATGCAGCTCAGGGCTCTCAGGGGTCAGTTTGAGGGGCCAGCGATTGAGGGAGGAGCTGGTGCCCCTCAGTCCTGATGCTTGACCCACCCTCCACCCTCCTCATAGGGTATCCTCATTCTGAAAACCTATCTGAGGCCTTGGTTCCCTAGTGATGTAGTCTGGCTGGGTCTGAGGACCCAGAGGAGGGGAGGTGCCCCAGGACCAGCCAAGAGGGTCCTTGGCTTCATGCAGGGTAGAAATCAAACACAAGCCAAGAGGAAGTGAGAGCAGAAGACTGAGGGCGAGTATAGGTACAGACAGAGCATCTGGGAGACTTGGGAAGGAAAAGGAGTCTTGTCTTTGCTTGGGGTCTGGGTTTTTACTGAGGATTGTGGTCTGATGTACATGCCCTCTCAGATACCCAGGAACTGGTCAGAGCAAGGACAAGGAGCCAGGTGTCCTCCATAAGTCACTTACTCCTTGGAGTCGGGGGTCTTGGCATCAAGATGTCTAGCATCAGTGTCTGGAATATGCACAGGACAGCCTCACCCGGTCATTCTTACCTGGTCATTCCCTCGATGTTATCTGTCATGCTGGAAGACTTCAAAGAAATCGTTAACTCCTTGACCCTTGCAAAGAGGGCTACATTATTTGTACTACGAGGCATGTGTAAGGCAGGTGCAGGCCCTGGCAAGAATAGAAGCAGGAAAAGGAGCATAAAAAGCAGTCCCCCCCTTCGTGGCGTTGCCTCAGTTTCCCCATCTCACTTTAAGGATCATCAGTCTGACTCTCCAGGATGCAGACTGGACAGTGGGGTGTGGACAGGAGTGCCTGTGACTTAGCAATAGTTCCCAAAGCCCAGGGAGCCCCATGTGGCTCAGAATCCCTGAATAGACAGGCTCCTGAGGTTATGGGCACAGCCCCTGTCCTCTGCTGATCCCTCTCTGTTCCCAGAGACTGTGCCACATGAGCCCAGTCTCACTGGTCCCCAAATACCCCATGAGGTGGGGGTCTTCGTCTATTTACAGATGTAGGAACTGAGACTTAGAAGGAATGTGCTCAGGTCGCAGTCCCTGAGGGCTGTGCTGGGTCAGCTCGTGACCCCGTGGCCTTTCCGCCACAGGCCTGAGTTGTAGCCCCCACGCAGCCTGGCCCAGTGTCACTCCTTGTGACCAGGGTTCAGCCGCACCGGACTGGGGCCTCCCTCCTCTCTGTCCTTGGTCTCACACATAGTGGGTGCCTGTGAAGTGGGGCTTTCCATTCTTCAAATATCCCAGGAGTATTTGTGGAATGGTGCCGGAGACCGCAGCCCCTTCCTGGGCTGAGGCCTTTCCTTGCTGCAGAGGAAACCTGGGGGAGGAGAGTCCCCTTCTGGGTAACCAGCCTCGCAAGACCCACAGGAGAATAGCAAGCCTGCTGACAGCCACTCCAGGTGATGTTTGCACGGCTCTTCAAGTTCACATGGCACATTCACTTACATACATCCTCTCGTTTGAGTTCCGGATGAACCCTGTGAGACAGTCGGGGCACATGTACAGTTAGTTTCGTTGCACACAGTTATAGTGCTCAGAGATAGTAAGTGGCTCACCTAAGGTCACAAAGCTGCTAAGTGGGAAGATCCAAACCTGGGCTCTCACTCCCAGCCCAGACACCTTTCCACTCTACAGAATGTAATTCTTGCTGGCCTCTCTCACCTCTGTTCTGGAACCTCTGGGCCCTGCCTGTTGCTTACCATGGCTGTCTGCAGCCGTATAGCTCTGTGTTCTCTCTCTGTGTTGGAAAGGCAGCTTGATATCAGTAGCTCCACAACCTTGGGCAAATTGCTTCTCTGAGACTCAGTTTTGTCATCCTCAAAGTGGTCAACATCTTCCCCACAAGGCGGTTGCAAGGATTAAAGGTCATGTAGAGACGCTGGCACATCGATGTATTGTGCTTTATAATAAGTAATATATATTTTTGGTCTGCATCCTGCTTCTGGCAGAGCTCCTAACACCGTTGGAATTTCCTAAGTGATGAGAGCAATAAATATGTCTTTTGTTGTGTTAATTGGGTGACTTTTGGACCCCACCAAAGGATAGAGGCTGGTTGCTAGGAAAACCTTGTACTTAGAGGGTAGTTATTTTCAGTCCCACCACCTTGACTTCCGGGGACAGGAGAGGGGCCGGATGCTGAATCGGTAGCCAGTTGGCAGTGGTTTAATTGGCCCTGCCCATGTGATGAAACCTCCATAAAAACCCAAAAGGACTGGGTCACAGAGCTTCTGGTTGGCTGAGCACCAGGAGATTTGGGGAGAGCGCCACACCTGGAGAAAGCATGGAAACTCCATGCCCTTAACCCTCTGCATCACTTTCGTCTGCCTCTTCCTGACTTCTGTTCTTTTATAATAAACCAGTAATCCAGTGAGTAAAATGTTTCCTGAGTTCCGTGAACCACTCTAGCAAATTAATCAAGCCCACAGAGGGGTTTGTGATAACGTGCTCCTAAGAGCACTTAAGAAGAAATCTTCTAGGAGTCCTCAGGGCAGAAGACAGCCAGTCGGCTGCCTGGAGCCTCAGCCTTGGGTTCAGGTTCTGGAGGGTTCCTTTGTGCCTCAGTGCTCAGCCTCCCAGGGGTCAAGTGATGATGTCAGGAGCCTCGAAGGAGAGCCCTTTGTTGTTGCTGAACCGGTGGCTCCTGGGGCAGAGGGCTTTGGAATCTGGGTTCTAGACAAGCTCCTCGGGGATTGTGGTGTGGCTGGCCCCTGTGCCCACTTCTGGGACCCTCTGTCTGGCACTGGACACTATCCTCTTCTGTCCCCATCACTGCCAGGCCCCACATGTGACTCTTCCCTTCCCACCCCTCCTCTCCCCAGCAACAACCACACCTGCCCTCCGAGGCCTCTCTGCCGCATCCCAGCCGGATCCGGCAAACTGCCCCGCAGCCATCCCTCCACAGCTGCCTCAGCCCATATATTGTGCATATTGGGGTTGGGAACTCAAGATGACTTTGTTTTGCAACACTCAGGAGGTCCAGCTCCGGAAATGAAAGGAAACGTGTGTTGTTCCACCCGGAATAGTCACGTTTTAAAAAATAAATACTACTTACTGTGGGCTTGTTTTTATTATGAAAAAAGCACAGAAATAGAGATACGCCAAATGAAGAAAGCAAAATTCCTCCACGAGCCTACCCCCTACCCCTAGGAGACCATTGTTAATATTTTAGTGTATTTCCTTCCCAACCTTTTCTCACGCATCCGTGTGCATGTAATTTTTACTAACTTTGAATTACACTGTTTCAAAGTGTATTTTTCTTTTAATGAACTGGAACCCCTTTCTTTGCTATTAAATAATCTGCATCATGCCAGTGGCTGCACGGTATTCTATTGCCTGGACAAGCCATAATTTAACCACTTCCCTATTGTTTGATATTTAGAATATTCTCATGTTTCCCATGTTTCCCTTGAAATAAAGTTAAATCTTTACAACATCCTTCATTACTTATTTACTTAGAATAAATTCCTAAGAAGGAAACTGTGGCGTCAGAAAGTCACAGGTGCTTTTGAATTAGAACAGTTTGAAGGGGTCAGAGCCTCCCGCAGGGCCCTGAGGCCTGGGACCCCCATTCACCTTTTCCGTTCATTCCCATCTAAAAAATGGGAACCGTGGGCAGATTCAGAATGTCAAGGGGGAAAGGCCCCACCCCCCACCCCTGGTGTTACACGTGGGACGGCAGTGCTTTGCTGGGAAGCACACAGCAGCCAAATTGGGAGGAAGGGATTGAACCTGGGGCGGGGCAGGACTCCTAATCCAGTGCTCTTCACACCCTGTCCAAACGTACTTCCCCCGCACCCAGCCCGTGGCGTCCTGGTCCATTGGTGACGGCGGCCCTGGCTACTTCATCCTCCCAGCGGCCACCCGGAGCACAGCTGGAGTCACTGAGCCTTCCGAGTCCCGACGCTGCTGTGCGGACTTTACAGCCATTACCTAATCTTCATTCCTCCCAACAGCCTCTGAGGAAGGCGGTAGTGGCCTTGTGTTATGAGTGAGAAAAGGAAACCGAGGCTCGGAGAGAGGTGCCTCGACTGAGGCCACGTCACCAGGAATTCGAGGAGCCGGGTTCATAGCCAAGGCTGTCTGACTCCAGAGCCCAACACAGCGTCACCTCCCACTCCGGACCAGCAGCTCCTGGGTTCATCCGCCGGCGGGAGCAGCTTCTCGAAGTGATGGCGCCCACCCAGCCCCATTCACGATCCCCCATGCTTCTTCCTTTACAGGTGTTCCGAATCAAGGCCATCAAGCTGGGAGAGAAACTCCTGCCCGCCTTCAACACCCCCACGGGAATCCCAAAAGGTGTTGTGAACTTCAAAAGGTAGGACATCTGCTGGTTTCCCACTTCTGGCTTTGGCTGCTTCGGTGTGGAAACTGAGGCACAGGGAGAGGACAGTACCCGCCTTGGGAATCACAGCGAGCCAGTGGCACAGTGGAGGTTAGCCTCAGCCAAGGACTCTCCAGGGCCGGTGTTTGTCACCACACCTGGGGCTGAGGTTTCATAAGACCTGATCTTCCTGAGGTGTGGAGGGGCAGCTGTTCTGTGATCGTCCCCCAACACTGCCTTGACTCACCGCCCTATGGGTGTGCCCCATTCACCTCCCTCCCCAGCTAGGGTCAGCAGCCAATAGGCACATCACACCCTCCTGCCATGAGGAGGTGCCCCAAACTGCTAGGGAGTCGAGACTCTGAGCAGAGGGACCCCTGGTCTGCCGACTGCCACCCTTGGCCCCAGCAGGGCTGGGTCTCAGGAACCCAGTGTCAGAACCCAGAAGGGCTTCTGGGGGGCATCAAGGTCACAGAAGCTCAGACTCCAAGGATTGAAGGCCCTGGCCAAGGTCACATAAGCCAGTAACCGACTGACCATTCCAGGACACAAACCCAGGACTTCCAACTCCATTTTTGATCATTCTTATTGGAATTTCCCCCTCTTTAGAAATAATAACTTCTCATTGCAGATAATGTGGATTACACCAAAAGTGTTAGATAAGAGCAGAAAACTCCCATGTGGTTCCACTAGTCACAGAAAGCACCGGTAATGCTTCTGTTCTACTGGCTCGGTATTAAAACGTTGATTCTTGTTGGCTGCTTCCATGATTTTGCTTCCTGATCTGTTGCTTAATTCAGTGTGTGAACCTGAGAATTTCTGGGTAGTCACTAAGTCACAGAATGCCCGAGTGGAGGGGACCTTGGGTGGTCCAGTTAGAGAAGAGCAGAGCAGGGTCTGCAGCTGGGTCCAGCTCCAGAGCCCGTGGGGTGCCTACCTGCCCCCCTCCGCGCTGCTACCCTTCCCTCTCGTGGGGACGGGAGCGTGTTTATATCCACTCACTTTCCAGGTGTGGCGACTGAGGCCCAAAGAGGGGAAAGGACAGGGTCAGAGTCCAGAGGACTAATGGCGAGCCAGCTTCATGATGTGGGAATCTTCACGAGCATGAGTCTGGCTCCTGGGGACCCCCGTGTGCCCCGTTGTCTTGCCTTTGCTCACTCTGTTCCTCCACCGGTTGCCCTCCTCTCCCAGCTTCCCTGGCCAGCAAAGCCTGGCTCACATGCCACCTGTGCCATTAAGCCAGGAGCGTTTCAGCCTCTCCTGGCCTCCAGGCACTTCGTTTGCTTCCTTATGGCCTCGTCGCATGCCTCTTCCTGTTCCCTGCTGGCCTGGGAGCTTCTTGAAGGCAGGATCTTGAGGCAGATATTTATCTTGAGGGCAGATATTTATATGACCCCATTATTCACACAGAGTCTCAGAGAGGAAAAGTAACTTGCCCAAAGTCTTAACAGCTAATAGGTAACTGGGGCTTAGATTCCAACCCATTTTGTTACAGACTGAAAGCTCTGCTCTGAACACCTGCCTGGCCCTCCCTCAGACAGGACCCATGCTGCCCCCCCGCGCTGCAGGAGCAGACCCCTGGGAGATGTTGTAGGAGGCACCCAGGAGCTCCCTGGGGCCGTTCGCGAGGTTCTCCGAGAACCCCGAGTCCACCTCACCAGACTTCCTGTTCCCTCTCCTGAAGTGATGTCTTTTTTTTTTAACTGAAAGATTTTTTTTTTTAAGTTTATTTATTTTGAGAGAGAGAGAGAGAGCAGGGGAGGGACAGAGAGAGAGGGAAAGAGAGAGACTCCCAAGCAGGCTCTGCACCATCAGCACAGAGCCTGATGTGGGGCTCGAACTCATGAACCCTGAGATCATGACCTGAGCCAAAACCAAGAGCTGGGCAGTTAACTGACTGAGCCACCCAGGTGCCCCCTGAAGTGACGTCTTACCTCAGGACTCTCAATCAAGCAGTGGCTCCAGCCAGCTGCCCGGGAGGGAAGGAGGGCACCTCACCGGAGGCAGGGGCTCTGGGCTCTGGTCGCATGTCGGCTTCCTCTCTGTCCCGGGGAGGTCCCACTCTTCTGGTCCGCCTGCCTGGGGCCTCACAAGAGAGGGGACACATGCACTGCTTTGCCACTTCACTTAACTGTCTGATCGGAAAACATTCCTGGGGTGTGACATCACATAAATCCCAGCAGAGGCCACAGAGGGGCCCTCAGGGCCAACCGAATCCCGTCCTCAGTGCCGGGGCTGATGTCTCAGAGCCGGGCCCTTGGAGCTCTGCTCAGATCCCTTTCCCACAAACACCGATCCTGGAGAAACGCAGCCAGCCGTCAGGGAGGAGACACAAACACAGTATCTTTGCGGCTCTCTCTCCCAGGGCTAGCTCCCCGGCCTCGCTGCCTGAGTCTGGGATAGGACCTTAGCTTCGCCGTCCTTCCCTCCTCTGTGCGTGGCACTGCGCGCCCCCAAGCCCTGCAACCACAGCCCTGCAGGGCTGTCTGCCTTACCCCTGTCCCTCAGAGCCGGGACCGGATGCGCGACACAGATCCTGACATTTCTGATTAAGAAAATGCATTTAGTTTTAGGCTATTTGCATGCTGTCAGTGCTGTATACATATGTATGTATATGCATATTTCCTGGCAACTCCTCCCTTTCATTTTCTGGGTAAGAGAGTCTGTTGCTAAAAATGCATCCCTGTTCCACCCCGGGGGAATGTCAGGGATGACTACGGCCCCGGCCCGCGTGGCGCTGAGTTTGCGCTTTGGAGAGGGCCAGCTGGTGGGAGCTGGGGCACACGCTGCTGTACCTGCCCCGGGCAGGGCTCGCTGTGGGCAGCTCTATGAGGAAGGGCCAGACGGGGTCCCAGCAGGAGGGGTGCATAACTAGGCCCTGCCCAAAGTGAGTATGACTGCTCCTCCTGCCTGGGAGGCAGAGGCAGGGACAGCTGTGACCTGTGACCTGTAGGCACCACTGAACCCTCTGAGTGACAGTGGCCAGTCCAGGGACCAATCTCTCTGCCACACTCGACTGCCGCCCCCCCCAAATCATACAGGCGGAGATACGCAACCTCGCCTGTCACCCTCTCTAGCTTCCCTACACTCACACACAAACACTTCCATTCGCACACCCCTGCCACACACACACATACACACCTTAACAAGTGCTAGTGTTTAGTGAGCATGTCACTGTGTGCTACACGCAGTGTGAACACGTGATATGCATTCTCTCTTTTCAACCTCACGGACCCCATTTCACCAGTGGAGCAAACCGAGGCTGAGAGAGGTGAGGTCACTTACCCAAGGTCACACAGCAGTAGAGTGAACTTGGAATCCGGGTCTGTCTGGCTCCAAAGTGAACAATTATACCAGACCCATGAGCGCGCACACAGACACGCACAGACACGCGGGAGTTTCTGCCATGCTGGGGAGGGGCATCGATGAGCAACCCTTCCCCCAGGGGGGAGAACACGGGCTGCACACGCACCTGCACGCTTCAGAGACCGGGACGGGGCAGAGGGCAGACCTTCCGTGAGCCCATGGCCTCGCAGGGCTGATCCACATGCCTTCTGGTCTCTGGATGCTGCCCAGAATACATGCAGCTGGGGCACACGGTAGCTAGGATTTGGATTTGGGTTCGGATTCAACGCTACCATTTCTGTCACTTACTCTGTGACCTTGGAGAAGTGTCTCCCCCTCTCTGAGTCTGAAATAAGAATCGCAGGATCTACCTCTGAGGTTGGCTCTGAAGATAAGATAAGGTGCTAGAGCTGCCTGGCACCCATCAGGAACTCAATCACTCAAACGAGCAATAATTTTAATAAACTACAAACACATAATTTATATGTGCATAATTGCATAATGTTAAAAATGACGCCAATTACATGCCTAATTTATAACTCACAATAACTCTCTGAGGTGTGGGTACTGTCATTTAACAGATGAGGAAACTGAGGTCTAGAGAGATCAACCGACCAGCCCGAAGTCGCTGGCCGGGTGCTGAGGGATCCGGCATTGAAGGCAGGCAGGGGAGAGGGAAGGCGACCGCCCACTGCCCGCCTCTGCCCGGCACTTGTGTGCCTGTCTGCCAGGCTGGTTCCGCTGCAGGAAGCCCACTGGGGAGGGTAATTGTTGGGAGGGAGGGGAGAGGAAGGAGAGGCTCATGTGAAGGCAAATGAGAACAAAAGACGGGGGGGTGACTGGAGGCTTTTTTGACCTTGAATTTCTCTGCGAGGGCAGGAAACATCCATTATTCAAGAATCCCTCTGTGGGTACCCACGGCTCCCACTAAGAAAGCTGGAAAGAGAAGTCTCACTTAGCCTGAAGGAAAAGGGACAGAAAAGGGACACTTTCCTCTTCCCTCTGGGTCGATGTGGGGTCATCTGGGTGGGAGACCATTAGGGGATGTGCAGAGCCCAGTCTGAATCCCGCCTCCACCACCTCCCGGCTCCAACCTTCCAGTAACTTACTTCCCTCTCTGAGCCTCAGTTTCCTCTTTGCATATTGGGAATAATGGTATTTTACCTTGTGGGGTTTAAATGAAGTCAAGATGCAAACAACCTGACCCAGGGCCCGGTATCTTTAGTGGCTCAATAAACAGAAGCTGTTTTATTTATTATCCGAGAGTGAGTCTCCCCTCTCTATGCAACCCATCCCTCCCGATCTGCCTCCTGCCTCCAAATCAGGGAAATACCAAGGAGGTGGAGACAGGAAAAAGGGACCAGTGGTCATCTCTTTATGGAGGCCACTGGAGTCCTCCATTTGTTTCTGGGAGTTGAGACTGATGAATTTGACTTCAGAAACTATATCCAGGCTGGATAATGGAGTTTAGAGAGGAGAGGGGCTGCCTCAGAAAAGCCCCAGCCCACCCCAGGAAAAGGAGTGTCCCTCAGATGGCAAACCATGATCTCCTAAACCCATCTTCTCCCACGCCTGCCTCCCTAGGTCCTGTCCTGGGGAGACAGAGAGACAGCCCAGTTCTTGGGGAGGCACAGCTATCCCAGCAAGGAAGTAGAGGGGCTTCCGGAGGCCAGGGCAGAGCCAGCCCCCCTCAGCCTGTACCTTGTAGCCCCTACAAATAGGGGGCACTCACTCCACGCTGCTCTGTCCCACAGGAAAGATCATCATGATACATTATGAGGAAACTGAGGCACAGGGAGAAGCAGCAGCTTGCCCAAGGCCACTCCCACCCTGCACTTTTCTCCTCCCTCTTCACCCCACAAAAGACCTAGGAACAGAGACTGGGACCAATTACTCTTGCCCAGCTTGATGATGCAGGAACTAAGGTGCATAAGGAGGGGATGATTTGCCCAAAGCTGCTCAGCTAACAAACTTGACCCTGGCCCCCTGGCTACAGGTGCCAGGGAGATTTAAGTGAAAGCACCTGGAAAGGCAGCAGCCTTATTTATTATCATATAATTTAAAGAGAGGCAGCCCACACGATGGTTAGGACAAGCTCTGTCGTCAGGCCAGCTTTGGGCCCCGGGTGCTCCACCTAACTGTGATCGAGAATGGGTGACATCACCATCCCAGGCCTTGTTGTCCTCATCTGTGAAAGGGGCAGATGGGAGGGTTACCTGAGACTCTGCACGGTTCCTCCTTAGCAGCACCCAGGTCCTGGAAACGGTTAGTCGACAGCCTTCTCCAGCGAGGTCACAGGGCCAGGCTAGGATCTCTCTAAGATGTTCGTGAGACATGCCTGATCAACAGCCGAGGAAACCTTTGCTCCGAGAGCCCCTGTTTCTTTTGTTCCTAACCTCGGGATCCAGCAACTCGAGGCCTGTGGGCACGCCAGAGACACCTGCCTGATGGGCATGGGTTCCACAGAATTCCAGGCAGGAGCCATTGTGTGCCCTTGGGCAGCACTGACAGTGTGGGGAGAGAGGGGGGAAAGGGCCAGGAGGGGCTCCTGCTTTTCATCTGCCCCCATTGTGACCCAGCCACAGCCATGTACTCTCCACAGGCAGCCCCACTGACTGTGAAGCGGTTGGCTTGCCTTCAGAGGACAGAACGTGTTCTGTGGGGTCTTTGTGATCGATCTCACCTGTAAATTGGGCATGACTTGGGGGCCAGGTCTCGGCCACCGAGACAGCTCTGCTGCCGTCTTTGGGCCCAGAGGCCTCACAGGGGCTGCTTGACGATGGAAACAGAGAGTCGTGCAGGCAGACGGGTCTGGCTTCAAATCACCTGCAGCAAGTCAGTTCACTGGCCTCAGTGTCCTCATCCACAAAATGGGGCCAATGGCAATACTGACCCCCGGGGAGGAGCATCCGAGAGCAGATGGCCTGACGCTAGTGGGTGATCGATGGATCCCCCACTAAGCAATCCCTGTCACTCCCAGCATGGGAGCCAGCCTCACAGACAGTGGGGTGACAGGTGCTTCTGTCTTTTCACAGCAGCTCCAACAGGAGCTGGGGCTGGGCCATGGCAGGGAGCAGCAGCATCCTGGCGGAGTTCGGGTCCTTGCACTTGGAGTTCTTACACCTCACCGAGCTCTCTGGCAACCAGGTGTTCGCAGAAAAGGCAAGTCTTCTCCCAGCTCCTCCCTGTTCTCCATACCGGGAGCGCCACAGGAAAGTGGGTCAGCGATGAGCAGGGTGGCCGGTGGGGACCTGGAAGGCGTCCAGCCACCGCCGAGACGGCCCGTGGCTGCTCGTGGAAGCCGTGCGTGTGCCCAAAGCCAGGTGGCACGGAAGGTGAGCACAGGGAGTAATCAGGGCCCTGCCAGGGCAGGGAAGAGGTGAGGCTGCCGGAAGGTTTTCACTGGTGCCGTCGGACCCAGAGAAAGTTCGGCAACGGAAATCCAGGCACCAGCTTGCCTTGGCAGGAATTGGCCACCGGCTGCGAAAGTCCCCTTTCCAGAGACAGTTAACTTTTTCGTGTGAGATCTGCCTGGCTTTCCCTTCCAGATGCCCGCCTAGCTCGTGCTGTCAGCAGGCTGGCAAAGCGGTCTCACTCCGCAGCTGAGGCACACGTCTGTTCTCCCTCGCTGGTGCCAGGCTGGCTGAGGCCACGGGGGTGCTGAGAGCTATAGCATCCAGGCTATCATCCAGTCTGACAGCTGTCCGCTCCCGCCCCTCCGCGAAGCCCTCCGGAAGATGCAGTTCCTCCACGTTACAGCCCGTGGCAGTCCCACCACCTGCAGGTGTCTCGCCGGGTCTGACCCCAAACCGGAGGAGGGGAAGTGTATACATACCACCCTCAGGTGGCGGTCGGGCCCCAAGGCAATTGTCCCTTCCTGAGTCCCGCCCAGGGAGATGAGGCCCCGCCTCCAAGGAGAACCCTTTGGAGGCCCCCACCCCCAAAGCCTTCCCTGCTCTGAATATCAGCCTCTTGGAGTCCTAGGAGCACGGGGAGAGCAAAGATTCACGCCCCCGCCAGGTGGCTCCCAGTCTCGAGTCCACCATCCAGCCTCAGAGCATCACCCTGCACTCCTGTGAGGAAACACATCTCTGGGATTCCCCCCAGGCCCGGGAATCTGCATTTTCCATAAGCACCCATGTGTCTTTTGATGCCAGGTGTAGGAGAAGCGCTTATTCAGTGTGGGAATCCCTCTGAGCATTCTCGGGGAGCTCAAGAGCTTTTCAGCCCCTTGATCACTTCCTCTGTGTTGGGGCTCACTACCCGCCCCCCTTAAATGGCCTGTCATGTCAGACCTGCACTTCAGAAGCTTTTCCCTTGTATTGGGAGGACTCTGCCACCCTGGGACCCCACCTTGAAAGTTCATGGAGTAAGTTGAATCCCACTTCCTGATCAGTCTTATTTTCCTATCCTTTTTTCCCTACCTCCAAGCCCTGCCTCCCCCAGCCTCCGTGTTTCCTTTGCCATGGAGCCAAATTCCTCCGGGAAGGTTGTGACTGGCTTACGATGGAGAGGGACAGGGAGCTCACTCTAGTCCCTGGCTAGTCTGGACACACTAGCTACCACTGCCTGAGCACCTACTATGTGCTGGGTGCCTTATAGTATCCCTAATCACCCCTCCAAACCCTGAGGTGAGTCCCCTTGTTGTCCCCTTTTTATAGAGGAGGAAACTGAGACTCAGAGGTTAAGTCACTTGTCCTGGGTCATCCAGCTGGTAACTGAGAAAGCCAGGATTCAAGCCCAGGACTTCCTGACTCTGAAGCCCACGTTCTTTCAAGACCAGATTAGTATAGCAGGCTTCAGGCTTTCCCCCCTCAAGTCCATCTGCTTGTCTCTCTGTCTCTCTCTACATTTACATTCTCTGGCTATTTTCATCCCCCAATCATGCCTCCCACAGAGGCGATTATTGGCAGTCAACAAATTGGCCCAAATTCTAGAAGCACCCGCACCCTCCAGGGGAGCTAATTTAGCCTGCTTCACTGCTCACCACCAGGACAGTCGAGAATAACTCAGGTACAAGCACATCCCTGTCCCCCATAATGGACTCCGCTAACATAAATGGATATGAAATCTCATGTGGTAGAGCAAAGTGCTGTCCCCTGGAAAGAAAGGTCTGACAGCTAAAAGGCTGCTGCTCTCCCCGCTCCTCGTCTTGTAGATAAATCTGTGAGCATGATATAGTACCGTCCCTGAGGGCCTTTCTGTTCTGCTGGATTCTGTGCTGGAAGGATTTCCTGTGCTGCCAGAGAGCAGACCCCAAGGGATGGATGAAGCCTTCCTGCTTCTCGCCCTTTGTAGCCCCGAAGGTGGCAAATTGCGCCTCTTCTCACTCCAGCTGGGGCAGCTTCTGCTACACGCGCTGCACGGTCCCTGCCCTGATCCGTGTTGGACACAGGGGCGACTCTGTGTGGTCAGCCAAGACGTGACTCGTGTCCCGGCTCTGCCACTTGATGAGCTGAGTGGCCACGGGCAAGTCGCCGAAACTCTGAGGCCCAGGTTTGTCATCTGTTAAACAGAGATAATACCACAAAGGTTATTCTCAGGGTTGGAGGTAATGTGTTTATAATGGGCCTGGCTCAGAAGGACTGAGGAATGTTACCAGCTGTTGCAGTGTTGTCGTGAAAACCCTGAGATGCCTCTTAGGGCAGGGGGTGTTGAGGGGCCCAGGCCCTTCCTCTGGAATGGTTCCTGTGGTGTCAGAGAAAATAACATATTCCTAGGCTGAACCATATGAAAGAGCCAGTGTCTGACCATTTCTGACCCACGAAAAAGGCAGTTTTACCTACTAGCAGTTACACATGAGCTGCTATCACTTATAGGAACCACCCCCCCCTTCAGTAAAGGCCCATCCCCTGGAGTGGTGCACAGTGAGGAAGGGGCAAAGTGAGGGGGGCGTGGGGGCCTAGCAGGGCCCCAGGCAGAGTGGTCCGTGCAGAGGCAGCGGCCAGGCCCCACAGTGGCCATCTCCTGCCGTGCCCCGTCTTGCCACCTCCGGGCCGCGGCCTGCGGTTGATTACGAAGCTCTCCCTCCTCCTCCTCCGAGTGGTTTCCTCTGTGGATCCAAACCAGCTGTCTCCATCCTCATCGGCTGAAAGTCACTGGCTCCTTCCAGAAAGTGAAGGGGCGTCTGGCGTTTGTATCTTGGCAGGTCAGGAACATCCGGAAGGTCCTCAGGAAGATTGACAAGCCCTTCGGCCTCTACCCCAACTTCCTCAGCCCAGTGAGCGGAAACTGGATGCAACGTGAGTACAGAGAGGCCACTACCTGCCCCCCGCCCCCCCCCCACCCCCGACGCACACGCCGCCTTCAACTGATTGCCGCCAGCATCCGGTGCAAGGCACCTGGGCCGAGTGATGAGGGACACATTTATCAGAGCCGAATGCCAGCGAGGCTTTTGCTCTGTGCTCCCAGACACGACCTGTCCTGCCAGGCACTGTGGGGAGGCTTCACTGTTGTCATTGCTCTTGTGAGGGGTGTGATGGCCGCCATGTAGTGAGGCCTGCCCTGTGCGTCCCCCACAAGCTCGCTGTCTCCAGCCTTCCGTCTCTCAGGATGCTGCTGAAGCCTCCCCCGTCATCCCCCAAACTTGTGGGAGTGTTCCACGTAGACCCATCTACTCCAGAAGTGGCCCCAAGAAAGACCATACATCCTCTCCCAGCCCCTTTGATCTGGTGCCCCACCTCCAACTCTAATCTTTTTTTTTTTTTTTAATTCTTAAGTGGACTAACTATACAGCAGTACAAAGATCATGAATTCACCTCTGTATCTTACACCTACAAGAATTGGTCCTGGGATTTCCTGCTGTTCTCTACTCAGAGGCTTATTCCTCAACCAGACACGTGTGGGTCGCCCACGGAGCCTCATTTTCAACCCCCAGCTCCACCCACTGAAACGGAATGGGGTTGGGGGGGGGGGGATGTGCGGGCTGGAGAGTGTTGAAAAGTCTCCCAGGACCCTGGGATTGTTCCCTTGTCAAGAGGCCTTGATTCAAGATGTCAAGAGGTCATAGCACGAATCGGTGGCGGCAGGTTCCTTGGGCCCTGCTTCTAGGGGCTTCCCAGAGCACCCCGACCCTCACCTCCACCATTTCTGCTCAAAGACCCGTTTCCCTTTCCCTGCCTCCAGCTCCAGTTGTTATGACATCAGCAAGGGCTCAGGGGCAAAGTAGATATGAGTCTAATTACTGCACGGCTGTGGGGAATTCACTTTATCTCTCTGAGCCTTGGTTTCCTCTCCTACACATGGGAGGAGACCTAGAGTTATGTTCTTTGTGCACCATGGAGGGGTGTGGGAGTAACGGTCAGAAGGGGCAGGAAACAGATTTCAGTTCATCTTCCAAAGATGATATGTGCTGTTCTAAAAGATGATGAATACCCATCAGTAAAAGTATACAGTCAGGGCCCGGAGGGCTGGCCAGCCGGCGGGGACACCACGGAAAAGCTGCAGAGGCATCGTTCTTCCACCCCTGAGTCTCTGTGATTACAGGTCCAGAATGCCCAGAAAATTTGACCCAGGAATTTTCCCTGATGATGACCTCACTCCCAAGTGGCCTCCTGCAAAAACCACTTACAGAAATGCAAAGTATTTTTAACCAAAACACACCGCCAAATCCAAAAGTGCAGGGAGAAAATGAAGGTTTGAATTACAGATTATGGCCACGGGAAGAGACAGTTCAATAACTGTTACTGCTTTTAATTGCAAGGCCCGACTGGGTAAAGAGATAAACTGCCCCCCTGCTGGCCTTAGCCGCTCCAGCAAAAGCCATAAAGAGAGGGAGAGGGGCGTGGCTTCCCAGTCCCAACAGCTACCTTGGCAAATTACAGGGAGCCCCCCACCCACCCCGCTGAGAAACATAACTTTCTTTTCAGGCTGCGCCAGGGGTCACAAGACTGAGCAAAGTCGGTCACATACGGAAAATTGTTTCATATTAATAAAATATGAATCAGGGGTGCCTGAGTGGCTTAGTCGGTTAAGCGTCCGACTTTGGCTCAGGTCATGATCTCAGTTCATGAGTTCGAGCCCCACGTCAGGCTCTGTGCCGACAGCTCAGAGCCTGGAGCCTGCTTCAGATTCTGTCTCCCTCTCTCTCTGCCCCTCCCCTGCTCATGCTCCGTCTCTCAAAAATAAATAAACATGAAAAAAATTAATAGAATAAAGTATGAATCTGAGGCCTGCTAGAGAACAGAGGGAAGGCTATCAAGCCCTGCTCACCCGGGGGCCTGTCTTCCTCCTCCCATGGGCTTGGCACCTGGACTCATCTCAGGTTTTCTGTGGTTTTTGCTGAGACTTTTTGGTAATTGTGTATTTTCCCAACAGATGGGAACATTCCCAACTTGCATAAGCTAAGTGTGTTCGCATTCTTTTCCTTCCTTGAATCCTCTGGATTCAAAGCGTGTTTGCAACCACAGCAATTGCAGCTTGGAAAGAAGGAGTTAGGTCTGCATCCGGGTCCCAGGCCCCCGCTGCTCCCGCTGGAAACTGAGCTGCAGGGTAACGGGGAGGCCAAGACCCTCCTGCCACTGGGACTTCACAGCCAAGACAAGTTCACCAGCCTCCTGCTGGTACCAAGCACAGATGAGACCGAGCCTCACAGAGCCACTCAGAGCTCAGAGAGCTGCCCGCCCTTCAGCTTGGCCCCCGGAGTGGCTTGTCTGGTCCACTGCCTGAATCCCACACCTTCCTCGATGAGAAGGTGTGGCAAATCTAGATTCTCCCCAGTGGGTGCGTAGTGTGAGCTGCCCACTGGCCCCAGTTTGGCAGCCTCCCCCCGGTTCACGGTACTTTCCTGAGAGCCAGTGTAGGGTGGTGGCCTCCCCCTGCCAAGTGTGATGACACAATCAGGAAGCAGCAAAGCCCATCTCTGTTCAGGCTCATGCACACCAACTCATGCTCCTGTTCTGTATTTTATTGATCAAAAGATTGAGGCCCAGCGGGGAAGATGGCTTGCCCTGAGCTAATGGCAGATCTTCGCCTTCTGATTCCCGCCCCTGGGCTCTCTGTGTGCCAAATGACAATTGTTCACATTGGTAGAGGCCCCTGAGAAGCTCTGCGCGTATCCCCAAGAGGGTGTCCTGTCCCAAACTCCCATGGCACTCCTGGCGGCCTGGCTCCCGTCTCCTGCACGTACCTGCCAGAAGACGCCCTCGACCGCGTCATACACACGCTGCAATCGCATGATGAAGTCCAAACTCTTTGGCTTGGCGTTCGAAACCCTTCCCAACACAGCTCAAACCTACCTTATTTTCTTTCGTTCAGGACTTCCTGGACATCCACTGGGTGCCATACAGGCGCTGGGCGTAAAATGAGAATCATATGCGGTTCCTCCCCATAAAGAGCCCACAGCCTGGTGGGGGAGGTGGACCCATAAGCAGATACTTACACCACAGCTTTGGGGGCAGCCAGCGGCAAGGACACCCCCAGTAAGAGTAGGACCTGCTACCACTGAGTGCTTGCCACGTGAGGGCTGGATTTGCATGTGGGTTATCTCACTTCTCATGGTCACCCTGCAGGGAAGGACTGTGAGCAGGTTTATGAGGACACAGAAAAGCCTTTCTGAGGAGGGGATGCCCGAGCTGGGGTGTAGCAGGGAGGAAGGGTTAGCTGGGCAAGGGGGGGAAGGGTGTTTCTGGCAGAGGGGTCACCACAGGTGAGAGCGAGCGTGGGGAGGCAAGGGGCTAGGAGTGTCTGGGGCGGTGGAGAAAACGGTGACAGGAAGCAGGCCCAGGTGAGCCTGGCGGTGACAGTGCCCTCGGCTGTGTGCCCGTGTGCCTCTTCTGTGGGCTGTGAGCTGTGGGAGGGCCCTGAGTGGAGGCTGACCCGATTTAACTTCCGGCCTTCCTCAGCCCCCTGCTCGGCACGGACCTGCTCCAGCCATGGACACGCCATGGACATGCCGGGCCTGGCATGCCCCACGCCTCCCTTTGTGCTGTGTCCCGAGTCGTGTCCTCCATGTAGCAGTGGGGGATGGGGGGCGTGCTGCTGAGTCCCCCTTCACAGAGCAAGGTTCAGCCCACACTCACCCCTCCCGAGGCTCCCCAAGGCACAGGATTTCTCTGATCCGGTCCAGTTTTTGCTGAGCCCCTGCTGGGCCATGATTTGTTTATGGGGCCTGAAGGAGCCAGAAGGGCTGGTTTGCTGTGGGTTCGCCTCTCAGCCCACTTGCCTGGTCCCCACCTGTGTTTACCCTCTGACTTTTGGTCCCTCTCTCTCCACGCTGTCCTTTCTGACTCCAGGCACCTTTATTTTCATCCTCTGGTTGACTGTCAGGCTGCAGAAAGTGAGGGCTCTGCCACCTTGGTGGCCTTGGAGTCACTATGTAGGCCCACTCACAGTTTTCCCATCTGGGAAAGGGGTTGACAATGCTTACCTACAGGCTTCTTGGGAGGTTGTTACAGACAATACAGTAAAGTTTCTGGCCCCCAGTAGACCCTGGAGAAATGGTACCTTTTGACAGATTTTCTGTTTCCTTTTCTCTCCCCGCCCCCCACTTCCCCTCCCTTCTGTCTTCCTATCCCTGCTTTGTCCAGAGGAGCTGGAAATAACTTCCCCATCGCCCCTTTGCTGCCTGAATCTGTCCCCCCTATTTTCCTTCCTCCCTTTTTCTGCTTAAATGAATCTTAACAGGGAACTGAAGTTTCCTCTTTGTTTCTCTATTAAATGCCTTTCTGTTTCCCTGTTGTTAATTTTTAAAGCATGGGAGCGAAGTGATTTCCGTGTCTTGCCGCTCGGGTTAAGCGCTCACGGTTGACCCGTCTTTCTCCCGGGACAGCCCTGAGCGGAGTCACCTCTCATTCAGCCACAGCCTCACGGTCCTGCTCTGTGGCCAACTCCAGGCTGATGCCACCCAGGGCAAAGAGGGGCTCTTCAAAACCCAATTCTTCCCTCCCCCTGCTCCTTGGAAACTCCATTTATCCTAACCTGCTCCATTTAAGCTTGGTTTTTCCAAGTGGTTCTGTACTGTGACTAAATTAAGGCTCCCGTTCCTCCTTTCCATGGCCTTTTATGAACCTGCCCAGCATTAATTACCATGTTTGTCACCGGGTAATAAAAATCTCTGAACTCCCTGCCACCAGATTATCTTTTTAAAGAAATGCAACTCATTTACAGTTAATAACCAGAGGCCCTGCCATCCTCGGTCTGCTAAAGCGACATGATTTATATACCCGGGTGAGCCTGTGCACTTGCATGCCACATGATCGTGTTCAAGGTGGCCCCGGTTCCTCGAGTCACAGTCTGTGCCTTCCTTTCTGCCCCTGTTCTCTCAGGGCTCAGAGGCTGCTGATCAAACACTTGCTCCCCATCGGCACCCAGCACTGGGGGGGACCACAGAGGCCAGCGCGTGAGACTCGCCACCCAATGAGTCCCTCGGTGAGACCTGCCTGGTGGCCTCAGCAGTTAAAAATAATGTTCCCTCGGGCGCCTGGGTGGCTCAGTCGGTTGAGCGTCTGGTCCTGACCTGAGCGTCCAGCTCAGGTCATAATCTCACGGTCCGTGAGTTCGAGCCCCGCGCCAGGCTCTGTGCCGACGGCTCAGAGCCTGGAGCCTGCTTCAGTTCTGTGTCTCCCTCTCTCTCTGCCCCTCCCCTGCTCATGCTGTCTCTCTCTCTCTCTCTCAAAAATAATAAACATCAAAAAAAATTTTTTTTAATACTTTAAAAATAATGTTCCTGTCCTCTTTCCCCTCACAGACCACGTCTCGGTTGGAGGACTCGGGGACAGTTTTTATGAATATTTGATCAAATCCTGGTTGATGTCGGCCAAGACAGATGTGGAGGCTAAAGATATGTACTATGAAGCCTTGGAGGTAAGACAAGTGCCGGATTCTTCACCGGTGGTTGGTCCTTCACCACCGGGTCTGGCACAGGCCCCTAAGTGCAGGGGGCCCACTCACCGCCACCACCCCCACCGTGGTGTGCTAGCCAGAAGAACAAGACAGTCTCCTCCCCAGCCAGTTGCTTTGCACACCCAGTTTGAGACTCTTCTCGAACACCTTGAAATTAGGGCCATGTTAGCATCCTCGTGTTACAGATGCAAAACCCAGGCTCCAGGAGGGAAAGTCATTTGTCCAAGGCCTCACAGGAAGTGGCAGTCAGTCTGCCTCAGAAACCGTGGTGTGTGGGCTTCAGTCAATGTGTCAGAGCCCACAGCATAGTCAGATGGTGGCCTGGGAGCCCCCAAAAGAGGCTGCCAAAGCAAGAGCCTCAGCTCTCTTCCTGGTGGAGCAGAGATGATGTAATTAGCGTGTCCAAATGGGGAGGGGGCCTCCCTCAGTGGAGCATCCAGTTCTGCTCCTTCTCTCTATGTGGATGGAAATCAAGGCCCAGAGAGGGGAAGGCACTGCTCAAAGGCACACGGCACAGCGCTGGCCGAGCCGGAGCTAAAGCCAGATCTTCTCAGCCAGCCCCAGTGTTTCCCCCATGGCCCCTCACCACCGCTGGTCTGGCTGTAGGGTGTGAACTGAACAGATGGTAGGCTGGGGTGGTGACTGCCAGGAGGGGGACACCTCAGGATGGAAGAGGGAGTTGGTTAGCCTGCGCTATTGGAAAGGAGGTTATAGACTCCCGTTGGCCCATCAATAGGTGTTTCTGAGCCCAAGTAAGGAAAAGGCCCTGGGTAGACTCCAGGCCTCGGTTTCCTCATACAGTGAGTTGAGCAAGTCGGATTTACTCTGCTGCCGTGTTGGTCTGAGGTCTTATGTCTCCTCGACTAGATTTCTTGCTCTTCTGCCCTTCTAAGTCAGCTCTCCACACAGCAGCCAGGAGAACTGGCTCCTTCACATTTGGAATAAACTAGACTCCTCACCTTTGCCCACCTGATTTAGACCTACCAGTCACCTTGAACTCCTTCCCCTTTGCTGTCAGGTGTGGTCCCCAGCCTCCTGCAGACACACCAGACTCAATCTCACCTTGGGGCTTCTGTATTTGCTGTTGTCTCTATGTGGAATATCATTCAAGTGGCTGTGGCCCATTTATTGGTCAACTAAAATACCACTAGGAATTGGCCTTTTGCCACCTCTCTCTGTCACAAACCCCAGACTTACTCTCTTCTTTGCTTTCATGGGCACTGAAAATTATCATGTGCCCATATTTGTTTACTCATTCATTGTCTTCCCCAAATAGAATGTGAGCTATCAAGGAGCCAAGATCTTGTCTAGTCATTCACTGTGTCTGCCTCACTCCTAAAACAGTGCCCGGTACATAGCAAGCACACAAAAACTGTTTTGTGTGCTTTTGTGAACTGTTTTGTGTGTTTTGTGAACAAATGAACATATGATTGCTGAAGGGATGGATGGATGGATGGATGGATGGATGGATGGATGGATGGACAGACGAGTGAATGGGTGGGTCAGTGGGTGGGTGGAAGGATGGGTGGATGGATGGAGGGAGGGATGGGTGGATGTGTGGGTGGAAGGATGGATAGGTGGGTGAATGGGTAGATAGGCAGGTGGAAGGATGGATGGGTGAGTGGATATAGTGGATGAATGGGTATGAACAGTTAGACAGATGGATGAGTGATCTCTAACTACCCTCTGATTGCATGAGTCTGACCAGAAACAGTAGTGCGTAAAGGAAGTGCATTGAAACAGGCCTCCACAGCCATGGACCTTTTAATTTTTTTTTTTTTTTAACGTTTATTTATTTTTGAGACAGAGAGAGACAGAGCATGAATAGGGGAGGGTCAGAGAGAGGGAGACACAGAATTGAAACAGGCTCCGGGCTCTGAGCTGTCAGCACAGGGGCCCGATGCGGGGCTCGAACTCACGGACCGTGAGATCGTGACCTGAGCCGAAGTCGGCGCTCAACCGACTGAGCCACCCAGGCGCCCCAGCCATGGACCTTTTAAACTGTGGGCTCGGTGATGAGTTTTCCCCGCCCAGCTCCCCAGCACCAAGACCTTGGTCATGAAGCAGCTACTGGGACTGCAGTCCCATCTCAGTCTGAGTCTCAGCCCCAGATTCAGCTCCAGCTGAGCTTAGACCACAGCCAGTGTCTCCTGTCTGAGGATCTGTGTTCAGCCTGCACAGGAGATGCTGCCTGGAAAGGCCTTTCTACATTTCTGTCATTCCTTGCAGGGTAAACATGAAGTTAGTGAACAGCCTGGTTCCCTGCCCTCAGGGCACACTGTAGTTGAGGCTTCAAGGGAAGAAATGGTCATGAATTATTTAAGCAAACGGGAGCTTTATGGAAAGCACTTGATTGAACAGGAGAGAACTTGGCTTTGCTCCCTGAATTTGATATCCCTAGTGAAGAGCCTGGAGTATCTCTGACCCTGGGTAAAGACTGGGCCTCTGGCAAGTTTGGGGCTTTGAAGAATATTCTGGTAGTTCTCAACCTTGTCCACACGTTAAAAATCACCAGGGGAGCTATAAAATCCCATTGCTCAGGCTGCACCCTGGCAAGGTACATCAGAACCTCTGGGCTGAGGCCCAGGAAACAGCCTTGAAAGCTGCCTGGGGCAGGGGGCGGGGCGGGGCGGGGCGGGGTGGGGGGGGGGGTGGGTTTCCAGTGTATAAGTTAGAACAATGTCCGGCACAGGCGGGTGTGGACGATTCAGACACGCAGACTGGGCACACCCCTGGAGGGTCCCAGGAGGAGAGGAGGAGCGAAAAGAAGGACAGGGAGAGTATCTGTCACTGCGGCCTCCTCCAGGCAGGTGCATTGACTGCCTTGTCTTATTTAACCCCATTTTACAGACGAGAAACTGAGGCTCAGAGAGGCCCGAGGTCACACAGCAGCCAGTGTCAAAGCCAGGGTGCAAACACTGACTCCAGATAGAGTGCTCCTGCCAACCACAAAGGAGCCTGGCTTGCCTGAAGTCCCTCTCGGGAATGTACAGATGGGGTCCCCTCCAGGAGGGCCAAAGGAAGCAGAGGCTTTGCATAACCTCACAGCCATCCCAGGAATTATTCCCAGTTTACAAATGAGAAGGAGTCTTCAGAAAAGTGAAATAAATTTGCCCAGAATCACCCAATTCTCAAATTGCAGAGCTGGGATTCCAACCCAGGCCTCTGTATCCCGCTCGGCTCTGCTCTGTTTCCTGCTATGATTGAAGCCTAACCAGTCAGTTGGCAGCCTGTGTTGTCTCATGTTTGGCTTAGGGTTTTAGAAAGCCTTGATTTTTAATCTCTGCACCTATCTGCTTGTCTCAGTAGTGTCCTCACAGAGAGACTGGTCTGTCATTTCGTCTTTACCACAATTACTTAGCCTGGCATTAACCCAGAATGGAAATAACCCACGGGAGTCAGTCTGGAAGGGGCAGTTTTTGCACTGCGGTTGAGGCTTCATGGGATCGCCCCCAGATGTCTGTGTTCTCCCCCAAGTGTCGACAGTGGGTAACTGAACCAGATTTCTGCAGCCTGGGTTAGACTGCCACCCCTCCACACCCGCGTGGACCCAGCTCTACCCAGGAGCCAGGGCCCAGCCCAGAGCAGACCCAACCCAGTAGTGAGCGGCTCCCCAGGCGCCCCCCTCAGTGCTCCTCCCCACGTGGCACAGGTGCCCTGGGCACGTCACGTCATCAGAGCCTCCCCATCTGCTATTCAGTGAGGGTCCTGCAGCCAGCCCCCCAGCCGGGACCTTGCAGGAGCAGGAAAAGAAACAAACCGATCCAAGAGCGAAGGTGTTGGAGTGCCTTCTGTATGTCAGCCCCTGGCCGGAGGTTGGTGGTGGCGGCTTCTGCTCTCACTCAGCCCTCAGAGTCCCGGGAGAGAGACAGACGTGCCACAGACACACACACACACAGATACGGATGCACAAAGTGGGGACGGCACCACGTAGAAAGGCGACAGGGGAAGAGCGGACCGGGGCAGCCGGGGTTTGGGCCAGGGCGCCGTCTCCAGGGAAGCGCATCGTGGAGGATGCCCAGAGACAAGCCGGAGTGGCGCAGTTGGGGTGGAGCATGTTTCTTGTAAAATACCGACCACAAATCCTAATTCGTGCGTGTATTTGATTTTGTGGGGAAGTCTCTGACTAGCAGGTGAGCCCCGCCCCCAGGCAGGGCCCAGGCTGCGTGTCTTCAGGGGCTATATACCCTGCCCGAACTGCTGCTGGCCCCAAGGAGGCGCTCACGGAATACACTCGAATACTGGATGGGAGGAGAGGGTGGGAATGAAAAGAGGCTGGGGGGGGGGGGGGCGGGCTGGAGAGGAGCTGGAACAGCCCACGGGCACTGAGGACTCTCACTGCGCCAGGAAGTATGCTGAGGGCTGCACACACATGTCACCCGGTCCTCACAACCCTATAAGGTGGTTTATGGTCATCTCCCCATTTCATACACTCGGAGATCCAGGCAGTAGGAGAGCACATAGAACCTGCCCAGTGTCACACAGCTTGGAACTGACGGAGGTCAGTCCCAGCGTGGCTGGGACCTGGGACAAGCCACTCAACCCCTTTGTCTGTAGAGGGCACTGCAGCCATGTGCCTGGCTCGTCGTGGGCATTAAATGAGAAGGTGCGTGATAAGGGCTTGTAGAGAGAAGTTCTTAACTTTCTGTGGGTCCTTTTTAAGACTCAGATAAAATATCTAGACCCTCTTCCCATGAAAATGCACATACACAAAAGTGTCATACACAATTTGACGGGCCTTCTGGACCCCCTGGAGCCCACCTACAGGCCAGCTGGGCTTTAGGTTAAGACTCCCTAAGAGAGAATACAGTGGAGGATGGATAAGAATTTTTTTTAAATATTTTTTTATTTATTTTTGAAGGAGAGAGAGACCAAGCGTGAGCAGGGGAGGAGCAGAGAGAGAGGGAGACATAGAATTTGAAGCAGGCTCCAGGCTCCGAGCCATCAGCCCAGAGCCAGACGCGGGGCTCGAACTCACGAACTGGGAGATCATGACCTGAGCCGAAGTTGGACGCCTAGCCGACTGAGCCACCCAGGCGCCCCAAGAATTTTTAAAGATTTTTTAAAAGATCTTTGTGCACAGAAGATTTAAAAGTCTACATAAGAGGGGCACCTGGCTGGCTCGGTCGGTAGAACATGCAACTCTTGATCTCGGGGTCATGAGTTCAAGCCCCACGTTGGATGCAGAGATCACCTAAAAGTAATTTTTTTTTTAAGTCTAAATGAGAGACTCACCCTAGGGAGCTGCCTCGTGTGCAAGCCCCCCGCAGGCACCAGGCTTCAGCCAGGCGAGTGGCAGAAGGTGCCACTGGCCCCATCAGAGACCACCACCAGCCAAGGTCAAGGGCCTCCTTTGCCTGGGATGGAGGGCCCAGCAGAGCTGCGTTCACTGCTGTCTGCAAAATGTTCATTTTCCGTCCTCTCCCCCTCCCTTCTCTGTCCCGCCCCCCATGCCCCTTCCCCCTGCCCAACTCCCACCTTGCTCCCAGGCAATAGAGACCCACCTGCTGAATGTCTCCCCTGGGGGGCTGACCTACATTGCCGAGTGGCGAGGGGGGATTCTGGACCACAAGATGGGGCACCTGGCCTGTTTCTCCGGGGGCATGATCGCCCTCGGCGCTGAGGATGCCAAGGAAGAAAAGAGGGCCCGCTACCGAGAGCTCGCAGCCCAGATCACCAAGACGTGCCACGAATCGTACGCCCGCTCAGGTAACCGTGCGAGGGGAAGGGCAGCAGGAGAGACTGAGGCTAGACACAAGGAAGAACTAGACAAACCAGCGGAGCGACAGTGAGTGAAGGGAACACAGTTTCCCCTTGGAAGTTACATAGAATTTGTACGAGGGACGTGCTGTCTGTGCACTGAGATTGTACCCGAAGTTCAAAGGAAAATAGGGGTGTTGTATTGAGCACCTGGCCAAGGATTGTTCCACATCATGGCCAAACCTCACAACACAGATGTGCTGAGGCCCAGAGAAGACTTGGCCCAGGGGCACAGAGCGGAAAGTCCTCCAGGCTCCCTGAGCCTAGAGAATTCCTTCTCCCTGAACCCTTACCCCTGAATGTACCTCTCTTTTTCCTCCCCACCACCCCTCCATTTAGGGGATCTTACCGCCCCTGGCACCACCCTGTTTATCACCCTCTTTGTTCCCAGATCACCGGAAAGCTTGAGAGCTCCTTGACCATCCCCCCCAACACTCCACGCAGAATTGTCAAATGCTAGAATCAGAAGTCACTTTAGAGAACATGAACCCAACTCCCTGTTTTACACATGGGGAAACTGAGTCAGCCCAAAGTGGGGAAGTGACTTCACCAAAGTCACCCTGCGTGTGAGTAGCTAAGCCGGGGCTAGAACCCAGGTCTTCTGATGCCCAGCTCCTTCTTATGTGCTGCCTCTCTAGTGCCCCTCAGAAAAATCCCTCCTCCAGGGCCCTGAGAGGTGCCCACTGCTCTGAACTTAATCCCAGGCTTGGTTGGAGGAGAGGACCTAAGATTTGCCATGAATATTCGTGGCTCAAGTGCTGCTCTGCCACTCACCAGCTGGGTGGCCTCTATTTTCCTACCTGCTCAATGGAAACAATAACACAGGTCTCCCAGGGTGAGATAGAGGGTCCCATAGAGAGCACATTGCCAGCCGCCTTCAGCCACAGCACGGAGGAGTTTATTAGCCTGACACGTGTCCTTGACCCCTCCAGTTGAGTCCAGATCTCCGGGAGCTGTTTTCATGAAGCCAGTGATTTGCAGTGGGTCCTTACAACAGGTCTGCAATTTCATTCAGAGAGCCAGGACCATAAACAAACGGGAAATCTCAGGAATAATAAAAAGCTCGCTGTTTGTCTGGGACAATCAGCCCAGACCATAAAAGACACGCACTTAATAGAGCATGCTGTTCCAGCCAGCCCGCTTGTCCACGGACGACCACGGCGGTCGCTCCTGCCCTCACCCCATTAGCCGCTTGGCAGAATGACTGCTGATGGTCAAGAGCAGCTGTAGCATTTGAGCAATTGAAGGGGCCAGGGTCTGGGGGGTCCCGTTTCCGTGAAGCCTTCCATGGGAGTAGGATGTCCTGCAAAGCTCCAGTCGTCTCTTGAGGAAAAACAACCCAGGGCCTCTCAGGGTCCTGACCCAATGGGAAGAAGGAAGGGGACACCTGAGGACCAGAGCTGGGCACTCTGCTGACCCAGATGTGATGTACAGGTGTTAAAGGAAGGAGGCCTAGAGTCTCAGACCCAGGAGGAAAAGAGAGAGAGCACAGTCCAGGGAAAGGGCATCAGACAGATCGAGGGTCACATCCCAGCTCAGTCACAGCTCGCTGTGTTACCTTGGACAAATTACTTAGCCTCTATGACCCTCAGTTTCCATGTGCCTGGGAGAGGGACAATAACATCTACCTTAGCAAAGAAAACCATGTTTTAAGGATTGAAATAATGTATGGAAAGCACCCAGCACAGCCCTTGAAATCATAGGTGGTGACTGTAGTTGTGGTTATAATTATGGTCCTCCAGAAAACAGGGACAGCACCAAATTGTCCAAAAACAAACAAGCCAAACAATGATAACAAAATGAAACTCAGAACTCATCAGGCCCTCTTTATCTAGCTGCCTCTGCCTGAGTATGTGCCTCTGGGCAGTACCCCCCCCCCTGCCCCCCCCCTCCCCGTCTCCACCTCGACATTATCCCAGCCTGTCGGCTCTGGAAGCTTCTGGGAGGTGTGAAATAGAGGTGCCCTAAGAAAGGGGTGTGTGGAGAAGCATCACTGCATATCAGCATGTTAAAGGATCTGATAAGTCCTGCAGACGGGAGACTCTTTCACTTTATCTGACCCACTGTTCCTTAAATGTATTTAAACCTGAAATCCTTTCTTGGCTGAGCTCTGGTTCACATCTTGCAGAGCTAACATCTCAAAACACACAGCTGG
The DNA here is from genome assembly GCF_018350195.1 of Panthera tigris. Lineage (NCBI taxonomy): Eukaryota > Metazoa > Chordata > Mammalia > Carnivora > Felidae > Panthera > Panthera tigris. Next base: position 19,119,376 of record NC_056667.1, read on the forward strand.
GGAACATCGCCCAAACCTTTGTCTCCCCCGACTGCTGGATAGTTCATTTGGACTCTCAGATTCTAAAACTGCAAAATGTTCGAGGCCTCAAGGGTCTTGCTGTGGCCAACCTAGGCCAAGAGGGAAGCTGTGCGTTTGCCAGGCTCTGCTCTGGCTGGCGGTATAGGCAGGGCCCAGCCGGTATCAGTCCATCACCAGCCCTCCCCCTGCCACTGCTTCCAGGCCACTGAGCTCTCTCCTGTGGCAGCCAGGTCCTGAAAAGTAGAAGGTGGGAGGTCTGACCTAGACCCTCTGGTTGGTCATCCCCACAGATACCAAACTGGGGCCCGAGGCCTTCTGGTTTAACTCCGGCAGAGAGGCAGTGGCCACACAGCTGAGCGAGAGCTACTATATCCTGCGGCCTGAGGTGGTGGAGAGTTACATGTACCTGTGGCGACAGACCCACGACCCCATCTACAGGGAGTGGGGCTGGGAAGTGGTGACGGTGAGTGGGCTGGTTGGGGGGAGGGGGGACTGGGTGACAGGTGCCCTGAGAATTCAACCAGGGTCCAAAACACCCTAGCACAGGCTTTGAGAAGAGGGTCAGACCAGGCTGACATCCGGCCGAGGTTCTGAATGCAAAGGGTCAAGGTGAGGTTGCACAGCTAAGTGTCCCCAGCTGGGCAGAAGCAGGCCGAGAAACGACCGCCCACAGCCTTTGGGGCCTGGACTCTAGGACCAGCAAACTTAAGAGGGCCAAAGGCAGGGCAGCAGCCAGAGGGGCCCAGAGCGCATGGGGTCACTGCTCTCCGACCTTGAAGCCTGAGCAGATGGCTTTAGATTTCTCCTGTCAAGCAGGAATCGGCTACCAAGCCAGCAGATCACCTCCTTGCTCTGCCCAGAGCCAGCCCAGCCCTGGGCAGCCCCTACCTTTCTCTGGGCTCTGCTCCCCACCGCCCATGTCTCCTCCACCCGCCCTCTTGTCCCCGACTACCTGGCAGGAAACCTCATGCCCTTCTCTGGGGTAGAGCCAAAGGCAGGTATGGGGAGTCCAGAAGGATGTCTCTTGATGGATGCTAAGCCTTCTCTGTGCCCCCCTCTTCCCAACTTCTCCTAGGGCCACGGCTCTGAGGCACAGGCTATCCTAGGGAGAGCCACACCCAGAGCTTAGACTTGGGCAGGGCACAAGGGCACACTCAGGTTCACTGACATGGTTCATTGGTCAGAAACCCCGTTTCCCTGAAGGCCCTGGTTCTTGACCAGTAAAAGTCAAGTGTTTTGTGCTCCTGAGCCCAGCCCACAGACCCCTCTGTGGGTAAAAATTGCATTTATTAAAAAAAAAAAAAAAAAAGCCGTCAGCCCATGGCCCACCCACCGGTAGAACAGGGACCACATCTGCACAGGGAGTTCCCTGGGGTGTGCCGAGTCCCGTCCCCACATCCCGGCCCTCCACTGCCTTCCTCTGTGGGTGAGTCTGTTGGACCAGCCTATCCCCCGGAGGGCCAAGAGAACATCCCCCGAGTTCAGACCCAGAGCAAAGCTCGAGCAAGCAGTCTGTTGGGACAAAGTGCTCAGTGGTGGGCCCAGGGTGTGTGTCCCCACCAGCCTGGCAGCAGGTCAGCTGAGCCCTGAACAAACCATTCGGCCTTCTGCTTCCGCAAATGCCAGCAGCCCCTAGCCAAGTGGTCAGGGGCCTGCCCATCCATGAACTGGGCAGGCACGAGAACTGGGCAGGGGCCTCTCCTCTCCCCTCCCCCCGCCCTCCAAAGCTGCCTCCCTTCTCCTCAGGCCCTGGAGAAATACTGTCGAACAGAAGCCGGTTTCTCCGGGATCCAAGACGTGTACAGTAGCATTCCCAACCACGACAACAAACAGCAGACCTTCTTTCTAGCGGAGACACTAAAGTGAGTTGGGGCTCAGCCGGTGTTCTTTCCAGAGGAAACTGGGCTTTCCTAGGGTTGAAGGGCAGGGGTGGGCGAGGGATGGGGTCAGCAGTCCCTCCCTTCACCAACAGGTTCTGCCATCACAGGGGGGCCCAAGAGGGGCCGGAGGGGCGGGGAAGGGGGGCGCTGGGCTCTCCGGGTCACACCCCCAGGGTGTGCCTCTGGCCAGGCCCGGGCTGGACTCCACCCCCTAAGTGTTAGCCATGTGGTAAGTTAACTCCTTTAGTCTCCTTGGGTTACTTAGTTCTCTGAAACTACGTCCTCTTCTGTAAAATGGGGAGAACGACAGTGATGGGGGTCACTGCTGCAAACCTTCCCTGTGCAGTTTTGCTGCTGCCCCAGCCCCTCGCTTTCTTGGGGTGGAAGTCCTCGATGTTCCCCAAAGCATCCCCCTTGTGCTCAGCTCTCTGAAATGGATTAGAATGGTCTGTTCTGCCACCAGAACGGCACATCAGGGAGCAGCCTAAGAGTTTGGACTGGTGCAGTACTCAGGCCACCGTGAAACGAAAGAAGACTCTAGACCTTAAGTGGTCCTAGCAGGCTTCTCACATAGGGTCCTCATACAAGTGGGGAAGAACCTGGGTGAACCCGGATGGGTATGAGTTAAACAGAGTGAGGGCAGGGGCGAGCCAGCATTCAACCAGGTGGGACCGCCCCAAGTCTCAGTGCCCTCCTTGGCATCCACAGCTCCTTCCCTGGGACCAGCCCTCCTAGTGGATTTGGGATCTCAGACCTCCCTGCACCCTTAGCCACAGGCCCGTCGTCGCAGTGGCCTCTGAGATTTGTTCCCAGCGGGGGGGCCTGTTCCCCAAAGTGCTGACGGGCTGTGTTTTGCTTCCCTCCCGGCCCCCGGGGTGCAGGTATCTCTATCTTCTGTTCTCTGAAGACGATGTGCTCTCCCTGGAAGACTGGGTGTTCAACACGGAGGCCCACCCCCTCCCCGTGAACCACTCGGACAGCCCCGGCAGGGGCGGGGGCCAACTCTGACCCCACCTCCCTGCTGCTCCCGGGGCCCGGAGGGTCGCCTTGCCTTTTCAGGACTTGGGACTGTTCTCAAAGGGATTGGGAACGTAGGCCCCATTCTGGGCAGACCCAGGGCACAGGTGTCGGACCAGCAACTTCCTTTCCTCTGTGAGGAGACAGGACTTGGAGACACAGCAAATGTCGCACCAGGCCCAGACTTTCCTTCCTATGGAGAATTTCTATGAAACCCACTCACTTGCCATCCCAGGGCCCAATGACTGGAGGTCTGCCTATTGTCGCCATGTATTTGGGTCACTTCCGTTCATGTGGGGAGGGTTTTTTTTTTTTAATTTGTTTTGCTTGATTTTGCCTTTTCTCTGCAGTTGTGTTTTATCACAGATTATATGCTTTCAAAATCATGTGCTTTCACACGCAGTATCGTCTTGATGAACTAAACCTTAAAAGTGTTTGCAGACACAAACCTTGACCCTGTTTTCTATATTTTAAATGCCTTTTGCCCAACATGTACTATACGTTCAACTATGTGGCATTTACCTTATAATTTGAGGAGGCGCTGCCTTTTGATTTGGGCCTAAATGTTAACGAATCACTAGTGCTATTTTCATTATTGTAATGGAAAAATCCGTAAACTTACAATAAAAGAGTTTATTGAATAAGAAATACGATTGGGTTCATTGCACATCAGTGACTCTTGGGAAGACCATTGCAGTGCTATCAGAAAAAATAACCAGGAGTTGATTTAACGTGCAATTTAGTAAAGACTTCTATTGCCTTTCCTTAACTCGGTCTTAAAAATTCAGGAAGGGTGAAGCCAATCCTTTAAATGGAATTGGATGTTTATACTTAGGTCAAAGCTTGGAAGAGGCCCAGAGAGGGCCAGCAACTTGCCTGAAGTCATACAGCCAGTAGAGGCAGAGGGGTGAGCCCAGCCCCTCTTACTCACACGCCCCTCCCACCCCCAGTTACGTGTTCATCTGCTCTCGTTCAGCAGATACATGGTGAGTGCCCGTAGGGGACCAGACACTGGGCTGGACACCAGGGACACAGCCATAAGTGAAACAGTCCTAAGTTCTGTCCTCAGGGAACGAACGGTCAAGGAGGGGGAAAGACAGACTGGGAAGTAAACTGACAGGTAAGTAACATGACTGCAAGTTGTATAAAATGCTACAAAGGAGTCATGTGGGGCCGGGGTACTAATGGCCAGGACCGATCTGCAGGCATGACTTTCAAGGCCTAGAAGATAAGGAGCAGCCGGACGGGCATCCCACGATCCCACTCTCCCCAGTGACGTCACCTGCCTCCCCCGCGGGGAGGCCTAGAACCTTGAGGCATTATGCAGAGCAAGGCGTCCAGGCAGGGGTGAAGGGAGAGCTCTCCCTCCGCTTGGCAGCTTGTCCACACAGCTGACCTCACAGGATAATTCTAAGCCCTGCCGCACGCTCAGTCACTTCATTCTGGCTACTTGAGTAGCCCCAGGACGCCTGGCTGGCTCCGTCAGAAGAGCATGTGGTCTTGATCTCAGGGTCGTGAGTTCAAGCCCCATGTTGGGTGCGGAGATTAATAAACTTGAGTAGCCCCTGGGGTGTTGGAGCCCTGGGCCAAGTCACCCGCCTTTAAGTCCCCACTATGAGAGCCTGGGCAGGTCACCTCACCTCTCCGGTCCCTCTTCCGTCAAACAGGGAGGAACCTCTATCTCCCAAGGTCGCTGTGACAATGAGTGGGATCCACAGGTGCCCTGGCAAAGTGGGCAGGGCTTTTCTTTGTCCTGGGGACGCAGATGCCTCCTGCATCTTCGTAAGCAGTAGTCAGAGCTCTGGGTGAGCAGTCCCCATGGCAGGGACCCTGGAGTTTTGTGACTAAGTCCCTCCCTGAACCCAGGAAATCACTCTGAAAGTGTGACTCTGGCGACCCGCCTGTGTCCACTTTTTTTAAAAACCAAAACAGGGGCTCCTGGGTGGCCCATTCGGTTAAGTGTCTGACTCTTGATTTCGGCTCAGGTCACGATCTCACGGTTCGTGGGACTGAGCCCTGCGTCGAGCTCTCTGCTGACAGCGCAGAGCCTGTTTGAGGTTCTCTCTCTCCCTCTCTCTCTCTCTCTGCCTCCCCTCTGCTCGCATGCTTGCTCTCTTTCTCTCAAAAATAAACATTTCATAAACTTGAAAAAATAAAGAAGGCAAAACAGAAAAACCCACTCCACAAGCATTGTGGAAAGGTTAGGAGTATCTTTATGCTGAGCAGAAAGAAAAGCCACATACAAACCATCCTACCCTTCGGAAGGAAGACCATTATATTTTCTTCTAGATCTTTTTTCTGTGAACGTACAGAATATATTTTGCAAACATAGTATCACACTGTGTCTACTGTTTTACTATAATCTGCTTTTGCTCTTAACTATATACTGTGAAGTTCTTTCCATGTCAACAAATACACACTTACTACCGCACCTAGTTGTAGAATGTTCCATTGTGTACTCTATCGTGCTTTCTGGATCCAAGCCTCTGTGGCTGGGCATTTGGGTTTGTGACAGTTCGGGCCCTCAGTTACAAATAATAGAAACCAACTCTGTCTCACTTAAGCAAACAAAACAAAACGAACAAACAAAAAAAAAAGAAAAAGAAAAAAACACGTATTGAAATGCCTTAGGGTGACTCATGGGCTTTCAAGAGAGGCAACAGTCAGACCACAAGAAGGACTAGGAAGAGGAAGTGGCCAGGGACGGGATCTAGGCTGCAAGAACCAAGGGGGTAGTCTCCCCAGCACCTCCGTCAGGCCGGGTGACTCCAAATGGGTCCGGATCCTACCGGCTCCCCTCAAGGAAGTAGGCTTCCAATTGGCCTAACCTGGGTCATGTGCTCCCCAGCCAGGTGCATCTTGAGTGACAGGCAAGGACCCCATGCGATAGGGGATGGGCTGGTCCCTGGAGAAAAAAATGAGGTTTGCTACCAAGATAACGAAGCCACCTGCTCGTGGGGCAGAAACCGCAGGACTGTTCACAGGTTTTGCTTTGATTTTTTTCAGTATTAGAAAGAGAGTTAGGAAAGCCTACTTGGCTATTCTTCTTCTTTCCTCTCCTCCGGCCCCTTAGAGCCAACTCCTGGAATGTCTCTCCCTGGCAAAGTCACTTGGCGGTTCCCCAAGGCCCCATTCCCTCCCCACCCCCCGTTGGGCCCATGTTGCTGTCCCTGTCTCCCTGCCACCTGCATTCTTGTCTTCTGCATTATGGCTGGGAGCAAGCTGTAAAAATGAGCATTTTAAAATTCATCCTCCAGGAGGGCCCTTGCAGGTGGAGAAATATCACCCGTTTGGCAACTTAACGCCATTCCGGGGATAAAAATAAGTAAGACCCAAGGTAGGCTGCGAGGAGAGAGACACTAAGGGATGAGTCATCTTCATCGAAGGAGGAGCCACAGAAGCCCAGTTCTGGAACCACTCCCGGGGGCAGACCCTCCTTTCCTGGCAAGGGTCAGCGTGCTGCCGGCCTCTTTTGCAGCCTCGTCTGATGGAACCACCTTTTGCACCTGTTTTCTTCACAGATGGGCTTGATGCTGGTTCCTGCCCGGAAAGCTTCATTAGCACCTGGCTCCAGGCACTAAGGTCTGCAGAGCACCGCACTGCTGAGAAGCGGGACATTTCCTCCTCCAGATGCTTCCTTTTAGATGACTGCATCTGTTTAGACGCTTTGTGCATCCCGTTGTGTCTTTGGCGATTTCCAAAGTTCAAAAACCAAATGCACTGGAAAGAAAAGCAAACACAGAAAATCCAATTTAAAGGCGGCAAAGCAAAAAGAGAAAATCCGATTTAAAGGCGGTATCCTTGAGAGCCACAATGTGAATCTCAGCTCTGTCCCCTCTGCTTTGGGGAGGGGACCAAAGGGGAGATGGGGAAGAGCCAGCTCCTCCCTGCTACCCCACTGGGGCTCGGTCCTTGGAAATATGCTCATTGATTATGTAGCACAGAGACGCTCAGCCCTCTGTGACTAAAGCTTAATCACATGGTAATGTGGCGGGGGGGTGGGGGGGGTTTGCTGATGCTGGTTTTTTGTATCTAAAAATATCTGGTTGGTTCCCTATACTTGGAACAATATTTTGATCCTGCTCCTCCTGTCTCTTAAGACAGAGCTTTTTAAACTTGAATGTGCACCTGAATCACCTGGGGATCTTGTTAAAATGCAGATTCATATTCAGCGGCTCAGGCGCGGAGCCCAAGATACTGCGTTTCTAACAAGGCCCCAGGAGATGCAGTCCTGAGACCACACCGAGTAGCAAGTTCTCCCCTAATGGCCGCTCTTTTGGTTTCTGCCCTTTATCTGCATCCATGGAGTTGTCACCTCTCCAGAGTAGAGGGGCTCAGGTGTTGGGATGGCTTCGAGAGGTACCTTGGCTACAGAGGAAGCTATCACCTGCATCAGTGGCTCCCCGCCCCCTCCAGGACGGTCTGGACAACACCAGAGCCGGCTTGCTTGTGGCTTAGGACAATGCCGTCCAGTAGAACTTGCTACGATGTTGGAAATCTTCCAGATCTGTGCTGTCCAACAGGGTGGCCACAGGTGGGTATTGAGCACTTAAAATGGGCCAAGTGCAACCGAGGAGCTGAGATTTTCAATTGTATTTCATTTTATTTTATTTTTTAATGTTTATTTCTTTTTGAGAGAGAGAGAGACAGAGTGTGAGCAGGGGAGGGGCAGAGAGAGAGGGAGACAGAAGATCCAAAACAGGCCCTGTGCCGACAGCAGACAGCCCGACGCGGGGCTCGAACTCACGAACCGTGAGATCAAGACCTGAGCTGAGGTCACTTCACTGACTGAGCCACCCAGGTGCCTCCAATTTTTATTTCATTTTAACTAAAGTTAAGTAGCCATTTGTAGTACTGAGCGCCATTTTGAACAGTGCAGTCCTAGAACTTAGAAAGCCAGTCCTCTGTTCACTGACTCCCTGCCCCCCTGGACCCTATGCCACCTGCATCATTACAAAAATAGTCTTAGCACAAAAGACATTGTTTGGGGAGTTGAGGGTTCCCTTGGACATACTTGGTTATTTTTATATTCATTCCGGCCTCTGTTTTCTACAAGAGCCTCTGTTTCTTGTTTTGTTCTGTTTTGTTCTCACCCACTGGTATATTTGCAGATCCGTGTACATTAGATCAAGTTGAAGATAAGCAAGGCAGAACGGGAGAGGGCGAGCAGAGACGGAAACAGAGGACCTGGGTTCAGCTGTACCCTGCCCTTTCCCTGGGCTGTATGACCTTGGGTAAGCCCCTTAACTCTCTGAGCCTCCGCCTGCCTCTATGGAAAGGGAGGGTGATTTCGAGGGTTAATCGAGCTCCCCAGTGTAGTAACTCAATACATAGAATGATGATCGTTGCTGCTATTATGTGAAGGCTCTCTGTAAACTAGAAAACGCTGCTGTCAAAAATTCTCCTTTTTAAACAAAATGCTCTGAAACTTGGAGGGAACTGCATCAACCAGGCCCAGGAGACAAACCAAAATCTCAAAGCAATAAATCTGAACATTTTCCACTTTCGCATTGAGCAAGCATTTTGCCGTTAGCCCTGAAGTACGAAATGAGGAAACTGAGAGAAAGATCCAAGGGCTTCCAGGAGCCTGCCTGATGGTGGGGGTGCTCAGGCAGGGGCAGAGGGCTGAGGGAAGATGCTGGGAGCTTGCCCAGAATCTGGCAGAGGCCCTCGGCTTCGGAGGCGAGGGTGGGATCCTGTTCGCCTTTCCTCTTCAGGACACCCCTGACCAATCCTTCCTGCCACATGGGGAGGGGGGCACGGCAGGCAGAGACCCACAGAGCGGGAGCCTGAGGTGCGGGGAGGCCTGCTTGGGTGCCACAGCTGTCCCTGGCCTCTGGGCACCCCTACAGACACCCACAGTGCTCTCCCTGCCACGCCCACGCCCTGCGTCTCCCTTCCTCTCTCAAATGACCCCAAATCTAGGGTGGCCCTCGCCCTGCTCTTGCAATTTGCTCATGACAGTTTAGCTTCCAAACCTGTTGTTCCAGCACATTCATTCCCAATGCCCCCTTTGCTCTCAAAAGTGTCCCAATTTGAACAACCAATGATGTGCCTTCCCTGGTATAAGTGAAAAGAATGGTGACTGAGATCTGTCTCCCGGAAGCCTTTGGTGCTTCAGGGAATGGTAAAACCCAACCCGGAAAAGCATGCAAGTAGCCCAGAGATCCTTTCCTTTGGAAACCGATCTGGAACTGCGCATGATCTCACAGCCTCCATACGTTTCCATCCCTGTGCCTCTCGCCCGGATTGTCCTCCACCCCCCCAGGTATGCCTACTAAACTCTTCCTTCCTCAAGGCTGCCCTTGAGGCCACCTCCTCCAGGAAGCCTTCCTGGACCCCTTCCTGCCCTTCCCTTGAAACAGGCTTAAAACCTCCTTGTCCTGGGCCCCCACCATACTTGGGGCAGACCAGGTTTGCATGAGCCTCTCCCCGATAGATCCCAGGGAACTTCTCCTCATCTTTGAAACCCCAACACGCTGTAGGCAGCAACAAATGTTTGTGTTGATGGTTTAGGGATTAATCACCCACCTGCCTCCCACAAGTTCCAGCTGACTGAGAATGGGGTGGGGGGTGATGATGAGTTTCATTACAAGGCCTCTGGGAGCTGTCTGGGCTGTGGGCTGACTGTAGATTCCAGAAAGTGTGTGGGAAGGGAGAACGGGGGCTCTTCCCACCATGGGACAGGAAAGTCCCAGAAAGGTGGAGTATGAGCTCATAGGCCCAGTGGCCCTCTGGGCAGTGCGGTGACCCCTTCCCCTAGGTAAAGCGATGAGACTGCCGGGGTTCACCCAGTTCACCCCTCATCCCATGGAGACAGAGGGGAGTCAGGCCATTCTCCAAGTGGGGACATCCCCAGTCTAGGGGCTGAGTAGACAAAAGGCTTCTCACACACATGCGTAGGCACGTGCACATACCTCAACTTCCCTCTCCTGAGGCTTTGGATTTATTGGCCAGCCTGTAGTCTCCCTGTGGGGAGACCCCTGGACCCTCCTGCCCTGACCCGCAGGAGTCCCTCGCCCCAGTCACCAGTCCCTCGGGAGTTCTCCTGCCACCTAGGGTGGGAGGCTCTGCTCAGGCCCACAGAATGATCCAGCACTGGCCAATCAGGAGATCAGTGGTTCCCAGAGTATGGAAGCCAGGTCTGAGGCACGAGCAGCACCTGGCAGCTTGTTAGGAATGCAGGTTCTCAGGCCCCACCCCCAGACCTTCATAGGTTATGGGGTTCATGGCTGCCGCCCAGGCCACCGTTCCAGAACCCTCCAGGCTTCGTAATTCCACAAGTGACCATTAACCTTCTCTGCCGGGCGATGGGCAAGGTGCTGTAACTGCAGCTGTAACACGACAGACAAGGTTTCTGCCCCCGTGGGGCTCCCAGGCCAGTGGCGGGGTAGGGCCGGGACGGATGTGTAAACACGTCACTGAGGCGGCTGCAGACGGAGATAAATGCTTGGGAGGCCACAGGCAGGGCACATATGAGAGTGACAGAGGGACACTGGAGATGGGGAGGTCAGGGATGCCCCCGGGGAACGGACCTGCGTGACAGACCATTCCAGGCAGCGGAACAGAGCACGCAAGAGCTCAGAGGTAGGAGGTAGTGACACATCTGAGGAGGGGGAAGGCCACAGGTGAACGAGGGGCACCGTCCCGTGAGTCAGAGGAAGTCGGAGGGACAGGGCTCCATCCTGTAGGGCCTCCAGGGCCGGGGCAGAGGCTGATTTGAATCCGAGCAGCAAGAAGCCGGGAAGAGGTTAAAGCAGGGCCATGAGATGACCTACTTTGTATTTTGAAAGTTTCCTCTGACTTCTGAGGGGAGAGGCCTCGGGAGGCCTCGGGATTCATCTTGCCCTTACGTCTGTCTCAGTGGAAACTATTCTCGGGTTCCTGAGCAGAAGCTTCTGAAGCCGGTGCCCCCAGGAGCACGGAGAGAAGCAGGGGCCTCCCGCCAAGGGGCAGCCTCTGCTGGGCCCCGGGCCCCGGGGCCCCCGCCCCTCTGGAGCGCACAGGAGGCTTCAAGGCACTGGGGCTCCTCCTCTGACCTTTGTTCCTGCAGCCTCCACTCCCCTCCGTCCCCCACTCCTGTCCAGCTGTGCTTCTGGATATTTAAGCCGCTTCCTAAGATGGCCCTTGTCCTTTGCTAGCACGTGTGGAACCAAGGCCGTTTTCCGGCTCCGGGGGCCTTCTCTTTTCTCTTCGGAATCTGCTGGATCTGTGACAGGTAGGATGCCTGGGAGTTCTGGGTCCCGAACATCATTTCCTGTCCACCTTCACCCCTACCCCATGGGTAATTCACACCAGGAGACGGCCTCCCACGCAGCGTCCTGCACAGGCCTGGATCTACCCGTGTCTCCTGGTTGCACGCCCCACCCTTTGCCATTGTCACCTTCCCAGCCCTCGCCATAGGGCGCTGACTCCACACATTCCCCCGGCATGAGGTTCCCCACCTACAGTCACCATGGGACCTCTACGCTTTGCCTGCCCAAGGCTCACCCGATCCCCAAGGAGGCCACCCTGACTGCTGGCACCCACTGTGGCTTTAGGGGCCCTCCCGGTGGGGCCCGAGGTTCCTGCTCCTTGGGGAAACCATCTGACCTGCGCTCTGAGGTCCTGCCTCTGCCTCTCTGTCCCCTTTCCTTTTCTTTTTTTAAAGAACTCTTTGAGCCATAGTGTAGACAGTCACATGTATAAACGTCATTAATCTTAAGCGTAAAGCTCCGGGAACGTTCACCTGTGTACACGGTCATGTAGCCTTCCTGCCATCAAGATAGAGAACATTCCAGCCCTCAGAGAGCCCCACTCCCACCCTTCCACCCCCCGCTGCTATCAATATTTGCCATCCTTAGAGCAAACTCGGCTGGTCTCTTCCACCACTGGCCGATTTCAGGCACACATAGCCTTTGAATTCCCTCTGTCTTTTTTTTTTTTTTTTAATGTTCGTTTTTGAGAGAGAGAGAGAGAGAGAAAGTGTGGGGGAGGGACAGAGTGAGAGAGAGAATCTGAAGCAGGCTCTGCGCTGTCAGCACAGAGCCAGATGCAGGGCTCGAACCCACGAACCGGGAGATCATGACCTGAGCCAAAGTCGGACGCTTAACCAACCGAGCCACCCTGTGCCCCTGAGGAAGGGTGTTTTTATAAAATGGAACAATTCTTCTGGATTTGGCATTCACTGCTCAGCTCTCCAAAACTCCCGCCCAGGAAAACTCGGCTAGCACCGGCCCCAGCCCAGGGATACTCAACCCTGACGGTGCGTCAGAACCACCGGGCTGACAAGCCACTCTAGTGGCAGCCAGGCTAGACGACTCGGTCCCCAGGCCCATGGTGCTGAGAATAAAGCTGTCCGTGTGTACAGAGCCCTGGGGGCCTTTCTTGACCCCAGGAAATCAATCTCCCTGCTTGGACCGGACGAGAGCCTGGCCCAAGCCTAGCCAAAGGCTGTTGTGAGCCTCCCCCCGCCACCAATTAATCTATTTTCTGGCTAATTCCCGTCCTGTGCCTATGGATCCTGCCAAAGCCACGCAGCACTCCAAGGCACGGCCGCATCTGTGGCCACACACCCAGCCGTTCAGGCCGTGCAAACCAAAGGCCTCTCTCTTCTCTCTCCTCAACAATCTCATCGAGTTCTGTGATTTTAGTGTCATCTGTAGGCTGGCGACTTGCGAGGCTTTGGTCCTATAAACTGCACGCACTGCCTCTCTGACACCTCCCCGTGGCACTCCACGTGGCGGCTCAGGGTCACGTCCACACGGCAGCTGGGGCCTCTCAGGCTTTCTCACCTCGGGAATGACACCACCATCCACCTGACACGGGCTGCGTGGCCCGCCCGGCCCAGGACCCCAACGTCTTTGGGCTGGGAGACAGAACCCACCTCCTCACTCCCTCAGTCTATTTTCTACCCAGAATCCAGAAAGGTCTTAAAAAAACAAAACCCAAAAAACTCCAGCTTTATTGGGATATGATTTATATGCCATAAAATTTGCACACTTAAAGTGTACAATTTGTGTTTTTGTAAATAGGGTTGCACAACCATCACTGTAATCTAATGGCAGAAGCTTTATACTCCAGGGCGCCCGGGGGCTCAGTCGGTTGAGTATCTGACTTTGGCTCAGGTCATGATCTCGGAGTTCGTGAGTTCGAGTCCTGCATCGGGCTCTGTGCTGACAGCTCAGGGTCTGGAGCCTGCTTCGGATTCTGTGTCTCCCTCTCTCTCCGCCCCTCCCCGGCTCGTGCTCTGTCTTTCTCTCTCTCTCAGAAACAAACATTAAAAAAATAAAATAAAATAAAATAAAAAAGAACATTTATGCTCCAGGGTGCTCAGGGGGCTCAGTCAGCTAAATGTCCAACTCTTGATTTCAGCTCAGGTCGTGATCTCATGGTTCATGGGATCGAGCCCCACATCGGGCTCTGTGCAGAGCCTGCTTGGGATTCTCTCTCTCCCTCTCGCTGCCCCTCTCCCGTTTGCTTGCACTCTCTCTCTCAAATACATAAGCATTAAAAAAAAAACCCCAAGAAACCCCGCAAAGAACATTTCTACTCCAAAAAGAAGCCTTGTGCCCATTAGCAGACACTCACTACCCTCACTCCATTCCCAGGCACGTGCCAACCTCCCTTCTGTGTCTGTGGATTGGCCTTTCCGGACATCGCACGTAAATGGAATCCTACCGTGTGTGCAATCTTTGTGTCTGGCTTCTTTCTGTTAGCATAATGTTCTCGAGGTTTATCCGTGTTGTAGCACATATCAGTACTCCGTTCCGCTTTATTGCCCCAAAATATCCATTGATGTGGGTCTGCCACGTCTTGGGCATCCATTCATCAGTGGAAACTTGAGTTGTTTCTCCTTTCTGGCTGTTAGAAAGGTCTTCTTTTTTTTTTTTAATTTTTTTAAACGTTTATTTATTTTTGAGAGAGACAGAGAGAGAGTGAGTGGAGGAGGGGCAGAGAGAGAGAGAGGGAGACACCGAATAGGAAGCAGGTTCCAGGCTCTGAACTGTCAGCACAGAGCCCGACGTGGGGCTCGAACTCACGAACGGCAAGATCATGACCTAAAGTCGGGTGCTTAATCGACGGGGCCACCCAGACGCCCCTAGAAAGTCTTTCTAAAGACAAATCAGGTAACTGTACAGGAATTAAAATAAAAAGCTTAATAAGACAAAGAAAAAAAAAAGGGACTCACATGTCCCACACCCCTCCCCCGCTTAAAACCCTGCGATGGTTTCCCATCATATCTAAATGCAGCTTGTTACTTCGGCCTGCAAGGTTCTCGGACACTCGGCCCCGCCTCTGTCCCCAGCCCTTCCTGCCCTTACTCCACTGGGCCTGTTCTGCCTTCTCCAGGTTTCCTGAACACGCCGAGTTTGTTTCCCACGCAGGGGCCTCCGCGCTTGCACCCCCGCCCGGGATGCCCTTCCTTCGTGCTCCGGGAGCCGGCCTCTTTCCACTCGGGCTGCCGTGTAAATGCCACCTCCCGGGGAAGCTGCCTGACCCCTGCACGTGCCACCCTGTCTTACCCCTTCCTGGTTACCATTGTCCAAAATTATCTTCTCTGTGTGTTTATCGCCTCTCTCCTCCTGCTAGAATATTTAGCTCCAAGAGAGGAAGTACCTCATCTGTCTTCACTTCCGTGATCCAGGAGGCTAGAACAGTTCCTGACACATAGTAGGCCCTTAGTTTGTTGAGAGGCCCACGGGGTCCAGGCAGGCAAAGCTACTGCTACGCTGGCACCAGAAGCCTCCGTTTCCTCAAGTGACAACCCCAGTTTGATCTCCTGGAGGGAGAGAGGCTCCTCCCCGGAGAGTTTGCCCCAGTGAAACGCAAGCCGAAGAGAAGTGTGTGTGTGTGTGTGTGTGTGTGTGTGTGTGTGTGTGTGTGTATGCGGGAGCGGGGAGCAGGGCAGGGTGTTAGGCAGTGACTCTGCTCCTGCCTGCAGGCAAGGCCAAGCCCTGCCTCCCCTGCCAGTGGGGGGGATGGATGGACGGGTGGGAGGGGGGGGGTTGGGGGAGGCACCCTCCCTCAGTAGCCTGAAGGTGCCTCCATGGCCGAATGTGCTGCTCCTCCCATCACTGGTGTCTCTTGAGGATAAAGTCCAAGCTCGGAGCCCCAGCCTGTCCTTCCTGCCTCCTCTCCCTTCACACTCCCTCGTGTCCCCCTGATCAAACCCACTGGACTGTGTCCTCATAATGCCGTAGACAGGCCGTTGATTTTCATGCCACCAGGCCTTTCTTTTGTCCTGCTGTTTCTGCCCCTGGAATGATCTTCCCCTGGTGCTCTGACTGGAGACCTCCTGAACTCGGGCCTGGCCGGACTTCCACTCTGTGAAGCCTCTCCTGGCCCCTCTTGATAGTCACGGTTACCATTGTCCTCTGCGTACATCCCTCTCGCAGATCATTCACCTCTGAGGAAGGGGGGGTGGGGTGGTCATTGTATCCAGTGACTTGTCTAGAAGAGCAGGGACTCGGCTTTTCTTCTCTGATGGATCCCCAATGCCCAGAACCAAGCATTGAAGACCCTCAATAAATATTTGTTGAATAGGTGTGATTTCCCTGCTAGCCTGGGAACGACTTATTTTGATGCACTTTCCTCTGCTGCTACAACCAAACACCACCCTGGCCCACTCATGGCCCAGAAACAAGGTGCCAAAAAAGCCCCTGCAGCACCGCCCCTGACCAGAACCACCCTGCCGGCCCAGACTCTCCAGGCCTTGCCTTGCCCGGGTCCTTGGTTTAGAGACAAGCCTCCTGGGAAGGGTGCCACCAGCAGGATGCCCAGTCCTGCTCCGTTGCCAAGGCCCAGAGCCTTCTTCCCAGAGCTGGGGCCCAAGATCGGTCCTTTTCCCAGAGGCTCACTGACCTAAGTCAAGTCTCCCACACCCGCCCCTCACCCCAGCGCCCTCCCAACCCCAGCAGCTCATCTCCCCAGCCCTGGGCCGCAGAGACCAGTGGGATGTCTGTGTCTTTAACAAAAAGCAAGTGTAATAAATAAAAGTCATCTGGCAAAGAAAACTTCTCTCATTTATTTTCCAGGGGCCTTGGCTCATCAATCTTCCCTTCCTAACCTGCTTTGTGCTCTGTTAGTTTTGCTTCCTCATAGAGCAGAATTTGGTTTTCTAATAGCATCTGTCGTATGCAGGGTGTCCCCAAACATTAGCGGTAATGAGTTGGAAGAGGCACATTTGAAAGCCTTCAGAAGCCAACGGCAGATGTCAGGCTCTCGGTGGGTTCCCCCGGGCTCTGGGGCCAGAGTACTGGGCGAAAGCTAGGTCCACGGCCTACAAGTCTCGGTCCCTGCGAGTCATTCATGCAAAAGACATTGGGGTGCCAGCACGTGTCAGGTCCTGTGGGGGCTCCGGGAAGATGAGCCCCGCCCTCAGGGCACTGTCATAGCTGGTTATCCACGAAGGGCGGACGTGGCGGTAGAAGAAAGTCCTCGTCCCCAGTCTGCTGGGCCGTCCCCTGCAAGGCAACCGGATAGGAGATCTGGACTCAGATAGACCTGGGTGCCTGAGCTCAGCCTCCTTAATTTAAAAACGAGGCAAACAATCCTCACCTCACTGGGTTGCCTGAGAACAACTAAGCATCAAACACCCAGCACCAAGTCCCGCACAGCGGTGCTCGGTACCTGGTAGATCCCTCCAACATCTCAGACCTGACAGGTGCGTGTGCACTGGGGCTGGCAGTGATCTTCCAGGGCGGTGCTGCTGTTCTCCGCAGCCAGGGTTCTTGTCTGGAGGCTTCGGCAGTTTCTGCCCTCTCCTGGGAAAGAGACAGCCATCCTGGGGCTCCTGGAGACCTTGAAATGATGGAAGAGGGCCCCAGGGGAAAGAGGCTCCTGGAGACAGGAACCAAAAGCAGTGACGGATCCAAAAGTGTTTTCTTCAAACTCCATCCGCCTCCATTCCCAGGGTCCTCCTCCAAGCATGCCAAGAGTTGTTCCCTAGAAAAATCACTCCTGTGGCCATGCAACCGTCCAGCAGAGGAGAGAGTAGCTGGCAAGTCACAGTCCGGCCTTGCCGGCGCCAAGAGGCCGCCAGCCCCACCAGCCCAGGTTTCTTCCGCACCACAACCTGCAGGGAGGGTCTCTTCTGACTCGTCCTGACAAGTGAGCACATTTCTAGCCCCAGCAGGTGAGGGTCTCAGGGCAGCAGCGCCTGTGTGTGGCCTGGAAGAAGTAGAGCCCCCTCCCCCCACCCCCCGCAAATGTGCAGCGATGGCCTTCCAGCTGGACCATGAAGGGGACGGAATACGGCCTGGACTTCGTAGTGTTTTATTCTTTTCCGTGACTGAGGACGTTTTGGAAAGCAGGTGGGATAAGGGGTACCCTCCTCCGGCCGACAGAAGGGGACGCGAGGCCTGGCGGCCCACGAGTGCCCTCCCCGGCGACCCCCCGCCCCGCCCCGCCGCCTCCCTGGCCTCCGCCGGGCGGGACGCCGAGGCCGCTTTCTCTGCGGGAGCCCAAGCGCAGGGAGGAGGCTCGGCGACGTTGGGGCCGGGCTGGCAGGCGGGTGGCGGGGAGTCCCGGCGCCCCTCCACTGACTCGCTCGGCTCGCGGGGAAGCTGCAGAGCCGGCACCCGGCGCGGGGCCCGCGCCCGCCCCCCACGGCCCCGCCCCTCCCCTCCCCTCCCCGCCCCTCCCCGCCCCGCCGCTGCCGCCCAGCCGCCGCCGCCGCCGTCGCGAGTCCGCCAGCCCCGCCGCCGCCATGGGCCGGGTCCGGCCGGGCGAGCGCGGGCCTCCCGGCCCCGGCCCCGGCCCCGCCGCTCCACCGCCCGCGCCCCGCCGCGCCCGCGCCCTGGCGCTGCTCGGGGCCCTGGTCGCCGCCGCCGCCGCCGTTGCCGCCGCCCGGGCCTATGCCCGCCACGCCGAGGCCCAGGCGGCCGCGCGGCAGGTCTGGCCCGCGGGGAAGGGCGCGCGCCGGGCTCACCGAAGGCCTGGGCTCGGGGGTCCGGGGGAGGGGGGCTCGGAGGGCGGGGGGAGCCTCGGAGGAGGCGAGGGGAGGGGCTCGGAGGGCGGGGCTCGGAGCGGGCGGCGGCGGCGGCGGGGGGGTGGTGTCCGGGGTGCAGAGGGAGGTTTGGAGTGGGCGGGGGAGGGGATGGGGAGGCACGGGTTGGGGTTGGGGCAGGGTGAAAGGTCAGGACCGGTGGGCCGGGGACGGTGGCCTGAAAGGGAGGGAAAAGGGGTGGGGAGGGTGGGGTCGGGCAGACTTGGGAAGACTGCTGCGGGGAGGCGGGAGCATCGGCCCAGTGTGCGGCAGAGCCTGGGACAGACTGGAGGGGCTGTCCAGAGAGGTGACCTGGACAGAGGGAGCGAAGCTGTGACCTGGAGAGCCTGGTGGGGACCTGGGGAGTGCCGGGACAGTGCTGGGGGACAGGAGAGGACACTGGCGAAAAAGTGTGAAATGGAGACGGGGCCAGATGGAAGACTAGGGCAACCTTGGCGGGTAGTGGATGGTGCATGAAGGAGCAGAGTGAAGCAGGGACCCGGCAGGGGACTGGGGCTCTGGGGTGGTGCAGAGGTGACATCTGAATGGGTGGACTGGAAGCGTCCTCAGAACTCAGGAAGGAGGTGGTGGGAGCTGCCCCCTCTGCCGCTTTGGGACCCCAGCTGGGTATTCACGTGGTGCTCAGCGGAGCCCCTTCCTCCCAAGCAGGAGTCAGCACTGAAGTCCCTGGGGACAGAAGGCCTCTTTCTCTTTTCCTCCTTGGACACAGACCGGGATTTGTACATCAGCCCGGAGGAGTTCAAGCCCATTGCTGAGAAGCTGACAGGTACCAGGAGAGGCTGGGGACTGGGGTGGGGAGCACCGAGGCATGGCCCTCAGCTTCTTGGCCACTGTGTTTGCTCTGAGCAGGAAGGCTACCTGGAGAGGGAGATGGTGGGTCCTGACGGCCCTGGGATTCTCCCTGCCCTGACACTTTCTAGTTGGCGGTTTGGGCGAGCTCTTCTGGCACCGCCTGAGCCTGTTCTCAAGTGCAAATACCATTTAAGGTTGCCTGACCCCTTCCAGACATGACTTGAAGCGCTTCCTCTGCGTTCTCTCTTTAATTTGCGCAGTGTCCCGTGAGGTAGCCGCTGTCCTAATTCTCGCGTTTATAGTTGGGGAGACTGAGGCGCAGAGCCAGGATCAGAACCGGGGCCATCTGGCTCCAGGTCCCGCACCTGTTCACAGGTTTGAGGGTTAGAGACAGTACCTGCAGAGTATCCAGTAGCTAGCTTTCAATAGGAGTTCTCACTAGTATTACTCAGTATTAAACTCTGCTTAGGTGCTGTCAGATTCCTCGCCCGTTCTAGCAATCCATTTTTATCTAATTGTAATCAGTTATTATTTTTTTTTATAAAGATGAGGGTCTGAAATATTCTAATGAATTGTTAAATGCCTCTCATTGTCTTACCCTTAACCCCAACCGCTGTGTCCATTTCTCTCCCATTTCTTGAACTTGGGATCTTGTTATCCAAATTGGTGGGTGTAAGTAGGTCAGTAGATGGTAAAGGCAAGGGAGAGATGCCGGCCGCTCTCGGGCGGGTAAGCACCAAGCACGTGATGGGCTTTCCGTGTCTCAGGCTGGGTCAGGGAGGTTGGCCACTTGCCGGCCCAGTGACCACAGTCCCCGCCAGAGGAGGAGGGTCAGTTGAAAAGTGTGAATTTGCTGGAGTAGACGTGCGTCAGTGTCTCTCAGTGACGTTCAGCTCTGTCGTGAAAGCAGATGGGCAGGTAAACGGGTCAGCCTCGTGCGGATTTGCTTTGACCTTTTCTATCTGCAGACACTTCCCTGAGCATCCACACAGCCTCCTCCTTGTCCTTTTTTACGGACAGCGAGAGTGGGTTCCCTCATAATGACAAGCTCCCTGGGCTTGAGGGCACTTTTAATTTTTTTCGCATTTATTTATTTTTGAGAGACAGAGACAGCGTGAGCAGGGGAGGGGTGGAGAGAGAAGGAGACGGAATCCAAAGCAGGCTCCAGGCTCTGAGCAGGCTGTCAGCACAGAACCCGACACGGGGCTTGAACTCATGAGCCAAGAGACCATGACCTAAGCTGAAGTCGGATGCTCAACTGACTGAGCCACCCAGGAGCCCCCCCCCCGCTTTTTTTTTTTCACATAAATCTTTTTCTCCATCAGGGGAAAATAATCCCTCTCTCCATTACCTCGTAGGCCACTATGAGGGCAAAACTGAACCAAGTTTCAGGAAAACAAAAACTAAAATAATTCAAAGCCAAAAATATCAAATCTATGCAGGAAACAGAAGCAGGCTGTCTAGTTGGTACAGTTATGAGTGTTTAATTTTCTTTATATCTTAAAGGTTTTACGAATTGTCTGTATTGAGTCACTTGTAAGGAAATAAAACTTTTTATGAAAAAAAGCAGAAGGCCATAAGATACTGGACACTGTTATTAATAAGTATCTCTGATAACAGTAAAAGAATTGAAAAAACCAGGCAGGCCTAATAAGCTTACACATTCCTATTGTTCCCTTCCTCCAAGGTTTCCTGATTGCTCTTTGGAAAGTTTTGCTGTGTTGGCTTACACATGCAGAAATAACAATGGTTCTTTAGAACAGGGGTTTGCATCAGGAGCTGCTGGGGAGTGCTGATTAAAAGGGCAGCTTCCTAGGGGCGCCTGGGTGGCTCAGTCGGTTAAGCGTCTGACTTCGGCTCAGGCCATGATCTCGTGGTTCGTGAATTCGAGCCCCCGCGTCGGGCTCTGTGCTGACGGCTCGGAGCCTGGAGCCTGCTTCGGATTCTGTGTCTCTGCCCCTCCCATGCTCATGCTCTGTCCCTCTCTGTCTCTGGATAATAAATAAATGTTAAAAAATTTTTAAAAAAAAGGGGGGGTCAGCTTCCTCATTCTAGCCCCTTAGGATTCTGGCTCAGTAGGTTTGAGGAGGCTACGGGGCATCTGTAGTTTAAAAAGGCATCCTGAGTGATTCTGATGATTCCTGGTTAAGAACTGCTCCGCATGCACCCAGTTGGTCTGTCAGTAGGTTCATCAGCAGATGCCAGGCATCATCTCTGTACCACGAACCTGCCCGGGGACAGCAGCCATGACAAGACCTTCCACTCACTGTCTTATTCCTTAGAGGTGTCCAGGGCCCCTCCCTCCTGTTAGTCACCCCTTCTGAAATAGGCTTCATTTCTCCCTAAACCTTCATCATGACTCCGTCCACACTTGAAGGGCTTGGACTTGGCATGCCTCGGGCAGGAAAAGATCTAAGAAATCAAGTTCAGCCACTTGCCACTGCAGCCCCTCCTTTTACGGACGGGGAAACAAGGCCACCCAGAAAACCGGGGAGAAGCAAGCGTCCTCTCTTCCAAACTGGCATTCTTGAGGACGTTGTAGCCGCAGAGCTTATGACACCAAAGACCGTGTCAAAGGTGGTTTGTTTCTCACTTTCGTTCCTTGTTCTGATCGAGTCTCTGACAAGCGTTCGTTTCCTCACGAGGCCCCCATGACAGGGACATGCAGGGCAGCACGGTCTCGATTCCCCATGTGGGAAAACCAGAGGGGCCGAGGGATTTGCCCCAGATCACCCAGGAGATGGAACCGACCTCAGCCTAGAGCCCGCGTGCTCTCTTCTCCAAGCCCCAGACAGTAGCTTCTCTTTGGTGCTAGGATCCCGGCCGCCGGGAGAGGCAGCTGCCTGCCCAGATGTTGCCTTTGGTGGGCCCAACACCAAGTTCATCTCGGACTCAGTTTGCAGAACAAGGGAGGGGGGACGAGAGTGGCCTTTCTGCAGCCAGCTTGGCCTGGTAGAGCACGGGATGGAGTCAGAAGAATTTGGTTTGAGCCCTAGCTCCGTAGCAACCCGACCCTGAAACCTCTGGTAGGAGTAATGTAGGTCAAGTTTATTATGGGTTCACTCTGTACCAAACCTGGTGCTACCGCCACATGAATTCTCTCATCCCGTCCTCATAACAAGCCACTGGCCAGACATCATACGGCTGCTAAGGGGCAGGATTTGAACCCACCTCACCTGGTGCCTGAGCCTTTAAGGAAACTGAGTCTTTGAGATCACAATGCCCTCAGAAGAGGGTCATGGTTGATTGTGGGTTTAGAGTAAAACAAGCCTGGGTTTGAATCCTGACTCCCCCCACTACCGAGCTGTGTGACCTTTGGGAAGTGACTTCACCTCTCTGAACCTGTGCTTTCTCATGGGTGAGATAGTTGGCAATGATGGTATTCTCTGCTTCTCAGAGCTCCAGGGAAACAAAAATGTGATACTTACTCGTCGTTACTTCGGTTCGTTAACTGTTACTCCAGCTCCAAGCCTGGCTCTCTCACCCACCTGCTACTCACCTGTCTCTTCTCAGGGCTTCCCCTTCCCGAGAAGAGAGGCCCTGAAGCCTGAGAGCAGGGCCCCTCTCCGGGGACCTCACTGACCGTGTCTCATAGGCTCAGCTCCTGCTGCCAGCTATGAGGAGGAGCTGCCCCTTGACCCCAGCGAGGAGACGCTCACCATAGAAGCCCGATTCCAGCCTCTGATCCCGGAGTCCATGACCAAGAGCAAAGATGGGTTCCTGGGGGTGAGTTTGAGGCGGGGGGCAGTGGAGGCTGCTCACCGGTGGGACCACAGATACAGAATCATCTGTGCACACGTACCCTCACCTCCTGAGAATCGGTCTGTGCCCTGCTTTTCTTGCCTTCTTTCCTTTCCTTTTTCTTTTTTAAACTTATCTTTATTTTTTAGAGAGAGAGCACGCAAGTGGGGGAGAGGAGCAGAGGGAGAGAGAGAGAGAATCTTGAGCAGACTCCACACTCAGTGCAGAGCCCCATACCGGGCTCGATCTCACCACCCTGGGATCATGACCGGAGTTGAAACCAAGAGTTGGACGCTCAACCGGCTGAGCCACCCGGGCACCCCCTTTCTTCCTTCCTTTATTAACTGCCCTCTGTGCCCCCGGTGTGCCAGGCCCTGGGGGGTCCACAAGTGGGTGTGGTGCTGACCCCGTTGTCAAGGACACAGTCTGGTGCAGGAGGGATAAGCATGAGCCCCTAACCCAGATGGGATCTGGGCTGGCTTCCTGGAGGAAGAATCTGATAGAGACTGCAGGAGAACGGGGCTCAGCCAGGGGAGGCAGGGGGAGAAGGGCCTGGGCAGAGGAAGCAGCGAGCGCACTGGAGAGTGGAGGCAGGCGCCTCACGAAGGCTTGTTACTTTCTGTAACTCGGTCTTTCCCGAGGCTGTGAGTTTCTCAAGGGCAAGGGCTGTGACCTGAACCTGTATGCATCCTCAGGCCCCTAGCCCCATGCCTGGCACCTGACAGCCGCTCTACTGAACTCTGTTGAACCAGACCTGAGGTTCTGTCCCTGGCAGGGGGGTCATAGGGTGGGGAGGGCACCTGACAAATGCTCTCCTGAGCAGCCCCGCCCCGACCTGAGGCCTCACGGCCAAGGTCTCAAGCCCACCATGGCACCGGGGCATCCCCACACCCTGCCGGCCTTCCCAGACCTCCCCCCACCGGCTTGCTCTGCTCCAGCCGCTCCAGATGTCGAGGCTTTGTTCCAGCTGTGAGCCTTCTCGTATGCTGTTCCCTCTGCCAGGAGAGGCTTTTCCTCTTTGCCCAGCCCACACCTACTCAGCCTTCCTCCTGAAATGCCACTTCAGCATGAACAAAGGTCTGAAGGCAGAAAGTGCCGGGCCAGTCACCTGAGGACAGGGAGCTGGTGCGGCTGGACCCAGAGCACAGGAGACACATGCAAGGGCGTCCTGGTCAGTGGGGCTAGAAAAGAAGTCACCAGACTACGGAGGGCCTTGGTTGCCTGACTTTGGCCTTCATTCTGTAGCAGCAGGTTACCACAGCAGACTTGGAAATGGGAAGGTTCCCTCATCAGATGCTCGGCGGGCCGGCAGCTGGGGAAAAATGGGAGACGAGAAGACCAGTTCTCGGGAAGGAAGAGGAGGTGGGGGTGGGGAAGCAGTGATGATCGAGAGGAAGGAAAGTGGGGGTTGGGGCTGGAGGGGTGGCTCAGGCTTCTGGCTGGTGACCAAGTGCAGGGTGGGCCCTTGGCCCCATGGGACCCAGAGCAGGGAGTGGGTCTGGTGGGGAGGGCATGAGGTCAGTCTGGACAAACTGAAGTCATGGTGCCTGGGGACATCCAGGGGAACAGTCCAATAAGTGGTTGGAAACACAGGTTTGATCTTCTGCAGAAGACCTGGGTGGGCAAGGTTGGCAGCGATAGTTGGTTGAAGCTGTCCGAGTAGATCAGTTCCCGGCAGAGCAGTGAGGACGGGGTGGGACTGGCAGGGTGCCTGGGCACAGCTGCTCTTATAGGAAGATGGGTCAGGAGCAGTGCCCCACAGAGCGCAGCCCCCCCTTGGTGCACAGCTCCCCCTGCAGGGGTGGCCAGCCGTGGGCAGGACCCAGCAGCAGGCAGCTCAGCCTGGCCCTGCACAGCGGGCCCTGCTTGGAGAACCTGCCTGCTCGGTCCTCTTGGGGATAGCTCTGAGAAACCCCCTCCTCCCTCCTCGCGATGAGCCTGGCCCCCCACCACTGCAGAGGCGCGGAAGGGAGAGGGAGCCTGCTACTGTTGAAGACCTGGCAGCTCCCTGGTGGCCAAGTGCCACCCCCGCCCCCCACAAGGTGCCAGGCACTTGCTGTCCTGGTGGCCACCACCTCCATGCGACTCCTGCCTGGAGCGCAGAGGGCAGGGAGGGGCTACAGAAGGTGGAAGCTGTGGGTGTTACTGGAGGATGCCCTCCAGATCCTGCCTCAGTGTTCTAGATGTGCAGACAGTCAGGCCTGCACAGTCTGACCCTCGTCCCATCCTGCACAGCAGCTCACCAGACGGAGAGGGCACCTTACCGAAGTGACAGGAGATGGCTGAGGGACCCCAGGCATGCCAGGTGCCCAGCCACCAGGGTGCTGGCCACAGGGGAAGTGGGCACTCCCTGGGGATTGCCTTCCTGCCCCTTCTCTGTGGTCACATCCTGCTCTTTGCTCCAGAGATTTCCCCCAAGGTGGTTACCACCTTTCTCCTCAGACCTCCCTCCAAACCCTCTGCCCCCTCGGCAGGACATTATCCTGGGGAGGAGACTTGAAGAGAAGAAGGGGAGGGAGAAGGCATGGCAGGCAGGGGCAGTTGGGGTCACCAGCTGGTGCAAAGGAGGGAGGCAGGACCATGTGCCAGTGAGGCCTGGGACCGGGGCCGTGTGACTGGGCTTAACCAGGGAGAGAAGAGGCAGGCAGAACCCCTGCACAGAGCACCCCCACCCCCACCCCTGTACTAGCCCCGGGTGGCCCTGCTTGCCTGGAGCCTGGGCTTGGCCTGAGCAGGCCGTGGGGGTGCCGCTTCCTGGGCTGGGGGCTCGGGGATGGTGGGGTGAGGTGAGCCTCGGCTCCAGGGAGACCTCCACCCACTCGTGGAATGGGGACCCCCACATCGTGGTTCTCAGCGCCCCAGGGCTTCTGCTTTCCGCTGCCCCAGGTCTCCCGCCTGGCCCTGTCCGGCCTCCGCAACTGGACGACTGCGGCCTTGCCGAGCGCGGTGTTTGCTGCCCGACACTTCCGGCCTTTCCTTCCTCCTCGGGGCCAAGTGGAGCTGGGGGAGCCGTGGTGGATCATTCCCAGTGAGCTGAGCGTCTTCACCGGCTATTTATCCAACAACCGCTTCTACCCACCACCGCCCAAGGGCAAAGAGGTGAGGGTTGCCTGTAGTGACCCTGAGGCCCTCCGCCCAGCCCACCCCAGCCCAGCCACGGCCCCCTCTGCACCTGCTCTCCACCTGCTCCGCACCTGGACCCCCAGTGCCAGGACCACCCCGCCTTCTCTCCTGCCTCCCCCTCCTCACCCCCACCCCAGGCCCAGGCCTGCAGGTCCAGAGCGGAAACTCACCTAGGGGATCAGGACCCAACAAGCCGGCACGGGTCTCCACTGCCCTCCCCTCAGGTCATCATCCACCGGCTCCTGAGCATGTTCCACCCTCGGCCCTTCGTGAAAACCCGCTTTGCCCCTCAGGGGGCTGTCGCCTGCCTGACCGCCATCAGCGACTTCTACTACACCGTCATGTTCCGGTGTGTAGCCCTCAGAGACCCCTCCTGGTCTCTCTGCCCAGCTGGGGACCCGGGGGAAGCACGTAAGGGCACAGCGCTGCGAGGGCAGGGCCTGCCTGGTGGCCCCCAGTGCCACCGCGTACCACCCTCTGGTCTTGGGGGAGCGGTGTTGGCTCTCTGGGCCTCGGTTTCTTCATCTGTGGCTGGGGGTGGTGGTGACTTCCTCCTAGGAACAAGGGGAAAGTGTGGTGCTTGCGTAGCATGAGGCCGGTGGCTGTGATTGTCACCCGCCCAGAGGGGAGTGTCGAAGAGCTGTGACACCGGGTCACACCCCTGCAGAAGCTGTGAAGGCTTAGAGGACAGTTGGTCACACGTGGCCTCCAGAGAAGGCGGTGTGTGAACCGGACCCTGAGGACGGGCAGTGCTTCTGGGGCCTCGGGGCTTCTCCCTCCCCAGCCCTGTTCTCCACACAAGAATCTGGCCAAGGGTTCCCCAGCTTTGGCAAAAGAGCCACAGTGTGGTGGGGGGGGGGGGGAGGGCTCAGCTCAGCAGGGGGCTGGTCCCAGCCAGGCTCCTCTCCCCCCAGGATCCATGCCGAGTTCCAGCTCAGCGAGCCACCTGACTTCCCCTTCTGGTTCTCGCCGGGCCAGTTCACTGGCCACATCATCCTCTCCAAAGATGCCACCCATGTCCGAGACTTCCGGCTCTTCGTGCCCAACCACAGGTGAGAGCCTGGGCCCCGGGCCAGCCCTGCACCCCACCACAGTTTGCCCCGCTCCCCCCCGCAAGCTCCAGGAGCTCAGGTGCAGGGGCCCCGAGGCCCCCTCAGTCTCTGCCCCTCCTTCACTCCCCAGAGCCACTTCTCTTGGGAGAGGCCTGGAGCTGACCCAGGAGGAGGCAACTTGAGGTGAGCTGAGGTGGGTCATTCCATCACCTGGCAACCATGTCCCAGTTGGCCCGGACTGCCAACTCTGTGCCTGGGACCCAGGGCAGCAGCCAACAGACCCTCCCCAAAGCTGGAGCCCAGTGCCCTCATACTGCTCACAGACCTCCAACAGACCTGTAACCACAGCTTGCTCATGTCCCCCTAGGGGAGGGCTGGCAGGTGGGCAGGGATCTGCCTGGTCAGGGTCCAGGAAGCCTTCCCAGGGGAAGAGACATCTAAGCAGAGACCTGGGGGGTTAGGAGGGTTTGGCCAGGCAGAGGGAGCAGCACGTGTAAAGGCCCGGGGGCAGGCCCTCCACCACCTGTACTTGCTACCTCAGGCCCTGGGGGGTAGAGGGCAGGGGGCTTCTGGGAGAATTCCATGCCAGCTTTCCTGTGTGCCCAACCTGCTCAGGATCAGCCTCTTGTCAAGAGCATGGGACCCAGAGGGCCTGGCTTCAAGTCTTTCCAGATTCCTCCCTGACAGCAAGAGGCTGCTTAGTAGGTCTGAGTGACCCAGGACAGGGACAAGACCTTGGCTGGGAGGCCCATAGTAAGTCTCCACCGTGGCACCAGTGGGTTGCATGGCTGTGGGCAAGGCCCCGACCCTCTCTGGGCCTCAGTTTCCTCATCTGCTAAATGAAGGGATAGCTCCAGGGCAAGAGTGATAGTTGGGATAGCGTGGGAACAGAAAGTTGTCCCCAGGAGCCAGAGTGGTTTTGTCTCCTTCCCCTCAGCTGTAGAGGCTCAGCCCAGGGCACACCTACCTCCCCACCCCCCTCCCGGCCCCCCAGAGTTGGAGGTGGGGGTCCCGGATTGGATGAAACAGGGCAGGGGCAAATGACCAGCCTCAGGATCTCCTGAGCCTGTGTCTCAGGAGCTGGCCACAGGGCTGGCTGCCCACCTCCTCGGGCACCCAGCTCCCCCGGCCCAAGGTGGGTAGTTGTCGGTGCTGGGCTGCCCTCGTGTGGCAGATCTGCTGATGGCTCGTGGTGGGGCCAGACTTCCTGTGGGAGAGGGCACGCAGGGAGGCCAGCTCAGGGAGGCCGGGGCCAGGTTTTCGCTCCTGCCCCTCTCTGTGTCCTAGGGGAGGCACTGATGATCTTTCTACCTCAGAGTCTTGAGCAGCACTGGAGACATGACCTGGAGATGTGAAAGCCCTTTGTGAACTATAAGGGGCAGGGCCAGTGGAGTGTTGTGTGGTTGCAGTGCCTTAGGCAGAGGCAGCCCAGGGACAGAAAAGGGCCCAGCCTCGGCTGTCAAAACCCCAGTGGCCCCGAGACCACTTGGGTTCACCTTGCCGGGCCTCAGTGTCCTCATCTGTAACACAGGGAGAGTTGTGTGCTTCAAAGTCTGACATACGGTTAATGGGCCTTGGTGGTGGGGGTATTCGGCCCTGGCCACCCTCTCACCTGTCCCCAGGTCTCTGAATGTGGACATGGAGTGGCTGTATGGGGCCAGTGAGAACAGCAATATGGAGGTGGACATTGGCTATATCCCCCAGGTGAGCACACAAGCGGTCCCGACCCAGGTAAGGAGACAGGATCCAGCTGCAGGGCTAGGTGTCTCAGGCGGTCCAGGGTAAAGGACAGAGCCCCTGGCAGGCCGAGGCCAACTGTCCCCGAAGCGGGATTCTGGGAAACCACCAGACCCTGCACAGAAAACCCACCAGCTGTCTTCGGCCCCCAGGTGGCTTCACATAGTAGAAGGAGCCCCTGATGGACACTGGCTCTGTCCCGGACTCACTGCAGCCTTGACCGGGCCCTGCCCTTCCCAGAGCCTCAGTTTCTCCACCTTTGTAATGAGTGGGATATCTTTGGGGGTCTCTTAAGGATTCTTGCCCATCTCTGAGACACCCTCACTGATGTCAACCCCCACTGACCTCTGGGCCAGATGGAACTGGAGGCCGTGGGCCCGTCGGTGCCTTCTGTGATCCTGGATGAGGAGGGCAACGTGATCGACAGCCGCCCGCCCTCAGGGGAGCCCCTCCAGTTTGTCTTTGAGGAGATCAAGTGGCAGCAGGAGCTGAGCTGGGAGGAGGCTGCCCGGCGCCTAGAAGTGGCCATGTACCCCTTCAAGAAGGTGGGCAGGAGTGAGGGCGAGGGGCGGGCTCTATGCGGCCAGGGCTGGGGGAGCAGCCGGCGGGCGCTAGTCTCCAGGCTGGGTACGGGGCCTGCTGCTGAGGCCACCTCCCTGCAGGGCCTGGCCAGGGGCTTCTCTTTCCTCTCTTTGGCCATTCAGAACTTGGAGGAGGCATTCCCGTGGCTCAACAATACCCTTTCTCACACACACACTCACACACACACTCACACACACACTACACAGAGCTCCTGAACAGGACCCTAGCCTCACACAGTAGCTTCTCTCTGTCTCCACTTGGCCCCAGGTCGCCTATCTGCCATTCACCGAGGCCTTCGACCAAGCCAAGGCCAAGAACAAGCTGGTGCACTCAATTCTGCTGTGGGGGGCCCTGGATGACCAGTCCTGCTGAGGTGAGGGAGACCCTGCCAGTCTGGGGGAGATATCATACCTCATGGGGTACAGGTGGCTCTGAGACCAGCAGGACTGTCCTGTTGGAACATAGCGGGGGAGGGGGCGGGGGGGACTTGGGGACTACATAGGGCAGGGGCGTGGGAGAAGGGCTTGGGAGAAGGGGTTGTGTGCCGAGCTCAGAAGAAGCTGCTGTTCGCAGTGAAAGGGGCCCAGCTCGGTCATTTTCAGCGTGGAGACCTTGGCCAAATGACTTCCCCCCCTTTTTTTTTTTTTTCCAATGAAAGGGAAACTTTATTGAGGCCCCAGGGCCTTGGGGCTCTGGCAGGAGGCCGCCCTGCTGGCAAAGGAAGAGCTGTTGGAGAGGCCTTATTTGACCTTCTTCACCATCAGGTTCACGTTATGGTCTGAGACTCCCCTCCTTAAGCCTTAGCTTTCTCAACAGTGAAGGAGGGGTAACATACTCCCAGAGTTGTGAAGATGGATGTAAAAGTGCCTGGGCTCTGTGAAGTGTTGCACACAAGCGAGAGAGAAAAATAGTGCCAGAGGCTGGCCAGGCGTTCGCTTATTCAGAAGATTCACCCAAGGCCTACCAGACACAAAGATTCTGGGTGTCTGACAATGGGCCCAAAGATGAGTAAAACGGTGCCCCTGCCCTCATTCAGTCAATCGACAAACCTCCTGGGCACCTCCTGCGCCAAGGCGTCGGCCTGGTGCTGAGAGTCTTCTAATAAGGAAGTCAGAAGTGGTCCCTGTCCTTCGGGAGCACGGTGTGTGCAGAAGGCAGACGTTGAGTGAATAAGTTCAAGCCTGGGGTGGGGAGCATCACCCAGGGGAAGATCCAGAGTGTGACGGGGGGGCTCAGGGAAGGCTTCTTAGAGATAGTGGTTTTAAGCTGAGACCTGAAGGATGAGTAGGAATTTATCAAGTGACAGGAGGAAAAAGTGTTTTAGGTAGAACAATCCGTACAAAGGCCCTGGGCCACAGAGTTTAAGTGGATTTAAGAAGCTGCCACTGTCTGCAAGTCCCTGGCTGAAGCCCCCCCTCCCCCCCACCCCCGCCACAGATCTCCGCCCAGGATGCCAGTATATTATTGACTGCAATGGCAGCTACCCAGTATTCGGCACCTACTCTGTGGCAGGCTCTTTGAATCTGTTATCTCACCGGCGTGCACAGACCGTTCTACAGCCCACGAGGTTTATTACCCAGAGAAAAGCTAGTAGGACATGGGAGCGGGCCTCACTCTTCTCGCCGTGCTGTTCCCTGAACAGGTTCGGGGCGGACTCTCCGGGAGACTGTCCTGGAAAGTTCGCCCATCCTCGCCCTCCTTAATGAGAGCTTCATCAGCACTTGGTCCCTGGTGAGGGAGTTGGAAGACATGCAGGTGAGTGGAAGGCGGATGGGAACAGCCCCGTGGGAGGCCCTAGGAGAGTGCTGGAGACTGAGGCATCAGGAGCGCGCCCAACTGTCCCCACAGAACAACCAGGAGAACCCGTCCCACAAGAAGCTCGCAGACTTGCACCTGGAGAAGTATAGCTTCCCCGTGGAGATGATGATCTGCCTGCCCAATGGCACTGTGGTAGGCAGCCCCGAGTACCTGCACCCAGCCCAGGCCAGGCGCCGCGGGGCGGAGGAAGCAGAAAGCAAGGGCACGGACTTACAGATCGCCTCAGGCTTCAGGGCTGGCTCCACTACTTCCTGCTGGTCTCCCAGCAGCCTGAGCCTCACTTGTCCCCATCTGTAAAGTGGGAACTGTCCTGCCCGCCCTGCCTGCCCCACCAGGTGCCGGGACCCTCCCGTGAGGAGGAGGACCTCAGTAGCACTTTGGGGATGGGGCAGCCATGAGCACAGGCCGGCGGCAGAGTGGACAGGAAGGGCAAGCTCACCCTGGACCATGGTGGCCAGCTCTGGGATGGAAGGAGGAAGCAGGGGCCAGGCCTTGTGACAAGCAGAGAGGACCAGGGGGCCCCAGGCCGAGCCAAGCTGCAAGACCCTACCTCTCCTCAGGGACCCCTACGAGCACTCACACACTCGACACTCTCGTCAAGGTCTCAAATGGCTTTGGGAGATGGACAGGCACGAGTGCCCATTTTGCAAACATGGACACTACGGCTCAAAAGGTGCAGAGACTTGGCGAAAGTTGCACGGTTAAGAGATGCAGCTGGTTTTGAAACCAGGCCTGCCTGTGAGCCTCAGAATCTCCTGCCCCTTATCCTTTGAGTCCTGAGGGATGGTTAGTGTGGGACTGCGGGCCGTGGGAGGGTGGCCAGCTTCCCCAGGCTTTCAGGCCGGGGAGCAGTGGGGGAGCCAGAGCCGAGGCCTGCCTAGAAGAGGGCCACCGCTCAGCCCAGCAGAGCCCGGCCGTGGCAGGGCCTTGGCCTCACAGAGCTCGGCAGACAAAACTTGGCCTGGGGACCGTGCTCTCCTCGCTTGTCCTTGTGTTTCTTGGCTCCTGTACTGGGCACCTGCCCTTAAGGAGCTGACTAGCCAGTGTGAGAGGCAGAGGGGGAAGCAGGCACACAGAGTGGGTCGGCATTTTGGCCCAAGGGAGTGTGGGGTTCATGGGTCACAGGAACGGGGGAAGAGGGGCCGTGGGGGGTGGGGGCGAGGAAAAGGCGGAGAGGCGGGAGGTCCCTGCCCGGCAGGTGGGGTGTGGGAGAGGTCCGCCGGCAGAGGGCCCTGTGTGCGCAGAGGTGGGCGAGGGGAACAGCCTCTGGTTGGCGTCTGCCCTGCGTGTTTGCCATCTGCCTCGGAGCGAGGACAGTCAAGGCCTGAGCGTCCCCTTTTCCTAAGAGAGCGGGAGCAGACAGGGAGCAAGAGGGGCCCCCTCGCTCTCCTCACCCAGACCCTCTCCCAGGTCCACCACATCAATGCCAACTACTTCTTGGACATCACCTCCATGAAGCCTGAGGATATTGAGAACAACGTCTTCAGCTTCTCGTCCACCTTTGAAGACCCGTCCACGGCCACCTACATGCAGTTCCTGAAGGAAGGCCTTCGGCGCGGCCTGCCCCTCCTCCAGCCCTAGTGTGGCCTCAGACCATGAGAGGCCGGGCTGGACGGGGTGGGGGGGGAGCTGAGGCGAAGGCCTCCAACACTGAAGACAGGCCCCTCGGGCTCAGAGCCAGTGGTCCTGGCACATTTCAAACTTCGGGCACCCCCACCCCGCCACTCCCAGGCTGCCTGTGCGGTCGGAGGTCAGTGAAGGGTCAGACAAGGGGGTGCCTGGGGTGACCGGACGGATGAACCTCTGACTCCAGCTGCCACCGTTAGCCCTTTACCACCCACGTGGTTCCAGAAGCTGCTCAGGACACCAGAAACGGGACCTCAGGTCATCTCCCTGGACCTCACCCACTCAGGCACGAAGCCCAGGTCCTTGTGGGGTGAAGATCCGGGAGGCGTGGTGCCAGGAAGACAGGGCGCCCCTCTCTCCTTACATTCACCGCCCCCCTCCCCCGAAAGAAACGTTAAGAAGGCCCGGACTGGGGGCTGGGGAGAGGTTGCCGGGGAAGCACTCTTGTTTGTCTGGAGCCTTCTTCCTGGCTGCCCTCCTATGCCTGGTGTCCCCAGGGGAGTCAGTTTTAGCTGGAG
The DNA here is from genome assembly GCF_018350195.1 of Panthera tigris. Classification (NCBI taxonomy): domain Eukaryota; kingdom Metazoa; phylum Chordata; class Mammalia; order Carnivora; family Felidae; genus Panthera; species Panthera tigris. Next base: position 19,152,272 of record NC_056667.1, read on the forward strand.
ACAGCCTTCTGGAGGCTCAGGGAAAAACCCTCCAGAAGAAGTCACTGTACCCCAGACCTCGGCTCTCCAGACCACTCAATCCAACCTAATGATAGGACCCCAACACCTGATTTGGGACTTGCTGGAAGCCAGCTGCTTGGGGAGGTTCACTGTGAAGTGGGCTTCTGCTCTTAGCAAGGGAGTCCACTGAGGAGTTTCCGAGGCCCAGGGCCAAGGCACCCCCACCTCCTACCCAGCAAGGGTCACAGTGGGACTACCGGAGCCAGCCCCCTGCCCCTCAGGCCCCGGCTCCACAGAAGTGTAGCTCAGCCAAAGAACACAGCCTCCCCCAGAGCTGTCAGGGCAGCCCAGACCCGCGTGCCCCCCCACCGAACGGCCGTGGTCTGTGTCCCAAGCCACTGACTACAGCCAGTCTTTTTTATACCTGCAGAAAAGTGTTTTTACGTGAAGTTTCTCACAGTTTGTAGATATTTTTGATAACCCCAACACTGAGGAGAAAGAAGGGGCGGTGTCTTCCCCCAGCAGCAGCCCAATGATGGCTGGATCTGAAATCCTAGATGGGCCCAGCTTGATGTCTTTGCAGCTGCACCTATGGGAAGAAATATTCCTCTCTTCCTTTTCTTCCAAAGTCACTGTACCCCCAACCCTATCCTTGTCCTCCACTCAGGCCCATGAGGGTCCCTGGGCTTTCATTAAAGCCTTGGAGCCAAACCTCCCCAAACCCTGCCCCACAGGTGCTCGCTCTTAAGCCTGGAAGAGGAAGGCAGACACTTGCTCGGACCACTCCCGGGCCTCCCATATGCTGAGTACCCCTGCCTATCATCGAAGTATCCATACCGAGCCTTCTCTCTCGGGCACTCTGTTAACTTTACTTCTATTTTCTCATTTAATCCTCACAACCTGTGAGGAGATCTTAATCGATCCCATTTTGCAGATGAAGAAACTGAGTCTCAGGGAAGTGAAGTGACTTGCCCAAGGTCACTGAGTGGTAGAGTTGAGATTCAGCCTATGTCTTGATTTTGGTGTTTTCGTTTTGCACTGCACCCCCACCTCTCTCCCCTGCCCATTTTCACGGAGGTGAAAAAGTTCAAACCAAAATGTCTCAGCCCCCTCTGATCTCCAGACAAAATGAGGCATGAGCCAGCAAGCTCAGCCAAGTTCTTTGTGTCCTTTCTGGGAGGCAGTGCTTCCATGCCCCTTAAAGGGAGGGAGGGCACCGAAGTCTGTCTCAGTGCTTCCCGGGGTGGGTGGTAGTAGCCAGTCCCATGAGCCACCGAGTGTCAGCAGAGACTCCACCTCCCTACCCCACCTGGCAGGCTCTTCCCCTCCATGATGGTCCAGGAGGGCCCACCCCACACTGAGCAATCCTTGTCCCTTGTAAGGCGCTGGTTGCTTGGGCTTTCTGATCTTCATCTCATGCCTTTTCCTGACCGCCTCCCCCCCCCTTCAACTGTGCCTTGAAGCTCATGGTGGGGGAGGGCCCTAGCTGCCCTCTTGTCACCCCTCTGCCACTTCTCTCCCCTGTCCACATGTCTTATAATAAAACTGGAGAGACTAGGGTGGTTCTAAGTGCCTTTCCTTTAAGTAGGATATTGGTCAGTTCTATCCTTGGTCTGACTTCTCTTGTGAGATTGGCTTGGCAGGTGGGCAAGGGAGCATGGCTGGAATGCCTTTAGGGACGCAATTTTCTGTCACCAGAGGGCTCAAGTGATTTTTTTTTTTTTTTTTTTTTTTTTTTTTAGGGAGTGAGAGAGCATGAAACTGAGGGGACGGGGGAGAGTTAGGTGGGGACAGAGAGAGAGTCCCAAGCAGGCTCTACACCCAGCTCAGGGATCAATCCTGAGACTCTGGGATTATGACCTGAGCCGGAATCAAGAGTCAGATGTTCAAATGACATCCAGGCGGCCCTCAAGTGATGTTCTTAAAGTAAGTTTGTGATAGACCTAGTTAGTAGAACTTACTACTATTTTTAGAATCTGATGTTCTATGTTGAGATTCTAAAGTTAATTACACATTGTCTTAGAAGCAGAGCCCGAGACAGGCATTAGATAATTTTTTTGAAGGATTACACTTCAGGAAAAACCTGTATAAGGAGTCAAGAAAGGGTGCCTGGCTGGCTCAGTTGGAGGAGCATGGGACCCTTGATCTCGGGTTATGAGTCTGAGTCCCACGCTGGGTGTAGAGATTACTTTAAAAAATTAAAAAAAAAAAAGCAGCTTTAACTTTTTTTTTTTTTTTTTAATTAAAAGAAGGAATGACCAAGAATGGGGAAAAGAAAAATGTTAAGCAAGGATAGAATCTCCAATCCGAGCCCTAGAATGATCACAGGCGAAAGGTTCTGGAACACAAGCCACACCACAGAGTAGAACCTGCCTTTTGTACCCTGTGTTAGTTGTTGATTTGGAGGACGAAGTAACTTCACAGGTTAGAGCCACTGTTCTCCCTCTTATAAGTGCAATTTTCCAGAGAAGGGGGCAGCTGTGTGCAGCCAACACAGCAGCTGGAGGATGGATTCGCTGGCAGGGTAGAGGAGATCTGGGTCGAGCACCAAGACATCTGCCACCCCTAGAAGAGACAACTGGGGTGAAACTGCAAGATCTGCAATTGACCAGGAGAGTGAATCAATGATTAATTTGCCATCCTGGAAAGAGGGCTGGACCTGGAAGTCAACCTTCATCATTTGAAACATGACAAGGATCGGGGTGGACAACTCTGAGGTCTCTGGCCAAGGACCGCTATATAAGTTGCAGGATCCTGTGCAAAATGAAAATGCAGGGCCCCTTGTTTAAAAATATATATAATATAAAATTATATATATATATTTAAATTTTATTATATATTAATTTCAGGGGGGGGGGGGGGAGATAGCAGAGCATTAAAGCAAGCACGGAGTTCTGAGCAAGAGGCCCTGTGTGACTGCCCAAACCGGTCCCCGCTATGAAGCCAGCCTGTCCCTGGCAGTTGGGACCAAAGAACTGTGGCCTGGGAGCCAGGCACTGCTGTATACTGAGGTCACAGGAGGGCATGCGACCCAGGCCTGGCTGCCATGAAGACCAGGACCAGGACGGTGAGGGTTTAAGAACAAAGAGGGAGTGGGTGAGTGACGCTGGAAGGAATGTGGGTCTCTTTCCCAATGCCTCTGGGGTCTTGCCCATCAATCTACCATCTCACTGAAGCTGCCTTGTGTAGATTGTGAGATACATAACGGCTAAAATAGAAGAGGCCTCTTCCTGCCGGACAGAAGGCTGTCGAGGGTCTTGGCTGGGAAACATGAAGTGTGAAAAGGGGACCAAGGCGAGATAAGGCAAGAGCTGGGTCCGGAGGGCCTGGAGAGCGCCAGGTGGAGGATTCTCAAGGCTGCAGTAGGCTTAGGGACAGCAGGCGCCACACAATTTGGGCGTCTGAGAGGGGCACGTAGTCGGACATCCGCTGCTAGAGGTCGTCTCGGGACTACCCCGGGAGAGCACCTAGAAGGCGGACACCAGCGGCGGATGCGACCAATCAGGCCGCGGGGATGTCCAAGCATCGTCAACTTTTCCCAGGGGCTGGGCCAGCGCAGGCGTGGTCTCGGGGATGGGCGTGTCCCCTCCTTCGGCGTCCCCACCTGAGGCCGCCCGCCGCCCCGCCCCTGCCGAAGGCGCACTCGCCCCGCCCTGAGTAGGGTCCGCCTTAGGAGGGCGCGCGAGGTCGCGGCCCGGTGCGCAGCCGCAGAGGATCACTTCCGGGGGCGGATCGGCGGAAGTGAGGGCGGTTGAGGCTGCGCGGCCGGCTGTGGTAGGAGGGGCCGTAAGGTGAGTGAGTCCCGGAGCTGGAGTCTGAGGTAAGACTAGGTCCGAGTGCCGCTCGGGAGGCGGGAGCGCGGCCTCCCGGCCCGACTGTCAACGCAGCCTAGTGTCAGGCGTTGTGCGGAGCCCGCGGCTCCTGCTCCCGCGCCAGTTCTCGCGGGAGCCCATGTTGTCGGCCTAGCTTGGCTGGGTGTGGGAGGACTCAATGCCCGTCTTCGATGGCTGAGCTATTGCAGAGGCTCCTTAGGCGGCCGGGCTACTTCGGCCGCCTCGCTTCTTCTGGGACCCGAGGGCCGCCAGGGCCGGTAGCGAGAGCTTGGCCGACCTTGGCCCCATGGGGTCGGGACGTTGCGGGGGAGGGGAGGCGTGTCCCGAGCGAGCTCCCCGCAGCGGCTCCCCCAGCGCAGCCGCTTGGGGCCCACGCGGACTGTAGCTCGGCGGGGCGCCCGGTACCGGGGTGACGAGAGCAGACCCTGCTCTGGAGGAGCCCCGAGCCTCCTGCGGGAGAGCGTGTGTGGACAGGCAATGACAGCGGCCCGGAGAGGGATCGTGGGAGCGCGGAGGGACTGAGAACCAACCAGCGTTGCCGGCGAACCGGGGGAAGTCTAGCCGAAGACCCTTGGGACGAGGAGGGGGTGAAGGCCAAGCCCGTGTTCTTGTTCGTTCCCGAACAAACGTCGAAGTGCCCACTGCGGACGAGGCAGGCACTGTGCTGTGCCTGGGGAAGGTTCTGCCCTCCGGCAGACGGCACGTTACACGGGGACCTCATTACTGTTGTGAAAGGACTCCGAAGGAAACGTGGGGTGCTGGGGGGAGGGGGGCAGTAAGGACCTGTCAGGGAAGGGGAGGCGATGCGTGATCTGAGCCCTGAAGAATGATGTGCTTGGTGAAGAAGGTGCTGGTGTTTTCAGCGGAGGGAATAGTGCTGCGAGGCGGCCAGCGTGGCTGGAGGGTTAGGGGAACGCAAGCGGTGTGGCTGTCAGGTGCGCGAGGACCCAACTGTAGGCCTTGGGGTTTTGTCTAGTGAGGTTGGGCCCGATTGTGGAGGGCCCCGCAGGCCATTCTGTGTAGATGTGATCCTGTTGGTTATAGCAAGCCGGGGGTGAGCTAAACATAGGAGGAATGTGTCCTAGAAAGATCTCTCTGGCTGTTGTGTTAGGCCCAACTGAGTCTTTGGAAGTAAGTTTGGAGAGGAAGTGGCTGTAGTGCCTAGAGTGAGAAACAACAGGGAACCACTGTTCCGTGGAACCTGTGGCAGCACTGACATTCACCAGGGCCTGGCACAGCGGGACTTTGATAAAGGCTTGAGCTGTATGGAGTTGAGCCCATGCAGAAAGTAGCAGGATCTAGACCAGACTTGTGCTTTCTTCTGGTGTGCCCCCCGAGGGACCTTAGACAGTTCCTTTCCTCTCTTCAGCCTCCTTTCCCCGTGTGTATCAAAGTGAGTGATCGATAATTCCTCTCCCACGGGTGAAAGAGAAATCCTGCAAGGGAGGTTTCAGTCCACCCCCCCTTCAGACCCTGCCTCCCAGTGACTTCTCACCTGAGCATTCCCAGCCCTCACGACCACCAGTTTACCTTCTGCGCTCCTCTTTACGCCCTCTCAACTTCCTGTCTTGGACCTGTGCTTTTGTTGCTGTTTTTCATCCCTTCCTACCCCCTCTGAACTCACCATGAGGTTGCGGGGCCAGGAGCCTGAATTCACCTGGCCACCTGTTTACTGTACCTTTCTTAAGCAGCGATATTCAGCCTTTGCTAGAATTATGTATTCAGGTCCCATTTCTCTTCCAGATTGTGAGTTCTGTGAGAGCATGGGTGTGTCTTACTCCTTCCAAAGCCCCTACAGGGCCTGGCACAGAGTGGGTATTGTTAGTGTCTGATGAACAAGGGAATGAGTCCATCGATTGCATCTGCCCACCGTCAGGAGCAGCTGTGACCCCATCCGTCTGTGTCTTGTTTTAACAGTTCATTAAGTACTTTAAAATCCTGTTTCACTCATTGATCCTTAAGATAATCTAGGTGGCAGCTGTTCTTGTCCCCTTTACATATGGAAAAGCCAACCTTCAGAAAGGTTATATGGCCTGCCTGAGGCTAAAAGACCTGTGGATAGCTAAGCTGGATGAACATTTGGATCTTTTCCCTGTAGCTCAGTAGATTCAGATTGGCGAGAGCTGGCTGTTCATTCTCCATTTGTCTGTTTTACATCTCCCCCTTGCCAGGACCCACCAGTGCTAGGCTTGGTGGCACGTGCTGGGCTTTTACATCCCTTCTTTAAGAATGATTGCTGGGTTTGGATGGTACCTACAATTTGGCTTTGTAACTACCAAAGGAATCCCCCCCCCTTTTTTTTTTAATGTTTGAGAGAGGAAGAGAATGAGTGAGGAAGGGGCAGAGAGAGAGAGAGGGAGACAGAATCCCAAGCAGGTCTGTCTGGCACCATCAGCACAGAGCCCAGTGTGGGGCTTGAACTGTCGAACTGTGAGATCGTGACCTGAGCCGAAATCGAGTCAGATGCTTAACTGACTGAGCCACCCAGGCACCCCCCAAAAGAGGTCTATTTACATCTTTACCAGTACAGTCAAACCTTGAATTGCGATTAACTTGTTCTGCAAGTGTTCCGCAAGACGAGCAAACATTTCTAATAAATTTTAACTTGATAAATGAGTGATGTCTTGTAATATTGGTAATATGTGACACCGAACATCACAGGATCGCAACTGAGCCAATGGTTCTTGAAATTTGCTTTGATATGTAAGTGCTTTGGGTTACAAGCATGTTTCCAGAACGAAGTATGCTCGCAAACCAAGGTTTTACTGTATTGCCTCAGGAAAGCTCCCAGAGTTGGCCAAGCTCATGCAACGAGTCTGGAACAGAACCTTTAAGGGTCTGGATTTGGAGCCATTGTTGGGTGAAAGCAGTCTCTTGGGCTGTTTTTCTCAAACCCTGTGAAACATCAGAGCATACCAAGGTTTCTGACTTGATACCTTAGTATAAGGTATACTTCTACCTTGGTATAAGTCATGGCTCTGCAGGACCTGGTTTTTGTGGGACTTGTGTGCTGGCCATTGAGTACCCACTGTGGGGATTGTTTCACAGGAAGAGAAATCTGGCGTTCCTTAGGATGGCCTGATATGAAGGAGTCACGCCTCCAGCCTCCCCGAGCCCCCAGAGCTGCCCCGCAGCTGCCTTGTCCTTCAAGTGCAGGAGCCGGTTGAAATGTCGGCAATGGAAGCCAATGTGGTAAGGGGCATTCCCAGGGCAGGGCTGTGGTGGGGAAGAGTTGAGCCCTGGGCCTGCTGAAGTTCTGTAGGAAATTCTGAGATGCTCCAGTTAATTTTTCCTTTCCCCTGGAGGCGACCCTTCCACATACACCCACCTCCCGCCCTCCCACAGATAAAGCCAACTCTCGTCTTTGAGGCAGTTAAGGAGCCAGCGGTGTTTCTGCTTTTCGGTGCAGAGGAAAGGGAGGGAAGCCTCCATGATCCCTACACCCAGCTAATTCCTCACCCCCCTTCACTGATCCTCCCAGCATTGGCAGTGCCTTGTCAACAGCAATATCCCCTTAAGTGGCTGGCCAAGGTGAAGACTAGCAACTGGGGAACCTGCCCGAACTCGTATTGAGACTTGACTAACCCCCACACTGCACCGTGTCCCTGGGATTGGGGACTTCAGTCTCCCTGCTAAAGGAGAGGGGAGTAGGATGGGAGAGTAGTTAGACCCATCTCTGAGATTCCTTGTCACTCTCTGCTTTAGACCATCCCAATCTGGCAAAACAAGCCACATGGAGCTGCTCGAAGTGTAGTGAGAAGAATTGGGACCAACCTGCCCCTGAAGCCATGTCCCCGGGCATCCTTCCAGGTAAGTGTACTGGAAGGGCAGGGTAAGTAGAGGCTCAGAGACTGTGGCAGGATGGTGCTACTTCTGTGCCCCAGACTCCTTGGTGTTGCCAAGGCAGGTTGCCTTCCTGATCACTTTTTCATTTTGTCAAGAAATACTAAGTACATACAGTGGATACTGGTCACTGTGCCTTCCTGATTGCACATGAAACTGTGACCACAACTGTCAGACTTCCAATCTGGTTATAAATGAATAATCTTGCATTTTTTAAATATATATATTTTTTACCGTTTATTCATTTTTTGATAGAGACAGAGTGAGTGGGGGAGGGGCAGAGAGAGAGGGAGACAGAATCTGAAGCAAGCTCCAGGCTCTGAACTAACAGCACAGAGCCTGACACGGGGTTCAAACGCACAGACCATGAGATCATGACCTGAGCTGAAGTCGGACGCTTAACCAGCTGAACCATCCAGGTGCCCCTAATCTTTGATGCCACTGGGGCCTTCAGCACCCACTCTGCAGCAGATTCTTCCCTAGCCCATCTCTGAGATGTACCCCCCCCCACCCCCCACCCCCCCCCCCCCCCCGCTTCTGCAGTGGAAAGCTAAGTAGCATTCTTTAGACCCAGCTACCTCCCTCCTCTAAGAACTCATGGTTAAGTACCAGCTCCTGGCTAGGTGCTTAAGATATATACATTTGGGGAACTGAGGCACAAGTACTTAAACATTCTGCCTACACAGATGTGACAAATATTTCTCTGAAAAGATATGGGTCCAGGTGGAAACAAATGAAGGAGGTGAGTTTCTGTATCAGATGCTGAGCTGTGAAATCTGTAGCTCATTTTGGAGTCAGAAGTGGTGTCAGGGATAGTATTAGAGGCAAGAATGGAGTTAGAAGTGTATGGTATGAGTGGCTGTCCTGTGACCCAGATTGCCAGTTATCCAGAACTGCCTCAAGGGTATGGGCAGGATGTGGTCCTAGCTGCCTGAAGCATCAGAAACAAAGGGAAGCACAGCTAGGGAATGTAGGGACTCAGTGGATGTTGCCCCCACACTTGGCTCTAACCTCTTCAGTCCTTTGGCCAGATGCTGCTGGGCAGGGACAATCAAGGGCACAGGCTCCCACAGAGCAGGAGTATGGCATGAGTGGTAGGAGTAATACTAGCTAACATTTACTGAGCACATACTGTGTGCCAGGCACTGTGCTAAGTACTTTATAGATGTTAATTCATTTAATTGTCAATAGTGGAGCAGCACTCTGGAAAGGAAAACAAATGGAGGCTTCCCCTAAGTGGCCCATCTTAACAGTAACTTCTGGGTCAGTGGAAGTTCTTTTCTGTGTAACCTTGGAGCATCACATCACTCCTGTGAGATCCAGGTTCCCTATCTAAAAGCTGGAACTATCAATTCCTGATCTACCTGCCAATTTGTAGCAGAAACATCTGAATTTAACTCCTGTACAGGTGGGTTTTTGAGAAATTATTCCTGGATTTGGTTGTCAATTCCTTTAAGGGAATCTTGCTGATTTATTTTTTAAATTTACCCATTACCCATACAAAATATTATGGAAAATAAAAAAGGAGAAAGGAAAATAAATTACATGTAATCATATAATAACTATTAATGTTTTGGTGTAGTTCTATTACATCCTTTCATAGGTGCATGTTCTTTCACTTTGATATATTCAAAGCATGACAGAATCCTCCTAACTTTTCATGTAACAGAGTCACTCAGCCTTGTCTGTTCCCTGGTTGTTGTTCACTGGGTTGAGGGGATATTTTAAGGAATCCTCTTATTCTTTTGGTATAATCATTTCTTGTTATTTAAATCTAACTATTCAAATTATCAAGTTTGCTTAACACAATGTTGCTATAACAGTGTAGATCCCAGTTAGCTACAGAGGTGTTATAAGGAGCTAGCCAGGAGAAACTTCCTGTTGATAACAAACAAGACTGTTGTCCTTGCACCTGTATTCTCCCAGCCAGAGAAAGCAAGATGTTCTTAGTGGCCATTTCTGTTAAAAGGCAGCTCTGGCCGGTCCCACTGAAGACTCCTTTGCTCTAACTAGGGGCAAGGAATGTTTTCTTTAAAAGACCAAATAGTAAATATTTTAATGTGTGGGCCATAACTACTGTTACAACTACTCACTTCTGCAGTTGCAGCTTAAAAGATGTCACAGACAATACATAAATGAATGGGTATGAACTTTTCCAATAAAACTTTATATGTAAAAACAGTTCCCAGGGCGCCTGGGTGGCTCAGTCAGTTAGTGTCTGACTCTTGGTTTCTGCTCAGGTCATGATCTCATGGTTTATGAGTTTAAGCCCCGCATTGGGCTCTGTGCTGGCGGTGTGGAACTTTCTTGGGGTTCTCTGCCTCCCTGTCTCTCAAAAATAAAACATTTAAAACAAAAAACCAGATCCCAGTCCTACCCTAGGCTGCCATGTTTTGCTTGGAAGATAGAACAGACTCAAAACTGGTCTCTTCACTCTCTCATGCATATTCCACACAGCAACCAGAGTAATCTTTTAAAATCTGATTCTTAACTTAAAATCCTCCAGTGGCTCTTATTCACTTTCCAGACTCTTGCAAATCACCCTCCACCCGTAGCTCTGTCCAGTTGTGCTGAGCTATTTGTAATCCCACAAACTTTCTTCTGACCTTTTACTCAGATTGTTTCCAGGAAGCCATCCTGGTACCCAGGACTGAATTAGGTGCCCCCCCCCCCATGTGTTTTGCAGTCTTTGATAGTCTCCTCATGATTTCAGTTAATTGTTTTTTGATGACTTTTGCTTCCCTGTAGACCCTGCCCAACATCTCTGACCTGTGTCTGAGGGATGTACCCCCAGTCCCTACTCTGGCTGACATCGCCTGGATTGCTGCGGATGAAGAGGAGACATATGCCCGGGTCAGGTAGCTGAGGCAGTAGCTGGTCTGCTGGGGAATAGGGAGGGAGCTTCTTTCCAGATGAGGTGGCAGGCAGCAGGGAGAGTGTTCAAGAGGGGCCGAGGGCAACAGAAGCTGTGGGCTCTGAACCTGGCTGTGTTACTCTTATAGCAACGAGTGAAGGAACTTTAGAAGGGGTGCAGTGGCTGGCTTTCTCTGCTGACATACTTGTCTTTCCCTGGTCCAGGAGTGACACACGGCCCCTGAGGCATACCTGGAAGCCCAGCCCTCTGATTGTCATGCAGCGTAATGCCTCAGTGCCCAACTTGCGTGGGTCTGAGGAGAGGCTCCTGGCCTTGAAGAAGCCAGCCCTGCCAGCCCTAAGCCGCACCACAGAGCTGCAGGATGAGTTGAGCCACCTGCGCAGCCAGATTGCTAAAATAGTGGCAGCCGATGCAGGTAGGAGCCCCTGAGTCAGGGCCAGAATATAGCAGGCTGTTCCTTTTACCCTGGCTCTTGGTACAGGATAAGGGTAGGAAAATGATGGTCCATGATTCAGGGGGACATAGGCCCAAAACTCTGGGGCTGTTCTGAGGCCTGACTAGCCTCTGGTACTCCTTGGATGGTTTCCAACGGCCATTTGGGGCTGACTGGTTTGGTTAGGAACAAAACCTTCACTTTACCTGTGACCTCAGGCAGATTCCCTCCCTTGGCCACAAAAATCAATACCCTCATCCAAGTGTCTTTAACATCACATATTCCGTGAGCCCTCCAGCAGCTTTCATTTTTAATGAGAGAGAAGCATTCCCCACCATTGAGAGAGCTATCCCCTTTAAGCACTTATCTTCCGTTTCCTTGTTCTACCAGAGACCACCTCTCCATCCCTCCATCTGTCTGTAAGGCAGAACCGCTGGAAATAGACGGGAGTCTGTCTTGACCTAGTGCATGAAACATCAACATGTGGATCTCGCCCCAGTTGCCCAGGGTTTATCCTCCTGTTCCTTCCATCCTCACTTTTCTGGTCCTTGTTGACTTAAGGTTTGGGAGCTGTGACTTCATCTGTTGGTACAACACATGAAAATCATATGGCAGTTATATAGAGGAATTATACTTGAGTTTTTCATTTATATGTTGGCTACATTTTTGTCATCCAAGAGACAAGCTGAAGTAGTTGATGAAAAATGAAACGTAAAAATCTTTTTGTTTTGGAAATTCTCCCTTAAGATTTGAGAAACTAGGAGGACTGTCACCATTCTGTTTTCGCTACTTCTTCCAGTCACTCAGAAGCACTAGCCCAGTTAGAGAAAGGACAGATTCTGACTTTGGTTCTGTTACTGTCGCTTTGGTCGAAATAGGGCTGTCACTCCATAGCCCACTGCAGAATGGGAGGGAGATTTTAGGTGCCTAAGCCTTTACGGGGTGGGTTCTTCCACCCTCCCAGAACACTGGAAGAACTCAGTGCTTCTGTATCTTCTTTAGATCCTGAGAGGGGAGGGTAGTGGAGGAATCCTCCACTGGCTTACACGGACTATCCCGGGCTCTCCCAGAAGGTCACGGTGTCAGCCCAGGAAATGAGTGTTGTTGGTAGGCAGTGCTTGTGGGGAGAAGATATTACTGCCGTGTTCTAGCCCAATGTCCATCCATGCCTGTTGTTTTCTCTTTCAGCTTCGGCTTCATTAACGCCAGATTTCTTATCTCCAGGAAGTTCAAATGTCTCTTCTCCCTTACCTTGTTTTGGATCCTCATTCCACTCTACAACTTCCTTTGTCATTAGTGACATCACCGAGGAGACCGAGGTAGAGGTCCCTGAGCTTCCATCAGTCCCCCTGCTTTGTTCTGCCAGCCCTGAATGTTGCAAACCAGAACACAAGGCTACCTGCAGCTCGTCTGAAGAGGATGACTGTGTTTCTCTGTCCAAGGCCAGCAGCTTTGCAGATATGATGGGGATCCTGAAGGACTTCCACCGGATGAAACAGAGCCAAGATCTGTAAGTATTTGATAAGGAGCTCTGGTGATGTATTTACTGTTTAAGTCATTTTGGCCAGTGGTCTAGTAGAAACTTACATAGTAAGTCCTCAGTAGTGGCTATAATTTACTCCATTCACAAAACTAGCTTGCTTGCTTAATAACACCCCGGGCTCTGGTTTGAGGAAAGAGCAACATTTTACATTTGGTTGGGTGATCTAACTCAATCATTGGTAGAGATTTATCTAATCCAACTTCTGTCCCCCAGAGGGGCTTCACTTTAGTTCTTGCTGGTGACAAGTGTCCCCATGCCCCACCCTTCAAAATAGGGTTGCATAATAATGATTTTAGTATCTCAAACTGGGTTTTTGATAGATGGGAGAATTCCAAAATGTCCCCTGGGGCACCTGGGTGGCTGAGTTGGTTAAGTGTCCAATTCTCGATTTCGGCTCATGATCTCACAGTGTTGGGATAGAGCCCTATGTTGGGTTCTGTGCTGACAACACAGAGCCTGCTTGGGATTTTCGCTCTGCCCTTTCCCCACTCACGCTGTCTCTCTCAAATAAACATTAAAAAATATACAGTGGTCCCTTCTTATACAAGCCAACTGGATTAGCCATTTGAAACTTATGAACTTGGCTGCCCATCAGAATTTGTTAAAAATACACCTTTAAACTTGCTAAAGCAGAACCTCCAAGGAATGGAGCCCTAGGTATTTTAAGTGGGGGTGGAAAGGAGTTTAGGAAATACCTACCTTGAGAAATTTCACCTCGCAGAGGAAGCCCTAGAGCTCCAGCCAGAGGGACTCACTACCTTGCAGTGTTTCTCCAAGTGTAGTCTGAGCTACCTTCGTGGGATGCACCAGAGAAGCTTGTTCACATGCAGGTTCCTGAGCACTGAAACACTGAAGTTCAACATCCAGACCCCAAAGGCTGGAGTGTGCAGCTATTTGTAAATGCAGATAAAAAAGCTCTTTTGGGGGCTGGGACATGAAGTTTGTCTCCTGAGTTGGAGTTCTTGTTGAAGGGAAGGTTACTCACCTTGGTATGTCTGGCCCCCAATTACTTGTAAAGGCTGACTGACTCCCTCATTGCTTCCTGGATAGTCAATCCTTTAGGGAAGTCATTTTTAATCTCCCTTCTTGGGGCCTAGGCTGGTTGGTCATACCCACAGTTCCTAGATCTCCTGCATTCCCAAATTCAGCTCCTGCTTCCTTTAAGCTGATCTATGCCTTTTTCTTCTGGTCAATGTTTTATAGAATGACTCTCAAACTTTCTGTTACTTGCCTCTTCACCATATTAGATCCAAACTCCTTCTCCCACTTATTTAATAGAAAGAACTGAATTGATAACTAAAAATGAGAAAGTAGCCCCATCAGCAAAGATTCAGAAATGTGACAGATTGATGTTAACCCTTACACCTAGTAAAATGACTTCATAAGGACATGTGTAATTGAAAGCACCTATTTTCTAGGTATCTAGGACACTCTTTTATGATGTATCAGGTATTCAAACCTACCCCAATCTGGAGTTGATTCTGTTCCCATGGCCCCCTTATGATGTGAATACTTTACTGTGAATTCTAGAGCTCTTGTAAAAACCTCAGGGAAGGGGCATTTGGGTGGCTCAGTCAGTTAAGTGTCTGACGTCAGTTCAAGTCATGATCTCACAGTTTGTGAGTTCAACCCTGCACTGGGCTCTGCATAGTCAGCTTCAGATCCTCCGTCTCCCTCTCTTTCTGCCCCCTCTCTCTCCAATATAAAAATAAACATTAAACAAAACCTCAGTGATAACAGACGTAGGATACTTACCCGATAAAAAGTTCAAAATGGTCATAAAGATGTAAAACTGGGAAGAAGATGGGGAGAAGAATGGATGAACACAGAACTTCAACAAAAAGATAGAAAATATATGAAAAATACAAGTCATGGAGCTGATGAACACAATAACTGAACTGAATGAAAACACGAGAGGGGTTCACCAGCAGACTAGACGGAACAGAAGAAAGGGTAAGTGAACTCAAACACAAAGCAATAGAATATCTCCAATCAGAGCAGCAAGTAGGAAAAAAAAAAAAAAAAAGGAAAAAAAAAGTGAAGATAGATTAAGGAACTTAAAGGGGCAACATCAAATGGATTAACATTCTCATTGTAGGGCTCCCAGAAGGAGAGAGACAGAAATCTTATTGAAAAAAGAATGGCTGAAAATGCCCCTTAATGTGGGAAAGGAAACAGACGTCTAGATCCAGGAGGCCTGGAGAGTTCCAAATAAGATGAACCCAAAGAGACCCTAAAAGCAGCAAGAAAAAAATAACTTGTTATGTAAAAAGGAATCCCCTCCGTAAGACTCTCAGTACATTTTCCAACACTTTGCAGCCCAGGAGGGAATGAAAGTGTATTCAAAATGCTAAAAGAAAAATTCCAAACAAGCAAAGTTATTCAGAATTAATTTCCCAGACAGTTAAAGGAGTTTATCACCACTAAATCGGCCTTAAAAGAAATGTTAAAATGACCTCTTTAGGCTGAAAAAAGCACTAATCAGAAACCGGAACACATATAAAAGAGCAAATCTCACTGGAGAGATAAATGTAATAAAAATAGTGGATTAATCACTTGTTAAGGTTAAAAACACAAAAGTAAAATAACAAAGACCTAAAAAAAACAAAAGTAAAAACGTAACTGATTATAATAGTTAAGGGATATGCAAGAAAAAATGGTGAAATGTGATCTCAAAAATGGGGAGGGGGAGTAAAAATGTTGAGCTTTAGAATGCGATCAAACAAGTTGGCAACTGTTTTATCAATTTAAAATAGACTTATGGATAGGAGTTCTACTTAAGGCTCATCTTAACTACAAAACAAAAACATAGTAAATATACACTAGAGAGTTTCATCAAACCACAAAGGAAGAGAGCAAGACAAGAAAGGTACAGAGAACTACAGAAACAGCCAGAAAACAATAAAATGGCAAGTACATACTTACCAATAACTTTTTTTTTTTTAATATTTATTCTTGAGAGAGACAGAGTGTGAACAGGGGAGGGCCAGAGAGGGAGGCACAGAATCTGAAGCAGGATCCAGGCTCCAAGCTGTTAGCACAGAGCCCGATGTGGGGCTCAAACTCACAAACCACGAGATCATGATCTGAGCCGAGGTCGGATGCTTAACCAAGCCACCTAAGCACCCCAATAATTATACCCAATAATGTAAACAGACTAAATATGCCAGTCAAAAAACAGTGGCTAAATGGGGCAGCTGGCTAGCTTAGTTGGGAGAGCATGCAACTCTTGATCTTGGGGTCATGAGGTTGAGCCCCATGCTGGGTGCAGAGATTGAATGAATGAATAAAAACTTTTAATGTTTATTTATGCTTAGGAGAGAGAGAAAGAGGAGGGGAGAAGCAGAGAGAGGGAGACAGAGGATCTGAATTGGGCTCTGTGCTGTCAGCAAAGAGCCCGATGTGAGGCTCGAACACACATACCATGAGATCATGCCCTGAAGTTGGACACTTAACTCACTGAGCCACCCAGGTGCCCCAAAAAGGACTAAAATCTTGAGGGGAAAAAAAAAAAAAAGGCTATGGCTAAATGGATTAAAAACAAAACCTAAGTGCTGCCTACAAGAGACTCTTTTAGATGTAGGAACACACACAGATGGAAAGTGAAGGGATAGAAAAAGATACTCCATACAAATGGAAACCAAAAGAAAGCTGGGGTAGCTGTAACTTAGAAAAAAATCGACTTGAAAACAAAGATTGTAGTAAGAAACAAAAGGGGTTATATAATGATAAAGGGGTCAATCCAACAAGAGGATATAATATTTGTAAATATTTATGAACCCAATATAAGAACATCTATATGTATAAATAAATATTGACAGACATGAAGAGAGACAGCCATACAATAGTAGCAGGGGACTTTAATACCCAACTTGCATCAATGGATAGATCATCCAGGCAGAAAATAAGAAAACATCAGCCTTATGTGATATTAGACCAGACAGACTTTACAGATATATACAGAACATCCCATCCAAAAGCAACAGAATTTACACTCTCAAGTGTACATGGAACATTTTCCAGGATAGATCATATGGTAGGCCACAAAACAAAGAGGACTGAAATCCTACCAAGCATCTTTTCCAGCTCCAGTGATAAGAAACTAGGTATCAGTGGCAGCTCTTTCTGTCCGTGGGTTCTGTCCCGTGCTTTAATAAAACCACCTTATTTGCTCAAAAATAAATAAATAAATAAATAAACTAGAAATCAGTTACACAAAGAAAACTGGAAAATTCACAGATAATGTGGAGATTAAACAACATTTATGAAACAACTTGAGAATCAAAGTAGAAACCAAAAGAGAAAAAAAAAATACCTTGACACAAACAGAATGGAAATATACCAAAATTTATGAGATGTAACAAAAGCAGTTCTGACAAGGAGGTTTACAGCAATAGTGCCTATCTCAAGAAGCAAAATTCCCAAATAACTTTATACCTTAAGGAACCAGGAAAAAGAATAAATGAAACCCAAAGTTAGTAGAAGGAAGGAAATAACAAAGATTAGAGCAGAAATAAATGAAAGACTAAAAAGCAATAGAAAAGATGAAAGTAAGGGGTTATCCTTTGAAAAGATAAAAAATTGACAAACCTCTAGCCAGAATCACCAAGAAAAGGACTCAAAATCAGAAATAAAAGAGATTACAACTAATACCACAGATATACAAAGGATGAGACTACTATGAAAAATTATGTGCCAACAAATGGACAACCTAGAAGAAATGAGTGAATTCCTAGAAACATACAATCTATCAAGACCAAATCATGAAGAAATAGAAAATCTGAACAGATTGATTGCTAATAAAGAGATTAAACCAGTAATCAAAAACCTCCCAATGAAAAAAATCTAAGACCAGATGACTTCACTGGGTGAATTCTACCAAACATTCAAAGAAGAATATCAATTCTCAAACTCTTCCAAAAAACAGAAGAGGAAGGAACTCTTTCAAACTCACTTTACAAGGCCAGCATTATCCTTACACCAAAACAAGGACACGGGAAGAAAATTAAATTATAGGCCAATATTCCTGAACACAGATGCAGAAATCCTCAACAAAATATTAGCTAACTGAATTCAACAATACCTTAAAAGGATCATACACCATGATCAAGTGGGATTTATTCAGGGGATTCAAGGATAGTCCAATATCTGCACATCAGTGTGATAAACCACATTAAGAAAACCAAGGATAAAAGTCCTATGTTCATTTCACAAGATGCAGAAAAACCTCTCAAGAAAATTCAACATCCAGTTGTGATAAAAACTCTCAACAAAGCAGGTATAGAAGGATCATACCTCAACATTTAAATAAAGTCCAGAAATGACAAGCCCACAGTTAACATCACACTGAACAGTAAAAGCTGAAAGCTTTTCCTCTAAGATCAGAACAAGAAAAAAATGCCCACTCACCACTTTGTCCTAGCCAGAGCAATCAGGCGAGAATAAGAAAACCTATCCAAACTGGAAAGGAAGAAGTAGAACTGTCACTATTTGCAGATAATACACAGAATACTTCAAGACTCAAAAACAAAATGGTTAGAAGAAATGAATTCAGTAATGTTGCAGGATACAAAATCAGTAAGTAAAAATCTGTTATTTCTATACATTAATAACAGACTACCTGAGAAATTTAAAAAAACAATCCCATTTACAACTGCATCAAAAAGAATAGAATACCAAGGATTAATTTTAACCAAGGAGGTGAAAACTACAAGATATCAAGGAAAGAAATTAAAGGAGACACAAATAAATAGATATTGGGAGAAATTAAAGAAGATACAAATAAATATATATTCGGAGAATTAATATTGCTAAAATATCCATACTACCCAAAGCAGTCTACAGATTAATGCAATTGCTATAAAAATTCCAATGGCATTCTGCACAGAACTAGAACAAAGAATCCTAAAATTTGATTTGGAACCCCAAAGACCCCAAATAGCCAAAGCAATCTTGAGAAAGACGAAGCTGAAGGCATCACACTCCCTGATTTCAAGCTCTATTACAAAGCTATAGTAAATAAAACAGTATGGTATTGGCATAAAAACAGAAACAGTTCAATGGAGCAGAACAGAGCCCATAAATAAACTCACACATATATGGTCACTTTACAACAAAGGATCCAGGAACATACAGTGGGGAAAAGACAGTCTCTTCCATAAATGGTGCTGGGAAAACTGGATAGCCACATACAAACAAATGAAACTCAACCACTATCTTAACACCACATGCAAAACTTAACTCAAAATGTATTAAAGACTTGAATGTAAGACCTGAAACCATAAAACTCCTAGAAGAAAACACAGGCATGTGGACGTAGGACATAGGTTATGGCAATGATCTTTTCAACTGGACACCAAGAGTAAAAGCAAAAATAAACAAATGGGGCTGTATCAAAAAAGCTTCTGCACAACAAAGGAAACCATCAGCAAAATGAAAGGGCAGACTATTGAATGTGAGAAAATATTTGCAAATCATATATCCAATAAGGGTTAATATCCAAAATATATGAAGAACTACAACTTAATAGCAAAAAACAAATAAAAAGACCAAAAACCCAGTCTGATTAAAAAATAGGCAGAGGGGATGCCTGGCTGACTCAGTCGGTGGGTTGTGACTTTGAGCCCCAGGCTGGGTGTAGAGATTACTTACTTGAATGAATGAATGAATGAATGACAGAGAACTGCAATAGACATGTTTCCAAAGACCTACAGATGACCAATAGGCACATGAATAGATGCTTAACATCACTAATCATCAGGGAAATGCAAATCAAAACCACAGTGTACCTCACACCTGTTAGAATGGCCATTATCAAAAAAATAAGTGTTGGCAAGGATGTGGAGAAAAGGAAACCCTTGTGACTGGGTAGGAATGTAAACTGGTGCATACACCATGAGAAACAGTATGGAGGTTAGTCAAAAAAATTAAATAGAACTACCATATGATCCAGCAATTCTACTTCTGGTATTATCAGAAAACAAAAACACTTAAGATGTATGCACCCCCATATTCACTGCAACATTATTTACAAAAAGCAAGATAGGGAAACAGCCTATCATCAATGGATGAGTGGATAAAGAAATTGTGGTACAAATACACAGTGCAATATTATTCAGCCATTAAGAAAGAATGAAGTCTTGCTATATCCAGCAATATGATGCCTTGAGGTCATTATGCTAAGTGAAACAAGCCAGACTGAGAAAGAAAAATACTGTATGATAGCTTATATGTGAGTCTAAATTAAAAAATAAAACAAAAAACAAGCCTATAGATACAAAGAACAGACTAGTGCCTGCCAGAGACTGCAGTGGAGATGGGAGAACTAGGTGAAAGGTGTCAAAAGGTAAAAAAAAAAAAAAAAACTTTTTAATTAAAAAAGACGATTGTGGTGTGTCTGGGCGTCTCAGTCAGTTAAGCCTCTGACTCTTGATTTCAGTTCAGGTCATGATCCCAGAGTCATGGGATCAAGCCCTGCATCAAGCTCTGTGCTGATTGTGGAGCCTGCTTAAGATTCTCTCCCCCCGCCCCCCGCCCCTCTCCCCTGCTCACATGCACATGTGCGTGCACTCTGAATAAATTTAAAAAGATTGTACCTATAGCTGACAATGTATTATATGCTTAGAAATTTGTTAAGAGCGTAGATCTCTTAAGTGTTCTTTCCAATTAAAAAAAAAAAAAATCTAAGAGCTCCCCTGATGAACAGATAGGGTAGTAGGAAATCTTCAGCACACCTTTTCTGTAGAACTAATAAAAGAATAGCCAAGAGTCAAGAATCCCTTCCCCTGCAGAAATGCTACAAAGAAAAGACACCAAAAGGTGGGAGAAGCTTAGCGATCATAGACCAGCTCTACCAGGTTGATAGTCCTTTACTTTGCCCACATTCTATAGCCATTTCAGGAAATAGTAAAGCATTCTAGTTAAGAAACCAGCTAGCTTGGTTTTGGATTCTGGATTTGCTACATACTAGCTGAGTATCTAGTGACTGGCAAAACTGTATAATCCTGTGTGTGCTTCAGTTTCCTCATCTGAAAAAAAGGATTATAATAGCACCAACTTTGTACGATTGTTGTGAGGACTGAATGAGATAATATATTCAAAGACACAGAACACTACCTGAGACAGAGCAAGTACTTAATAAATCTAAGTTATGATTTTGTCTGTAGGAGCCGGAGTTTACTAAAGGAGGAAGACCCTGCCATCCTAATCTCTGAGGTCCTAAGGAGGAAGTTTGCCCTGAAGGAAGAAGATATTAGCAGAAAGGGAAACTGACAGAACTCAGCTCTGCAAATTCAGTCTCATGCTCCTGGAATTCCTTCAATAGCTGCCTTCCTCACCACAGACCTTTCTGCCTCACAGTTAGAAATCTTTTTGCAAAGGTCTTGCGGAAATCTAGAGCTTGGACTGAAAGAGAAAAGTTGGATTATGCTTCCTTTGCTTCGAACCTTAGCAGAAGCTAAGGCATGTTTTGCACTGAGACACTTGTTACAGGTAAATGCATAGGTTGGAATGTCTCAGTCTAAAGGATGAGATAGAAGTTTGGCTTTTCCTGCCTCTGTGTGAAAATCAGTTCTAAGTGAATGGCTTATTACTTCACTGCATTAGACCCCATAACTGGTCTCACCGGACACTTTGTGCCCAGCTATCACTCTCAGCGGCTTCCTTGTAGCAGAGCAGGGCTGAGGGGAGGGGGGCTGTATTTGTATGTGTTGACAGGGCAAGGAAAATCTTATGCTGCTCCATCATAAATGGACACCAGTGCCCAGCAACCCCCCTCTCCTCCTTCCCAGTCCAACACCTAGATATAGAGGGTCACACCTCTGGACCAGCTGACACTTGGGCTGCTGCTGGGAAGCCTGGGCTGCTTTTTTCTTAAATATATTTTGTAATACTCTACAACCAGATCTACCCTCCCAGGCCCTGGGCCCTCACGGGTTCCACTGATTGAAAATGCTTTCTCTTCCGTGGACTTTAGTTTAAGCCTAGTAGGAAAGAGAAATGGGGAGGAAAGAAGAGTACCATCCTTCTTCCAGGCCCTTGACTGCTCCTTTGCGTTGGGCCAAGGTTTGTACCTACCACACCATGCATGACTCAGACGCCCTCGGGTCCCTTTCTCTACGGTATGTATCCTGTGTGTGTGTGGGTTGAAGCACTACCTGACATTAAATGAAGGATATGGAGAGATCCTGCACCTGCTCTTTGTCTCTGGCTTGTGACCCCTTGCATCCCCCATGGGTATAGGATTCCTGTTAATTTTAAGGTATGCGAAGTTTCGTAAAAAGAGGCTTCCCCTCTTTTCTTATAAAGTCCGGCCTATAGAAAAACAAAAAAACACTTCTGTAGGGAGCCTCTTGTCCCCTTCTGTAGGGATTTTACCCAAACTCTTAAAGTAGTTCCATCTTACAGCTTGCACACTTGCCCCCTAGGGGCTGTTTAAGCCTCTTAAGGTAGCATACCTGCAACATGGGAAACTGCCACCTGGTGGATAACATCTCGGCTAGAACACAGGTGTTCAGGTGAGACCCTGTCAGTGACAGAGCATATATTATTAAAAAGTTGCTTTTCCAGAAATAAAGCGGTAATGTTTTAATTACCATCAGAGTCAGCTTATAGAGTCATTTATTTGGATTCGTAGTTTTACAAAGGGAGTTCCCTCATACCTTGTAGAAGAGTGGTATCACATCTAGATTGTTATATAGCTCAGGCTATTTTAAGGGAGATGTTTAAACACAGTATAAGTCTTTAAAATGCTGTAAAATCCCCACAAAAATAAGTAGAAAGCAGAATGCTGGTGGTTTTTCTTAAATCTCTCTATCCTCTCTGACCCCATACATCTGGGCCCAGGAGATTTGCCTTATCACCTCAAAAAGGTGTCAGGAATAATGGTCCCATGGTTGAGTGGGTAAGCTAACAGCCAGAGATTAGAAGAACACCCATCCGTAAGAAGCGCTGTTCCAGTCAGGCATCTGAAAGGGCACAGAGGTGGCTCTGCAGGCTGAGTAGGGACTCTTCAGTGGAGGGATAAGTACCTGCCCTGCCTCCTCATTGCTCATCAGAGACTTGCACAAGTTTACCAGCCACCTCTTCCTCAGGGAAAGGCACCATCATACCGCCTCAACAAGTGGCCCCATTTGCTTTATTTACACCAAGAAAATGCTCAATTATAACGTCATCCCTTGCCTCCCTCCCACCCACACTCCCAACCCCCCCCCACCCCAGTATTTTCCTACAGCTCTGTCATTTCGAGGTACTTTTAGAACAAAACCGTCATAAAGACATTTAGACTTGATGCCTGATAACCTGATTACCTTCTGAGTCCTGGGTAAAGAGCAAATCAGGCTGCAGATTTAACTGAGTGGGCCTCTCCTGGCACTGAGCCCAACGGCTGCTAGAAAACTGTCCTAAGCCCCGATTCTGGCTGTTGGTTACATCTTGGAAAGGAGCTCTAGAGTTGTGGGCAATGACTCGCTGGCCCTGAGAATCCTCAGTAAAAAGCTGACTCCAAGAGTCCTTGTCATTCTTTTCACTGTCCCAAGAAAATACAGGGATAGGACAAGGGCTTTGTTTCACTGAGTGTGTGTTTTCCCCATTCCAGGAATCCCTGTATGTTTGAAGGAGGATCGGGGTCTGTCTGGTTTCTTTTGCAGACACCTTTTCTAATGGAGTCTTGTCCAAGGGCTCATGGCCCTTGCCCCGAGGTGGTTTAATGGGTCTCTCCACACCCTGATAGTTCTTTTTCTTAGATCCATGAAGCCATTCCCTTTTCCAGGAAGAGTCTTTCTCTTCCTCCTTTTGGTCCAGTGAGCGAGAACCTTCCAAGTTCTTGGTGAAGGAACAAGATGGAGAGGCTTTACTCTTTCCAGCACAGACTAAGGTGTCAGGCTGGAGCAAAGACAGCACAGTCAAAAATGGTGTTCCCATCCTGTGGTGGCCAGAATCCTGGAGGGGCTGTGGAGAAAGTCCGGCTTCCTGGGTGTCTGCAGGGGTTGAAGTGGCTAATGGGGGTGCCATGCAATCATCCCCTAAGCCCTGGATCAAATGGTCTAGCTGGGTTACATCATTCTTAGACTCTTTGTTGGTCTGACTTTCTATAGGAGATGAAACATTCCTCTGGTCACCACCAATTGTCCTTCCTAGTAAGACAGACATGAGCAAATATTACTCTGCAGGAAAACTCTGCCCTGAGCAGGATTTAGCTGTTTTTGTTTTTGTTTTTTTAATCAGTATCAGCTACTATCACTACCTAGTGCAGGGGTCTCAGACTTGTCACACACCTTTATAGCTGGTCTTCCTGCTTTTAATCTCTACTTTCTCCAAAATGATCTTTCTAAAACACAGTCCTCATATTCTGCTGCTCAAATATATGGATGCTTCCAGTGATCTACCTAACAGAGTCAAACATGCTAGCTATACTCAGATCACACAGCCTACTTTTCTGGCTGCGTTTTCATATGTGGGGTTTGTTTAACAGGGCACATCAACTTTGCTTTTGTTTTTTATTTAACATGGTTTCTGCTAAACAGTGATTTTGGCTAAATATATATTCCTCAATATCATCCTTTGAGAAGTATGTGAAACACAGTTTTCACTGGTGACAACTGCACTGGTGACAGTGCAAAGAACATTAAATGCCCCGCTCTGCAAACATTTCATGGGAAAGGGAGTAAAGACCATTAGGATGCTAAGTCAAGCAGTAGGAAGGACAATAAAAAGAAACTGCTAATGTTCAGCCTGTCCCTTTGATCAGGCATGGAATGGATCCTGTTCTGCCTTGATGAATTACATGGAATCCTCCTGCCCATTATACCAAGATCTAATTACAAACAAAGCTGAATGATTTCCTCTTTCTCCAACAGGAATCATAGGGCAGAAACCATGTTTTGTGAAAGATTTCTCAACGTTGCCTAAGAATTTAATAGATTATAGAACATGCCAGAATTTTGAAATAGGAAGCATCCTTGAAGAAAATCAGCCCTTGTTACTTAAAGCAAAAAGTTGCTTATTTTAAGTTATTGTTTGGGGCAGGAAGAGTGAATTTAAGATTTATGCAATGCAATCCTGGGAATCAAAAGAGTTAAAGCTCTCCCAGCACCCTTCATCCGGCAGACACCCTGCCCGGTAAGCCCCAGCCTGCTCTGAGGTAGCGTATCCTCTGAAAAGGGACACGTAAGCAAAGAACTACCAAAGGATGATGAGACACAAGCAACTTTATGCCAACCTTTCTAAGAAAAACACATCTTTGACTAATTTGAGAAGCTTTATACAGAAACACCTACTATTAAATAATAGACTGTTCACTGTGGCCAATCCAAGACCTAACTAATGGTAGGTCAACTCCCCTGCACACCCCAACTCCCAAAGTATACCTTTCTCCTCACTGCTCTGTCAGGAAGTACAAATATTTAATATTAGACTGAGTGAACCAGAAAGAAAATGTTTGTAAAAGCACGTATATATTGCTTTGCAGAAGGGGAGGTTTTGTTGTGTTTTATAACACAACCTCTTCTAATAAGTCACTACGTTTAACACAAAGCACTAGTGTCACCACTTCTCATAAACGTTGCAGCAGAGGAGAGTGCACGCATTCCTTTCTGCTCCCTGGGTATTCCCAGGCGGGTCACCATACCTGGCTGCAAGGTGAAGAAGGAAGCGATGCTGGTCTGCCGAATGCCTGCAGGTGGAATTCTTTGAGTAAAGGAAATCTTAGCCTTTTTTTCTCCAGGAAAAAGGGTTAGCATTTTGGTGTTTGGCTTCATTACATGTGTCTGAGAAGGGGGAGAAAAAGAACAATAAAACCTATTAATATCAAAACAGGTACCAGATGGGAGAGATTCAACAAACACCAGTGATCCTCACAGAACCCTACTGGACCCTTTGGACTCCACCCTATCCTAGTCTCTGGGTAGTTTTTTCTGTGTACATCATCATCTACCATTTCCTGCCATACTGATGGTATTTTTCTCAGCAAATCACATATTCCAACTATAGCCCAATCTTTCTGCTTCCCCACGGAAATCAGGCTGACTGAACAGGATTTGTTGAAGTGATTTCAGGGATGACACTCTCTCTTACATTTAAAGATAATGATTCTACATTAGCAGCAGTGGACACATATCTAGTGGTTTTCAAATAGCCACATATGGTTAAGAGCATGGCTCCACAGTCACACAGCTTGGGTTCAAATCAATCCCAATTCTGCCACCGCTACTTATTAACTGTGTGATGTTCTGCAAGTTGTTTAATCTAGGTCTCATTCTCGTGTGTGAAATGGGGACAGTAAAGCACCTATCCCATAGGGCTGTTATGAGGATTTGGTGAGTCAATTCACATAAAAGGCTTACACACAGTTCCTGGGATTCATATTAGTTGGTTATTACCAGAAGGAAAAGCAATGAAACAGCTAGTCTTACACACTTTCAGCCCCTTTATACTTTACAGTATGAATTAGAAGATGTACCATAGAGATTTGGGAAGTTTTGTCAACTAACTATAAATCTAACCTCATCTTTATTTAGTGTGATTTGGTTTTGTTTCCACTTGCTGGTTAAGAAATGCCTGAGAAGTAACCTGAGAACAGAGCTATACTCAATTCAGTTTGGTGTGAAAACCAAAGAAGAAATGGCATTTGCCAACATTCATGCTACAAATTGGAGATAGGTCTGAAACTTGAACCCAAATTATTAATTCTAGCCAAAGCTGACTTCATTTTTACATTTGGAAACTAAAATGTACTTTAACTGGTGAAAAAAGAAGGAACTCCTTGATATAAAACTCATACTTTGACTTGCAGTACTGGCTTGGAACTTTCCCTTCCACTATACAAAACTAGAAAACTGGATAAGATACATAAGACAACTGATTTTAGACGGTGGACAACAGGTATTGCATTGGATTGTGAGCCCTGAGAGAAGAAAAACAAATGAGGTGAGCCCTATGATGACCCTAGCTTTCTTCCTGGAATCACCTGTCGATTAATTAAATATATGGAGACTGGAATTTGGAGAAACTGAGGTGGCCACTCCTCCTAAGTTGTGAAGTCCCTCACCTTGAACTTCGGAAGAATTTTGTGACTGACCCATAAAGTATGATAGAAATAACACTACATGGTTTACAAAACTAGGTCATAAAAATGTCATGCACTTCTGTCTTGCTTTCCTGAAATGCTCACTCTTGGAACCTGGCCACCATGCTATGAGGAAGCCCAAGTAGGCACATCACTCTCTAAATGTTATGAGACACATCCTAGATATGGGAAATAGTGAGATAGAACGCAAACAAGTATTTTAGCATCTATATGCTAGGGACTGGGAATATACTGATGCACAAAAATATACAGACTGTTTCTGCCCTGGTAAAGCTTACAGCTTATGGGGGAAAAAAAGACTAATAATATACAGTTATTTAAATGACTTGCAAGAATGCCAAGTCCTGCATACACCACAGAAATACAAAGGATTGTAAGAATATTATGAAAAATTATATGCCAACAAATCAGACAACCTAGAAGAAATGGATAAATTCCTAGAAACCTATAACCTCCCAAAACTGAATCAGGAAGAAGTAGAAAATTTGAACAGATGGATTACCGCAATGAATTGAATCAGTAATCAAAAAAACTCCCAACAAACAAAAGTCCAGGACCAGACTGCTTCACAGGTGAATTCTACCAAACACTTAAAGGAGAGTTAATACCTATTCTTCTCAAATGATTCCCAAAAATTGAAGAGGAAGGAAAACTTCCAAATTCCTTCTATGAAGCCAGCATTATCCTGTTATCAAAACCAGATAAAGGCACTACTACAAAAGGAGACAACTATAGGCCAATATCTCTGATAAACACAGATGCATAAATCCTCAACAAAATATTAGCAAACCAAATCCAACAATACACTTAAAAAAAAATCATTCACCACAATCAAGTGGGATTTATTCCTGGGATACAGGGTGGAATATCACATCAATAAGAAAAAGGATAAAAACCATATGATCATTTCGATGGGGTGCCTGGGTGGCTTAGTGGATTAAGTGTCCGATTCTTGATTTCGGCTCAGGTCACGATCTTGTGGTTCGTGAGTTTCGAGCCTGCATTGGACTCTGTGCTGATGGTGCAGTCTGCTTGGGATTCTCTCTCTCTTCCCCTCCCCTGCTCATGCTCTCTGTTTCTCTCAAAATAAACTTTAAAACAAAATGATTTCAATAGATGCAGAAAAAGCATTTGACAAAGTACCACATGTATTCATTATAAAAACTCTCAACAAGGTAGGTTTAGAGAAAACATACCTCAACATAATAAAGACCATATGAAAACCCACAGTTAACATCATGCTCAATGGTGAAAGTTTAAACTGACAGCTTTTCCCCTAAGATCAGGAACAACACAAGTGTCCACTCTTACCACTTTTATTCAACATAGTATTGGAAGTCCTAGCTTCAAAAATCAGACAAAAAAAAAAAAAAAAAAAAGAATAAATGGCATCCAAATTGGTAAAGAAGAAATAAAACTTTCACTATTGGCAGGTGACATGATACTATATATAGAAAACCCTAAGGATCACCAAAAAACTACTACAACTGATAAATGATTTCAGTAAGGTTACAGGATACAAAATCAATGTGCAAAATCCGTTGCATTTCTACACACTAATAATGAAGCAGCAGAAAGAGAAATTAAGAAAACAATCCCATTTACAACTGCACCAAAAATAATAAAATACCTAAGAATAAACAACCAAGGAGGCAAAAGACCTGTACTCTCAAAACTATAAAACACTGATGGGGGCATGTGGGTGGCTCAGTTGGTTAAGGTTAAGCATCTGACTCTGGGTTTCAACTCAGGTCATGATCTTATGATTCGTGAGTTCAAGCCCCCTGTCAGGCTCTGTGCTGACAGTGCAGAGGCTGCTTGGGATTCTCTCTCTCTCTCCCTCTCTCTCTGCCCTTGCCCTGTTCATGCTCTCTCTAAAGAAATAAATAAATGTAAACAAAACAAAACAAAAAAAACAACACTGATGAAATAAATTAAAGATGACACAAATGAAAAAAATATTCCATGCTCATAGATTAGAGGGACAACTATTGATAAAATGTCCATACTACCCAAAGCAATCTAAATATTTAACGCAATTCCTATCAAAATACCAACAATATTTTTCCACAGAACTAAAACAATCCTAAAATTTGTACAGAACCACAAAAGACCCTGAATACCCAAAGCAATCTTGAAAAAGAAAAACAGAGCTGGAGGTATCACAGTTCCAGATTTCAAGTTATACTACAAAGCTGCAGTAATCAAAACAGCATGGTACAGGCACAAAAATAGACACACAGATCAACAGAATGAAATAGAAAGCCCGGAAATAAATCCACAATTATATAGTCAATTAATCTTCAACAAAGGAGGCAAGAACATACAATAGGAAAAAGTCTCTTTAACAAATGGTACTAGGAAAACTGGACAGCTACATGCAAAAGAATGAAAATGAGGGGTGCCTGGTGGCTCAGTCGGTTAAGTGTCTGACTTCAGCTCAGGCCATGATCTCACAGTTTGTGAGTTTGAGCCCCGCATCAGGCTTCATGCTGACAGTGCAGGGCCTGCTTGGGATATTCTCTCTCTCTCTCTCTCTGCCCCCCTCTCTGCCCTTCCCCTACTCATGCTCTGTCAAAATAAATAAATAAACTTAAAAAAAAAAAAAAAAGAAAATGGACCACTTTATTACACCCTACACAAAAATAAACTAAAAATGGATTGGATTAAGGATCTAAATGTGAGGCCTGAAACCATAAAAATCCTAGAAGAGATCACAGGCAATAATTTCTCTATAGCAGCTGTAATATTTTTCTAGATGTCTCCTGAGGCAAGGGAAACAAAAGCAGAGCAAAAATAAACTATGGGGACGACATCCAAATAAAAAGCTTCTGCACAGCAAAGGAAACTATCAACAAAACTAAAAGACAACCTACCGAAGGGGAGAAGGTATTTGTAAATGATATATACAATAAAGGGTTAATATCCAAAGTATATAAAGTACTTATATGACTCAACACCAAAACAAAAACAAAAACAAAAACAAAAAACCCTCAAATAATCCAATTAAAAAATGGGCAGAAGACACGAACAGACATTTCTCCAAAGATATACAGATGGCCAACAGACATGAAAAGATGCTCATCATCACTCATCATCAGGGAAATGCAAATCAAAACTAATGACATATCACACCTGTCAGAATGGCTAAAATAAAAAACAAAAAACAACAGGTGCTAGCAAGGATGTGGAGAAAAAGGAACCCCTGTACACCTTGGGAGTGCAAACTGGTACAGCCACTGTGGAAAACAGAATGAAGGCTCTTTCAAAAATTAAAAATAGAACTACCATGGGGCACCTGGGTGGCTCAGTCAGTTAAGCCTCCGACTCTTAACTTCGGCTCAGGTCACGATCTCATGGGTTCCTGAGATCAAGCCCCGCGTAGGGCTCTGTAATGACAATACAGAACCTGCTTGGGATTTTCTCTCTCTCTCCCCCCTCCCCTGCTCAATCTCGATCTCGATCTCTCTCTCTCTCTCTCAAAATAAACAAACATTTTTAATACAAAAAAAACCCACAAAACTACCCGGGTGCCTAGGTGGCTCAGTCGGTTCAGTGTCTGGCATGGCTCAGGTCATGATCTTGCAGTTCTTAAGTTCAAGCCGCATCAGGCTCTCTGTTGTCAGCACAGAGCCAGCTTTGGATCCTCACTCCCCTCTTCCTCTGCCCCTCCTCCACGTGCATGCTCCCTTTCTCTCTCAAAAATAAACATTAAAAAAATTTTTTTTGTTTAAAGAATTACCATATGATCCAGTAATCTCACTACTGGGTATCTACCGAAAGAATACAAAAACACTAATTCAAAAGGATATATGTGCTCCTATGTTTATTTCAGCACTATTTACAATAGCCAAAATATAGCAGGCTAAGTGTCCACTGACAGACGAATGGATAAAGAAGATGTGATATAGATATAGATATAGATATAGATATAGATATAGATATAGATATAGATATAGATATATATGGAATAGAATATTATTCAGCCATAAAAAAGAATGAAATCTTGCCATTTGCAACATGGATGGACCTAGAGTATAACACTAAGCAAAATCAGTCAGAGAAAGACATATATCATATAATTTCACTCATATGTGGAAGAAACAAAACAAATGAACAAAGGAAAAAAGGACAAACCAAAAAACAAACTCTGAACTATAGAGAACAAACAGGTGGTTACCAGAGGGGAGGCAGGTGGGATGCTGGGTGAAGGGCTGAAGAGTACACTGATCTTGATGAGCATGGAGTAATAATACATGAGATACTAAGTCACCGAAACTAATTTAACACTGTTAACTATACTGGAATTAAAGTTTTTAAAAAATACTAAGTCCTATAGAGAAGGCTTAGAGAAACTACACATTATGTTGAATACCTGAAACTAATTTAACACTGTATGTTAACTCTACTGGAATTTTTTTTTTTTTTAAATACAAAGTCCTATAAAGCAGACTTATAGAAACTACACATTACCATATAACAGTAAGACCTCAATTAGCAAAACATCTTGGAATAAAGCTTTTCACCAAGTTGGCCATCTTAGCAGGAATAGAACATTCTTTCCTCAGGTCAGAGCAGTATCAGGAGTGACAATGTCCCCACAGTTATAACTCCCTTACAAGACTTATGGCTTTAAGGAACTATGTTTATCTCCGTGAAATGAGTGAGCACAGGTCATCTGGAACTGAGGGGACCCAGGTACAGTCCTTTAGTTCATTATCCTTACCTCAAAATAGATCCAACCCTTGTGTGTATATTACACAGTGTAAGAAAGCCTGTCTAAAAGGCACAGGGTTCGTACAGGACCAAACACGTTGGTAAGCCACAGCCTAGGTATTAACAATTCTTACCCTGTAAGAATGCCTCAAAGAATCTAACTTCAAGAAATACATTCCCTCCAACCCAAAGCATCTCTAGTCCTTTGGCATCATCACATTCATGGTCCCATTGAGTTTTCTTCTTTCAGAGTAGTAGGAGTAACTGACTTCCTACAACCACGGAAGCCCCGCTATTGCTATCACAAGGATCCCCTGGGATGTATTTCTACAGAGAACAATGTTTCTTTTGGCTGCAAATCACCTCAAAAGTACGGCCTTTTCTTAAAGACAACTCTATTATCAAAGCAGATCTGGGATCATATCATTCACCCTTCTAACTATTGGAAGATGTTTGTGCTTCCATGGCATTGAAGTTCAGTTTAGACCTCGTTCTATTTTTCTCTTCCAATAATTTATCTGCAAGTCTGTCTTAAAGTTCTGCTTTCAAACCAATTTAATTCCTTTTTTATGATTCATATGGCCTTCAGGTCTAGTATATACTTTTATCCAACTTACTTTTTTCATTGTGGTCACTGGTCTTGAATTTATGTATGAAATCTCATTACCCTTATATACTGATAGCTTTGAAAAAATACGAACACACGTGTTTCTTTTTGCCCTACTTCTTCTTTTATGCTTGAGATCCCATACTCCTCTCTTCCCACTTCTCCAAGTCCCCCCTCCTCCTCAGTCTCTCACAGAAAACCTTTTCCAATCAGTCACTGTCACACCTTATCAAGTCACGCTGAAAGTGATGCTAGCTAACAAGGACACCCAAAAGAGGACTGTTTAAGGGGTCTGACCCAGAAAAGCTGCCAAGATTCCCATCATCTCCAACATAAATGAGCTTGGTTGAATGAATAATAATAAAGTATTCATTCAAAACTTGCTTCAAGCTCTCCAAACCTGTGAAACAAATAACGCATTATCCTAGTTCAGATATCATAAACTCTTGCCTAGTCCTAGACTATTACAATAGTTTCTTAACTGGTCAGGCCCTCATTCAATACCTGTTTCAATGAGTCCCCCACCCAATATCTAGACTAATCTTCTTGTAGTATAACTGTCAGCATACCATCTTGCTCAAACTCTATCAATCATTTCTCTACTACCTTGTAGCATAAAGTACCAACTCTCAGACCGCACACATCAATGATTCCAGTTTACCTTTTTCTCCATTACCAAAACCTCTGTGTATGCTGTAGCATAATACTTACCTACATGCCAGTTCCTATTATGGCCTCCACCTTGCTCATTTCTGTGCCTCACACAGAAGGGCCTTTTTCACACCCAAGTCTGAAATGCTACATATACTTCAGTTTAGCCCCAAGCATTCCTGATTCCAACAACCAGAGGTGATCTCTTCCCCTTACAAACTTGGCATTTATCACTTGGTATTTCAAGACTTACCTAACAAAATCCTGGTATCAAAATTTGATTCACATACTTTTTTTCTGTCCTCCACAGAACTAGCTTAATGCACAGAGTGAGCACTTAATTCAGTAAATATTTTAGGAAGAAAGTGGGTATATAGGAAGGAAACATTCTGGTTATGTTTTATATATGTAACTACTCGTTACATTTTCAACATCAACAAAGCTCTCAGAAAACATTAAGCCTTTTCCAATACTGTGATCAAAGCCAAGGTGAGCTCCTGCCACTGTAATTGGTGTCACCCATAGGTCCAGAGCACAGACTGGATGAGAAGTACACCCACGGAAAACTAAAGGTTTTCCTCCCAAAATAATCTAACAATACAAAATCTGTTACAAGAATCTTCTCTGGAACCACCCGGCACTGATTTTTCATCTAAACCTAATGACAACTTCAACAGGGGTAACAGCAAAAAGCAATTTCTTTTAAGTGTCACAACTCCTAAACTGAAGACCTGATATGTCTACATCCATTAGCATTACTAAGTCTCATAAAAAGGGTACTTCTTGCTAATGAGATTTTTCTCACTTAAAGAATGTCCCGCATGCCAGATCATTATATTACGGTGTTTTCATACACATGCCATCAATGTTGCCCTAATAAGACTATGTACTGAAGGTCTGTTTAAGCTTCCTGATTTTAACTACTTCCAGTACAGCAATGGCCAAATGTGGCCCTCTCAATAGCAGAGATGATGGTCCCATGCGAAAAGAAGAGCACTGTGTTCACTTAAATTGGAAAGCAGGTGCCTTAAATAAAATGCAATGGAGTAGAAACCCCCACTCTGGAACAAATCTTCAAGTCCCCCTGGAAGGTGTCAACTTTGTGAAAAGAATTACTGTGTATGTGTGTGTGTGTACACACACACAATATATACAGTTGACCCTTGAACAATGTGAGGGTTAAGGTCACCAACCCTCCCACACAGTTGAAAATCCACACACAACTTTTGACTCCCCCAAAAACTTAACTACTAATAGCCTACTGTTGACCAAAAGCCTTGTTGATAACATAGTCAACCAACACATTACATTATATGTATGTACATACATTATATGTATTCTTACAATAAAGTAAGCTAGAGAAAAGAAAATATTAAGAAAATCATAAGGAACAGAAAATACATTTACAGGACTGTACTGTATTTATCCAAAAAAAATCTGCAAATAGACCCGCGCAGTTCAAACTGTGTTGTTCAAGTCTCAACTGTACATACAACCAGCCCATGTTATATCTATTCTCCCAATTTCCAAACACTATTTCAAGACTTTTTTTTTTTTTTTACTTTTTTCTCTACAATCATCTACTTACTCCGGTCCCAATTTCTGGCTCCTAAATGTAAACAGAACTAACGGGAAAATGCAAAGGTCCTTTAAAAAAGGAGAGATGCCAAGGGCTGCAGATAACTGGACAAAACCCACAGTTTAAAAACATTTAAGAGACTTCCCAACTCCTACCAAGCCCACATTTAGGTCCTTCTTTTTTTTTTTCTTTGTAGTGTTTATTTATTGTTGAGAGAGAGCTAACTGAAGTAGGGGTAGGGGTATGTGGGCAGAGAAAGAGGCAGAGAGAATCCCAAGCAGATTCTGAGTTGTCAGTGCAGAGCCCAAAGAGGGGCTTAAACCCACAAACTGTGCGATGACGACCCAAGCTGGAACCAAGAGGCAGACACTCAACCGAGCCACCCAGGCGTCCCATGGGTCCTTCTTGAGCATAACCATGTTTTAAATATATCCATAGAAAGCAATTATCCGCCAAAAATAACAATTTAAACTTATACTATTCTGAATTAGGCCCTTGTCATCTCTTGCCTAAATTTCTGCACTATTCTCCAAATTCCTCTAACCTTTCAGTGTACCACTTACTTTCATGTAAGTACAACTGGGCTAATCTTGGAGACTATTATGTCAAATGCCTTCCATGAATTTCCCACCACATGGTACCATTTACCCTCCTAATCTCACCTTCAACTCCCCTACATTTTTAATAGCTTTTTAACAACTATATAACAGATATATAATCTTTTTAAGAGATATAATCCACATACCATAAAACTCACCTACTTAAGTGTACAGTTAAGTGTTTTTTAATAGAGTTGTATAAACATCACCACTATCTAATTTTAGAACATTTTTCATTGTACCCATTAGCAGTCATTCCCCATTCCCACCCCACCCTAGCCCCAGGAAACACTGACTTACTTTTTTGTATCTAGAGATTTGTCTATTCCGGACCTTTCATACATCATACAACAGCTGGTCTTTTGTGACTGGCTTCTTTCACTGAGTGTGTTTTGGAGGTTCATCCAGCTTGTAGCAGGTGTATGAACTTTAGTCCCTTTTTATTGCCAAATAATATTCCATTGTTTGGACATACCCTTTTATCTATCCATTCATCATTGTTAGGCAACTGGGCTGTTTTTATTCTTTAGCTATTACAAGAAATGTTGCTACAAACATTCAAACATTCACTCATTGGTGTATGAGTTTTTTGTGAAAATATCTTTTCATATCTCGGGTATACACATAAAGGCAGAAGTGCCAGGTCATACGTTGAACGTATAGGTAACTACGTTGAACGTTTTGAGAACTGCCGAACCGTCCTGCAAACTGCCTCTACTGTTTTATACGTGCACCAGCAATGTATGGGGGTTCCAGTTTCTCCAAGTTGCTAACAACTTGGTATTCTCTTTTTGATTATAGCCATTCTAGTGGGTGCCAAGTGGTACCTCCTTGTGGTTTTGATTTGCATTTCCCTAGTGACTAATGATATCAACTGTCTTTCCAAGTGTATATCTGAATAGACCTATAACAAGTAAAGAGATTAAATTAGTAACTTAAAAACTTCCTGCAAAGAAAAGTCCACTGTGTGCCACCTGAATTGGCTGAGAATTGTCAAAACCGGCAAGTTTAGGCTCCTCTTTGTTTAAGAGGCTTCCTTTAGCTCCTGTCTCTCCTCTGACACTTTGCTATAACCAGCAAGAAGAAACGAGGTAACACCTTCGGTACTGCCTAGAAATCTCCTTAGCTGCATCACATCACCCAGTTCCTTAGGTACGTTCTCCACCTTCCACCTCACTACAGCCAACAGTAGTTGTAATAAACCTCCTGTCACTACGTAACAAGGATCCCCTTTCCTCTAATTTCCAGTAACATTATTTCACTTTCCTTTAAACCCTCACCCACAGCTTCCTCAAAGACCATCCTAGTTCTAAAAGCAGTTTTTAAAAGCTCTTCAAGCTTTCACTAGCACTCCCTTCAAAGTCCTTCCAGCTGCCACCCACTGCCGCATTCCAAAGCCACTCCCCCATTTTCGGTTTTTGTTAGGCGGCACTCCACTGCCAGAACCAAAATCTGTATTAGCTTTCTACTGCTGCATTAACACACTGCCACAACACTTAGCAGCTTAAAACAACATTTATTATCTCACAACTTCTGTGCATCAGGAATTTGAGAGCAGCCTATCTGGGTGGTTCTGGCTCACAATCTCATTAGGTTGCATTTAAGATATCAACCAGGACAGCAATATACACTTTCAAGGTGGCTCACTCACACAACTGTTGGCAAACACAGTAAAGTTCCTCTATAAAGCTGCCTGCATATCCGCACAACATGACAGCTGACTTCCCCTAAAGAGACAATGAGGCTGAAGCTGCAATGCTATTTATGACCTAGCCTCAGAATTCTAACATTAACACGTCCATCACATTCTAGTCATCAGAGTCACTAAGCACAGCCCACATGTGGGGGGTTGCTTAATCTCCACCTTTTAAAGGAAGGCGTATCAAAGAATTTGTGGACATATTTTTAAACCACCACTCCTTCACCCACAATAAAAAATAATCTCGTCTTTCTCTAAATGCTTAGAATTTCCTTACACCTCTAAGGCACTTATAGCCCGTCTGACAGTTATGTGTGTACCTAACATATCCCATGCTGCCAGGATTGGAACCATCTTATCCACCTTTTTATCATCTGAGGACACCTTACACATGATGAAAAAACACACTGGACCAAGAGTCAGAAGACCTGGAATCGAGCCTTAGAGCTGCACTTACTCCGATGTGATCTTGAGCAAATTTCTAGCCTAACTTCAATTTCTTCGTCTGCCAAATGGAGATCATCTCACCTCCCTCACAAAGCTTACTGAGAAAGTTAGGTCAAACAATACATGTAAAGAAGTTTTACAAAACATAAGCCATTACATAAAGATCACATTGATAAACACTTATTAAGTTACATTTACAGACCCTTATCAGTATTATAGTACTGACCCTAATATAGTGTTGCTACAATGGATTTCAGTATTATTATTATTAAGCCTGTTCAGTTTCAGTGAAATACTTTTCTCCTCTATTTTTTCTTTTTTTTTTTTTTTTTTTTTTTTTTGGTTAAACACTTTGACATTTTACTAGAGGGCTCCAGGCCATCTTTGCTCTAAAAAGCTCAACGTCCTCCCACTTATCTTCTCATCAGAGTGAGAAAAATAGAATCGGCAACTATAACTGTATCTAAAAGGTTTTATCTAAAAGCTCAGACGGCTTAGTTCATTCACTCAATCAGTTTTTACTGAGTACCTACTACGTGCCACTGTTTGAAGGACTGTCCAATGCAACTTTCATTCTAGTAGAGGAAAATAATAAATGAACAAGTAAATATGTAGTATTGTAGTATATCTGATGGTAAAAGGGCTACAGAGAAAAATAAAACAAGACTAAGGTGTTAGGGAGTATGGGGAGTAGAGGCTAAGTGAAAGGCATTTTTATGGTGGTTAAGAAGTGGACTCAATGTTAAGTTGACATCCAAACAAATGAAAGAGCAGAGCCATGTGGCACTTTAATCCCTATGCATTTGAAGTGAGGTGTATAAAAGTCCCTGCAGAGATACGCTTGGTTGGAAGGCCAGTATGACTAGAGCAGAGTGAGGCAGAGAAAAGGAGATGAGGTCTAACATGTGAGAGGGAGCCTGCTTGGGATTCTCTCTCTCTCTCTCTGCCCCTCTCCTCCACCCACCCTGTCTCTCTCTTTCTCTCTCTCGAATAGATAAAACATAAAACATAAAAAATATTTAAAATGTGTGAGAGGACATACAAGGCCAAATCGTCCCTTGCAAGCCTCAGAGATTCCGGGTTTTACCAAAGATAGGAAACCACTAGATGGTTAAAATTAACAGTGAGCAAAGGGTCACTCTCATTCTGACTCGGGCAGCAGTGGTAGAAAGAGTAGGAAATTATGAGATTATAAACACAGTTGAAGGCAGAATCCAGAGGATTTGCTGATGGACTGAGTGTTAGTAAAGCCGCACAGTGGCATTCAGCGTTCTGCCAAGGCTGGCCGAGAAACAAACCACTGATGCCTCAGCCAAGATTTCTGACAGCTTCACATTTCCGTCTCCTTAGTTAGGCCCACTTCTCCTTCTCTGCTGCATGTATTTCAAGGGTAAGAAACCTTCTGCATTATAGGTGAAGAAATAGAAATTATTTTTGAGTTGTAATGACATTTTTTTTTTTTTTTACATTTATTTATTTTTGAGAGACAGAGCATGAGCTGGGGAGGGGCAGAGAGACAGGGAGACACAGAATCCGAAGCAGGCTCCAGGCCCTGTCAGCACAGAGCCGGACGCGGGGCTCGAACTCACAAACCGTGAGATCATGACCTGAGCTGAGGTCAGACGCTTAACCAACTGAGCCACCCAGGTGCCCCAATATAATGACATTTTGAATATAGTACACCTAAGAGACAGCAAATACACAAAACACATACTGAATCTTCTTACTTCTTTATTGTGTAGAAAAATCTCTTAGAAATATTCCTCAATATTTTAATATAGAGGTAGCAAAGTTAAAATACAAAATCTAAAAACCATGTAAACAAGATGGCCTTTTCAAAAACTCATACTAAAACTCATGTCTCACATGGAAAGTTCTCCCATCATGTATTTAATGAAAGATGAACAGCAGAAAAATGTTTGACATCATCTCATTTGTGGGGAAAATAGATATATTTATTTATATACATAGAAAATGTCTCAAAGGATACCAAATTGTTAAAAGTAGCTACCACCAATGAAGCTTTTTATTCTTTTGTTTTGTGTATTTTTGTTTTTTTACTGAATACAATTCTATACTTATTTTTTTTTTACAAACATATATTACTCTCAAATTAAAAAAAAAAAAAACTAAAATGAAAACAAATACAGTAGCCTCCATACCAAGGCCTAGGGAATGAGGCTGAGCCTGCCATGCCTGCGGAACCAGGAGAGAAGCAAACTCACTCCAAACTCATCGGTATCTATCTTCCAGCCAGACTACAAACCACCCCAGTAGTCTCCCCAAAATAACAGACAGTTATGTTTAGAGATCAAGTGGGAAGGGGCATGTTTTCTAAAACACTTGGCCACTAGCAACTGCCTTAATGCCTGACATTAAAACTCAAACAAATGTGTGCCTATTTGATAGCTGCTTTAGGAAAAGGCAGGTTTCTACATCCTGTGAAAGGGAATCTTTAGTACTTTGCTCTGGGCTGGAAGTCTTAAAAAGAGGAAAAGGAACTAGTCAGAGAACCAAAGTTTTCAACAAAATTTAATAGAAAATTTTAGGGACGCCTGGGTGGCTCCTTTGGTTGAGTGTCTGACTCTTGATTTCGGCTCAGGTCATGATCTCACAGCCATGAGATGGAGCCCTGTGTTGGGCTCCTGCGCTGGGCTGGGCATGGAGCCTACTTAAGATTCTCTCTCTCCCTCTACCCCTCCCCTGCTCACGCGTGTGCTCTCTAAAAAACAAAACTTTTAACACACATTTCTCTCCACACACATGCACAAGAAAAGGCCATGGGAGCACATGGGGAGAAGGCAGCTCACTGTCTGTGAGCCAAGAAGAAAGTCCTTACCAGAACTCGACCAAGCCGGCACCCTGATCTTGGGCTTCCAGCTTCCAGAATTGTGAGAGAATGAATTCTGTTGTTTAAGCCACTCAGTCAACAGTAGTTCGTTATGGCAGCCTGAGTAGACTAAGGCACACTACTGCATGCGATGGATACTATTCCATGTCATGGAATACTAGTCTTTAAAAAGAATAAAGCAGCTCTTTGTGAATGCATATGAAATGATACGTAAGATGCAACAAGTCAGAAAAAGCAAGTTGCAGAACAATGTAGAATATGCTACTTATAAGAAGGAATAGATATTGTATTTGCTCGTACATATACAGAATATCTCTGGAAGGATACACAAGAAAGTTGTGGCCTCTGAGATGGGTCAAGGATGGTTAAAAGTATTAGGTAGATATTTCACTGCATATCCCATACATTTTAAATCATTACCAGACAAATTGTATTACCTACCCCAAATATGTTTTTTTAAGATTTTTTTTAGAAAGAGAGAGAGTGTGTGGGCACATGAAAGTGAAGGAGGGGCAAAAGAGAGGGAGAGAGA
The DNA here is from genome assembly GCF_018350195.1 of Panthera tigris. Taxonomy (NCBI): domain Eukaryota; kingdom Metazoa; phylum Chordata; class Mammalia; order Carnivora; family Felidae; genus Panthera; species Panthera tigris. Next base: position 19,192,563 of record NC_056667.1, read on the forward strand.
TGATCCGAAGCAGGCTCTGTGCTGACAAAGAGCCCGATGCAGGGCTCAAACTCACAAGTGGTGAGATCATGACCTAAGCCAAAGTCAGACTCTTAACCAACTGAGGCACCTAGGCACCGCTACTGCCCCCCCACCGGAAAAACATTTTCAAGTAAAAAAAAAAAAATTTTTTTAAGGAACAGGTGGTTTGTTATTTCTCAAAAAAGGACTTTAATGGAGGCACCTGGGTGGCTCAGTCGGTTAAGTATCCAACTTCAGGTCAGGTCATGATCTCACGGTTCATGAGTTCAAGCCCCACACTGGGCTCTGTGCTGACAGCTCAGAGCCAGGAGCCTGCTTCGGATTCCCTGTCTCCCTCTCTCTCTGTCCCTCCTCCACTCACACTCTGTTTCTCTCTCTCAAAAATTAATAAACATTAAAAAAATTATTTTTAATGACTTTAGGGGCGCCTGGGTGGCTCAGTCAGTTAAGCATCCAACTCTTGACTTCCACTAAGGTCATGATCTCACATTAGTGAGATGGAGCCTCACGTAAGGCTCTGAGCTAACACTATGGAGCCTGCTTGGTATTTTCTCTCTCCCTTTCTCTCTGCCCCTCCCCTGCTCACACTCTCTCTCTAAATAAATAAATACACAAAGAAACGGTTTTTAAAAATGATTTTAGAGGCACCTGGGTGGCTCCGTCGGTTAAGCATCTGACTTCAGCTCAGGTTGTGATCTCTTGGTTTGTGGATCTGAGTCCTGTGTCGGGCTCTGTGCTGACAGCTCAGGAGCCTGGAGCCTGCTTTGGATTCTGCATCTCCCTCTGTCTCTGCCCCTTCCCCACCTGTTCGCATTCTGTCTCTCAAATATAAATAAATAAACATTAACATAAATAAGAATAAAAAATGACTTGAGTTGTAAGACACTTTTTAACAGTCATCAATTACTTTGTTCAGGAGATTGTAGCACTGTAGGGGAGCAAAATTTGTCACCCCAAAATGTGTCCCTTTGGCATATGTATTAGTTTAGGCTGATTACTTTAAAAAAAAATTTTTATGTTTTGTTTTATTTTTGAGAGAGAAACAGCGTGTGAGTTGGGGAGGGGCAGAGAGAGGGAGACACAGAATCCAAAGCAGGCTCCAGGCTCTGAGCTGTCAGCACAGAGCCCAAGGCAGGGCTCGAACCCGTGAACCGTGAGATCATGACCTGAGCCAAAGTCAGACGCTCAACCAATTAAGCCACCTAGGTGGCCCTAGACTGATTACTTTTTTGTTGTTGTTGTTTATTTATTTTTGTGAGAGAGAGAGATAGAGCATAAGTGGGGGAGGGTCAGAGACAGGGGGAGATACAGAATCAGAAGCAGGTTCTAGGCTCCAAGCTGTAAGCACAGGTCCTAACACAGGGCTTCAACCCACAAACTGTGAGATCATGACCTGACTGAAGTCGGACATCCAAACGAATGAGCTACCCAGGCACCCCTACAGGTGCATTTCTATACACTAATAAGGAGCTATCAGAAAGAGAAATTAAGAAAACAGTTGCATCCATTTACAGTTGCATCAAAAAGAAAAAAAATACCTAGGAATAAATTTAACCAAAGAGATAAAAAGACCTGTATTCTGAAGACTGTAGGACATGGATAAAAGAAATTGAAAATGATAATAAGTGGAAAAATCGTGCTCAGGGACTGGAAGAATTAATATTGTTAAAATATCCATACTACCCCAAACAATCTACAAATCCAATACAATCCATCAAAATACGATTTTTCACAAAACTAGAACAAATAATTCTAAAATTTGTATGGAACCCCAAACAGACAAAGCAATCTTGAAAAAGAAGATCAAAGCTATAAATATCATGCTTCCTGACTTCAAACTATACTACAAAGCTATAGTAAAACAGTACGGTACTGACACAAAGACACATACATAGGTCAATGGACTAGACAGCCCATAAATAAACCCGCAGGTATATGGTCCATTAACCTACTACAAAGGAGGCAAGAATATACAATGGGGAAAAGACCTCTTCAATAAATGGTGCTGGGGAAACTGGACAGCCACATGCAAAAGAATGAAACTGGACCGCTATCTTAACACCATATATAAAAATAAATTCAAAATGGATTAAAGACCTTAATGTTAAGACCTGAAACCAGAAGACTGCTAGAATGAAAGGCAATAAGCTCTGTGACGCCCATATTAGCAGCAGTTCTTTGGACCTGAATCCTCAGGCAAGGACAACAAAAGCTAAAATAAACACAGGGGATTACGCTGAACTAAAATGCTTTTGCAGAGGAAACCATCAACAAAACAAAAAGGCGACCCACGAATGGGAGAAGATATTTACAAATCACACATTCAGTAAGAGGTTAACATCCAAAATAAAGAACTGACACCACTTAGTATATAAAAAAAAAAAAAAAAGATTAAAAAGTGGGCAGAGGATTTGAAAAGATATTTTTCCAAAGAAGACATACAGATGGCCAAGAGACACTCCTGAAAAGGTGCTCGACGTCACTAACCATCAGGGAAATGTAAATCAAAGCCCCAGTGAGACATTACTTCACCCCTGTTAGAATGGCTAGTATCAAAAAGATAGAAAATAACAAGTGTTGGAGAGGATGTGGAGAAAAGGGAACCCTCATACACTGCCGCTGGGAACACAGACTGGGGCAGCTACTATGGAAAACAATATGGAGGTTCTTCAAAAAATTAAAAATAAGGCACCTGGGTGGCTTAGTCAGTTAAGCAACCTCCGCTCAGGTCAAGATCTCACAGTTTGTGGGTTGGAGCCCCATGGAATCCTCTGTCCCCCCCTCTCTCTGCCCCTTCACTGCTTGCACTCACATTCTCTTAAAAATAAACATTAAAAAAAAAAAAAAAAGCAAAAAAAAAAAAAAAATTGAAACTAGAATTACCATATGCTCCAATAATTCCACTTCTGGGTATTTACCTGAAGAAAATGAAAACACCAGTTGGAAGAGATACATGCACCCCTATATTCATTGCAGTATTATTTACAACAGCCAAGATATGGACGCAACCCAAGTATCCATAGATAAACAAACATAAAGAAGATGTGATAATACCTACAATGAAATATTACTCAGCCATCAAGAATGAAACCCTGGGGCGCCTGGGTGGCTCAGTCAGCTGAGCATATGACTCTTGATTTCGGCTTAGGTCATGATCTCACAGTCCTGACTTGGGTTTGTGACTTTGAGCCCCACATCTGGCTCTGCGCTGACAGCACAGAGCCTGCTTGAGATTCTCTACCCTCTCCGTTGGCCCCTCCCCCGTTTGCGGGCGCTCTCTCAAAATAAATAAAGCTTTTAAAAAAAGAAAAAAAAATGAAATCCTGACATACAGCATGGATGGACCTAAAGGGTATTACACTAAGTGAAATAAGCTAGACAGAAAAAGACAAATAGGTCTGACTCCACTCATATGTGGAATCTAAATAACAAAAGAACAAACAAAACCGAAACAGCTACACAGGTATAAGAAACAAACTGTTCGTTACCAGAGCGGGGAGGCGCTGGGAGCCGGCGAAACAGGTGAAGGGGATTGAAACAGGTGAAGGGGATTAAGTCACAAACTTCCGATTATAAAATAGGTCATGGGAGGTCAAGTACAGCGAAGGGACTATAGTCAGTAACACTGTAGTAACTTTGTAGTTACAATAATATCGTAGTAACTGTATGGTGACCACAGCAACTAGACTTATCGTGGGGATCACTTCTTAATGTGTAAATATTGAATCACTATGATGTACACCTGAAACTACCAGGATATTGAATGTCAAGCATACTTCTACCCAAAAAACAAACAAAAAAACAACACTCCTCGGAGCACATTTTCTGTCCACCCTCCCCCCACACCTGGAAGCCTCGCAGTCCCAGTCTCTTCCTGACCCATCCACAGCCTGCCTGCCTTCCCCCCGCCCCATTCCTCTCCACTCTTCCCAAACCCCATTTTTCACCCTTCTTTAGGCTCCAGTCCCTCTCGCCTCTGAATTCCCAAAGCCGTTCCTTTCTTGGTCCCCGACTTTACCTCCATCACCTCCCCTCTCACGCCTCCAGGTCCCTAACCCCTCCCCCAACACCCTCCCGCGCGCCCACGACCCACCTGCACTTTCCGCCTCTTCAGGGCCGCCGCGTCCAGCCACACGCCGCAGGCCTCCTCCTCCGGGCCTCTCCGCCTCATGGCGGCCGCGGACACCCAGCCCACAGGACGCGTGGCTCTCGCCGCCGGTCCCGCGGCCTCAGGGAAGGGCTATAACGGCCGCCGCCGGCGTTCGGATCTCGCGCCAACGCTGGGGGGCCGAGCCAGGACGTGGCCGCCGGCGCAGGCACCGCCCCGACGCGCGCCCCGCCCTGCCCCCAAGCCCCGCCCCTTTCCTTAACGCCCGCCGGAGGCTTTAACCGTGGGTTCGCTCCTTGCCCTTTACCGAGGCCTTCACGTCACTTGTGACGGGTCTTCTGACTCGAGAGTCGCTTTCCCGCGACTGTGCTGTGTCAACGCGTTCGCGACACTGCATAAGGAATATATGCTTATATGCTTTTTGCTGTGTTGGTTGCACTTTTTAAAAAATGTTTAAATGTTCACTTGTGACAGACAGTGAGCGGGCGGGGGAGGGGCAGAGAGAGGGGAGACACACACAGAATGTGAAGCGGGCTCCAGGCTCTGAGCTATCCGCATAGAGCTTGATGGGGGGTCCGAACCCACCAACTGTGAGATCATGACCTGAGCCCGAGTCCCACCGCGCTTAACGCACTGAGCCACCCAGGCGCCCCTAGTTGCACTTTCTTGCTGTAAATGTAACTTCCCCGGGGCTCTGGGTTTTGAGTCTCAGTAACCAAACACTCGAGTTTATGAATTACTCTTGAAAGTGAAAAAAAGATCTAAGCGTAACTATGAGACCACATGGGAGAGGATTTAGAAAATGGGAAGAAAAATGAAAGCTACAAGTTTGCAGTCCCAGGCCCATCAGCTCCCAGTCCTGCCTTCACAGCTCATGTGTGACCTTGGATTTTAAAGAGGATCAAGTGAGGTAACATTTGTGAAACTACTTTGCAAATTCTGAAAGCCCCTCAGAAATGCAGAAGTGCTGGCACCCCACTCTTCCATTCCATCCCTAATCACGTGTCCCATAGATGTTCTTTATATATGTATATATATAAATTATATACATATATACATATTATATGTATATAATTATATATAAATATATATATAAATCATATACAAAAAATTATATAAATTTATATATATTATATATAAATTATATATATAAATTATATACATATAAAAAATATATAACCATATAATAAATATATAAATATATAAATTATATGCATATAATATATATAATATATACATATTATATGTATATAATTATATGTGTATAAATTATATATATACATATTATATATTATATTATGTATACATATATATGTATATATATAATATATAATAGGATATAATATATATAATAGGATATCCTATTATATATCCACTATGTGTGTGTGTGTGTGTGTGTGTGTGTGTGTATACATATCGGGAGAATGATATTTCTTATTCATTTGGGCTTTTTTAAATTATCTGTACTTCCTAATTTGCCTTCACTGTACATATAAAATCCTCCTTGATGGAAGGAAAGACCAAAAAATGAAGTCCTTGTCAAATTATAAAGTGGGATTATGTTCCTTTATCTTCTCAAACATATTTAGTAATAAAACTGCGCTCCCTTCCTTGCCAAAAAGAAAAAGTTCATACATATAGTGTATAGGGCCCCCAACCCCATCCCCAGGCAAAGATAAAACAGGAACTGCCTTCCTCCTCCCTGTTCTGATCCCTGGGGGCCCCAGCTTCCCCTGGAAAGCCCCCTCGACACAGTGAGCAGGTCCATGGGGGTTCCTGGGAGAAGAGACAAAAAGCCAAGAGGCTGGTGTTATCACAGTTACTTTATTGCATCAGAGTTCAGACCACCCCTAAGTCCAGCCCCACTGAACTCCTCCTTCCGTACAAAGGAAGGCCTTTGTATAGGTTTTTCCTCTACCAGGAATGCACTTCTCCATTCACCCTTTCCAACCCAAGACCTTGAGGGTCACAGGCAGCACTTATTCCCCTCCTCGGTGCTTCCCCTGACAGGTCATTCTGATGTGAAAGCTTTTATCATCCTGCATTGATCCACAGGCCAGCTGGTGACCTGCCTCTGAGCAGAGGCCCAGGAAACACTGAAAGCATAACTGAACCATGATCAAGGAAACCAGGAGACAGGCTGGGAACAGGATATGCAGGACATCAAGGCCGGAACTAGAAAGGCTGGGGGCTCACTGGGTGGGGAGATGACTGAAGAGGTATGGGGCACTGATGGGATCCATTTCCACTTGACACAATCTTCTATCTTTGGGGACTTCCCGGAACTCTAAAGCTCCAGGCTGGAGGTCAAGGAATGGTAAGAGTAGGCTATACACATTAGGAGCCTCCCCCTTTCCTATCCACCAATGACATCTGGGTAGAGGGGGTTTGCTGAGCCCTCTTCTGCCTCTCAGATCAGAGCAGACTCTGGCCTGAATTCCACTGTCACGTCCTCTCAGATCATCTGGAAGCTCCAAACCAAGGTCCTGGGCCCAGCTGACCCCCAATCTTCATCCCTAGTGAGAGGCAATGGGGGAGGCAGGCCAAGGTGGCCCACATGTTTCTCTCTTTTCCTCTCCCAGGGCAGGCCCAAGCGGTGAACCCCAGCAGCTCGCGGCCAATCCCCAAATCCAAGGACTGGCCATCACCACCCCTGGCAGCTGAGGCATACGCAGAAAGTCACCGAACGCCAGACACAAACAACGTTACCAGGCCTTGTTCCCATCTGGAGCCAAGCCCGGACCCCTGGGCGCCCCCTACACCTCCCTCCCTCCCAGCTGCCCCGCCCCCCGCCCCTGCCATTCACTGGGCCTTCCGGTTGAGTCTGTGCCGTACCAGCTGGCTCAGGAGGAACGCGGTCAGGACGCTGCTGCCCACGGTGAGCAGAAAGAGGCCAGAGAAGTTGTGGGGCCAGCGGGTATGCAGAGGCTCATAGATGGGCCGCCGGGCCTCGTAGTCCAGTGCCACGGCCTCCAGCTGGGCCAGCGTGCACAGCACCAGGAAGACATGGAAGAGCTGGTGGCCCTGCCCGAAGACGTGGCAGCTGCCAGGAAACCAGCGCTCAGGCATGAAGGTGGAGAAGAAAGCGGCGGCCAGCAGGAAGAAGACCACCTGGCACTTGTGGTAGAGAAGAGCCGGGTCGTCTGAGGTAGGGTCGGGGGACACCAGGATGCGATGCACCACGGGGCTGATGTCCAGCACGTAGGCCAGCGCTGAGGGCACCTCCTGGCAAGTGCGGCCCAGCAGGCCAGGCTTCTGGATGTACTTGTTGTAGCAGGAGCCAGTGCAAGAAAGCCAGGCGAGAAAGGCGGCCGCGGGCAGGAAGACGGCCTGCACCCGGGCGTGCCAGGCAGGCTCGATGGTGTAGTAGAAGTGTGCCAGGGCGCTGCCGAACTGGTACACGGCCACGCCCACGTAGTCCAGGAAGAAGAAACTGTAGTGCCAGAACTCGGACTTGGCCTGCAGGAGGTGAGCCAAGGCGCTGAAGGAGAGGTAGGTGAAGGACGCGAGGAGGAGGATGAAGAGGGGCAGTGCGTGCGGGTCTCCCCAGATGCCCACAGTCCCCACGAAGACGGCCAGCCGCAGCAGCAGCACGATGGCTGCCAGCAGGTGGGTCCACACGTTCACGGCCTCGTTGTGCTGCTGGAACAGCGTGCGGAAGTAGAAGTGCCAGGTCTGATGCAGCGGCCGGTAGCCCACGTAGACGTACGGCTTCCAGAAGAGCGGTGGCACTTCGGCGCGGTCCACTGTGAACACGGGCTCCGGCCGCCTGGACGGCCGAGGCTCCTGGTGGGCCTGCCGCAAACTGGGCAGGAGGTGGCTGAGCTTCTGGGCCACCATCGTGGCCATGACCGTGGGCCAGGCAGGGAGCTGGGAGAGAGGCCAGAGCAAAGTCAGGGGACTGGTGTCCTCGACCCTTGATGGCACCACCAGCAGCAGCTGGGAGGCTCGGAAGCCCAGTCCTTAGTCTGTCCTTCCTGCCCCCTTGTCCCCACACTGAGTTTCAGAAGAGAGGAGTCGTCCTAAGGGAGAGCTAGCTCAGCGAGGACCCCATGACTGTACTCCCCGATGTATCCCATGTGCCTCGAACAGCGCCTGGCATGTAGTAGATGTTCAGTAAACTTCCGAGGAATAATTAAGGAGGCTCACAACCTCAGCCATTTCCATCCCAGTCCAGGTTCCACACAGCAGCCCCTGCTGTTTCCTCCTGTGTTCAAGCCGCCATCTGTGTTCATCTGGTGGTGACAATGACCTTGCTGACAGACCCGCTGCCTCTACCTTTAGCCCCTTCTAAGTGACCAGGGTCTCCCACTCACCCTCCATCACCCTACATGATCTGGCCCCTGCTACCTTTTTCCAGCCTTATCGCTCAACCGCAGTGCCCTTCACATCCAGCCATAGCCTCACCACACCCCTGGGCCTGCTGTTTCCCACATGTCCTCAGGTTGACACAAGCTGTTCCCTCTGCCTGAGACATTTTCCTCATCTTGCCTACATGGCAAACTCCTAATTATCCCTCAAAACCCGTTTCTTCTGTAATACTTTCCCCGGCCCCCCGAACCTCTGATGATGACCTCTCTACTTGAGTGCCTACCATAAGATACCCATCCTTTCACTAGTATAACGTTCCCCATGGGCATTAAACTTGCTGACGTGAGCTCACTAAGGGTAGGCAGTTTGTGTCATTATTTTGTGAACCGCTGGTGCTTAGCAGGCGGCTGGCACTCAGTACTTGTTAAATCAAAGAACATAACAGCATCCCGGTAACATTTCATACCCTTTAAGTCTCCAACTCAAAAAGCCACTTTTGTTCCTGAAAGTCCCTGGTAACAACTGGTCTATAAAACAGCCCTTCCCCTCAGCCACAACTCCCCTCAGAAGATCCCTCCTCCAGCCTTTCCACTCCCACCCACGCTTGTTAATTCCAAAGAAGTCAAATCTAACCCCTCAGCCTGCGTTCGAGACCCTGCTCCTACCCTCATTTCCCACCTAACCCAAATAGCACACCCTGTGCCAACTTCCTTTCCCTCACTGAAATGCTTTTGGGCCAGTTCAAACTGCCACCTCCAGGGGACCTCCTTACTGCCCCCCTCCCACTTCCCCTGTATAGGTTATACAACATAGCATATAAAACATATTCATTCATTCATCCATTTGTGCATTTAGCGAACACTGAGCCCCCTCCTCTGCCTCCGATCCTGTGCTCGGTCCAGGGGAGGGCAGAGAGGAAAAAGATTTAATCCCTACCCCTGGGAACTTCACAGTATGGTGGAGTTACCGAGATGAAAACAAATCATAGCAAATGCTTATACAGTACTTGCTATGTGCAAGACACTGTCTCAAGCACTTTATGTACAATTGACTCATTTATGCTTCTTAACCCCCTGTGAGTAGGTGCTTTCATTATTCCCATTTTTCAGATAAGGAACTGAGGCATGGAGAAGTTAAGGACCCTGCACCCCCCCCCCCCACCTAGGTAGGATCTGAACTCAGCTTGCAATCTTAACCACTGAACTGCCCTTTGCAAGACACAGTGGGAAGTGCTATTCATCATTCCCTAATTATATACCCTATATACAGTTTGGCCCGGAACCAGTTGCTTAACTCAGGCTTATCAGTATTCACTATGGCATTCATTAAATCAAAATATCTATTGAAAAACTAGCACCTGCCAGACGACTCCCACCCCTCGAATTCTCTCTAACAAGTTTATTAGACTCAGCATCCTGGTTTTCTGTCCATCTTTCTTTCTTTTCTTTTCTTTTCTTTTCTTTTCTTTTCTTTTCTTTTCTTTCTTTCTTTCTTTCTTTCTTTCTTTCTTTCTTTCTTTCTTTCTGTCTTTCTTTCCTTTTTCACTTACTTATTTTGAGAGAGAGAGAGCAGGGGAGGAGCAAGAGAGAGAGGGAGAGAGAGAATCCCAAGCAGGCTCCAGCCTGATATGAGGCTCGGTCCCACGACCGTGAGACCACAACCCGAGCCAAAATCAAGAGTTGGACGCTCAACTGACTAAGCCACCCAGGCGCCCTGTCCATCTTTCATCAGATATTTATTGCAACTACCTGTGCACCAGTCACTGTTACAGGCAAGGAGATCCAGGGCAGGATAAAGCACTCACGTTTCTGCCACCAGCAGCACCATGATCACCCCCAAAAGCCCCCTGATAATTTATACACAGTCCAAGTAAATGCAGGGAGCTTGCCATGCAAAGGCAGCAAGACAAGCCCGCAGCCCATCAAGCCTCCTCACCCTAGCCTGAAGCTACCCCCGCATTACACTTCTCAAGTCAGCTCTGGTCTCTGGCCTCTCCTGGTCCAATGAGGAGGCAGGAGTTAAATTAGTTACTACAATACTGCACAAAGGGAGTACAGGACGCCTCCACTTCCTATTCCCCAGACAGCCTTGCCGGCCACTTCCGTCCAGACCACGAGAACCCCCTGGCCTGCTGTGCTAGTGGTAGAACCAGCAGTGGAGGTCCTCTCCTCCCCAAGAGCCTGGGCTTCAGCCTTCACCCCTGTCTACAACTTTGGCTTCCCAACTCGGAACCTTGGGGAGCCAGAAAAGGCCTCTGAAAGCATCTCATGCAGCACCCTTGTTTTACACTGAGGAAACAAGAGCCCAGAGACAGAAAGGCCTTCCCCAGCGTTGCCCAATCCAGCAAGGTTTCCATTCCACCCCAAGGGAGAAGACCAGGGAATGATAATGTGCGATGGTGGCCTAGTTCCTGGGTCCCTGTGATCCATTAAATACAGTCCAAGGCTCCATATCCCACCCTTAGAACTTCCCAAGGCATAACAGCCTATTAACGTCTCTGAGAAGTCCTACAGCAAAGAAGCCAGCTTCCCTCTGTTGAACCTACATGTGTCAAGCCTACCTGACCAAGGATTCTTTTCCTAGTAATAATTATATTACAAAGCCAGCTGAACTGGGGGCACCTGGGTGGCTCAGGGCATGATCTCACAGCTCGTGAGTTCGAGCCCCGCGTTGGGCTCTGTGCTGACAACTCAGCCTGGAGCCTGCTTCAGATTCTGTGTCTCCCTCTCTCTCTCTCTGCCCCTCCCCTGCTCACATTCTCTCTCTCTCTCAAAAATAAATAAACATTTGAAAAAAACAAAACAAAACAAAACCAGCTGAAATGTAGTAAGTGTTTACTATGTGCTCAGTCTTTATAACCTTGTTACAATTAATTCTCATAACTAGCCTTTTGAGGTAGGTATTATTACGCCCATTTTGCTGCTGAAGACAGTGGAATTCAGAGAGGTTAGAAGCTCCTTCCCCAAGGGAGGAACATGCACAGAGAAACAGAGAGAGAGAGACAGAGACAGAGAAGCCAGAATTTGGACCCGGCTCTCTGACTGCCAAGTACAGGCACTCTTAGCCACTCTGCTGCTGCCCTGCCTCCTGTCACACCAATCTCCATCATACTTTGGAAAAGAATGGTCTAAAGCAGGTAGCCAAGGCCTTTCCCATAAATTATTTCCTTAGTCTTCCAGCAACTGACACACATCTAGAGACCTCAGCCTCCCCACATTACCAAGCCACCCACTGGCTCTACACCAACGAAGCCCTATCTCACAGCTCCCTCCTCAGGTGGCAATTGGTCACTCAGGGCCCTCCTCCTTCACCAGACACAGTGGGCCCTAAGCACAGACCCCAGAGGCTACATCCTGGGATAAAGAGATCCTGTTCCCTACTTCCTTTAGACTTCACCTAGCAGCCTCATTCCATCTGAACAGGTCTGTTTTCAGAATTCATTCCCATCTCCTGACTCCAGGGGAAAGAGCAGGTGCAGGGGTCCAGTAAGAGCTGGAAGGATGAGGGGAGGGATCCAGAGGCCACCCTCAGAGAATCCTGAGTCATCTGCCCACCAGGCTGCCAGGACCTGCCTGCTTCAGGGCCCCCCTTCCTGGCCCCCCTCCAAAGCTAGGTTACCTAGGGAATTTTCTCGAGCCTGGGGGCCGATGGATTCTGCTGTGGGACTGGGCAAATTCTCCAGATGCCAGGCACCTGTGCTACTTCCACAGGTGAGGGTCACTAAGGGCGGGGCTTCCAGGGACTGGAGGTTGTCTTGTGTGATGTCACCAGAGGGTGGGGCTAAAGACAACCTCCACCTCTCCCTTCCCCCACCCAACACCATTCCCACATTGGTCAAATCCAGGCTAACCACTGCCCTCCTAGCCAGGCCACGGCTGCACAAGGAAGCTCAGCATTAGCCTCCACAGGAAACATCTGGGGAAACGCAGTGGCTGGCTACCAAGTTGTGACTTACCCAAGATCACACGGCAAGGCAGGCAAAGCTGGGCTGAGACCGGGTGACCAGGGCCTGGTTGATGGGTGTCAGGAAAACTTGACTGGCTTCTGTCCCCCTACTCCCCAGGAATCATAATGGAAAGAAGTTAGGACTAAAGGAGAAAGCAGACACTATGAAGGCTCATGAAGGAGATGGACTTCAGATTCAGACAAACCAGGTTTGACGCCTGCTTCTGTAACATGCTAGCTGTGTGATCTAAGACAAGCAACTCACCTTCTCTGATCCTTAGTCCCTCATGGGAATTACAGTATCATCTACGGCACAGACTGCTTATAAGGATCTAACTTTATTCAGACAAATTTTCAGCACAGTTTAGCAACTTGATAAATGATGGCTACTATTACTAATTATTATTAATAGTAGTCGTATTTGAAATACCCCAGCCTGAAAGATTCGCTTGATGTCCTCTAAAAACCTGTCCTCTTTTGGCCATCAAGAGCTGGTTCCACTGGACTTGGGGGCTTCAGTTAACCTTGTCCCTTGAAATATTTACTTTTCTATGAGGATGCATGTAAGGACCAGGGAAATTTGGCTGGAGTTGGAACTTCTGGAAACACTGACCTTAGTTAATGATTAAATTCTCTCCAGCATAGACCATTGAGAGTAACCCCTGTGGATTCACAGAGCCCTGAAGATTTGCACTTGGGCACAGACGCAAGAGAGGTGGCTGGGAAATGAAACTGCCAGGGAGAGGGTTGCCACTCTGGCTGCCCCATCCCCCAGTGGGAGGGTGAAGGGGGTAGACCATGCTAGCAGGTGATCCAGAAGGCATGAAGTCTGGCCAGAGCGTGTCCTGCAGGTTTGGGAAGCTTCCAGGTTGGCCGAGCCCCAGAACAGAGATCTCCAGGGCTCATGTGGGAGCTCCTGTCAATCTGAGGAGCTCTGTCCTCCTCTGCCCTCCCACCTCCCATTCTCCTTTTCCTAAACACAAGGTCCATCTCCTCACCTAGCTTCTCAACCAAGTCTTGCCTGGTCTCTATCTGACACACACGGTCAAAAAGTCCCGTAAGTACCTGTGAGCAAAACAGAAGACCAGGTTGTCGGGATGGGGTAGTAAATGGGCTTTGAAGTGGGAGAGCCCCGGGTTATACCCATCCCGTAGATTTTAGTGCACATGGCAGGCAAAATGCGACAGGGCTGGGGCACATGTTGAATGAAGCAGACAGGCTCACCCACACAAACGAAATGCCTACGGGCCTAGGAAAATCCAGCCCCAAGAGAAGCCACCGAGGTGGTGACCACGCAGAATTGGAGAGAGCTGACGTCCCAAGGGAGGGTATGTACCACTCCCGGCAGACTACTTCAAGTGAAGCCATGTTCCCATTTTTATGTGAGGATGGGATTTCAAGTCTGAAACTTAACAGCTCTGTGACTTTGGTAAGTCCCTTAACCTCTCTGAGCCTATTTCCTCATTGATAATCAAAGGATAATAATAGCTACCCCTTGGGCTCTTGTGAAAGCAAAACAAAGTTACTGATGCAAGATGTTAGTTCTGGCACAGCATGGCGCCGCTGTTTTTGCTGTTTGTTGGATTCTAGTCCCGGCTCAGCCGCTTAATCCCTGTGTGACCTTGGACAAGTCCATTCCCCTTTTGGCCCTGTTTCTCCAGATGTCAAAGGAGAGAGTGAATTTATCAGTAACGTCAAAGGTCCCTTCAGGCCCTGAGACATTCCAATATTTGTTTTAGGCCCACTATGTGCCAGGTGCTAGAGCGTCAGCAGTGAACAAAGCAATTAAAACACTTCCCGCGTGGCTCAGTCGGTTAAGCGTCCGACTTCAGCTCAGGTCACGATCTCGCGGTCCGTGAGTTCGAGCCCCGCATCAGGCTCTGGGCTGATGGCTCAGAGCCTGGAGCCTGCTTCCGATCCTGTGTCTCCCTCTCTCTCTGCCCCTCCCCCGTTCATGCTCTGTCTCTCTCTGTCTCAAAAATAAATGTTAAAAAAAAAAATTTTTTTTAAAACACTTCCCTTATACAACTAATAGCCCAGCTAATCAACAGCTAAGGGTAAGAACTAAGGGTATTAATACCCTGCCTTCTTGGAGCTTAATAGCCTAACGAAAAAAAAACCCACCTAATATGAGTATTTGGTTATAATTAACTTTGTCTCTTGCCTCCATCTTGGCACGTAAAATATTCATTGTTGCTTCTCTGGGCCTTCGTTGTTCAGCACACTCCCTCAAGACAACTTTATCTCGCCATAGAAGACAAAGTCTAACCTCGCAAAAAATAATAGTAAGGCAGGCCTGGCTGGCTCAGTAGATAGAACACAAACTCTTGATCTCAGGATCATGAGTTCAAGCTGCACATTGGGTGTGGAGCCCACTGAAAAATGCATACATACTTACATACACACATAAGATAGTAAGGCCAGATCTGCGTTAACACAGGAGTTGTTAGAGGTAAATGTTCCTTGAGGGATCCTGACAAGGACAATACCACATACAAGCCCAAAATATCAATAAGGTGAGGCACTAACATCAGTAATTTACAGTGGCTTGCTGTTTACAAGGAACTTTCACCCGCATTTCGCTTCTGCCTCAAAGCAACTCTGAGCCTCCGTGTAAGCTGGCATCACAGCCCAGGAGGCAGGATGGCAGAGGGCACATCATCTGACTCCGAAACCAGTGCTCTTGCCCTTTATCCTTTGTGGTCAACCTCCAGTCACCCAGGGGGTGGCCATACATTACACAAGCAAAGTTTTCATCCCCGGCTGGCCTCCTGATCTCCTCCCAGCAACTGGGTGACCTCCTTCAATGCAAACCAATTCCCAGACTCGGCAGAATGTGTTTAAACAAAAAGTCCTTCTATTTCTTCCAAAACCAAACGGACATCATTTTTGCTTTTTGTAACCGCACTTTGGGCCTCCATTTGTGATCGGGATAGAATAAATAACTCAGAGGAATTCTTCTGTGGAACTCGGACTCACAAATGCTCTGGGGACAAGGTAGAACTCTAAGAGGAAGGCAGGCCCAGAGAGGTTGGGTGAGCTGGCTACAGTCGCCCAGCACAAGGGATGGAAAAAGGACCCAACTTTCACCACTGGCCAGCAAGGGCCCCTCTGGTTAGGGAAACTGAGGCTGGAGAGGGACAGCCTTTCACCACGAGCCTCAGAGGTGGCACAAGACTCTGGTTGTGAGGCTGAGACCCTCTTCCATAGGAGCTAAACAGAAGGTCTTGGGCCATCCATCCGGGTGCAGCCAGGCTCCGGGAATCCGTCAAACCTTCAAACTCACCAGCGGTGGCCTGACCAGGGCCCCCTACTCAGGCCAGGCCAGAATGGGCTGCCCCAGGGAAACCTCTTGGGGGGGGGGGGTCCTCCAAGCCTGCAGGCTTGAAGCAAGTGCTATGGGTGGTGTGGGGCTCCCTCCCCTTTCCTCATGGGGTGGGGAAACCTCCATGTTTTCCTGACACCAAGGCAGGCTTCTCCATCCCAACCGGCCCAGGCGTCCCCAAAGGGGGACCCCCTCACATCACCCAGTTCTAGGTACTCATGCACCTTCTGCTCCTGGGGTCTCCCTGGATCCGCCTCCCCCCCAGCCCCGCCGCAGGCGGAGCAGCGAGCCGCCGGCCTCTCCTCCTCCCGGCCACCGTGGCCACCACGGCCGGCCCAGGCCGGCCCTCCGCCCTGCCCACTCCCTCAGAGGTGCCCCCTTCCAGCTGGTCCCCAGCATCCTCCCACTCTTGCCCGGGGGTGCTCCGACTCCAGCCTCTCTCCCCGCCCGCGTGCGCGCCGCTCCCCGGGAGCACGCCCTGCGCCCCGCCGCCGGCTCCCGGTACCTGCGGCGGAGCGGAGCGGAGCGGCGAGGCTGGTCGGCTCGGACCAAGGCCCTCGGCGTCCCGGCGCCCCGCCGACTGATAAAGGGGCGGCGGGTGGGCCGGCCCGGAGGCGGGCGGGGGGCGGGGGGCGGGGCGGTGCTTCCCTACCCGCCGCGCCCACGTGTTGCGCCCAGCGGCGGGGGGGGCTCCCCACCCCCGCGACCGTGCAGTCCTGGGAGTTCCTCTGGCGATCGTGGGGCAGAAAGACGCGGAGACGGAGGCCCGGACAGCAGAAGTGGTTGCCCAAGTCCCCGGCTGGGCGGTGGCGCTGCGGAGCCCGCTGAGCGGGTCCCACTTCCGCGGTCTTGAACCACCAGCTCTCGAGCCCGGGTAGCTGACTTGCGGGCGCCGGGCAAGTCGGAGCAGGAGCGCGGATAATTCCAGCGAAAGCCCGCCGCCCAGCCCCGAAGCCAGCAGGAGCCGCACACGCCACCGCTCACTGGGCTGTTTCTGGTCGAGATGGACCTGGCCCACGTCTTCGTGTCTCTGCCTGGGGAGCTCCACCCCGCCTCTGCATCCCTGTCTCATTTAAGTTCCCACCTTAGCTCTCTCCGTGGGCGGTTTCCCCTGGTCGGCCAGCCCAAGGCCTGGTGTTAAAACACCCACTTTCTACTCCCTAGTGTAATATCTCCCCCCAGAAGTGGGAGCACCCACAGGGTGAGGGATCCCTGCGTACACGAGGCCCTCAGCGTATCGTCCCTCCCCCGCACTAGACCAGCAGAGTGGGAGACACCCCCACCGCGTCTGGGGTGCACACAGCCTGAGGGATACAGAGCAGAAAGGGGACAGTCTAAAAGGGGACAGTGCTCTGCCCTCAGGGAGTTTTGAGTCCATTCAGAGAGACTGTGCAGGGGGCTGGGCGAGGGGACAGGATCCACATCCTAGTGCTACCCTTAACTCACCATGTGACCTTGGGCAAGTCTCCTTGTTCTCAGCCTCCAGTTTACTACTTATAAAATGGAAACAGGAATACCTGACAGGTTGTTAGGAGAATTAATAAAACAACGGGTATGAAGGTTCATTGTCAACCGCAGTGAATACTAGACGAATGT
This sequence comes from Panthera tigris, assembly GCF_018350195.1. Lineage (NCBI taxonomy): Eukaryota > Metazoa > Chordata > Mammalia > Carnivora > Felidae > Panthera > Panthera tigris. The sequence continues at coordinate 19,209,869 of NC_056667.1, forward strand.
ATATTTCCTTATTATATTATAACAAAACGTATATAATCATAATGTAACAGGAGGCAACAGGTCTTTACTTCAACAGATTTAGACAAACCCAAACCCTATGATTTAGTGAAATCCCTATTACTCATGTGGAGAGACAAAATAGCATAAAAGATCCCATCATTTAGAACAGGTAGGGAATAGGAAACGGACAAGTAAGGACATTATGGAAATTATATGCTAAGGTTCATTTATTTATTTTGAGGGGGGAGGAGCAGAGAGAGAGAGAGAGAGAGAGAGAGAGAACCCAGGCAGGATCCACACTGTCAGCGCAGAGCCCCATGCGAGGCTCAAATTCACGGAACCGTGAGATTATGTCCTCAGCCTAAGTCAGACACTTAAACGACTAAGCCACCCAGGCACCCTGGAAATCATGTTCTATATGATGGAATATATTCTATCATAGTGAATAAAAACTGAAAACTTGGAAGGTAACTTAGACTCAGCTTCCAGTTTGGAAACACCTGCTCTGTACTCAACATGTTTTTAAAGCTACAGTTTATTAAGCTCTTGCCCTGAGCTGAGAGCCGTGTGCTAAACAGTTGCCATAACTACCTCCTTTGGTCCAGACAACCCTATTAACACATTTGACAAACTGGGAAACTGAAGATCAGAAAGGGCACATGGGACTGTTATATTATCTCATTTAGTCCCATGCATTCCTACAAAATTGAGTGAGATGACCCCCCATTCTATGGATAGAAAAACCGAGGCCCAGAGGACAGAAATGATGTATTCCAGGTCACATAGCTCCCGATATACTTAGGTTCTGAGAAATGGATCTGGAGATGTGCTTGGGGAGAAAAGTCACTTGCCCGTGATACTTGGCTATGGATATTTGAGAGCTGAATGCTAAAAATAATTTTAAAAAGGAACAGCGATCAGTTACGGAGCACTTGCCGTGTGCCAGGCCCAATGCAAAGCCCCCCTTACATGCACTATAAGCCCATGAGGATGTAGTTTCATTATCTCATTCTGTGGATGAGGAAACTGGTTCCAGAGATGCTACTTGCCCAAGGCCACCCAGTTGGCTAGAGGCAGGCCTGGATCCCAGCCTAGCTCTTATCTGGTACACAGTACTGGCAACAAGATGTGACGCTGTGGGGCCAGGACAATTCCTCCCCTACCCTGCTGTCCCCGCCCCCCCCATTCCTTTTCCAGACCAGGCAGGGTGAGAGCAGCTCCAGGGCAGCCAAGGGCACCTCCCTTCGCTGCCCTCCCCCAGTCCAGCTGCCTGGGTGAGGCCCAATGCCTTCCTTGCTCCCAGACCCCAAAGCCCTGTAATCCTTTGCATCCACACTCTAGGACAGGGTGGGTGGAGAACCTATCCAGTAACCTATGCATCATCCAGCTGCCTTCCCAGGCATCAGGTCGGGTCATTAGAGGACCAGGGTGTCCAGGGGATCAGATTCCTGGGTAGGCCTAAAGAGTCAAAGGGCCTCAGAAGTCAGGCGCTGAGCCAGGAGACCACCGGGAAGGGCTTCAGCGCGTCCAAAGTAAGAGAAAGGATGTGTGGCCTGAACTGTCCTGAACACATTCTTATCTTTTCCCCCAAACAAGGGCATCTGCTCATTGGGGGCAGCAAAGCAGTGACACACAGGAGTGTATCCTGCCTGGGTTCACACCTTAGCTCTGCCCCTCCCCCCAGGCAAGTTATGTAACCTCTCTGGGTATCTAGTTCATTCATTCTCAAACAGGTCAATACCCTCCATATAGGGTTGGTATGAGGAGTAAATGAAATAATCCATGAAAAGTACTCACACTGACTGGCAGAGACTGCTTGTTCAACAAATGCCAACTATTACTCTATTTCAGTTCTTTATTCCCTCCCTTTGCCAATGAGGAAAAGGAAAGGCTTGTTATAAGCGCCCCCTCCCCAATGTTTAGGTGGTTTGTTACACAGCATGGTTGAAATAATTCCTGACTCATACACATAGCAAGGCCAGGATTCAAACCCAGAGGGTCTGACCCAAGACCACAGTTTCAACTGTGCATGGTGCAGTGGGGGCACAGCGCCGGGGGTACTGATTGCCTACAGAAATTCTCTGCCTAAAGTCCACTTGGAGAGAGTCTTACAGGATGAGGAAGAGTTCACCAAGTCATGAGGAGGGAAAGGACTTTCTAGACAGGGGGAACAGCATATGCAAAGGTGCAGAGGTATGAATGGCGGGGTGAGTTTCAGAAATGAGCCATCATGTGCTGGGGATGGGGCACAGAGGACCGGCAGGCAACAGATGGCATTCGAAAGGCAGGGAGGGGCTGGAAAGAAGAGAGCCTTGCCAAGGTGGAGGGCTTTATCCTGAAGGCAGTGTGGAGACTGGAGTCCGAGATTAGAGAGAGGGTTTTCTTTGGGTGGGATGGGGTGAGGGGGTTTCAAGGACACCAGAGAGGTCAGGGGTGTCCCCTGGGACTCCATGGCCGGGTGTCTGACTCTTGCCCACGAGCCCCAAAGGGGACGGGCTGCCAGGAGAAGCAGAGCGGAGGCCAGTGGTAGAGGGAACTAACTGCATTTCCACGGAAGCAGGACACAGGTATGTGCTGCCCCCAGGCCTGAACTGCGCCACAGGAGAGAGGTGGCCTTAGATCCAGCCCCAGAGTCTCCCGTGGGGGCCATGAGGTCTCAGCAGAAACTGGCTGGAGGTGTCCCGGGGTGTCCTGCAATTGTGAGAGCCATCGTAAACAGCCAGCCCTCCTCAAGGGATCCGCAGATGAGCCCCCATGGTGACTGTCCCCAGCAAGGCAAACACAAGAGTGGCCCGGGCCACACCGTCACGGCTCACCACAGATTTCAGCTTCGGCAAGAGTGGGCAGTCCCATGCCCGCTGACTTCAGCCCCACTCCAGCGGGCATGCCTCTACTCTCCAGCCTCTCGGCTCTCCTGGAAGCCTTAGCTCAGCCTGCCGGTTTAGGTGCAGACTAGAAATGCAGGCTGTTAACACCCCGAGAGCAGCACTCATGGAAGCTGTTGGAGAAAGCTCCAGCCTCCTGCTCAGAAGAAGACAACTCTGGGAGGCATTCTGTCTGCGCCAGGCTTTCTGGAGCCCGGGATCCAGACCGACCGAAAGCAGCAACCTAGAAGATACCCCCCACCCTCCTTTGTGCTTTGCCTGCTTCCTCCTCTCTGTCTCCCTACTCCCTCCCTTTCTGTTTTCTGGGGTCACCTCCCAAACAAACTACTCGTGTCTAAGTCTCTGTCTCAGGCTCTGCTTTGGGGGAAGACGAGACCAGGGCTTCCAGGACCACCCTTTCCCCCCACCAAATAAAAGCTTGAAACACCTGCCGAGTCTGGAGAGCTCAGGACAAATACAGGGTAAGGCAGAACTTTCCTGAACCTGTAATCTCACTGCCCCTTCCACGTGCCCTCCCGGGCAGCCCTGAACAGGTCAGAACCTCAGCGAGCAGCCGGGGAGAAAATGAGGGCTCAAAGGGCAGAAATACAGAAGCTAACCATGCACTTCTCTCCTACTCCAGACTCCAGGTTGCCAACACATTCCTACCTCCTGACCTTTCCACTTGATACTCCCTCTGCCTGGAACTCACTTTGCCCCAGATAGGACCGGCATGAGTTCTGGGGCCCTCTACAAAATGAAAATGCAAGTCTTTGTTCAAAAATTAAGAATGTCAATATAGTAAGAACAGAACGTGAAACCAAGCATAGGGACCCTCCTGACCACGAAGTCCTGTGCGACTGCGTGGGTCACATGGCCCGGAAGCTGGTCCTGGCTCCAAACAGCTGAACTTCTGTCTGCTGCCCCACTGCCTTCAGGTGTCTGTTGAAATGTCACCTTATCTGATGGAGCACCTGGTTGGCTCAGTCGGTAGAGCATGTGACTCTTGATCTCAGGAGCCCCACATTGGGTGTAGAGACTACTTAAAAAATAAAATCTTTTAAAAATATAAATAAATAAATAGGGAGGCCTGGGTGGCTCAGTTGGTTGAGCGTCCAGCTTCACTCGGGTCATGATCTCACTGCTCACGAGTTCAAGCCCCTCATCCGGCTCTGTGTTGATGGTGCAAAGCCTGCTTGGGATTCTCTCTCCTTCTCTCTCTGCCCCTCCTCCACTCGCTCGCTCACTCTCAAAATAAAAAAAATTAAACATTAACATTTAGAACCTGCTGTTCCTCCTCACATGCATTTTGTTTTTAATGTTTACTTATTTACTTTGAGAGAGACAGAGAGCGGGGGAGGGGCAGAGAGAGAGAGAGAATCTTAAGCAGACTGTGTGCTGACAGCACAGAACCCAATTCAGGGCTTGATCGATCATGAGATCAAGACCTGAGCCAAAATGAAGAATCACAGGCTTACCGACTGAGCCCCCCGGGCACCCCTCCTCACGTGCATTTCGAACTTAACAGATCACTTAACCAAAAGTAAGTTCGATCACCAGTGGTCATTATGGGAGACTTTCAATCTCCCCAAACTTACGTTTCTCGAAACTGGATTGGACAGTCACGGCTCTAAAATTGTCAAAACGGGTGCCTCGGTGGCTCAGTTGGCTACTTGGGATTCTCTCCCTCTCTCTCTGTCCTCCCCCACTCACTCTCTCTCTCTCTCAAAATAAATAGATATTTAAAAAAATTAAAATTAAAATTGTCAAAACAGCATGGGATGCCTATTTTGATAGGTATTTTGAAGCTTCCAAACATTATCAGCGGTCTAAAATTGCCTCTCTGCAAAATACAATTTCTAGACTGAGGCAAAGAAAGAATAAAAGGGCTCCTCTTCTCCTCTCCCGTCTTCTCTGCCTCAGGACATGCTTGGGGTCCCGCCCCACTGCTGGTGCCACATCCCCCTATTCCCTGTGCACCAGCCCCCTCTCCTCTGCACTGACCCTCCCCCCATCCTTTCACTGAACTTCCCTCTCCTCCCCCCCCCAACCTCTCCCTGCGTCCTTCCCTCCTGAACCTATTAAAACCGGCCCCGTTTAAAGTTAGGGCTTCTGAGGTTCCAAATAACCCCCTAGTTTTTTTTATGTTCCCCAGACAAAGGCCAGATTGCAAGCCATAGTTAAAAGAGTTTCCTAAAGTGACAGAGGATATCCATAGCTTTGCTGAAGAATTAACAGGTATTCAAACTCACCAACCTGGTTTCTTTTTTTTTTTTTAAGATTTTATTTTTTAAGTAATCTCTACATCCAACATGGGGCTTGAATTCACAACCTGGAGATCATGAGTCGCATGCTCTACTGACTGAGCCAGCCAGGCGCTCACCAGCCTGGTTTCTAATCAGATTTATATCCATATGCTTTTCAGTGAGGACCAGGCCAAACATTGGATAAAATGAGCCTGATGCCAGAAAACTCCCCGGAAATGTCCGTGAAATATTTACAGTGGCTTTTCCTCAGCCCACTGATCAGAACAAAGTTCACAAAATTCGGGCTTGCACACAAAAACCTTATGACCCTGTTTGCAACTGCTACCGCTGACTCCAAATGGTCTTTAAAGAAAATCCTGATCTTCCTTTAGATGTTGGATCTGCCTGAGGAGAATTTCACTCCGTGTTTATTAGTGGGTTAAACCAGGACATTTCTCTTTTAGTTAAAAGGACCAGGATGGAACAGGAAACTATGTCCACTCCAGATTTAAGCTGGCAAACCAGCTCACTTATACCCTAGATGAGTCACCTAAAAGAAAGACCACTAAAATTTGGGGCACCTGGATGGCTCAGTCAGTTGAGCGTCCAACTTCGGCTCAGGTCGTGATCTCCTGGTCTGTGAATTCAAGCCCCATGTTGGGCTCTGTGCTGACAGCTCAGAGCCTGGAGCCTGCTTCAGATTCTGTGTGTGTCTCTCTCTCTCCCCCCCCCCCCCCCACTCTCACTCTCTCCTTCTCCCAAAAATAAATAAACATTAAAAGCAAGACCACTAAAATTGTTAATTTTCAACTCCAGCAAATCAAGGCCCCTCAACAAAACCAAACTCCCCCCCCCTCCCCCATTTCTGCTATTATTGCGAAGGGTCAGGACCCTGGAGAAACGATTCTTACAACGCAAGCGCTCCAGGCTCCTTCGGCCCCCTAGCCAGCCACCTTTCCTGTGTCGTCCTAATTGGTAGGTGCTCTTCCCAGTCCCTCCTCTTTATCAGCTCGGAGAAACCACTCTCCAGATTGGGAGTGAATCTCTCTGTGTCCTCAGACCTACGCTCTCGGTGCTCACCCCCCTGCTATAAGGCATCTGCCTTGGAGTGCTAATACAGCCCAAGTAGAGGGTCTCTAATAAACCTCTGAACCTATTCCCTTTTGTTTAGGCCCTTTGAGAGATACGCACCCTTTTCTCCTTAGTTCTCCTTAGTTCCTCCTCCCCTGTCCATTTATTGGGCTGAGGAAAATAGAAGAGGAGGCTAGAAGGGGAAACCCTGAGACAAACGTCTTAAACACCATACCTCACAACCTGGTTGAAAAACTTTTTTTAAGGTAAACTCTACCCCCAACATGGGACTCAAACTCACAGCTCCAAGATTAAGAGTTGTATACTCCACCGACTAAGCCAGCCAGGTGGCCCTTGCTGAAAGAAATCTTAAAAGGTATAAATATGTGGAGAGACAGTCTACGTTCATGGACTGAAAGACTCAATATTGTTATGACAGCAATTCTCTCCAAATTGACATATATATTCAATCCGTATCAAGCTCCCAGCAGACATTTTTTGTAGAAATCGACAAGCTGTTCCTAATATGTATATGACAATGCAAAGGACCCAAATTAGTCAAAACAATTCTGAAAAAGGAGAACAAAGTAGAGGACTTCCTGATTTCAAAATAGACTATCAAGCTACTCAAGTAAAACACTACGTTGCTGGCATATGAATAGACCTAGATCAATGGAACAGAACGAGAGTCCAGAAATAAACCCTTACATTTACGATAAGCTAACTAAAAAAAAGATAAGTCAGCCTGGGAGAAAAGATTTGCAAACATCACGTATCTACTAGATATATCTACTAGAATATATACAGAACTCAAACTCAGTAAAAAGATAAATAATTCAATTAAAAAATGGGGCAAAGGATCTGAACTGACATTTCACCCAAGAGGATGCCCAAGGGCCATCAAGCACAGGCCAAGGTGCTCAGGATCCTTGGTCATTGTAGGAATGCAAAACAAAACCACACCTAGGAAGCTACCCACAAGAACTGAAAACATGCATCCACACAGAGAGTTCTACACGAATGTTCGTAGAAGCGTTATTCATCATAAGCCCCCAACAACGGGAACGACCCTAACATATACCAATGATAAACAGACAAATATACAATGTGGCATGCCCGTACAATAGAATATTCTTTGGCCATAAAAAAAAAAAAAAAAGAATGAAGTAAGATGCATGCTAAAAATGGACGAACCTCACAAACGTTACGCTCTGTGAAAGCAGCCAGGCACAAAAACCATAATGCGTGATTCTATTTCCACGAGATGTCCAGAAGAGGGGAATCTCTAAGGCGGAAGGTAGGTTAGCAGTTGCCAGGGGTGGGGGTGGGAACAGACACGAGAGATCTCCTTCAGATGATGGAATGTTCTCAAATTAGACTGTGGTGATGGTTACATTACTCTGTAAACTTCCCAAAAATCTGGAATTGTACACATACGAGAGGTAAAGCTTATAGTATGTTAGAATATGTCTCAAAAAAGCTGTTCAGAATGACATTGCCATCAACATCTTTAAACTAAAGATTTAAATTTTTATATTTTCTCATTGTGCAGAGGAGATCATTTTTCGGACGTGCTGCCTGATTTCAGACCCATTGCCTGACTGGCCCCCTATGGCCCACCTGAGCTAATTGCTTGGGATACATTTAATTTTCCCACTTGGAACGAGAGACCTCAAATCCTTTTTCACACAGACTGGCAAAGTCTGGTAGGGCCCTCGGAAAAAGGAGGCATTTCACAGCTGGAAGAAATAGAGGCCCAGAGAAAGAAAGGGTCAAGGCCACACGGGCATTCGGCAGGGGCCCCATCAAGGCCTGGCACAGACTGGGTTCACCAGACAAACCCCAGGGGAAGCAGTCATTGAATGAGCTAGACTTAGTGTGGCACAGGCAACCCCTCAATTCTTTTTTTTTTTTTTTGTAATGTTTATCTATTTTAAGAGAGAGAGAATCCCAAGCAGGCTATGCGCTATCAGTACAGAACCCTACTCAGGGCTCGATCTCACAAACCGTGAGATCACAACCTGAGGTGAAATTAAGAGTTGGATGTTTAACTGAACCACCCAGGTGCCCCAGCCCCTCGATTCTTTCTTGTCAGAGCCCCGTTAGCTTCTCTGGAGACATCTGTGCCTGCTTGTGGCTTCTCTGTCCTGGGGGTACATAGTACAGACACAAGCTCATTTTCCAAGTATTAAAAAGTTTGGTCCTGTTTACTATCGTTTTTCTGTTCTATTCAGTCTCAAGCTTCTCCTCCCTGATAGCTCAGAGGAAGAGACAGAGGTTGAAAATGTCATCGCTGGTGTGGTTGTAATCAGGCATTGGTGCCTCTGGGCATGGGAGGTACCCAAATGCTGATTCTGTTCCCATGGGGCCCTTTGGCGGGCTCCCAAGGGAACGCCCCAACAGGGACCTCCCCCAGCATTCCCAGGCAGAGGGTGGTACTCCCTAGTGGATCTCTCCTGACCACCCCCCTCGGTTTCTGCACCCCCCCATTCCCTGCTCTGCTATAGTTGTCCTGTCTTGGAGGAAACCCCTTGGGTAAGATCCTTTTCGGGAGGCTCGCACCTTCCTTTCCACCATGGAAACAGTCATCGTTTAGCCATTAATCAAGGCTAAAACAGTGGTTTCCAAACCCTGCTACAAATGAAATCACCCAGGATGTTTAAAATATACCAATGCCTGTATCCCACCCCCAGACACCCTGATCTAACTGGTATGGAGAGCAGCCTGGGCATTGCAGCAGGGGTCCTGGCAGGGATGGGGTGCGTGGAGGAGAGGTAGGCAGCTCTGGGGGTCTGATAGGAGTGGCAGTGACATGGCCCCAGGGAGCCCGAGCTCCCAGCGGGCTGGCCCAAAGTGGCACTTGGGAAAAGATTAGTTGGAGACTGGTGGGAGGGAAGGGCAGGAGGGCAAGAATGGAAGAGAAGGGGCACCCAGGTGGCTCAGTCAATTAAGCATCTGGCTTTGGCTCAGGTCATGATCTTGCAGTTCGTGAGTTCAAGCCCCGCGTCCAGCTCTGTGCTGGAACCTGCTTCAGATTGTGTCTCCCTCTCTCTCTCTCTCTCTCTCTCTGTGCCCTTCCCCCACTCATGCTCTGTTTCTCTCTCTCAAAAATGAACAAACATTAGAAAAAACATTACAAAAAAAAAAAAAAAAGAATGGAAGAGAAGAAGAGAAGCAAAAACCCAGGAGGTGCAGTGAGTTCAAGTGCATGCTCTGTCACTTTCCGTGTGACTGGGGACAAATTGCTTCCCCTCTCTGGGCCTCAATTTCTCCATCTGGAAAAGGAAGGGATTGAACTTCATGACGTCTGAAGATCCTTCTGGCTCCAGGGATGCACCTGACCAGGCCCCAGCAAGCTGGAGCTCCTGCTGTGCAGTAAGCACGGATGGCCTTCCTGATCTACAGATCTGGAAACAGATCTGTGAACACACAGCACACCACACTCTGGGCACGGGACCGTCACAGACGTTCACAAGCAACCCTGGGCCCTCCCCAGACTCCCTGGCCGCTGCATCACGCTGCCAGCCACAGTTTGTGGAAATTTCCTCTCATCCTCTCTTAGCGCAGCAGGGGAACGTGGCTGATCTTCCAGCTTCCGGTAAAAATTTCCAACGGCGGGGGCGGCGGGGGGGGGCACAGCTGGTGGGAGACGCAGCGCCTCAGAGCTGGGGAGAGACAGAGATCATGACAATGGGAGGGGGGCGGTTCCTAGTTACAGGCCACACAGGGTTCATGGGGGGGGGGGGGCTGCTGGGCATCCTCCTTCAGCAAGCATTTGCAGAGACCTCACCTACTGTGCCCTGGCCCCTATTCCAGATGCCGGGGACACAGGACAGGGTAGTCTCTGGCCTTCTGGAGCATGTCTCCTAATGGGGAGAAGAGAATATACATGAATACTGTGAATGAAACGAAGCAGGGTAAGGAAACGCGGAGCGGCGCTAGCGGCAGGGAGGCAGCTAGTTTAGACCGGCCGATCAGAGAAGTGGGTAAGGCGACATTGTGTGATTTTTGCAAAGAACAGCAAGCACAATGACCCTGAGGCAGGGCCTCGGCCAGGGGTGGGCGTGTTGAGGATGGCGGGGAGGGCGGGGGTGTGTGGAAGTCATGAGATCAAGAGTTTCCTGTGGGGGCCTTCCCATGGCGAGGACTTTGGGTTTTAGGCTTAGCGCTATGGGGAGTCCGCAGGGTGGGGGTGGGCGGTTCTGAGCCGGAGAGGGACGAGACCTGACTTACATTTTATGAGCTTGTTTCTGTGTTTGTTTTATTTACTTACTTTACAATCCAGGGCTGATATTTCTCTATCAGGGTCAGGCTGGCATAAATGCGTACCTCTGGCCAGAACAAAGTTACACTTGGGAACGACCTCGTAAAATAAACACTGTGCAGTTATATCATTCAGAGGCATTTGCAAAGGATGGTGGGTGGGTCTGATTCACCCTCCTGCTGCTCTCGCTGGCCTACAATGTGCAGGAAGGTGGAAAGAGCAGACTGCAAGGAAGCCGGCTTGCAGGGGATTTTAGATTTTAGGGCCAGAGGCATAGCCCTCTTTGATGGCTATGGTTTCTTCCTGAATTCTGTTGGTACCCTGGCAATGCCTCATGGGCATACAGGTCTTTTGGGACGTTAACATCACACTTCGAGACTGAACGAAGAGTGATTCCATGAAATGCCACAGGACTCTGTTAAAGAAGACCATAGGCCCCAAATGGTGTCACTAATGTTAAGGCCTTGTTTCAGTCAACCAAGACTTAACACCTAACCCAAGAACAGTTTCAATGCCCCAGGAATATACCCTTTAACCAGTCCAACTGGAATTTCCTGATCAATACTAGGAGGTAATCCCTTAATAGACCCCTACCATCCCCTTTAGGAGGGCAACCTTGTCTAAAACAATGCATTTTTTGCTAACAAATTCCTGTTTCCCCCTCTCCCCGCCCCAATCTTTAAAAACCTTTCATTTTGAAAAAAAAAAAAAAATTAATTTAATTTAATTTAAAAAAAGGGGTGGGGGCGCTTGGGTGGCTCAGTGGGTTAAGCGTCCAACTTCGGCTCAGGTCATGATCTTGCTGTTTGTGAGTTTAAGCCCTGCGTCAGGCTCTGTGCTGACAGCTCAGAGCCTGGAGGCTGCTTGGGATTCTGTGTCTCCCTCTCTGTCTGCCCCTTCCCCACCTATGCACTGTCCCTCTCTCACTCAAAAATAAATAAACATAAACAAAAATTTTTTTAATTAAAAAAAAAAATCCTCCATTTTGCACAGCTCCTGGGAGCTCCCCTCTACCTGCTAGATGAGTTGTTGCCATATTAATGAATTATTTAATAATGCCAATTTACTTGGTTAAATTTTGTTTTTTAACAGATTTGGTGGCAAGAGTGGGATCCAAAGCGAACCCTTTTGAGTTCACTGTGTTTCTCACCATTTCCTAGGGCCCTTGGTAAGCTCCTCTTGGTTTGAGCACTACTCTTTTTGTGTTGAGCTCCCAATCTAACGGACCTTCCAGGCCAGGGTTAACAGGTCAGTCTAGATTGACAGGAGAATCTAACAGAGCACCAGTCGTTAGCCCTTGGTTCAGTCTGTAGTTCTCCACTTGTGTGGAATCCCTTTCCCCCATTCCAGTCCACAGTCCCTGTTTACTGGAGTCTGCTGGCTTAGTATATTCTGGAAATTGCTGGTGGCATACGCAGGCCTTCTACTGGCCAATCTGCAGGAACTTCTAAACCCCAGACCGAGGCTCTGTCCTCAGATTCCACACTGGGAACTGCAGATAGCAGCTATAGTCCTCCATTCACTTGGATCAGCCCAACAGTCTCCATTCTCTGATGTCTGCTGGTTCAATCCTTTCCCATCCCCAGTTCTTTGGCTACTGGCGGTGTCCACGGTTCCATTTCCTGGGCTACTGTTGGTTTCTGTCAGTGTGCACATGAAGTAAAAGCTTAGCTAAAAGAAAAAGATAAATAAATAAGATGGGATCTTTGAAATCCAAAGGGTTAAACATAGCACCTTCCAGCACACCTGTTTATTTTATATCTAAGAACTATGGGGTTTCCTGGGTGGCTCACTCAGTTAAGTGATTGACTCTTGCTTTTGGCTCGGCTCATGATCTCTTTGTCAGATGGAGCCCTACGTCAGGCTCTGTGCAGCACAGAGCCTGTTTGGGATTCTCTCTCTCCCTCTCTCTCTCTGCCTTTCTCTTTCTCTCAAAACAAATAAGTCAAACATTAAAAAACAAACAAACAGGGGCGCCTGGGTGGCGCAGTCGGTTAAGCGTCCGACTTCAGCCAGGTCACGATCTCACGGTCCATGAGTTCGAGCCCCGCGTCAGGCTCTGAGCTGATGGCTCAGAGCCTGGAGCCTGTTTCCGATTCTGTGTCTCCCTCTCTCTCTGACCCTCCCCCGTTCATGCTCTGCCTCTCTCTGTCCCAAAAATAAATAAAAAACGTTGAAAAAAAAATTTTTAAAAACAAACAAACAAACAAACAAACAAAACCTATGGTCCCAAAAGCTATAAATATCTTGGAATAAAAAAAAAAAAAAAAGGCAAAATCTTACTAAGCTTGTTTTGTGTCCTGAAGAACTTGGCTTGGTAACCATCAGGTGGAGGACCCGAAAATAAGGCCAGACAGATATGTGAGTTGTCCCTCTTTGGTGGCGAGATATGGATATATGGGTTAAACTCCATTTTTGGCTAAGGTTCAACCAAACTGCTATCAGCCCTCAGGGCAATGACAACCTAGAATTACAATGGCCTTTATGAGGAATGTTCCAGGTAAATAAGATCATTAAGAAGTACACTTAAAAGCAAGGTTTGGGAGAGCCTGGGTGGCTCAGTAGGTTCAGCATCTGATTCTTGATTTTACCTCAAGTCATGATCCCAGGGTCGTGGGATCGAGCCCCATGTCAGGCTCCGGAGCCTGCTTAAGATTCTCTCTCTCTCTCTCTCTCTCTCTCCCTCTGCCCCTCTCTCCTGCTCACATGCTCTCTCTCTCTAAAGTAAAAAATAAATAAGTTTAAATTAAAAAAAAAAAGATAACAACAAAGACCAAGAATAGCAAAAAGTTCAACTCCATTGAAAGTTTATGCAAAAAACTGATAAAAAATCAAAAGACACAAGAGGAACGTAATATGTAAGACTGAAGGCATTCTTACTGCTTACCTCCACACTCCTTTCTTTGAACATTCATTCTAGTTATCCTTTGTCTGAACTGCCTTTACACAAAAGTCTGCTAGGTTAATGGCTTAACAGACACCTCCATATCTCCCTTCAAAGAAGAGCCTTTGGTGAGCCCCTCCTGGAGGTGATGACACTAAGGGATTTTCTGGTAAACTGCTATTCCTTTAAGCAACCAAGGGAAAGCTTAAATTAAAAAAAAAAAAAAAAAATCTGGGGCATCTGGGTGGCTCAGTCAGATAAGTGTCTGACTCTTGATTTCAGCTCAGGTCTTGATCTCACAGCATGAGTTCAAGCCCTGCGTTGGACTCTGCACTGACAGCACAGAGCCTGCTTGGGATTCTCTCTCCTTCTCTCTCTGCCCCTCTCCAGCTTGCATTCTCTCTGTCTCTGCCTCTCTCTCTGAAAATAAATAAATAAACATTAAAAAAAAAAATTCCAACATTCGTCAGTTCTTTAACATCTAGGCTACAATCCAATCCTTTGAGGGATCGAAAGCAACTGTCTTTATCTTACAAATCTTTATAAAACTAGAAACACAGCTCTAGAAGCAATTCAGAACTCACTTAGTCCTTTAGGCAACCCTAGACCTCCTCTATTTGTCTCAAAAGGCTTGTAAAGTATTAGCCTTAGGAAACCAAAGCCCCTTTTGGAGGAACTTGCATTCTTTCCCTCTGTCTTTGAGATGCAAATGTTAAAAGTATAAACCTCAGGGATATAATTCTTCTCAGAAGGAAGACTTAATGGGGAAAAGTCATTTGCAATTTAGACAAACGAAAAATCATGTGTCTTCTCCACAAATATTAGTAGAAAAAACTTTAGCCGTCTGAGCAGGTAACTTTAACTCATCCCATCTCATGGAAAATCGATTTGGATCCAACTGTTCTTTTATCAACTTGTGAGTTTTGTATTATACTTATCGCCTGGCTAAAAATGTTCAAGCAATAATTATAGGCCCTCTGTTTATATGTTTATGTGTGCCTATTAGAGATGCGTGGCACTTAAAAAGAACTCTATATACATTTTAACGATCAGAAAAAATCAACTAAAGGGGCGCATGGGTGGCTCAGTTGGCTAAGCGTCCAACTCTTGATTTTGGCTCAGGTCATGATCTCATGATTCGTGGGATCAAGCCCCACATCAGGCTCCATGGTGACAGCACAGAGACAGCCTGCTTGGGATTCTCTCTCTCCTTCTGTCTCTGCCCCTTCCCTGTTCATGCTCACACTCTCTCTCAAAATAAATAAATAAACCTAAAACAACAACAACAACAAAAAACAATCAACTATGCTGTCATAGCTCCAATTACTAGGGTCTGAAAAAGCCAGTCAATAAAAATAAACTTAAACTCTATACTGAACTGTCACAAGTAGAATGTTTATCTTATTGTATTCACTAAAGTTTTTGAGGGCTCCAAACTATGTGGTATGTGGCCAGTGGCACGCGTGTACAAGACCTCAAGTCCAAGTGTGGGACAAGTGTAGCCAAAGCATAAAGCGAAGCTAATTATGTTTAGTTGACTTGGGGCTCGCACCCAATGTCACTTGTCCCATGAGCACTGTGCCATCCGCAAGTGAGATCATGGTGACATCAGCAGAATGAGAGGGTAACAACTGTAGAACCACAAGGCTACAGCGGAAATGGAAGCATTAAAAGACTCCATGATTTGCCCCTAGGTCACCGACACGTTAGTCACAGAGCACAGACTGTCCGGAATTTCATGGCCACGAAGCACTTGCATAAATATTGGAACGAACAACCGTTCAGTTTTTAGTTTTTTTTTTTTTTAAACATTTATTTATTTTTGAGACAGAGAGAGACAGAGCATGAACGGGGGAGGGTCAGAGAGAGAGGGGAACACAGAATCGGAAGCAGGCTCCAGGCTCTGAGCCATCAGCCCAGAGCCCGACGCGGGGCTCGAACTCATGGACCGTGAGATTGTGACCTGAGCCGAAGTCGGCCGCTCAACCGACTGAGCCACCCAGGCGCCCCAGTTTTTAGTTTATTGATCACAAACCACAAATAAAGCAAGTGTTAAAACCATTTAAATGATGGATGCCCTAAATATGAGGATTTATCCCACCTAAATGGCAACTGAACTCCACTAAATTGCTTTGACGTATAAGTAACAATAGCAAACGTGTGAGCATTTCCTATATGGGAGGCACTGCATGTGACATATGGGGTGCCCGGGTGGCTTAGCCAGTTAACCATCTGACTTCAACTCAGGTCATGATCTCGCGGTTCATGGGTTTGAACCCCACATCAGACTCTGTGCTGACAGCTCAGAGCCTGGAGACTGCTTCAGATTCTGTGTCTCCCTCTTTCTGTGCCCCTCCTCTGCTAGTGCTCTGTCTCTGTCTCTCTCAAAAATAAACATTAAAAAATTTTAAAAAAATGGGAATGCAAGCTGGTGCAGCCACTCTGGAAAACAGTATGGAGGTTCCTCAAAAAACTGAAAAGAGAACTGCCCTACGACCCAGCAATTGCACCACTAGGCATTTATCCACGGGATATGGGTGTGCTGTTTCGAAGGGACACATGCACCCCCATGTTTATAGCAGCTCTATCCACAATAGCCAAAGTACGGAAAGAGCCCAAATGTCCATCAACGGATGAAAGGATAAAGAAGATGTGGGATATATATACAATGGAGTATTACTCGGCAATCAAAAAGTTGCCATTTGCAACTACGTGGATGGAACTGGAGGGTCTTATGCTAAGTGAAATTATTCAGAGAAAGACAAAAATCATACGACTTCACTCACATGAGGACTTTAAGAGACAAAACAGATGAACGCAAGGGAAGGGAAACAAAAATAATATAAAAACGGCGGGGGGCAAACCATAAGAGACTCTTAGATATGGAGAACAAACTGAGGGTTACTGGAGGGGTGGTGGGAGGGGGGATGGGCTAAACGGGGAAGGGGCATTAAGGAATCTACTCCTGAAATCATTGTGGCACTATAGGCGAACTAACTTGGATGTAAATTTTAAAAAATAAAAAATAAAATTAAAAAAAATTTTTTTAAGTCGTGTGACATGTATTAACTCATTTAATGCCCACAACAACCCCAGGAATAGCTGTCATGATCACCCTCCCAGGGAGGAAACCGAAGAACGGAGAGGTCACCCGGGAAGCAGTGTGCCGGGACTCAGATCTACATGTCTGGTGTCTGAGGTTGTGCCCTAACTACTGGCTTAAACAAATCCACTTTAACAAAACGGATATTAAGCATATATATCAAAACTTAAAAGTGGGGGTGCCTGGGTGGCTCAGTCGGTTAAGCAACTGACTCTTGATTTCTGTTCAGGTCATGATCTCACAGTTCGTGAGATCGAGCCCCACGTCAGGCTCTGTGATGTCAGCGCAGAGCCTGCTTAGGATTCTTTTTCTCTCAGCACTCTCCCTCTCTGGCCCTCCCTGCTTCTGCACTCTCTCTCTTATCTCTCTGTCATAATCAAAATAAAACTTTAAAAACAACAATAAAAAAACAACAGTAAATACACATTGTGTTGATTGCTAAGCCACACAGCCATAATTTACTGCTGTTTTTCTATATTCCCCTTCACTTCCTTATGATCTTTAACCAGTATTTTAAAAAACCAGCACAAAACCACATTCGCCCCTTCTAGAACATGTTTTTGTTTTGTCAGTAAGCGTATTCAGCAAGCATTACGTGAGCCAATTATGTATTATGTCTAAAGAAATTTTGCTTGCTCTTTTCTCATTGGGTCCATTTCATGTGCATTGAGTTCTGCATTAAGGGGAGAGATTACAGTTCCCGTATGATATCCCACTTGAGGAAGTTTTTTAAAACAGTTTATTACACTAAGGGGGCACCTGGCTGGCTCAGCCGGTCAAGCTGACTCTGAATCTCAATGTTGTGAATTCCAGACCCATGTTGGGCGTGGAACCTGCTTAAAATTAAAAAAAAAAAAAAAAAAAAACAAAGTTACACTAAGAATTCATTATCAAACTGAACTATATTTTCACTCATTATAACATTAAGGTATAAATCCAGGAAACTAAAGAATAAAAAATTTTTTTAAAAAGCTAATGTGGAGGGGGCGCGTGAGTGGCTCAGTCGGGTAAACGTCCAACTCTTGAACTCGTCTCTGGGCTTGGTCTCGGGGTTGTGAGTTCAAGCCCCGCGTAGGGCTCTGCACTGTGTGTGAAGCCTTCTTAAAAAAGAAAAAAAAAAAAGCTAATGTGGAGAAGTTAAGGGGAAAATCAGTATGTATTAACCTATAGCACTGGATGATAGAAACATCTTGACTATTCAATTGAGCAGTAAAAGCATCTGTTACCTAATTTTTCAAAAATTAACTGTTACCACTTATTTTTACATATTCCAAAGAGCATTTCCCTCCAACAGGTAGATTCTCCAGCTCTTGGCACCGACACTTAACGTCAATAAATCTGAACATATCAATAAGCTCTTCATTCTTTCATTGTTCTACCACAGGCATAAAGGCGCAGGAAAGGACTTGCGTGTTCTGAGAGAAAAGTACGCAATGCCTTACGGTTTTAAATACTAAGTAATTGATCCTCACAAGCAGATAACATCAACTAAAACTTTTTTGTTGCCACTTTTCCTTTTCTTTTCCAAGAGACTAATCATTGTATCAATATGAAAGATTTTATTATTTAAAACAAAATTTTTTTTAAACGTTTATTTATTTTTGAGACAGAGAGAGACAGAGCATGAACAGGGGAGGGGCAGAGAGAGAGGGAGACACAGAATCTGAAACAGGCTCCAGGCTCTGAGCTGTCAGCACAGAGCCCGACGCGGGGCTCGAACTCACGGACCGCGAGATCGTGACCTGAGCCGAAGTCGGCCGCTTAACCGACTGAGCCACCCAGGCGCCCCAAAGATTTTATTATTTTTAAGAAATCTCTACCCCCAACGTGGGGCTCAAACTCACAACCCTGAGATCCAGAGTCACATGTTCTACCGACTGAGCCAGCCAGGCGCCCCACTGTATTAATATTATACGACAAAAGCATCTAGACTCCCTAATTTAAAAGGTTAAATGTCAGATATACAAATAATGGTATTTTCTCCAATAAATCACAATTTTTACAATTTCTGCTATTTTGGAACAAATGTTAAAATTCCCACAATTTAAGTATCATTATCAGCTCAGGTCACGATCTCGCGGTCCCTGAGTTCGAGCCCCGCGTCGGGCTCTGGGCTGACGGCTCAGAGCCTGGAGCCTGCTTCCGATTCTGTGTCTCCCTCTCTCTCTGCCCCTCCCCCATTCATGCTCTGTCTCTCTCTGTCTCAAAAATAAATAAAAAAACGTTAAAAAAAAAATTAAAAAGCTGTCTCAAAGGCATTTTTTTTTTTTTTTTGGACAAATGTCCCAGAAGTCAAATTCTAAATGTAGTCACTTTTACCTCTAGCTAACTTGGGGGATTTTTCAGGGAACCCCTAAAACATCTAAAACAAAGAGAGAGTTTAAACTAGTCAGATTTATTCTGGCACGTTGAATTAACCGGAAGCACTGTCCAGTAAATGAGGATAACCCTTTTTTGGTTGTACCGCGTGGGTCAATGTTATTCATATACGTGTTTTAGAAATTGCGGGGCGCCTGGGTGGCTCAGTCGGTTAGGCGTCCGACTTCGGCTCAGGTCACGATCTCCCGGTATGTGGGTTTGAGCCCCGCGTTGGGCTCTGTGCTGACTGCTCAGAGCCTGGAGCCTGTTTCAGATTCTGTGTCTCCCTCTCTCTCTGCCCCTCCCCCGTTCATGCTCTCTCTCTGTCTCAAAAATAAATAAATGTTAAAAAAAATTTTTTTTAAAAAGAAATTGCATACAATTCCTCAAGTTCCATATGCCCTGGTATAATGCTATCAGTCATAATTCTAGCTATTATCTTAAAATATGTGTCACAGAAATAACCAAATTTCATTATCAATTAGATTGTAACAAACTCTAATTAGACTTTTAACAATGCCATTTTTAAGTCTTTTGACATTTACAGACAGTTATTGTTTTACTCGGATGTTTTTGCAAAAGCTTCCTGCAAATGTGTTTCATCCTCAGAGAAATTCATGGAAAGGAATCGGACAAATACCCTGGAATACAGATTTCTGAGAACTTTCAGATCATAAAACTAACCTAAATAAGAATTTCCAAAGCCAGTGGAAAAATGGGGTCAAACAGAGTGAGAATTAATAACATGGAACCAAAGGAACTGAGGAAGATGATCATTTTTATGACTTTTGTTTAAAATATCACTGGTTTTGGGGCACCTGGGTGGCTCAGTCGATTGAGCATCCGACATCAGTTCAGGTCATGATCTCACAGTTTGTGAGTTTGAGCAGAGCCTGCTTGGGATTCTCTCTCTCCCTCTCTCTCTCTCTCTCTCTCTGCCTTTCCCCACCTCTCTCTTTCTCTCTCTCTCTCTAAAACTAAATAAACTTAAAAGACATTTTTAAAAATATCACTGGTTTTCTGGGGCACCTGGGTGGCTCAGTCAGTTGAGCAACCAACTTCAGCTCAGGTCATGATCTCGTGGTTTGTGAGTTGAAGCCCCACATCGGGCTCATAGACACCGTCAGCACAGAGCCTGCTTCAGATCCTCTGTCCCTCTCTCCGTGTCCCTCCCCCGCTTGCGCTCTCTCAGAAATAAATAAAACAGGGGCGCCTGGGTGGCTTGGTCGGTTAAGCGTCTGACTTCAGCTCAGGTCATGATCTCACGGTCCGTGAGTTCGAGCCCCGCGTCGGGCTCTGTGCTGACGGCTCAGAGCCTGGAGCCTGTTTCAGATTCTGTGTCTCCCTCTCTCTCTGCCCCTCCCCTGTTCATGCTCTGTCTCTCTCTGTCTCAAAAATAAATAAACGTTTAAAAAAAAAATTAAAAAAAAAAAAAGAAAGAAGTAAAACATTATTTAATAATAAATAAAATATATCACTGGTTTTCTAATGTTTTACTTTTCCAAATTAGGGGAAATCCTTGTCTCTTTTACGCTATCAATAGTTTGATAAGGTA
Source organism: Panthera tigris (assembly GCF_018350195.1). Lineage (NCBI taxonomy): Eukaryota > Metazoa > Chordata > Mammalia > Carnivora > Felidae > Panthera > Panthera tigris. Next base: position 19,230,214 of record NC_056667.1, read on the forward strand.
TACCTTTGTGAACAAAGAGACGTTCACTTTTCTTCCCTACCTGATCCTTCCAGAATTCAAAAACTCTTGAGTATTCTTCTGATGGCAAAATAATTAGTTATTTACATAAGTTCAATGAGAGTCTATTCTCCTTGTAACAGGAGACAATTAGAAACATGGATTATATTACCAAAGCTTTGACCGGAATATTATATTTGGAAGAGATGTGCCTAGATTCAGGTATGACCAGTTTTAAGGAACTAAGGCTGATTTTACAAGGCCAATAAAACCTCCTAAGAAAAAAAATTAACCTGGTAACTTGCTTACAATTTTCCAGCAAAGCAGTTTTAAGAAGAGGCACCAGGGTGGCTCAGTCAGTCAAGCGTCCTACTTTGGCTCAGGCCATGAACTCACATTTTGTGAATTCGAGCCCCACATCAGTCTTCCTGTCAGCACAGAGCCTGCTTCAGATCCTCTGTCCCCCTCTCTCTCTGTCCCTCCCCTGCTCATGCTCTCTCTCTCAAAAATAAATAAACATTTAAAAAGAAAAAAAGTTTTAAAAGGATCTTACGTACAAGACGCCTGCAGGCTCAGTCCACAGAGCACGTGATTCTTGATCCCTGGGTCATGAATTTGAGCCCCACGTTGGAGGTAGAGATTACTTTTTAAAAAGAAGAGAGACCTTATATGGCCAAGCATTATTCCTGCAACAGACATATCAATAATCAGGCGATGTTTAATGCAAGTTAGTTTTACTATTAAAAATATAGGGTAATTGTAAGGGCACCTGGCTAAGTTGGTTGAGCGTCCGACTTTGGCTCAAGCTATGATCTTGAGGTTCGTGAGTTCGAGCCCCACATTGGACCTGCTGCTGTCAGCCTGTCAGCACAGAACCCACTGTGGGGCCTCTGTCCCCCTCTCTCTGCCCTCCCTCACTTGTGCTCTCCCAAAAATAAATAAACATTTTAAAATAAAATAAAATAAAATAAAATAAAATAAAATAATATAGGGGCACCTGGGTGGCTCAGTCAGTTGGGCGTCTGACTTCAGCTTAGGTCATGATCTCACAGCTTGTGGGTTCGACCCCACGAGACCTCATACATTAAACATGCAACCTTTTCTCCATTCCTTTCTTTCCTTTATTCTGACCCTGGCCTGGAAGGACGCGACAAAGGGGGCAAACTTTGCCCTTCAGATTGTGGACTTGTCATCAAATGTTCCTTTGTGAACTCAAAGTCATAACCATATCACAGATTACGATCTGGAAAAAAAAAAGTCACCATCCGGGATTATTGCACCAAAAGAGAAACGAAAGATTCAAGAATCACAGAGTACTCCTGAGAATGGTGCTAATAATGTCTTAAATTTTGATCACATCTTTCAGTTAAGCTGAGAGTTTGATCAAAAGGGAGGAACTATTTAAAAAAAAAAAAAAAAGGCTCAGAACGGTGTCACTTATGTTAGGGCCCCGCGTCAGTAAACCATGACTTAATGCCTGACCTAACAACGGCTTCGATCTCCCAGAAATGTAACCCTTAACCAACCCAAGTGGAATTTCCTGGTCAAAGGGAGGAGGTAACCCCTAGTGTTCCCTACCATTCCCCTTAGGAGGGTGACCTTGCCTAAGACAATACATTCTTTGCTAGTAAATTCCTTTTTTTCTGCCCCTCCCTGCTTTTAAAAACCACTTTGCACAGCTTCTTGGTGTTCTCCTCTACCTGCTAGACGGGATGCTGATTCATAAATTGTTTAATACAGCCAATTAGATTTTTAAATGGACTCGGTTAAAAAAAAATTTTTTTTTAAACAACTCCGAGCCCAGGAAGGAGGGCTGGAGGAGACGCTCTGGAGACGTGGACCTCTTGCTGCCCAGGGTGACGCCTGAACATCAGAAGCTCACAGTCCTACTCCAGGGAGGGGAAGGAGGAGGACATAGCATCTCCTGTTCCAGATCCCCACAGATGTGGCGCAGCTCTCCTCCCTGCCACACGCCAGCTCCCTCTCAGCGGTGGCAGTGAAACTGTAACCTCGGCCCACGGAGATCCTGGATCTGTCATTGTCTCTCCATCCCATCGACCCCACCCCCATCCAAGCCACCCTCCTCTCTCTCTCCCACACTCCTGCTCCCTGCAATCCACTCTTCTCATGGTGGCCGAAGGATCCTTTGCAAACATAATCCAATCCCATCCCTCCCTGCTTAAAGCCCCAGCAGCTTTTCATCACTTGTAAAATGGATTGCCACCCCTCGTTCTGGCCCACAGGCCTGCATGGCTGGGCCCCGACCACCCTCCTTGCACCGGACCCCCTTCTTCACTTATCCGGCCACATGGGCCTCGCTTATGCTCCTTCCTCACATCTGCTGGTTCCTGCCTTTGGGCCTTTGCACGCCATTCTACCTGCCAGGAACACACGGCCCCCCACCCACCTTATCTGCAGTGACCCTCAACCCCTGCCACAGTCACTGTCTATTATATCAACCCTTTTCATTTCTCCCATAGCACTCATATATATATATATATATATATATATATATATATATTTTTTTTTTTTTTTTTTTTTTGTGTCTCCTATACCAGAATCGAAGCTCATGAGGACAAGGACCTTGTCTGCCTTGTGCAACGCTGTGTCCCCAGGGCATAGTACTGTTACCGGCATGTAGGAGGAATGCTTGTATCTGTTCAGTAAATAAATGAATGAATGAATGGCGAGGCTTGCTTTGGCTACTGTCTTAGGGACACCTAAAGAGAAAGGAGAGGAAGGAGGTCGGGACTAGAAGACACGGTATCTTGAGATAGGAGTCAGAAACTGGAACCAACCAGCGATCATCTTCCCACCAACAGCCAAACCCTCCTCCCTGACTGCCCAAGTGATCCTGCCAGCAGAAGCGTTTCTGAGATGGGAGTCAGAGTCCGCTTGGGGAAAACAGGAGGAGAAAGTGAGCGTGGGCACGCGCCATATTGAACCCACACAGAATACAGGCTGGGATGGGACCTGACCATCTGGGGAATGGTGTTGGGTGCGCCACCTGCTGGCTGTGCCACTGACCAGCTATGGGTCAGTGATGAAACTTTTCTTTCCTTCTTTCTTTTCTTTTTTTTTTTTTAAGTGTTTATTTATTTCCTTTTGAAAGAGGAAAAAGGAGACACAGAATCTGAAGCAGGCTCCAGGCTCCTAGCTGTCAGCACAGAGCCTGATGCGGGGCCTGAACCCATGACCTGAGCTGAGGTTGGACACCCAACCAACTGAGCCACCCAAGCACTCCTGTGACGAAAGTTTTCTGAACCTCAGTTTCTTGTCTGGAAAATAGGATAAGAATAGCATTTACTTCACAAGGACGCTTTAAGGATTTGGTAAGATGAAACATGTGAAATGCCTAAAAGCTACGGTGCTCAGAAAATGGTTAAGTGCTCAGGAAACCTTCACCAGAAAAGAGAAAGAAAAGAGAGACAGGAAGGAGTGACAGAGAGGCAACACAAAAACAGGTAGCTAGCGGGGCGCCTGGGTGGCTCAGTCGGTTGAGCATCTGACTCGATCTTGACTCAGGCCATGATCTCATGGTTTATGGGTTCGAGACCTGCATCGGGCTCTGTGCTGATAGCATGGAGCCTGCTTGGGATTCTGTCTCCCTCTCTTCCCCTCCCCTGCTTGCTCTCTCTCTCTCTCTCAAAATAAATAAAAATAAACTTTAAGCAGGGCGCCTGGGTGGCTCGGTTGGTTGAGCATCCAACTTCAGCTCAGGTCATGATCTCATGGTTTGTGAGTTTGAGCCCAGCGTTGGGATCTGTGCTGACAGCTCAGAGCCTGGAGCTGCTTCAGAGTCTGTGTCTCCCTCTCTTTCTGCCCCACCCCTGCTCGCAGTCTGTCTCTCTCTCAAAAATAAACATTAAATTTTTTTTAAATAATAAAAAAAATAAACTTTAAGAAAAAAAAAAAAAAAAAAGCAGGTGGCTGGTAACCCCGTGGCAGCCCAGTCTGACAGGGTCTAACATGCTGGGAGTTTGTACCTGAAAAGGCACAGAGATGTAAAGCATCCCAAACTTTAGTACTCTCTCCCCAAAATGGGCTTTTGAGTTCTTCTGGTTCAACTCCCTCATTCTACAAAGGTTCTGAGTTCCAGAAAGGACAAACATTTCTCCAAGATGTCCAAAGAGTTGGCAGAAGAGTCAAGAACTCAGAGAAAGCCAGTTGCAGTAGATTAGGAGCTCCCTGTTCGCAGTCTGGAGAGGGTCTGTCTTCCTCTGTCCGCCCAGCTGCAGTGAGGGGACATGGAAGACAGAGAAGGCCCTACAGTTTGCAGAGTGGGCTTGGAGGGACAGGGAGAGGCAGGGGACTCAGACAGCTCATCACCCAAGCACCAGGCTCTGTGCTTCGTTAAACTTGTCCCCAGGCTCAATACTCATCCAGCCCGTGACGGATTATCCCTATTTCACTGATGAGTGTGGGATGCCCAAAGTCCCTGGGGAGTCAATAGAGCTGGAACTTCAACCGCATTCCGTGTGACTCCGGGAACCCCTGCCCTGCTTCTACCTGGGAATGGAAAAGGTTTGCATTTGGGACCACCGCTGACTGATCGTCAACTGGGGCAAGTCTTTTCTTTCTGGCCTCACGCTCTTTCTCGGAACAAGGAGGGCAGACACAGAGGTCGCTGAGGGCTTTTCCAGCTGGAGCTGACTTTATTGGGATTCTCAGCAAATGCACCTCCCCCAGCTGAGTCAGGAGGAAATCCTGCCTTCCCAGAAAGCCTTGCAGCCTCTCATCCACCTTTCCTGCCACAGGCGCTCAGAAGCTGCCCTGTCCCGGGGACAGCCCAGGTCCTGCCCCAGCCCCAGGCAGCACGGAAGCTTCTTCTTTCTCCTCCCTTCCAGGGTGGTGCCCATGGCTCCACTCCCCTTGTCCAGGGAGCCTGGACCTCAGCCCCCGCCACTCCCCGGGGGGGAAATCTCCCAACCTGTCGGGTTGGGAAAATGAAGCCAAACATTGTATCAAGTTGTGCAATCAGGTGCCCAAACCTTCAAGGCTTTGGGAAACCCACAGGTCAGTGTTTCTCAAATGAAATTAAAAAAAAAAAAAAAAAAAATTTTTATCTGCAGAAAACTCACACTTTTGTAACAGTAAAGAAAGATACTAGACAGTGGCAATGGTTACATAACATTGTGAATGTGTTAATGCCCCTGAATTGTACACTTAAAAATGGTTACAATGGCACATTTTATGTTATGTAGATTTTACAATTTTTTTAGATACAGTAAAAAAAGATGCAAAATACCAGCCTCAACTTTAATAGTCTTCGACTGACATTGTAAAATTGTCATAAAAGTTTCGAAATGCTTACTTTCAATGTCTGTATTATCTCATTGCAGCCCAGTAGCAGCCTGTGGCCTGGCAGTGGTCCGAGGGCCACTCCTTGATAGCGCTGATTGAGGCCGTAGAGAAGGGTGGCCTGTGGCGGGAGGGAACAAGCCTCCCACATCCCTGCTTCCTCAAGCAAGCACTTCTGGATACCAAGCCACCTAACCCCGAGCAGCCTTAGGCCAAGCATGCTGGTCTGACTTATGGCTGGAGCCCTCCTTATACCTTAGTCGGTCTCCCAGGGCCTTCTGGTTGTACACTGTTATTAAGATCTCCCTATCAGTGGCCCCTGATACACACAGGCAGCTGTGGGTTGGGGTGGGGAACGGGGTGAGGGAAGTACAGAGTAGAAGAGTGCCTTCTTTCCTTTTAACCCCTAGACCAAACGTGGCCCAAGCCTCACCTCTTACAGGAAGTCATCCTGGGCCTACAGCTGCACTGAGGACCCCCCATCTGCATAGCGCAGGTCTCCCTGGATTTGCATTGAATGGTTGACATGGTAAATTCAGAAGAGGTGCCGCTCCTCTGTGGGTTGGGAGGGCGGTGGTGTAACGTGGCCTGGTGTGAAGGTCTGGCCAGATTTCAGGCCCCGGCTGAGTGCCCCCAGGCAGGGTACAGTCTGCACAAGTGAGCAGTGGCCTCGATGGCTGTAGCTCTGGGCCCATCTCTGCCAGACTTTGGGGGACTGGAGAGTGGGAACTGTTTTAGGGATGGTACACCTTGAGTACGGTGGTCTCTGTCTTGCTGAGCAACAGAAAACATTGTGGGTTCTAAAAAAAAAAAAAATCTAGGGGCGCCTGGATGGCTCAGTCGGTTAAGCATCCGACTTCGGCTCAGGTCATGATCTCACGGTTCGTGAGTTCGAGCCCCACGTCGGGCTCTGTGTTGACAGCTCCGAGCCTGGAGCCTGCTCCGGATTCTGTGTCTCCCTCTCTCTCTGCCCTCCCCAGCTCGTGCTCTGTCTCTCTGTCTCTCAAAAATAAACATTAAAAAAACAATTAAAAAAAAAATCTAGACACCTAGACTCCAATTTTAGAAATTCTACCTCCGAAGGGTCCCAGAGTCTATTTTGAAAATTTGTCATGTGACTCTGCTGCCCAGCTGGTGTCTGGCCCCTAAGAGGTGCCCGCAAGCATTTGGAGACTGTGCTAAGGGAACTGCAGCATGTCTGTGGGACAGTTAGGGACCTGTGGCCTCAGGGGACAGAGCCAGGGGACATCAGAGGGAGGGGAGTCACTTTTTATTGTATTTCCTTTTGTACCGATTGGACCTTTGACCTACAAAAAAAAAAGTTTGGCTGACAGATGGAGTTGCTGTCATCTGTGTCAGGGACAGCAAAGGCAGGCCTACAGCAGGGCCCTGGGTCCGGTCAAGGACAGAAGTGGCGGGCCAGAGGACCGATTGCTGTAGTGCGCACATCCCACCTCAAGGTGGCAGCAGCTGCCCAGAGCCTGCCGACTGTGTCTGGGCGGGACTGTGAGCCCAGGGTTGCCAGATCTTCCAGGTTTTTCAAGATAAGCCTGAAATCAAATTTTCTAGTGGAATTAATTGTCAACTCATTCAAAAATTTAAGCAGCACATGCTGAACACAACCTGCCTGCAGACCGATGATTCTGACTGCAGGCCACGGGTTTGTGCCTTTGGATCTGAAAGGATGCCATTAAGTGTAGGGCACCTCCGAGGCCGATCTGCAAACCAGGGCAGAGCCATCTTGTGCTTCTAGAAAACGGAATGACTTCCCATGGGGTCCACACAAGAAGAGGACAAAGCAAGTGCCCCGAGGTGGACCATAAGAGTCACTGGTCCACTCATCATGATTTGATTCAGCACAGATTTATTAACCTCCTACTGTATGCCAGTCTCAGAGCCAGAGATCCAGCGGTGAATGTGACAGGCACAGTTCCTGCTCTCTGCGACCCTTCATTCTAGCTGGGGAGACATACTCGAAACAAATAATTGCCTAATAATTCATTTGTGATATGTAAGGTGCTGCACTAGAGCTGGGGGTTAAAAGTTAGGGTTTGATTCCTGACCCCACACCCTTAGGTATGTCACTTTGGCAAATCACCTGATCTGAGTCTCAGTTGCCTCATTTCTTGCCTGTAAAGTGGGTAAGATAATGTCATAGGGTTGTTCTGGGGACTCACTGAGATCAGGCAAATAATAAGCTGCTGCACACAAGAGGGGGGCCTAGGTGTGGCAGGGAATCCCCCCCCCCCCCCAGTGATGTTGGGGCTTCCTGCCAGCAAGGGCAGTGGGAGGCCTCCTGTACATACAGAGGCTCAGTCGCCTGGTAACCGCCATTCTGCTAAGGTGGTGGCCATGGGCATCTGGCTATTCTGCCTCTGTTTCTTACCCTCTCTGTCCACTTCACAGTAGGATCTGGTGCCCAAGGACAGGGAAGGTACTGCTCTTGACCATACCGGGAGAAAACTGGGCCTTTCCAGCTATGGGCGACAGCCCCCTCCACTGAGGCTGCTGCATTTTGAGCTCCTCAGACCCTTAACTAAGCTTTAAAAATCTGGGGGCATGTATAAACCAAGGCAGAAAATCTTCCCCATGCCCCTTCAGTGCAGAATACCAGCTTCGGCGGGCCGAGGTCTCAGTCACAGGGCCCTTTGGACCTTCTGAATGACCCAGCCCAAGAGGCAGGAGGCAAATGGCAAGGGACTGAAGTGTCAGCAGTGTTTCTGGGGCCTTGAACTTCAGCTCAGTGGGGAGAAACCTCAGTGGTCAAAACATGGTTCGAACTTCCTGGGCACCTAATCCAACCTTCCGCCCAAAGGGAAAGCTCCTTTTTCTTTCTTTTTCTTTCTTTCTTTCTTTCTTTCTTTTTCTTTCTTTCTTTCTTCCTTTTCTTTCTTTCTTTCTTTCTTTCTTTCTTTCTTTCTTTCTTTCTTTCTTTCTTTCTTTCTTTCTTTCTTTCTTTCTTTCAGTTTATTTTGAAAGGGAGAGAGAGAGCATGAGAGCAGGAGCACGTGGGGGAGGTGCAGAGACAAAGGGGCAGAGGATCTGAAGCAGGCAGGCTCTGCACTGTCAGCACACAGCCTGATACAGGGCTTTAATTCATGAACCAGGAGATCATGACCTGAACCAAAGTCGGCTGCTTAACCAACTGAGCCACACAGGCGCCCCTGGGGAAAGCTCCTTTTTTTTCCTTTAACATTTATTTATTATCAAGAGACAGAGAGAGAGAGAGAGCGTGAGCAGGGGAGGGGCAGAGAGAGAGAGGGAGACACAGAATCCAAAGCAGGTTCCAGGCCCTGAGCTGTCAGCACAGAGCCGGACGCGGGGCTTAAACTCACAAATGGCGAGATCATGACCTGAGCCGAGGTCAGACGCTTAACCGACTGAGCCACCCAGGCGCCCCTCAAATATCTCTTTTCCACCAAGGCCTGCCCATCCCATGTCTAAGCACAAAGGTCCCAGGAGGAAGAGACAAGCTTCAGTTTCCACTCAAGCTAAAAGGAATGGAGTGTGCTCCTTGATGACAGCCCCCAGGCTGAGGTCACACCGCCTGGCCTGGTGTGCTGTCAGGGGAGGCGGCCCCACTGGGGGATGGGCACTGGAAGACAGGATAGAGGCTGGGGAAGTGCTCAGGCACTCCCCACTCACAGGCACCCACTGCTCCTTCCCTCCAAGTTGTAGGCCTAGAATTTGAATGAAAAGAGATTTCACTAGCCTAGCTCAGGCTTCTCATTTTAATTTGATTTTTATTTTTTTAATGTATTTTTATTTTGTATTTATTTTAGGAGAAAACTGAGGCCCAGGGCTAAGTGCCTCTCCGAAGGTCAGAGGTGAACCAGAAAGCCAGGATTTTTTGAGGTCATGGTAAGAAGCATCAGGCCTTCAGTTCCTTGTGACGCATCACTGTCACGAGGTGGGAACTCAGGACCACTGTGGTAGAAAGTCAGAGCCACCACGGGGTTGGTGGGAACTAACTGGGGTGTCCTCCCTCAGCCCATCTGGACTCTTTTCAGGCTATTTCCTAAGCTCTGCTCCCTTCCCTACGGGTCTTATATGAACACGAAGTTCACTGCCATCTGTAGGATGCCGAGTGTCAACACAAATTTCTATCTTCACACGGTCTTTATGTCCCAGTTACGCAAAACCGGCATCTAAAAGATCCCTCCAGGCACCAGGTCACCCGTGCCAACCTCTAACTGCTCCGTGCCAGAGGCTGAGGCTGAACGACGCTGAGTCCCTGCACAAGCCTCACTTTGTCCTATCGTCTGAACTATCGTTCTACTAAACTCCACTTGATCTTGTTCCTGTGTTGCCCCACGTGGCCATAACCCTTTAAATTCAGCTTTTTCCCCCAGAACAACTGATCATCTTGGTCTAAGTAAATCTGGAAGCCAATTCAAGGCATCACAAATGCTCATAATCCTTCCCAATTTGAGTATAAACTTGGCTCACTCACCGGCCTCCGGTTGATAAAGCCAGAGCCAAGGAAGCACGTGCGAGGCAACCAGCAGACCCTCCTGCAGTCTGGCCACCGGCACTGTCTCACCTCTCACTACAGATGCGTGGCTTCCAAGGGCTTTTATACAGATGTCGAAGCAAATAATCCTAGGCAATTAAGGCCATTTCCCGAATAGCACCAGGGAAAGCTGCCAAAGGCTTTCCCTGAATTGACAAGCAAAGCTCTGACAATGGTGAATATAACCTCTGGATACAAGATGAAGTAGATTGCGAACCTTAACCACCCAGATCAAACGTTACTCTAGAAAATAAGGCTCCCTTTAACCTCTTCCCAGAAGGTTGCTACATGGGCGCAGAGGATTGGACGAATATTCCCACTTTGGAGTCATGGCTTCTTCGGCAGTAAAGCACTGGAGGGCACATCCCCACCCCACTGGTAACATAAAGCAAATACACTGTCAAATACCTCGAACTAGGATCTCCAGATTTCCTCTGAAGCCTTCTCTAGAAAGCCCACGAAGCCCATGCCTTAATCTGCCTTTTTAACAGGGACATGGGAACAAAAATAAGCTTGTTTGTGAATAAACATCTGAAAGACCATCGGGACAGCTGATCTGGGCGGGGCATCAAAACACAGTGAGGATTGTGGAAGAAGACAAAGCAGGACCACTCTGGGGCAGAGAACTTTCGGTGATGTGTGCACTGGGTGTTTCTGGAGGCCAGAGGCCCCGTCTGGAACAAACAGCAACGAGGAGGGCCTCTAACACGTCACGGTTTATTACCTGTAGAGAAAGAAGTCACTGCCACCAACAGCACTGTGCAGTTTTATTAACCATTCAAGTACAGTAGCATCTGGGAAGATCGGGACAGAATTGGGATTTAAAAGTGAACAGATATTCAGCATCTAACAGTTTGAAAGAAGCCACTACATACTCTTTTCACAAACAGGTTTTCACAGAGCCAATACAGTACTAGCCATTAACCCAGCACACCAGGTGTGCTGAAGTAGAAAAGATGCAACGAGAAAAATAGCTACATTAGAAAGACTTCAACACTTTAGAAAAAGAGTAAAACACTTTCAGTTTCTCCCCTTTAGCCCCTAAAACAACATCATACAGTCTGGGTCTACCTATACAGTCCTACATCAGCTTCTAGAATATTTGTCAGGAGGGCAAAAATAAAATGACACTGGCCAGTACAGTCTTTGGATATTTGGGAAGGGGAAGGGGAGAAAGTCAGTTCTCAGAACAAATTAGTCGGCTTCAGTTTCATCAGCAGGGTCTTTGGACTCTTTGTTCTTCCGTACTTCTTCAATGTGCTTGTCCTGTGAAGAAACGGCATTCGTCATCAGTCTAATTCGAAAGCCTGCCAAGGCGCTCACCCCGAGAGTCCCAACGGCAGCATCAGGGCGCGTATTATAGATCAGTGGGAATCACATCGCATACTTAGAATTCTAAACATGATCTTCCAACTTCCTTGGGTCACTCGGGGAACCTACTGACTGAGCCTCCTACGACTCTTCCACAGAATGTACAACTATTCTGGAAATTATTGCATAGTCTGTCTTATTTCATTTTCATATATTTTTTAAAGATTTTATATTTTAAGTCACCTCTCCATTCAACGTGGAGCCTGAACCACGACCCCGAGAGCAAGAAAAATCGCACGCTCCACTGACTGAGCCAGCCGGGAGCTCTGCTCCACCTTATTCTAAAATAAGATACCTGTCATTTAATGTGTCAGGGCCTGAAACTGGTGACAAAGACACCAACCACCTAGATCGAGGCCATTAGTTCAGGCCACCTCATTGGGGCAGACTTCAAGCTCTTGACCCTCTCAAAGCCAGGCTGGGACACCAACCTTCTCCCGCAAGCGCTCCAGTTTGGCAGCCATCTGTGCCTCTCGGTTCTCTTTGTTGGCTTCCATTTTGTGGGTCAGCTTTTCTTCCGCCATTTTACTGAAGTTGTTGTTCTCCTCGATCGCTTTCTGAAGCACTTCTTTCTCATGCTCCCGCTTCTCAGCAAGCTGCTTCAAGACCTCGGCTTCGTGGGACTGAAAAATGTGTTAAGAGGCTAGACTCTCGGACGTTTATTTAGCATTAGGTACAATGACAAAAGAAATGATTAATCGGGAGGACTGAAGAGAGACAGAAAATGAAGTCTCCTTAAATAACACCTAAGTCAAGGGCCTGAATTATCTGTCTCAAAATACGGTGAAAACCATACTGTTTTTCTGGTATTTGTATTTACTTTGGAAAACTGCCCAGGCTGGTTCAGAGTCTTGCACTACTGTTCTTTAAGGGAATCCCTGTAAGATTTACTGCTTAATGGTAGCAAGAGGACTTGAGCGATGTGCACGCGACAAAGGAGCTGTACTGTAAAGAATCTGGCTCTTGAACTTGAAAGTCCACCCAAAGAAAATTAGCTTATTATGAAAAAATGCAACCATATCGATAAAAAGAAAATCTATGAATGATAGGGAATTTAAGACTAAGAGCCCAGATTACCAGAGAGAGTTCTGTTTCGAGGAAAAACTTATCAGCTTTTCTCTTTAGAAGCTGCATTCACTTCCAGACCACTGGAGCTCTGTTACCAGTGTGCCTCCTTCAACAGACTCGGAATGGCTTGTTACCAAATAGATTCTGATGTGCTTGGAAGTATCACTGACTTGCGCAAAAACCGAAGAGCACCTGCCACTGGTTCTCTTCTGCAAAACCCCAGTCAGGGGAAGTGTCGCTACATTTAGGCAGTTACTGCAGAAAAGCACAAGCTACTGACGACAGGGCTGGGGTCGACTCCTTAATTTTTTTTGTCCAGCTACTGGCCGCATCTCCTCCACAAACTCAAAAACTCCATGAACCTCCATACGAACTCTATCTGCACAGAGAAACAGGTAGAGAGGACCCAGCCTTGCACACACTGCCACTCTTCCTGGAGAAATGAATCACGCGCAGGGTTGACCGTGGGTCAGTGCACATACACATGACATGTAGCACTGAAATGTCCATGGTGCATCTTACAGCAGCTTAAACAGGGGCCTGTGTATGTGTGTATGTGGTTAGATGTGTTAGACTTCAAATTGCATTAACTGTGTTGGTCAGGGGCAGGTTACCGCTTCACCTTCTTGTGCCTACTTTCCCTAATTAAAAAAAAAATTTTTTTTTTCATTAAATAAACTCTACACCCAACACGGGGCTTGAACTCACCACCCCAAGATCAAGAGCCACATGCCGTACTGACTGAGCCAGCCAGGCGCCCCTCCCTAATTTTAAAATTAAACCCACTCACCTCAATCAGGGTTGTTGGAAGGGAATGAAATGGGAATTTATATATAAAGTTCTTCATGAAAAGAATAATATTGGATGGAAGGAAATGCACCAAAACGTTAACAATGGTTATTTCTGGGAAGTAGGATAACGAATATTTTTAATTTTCTATGCATAAACTTTTGTGATTCTCAATTTTTCTATAACAAGCATTTCCATACTTGTTGATTCTTCGGATTTGTTTTTGAAAATGGATACTTTACAGAATTGCTTAGGTAAGAGAAAAACTGCCCTAATATCATCATGCCAGTGGAGCAACACAATCGCGTTACCAGCAATCTAAAATGTTTTTATTGTACAGCTCTCAAAAAGCAAAACAAAACAAAAAAACCCACAGACACAACACACACAAACCACACCGAACTAATTCCCTCCCCCAAAAAAGGGAAAGAAAAAGAAATCATGCACCAACAAATCTATTTTTCAAAGAGAAAGCATGAGAGAAGCAGGAACTTTGGTTTCAGACAAACAGAGGCTTGAATTCTGGCTACGATACTCACTAGCTACAGGACATGGGAAAATGACAACATTCCCAAGACCATTTTCTCCTTTCAGTATCTCAGACATCTACCCTTTAGGGTCATTGTATTAAAGAAAAATAGAAGTAAAGGACTTGGTACATAATAGGAGTTCGGTAAGTGATGCCTGGCCTTTTCTTCTTCCTGGCATATGTAATTTACACAGTGTGTAATTACACAGATGTGTAATAATCACATCTAGCTACAACTGTTTTTCTCCTGTTATGGAAATAAAACTGATTTGCCACATTACATAAATAAATACCCTGTTCTCTGTGAATTGTGATGTTTACCTTGCGTCTTTCTTCTGCCGCTTCTAATTTCTTCTGAATTTCCTCCAGGGAAAGATCCTTCTTCTTTGGAGGGGAAAGAGGGAATTCTGGGACGGATTCTTTTGATCGAGGGCTGAGAATCAGCTCAAAAGCCTGGCCTGAGGCACGCTTCTCCAGTTCTTTCACCTGGATATCTGGATTTGATCATATTTATAACGTATTCAGAAACATGGGGTTTTCCTATTCTAATAAACTATCCTGTAATTTTCTAAAAACTAAATCAATTTAATGAAAAGATTTAGGGCTGATGAAGCTTCCGTTTGCAGGCAAGAAATTACGTAAACACCACCTCTCAGAAAACCAAAGCTCAGTATTTTTGGATTAATAAATACCATTCTGAGATATCAGTGCTTGACAATCACTTTCATAATAAAAGAAAGACTTGTGCAAAACTCCACAATTTTGCTCTAGACCAAGCCAAATCATCAAATGGTGAAACAATTACAAGCTCTCAGTATATTCAAGTGATATTTTTTCTTCTTTATTCTCCGATTTATAAAATGGGTTTTTATTTATAAGACCAAAACACAACTGCCAAATTAATGGCTTGAGGCCTGAATCCATCTCCTATTATAAAATCCTAAACCCATCAGTATTCAGCTTTTCCAAACAGATTACCTACCAGAAGAAGCCATGGTGAACAGAAGACAAGAGACTGGCAGTGTATTCTACACAATCCACTGGCAAGGAAAACCCTGAAAACGATTTTTAAAAGCATGCAATCAATTTCTTTGCATTTCTAGGTCATTGATCCAAAGGGACCTCAAATAACATCCACATAAATCAGTGTCAGAAAAATCACTACTGTGGAATTAAATAAGACATCATTAACTAGAAAATCATAAAAATCTAGAAAATACTGAAACATTGGTAAATTTGAACTAAATAGAACATTGGTTTCAGAAAATCAAGTCAACTGAGCTTGCCTGTTCAAAAAACATCCCCGCGATTTTAAAATTTAGACAAGGTTAAGTCACAATATATATTTTTCTCCTATAAACTCTAAAATACCCCCCCCCACGCCCCCCGGAATCAGCGAGAAGATATTCCAGATTCAACTCAACAGTGAGACCGGAGCCATCTTAATACTGCCTACAACTCATTGTGCAAATGAAATACCCACCCCTGCTTTGTCTGTGTCTGCCATGGTGGAAAACAAAACGCCCAAGCTAATATTAACCAATAATGTTGAACTCCTATTGTTCTTGGGGCCTAAGCTCCTTATCCAACAGCGGGCAAAATTAATCAGTTTTATGAACCTCTAGGCTTTAGGTTGTAGTATTTGCTGCCTTATATCATGAAAAATTCTACATTCCCCCCCCCCCTTGATTTTTTTAAGGTCATTATCCTTGTAGACCCCAGCCTGGTAAGAAGACATAAGATTACAGATCCCAACAGCTGGAAATTAAAATCCGAGGCAACGAAACGGTCTAACCCCGGCAGAGCATGAGACGCAGCACCGGACCCAGGATGGGCGTGGCCCCGGTCAAAGCGAGGAAAAGCGGGTGGCCGCCCCCGGCCAATCAGAGCACGCCCTGCGCTCCGGCCCCTGGCCCCGCCCCCTTCCTCCCCGCGCCTTTTCGAATCTCCCCGAACTCACAACACCCCGGAGCCCGCGCGCGTGGGAAGGGGAGGGATGGGCGGGGCTAACGGTCCTATCTGGGTAACTCCGCCCTTCCCGGGCTAGCCCCGCGCTGACGAACCCCCCCCCCCAACTCCCGCCAAAAACATCTCGAGGCCACCCCCACCCCTGCAGCAGCTCGGCGGGTGGGGCAGGCCCGGGGAACTGGCCGTGGGATAGCCCCGCCATCGGCCCGCCACCTCCTCCCTTCACTCCCTCCCAACCTGCCTCCAGCCTAGTTGTCTGTGCCCCTCGCCGCGAGAACAGGATTGCTCTCGTGGGGTGTCAGCCTCTCCGGCTCGGCCCTAGTCACTGGGCGAGGGCGACAGCGGGGAGGGGATGAGGCCCTAGTCGCCGGCAGTCTGGCCCTAAAACCGCTGCTCCCTAGAGCCGCCCCGCCCCTTCAAACAATGGGGACCCCAGTGGGGCCGCGACTGCAGAAGGAAGGAAGGAGGCAAACGAAGGCCCACGCCCCCTATTGTCTCCACGACTGCACCCCGGGCTAACACCAAAGACTTGCCCAGCTGGCCGCGCCCCCTCCCCACGATAGCCGCGCCCCCAGGGAGCGGGGACAAAGCCGAGACTCCGCCCGAGCCACACACAAAGCGGAGCGACCCCCGCCCGCCAGCCCCTCTTGGGGCCCGCGGCCACGCCCGCCGCCCTCCAGCAGGGGGCCGCTGCCATGGCCCGGCCCCTCCCGCCGGCCGCGTCCCTCTCGCTGGCCCCTAGCCTCCCGCCGCCTCCTCCAAGAGCCCCGCACCCACCTGCTCGGTCCGAGCCGCCTGGCCACACTCTGAGCACCAACAGACCCGGGCGCGCACAAAAGCGCCAAACAGCGGCACGTGACCTCCCGACCGGGCTTCCTATTGGCTGAGAGCCGCGGCACGTGCCGACCCCTCCCCCCCAGCCCAGTGGCCCCGCCCCCCGGGACCCCCAAGCACCTCGGGAAGTGTAGTTCAGGCTGGCCGGGTAGGCGGACAATGCGAGGGGTTGGCCGCGTTTGGGGGTCTCCCCGGTGTGTGCAGGGGGACGGGGCGGTTGTCTGGCCTTGGAAGAGGGTTATACGATGGCCCCTAGCCTGGGTCTGAACCAGCCCTCCAATCTCTAGGAAAAGGGCGGGGCCGGGCGGGGCGGGGTCCCTCTGTACCTCTCAGAGGGTGGCCGACTGGACTCCGCCTCTGTTGAGCCACGTGCCCCGCATCGCCCCAAGGGCAACGCTCGGACAGCGAAGGGCCTCTCCGGTGCTACACCCCCTGCTGCCACCTAAGACGCCCAAGCCCTTGTTACAGGACAGTGCCACTCTCTGCCCTTGTAAGGCCCTCTGCAACCCAGCGCCCTACCTCGAAACCCGCATGTAACCTGCATTGTGACATCATCATAATCCCTTACCCACTCAGTTAACAGGTCCTGGGCGTGGCCCTTCCTCACCGTGTGCCTTCTCCCTACCAAGCTCGGGTCCTGGAGCTGGTGACCAGAGAACAGTGGGGGAAAGGCGTGAGGCTCTGGAATTTGATCTCCTTTGCTTAAATGCAGACTCCATCTGTTCAGCCTAGCCTTTTGCCTGATGATAGGGAAGGAAGAGCAAAAGCAGTTCTAGACTACACAGACTGCAGTTAAGTGTTGCTTTTGTTCTTGGAGCACGTGCTCCCCAGTGCAGTGCTGGGCCCTTTTAAACAATCAAAACAAAAGGGGGAGCCACAAGGTCACGGTTCCTCCTGGCCTGGTTAGATGAGAAGTACAGCAGAGCTACAAAGGAAATTGACCGGAGCTATCTTAGAATGACTGGCCTCCCTCCTCCCACAAAAAGGCCAGAAGGAAAATAAAATGAACGTGGTTTCCAGATCCCTCCTCCCGTTCCCCAGACCAAGGCTGTGTCTTTGGGATTCGGCTGGTGGTCATAACACCAACGTGTCTGCTTTGCGATCCTCATTGGGCAGAAGGACACCTTCATTTCATGAATCCATGGGTTCAGTTTTCCCATACCAAGAAACGAAAATGACTAACTGCTGAAACAACAGCCCTAATTTTGAAAGACTCTCCATGTCCAGCTAGTCCCTAGGGATGTACCAGAGATAAATACAATAGGTGCCTGAGACAAGGAAAACTAGATCATACAGGCAGCAGACACCCCACACAAAGCAAACAATTAGCAATTCGCTGTTGGCTGAAATATGCTTGTTGTGGCATTTTCTCCAACAATCGCCCTTGTGTGGGGTCAGCCTCTCCCCCGCCCCCAATCTAAGTGGTTTTCCCTTAGCATGTGAGCAGGAACAGGAATAATTCAGATTCTAAGCCCTGAAAGGCTTCTCCCTCTCAGACCAAACTTAGCCACAAAACGGCCAGGTGTTTCCATCTGTCAGTTTTCTGAGTGAAATCTCAAAAATCGTTAGAAAGGCTGGAGAGGGGTGGGGATAAGACGGCACTGAAAAGTGACAGATTGGCAGGCAACACAAATAAGCACAGAACCCAAGGCCAAGAGGTCTATTATCCCCCGGAACCAGCCTTTCATGAAGTCTTTGTACTTGAACTGGAGGTTTGCAGAGGAAGGTCCCACCCATTTGATGCATTTTTTCTTTTAATATAAGAAACTGCCATGCAAAAATCTTACGCTTCTGACTATTAATGTTGTGACAGGAAAAAAAAATCTTTCAAAACACAGATTATTTTAAAGCACTTATACTGCTTCCCCCCACCTTTGCTTTCTCCCTAGAGCAGATGTCTATTTCCATGGAAACCACAGCTAGGAACGAAGATGTTAGAACTCATGTAGATTTTTTAATCTTTTGTAACGATGCTACTCAGCTTGTGGGTTTGTTGTTAGATGCCTAGCCCTGCCACCATCTCTGTGGCAAGGATTTCCTGAGCTCCTCACTACAGCTTGAGGACTGAGGGGGCGGGGGTACGGTTGTCCTTTTAATGATCCTGTGAATAAAAAGGTGTTTGTGTGGTGAGATGATCCCTGTTTCTTAGGTGGGGCTGCTTTTCTGAGATCCAGACCACAGCTGTTAATTGTCAACTCCTATGGGTGTGCAAACGTGAGCCCTGAAATAGGAAGGACTTTCAAGCCTAAGGAGAGAAAACAGCTTTGCCCCTTCACTTTGGAGAGGGGCAGAAGCTCCTTTCTTGCAAGCTTGCTAAAACTAACTTCAAAAGCCACTCCCTCCTGAAGCGGTAGCAAGGAGTTAATGTTCGCATCTTGGAGCTGTCTGTCTTTGCCCATGAGAATTATTTTTGCCTCTGCTCAGATGGTTCGGTCGGATTGCTGGGGAGCTAGCTGGCTGTGACTATGGATTAGCAGAAAGTGAAGTTGAGATATGGCAGCCATCCAGCTTATTTGATCTGCGTAGACAGCTAAAGGAGAGCACTTCAGGCTTCAAAGTCTAGATGGGATGTCTACACGGATCAAACGAGCCGGGCCGTTGTCAGATCTCCTCTGTTCTTACACAGCACCGCAGCCTTTGTTCATTGTTGGTTCTGAGGCTACAGAGGTGGCCTCTCACTCGGGCGCCGCCGGGTTCCAGCGCTGCTTACAGGGCCTGTCCTTGGCAAAAGGGCATTGTGGGAGAGGTTTTCTCCTTGTCCCCAGCTTCTCTGTTCCTTTTGTCCCCTTATCCTTAGGCACTGTGCTCTAACCCTCCCTCCCCTGTTCAAGCCCTGCCTGTGAATCTGCCATTTGACATGCCTGTCTCCCTCATTAGACTATCAAGTCCAAGAGGGCAGGGTTGTGCCTTTGTCTTGTCATCCCTTGTGCACAGAACTGGGCCTGGCCCAGGATGCTGGGATCTGGATGCTCACTGTTGGCTTTAGGCAAGAACAGCCTCTGTCATCTTCAGCTTCCTCTTCCGTAATGCTAGACACCTGTACCATATAGGAGTGGTGAGGACTGAATGAAATAAAGTACGTGAAGGCATGTAGCATGATGCCTGGCACATGTTAAGTGTTAATGCTAGAGAAATTTCTTGATTACTATAGGTTATGGAATGAGTGAATGAATGGATGAATGAATGAATTCCCACCCTTTGGCGGGAATCAGTTACTGGGTTAACTCTTCCTATGTGGTGTTTTAAAAAATTCAATTAATTTCACATTTTGGACAACCCATACATGTGGTTTAGAAATTCGGGCGCCTGGGTGTCTCAGTCGGTTAAGCGTCCGACTTCGGCCCAGGTCATGATCTCACATCCGTGAGTTCGAGCCCCGCGTCGGGCTCTGTGCTGACAGTGCAGAGCCTGGAGCCTGTTTCAGATTCTGTGTCTCCCTCTCTCTCTCTGACCCTCCCGCATTCATGCTCTGTCTCTCTCTGTCTCAAAAATAAATAAACATTAAAAAAAAAAAAAAGTAAAAAAGTCCTCCTCCCTTCCCTGTCCCCATCTGCCAAATTCACCAACCCTCCCCAACCATAACCACTGTTGTCAGTTTCCCATGTATCCTAGAGTCTCTTCAACAAGTTTGTACATGTGTATTCTTATTCCCCCCTTATAATACAAATGGTAGTCAACCGCAATTGTTCCACACTTAGCGTTTTTTCACTTGACCATACATACACGTCAGGGATGTTCTCCCTGTTCGTACATCAGGCGCATTTCCTTGATCTGGGATCCACTGTATGAATGTTCCATAATCTAGGTAACCTGTGCCCTATCCATGGCTTTTAGGTTATTCCCAATTATTTGCTGTTTCAGCCACTGCTGTAACGAATGCCTTGGATACATGGCATTTTCCACATAGGTGAGTATATCAGGAAGACGTATTCCTAGAGTGGTATCGCAAGGGCAAAGGGCAAACGCCTTTGTAATTTGGATGTGCCGAACTGCCTTCCACGGGAGTCATGCTGGTTCAACGCTCACCATTTGGTGTTTTAATTCATTGCCTCCGTTCGTTCAAAAATGGTTTGAAAGGCTTTGTCCCTAGAAATTTCAGGCATCAGGGCAAAGGAGGGGGAGGACTAGAAATCCCAAGAAAGACGTGACTGTCAATTCTGTCTATATTAATAACTCCTATAAATACTTGACAAGCAGCAGCTGATCTCAGAACAGCTCTGGTGCGTGCGTGGCAGTACTCCTCCCAGTCAGTCTTGTGGTAGAAATGTCTGCAGGTGTCACTGTGAGACTGGAAGCTTTTTGAAGACAGTCTTTTCCTTGGTGGTAGCCCACTCCCCCCCCCCCCACGATGCTTGACACAATGCCTGGCAAGTATCTTACTTAATTGATTCGAAAATGTATTTTTTCCCGCTCATTTTTGTATCTCTGAAAGTGGTTATGCCTCATGGTCAGTAAATAGCATGTCATAATTACTGATAGCATATCTTCTTAGTGGGACATAAAATAACGGTGTCTTAAAATCAATGGCATTTTTAAAAATAGGCTCCGTACCCAATGTGGGGCTCAAACTCACAACCCCGAGATCAAGAGGCACGTGATCCACCAACTGAGCCAGCCAGGCGCCCCATCGGTGGCATTTTTGAGTCCATGAAATATGGTAAAGCGTACCCATGTTAAATGTGTGGGTGGAATGACCAAGGTATCACTGCCCCTGCCTGTCTTCTCACTCTGTGTTCTAACCCTTATGGTTTTCCAGTTAGTTAGTGGCTTTGCTAGCCTCTTACCCTCCACGTTTCAAACTTCAGTCAGACTCAACTCTTCCCTTTTTCTCACCCAAGCCTCATTATGGAATCTTCCTGTTTTCTAGTTGAATGGAACCTTTAAAATGATAATAGCTACAAGAAGAACAAAGCTGCCGCACTCACACTGCCTCATTTCATTAACTTACTACAAAGTTACAGGAATCAAAACGGTGTGGTATTGGCATAGAGACAGACATATAGAGTAATGAAATAGAATAGAGAGTCTAGAAATAAACCCTTGCATATATGGTCAAATGACTTTTGACAAGGATGCCAAGACTCATTCAATGGGGAAAGGACAGTCTTTGCAACAAATGGTGCTGGGAAAACTGGATAGCCACATGCAAAAGAATGAAGTTGGACTCCTACCTCACGCCATATACAAAAATCAACTCAAAATGGACCTCAATATAAGATCTCAATATAAGACCCGAAACTATAAAACTCTTAGAAGAAAACACAGGGAAAAAGTTTCGTGACATGGATTTGGCAATGATTTCTTAGATGTAACACCAAAGGGACAACAACAAAGGAAAAATATTGGACTTCACGAAAATTTAAAATTTTGTGCATCAAAAGAATATCAACAGAGTAAAAAGGCAACCCACAGAACTGGAGGAAATAATTGCAAATTATATATCTCATAAGGCATTCATATCCAGTACAAGAGAGAGCTCCTAGAACTCAACAATGAAGAAACAACCTAATCCAAATATGGGCAAAGGCCTTAAATAGACATTTCTCCAAAGAAGACATACAAATGGCCAATAAGCACATGAAAAGATATTCAGTGTTACCAATCATTAGGGGAATGCAAATCAAAACCACAAGGAGATACCACCTCATGTCCATTAAACAAAAACAAAACAAAACAAAAAAAACCCCAGAAAATAACAAGTGTCAGAGAGGATATGGAAAAACTGGAACCCTTGAACACTATTGGTGGGAATGGCAGATGGTATGGCCAAAACAGTATGGATGTTCCTCAAAAAACTAAAAATAGAATTTCCATATGATCCAGCAATTCCCCTGCTTGGTATATACCCAAAGTAATTGAAAGCGGGGTTTTGAAGGGATATCTGTATACCCATGTTCACAGCAGTGTGATTCATAATAGCTAAAACATGAAAGCAAAACTCGAATGTTCATTTACGGATACACAGATAAGCAAAATGTGGTCTATCCATACAATGGAATATTATTCGGTCTTAAAAAAGAAAAGGAAATTCTGGCACACACTACAACATGCTTGAGCCTTGAGGCTATTAAGCTAAGTGAAATAAACCAGTCACAAAAAGACCAATACTGTACGAGTCCACCTACATGAGAAGCTTAGAGTAGTCAAAATCATAGAGATATAGAAAGTAGGACGATGGTCCCTGGGGCTTCTAGAGAAGAGGGACTAGGGGGTTAGTGTTTAGTGGGGACAGAGTTTCAGTTTTACAAGATGAAAAGAGTTATGGAGATGGATGAGATAGTGGCTGCACATTCTGGATGTATTTAATATCACTGAATTGAAAACTTAACAGTGGTTAAAATGGTAAATTTTTACCATCTTTTTAAATGTTACGTGTATTTTCTTACAATAAAAATAATTGGAAAAATGGTGATAGCTTACATATTTCTAGAATGCTTACCATGAGTCAGACACTGGTCTAAACACTCCCCATGTGATAACTCACTTAACCCTTATATCAATCTTATGAAATAGTATTAGCCTAACTATCAAGCTGAGGAAGCAAGGGCGACTAACTGTCCCAGTTTGCCCAGCACTGAGGGTTTTTTTCTGGGATGCAGGACTTACTAGTGCTAAAGGTAGAAAAGTCCCAAGCAAACCTGGATGAGTTGGTCACCCTAAAGGAAACTGAGGCACAGAGAGACCATGTCTTCCTTAGACCTGTCAAACAGGGTCCTTGTCCTAGGCCTTGTATGTTCAAGGGCCGCACTCTGACCCTCCAGCTGTGCCCCTTCCCACAGGCAAGCAGTCCCCTGGGGCCAAGGATATGAGCCCCTCTGGAGCCTGGGCAACCCTTCTAAATCACACCCTGAGTATCTGGGACTCTAGAATTCCCTTTCCAAATGGCCTTAGGCCACTTTCAGCCCCTCCACCAGCCCCTTCCCTGGTCCATCCTCCCAAGTGCAAACTTCCCTGCCTGAGTGCAGGCAGGACTGGCTACTGTATGGAAGGGGTATGGACAGAACCTGGGCATGAGGGCCAGGAAGAGGAGCTGGGAAAAGGAAGCCAAGGGGGCTGGCTCTGTTACACTCTGACCTGGAACTCCAAGGAATCCAAGAATTCTCAACTCAAACCCTGGCATTCTAGAGTATTATGGAGGTATATTTATCAGGGTAAAAGGGGTAAAACATACATTAAAAAAGAATTAGTGATAACTCTTAAATACTTACACCTAAGGTATGTGGCCTTCTCTTTTATACTCCTGCCTTGGGTCTGGCAAATGTTAGCACTAGGCCTGCAGAGATTAAATCACGTGTCCACCTAGGCTCCCCAGAAGTGCCGAGTCTGTGCAGCCTGGTTCCAAGTCTATGCTTTGAGCTATCACTCTAAACTGTTTTAGCTGGCTAACTCCAGTACTTGACCGACTGAGGAGAAAGGGCCCCAGGACGTTAGACGTTGGCCCAAGGTGACACAGCTAATTCATGTCACCACAGGAATTTGAATCTGGTGTTTGTTTTCAGTGATGCTGCAGGTAACTGTTCAGTTACTACTTGTGTGAGCTTGGGCGGATGACTTCTCCCTTTTTAGGCTCGTGTCTCATCATCTGTGAAATCGGGAGAATGCCCCAACTTCGTAGGGTTGTTCTCAGGAACCACCGCCTGAAATGCTAAATGCAAATAAAGTTCCTAGCCTTGTGTCGGATGCGTAACAAACCCTCAGTAAGTGACGGCTGCAGGTTTAACCATCAAGCACGGCTCCGATCATGCCACTTTTCTGCTTGAAAATATTCGATGAATTAAACTTGGGGGAACATTTGGGCGCCTGGGTGGCTCAGTTGGTTAAGCATCCAACTTTGGCTCAGGTCATGATCTCACGGTTCGTGGGTTCAGGGCCCGTGTCGGGCTCTGTGCTGACAGCTCAGAGCCTGGACCCTGCTTTGGACTCTCTGTCTCCCTGTCTCTCTGCCCCTCCCCCACTCATGCTCTGTCTCTCTGTCTCTCCAAAACGAATAAATGTTAAAAAACAAAAGCAAAAAACTTTGGGGCACCTCAGAGAAGAAACATAAAAATTCCTGAAATCTAAAAAAAGAATTTTTTTTAAGACTCCCTTAGATTTATAGTCCGAGGGTTATCCTTGGCATGGCATTTGAGACCCTCCATGAGGTTATTGCAGTCTAACTCAAGATCAACTAAACTCTGAGACTCTTTGGTTCTTGATGAAGATCTGTCATCTGAAAAAAGGATAGTTAGAGGGTAGCACAATTAAGAAGCATGGAAGGACTTAGCTAATGACAGAATGGACCTCGTAAGAATGAAGGAGATTCTTGCTATGAGAAGTATCCAGATGAAGATTTGTCAGACAGCTGCTGGGAATGCAAGAAGGATTCTTGCCTAAGGAAGCAGGTGGACTCCCCTCATGCTTTAAGAATCTTCTTTAATGAGATGGGGAAAAGCTACTGGTGATATTGTGCTAATGGAGTAAACAAAGGCTACCCGACCACGTGTACGATATGAACTCAAGTGGGAGCAAAATAAAATGCACCAAAATTTTTGTTTGGAGGGTAAAATAACAACTGAGTTTAGTTTTCTTCTTTGTACTATTCTGGAATTTCCAAACTTCTTCAAGTGAACATATACTATTATATTTTAAAAACAGAGAAGAATTTTGTCCTCCTTACTGATCTGATGTACTCCCATGTCTCTGAAACCTCTACCCTCCCACTCTCCCCCCTCCAAATCTCCGCTTTACTGGACTATTCTCAGCTCCATGAAAAGTTATACATCTAATATGTTCCAGTGTTTTGCTGACACTAATCCTCAGCCTTGAATCCCTTGGCTTCTGTCCCTATTGAAATTCTCTCCACCTTCAAGGTCTTGATTAATCTCTCGGACTCCCACATACTATGCCTGGTATTGAGTCTATCCATATACATCTTTGTCCTCCTCACTAGAGAACGCGTTCCTTGAGGGCAGGATTATATATGATTTTTTCTTGGTATTCCTATAGTGCCATGTATAGACACTCAGCAAATATTGAAACTTTGGGCTGAAGTCTTCTTGACCACTAAATAACTCTTAAGGGGGTGCCTGAGTGGCTCGGTCGGTTGAGCATCCAACTCTTGATTTCAGCTCAGGTCATGACTCCAGGGTTGTGGGATCAACCCCCAGGTAGGGTTCTGTGCTGTTTGTGGAGCCTGCTTAGGATTCTCTCTCTCTCTCTCTCTCTCTCTCTCTCTCTCTCACCCCCCTGCTCAACTCACTCTCTTTCTCTCTCTCACAAAAATAAAAATAAATAATTTTAAAAAATTTTAAAAGGCTCGGGGCGCCTGGGTGGCTCAGTCGGTTAAGCGGCCGACTTCGGCTCAGGTCGTGATCTCGCGGTCCGTGAGTTCAAGCCCCGCGTCGGGCTCTGGGCTGACAGCTCGGAGCCTGGAGCCTGTTTCAGATTCTGTGTCTCCTTCTCTCTGACCCTCCCCCATTCATGCTCTGTCTCTCTCTGTCTCAAAAATAAATAAACGTTGAAAAAACAATTCTTAAAATAAATAAATAAATAAATAAAATTTTAAAAATGTTTAAAAAAAACAAAACAACATTTAGGGCTGATTATCAGACGTATAACTGAGAGTATATCCTGAGGTCTAGAGTCTTGCGATTAAAAAAGTACATTAAAAAATATTTTTTTACTTGTTTTTAAGTTTTTACTTTTTTTAATTAATTTTTTAATGTTTATTTATTTTTGAGAGAGAGAGAGAGAGAGAGAGAGAGAGTGAGAAGGGAAAGGTCAGAGAGAGAGGGAGACAGAATCTGCAGCAGGCTCCAGGCTCTGAGCTGTCAGCAAAGAGCTGGACGCAGGGCTCGAACTCACAAACCATGAGATCATGGCCTGAGCCAAAGGGGGATGCTTAACTGACTGAGTCACCCAGGTGCCCTGATTAAGTTTTTACTTTTTTTTTTTTTAAGTTTATTTTGAGAGAGAGAGAGAGAGAGAGAGAGAGAATGCACATGCAAATGCAGGGAAGGTACAGACAGAAAGAGGAAGAGAGAATCCCACACAAGCTCTGTGCTGACAGCTCACATCTCAAGAACCATGAGATCATGACCTGAGCTGAATTCAAGAGTCAGATGCTTAACCGACTGAGCCACCTGGGTGCCCCTAAGCTTTACTTTTGAAATCATTTCAGATTTCCAGAGAGTTGCAAAGAACAAATACACCGAGTTCCCATACACCCTTCAGCCAGCTTGCTCTAACATTGACATCTTACATAATCACAGAACATTTATCCAAACTAAAACATTAACACCGGTACAATACTACCAATTGCGTGGCTAGCTTTCATTGGATTCTCCATTTTCCCATCGGGGTCCTTTTTGTGTTCCAGGATCCAATTCAGGACACCAGTTTGTATGCACAGCATGTCCCCTCAGCCAGTGACATGTCTTTTAATGTGAAGCCGGGGGGGGGGGGGGGGGGAGGGGGTATTGCTTTCTATTGTTTCTTCTAACCAACCTTTTCCCAAACAATCAAAAGATGAGCAAGAAAGATGATGTGGGGATGGTGAGCACACTGGCTCTCTGTTGGGCTTTTGGGGCTTCAGACAAGTAAAGGGACTGTTCCTCCCACATGGGGCCAGGAGGATGGCTTTCATTTCATAAGATCTAGTCTTTTTCTTTTTTCTTAAATTAAAAAAAATTTTTTAAACGTTTGTTCATTTTTGAGAGAGGACGAGCAGAGGAGGGGCTGAGAGAGAGGGAGGCACAGAACTCAAAGCAGGCTCCAGGCTCTGAGCTGTCAGCACAAGAGCCTGACGTGGGGCTCGAATTCACGAGCTGTGAGATCATGACCTGAGCCAAAGTTGGAAGCCTAACCGACTGAGCCACCCAGATCTAGTGTTTTTCTTGAATGGGCATTGGTAGACCTAAAGACAGAGGGGAGTTACTAGTTACTTTTAATTCATTAAATTTCTGGACCATTCCATAGCCCATTTCTCCATGGCCTGGCATGGGAACATGTTCCCGGTTACTTACAAAACTTCCAAGCAGTTGGCATTTATCAGCAGTCTTAGCAATTCAGTGAGAACAGAGGTTACAGCTGTCACAGGAAGTTGAAATCAAGCCTGCTGCAATCACACCCATTGAAAGGCGGGTGAAAGTGAAGACCGAGTAGAATTCCAGCCCAGGAGGTGGGGGTGGCTGAGGTGTCAGGAGGAGGGTGGGATGCTGCGCAAGAGAAAATACACAAGGGGAAGACAAGCTGATGCCTTACTGGAGCTCGGCTTGATTTATAGACCTTCACGGGCTTATTACTAAGCTCTTGCATCGATTAGTAAGTATCAGCACTGCCGGGCTTTGGCCGACCCCACAGCAGCCTCCTCCTCCTTGGTCTTCCTCCTGCCCCTGCCTCAAATCCACACCCCGCATGGGCACCTGCCAACTCAGGTCCCCGGAGAGTGCAGCCTCCAGCTAATCAGGATGGGTGGGGTCTACTACTTCCCTGGGACCTGCCTTACCGAAGAGCCACAAGCTGGGTGGAGGCTTAAATGGCAGTCTCACAGTTCTGGGACTTAGAAGTCTGGAATCAAGGTGATGTCAGGGTTGGCTCCTTCTGAGGGCTATGGGAGAGAATCTGCCTCTAGAGGAAACAGGGCAACGAAATGCCCAGATGAGAGAGTAAGTCCCGTAGGGCAGTGAACTGCCAGTGTTCCTCCCTGGCTCCAGCCTTCGGGTGAGAGTGGATCCCATGCCTGGGAATGGGCGGGGCAGGAGCACCAGAGCCCCTGAAAACCCTTCAGGGTGGGACCAGGACTTTAGGGATGCTGACCTAGAATCACAAGATCGCAGGGTCTCTGACTTGAGGGATTTGAGGGGTCACACAGTCACTCTTCAACCCCTTCCCTGAATTTTTACAACTAAAACAAACCCCCAAAATTATTCCCATTCCCCATCACCTGGAATTGACCATTGTTTACATTTTGACATATTTGTTTTCAGTGTTTTCTTTATGACTACATCGTTTTAAATTCCTTAGCCAATATATGGATGCACTGTCATTTTTTTTTTAAAGGAAAAATTAGAATGTTACAAGGAAAGCTAAAGTTCCCTTTCACCTCCCCTGGCTATCCCAGCTCCTTGCCCCTCTCCCCCAAGAAAGCCACTCTTTTGAGCTGGGAGTGTATCTTTTTATTTTTATTTTTTTAATGCATTATATATGTTTGAATATACCACAATTGTGTTTGATATGTTGCAAAATGGTATTATGTTGTATGCATTATTCTGCAACTTTCTGCCTTAATATCTTAGAGCTCTGCCCATGTCCCTGCATATATAGATCCAATGTATTCCTTCCAACTGCAATCTAGTGACTGATTATGAAAATAGACTGTTTTATTTATACTTTCCTTACTGATGGTCATTGAATGGTTTTCAGTGCTTTGTTATTAGATACGATCCTGCAATGGACAGCTTGCCCGAACACACCCCGTGGAAGTATTTCTCTAGCGTAGAAACCAAGAAATAGAATTGTTAGAGCACAGGGTACAAACCCGCTTCCCCACAGCCTCACCAATACTTGACATGGTCTAACTTTATGTTTATAGACGAGAAGACAGGCCTGGGGCTGTATTGCTTTCTTCTGGTCACAGTGCAGGTTACGGTTCAGGGCCAAGACCCGACCCCACACTCCCCCTGATTCCACGGAGTTCAATCTTTTCACCACACAGTATCGTCACTGTCACTTCTCCCCGGAAAATCAAGGAGAGGCTGGTGTAAGGAGGCGGGTGGGGAGGGAATGGCTAAAATTCTCCAGCATGGCGACTATGCTGTGAGTGGAAATGACTCCAAATCCTCCCAGAAAATGGCTTCACTGTGCGGCACGGATCTGCTCTCCCACGCGGGGAAGTTTCTACCTGCAGCTCCGCACCACGACAGTGATTGGCTCTTCCAGCCCAGACAAGGGTGGGGACAGAAATGGCGTCTCTAGCAGCTGATTTTTCAGTGCAGCAGCCCTGCTCGGGGAGGAGGGGCGGGGGAGGGGGAGGCCAAGCCTCCCGGGACTTGGGCAGGTGCGGAGCCCATGAAGGCAACCCCGCATCCCAGGCTCGCCCAGCAGACCGCGGCACGCGGCACCCAGCACGAGCCCCAGCGACCCCTCCCTGCCACTTGCAGCACCTTGAGGGTGGGCTGGCACTGGCCGGGCCCTGCAGGCAGCGCCTGACTGGCTGGAATGGAGCGAGCGCGCTGCAGAGAACGGCACTGACAAGTCCCAAGGACCTCCCAAGCCATCGAGCACGCAGCCGCGCCCACCGGGGCAGCTCTGAGACGCTGGACCCCCGGAGGCATAGGCAGCCACCGCCTGCCGTTAGCTCGGAGTAAGAAATGCAAGGCTGGGTCAGCACTTCTCACTTCCCGGGCTCCGATCCGGCTGCGGCAGGGACCCCCGTGGAGGATGCACGGACCTCCGAGGTGCACAAGGGCAATCTGGGTGAGGTCCCAGATCCCAGCCCCTCTGAAGAGCTAGTGCTCCCAGAGCTAGTGCTAGTGTGAGGTGTTCCTCCCCAGGGGCCTGTGGCCAGATTTCCCTTTTTCCTCTTCAAGGCAGGAAAGACCAGAGGAAGAATTTGCGGGAAAGAACAAAGCTGGCACCGCCCAGCCTCCTTTGCAGAGCCTGGAAGGCTCCCTCCTCTCACAGTTGGCATTACTTGGAAGATTGGTGTTTTTTCCTTAGCAAACTTTTCTTCTTGGCTACCACGTTGTGAGCCCTTGTCAGATGCCAAGCACTGTGCTGAGTGCATTATCCCATTTCCTCCTCCAGATGACTCTAAGACCTTAGTCTTGGAGATGATAAGCAACTTCCCCAGGTCACACATATAGAGTGGGATTAGGAAATTCTCCCAGATTCTGTGTTTTAAAATTTGTTTTGATTATACGAGTTTTTTTCCCCCCAAGCAAATTAGAATGTTTTTCATAATAGTCAATTCATAATTGCATGATGCTTTATGGTTTCCTAAAAACTACCACATAAACCCATCTACTTTAAACAAGTTTTAAAAATGAACTATCTGCTCACTCTTGCTAGTCTTTCACAGATCCTTTTGGCAAAAGTGACAATGGAGCACAGACACTGCAAACATCAGCATGCTATTTTTACTCAGTGGGAGGAGGGCGTGGAGGGCTGATGTATGGCTGGCAAGAGAGCAAATAGGTGACACGCTTCTGGAAAGTAGTTTGGCCATTTGGATCAAGAGTTTGAAGAACTGTCCTTGCCCTTTAATGAGGAAATAAGCATCTTCTAAGGAGACAGCACCAGCTGGCGATATATGTCAAATGCACATTTCCAGGGACCCAGCAATTCCACTCAAAGGAATCTATTCTATTGATGGATGTGCTAGCATGTGGTGAAAATGGTGTGTATATGTAAGGACATTCATTACGGCACAGCTCCCATAGCAAAAGCTGGGAACTAACCTAAAACCATTTCAATAGAATTAATTGTGGCACATCCATTTAAAGAAATTCTATGCAATATTTTCAGAAAATGAGGCAGTTCTCCTTTTTATATATGGAACAATCGTCAATATTAAACGAAGAGAGAAAAGTATAGCTCTGATATGCTATTTCTAAATGAAAAAGGAATATATATGTATGTATACATGTGTGTATACACGTGTATGTATAATACGTGTCTGTGTATATGCATATATATATATACATATATATATATACACATATATATGTATATATATATATATATGTGTGTATATATATATATACATATATATATATATATTTTTTTTTTTTTTTTTCCCCTAAGAAAGATACACAACAAACCAGGCAATTTACCTTCGGGGGAACACCACTGCTGGGGGGACCAAGTAGAATAAAGACTTTTTTTTTCATTGTCTAACTTTTAGTACCTTTGGACCTTTGTTCCATGTATGAATATTAGCAATTCAAAATTCCACTTAAAAATAGATTCACTAACATCCTTCCTCTGGACCCAGTAATTTTCCTTTTGGGAATCTAGCTCAAGGAAATCATTGCATTTCAAAGATTTGTACAAAAAGATATTCACTGAAGTGTTACGGTGAAAAATATGTAGGCAACTGAAAAGCCCAACAATAGAGGAAGAGCTAAGAAAATTACAGTATGTACATGTAATGTCCATCATGAAATCATAAAAAAAGGATGCTGACAAAAATATGTTACCGACACAGGAGAATGTTTGTAACATTAGGTAAAAAAAATGCCGGATAGAAAATTATCTCTGCAGTATGATCTGATCTGGTCACTGTAACAATAGTAGGACACAGAAACTGATTGGAAGCAAACATGCCAAAAAGCAGGCAATTGTGGCAAATGAGTAGAGGGACTGTGAGTGATGTTTTCTCTCTAGATGGCTTTCTATACTTTTCCACTTTTTTTGCAATGAGCATTCTTGGATAATTAAAAAAAAAACCTTAAAAATAAATCCCCACAGTATTTAGAAAAATTAAAGATATACTAACACATGAACCTAACAATTCTACCTCTAGAAATGAACCCTACATCAATAGGTGCACAAATGCACAAAGCATAATATTAATAACAAAAGATTATAAACAACGCAAGTGTCTATCAGAGGAGACCACTTCATAAGCACAGAACATCCATAATGGAGAATATGAAACGTGGAAAAATCTACAGGGTAACATGTTATTGTAGCAGGAAAGGCAACTTGCAGAAGGATATGGATGTTATGATTGCATTTTTTTGAAAGGAAGAAAAGCTGAAACTCTGTGTTTGTGCTGTTGGTACATACATGCATGAAGGATGCTAAAGTTTACCAAAAGTTGTCTTTGGGGAAGGGAATATGCTTTGGACTCTACGTTTATCTGTGGCATTTGTGTCTTTTATAAACATGTGTTCCTGTAAATCACTTGTGTAATTAAAACATAATATAGGGGGGAAGCAATACACATAGAGAAAGCTCTAAAAAATACACAATAAAATCACCAGCAGTTTTCAGCAGGAGTGACGTATCGGCGCTTGAAGCGATGGGTGATCTTCTCAATTGACTTTATATACTTTATGTACTGATTTTTTCTTTACACCCACACGTGAGCTACCTTCATAATTAAAATAGCAACACTGAAAGCCCTGTCTGATCGGCAGTAGCCCCTGGATTTCTCTAGCTCCGCTGTCCCTGTTCTAGGGCTCTGCTCTCTTAGGTAACCACCCTGGTCACGTGCACCGCCCAGGCACTCAAAGCCCCAGACAATACCCTGCTCATTTCTCCTCTTACCTAAGAGGAGGAAACGGAGACGCAGAGACACAACCTTCTGGCAGCTTTGTTGGGAAAGTGGACTCAGGCGACCTGGATCCCAGGCCCCTTCTCTCCCACCTCCAATTTCCAGAGATAACCCATAGGAAGGGAGAGCCGAGGACTGTTTCCACCAGGGCAGGGAGGACAGGGCTTGGAGCCATAAATTAATGATATCAGTGTAGCATCAAATGAGGGAACAATAAACCCCATCATTTGCCGAGTTCCCTCTAGGCTCGGCTTCAAGCTTCTTTCCCAGACAATGGCTGGTCCCATCCCCAGACAGCCTCTGCCAGGTTTTCCAGAAAGACTGTGACAGAGCATGGGGCCAAATTGGCCTCTGGTGGCCAACACTCTGGGCTTCACCTCTAATGACTTATCCCCTCCAAGGAGGGAGGCTTGGAAACCCTCCGGAGCCCAGGAGCTCAGCACTGGAAGATCTGTTTGCTCCAAAAGCTGAGCAGGAGACAAATGGTGCAGCGGGAGGGCACTGGCCTAGAAGCCAGAAAAGCGGCATCTCAGGAGCCAGCACCGCCTTGTCTCCTTTTACGACCGTGGCAACTCACCAGATCCTGTGAGTCTGGGCGCTTCAGGGGCAGACAGGAGCCTCTGTATCTGGGGAAGAAAGGGCGGTGTCGAGCCCCCTCCCCCTCCATGGCTGTCTCAGAATCCTAGATGCTGGTGAGGCTGCTGTTCCCTTTCCCAGCGCAGCTGCTGCCTGTCTGTCTCCATGGCAACCAGGCCAAAAGACTAATTTGCCAGGGTCCAGGCTCTGGAGCTTCCCTTGGAGCAGGGTTTTCACTTGTCTTTCTGCAAGCCAATCTTTTGCCCCTCCCAGGATCCTCTCATGGCAGCATCCCCTAGCCATCGCATGGGAAGGACACTGGGCCAGCCAGAAAAACGATTCCACGTGTCCTTTATAAAACCTGTCCCACTTAGAGGAAAGACACACAGCCTCCTGCCTGATGGCCTTATAATCACTGGCGATTCGTGTTTCAGAGACCCCCGTCCCGCTCCCTAGCTGCTCTGGGCTGCTAGCACGGGTCTGTAAGAACAGAGGGCTTAGGGAACAGGTTCGCTGGTAATGAGGTCCCCAATCTTATTCCTTTTCATCCCCTCAGGCTCCTTGCCACTCTCTCCTAGCCTATGGCTGGTCCAGAAGTTCTGCTGTGACCTGTCTGGTTCTCACAAGACCGAAATCTTTTTTTTTTTTTTCTTTTTGAAGCAAAATATCTTGATGACCACCTCTCTCAGAAGTTCACGGAGGGTTCGGCAGGTACTCAGCTTTCCAGAACTCTCCCTTGGATATAGTAAAATTTGCCTAACTATGTTGGCTTCCCCCAGGGCCATTTAAAATCAAACAGCTATCTTTTTCCATTTGTGCTCTGCTCTGCTGGCCTGCCTGTGAGCTTCCTAGAGGACAGGGATTATACAGCGGTCTTTTCCCAGGATATGGCATATTGCCTGGTATGCAGCAGATGGGTTGACGAACACCTCAATAGCACGGAAGCACCTTTATATACCAACCAAAAAAATCTGACTCGAGTCAGAAGACCTGGTTCTGGGCCTAACCCTGCAGCTAACTTGCTGTGCAACTCTGAGCAAGTCTATTGCCTTTTCTGGGCCCCACTCTCTCCATCTGTGAAGTAAGTTGGACTGTGATCTCTAAAGCTTCCTCCTCAGCTCCAACACCTTCTGTTCAAGGGAGAAATCCACACGGGTCTTCATAGGGGAAAACGGGTCAAGAGCAGGATAAATTAAAGAAAAAAAAAATCATGAAATGGTAACTTTGGACCCTAATGTCCCAACTGGAAAGGACTCCGTGAAGAAATAACACAGTCTGTGCAGATTAAATGCCATCCACGAGATGAATTCTGGAGAGCTAAGTTACCTGCCCTATTCACAGCCCGATCTGAGGAAGGTGTCCTGTGGAGTTCTCTCTGTACAAGGTGATAGTGGATGGTGACCAGATGGCCTGGTATATGCTGAGCCCAATGGAAACCAACTCCTGCCATGGTGGCTTGGCTGAAAGCCCTGCGTAAGGAGGCGAGTCATGCCCAGCAGCAGACCAGCACAACCAGCCTCCTTCTCCTAGGAACCGCCAACACTAGGTGCTCATGGGACCCTACAGCTCGGGCTGTAACCTGAACGGCACTGCACTGACTTGGAAGCCAGGGATCCTGGGCATGTCCAGTAGCCGAGACAGTAGAAAACAGCAACCAAAAACCTCTCCTCCTCCAGTGGAACCTGGTAACAAAATTCCGTCACTGAATTTCATTTACATGGGCTTCTTGTAACCCGGAAAGGCAACCTAATACACACTGACACTACCAGCTGAACATGCCACAGAGGGAACCCCAAGGCGACTCCTAGGCCCCACTGCAACAGTGAGAAATAGCTACCACACTTCCTCAAACAGCCCCTGCTCCAACCGTGCTAAACTACTCACATACTCTTCTCGCACATCATCCCCTTATTTCTGCTCGCTGCCCCTCCCCCTCCGCACCCCCCCCCCATCACCTTCCTACTCCTCTGCCTTCTGTGGGGCCTCCTCTGGTTCCAAATGTTACTCACCACACCCCTTTCTGGATTCCACAGCACTTTAGGACCCCTCACTGGGAGGTCTCCTCGACTGTGGACTTCAGTTTAAAGTCCTCATGTCTAGAGGCGCCTGGGTGGTTCAGTCGGTTGAGCGTCTGACTTCTGCTCAGGTCGTGATCTCAAGCTTGTGAGTTCAAGCCACGCGTCGGGCTCTGTGCTGACAGCTCCGAGCCTGGAACCTGCTTCAGATTCTGTGTCTCCTTCTCTCTCTGCCCCTCCCCTGCTCATGCTCTGTCTCTCTCTCTCTCTCTCTCTCTGTCTCAAAAATAAACATACATTAAAAAAATAAAAGTTAAAAAAATAAAATAAGGTCCTCACGTCTATGCCATAATTCTTTGTTTACATCTGTCTCTTCTCCCTTTGAATTCCTCAAAGCCTGGAGATTTCCTTGGGTCCTCAGTACCTATTGCAGTATCTGGCACAGGAGAAGTAGTCTATAAACATTTTTTCTAGCACTGAGTGAATGCATGAAAAGTAACAATGAGGAAGAAGACCTCATTTTTTGTATGAAGATGTTCAGAATCATGCCTGGTATTTGTTACCGTGCTTTTAATACTCTCAAAGCATTTCTTTCTTTTT
Source organism: Panthera tigris (assembly GCF_018350195.1). Taxonomy (NCBI): domain Eukaryota; kingdom Metazoa; phylum Chordata; class Mammalia; order Carnivora; family Felidae; genus Panthera; species Panthera tigris. The sequence continues at coordinate 19,266,036 of NC_056667.1, forward strand.
TTTTTTTCCAAAAAAATTTTTAAAGTTTATTTATTTATTTTGAGAGAGACAGAGACATGAGAGCAGGGGAGGAGCAGAGAGAGAAGGAGAGAGAGAGAGAGAGAGAGAGAGAGAGAGAGAATCTCAAGTAGGCTCCCAGCTGCCACTGCAGAGCCAGACATGGGGCTTGAACTCCCGAAACCATGAGATCATGACCTGAGAGGAGACCAAGAGTCAGACGTTTAACCGACTGAGCCACCCAGGCCCCCTCAAAGCATTTCTAAGGTCACTTGTTACTTGGAGCCTCATCATACCCAAGAAGTGGACAGGGAGAGGGCTATGGCTCCCCACAGTAGAGAAGGACCCCAAGACTCTGAAGAGTGCAGTGACCTGCTCAAGGTCACAAGAGAGATGGCTCAGAGCTGGAGAAGAGCTGACCTCCTGACTCTGATCTGAAGCTGGGGTTCATCTACTCACACCATTGGCTTCCTGATGTCCCTGTGACCTCCCACACGGGAGGGGGTATCGGGAAAAGGAAGAGAGCTTTACGGCCGTGGATCTTCAGCCCTCTGGGGGACCCTCTCCTTCTTAGAAGAAGACCAAATCCATGGCCCCCAGGAAGCAGGCATCTAGAACCATGGAAGCACTGGGCTCACAGCCAGCAGAGTTGGGTTCCAGATTTGGGATTTCCACTTTTTAGCTGTTTAATCTTGGGTAAGTCATTTACTTTTTCTTTTTTCTTTTTTTTAAATGTTTTAATTCATTTTTGAGGGACAGAGAGCAAGCAGGGGAGGGGCAGAGAGAGAGGGAGATACAGAATCCAAAGCAGGCTCTAGGCTCTGAGCTGACAGCACAGAGCCCAACGTGGGGCTTAAACCCACACACCATGAGATCATGACCTGAACCGAACTCGGACACTCAACCGACTGAGCCACCCAGGCGCCCCTCGTTTGACAGGTGCTAGCTTCACAGGGCTATTGTAGAATCTGTGGGTTTCCAGAACTGAAGAGAATTTATACTCTGTTGAGGTATCATACCCATGTGAGGGGGAAAGACAAAAATAACATGGCAAAGAAGGGTGGACAAGGCCTCAAGTCTGAACCCATGCAAGGACATTCCCTCAGATGGAGTTCTATGTATGGGTGGAGGTCGCTGGCACAGCGACAGGGCAAACTGCCTTCTGTCATATCGTTCCCACCTCTCCTGCCATGTCCTTCAGTCAATTGATGGAAGGACAGAGTAGAGGGTTCCACTTTAACCTAAACCTGCAAAAAGGCATTTTCCTAAATTCCTTGACCTCATACAAATGACCTGCTTATTTTGAGATCACTTTATTTAGTTATTTTTAAGTAATTGCCATACCCACCACAGGGCTGGAACTCACAACCCCGAGATCGAGAGTCACCCCGAGATTGAGAGTCACATCCTCCGTGGACGAAGCCAGCCAGGCACCCTGGTGATCTGCTTACTAGATTCACTGGGTTCTAGCCAGCAGCCTCTTTCCAAAGCACGCTTTGGCCATTTTGTTACTTGTTTTCCCCTCTAAAAAGGTGGGTGGGGAGCCCATACCAGTTCTGGCTCTGCCGGGCTTCATCGGAGCAGGAGCTGGTAGGCACGGGGCCTTAGGGACAGTTACTTTTATTAAGTCCCTAGAAAAGCCACACTCACCTCTTCAGTTATTCATCACCAGATATTGTAAAGACTTGCAGAGGAGACAAAGAAGTCACTGGCTACCGTGACTGATTTTACACCCTCTGCCTGGAAATGGCCAGTTGCTACTTGCTATTGTTATTACTTTTTTTCCATTTCCATTAGTAAGGTTATGGGTTCAGTTTCTGCTCTCACACAATTAATGTCACCTGCAGACACGGGGGAGCTCTAGTCACCGCTGCAGACAGCGCCACTCCCATCGTGCTGTGCGGTAAACATTAGCCCGCCTGTTCTATCCACAGGACAATCAACTCCCCAAAGACGAAATATCTGCCGTATTCACGTAAGTATTTCCGGTGACTGGCACAGGGTCCGCACACTGTGGGCATTTGGTGATTACGGCTACCATTTGTCACACGCTGTGCTAGGCACTTTTTAATGTATCATCTCACGTGATCCCTACAACATCTCCAGGGAGAAATATTATCATTCCCATTTACAGATGGGGAAACTGAGGCTCAGAAAGGTGAAGTAACTTGTCCAGGGTAACACAGCCAGTAAATAGCAGACTCAGGATTGAAGAGAGGCGGACTAGCTTCAGAGGCTGTTGTCTTGCCATTTTGTCATAGGCTCGTCACCATCCACCTCCACTGCTGGAAAAACCCTTTTTTTCAGAGGGCCATTTCTGCAGCTAAGGCAGAGGCTGGCTCTGATTCTCTATCTTGTATTCCTGACTCTCTGGGGTCCCAGGTACTCTCAGTCTCCCCAGCAACAGAAAGGGACACTTACTCTTTTTCTTGATGTCTGCAGTGTTGGGGGCAAGGGTTTCTCACAAGTGCACGGGGGCTAACTGAAAAGGAAAAAATCATGATTAAAATAATGAGGCAGTCGAGGGACACTTCAGGCTCATCTGTCCTCAGGGGAGCCTCACATCCTAATCTGGTCCAAACCACTCACCTCCCTCCCCGGCGGGGCTGATTTGATGGTCTATAAGATGATGGTAATAATGCTAAAGGGAAAGGAGGTATGCGGGAGGAGTTAAGACTCAGATGGGGCGAGATTAGAGATAAAAAAGCACGAGTTTCAGGCTGAATTTAGAGCATGACATCATTTCTTTTCGGAGTCAAAAATCTCTTTTAAATTATGTTTATGAAATTGCGTTTTGGAGTTCCATAATTTCCTCATATTGCTCATCTTCTCCCTCCTATATAACAGGAGTCAGAAAAAGGGAGACAGAAGTCCTGAGGGTGCCGAGTCTCAAGCCTTCACAGGACAGACTTGGAGACTCAAAGGCTCACAAAGCCTCCGCCCCCACCAAGGAACGAAGGACGGTGAAAACAGGAGGGGACAGCTTGGAAGGTGGCTTTGGCTAGCTCCAGGTGCAGGAGAATTTGCAGTGGGAGACAAACAGGTCATGGGGACGGAAGCTCGCTGTGAGCTGGGGGGGTGGTGGTGGGGGGTCCCTCACCTGTGTGTTTCCCCGGGGCCCACGCCTGGACTGCTGAAGCAGACACTGTCATCTGAGGGCTTGTGGGCTCGGAAGGATAAAAGTGGTATTTAGCAGAAGAGAGAAAAATGTATTCAACTCCCAGCCCAGTTATGATTTAGACGCAGCCGTGGGCAGAATAGCAATGAGCTCCTTATTTTAAACAAGTGGTAGAGAGATGAAAATAGATCTAGGGTGTCGAACCATTGGAGGTTTTTGCAATCCGGGAAAGGACTGCAGACCACACCCTTGTCAGGCAGGGAAGAGAGAGGGTCTTCCTTGAGAACAAAAAGCCTCTCTTTTCAGAGAGGGGTGTTCACATTATTGTTGTGGCGGGATTTGCGTCTAAATCATCACTAGAGAAGGTTCAGACCTCATCTTGGTGCTGGGCTCAGGGAGGGAGGAGTCTCCAGCCCCTGCCTTGGGACTCTGGACCCAAGTAAGACCCTCCAAAACTAAAGGAACCCCTGACTGGGTGGGCCCTCAGGGTCATGTAGCAAAAGCTATGACCGTGGTTCCACTCTCACAGCATTCTCACGGAGCAGGCGTAAGTATCTGCATGCTATATATGAAGAAACTAAAGCCCAAGCTAAGGTCTAGACCAAGGTCACACATTTAGAAGTATAGAGTCATTATTTGAACTCAGGCCCATCTGACCCCTAAACCCATATTTTGCCTACTACACCACAGAGGCCTTTGCTTGATTGTCACTTCTCAGTGAGGCCTTCCCTGAGTACCCCAAGTAAACATGCAGTGCCTTGTCCCTGGCACTCTCTAGGCCCTGCCCCTATTTTATTTCTCTTCTCAGCCCTTAAAAGCATCTGACCTGGGGTGCCTGGGTGGCTCAGTCGGTTGAGCGTCTGACTCTTGATTTCGGCTCAGGTCATGATCTCATGGTTTGTAACACGGAGCCCCACGTGGGGCTCTGTGCTGATGGCATGGAGCCTGCTTGGGATTCTCCCTCTCCCTCTCTCTCTCTCTGCCCTTCCCCCACTCTCTCCGTCTTTAAAAAAAAGGCGAAAAAAGCAAACAAACCCAAAAAACATCTGACTTACTATATCTTCAGTTGTTTATTTGTTTTAGTCCGTGCTCTTCCCCTGAAAACTAGGCTTGGCGAAAGCCAAGATTTTTATCTATATCCGTAGTGCCTAGAACAGTATCTGAATTAATGAATATTCAGTGTATAAGTGAATGTTGAAAAGCCTCTTGCCTGACTTTCTACTGGAAAGCTAGCATCGAAATGCATACTGCTTTTGATAAAAAGCAACCCGATGATCCTTTAGAAAACCTAAGGGTTCTAGACTCTGATGGAGTAAAAGGGAGAGTACACGGACAGCGGGGCTGCCGTTTGGAAGGAAGGGGAGCGGAAGACAGCATTCAAGGTGGCAAGGGGGGTGAGATGTAGATGTGAGGTGCTAGCTCACAAGTTAATCCGAGTGCACACAGGGATCAGTGAATAAGAAAATAAGACAGGTAACTAGAGATGCTGACACAGACAGTGGTGCTCAGTCTCCAGAAGAATCAACAAAGCTGTTCCACAGCGTCGTCTGGCATGGATCGTGGGTGTGCTTGTTGCCAATAACTTTTTCTTCATTTAGGAAGATAAAAAAGGTGGGGGTGGGGGTGGGGGGTGGATAAGACTTCCCTGTAGGACAGATAGTAACTGTACCAGAGAAAAGATACACAAAGTCACTTGAAAACAGAGGTTCTTTAGCATGCCCAGACTGATAACTTGAGACAAATTTTTGGACTCAGTGGGGATAACATGAGGTTATGTAAAACCCTGAGTACAAGGCCTAGAACATGGGGGCCATGTGATGCTCACTATTAAGCTGATATCCTTTTCTGAAAATCTGATAAATGCAACGAACTCTCTCTCCAGAAAAATGCACATTTGACCATATACTCAAAATTTTGCATGCAATTTCACTGGGGATAGGAGCCTTCCAGAGCCTTCCAGAGCCTTCCAGAGGCTTCCAGGTCTACTGAACAAGGGGTTATGAACAAGTGCCTTAATGAGACAGAAGGGCTCTGGGGTCAACAAGATTTGGCTGTAACTCGCTAGAATAGAATCATACGCCTAAAGAAACAATGTGCTAATTGGAACAGGGGTTAATCAACCTTAGGAGCACAGTAGGCAAATATAGGCTGTCCCCATTCAAGCACTGCTAAGGGAGGGGTGCCCCTGGCCCAAGAACCCATTTGTCTGTCGCTGGTAGCAATGGTTCAGCCCTATTTCTGAGGTGTGTGTAGTAAGCCTTGGCTTGATATCTTTAACATTTGAATCATATCACCTAACTCCCCTGGCTCTGCTGGTGGAGGGTCTACGGGCAGCAAAAGCCCTGGCCAAATGACAGGGAGTCTGGTCCCCTCTGCTCACACTTTTCACTGTAAATAGTGAACTAGCATTCTGGGTTTACAGAACAGTCTGTGAGTTTGGCTAACCCCTCCTCCTCTGCGGACATGCAGATAGGTCTTCTATGTCCTGGGACTGAGAGTTCGTATCTTCGACCAAGTTTTCAAATTTGGTAATTTCTCTCATAGGAATCTACCCACAGGAAATAATTAGAAGTTGAGATGTATATATGCACACAAAGAAGATATCCACTACAGTGGATTCCTAAAAGCTTCTTCTTTTCTTTTTTCTTTTCTCTTTTCTTTTCTTCTCTTTTTTCTTTACTTTTCTTAAAGTAATCTCTACATCCAGCATGGGGTTTGAACTTACAACCCCGAGATCCAGAGTCACACGCTCTACTGATTGAGCCAGCCGGGCGCCCCTAAAACCTTTTCTCTTGAATTAATTTTTAGATTAGCAGACAGTTATAAGAAATAATATTGAGAGAGTCTCTATTCCCTTCACCTAGTTTTCCCCAACGGTAACTGTCTCCGTCTGTTCAGGCCGCTATAACAAAAACACCATAGATGGGGTCGTTTAAAAAACATTTATTCCTCCCAGTTCTAAGGCTGGGAAGTCCAAGCTGAAGGCACTGGCAGGTTACAGGTGTGGTGGGGGCCCTTTCCCTGGTTCAGAGGTGGTTGTCTTGACGCTGTATCCTCGACATGGCAGAGACATGGCAGAACGGGTGAAGGAACTCTGGTATCTCTAACCCCATTCACAAGGGCTCCACCCTCCTGATCTAATCACCTCACAAAGGTCCCACCTTCTAACACCATCACACTGGAGATTAAGTTTCAGTATACGAATTTTGAGGGGACACGTTCGATCTATGGCAGTAAAAAAGCTCATATAATCATGGATCAAGATGCTGGCATTCATGCAATCCTCACCTTATTCAGATTTCACTATTTTACATGCACTCATTTGGGTGTGTGTATTTCGTTCTATGTAACTTTATCACATGTAGATTGTGGAGCCACTCCCATAGCCAAGACAAGACAGTTCTGTCACAAGGAATAATGTTAATTTTTACAGTAACAAAAAGTAAAAGCAAGTTCAACACACAACATCAGGAGACTGCTCACATAACCTGTGGTATAGTCATAGGATAAAATATTATTCAGTCATTTAAAATGGTGAATACAGGGGCGCCTGGGTGGCTCAGTCGGTTGGGCGTCCGACTTCGGCTCAGGTCACGATCTCGCGGTATGTGAGTTCGAGCCCCGCATCGGGCTCTGTGCTGACAGCTCAGAGCCTGGAGCCTGTTTCAGATTCTGTGTCTCCGTCTCTCTCTGACCCTCCCCCGTTCATGCTCTGTCTCTCTCTGTCTCAAAAATAAAGAAATGTTAAAAAAAAAAAATTTTTTTTTTAAATGGTGAATACAAGGGGTACTTGGGTGGCTCAGTTAGTTAAGCATCTGATTCTTTTTTTCTTTTTTTAATGTTTATTTTTAAGAGAGAGAGAGAGAGAGAGAGAGAGAGCGAGCGGGGTAGGGGCAGAAAGAGAGGGAGACACAGCATAGGAAGCAAGGTCCAGGCTCTGAGCTGTCAGCAACAGAACCCAATGTGGGCTCGAACCCACAGACTGTGAGGTCATGACCTGCACTGAAGTCTGACACCCAACCCACTGAGCTATCCAGGAGCCCCAAGCATCTGATTCTTGATCTCAGGGTTGTGAGCTCAAGCCATGGGTTAGGCTCAAAATAAATAAATAAATAAAATGGTAAGTATTATAAAATGTTTACAAAGATTTTTTCATATGGGAAAATGCTTATGAGATACAGAGTTGTACATATGATATATATATTTAAAATTTTTTTTATTTATTAATTTTTTTTTGAGAGAGTGAGACAGAGCGTGAATGGGGGAGGGGCAGAGAGAGAGGCAGACACAAAATCTGAAACAGGCTTCAAGCTCCAAGCTGTCAGCACAGAGCCCAACATGGGGTTCGAACCCATGAGCCGTGAGATCATGACCTGAGCAGAAATTGGATGCCCAACTGATTGGGCCACCCAGGCACCCCTGATATGTATACTTTAAGAAATATGCTAGAAATTTCTAAATATCATTTACCTTTAGATGGTAGTATAGGTTGTACTCTTCTTCTGTTTTACTTTTCTGTATTTGTCAAAAATTTCTACAATAAGCATCTACTATGGACTGAATGTTTGTGTCCCCCTACAATTCATATGTTGAAGCCCTAACTTGGAATGGCATGGTATTGAGAAGTGGTGCCTCTGGGAGGTAATTAGGTTTAGATGGGGTCCTGAGTGTGAGGCCCTCATGATGGGATTAGTGGCTCTAGGAAAAGAAGACAGAGAGAGAGACGGCTCCCTTTCTGTCATGTGAGGACACAGGGAGAAGGCAGATGTCTGCAGGCCAGGAAGAGGGCCCTCACCAGGAACCAAATCAGCTGGCACCTTCATTTTGGACTTCCGAACCTCTGGCACTGTGAGAAGTCAATGTGTCTTGTTTAAGCCCCCCAGTGTATGATATTTTGTTATGGCAGCCCAAACTAAGACAGCATCTCTTACTTAAAGAATGGGGGTGCTGGGGTATGTGTGTAGGAAAATACAAGAGGGTAAAAAAGGAAGAGAAACTAAATTAAAACCAAAAATTTCAATTCAAGGTTCAGACCCTACTGCCAGGAGGGACTGCTCTCTGGGGAGGCAGTGGCTCTATCCAGGGCTCCAAGGGCAGCAGGGGCCGTGGCCTATGGCTTTCCCAGGCACTGGCAGCAGTATAGAGGAGGTCTACAGGCCTTGTAGCTCCCGAGTTTTGAACAGGGTGCAACAAGGAGGTGAAGGCATCCTCTGGGCCAGCCTTATTTATGGAAGACAAGGAGGCTGGAGAGACAGAGGACCAGGGGCAGAGGGCAGGAGCAGCCCGCTAGCTCACTCTTGCCTGTTCCACACTCGCCTTCCTGATCTGAACCCAGGAGGAAGAGGGAGGGGGTGCGGGGAGCCAAACATAGGATGGGTGGAACATCTGCTCAGGCAGTAACCCGCAGGACAAATGAGGGCAGAGCTTGGGGCTGGACTCTGCCCTGCTGAGGTCTGGCCCCTCTCTGCAAGGAGACTGTGCACTATCTGATAAGAGTATTGGCCTGGGAATCAGCTATCTGAGTCTCATTCTAACCGGGCCTCAAAGCAGGGCAGCTTGGCAAAGCCACTTTGATATGAGGGACATTTTGAAATGACAGAACAGTCAAAATAAAAATTATCATTAAAAATTACCAAGTAGGGCACTCGTGATGGGCACTGGGTATCATATGTAAGTGATGAATCACCAAACTCTAGTTGTGAAACTAATATTACTCTGTATGTTAACTAACTGGGATTTAAATAAAAACTTGAAACAAACAGGGGCACCTGGGTGGCTCAGTCAGTTAAGGGTCCGACACTTGATTTCAGCTCAGGTCATGATCTCACGGTTGGTGAGATTGAAGAGAACTGTGCTGATAGCTTGGAGCCTGCTTGGGATTCTATCTTGCCTTCTCTCTGTCCCTCCCTTGCTCATGCTTTCTCTCTTTCTCAAAATAAATCAATAAACTTAAGGAAAAAAACTTGAAACAAATAAAAATTACCAAGTAGCTTCTGAAAGGCATATCCAATCCTTACTTTCTCTCACACCCTCACCTACCCCTGACTCTCATGCCCTCCCTGACCTTGACTCCATTCCTGATTTCTACCATGTCTCTGACCCCCTCTCCACTGCAGTGAGAGCTGGCATTAAGTGGGGTGCAGAGTGGAAGGGAGGATGTCTGCTTTGCATGTACCACTCGATAGTAAGAAAAAAAAAAAAGAAAAGAAAATGAAAGGGGCTCCTGGGTGGCTCAGTCAGTTGAGCAATTGACTTTTGGTTTCGGTTCAGGTCATGATCTCACGGTTCATGGGTTTGAGCCCCATGTCAGGTTCCATGCTAACAGCATGGAGCCTGCTTGGGATTCCCTGTCTCCCTCTCTCTCTGCTCGCCCCCCCTCAAATGTAAATAAATAAACATTTTTAAAAAATTATAAATTTAATGATGTGGTTTTTAGGGTAGATGTCCTCATATGATAGTGCTGTGCCAATGCCTTCCAGGGATGAATGGCTGCTTTGAAATCTGCTAAAGGTACTGGAAGTGCTTTCCCAACAAAATGAGAGATCTCAGGGAGGGTGCTTAAGTGAAAAAGCCAGAGGTCCCAGAAGGGAAAAGAAGAGGCAACTCCATCTGGCAATGAATGCCCTAGAATCCTTATGAGAACATGGGTGGTCTACCTGCCAGGAATTGTGCCCTTTGCGGGGCTGCCTGCTTTTCTGCCATCCCACATGATTCTGGAAAACAGTCACAATGTCAGGTCTGCACTAGGCATAAGAAGTGGGGGGGCGCCTGGGTGGCTCAGTCGGTTGAGCGGCCGACTTCGGCTCAGGTCATGATCTCACGGTCTGTGAGTTCAAGCCCCACGTCGGGTTCTGTGCTGACAGCTCGGAGCCTGGAGCTTGTTTCGGATTCTGTGTCTCCCTCTCTCTGACCCACCCCCATTCATTCTCTGTCTCTCTCTGTCTCAAAAATAAATAAACGTTAAAAAAAAAAAAAAAAAAAAAAAAAAGAAGTGGGCCATGGATCAGTCCTGGCCAATTTCAGTACCTATCTCCTGTCCACAGTGACTGGTCTAAGACCTGGCTAAGATACAGAATCCAAGCAGAGTCAATCCCTTCCTTGGAGTCTAATAATACGGTCCCTGGGAGAGAACACTCCAGGATCTTCCTCTGGGACTGTGGACAAACATGGATAAAGATTGTAGATAAAGATGATGGGAGTCAGGGGGCTGTCGGCAACCATCTTGACACCATGCAGATAGCCAGCAACCCCACTTCGAACTCTGTAAGCCAGTAAATTGTTTTTGCTTAAGCTGGATCATGCCTGTTTTCTGGCCGTTGCAACTAACAGACCAGTTAACATATTGTTCCACTCCTTATTTTAGAAGGCCGGGGATTCCAAGATTGCCTAAAGGGAGGCTTGCTTCTGATAGGCCCTGCCCACTTATCAGAGCCCACAGTCAGACCTCCCACACAGGAAAGAGATCCTCTGTGAAAAAAAACCTCCCATGCTTCAGAGGAACCTACACCATCCATCTATCTGTACTAATCAACCAAGTCCTTTATTCATAATTGTCTTTCAGTCAAAAAGAGATACATACCCAGGCACATAGTGGTGAAGCATCTGACCTCCGAGGATAAAAGTTGGCCTCCAGAGTTCCCAGAGATAAGGGATCAAGACGTAGATTGGCATCAGATCTCTTACCAACAGTACTGCATCCTGGAAGACAAAAGAGTGGGGTCTTCAAAGTTCTAAGGGAAAAAGTGAATTTGTATGTAGAATTGTCTCCCCAGCCAAATGAACATACGTCTGAGGTCCCCCAAGGACCCCAAGTTTCCCTTTCAAAGAACTTTCAAAGAAGCATGCATACTCACACAAAACGAAAAAGGAATCCCAGAAAGGAATGGCCCTGAATGGGATACAGGAAACCGAGGAATGAACCCAAAAGACCTCTGAAGGCAGTATTTTATAAACTGCATGAACAAGAGTCTCAAAATTAGGGAACCCGGGTGGTGGACCTACAGGTGTTTTTCTGTACTATGATTTCAGCTTTTCCCTCTATTTGAAATTTTTCATAATAAAAAGTTGGGGTAGAAATAGAAGGACAAGGATCAGGAAGAAAAAAAAAATAACAGCCCATGTCTTTTATGTCAACAAGAAAAAAAAGGGCAGTTTAATGCCAGGATACATTAAAACAGGTTATTCAATGTTTTGTTAATCACATAGATGTTTCCTGATTTACTAGGTTCTACCTTCTAGGTATTTAAACCCGTGCTCATTAATAAACACGGGTTTTTTAACACTTTTCTTTAATGTTTATTATTATTATTATTATTATTATTGAGAGCGAGACAGAGCATGAGTGGGGGAGGGGCAGGGAAAGAGGAAGACAGAATCCCAAGCAGGCTCCAGGCTCTGAGATGTCAGCACAGAGTCCGACAGAGGGTAGAACCTACGAACCATGAGATCATGACCTGAGCCCAAGTCGGACACTTATATTGAGCCAGCCAGACGCTGCAAGAAACACAGGATTTTTAGGTTGCACGATGTGAGAGCACTTAATACCACAGAATTGTACACTTAAGAGTGATTAAAAGAGTAAATTTCATGTTATGTATATGTTACCACAATAAATTTTTTTTTAATGAAATGTGATTTCAAAAACTTCAGTACTTTCATTATTTTTTAAAACTCTAGGGGCGCCTGGGTGGCTCAGTCGGTTAAGCGGCCAACTTCGGCTCAGGTCATGATCTCGCAGTTCGTGAGTTCGAGCCCCGCGTTGGGCTCTGTGAGGACAGCTCAGGGCCTGGAGCCTGCTTCCGAGTCTGTGCCTCCCTCTCTCTCTGACCCTCCCCCGTTCATGCTCTGTCTCTCTCTATCTCAAAAAAAAATAAACGTTAAAAAAAAAAATTAAAAAAAAAACAAACTCTAGTTGGAGCTCAGGGTACCTTCGTGGCTCAGTCAGTTAAGCATCTGACTCTTTTTTTTTTAATTTTTTTTTAACATTTATTTATTTTTGAGAGACAGAGAGAGGCAGAGCATGAGCAGGGGAGGGAGGGAGAGAGAGAGAGACAGACAGACAGAATCCAAAGCAGGCTCCAGGCTCTGAGCTGTTTGTTAGCCCAGAGCCCGACGTGGGGCTCGAACCCACGAACTGCGAGACCATGACCTGAGCTGAAGTCGGACGCTCAACCGACTGAGCCACCCAGGCACCCCAAGCACCTGACTCTTGATCTCCGCTCAGGTCATGATCTCACGGTTGTGAGATTGAGCCCTGAGACGGGCTCTGTGCTGATAGTCTGGGGCCTTTGTGGGATTCTCTCTCTCTCCCTCTCTCTCTGTCAAAATAAATAAATAAACTTAAAAAAAAAAACAAACACCAAAACTCTAGTTGGAGCTTTTTAGGAAACAATACATTTTGTTATGAAGAAACATGTATGTGCGGCAAGAAATAATTTTGTGTGTGTTCCCTTATACACGTGAGCAAGGGTTTCTTCAGGTTTGCCTGGGAATAGACTTGCTGATTGTAGGTGCATCTCTGACTCTGTACAGTATTTTTTTTAATGTTTATTTATTTTTGAGAGAGAGAGCGTGAGCAGGGGAGGGCCAGAGAGAGAGGGAGACAGATCCCAAGCAGGCTCCCCGCGGTCAGCACAGAGCCCTTTTTTTCAGACTTGTGCATTTTGGGTGTGAAATCTGAATTTCATTTTTATAGAGCAGGGGTGAGCAGTATGTGATTTGTCAGCCTGGTTTAACATTCAGGACAGTACCCAACACGTGGTCCAGCAGTGACACAAGCAGGTGTGATGTTGGTTGAATTGAATTGCTGGGGACGCTCGTCCTTCGTGAAGTCCTTTGTGTGAAGGGGGACCAGTGTGTGCAACGAGCACTTAACAACCCTGCGGAATCGATCCCAGGCGCTGACAGCTGACTGGGCAGAGGAGATGTTGGAGCAGCCTGAGTGCGGCTTGCAGGGTGGGTTTTGTAGAGGAGGAGAGTCACCAGCAACACGGGAACGGAGGGAAGGAACGGAACTTGATGAAGAGGGGAGAGGGTTTTTAAGAGACTGTGGCGTGTCCCAAAGCTCAAAAGCAGGAGAGAATTCTTCAGCACTGAGGGAAGAAGATGGGTGTGTTTGGCAGGAAAGAACTTAAACTAGAGAATAATCAGAAAATACAGGACGGTGAGTTAAATTACTAAATTGATTCATGCCTCAGTAGCTTCAGTCATAAAGACAGGATACTGATGGTACCCATCTCATAAAATTGTTGTGAACATCACATGAGATCATATCTCTAAGGCACTTGGCATAATGCCTGCAACAAGTAAATTTAATGTTAGTTCTTGTTAACTAAGTCGTCCAAGATCACACAGCTCAACTCGCGAATGGGTGTCTAGGATTTGAATAGTTTCTCTGATTCCAAAGCCCAGACTCTTAACTGCACTGTGCTCTACTACCTACCATTTATTGCACACAGTGCTCCATACTCTACATTAGTTATCTCATTCACTCCTTATCACATCCCTGAGCTGGGTATTGCCATTTTACAGAAGAGGAAATTGGCCATCATTTAACTCTCTTGCCCAAGTTCACCCAGTTGGGTTTCACGCCCAGGCCTGCCTGGCTCCAAAGCCCTCTCCCCAACATCACGCTGGAAGTGTCCTGGCTTGGGTCCCAGTCCCAGATCTGCTACTGATCAACCTGTGTCACTGAGCCTGTTTCCTCATTTTGTACATACCAGGGGGTAAGTTAGAGAATGGTCTCTCTGGTCCCTCCACCTGTTCTGGAAAGGTGGATGTGATGAAATCAGACAGTGCTCCAGGTAGGAGGGAGGGGTATGAGTCAGACAGGATCCCCATCCCCATCTGAATGCACACCATCAACCAACAGAGATCCAGAGGCGCCAAGAGATGAGTCCTGGTCTCCAAAGCATTAGTCATCGTCTGCTCCCATGCCTCAGGGGACCAGCAGGGATGCTGATCCAATTATAGTGGATTGATGAGGGGCCTCTAGGATGATGAAAGGGTGGGAGAGGAGATGTCAGAGGGCACACTGGGAGAGCCGAATCACCCAGCCTGGAGAAGAGAAGGCAAGAAGGGCCTGTCTTCAAGTCTCCAGGGACTATGCGGTCTGGGTGGCAGGGGAGAAAGAACACAAGGGTAAGCCTCAGGGTGTCTGGGACTGGCCCTGTTCCTGGCTCTGACGCTAACAAGCAGGAAGACCTTTGTATGACAAGTTACTTCATCTTTCCAATCTTCAACTTCTACATCTAAAATATTAGGGACCTTGCTGTGATCTATCGAAAGTCAGCCCTCGACACAAGAATTTGTGAAAGAAAGAAAGAAAGAAAGAAAGAAAGAAAGAAAGAAAGAAAGAAAGAAAAAAAACAATATCAGGGAAAGAACTTTAAAGAGAAACCCCACCAATTTAAACAAAGAAATATAAACTATTATAGCTAAAAACAACTAAAAATGGCTCAAAACCCTGGCAATGGGGGGCACCTGCTAAGCAGACCCAAACAAAAGGGTGCCGGTTGATGCAACAGAATATTAAAATGTCATTTGAGGGGTGCCTGGGTGGCTCAGTTAAGCGTCCGACTTCGGCTCAGGTAATGATCTCACAGTTCACGAGTTCGAGCCCTGCGTTGGGTTCTGTGCTGACAGCTCAGAACCTGGAGCCCGCTTCCAGTTCTGTGTCTCCCTCTCTCTGCTCCTCCCCCAATCATGCTCTGTCTCTGTCTCTGTCTCTCAAAAATAAAAAAAAACATAACAAAAAAATTTTAACGTCATTTATAGAGGCGCCAGGATGGCTCAGTTGGTTGAGCATCTGACTCTTGACTTCGGCTCAGGTCATTATCCCCCACTTCATGGGTTTGAGTCCTGCATTGGGCTCTGTGCTGAGTGTGCAGCCTGCTTGGGATTCTCTCTTGTTCTCTCCGTGCCCCCACCCCCACTCAAAATAAATAAATAAACTTTTAAAAATGTCACTTGGAACGCTGGATAATAATAAACATTTATTGAGCACTATGTGCCAGGCACTGAGGAGAGGTCTTGGCATGCATGATCTCATTTGCTATCCTCGAGCATCTTCTGAGGTAGATATGATTGCATTTTTCAGATGAGTTAGCTGAAGCCCTGAGAGGTTCCATCACCCGACAAGTTAATAAGTGATGACATCAGGACTCAAATTCAGAGGTCCAGCGGACTCAGAAGGGCATGCTCCTAATTAATACTCTCCTGTTGGATGGGAGGACCATGCAGAAATAGAGAAATGCACATACGAAAGTGTGAAGCAGTGGGGGGAAAGCCTCTCCAGAGTGATTATGTTAATGTAAGAATGTTGGCATCAACATTCGGTTTGGAAATTTATAAATAGGCAATTTAGGTTGATGGGAACTTACTTGGGGCTGCTAAAGTTTAGATGTTTCTGTTTAATTTTGGATAGTTAGAGAGGATAAGGGCCTAACTCCTTCCCTTGACATAGAAGGCCTTGATTTCTTCAGTAAGCTCCCCTTTATCTCCATTTCTCACCTATTTTCTTTAAACCAGTTACAATGTCCTGAATATGCCAAGCCTTGCTATTTATATTTCTGTGCCTTTGCATGTTACTTCTTGTGCTTAGAAGGCCTTCTCCCTTGCCCATCTGGAAGATTCCATTCATCTCCAATACTGTGGTGGTTGGCCTCCAAGATGACCCCCAGTAATCCCCACCTCCTGGTGTTTACACCCTTGTAGGTCCCCTCCCACACCGAATAGGCCTGGCCTGTATCATGTGATACTGTGGATACAATGGAGTAGGACTTCTAAGGATGGGACATAAGAGACATTGTGGCTGCCATCTTACTCTCTCTTGGGTCACTTACTTTGGGAGAAGCCAGCTGCCATGTCTTGAACAGCAGCCCCATGGAGAGCTCCATGAGGTGAGGCCTCCTGCCAACAGCCATGTGAGTGAGCCGGCTTGTAAGTGGATTCTCCAGTCTTAGTCAAGCCTTCAGATGGCTGTAATCCCAGCTGACATCTTGACTGCAACCTCACGAGAGAGCTTAAGCCAGAACCACCCAGCTAAGCAATTCCAGAATTCCTGAGCCGTCAAGTGTGAGATAACGTTTGCTGTGCAAAGCTGCTAAATTTGGGGTTATAATGCAGCAATAGATAACTAATACAAATACCAAGCTCAAGCAAATGTTACTCTGCGAGGGTTTTGTAGCTTTTCTCCGCTGCTGAGGTTGAACTAATCACCGTGTGCTGCTCTGAGCCTTAGATCTCCCCTATTATAGCACTCGTGACACAGGGCCTAACTGCTGACTTGACGTTCTTACCCTCTAGATTCAGTCCCATGAGGACAGAGACAACCATGTATAGCCGTGTAAGTGACTGTAGCGTGAATGAACACATGTGAGAAAGGCTATCTGAGTTGATTCTCATAGACCTTTCAGCCCGGGCTTCTTCCCCACACAAAAAATCCAAGGTATGACTTCTGGAAATCATGGATGTCATGGTGAGTGGGTCCTGAGGATTTTCTTTCTTCTCTTCTTCTCTTTCTTTCTTTCTTTCTCTCTCTTTCTTTCTCTTCAAAACTTAGTTTATTGCCAGTTTAAATGTTTAATTTATTTTTTTTTATTTAGAGAGAGAAAGCATCAGTAGGGAAGGGGCAGAGAGAGAGGGAGAGAGAATCCCAAGCAGTCTCCATGAGCTGTGAGTGGAACAGCAGTCCTGCTGCGGGGCTCGATCCCACAAACCATGAGACCGTGACCTGAGCCAAAACCAAAAGTCAGATGCTCAACCGACTGAGCCACGCAAGTGCCCCGGAAGATTTTCTTAATAATCTAATAAAACTCTGGCATGTATGGAGGCATCTAAAGCACTAGATTAGAATTCAGATCTGGATATTAATTCAAATCTTCCAGCTACTTGCTGAACTTCCCTGAGCTTTGGTTTCCTCATGCACCAAAAGATTTAAAGGTTCTTCCAGTTCTAAAATTTAATGATTCTATATTTTCAGCTAGTAATTACTCTTGTTCCAGAACAAAGTGAAAGATAGGCTAATAGTGTTAAGCCATAACAGGGGTTCTCAAACTAGGCTGCATATCAGGAATACCCCTGGAGCTTATCACAGTTAGCGTGCGCGCGCATACACACACACACACACACACACACACACACACCCCTGGAGCCCACCCTATACCTGCTGATCAGCTTCTCTGGGTCTCTGGAGACATGGCCAGGGCATCTGTATTTTTATGCAGTTCTAAAGTGATTCTGATGTACATCTAGAGCTGACACTCACTGATCTACAGTATGTAAGTTAGAGATTAGAAATTTTCTTTCTGCCAATTGGTTGGCTTCATGGTTTATAGAGTACGGAACTAATGGGTTTGTTCTCTGAACTGTTAACTTTATATGAGGCGGAGAGATGATGGATGGACTGTTGGAACCGGCCCATCTCTACTGCTAGAAGAGGTGTACCATCAGGACTCAGTTGGACCTTCCCCAAAAATCAGTCTTTGTATGACCCAACTGTTCAGGGCATTTACTGGAGATCAAATCATGGCTTATTTTAACCTATATAGGGTAGTACAGAACTGCTTTCTCTTTGTGAGGTAGGGATGAACAGAAACTGAGAGCACTGACTTTGGAAGCCAACAGTTTAGGTTCCGATCCTGACCCCAGGACTTACTTACCTGCTGGGCGACTGTGGCCGAGCTAGTACACCTTCCTGAACCTCCTTTTCCTGATCTGTTGTATGGGGATAACACGTAATACCTTACAGGGATGGTGTTAGGATTAAACGATACAATGTATGTAAAACACTTAGCACAGAATCTGGCACAAAATACGTCCTCATTATATAGCAGCACACTGGCAAAAAGCAAAATATGGCACTTTTGTTATTAATAGCAGCATATATTTGTCTAGTGCCTTGTAAATTACAAAGCACCCTCTGTCTTATATTGAACCCCTCCCCCACCGCCCCGCATCTTGAGGTGGGCAAGGCAGACATTAATGACCCCATTTTATAGGAAAATAAAGGCTCGGGAGGGTTCACTGGCTCCAGATCAAATGGTAAGAAAGTGTCAGTGCCTGGATTCAGACCTGGATGTGACACCATGAAAATGAAGAATTATGCACGCACTCTTGGCAGGCTGTGCATCTAGGGACCATCTGGCTTAGCAGGCTGAGGAGGGCTGTGTTTCTGAGCAGCTTCTTTTTTTAGGTGAAAGCAAGATGGGAAAAATAAGCTGGCAAACTTTCCCTCATTTTCAGTATCGGTATGATTTGTGCTCAGTGTTGCCCTCCTTCTAACTCTCAAACGCTACGTGTCCAAGTATCTCCATATCTCCTTTCGCTCCAGCTGCCCTCGGCCGCAGTGTCACTGGGTCTGCCCCGGGCCCCACACCTGGGATCTGGGAAAACCCCAAGAAAAGGAAGCAGGGGCAGCCGGAGGCATCGGAGGGCTGGGCGAACACCAGCTGTTCCCAAGTCTGCCTGGGAAACAAGCAGCCTGCTGATCAGGGGGACAAGAGGGGAGGGGACGGTGATCCCTGCTCCCCATGTCAGTCAACAGGAGGATGCTTGTCCTGCGCAACAGATCGGTCCTACTCCTGGAATAACGTCATTAACTGCAATACTAAATACGGCACGGATGTGTTTCTCTTGGGGAGCAGGAGGCCAAGAGATCAAACGTTAGGTGAGTCGAAGCAGGAAGGCTTTCACAGAAGAGCAGGAGCTCAAATGGGGCCTAAAAGATTAGCAGTACTTGGATGTACAGGGAGGAGACTGGGAAGAAAACATCGTGAGAAAGGGCATGCGTGTTCGTCTGGGGAATGGGTGGGCACGTACTTGAGGGGGACTGTGGGAAAAGTGCGTGGTAAGAAGCAGAGGACAGGAGGGGCAGGGCAGGACCAGGCGCGATGAGGGGGTGAGATGTCATGCCACAGGAAAATCCACTCCGTGACGGAGCCAGGAAACAGCACAACTGCACGGGCCTCAGGGATCAGCCAAGTCAACGACCCACCACCCCGCATCCCAATTTACAGGCAGGGAAACTGAAGTCACAAGAGGAAAGGCGCTGAGCAAGAAAGACGGTGACAAGAGAGACAGTGACAAGAGAGACAGTGACAAGAGAGACGGTGACTGAGAGCCGAGACAAAAACCCTGGGCTCCAAACAAGCAGTTTGGTCCTCTTCCCATCAGACCCCCTTGCCAGGTTGGCGTTTTGAAACAAAAGTAGTGTTGTCGGCGGATCTGGCAACAGGACGCAGAGGGAAAGGGACTGGAGTCCAGGAGACTGTAAAAATGAGTCCAGGGGTGAGCGGCCGGGAGACTAGCCTCAAAGGTCCTGGCAACCGGCCGGTGGGAGGACACAAGAGAACCTGGGGGGAAATCAGGGCAGGCAGTGAGCGGGGAGAGCTGGAGGAGTGTCTCCCGAGGAGGTCACGGGGCGCTTTAACCCCCCCACGCCCGCCTCCAACACGGCAGACGATAATTCCCGCAACTAGCCTCTGCCACAAACTCCCCACCCCCAGGTCCTCCTCCCTCCGACTAACCTCTACGCAGACCTCTGACTCGCCCACCTTTGGGTTACGGCCGGCGCATAGACCTGTGTGCTTGGATGATCAGGTGTGAAACTCAAACCCACACCAGAACCTAGGGGCGGAGACTCTCCCTGGTGGTGAAGAGTGGCTAGAACTGCAGTGTGGGCTTTGAGCTTTGATGTGCGGAGCAGGGAAATCAGGGCAAAGAGAACGGAACTGTCTCTTCATCCAGTGGATTCATCCTCACACGGTGGAGGCAGCTGGGTGGCAGGGAGCAGGCTTCTTGCGAGGGAGGGGCCTGGGGAACCGGACAGGCTGGTGTAAGAACTTAGACCAGGACCACTGGGGTCCACTCAGCGAAGGGCAAATGATACCTGACCTCACAGACACGTGAGGAGGAGCAAGGAAAACAATGCCAGTCATAGGTCATGTTCACTAAGCCCTCGCATAGATACCGGGCTAAGCGCTTTACGTGCATGAACTTCATTTAATTATCACCACAACTCCAAGAGGTAAATACTATTAGAATTCTCATTTTGCAAACATGCACACATAGAAGGAAAACAAAGTTCACCGAATAAACAGCATGAGGTCACAGGGCTACTGGGGTTGGGGGTGTCTGATTTCAAAGACCATCTTCTTAACACCTGAACTGCTTTCCTCATAAATCAAACTAACTGAGCACCCGACCCACCCACAGTCCTCGGTGAAGGGCATTTCTCTCCCCCAACCCATTTCTTAATAAATAATGCTGAGGATGTCATGGAATCTAAATACATGTCATATCGAAATTGCTGGAGTTTGACTTTTTTTTTTTTTTTTTTTGAGTTTGGGTTTTTTTCCCCAAGATTTTTAAAATTTTATTTATTTATTTATTTATTTATTTATTTATTTATTTATTTATCAGAGAGAGAGAGGGAGACAGAGAATCCCAAGCAGTCTCCACACGGTCAGCACAGAACACAATTGGGGCTCAAACCCACGAACTGTGAGATCATGACCTGAGCCAAAATCAAGAGCCAGACACTTAACTGACTGAGGCACCCAGGCATCCCAAGATTTTATTTTTAAGTAATCTCTACACCCAGCATGGGGCTTGAACTCAAAACCCCAAGATCAAGAGTCCTATGCCCCACTGACTGAGCCAGCCAGGTGCCCCGTGGAGTTTCATTATTTTTGATTCAATTTCTCATGAAATTGCATTCTTCATACCCTGACAGTTTAAAAAGACAGAAGCAGGTGCAAAATTGAGTATGTGTATCTGGCAGTACGGCTCAGTGATTAGGAGCTTGGCTTTTGACGCCAAAATCCCAGCTTTGCCAAATTCTTGCTGTGATTGCTGATCGAGTCACTTCTCTAAGGCTCTTGTTTCCTCATACATGAAATGAGGCCAATAGCCCCTCACCTCAGGGGGTTACTGTGAGAAGCGAGATGACGCATGTAAAGCCCTGAACATAGTCTTAGATTCACAGGAAGGGCCCGTTAACCCAGGCTGTGATGATGAACCTCATCACTGCTACTTGGCTACGCGGCAATGGGCAGGGACACTTGGTATCTGTGTGTGGTTGTGACGGGACAGAAAGTAAGCTTCTTAAGGAGGATGGGTCCTGAGTACAGAGTATGGCTTCTTCTGTCCCTCCCTCTGTCAGTTTGCAGGCCCAGGGGTAAGTGGTGTCCCAGAAGAAAAGGGGAGCAGATGTAGTCCCACACAAGGCCACCACATGGAGTTGGAGTTCATCGACTGACATTTCAAGAGCCTAGTAGTCCTCTTGAGGATGAGCAAGTAGACAGCACGTCAGGACGTATACTAGAAATGTACCTGGGGGCTGTGCTGCGGGCACAGCAAGAGCCCGACCAGCCTCAGCCTGACAAGACCAGGAAGCGGGAGGGATGAGGACTCTCATTCCAGTCTGTGCTTACTACCCTTCCCTCCTCACTGATGCACCATGCCCCGCACAGAGACTTCACAAAACACCACTAGGAGGCTTCCATGGGTGTAGTTGAATAACGGGATGGGAAACAAGACAAGAGAAATCTGAGACATCTTTGCTTTTGGAAAGGATTCGCTAGCATGTAATTTACCAGCAAATGCCAAATAATATGCCGGATCATCTTACTTCTCTAAAGGCCATTTATCTGGTGTCTTTTGATACCCTGGGAGCTAACAAAAAACCAGGACAAAAGACCAAAGGCCTTGTGATATCCCTTCTGGGCAGTCAAAGGAAGGATTATAAAGTCCAAGGGCTAAAGGCAGTGCGTTTTGACTGCAGAAGTCTCTAAAGCCCTCCGGGACTACCTAGTTTTACTTTAGACAGTTGTAAATAATGTGGCTGACCACAAGTCACAAATCTCAAGTGAAGAGGGGTTGGCGCAAGAAAGGCAACGAAGAGTGATGGCTGGCAGTCTGACTGCAAGGGAGACAAACACAAACTCTGAAAAGCAACCAAAAGAACGAGGAGGACAGCTGCTGGGGACCACACTAGGTGGATAGGTGCAAACAGGATAGGTGCAAACAGGATAGGTGCAAACAGCTATCCACATCTTTACAGATAAGGGTGTGCCACTGCTCACACATTAGACCGGTCACAGACAGGTCGGCTCTCTGGGTGTGGTATGGGATGTTAGGTATGGGCGGATTACTAGTTTTGGCTAATGAAACGTGAATGGAAATAGTGAGTGGCACTTCTGGGCAGAAGCTTCAAGAGCTAATGGGTGCCCATGGCAACCAGCAAAGGACGCTTTCAGACAGTGGCAGCTCCACTGTCCCCACTGTCCCCAAACCAGGATACAGAATTCTAGAGCCCAGCACTGAAATGATATTCTCCTTATGCTCTGTCTCACTGGAATTCATAGATCCTCTGTGTCTTATGAGGGTAAAAAAGACACAAGGCAGAGTTTCTAGCCAACCAACAGAGAACAAGAACATGGGCAAGAAATAAACTTTTGTTGCTGTTTGGGGTTGCTTGTTACTACCATATAATCTGGTTTATCTTAATAGAAACATCCTAAAAAGTTAAATGAGATCGGTTCACATTAACAAGTAACTGCATTATCTTTTTGGTAGATTGATAATTCAAAATAGTCAGTATTAGGGATGCCTGGCTGCCTCAGTCAGTAGAGCACACAACTCTTGATCTTGGGGTTGTGAGTTCAAGCCCCGTGTTGGATGTAGAGATTACTTAAAAAAAAAAAAAGTCAATATTATATTCTGTAGCTTACAGGATAATTTTCAATTATATAAAAATTCACCTACTCCAACGTTGCTGGATAAATGAGTCATTACCAGAACATGAACTGAGTGGAGGAAACAGATCCAATTTCTGAGAACCTTCTCTACAAAATATATCTGCATTCTTTATTTGCCTAAGGTAGCAGTTGGGTCTCATGTGCTCATGCTGCCAGAACTGGCCCCTCAGCATCTGCAGAACCAGCCCCAGGCTCAAGAACCAGTAGATACTGGTTCTGCGAGTGCGGAGGGGCTCTGGTCCCCATGCGGGGGTTGGAAGGCTCTATTAAATATCTGCATGCATTCTCCTAGAAGGAAGTCCATAATGTGTGGTTGAGTAAAAAAGCAAGCCAAAACTTCTTATATATAGTCTTTTAAATCATTTAAATTACAAAACTGACCTTATACTGGGCCAAAAAGCAAGTTTCCACAAATCCTGAAGGATGAACACCATATGGGTTATTTTCTCTGACCACAAAGCAATTAAGCCAGAAAACAACAGCTAGAAGATAACTACAAAAATCTCACATATTCGGAAAGTAGGAATCATACTTTTATTTATTTACTTTTAAATGTTTATTTACTCTTGAGAAAGAGATTGAGGGAGAGCAGGGGAGAGGGGCAAAGGGAGAGAGAGAACCCCAAGCAGGCTCCATGCTGTCAGCGCAGAGCCCTACATGGGGCTCAAACTCAAGAACCGTGACATCATGACCTGAGCGGAAATTAAGAGTCGGACGCTTAATCAACTGAGCCACCCAGTGCCCCAGAAACATACTTTTAAATAAGCCTTGGGTCACTCATCTTTACACTTAATCCTCTTAACAATTCATGATGCAGATCCCCATTTTAGAAATTCAGGAACTAAGAATGGAAAGAGAACATAATTTGCTCAAATTTACTCAGTGGTGGTAGAGTCAGGACTCAAAACCAGGATACAGAATTCTAGAGCCCAGCACTTAAATGATATTCTCCTTATGCTCTGTCTCACTGGAATTCATAGATCCTCCCAAGGTCCACAGCCTCAGGGGAGCTGACGCTTCACATCTTAGAGAGAAGAGCTGTCACAAGATGGAAGACATGGTCCCAGCTTGCTTTGGTGGCACTGACCTTGGACCTACTGTGTAGATGCATTTCCCCTTTGCTCCTGCCTCATCTGGGGTCCCCTACTACCTGGGCTGAGGTATGAAGTCTAGAGTAGTGGAGAGGAGGGTTTCAGGTTGATGTTCCCAGACAACTTTGAATTCGATCCCCAGGAAGATTTCCTTTCCTTTTAAAGTTTTTTTCCACATGGGCATAAGTGGTAAGTGAACAAAGAAAGACAGAAGGAAAAGTTACTTCCAGATGGCTCACCATCTTGCTCTAATGCAGATTAAATAAAGAAAATATTCCAACATATCATTAGGCAAACATGAGTATTAATATCATTCATATTATAAATGGAACAGAATGGAAATTCAGTCTATATCTTGACTTACATTTGAGGCTAGGGCCTCAGAGCCAGAAAACAGACTATAGCACCCTGATTCCAGGCAAGTTGGAGGCTCATGGTATCTGACGTAAGGGGCAAGACCAAAGAGTCCCTAGACCTCTCCAGGGGTGGTTGCCTGAATTCTAACCAACCAAACTACCTCCCTCTTGTGGCAAGGGCCTGTTCAAAAGGCCACTTAATGGTGTTAATCTATCTTTTCCATCTCAACCAACTTGTGTTGATTCTTGTCAAGATACATTTTTAGCAAAAGTCCATGACATCCAGAAACTTCTGCGATACCAGTGTGGACTCTGCTTCCCTCCCTATGCTGTGAGGACAATGCTTCTGTCCTCCTCCGTGGGCTCACAAGTCTGAGTCCTGATGTTTCATGCAACAAGAAGGCTTGAAAATAAACAGAGAACAGTGGTCTCTATCCTAGGAAGTTACCTAAAGTGATCAGAACTTACCAAGTGGCCCTGGGGAGGGAGAAGGCGGAGAGGTGGGAGGAGACAGTGCGAGGCTGGGCTAGAGGTCCTGAAGGTGGAAATTTCATTCCATCCTCTGGCTTCCTTCCTTCCACTGCAGAAGCCACACTGGCCCGAGGTGAGGGAGTAGGCCACTGGGTTAATAGAGCTTGGGGCTGGAAGCACCCCCCCCCCCCCACCAACTCTACCCCACTGCTTGTTCCCCACACCATCAGGGTTCAGTTCCCAGAAAGTCAGTTTGCCAATCAGTAAGTGATCCACACCCCAGCATGAGTTTGAGATCAACAAGTCCAAGATCAAAGTACCCAGTTATCTAATCAGCAGTGTGATTTCATCCTCTTAATCTGCGAAGAAGGGTCACCATCAGCCACTTCTCGATAGGAGGCTACGGGTGTCCCTGGGCAGGCCCCGCATGGGAACTCAGCTCAGTGACCTTTCACAAATGGCCAGCTGTGCCTACAGGCTGGACAGATGGTGTGGGGCCCCTGGGATGAGCGACGGTCCAATGCCTTCAATGAGGCTGTTCCACTGGTCATAGTCCTCTTTCAGGTCTGAATGGGGAAAAAAACAGGACGGTCAAGTCAATCTTTGCCAGGTTAGATCAAAGAGTAGCTACCATGGATTTAGCGGGTCAGCCTTGAGAGGAGCACCGGGGATACCAAAAGGACTGATTACAGTGGCTGTGATGGTGACCGCAGTATAACTGTGCTTCGTTCAATGCTTTTATACACGTGCTTCATAAACGACTTGCTTAACCCATAACAACTCAGTAATGATAATAATTAGTAACAGAAGGCAGCATTTACTGAAGGATAATTCATTCTACAGACTGTGCCAAACATGCACTGTTTCTTTTTCACAATATCCCTATGAGTTAAGTACTATGTTAGCCCTATTTTACAGTTGAGGAAACTGAGGCTCACAGAAGCTACCCGATTCACCCAAGGTCCTTACAGCTGGTAAGTGGTAGAGGCAGAATTCACGCCTGGGTCAGAAAGGGTGAGAAAACGGAAAGCCTATTTCCGAGCTCAGGAAAGCTGCTGAACAGGAAGAAGTCTTCTGCATGCTAGCCCGTGGGTGCAAATTCAGGGCCACCTCGATGCAGGGCAGGAGAGAACAGGATGGCAATATCGTGAGGCAGCACAACTGGATATGATTCACGAGAGGGCCCCGGGATCGTGGGCAGATGGGTCTAAGTTTTTTTTTTTTTTAACGTTTATTCATTTCTGAGAGACACAGCACGAGTGGGGGAGGAGCACAGAGAGAGGGAGACACAGAAACTGAAGCAGGCTCCTCGCTCTGAGCTGTCAGCACAGAGCCCGATGCAGGGCTTGAACTCACTGACCATGAGATCATGACCTGAGCCGAAGTCACACGCTCAACCGACTGAGCCACCCAGGCGCCCCGGCAGATGGGTCTAAATACACAGCAGCAACAGTCACAAAGGATCCAAGGCCTCAGGCTGAGGGAGTGGGGCACAGCCGAACAGGCACTCACTGTGCTTTTGTTCAAAACAAACAAAAGCTGGGGCAGAAGGCAGGGACCACTCTCCTTCATCTTTGGATCCCCAGCACCCTGCCAAGGACGTGGCATGGACCAGGTCCTCAACAAGTAAGTGTTACAGATTTGTTAACTCAAAAAACATCGAGCACACCCATGATGTGCCAATCTGTTCTTGGTGCTAAAAATACATCCACACACAAATAGAAATCCTTATCCTCACAGAGCTCGTAATCTAGTAGGTATAACAATAAACACAAGAAATTACATAGGATGGGAAGTGGTGATAAATACTATGGGAAACAAAATAGAGCGAGATAAGAGAAGCAGTGGTGGTGGCTGGGGGATGGGGCAAGGGGAGGCAGGGAAGGGACAATGTTTTAAAAAGGGTGGTCAGGGGCACCTGGCTGGCTTGGATGGAAGAATGTGACTTTTGACCTCAGGGTTGTGAGTTCTAGCCCTACGCTGGGTGTAGAGATTACTTAAATAAATAAACTTAAAAAATTTTAAATTAAATTAAAAATAAAAAGGGTGGTCAAGGTGGGCCTCACTGAGGTGAGATTTGCACAGAGACTTAAAGGAGGTGGGAAGAAGCCACGAGACTATACGGGAACAGTGTTCCATTCCAGGCAGAGGGAATGGCAGTGCACAGGCCCTGAAGTGGGTGAGTGCCTGGAGTGCGGGAGGCTTTTGCAGCAGCACGGAAGGAGGCCTGAGGAAGAGCAGCAGAGGGGGTCAGGAGGGACCAGAGGGCCACATCACATGGGCCCAGCAGGATGCTGGATGTTGGCTTTTGACCCTCAGAGAAATGGGGAGCCATTGGAGGATTCTGAACAGGGGTGTGAAAGATCTGACTTACTTTCTATCAGGATCACTCTGGCTGTTCGATTAAGACCGTGTGGGGAGAAAGGGTGGCAGTAGGGAGGCCACTCAGGAAACTCTCACAGTGATTTCAGTGAGAGACGACTTGGACAGGATGGCGGTCGTGGGGGTGAGGACCAGTGACGAGATTCCATATGTAATTTAAAGGCAGAGCCAAGGGGATTCTTGAAAGATTGGAAAGGGGGATGTGAGAGCAGAGACAAGAGTGAGGACTACAGCTTGAGTAACTCAAAGGGCAAGACCGCAGCCGAAATCAGGTTTGGCTGGCGAGAGAGTAGAAACGTTGAGTGGTGGGTTTAGACAAATGGCGACATTCATGGAAGAGATTAAACTGGCGATAGAAAGGTGGGACTTGCCAGCATGGAGATGGCGCTTAAAGCCGCAAGACTGGATGACATCAGGGGACACGGGTAGAGAAGAGGTCCAAGCCCTGAGCCCTGGAAGCAGCAAAGTAGACCGAAGAGGAACAGACATCGAGGCAGGGGAAAAACCCACCGTGGGGTGTCCTGGCAGCAAACTCCAGGGTTCACAGAGGTGGGCGTCCCCGACTCTGTCAGGAGCTGCTGAGCATGCCAGGGGACGAGGAATGGAGTTCACCACCGGATGGAAGGCTGTGAGGGTCACTGGCCACACTGACAAAAGCAGTTTTCATGGGGAACTGGGATGCAAAAGCCTGACTGGAATGGGTTCAAGAGAGAATGCGAGGGGCGCCTGGGTGGCTCAGTCGGTTGAGCAGCCGACTTCGGCTCAGGTCATGATCTCACGGTTCGTGGGTTCGAGCCCCACGTCGGGCTCTGTGCTGACAGCTCGGGGCCTGCAGCCTGCTTTGGATTCTGTGTCTCCCCCTCTCCCTGCCCCTCCCCCATTCTCTCTCTCTCTCTCTCAAAATAAATAAAAAATGTTTTAAACTAAATAAATACATAAAAAAGAGAGAATGCGAACACAAGAACCAGAGAAAGCGAAGACGGACATTCTTCTTTGAGGAGTTTTGCTGTTAGGAGGAACAGGGAAAAAGGGTGAAGACAGGGGAGAAAGTGGGGTCAAAAGAGAGATCTTTAGTTTTTTTTTTTTTTTTTTTTTTTTTTTTTTTAGTTTTTAAAGAGAAAGCACAAGTGGGGCAGACAGAGAGAGAGGGTAGAAGAGAGAGAGAGAAAATCTTAAGCAGGCTCCATGCTCAGGGCAAAGCCTGACTCAGGGCTCGATCCCACGACCCTGGGATCATGACCTGAGGTGAAATCAAGACTCGCAGCTCAACCGACTGAGCCACCCAGGCACCTCCCAGAGAGGTATCTTTAAAGAGAAATTTCAGGGTGAAATGAAGCAAGAGAGGGAAAAACTGATGATGGAAGATAAAGAGGAAAAAGCTGCCGGCATATGGAAAAGGAGGGAATCTGGTACGTGAGTGGAGGGGTGGCCTTAGACAACTGACTGGGAATCTCTAGGAACCGGCCGCAGAGCTGAGCATAGGCATGAAGGTGGGTAGACGAGGTGCTGGGATTTCGAGGAAGTCCTGACTACTTCCATTTTCTCAGTGAGGTGGGAGGCGAAGTTAATCAGCTGAGAGACAGGGTAGGGGAGGGTGTCAGAGGTTCGCAAAGGAGAAGATGTGAAATAGTCTTCTGGGAGAGCGGTAGAGAGGAGCACTAGGTGGAGACAGAAGCTACCTGTAGTTCACTGGAAAGGAGCACCAATCTTCCTAAAAGTTTATTTATTATTATTTTTAAAATTTTCTTTCATGTTTATTTTTGAGAAACAGAGCGAGCATGAGCAGGGGAGGGGCAGAGACAGAGGGAGACACAGAACCCGAAGCAGGCTCCAGGCTCCAAGCTATCAGCACAGAGCCCGACGCGGGGCTCGAACTCACAAACCATGAGATCATGACCTGAGCCAAAGTCGGACGCTTAACCGACTGAGCCGCCCAGGCGCCCCAAGTTTATTTATTTATCTTGCGAGAGAGAGAGAGAGAGAGAGAGAGAGAATATCCCAAGTAGGCTCCACACTGTCAGCGTGAGATCATGACCCAAGCCGAAATCGGGAGTCAGACGTTTAAATGACTGAGCCACCCAGGTGCCCCAGAAGCACCAATCTTTTTAACAAAGAGAAAGAATATCCCCGGATCAGTGGCATATGCCCTCCCAGAGGTATTTTGTAGGAGCCAGAAGAGGGTCAGCTCACTACAACTCAGCTTAGTTTCTCGTGTGCCAATGTATTGTGTGGCCACCAAAATGCTTTTCTCCCGCTGCAAAGCTAACTGTTCCAAGTGAGAGCCTTTGTGTTTTCGGACCCTGTGTCATCTCTTCTCGTCTGCTTATGCCAGAGCTTCAGACAGGCCCATCGCCCGTCCTCCATGATGCAGCCGGCTCGCACACCCAAGTCTGATCATGACAGTCCCCTGCCAGGGGAATAAAATCCACTCTCATTTCAGCAAGTACATGGCTTCTCCTCTGGCTTCTGCCCACTTCTCTGCCTGTATGTTCCACCAACTCACTATCCCGAGTGCCAGATACTTTTTTTTTTTTAATGTTTATTTTTGAGAGAGAGAGAGACAGAGTGTGAGCGGGGGAGGGGCAGAGAAAGAGGGAGACACAGAATCCGAAGCAGGCTCCAGGCTCCGAGCTGTCAGCACAGAGCCTGACGTGGGGATCGAACTCACAAGCCGTGAGATCATGACCCGAGTCGAAGTCGGACACTCAACCGACTGAGCCACCCAGGTGCCCCCGAGAGCCAGATACTCTAAACACAGTTTCTCAAAACTGACCATACAAGCGTCTGCGCCTTCTGTTTAGAATATCCTTGCCCCTTTCTTGCCTGGAGAATTGTACTCATCGGTTAAGATTAAAGACAAGCAGGGGTGCTTGGGTGGCTCCGTCAGTTAAACCTCTGACTCCGGCTCAGGTCATGATCTTGTGGTTTGTGACTTTGAGCCCCGTATCAGGCTCTGTGCTGATAGCTCGGACCCTGCAGCCTGCTTCAGATTCCGTGTCTCCCTCTCTCTCTGCCCTTCCCTCACTCGTGCTCTGTGTGTGTGTGTCTCTCTCTCAAAAACAAGTAAGAACATTTTTAAAAATTAAAAAAAAAAAAAGATTCAAGATAAGCATCACTTTGTCTAGGGAGCCTCCTTCCTCGGCTGTCTGTTCCCTTCCATCAGCCAGGCGCCTGCCCTCTGTGTCTCCTCAAGACTGAGCGCATATATCGTGGGCATCAGTCACTGGCAGAACAGTGCATCAACTAAGTACGTGGGCTTGGGAATCAGACAAGTTGGGCTGCATTCCGGCCTTGCCACTCAATAACCAGATAACCTTGGACAAATTACTTAAATTTTCTAAGCTTCCTATCTTCACCTATAAAATGGAGTTAATAATAAAAGTACCTGCCGGAGAGGGTCATCTTCAGGATTATACCTCATACTGAATCTATAGTATTCAGTGGAAAGCCTGGCATAATGCAAATCCTCAGTAATCTCCCTTCAGTGTAGGGCTTGCCTCCCTTCCGTCTCCTCTTCTGGTGGTCTCCGTAATAAGTACCTTAGCTCACCAGACATTGGTATTAAAGGCGGAAATACCAATCACGCCATGGTAGGCTCCCCTGTCATACTTAGCTCTTACCTAATGACATGGTGCCAGTAGGAAATGGGGAAAGTGGACTGAGGACCATGTAGTCAGTCTCCATGAAAGTCTAGAGTCATGGATTCATTCTTCTCCTAGGAGGTGACAGGTGGTGCTCCACGGTCTCTATTAACCCTGGAAGTCTCTAAACCCAGGCAGGCATAATGGCTCACACAATGAGCAAGAGAAAATGAACAGGCATAAATTTCGAAATGCAAACGGAGGTTCAAAAAGTCAATAAACTCGTAACAGAACAGATGTGTCTTAAAAGCAAACTCAATCCAAGCCGAATTTGTTAGGCAACGGTTGGAATTGTGAATGCGCTCAGGCCACGCAACTAGAAGTCTAGTGTCCAGAGCACAGAGGTGACGGTGCTGCTGTACCGCAACCGGCTGCTCAAGTCGGGGCACCACCCAGGTGTGGTGACAAACAGTGCATCCGAAGGGGATAATAATGGCCACACGGGGAGCTGCACGGGGAACAGGCGCAGGTACCGGGGACATTCAGCTTACTGACCAGGAAACTCAGAGAGGACACCATAGGGGACTTAAAGTATCTGAAGACCTGCCATGTGCAAGGGGTCGGGGGCCCCTCTGGGTAGCCCTTGAGGGGATGATCAGGGCAAGTGGGAGGAGTCACAAAGTAGGACATTTTGGTCTTAGGCTGGGGTGAGGCGGAACCTTGGAAACCCAGGCCAGCCTGGCTCCCTTCTGAAGGGCACTGTGCTAGCACAACAGTTGGTGGATCAGAGAAGGACATCTGATCCAGAGCTCTGGGCCTAAGCTGGACAGTGGCCTACGATGCGTTGCTAGGTAAAGATGAGCTGGTAGAACCAAGCTGTCTCTCTTGGGAATCCGGTCTGGGAAACTCGAGGAAACATGGCAGCGAGCAGTGGGAGCCAAAGATGGGAGGGGGCCGCAAGGAAGAAAGACCGAGCCACGAGTGGTTCGAGCTGACTGGAGCTATGAGGGACCAGCAACTGAACAAGCAGAGGCTACTGGCAAGAGAAAAACTAGAGTAGAGTATAAGCAAAATACAGACTGGAGCCAAGAGAAAGAGAGATGTCATGAGAGGAAATGAGGCTAAGCCCATGAGAGAGATGAGAGAGAGAGAGAGAGAGGCCAGTCCTACTTGGGCTCCTGTAACTTTTTGCTTGCCACCTGGCTGGGTGTACTTTCATCAATAAACTCCCCTTTTCTTCTTGAGGTAACTGAGTCAATATCTAGTCCTTGTAACCAAAACAAGCCTAACTAGGGTATCAGTCTTAAAATGGAGAGGCAGAGAGGGCTGACCCTCAGAGAAGCACACTCTCCACATGGCAGGGAAGGGGCCATCTCCTCTGGGTGGGAGGATGGACCGATGACCTCTACAGGCCTTGCCATTTAGCTGGTCTGTGATGTATGACACTGGTCACAGGCCTTCCGTGCTTTGTTTCGTTTAAAGCACTTCCACGAATTTAGCCCATTTATCATTATAACCTCCACAATCCACATGAGGTGAGTGATAATGAGTTAGGACCCAAGTAATGGAGTAGAGAGAGGTGAATGTTCGATTTACAGTGAGGAAACCAAGGCTCAGGAGTTCAATGATGAGGCCAAGTTCATTCAGGTAGTAAGAGACAGAGTCAGGGTCTCCGAACTTTCAGCTAAGTGTTCTTTCTGTAATTCTACATAACTCTCTCCTTCGCTCAGGTTTTCCTTGTGCCATAAATCGTCCTGATCTGGGACATGTCGGTATAGACCACTGTGCAGGGAAATCTAAGGGACCCCATGGCTTTCCCATAAACCCCAGTTCTCTCCTTACCAAGGTGCTTCTGCAGGAAGGCCAACATGGCCCTCACCATAATCTCTTGACCTTCATAGGGGTCCAAGCTCCCACGGGTTTGAGTGGAGAAGAATTTACCAATCCAGTTACCAGCCACAAAGGCAAAGTCAGTTTGACTCCGATGAACAGAACCACTAGAGGAAAAGAGGAACAAGTAACTGGGATGGGTCTGGAGGTCAAGGCATACTAGTATTTGTTAAGCATTCACCATGTGCGAGCTTTTTTATGTGCATTATCTCAATTTTCACAAGAGTCTCGTAAGGGAAGCATTTCCCCTTTGACGGAATCCGAGGAAAGGAACTGCCTGAGGTCACACGGCTAGCAAGGGACAGGGTTAGGATTTGAACACAGGGGTGCCTGGCTTCAAAGCTGCCTCGGCCCCTAGAACACAACGTCTGACGGTGCAGGGAAGGGTGGAGTTAGCTGGAGCGGGCAGGCGCAGGGGTGAGGAAGCAAGGTCTGCCACACCGGCCATTCCTATGTCATGACAAACCACCACACCATGGCTTTCACGTGACTCCTGAACATTCACAAAACATGGCAGCTCCTCTTTCTTCAGAAATGTACCACAAAGTAAACAGGAAAAGGAATCCCCTGTCTTCATTTAAGTAACCAGACAAGTGAGGACAAATGCTTATAAAAGAGGGTTTCTGGATTAGAATTTAAGTTCTTTGATATCAAATACATTTAATTCGAAGGTGAAAAGTTCTCGGCAGGTTCATTTTGGGCTATTGCTCCCAACTCAATTTCCTAATCAATTCAATGAGGGAAGAAAACCTAAATGCCAAACTTTGGTTGATATCATGCAGAAAAACTGACTTAAAAAAAAAAAATGTGTTACTTAAGGCACACGAAAAAGTGTAACGAATAAACATAATGGATACCCAGCGCTCGGTTTAAGAAGTGATACACTGCCAACAGTTAAATCATCCCCTTCCCGACTGCTCTCACCTCCCTTCCCACCATTACCCTCAATCTGACTGGCTTGGGGAAACTGTCACGCTGCCACGAGATCAACAGCCAAAGGGAGGGCTGGCCCTCGGGGAGACAGCCCCGCCAAGATGAGCAAGGGTGGCAGACTCCTAGCATGAGCGCTTCAGACTTAGCGTTTCAACTACCTGAGTGATTGCAAAGGCCCGTGACACGTAGTTACTCGTCGTCTTGCTAAGACGGAACGTGGGATCCTTGACGCCTGCGCTATTAGGCTCTGTGAGGCTCGAGTGCGGGGCGGAAGCAAGTCAGAGATCTGTCAGTGAGCCTTCAGCCCTGCACCTGAACTGTGTGCCACTTACGAGCTACGGTACGTATCTCAAAGTCACTCAGAAAATTTTCTTTCTGTGAAAAATGGCTCCTGAAAGAAAACCATCTGATAGTGCCAGCAATGGAAGTGAAGAGTGTGGTTTCTCTTGGGCAGAATATAGATGGTTTGTGGAAGGTATCTGAATTTAGGTTTTCAAGGTCTCCTGAGGCCTATCTCCTGAACGTGGAAGGGCTAGTACATTTACAGTCTTCAAAAGACTCGGTAAAATTCCCAAATGAGGTTCGAGATCTCTGGAGTCCGCCCCGACCCACACTTTTCCTCTCCGGGGGAAAGAGTTGCTTTCTGTTCCAGAAAGTAACAGGTAAATCTTGTCATCGAGTCATATAAACTAGTAAAGGAATTGCCGTAGATAGAGCTAAGTGGAAAGGGACAGATAGGAAATCCTAAAGGAATGAATAAGGCTTTGCACTTCAGGAAGTACTCAGGTGCTGTATTAATGGGTAGAAATTATGGATAATGTAGAAGAAACTAAGAGAGCCACAGCTAGGTAGCAAATGGCGAGGACACTGGGGATCATGACCCTGGGGCTTACTCACAGGACAGTTATGATCCTGGATTGCTCGTGCTGAGCACATATCTTCTTCATCAAGTTGATACTCTCCACTGTCTGGAATTTCTCAGCATTGATAAAGAACACAGGGCCTCGGGCCTTGGGGTAAAAGTCATGTTCCAGAGGAAACATCCAAGCATCCAGAGCCACAGCACACCTGTCATGGAACCAGACATTGGAATAGCCATGCAGAAACCCAGGTAAGAGTAGTTAGGGTAGAGGGGGAAGGGGCAGGGTTCTTCCCTTCAGGGGGACAAAAGCTCAGAAAGCCAGGAATGGGGGTACCAGAGCCCAGACACTTCAGTTAGGATCTTGGGTAGAGATCAGTTTTACCTGTCACCAAAGACTCTTCTAGATTTTAAACTCACTGAGAGCAAGGGTCAGACCTTCTCCTGGATCTACTCAGGTTGCTGACCTGGGTTACTCAGAAGGTACTTCATTCATTCAACATTCACTGAGTACCTACTATGTGCTTAGCTCTGTGCTGTGGATACAGAGATAAATGACACAGTTCTTGCTCTCATGGAGCTCCCAGTCTAGAAAGGGAGACAGAACAGACAAGGTAACGAAATGCAGCTTAGTGCCCTGACGGCACAAGGAGCTATGTGAGCCCACAGCATGCATGGCATGGGAGGTCAGGAAAAGGTTCCTCGATGCCACAACTCAAAGACATGGCCAGTGTGGCAAGCAGTAATCTGTCACCTGGGGCAAAACTAAGGCCCCAAGATTAGCACCCCACCCCCAAAGTTCCTCCGGTCTTCTCCATATCAATGAAGGACATTCATCTCCCACTCAGATGATGTATACAAAAATGAAAAACCTGACTCCTCTTTCCTTCACCTCATACATCACCAAGTCCTGAAAATTCTAAAATATATCCTGACTCAATTCACATCTCTCCATCCTGCCACCTCTGTCCTAATGCAAACCCATCACCTCTGACCTTGACTCTGAAATAGCTTTCCTCTAACTAGCCTCCTGGTTTTCAGTCTTGTCCTGCTACAGTCCATTCTTCACACAGTAGCCAGAGGGATCTTTACAAGTGTAAATAAGATTTTTCTCAGGGTGGGGTTGAGGGGGGTGGTGCTGGCTCAGCAGGAAGAGCATGTGACTCTTGATCTTGGGGTCATGAGTTTGAGCCCCACGTGGAGTGTAGCAATTAGTTTAATACATAAATAAATAATAAAATAAAATAATAAGTAAATAAATAAATAAAGATTTTTTTTCTGCTTAAAATCCTTCAACGGTTTCCCATCATACCTGGAATAAAATCGAACTCCCTCACTGTGGCCAAAAGGCCCTGTGATCTAGCCCCTGTTTATCTCTCTGATCACATCTTGAGCCACTTCCCCCTCACTCACTGTGCCTCTCCCACACTGACACAGCAAGCTTCTTTCTACCTCAGGGCCTTTGCATTAGCTGTTCCCTCTTCCTAGAATGATCCCCTAGACCTTTATATGGTTAGTTTCTTTGTTAAGTCTTGGTTTATGTCACTTTCTCCAAAAAACCTCCAATTACTCTGGCATATCGGCCTCTTATTTGCTTCACTACACTTGGGGACTGGGGATTTGACTGTTTATTAGTCCATCTCCTCCCACAATAACATAATTCCATGAAATCTTAGACCCACTGAACCCTTAGCCCCCAAAACAGTGCCTAGTATATAACTCTTGTGTGACAAACACACGCTGAATGAATGGTGTGTGCTCACAGAAGCATTGCTGGGAAACTCACCGAAACTGGGTCTCCTTGGCCAAAGCCAGTATCGCCGTGGCCCCACCAAATGAATGTCCCATCACAGCCACGCGGCTCATGTTGATGCTGCCCTGAGGAAAGCAGAGAACTGAGCCAAATCAGAAACGAGGGGTTGCTTTTCTGGGAATTCTTCAGAGGCAAGAGGCAAAGAGTGAGAGTGATGTGGGAGCACAGTACAGTGGGTGAGCTCCCACCCGCACGTTAAGAACCTCTTGCTCACTGGAGAGCGGCCAGTCAGGCATTCCCCAGGCTGAACAGCTTTCTGTAGTCAGGAATTCTGAAAACTATGTTTTCCACCTTTGTTTTTGTAATCATACTGCCTGTAACACCTGGACCAGAGGAGACATTCAAATATATACCAACAGGGGCGCCTGGGTGGCTCAGTCAGTTAAGCATCCAACCTCAGCTCAGGTCATGATCTCGTGGTTTGTGAGTTCGGGTCCCGCGTCAGGCTCTGTGCTGACAGCTCAGAGCCTGGAGCCTGCTTCGGATTCTGTGTCTCCCTCTCTCTCTGCCCCTTCCCTGCTCACGCTCTGTCTCTCACTCTCTCTCAAAAATAAACATTAAAAAAATATATATATATTATATATATACACACATGCATAAATGAATGGACATAAATGATGTGATTCCACGCTGACCCATCAGTGTAAGAGCACGTTAAGAACAAGAACTGTCTCTGGCCTCTAGACCCCTGCCTTACAGCCAGTCCAACAGGCTGACATGTGCACCAAGCCAAGGACAGAACAGAAAGCTCCTGCCACCTGTCATTTTCCTCTGAAGTGAGGCGTGCTCATCCAGAAACAGACTCAGGTTCTCCTTCCTCTGGGCATCTGTCCTGACGTTTCTCTAGCAGTGAGTCTGGTTGCTCGAACATGCTCCGCAAGTATCTATTTCTGGTTGTCCACAGAAGCCTGCAGGGCTTGGTTATATAAAAAGCCACTGCAGCTGCCTGCTAAGGGGCTCGAAAATCTCTCTAGCCTTTGCTGTCCAGCCTCTGCCCGGCTCCCATGCTCTCCCCTGCTCTCCCCAATTTCTAACCCAAGGCTCTGTATCCAAATTCTCCCCCCCTTGCTCAGTACCTTCCGACCAACAACTTGGCTGGTGGCCACTTTAGCTTTTTTAAATAGGTTAATATATTTATAAATCCCTAAAATCAGGAGTATATAGCAAAGTCACCCGTGTACCACGTTCCCTTTTCCCACAGCTGCCCAACACCTATCCCTACACGGGTAAGTTTCTTCAGTGTCTTTGCAGAGCTTACTTACATGCATACAGGTAAATGTGACTCTATACTTCCCCCCCCTTTTTATACAAGTGGCATTGTGTCTTACCTTTGTACATAATAATATTAGTACATAAAGACCTTCCTTATCCTTTTTACAGCTACAATGAGTTTCACCATGGCATAGACAGTTGGCTGATCACCAAATCTGTCTTCTTCCTGGACAGACAGCTAGACTCTATTGCCCAGCAGTTGGATGTGGCCTTGGGACCGAGTTCTAGCCGACGAATGAGCACGAAAGCGATATCTCCACTTCCAAGCTTGGCCCATAAAAAGTGTTTCATACAAACCTCTACACCCTTTCCAATTCCAACTCCACACAGTGGAGTTGGGTTTCACAAGTGGAAGAGGGTAGAGCTATGAGCTGAAAGGAGCCTAGATCCCTGAGTTAGCTCGTGCATAGGAGCACCCATTTTCGACTTTACGTGGGAGAGAATTAAATTTCCATTGTGTTAAGCTGCTGAGATTTGGGGCTTACAAGTTACAGCAATTAACATTCCCAAAACTAATACATCCATTGTTCCATAATCTATTAAACCACTTCCCTTACTGGAGAACACTTAGGATACTATCCAGCTTTCGCTATTACAAACAACAGTGGAATGATTAACCTTGTACGTACATCATGTTGCATGGGTACAAGTATCTATAGAATAAATTCCAAGAAGTGGACGCTGGTGGGTCAAATAATATGTGCATTTGTGCTTTTGATAAGTATCGCCAAACTGCCCTGCATGGGGCAATCTGTAATCTCTACTTCCCCACAGTTTTGCCAACAAGAGTGAGTAATCAATTTTCAGATTGTAATCTGATAGACGAAAACGTTCTTAGCTTTTCTTATTCTGTATTTCTCCAAAATACAACAATCGAACTAAACTCCAGCCTGCCTAATGTTGGTCCTAGGCTCACAGGCGTGCAGCCCTTCACTTCAGTGCCCAGGACCCTGCTTGTCTAGTGGGGGTTGATGACATACATCAAATAGTTGGTAAAGCGCTTCAGATCTCTGCCTTGCCAACTGGGCATCCAGGCACATACTCTGCTACTAGAGCCTTTACGAGGTATTTTCTTTTTCATTTATTTTTATTATACAGAGAGCCAGAGTGGTGGGGGGAGAGGGGTGGGGGAGGGGAGAGAGAGAAAGAGAGAGAGAGAGAGAGAGAGAGAGAGAGAGAGAGACTCTCATGCAGGGCTCTATGCTCAGTGCAGAGCCCGAGGTGGGGCTCAATCCCATGACCTTGGGATCACGACCTGAGCTGAAATCGAGTCGAATGTTCAACTGACTGAGCCACCCAGGTGCCCCTAAAAGGTACTTTGTAGTAAGGTTTTGGGGCACACAGCACAGGCTTTGGGATCCAAAAGCCCCAGTTTGAAGCCTGAGCCTACCACTTACTTAGCTGTGTCACCCTGGGTAGATACTTAGTCTCTTTGATCCTTGGTTTCTTTCTATGTAAAGAGATAATACTTCCCGCATAAGTTTGTGCGAAGGGCTCTCATCACGGTAAGTACTCTTAAGGCAGTAATTATTATTTTTTATATATATATACATACACCATTCTCACTTATGCAATGGAATATTACACAGCTATTAAAAATCATGCCCTAGAAAATATTCACTGGCATAAGACAACATTCAGACTATTTTGCTAAGTGGAAAAAAAAAAAAAGGCCATACAAAAGCTTGTATTAAATGATAACATTATTGCTTTTAAAAATGTATACGTATACGTTATGCATTTTAAAAGAACTAGAAAGCCTGGGGCACCTGGGTGGCTCAGTGAGTTGAGTGTCCGACTCTTGATTTCAGCTCAGGTCATGATCCTAGGGTTGTGAGATGGAGACTGTGCTGAGCACCAGCCTGCTTAAGATTCTATCTCTGCCCCTCCCCCTGCTTGCAGGCTCCCTCTCTCTCAAAATAAATAAGTAAATAAATAGATAAATAAAAGAACTGGAAGGACAAACATCAAAATGTAAAAAAACTATTTTTTTCTTCATGCTTTTGTGTGATTTCTTGGTGGTCTAAATAGAGCCTGAGCTATTTTTGAAATCAGGTGGGAAAGATAGGGGGGTTGGGAATGTATCTTCATAGGCAGCAGATTCCATAGCCAAGACAGTTTCTATCCTCCTGGGAGGATTTCTGAGATCCCCTTGAAGGAAGGAATTAGCTTGCTGTGGACGCAGGTTGTTTGTGGCTCGACAGCCCTTCCTCTGGGGACCGAAACATCTCTTCCTTATCCGTGTGGCCCCGTAGGGCTGCCAGTCCTGGTGCTCAGGTTCCCCTGACCCAGAAGTGGGGGTAGAACCGAGGCAGGCCAATCTATCTGCCCCACTTAACAACTGTCCT
This sequence comes from Panthera tigris, assembly GCF_018350195.1. Lineage (NCBI taxonomy): Eukaryota > Metazoa > Chordata > Mammalia > Carnivora > Felidae > Panthera > Panthera tigris. The sequence goes on from NC_056667.1 coordinate 19,305,907, forward strand.
TCTGGTACAGTGATAGATCTAGAAGGGACAAGTAACCCAAGCAGGGCCACGGCCTTCCCAGAATAGTGGAGGCAACAGAATCTCTCTTCCTGTTAAATCTGGAGCTGAATTGAAAAAGCGCTTGGGGTGGGGCGCCTGGGTGGCTCAGTAGGTTAAGCATCTGATTTCGGCTCAGGTCATGATCTCGTGGTTCGTGAGTTTGAGCCCCGTGTCAGACTTTCTACTGTCAGCGCAGAGCCTGCTTCAGATCCTCTGTCGTCCTCTCTCTCTGCCCCTTCCTTGCTTGTGCTTTCTCTCTCTCAAAATAAATAAGCAAACTTAAAAAAAAAAACACACAGGTTCAGGCTGCCAGCAACATCTTTCTTGTCTAATGGGGGGGGGGGGTGTGCAGTGAGAATGGAGCTCACACACACAGGAGTGGAACTGAGCCAGGAGAAGGTAGAGAGAGTGCCAGGGCTTTGATGACAATGTCTGAGACCCTGGATCTAGCTACACTGGCCTGAAGCCTGTCTGCCTTGGATCTTCCCACTTACTTGAGTCAATAAATTCTCTTTCGGTTTAAGCTAATGAGTTAGGTTTCTGTTATTTGTCACCAAAAAAGTCCTGATGAATATGTGTGCTCAGGGTCATACCAATGGCTGCCATACCTTCAAAGTCATCAGATCCAACCCGCCAGGCAAGATGTTGAGGACGATCTGCCCGGCAGTGACCTCCTGCAGGATCTTCAACACCCGTGCACACTCGCTTACCCTCTGATGCACCTGCAACACAGACAGTCCTGGTGGGAGCTGGAACGCCGCACAATCATCCAGCAGGGATCTCACTCTCCGACAGAGCCAAGGAAGAATGCAGGGATAGCTTTCCCACCCACATCTCAGCAAGCACTGTGGGTTCCACATCCTGAGAAAGGCTCAGCAACCTCCTAGCAGCTCACATAAGCACCACCTAACAGTTCACTGCAGTCAGCACTGCCATACAGACTCTCTACCCACCTCCCCACGGGGGTGTCAAAAGGACCGAATAAGACAACACATATGAAAGCACCTTGAACACAAAAGGAGCAAGAGTGTTTTTGAATCAACCTAGTGCTGGATTCTACGTGCCTATCAACAACATACATCTATTGCTTTTGTCTGTCTAGCACTCATCTGCTCCTACTTTGCCCGCTAACCCTGACCTTTGAGGACTGTGCTCCCCTCAAGTCTATCAATGTACTTCTGATGGGAATTTCCCATTTGGGTATCTCTCCCCAGTCTAGGAGCCTCCCCCCAGGGTTTTTCATTTTCAACCTGCAGCTTGAGGCAGGTATGACGACTGGGAGACAACCCCCAAAGAGCCTAATTCTCTCAGAGGGGGAGCTGAAACATACGCAAGCTCAGACTGTCACGAGCTATGGTTCTAACCTCACAAGGTAAGCGAGTTTGCAGACGAGACCAACCAGCAGAGCAGAGATGAGAAAGAAAGAAAGGTCTTGACCGTATTTGTCTGGCTCCCGTGGTCCTGCCCCACTTACAACTGCCTGGATAAGCCAATCAAGTCTCCATTTGGCCTAACGAGATTAAATGGACTTTCTGTCACCTGCAATTGTAAAAGTCTTGATTAATACCCCATTTCTCTGATGTGGCAAGCTCAGACCCACTATGGCTGAGATTTCAGGACAGAAGGTTAGTGAAAAGTCTTCTTAGTGACTATAGTAGGAGGAAGACAGGTAAACTCTCCCTTCCCCAACTGGCACAAGCTTACCTGGCAGTTTCGGACATGGAATTCCTTCTCCCCTTCTTCAATCTGACGGTGAGGGATCCATTCCTCCCCCAGCGACTCATTAGTGAGCTGGTTCTCCTCTGGGGCCTGCTTGCAGAAACAGGTGGTCGCGGCTGACCCGTCCCTGAAATACACATGCCACCAGAGACACCAAGAAGACACTCTTCAGCTTATTTCTCCCCTTTACCAAATCCTCCATTTCCGCCAAGATACCCTGGATCATCCTTTGGCCAGGAGGGAAAAAGATCTGGGGGCATACACAGGAGAGGAGAAAAACCCTGAAATTGAAGACTGATAGGTTTGAACCCCAATTTAGCAGTGTCACCTTCAGCAAGTGAACCTCTGAACCGTGGTTTCCTCACCTTTAAAATGAGTATAAGGGCGCCTGGGGGCTCAGTCGGTTAAGTGACCGACTTCAGCTCAGGTCATGATCTCCCAGTTGGTGGGCTCACGCCCCGCATCATCGGGCTCGGTGCTGACAGCCCGGAGCCTGGAGCCTGCTTTGGATTCTGTCTTCCTCTCTCTCTGCCCCTCCCCCGTGCATGCGCGCGCGCGCGCGCTCTCTCTCTCTCGCTCCCTCCCTCTCAAAAATAAATGAAACAATAAAACATTAAAAAAAATTTTTTTTAATGAGTATAATACCTGCTTTGCGTGGTTGTTGTGAAGACTAAAAATACCATCTCAATATGGGTCCAGCCTATATCCTAGCCCATGGCAGGCATCCAATCTATTATACTTCGTTATGACTGCCGTCCCCTCACCTGTGTTCTGGAACAGCCACCACAAAGCCGTGGGAGGCCAGCTCCATGCAGAAGGCTGAATACAGTGTCCTAGAGACGCAGGAAGGAAGAAAGAGAGACGTGGTCAAAAGAATTGCCCACCTGCAGCCCCCAATCCAACCATACTTGGCTAGTGACCATCTCAAAAGATTGAATGGAGGAAGCTTCCTTTGGAATAGCCCTCCTCAATGTACTTTCTCCGGCCAGCATACCACTTGTCTCCCCAAGGTTCCAAGAAGCATGTGGAAATCCATCCGTGATGTTTTCAACCCCATATGAACCTTGACTTATCTCCTCCAGCACCCCCCAATACAGTTTGGCTACTTTGACAATTGCATTTTTATTGTCTATATGTTGTATGTCTCCCAAATTCGTTGGTCAGATCCTCAAAGACAGACACGCTGGCTATTTCTGTAATATGCAAATCTGCCCCTGTCAGTTAGCATGTGATTTTTTTGGTCTGTCCTCCAACTTCCCAGAAAAAAAGCAATATGGCAGACACTGTTCACTGCCTACTCTAAACACTTATTTTTCCCTCCGCCTTAGTAACAGAATCTGATTTTCAGCTCAAGATACAGTTATGCCATCAATTATGACATTTCTCAGCCTCCCCTGCAGCCAGGTTTAACTGTGTGATTAAGTTCCAGCCCAGCAATGGAAATATAATACTACCCTCATAATTAATTAAAATTCTCTAGTAGATATATATTTTAATGTGTATTTACTTATTTTTGAGAGACAGAGAGAGAGGCAGAGAGAGAGAAAGAGAAGCCCAAGTAGGCTCCGTACTCATAGCACAGAGCCCGATGCAGGGCTCAAACTCATGAACTGTGAGATCATGACCTGAGCTGAAATCAACAGACTGATTTCAGCTCAACTGACTGAACCACCCAGGCACCCTGATGTATGTTTTAAACTCAACAACAACAACAACAAAAAAAAAAAAAAAAACCCAAAAAACAACCCAGGTGGAATTAATTTTAATAATGTTATATTTAACTCAATAGAGCCAAGACATTATCATTTTGACATATAATCAAAATGTCTGAATTAGGGACACCTGGCTGGCTCAGTTGGTAGAGCATCCTACTCTTGATCTTGGGGTCATGAGTTTGAACCTTTGAGCCCCACGCTGGGTGTAGAGATTACTTTAATTTTTTTTTTTTTTTTTAAGATTTATTCATTTTTCAGAGACAGACAGAGTGCGAGTCGGGGAGGGGCAGAGAGAGAGGGAGACACAGAATCCCAAGCAGGCTCCAGGCTGCTCAGAGCCTGACATGGGGCTCAAACCCACACACCGTGAGATCATGACCTGACCCAAAGTCAAACGCTTAACAGACTGAGCCACCCAGGCTCCCGGGATTACTTTAAATAAAAAGAATGTCTGAATTAATGAAATATTCTATTAAGTTCTTTTTTTTTTTTTTTCCATATGAAGTCTTTGAAATCCAGTGTATACCTTACACTTCACATCTCAGTTTAGACCAGCCATATTTGTAATGTTCAATAGCCACATGCAGCTAAAAGCTACTATAATGGACAGAGTAGATCTAGTCAATGGGACTAGAACTTTCTAGTCTCATTGTTGTACAGTGTTGTACAGAACTTTCAGGCAAGTTCTCCCTTCCTATTGCTTGGACTGTGGGTGTCACAGTAGGAGCAAAAGCAGCCACCTGAGGTCATCAGATAGCCTTAGAAATGGAAGCCACACACGGCAGAGCAAGATGATAAAAGAAGTCTGGCTCTCTGCTTAACTGTGGAAGTACCATATCATCTCTGTCTACCTCCAGCTTTCTTTTATCTGAGCAAGAAAAAAAAAACTTCATATTGCTTAGGTCACTGTTATTTGGAGTTCTTCTGTTAATACAACTTGTTTGGATCCTAACTGATTCAGAAAGGTCAGGAAGGACAGACATTAAATTGATTCTCACCTTCTCTCACTTCTCCAAGGGAGGCAGTGCATTGGACGTAAGAGCCAGAGAGATTTCTGATCCTTTCCCAGTTCAAACTGTGTAACCTTGGGCAAGTCTGCCTTTCAGAGCCTGCCTGGTCATCTGTAAAATATGCATCCCGCCCCCCCACTGACCCCCCACATACCTCACAGGACTGTGTGGAAACCAAAGGAACAATGGCACATCATTATGTATTTGTGTGTTTATTTATTTAGAGAGCACGTGTGAGCATGTGAGGGAGGAGGGGCAGGGAGGTGAGAGACAGAAACAGAGACACAGAGAGAGAGAGAGAGAGAGAGAGAGAGAGAGAGGGAGAGAGAATATATCTCAAGCAGGCTCCACGCTCAGCACAGAGCCCAATGTGAGGCTCCATCTCATGACTGTGAGATCACGACCTGAGCTAAAATGGAGTCGGATGCTTAACCACCTGAGCCACACTGGCACCCCAATAAACAGGTAACATGTAAATACACATACTCCTCCCTGTGATGGGAAGCCATAGGTCTGGAAGGATTTCCAATCCCGAATTTAACCACACAGGCAACAAGAGGAAACCATGTCCCTTTCCCTCCCTGCCTTTTTTCTAGGAATTTTTTTAATGTTTATTTATTTTTGAGAGAGACAGAGACGGAACGTGAGTGGGGGAGGGGCAGAGAGAGAGGGAGACACAGAATCTGAAGCAGGGTCCAGGCTCCGAGTGGTCAGCACAGAGCCCGATGTGGGGCCCGAACTCACGAACCATGAGGTCATGACCTGAGCCGAAGTCAGACACTTAACTGACTGAGCCACCCAGGCGACCCTTTTCTAGGAATTTCATTCTGGTTATTGATGAGTATTTATAATTGGCTCACCCAGGTCAACTGAGGGGTGAAGTCTCAATACACATTCTTAGACCAAAAAGACCACTCTCCAAAGTCATGTGCTCACCTGCTGTCTGTATAAAATACCTGTGAGCTTATGAGGATGTTTCTTACTTTTTTCCCTGCTAGACTACAGTCTTTCTGAAGGCAAGGACTCTATCTTATTCACTACTGAATACTCAACCCCAGCACAAGCCCCGGCATATGGCAGGTACCGAATTTACTGAATAAGAAAGCAACATTGAGGGCACCTGGGTGGCTCCGTCGGTTAAACGTCCGACTTCAGCTCAGGTCATGATCTCGCAGCCTGTGAGTTCGAGCCCCGCGTTGGGCTCTGTGCTGACAGCTCAGAGCCTGGAGCCTGCTTCGGATTCTGTGTCTCTCTCTCTTTCTGCCCCTCCCCTGCTCATGCTCTGTCTCTCTCTGTCTCTCAAAAATAAATAAAAATGTTTTTAAAAAGTTTAAAAAAAAAAAAGCAACATTGAAACCCATCTATTTGCCTTTTGAGCCGCATCTCCACATTTACTCTCCACTTCCTGCCATGGGCTAGCTGTGTGAGTCCACGTTTAGGCTCCCCTAGTGGATGCAATTCCTTGATGTTTATCTCCATAGGACTCACCTCCTCATGCCAAGGGGCTGGCACAGAACAGATGCTCAACAGATATTTGCTAAATGAATGAGAACCTAGCAAAACATAGCCCTTGTATTCACTTAGTGAATATTTGTTGGGAGACTACTACTTTCCAGGTATTGGCCTAGGCGCTGGAAGAGATAGAAGACAGACATGGTCTCTGCCTTCAGGGAAATTACAATCTAGTAGAAAAGACAGACCTTAAAGAATAATCACACGTGGGCACCTGGGTGGCTCAGTCGGTTAAGTGTCCGACTTCAGCTCAGGTCACTATCTCACACTTTGTGAGTTTGAGCCTCGCGTCAGGCTCTGTGCTAACAGCTCAGAGCCTGGAGCCTGCTTTGGATTCTGTGTTTCTATCTCTCTGGCCCTCCCCTGCTCACACTCTGTCTCTCTCTCTCTCCCAAAAATAAATTAAAAAAAATTTTTTTTTAATTTTTAATTAAAAAAAAAATCACGCATAGTTAATCCATTATAATTATGATAAGTACTGAGAAGTACTAGATATTGTCTTATGAAAGTACATTACTGAAAAAATTAAACTAATATAATGCAGGGGTTAGAATGGGTGTCCCTAAAAGTGACATCCAAACTAGACACTGAGGTTAATTTGGAATTAGCCAGGCAAAGATGAAGGGGTTGGGGGGCCAGAGGAGGAAGAGAGAAGCAGAACGGCAAATATTTCAGGCAACGGAAACAGCCAAAAAGCACGGCACAGATAAAGGCTCTGAGGCAGAAAACAACATAGTGCTTTTACAGAAGTGAAAGGTCAGTTTGTCTCAAGAGCCGGAGTGAGGCAAGTAGTTAGAACTGAGGCTGGAAACTTTGTCTGGGACCTGCATCCACGTAAGGCCATGACAAGAACTGAATTAAGTTCAAAGGACTATTAAAAAGTCTAAATACAGAAGCGACAGTCGTTCATTTATATAACAATATTCACTGAGCACCCACCATCAGCCAGGCACTGCTCTAGGTGCTGAAATGACTCGGTCCTATCTGCTTTTTAAAACAGATCTCCCTGGCTACCGTGTCGACAATGGTTTAGGGAATGGAGAGGCAAAAATAGATGCCTTTGAGATGTGTAACCTTCTAGGACATAAGCCAGACTTATATGTTGATAATGAACCTATAGACAGAATCTTCACAAACTTACACAGGAACACACAGACTATAGTTATTAAGCTATGTAACACAGCAAGATGTAGAAATCAGGGTTCCTAGGAAGAATTCTGAATGGATACTGACTTATAAAACTCAGGCAGAGCCTACCCAAGTCTGGTAGGAGAGATCTTACCATTCACCATCCCATGGTTCCTCGACATAGGGAAACAGAGAGCTGCGTGTGTGGACACTTCCAGGTGCCAGTCTAACTGAATCCTCACAAACCACGCTGTGGGAGCAGCATCCCCATCCGACAGATGATGAAATCTGGGCTCGGAGAGTTCTACCACTGTCCCAGGCTCCCACGGGGTGGGGGGTGGGGGGGCGGCGGCGGTGTGGCTGAGATTCACAGGTGAGGCTCTGAGCTCCAGGCGTGCAGGGAGTGAGCCCGTCTTACTGTTATATCAGTGCCATGGCAGAGCTGTCCCTCCATATACAGTGAAGAAATTACTCTGTAAGGCTTAAGCTCCTTTCTAATACTTCCGTGCTGTTACATAGAAAGAGGACTAAAAGTGTTTATTTATAAATGTTTCTGTTTAAATAAAGATGAACAGAAAAAAAGTTGTTTGTTTCATTATAAATGCTGAACATGAGAAGCCTGCTGAAAGACTCCACCAGGTGGAAGGGGCTTGGGAAAGGCCTTTAAGGGAAGGTGGAAGGAGGCAGACGGGAGATAAGACAGCTGGCAGGTGGAAATGTCTGTTCCTCTGCCCTTTGAGAAGAAGTTCAGACTCAGCTGCTGTCACTGGTTGAGGAATATGACAAGTTCTGGGGGACAGAAGCTCTTACCTGAAGGCTCCCATGCCATGGGAGAAGATGATCAAGGGGTATCCAGAATCCTTTGTCTTAAAGGGGCCATTCCAGCTAACAGGCAGGCGACAAGATCCTGGCAGAGACATGGGCTATAGAATCTCTGGCTGCCCCAGATCTGTATTCCCAAGGGCAGCCTGGGCACAGGCATGCGTGGAGACACATGCCCCTCCTCACTGGAGAACCACCTTTTGCCCCTGAGCAGTCCAGGGCAAACAGTCACCTTGTCTTTCCCCTTTTCTTCCCTAGCAAGCACAAATATAATAGAAAATGGGAAGATAAATGCAACAAGTACTGAACGACCCCTGAGGTGCCAAGGCGGTGGGTAGACTTCTTAATGGTGGGGCCTTTGGGGGAAGTAGATGACTCAGTGTGACTTTCCCCAGAGAGAGGAGAGCTAAGGAAGAACTGTAAACGCGAAAGTCTGGATTCAAATCCATGACAATCTAACTCTATAACCAAAGCTCTTATGTATATAATCCTCTCCCAATTCTCCACACTGCAACGGCTGACGCACGCCCCGTGACAAAAGGGCTGGAAAATGCAAACTAATGGTACTGTGTGCGCCTAGGGATCTCTCCTAGAAACATAACCAAGAAGCTGGGAAAGCATCTGGGCGGGGTGGGGAGGCCAGCCCTTACCCACAGCCAGGTTGAACAGCAAACCCCCCCAGCGCTTATTAAACCGCAGGTAATCGGCCAGGCCAGTGCAATACTCATAGCGGGGGATCCACAGGGGCTGCTCCGTGGTCTCCTCTGACTCCTGGCAGGGATAGAACAGTCGAAAGAAGCTCCCCTGTAGGAAAGAAGAGAGCAACTGCTCAGAGCAAGAAGCCTGACTCTGCTAGACTTCCCATCAGACACACTCAGAGGGTATCTGAGGTGCCAGCGGGGCAGGGCACCAAAATGGGGAACTTAAGCTCTAATTCATATACCTGAATTTCACACCCAGAAAATCCAGAAAGGAGCAAATTTATTTTTAGCGTACATGTAAGGCTTATGTGATTTCAAATAGCTGACTATACTGTGAATTACATCTGGGAGCACCAAAATATTTTCAGTGCTTGGATCAGAAAGATTTCAATTCTGGCCCTGAGCCCAGGCCTGGAGGAGCCCCAGGAGTGAGATTAGCCCTCGTGCTGGATGGGGTGGGGGTGGGGGTGGGGGGGCATCACCCAGGGCAGTTCTCTGGAAGCGGCAGCACCCTCATTTTACACAGGAGTAGGTGAGGGCTTAACAGGATGTATGTGCCTCTCTCAAGAGAGAGGGGGAGTCTAAGGGCCAGCAGAGAAGCACCTAGGGACTGTTGGAGGGAAAGTCTGGAACCAAAGCAGGAGGGAAAATGGATGAAGGCAGGAGAGGAGAGAGAGGAGCATGTCTTCCAACCCAGGTCAGGGAGTCAAAGGCCAACAGCACATGGCCCACGGCTCCTCCTCCCATACCTTCAGATTAGCAGGAGACTGAAGACGTTCCCAGCATCAGGCATCTGCTCTAAAGATAAGGCCGCAAGCCCGAGAGCTGCCCTTGGAGCCAGAGCCCGCACCCCCTTTCCTCCTAGCTGGCAAAAGAACCCATCTCTGGCTACCGAGAGGTTTCTAACTGGAGAGACGAAGAAAAAGGTCAGGGAAGACAGACTTGGGGGCTCTATCACCAAATCCAGACCAGCTCTCTGTTTCATCGGGATGGCTATTAAGTCATGGTGCAGGAAAAAGCAGCAGGGGTGTGTGCGGACAGAGCCGGGGACGCTTACCTGGAGACTCCGACCTTCCATCACATCCCCGCAGCCTACGAGGTGGGGTCCTGTGACAGGGGGAAAGCCCACGGACTGGTTGACCCCCATTTCGTCACCAGCTGAGACGAACAACGACCTGGGCAGCGCTGAACTTGATGGCTGAGGGTGGAACATAGAAGAGCCTCTTGCTGGTTTCCTCTTAGCTTCCTGTTGATTCTATGTGTCATCTGCCACCCGTGTCCACTGCTCCTTATCACCCCATCTCCTTGTCAGGGACTCGTTCAGTCTTCCACACCAACCACTGTGCTACCCTGACTTTGCCAAGGTTTAAGGGCTGCTTTGTTGTTGGGGGCAGGGTGAAGAGATGGTTGGGGAAAGGAAAGAGAGCTTCCATGCTTCTCAAAACCCACTGCCAAGTGCTCACTCAGCACCTACTATGTGCCCAGCACAGCAGTAACTTCTGCATAGAATGTAACCCAGGCTGTGTCCTCATGAGGCTAGGAATAACGACGACTAAGATGTATTATTGGCTCTGTGTCAGCACTGAACTAAGCTCTTTACATACAGTACATCACTTCATTGTCTCCACAAATCTCTGAGGAAGGTCCTATGAAGACCCCGTTTACAGATAAGGAAACTAAGGCACAGGGAGGTTGAATAGCTTTCCCAAGTTATACTGCTTCCAGGCAGCAAACCCACGTCTGTCTAATGCAGACCCGAGCTCTTAACCCCTACTGATCCTGCTTGTGCGGAGACTCGGTTGCAGGTTTGCAAAAGCACGGACCTCCACTACTGACTATGAAGGAGGCACTTAGGCTGGGCCTTGAGGTATGAGCAAGATCTGGAGGCAGGGGAGAGGAAGGAAAGCACTTCTACACAGAGCAAGAAAGGGCAGCGATAGGGGAAGAGTGTGATGTGGCAGGAGATCAAACAGGAGCCCTGAACGTGGCAGGTGTGCGTGCTTCGGACTAGCCCACATTCCAGGAGCTTGGCTGCTCCCTAAACAGGAGCTAATGCCATGGCTTCTGTCCCTCTGCAACCTCATCATCACCAGCAACATCGTCATCATTACACCTATGGAATGCCAGGAATGACACCAAGTGCTTTGCTATATTACTAATTGAAAAATTGAGATGAGGAAACTGATGAGTTTGCCAGTTACATAGATTACCCAAGAACATACAGCTAACAGAGCCAGAATTTGATCATGAGCAGTGTGGCTCTAACAGTGGAGAATATGGCCAAGCTTCTCAACATGCATTCTATCTTGCCTTCCTGTGTGACTTGGGCGGGGCTGCCCGATCAGCCCTTGGTGTCCCCTGGTCGGTATCTGGATGAAAAGCGGGCACATGACATAGTTGGTCCATTCAGAGCAAAGCTCAGGACTTTTGATCCCTGAGGACGGAAAAGTTCTTTCTTGTTTTGAATGAGAGTGATGTGCAGATACAAAGCCTTGGAATGTGGGAGCTGCTTTGCTACTTCAAGGACGAAGCTACCCAAGGAGGATGGATAGCAGAGTTGAGCAAATCGGAGAAACGCGAGTCCTATTTGTGAAGACATTAACACTCTCTTTATCTTTATCTTAAAATGAGGGGCGGCTCAGTCAGTCAAACGTCCGACTCCTGATTTCGGCTTAGGTCGTGATCTCGCGGTTCGTGAGGTGCGTGACACGGAGCCCGGTGCGGGGCTCTGCACTCACACGTGGAGCCTGCTTGGGATTCTCTCTCTCCTTCTCTCTCTGCCTCCATCCACCCCCTGCTCACATGAGCTTTCATGTGCACATGCGCACACGCTCTCTCTCTCAAAATAAATAAATCAACTTAAAAAAAAAAAAAAAAGAATCTCACCCTTTGAGGAAGACACGGCCGCAGCTACAGCAGAGCTTTGGAGGCCCTGCTCCTGCTCCTGACTCACCAAGTTGCTCAGGAAGCCGCACTGCAGCCATGGCTTTTAAAGACCCCGGGAAGACACCCGTGGAACCAGAGGTGGCGATTCACCGAATGAGAATGACTCTACCCAGCCGCAACATAAAATCTTTGGAGAAGGTATGTGCTGACTCGATCAGAGGCGCAAAGGAAAAGAATCTCAAAGTGAAAGGACCAGTTTGGATGTCTACCAAGACTCTGAGAATCACTACAACAAAAACTCCTTGTGGTGAAGGTTCTAAGACTTGGGATCATTTTCAGATGAGGATACACAAACGACTCACTGATTTGCACAGTCCTTCTGAGACTGTTAAGCGGATTACTTCCATCAGTATTGAGCCAGGAGTTGAGGCTGAAGTCACCATTGCAGACGCTTAAATCAACCTCTTTAATAAATTATCAGTTGCTAAAAAAAAAAAAAACCTCTAGACTATACATGAAAGGCCTGACCCACTCACTCCTAGATTTTCTAGTTACATGAGTCAGTAAATCCCCTTTTTGTTTAAACTGACTTTAGATTTCTAATGCCTGAACCAAAAGCATCTAAACCGATACGCGAAGTCCCAGCCCCAGATTTTTGGTCATTACACTATTCTGTTTTCTTTAAGACACTCTGGGATGGATCAGAAAGTTCAAGTCCTGGGGCACCTGGGTGGCTTAGTCGGTTGGGCAGCTGACTTTGGCTCAGGTCATGATCTCACGTTCCGTGAGGTCGAGCCCCGCATCGGGCTCTGTGCTGACAGCTCAGAGCCTGGAGCCTGCTTTGGATTCTGTGTAACCCCCCTCTCTCTGCCCCTTCCCTACTCGTGCTCTGTCTTGCTCTGTCTCTCAAAAATAAGTAAATGTTAAAAAGAAAATTATAAAAAAAAAAAAAAAGAAAGTTCAAGTCCAAGCATGTCTAGGCAAGAAGAGACCTTAGAGACCATTCCCATCAATCCTCCCCCACCCTCCCCAGTATATACATGTGCTGCTGATGAAGAAATCAAGGTCCTAAGAGGTTAAGTGAACTGTCGAACATCACAAGTGTATCTATTACTACACACAGATCTCCTGGCTGCCAACTTCCAACTGTCTGGTCCAGTGGAAAACTCAATAACCGATAATCCTAACGTCATTCTATTTACCTTTGGAATATAATAAGTGATTTTCTTTCTACTACTCTGTAGTAGTAGAACCCAGTTCTTTTTATTTACTTATTTTTAAATGTTTACTTTTTTTTTTTTTAACATCTATTTATTTTTGAGACAGAGAGAGACAGAGCATGAATGGGGGAGGGTCAGAGAGAGGGAGACACAGAATCCGAAACAGGCTCCAGGCTCAGAGCTGTCAGCACAGAGCCCGATGCAGGGCTCGAACTCACGGACCGAGAGATCATGACCTGAGCCGAAGTCGGCTGCTTAACCGACTGAACCACCCAGGCGCCCCCAAATGTTTACTTTTGAGAGAGAGAGTGAGTAGGTGAGGGACAGAGAGAGAGAGGGACAGAGACAGAGAATCTAAAGCAGGCTCCGTGCTATTTGCAGAGAACTTAACATGAGGCTGAACTCCCAAACCGCGAGCTCATGACCTAAACCAAAATCAGAGTCGGACACTCAACGGACTGGGCCACCCAGGCACTGCAGAATCCAATTCTTTTTAAAAAGAAACTGAGCTCCTGATGTAGTCAGTGCACCAGTTAGCCAGAGTGAAACTGAGCATGTGCATGAGCATGTCTCATAGCCTGAGCTTTTCCCCTGGTCGTTGCGGGTGTAACCAATGGCAGGCCTCTGCAGGGAAACAGGGCACATGTCACCCACATGACAATGAAGCAGCTCCAAGTTCTAACTGCCATCAAAGAAGGTCAGATAAGAAGATCAGATAGACGTAGGAGTTCTGAGAAGAAAACACACTCTGGTAGCTTGCCCGTGGAGGGCGGGAGAAGGTGGTAAAAGTTAATTTTCAAGGAGAAGAAAGTGCATGAGCTAAGACACAGAGGTAAGAAAGCACACGTGAGAAACAGCTAGTCATTAGTGACGGATGCGAGGTGACAAAAGAAACGTGTGACAGATACGGAGGGTAGCAGTCTCTCAAGAGCTAGGCTAAAGAGTTGGAATCCACTCTGGAAATGAGGGTGTGGAAATCACCAATAGTAAGTCTGAAAGAGCCAAGTTTGAGCCCAGCTCCTTTGCTGCCTTTCTTACCTCGGGTGGAGCATCCGATCTCACTAAGCCTGATTCCCCATCAGTACAATGGGATGCTATCTATCCTCATGGGGTTGCTAGGGAGGTCAAATGAAATAATGTAGTTAAAGCGCCCAGTATAGTATCTGGCTCTTATGAAGTATCCAGGAAATATGTGTTGATTGAGTGAAATGTAGAAACAATGGGATTTGGCAACGGAGTGGATTTGTGGAGGCAAGGGAGAGAGAGACAAGAGCCAAAGATGAGTCAGGTTTCAGGACTGGGTAACCAGAATGATACTAGCTTCTTACGGGAAAAGATGTTGGTCTTTCTGCATATAGAGAACAGTGCTTGGGATTGGAAATCAGGATAAGTGGAGTTAGACTGCTAAACAGATGGGGGAGTAGAACTCACTGGTAGTCCTGGAAAGTTTCTGGGGGGGGGGGGGTCATTAAGTTTGGAAATAAATACAAATGAAAGCTAATTAGCCAGAGTGAGGCATACCCAAAAATGAATCTGCATTCCCTGGGCTCACATTAACTGATGTCCAAGGAAGGCAGGGGGAGTTGGGGGTGGGGGGGGAATGGGAAAATCCAATTTTGCCTACAAGACACCCACACAAAGTATCCAGAGTCATTTCCAATAAATGCCATATAATTTTCCAAGGAAATGAGTCCAGGTGTCTCTAATTTGCTTTGCTTAGCTCATCCAAACAATTCAAGGTGGAACCTGTCTAGAAGCCTCTCTACCCATGCAAACCTATTCCACCCATCAAGGCCCAGAGAAATCCCCGGTTCTCTGTGCTTTCCCAAGTCCTTCCACCTTCCCTCCTCTCAAATCTAAGCACTGTCCACATCCCTCACCTGGTAACCAATCACGGGCTGCTTTAGAACAGCTCTTGGATTACTGCCTATTCTAGCAGTTTTCGATCAGTGACTTGCCTATGAACAGTTCAAGTAGAACCTAGTTCAGAGGTTCCTGAACCTATCATCACAATCACCTGGGAAACGTTCAAAAATATAGATTTTAAGGTCCTCATTCCCGGAGGTCAGTTTTTAAAAGCTGCCCATGTTTCTCATCAGCAAGGTGTGAGAACCTCTGGTCCAGAGGGAACACAGGACTTTTTATTCAGAGATGTATGCATGCAACAAATATTTACTGAGTGTATACAGTGTTCCAGCCCACCACTGTATATTAATGAACTGATAATGACTAAGATTTCACTTAGTTGAATCCCCATGGCCACCTAGAAGCATGTTCTTGCTGGTTACAAGGCTTAATGTAGCGCCTTGCATATAACTACTCGCAAGAATTAATTTATCCAATGAATCTGATTTAGTTTTTTACACACTTAGGCCTCATTTCTTTGGATATACTAGAGATAAAGGCTGTGTTTTATACTTCTTTGTAGGCCAAACCATCTATCATCAGGCTTCCTCTATGTAGTAAGGACCCAATAAATGCCTCTTTATTTGGCTTTGATTTAAACTCCCTCAATTCTTTAATCTGTCTTTTCTACCTAAAAACAAGGCTATATGGTATAGTGTAAAAAAGGCTTTGGCGACCGTCTGAATTCCAATTCTTAATTGGCTGTGATCTTGAGCCAGTTCCTTAAGTTCTAAGCCTCTGATAATTTATCCCATAGGATAGAAATAATAGTACTCGTGAAGTTGTTGATGAGAATTAAATGAAATAATGTATATTATAATAATGTATATAAAGCACCTGAAACGTAGAAGGCCCTAGAACCAGAGATGGTAGCTCTGAGCCTAAGTTCTTTTTAAGTAAAATGAAGTCACTTCTAGTTAAATTAAAATAAGAAAGCTGATAATTGCCTATGGCTTGGTACGTTTCAAGTACGCATAAAAATCTTAAAAATGAATGAATAATGCCATGTCTCTCTTTCGCCATACCCAGCCGAGGTCTCTTTCAGAAATTTTTTCTGGATTAAGCCCTTTGGCAAAATGGATTCTTCCCTCCCAGCTTTTCTGGGTCAGAAACACCCAAGCCCAAACCACAGTGTACTAAAAAGGCCCACAAGAGCCCAGAAGGAATGGACAGTGCCTACAATGCAGCTGTCCATCTCCTGCTGGGGCCCTGTTTCCAGTGAGTAGAAATCAACCACCCTTTTGCCAGCTGTGTGGACTTTTCATCACTGGCTATTTCAGGACAGAGTCCACGATAAACACTTCTCTGGGGCTTCCTTTCAGACAAAGCTCTATGGAGACTTAAAGCTCCTTAAAGACCTTTGGGCGCTGGAGGAAGTGAGGAAACATCCTGCTCTTAGAGAATAGAGACACCAAGTGCTCCAGAGGCAGGCTTGAGCAACAAGGGGGCAGAGATAGAAAAGGAGCCAAGATAAGAGGGGTCCAGAGCATTAACAATTATAATAAAAATAACCTCTCTCGCTTGTGGAGGCTTTACAGTTTAAATTTTTTTTTTAACGTTTTATTATTTATTTTTGAGACAGAGAGAGACAGAGCATGAATGGGGGAGGGGCAGAGAGAGAGGGAGACACAGAATCGGAAGCAGGCTCCAGGCTCTGAGCCATCAGCCCAGAGCCCGACGCGGGGCTCGAACTCACAGACTGTGAGATCGTGACCTGAGCCGAAGTCGGACGCTTAACCGACTGAGCCACCCAGGCGCCCCGGCTTTACAGTTTAAAAAGCCCTTTCACACACATTAGCTTATTGGCTCCACAACACAGCCTCACCCTAAGACCGACAGAGCGATTACCATCTTCACTGTGTCAATCAAGAGCGGAGCCCCAGAGAGATTGCTTGATGTGCCCAAGGTCACACAGCGAGTGAGCTGCCGAGGTGGACCAGACCCCGGGTCGGGGGGAGTCCAGGGCTCTTCCACTAGGAAGAAGGAATGGCGACCCCCCTTCCACTACCATGCAAAACCGGAAAGTGAGGGTAAGAGAGAAAGCACACAGGAGGTGTGGAGCATAAAGAAGCCCAGGTTTCAGGGAGGTCACATTGTGTGCTCAGAGAGGGGTCGTGGGGGGGTGGGTCCTAGCACCAGAGCTCAGGGTGGGACTCCAGGGCCGTTGGGAGTGAAGGAACAAGATGACAGTGGGAGGGTGAAGGGTGCGGGTGGATACTGGAGGTGTCTGAACAGGAAACAGAAAAGGATGAGGGATTAATGCGGACTTCCTCGGATTGGGACGAGCAGCCCCCAAAACCGGCTGGAGGATGGAAAAGTTGGCTCACATCTCAGTTCAGAACAAGAGCTTTCTCCAATCCAACTTACCCAGTCAAGTTGACCCCTCAGAAGTAGCCCAGAAGGTCAACTGACGGGAACTAAAAACTATTCTGGAGCTCGTAGCCCTTTGGTAGTTGTAGTTTCCAGAACTCACCACTGGCGCTTTAAAGCGTTCCCCGCTTCTCTGTCCGGAACTACAACTCCCAAAGTGCACCGCGCGAGATTGTGCATTACGACTCTAGAACTACAATCCCCAGAGTTCTATGCAGCCCCCGCCTCGTTGGATGAAACCTCCCAAGGTCCGGGATGCGGTCCGATTCCTCCCTCTGGTGGTCTGAGGCGTCGCCACCACGATTACAAGACCCGCGCGTAGGGTTACTGCTTGTAGTCCCGGTTAGTAACCCTCCGCCTCACCATTCCTCAAATAATTCCCGGGCGTGCCTAGAAATTGCAATGGCTTCCGTTTTATTCTCAAGGAAGGAGGTGGGAGGAGAGGGGTCGGAGCTTTTTTTGGTTCTTTCCCCCCTCCCCCCAATTCTGTTTCCCCTGAGAGTATGAGACTGCTCATTCAAATTAAGTGCACATTGGCGCCAAATCCATAACCTGTTGACAATTGTGATTTTTCCATTGTCCTCCAGAAACTCACTGACATGGAACAGGGGCGAACCTGAGTGATCACGGATACTCCCCACCCTCAGCCCAGCCCTTCCATCCGTCATCGCTTTGCTGCTCTTGTGCTGGTTCTTAGGGACACACTGGTGAATAAGATACTGTCCCTAGCCTCCAGTGAAATCACAGTCTAGTGGAAGAGTCTGACAAATCAATTACAACACCGCGATATGGGCTCTGATGGCGGACACAATGGGGGGTGTGGGAACCCGGAAAGGGGCACCTGCCCAGGCTTGGAGGAAACGGGATGGTGTCAGCAAGGCTTTTTAGAGATCTATGTTAAAATTAAGAACTGAGGGAACAGCACTTAGCCAGGAGCACAGGGATTGTGAAGAATGTTTTACACTCAGTAACACAAGAGTGTGAGGGTTGCCACATCCTTGAGTCTTGTAAACTTCTGTAACAAATTTGGATCATTCAAGCAACTTTAAAAACTTTCAGCGGCTTCAGACTACTTCCTGAACGAGGTCCCAGCTTCTTAGCTTTGATGCAGGCAGGCAGGGTCTCAAGACCTCAAGAGGGTCCCGCAGGACTAGCCAAGAGGATCCTTGGCTCCATGCAGGATGGAAATCAACCTCCAGCCAGCAGGAGGTAAAAGCAGTTGATTGAAGATATAGGAAGAACAGATACAGACAGAGCATCTGGGAGACTCGGAAAGGAAAGGAGCATGAGTCTTGTCTTTGCTTGGGGTCTGGGGGATTTATCGACAACTGTGGTCTGATGCCCGTGTCCTCTCAGACCTCTAAGAAGTGGTCAGAAAAAGGACGGGGTCCAGATGTCCATCATAAGTCACTCAGTCCTTAGAGCCAGGGGTCTTGGTGTCGAGATGCCTAGTGCCAGTGGTCTGAAATATGCACATGATGGCTTTTCCAGTAGTGCCTTAGGTATTATCTTTTGTGCTAGAAAGAAGGCTCCAAAGATATCATTACCTCTTTGTCCCTACAAGGAGGACATACAATAAGGCATGTGCAGGGCAGGGGTACCGGTCCTAGCAAGAATAGAAGCCCAAAAGAGGCAAAATTAAAAAACAGCTTTTTGTCTCAAGGGGTCCCTTCGGTTTCCCTGTCTCAGCTTGGCATTGGAGATCCTCCCCGACCTGGCTCCCCACCACTTCCCCAGAAGTGTTGCCCATGCTTCTCTGGCAGGGCTCTCCTCTCTTCTGCTCTGCCTCCCGCTATGTGCTATGTGCACCCCCTCACCATTCTGCAGGTGTCCCAGGCTTGTACCTCCACACTCCAAGTCGTGCTCTTCCCTCCACTGGGTGCTGCCCTGTCTGGTGGCTTGTCTAATCCTGTTCTTTTAACGGTCCGCTAGGTTCTCCTCCCCACGAAGCTTCCCTGATTCCTCCAGCCCCAAAGGACCTCTGCCCATTCTCAGTTGCTGGGACATTCGTGTGCGCCTCTCATTTGGGGGGCTTACCTCACACTGCCTGGTGCCATCTCCTAGGTGGGAGGTCTTAACGCTCCAAGAAATTGTGAGCTCTCTGAGGTCAGGTGCTGAGTCCTACAGGCGACCCTCCCCGCTCCCCACCCCCCCCCCCCACCGGCTCCCATCTCACATACCCTCTAGTCACCAGGGTCCAGAGTCCCTGTTCAATTCTTCTATTCAGAGGCTCACCTCTGCTCCTGACACCCTGTCGCCACCACCATCCTTCCAGAAGCCAAGATAAACTCATCAGGAAAGAGTAATGGTAGTCTCGCACCGTGGTAATTAAGCCCTGGATTTAATTAAAGCTGTGGTTGGTGGCACTGACAGCAGAGTAATGAAAGCTTAGTGTAGATCCGAGAATGCTCTCTTTGGCATTAATCAGTGCTCTTCAGCTGGCCCAGCACAGCCATGACTAACCAGAGTCCCTAATCATGAGAGGGGCAGCTCACACCTCCTATGTCTCCTACTCCCAGACGAGGCCACGGAGGGTGTATTTGCTGGGCAACTGACTCTTAAACTTCCCAGGGACAGGGACGTCACAGCCTCCTTTACCTCTTTGGTCACTGTTAGGAAGATCTGTCTTGGGCCCAAACTCCTGTTGCAAAATAAAATACTTGAGTTCCATTGCATTTCCTTCCAATCTAGTCTTTTCGGGGGTAAACAACCCAAATGCTTTAAGTTTTTAGCAAGCATTTGACTTTCTAGGCTTTTATCCTAGATCCTGTCCTCCAACGGCTCACGTTTTCCTTCCAGCTGGCCACCATCCCACTCTAGCCTTCTCCTTGTTGCTAAGTTACTAAACTGATATTTAGGTGACTAGTTTGGATTTCCTTCCCCCCTCCCCCGCTGAAGTTGTTGGACAACACTTTTTAAAATCAAACTATAATATGTATACAATAAAGTGCGTAAAGCGCTCTAATACTAAGGGTCCAGCTTAATTTTTTTTTAAAAAAAATTGGCGTAACCCTCACTTAGTTTGAAATGTGGAACGTTTCCAATACCCTGAATGGTTGCCTCATGTCCCTTCCCAGTTTATAACCACTTATCTCCCAAAGGGAACCACTATTTTTCTTTCTATCTTCATCAACTAGTTTGGGGTGAGCAACATTTTGTAACTTTTGACAATGATTTTTTTTTTCAGTTTGTTTATATATTTTGAGAGAGAGAGGCAGAGAGAGAGAGAGGGAAAGAGTGAATCCCAAGCAGGCTCCCTGCTGTCAGTGCACAGCCCAATGCGGGGCTTGAACCCGCAAGCTGTGAGAAATGACCTGAGCTGAAATCGAGTCGGATGCTTAACCGACTGAGCCGCCCACCCAGGCACCCCGACAGTGATATTTTATGCTCAATGATCCATCATTGGATGATACCTGTGTTAATGCCATTGTGGTCAAAGACCACCAGAAACACACCTGTAATTGAGTAAATTGGATACTCCTTGCAATGAGAGAGAGAATACATGAAAAGGAACTGTGGGCCATCTCAGAAAGAGGGGTATCAGGAAAGACTTAGAATCGGGACTTCTGTTAGATGATTTCAAGGAGGCTTGCAGGAAGGAGGGCTTTGCTCTGGATTGGATGCTGTCCAAAAGTAGGGGTAATCCTATGACCAAGGATCTTAACTTTATCTAGAAGGAGGGGAAGAGTTCAGTAAGGTAAAAGCTGTCATTAGTAAGAAGCAATAGTCCCTTTTATTAGCCAGAATAGGGGGATGGTTGGTGTTTTTTGTGGCTTGGACAATGTCCATATTTTGTTCAGACATGAGTATGGAGTGGTCCCGTTTGTATCTTAGTCCATCATGGACACAGAGTGGCCTTGTCTGATATTGACATTCTATGAAATTGTTTCTGTTCAGCTTAGGTACACCCAGGCTCAAGGGTGAGTCCCAGGCCAGCTCCTGGAGGTCAGGGTCTGCTTTGCTCTTTCTTATATACCAACGTATGTCGATGTCTGCTCTGGGCTGGGTAAATAGAAATTACTTGCCTTTGTGTCCTTGGGGACCTCGTGGCTGGTCAGGAAAACGGACAAGAGAACAAATATACACCGTTGGAAGGCACAGGGTCTGGGCCCTGGAGATAGGCTACAAACTTTAAATCTCAGATCTACCACTTACTAACTGAGATCTTTGGCAAAGACTGTTTTTAGGCCTCAGTTTCCTCATCTATAACAGGGACAACAATAGCATCTACATTATAGAATTGATGCCAGGATCAAACGAGCTAATCCACAGATCACTGGTTACTTAAATAGCTTGGATCTGATAGGGGGCAGGGGTGGATGCAGGTTTTGTGGGGCTTGAAGCTTAGAGAATTCGAGGAGACCTTCTTTGAAAAGAATTTTAAATATCTTACTTTTTCAAAATTTGGGTTTTTTTTTTTTAATGTTTATTTATTTTTGAGAGAAAGAGAAAGACAGAACACGAATGGGAGCGGGGCAGAGAGAGACGGAGACACAGAATCCGAAGCAGGCTCCAGGTTCTGAGCTGTCAGCACAGAGCCTGACGTGGGGATCGAACTTACAAACCATGGGATCATGACCTGAGCCAAAGTCAGACACTCAACCGACTAAGCCACCCAGGCACCCCACTTTTTCAAAATTTATAAAACATGTGACCATATGAACACATTGTAGATACCCTCCTAGGGCCTTGGACAGGACTCCGAAGCTTAACCCTTGTTAGCTTCTCTATAACTCTGACCTTGGGAAGAGGCAAGATTACGCAATATCTTCAATCTTTTCAGATTACTGCTTTCAAACCTGCTCTCCCCAAATACCCTTGTCCTGGCTGAAACCCGCTCGAGTACTCTTAGCTCTTTCTTGTGTCAGAGCCTGGAAGTTCATAGGCTCGTGTTGGAGGAATGGACTCGGGTCCTGCTCTGAATGTAGCTGTGCCTACTATTTTCAGCCCTGGGCCCCAGCTGGAGTCCGGATGAATCCAGCTAGGTCTTTAATGTCCTGTTAACAGACAGAGTACATACTTAATAAAGAATTGTAACTGTCCTTCTCTATTATTGTTAATATAATAATTCTTCTAGTCAAAAAAATATATTGAGTAGAGTCTAGTATGTCGCAGGCACTGTGCTCAACCCCGGAGATCAAGCGGTGAATGGAGAAATCAACATCCTACCCACATGGTGCTTTCATTCTGGTGGAGAGAGACAGATAACACACATATAACCGAGATAATCACATGCTATGTTAAGTGCTCTACAGGAAACAGACAGGATGCTTTGACGGAGATCAACAGGAAGGATTCTATGAACAGCTGGCATTTGTGCTGAGCTCAACCATACCCACCATTTCTTGATTGTCTGCTATGTGTCAGACACGTCGTTAGGAACTTTCCAATACTTTATGTCATTTAATCCCCCTGGGAAGTATATCATAGTCTTTCTTTTTTTTTCTTTTCTTTTTTTTTTTGAAATTTACATCCAAATTACTTAGCATATAGCGCAACAATGATTTTAGGAAGAGATTCCTTAGTGCCCCTTCCCCATTGAGCCCATCCCCCCTCCCACAGCCCCTCCAGGAACCGTCAGTTTGTTCGCCATATTTGAGTCTCTTCTGTTTTGTCCCCCTCCCCCCGTTTTTATATTCTTTTTGTTTCCCTTCCCTTATGTTCATCTGTTTTGCCTCTTAAAGTCCTCATATGAGTGAAGTCATATGATATCTGTCTTTCTCTAATTTCACTTAGCATAATACCCTCCAGTTCCATCCACGTAGTTGCAAATGGCAAGATGTCATTCTTTTTGACTGCCGAGTAATACTCCATTGTGTATATATCCCACATCTTCTTTATCCATCCATCCGTCGATGGACATTTGGGCTCTTTCCATACTTTGGCTATTGCTGATAGTGCGGCTATAAACACGGGGGTGCATGTGTCCCTTCGAAACAGCACACCCGTATCCCGTGGATAAATGCCTAGTAGTGCAATTGCTGGGTCGTAGGGTAGTTCTCTTTTCAGTTTTTTGAGGAACCTCCATACTATCATAGTCTTTCTATTTTTCAGACAAGAAAACAGAAACTCAAAGAGGTAATAGCAGTGTTAATATCTGCCTCATCTCCCCTCATCCTTCTCTGAGCTCCCTTGCCAGTGTGGTACTTTCCAGCACACTGAGGGCCCCTCCACCCAAGGGCCTGCTCCTGCCTGCTTCCTTCCGGAGGACTTTCTTAGGCATCTGTGAGCCACGAAGGGGAAGGGAGTGGCGAGTTCTGCCCCCGAGGGCGAGCTTCAGCCATCAAGGAAGTTGGTGCCTCCATCCTGAGTTAAGGTGATTTTGAGGTGCATTTCACACTGTCTTTCAGAGAGTCCCGGGGGACACTGAACCCAGTGGCTCATGGCAGCAAACCTCACATGAACGAGCCCCGCCCAGATTCACCTCCTCCACGCCTTTACTTCTGCTTCTTGAAATCACCTCTCAAATAGACTATAAGCACCTAAATCTCAGGGTCTAATTTTGGGGGGACTCAGGCTAAGACAGAGCCTAAATGATTTTCCCAAGGCCACCCGACCAAGTGGCAGAACTGCAATGTGAATCCAGGTTCGCATGGACCACACTCCACAGTCCTAACCACTGTGCCCTATGACAATAAGCCTGAGGAGAGAGCCCAAGCCCCTCTGGCACCACCCCAGGCCCTTCCCACTCTGACCTCTCCTGCCTCACTCCCGGCCACCTCATTCTCAGCACCTCACTCCCGGCCTCCTCACTCTTGGCCTCCTCACTCCTGGCCACATCACTCCTGGCCTCCTCACTCCCGGACACCTCACTCCCGGCCACCTCACTCCCGGACACATCACTCCTGGCCTCCTCACTCACGGCCTCCTCACTCTCGGCCACCTCACTCCCGGACACATCACTCCTGGCCTCCTCACTCACGGCCACCTCACTCCCGGACACATCACTCCTGGCCTCCTCACTCACGGCCTCCTCACTCTCGGCCACCTCACTCCCGGACACATCACTCCTGGCCTCCTCACTCACGGCCACCTCACTCTCGGCCACCTCACTCCCGGACACATCACTCCTGGCCTCCTCGCTCACGGCCTCCTCACTCTCGGCCACCTCACTCTTGGCCACCTCACTCCCGGCCACCTCACTCCCGGCCTCCTCGCTCCCGGCCACCTCGCTCCCGGCCACCTCGCTCCCGGCCTCCTCACTCCCAGCCACCTCACTCCAGGTCACCTCACTCCCGACCACCTCACTCCCGGCCTCCTCACTCCAGGTCACTTCAATCCCGGCCACCTCACTCACAGCCACCTCCCTCTCGGCCACCTCACACCCGGCCACCTCACTCTCGACCACCTCACTCCCGGCTACCTCACTCCCGGTCACCTCACTCCCGGCCACCTCGCTCCCAGCCTCCGCATTCTTGGTCACCTCATTATCGGTCACCTCACTCCCAGCCACCTCACTCCCGGCCTCCTCACTCCCAGCCACCTCACTCCAGGTCACCTCACTTTCGGCCACCTCACTCCCGGGCTCCTCACTCCCGGCCACATCACTCCCGGCCACCTCACTCTCAGCCACCTCAATCCCGGCCACCTCACTCATGGCCACCTCACTCTCGGCCACCTCACTCCCCGCCGTCTCACTGTTAGCCACCTCACTCTCGGCCACCTCACTCCCGGCCACCTCACTCCCGGCCACCTCACTCACGGCCACCTCACTCTCGGCCACCTCACTCCCGGCCACCTCACTCCCGGCCACCTCACTCTCGGCCAACTCACTCCCGGCCACCTCACGCCCGGCCACCTCTCTCGGCCACCTCAATCCCGGCCACCTCACTCCCGGCCACCTCATTCTCGGACACCTCACTCCCAGCCACCTCGCTCCCAGCCTCCGCATACTTGGTCACCTCATTCTCGGTCACCTCATTCTCGGCCACCTCGCTCCCGGCCTCCTCACTCATGGCCACTTCACTCCCGGCCTCCTCACTCCCGGCCACCTCACTCTCGGCCACCTCAATCCTGGCCACCTCACTCACGGCCACCTCACTCGCGGCCACCTCACTCGCAGCCACCTCACTCTCGGCCACCTCACTCCCGGCCACCTCACTCCCCGCCGTCTCACTGTTAGCCACCTCACTCTCGGCCACCTCACTCCCGGCCACCTCACTCCCGGCCACCTCACTCACGGCCACCTCACTCTCGGCCACCTCACTCCCGGCCACCTAACTCCCGGCCACCTCACTCTCGGCCACCTCAATCCCGGCCACCTCACTCCTGGCCACCTCATTCTCAGACACCTCACTCCCAGCCACCTCGCTCCCAGCCTCCGCATACTTGGTCACCTCATTCTCGGTCACCTCATTCTCGGCCACCTCGCTCCCGGCCTCCTCACTCACAGCCACCTCACTCCCGGCCTCCTCACTCCCGGCCTCTTCACTCCCGGCCACCTCACTCCCGGCCACCTCGCTCCCGGCCTCCTCACTCCCGGCCACCTCAGTCCCGGCCACCTCGCTCCCGGCCTCCTCACGCTAGGCCACCTCACTCATGGCCACTTCACTCCCGGCCACCTCACTCTCGACCACCTCACTCACGGCCACCTCACTCTTGGCCTCCTCACTCTTGGCCACATCACTCACGGCCACCTCACTCTCGGCCACCTCACTCTCGGCCACATCACTCCCGGCCTCCTCACTCCCAGCCTCCTCACTCCCGGCCACCTCACTCATGGCCACCTCACTCTCAGCCTCCTCACTCCCCGCCACCTCACTGTTGGCCACCTCACTCACGGCCACCTCACTCCCGGCCACCTCACTCTCGACCACCTCATTCTCGGACACCTCACTCCAGGCCACCTCACTCCCGGCCTCCTCATTCCCAGCCACCTCACTCAGGTCACTTCACTCCCGACCACCTCACTCCTGGCCTCCTCACTCCCGGCCACCTCGCTCTCGGCCACCTCAATCCCGGCCACCTCACTCCCAGCCACCTCACTCTCGGCCACCTCAATCCCGGCCACCTCATTCACGGCCACCTCACTCCCGGCCACATCACTCCCGGCCACCTCACTCCCGGCAACCTCACTTCAGGCCTCCTCACTCCCGGCCACCTCACTCTCAGCCACCTCACTCTCGGCCTCCTCACACCCGGCCACCTCACTCCCGGCCTCCTCACACCTGGCCACCTCGCTCTCGGCCACCTCAATCCCGGCCACCTCACTCCCAGCCACCTCATTCACGGCCACCTCACTCCCGGCCACCTCACTCCCGGCCACCTCACTTCAGGCCTCCTCACTCCCGGCCACCTCACTCTCGGCCTCCTCACTCCCGGCCACGTCACTCCCGGCCTCCTCACACCCGGCCACCTCACTCCCGGCCACCTCACTCCTGGCCACTTCGCTCCCAGCCTCCGCATTCCCGGTCACCTCATTCTTGGTCACCTCACTCCTGGCCACCTCACTCCCAGCCTCCTCACTCCCGGCCTCCTCACTCCCGGCCACCTCACTCACAGCCACCTCATTCTCGGTCACCTCATTCTCGGCCACCTCGCTCCCGGCCTCCTCACTCATGGCCACTTCACTCCCGGCCTCCTCACTCCCGGCCACCTCACTCTCGGCCACCTCAATCCCGGCCACCTCACTCACGGCCACCTCACTCGCGGCCACCTCACTCACAGCCACCTCACTCCCGGCCTCCTTCACTCCCAGCCACCTCACTCTCGGCCACCTCACTCGTGGCCACCTCACTCTCGGCCACCTCACTCCCGGCCACCTCACTCCCGGCCTCCTTCACTCCCGGCCACCTCACTCACAGCCACCTCACTCCCGGCCTCCTTCACTCCCGGCCACCTCACTCTCGGCCACCTCAATCCCGGCCACCTCACTCACGGCCACCTCACTCCGGGCCACCTCACTCACAGCCACCTCATTCTCGGGCACCTCACTCCCTGCCACCTCACTCCAGGTCACCTCGCTCCCGGCCACCTCACTCCCGGCCATATCACTCCTGGCCTCCTCCCTCCCGGCCTCCTCACTCTCGGCCACCTCACTCACAGCCACCTCACTCTCGGCTTCCTCACTCCAGGCCTCCTCACTCCCGGCCACCTCACTCACGGCCACCTCATTCCAGGCCTCCTCACTCCCGGCCACCTCACTCCCGGCCTCCTCACTCACAGCCACCTCATTCTCGGGCACCTCACTCCCTGCCACCTCACTCCAGGTCACCTCGCTCCCGGCCACCTCACTCCCGGCCATATCACTCCTGGCCTCCTCCCTCCCGGCCTCCTCACTCTCGGCCTCCTCACTCTCGGCCACCTCAATCCCGGCCACCTCACTCGCGGCCACCTCACTCCTGGCCTCCTTCACTCCCGGCCACCTCACTCCCGGCCTCCTTCACTCCCAGCTACCTCACTCCCGGCCACCTCACTCCCGGCCACCTCACTCACGGCCACCTCACTCTTGGCCACCTCACTCCCGGCCTCCTCACTCACAGCCACCTCACTCCCGGCCTCCTCGCTCCCGGCCACCTCGCTCCCGGCCACCTCGCTCCCGGCCTCCTCACTCCCAGCCACCTCACTCCAGGTCACCTCACTCCCGACCACCTCACTCCCGGCCTCCTCACTCCAGGTCACTTCAATCCCGGCCACCTCACTCACAGCCACCTCCCTCTCGGCCACCTCACACCCGGCCACCTCACTCTCGACCACCTCACTCCCGGCTACCTCACTCCCGGTCACCTCACTCCCGGCCACCTCGTTCCCAGCCTCCGCATTCTTGGTCACCTCATTATCGGTCACCTCACTCCCGGCCACCTCACTCCCGGCCTCCTCACTCCCAGCCACCTCACTCCAGGTCACCTCACTTTCGGCCACCTCACTCCCAGGCTCCTCACTCCCGGCCACGTCACTCCCGGCCACCTCACTCTCGGCCACCTCAATCCCGGCCACCTCACTCATGGCCACCTCACTCTCGGCCACCTCACTCCCGCCCACCTCACTCCCCGCCGTCTCACTGTTAGCCACCTCACTCTCGGCCACCTCACTCCCGGCCACCTCACTCCCGGCCACCTCACTCACGGCCACCTCACTCTCAGCCACCTCACTCCCGGCCACCTCACTCCCGGCCACCTCACTCCCGGCCACCTCACTCCCGGCCACCTCACTCTCGGCCACCTCAATCCCGGCCACCTCACTCCCGGCCTCCTTCACTCCCGGCCTCCTTCACTCCCGGCCACCTCACTCTCGGCCACCTCACGCCCGGCCACCTCACTCCCGGCCACCTCACTCCCAGCCTCCTTCACTCCCAGCCACCTCACTCTCGGCCACCTCACTCACGGCCACCTCACTCTCAGCCACCTCACTCTCGGCCACCTCACTCCCGGCCTCCTTCACTCCCAGCCACCTCACTCTCGGCCACCTCACTCCCGGCCACCTCACTCCCGGCCTCCTTCACTCTCGGCCACCTCACTCTCGGCCACCTCACTCGCGGCCACCTCACTCTCGGCCACCTCACTCCCGGCCACCTCACTCCCAGCCTCCTTCACTCCCAGCCACCTCACTCTCGGCCACCTCACTCTCGGCCACCTCACTCCCGGCCACCTCACTCCCGGCCACCTCACTCCCGGCCTCCTTCACTCCCAGCCACCTCACTCTCGGCCACCTCACTCCCGGCCACCACACTCCCGGCCTCCTTCACTCCCGGCCACCTCACTCACAGCCACCTCACTCCCGGCCTCCTTCACTCCCGGCCACCTCACTCTCGGCCACCTCACTCGCGGCCACCTCACTCTCGGCCACCTCACTCTCGGCCACCTCACTCCCGGCCTCCTCACTCCCGGCCACCTCAATCCCGGCCACCTCACTCCCGGCCTCCTCACTCGCGGCCACCTCACTCCTGGCCTCCTTCACTCCCGGCCACCTCACTCCCGGCCTCCTTCACTCCCAGCCACCTCACTCTCGGCCACCTCACTCCCGGCCACCTCACTCCCGGCCACCTCACTCCCGGCCTCCTTCACTCCCAGCCACCTCACTCTCGGCCACCTCACTCCCGGCCACCACACTCCCGGCCTCCTTCACTCCCGGCCACCTCACTCACAGCCACCTCACTCCCGGCCTCCTTCACTCCCGGCCACCTCACTCTCGGCCACCTCACTCGCGGCCACCTCACTCTCGGCCACCTCACTCTCGGCCACCTCACTCCCCGCCTCCTTCACTCCGGGCCACCTCACTCACAGCCACCTCACTCCCGGCCTCCTTCACTCCCGGCCACCTCACTCTCGGCCACCTCACTCGCGGCCACCTCACTCCCGGCCACCTCACTCTCAGCCACCTCACTCCCGGCCTCCTCACTCCCGGCCACCTCAATCCCGGCCACCTCACTCCCGGCCTCCTCACTCGCGGCCACCTCACTCCTGGCCTCCTTCACTCCCGGCCACCTCACTCCCGGCCTCCTTCACTCCCAGCTACCTCACTCCCGGCCTCCTTCACTCCCGGCCACCTCACTCCCGGCCACCTCACTCCCGGCCACCTCACTCCCGGCCTCCTTCACTCCCGGCCACCTCACTCTCGGCCACCTCACTCCCGGCCACCTCACTCCCGGCCACCTCACTCCCGGCCTCCTTCACTCCCGGCCACCTCACTCTCGGCCACCTCACTCGCGGCCACCTCACTCTCGGCCACCTCACTCCCCGCCTCCTTCACTCCGGGCCACCTCACTCCCGGCCTCCTTCACTCCCAGCTACCTCACTCCCGGCCTCCTTCACTCCCGGCCACCTCACTCCCGGCCACCTCACTCCCGGCCACCTCACTCCCGGCCTCCTTCACTCCCGGCCACCTCACTCTCGGCCACCTCACTCTCGGCCACCTCACTCCCGGCCACCTCACTCCCGGCCTCCTTCACTCCCGGCCACCTCACTCTCGGCCACCTCACTCGCGGCCACCTCACTCGCGGCCACCTCACTCTCGGCCACCTCACTCTCGGCCACCTCACTCCCCGCCTCCTTCACTCCGGGCCACCTCACTCACAGCCACCTCACTCCCGGCCTCCTTCACTCCCGGCCACCTCACTCTCGGCCACCTCACTCTCGGCCACCTCACTCTCGGCCACCTCACTCCCCGCCTCCTTCACTCCGGGCCACCTCACTCACAGCCACCTCACTCCCGGCCTCCTTCACTCCCGGCCACCTCACTCCCGGCCACCTCACTCTCGGCCACCTCACTCCCGGCCTCCTCACTCCCGGCCACCTCAATCCCGGCCACCTCACTCACGGCCACCTCACTCCCGGCCACCTCACTCACAGCCACCTCATTCTCGGTCACCTCACTCCCGGCCATATCACTCCAGGTCACCTCACTCCCGGTCACCTCACTCCCGGCCATATCACTCCTGGCCTCCTCCCTCCCAGCCTCCTCACTCTCGGCCTCCTCACTCTCGGCCACCTCACTCCCGGCCACCTCACTCACGGCCACCTCACTCCTGGCCACCTCACTCCCGGCCTCCTTCACTCCCGGCCACCTCACTCTTGGCCACCTCACGCCCGGCCACCTCACTCACGGCTACCTCACTCCCGGCCACCTCACTCACAGCCACCTCATTCTCGGGCACCTCACTCCCTGCCACCTCACTCCAGGTCACCTCGCTCCCGGCCACCTCACTCCCGGCCATATCACTCCTGGCCTCCTCCCTCCCGGCCTCCTCACTCTCGGCCACCTCACTCACAGCCACCTCACTCTCGGCCTCCTCACTCTCGGCCACCTCAATCCCGGCCACCTCACTCCCGGCCACCTCACTCCCGGCCTCCTTCACTCCCAGCTACGTCACTCCCGGCCACCTCACTCCCGGCCACCTCACTCCCGGCCACCTCACTCCCGGCCTCCTTCACTCCCGGCCACCTCACTCTCGGCCACCTCACTCCCGGTCACCTCACTCCCGGCCACCTCGCTCCCGGCCTCCTCACTCCCGGCCACGTCACTCCCGGCCACCTCACTCTCGGCCACCTCAATCCCGGCCACCTCACTCCCGGCCTCCTTCACTCCCGGCCACCTCACTCACAGCCACCTCACTCCCGGCCTCTTTCACTCCCGGCCACCTCACTCTCGGCCACCTCACTCCCGGCCACCTCACTCCTGGCCACCTCACTCTTGGCCACCGCACCCATGGCCACCTCATTCCCGGCCACCTCACTCACGGCCACCTCACTCCCGGCCACCTCACTCTCGGCCACCTCAATCCCGGCCACCTCACTCATGGCCACCTCACTCTCGACCACCTCACTCCCGGCCCCCTCATTCTCGTTCACCTCATTCTCGGTCACCTCGCTCCCAGCCTCCTCGCTCCCAGCCTCCTCACTCCCGGCCATCACTCCAGGTCACTTCACTCCCGGCCACCTCACTCCCGGCCACCTCACTCCCAGCCTCCTCACTCCCGGCCACCTCACTCCCGGCCACCTCACTCACAGCCACCTCACTCCCGGCCACATCACTCCCGGCCTCCTCACTCCCGGCCTCCTCACTCTCAGCCACCTCGCTCCCGGCCACCTCACTCCCGGCCACCTCGCTCCCGGCCTCCTCACTCCCAGCCACCTCACTCCAGGTCACCTCACTCCCGACCACCTCACTCCCGGCCTCCTCACTCCAGGTCACTTCAATCCCGGCCACCTCACTCACAGCCACCTCCCTCTCGGCCACCTCACACCCGGCCACCTCACTCTCGACCACCTCACTCCCGGCTACCTCACTCCCGGTCACCTCACTCCCGGCCACCTCGCTCCCAGCCTCCGCATTCTTGGTCACCTCATTATCGGTCACCTCACTCCCGGCCACCTCACTCCCGGCCTCCTCACTCCCAGCCACCTCACTCCAGGTAACCTCACTTTCGGCCACCTCACTCCCGGGCTCCTCACTCCCGGCCACGTCACTCCCGGCCACCTCACTCTCGGCCACCTCAATCCCGGCCACCTCACTCCCGGCCTCCTTCACTCCCGGCCACCTCACTCACAGCCACCTCACTCCCGGCCTCCTTCACTCCCGGCCACCTCACTCTCGGCCACCTCACTCGCGGCCACCTCACTCTCGGCCACCTCACTCTCGGCCACCTCACTCCCCGCCTCCTTCACTCCGGGCCACCTCACTCACAGCCACCTCACTCCCGGCCTCCTTCACTCCCGGCCACCTCACTCTCGGCAACCTCACTCGCGGCCACCTCACTCCCGGCCACCTCACTCTTGGCCACCTCACTCCCGGCCTCCTCACTCCCGGCCACCTCAATCCCGGCCACCTCACTCACGGCCACCTCACTCCCGGACACCTCACTCACAGCCACCTTATTCTCGGTCACCTCACTCCCGGCCATATCACTCCAGGCCACCTCACTCTCGGCCACCTCACTCCCGGCCACCTCACTCCCGGCCTCCTTCACTCTCGGCCACCTCACTCTCGGCCACCTCACTCGCGGCCACCTCACTCTCGGCCACCTCACTCCCGGCCACCTCACTCCCAGCCTCCTTCACTCCCAGCCACCTCACTCTCGGCCACCTCACTCACGGCCACCTCACTCTCGGCCACCTCACTCCCGGCCACCTCACTCCCGGCCTCCTTCACTCCCAGCCACCTCACTCTCGGCCACCTCACTCCCGGCCACCTCACTCCCGGCCACCTCACTCCCGGCCTCCTTCACTCCCGGCCACCTCACTCTCGGCCACCTCACTCTCGGCCACCTCACTCCCGGCCACCTCACTCCCGGCCTCCTTCACTCCCGGCCACCTAACTCTCGGCCACCTCACTCGCGGCCACCTCACTCTCGGCCACCTCACTCTCGGCCACCTCACTCCCCGCCTCCTTCACTCCGGGCCACCTCACTCACAGCCACCTCACTCCCGGCCTCCTTCACTCCCGGCCACCTCACTCTCGGCCACCTCACTCGCGGCCACCTCACTCCCGGCCACCTCACTCGCGGCCACCTCACTCCCGGCCACCTCACTCTCGGCCACCTCACTCCCGGCCTCCTCACTCCCGGCCACCTCAATCCCGGCCACCTCACTCACGGCCACCTCACTCCCGGCCACCTCACTCACAGCCACCTCATTCTCGGTCACCTCACTCCCGGCCATATCACTCCAGGTCACCTCACTCCCGGTCACCTCACTCCCGGCCATATCACTCCTGGCCTCCTCCCTCCCAGCCTCCTCACTCTCGGCCTCCTCACTCTCGGCCACCTCACTCCCGGCCACCTCACTCACGGCCACCTCACTCCTGGCCACCTCACTCCCGGCCTCCTTCACTCCCGGCCACCTCACGCCCGGCCACCTCACTCACGGCCACCTCACTCCCGGCCACCTCACTCACAGCCACCTCATTCTCGGGCACCTCACTCCCTGCCACCTCACTCCAGGTCACCTCGCTCCCGGCCACCTCACTCACAGCCACCTCATTCTCGGTCACCTCACTCCCGGCCATATCACTCCAGGTCACCTCACTCCCGGTCACCTCACTCCCGGCCATATCACTCCTGGCCTCCTCCCTCCCAGCCTCCTCACTCTCGGCCTCCTCACTCTCGGCCACCTCACTCCCGGCCACCTCACTCACGGCCACCTCACTCCTGGCCACCTCACTCCCGGCCTCCTTCATTCCCGGCCACCTCACTCTTGGCCACCTCACGCCCGGCCACCTCACTCACGGCCACCTCACTCCCGGCCACCTCACTCACAGCCACCTCATTCTCGGGCACCTCACTCCCTGCCACCTCACTCCAGGTCACCTCGCTCCCGGCCACCTCACTCCCGGCCATATCACTCCTGGCCTCCTCCCTCCCGGCCTCCTCACTCTCGGCCACCTCACTCACAGCCACCTCACTCTCGGCCTCCTCACTCTCGGCCACCTCAATCCCGGCCACCTCACTTCCGGCCACCTCACTCCCGGCCTCCTTCACTCCCATCTACGTCACTCCCGGCCACCTCACTCCCGGCCACCTCACTCCCGGCCTCCTTCACTCCCGGCCACCTCACTCTCGGCCACCTCACTCCCGGTCACCTCACTCCCGGCCACCTCGCTCCCGGCCTCCTCACTCCCGGCCACGTCACTCCCGGCCACCTCACTCTCGGCCACCTCAATCCCGGCCACCTCACTCCCGGCCTCCTTCACTCCCGGCCACCTCACTCACAGCCACCTCACTCCCGGCCTCCTTCACTCCCGGCCACCTCACTCTCGGCCACCTCACTCGCGGCCACCTCACTCTCGGCCACCTCACTCCCGGCCACCTCACTCCCGGCCTCCTTCACTCCCAGCCACCTCACTCTCGGCCACCTCACTCCCGGCCACCACACTCCCGGCCTCCTTCACTCCCGGCCACCTCACTCACAGCCACCTCACTCCCGGCCTCCTTCACTCCCGGCCACCTCACTCTCGGCCACCTCACTCGCGGCCACCTCACTCTCGGCCACCTCACTCCCCGCCTCCTTCACTCCGGGCCACCTCACTCACAGCCACCTCACTCCCGGCCTCCTTCACTCCCAGCCACCTCACTCTCGGCCACCTCACTCCCGGCCACCACACTCCCGGCCTCCTTCACTCCCGGCCACCTCACTCACAGCCACCTCACTCCCGGCCTCCTTCACTCCCGGCCACCTCACTCTCGGCCACCTCACTCGCGGCCACCTCACTCTCGGCCACCTCACTCCCCGCCTCCTTCACTCCGGGCCACCTCACTCACAGCCACCTCACTCCCGGCCTCCTTCACTCCCGGCCACCTCACTCTCGGCCACCTCACTCGCGGCCACCTCACTCCCGGCCACCTCACTCCCGGCCAACTCACTCCCGGCCTCCTTCACTCCCGGCCACCTCACTCTCGGCCACCTCAATCCCGGCCACCTCACTCACGGCCACCTCACTCTCGGCCACCTCACACCCAGCCACCTCGCTCCCAGCCTCCGCATACTTGGTCACCTCATTCTCGGTCACCTCACTCCCGGCCACCTCACTCCCGGCCTCCTCACTCTCGGTCACCTCACTCCCGGCCACCTCACTCCCGGCCTCCTCACTCTCAGCCACCTCACTCCCGGCCACCTCACTCCCGGCCACCTCACTCCCGGCCACCTCCCTCCAGGCCACCTCACTCCCGGCCACCTCACTCCTGGCCTCCTTCACTCACGGCCACCACACTCACGGCCACCACACTCCCGGCCACCTCACTTCCGGCCACCTCACTCGCGGCCACCTCACTCGCGGCCACCTCACTCTCGGCCACCTCACTCCCGGCCTCCTCACTCCCGGCCTCCTCACTCCCGGCCTCCTTCACTTCCGGCCACCTCACTCGCGGCCACCTCACTCCCGGCCACCTCACTCTCGGCCACCTCACTCCCGGCCTCCTCACTCCCGGCCACCTCAATCCCGGCCACCTCACTCACGGCCACCTCACTCCCGGCCACCTCACTCACAGCCACCTCATTCTCGGTCACCTCACTCCCGGCCATATCACTCCAGGTCACCTCACTCCCGGTCACCTCACTCCCGGCCATATCACTCCTGGCCTCCTCCCTCCCAGCCTCCTCACTCTCGGCCTCCTCACTCTCGGCCACCTCACTCCCGGCCACCTCACTCACGGCCACCTCACTCCTGGCCACCTCACTCCCGGCCTCCTTCACTCCCGGCCACCTCACTCTTGGCCACCTCACGCCCGGCCACCTCACTCACGGCCACCTCACTCCCGGCCACCTCACTCACAGCCACCTCATTCTCGGGCACCTCACTCCCTGCCACCTCACTCCAGGTCACCTCGCTCCCGGCCACCTCACTCACAGCCACCTCATTCTCGGTCACCTCACTCCCGGCCATATCACTCCAGGTCACCTCACTCCCGGTCACCTCACTCCCGGCCTCCTCACTCCCGGCCACCTCAATCCCGGCCACCTCACTCACGGCCTCCTCACTCTCGGCCACCTCACTCCCGGCCACCTCACTCACGGCCACCTCACTCCTGGCCACCTCACTCCCGGCCTCCTTCATTCCCGGCCACCTCACTCTTGGCCACCTCACGCCCGGCCACCTCACTCACGGCCACCTCACTCCCGGCCACCTCACTCACAGCCACCTCATTCTCGGGCACCTCACTCCCTGCCACCTCACTCCAGGTCACCTCGCTCCCGGCCACCTCACTCCCGGCCATATCACTCCTGGCCTCCTCCCTCCCGGCCTCCTCACTCTCGGCCACCTCACTCACAGCCACCTCACTCTCGGCCTCCTCACTCTCGGCCACCTCAATCCCGGCCACCTCACTTCCGGCCACCTCACTCCCGGCCTCCTTCACTCCCATCTACGTCACTCCCGGCCACCTCACTCCCGGCCACCTCACTCCCGGCCTCCTTCACTCCCGGCCACCTCACTCTCGGCCACCTCACTCCCGGTCACCTCACTCCCGGCCACCTCGCTCCCGGCCTCCTCACTCCCGGCCACGTCACTCCCGGCCACCTCACTCTCGGCCACCTCAATCCCGGCCACCTCACTCCCGGCCTCCTTCACTCCCGGCCACCTCACTCACAGCCACCTCACTCCCGGCCTCCTTCACTCCCGGCCACCTCACTCTCGGCCACCTCACTCGCGGCCACCTCACTCTCGGCCACCTCACTCCCGGCCACCTCACTCCCGGCCTCCTTCACTCCCAGCCACCTCACTCTCGGCCACCTCACTCCCGGCCACCACACTCCCGGCCTCCTTCACTCCCGGCCACCTCACTCACAGCCACCTCACTCCCGGCCTCCTTCACTCCCGGCCACCTCACTCTCGGCCACCTCACTCGCGGCCACCTCACTCTCGGCCACCTCACTCCCCGCCTCCTTCACTCCGGGCCACCTCACTCACAGCCACCTCACTCCCGGCCTCCTTCACTCCCAGCCACCTCACTCTCGGCCACCTCACTCCCGGCCACCACACTCCCGGCCTCCTTCACTCCCGGCCACCTCACTCACAGCCACCTCACTCCCGGCCTCCTTCACTCCCAGCTACCTCACTCCCGGCCTCCTTCACTCCCGGCCACCTCACTCCCGGCCACCTCACTCCCGGCCACCTCACTCCCGGCCTCCTTCACTCCCGGCCACCTCACTCTCGGCCACCTCACTCCCGGCCACCTCACTCCCGGCCACCTCACTCCCGGCCTCCTTCACTCCCGGCCACCTCACTCTCGGCCACCTCACTCGCGGCCACCTCACTCTCGGCCACCTCACTCCCCGCCTCCTTCACTCCGGGCCACCTCACTCACAGCCACCTCACTCCCGGCCTCCTTCACTCCCGGCCACCTCACTCTCGGCCACCTCACTCGCGGCCACCTCACTCCCGGCCACCTCACTCCCGGCCAACTCACTCCCGGCCTCCTTCACTCCCGGCCACCTCACTCTCGGCCACCTCAATCCCGGCCACCTCACTCACGGCCACCTCACTCTCGGCCACCTCACACCCAGCCACCTCGCTCCCAGCCTCCGCATACTTGGTCACCTCATTCTCGGTCACCTCACTCCCGGCCACCTCACTCCCGGCCTCCTCACTCTCGGTCACCTCACTCCCGGCCACCTCACTCCCGGCCTCCTCACTCTCAGCCACCTCACTCCCGGCCACCTCACTCCCGGCCACCTCACTCCCGGCCACCTCCCTCCAGGCCACCTCACTCCCGGCCACCTCACTCCTGGCCTCCTTCACTCACGGCCACCACACTCACGGCCACCACACTCCCGGCCACCTCACTTCCGGCCACCTCACTCGCGGCCACCTCACTCGCGGCCACCTCACTCTCGGCCACCTCACTCCCGGCCTCCTCACTCCCGGCCTCCTCACTCCCGGCCTCCTTCACTTCCGGCCACCTCACTTCCGGCCACCTCACTCCCGGCCACCTCACTCCCGGCCACCTCACTCTCGGCCACCTCACTCCCGGCCTCCTCACTCCCGGCCTCCTTCACTCCCGGCCACCTCATTCCAGGCCACCTCACTCCCGGCCACCTCACTCGCGGCCACCTCACTCCCAGCCACCTCACTCTCGGCCACCTCACTCCCGGCCTCCTCACTCCCGGCCACCTCAATCCCGGCCACCTCACTCACGGCCACCTCACTCCCGGCCACCTCACTCACAGCCACCTCATTCTCGGTCACCTCACTCCCGGCCATATGACTCCAGGTCACCTCGCTCCCGGTCACCTCACTCCCGGCCATATCACTCCTGGCCTCCTCACTCCTGGCCTCCTCACTCCCGGCCTCCTCACTCCAGGCCTCCTCACTCTCGGCCACCTCACTCTCGGCCTCCTCACTCTCGGCCAACTCAATCCTGGCCACCTCACTCGCGGCCACCTCACTCCTGGCCTCCTTCACTCCCGGCCACCTCACTCCCGGCCTCCTTCACTCCCGGCCACCTCACTCCCGGCCACCTCACTCACGGCCACCTCACTCCCGGCCACCTCACTGCCGGCCTCCTCACTCCCGGCCACCTCACTCCCGGCCACCTCACTCCAGGCCTCCGCACTCCCGGCCACCTCACTCTCGGCCACCTCACTCCCGGCCTCCTCACTCCCGGCCACCTCACTCTCGGCCACCTCACTCCCGGCCACCTGACTCCCGGCCACCTCACTCTCGGCCACCACAATCCCGGCCTCCTCACTCCCGGCCACCTCACTCCCGGACACATCACTCCTGGCCTCCTCACTCACGGCCACCTCACTCTCGGCCACCTCACTCCCGGACACATCACTCCTGGCCTCCTCACTCACGACCACCTCACTCCCGGCCACCTCACTCCCGGACACCTCACTCCTGGCCTCCTCACTCACGGCCTCCTCACTCTCGGCCACCTCACTCCCGGCCACCTCACTCCCGGCCACCTCACTCTTGGCCACCTCACTCCCGGCCACCTCACTCACGGCCACCTCACTCCCGGCCACCTCACTCCCGGCCACCTCACTCTTGGCCACCTCACCCATGGCCACCTCATTCCCGGCCACCTCACTCACAGCCACCTCACTCCCGGCCACCTCACTCTCGGCCACCTCAATCCCGGCCACCTCACTCATGGCCACCTCACTCTCGACCACCTCACTCCCGGCCCCCTCATTCTCGTTCACCTCATTCTCGGTCACCTCGCTCCCAGCCTCCTCGCTCCCAGCCTCCTCACTCCCGGCCATCACTCCAGGTCACTTCACTCCCGGCCACCTGACTCCCGGCCACCTCACTCCCGGCCTCCTCACTCCCGGCCACCTCACTCCCGGCCTCCTCACTCCCGGCCACCTCACTCCCGGCCACCTCACTCACGGCCACCTCACTCCCGGCCACATCACTCCCGGCCTCCTCACTCCCGGCCTCCTCACTCTCAGCCACCTCGCTCCCGGCCACCTCACTCCCGGCCACCTCGCTCCCGGCCTCCTCACTCCCAGCCACCTCACTCCAGGTCACCTCACTCCCGACCACCTCACTCCCGGCCTCCTCACTCCAGGTCACTTCAATCCCGGCCACCTCACTCACAGCCACCTCCCTCTCGGCCACCTCACACCCGGCCACCTCACTCTCGACCACCTCACTCCTGGCTACCTCACTCCCGGTCACCTCACTCCCGGCCACCTCGCTCCCAGCCTCCGCATTCTTGGTCACCTCATTATCGGTCACCTCACTCCCGGCCACCTCACTCCCGGCCTCCTCACTCCCAGCCACCTCACTCCAGGTAACCTCACTTTCGGCCACCTCACTCCCGGGCTCCTCACTCCCGGCCACGTCACTCCCGGCCACCTCACTCTCGGCCACCTCAATCCCGGCCACCTCACTCCCGGCCTCCTTCACTCCCGGCCACCTCACTCACAGCCACCTCACTCCCGGCCTCCTTCACTCCCGGCCACCTCACCCCCGGCCTCCTTCACTCCCGGCCACCTCACTCTCGGCCTCCTTCACTCGCGGCCACCTCACTCTCGGCCACCTCACTCCCGGCCAATCACTCCCGGCCTCCTTCACTCCCGGCCACCTCACTCTCGGCCACCTCACTCACAGCCACCTCACTCCCGGCCTCCTTCACTCCCGGCCACCTCACTCTCGGCCACCTCACTCGCGGCCACCTCACTCTCGGCCACCTCACTCCCCGCCTCCTTCACTCCGGGCCACCTCACTCACAGCCACCTCACTCCCGGCCTCCTTCACTCCCGGCCACCTCACTCTCGGCCACCTCACTCGCGGCCACCTCACTCCCGGCCACCTCACTCCCGGCCTCCTTCACTCCCGGCCACCTCACTCTCGGCCACCTCAATCCCGGCCACCTCACTCACGGCCACCTCACTCTCGGCCACCTCACACCCAGCCACCTCGCTCCCAGCCTCCGCATACTTGGTCACCTCATTCTCGGTCACCTCACTCCCGGCCACCTCACTCCCGGCCTCCTCACTCTCGGCCACCTCACTCCCGGCCACCTCACTCCCGGCCTCCTTCACTCCCGGCCACCTCACTCCAGGCCACCTCACTCCCGGCCTCCTTCACTCCCGGCCACCTCACTCACAGCCACCTCACTCCCGGCCTCCTTCACTCCCGGCCACCTCACTCGCGGCCACCTCACTCTCGGCCACCTCACTCCTGGCCTCCTCACTCCCGGCCTCCTTCACTCCCGGCCACCTCACTCCCGGCCTCCTCACTCCCGGCCACCTCACTCTCGGCCACCTCACTCCCGGCCTCCTCACTCCCGGCCTCCTTCACTCCCGGCCACCTCACTCCCGGCCTCCTTCACTCCCGGCCACCTCACTCTCGGCCACCTCACTCGCGGCCACCTCACTCCCGGCCACCTCACTCTCGGCCACCTCACTCCCGGCCTCCTCACTCCCGGCCTCCTTCACTCCCGGCCACCTCACTCCCGGCCTCCTCACTCCCGGCCACCTCACTCTCGGCCACCTCACTCTCGGCCACCTCACTCACGGCCACCTCACTCCCGGCCACCTCACTCCCGGCCACCTCACTCACGGCCACCTCACTCCCGGCCATATCACTCCCGGCCTCCTCACTCCCGGCCTCCTCACTCTCAGCCACCTCACTCCCGGCCACCTCACTCACGGCCACCTCACTCTCGGCCACCTCAATCCCGGCCACCTCACTCACGGCCACCTCACTCTCGGCCACCTCACTCACGGCCACCTCACTCCCGGCCTCCTCAATTCCGGCCACCTCACTCACGGCCACCTCACTCTCGGCCACCTCACTCACGGCCACCTCACTCCCGGCCACCTCACTCACGGCCACCTCACTCCCGGCCTCCTCACTCCCCGCCACCTCACTGTTGGCCACCTCACTCACAGCCACCTCACTCTCGGCCTCCTCACTCCAGGCCTCCTCACTCCCGGCCACCTCACTCACGGCCACCTCACTCCCGGCCACCTCACTCACGGCCACCTCACTCCCGGCCACCTCACTCCCGGCCTCCGCACTCCCGGCCACCTCACTCTCGGCCACCTCACTCCCGGCCTCCTTCACTCCCGGCCACCTCACTCACAGCCACCTCACTCCCGGCCTCCTTCACTCCCGGCCACCTCACTCCCGGCCTCCTTCACTCCCGGCCACCTCACTCTCGGCCACCTCACTCGCGGCCACCTCACTCCCGGCCACCTCACTCTCGGCCACCTCACTCCCGGCCTCCTCACTCCCGGCCTCCTTCACTCCCGGCCACCTCACTCCCGGCCTCCTCACTCCCGGCCACCTTACTCTCGGCCACCTCACTCTCGGCCACCTCACTCACGGCCACCTCACTCCCGGCCACCTCACTCCCGGCCACCTCACTCACGGCCACCTCACTCCCGGCCATATCACTCCCGGCCTCCTCACTCCCGGCCTCCTCACTCTCAGCCACCTCACTCCCGGCCACCTCACTCACGGCCACCTCACTCTCGGCCACCTCAATCCCGGCCACCTCACTCACGGCCACCTCACTCTCGGCCACCTCACTCACGGCCTCCTCAATTCCGGCCACCTCACTCACGGCCACCTCACTCTCGGCCTCCTTCACTCGCGGCCACCTCACTCTCGGCCACCTCACTCCCGGCCAATCACTCCCGGCCTCCTTCACTCCCGGCCACCTCACTCTCGGCCACCTCACTCCCGGCCACCACACTCCCGGCCTCCTTCACTCCCGGCCACCTCACTCACAGCCACCTCACTCCCGGCCTCCTTCACTCCCGGCCACCTCACTCTCGGCCACCTCACTCGCGGCCACCTCACTCTCGGCCACCTCACTCCCCGCCTCCTTCACTCCGGGCCACCTCACTCACAGCCACCTCACTCCCGGCCTCCTTCACTCCCGGCCACCTCACTCTCGGCCACCTCACTCGCGGCCACCTCACTCCCGGCCACCTCACTCCCGGCCAACTCACTCCCGGCCTCCTTCACTCCCGGACACCTCACTCTCGGCCACCTCAATCCCGGCCACCTCACTCACGGCCACCTCACTCTCGGCCACCTCACACCCAGCCACCTCGCTCCCAGCCTCCGCATACTTGGTCACCTCATTCTCGGTCACCTCACTCCCGGCCACCTCACTCCCGGCCTCCTCACTCTCGGCCACCTCACTCCCGGCCACCTCACTCACGGCCACCTCACTCCCGGCCATATCACTCCCGGCCTCCTCACTCCCGGCCTCCTCACTCTCAGCCACCTCACTCCCGGCCACCTCACTCACGGCCACCTCACTCTCGGCCACCTCAATCCCGGCCACCTCACTCACGGCCACCTCACTCTCGGCCACCTCACACCCAGCCACCTCGCTCCCAGCCTCCGCATACTTGGTCACCTCATTCTCGGTCACCTCACTCCCGGCCACCTCACTCCCGGCCTCCTCACTCTCGGCCACCTCACTCCCGGCCACCTCACTCCCGGCCTCCTTCACTCCCGGCCACCTCACTCCAGGCCACCTCACTCCCGGCCTCCTCACTCCCGGCCACCTCACTCTCGGCCACCTCACTCCCGGCCTCCTCACTCCCGGCCTCCTTCACTCCCGGCCACCTCACTCCCGGCCTCCTTCACTCCCGGCCACCTCACTCTCGGCCACCTCACTCGCGGCCACCTCACTCCCGGCCACCTCACTCTCGGCCACCTCACTCCCGGCCTCCTCACTCCCGGCCTCCTTCACTCCCGGCCACCTCACTCCCGGCCTCCTCACTCCCGGCCACCTCACTCCCGGCCACCTCACTCACGGCCACCTCACTCCCGGCCATATCACTCCCGGCCTCCTCACTCCCGGCCTCCTCA
Source organism: Panthera tigris (assembly GCF_018350195.1). Taxonomy (NCBI): domain Eukaryota; kingdom Metazoa; phylum Chordata; class Mammalia; order Carnivora; family Felidae; genus Panthera; species Panthera tigris. Next base: position 19,349,151 of record NC_056667.1, read on the forward strand.
CTCTCAGCCACCTCACTCCCGGCCACCTCACTCACGGCCACCTCACTCTCGGCCACCTCAATCCCGGCCACCTCACTCACGGCCACCTCACTCTCGGCCACCTCACTCACGGCCACCTCACTCCCGGCCTCCTCAATTCCGGCCACCTCACTCACGGCCACCTCACTCTCGGCCACCTCACTCACGGCCACCTCACTCCCGGCCACCTCACTCACGGCCACCTCACTCCCGGCCTCCTCACTCCCCGCCACCTCATTGTTGGCCACCTCACTCACAGCCACCTCACTCTCGGCCTCCTCACTCCAGGCCTCCTCACTCCCGGCCACCTCACTCACGGCCACCTCACTCCCGGCCACCTCACTCACGGCCACCTCACTCCCGGCCACCTCACTCCCGGCCTCCGCACTCCCGGCCACCTCACTCTCGGCCACCTCACTCCCGGCCTCCTCACTCCCGGCCACCTCACTCACGGCCACCTCACTCCCGGCCACCTCACTCCCGGCCACCTGACTCCCGGCCACCTCACTCTCGGCCACCTCAATCCCGGCCTCCTCACTCCCGGCCACCTCACTCCCGGACACATCACTCCCGGCCACCTGACTCCCGGCCACCTCACTCTCGGCCACCTCAATCCCGGCCTCCTCACTCCCGGCCACCTCACTCCCGGACACATCACTCCTGGCCTCCTCACTCACAGCCACCTCACTCTCGGCCACCTCACTCCCGGACACATCAATCCTGGCCTCCTCACTCACGGCCTCCTCACTCCCAGCCACCTCACTCCCGGCCACCTCACTCCCGGCCACCTCACTCCCGGCCACTTCAGTCTCGGCCACCTCAATCCCGGCCTCCTCACTCCCGGCCACCTCACTCCAGGTCACCTCACTCCCGACCACCTCACTCCCGGCCTCCTCACTCCAGGTCACTTCAATCCCGGCCACCTCACTCACAGCCACCTCCCTCTCGGCCACCTCACACCCGGCCACCTCACTCTCGACCACCTCACTCCCGGCTACCTCACTCCCGGTCACCTCACTCCCGGCCACCTCGTTCCCAGCCTCCGCATTCTTGGTCACCTCATTATCGGTCACCTCACTCCCGGCCACCTCACTCCCGGCCTCCTCACTCCCAGCCACCTCACTCCAGGTCACCTCACTTTCGGCCACCTCACTCCCAGGCTCCTCACTCCCGGCCACGTCACTCCCGGCCACCTCACTCTCGGCCACCTCAATCCCGGCCACCTCACTCATGGCCACCTCACTCTCGGCCACCTCACTCCCGCCCACCTCACTCCCCGCCGTCTCACTGTTAGCCACCTCACTCTCGGCCACCTCACTCCCGGCCACCTCACTCCCGGCCACCTCACTCACGGCCACCTCACTCTCAGCCACCTCACTCCCGGCCACCTCACTCCCGGCCACCTCACTCCCGGCCACCTCACGCCCGGCCACCTCACTCTCGGCCACCTCACTCCCGGCCACCTCACTCCCGGCCACCTCACTCTCGGCCACCTCAATCCCGGCCACCTCACTCCCGGCCTCCTTCACTCCCGGCCTCCTTCACTCCCGGCCACCTCACTCTCGGCCACCTCACGCCCGGCCACCTCACTCCCGGCCACCTCACTCCCAGCCTCCTTCACTCCCAGCCACCTCACTCTCGGCCACCTCACTCACGGCCACCTCACTCTCGGCCACCTCACTCCCGGCCACCTCACTCCCGGCCTCCTTCACTCCCAGCCACCTCACTCTCGGCCACCTCACTCCCGGCCACCTCACTCCCGGCCTCCTTCACTCTCGGCCACCTCACTCTCGGCCACCTCACTCGCGGCCACCTCACTCTCGGCCACCTCACTCCCGGCCACCTCACTCCCAGCCTCCTTCACTCCCAGCCACCTCACTCTCGGCCACCTCACTCTCGGCCACCTCACTCCCGGCCACCTCACTCCCGGCCACCTCACTCCCGGCCTCCTTCACTCCCAGCCACCTCACTCTCGGCCACCTCACTCCCGGCCACCACACTCCCGGCCTCCTTCACTCCCGGCCACCTCACTCACAGCCACCTCACTCCCGGCCTCCTTCACTCCCGGCCACCTCACTCTCGGCCACCTCACTCGCGGCCACCTCACTCTCGGCCACCTCACTCTCGGCCACCTCACTCCCGGCCTCCTCACTCCCGGCCACCTCAATCCCGGCCACCTCACTCCCGGCCTCCTCACTCGCGGCCACCTCACTCCTGGCCTCCTTCACTCCCGGCCACCTCACTCCCGGCCTCCTTCACTCCCAGCCACCTCACTCTCGGCCACCTCACTCCCGGCCACCTCACTCCCGGCCACCTCACTCCCGGCCTCCTTCACTCCCAGCCACCTCACTCTCGGCCACCTCACTCCCGGCCACCACACTCCCGGCCTCCTTCACTCCCGGCCACCTCACTCACAGCCACCTCACTCCCGGCCTCCTTCACTCCCGGCCACCTCACTCTCGGCCACCTCACTCGCGGCCACCTCACTCTCGGCCACCTCACTCTCGGCCACCTCACTCCCCGCCTCCTTCACTCCGGGCCACCTCACTCACAGCCACCTCACTCCCGGCCTCCTTCACTCCCGGCCACCTCACTCTCGGCCACCTCACTCGCGGCCACCTCACTCCCGGCCACCTCACTCTCAGCCACCTCACTCCCGGCCTCCTCACTCCCGGCCACCTCAATCCCGGCCACCTCACTCCCGGCCTCCTCACTCGCGGCCACCTCACTCCTGGCCTCCTTCACTCCCGGCCACCTCACTCCCGGCCTCCTTCACTCCCAGCTACCTCACTCCCGGCCTCCTTCACTCCCGGCCACCTCACTCCCGGCCACCTCACTCCCGGCCACCTCACTCCCGGCCTCCTTCACTCCCGGCCACCTCACTCTCGGCCACCTCACTCCCGGCCACCTCACTCCCGGCCACCTCACTCCCGGCCTCCTTCACTCCCGGCCACCTCACTCTCGGCCACCTCACTCGCGGCCACCTCACTCTCGGCCACCTCACTCCCCGCCTCCTTCACTCCGGGCCACCTCACTCCCGGCCTCCTTCACTCCCAGCTACCTCACTCCCGGCCTCCTTCACTCCCGGCCACCTCACTCCCGGCCACCTCACTCCCGGCCACCTCACTCCCGGCCTCCTTCACTCCCGGCCACCTCACTCTCGGCCACCTCACTCTCGGCCACCTCACTCCCGGCCACCTCACTCACAGCCACCTCACTCCCGGCCTCCTTCACTCCCGGCCACCTCACTCTCGGCCACCTCACTCTCGGCCACCTCACTCCCCGCCTCCTTCACTCCGGGCCACCTCACTCACAGCCACCTCACTCCCGGCCTCCTTCACTCCCGGCCACCTCACTCTCGGCCACCTCACTCGCGGCCACCTCACTCCCGGCCACCTCACTCCCGGCCAACTCACTCCCGGCCTCCTTCACTCCCGGCCACCTCACTCTCGGCCACCTCAATCCCGGCCACCTCACTCACGGCCACCTCACTCTCGGCCACCTCACACCCAGCCACCTCGCTCCCAGCCTCCGCATACTTGGTCACCTCATTCTCGGTCACCTCACTCCCGGCCACCTCACTCCCGGCCTCCTCACTCTCGGCCACCTCACTCCCGGCCACCTCACTCCCGGCCTCCTTCACTCCCGGCCACCTCCCTCCAGGCCACCTCACTCCCGGCCTCCTTCACTCCCGGCCACCTCACTCACGGCCACCTCACTCCCGGCCTCCTTCACTCCCGGCCACCTCACTTCCGGCCACCTCACTCGCGGCCACCTCACTCTCGGCCACCTCACTCTCGGCCACCTCACTCCCGGCCTCCTCACTCCCGGCCTCCTTCACTCCCGGCCACCTCACTTCCGGCCACCTCACTCGCGGCCACCTCACTCCCGGCCACCTCACTCTCGGCCACCTCACTCCCGGCCTCCTCACTCCCGGCCTCCTTCACTCCCGGGCTCCTCACTCCAGGCCACCTCACTCGCGGCCACCTCACTCGCGGCCACCTCACTCCCGGCCACCTCACTCTCGGCCACCTCACTCCCGGCCTCCTCACTCCCGGCCACCTCAATCCCGGCCACCTCACTCACAGCCACCTCATTCTCGGTCACCTCACTCCCGGCCATATGACTCCAGGTCACCTCGCTCCCGGTCACCTCACTCCCGGCCATATCACTCCTGGCCTCCTCACTCCTGGCCTCCTCACTCCCAGCCTCCTCACTCTCGGCCTCCTCACTCACGGCCACCTCACTCCCGGCCACCTCACTCCCGGCCTCCTCACTCCCGGCCACCTCGCTCCATGGCCACCTAACTCACAGCCACCTCACTCTCGGTCACCTCACTCCCGGCCTCCTCACTCCCGGCCTCCTCACTCCCGGCCTCCTCACTCCCGGCCACCTCACTCCCGGCCACCTCACTCCCGGCCATTTCACTCCTGGCTTCCTCCCTCCCGGCCTCCTCACTCTCGGCCTCCTCACTCTCAGCCACCTCACTCCCGGCCTCCACACACACGGCCACCTCACTCCCGGCCTCCTCACTCCAGGCCTCCTCACTCCCGGCCACCTCACTCACGGCCACCTCACTCTCGGCTTCCTCACTCCAGGCCTCCTCACTCCCGGCCACCTCACTCACGGCCACCTCATTCCAGGCCTCCTCACTCCCGGCCACCTCACTCCCGGCCTCCTCACTCACAGCCACCTCATTCTCGGGCACCTCACTCCCTGCCACCTCACTCCAGGTCACCTCGCTCCCGGCCACCTCACTCCCGGCCTCCTCACTCTCGGCCACCTCACTCTCGGCCTCCTCACTCTCGGCCACCTCAATCCCGGCCACCTCACTCGCGTCCACCTCACTCCTGGCCTCCTTCACTCCCGGCCACCTCACTCCTGGCCTCCTTCACTCCCAGCTACCTCACTCCTGGACACCTCACTCCCGGCCACCTCACTCACGGCCACCTCACTGCCGGCCACCTCACTCCCGGCCACCTCACTCCCGGCCACCTCACTCCCGGCCTCCGCACTCCCGGCCACCTCACTCTCGGCCACCTCACTCCCGGCCTCCTCACTCCCGGACACATCACTCCTGGCCTCCTCACTCACGGCCACCTCACTCCCGGCCACCTCACTCCCGGACACATCACTCCTGGCCTCCTCACTCACGGCCTCCTCACTCTCGGCCACCTCACTCCCGGCCACCTCACTCCCGGCCTCCTTCACTCCCAGCTACCTCACTCCCGGCCACCTCACTCCCGGCCACCTCACTCCCGGCCACCTCACTCACGGCCTCCTTCACTCCCAGCTACCTCACTCCCGGCCACCTCACTCCCGGCCACCTCACTCTCGGCCACCTCACTCCCGGCCTCCTCACTCCCGGCCACCTCACTCACGGCCACCTCACTCCCGGCCACCTCACTCCCGGCCACCTGACTCCCGGCCACCTCACTCTCGGCCACCTCAATCCCGGCCTCCTCACTCCCGGCCACCTCACTCCCGGACACATCACTCCCGGCCACCTGACTCCCGGCCACCTCACTCTCGGCCACCTCAATCCCGGCCTCCTCACTCCCGGCCACCTCACTCCCGGACACATCACTCCTGGCCTCCTCACTCACAGCCACCTCACTCTCGGCCACCTCACTCCCGGACACATCAATCCTGGCCTCCTCACTCACGGCCTCCTCACTCCCAGCCACCTCACTCCCGGCCACCTCACTCCCGGCCACCTCACTCCCGGCCACTTCAGTCTCGGCCACCTCAATCCCGGCCTCCTCACTCCCGGCCACCTCACTCCCGGACACATCACTCCTGGCCTCCTCACTCACAGCCACCTCACTCTCGGCCACCTCACTCCCGGACACATCACTCCTGGCCTCCTCACTCACGGCCTCCTCACTCTCGGCCACCTCACTCCCGGACACATCACTCCTGGCCTTCTCACTCACGGCCACCTCACTCTCGGCCACCTCACTCCCGGACACATCACTCCTGGCCTCCTCACTCACGGCCTCCTCACTCTCGGCCACCTCACTCTTGGCCACCTCATTCCCGGCCTCCTCACTCACAGCCACCTCACTCCCGGCCACCTCACTCCCGGCCTCCTCCTTCCCGGCCACCTCGCTCCCGGCCACCTCGCTCCCGGCCTCCTCACTCCCAGCCACCTCACTCCAGGTCACCTCACTCCCGACCACCTCACTCCCGGCCTCCTCACTCCAGGTCACTTCAATCCCGGCCACCTCACTCACAGCCACCTCCCTCTCGGCCACCTCACACCCGGCCACCTCACTCTCAACCACCTCACTCCCGGCCACCTCACTCCCGGCCTCCTTCACTCCCAGCCACCTCACTCTCGGCCACCTCACTCCCGGCCACCACACTCCCGGCCTCCTTCACTCCCAGCCACCTCACTCTCGGCCACCTCACTCCCGGCCACCTCACTCCCGGCCTCCTTCACTCCCAGCCACCTCACTCTCGGCCACCTCACTCCCGGCCACCTCACTCACAGCCACCTCACTCCCGGCCTCCTTCACTCCCGGCCACCTCACTCTCGGCCACCTCACTCCCCGTCTCCTTCACTCCGGGCCACCTCACTCACAGCCACCTCACTCCCGGCCTCCTTCACTCCCGGCCACCTCACTCTCGGCCACCTCACTCGCGGCCACCTCACTCCCGGCCACCTCACTCCCGGCCAACTCACTCCCGGCCTCCTTCACTCCCGGCCACCTCACTCTCGGCCACCTCAATCCCGGCCACCTCACTCACGGCCACCTCACTCTCGGCCACCTCACACCCAGCCACCTCGCTCCCAGCCTCCGCATACTTGGTCACCTCATTCTCGGTCACCTCACTCCCGGCCACCTCACTCCCGGCCTCCTCACTCTCGGCCACCTCACTCCCGGCCACCTCACTCCCGGCCTCCTTCACTCCCGGCCACCTCCCTCCAGGCCACCTCACTCCCGGCCTCCTTCACTCCCGGCCACCTCACTCACGGCCACCTCACTCCCGGCCTCCTTCACTCCCGGCCACCTCACTTCCGGCCACCTCACTCGCGGCCACCTCACTCTCGGCCACCTCACTCTCGGCCACCTCACTCCCGGCCTCCTCACTCCCGGCCTCCTTCACTCCCGGCCACCTCACTTCCGGCCACCTCACTCGCGGCCACCTCACTCCCGGCCACCTCACTCTCGGCCACCTCACTCCCGGCCTCCTCACTCCCGGCCTCCTTCACTCCCGGGCTCCTCACTCCAGGCCACCTCACTCGCGGCCACCTCACTCGCGGCCACCTCACTCACGGCCACCTCACTCTCGGCCACCTCACTCCCGGCCTCCTCACTCCCGGCCACCTCAATCCCGGCCACCTCACTCACAGCCACCTCATTCTCGGTCACCTCACTCCCGGCCATATGACTCCAGGTCACCTCGCTCCCGGTCACCTCACTCCCGGCCATATCACTCCTGGCCTCCTCACTCCTGGCCTCCTCACTCCCAGCCTCCTCACTCTCGGCCTCCTCACTCACGGCCACCTCACTCCCGGCCACCTCACTCCCGGCCTCCTCACTCCCGGCCACCTCGCTCCATGGCCACCTAACTCACAGCCACCTCACTCTCGGTCACCTCACTCCCGGCCTCCTCACTCCCGGCCTCCTCACTCCCGGCCTCCTCACTCCCGGCCACCTCACTCCCGGCCACCTCACTCCCGGCCATTTCACTCCTGGCTTCCTCCCTCCCGGCCTCCTCACTCTCGGCCTCCTCACTCTCAGCCACCTCACTCCCGGCCTCCACACACACGGCCACCTCACTCCCGGCCTCCTCACTCCAGGCCTCCTCACTCCCGGCCACCTCACTCACGGCCACCTCACTCTCGGCTTCCTCACTCCAGGCCTCCTCACTCCCGGCCACCTCACTCACGGCCACCTCATTCCAGGCCTCCTCACTCCCGGCCACCTCACTCCCGGCCTCCTCACTCACAGCAACCTCATTCTCGGGCACCTCACTCCCTGCCACCTCACTCCAGGTCACCTCGCTCCCGGCCACCTCACTCCCGGCCTCCTCACTCTCGGCCACCTCACTCTCGGCCTCCTCACTCTCGGCCACCTCAATCCCGGCCACCTCACTCGCGTCCACCTCACTCCTGGCCTCCTTCACTCCCGGCCACCTCACTCCTGGCCTCCTTCACTCCCAGCTACCTCACTCCTGGACACCTCACTCCCGGCCACCTCACTCACGGCCACCTCACTGCCGGCCACCTCACTCCCGGCCACCTCACTCCCGGCCACCTCACTCCCGGCCTCCGCACTCCCGGCCACCTCACTCTCGGCCACCTCACTCCCGGCCTCCTCACTCCCGGACACATCACTCCTGGCCTCCTCACTCACGGCCACCTCACTCCCGGCCACCTCACTCCCGGACACATCACTCCTGGCCTCCTCACTCACGGCCTCCTCACTCTCGGCCACCTCACTCCCGGCCACCTCACTCCCGGCCTCCTTCACTCCCAGCTACCTCACTCCCGGCCACCTCACTCCCGGCCACCTCACTCCCGGCCACCTCACTCCCGGCCTCCTTCACTCCCAGCTACCTCACTCCCGGCCACCTCACTCCCGGCCACCTCACTCTCGGCCACCTCACTCCCGGCCTCCTCACTCCCGGCCACCTCACTCACGGCCACCTCACTCCCGGCCACCTCACTCCCGGCCACCTGACTCCCGGCCACCTCACTCTCGGCCACCTCAATCCCGGCCTCCTCACTCCCGGCCACCTCACTCCCGGACACATCACTCCCGGCCACCTGACTCCCGGCCACCTCACTCTCGGCCACCTCAATCCCGGCCTCCTCACTCCCGGCCACCTCACTCCCGGACACATCACTCCTGGCCTCCTCACTCACAGCCACCTCACTCTCGGCCACCTCACTCCCGGACACATCAATCCTGGCCTCCTCACTCACGGCCTCCTCACTCCCAGCCACCTCACTCCCGGCCACCTCACTCCCGGCCACCTCACTCCCGGCCACTTCAGTCTCGGCCACCTCAATCCCGGCCTCCTCACTCCCGGCCACCTCACTCCCGGACACATCACTCCTGGCCTCCTCACTCACAGCCACCTCACTCTCGGCCACCTCACTCCCGGACACATCACTCCTGGCCTCCTCACTCACGGCCTCCTCACTCTCGGCCACCTCACTCCCGGACACATCACTCCTGGCCTTCTCACTCACGGCCACCTCACTCTCGGCCACCTCACTCCCGGACACATCACTCCTGGCCTCCTCACTCACGGCCTCCTCACTCTCGGCCACCTCACTCTTGGCCACCTCATTCCCGGCCTCCTCACTCACAGCCACCTCACTCCCGGCCACCTCACTCCCGGCCTCCTCCTTCCCGGCCACCTCGCTCCCGGCCACCTCGCTCCCGGCCTCCTCACTCCCAGCCACCTCACTCCAGGTCACCTCACTCCCGACCACCTCACTCCCGGCCTCCTCACTCCAGGTCACTTCAATCCCGGCCACCTCACTCACAGCCACCTCCCTCTCGGCCACCTCACACCCGGCCACCTCACTCTCAACCACCTCACTCCCGGCCACCTCACTCCCGGCCTCCTTCACTCCCAGCCACCTCACTCTCGGCCACCTCACTCCCGGCCACCACACTCCCGGCCTCCTTCACTCCCAGCCACCTCACTCTCGGCCACCTCACTCCCGGCCACCTCACTCCCGGCCTCCTTCACTCCCAGCCACCTCACTCTCGGCCACCTCACTCCCGGCCACCTCACTCACAGCCACCTCACTCCCGGCCTCCTTCACTCCCGGCCACCTCACTCTCGGCCACCTCACTCCCCGTCTCCTTCACTCCGGGCCACCTCACTCACAGCCACCTCACTCCCGGCCTCCTTCACTCCCGGCCACCTCACTCTCGGCCACCTCACTCGCGGCCACCTCACTCCCGGCCACCTCACTCCCGGCCAACTCACTCCCGGCCTCCTTCACTCCCGGCCACCTCACTCTCGGCCACCTCAATCCCGGCCACCTCACTCACGGCCACCTCACTCTCGGCCACCTCACACCCAGCCACCTCGCTCCCAGCCTCCGCATACTTGGTCACCTCATTCTCGGTCACCTCACTCCCGGCCACCTCACTCCCGGCCTCCTCACTCTCGGCCACCTCACTCCCGGCCACCTCACTCCCGGCCTCCTTCACTCCCGGCCACCTCCCTCCAGGCCACCTCACTCCCGGCCTCCTTCACTCCCGGCCACCTCACTCACGGCCACCTCACTCCCGGCCTCCTTCACTCCCGGCCACCTCACTTCCGGCCACCTCACTCGCGGCCACCTCACTCTCGGCCACCTCACTCTCGGCCACCTCACTCCCGGCCTCCTCACTCCCGGCCTCCTTCACTCCCGGCCACCTCACTTCCGGCCACCTCACTCGCGGCCACCTCACTCCCGGCCACCTCACTCTCGGCCACCTCACTCCCGGCCTCCTCACTCCCGGCCTCCTTCACTCCCGGGCTCCTCACTCCAGGCCACCTCACTCGCGGCCACCTCACTCGCGGCCACCTCACTCCCGGCCACCTCACTCTCGGCCACCTCACTCCCGGCCTCCTCACTCCCGGCCACCTCACTCACAGCCACCTCATTCTCGGTCACCTCACTCCCGGCCATATGACTCCAGGTCACCTCGCTCCCGGTCACCTCACTCCCGGCCATATCACTCCTGGCCTCCTCACTCCTGGCCTCCTCACTCCCAGCCTCCTCACTCTCGGCCTCCTCACTCACGGCCACCTCACTCCCGGCCACCTCACTCCCGGCCTCCTCACTCCCGGCCACCTCGCTCCATGGCCACCTAACTCACAGCCACCTCACTCTCGGTCACCTCACTCCCGGCCTCCTCACTCCCGGCCTCCTCACTCCCGGCCTCCTCACTCCCGGCCACCTCACTCCCGGCCACCTCACTCCCGGCCATTTCACTCCTGGCCTCCTCCCTCCCGGCCTCCTCACTCTCGGCCTCCTCACTCTCAGCCACCTCACTCCCGGCCTCCACACACACGGCCACCTCACTCCCGGCCTCCTCACTCCAGGCCTCCTCACTCCCGGCCACCTCACTCACGGCCACCTCACTCTCGGCTTCCTCACTCCAGGCCTCCTCACTCCCGGCCACCTCACTCACGGCCACCTCATTCCAGGCCTCCTCTCTCCCGGCCACCTCACTCCCGGCCTCCTCACTCACAGCCACCTCATTCTCGGGCACCTCACTCCCTGCCACCTCACTCCAGGTCACCTCGCTCCCGGCCACCTCACTCCCGGCCTCCTCACTCTCGGCCACCTCACTCTCGGCCTCCTCACTCTCGGCCACCTCAATCCCGGCCACCTCACTCGCGTCCACCTCACTCCTGGCCTCCTTCACTCCCGGCCACCTCACTCCTGGCCTCCTTCACTCCCAGCTACCTCACTCCTGGACACCTCACTCCCGGCCACCTCACTCACGGCCACCTCACTGCCGGCCACCTCACTCCCGGCCACCTCACTCCCGGCCACCTCACTCCCGGCCTCCGCACTCCCGGCCACCTCACTCTCGGCCACCTCACTCCCGGCCTCCTCACTCCCGGACACATCACTCCTGGCCTCCTCACTCACGGCCACCTCACTCCCGGCCACCTCACTCCCGGACACATCACTCCTGGCCTCCTCACTCACGGCCTCCTCACTCTCGGCCACCTCACTCCCGGCCACCTCACTCCCGGCCTCCTTCACTCCCAGCTACCTCACTCCCGGCCACCTCACTCCCGGCCACCTCACTCCCGGCCTCCTTCACTCCCAGCTACCTCACTCCCGGCCACCTCACTCCCGGCCACCTCACTCACGGCCACCTCACTGCCGGCCACCTCACTCCCGGCCACCTCACTCCCGGCCACCTCACTCCCGGCCTCCGCACTCCCGGCCACCTCACTCTCGGCCACCTCACTCCCGGCCTCCTCACTCCCGGCCACCTCACTCTCGGCCACCTCACTCCCGGCCACCTGACTCCCAGCCACCTCACTCTCGGCCACCACAATCCCGGCCTCCTCACTCCCGGCCACCTCACTCCCGGACACATCACTCCTGGCCTCCTCACTCACGGCCACCTCACTCTCGGCCACCTCACTCCCGGACACATCACTCCTGGCCTCCTCACTCACGGCCACCTCACTCCCGGCCACCTCACTCCCGGACACATCACTCCTGGCCTCCTCACTCACGGCCTCCTCACTCTCGGCCACCTCACTCCCGGCCACCTCACTCCCGGCCACCTCACTCTTGGCCACCTCACTCATGGCCACCTCACTCCCGGCCACCTCACTCACGGCCACCTCACTCCCGGCCACCTCCCTCCCGGCCACCTCGCTCCCAGCCTCCGCATTCTTGGTCACCTCATTCTCGGTCAAGTCACTCCCGGCCACCTCACTCCTGGCCACATCACTCCCGGCCACCTCACTCCCGACCACCTCGCTCCCAGCGTCCTCATTCTTGGCCACCTCCCTCCCGGCCACCTCATTCCCGACCACCTCGCTCCCAGCCTCCTCATTCTTGGCCACCTCCCTCCCGGCCACCTTACTCTCGGTCACCTCACTCCTGGCCATCTCACTCCAGGCCACCTCACTCCCGGCCACCTCACTCCTGACCTCCTCACTCAGGCACCTCACTCCCGGTCACCTCAATCTCAGCCACCTCACTCCCAGCAACCTCACTCCTTGCCACCTTATTCTTGGCCACTTCACTCCCGGTCACCTCACTTCCGGCCGCCTCACTCACGGCCACCTCTTTCTTTTTTTTTTTTTTTTTTTAACGTTTATTTATTTTTGAGACAGAGAGAGACAGAGCATGAACAGGGGAGGGTCAGAGAGGGAGACACAGAATCCGAAACAGGCTCCAGGCTCCGAGCTGTCAGCACAGAGCCCGATGCGGGGCTCGAACCAACGGACCGCGAGATCATGACCTGAGCCGAAGTCGGCCACTCAACCGACTGAGCCACCCAGGCGTCCCACCGGCCACCTCATTCTCAGCCACCTTATTCCTAGCCACCTGTTGCTCCAGGCACAGCCAACTGCTTGGGGACATAGCATTCTCCAATCCTGCCAAGCCCTGTCACCCTCCAGGCCTTTGCAAGTCCTGTGTCCTCTGCTGAAGCACACGTAGAACCCACTGTGGTCCATCCCTGGGCCCTCCACCTGATGAAGTCCAGCAGTGACAGGCCAGCACTGATAAGAATCTCGCTAGTGTTGGGGCACTGGGTGACTCAGCCGGTGAAGCTTCCAACTTCAGTTCAGGTCGTGATCTTGCGGTCTGGGAGTTCGAGCCCTGCATCGGGCTCTGTGCTGGCAGCTCAGAGCCTGGAGCCCGCTTGGAATTCTGTGCCTCCCTCTCTCTGCCCCTCCCCTGCTTATGCTCTCGCTCTCTCTCTGTCTCTCTCTCTGTCTCTCTCAAAAGTAAATAAACATTTTTAAAAATTTTTTAAAAATCACGTTTGTGTCAAGGGCTCGGCATACAGTCTCTCATTCCATTGATACCAAAACTCTGTCAGACCTAACTCTACAGCTAAGGAGACGTCCCCCAAGGCGGTCACCAGAACACTGGGCTGAGAGGCACAGGGACAATAGAGCCCAGAGGAAGGAGGCCAGGCTGAGGGCGCTTCCTGCAAAGGAAGGGGCGGGGCCTCCGGCCCACCTCACCTGGGAGGGGAAAACTGGTGAAGGCACTACCCTTTCTACTTCCTGGCTCCTTCTCTGCCTTCAGGAGTGTACTTGGCCTTGGCAATGGCCTACTTCCCAGAATTTCTCATCAAAAATGGTTCTCGGAGGCTAAGCCAGTTCAGGGATGCCCAGAGGCCAAGAAGGTCCTGAATTCCCACTTTCAATCTTTTCCTCCTGGCCCCCAGCCTTGTTATCATCAAGCCCATCAAATGTCTGGTAAAGGCTCGCCAGCCTGCAGAACGTGAGCTGGCCTGGTGGGTACCAAGTTCTCGGCAGGTTTGGGGAAATGGGGTTGGGGAGGGGTGGAACCCTTACCAGCAATGCCTTGTCAGTCCTTACTTAAAATCCTTTTAGGATGGCTTTTGGCCTCCTCAACTGAGCTCACGGTCCTCACCAGAAGCCCTTCATGATCTGAGTCAACGTCCTTCAGCCAGTCAGATTCACTCTTCCTTCTGCAAAGTGACGGCCTGGTCCCCAGACGTGCGTGTGCTCAGCCACCTGCGTGTATTTCCGCTGTTGCCATTTGTGTCCGCCGCACCATTCCTCGCTGCTTCCCGTCCCGTCTTCCAAACCCGTCAGAGATGTCACTTCCTCTGGGGAATCCTGGCTGAGTCCCCCTGTGCTCTGGGGTGCTCCCCTAACACACGCCGACATCTGTGTGACAGGTCTGCCTCCCCACACGGCCAGGGGCTCCTCGAGGACAAGGATGTGTCACATTCACCTCCGCGGGCCTAGCACAGTGCCTGGCACAGTGGGTGTTGGTTAAGGGAATGAGCGAATGCGTAAGGGACACCCAGAGCAGGGGTTAGAAACATGAGTGCCTTTGGGGGTCCAAGAAACTCAAGGGAATTGGTGTCAGATGCTAGGGAGCAGGAAGGACGGTGGCAAAGGAATTTGAATTCGATGAGAGAAAACAGGTGAGTGAAATTCAGCCTCTGTTCACAACAACCACCACCACAACAACAGCAATAGCTAATTACGAACTTAATCTGCACCAGGAAAGAGGGTGCAGTGGTTCAGAGTGTGGACTCTAGAAATGGGCTGCCAGGTTTGGGGCCCAGCCCTCCTGTTAGCTGTGAGACTTGGGTCATGCCACTTGACCTCTCTCTGAGCCTCGCTCACCTCGTTCGCAAAACGGAAACAATAATGGCACCTACCTTATGGGGTTATTGTGAGGATCCAAAGAGCGAAGACGTGGAAAGTACATGGGGTGGTGCCTGGAACACAGAAAACACCCAGGAAGTGCTACTATTACTATTCTGTGATGGCCAGTGTTCAGAAGAAGGCCTCTCCATGAAGGCGACATGTACACAGAGCCCTGGATGCTGGAACCCTTGCTGAGCTCTGGGAGAAGAATGTTCTAGGCAGAGGGAAGAGCCAGGGGAAAGATCCTAAGGTAGAAGTGGCTTTGCTGGGTCTGAGGAGTCGAGAGAAGGCAGTGAGCTGGAGAGCAGTGAGTCAGAGAGGGGGGCCAGAGACCGGGTCCTGCACGGGAGGCAGGGATTAGGTCACGTAGGGCCTTCGAGGCCATGGAAGGAAGCCTGGATTTTATTCTGTGTCACGCGAGCCACTGGGGGAGTTTGTTTTGAAACAGAGGCTTTAGGGGTGCCTGGGTGGCTCAACTGGTTAAGCGTCCGACTTCAGCTCAGGTCATGGTCTCATGGGTTCGTGAGTTCAAGCCCCTCGTCCCGCTCTGTGCTGGCAGCTCAGAGCCTGGAGCCTGTTTCAGATTCTGTGTCTCCCTCTCTCTCTGCCCTTCCCCTTGCTCGTGCTCTGTCTCTCTCTGTCTCTCTGTCTCAAAAATAAATAAACATTAAAAAAAAATTTTTTTAATAAAAAAGAGGTTTTATTATTTAGGTATGGCAAGGCCAACAGATCAGGAGACACCTAGGACTGAAGACACGGTTTGTTTTACTCACAGGTCCTAAGAGGAGGGGGACCACGTTGCTACAAGGGGTCAGGAAGCAGAGGGAGCAAGGGAAGAAAACTGGGCAGGAGCCTTTACTGTGGTTTCTGTGGGAGGAATGGATAAGGGAGGGGAAGGTGGTTTAGGATTGGCTAGTATGAATAATGCCCGCAGGCTCTGAGACATAGGGGCCATCTCCCGGTCGTGGTTGTCCAGTACCTGGCCCTGGGGTGAATAGGGCAGGGGGATAGTGGCCCTGAGTGTGAGAGCCCTTGAGGAGGTGTCTGGGAGTATGGGCTCTGGATCTGTTGGCTTGCATTTGAAAGACAAGCTTGAGGGGCACCTGGGTGGCTCAGCTGGTTGAATGTCAGACTTTGGCTCAGGTCATGATCTCTCGCTTGGAGAGTTAATCCCTGCATCAGGCTCTGTGCTGATAGCTCAGAGCTTGGAGCCTGCTTTGGATTCTGTGTCTCCCTCGTCCTCTGCCCCTCCCCAACTCATGTTCTTTCTCTCTCTCTCTCTCTCTCTCTCAAAAATAAAAATAAACATTAGAAAATTTTTTTGAAAGGTAAGCTTGAGAGTGAGTTGTTTTTATCTCCAGGAATGGGCTGACCTTGGGAGGGGCAGCAAGGCCCCAATGTCAAAGCATCAAAATACAGAAAATAAGAAGACATGGTTAATATAGCCAAGGAGGGATGGGGTTTACACTTTAACAAGGTTCTCTGGCTGATGTGAGGAAATAGTATTTTATTTATTTTTTTTTTATTTTTTTTTTTTAACGTTTATTTATTTTTTGAGACAGGGAGAGACAGCATGAACGGGGGAGGGGCAGAGAGAGAGGGAGACACAGAATCGGAAGCAGGCTCCAGGCTCTGAGCCATCAGCCCAGAGCCCGACGCGGGGCTCAAACTCACGGACCGTGAGATCGTGACCTGAGCTGAAGTCGGACGCTTAACCGACTGAGCCACCCAGGAGCCCTGAGGAAATAGTATTTTAGTGAGACAAGAGGAAAGAGAGGCCAGAGCCCAATGCAATGATACACACACACACACACACACACACACACACACACACACGAAATTATGGTGGGCCTGGACTAGGTAGGAGCAGGAGGTGGGAGCCAGGCTACTGTCAGGGTTTGTCAGGGACCTGATGGACATCTGATGAGGATGCTGTTTGGATTACAAGAGGCAACCTTCAAGGGGCCCATCCTGTCCTTCTTTCCAGGATTCACGCCTGCATTTCCTCCCCCAGTTATGGTCTGTACTATCTCACTCTTCTGATGTTAATGAAGAGACTCTAGGAAATGGTACTTCCAGATTAGAGATTGAAATGTCCAACACAGTGCCTGCCACATAGTAGGTACTCAACAAATAGACAGTTTTTTCTTCCATCAGGGACAGTATAAAGCCCAGCAGTCGGACAGATCATGGTTTGGTCCTGTCTCTACAATCTACTAGCTGGGTGACCCTAGACAAGTGATTTCATCTCTCTGCATCTCCTTTCCCTATTCTGGAAGCAGAGATTCGAGCACCTAGCTCTTCTGGGGGTTGCAGGGACTCAATGAGGCGATATAAGGGGCCCAGCCCTTGCATGCGCTCCCATCAATTACAGCAATAATTATCATGTCATAAGGAATGTCAGTGTGGGCCAGGCTTCGGAGGTGGGGCCAAGACTCCCAGAGAAATGGGACTGAGCCCCCTTCATTTCCTTCTTGAAGCCTAATTCCTGCCCCTAGCTCCTAGTCCTCTGCTGGGCACCTCCTCAAAGAGCCAATAGAAAGCTGTGTTTACTCTGCCAAGCTGAATCCCTGGGGAGGGAGGAGAGGAGAAATAAATCTTCCTGCCTTGGCTTTGAAAAGCAGCCTGTTAATTACCTAGGGTTCCAAGCAGCCTGACTGCTTTGTAAACACTTGCCAAGCTGGCCTGTCGATTAACCCCTTGGCACCCAGGACTGAGGTGGAGGAGTCTGGGTGTGGGTAGCTCTGGGTGTGGGTCGAGGGAATGAGGCAGCTGGGCATGGCTTTGGAGCCTTCAGAGAGGGAATAATTCAAGGGAACCACTCAGGACAGTGGAGGGGCGCCTGGGTGGCTCAGTCCGTTAAGCCTCCAACTTTGGCTTAGGTCACGATCTTGCAATCTTGCAGTTCGTGAGTTCGAGCCCCGTGTTGGGCTCTGTGTTGACAGCTCAGAGCCTGGAGCCTGCTTTGGATTCTGTGTCTCCCTCTCTCTTTCTCAGCCCCTCCCCTGCTCACACTCTGTCTTCTCTCAAAAATAAACATCAAAAAAAAATTTTTTAATAAATAAATAAATAAATAAAAACACTCAGGAGGATGCAATGGAATGACTATGACCAGGGTTTGATATTTCCTTCTCTAGGCCTGTCCAGTCCTGGCCTGCCATCCCCCAGCTCCTACCCCAAGACCCCTGTCTCAGGAATACAAGCCCCAAAGGAGTGGCCAGGGCTGAAAACTCGGCCTGAAGTTTCAGGCAGGGACAGTGTCCTGTTTGTGAGAGGCTGGCCCAGAATGTCTGCTCACCTCAATCCCTTGTGGCTTTCTCCAGCTAATAGACACCCACCCGAGGGAGGGAAGCAGAGACCCACCTCCCAGGAGGCAGAGGACCCAGACCCTGGGCTGTGTCCACGTGTGGCTGGTTAGAAGGTAGCCTTGGCTGATGAATCATTCTGTGAAGCAGGGGTTCAAATCTAGGCTGTTACTCACCAGTTGTGCAGCCTTGGGGCCATCACTTCACCTCTCTGACCTTCACTAACCTCACCTGTTCAATGGGGAGAACAGACGCCCATCCTGGCAGTTTCACTATGAGGCTCCAATGAATTCATGGATCCAAAGAGCTCGGGTAGGGTCTGGCACATGGCAAGCAAATGTACCGGCCCCTCCCTTGAAGTTCCTTGAATTCTTCCCTTGAATTTTACAGAAGAGTAAAATGAAGTTCACTGAGCTACCAAATTAAAGTCTTCCAAGTGCTAAAAAACAAAACGATCCTACCAATGCATAGCGAGTGTGTGTCAAAGTTGTATTTCACTTATTCGTAAGGAAACTATAGGATGAGAGAGCTGGTTCCAGCGACTTACTGAGGATCGGAGATGAAGCACAGAGAATGCTGGAAAAAGATTGCTAGTCAGATTCTAAACTGGCAAATACCCTGCAGGGCATGACTTATAACCTTTGGAATGATCTCTATTGGTCAGAAATCATTTGTTTCGCTATTTGTATTGTATTCGTATCTTACCTGTTTTCTACAACTTAGTGTCTTTGCTATCATGCTTATAAAATGTCTGGGTCCAGGGGCGCCTGGGTGGCTCAGTCGGTTAAGCAGCCAACTTCGGCTCAGGTCACGATCTCGTGGTCCGTGAGTTCAAGCCCCGCGTCGGGCTCTGTGCTGACAGCTCAGAGCCTGGAGCCTGTTTCAGATTCTGTGTCTCCCTCTCTCTGACCCTCCCCTGTTCATGCTCTGTCTCTTCCTGTCTCAAAAATAAATAAAACGTTAAAAAAATTAAAAAAAAAATAAAATGTCTGGGTCCAGAGACATGACCTTTGGGGGCTTCTAGGATGATGTCTCAGGGGAACGATGATGGTTCATGCAGTCTCCTCATTGCCTCAGCTCCAGGTTTTGTATATGTTTCCTTACAAAGTCAAGTGTTCACCGGATGGGAATTCCAAACTGCCAGAATTACTTCTGAATAAGAATTCCAGATCTTTTTGCTCTAAACAGCTAGTCCTATTCCTATGTTAGACTGTTCGGTAAGAAACTGAGGTCCGGGGGCGCCTGGGTGGCTCAGTCATTTAAGCATCCGACTTTAGCTCAGGTCATGGTCTCGCAGTTTGTGAGTTCAAGCCCCACGACGGGCTCTGTGCTGACAGCTTGGAACCTGGAGCCTGCTTCAGATTCTGTGTCTCCCTCTCTCTCTCTGCCCCTCCCCCGCACGCACTCTCTCTCTGTCTGAAAGATAAACAAACACTAAAAAAGATTATACAAAAAATAAATAAAAAAGAAAAAAGAACAAGAAGAAATTGAGGTCCAGGGTATGGACTTGTCCAAGGTCACACAGCTATACCTGGGGGAGTGGCAGAGGCCAGCTCTCACTGACTCCCATCCCCAGGTCCCCTGGGCAGCTTCCCTGGCCCTGCCCCAGGTCTGGGTTCCAGGTCTGAGTTCTCCACGATAGGCAGGAATTGACTGTATGCTGGTGGGGCCTGAGGGGGAAACCCACTTTAGCTGGAGCTGGATGGGTATCATAGAGTCCTGAGGGGATTCACCATGGTTTGGGGGTTATCTGTGCTCAAGCAAGTGAGAGCTGGGACCCTAGAGCCTCTCGTGGCATCCATCCCCCAACACTTGTGAATTTTGCAGTGAGACACCCAGAAAGCTCAAGGCTGGAGGAAAAAACAGCAACAGACAAGAAGCAGCAGATGGGTTGCCATGGTGATCACCTCCTGGAGCTCCAAGTCTCTTTCTTTCTGAACAGAGATGGGGGCGCAGGGGAAGAACATGGGCACAGGAGAGAAAGCCCAAGTCCTGGCCCTGATCCACCCAGGAGGGACAGCTTGGTGTGTGCCCACTCACCTCCCCCTGGGTTGGAGGAGGACGGAGGAGACCATTTGTCAGCTGCCTGCTTTGTGCCAGGCATGGTGTGTGGAAGGTTGTCCATTCATGATCTCATTTAATCCCCTTCCCAGGAAGCCTTTGAGGAGTGTGCTATTATCAGCATTTTATAGAGAGGGAAACAGCAGCACAGGGAGGTGAAGCAACTTACACAGGAACGCACAGCTTGTTAACAGCACCTGAGCCAATGCTCCAGACCCCTTCCTCTTGGAAGACTAGATACATCCCATCTAGAAATTTCAGGTCCGTTCCAGAGAAAGAAAGACGGGAGGGAGGCAGAAGCAGGGGGCAAAGAGGGAATGCTCCAGATCGAACAAGGTGGTGCTAGTCCCCACTTTCTGCCTGGGCACTTGGCCAGTATGTTACCTGGCACCTCGGGCAGGAAGCAAGCCCACGCTCAGGCAGCCCCCAGGCAGCGTGACACCACCATATAGCTACAAAGCAAACACAGCAGTGCTCCAGCTCTGGGATGCCATCCAGAGCTCGCTTCGACTCCAATCCACATCAAGGTCTGCTTCAACCCTGCAGAAAACAAGACTTCTGCCTTCTCCCAGAAGCCTCCCCACGCTGAACCAGAGCGCAGGCCTTCTCCCTCTCCTCCTCCTCACTGCTGTCCCTTCCCTCCTGCCCTGTCTCACCCCCCATCTCCCCAAAGTGTCGGCCACTGTGCCATTGACCAGAGCCCAGCTATGGGACAGGAACTCCTGGTGGCTTCGATGAGCTCTGAAGAGCTTGGTGGAGGCCCCAGAGCTTTTGGAAGAGCCCAGCAGTATATTTTTAGCATGAGCCCAGCTCAGTCCTGCCTGCCAGGATGCCCTGCCTTCTCTTCCTCCATCCAAACTGCAGGGCGACCATGTGAATCGCAGGCCAGACGAGCCCAGGGCCCAGCCAGCCTGCGAGCCTCCCTCGTAGGGCCGAAGGTAGGGGTCAGCTTGCGTGTGTTGGCAAGTGTGGACACAGGCAGAAGCCAGCCAGGGTGCCCGGGCGGGGGGAGCAGGAGCAGTCGTCCCCTACCGAGCCCCGCACCAGCCGGCCCTGACCTCCTAGCCCTGCCAGCTTTGTCCGCCCATCCATTCATTCACTCATTCAACAAGTATTTGTTGGACATTTATTACCTTAGTGCTGGGATGAGGAGCATGAGTGAGGCTAAAGCCTCAGAACTGAACTCCTGACCTTTTCCCCCAGATTGGCTCCCCACTCAGTCTTCCCCATTCCCGTTGAGGGCAGCTCCATCCTGCTCATGGCTCAGGCCAAATCTCATGTCCAGTCCATCACCAAATCTGTCATTTTGCCCTAGCTCGAAATATGCCCAGAATCCAACTACTTCTCACCCCTGCCACCCTGGTTCCTAGCCACCGTCAGGGCTCCCCTGCGTGGCTCACCTGGGCCACCGGGGCTCCCCGCTCCCGTCTCTGTCCCGACGCCAGCTTCTTCCCTGAAGTCTGAGAGGTGTCACAGAGACAAGTCAGACCATGCCTCTCACGTCGCATGTACGCACCCCGCCCCCACCCCAGAACCTGCGCCCTGGCTTCTCTCCTGCTGCTGCAGTGACCTGACCTCGCACACGCTCTCCACTCACTCCCTCACAGATGCCAGCTTTTCAGCCAGCCTTCCCTGTTGGTCCCATGTAACTCTGCAGCCCCTCCCTTTCTCCATATTTGTTGCCAAATAACAGGAGATATTTCTTTTCGTTCATTGCCAATCTCCCCACCCTGGAATGTGAACTCCATGAGGGCAAGATTCCGTCTGCTTTGTTCCCTGCTTCTGGATCCTGCCTGGCCCGCAGCGAGGGCTCCTTAAGTAGTTGTGGAATGAGTGAATGAATGAACCATAAAAAAACCAAAAGTGGTCCCTGCCTCCACTCTTGCCATTTCCTGTCTGTTCCCATAGGGGTAGCCACAGTGGTTTTTCTAAAAAAACATATTTCGTCTGTCAAGTCTTAGGGTAGGAGTCACTGCCTGAGATGACTTCTCTGGCCCCGGCATTTGGCAGCTCCTCTGTGCACTCCCTCAGTCCCCCCTCCCCTCGTTCTGTAATTGCCTGCATCCTGGTATTTCTCAGGGAAGGTGCAGTTCTGCAAGAATGGGGGTGTACCTGTCTCACTCAGGAGACAGGTACAATGGCTAAAGGAATGGACTGACTGGATCCAAAGCCTGGCTAAGATGTGGGAATTTAGGCACGTTACCTAACTGCCCGGGCCTCTGCATTCCCATCTGTAAAACGGGGACAATAGCAGCACCTTCCTCAGAGTCCCCCTAGGAGAGGAGTAAATGAGCTAACACACTTGCACTGAGTTGTGCGAGGCACAAAGTAAGCATAATATGAATGTTAGCCGTTATTGTTCTTTGCCTGGCACAAAACCTGGCCCATGTTTAGTACTCATTAAGTATTTGTTCGATGAATGAATGAATGAATGAATGAGTACGGGGATAGAAGGATGAAAAGCGGCATGAGAGCCTAGAGTAATCAGACCAAGCCCCAGGAAAGTCAGGAGGCTTCCTGCAGGAGGGGAGCCTTTGGCTGATTCCTGTAGGATGAGATGGAGTTAGCTGAGTAAGGTGAATGGCAGGGGCAGCAGAGAGCAAGAGCAAAGGCCTCTCTCCTGTGGCAAAGCCTGATGCGTGCAGGGAAAGTCAGTCCATCCCTAGGGACAGACACTGTGGGCAAAGAGGCCAGGTTTCCCCTGTGCTGGCCATTTTGGGGAGATTCTTGGGTGAATGAACCGTGTTCTTCCCTCAGACCGGCTGCGCATGGTGGCTCTCTGGTCAGATCGGTGGCCCTCTCAGATCAAAGGAAGGCCAGCAAGGAAAGGAGGCTGCCACTTGCGGAGGGACCCCATGGGATAGGCCTGGATTTAACCTGCCAACCATCTCATGGTGAAGATCCTTACTTTCATCTAGAGATAAGGGGACAGAGGCCCCGCCTCATCCAGCTGTTGAGAGGTAGAGGCAGAGTTCACTCCAAGTTGGCCAGTTCCCTGTGGCCTCCCTCCCAGAGGGTCAGCCTGGGGTTCCTGGCAGCCAGGGGTTCCTGGCAGCCAGGGTCTGTGTCTCCCTCTTCGCCTCGGTGATTCTTCAGTGGGTGACATCACCCATTCCTGATTCCCCTTTCAGAGCACAGACGAAGAAACTGAGCAAGGGAACCCCTCAATGGCTGTGGACTAACAGACAGTCAAGTTCAACCTCAGGTAAAACTTACCATATGGACTGGAAGATGAGCACCAAGACCTCTCCTACAGAGCTCTAGACAAAGGCAGACCTGGGCACCTGTGAGAGGTGCCAGGAGTGGGCCCCAAAAGGCTGCAGCTAGATGAGATTGAGAGGTGGTGCTGAAGGAGGAGGGACCGATCCTGGGAATCCTTGAGAGCATCTTACCCAACAACACCCACCCCTCCCATCCTCCCCCTGCCTCCCCCCACCCCTTCCTGCTTCACTTTTCTCATCTGTTGACTTTCTCATCAGCTGATTTATAGACTCCCTGCAAACATACCCCCCAGCTGGGGTGGCCAGGGGGAAGCTCTAAGGAGTAGAGTCAGGAGTTCAGGGTTCAAATCCCTGCTCTGCCACCTCTTAGTTTAGGAAGACACCACTCTCCTCTCTGAGCTTCACTTTTCTTCACCTGTAAAGAATGACAACCTCTTCGACCTCTTCCTTGGAGGGGGGATGTGTGAATTCAGAGACTCAGGCTGTGACAGCCTGAGGCAAACTGTGAGGTGTGGGTCCTGCTGCTGAGGATTATTGGCCATTGAGGAAACCGGGTTGGAAGGGGTTAAGCCGAGACCCTGCCTCCCAGGCAGGAGCGAATCCAGGCTGGCAGGGGAGGAGCCAGGCTGGGAAAGAGATCTAGTCGGGGCCAGATGCAACCCTGAGAGGGACCGGGAAAAGACACCGGCAGGGCTGCTGGGGGGCCATGGAACAGGGGCATGGGGCAGGGTCCCTGGCCTCTGCACCAAGATAGCTCCAAGCCAGAGGGTGCAGGACCGGCTGCTAGGGGTGGGGGAGGAGGAGTCGAGCTCCCTGAGCTGGGGGGGACAGCGGCAGGGTGGGAGAAGACTAGGACCCAGAGCACTCCCGGCCCCCCAGGCAGAGGGCACTGCTTGGGTCGGCCTTGACCTCAGTTGACCCTGATAGCCCACATGGGGCGCAGGGTCTAATTTTAGCTCCAGCCACTAGGCCCACAGCCCAGAAGTGCCCGCCAGTGGGCACAGGGGCGGCCAGGGCTACTCAGGGGCCACTTGGGCAAGGGGAGGATTGGGGAGGCCAGCCTTGCATGCTGGCCAAGCCACCTCCTGTGCGAGCCCCCACGGGTCCCCCATGGCCTGGCAGACTGCCCGCCTCTCCTTTGAGGCCAAGGTCAGGGGGTGCAGCCAGGAGGACAGAAGGACACGGCCTTGCAGTGCGGTCAGGGTTGCATCAGCTGAGCAGTGCCCAGGGGCAGGGGCCCTGCTGAGAGGGCAAAGGCTGCCTTGGCTGTCCGAAGGCCAACGAAGCAGATTCCTGACTGTAGGAAGGCAAGGCCAGAAAGCCGGGTCCTACCTGGGCTCCTTGTGCCTGGCTGGTGACCTGCTGTTTGACCTCACACAGGCAGCCTGCTCTCCACGGGCCTCAGTCTTCCCATCTACAACAATGAAGACGCTGAACTAGAAGGCTGATTCCAGCTCCACCCACAAGCCCCTGCTCCTGATTTCCCCCAGCCCTGGCTGCGGGTGGCCACATGCAGTCGTGGAGAGGCAAGTCCCTCTGGCTGGCACTCTCGGCCTCTTGGCTCCTCGTCCTCCTGAGAGTCTTCCCCCTTCTCCGCCTGGCAGTGCCTGCCAGACCTTGGGCAAGTGCCCCCCAAGGCTGGCCCCGCTGGCTGGATACAGAGCTCCTGCCGAGTTTCTCCCAGCCTGGGGAACTCCCAGAAGATGCCCCTCAACCTCCTCAAGCACCCCGTGGTGGCGGCTGCGACTGGGGGGCTTGCTTTGACGCCTCGAAGTGCAGGACTGGTGGTCTCAAGGTATTCGTGCACCCGGTGGCTGGACCCATCTCCGCCTCTCACCGCAAGATCCTGGCTTCCATTGAGAGCTCCCGCTACCACACGGCCAGCCCTGAGGAGGCCTGCCTCCTCCTCTTCCTCAGCCTGGAAGTCCCAGCTGGAGAGTGCAGCCCAGTGCCCCAGCAATGGAATGGGGGAAGGAACCATCTGGTCCTCGATCTCCACCCAGCCCCCTGCCCCCAGACCTTCCAGCTGGGACGGGCGATGGTGGCCAAGGCCAGCCCCACAGTGGACACCTTCCGGCCTGGCTTTGACGTGGCCCTTCCGCTTCTCCCTGAAGCCCACCCATTGCGAGGTGGGGCACCTGGCCAGCTGCGACAGCACAGCCCCCACCCCGGGGTGCCCCTGCTAGCCCTGGCAGAGGAGAGGGGCGGGTGGCGCACAGCAGGCACTGACCCCTCTACCTGTCCCTGGGATGGGCGCTGTGAGCAGGACCGTGGACCCGAGCAGTAAGTGGACCTTTACCCTTGGGGGCTGGGTGGGAAGGGTCTGCAGTGGGAATGAGCTCAGAGGGCAGGGTGGAGGGCAGGATTGAGATGGGATGGGAGAACCGGACTGGCCTCAGCTGCAACAGGAGGGGATCAGGTTAGACAGAGAGAAAACACCACCAAGAGGGTGCTTTGCCGTAAGGGGTGTCCGAAGTGGATTCTGGAGTCTCCCTTGGGGGAATCTTTAAAAACAAAAACATGACTCACTCCTACTTACTCTTTTTCTCTTACTCCGGTTCCTCCTTCCCTAATATTTTAACATACACATCTATAGCGGTCACTCTGTCCCAAGTTATAAATAACAGTTACAATAAAATAATACTAACTGCTGTCATTTGTTTGTGTACCAGACGCTAAGCTCAGAGAGGTTAAGTAACTTGTCTGAGGCCATCCAGACAACAAGAGCACAGCCAGTGTTTACATCCAGAGTTGCTTATTTCCAAAGCCTGAAGCATTAGAATTCGGAGTTTTAACCAAGAGTTTATGATCAACCCATCAAATGCCTCAGAGCCGTGGAGATTAAGAGCTGGTCACAGATGGAAGTTGTTCCTGTGTCTAATTTGGGGGATTAACCTCTTAAGGAAACAGCTTTGGGTTACAACAAATATGAATGGGGTCATACCTCCAGAAGAACTTGCCACCTGGAGACGTATAAGGGGCATGGTGGCCTATGGGACGTGGAGAGTTGTTCAGAAACTGCTCTCTCCCTGGGCTAGTTGGGGTGACACGCTTCAGGTGATGGGGCAGTTAACCCCTAAGCACCCTACTCCTCCTGCACCCCCAGGAGCCCAGCGGTGTCCAAAAGGCTGGTTGAGCAGGCAGGAACCAGAGCCCTTTGGAGGTTGTCCGGGGCCCCTGGGGCAGAGGGTTCCTTCTGCATCTCTGGGGCAGACCCGATTTGGAACCTGTCAGTCTGGTGTCCTTCTGTCGCTCCCTCCCTCAGGTATCTCCCTGTTCTCTGCTAGAACAACATGGGCTATTTTCAGCTCTACCTCCCTCCTAGGAATTCTTCACGTGGCCAAGCTCCATTTTCGCCTCTGCGTCTCAGGGGGTCTCATGGGAATGCAATCACTCTCCCTCCTGAAGGCACATGGCCTCCAGGGAACCCCACAGCCACCAGTAGGAATGGAATTGCCTTTCTGCCTGGACCCATCCCTAGCAGGCATCCTCAGCAGTGACCTGAAAAGTTGGGGATTCCCCCCCCCCCCCCGCCGCTCCAGGCACCTCAAACTCAGAGCTCAGACAGAGCTTACCTTCCATGAACAAGTTTCTCTTGCTCGCCAGGGCCCTGCCTCACTTTCTGATTAGGCACTTAGCTATTCTTGATTAGAGGAAGTTCTAGCTGACTTTAGTTACTGCTGTATGCAGTTGCTGACTGGTGAATCTGAAAGCTGTTTCAGTCTGAACTGCGTTGAGAAACCGACAGTAAAGGAGCTGCATTCAGTAGGTGAACTGTTGACTCGCTGAATGTTTACCGATTGATCCAAAATTGGCCAGAACTGGTCAAGGCTTCCTAATCAGTGGGGGCCACCCTCTAAGTAGCATTGTTGATGAGCGTGTTCCCAAGGTGTGATGGCTGGCAGCCTCTGACTGCCCTCTGAACTTCCAGAAGTTCTCTCTTTGGCCTCAGCCCACCTGCAGGGGACGGGACTTAGAATCTCCTGAGTAGCTGGAGACTCAGTTTCCCTGAGGTGCCGCGCAGCTGCCTGAACCAGCCAGACAGTATAGGGACGGAATGAGAGAGGGAGGCCACCAGCCACGGGGCAGCCCTCAGAGGGTGGCCTGAATAAACAAGTACTGGCCAGAGAAAGAGGCAATTCATAGTCTCTGCCACCATCCCACGGCCACTGTCCCACATTCACTGGGCGGGGGAGGGGCGGAAGCCAACACGTGGGGAGAGCCTGCTCTGGGCCAGGTGCTGCGCCAGCCACTTTGCACAAGTCGTGCCCACTCAAGTACCCTTCAAGGGAGGTATTATTATTCCCATTTCAGGGAAAAGGAAACTGAGGCTCCGAGAGGGGGGAGGGAGCCAGCCGAGGCTCTTTGGTGACCAGCTCCTCGATTCACCACGGCCTCCCTCAGGTTTCTGATGGGACGGCTACAGCGTCAGCGGCAGCGGTGGAGTCTGGGGTTAAACCGTGCACTTCTGGCCACAAAGCCCACATTTTTCCACCGTCGCTGAACAGTCTTCTGTTCCTTTGGAATAAGCCTCCACCCATTTAAATTGTTACTTATTTATTCTTATGAATAGGGAATTCATTCACATGGTACCAAATTCCAAAGGCACAAAAGGGTATACAGCAAAACTCCCTCCCACCCCTGTCTCTGGCCACCCAGTTTTCCTTCCTGGAGCCAAACACCGTTTCTAATTTCTCAGGTACTCTGTGTGTGCACAAAAAACACGTATATGTGCTCTCCCCCATTTGGTTTTTTTTTTTTTTTTAACATAAATTCAATTCATGTTTTCAAGTCCCCTGGCCTTTCTCCTTTGGATATCGGAGGCGCGGTGCCTAGGGCCCATGACACTTTTAGGGACCCGTGAAAACATTTTCATTTCTTTGAAAATCAGAAGAAAAAAATGCACTTTTAAATAGAAGAACATGTTTTGGGGTGCATGGGTGGCTCAGTCAGTTGAGCATCTGACTCTTGATTTCAACTCAGGTGGCTCAGTCGGTTAAGCGTCCAACTTCAGCTCAGGTCATGATCTCCCAGGTTGTGAGTTCAAGCCCCACGATGGGCTCTGTGCTGCCAGCTCAGAGCCTGGAACCTGCTTTGGATTCTGGGTCTTCCTCTCTCTCTGCCCCTCCCCTACTTGCACTGTGTCTCTCTATCTCTTTCAAAAATAAATAAACACTTAAAAAAAATTAAAAAAAAAAAAAAACAATTCATGTCATGATCCCAGGGTCATGGGATCAAGCCCTGTGTCAGGCTCTGTGCTGAGCGTGGTGCCTGCTTAAGAGTCTCTCTCTCTGCTCATCTCCCCTGCTCATGCTCCCTCCCTCTCTAAAAGAAAAAAGAAAAAAAATAATTTAAACAGAATAAAATGTTTTAATATATAATATTAATATTTCTTTTTTTAATTGTTTTTGAGAGAGAGAGAGCGTGTGGGTGGGCATGCACGCACCAACAAGCAGGGGAGGGGCAGAGGGGGAGAGAGAGAATCTTAATTAAGCAGGTTCCACGCCCAGCAGAGAACACACTGCAGGGTTCAATCTCATGATTGTGAGATCATGACTTCAGCCGAAACCAAGAGTCAGACGCTTAGGGGTGCCTGGGTGACTCAGTAGATTGAGCATCTGACTTCGGCTCAGGTCATGACCTCACAGTTCATGACTTTGAGCCCCCCATCAGGCTCTGTGGGGACAGCTCAGAGCCTGGAGCCTGCTTCGGATTCTGTGTCTCCCTCTCTCTCTGCCCCTCCCCCACTCATGCTCTGTTGCTCTCTCTTTCCCTCAAATATAAACGCAAAATTTTTTTTTAAAAAAGGAGTCAGACGTTTAACTGACTGAGCCACCCAGGTGCCACTTCTCTTTTTAAAATTTATTTTTAAATAATCCCTACACCTGACATGGGCTTGAACATACAACCCCAATATCAAGAGTCACATGTTCCACCAACTGAACCAGCCAGGTACTCTGGTATTTTCATTTTTATACCAACAATGATCAAATGTCATTTATATAGAGAGAGATACAGATATAGATCATGACCTGAGCTGAAGTCAGATGTTTAACTGACTGAGCCACCCCCCCCTTTTTTTTTTAATAGCAGAGGGGCCCCAAAGGCCAAAGTGCCTAGGACACATGGAGGTCACAACGTGGCCCTGGCTATAGCCAGGTCTCAACAGAGCCCAGTGGAGCCATGGGGCCGTGGTGGAGCCACACTGACTCCATCTTGGGCACTGAGACCCTGAGTCTGGGGCAAGTAACTTATATGGTCACAGGACCCTAAGACTTCACTGGCAGTTACCATGAAGCCCCCTCCGTAACACACTCACACACACATTCAGGTGCTGATCCAGATCTGCTTGTTTACCTCTACCAATGGGGATCTCACCATCTCTCAAGGCCACCCACTCACTACTCTGCCAGATCCATTACTAGAACTTGTGCTGAAAATGACCTTTTGGACATTTGGTCCATGGTCCTGCGTCTATCCTTTATTGCACACTGAACGTTCATTCGTTTAGCACCCATTACCTGTCCATTCTCTGCCAGGTGCTCTGCTAGGCCCTGGGGATGCTAAGGTGAGGAAGGCACGGCCCCTGTCCTTAAGTTGTTCGGTCTTATGGGAGAGACAGATAAGTCACTGGTTATGACACACATTGTTAAGCAGAGAGATGCTGTGCCGGCTACCTTGGTGTCTCCTCTACTTCAGAGCTATGTGACCTCTCTAGGCCTCGGTTTCCTCATCTGCAAACAGGGCACTAACAGCATGTACTTCCCATCTCTGAGGGAGTTGCCGTGAGAAGGAAGTGAGTTAATATGTGTAAAGCATGTAGTGCCTGAACAAAGTACATGCTCGGTAAAAGCTGGCATGGCTCATTACCACTGTGGTGCACACAGAAGCCGTGGGGGCAGAGAGGAGGGAGCCATCTCTGGAAAGATCAAGGAGGGCTTCCCAGAGGAGGCGAAGTTTGAGCTTAGACATTTAAGATCGAGTAGGAAGAATTCCTTGGGCTATAAGGCAGAGAGGGGTGTCCCAGGCACTCCCTCAGGAGAAGGATATACAGAGACACAGAGGAGAGGACAGTGGAGGTTTGTGAGGACTGAGGGTACAGTTTATTCAGAAAGCTCTTTGTCTCTGGGTTCTCTGAAGCCGTAAACTTATGGGTTTTCAGCCTCCAAGGGCTTTACTGGGGAGGGGAGGAGGGCTGTGGCTGGCTGGTGCTGTGGCACCAATGAGGTGGAGAATGTCCTGTTGTTTAACGTGTGGCTTCTCCCAGAAGAAGCCTGGTGGCCACCTGAGCAGTGGAGACAGAAGGCAGGAGGCGGAAACCCTGGGAGACCCCCTAAGCAGCAGCAGTGGGGTAGTTCAGATAACCCAGGGGCAGGAGTTAGCATATTTGATTCTAGTTCCAGCTCTGCTCCAACCCTTTCTGAGACCCTCAGCTAGTCCTTGGGTCTCTCTGAGATTCAGTCCCCCCGTCTGTTCAGTGGGGGTTAGTCCAGAAGCTAAGCGCTCCAAGGACTGCTTCTTGAAGGTTCAGACTCAGACCAGATAGGCTGTAGCTGAGGAGGGTCTGGGACCCTTGGGGCCATATTCATCAGTCCCATTCTGAGCAGGCGTGTGAGCCCAGGAGTCCTGCCCCTCCAGGCCCTCCCTGCACCTCCCAGTAGTAGGTCACGGGCACTGCTTCCCTGGGTGGGCAGTTGCAGGGAGGTGGCTCCTGCCCATCCCCCCACAAATACACACAGCCTGAGTGTGGCCCAGGGGGTGGGGGGAGAAGGTGGGAGGAACAGAGGAGGCCTGTCCTCTGGGCAAGGGGGCCTCTGGGCAGCAGCTTCCTGTGCGGTTCCAGGCTGGGGGCCCAGCCCACCTCCTGACAGAGGAGCCTTTCATGGGCCTGGGCTCTCGGGCTAGGGGGAAGGCTGGGCAAGGGGGCCAATCAGGTGAGGGCTGCCCCAGAATCTGCGTGTGGCAGAGCAGTGGGCTGGCAAACGTGTGCCTGCCCAAGTCAGACCAGGCCTTGGAAACAGCTGGTCCCACTACCTCCCGTTTTGCAAATGAGGAAGCCGAGATCCAGAGAAGAGAAGGGGAGAGGTGTAAGACCTCCAAGGGTAGAGGCAGAACTAGAACCCAGGGCTCCTGCCTCCTAGCCCAACCACGAATGAGGGGCAAGTGTGAAGCTTGGTGTGTGTTAGTGTTCAGTGTGTGGCTGTGTGTGTGCATGAGGGTTAATGTATGAAGCACGGATGATGGGCTTGCATGTTCTGAATTTGGGAGTGTTCGTGTGGGGGGTTGGGGAACCATCCAGGGAGCCAGGTGGGGTGAGGGGCCGCTGTCTCAGGCCTCATATGTGTGGGACCCCTTCCTGTACCTCCTTAGGACCCACCCTGGGGGAACGCTACCCAATGCCACCTTCTGCCTCATCCCCGGCCACCGTCCTGATGCCTTGCACTTCCTTCAAGCCCTGCAGGTACAACTCCAACTTAGGCATCCCCTGTCCCTGTCCCCCACACTCCGGAGCTGGCAGGGTACTTCTGGACTCAGGCCAATGGGAAGGGGCAGGGAGCAGCCCATTCCTTTACTCTGGGACTCAGGCGTGCCTACAGCCACACTCACCACACCCTCTGTAGAATAACCCACTTTTCTCTCTTCTTTGCCCCTTGCCCCCAACCAAATCAGCTGCTAATTTGGAACCAAGGGAGGGGGAATGTGTTAGGATATAGGACTGGGCTCCCCAGTGACTCCTGTTTCCCCCAGGCTGGCTGCATCCCTGTGCTTCTCAGCCCTCGGTGGGAGCTGCCCTTCTCCGAGGTCATCGACTGGACCAAGGCGGCCATTGTAGCTGATGAAAGGCTCCCATTTCAGGTAGCTCAGGGCCCTGCCTACAGGATGGGGACTGGCCCCCAGACTGATCTCAGTCCTCATTCCTATCCTCTTATGTGCATATTGATGATTTTGCCCCAAACCCCAAGCCTCTGGGGCTCCCAGAGGATCAGAACTCCTGAGGGTACTAAGAGCAAGTTGTGAGCCTTTTCCAGCCTCAGTTCCCCCATCTGTACAATGGGATAGGTTAGATCAGATGATCTCCATGGGCCCAGCTCCACTGGTCCATGACTGGACTAACTTAAAGGAAAGCCACAGAAAATCCCAAATCTGACTGCCTCCATGGAGGCTGGGGTGGGGAAAACAAAATGCACAGTGACTTTTCCAGCTGATGAAACTAACCTGCCTGGCTCTGGAAAACGTATGCATAAGCCTTGAATTCCCTGAGAAGTGAGAACGGTATGGCAGTTAATAATAATAGCTACCAGTCGCTTAGTCTCTACTACCTGCTAAGCACTTACTGTGTATTATCTCATTTAATCCTCACAATTTACCCTATGAGGCAGGTACTATTACCATCCCCTCTTTACAGATGAGGACAAAGACTCAGAGAGGTTAAGTAGTTTGTCTGCAGTCACACAGTTACTAAGTGGCATTTAGGCCCAGCTCTGTGTGACCCTTGAACTCTTGACTGCTAAGTCACCTGGGACTTGGCCAAGGGTAGCTGCAGCTAACCCACCTGAAAAACCGTGGGGAGAAGGCTTCTGGTTCCCAGACCTCCAACCTGGATTGTCCCCACCCCAGAGTCAGTCAAAGACAAGGCCCCGTGACTTCTCCTTTTCTCTCTCCGTGCTTCAGGTCCTCGCTGCCCTCCAGGAGATGCCCCTCACGCGGGTCCTTGCCCTGCGTCAGCAGACCCAGTTTCTATGGGATGCCTACTTCTCCTCAGTGGAGAAGGTCATGCATACCACTCTGGAGGTGAGGGGCACTTACATGCTGGGGGCCATGGTGCTTGGCTCCTGCCTCTCCCCTGCTCCTTCTCCGCACCCCTCTCTCTGGACACTTCTTCTGCCCCAGTATTTGGACGTCCCCCTTGAAGATGCCTCAGGATGAATCTGAGACTTGACTCTGAGCTCTTGGACAAGTGCCTTCTCCAGTCTTGGCCTCAGTTTCCCCATCTGTAGAAGGACAGCTCTGGTCAATAGATTTCAAAGCACGTGCCACCTTGCCAGGCCAGGTGATGGGCAGTGGCTGCCTGGGGTGCTGGGTTAAAAGGGATTCTGGGTCCACAAAAATGTCACAACTTGCTAGCGATGTCTGCCGTGAGTGAGGAAAGAAAGGGAGGGAGCAAGCACATCGTCATCCGCCAACTCCGGACACCATCACTGAGTGTCCCTACTCTGGATTTCTGCGCCTGAACCCCTTGGTGACGCAGCTGCTGCCCTCCCTGGAGCCTGGAGGGGGAGGGGCGGGGCTCCACCAGGGCCCCGGCCGCACTTCCCCAGACCCCGCCCACAGCCACGCTGGCCACTGCCTCTGCACAGCCCTCTCATTTCACAGATTATTCAGGACCGGATCTTTGGAGCATCTGCTCACGCCTCGCTACTGTGGAACAGCCCCCGGGTGCACTCCTGGCCTTGCCCACTTTTTCCACAAGCCCCTCGGACTTCCCCTTCTACCACCTACAACGGGGTACGCCCTGGGGGTGGGACAATGGGGTACGTCCTGGGGGTGGGACAACTTGAAGTCCCTTCACCAACTCTTTCCCAGTCTGTCCCAGCCTCAACCATACAATCCCGCCAAGCCCTTCCCTGATTCTCCAACAGCTCTCCTGGCTCCCAGAGTCCCCAGCTCAGGTCACTCTTTAGGCGGTCCCGTCCCCTCCTACCCTAACAACCGTGTCTCATTCCCTCAGGCTCGCGCCCTGTGGGCAGGTTCAGCGCCCTGATCTGGGTGGGGGCCCCAGGTCAGCCCCCTCTGAAGCTCATCCAGGCGGTGGCAGGCTCCCAGAACTGTGCCCAGGTCTGTCCCCTTGCCCGCTGGGGTCTTGGGATCCAGGGTGGGGGGCCGGGACAAGGTCAGGGCCCTTGAAGACCATCTAGACCCCAAGCATAACCACACATTTTGCGGGGAGGCACATCCCTGCCCTCCTATTTAAGTCCCAAGTTTCTTGTTCCTTTCCTCCCTCCTTCCCTCATGGAAATTGACAAAATCATCTAAGAAGCAGGTGCCCCTTGGGGAGGCTGGAGAAGTAAACATACATTCATGTGTTAACCCATCAGTCATTCTCTGAGTGTCCGGCCATGGGCTTGATGCTGGGGATGCAGAGAAAAAGCAGGAAAGGATTCTGCCCTGGATTCAGATTCAGTCAGCATTCCCTTCCCTGGCACACACTGTCAAATCTCACTTCCAGAGAAGCCACGTAGACTTGAGAGGATTCACAGGGGAGGGAAGCACTTAACTCAGCCAGCAACAGAGCAGATCCACAGATGTGACATTTGAGCTGGGCTGAGAACGATAAAGGAGCGGAAGAGAATGAAAGCCTTTTGAGAGAAGATGGGGATGGGACATGGGGTCAGGGCCCAGGCTAGGGGCTACCACAACTGACTCTCCTTTTTTAAATGTTTATTTCGTTTTGAGAAAGAGATAGAGCATGCGCAGGGGAGGGGCAGAGAGAAAGGGAGACACAGAATCTGAAGCAGCCTCCGGGCTCTGAGCTGTCAGTCAGCACAGAGCCCAACATGGGGCTCAAACTCATGAACTGCGAGATCAGGACCTGAGCCGAAGCCAGACGCTTAACCGACAGCCATCCAGGTGTCCCGACAACTGACTCTCTTCAGTTCTAGTGCTATAGGTAACTGCCTTCGCGTCACTGGAATTTCTGCCTTCCAGAACCCCAGAGGCAAAAACAGGGCAGCACTGAAAGATCTTGGCTCCAACTAAACTCTTGCCCAAACTCACAAACACAGCTGCTCTCCCTTCAGGAACACCCCCCTTTCCTCCTAGATCTTGGTTCTCTGGAGCAGTGAGAAACCACCCCCATCCAGGTGGCCTGAGACAGCAGTGCCCTTGACAGTCATGGATGGGCAGAGGAAGGTGAGGAGAGGAGCAGAGGGGGGCACAGGAAGGAGGGATTCTGCCCCTGCATGCTGGGAACTGGGGAGGGCACACACAGAGGACTCTTTTTGGGCCTGAGCCAAATCTGGACTTCAAGTTAGACCTGAAGCTGGTGAGGAAGTCCTCCCTTACTCCTCACTTAAGTATCTCTCCAGGCAGACTTTGTTCTCGTGCTGTGGCAGAGCTTCCTGGAGCTGATGGTCTGACGTGGGTTTCAGTGGCAGAACTAATAGAAATGATTCTCTTCCATCCCTGGCCCTTCTGAATTGTGCTTCCAGAGAACGGGGGTTTTATGTGATGAAAGGAGGCAGAGGGGGTAATGTCGGCCGTCTTGGATGAGCTAGAGGAGAAACCTGGGACCTTAAGGAAATGGGGAGAGATGGCAGCAAATTGGGCCAGAGGAGGGTGGCTTCTAAGAACCCCGGATGCTGTGAGCCACCTCTGTGCTATGTGCTTCTGGGCGAGGCCCTTCATCTCTCCGGACCCGTTTCTTTCAAATGAAGGATGTCTGACTACCCCTCGCAGGGTTGGGGTAAACATGCAATGTGACAAGAGAGGAATCTTGAGGTGTTGAAACCGGAAGGGCCCCTAGATACCAACTGCCCCATTTTACCAAAGGAGAGGTTGAAGTGCAGAGACGTCGAGTGAGTTCCAGGTCCCAAGTCCAGGAAGCCTTGCTGTTTGCACTGCCCTTCCTTCTACAGCACCGTCCGCAGGGGCTCCTGCTTAGCAGATACGCAGACAGTCACCGTGGGAGCCTGGGGACGGTTCCCACGGCTGAGGTGGCCTCACCTCCCTCCCACTGCAGGTCAGTGACCGCTTCTTCCCGCACAGAGCCATCAGCACGGATGCCATCCTCAGTCTCGATGCGCACAGCAGTGTTACCACAAGTGAGGTGAGGGCTGGGCCCAAGAGGAGCCCAGTGCATAGCGGGGACAGAGCCTGAGGGCCCCGGAAGCCCCTCAGATTCCTGGAAGGGGGAGGAGCAGAGGACCAGAGCAGAGGTAAACCCTCCCACTTTTGACACGATCCCAGGGAGCCAATCACCCTCGTGCTCCACAGACTCTTGAAAACAATTTTCACCTCCCAAATGAAAAAGCATTGTTTCCAGCTCCCAGTTGGGACACCCCACCCCCACCCCCAAGCACTCCTGGAGAATTTTATGCTCGCATCTCCTCTCCCCTGAGTCCCCCCAGCTAGGCCGGCCTTGCCTCCATATCTCTGGATGTTCCCAGCCGGTCGGAAAGTCCCTCCTCAGACCTCACTTAACTATCTCCCCAGGTGGACTTTGCTTTTCTGGTATGGCAGAGCTTCCCCGAGCGGATGGTGGGCTTTCTGACGTGGAACCACTTCTGGGATGAGGCCCAGGGTGGCTGGGGCTACACTGCTGAGAGGGCCAACGAGTTCTCCATGGTTCTCATGTCAGCTGCCTTCTACCACAGGTAAAGATGGAGGCCCTGGCCCTGGGAGCAGAGGGCCAGAGACCCCCCTCTCTGAACCACAAGCAGGGTGGTGTGGGAGTGAACACAGCAGTCACTATGTGACCCTGGAGTTCCAGGGTCAAGGCCCAGATCTGCCACATCCCAGTTGTGTGATGGGCAAGTCTCCTCACCTCTTGTAAGGCTCAGTTTTGTTATCCGGAAAATGTCTTCTCCTCACAGGGCTGATGTGAAAATCAGGTAAGAAAGCCCTATGAAGGCCTTGGCACACAGATGGTCAACAAATGGTAGCTAGTGTTGTTTTAAGTAGAGCTAAGTAGAGGGTATAGACAGTGTTTGGGTTTGGTGATGGTGGCGACAAGAGAAGGATCCTGAAGCTTTATAAATGTGTGTGTGATGGGTTGGGGACTGTCCCAGACCTTCGAGAAGTTGACCGAAGCACCTGTCTTTGGGGCAGGGACTGAATTCTAGAAGGCCCCTTTAGAGGGGTTCCTTAGACATGTTTAAACCAAGTATGTGTAACCTGGAACCTCTAGTAGATTCTGCAGGGAATTCTCAGCAGAGTGAAGAATACCCCTAAGGTCTGCAGGGTGGGCCTAGGTTGTCCTGTAGGAGGACTGTGTGAAGCAAGGCTCACCCAGAGCAACATCAGCCTGGTTAATCCACAGCCTTCCCAAAGCTGGTCTTTGGAGCTGCCATATTTAATGGCCTTGGAACCAGCTGATCCCCCACCTCATTCTGGCTGAGTTCAGACTTCAGAGCCCAGAGGTGGGGGCCCTAAGGAGCTGTAAGGGAGAAGGCAAGGAGTACACCATCTGCTGAGCACAGATGTCAGAACCACAGAGCACAGAACAGTAGAGAGAGGTTTGTATTTCTGGTGTGAGCTCTCTGAGATGGCCAGGGCTCAAAGAGGGGGGCAGAGGGTTCTAAAGAGCCTTGGGGATTGAAGTCAAAGGGAGAGTGATGTCAGGAGGGAGGAGAATGGAGCCCGGTGGGGAGGGGTGGTGTGTGAATTTGGCTGCAGCCTCTGCCTGTCATTCCCCTTTGTCCAGGTATTACCACACCCTCTTCACCCACTCCCTGCCCAAGGCTCTGAGAACCCTGGCCGATGAAACACCCACCTGTGTGGACATCCTGATGAACTTCCTGGTAGCAGCAGTCACCAAGCTGCCCCCTATCAAGGTCCCCTATGGGAAGCAGCATCTTGAGGCCACACCTCCACTGGTGAGGAACAAGGGGGACAGGTTGGCACTGGGAGGGCACTGGCTGGGGAAGGGATTCCCTCTCACTGTCTAACTCAAATCCTCTTTGCTTCAGGGTTCGGGGGCTTTGGGGGGGGGTGGTTCGGAAGGACAGAGGAGACCTCCAACGCGTTTCTCCTCCCCTTTAGGTGCCTGGGGGTCCGGAGCCACAGCCGACAGCCCGAGACTGCATCAACCAGATGGCTGCGGGTTTCGGCTACATGCCCCTGGTTTCCTCTCGCCTGCGTCTGGACCCAGTGCTTTTCAAGGACCCGGTGTCCGTGCTGCGCAAGAAGTATCGCAGCCTGGAGAAGCCCTAGGAGCGGTCAGAGGAGCCCCCAGCCCTGCTCCCACCGGGCGCCGCACCTGCTCGGGGCGGGGGAGGCGGTGCATCAGCTCCCTCCCTTGGAACAACGGGAGACCCAATCAAGGCAGCCAGTTAGCTAACACGTCAGATCTCTCTTGGCCAATCACAGCCCTAGCGTCCCAAGGCGCGGGGCCCCGCCCCACCCTCCAGCCCGGCTGCGAGTGGCAGGCCCCAGGTGCAAGGCGCCTGCCCTGCTGCGGCGCCTCTGCCATCGCTGACCCCTTGCCTGGAATGCCTTTCTCGGCTTCTGCGGAACTGACTTCTACTTGTCTTTCAGATCTTCGCCTTCTCCATGGATTTGACTGACCCCCATCCCTGACCCGGATCCTCTGAGCTTTCACAGCCGGGTGTTTCCCACACTGTTCGCGCGGCTTTGCAAGGTACACGGTCAGGCCCCAGGACTAGCCTGGGAGCCCCGGCCATGTCCTCTTCTCTCTGGCTTGGCAAGTGTTACACCAATATTTGACGAACAGATAAAAGAGACATCAACTGCGTGCCCGGCCCTGTGCCGTAGTCGGGAGTATGGACAGTGTGTTGAGTGAGACCAAACTCCGTCTCCTTCCCCCCCCCCCCCGCCCGCCCCTCCACCCGGCCCACGGGGTTCCCAGTCCGGCAGGAAGGCAGCTACCCGCAGATGCCTGTGTTGCCAGGCACGATCTTCGCACCCCAGCAGTGGAGCAAAGAGGAGCTGAGAAGCTAGTTTCGGGGCTTTCTTCCCGACCTGGCGGAGCATGGGGCCGGGGAGAAAGGGGCTGAGAACGCAGGAGGTCCGTCCCAACCGAGCCCGGGGGTGGCGGGGGGCAGTGGTACCCTCAGCTCAGGCCTGGCCGTGGCTCTGCACTACCAGCCATGACCACTAGAGGGCAGCGCCACACCGCGCTCCCTCTGGGAAAGGGCCCGGAGTTTTATCGCCCCTTGGGTCAGGGGACGTTGAGAGTTGGTGCAGTGCAGCCCAGGATCTGAAAACTGGGGGGGGTGTTGAATTTGAAAAAAGAGACCCACTCCTTTGGCCCACACACTCAGGACTGAGAAGGAGCCATTTCTAGGTGGGCTGGGTGGGAGATGGGATTATCCCGAGCACCCTGGCCGTGACAGTGGAGTGGGGGAAGGGGCACTGGTTTCTCCAGGGTTCATCCACCTGGAACTGGACTTATCACTTCCGAAATAAAGCGCGTGTCCTTGCCCCCTCATGCTCGGGCTATAAATACCCCTCCAGCAGCTGCGCGGGGGAGGGGGACTCAGGGCTCGCCTGGGACTGGGGCGACTGTAGAGAGGTGGGGGTGGCTGGTCCAGCCCAGGTCCAGGGTGTCAGGTGTTTTCCTGCTCTGATGGCCTCACAGCTTTGGAAACTCTCGTGATCAGCTCACCCTGGCCAGCGAGAACATGCTGTCCAAGGCTTCCCACCCCCATTCTCCAGTTTGACCTCTGGCCCTTGGATGATTCAGGTCCTCCCTGGAACCAGTCACAGCTGGGGTGCAGAGAGGGCTCTCCCTTGGGAGGCATGGGGCTGCCAGAGTATTGGGGGGGGGGGCTGGGAGTTGAGGAGGGAAGGCATTCTGGCCCAGGATCAAGAACAGTTGAAGGTGGGTGAGGGAGCACACAGCTGTGGCCCAGGCAGCCTTCCCAGGGCAGGGAGGGCTCTGAGTGCCAGGCCCAGCCAAGGGAAAGAGGCATCTTTCCCCTCCCCACTCAC
Organism: Panthera tigris; assembly: GCF_018350195.1. Lineage (NCBI taxonomy): Eukaryota > Metazoa > Chordata > Mammalia > Carnivora > Felidae > Panthera > Panthera tigris. The sequence continues at coordinate 19,389,289 of NC_056667.1, forward strand.
AGCTACAGCACCCAGACACTGAACTGGCTTGGCACAGCCTTACCCATGGAGGGCACTGCCAGGCCCAAGGGCTCACACTGTACCAACATGCAGCCCAGAACAGGCTTTCAGCTCCTGCTGTAAAGGGAGGCCGGGGTGACTGAGGTAGAAACCCCAGACCTGCTTTACACTGGCCATGGGCCTTTAGGCAAGTGACTCCACCTCTCTAGCTTTGGTTTTCCTTCCCATCTGTACAAGTGTAATACCACAAATACCCTCTCTTGAGAGGGCTGTAAGGATTTGACACCCAGTAGAGGTCAAGATCCAGGTTCCTGGGGCCTGCAGTGGCTGCAGGGGAGAGAGGGTTTGCTTCTCCAGAGATTGGAGTAGAATAGAACACAGCCATCCGCAGTACCCCCCCCACACACACACACACACTTCCGAGCCACATGACTTCCCACGGATTTTGAGGGGCTGAAGAACCTACTGACCTAGATCACAGGTAAGCCCGGATGGCCATACCTGAAAGGCACAAAGAGGTTATTTCACAGAGGGGAAGAAAGAGGTTCACGGGGGAAGGCGGGTGACCAACCCCTCCTCTTCCAGTCCTGAATCCGGGCAGAGTCAAGATCAAGTCAGTGCTGCCCCTGGGCAGCCCACCTGGCTCCCCGGCGAGTCAGCCTCATGCTGCACCTTTCCAGCCTGATGATCAAAGTAACCGCTCTTCCAGGAACACCACAGGCTTAAAAGGCTTTGGCTCCAGTCCTGGCAACAACCCTGTGATGTAGGTTCATTCGTAGTCTCTTATTCTCGGATGAGGGCACTGGCTTGTAAAACCCAGGGCCACCATATGACTGGGTGTTCTGCCTTCCCTGGGAGACTGGGCACAGGTCTCCCCTCTTCGTCTCGGAAGCACAAGCTGCCCCTGACTTGGGAGTCTGCATACACCTCAGGAAGCCACCATCTCCCCATCTGTTGTCGTCCATGCTCAAGTTCTGAGCAGGGTAGGCTGGGCCAGCTTCAGAGCTGGCCCAGGGGCTGTGGGGCTGTTAGGGCAGGACCCAAGCTGAAGCCCCTGCTGCCCCCCCCCCACCAGTGGCAAAGGCACCATTGTGTTGGCACACGTGCCCGAGCTGGAGGAATAAGGAAAGAAGAAAGCAGCCAGGCCCCTACCTGGTCAGAAGCCTCCTCCCTCCAGGAAAGAGACACATTTGGCTCACAGCTGAAGTGACGAAGGCACAGACAGGCCTCAGTTTCCCCCCCCCCGGTTTCCCCTTCTCAGGGGGGACATGTGTAAGCGTGTGGGGTGCTCTCAACTCCCAACCCCCAAGGTCTCCTTAAACCATATCGTTATAGGCAGAGGGACAGACTGTCCCGGGGCTTCTGCATAGATCCATAAGGCAAAGGCCAGACAGACTGAAGGGGGGAATAAGACAGTGGGCAAGGGGACATTGAGGCCAGTCTCCCCTCTGTCACTCCTCACTGTGCCTCACCACCTTTCCTGAGGCTGGTGGTAGGAAAGCTTTAGCTGAGGATTAGGCCCAGACCCAGCCCTGTCAGGCACCAATCCAGAAGCTGGAAGGGCTGGGTCATAGTAGCTTTACACTTGCCATCTTCATCCTTAAACTGGCTATAGTCAGATGGGGGAGGCAGGAAACAGTTCCTCCACGCTGAACAGAGCAGAGGTCAGGAGAGGGACCTGCTTTATAACACAGCCAGGATAGGCAGCGTTCTGGCTGGGCCTGGGGGACACTCCGCCCCACCACCTGCAGGTCCTGGCCATGGCTCCGTTGGCACCTGGCCAGGCAGTCAGTCCGAGGGGCCTTGGCACGCCTGACAGTCCTTCATGTCCTCAGAGTAGTCTTCAATCTGGATGGTCATAGTGTGGAAGTGGAACTTGCCCTGCAGGCAGGTGCTGGCTGCCTTCAGCACGACCTGGGCGTCTGCATTCTGAGCTGGGGGCCAAGAGGACACCCCAGGGGAGGGACCAGAGAACATTTACTCACTCTTGGGCCCTTAGGAGCAATCGGGAGGCTATCACATTCCCTACCCCCAGCAGCACAGGAGACAGGCATCAAGAAACGCCCAGAGGCCACTCCTGCATCAGGCAACCTCCCGGTCCCCATACCTGGCGCAATCCTGCAAGAGCAGGGAAAGCACTGGCTTTATTTAAGGCTAAGAGTCCTTTCTCTGCCACCTGTTAGCTGTAAAAGCCCGGACAAGTGACTTGACCACCCACCCCAGCCCCAGCCCCAGCCTCCTCATCTATAAATGGGGTTGTGATGATCAAATGAAATCATGTCTATAAAGTACTCAGCATGGGGCCAGGTTCAATGCACACCAGCAAACATCTGAGGTCGTTGGCTGCTTCGGGGATGGCCCCAGACCTCTGGCAGCCTCTCGCTCACCCTGCCCTGGGTATCCTGACCACTCACCGATGGCGATGTGGACAGACAGCACGGGCTGGGACACGGTCAGTGCCCAAATATGCAGGCTGTGCAAGGCTTCCACCCCCTCCACGGACAGCAGCAGATCCCGTACAGCTGTGAAGTCCACACCCTTGGGGGTCCCTGAGGGTGGCAGGGACAGGGGCTGAAGGAAACTGCTCCCCCACCCCCACCCCCAGTGCTGTTTTCTGCTGTTCACATGTTGTCTCCTCAGAGACAACCGCTTTGGCCAGCAGATCTGGTGTTGCCCCGCCTCCCAAATGATCTCCATCATATCATCCTTTTGTATTTTCTCTTCACACTTGACTCTGTCCGCAATTATTTGTTCGTTTCCTGCCTGTGCCCCACTCTAAAATGGAAACTCCATGAGAGCAGGACAGTCGGTTTTATTTACCACCATGTCCTCAGTGCCTAGAACAGTGCCTGGCCCATAACAGGTGCCCAGTGAAAACTTTTTTTTGGAATGGAAGGAAGAAAGACAGAAGGCAAACTGGGGACCCCTACACCCACATGAGGCATCAGCATTATCACTCGTATCTGGGTCAGTCACATTCTTGGAGAAAATGCTCTGACCCGTAGCCAGATAACTCGTGCTGACTCCAAACCAGCATCCAACTTCAGACTGACCCTGGCCACACTGAGCCCCATGACCCAAGACCCTGGGGCACAAGAAAGCTGGTGAATGTGGAAACTCGGGGCAGACCATCGGTCAGCGCTAAGGAAGCCCTTAGAGCCCGGCCATCCACTCCCGAGGCAGAGGCCTCAGAAAGGAAGGCACTAAGCTGGAGTGGATTTGGTAGGCTTGTCCAACACCCACCACTTTTTTTTCTCAGCCTCAGTCAGTGTGCCTCCTCTGCAATGGAAGCAGAATCCTCGCCCCTTTCTCTGCCGCGGGGAAGGTCAATGACTGAGGAGGGGCCTGAGGGAAGGCTGCGGAGCACCAAGTGCTACTTAGAAGTTACCTGATTAGGCAGGGAGGACACATCCCAGCAGGGAGGGGACACCATGGGGCTAGAGGGAAGGAAAGCACGGTCTGGTCCCAGGGACGTTTCTAGGAACAGCCACACCTGAGGGCTCAGCTCGATGCCAAGACTGGCCTGGGGCCCCAGGAGGTGTTCCAGCCTGTGCCAGGCTCCAGACCCTGGCTCCCTGCCAATGTGCTGGGACTCCCCTGCCCTCTCCCCCCAAACCTGTTAGAGCTGGAGAGCCAAGAACAAAAGGGGAGCCCCACGCCCAGGTTACCTTCCATCAGCACCAGGATCACATCTCTCAGGATGGTCAAGGTTGTCCCCAAGACCAGGATGGAGAAGAGGAAGGTGCAGATGGGGTCTACATACTTGTACTCTGGCTACAGAAAAAGGGGAAGGCGGAGCTTGGGCTCATCACTCAACACCTCAGCCTCCCTCTCCCTTCCCACCCAGTGCTGAGTCAGGGAGAGGGGTGCTCTCTGCGTGGTGGGCACAAGCCTCACCCTGGCTCTGCCTCCCAGTTCTCCACCTTTTATCCTGTGTCCAGAAGAAGGGACAGGACAGATCACAGCTCAGGATAAGGCACGGTCCCTTCCCATACTTCCTTACCCAAGGGACTGAGATGTGGACGGAACTAAAAGGAATCTTGATGCCAATGGCCCAACATCTCATTTTATAGATGGAAAAATTGAAGATCAGTTAGAGCAAAGGACTACATCACCCGGCGAGCAAAGGGTGGAGCCAGGCTTCAACCCCAATGCCTGGCTCTTTCCACTACATCACTCGGCCGCTATGTGATGGACAATGCCCAGGCATTGGCAGCACGCAGGCCTGGGTTTGAATCTGGCTCCACAATTTCCCGGCTGTGTGACACCATCCAAGTCACTGAACCTTTCCGAGCTGCCGAAAACACCACCACCCGCTCTTCGGGATTGTTGTGAAGATCACTGACGCTTGGAAGGCATTTGGGTGAATGTTCCTTCCCTCTCCCCACACAGCTGGGAGGGAGCTAGAACCTGGAAAGGGCCACGTGTAGACAGGAGCCCCCGGATAACTTACACTCCCCTGCCCACCCCAACCCCCCGGCCCACCTCCCTCTGTCCCCAGCTCTGACCTTGAAGTATAAAATATAGGCTGCCACCAAGATGCCTAAGCTCTGCAGAAAATCTCCAACCACATGGATAAAGGCAGCTCGGACACTGGGGTTCTCCTGTTGCTGGCTGGTGTCGTGGCTGTGCCCGTGGCCAGACTGGTGAAGAGTCAGCCCCATTCTACAGAAGCAGAGACAAAGCCGAGGGGCTCGCTGACCTAGCAGGTAGAGGCCACTCATAGGGCTGGCCTTCCTGTGGGACAAAAATCCTCACCCCCAGACTGCTTGCTCCTTTTGCCTTGTGAGGAGCCCAACCCACTTGCCTTGGTCCAGAGCACCACAGGAGAATGGGCTCAGCTCCAGTGCCAGGCTGGATCTGGGCACAAAGATGCCAAATCTTGGAACCCAAGGACACCATGGAGGTCATCTAGTTCCCCCCACCCATGTCACAGATGGGGAAGTTGAGGCCCAGAGAGGGAAGTGGCTTGCCCAAGACCACTGAGCAACGGAGAGAAAGCCCAAACAAGACCCCCGTGCTCCACACACCCTGCTTCTCACCGAGACCAACTTCAGGCACACCAGCTTCGAAAAAGGACTTGGACCCCTAAGGGCCCTTAGGAAAATGTGCTCCTATAAGAACTAGACTCACCTTCCCCATTTCAGACATGAAGGTTCCCAGTTTATTCACTCACACATATGGGGGGAGGGGTTAGTGGTGGAGTTGATGCAGCCCCAGACTCAGAGCCCTCAGTGGCCTCAGCCTTGGCCTAAGGCAGGACCAAGGTGTCCCAGCTGCCAGAGCTCGGACCACCTGAGAAGTTCTGGTCCTGTGGCCCATCCGTGGCCTCCTTCCACTGAGAGCAGGCATGCAGATGTGTGCGTGAAAAGCACGAGGACGGGGGACTCATAGGGAACCGAGGTCACACTCACATGATATTCACAGCCACAGCACAGCCCGATGTGATCAGCATGGTGCCCCCCTCGACCTCATAGTCCCCAGAGATCAGTCGCTCCACTGCCAGGAACACCAGCACTCCAGTCACGACCCAGATGGATAGTACAGACAGCAGGGCTCCCAGGATCTCTGAGAAAGAACCCAAACCCCAACACCAATCTTAGCATGCGGCCCTAAGACTGAGGAGGCCTCCCCATCCCTCCATGATCCACCAGCCCCCTCCCTACAAAGTCAGGGCCTGGGTCCACCGGGACTCCGCTAAAGGTATGGCTGGCATGGTTGTACCTTACCTCACCACTCATACATCAGAGGATGCCAGAGCTAGAAGGACCTTAAGAAGTCATCTGGGTCAACCCCTTTTGTTTTACATGTAAAGAAACTGACTTACTACAATAGGTACCCATTGCTCAGCTGACAAACTGAGGCTTCTGAGGACAGACTAGGCCATCTCCCACCAAGAGGAGAATGACAGTGCAGCCCAGAGATGGACTAAAGGGGGTTTAAAGCCTCTGTCTTCCAGAAGGCTTTGAGGACCTTTCCCTCCCCCGAGAGTTGACCCATGGAATTATGTGCAGCGTTAAGGCCATGGTCATTTGTTCTTGAAGTGTGACCATTTCATTTCTTAGGAAGGTGAGCTCTCCTTCCCTGCAGACTAGAAGTTCCAAGAGGACAGGGAACCAGGGCTCCCCCATTGGACCGGGAGCTACCAAAGGATAGAAGCCGAGACTGACATCCCCAACCCGTCACCTTCTTGGCCTCGCGCAGGGACCCACCCTACTGCAGCCACCAAAGAACCCACGTCTTGACCGGCTTCCTCTTGCAACCCCGACCAGGGTCCTCACCAGCTCGCTGCCAGCCGAAGTTCATGGTCTTGGTGGCCGGTCGGGAGGACATCCAGAGAGAAAAGAGGCTGACGAGCATGCTGGCAAAGTCAGTGAGCAAGTGGGCTGCGTCGGTCATGACTGCCAAGCTATGTGCTAGATACCCACCTGCAAGGGCAGGACCAGGGACATGGGGGGGTCCTTATCAGCTCCCCCATGAAGTCACCTTCCCAGACTGTGTGTGCAGCAGGGAAACCATGGACTCTGGAGAAAGACCGTGGATTTGGGACCTCTCCACCCGTTAGCTGTTGAACCATAGGCAAGGGACTTACTTTCTCTGAGCTTCAACTTCTATCTGTGAAATGGGACGGACACAATCTACTTAGAGGGTGACTGTGAAAATCAAGTTCAAATATGCCCTGGAAAGCATAGTAGGCACTCGGTAAATGCTCTTTCCTTCTAGGCATTCAGGCCATCCCTTACACACAAGTTGTGCATGATCTTGGGCAAATTACTCAACCCTAATGTGCCTCAGTTTCATCATCTGTAAAATAAGAATATTAACACCCACGTGACAGTACAAAGTTGCGAGGACTGGATGAGATAACGTGTATATAAAAGACTCAGCATTATGAACATTCAATAAATGGGGCTATTCGGTTTGGGGTTTTTTTTGTTTTGTTTTTTGTTTTTTTTTAATTAAGTAGGCCCCACAGCCAACATGAGGCTTGAACTTGAGACCCTGAGACTCCAGCCAGGGCTACCCTGGGGCCCTCCAGCTGCCGCTCTGGCTGCTCCAGCCCATCTGTGCCTTTGCATGTTCTACCAACTGAGCCAGCCAGCGCCCTGGGGCTATTAGTATTAATATTACTAGGAACATCCAGGAGAAAAGCTTTTTGGATCATCCAGACTATCCATGCTCCCAATTTCATTTAATTAGCACAAAAGTCCTTACCAATGACTTCCCCAATCATGAACACCAGGCAGATGGCAGAGGCCACATAAAGCTGTCGCCGGGCCTGCTCCTTCTTGGAGTCAAAGTGACTGTCAGGACCCTTCTGGGCATGACAGTAATGGTTGCTCTCAGCGGCTAGCTCAATAGCCTGCAAGTCCAGGCCAGGTGTGGGCAGAGGGATCCAGCCGGCCCCCTCCTGCCACAGAGATCCAGTGTAAGACCTGGCCAAGGAAGAAAAGAGAGGGGAGACTCAGCTCTGAGATGGGGGCAAGGAGGGCTGACTCCAGTCCTTGGCGTTCCCATGTGTCCAATTAAAAGAATAGTTATGGACACTCCAAACTCGACAGTCTCTGAGGAGTAACCAGAAACTCGTGTTTGGAGTGGGGTGCTGGGGAAATGACCAGTCCAGGAGTCTTGGGGTCTTGGTCCACTGTGTTCCCTCCTCCCCCACCTCTCTCAGCGCCTGGAGGCGGCAAAGACCTTGGGAACTGGCCAAGGGGCGGGGCCGGTGCAATCAAGCACGGAGAAGGAAGGCAGTTCAGGCTCTGGAGAAGGGCAGACCCTCCTCTTGCACACTTGGGGACACAGGGCCTCCCAGGGCGGGGCTGCCCGGGGGCAAAGTGTCGGGCCAGGGGCGGGGCTCCAGGCTTGCCACCGCACACTAACGGGCGAGGGGTCAGGATCTGTGCTCAGCGGTGAGGGAGGGATGATCTCGTGCCCACGCTCGGTTTTCCCTTCCCTCGCTTCCCCCAACCTCCCGTCCCTTCTGTGTGGTCCCGTTTCAAGCCTTCCGCAAAACCATTCACTGGAAACTGCAAACCGGGAGATGCGTCCGATGCCGCTCAAATCCCCGCTCCTCCCCAGGCTCTCGCCTTACCGGGCTCCGGGCCTGGCGTCCATCAGATGCTGCCTCTCCGTGGGCTCCATGCGGCCCCGCGCGCCCTGCGCTGGGTCCGGGAAGCCGCGCGCGGCCTCGGGGCCCAGGGCGCCCTGGAAGTTGCGCGCGGGACGCTGCGCAGCGCGCACCCACCTGCCGGGAGGGCCCCGCGCGCCGCTCCCGGGGCCCCTGCGCCCGCGCCTCTCGGCCGCCCGCTGCTTGGCGCGGCAGCTCCCGCCCGGGCCGCCCTGGGGCCGTCCGGCTGCAGCTCCGGCCGCTCCAGCCCGTCCGCGCCCGCCGCTGCGCCCCGCGCCCGCCCGCTTTATCCGGCCCCGGCCACCCCGTGTGAAGCGGCCCGCGGCGCGTCGTGTGCAAAAGCCTGCGGGGAAGGGGGAGGGGTGACCGGCTGCAAAGAGTGCCCCGGCGCTGCCCCAGAGCACCCCGTCCCCGGCGCCCCTGGGGCCCGAGGAGCCGACAGGGCCTGACTCAGGACTGGGCGAAGGCTGCGCGCACTCTTCCCCGCGCGCAGCTGGCCGCATCCCGCCGAGAAGTTCTCGGACCTCGTTTCGTGGAAATCTGCTTTGGGTCCCCTGAGAGCCAGAACGTGGCTCCTGAGGCTTGGTGTGTCTTCCCTCGGACTGGAGACTCCTGCGGTCGGCTGCGTTCTTCCGCTCAGACTAGGGGTCTCCTGGGGGCCGGATATGCCTGCCCTGGGGCTGGGACAGGAGCCCTTCTTAGGACTGGCTGTGACTGACTGATCGGCCCATCCTAGCCAACGAAGCAGCGCCAGTTCCTGCCCTCCCGCGCACCCCGATTAGAATCTGCAGTGGCTTTATCCCCACCCCTACGTAGAGCACTGTGGCCCTTCAGCAGCGGTCACCATGTGCGCTGAGTGGACACCACCACCATCCTCCCTTCCCTGCCCTGCAACAGTTCACAGGAGCGCCAGGAAGGTGCCCCAGGAAAGGTGCCGTGCTAATGTCCTGCCTGAGAAGCCGGCCTGTTGGCTTGGTGCCTCGCCCACTTTAAGCGGTTCCTGGGGGGTAGGGACCTTATGGCCTGGCCTTATGGCTGGACTCTGATAGGGGCCCATTATATAGAAAGAACTTTGGACTGGTGATCTCCCTGGCCAGTCACTCCATCATCCCCAGTGCCTTCAGTCTAGAGGACCATAGCTTGGCTATGTCCCTTCTCAGAGACAAGAGTCTAGGGTGCAAACCTCCTGCCCATACCACTGGGAACAAAGACGGGTTCCTTCAGTCTCTCCTCGACAAGAGTAATATTATTTGGGGGCTAAGTGAAGGGAGTGAGGGTGGCAGGACCATGCCTGCCTAGATCAGGTCCCCGCTGAGTGCCTTTCTACCTTCTCTGGACTCTGAGTGAGAAAAACCTTTACCTTAACTTCCTAGCTTTCCTGGTATAGTCCAAGAACCAGCAGGCCCAGCATTACCTGGAAAAGGTGTTAAAATGCAGGTTCAAATCAACTCAATCTGAATCTTATAACTTATTTGCTGGCAAAATGTTTACGCTTAAAAAGCATATTTTTAGGGGCACCTGGGTGGCGCAGTTGGTTAAATGTCAACTTCGGCTCAGGTCATGATCTCGTGGTTGGTGGGTTTGAGCCCCATGTGAGGCTCTGTGCTGACAGCTCAGAGCCTGGAGCCTGCTTTGGATTCTGTGTCTCCCTCTCTCTGCCCCTCCCCTGCTCATGCTCGCTCTCTCTCTCTCAAAAGGAAATAAATAAACTTTTAAAAAAATTTAAAAACACATTTTTAAACATCCCTCTTGTTCCCTTCAGTGCAGAGCACATTGTAAATTTTCAATAAATGCAGATTTACAGATTGGACCCAGATGAATATATTCATTTTATTTAAAAAAAATATGCCATATTTCTTTTATTTTTTCTTTTTTCCATTTTGTTTTTGAGAGAGTGTACACAGGGCAGAGGGAGGGGGGAAAGAGAGAGAGAGAGAGAGAGAGAGAGAGAGAGAGAGAGAGAGAAAGAGAATCTTAAGCAGGCTCCGTGTTCAGTGCTCAGAGCAAAGCCCAACTCAAGGCTTGATCCCAGGATTCTGGGATCATGACCTGAGCCGAAATCAAGAGTCGGAAGCCCAACCAACTGAGCTATCCAGGCTTCCCTGCCAGATTTCCTTTCAATTAAAACTTTCCAAGGGGCACCTGAGTGGCTCAGTTGGTTAAGGATCTGACTTCCGCTCAGGTCACGATCTCACGGTTCATAGGTTCGAGCCTCATGTTGGGCTCTGTGCTGATAGCTCAGAGCCTGGAGCCTGCTTCGGATTCTGTGTCTCATTCTCTCTCTGCCCCTCCCCCACTTGTGCTCTGTCTCTCAAAAATAAATAAATGTAAAAAAAAAATTTTTTAATTAAAACTTCCCAAGATGCATTTTAATTGATTTGCAGAAGTTTGACCAGTCAAGACTTTGATATACTGCAGAAGCACTAGGCCCATTTGTATTATATACCTGGCTCCAGAAATCGCCAAGAAGGCCTATGTGAATGACATAGCAGTTCTCATACCTCAACCTGAGGAATGTTGTTTCAAAAATGTGGACTCCAGGGGTGCCTGGGTGGCTCAGTCGGTTAAGCGGCCGACTTTGGCTCAGGTCATGATCTCGCAGTTCGTGAGTTCGAGCCCCGCATCGGGCTCTGTGCCGACAGCTCAGAGCCTGGAGCCTGTTTCAGATTCTGTGTCTCCCTCTCTCTGACCCTCCCCCGTTCATGCTCTGTCTCTGTCTCAAAAATAAACGTTAAAAAAAATTTTTTTTTTTTATTAAAAATAAATAAATAAATAAATAAATGTAGACTCCAGGGGTGCCTGCGTGGCTCAGTCAGTTAAATGTCTAACTTGGTCCCAGCTTAGGTCTCGATCTCAGGGTCATGAGTTCAAGCCCCACGTTGGGCTCCACCCTAGGCGTGGAGCCTAGTTAATTTAAAAAAATGATATATACACGGGGCGCCTGGGTGGCTCAGTCGGTTAAGCGCCTGACTTTGGCTCAGGTCATGATCTCACAGTTAGTGGGTTCAAGCCCCTCATCAGGGTCTGTGCTGACAACTCAAAGCCTGGAGCCTGCTTAGGATTCTGTGTCTCCCTCTCTCTCTCTGCCCCTCCCCCACCTGCACTGTCTCTCCCTCTCTCTCAAAAATAAATAAACATTAAAAAAATTTTTTTAAATTATATATATATATATATATATATATATATATAGGGCTCCATGTTGGACTCTGTGCTAATGGCACAGACCTTGGTTGAAGTTCTCTCTCTCCCTCTCTCTCTGCCCCTCCCAGTGCTCATGCTCACTCAAGCCCACTCGAGTATGCTTGCACACTCTCTCTCTCTGTCTCAAAATAAACTTAACATATATATATATATATATATATATATATATATATATATATATATATGTTCCCACATTCCACAGCGAGTCTGACTGTAGGTCTGGGGAGGAATCTGAGAATCTATATGTTTAAAACCTCAGTGTTCGATGCTGTTGTGAAATTATTGTTCATTTTTTATGGTGTAGTCATTTGATTTTTTAAAGAACCTTTATCTAAACTATTGAAGGATAAAATGATACAATATCTGGGATTTGCCCCAAATAACACCAGTGTAGGGAGTGGGTAATGATAGAGAAGAAACAAATGTCAATAACTGTCGAAACTGACCGATGGGTAGGTGATACTATTCCCTCTACTTTTCCATGTTTGAAATTTTCCAGAATTAGAGGTTTAGGGAAAAATAAACCTCTTCTGGTGGTTCTAATGCAGCAGCCTATGGAACCGTGTTGAAGATTCATTGGAATAACCCCTCAGAAGACTGTTTCCTCTCTTACAGTCTGATCTTAAAGGAATCTTTTGATCAAGAACCCTTTTTACCACCCTTAAGTGTTCTGGTTTGGAAGGATAAGCAGAGCACTTTGTGTGGCAAGGTAGAGATCTTCTCATTTGCAATCAAGAGATACCTCCCTAGAATTTAAACTTTAACTGACTACTAGCCTTGACTGCCTTCCCTCCTCTCTCTGATAAATGATGAGATAGTGAACTGATATGCCTGTTTCTCACGTTATCAGTAACCTGGAGAAGAAACCTGGGGGCAGAATATGGACAGGTTGTAATACTGATTCTTGTGATTTCAAAATGATGAAAACCTCTCTCTTTCTGGTTTCACATTCCTTTGGTCTTTTATAGGAAGACACTTTAGGACTATAAAGAAAAGCAAGTGTGACTATCAAAAAGACAGGAGAGAGGCACCTGGATGACTCAGTCGATTGAGCAACTGACTTCAGCTCAGGTCATGATCTCGCCATTCCTGAGTTCGAGCCCCGTGTATGGCTGTGTGCTGGCACCTTGGAGCCTGGAGCCTGTTTTGGAATCTGTGTCTCCTCTCTCTCTCTGGTCCTCCTCCACTTGCGCTATGTTTCTCTCTCTCTCTCTCTCTCTTTCTCTCTCTCTGTCTCAAAAATAAATAAAGATAAAAAAAAAAAAAAGACAAGATCATGGCTACCTCCAAGGAGGGGGCCACATGAGGGCTTCTATGGGCTGGCAGTGTTCTTTTTCTTGACTTGAACAGTAACCACACAAGATTTCATTATGGGATAGTTTATTAAACTCTACAGCTTGTTTTGTTTAGTTGTGCATAATATGTTACACCGTGTGTCTAGAGGCTGCCTTTAGGCAAACAGGTTTGAGTGACAGAATGTAGAAAGGGCCATGGCAACCACCTGGCTGAATACAGACAGGTCCATCAGGTGACCCACCTCAAATATCCATAGGCCCTAACCTGACCAATGAGCTACTTACAACTAGGCACGGCTATCAAAAAAGGGGAAGATTCCATATGTCACCATACCTCCTTACTTTTCCCCTTTAAAAACAGCCCCCACCCACTGCCTCCTTAAAGACAGCCTGTCCTCTGCTGTCCTAGCCACCACTTCCTTGCAGGTGTATTCAATAAACTTCTATGACCTTTGTTCTGCCTCAGGTGAATTCTTGTCACCTTGTGGGCCACTGACATCCACCCAATCAGTAACCCCACATTTGGGGACCCTCATCTGATCAGGAAAGACACCCCCATTTGGACACCACATTTGGTGGCTCGTACGGGGAGATTTTGTAGCGCCCTCGCACACATTTGGGGGAACACTGCACAAGGAGACTTTGCCAGTCTGAAACTCTCCCCAGATTCTCCAGGAATTTGTCGGGACTTTCCCTTGGTGGATCAACTCTAGCACTCCTTGGGGAACTGATGGACCTGGGCAGGGGTTACTGCTTGGTGAGGATCCGAAGCTGGGAGACAGAACCGGCTGGACTGCCCTTGTCTGAAAATGTGAGGGATTTCCCCCTCAGATCTTTGGAGGGACCCTTCCCTCCCTTTCCTTTCTCTTTTCAGCCGTTGTAGCCTAACCCCAGTACCTCCCAGACAACCGAAGCCCTCTGGTTAGGGTGGCTTCCAGGTGTGTTCTGAAGGTGTGAGAGTGAACAGATCAGACTGCTCGTGTTGGTAAAGGCTAAGGACCCCTTTCCAATGCCTTCTCACTTTGTCCTCAAGGCCTGTTCCCAAAGTCAGGTGCAACTGGCTGCTCACTCAGAGCGAGTCCACACACCTTATGGACTCAGGTGGGACCTTTCCCGACACTGGCTGACTCTCAGCCACCTCACTTCTCTCAGCCTGTGCCCCTTTTCCTGTGTTCCCACAGATCCAGCATCATCTTGATCTGAAGGCAAACATGCTCCTAGTCCAAGTGGTGAGTCCTCCCCCTCCTTTTTTCCACTCAGTCTGGACAAAACCGTGTCTGGCTCTACTTGTTACCAGGGGACACCCCAAAAGGAAGTGCCATGCTGTTTGCTTCAACCCCTTTCCATGGTGGGACACCACCAGAAAGGTCAGTCCTCCTGTTATAGGTCCAGTCTGTTTCCAGGTCAGCAGGATGCCCTGAATGAAACTGAGACCACGCATGGGAGCTCCATTCCCTCCAGCAGGTCACTCCTTTGAGAATTGGCAGCCAGTCTTTCCCACTATGCAACCTCCTCTCTTTCTTTGGACTCACCCTTGGGCTGTGTTCTGAAAAGCTGGAACAAATTTGACAAACTCCCAGATCAAGAGGTATAGCCCTCTGACAGAACTGTTTCTTCTGATACTATTCCCCAGCTTGACCTCCTTTGCTGGAGCTCCAAATGGTCGGGAGTTCCATTTGGGTCTTGCTCGGTTTCATGGCCCTAAATCGGGACCTTGACCTAAGAGCCTCTTGCAGAATATGTTTGGCTGCTAACCAGTCACCTCTTGAGATACTGGCTACTGACTCTCACTGTTCCTCCTTCCCATAGACCCAGGTTATTCTGGCTGTATGTGGGGGCTTTTCCCTCATTCGTTTCCTGGGTTAACAGCTATGATAATTACAGCCAACTGTGGTTAGTCTACTTAGGGAAGAGGACCCTAAGGAATATTCCCAAGCAGCTGCCGAAACTCCTTTTGTTTCAGGGAAGCTCCCTGTCCTCTCTGGCCTGAGAGGAACTGCCTATTCCTTCTTGTTGGTGAAAAAACATGGCGTCTGTTCATCTATCTGACCTTATCTGCTCATCTGGCAAGCTTTAGAACGGGGAACCCTCTTTCTCTCCCCTCTGGCAGCACTTTCACCTCTTCTTCCCTCTCCTCCTCCTGTTCCTGCACCACTGTGGGTGCAGCCTGAACAACTGGTTCGTATACCATTTTTGGTGCTTATGGTGCCTTTGGCTCTTCCTTCAACCCTTGCTGTCAAGGAGCAAAGAGCACCCCCTTGGACTTACACCCCTCACTTCAGATTTCCCCACCAGTGCCCCGGGTAAAAACTGGCAATGGAGAGGGGCGCCTGGGTGGCGCAGTCGGTTAAGCGTCCGACTTCAGCCAGGTCACGATCTCGCGGTCCGTGAGTTGGAGCCCCGCGTCAGGCTCTGGGCTGATGGCTCGGAGCCTGGAGCCTGTTTCCGATTCTGTGTCTCCCTCTCTCTCTGCCCCTCCCCCGTTCATGCTCTGTCTCTCTCTGTCCCAAAAATAAATAAAAAACGTTGAAAAAAAAAATTAAAAAAAAAAAACTGGCAATGGAGAACAAACGGCTTAACTTTTAAGTGGACCAAAGTGGAACACAATTCAACATTTAAACTAATTGAAACTTATTCTACCAAGGTTTGCTGAAGATCAAATAAGCTCATGTTAACTCTGTTGCAGTTTGTCAGCAAAACGATGGCTTGTCTCTTTCAAAGTTTTCATGGGGAATTGTTAAAATCGTTTTTGGTAACCTGAAACTTTAAAGTTTTGCTTGGATGATAGATTGGATTGAATTCATTGGACATCTAGGTCTTTTCCTAATAGAATGGAGTGCTAAAGCATTGATTACTGAAAGTAGGCTTGTGTTTTTCACTTCTTATTGCAAAGGAACTAAGGATATTTGAGCGTGTTGAAAAACATGCTTTGTGCTGAATTGATTCATAAATTTTCCATCTAAACAATTCTGGTGTAACAATTCACCATTGGTCACTACTTAGTTTTCACTGGAGACTAAGGTTCTTTTTTTTTTTTTAAATATGAAATTTGTTGTCAAATTGGTTTCCATAAGACTAAGGTTCTCTTAGTTCAAAATTCTGCTAAATGTATTTAAGACTGATGGAAATAAGGGGGGAAGAAACTATGTCGGAAAGTAAGAAATGTGTAAGAAAGATTAGGGAACGGGAATATATTTTTGTTGAAAGAAAAGAAAGTAATTTTGTCATAAAATGAGACTGGTTGTTTGGAGAGAAATGGCTTGGGACAAAATCTGAATGCAAAAGAAAGTTGCACAGGGTTTGTGAAGGGAAATCTTTGGAACGGAATTTTACGTGTGGTCAGGATGGACTAAGATAAAAATGAGTGAATTTTAAAGGGGCACCTGGGTGGCTCAATCAGTTTAGTGTTCGACTCTTGATTTGAGCTCAGGTCATGATCTCACTGTTCCTGGGATCACGTCCTGCATCAGGCTCTGTGCTGACAGCCTGGAGCCTGCTTGGGATTCTCTCTCTCCTTCTCTCTCTGCCCCTACCTTGCTCACACACTCTCTCAAAATAAATAAATAAACATTTAAAAAAATAAAGTACACTGGTATAAGACTGAAATTCTGCTTTTGCTCTGTTAAAAAGACAGTTTTCAGGGTGCCCGGGTGGCTCAGTCATTTAAGCACCTGACTCTTGATTTCAGCTCAAATCACTATCTCATGGTTCATGAGTTTGAGCCCCACATCAGGCTCCACACTGGCGGTGAGGAGACTGCTTGGGATTTTCTCCCTCTACCCTTCCCCTGCTCTCTTTCTCTCTCTCAAAAATATATAAATAAACTCAAAAACATAAAAAGACAAAGTTTTCTTGGATTGTTATCTGCTCTTGATAAGAAAATGTGAACAAAGTTGTTTTTTCTTTTCTTTGCCCAGAAAAACCAGTTTCTATGTTTTGTCTTTATCAGGTCTTTGATGATCTGTAATCCTATTTAGGCATGTGCTTTAAAACTTTCTAAGGTTTTTAACAACCCAGAGATTCAATGTGTCACAGAAATAACTGAATTTCCTTGTCAATTCCATCATAATAAACTCTCGTATCAGATTGTTAACAATGTCCATTTTGGAGTTCCTTGTATTTATAGTTATTGTTCTGATGCTCTTGAGAACCATGTTTCATCTTCAAGGAGATTCATAAGGATGTTGACAAATATAGGTATTTGGTATCTTTAAGTTCATAAAATTTAAATGGTTAAGAACTTCCAGAACTAACTAAAAAGCTTCATTCAAACTGAACAAAAATTAGTAGCATGGAACTAAATGAACTGAGGAAAATGATTATGGTTTTTGTGACTCTTGCTTAAAATATTGCTGGCTCTCTAATGTTTTCTCTTCCAGATTAAGGAAACTTTCTCATGAGATATCTATGACTCACAGAAATATGATAAAGTATTCATTTGTAAAACAATTGAAGCCTTTAATTTTTCTGTCTCTACCTGAGCCCTCTGAAATTCAAAAAGTCTCAGTAAGTATTCTTTCATTCATGACAAGCATAGTTATTTACATAAGTTCAATAAGAATCTTTTCTCCTTATAACAGGACACCATTGGAAACATTGGTTATTTTACAAAGGCTTTGACTAGAATTTCATATTTGAGAGAGACATACATAGTTCAGATATGACCAGACAGCTTTAAGGAACTAAGATTGACTTTATTGAAACATGAATCCAATAAAGCCCCTTGGAACTAGGTTCTTTTTTTTTTTAATGTTTATTTATTTTTGAGAGAGAGAGAGAGAGAGAGAGAGAGAGTAGGGTAAGAGAGAGAGGGAGACACAGAATACAAAGAGGCTCCAGGCTCCGAGCTGTCAGCACAGAGCCTGATGCAGGGCTCCAACTCACGAGCCATGAGATCATGACCTGAGCCGAAGTCAGCCGCTTAACTGAGCCACCCAGGTGCCCCTGGAGGCTTAATAAAGCCCTTTGGAAATGTTGGCCTGATACCTTGCTTACAGATTTCCCAGGAGCCTTTAGCAGGTGAGTAAAGAATGTCACTTCTGGCAGGTGCAGGAAGTTTGGGATATTTGGGGGACCTAGAGAAGAGGAATTCACCCAAATCTACAGGTATTGCAGGCATGTCTGATGGCAAGTATTTGGCTTGGCTTCTGGCCTAGAAAGGCTACTAAGAGTTCAATTGAGATTCCTTATGAAAAGTTCCAGCAAAGCAAATTTTGAAAGATCTTTATGATCAATCACTATTCTTGTTGAGTTTATGTAAATAATTAGGCCAAGTCTGTTAAAATTGGACTTGTTTTTTGGACAAACTAGTCTTGATTTGGCTATCTCAAGAAATAAGGGTGACTTTATTTTTTTCAAGTTTACTTTGAGAGAGAGAGAGTGAAAGTGGAGGAGGGACAGAGGGACAGGAGGAGAGGCAGAGAGAGAATCCTTGCTGTCCAGCACAGAGCCCGATGCAGGGCTCAGTATCATGAACTCTGAGATCATGACCTGAGCCAAAACCAAGAGTTGGAAGCTTAACTGACCGAGCTGCCCAGGCACCCAAGGGTGATTTTAGAAAGAAAAATTACGTTTCAATAACACACCTTTATGGATGCTAAATTCTAGTTCTGATTGTCTTTGAACTTTTGTGTTTGTTGTTTGCCTAAGCTAGACAGCTTGAGGTAAACTTCAGAGAGAAATTGCCACAATAGCTCATGATTAGACAGACTTCGTGCTTGGTATTCTGTGGGGATTACAACAAGACCCCATGGGCATATGATTTTTTTTTTAAGTTTATTTATTTTGAGAGAGAGAGTGTGTGCACATGAGCACAAGCAGGAGAGGGGGAGAGAGGGGAGAGAGAACCCCAACAGGCTCCACGCTGCCAGCTTGGAGCCCGACATAGGGCTCAATCTTGTGACTCTGGGATCATGACCTGAGCTGAAATCAAAAGTCCGACACCTAACCAGCTGAGCCACTGGGGTGCCCTGACACATGATTATTTGAACAGCTGGAAAATGGAATGGCTTCCCCGACAACTGTGTAACTCACGTAGCACCTTGACCGATGCTGTGTGGCTGGAATGACAAAATCCCTCCTTAAAAGCCAGAGCATACCCACGGCATGGGGTTAACTATGGACTTATGAAGATAATGGATGGCCCCACTTTCTTTACGATTGGATTGGATGATGCACTTGGGGAAGCCCATACCCCCAGATGAGCCTTCCCCCACTTGCCAGTGATTCCTCGTAATTAGGATATTGTTAAGGCTAGACCTCAAACAAAGAGCTCTTCTTGATGGTTTTATCCCTTAGCCATATTTGTCCCGGGAACTACCTCTATTGATAGAAAATTGCAAATAGAACTTTAGCCAAGCATACAATGGCCATCTTTAACCAAGCCCAACTCACAGTTATCCACAAATTCAAAAGGTAGCCCTCCAAAACCGATGATCCTTGATATCCTAACTGCAGCTCAAGGAG
This sequence comes from Panthera tigris, assembly GCF_018350195.1. NCBI lineage: Eukaryota > Metazoa > Chordata > Mammalia > Carnivora > Felidae > Panthera > Panthera tigris. Next base: position 19,408,378 of record NC_056667.1, read on the forward strand.
GAACCTATGCTTTATTAAAACACAGTGTTATGTATGTGCTCCAGATTACCGCAAAAGTATGACAGGGTTACTAACCGACATAAATACTCACATTGGCATTTTAAACGATCTCTCTCTCTCTCTCTCTCTTTCTCTCTCTCCTTTAATGATTGGTTAAACTCCTGGGCTGGAGGTTATTCTAATTACACAGTATGTTATATCCCTAGGGCAAACTGTCCCCACCATTAATGACCATCAAAACCATTACAACCCAAAACCTGATCCCTCTTTCTCACATAACATACATCCAAAACTTACATCCAGGGATTGAGTGTATCGTGACTCTTTGCAGGACAAAAAGCTACTCGCACCTGTCAGGACTGGACCCTGTTGAGTCCTCCTAAACACTCCAACAGTGGAAAAACTTCACGGCTTCTCCGCGTGGATCCATCTTTCTAGAATCGAGGCTGCTCTAGCCCCAGATGAGGAACCCTTGGCTAAGTACAGCTCTAAGCTGGTTGGAGATCTACACCTGTTATTCAAACCAGACTCGGGTGATACACACCCAGAGGCCTAGAAGCCCATGAATCCAGCCTATCGCCTCATTCAATCTCTCTCATTCAATCATTCTATATTGTCCTTAGAAAAACTCCCTAAATACTTTCCTCCCAAAACTCTCACATGATTTCTCCTTCCCAATTCCAAGACTTCATTCTCAACCGTTTCTTTCAGGGTGTCCTTTCCAAATCTACTTGATCAGAAATCATAACTTACCTGGAGTTTCCCCCCAGCCTTGATGTCCTGCTCTCACAATACAATCCTCATCCCCTTTGGGGGCTAATTTTTGTCTTTCTTATCATAACCTTTTGGTTTCCACCTTCGGGGCCATGCATCCTAAGGATGGTTTTCCTGGAAAGAAATCTGTTCATGGCTATCCTAACTCCTTCCCTTCTTAGGGCCCCTGGCCTCAATATTCCTACTCCAATTACTGGTCCCCCTCTCTTTAATCTCTTTATTAAATTTGTCTCTTCTAGAATCCAACAATTCCATATACAAATAATGCCTCGGAGCACCTGGGTGGCTTAGTCGGTTGAGCGTCCGCTCTCGATTTTAGCTCAGGTCATGATACCAGGGTTGTGGGATAGAGCTCCGTGCTGACTGTGGGGTCTGCTTGGGATTCTCTCTCTTTTCTCTGCCCCTCTCCTGCCCACTCATGCACTCGTTCGCTCTCAGATAAAATATTTTAAGTAATAATAATAAAAATAAAAATAAAATACTTTCTGTAAAGTGAGCTCCCCAGGACACTAGTTCTGGAGGATGTCACATGAATAAGTTGGAAAATGCTGTGTTAGGTATTTAATTTACAAAAAAAAAAAAGAAAGAAAAAATGAAGAGGCAGTATTTCAAACACCATGAATCAGATGGACCAATCATCGTCTAGAGTTATAGTTTCCTTTATGGCAGGACTGCTCAGAGCCTTTACTTTGCTGCTGTGTTCTGAATGTCGTAAAAATGGGACATCCTCGACAGCGTTCCTCAGATTTATAAGTTTGCAGGGCTTCAGACCCAATTAATGTGTCTCCTCAGATCCGCTCAGCTTCACCTCTCTCCTAGCCCTTGGGCCCCTCCGGCGGCGGGGGTGGGGGTGGCTACTTTGGCCTTGGTCATTACCTCATCCCCTAGCACTGGTGGCTGGCTGCCTTGGCCTTCCCCGGATGAAGTCTGGTGGGCTCCAGCAGAGCCACTGTTGTGCCCACTGCGGTGGGACCAGCACCCGTGTCCAACCCGACTGGACCGCTGGGGCTCTGCTTACTCCACCACCTGTAGGCCCAGGGGTACCCGGCCTCCCCCGAAGCTGCCCCAAGGGGTCAAGTGGTGAAACCTGGAAGTTCAAGGGAATTAACCCTCTGGCAGGCCACTTCGATTCTAAGAGACAAAATTCCCTCGTTCTTCCCTCTGATGAACTGCTTTGAGCCGTATTGTGTTATGACCTGCTAGAAACATCTCACATGACTGAGCAAGGGGCGGGGGTGGGTGGGGGGTCCTCTTGGTGGAGCTGTGGGCAGCTCAGCTATGTGACACTCTGTATTTGCTTCCCTCCTTTCCTGCCTCATTTCTACTGGTTCTCATTCTGGCTGCCCTGGGATCGCTCCTAGACTAAAGCATTTTTTTCTAATGTTTGTTTATTTATTTTTGAGAGAGAGAGAGCAAGCGGGAGAGGGGCAGAGAGGGAGAGGGAGAGAACCCTAAGCAGACTCCGCGCCATCAGCACAGAGACTGATGCGGGCCTCGAACTCGCAAACCGTGAGATCATGACCTGAGCCGAAATCAAGAGTCAGACGCTTAACCGAATGAGCCACCCAGGCGCCCCTAAAGCATCGAAGCTTTCTTTGCTTCAGTCTCTGAAGAACCAGAGGACAAAGCATTGAACCTGTTTCTCCGAGCGGATTTTCCACGAAGCTCCCGTTGGGAAATGCTAATTTAGAGAATTCCTTCTTTGTCGGGATGGATATCTAGCCTGGCCCTTACTGTCTGCCTCCTGCTGCACATTTTCCATCCGTTCGTTTGTCCAGCCTCTCCGCGCTCCCCTCTCGGGAACGAGGCGAATGAAACCCCAGCTCTTACGGTAATAACAGAAAGAGAGTGCTGTGCGTTTATTGAAACGACATATAACACAAACTCAGTTGCCGTCCCCTGTGTCAGGGACAGGCATCGACACCTGTACAGTACAGTATCCCTTTCTAGGCCTGGGAGTGCCACCCAGCCCTCCCTCGGAGGAAAGGAAGAGGGCAGCTGTGTCAGCCCGGCTCCCCTCCCCTCTTCCTAACAACAGCCAGGCCCGCGATGACCCGGCATTATCATACAAAAGTTCCTTTACAAAAAGCACCAATTGGCATACATATACAAGTATATACAAAAATCACATTTAAAAAATGTACAAAATACTCCATTTTGCACCAACGTGGAAAAGTGTCCCGTGTGGTTGTTTCAAGCACGTTTCCAATTCTGGTTCAGTGGCTGCTGGACACCGTGGTGGGGGTCCTACTGCCAGTCCCTGCTCTCTGAGCAGAGAGAAGATACACCTTCCCATTGCCCCTCCAGGGGCCCCGACCCCTCCCACCCTGGGCCTGTCACCAAGGCAGCTGGGCCCATCCCCACCCTCCCCAGTCTCTCTGCATCTAGAAGGTCTCTCCCTCATCCAGCTCCTTACTGGTGTCCTGAAAGAAAAAGACCGGGAAACACAAGGTGAGACAGGGCACAGGGGGATCCGGGGCTTCCCAAGGCGCGGTGACAAAATGATCAGACTCCAATTCCGGCCTGGCCTCTTCTTTTTAAACCCAAACAGAATTTAGTTGTCAAAACACCGTGGATAGCCCATCCAATGCAAAACTCCAGAAGAGTATCCCATATTGTTCAACTGGATTGGAATTTAGTTCCAATAGTAAATTGGCTTGAAAAATAATTTTAGCACATATGTGCTAATTAGCAAACGTGTCCCCTTCTAGCTGCCAGACATTGTGTTAAATGATCATCTAATTTACTCTCCACCATAACCTTTTGAGGTCAGTAGTATTTTGTCCCCATGTACAGATGAGTAGCCCAAGACTCAGAACGTTGGGAACAGGTCAGGATTATACTGCCAGTATGGGGCGCCCGGGTGGCTCAGTCGGTTGAGCGGCTGACTTGGGCTCAGGTCATGATCTCGCAGTTCCCAAGCTCAAGCCCCGTGTCATGCTCTGTGCTGACACCTCGGATTCTGTGTCTTCCCCTCTCTCTGCCCCTCCCCTGCTCACGCTCAGTCTCGCTCGCTCTCTCTCTCAGAAAGAAATATTTTAAAAAATTTTTTAAAATTTCAGCATTCTGCTGGTCAAACAAAACACCTCAGTGCCAAGCCTGGGTCTGTTACACTGTATTGCTCTCCACTCAGGAAGGTCATTTAGATATAAAATGGGAGCTTTTTATTATGATTAGGTTTTTTTCTTTCCTCTCTCTAAGATTAAAGGGAACAGGACTTTGCCTTTACAAAGGCGTCAAACACGTATTGGCATCATCGCCCTATATTGGCATCATTCCCAGGGTCCCGCGTGGCGTTTTACACACCATCAGGACTTCATGTTGTTGAATGAATGAATGAATGAATGAACGAATGAATGAAGGCAGATGGATGTCTTACCTTCTTCCTTTCCCTCTGTGGACTCTTCCTCTTCCTGATCTTCTTCATCAATGAACTCTTCCTCTTCCTCATCTGTACGTGACAAAGGACAATCGTATTAGGGTGAGGCCGGTTCCTCAGAGAAGCCGCTCGAAGGGGCACCAGGCAGGAGACCGCACTTCTCCAAACCCCTCCCCATGCCCCCCCTCCCCCATTAGGGCCACGTGGCCATGCAGCGACATCAGTGGCCCCTGAGGTGAGGAGCCCGCCAAGCCTAAGCTGCAGAGAGCCCTGCTTCCTTCCTCCTTCCCCCGGCCTCCTCCTCCTCCTCCTCGCTTCCCACAGCCCTCCAAGGGAGAGGGTTCAAGACGCTCCTTTGCTCCCGTAGCAACAGCGGCTCCTATCACTTGACCTACCAGTGACCAGAGGGGACTTTGGGAAAGCACACCTTGTGCTTGGGCACATCTCTCAGTTAGACAGGTACGTATCACCTGGAGAGAATGGACAAAAAACTCGAATTCTCGGGGATCAGAGTCCTTGTCTTGAAGGAATTTGCTCAGCCTTTGAAATCTGCTTGCCTAGCACTCCCTGTCCGGGTTTCCTCATTCCACAGCCTACAGAGGGGTGGCTGTGTTGGTGGGGGACACTCCTGGGGCCATCCGCTCCAAAGCTCTCTGGAGCGAGCCCCAGACGGGCGGTGACTGAGCCGCAAAACCTGTGTCCTCACCTTCCCATTGCAGGACATTGCCTCCAAGCTCCACTAATAGGGGACGTTTCTGTTCTCTACCCCCCTCGCCCGAGCCACTTCCTCGATGCTTTGGGGCCCTGAGGGGATCACCGGAGAGCCAGAGCATATGTCCAGAGTGTGTAGGGAGAGGTTTGAAAGAGTTCATGCCTCCACAACAAGGTCAGCCCAATTTCCAGCTCGTAGCTGGGGGTCTGTGCATAACCCAGGGGTTTCTGTTGGTTTTGCTGTTTAATTATCACAATGTAACTACTCTTAGCAGCCTGTGCTGGGCGCATATTACGTGCCAAGTGCCATGTCAAGCCTAGATGCATTGTCTCAGAGAATCCTCACCAGGGTCTTGGGAGCCAGATGGCCCTTGGTGGAGTCCACAGGGCTACTTACTAGCCGTGTGGACTCCAGCAAATTACCGACCCTCCCTTGGCTTTATTTCCTTAACCACAAATGGAGATGACAACAGAAACTACCTCATGAAGTTCAATGACAGAATTTAGGTCACAGGCTTAGTGCCTGGGACATAGAAAGTGCTCGATAAATGCACTCCCCCATTTATATACCCTCAGTATGAAAGACCTGAGCCTCGGGGCGATCGTGGAAGGCAGCGTGGGTCCCACAGTGTCGTGCTGTTCACACAGTGCGATCCACTCGTGACTGTCTTAGCTTAAGGAGGGCAAGAGTGGAGCAGACGATCCACAGTCATGGACATGCCCAAGTCCCTTGGCATCTCAGCTTCGGGACGCACTTAGTCCTTACCCGTGAACGTGGTATTTTGGGGTTCTGAGCACAGATTCAACACCAGATTCTACAAGCTTGTGGGAGAGGTGCCAGCTCTGTCTTTCTCAGGTGGTCAGCGGAGCATCACCTCTCAAATCAGTACGACATTCAGCAAAATTGGATCCACTCTCTTTCTCTGTTGCTAAATAGCTACCTTGCAGCTGTGTGACCTTGAGCAAATTATTAAATCTTTGCTCTTTATCTGGTTTCCTCATTTTCCCTTATTATTTCTCCCTTATTATTGTTACGATGATGCTGCTACAATTATTATAGATACTCTATGACAGAGTAATTACAAACAGAAATGAGGATATAATACAGGTAAATTAAGGTGTGTGAGTATCAGAGATGTAGCATTAAGAAGCTGAAGCGAAGACCAGCTTTAGGCAATCACTAGGACATGTCTAGTATCTGACAAGCTGCTCTGTGTTAATATCTTATTTGTTGCAACAGCACCATGATGTGGTCACTATTAGCAGGTCCGTGGCTTTTTTTTTTTTTTTTTAAGTAGGCTCCATGCCCAACATGGGGCTTAAAGTCACAACCTTGAGATCAAGAGTCCCATGCTCCTCCAATTGAACCACCCAGGTGCCCCTCATAGGCCCATGTTCAACCTCATTTTGAAGTTAGAAAATGCAGCTCAGGGGCACCTGGCTGACTCAATGAGAGGAGCATGCAACTCTTGATGTCGGGGTCATGAGTTTGAGCCCCACGTTAGGTGTAGAGATTACTTAAAATAAAAATTTAAAAAGAAAGAAAGAAAGAAAGAAAGAAAGAAAGAAAGAAAGAAAGAAAGAAAGAGAAAAACTAAGAAAAGAAAAAAGAAACTAAGAAAGAAAATGCAGCTCAGAGAGGTAGGGGGGGCTCACCAAAGGTCACACAGATAACAAGTGGTAGAACCAGGATTTGAGGGACACCTGGGTGGCTCAGTCGGTTAAGCATCCGACTTCGGCTCAGGTCATGATCTCACGGTCCGTGAGTTCGAGCCCCGCGTCAGGCTCTGTGGTGGCAGCTCAGAGCCTGGAGCCTGCTTCCGATTCTGTGTCTCCCTCTCTCTCTGCCCCTCCCCCGTTCATGCTCTGTCTCTCTCTGTCTCAAAAATAAATAAACATTAAAAAAAAATTAAAAAAAAAAAAAAAAAAGAACCAGGATTTGAACTTAATCTGCCAGACTGCAGTTGCCATGCTCTTTCTACTGCCCCATGCCTCCGTGCAGTGGATCCAGACATAATTTATCGAGCACCAATTATGTACCAGGCACTGTGCTAGGCTCTGGGCTCATCCAGAAGTTAGCTATATGAGTTTGAGAGTTTGCTCGTGTATCTGCCTGCACACGGGGCTCAGTAGAAGGGAAGCAAGTTTCCAGGGGTCCAGCGGGAAAGTGCGTGCATGGCACAGCCACCTCCTTTACCTGTCCCAAAGTCGATGGCCCTCAGGGTGTCTGCTATGTGCTCTAAGTCCAAGGTAAAGTAGTCCATGTTTTCAAAGCCCTGTTCTGTCTTCCCCAGCTGGCAACCCTTGGAAGCTTCCACAATGCTGTGAGGGAGGAAGAGAGAAACGGGGCGGGGGCACAGGGTAAGATTTCTGGGCCTCAGTGAAAGAAGAGGGTGTCTCAGCTCCAACCCGCACCTGTGCACATACTTGTGCCCACACCCAGGCCTTGCACCTAAAGGCTCCCCCTGGAGGGTGGAGTGTTTCCTCTCCAGTCACAAGCAGAATGGGTGGTCCGAGAAGACAGGGGATGCAAAGACCAGGGAAGCTAGCCCGAGGTAGACCCTCCCAGTAGACCTAATGCAAAGGGGGAGACCCACTGGACAGAAGTGAGAGGCCCTGGTGGGAGCTAGGAGCTAGGCGGGAGTTAGGATCAGAGCTCTAGAGAGACACTGACCTTTTGATGAGTTGCTTAGCACTCTGTGGGAGGAAAGAGAGAGAGCAAAGGTTAGGACTGCAGAAGAAGTAGCCCCAAGAAGTCAGCAAAACCAGTCACGGTGCCACAGATGGGCACTTGGTGCCAGTCCCTAGCCCCCTTGTGACCTGCTCCCTGCCCCGAGTTGAACGGAGCTTGTACCTCTTCCCTCGGTTCATGGTCCGCACAGGTGTTGGTCATCACCCTAGGACCCATCCACTGTCGTGGCAGGAAGCTTGGATTTTAAGGGTATCATTCGAAACACTCTTAAACCCCCAAACCTCCAAGATGAGAATCATACCCTAGTCACCTTTTTATACCCAATGTCTTGTTTTCTACAGAAAAATTTCCTGTATTTCCTAAGCACATACTGTGGACCGGGCTTTGTGCCTTATAAGCTGATCCTTTTCTGTCTCCCCCAACAAGCTGTTCTTAGGGCAGGGCTGTGTCTCAGTCCTCTCTGCGGCTGGCCTACAGTTGGTGCTCAACAAATGGCCTCCACATGAATACCACATTTTGTAGCTTACAAAGCCATTTCACAAATACCCTCCTATTTGATCCTTATAAAAATCAGCTAAGAGGAAGGAAGGTAGGAATTGTTGCAGGCCCGTTTTACAGACGAGGACACTGAGGCTTAGAGCTTTAAGTGGTTTGCCCCGGGGCACGTGGGTGACCAGTGATGGAGCGTGGCTCACACCTTAGACAGAACTGGTGGGTTGAAGCGACTTGCCCACACCCTCCTAGTCCTGCTCACCAAGAGAAAGATGGCCCCACCAGGCTCGTCCAGGGACTGGATGGCTGTCTCCACCAGCTTAGTGGATTTGTCCAGTTGCTCCCGGTACTGCTGGATGAGGGCCTCGATGAAGCTGAGCTTCTCCTCCTGCTCCCGCGTGATCCGCTGCAGTAACTCGCTCTTCTTCTCGTCCAAGATGGCGTACAGTACGTCAAACTTCTGGCTCAGCTCTTCCTTCACCTGGTGACTGTTGTCCTGGGGACAGAAACCTCAGAGTCACATCCTGTGGGGTCCTCCTCTCTATCCCCAGCACTTCCCTCCTGGGACGGGTGCGCTAGGAATAACAGGTCCGTGGCTGGAAGACAGAAGACAAGCTGAAGGCCTAGCCGAGGCGTCATAGCTACTTAGCGCACCAGTGACGTTTGGAGGCTGGTGTCACGGAGAAAGCTAGCCCCTTCCTCAAAAATAGACTCCAGGGTCAAGTGGGATGATGGATTCTGGGCTTCCTGTGTGCTCCCAAGCCACTCTCCTCCCACTCCCCCTCCCCCCATTTTACAACCAAGACTGGATTTGGGAAGCTCTACATCTGCAGGGGCAAACAGTTCTTCCTCTAGTGGCCTCCTCATTGAGGCTCCCTGCTCTCCGACATAGATGTTATTACATCTTAGTTTCCTTACCTGTAAAATGGGTATAATCATAGTATCTCATAAGAATGGGGGCTCTAGCATCCTCTATCAGACTGGGAGCACCTCGTGAGTAGTAACGATGTCTCCCTCCTTCCTTTGAGGCCATCCTTCACACAGCTCTTCCTCCCCTAGGAGTATGATGATCCATTCCCCCCCTTCTCATCCCCAGGCCCCACATCAAGTGGAGTGGAAAGTCACGGATGCTTTTACAGGGATAGAAAAGTGTCCTTCTGCCTCTACAGTGTCGCTACTCACTGTGTTGTGGTCCATGGACCAGCAACTGGGGCACAAAGAAATGCAGAATCTCGTGCCTCCTTCCAGACCTACTGAATCAGAACTTGAACTTTAATAGGATTCCAGGGTGGATTTGAATGCACTTTCAAGTCTGAGAAGCTTTAGTCTACAGCATATCAAAGACAAGGCTCTGAAACCTACAAGTGCTGAATAAATACTGAGAATTATTGTTGGGATGCTCCTGAAGTCAGGGACCAGGTCTGTCTTGTTCACCACCCCGTCCCCAGTGCCTTTGGCAGGGCCTGACACAATGTTCCAGAAGCATTTGGTAAATGAGTGGATGAATGGATTAGTCGGTCCCTCCTCCACCATCCCTGCCTCCAGGCCCCAACCATTAGCCACAACCCACAGGGGAGCCTTCACCCCAGAGACCAGGCTGCACCAGGAGGCTTCAGACCCCCAGAGTCTGAAGTTCTTCTTCCCCTCACCTTGGTTACTCGGCAGGAGTCCTCCAGCTGAGTGATGATGGTCTGTACTCGGTCATTCCCCGCCACCAGCATGGAGATACAGTTACTCAGCTCCGTCTAGATGGGGGGAGGTGATGGGGGATCAGGGGAGGAGAGACAAAAATAGTCTCAGGGTCTGTCTTCTTGGGGGTGGCACCCTCACTCCCCTCTCTGCTAGAAAGAGCCTCTTGCTGAGGTGCAGCTCAGGGCCAGAGCAGAGAGCATCGGAGAAACACCGCATCCCTTATTTTGCAGATGAGGCCCAGAAAGGGGAAATGAGGAAAAAGCACAGCAACATTCTGGCAGAGGAAGGGCTTGTTTCTGGGAAAGAAGGGATGCAGGAAAGAAACGGAGTTGGAGAGTTCTAGAAGGGAGAGATCAAGAGAAGGGTGGGAGGCAGGGAAGAAGTGTCCGGAAAGAGGGGCCACAGCTTACTGCATGGACAGGATGATAGGGCTCCCACGGGCCCGGAGGCCAAGGGAGAGGGCTCCCAGCCACCCCCTGCTTAGGAGAGGTCACCAGCACAGGAAGAGGTATCTGGGCCCAAAGCACACCGGGATGTAAAGGTCGTGGCCTGAGAGGACCCTGGTGGCCTGGCCCAGGGGTCCGGTCTCTCCCCTGTGGCCACACCCAGATGCTCTCAAGTGGCTCTAAGTATAACCCATGAGCTCAGCCACCTCTCCCAGGAAGGCAGGAGCTGCTGTCCCTGTGGCCTGGGAAGTCCCTCCAGAGGGACTATTCCTGAAAGGCCAGCTCAGCAGATCTACAGGGATCACATCCACATCCTGAATCATCTGGCCATGCCTGGCAGACCCAGGCTGGGGGTAGAAGTGGCACCAGCCAGTACCTTTTGTCCCTGGAAGACGCTCTGCAGCGGGGCCACCTCACAGGCCTTGTGAGCCCCAAACACCTTGCACATGGAGCACGTGGGCATCTCGCACGTGAGACAGTAGATGTTGATTTTCTCATCTTCGTGCTCCTTGCACATGGGGTGGTTGCCCTTCTGTAGGGGCCGACTGCAGCGGAGAAGAGTCGCAAGTCACACGGTGAGCGTTCCGAGTCCCTGCCTCCTCCCCAGCTCCAGGGGGCCACCCCCAGATCTATGGCCTGAGCTCTCACTCATTGGCTGTTCCCAACCCTTTTCATTTTCTGGGGACCCAGAACCAGGAAAGCCGGGGACACCAAGTCTGTCCTCAGATCCTTGGCCCCAAACTCTGGGTGATGGAATTGCCATAGGACCCTGCCAGTGCAGGACATGGGAAACGCTGTAGAATCCCAGAGTCAGAACCGGGGACATTTTTGAGAAGAGGAAACTGAACCCCAGAAAGGTGCATTGACTTGCCCAAGGTCACCCATCAAGTCAGGGCAGGGGAGGCAAGAGTGCATTAATCTAATTGTAGTCCCCGTAGCTCTTGGTTACTACAGGCCTGACCTGAACAAAGCAATTTATACTCACGGCCTCACTGAATTCTATATTTAATCCACCAGACTGTAACCTCCACCACAGCAGGGAAACCTGTCTATTCTCTTCACCCCGGAATTTGCAGGGTACGGTACATGTCTTGGAGGAGGTGGTAATTCAACAGGTGGAGAGAATCTATCAGTAAGTATGCCGTGAGGGTGTCATCAGGCTCAGAGGAAGAAGAAATGTGTGCACCCCAAGTCACACAACCAGAAAAAGGGCAGCCCGGGGATGACCAACAGCCCAGCCTGAGCCTTGGCTTACGATCCAGAAAGTCTCTCCAGCGTCTAGTTTTCTCCTTCCCAAACACACATTCTTTCTCCCTTGGTCGTTTTCTTTACTTAGGGACTCTGGCATCTTATTTGTGCTTCTCTTGGGGTATCGGTTACTTCCTACCTGAGGTTCAGTTTTTTGGGGTCTAGCTCCTATTTCCCCAGCTAGACTACACTCATTTAGAGCCAACACCGTGTCTACACCACCTCTGCTTTCCCAGCCCCTACCACAGCAAGCATCTCATAAATGTCAAATGGCGACTGTCCCCCATCCCTGCCAGTGCCTCACCCCTGAACAGCTTTGGACAACTGATCACACCCCCAGACATTATTGTCTCCGCTGGTTCTTAAATCAACCCCTCTCCAGACTTGTCTTTTTCCGTCTTTTAACCCAGCGCCCTCCCCACCCAATGCCGGCAGGGGTCACTCTCTACCCACCCACCCAGGGAATCGAGCTCTGGAATGGCTGTAGCGACAGAAGTGAGGGAAGACCTTGAGGGTCTGGTGCCTGTGCCCACTGCCATCCCAGATGCCCATTCTTCCAACCCCAGGCATCAGCATCTGGGTTCAAATCCCGACTGTTCCTCCATTCACTCATTTTGTGACCTTGGGCAAGTGATTTCACCTCTCTGAAGCTTGGTCTTATCCCAGAGCCACTGGGATCATGGCAGTTGTCTGCAATGAGCGTATAGAGCCTGGCACAGAGCAGACCCCCCCAAAAAGGGCGGCTATCATTGCCATTCAACGATGTGGAAAGGCCTTGAAGGGTTCAAACATAACATGTTCTTCATAGGTCGACACTGGGGGGCGGGGAGGCTACTGTTTAGATGCAATATTGATTTCGTTATCATGATAATGATCAGTAATGTATATGCACTTTTGCAGTGCTGAACTCCAGCAACACGAGAGGCAACAGCAGTCAGGAGTGTTCACCATGGAGTCAGACAGGCTCTCTCTCCGCTTCACACTTGCTGAGGAGCCTTAGACAAACCTCTGACCCTCTCTGAGCTTCCATTTCCTCATTGGAAAATGCGGCTAAGAATGCCGTATGGATTACTGTGAGAATTAAATAGGGATCGTGCATGGAAGATGCTTAGTACCGTGCCTGGACACGGGAGGTGCTCAATAAATATTTGATATTTTTAACATTTCCCATCAAAGCCCTATTTGACAGCCACAGTAACAAACCTCACTGTCCCCTTCTGCAGACAGGGGAAATGAAGGCTCAAAGACTCACCGGAGATTCCCACAGTAGATTAGTGACAGAGTCAGACTAGCAGACAGTTCCCCTGGGCAGGGCTTTTTCTCACTGACATTGGTCTGTCACCTCTCCTTAGGCAGGACACTGCCAGCAGGCGGGCACCTGGTGACGGTTTAGGACCAAAGGATGCGAGGGCAGCAGCCTGGGAGTCTTGTCAGGTGTCTGGATTTGTAAAGATCTCCCTGGTGGCCGTCTCTCTCTGTCTCTCTGTCTCTGTCTCCCTGTCTCTGTCTCTCTCTGCCTGAGACAGAGCTGCTGTTTTACAAACAGGGAGACCTGGGGCCAGATCTGCAGGGCCCGTTCCCAGCCCATTCCACTCCCCAGCTGGGAAAAAGCTTAGGTAATTGACTTCGCCTCTTTGAGCCTCAGCTTCCTCATCCGTGGAATGGGGATGATAAAAACCATGCCTGATCCACGGGATTATTGTGCAGCAGCAGGAGGAAGCATCCCCGGGGCCTGGGATGGTAGCTGTTGCCTTCACTATGGAGAAACTGGCCGCGTTCTCTCTGGGCCCTTTTCTCTGCCTGTCACAGCCACTAGCTGGCCCCAGGGTCTTCCTCTCCCTCTCACAACTCAGCCTTCCCCTGGTTCCTGTCTCAGTCTCTCCCAGGAGGGCAGCCTGGTGTCTGGGCCCCTTCCCATTCACTGAGTGACACCGAGAGCCAGTGTTGGAGATGGGAATGAGCCACTGTTCTGCCTGAGGAAGCCGGACATGGCTCTCTGGACTGACCAGTGTGTCTCTTCCAGCCAGGGCACTGGATCCTGGGCCAATGGGAAGGAGCCTGGGAGAGCTGGGCACTGGCCATCTGGGGAGGAAAGACGGGCCCCCGGCAGCAAAGCACACTGACCTGGAACACTCCTGCTTGTAGATATCAATGATGTTCTCCACCAGCAGATTTCTCTGCAGGCCATACACTCCATGACGATCCATGATCACCTCGTGGCGGCAGGAGGGGCAGCGGAAACGGCCCCCAGACATGGACACAGACCCGACCCGATTGGTCCAGAAGGGATTTGCGGCCTGCGGGCGGCAAGGGCAGAGGTGAGGCCTGGGACGATCTCCCATCGTCCTTCTTCCTGCTTCCCTCAACCATTCTGGTCAAACCATTCGACCTGGAGCTCCCCATCCTGAGAGGAGAGCCAGCCCACTTACACGGGGAACACTCGAGAAGGAACATAGCAGTCAGCGAGTTTGGGAGTCAGCAGACCTAGGTTCAAGCCACGGGTATCCTCTGAATGACTTTGGGCAAGCAACCTTCTCACTCTTAAGCTTCCGTTTACCCATTCATGCAGTGGGCATTATCTCTACAGCCAACTATGTAGGCCTCTACTTGAAAGATAGAAGAGTAAGAGAACATTTTGTAAAGGGCTGCTTCCCAGCCAGGACGCCCCTCCCATTCCTTTGTTAAGAAGATGGATCCCTTCCAGCCCCTTATTACCGGCAACAGACTTGAAAGGGAAGGTGCCTCTATTGCCCAGTGCCTCCTGGCCACCCTCCTCCTAAAGCTCTGGGCCCCCTGCCACCAGGGAGCTGGCTCCAGCCTCAGGGGTCTGGTTTCTCTCTCCTGCCTCTCCCACTTATCGCTTGAGGCATTTGACTCCTGATTGGAGAGTCAACTGCGGGCTCAGGGCAGCGGTGGGGGCTGCGGGCAGGGTGGGGAGGGGAAACACGCGTCATGGAGAAGGAATGGGGCAGCCAGAGCCGCCTCCGAGCCCCCCGCCCCCAGCCCAGAGGCCTCTGCAGGGGCTTCGCTCTAGACGGGAGAAAACCAGCCCTGGTTTAGAAGTCCTAGACTAAGAGAGAACGGCTTTCACCACAGGAACACCGAGCGGCCACCTGGGGCCCCAGGACAGGGCCGTGCCCAAGCACTGACCTGGAAGATGTCATTGGCACACTTCCGGCAGAGGTTGTGCTGACACGGCAAGATGACCACCGGCTTGGTAAACATCTCCAGGCAGATGGGACAGATCAGCTGCTTCTCCAGGTTCTCCATGGGGTTCCCATCCTGGATCAGGCTTGACTTATAATCCATATTGTCAGGAGGTTTGGGGGTTCACCTGGCTGCCTCCGTCACCTGCCTCACTCTAAGTAGACCTGGGGTCTTGCCTTTGTCACAAAGTACCCAGCCAGAGCCTCTTTGCCTTCTTCTCCTGGCGCCCGAATTCTGTCTTGGTCTGCGGCCCCTCTGATATTTATAGCTGGGTCCTGGTCACATGAGCCCCAGGAGGGGACCAGCTGAACATTCCGATGCCAAGTGGCTGGCTGGGGCTTGAGTTTCCTCCAGGCCTGAAAGACCGGCCCTCTCAAATCACATGTAGGGATGAGCAATCACTGTTCTCCTGGGAGGAGGGTCGTAAACAAGAACAGCCTGTTCATGGGCAGGCGTGGGGGGAGGAGTGGGTACCAGAATTTCCTGCAGAAACTAGTCTTCCTCCCATACCAGCCTGGTAAGCCAGCTATGGGACCCAAGGAGTGGGCTACTGGGATTTGCAGGGTTAATAGCCGGTGATCCCTCACTGCCCTAAATCCCCTCCTCTAGAGTACTGACCAGCTCCCAAGTACTCAAGAAGAGGAGTCTGGGCAGTCCCTCTCTCTGACCCCATCCCTGAGCACAGCATGTTGCTAGAGACCTTCAGACCCCACCCCAGCTAGCCCATCCCTCCTGCGTCCACTGACCACTGAGTTCACTTAAATGATGAAAGGGCTTCCTTGAGACACAGTGCAGAACCCTTGTTTTATAGATTTTGACACTGAGGTCTAGGGAAAGAAAGGGCCTTATTCAAAGTCACTTCGAAAGTCAGTGGCAAAGCCACGAATCCTTTTCATTCATCAGACATTTTTCTGAGTACCAACTATACAGCAGACACCAGGGTGACAGATTTTTTTTTTTTTTTTTAAGAATCTTTTTTTAAGTAATCTCTACAGCCATCGTGAGGCTCAAACTCCCAACTCCGAGATCAAGAGTCACGCTTTCCACCTACTGAGCCAGCCAGGCACCCCATGAGGCCGGAGAATTTTAAGGAGAGGGTGGTCCCCTCCCCAAAATATGAACGGCTAGCTTTTGCTGAGCACTTGCCAAGTGCCAGGCACTGTGTCAAGCACTTCGCATGCGTTGTTTCATTTCAGCACCCCAACAGCCAACGACGTAAGAACTGTTCTATTCCCATTCCGCAGATAAGGAAACTCCAGGACAAACAATAAAATAACTGACATGAAGTAACGCAGATTGGGAGAAAGGGCTCTAGGATATGAATCCAGATGTGCTTGACTCTACTGAACTGCAGGTCAACACTGCCAAGTCAGCTATTGGTTGGAAGAAGGGGGAGGGTTGAAAAGAGGCCATCTCTCCTTCCTTGCTCACACAGCCTTGTTCAGACATCAGCACTGTTCTCCAGGGAGGTGGACTTCTCCAAGGCCCCAGGAGACTAAGCCTTAAACCTGTCAACATAATCCCATTCTCCTTTGCCTAAGTGACACAGTTATGGCCTCGGAGACCCAAGAACTCACGGAAGTGGGCTAAAGATGAAGGATCCTCCCCTCCCCCCCCCAGATGAAAAGTGAAATTCCAAAGGAAAGCTTCATTCTTGCCTTGAATGGGGCTGTAAGAGGGTAAGGCAGCTATCCTGCAACCAAGATGGTGGGCAAATCTCAGGAAGACATCCACTCCCTGAAAACAGCAAAAAGGTACTATAGATAACGCCCTGGCCATTGATGACATCACTGTGCTACCAGTTTACCTGCCCCTGGAGCTGCCCCCCACCCCTGACTATTTAGGATGTGAGATAACAAAGGGCATCATCGTGTAATTACTCTTGTTACTTGCAGCAGAGATCACTCTATATACATTCAAGACTCCATCTCGATGTGCCAATGATCCTCAGATCTCTAATTCCAGTTCAGATCTCTCTCTCCCTTAAGCTGAAGATTTGTTGGAGATCTCTGCTGTGATGTTCCAATAGCACCTCAAACTCATCAGACACCCAAGCAGAGCACCTAGCTCCTCCTTATGTTTTCCTAGTCTCATGTCTCTGGGAACACCACCACCGTTCACCTATTTGTGCAGACCAGAAAGCTGAGAGCTATCCTTGGGCTCCCCTGCCCCCCACTGCACACCTCGTCAATCTCTGCATCAAGCATGGTCGATCTTTGCACCCCACTTGTTATCTTACCATTATATGCTTGTGAGTATGATTCTCCCTCTGGACCTTGAAGACTTTGAGGATAAAGACTGTCTCTGTGGATTCTGTACCCCCAGTGACACAGTAGGTACTCAACAAATATTTCTTAAATGGGTGGACTAGTGAATGAATGAGTTAAATTTTTTTCTAATGTTTATCTATTTTTGAGAGAGAGAGAAAGAGACAGAGTGTGAGTTAGGAAGTGGCAGAGAGAGAGGGAGACACAGAGTCTGAAGCAGGCTCCAGGCTCCAAGCTGTCAGCCCAGAGCCGGATTCGGGGCTCAAACTCACCAACCATGAGATCGTGAGCTGAGCTGAAGTCAGATACTTAACCAACTGAGCCACCCACTGAATGAGTGAGTTAAGTAAGGGAACAACAGGATCGCTGTTAGACTTGGGAAAGATTAAGGTATTTGAGCATTTCTTGTTTGTTTTTGACGGACACATTGGAAAGAAAGTACTGGAAGATTGGGAGGAGGGTGACTGAGCAAATGCTACAGGCTTGGAAGAGAAGTACACGCTTTGTCTTTAGTTGGGAGGATAGGAAAGAGGAGAGGATGAAACTGAGAATCCGGTACTGGGAAGTGGAGAGAAAGGTGCTCATATTGATGACCTCAGTCAAGAGGGAGTTGAGATCCACTTCCGAGGGGGAAGCAGGGGGAAGGGTAGCACGAGTGGGTGGCCCAGCCAGTGCGAAGCACAAGAGGAAGTCCCCCAGAGAGGGATAGAAGGGCTGTGCAAGGGCAGAAGAGCCTCGCTGGTGTTTCATAACCCGGCTCTGCTATTTGCGAGGAGCCATTCACATGGTTCTGTTGACTTTCCCCAGCCACAGTTGGCAGTCCAGGTGCAAAAACCACGCAAACGGACAGTGGGATCGACTCCAGCCTGGGCCTTGGCCAGGCCAGCACTGCTGAAAGTCAAGGGGTGAGGAAGGGGAATTCCCACGTGGGCCATGCTGGGCATCAAAACACATCTTGCCATTTAATCCTCACAACAGATCTGCAAGGGAGGTATTATGATCCTCGTTCTCCCAGGAGGAAACAAGATTCAGAGAATTAATTGGCTTGGCCAAAGTCACACAGCCACAAGTGGCACAGCAGAGCTGGGTTCACATCCAAGGTAGCCTGACTCCTAAACCTGTGCTCCTCACACCAAAGCATTTATTGAGTGCTTACTGCATGCCAGGCATGCCAAGCCCTTCCCATCCACGCTCCCTTGTTCAGTCCTCAAAATAACTCAGTGAGGCACTGATCATGATTTTCCCAAAAGCAGCTGAGCAAAGAGACTCAGAGAGGTTAAGTCACTTGGCAAAGTACCCCAGCTAGTGAGTGGCAGAGCCAGGATCAGAACCAGGAAGTTATAAACCAGTACCATTACCAGTTACTGGAACATACTAGAAAGCTATGGCCTGACAGATGAAAAGACAAACACAGAATACCAGTGGTGCATCTGAGCCCAGAGCTTTTGACGACTACATTTTCCTGCTTCCCTCCCTTCATGTCTCCTTGCTTATTTATTTTTACTTTTTACTGTTTGATTCATTGATTGATTGGTTTTTTCACACCCAACATGAAGCCCAACATGGGGCCTGAACTCACAACCCAGAGATCAAGACCTGAGCTGCGATGAAGAGTTGGACACCCAACCAACTAAGCCACCCAGGTGCCTCTGTTTATGCTTTTATTTTTTATTTTTACTGTTTATTAATGAAATTTTTAAACACACAGAAGTAGAGAGAATAGCATAATGAACTCATATAACCAAACTCAGTTTCAACTGTTACCAACAGTTCCCCAATCTTACTTCATCTAATACCCCACACACTTCTTTTGTCTGAAATATTTTAAAGCAGACCTTAGACATCAAGCAATTTTATCCATAAGTACTTCAGTAAGCATTTCTAACCGCTAAGGATTTTCTTGGTACATAATCACAATGCCATCATCACATCTAACAAAAATAACAAGAATTCCTTACTATTATCTAGTTTCCAAACCATCTTCCGAGGATGCTGATTGTCTCAAACGTCTTTTTACAGTTAGTTTTACAAATGAGATCCAAATAAGGTCTTCCACATGATAATTCACTGTTTTCATCTCATCAATGGCTTTTAATCTATAGCAAGTGCCTTCTCTGCCATTCTTCTGTGCCATTGATTTGTCAGAGAATGATTCAGGGTATTATGATCCTCATTTTGACATATCAGAAACTGAAGTTCAGAGAAGTTAAGTAACTTGCTGAACATCACCCAGCTAAGAGACAGACTTATCTGGGACTGCCCCCAAAGTCTGTTACTAGTGGGAGGAGCTTAGTACCCAAGGGGGTCCCAGCTGGGTGGGGGTTAGGCAAAGCAGCAGGGGCAATGGTCTGGACCTGACAATAAAAAGAGGTGATGGGAAGTAATAATAATTATTACACTATTTTTTAAATTTTATTTTTAATTTTTTTAAATTTACATCCAACTTAGTTAGCATACAGTGCAACAGTGATCTCAGGAGCAGATTCCTTAATGCCCTTTCCCCATTTAGCCCATCCCCCCTCCCACAACCCCTCCAGTAACCGTCAGTTTGTTCTCCATATTTATGAGTCTCTTCTGTTTGGCCCCCCTCCCTGTTTTTATATTATTTTTGTTTTCCTTCCCTTATGTTCATCTGTTTTGTCTCTTAAAGTCCTCAGATGAGTGAAGTCATATGGTTTTTGTCTTTCTCTAACTGACTAATTTCACTTAGCATAATACCCTCCAGTTCCATCCACGTAGTTGCAAATGGCAAGATTTCATTCTTTTTGATTGCCGAGTAATACCCCATTGTATATATATACCACATCTTCTTTATCTATTCATCCATCGATGGACATTTGGGCTCTTTCCATACTTTGGCTATTGTTGATAGTGCTGCTATAAACATGGGGGTGCATGTGTCCCTTCAAAACAGCGCACCTGTATCCCATGGATAAATGCCTAGTAGTGCAATTGCTGGGTCATAGGGTAGTTCTCTTTTCAGTTTTTTGAGGAACCTCCATACTGTTTTCCAGAGTGGCTGCACCAGCTTGCATTCCCAATTATTACACTATTTTTGATTTATATACTGCTTGCAAGAGTCTGGGCATCTGCTAAAAGCTTCATGGTACTATTTCATTCAGTCCTCACAACAACCATGAGTAGGTCATACTTACCCCCATTTTACAGATGAGGAAACTGAGGCACAGATTGATTATGGAGTTTCCCTAAGTCCCACAGTTAGTGTAGGCAGAGCTGAAAGGACGATTTAACCCCAAAGTCTGTGCTGTTTTTGACTATCACTAGAGAGGGAACTTTCTGGAAACCTGAGATTTTGAGACCTCTTGGTTGGAGGAGAAAACTGCCAGAGACCAGCAATGTGATTGATGCCCAGCCAGCCACACCCACCTTCAGTTACTTGTTTGCCAAATGGAGCAACCATTAAGAAATGATCCCCGAGGGTCCCCATGTCCTCAGTGGCCTGGTTCTCAGAGGAAGACTTCCAGGGGTGGGTGACTGGTTGACACAGGCCTGGGGGTGACGATGCTGGAGAGGAAGCAATCCTCCGTTTTCCCTTTCATTTCCACATAGCTTGGGTTTGCTTAAACGTTTCCTTGGTACACCATGGATCCCTTCCATGCATGTACTGTTCTTGCCCTGGCCCCTATGACTGTCCCAGAGGGTGGATCTGCCCTGCCTCTTCCTCTGGATTTCCCCTGGAGCCTCTGTGGTGCCTGAACATCCTCAGAAGTCGCGGGTGGGGGGTGGGGGTGGGGGACGAAGACTGTTTTTCTTACAGCTTGAGCTCTCTGTCACATGCTTCAGTGTCATCCTCAACAAAGAGTCATCCCAAATCACAGGATCAAACCAATAGGTCCTTTATCCAGAAGCTAAAGACCAAACAGTTGGCAGAGGCAGATCAGTGGGATCTGGGGTTGTGATGCAACGACCCAGGTGCCAGGGTAAAGCCCACGTGCCATGGAAGAAGAGCAGAGTGTTTTCAGGATCTCACCACTCAGGGCCGGGAGCCCCACAGGCCTCTTCCTGTTGTTTCCAGGTCCAGACAGCCATTGTGGGCAGCTATAAGGGCTCTGGGGAGTGGGTGACCTTTAGAGAAATAGACTGCCCTAGGGATATGGATACCAATAGGGTCTGGAGGGGGCTCTGCATTGATGATCCCAAAATAAAATACTGAAAGGGCTTTATAAACTGTAAGATGCAATGGCCCCTTATTAGAAGGCAGAGTAACAACAAAGGGGCTGCCCAGGTACCAGTGGATCTGGGTTCTGGTTCAGGCTCTTCTATATCAGCTCCGATACCTACGGTGGGTTACACGACCTCTGTGTCTCAGTTTGCTCACATTGAAAATGAGAGTTGGGTTGAGTAACGATAGCTCTGGGTCTTTCAACCCCAAGAGTCTGGGATTTGGGGTGACTGTCTGCCCCCAACACTCTAGGCCTTGCTGAAAATTGATGGCACAGAGATAGGAGTCCATATGCCCAGCATATGGCACATACTTGGCACGTGACAGACGCTTGAAAAACACCGTGGCTAAGATTTTCACAGTCAAGGGAATAACACCGGCTGGCATTTACTGAACAGTTACTATGAATAACCCCATGGTCTGTGTATTCTTTATGGCTACACAACAGGTTTTCCCAAAACTTAGCAGCTTAAAACAATAGTAAACATTGATTATCTCATATAGTTTTCTGTGGGTCAGGAATTCGGGAGCAGCTAAGCAGAGTGGTTCCAGCTCAGTGCCTCTAAGGAGGTTGCAGTAAAGATGTTGGCTGGGGCTGCAGTGCAGCTTATATCTTAAGACTTGACTGGAGCTGGAGGATCCACTTCCAAGATGGCCGACCCACATGGTCGGCAAGTTGGTGGGCAGCCTCAGTTCCTTAGCACGTGTACCTCTCCACAGGGTTGCTTGAGTATCCTCGGAGCATGGTGGCTGATTTCCCCCAGATGGAGTGATCCAACAGAGCGAAGGTTCTCTAATGACCTAGCCTCAGACACGACACAATATTATTTCCACTATACTCTATTGGTCACACAGACCAACCATGATACAGTGTGGGAGGGGACCACAGATGGGCATGAATACCAGGAAGCAAGAAACTTTGACAGCTATCTTGAACAGCTATCACGGTCTGTTCTAAGTGTTTTATAGCTATTAATTTCTTTATTAATTCATGAGGTTGACACTGCTATCATCCCCATTTTACAGATAAGGAAATTGGGTCCCACAGAGATTAGGTAACTTGCCTAAGGTTACACCTCTAGGAAATGGCTTGGGGCATTGTTTGTGTCTCTCCAAAATCATATGTCAAAGTACTAAACACCAGTGTGATCATATTTGGTGATGGGGCCTTTGGGAGGTAAGGACTAGTGGCCTTAGAGACACAAAAGAGCCTGCTCTCGCTCTCTCTCTCTCTTCTCACACACATGCACTGAGGGAAGGCCATGTGAACATACAGCAAGATGGCAGCCATCTACAAGCCAAGAGAAGAGGCCTCAGAATGGAGCCCACCTTGCCTGTGCCTTCGTCTAGGATTCCCAGCCTCCAGAGCCGTGAGAAGTAAATTTCTGGTGTTTAAGCCACCCAGCCTGTGGTATTTTGTTATGGCAGCCTGAGCAGAAGACAGGACTTGAACTCAGAGAGGCGGGCTGCTTACCCTTGCTCTCAAACTTGCCCTCCCTCTATGGCCCAGTTAACACTGGCCCTGGGCTGTGCAGAGAGACTCCCCTGACAGTGGGGTCCAGATGGCATTTGGAAGGCTTGCAGCAAACTCAAGGTTCCCGGGGGCTCAGTGCTGACCCGAATGTTCAGGTACTTGTACTCCAGAGAGACGGTCTTGGGGGCCACCTGCCCACCCCACCTGGCCTGCTGCTCTCCCCCCACCAGCTTGAACCTGGGGTTTGCCACACACACCCTCAGGGTGATCCAGATCATAAACAGTAAGCAGGAGGAAAACAAACTATATTTAAACTGGCAGTTGCTCCATAAACAAAGCTAAAAGACAAGTGACCGTTGGGAACAGTAGAAACACACGTAAAGACCAAGTGTCAATACCCATAATACGTTAAAGTTTTAAAAATAAGCAAAGGATACAAAAAGGCAATGCACAAGAGAATAAATGACAATGCCCCTTCGCCCAAAACAAAAACAAGCAAGAGGCTTCTCCTCACTAATTTTCAAAATCTCATTAAAACCACAATAAAATCTAATTTTCCCCCTACCAGACTGGCAAAACTATTAAAAATTAATAATATACAACTTTGGTGAAAGTGTAGGGCAATAGACACTGCCACTACCCTTGACCTTGGGGCGGGGGTACGATTTTACAAAATCAAACTGTAAAGTATTTATACATGTGACTCAGCAGTTCTATTCTGAGGCATCTATCTTATCAAAATCCTAGAAAGATAATGACAGAAAGATATATTTAGCCAACTAGAGACAGTTAAATAGATAATCAGATCCATAGATCCATTTAAATACAAGAAGTTTTTTGCAGTGTTGCTTGTAGTGGCAAAACTTTGGAAACGACTCCAATGTCCATCAGTGGAACGAACAAATAAATTGTTGTGTGGTCACACAGTGAATGCTATACAGCAGTGAGAATGAACAAATATTGCCACGGGCAACAACATAGATGAATCTCAAAGAATGTTGAACAAAAGAGTACGTACATCATTCTGTCTTTATAAAGTTCAAAAAAGCCCTAACTAATCTAAGCTGTTAGAAATCAAGAGAGTGCTGCCCTTGGTGCAGGGGCCGGAAGGGGTCACAAGCCAGACTCTGGAGCACTGGTCATGATCTGGTTCTTGATCTCAGTTTGAGCTATTCAGGTACACTCCCTTTGTGAGGGTGCTTTGAACTGTATCCTTGTGAATTGTGCACTTTTCTGAATGTATGTTATACTTCAAGGAAAAGTTTACTTAAAAATAAAACAAAGCATACCCCAATAAGAATTCCGACTGCCCATGCATAAAGTACATATATACATAAGTATTTCTCTAATTTTAAAAAGTGACCTTGAGCTTCCTATATTGAATACCAGTGTCAAAAGATGTCGGCAATATATTGTTAGCCACAAGCAGAAAGACAGACGTCGTTTGTATGTAATCTGATTCTTTTCTGTTAAGATTATATCTATGTTTATGTAAAGAAGCGTAGAAATCAGAAATGTTGTACAGGCATAGAAAATGGCTGGAAAGAAATCCCACTTTTTAAAAAGTCACCGTTCCTATGGATTAAGTCTCAAAGAGCTGGGGCTTCTTGCTGAGGTCCAGCAGGAAATCTGAGCTGCAACTGAGGAAGCTGGGCCGTCACCTCTGTCAGAGCTGGGCCCTGGCCAACAGGCCAGAGGGGACTTAGGAGTAGGGTTTCTGGAAGCACTGTGAGAGGTGAGCAGCCTAGGACCCCTGGAACACCCAGGTCAAGGCCTTAGGGAGTGCATTTAGAGGTCATGGGCCCTAGTGGTAGTGGGGGAGGGGAAGAAAGAAGGGGACCTGATTTAATCATCACTGCCCTATGAAGCATGTGTGATGATCATTTCTAGATCAGGACGCCAAGGTTAAGTACCTTGCCTAAGGTCATACAGGTCGTAAGTGGAAGAGCCAGGCCTTGAACCCAAATCTGTCTGAACCTTGAGTTGGGTGCCCTGCACTGGGCTGGGGAGGGAGGGGCCCAAGACAGCAGAGAGGAGCGGGTTGCCTTCAGACTCAGACTCAGAAAGCCAGCCCACCGGTTTTTTGCAGGGGCCACCTATTAGGGGTTATAAATGCAGGTTCTGCCTAGTGCCTGCAGCCAAGCCACCCAACTGGGGTCAGCACTCAACCACTAAATATGGCCCCAGGGGCTGCTCTGTTAACTCAGCACTGAGACCTCCAGCTCTGGCTGCCAGCAGCCTGGAGCCCGGCACGGATCCCAAGAGTGAGAGCATGGTCTGTCCTCTGTGCCTCTGAGCGCAGCCACCCCCTAACCTCCCAACGCCCCTTCTACTCCCTCATTCCTCTGCCCCTACTCTTGGGAAGGAACAAAGGGTGGGGCAGTGGTGACTGGTAGAGTCTGGGTCCTGGATTCAAGTCCCTGAAGTTTGAGTCCAGTGTGACCTGCTTAATTGTCCTAAGTGGCTTAGAACAAGCCAAATTACTGATTGTTGAGGCTGGGGGCCAGGGTCCACAATCAGTGGTTGGGAGCCTATGACATACCAGTTTTATTCAGTCCTTACGACTATGAGAGGTAGGTATTAGTGCTCCATTTTACAGATAAAGAAACAGAGGCTCAGAGGGGAAGTAATTGGCCCAAGGTCACCCACAGCTTGGGCTCTGGAACCAAGGAAGACCTAGATTTTTGAGGCTCGCCCCACTGATTGGCGGTCTTGGGCAAGTTACTTGACCTCTCTGAGCCTCAGTTGCCTCATCTATAAAGGTGATACTAAATTAATATCCAACCTGTAACATTATTCTGAGGCTTTTTCAAAGTAATGTTAAAACTCTTAGCATGGGGGCGCCTGGGTGGCTCGGTCGGTTAAGCGCCCGACTTCGGCTCAGGTCATGATCTCACGGTCCGTGGGTTCGAGCCCCGCGTTGGGCTCTGTGCTGACAGCTCAGAGCCTGGAGCCTGTTTCAGATTCTGTGTCTCCCTCTCTCTGTGACCCTCCCCCGTTCATGCTCTGTCTCTCTCTGTCTCAAAAAATAAATAAATAAACGTTAAAAAAAATTAAAAAAACAAAAAACAAAAAAACTCTTAGCATGGTATCGGGTACAGAGAAGGTCCTTAGTTAACATTATTATGACAAATTCAATTATCTGACCAAATGTGAGGCTTCACTTCCCAAGAGCAGTGGGGCTAGGGAACATTTTTAACCTTTCCAGAGCAATCCAAGATGTCTTCCTGAGAGAAGTAACATTTCCGTCCCATTTTACCCTGAGACCATGAGTTCACTGGGTGTGGGTGTGGTTGTGGGAGGGCTGGGTGTGGGGGTATTTGGGAGAAGGTGGAACAGCTGATGTTGCCTCAGTCTGATGTATGGGGGTCAGGTCAGGTCTAAACACGGGCAGGCCACCAGACCTCGTTCTCGGAGAATGTCCCAACAGCCCGCTTGGGCACCTTGGATGATAAACAAGTTGTCACCCTCCGAGCCCCAAGTGAACCTGATAAATCCTGGCAGAGCTGAGGGAAGAGTAGAGGCCCATCTATAAATACTCCATGACTCAGGCTCAGCGTCCTGTTGAAAGAGCTGCTTGTGTTTATGGCTCTGTTGCCGTGGGGAGGTCCTCCAGCACTAGGGATGAAGGTCTAGGCCACCCTGAGGTCTTAGACCACCGATTTTGCTCTGCTGGGGCAGTTGTGGGTCTGCAGCTTAGTGTCCGGTCCATTACGGGATTCAGGAAATCTCTCATCTCTGGGCCTTCTGCACTCAAGAAATGAAACATGTTGCTTCTCCCTGCTTTAGCCGGATGGGCTATGAGGCAGGATTGCCTGGTGGTTGGGCACACAGGTTTTTATGGTGCCGGAAAAATGTGGGCTCAAGTCCCAATTTCATCCCTGAACTTTGTGACTTTAGACCAGTCACTTTACTTTTCTGAATCTGTTTCCTGAGCTATAAAATGGGGATAGCAATGGAAATACCTTCACAGGACTGTCATGAGGACAAGAAAAGAGTGTATGTAAGGCACTTAGCACGGTAACCAGCACGTAGTAAACCTTCAGTTAATAGTAGGTATTGTACTTACAAATTAAGCTATCTGTTTAAAATTCTTGGAAAAGGGGATACTTGGGGATTTGATTCCCCCAAAGAGGTATTTAGGGAGTTGGTGGTTACCCCGACCTTTACCATCTCTCTGCTTCCCAAATATGAAGAGTCAAGGTATGAAGAAAACAAGATTGGTAGGGAAAGGGCAAGGCACTGTCATTTATCAAATACCTACTGTGTGCCAGCTGCTGTCACTTACATCATCATCTCATTTGACTCCCTAGCCACCATATAACTAACTCCCTGTAAACCAAGCCCCAATGAAATATACTGAATGGCAGAGCTGAGATTTGAACCCATGTCTGCATGCCTCCAAAGTGCTTGTTGTGTGTGTGGCCCCCTGCATGAGACTGCCTGGCTGCTTCCCTGGTCTAGGAAGGTGGCCAAAGCAGGGATAGAAGTGAGGGAATGAGGAAGGAAGAATCAAGGAGCTTAGCAACAGTCTGGGAGAGTGTAGAGAACTAGAAGGACAACTGGAGATAGAAAGCTGGTTGGGGAAGATGTGTAACTTTGAGGTGACTGCTTTGTGGGGTCAACCAGTAGACAAAATGAAACTGAACCTAGAAGAAAGATCAGACTGGGAAGGAGACAAGAGTCCTTTGCTCGAGACTGTCTGAAATGACTTCTGAACTTACAACTCCTCCAGACCCTCTCGTGTCTGGCTTTGAATGTCCTCTCTGTAGCACCCACCTCAGGGCCTTTGCATGTGCTGTGTGCCCTGCCTGGAATAGTCTTCCCCTTCTCAACTAAGATGTTACCTCTCCAAAGAGGCCTTCCTTAGCACTCTATTTAAATAGGTCCCCATCGCATTGTTCCTGGACCCAGCACCTACTTTGTCCAACTATTTTTCAAAATCTATAATTGTTTTACTCAATTTCCTTGTCAATTGTCTGTCCCCACCCCCACCCAATAAAGTACCTGTTCCATGAGTACCAGGATTGGATGGGCTTGTTCACTGCTGTATCCACAGCTCCCAATATACAGTAGGAGCCTAGCAAATACTTAGGGAATGAATGAATGACCCAGCCCTGCCTATCTCCTCATATCCCCCTTTTTCTGATTCTCTGCTCCTTTGAAACTGGTTTCCCCATCACGCTCTCCTCATTCTCTTCTCCTATGTGCCCCTACTTGGAATGCCCTTTTACCTCTGCCCCTTCAAACATTGCCAAAGGCTCAGCTCCTCCTGGACCTCCTCTGGGAAGCCCACTTATCCCTGGATCAATCGCCCTTGTGAAGTGAACAACCTGTACAACTGTGCATGATGGCCCTACTCCAAGCACCACTGCTTATATGTGACCTTGAGCAAAGTCACTTCAGCTCTCTAGCCATTTCCCGCCATTAATTCTATCCTTGGGGTTTTATCTAAGGGAAATAATTCAAAAGCAGAGAAAAGCCAAAAATGCCCAAAGATGTACTCTGAAGCATTATTTAAAATAGAAGAAAAAAATGTAGGGGTGCCTGGGTGGCTCAGTCGGTTGAGCATCCAGCTCTTGATATCAGCTCGGGTCGTAGTTGGGCCCCACATTGGGCACCACACTGAGCATGGGGTTTGCTTGAGATTCTCTCTCCCTCCCTCTCTCCTCCTCCCCTGCTCTCTCTCTCAAAACAAATAAATAAATTAACTTAAAAAAAATAAAAGAAAATAGAAGAAAAATTTTCAACAACAAAAATGTTGAATGTTAACCACAATAAAAGCTACTGTTTGTTGGGGCGCCTGGGTGGCTCAGTCAGTTAGGTGGCCGACTTCGGCTCAGGTCACGATCTCGCGGTCCGCGAGTTCGAGCCCCGCATCGGGCTCTGGGCTGATGGCTCAGAGCCTGGAGCCTGCTTCCGATTCTGTGTCTCCCTCTCTCTCTGCCCCTCCCCCATTCATGCTCTGTCTCTCTCTGTCTCAAAAATAAATAAAACGTTAAAAAAAAAAAAAAGCTACTGTTTGTTTACTGAGTGTTTGAACAGGCCAGGCAGCACGTGGGGGCATGAAGAGCTGTTGTTAAGAGCACGGGTCCCAGAGCTTCAGCTCTCTTGTGATCTTGAGCCAATGACTTACCTCTTTGACCCTCAGTTTCCCAATCTGTAAAATAGGGATGATGACGGCTCCTACCTCATTGGCTTTTTGCTGTTGTTAGGCAAACTTTCTATCAACTACAATCCAAATACAGAAAGGTATACAAATAAATGTGCAACTCAGTGGATTTTCACAGACACACACAAATATGGTCCTGTAATCTGGGCAGTTTTGAGGATCACATGAGACAACATCTGGGGAGTACTTAGGGTGCCAGTGATGAACGGCTAATGTCACTCGTGCTGTATTTCATGCACATTGTGCTAAGCACTTGCCACGTATTATTTTTATTAAATCCTCACGGTAACTACCTTGTAGTGGCTACACGGCAGGCACTGATATTACCCTCATTACAAATAAGGAAACCTAGATTCGGAGAAGCTAAATATACTGGCCAACGTCACAAAGTTAATAAATGACAAAGGGGAGAGAGGAATCCAAAACCCTCCTCCCCAACCACTTGATTCCCCTGAAATAAACTAACAAGTCGACTAGTCAGTAAAAAAAAAAAAAAATGGGTAGTCAATGACCAACTCAGAAAACTGTGGTCTTCTGAATTCTTGAGTCAATTAAATATTTATTGATAGGCTATGTGCCAGGCACTGTTGTAATCATTGGAGACACAGAGCAAGTGAGATCGAAAAGTCCCCTGGCCTCACAGAGCTTACATTCTCTGTTAGGAGAAGACAGACACGAAAATAAATAAAGATAATTTCTGAGAGTAATAAATACTATCAAGAGAAGAAAACAGGACAGTGGGATGGAGTGCGACTTACAGTCAGGGGGGCTGCTTCAAATAAGATATAAGCCCTGGTGGCTCAGTCGGTTAAGCATCCGACTTCAGCTCAGGTCATGATCTTGCGGTCCGTGGGTTCGAGCCCCGCATCGGGCTCTGTGCTGACCGCTCAGAGCCTAGAGCCTGCTTTGGATTCTGTGTCTCCCTCTCTGCCCCTCCCCTGCTCATGCTCCGTCTCTCTCTCTCTCTCTCTCTCTCTCTCTCTCTCAAAAATAAATATAAAAAAATTTAAAAATATATTAAGCAGCCATTCTCAAATATCATTTTGCAAACTAAAACCTGGGAAAAGGTAACATAAAAAAGAAGAAACCACGATGATCACTATGACAGTTTTTGTGCACACCTTGTCCCAGCCTTTGCTAGACGGATGGACAAAACTGTCAGAAAAGTGAAAAAGATTTATTGAGGTGGCATGATGATGAGGCCTTTTTAATTTCTTTTTTCCTTTATGAAAAATACCTGCTACTGTCACCTGACGGTCTACCTAATTCGTTTAAAGTTAAGAAAAAAGAAGCAGCATTCCAGGAGTCTCACACAGACCAAAGAAGACAGTTCTCTGGCTACTGGGAAGGCTAAGCACATGAGAGGGATATATCATCTTAGCAAACATGCTGTGCGATCTCAAGCAAGTAATGCTCCCTCTCTGGGCCACAATACTGAACATGCAGACTGCCTGGTACATCTGACAAAAGTGGGGTCCCTCATAGATGAAGGAAGGCACTGGTAAAACCAAGCTACATGCTATTCATGTAACACATACTTATAAGAATACTTTTTTTTCAATCGCAAGAATAAAAAAACAGAATCAGTAATAAAAATCAATCCAGAGAATGAGAAAACAAGCCATGGATGGGAGGAAATATTTGCAAAAGACATGTTTGATAAAGAACTGTGACCCAACGTCTGCAAAGAACGCTTAAAAGTCAACAATAAGAAAATGAACAACTCAATTAAAACACGGACAGAAGATCTGAAGAGCTCACCAAAGAAGATATACGGATGGCAAATAAGCATATGGAAAGATGCTCAACATCGTATGTCATTAGAGAATTGAAAATTAAAACAAAAATGAGATACCATGACACGTCCATTAGAATCACCCAAATTCAAAACACTGACATCACCAAATGCTGGCAAGGATGTGGAGAAACAGGAACTCTCATTCATTCTGGGGGGAGGTAAAATGGCACAGCCACTTTGGAACCCAGTTTGGCAATTTCTTATAAAACTCAACATACTCTTACCAGAAGATATAGGAATCAGGTTCCTCAGTATGTGCCCAAATGAGTTGAAAACTTATGCCCACACAAAAACCTGCATGTAAATATTTATAGAGGCTTTACTCATAATTGCCAAAACTTGAAAGCAACCAAATGCAAGTGAATGGATAAATAAACTATGGTACAACCATACAGTGGAATATTATTCAGCACGAGAGAGAGAGAGAGAGAGAGAGAGAGAGAGAGAGCAAGCTATCAAGCCACTCATAAAGACATGGAAGAAATTGAAAGGCATATTATATTACTAAGTGAAAGAAACCAATCTATAAAGGCTATATATTATGTGATTCCAACCTTATGACATCCTGAAGAAGGCAATATGGAGACAGGAAAAAGTTCAGTGGTTTCCAGGGGGTTGGGGAAAGGGAGAGATGAATAAGTGAAGCATATGGAATTTTTAGGGTAGTAAAAATATTCTGTATAATACTATAATGGTAGATACATGTCATATACATTTATAGAAACTCTTACATGCTAAGAGTGAACTGTAATGTGAGCTAAGGACGTTGGGTAATAATGACATGTCAAAGTGGGTTCATTGATTGTAAAAATGTGCCACACTGGTGCATCATGTTGATGGTGGCGGATATTGATGGGGGAGACAGGGGATATATGGGGACTGTCTGCACCTTCTGCTCAATTTTGCTGTGAATGTAAAACTGCTCTAAAAAATAGGTTATTGGGGTGCCTGGGTGGCTCAGTCAGTTAAGCATCTGACTTCGGCTCAGGTCATGATCTCACGGTTCATGAGTTCCAGCCCTGCGTCTTCAGGTTCTGTGCTGACAGCTCGGAGCCTGGAGCCTGCTTCAGATGCTGTGTCTCCCTCCCTCTCTATAATCCTCCCCCGTTCGCATTCTGTCTCTCTCTCTCTCTCTCTCTCTCTCACTTGAAATTAAATAATAAACATTGAAAAATTTTTAATAGATAAATACTTTTTTTTAAATAGGTTATTAGGGGTGCCTGGGTGGCTCAGTCATTTAAGCATCTGGCTCTCGATTTCGGCTCAGGTCATGATCTCACCATTAGTGGGACCAAGCCCCGCATCGGGCTCTGCTGACAGCGTGGCACCTGTTCGGGATTCTCTCTCCCTCTCTCTGCCTCTACCCTGCTCACGCTCTCTCTCTCTCTCTCTCTCTCTCTCTCTCTCTCTCTCTCTCTCTGTCTCTCTCTCTCAAAATAAATAAACATTAAAAAATTAAAAATAGGTTATTCATTTTTCAAAAATCAGTATAAGAGGGGCGCCTGGGTGGCTCAGTCTGTTGAGCGTCCGACTTCGGCTCAGGTCATGATCTCACGGTTCATGAGTTCGAGTCCCGCGTCAGGCTCTGGGCTGACGGCTCAGAGCCTGGAGCCTGCTTCGGATTCTGTGTCTCCCTCTCTCTGTGCCCCGTCCCCGCTCATACTCTGTCTCTCTCTCCCTCAAGAATAAATAAAACATTAAAAAAAATTTTTTTTAAATCAGTATAAGAAAACAAAGAAACATTCATGGATATAATTGTTAGCTCCGGTGGGGGACTGGGAAATTCCCGGAAGATCTTTGCTCCTTGAGGTCTGCCGCCGCTCATGCAGGAAGGAACAAGAAGTCATGTATAAGATGAAGAAACTGGGCTCCCAACAGCCTCTCTTCTCTTCACCGCACACTTACTGCGCACTGAGCCCCGTGCTCCACGTGAATCATTCCATTTGTTCTTTCCACAGCCGAGTGAAAATGCTTCTATGGTGCGAAAGGGTTGAAAATGATTATTCCCAGGGAACGGGAGGAAACTGAGGCTGGGGCGCGTCCATCTGCCCCGTCACCCAGCTGTGTATGGGAGGCTGTGCTCTAAGGAGGAGAGATTGGGAGCTCCGGGGGCTCTCTCCGCCCTCACGTTCCACACTGCCATGAGCTGGTTTGTCTTTTCCGGAGGCCCAAGTGGGGGGCCCTGCTCCCTCGGGACATTGGATTCCTGGAAGGACAGTGCTGTGCCCTTAGGGGACTGAGAGTCTGACTGCCTGCAGCTCAGCTTCAGGCAGGAATTTCACACCTTCCCAGACCCTAGACCACAGGTGGAGGGTGTCTGGGGGACAGGCCAAGTCGGCCTGCGAGGCTGGGAAGGGTTGTTCCCGCAGAGAAAGGGCTCCTTCTCCAGTCCTCAGCCACCTGTTCCCCAGATCTGCCCTCTCCACCTCTGTACCTCCTCTTTGGAACGTGAAATCTACGGACTGGTGGGGCTGGCTGGGTATTAATAGCTGGAGTCTGACGTTGGTGCCGATTAGAAAGGCATCCTGGCAGCCAAGACCTCTGAATGCCTTTCAGCCCATCTCTCCAAGCCTCCCATGACCCTGAAGAGGATGAGGGTGGCAGGATGATGATGATGATGATGATGATGATGATGATGATGATGATAATGACATACCAGTTACCCTGCTTTGAGGGCCACCATGCCAAATGCATCACCCACACTGTTGCGTTCAATCCCTACCTATACTTTTAGTACTTCCAATTAATATACGGAGAAATTGAGGCTGGTGAGAGGTCAAGTAAGTTGCCCCAGGCCTCACAGCAGGGAGCAGCCGGGCAGGGACTCAAAACTGTCTGCCAACAGCAGCAAGCGCTCCTGAGGGTGACGGAGCCAAAGACATGTGTCCTGCTCGAGTCCCGGTAAACACGGTGGCCCAGTCCCCTTAACCTCCAGGAGCAGAGCTGACGCATAGGTTGCCCAGTCCCCTTAACCTCCAGGAGCAGAGCTGACGCATAGGTTGCCCAGTCCCCTTAACCTCCAGGAGCAGAGCTGATGCGTAGGTGGCCCAGTCCCCTTAACCTCCAGGAGCAGAGCTAACGCGTACCGGGGATGGGAGGGGATGAGCTTCCAGGCAGGACAGGGCCTGTTCCTCCGAGGGGCAGGGCCAGAGCCAGCCTGGGAGAGGAGGTGGTCTCCCCGGGGGCTTCCGGTGTGGGGAGTCGGGTGACAGGGAAACCAGGCCTGTGATTACCCCTCTGCTCACCTCTTCTCTTGCGGTTCTGGTTCTCCATCCCTCACACCTCTCTTCACTCCTTTGAGGTGT
This sequence comes from Panthera tigris, assembly GCF_018350195.1. Classification (NCBI taxonomy): domain Eukaryota; kingdom Metazoa; phylum Chordata; class Mammalia; order Carnivora; family Felidae; genus Panthera; species Panthera tigris. The sequence goes on from NC_056667.1 coordinate 19,442,218, forward strand.
TTGACTATTTGGGAGAGACAGTCAATCACAGGGACAGGAAAGCAAAGAGGCCCATTTGTCCCTGGGCTCCTAGTCACAAAGGCCTCAAATCTAGGCGTCTGGCATTAGCTTTCGAGGGGCGGCGTGGCACAGTGGTTGCTTAACCACTTACCGCCAGACTGCTGGGCCTCCCTTCCGGGTCTGCCACTTAGGGCTGCGGAGCTTCGGTAAGGTTCTTGAACTGCTCTGTGCCTCTGTTCCCCTGTCTGTAAAACAGGGAGAAACACCCACGTCCATAGGGTTGTTGTGAAAAGCAACCGAGTTAATAAAAGTAAAGGGTACATTTCTGCAAGCTTAAAAAGCCTGGCACAGAATAAGCGCTCAATCAGCGTTACACTCCATCATTGGCTATTTCCAAGCGATGTTCCGTGCAGAATAACAGAAGGGAAAGGAGACGTTCATCAAGGAAACTTTAAAAACTCCTCTCCCATACTGCACCATTCAACACAACCACTGACGTCACTTTACTCCATTTCCTTCCGATTATTCTCCTGTCCATCATTTTTACAACTCGACAGTTACAGCATACTGAAAAGCCGTGCAGCCTTGGGACTTGTTTTTCATTTAACGTGTTATCCCAAACGTTTTCTATAATCGTCCAATAGGACTGAACTGAGGGCCTGGTCCGTGCTGAGCGTGGCTCTGGGCTCTGGGCACACGGCCACCAGCGGGAACAGACAAAGCCATCCCCTCTAGGAGCTTACATTCGAGCGGGCATTGCCTTCAGAACTCATTCTTTTCCATCGAGGTCTCATCACACAAACAGAGGACACAAACAGGAAGTGCAGAGTTCAAGGAATTTTTACATATATACTCATCCACGTCACCATCACCCAGGTTAAGATCCAGAACATTTCCATCACCCCAGAAGACTCCTTCACCTTCCCCATCAATAACCACCCCGCTTCCACAAAGATTAGTCTCACCTGTTTAAGAAGAGGACCTACTCTTTTGGGAATGCCTACTTTCTAATGGCTGCAGAATACCCCATCCTATCGATATATTGTTGGACACATATTTTGCTTTCAGTTTCTCACTGTTATCAATAACGCTACAGGGACTGTCGCATTTTCGATTACCTCCTTAGCCTAGACTCTCGGAAATGGGATTGATTTTTGAAAGGGTACTTAGTAAACATTGACAGGTTGCTTCCCTAGAATGTTGTAGGGTCCCACCAGCAGTGGGAGGAGCAAGCTACGACCACACAGCATAACCAGAGTGCAGCTCAGGCACCTGCCTTCTTGGCTAGAATCGCCTAGAATTTTAAGAATTCCCGGCATATAATTTTAAGAATTCCCGTGCGACAGAGGTCTGACGGGCATGAGAAAGGCTCACTAGGCAGGATCTCTCTTGGTCCTGAGTTTGGGGCTGAGCTTTACCACATCAGAACCATGACTTCTCGAAGCACACTGAAAGGGAATTCACCTTTCACCGATGGATTAACAAAAACCAAGCGGCAGAGGCAGACTCAATCACTAAAGCAGATCTCAATCTAGGAATTTACCAAGATACATTGAACAGTCAGGGAAACAAGAATGTGCATACCGGCGTGCCCTCTCTCTGTTAGAAGGCCGCAGGGAAAGCCAGCTTATGAGAAAGTTTCTCGGTGGCTCAGTCTGTGTTCCCCAGAAGGTAGGGCTGGTGAGAAGGAAGCTCTGACATGTGAGGAGAGGACATCTTATCTTCAGCTCAGCGGACTCCCTCAGATCTGGGTCCTTAAGGAAAACTGAGGTCAGCCCCACACTCTTCGACAATTCCTCCTTCTCATGTCAAATTTCCAAACCCCAGATCCTGTACAATCTCCCACCTGCCCTTCAGTCTAATTGTCCCCTCTTTCCTGGTCACAGCCTCATCTACGCCACCACCCATCGCCTCTGGCCTAGACCTTTGCAGCCAACTTCCCTCCGTTCCTCCCGCCACCCTTGGTCCAACCTCCACCTGGCAGCTAAGTGATCTTTTAAACTGGAAATCTGATCATGTTTAAAATCTCTACTTAAACCCCGTCGGTGATGGAAGGATGAATGGGTGAGCAAAATGTGGTGTGTACATACAATGGAAGATTATTCAGCCTTAACACGAAGAAATGCTGACGCTTGATGCATGAATTGAAGGCATCATGCTAAGTGAAAGAAGGCAGACACAAAAGGACAAATACTCTTAAATATCATACAGTGCTTTTATGAGTTACCTGGAATAGGCAAGTTCATAGGGACAAAAAGTAGGATGCCAGTTGCCACAGGCTGAGAAGGAGAGGGGATGGGGAGTTAGTGCTTAACGGGGACAGAGTTTCAGTTTCGGAAGACGAAGGAGTTCTGGAGATGGATGGTGATGGCTGTGCCACACTGTGAATGTACCTAACACTGAACTGTACCCTTAAAAATGATCAACTCTGGGGCACCTGGCTGGCTCATTCAGTGGAGCATTGACTCTTGATCTCAGGGTCGTCAGTTCAAGCCCCATGCTGGATGTGGAGACTTACTTAAGGTGAAAAAAAAAAAAAAAAAAAAGTCAACTTTATGTTATATATATTTTACCACAATTTTAAAAAACAACTTCGATGACTCACTTTTATCTCAAGATCCATGACAGGGTCTACCGGACTCTGCAGGATCTGGCTCCTGCCTCATGTTGGACTTTTAAGGCTGATCAGCACACCTCTGCCCCCTTCAACTGGGGTTGGGCCCTATTAAGAAACAGGAACAGGAACCCACAAACGTATGGCCAACTAATCTTTGACAAAGCAGGAAAGAATATCAGTGGAATAAAGACAGTCTCTTCAGCAAGTGGTGCTGGGAAAACTGGACAGCGACATGCAGAAGAACGAACCTGGACCACTTTCTTACACCAGACACAAAAACAAACTCAAAATAGATGAAAGACCTAAACGTAAGACAGGAAGCCATCAAAATCCCAGAGGAGAAAGCAGGCAAAAACCCCTTTGACCTCAGCCACAGCAACGTCTTACTCCACACGTCTCCAGAGACAAGGGAAACAAAAGCAAAAGTGAACTATTGGGACTTCATCAAAATAAAAAGCTTCTGCACAGTGAAGGAAGCAATCAACAAAACCAAAAGGCAACCAATGGAATGGGAAAAGATATTTGCAAATGACATATCAGATAAAGGGTTAGAATCCAAAATCTATAAAGAACTTAGCAAACTCAACACCCCCAAAAACAAATAATCCAGTGAAGAAATTGACAAAAGACATGAATAGACACTTCTCCAAAGACATCCAGATGGCCAACCGACACATGAAAAAATGTTCAACCTCACTCATCATCAGGGAAACATAAATCAAAGCCACGATGAGATACCACCTCACACCTGTCAGAACAGCTAACATTAACAATTCAGGCAACAGCGGATGTTGGCGAGGAGGGAGAGGAAGAGGATCTCCTTTGCACTGTCAGTGGGAATGCAAACTGGTGCAGCCACTTTGGAAAACAGTATGGAGGTTCCTCAAAAAATTAAAAATAGAACTACCCTACGACCCAGCAATTGCACTACTAGGCATTTATCCAAGGGAGACAGTTGTGCTGTTTCGAAGGGGCACATGCACCCCCATATTTGTAGCAGCACTATCAACAATAGCCAAAGTATGGAAAGAGCCCAAACGTCCATCGATGGATGAATGGATAAAGAAGATGTGGTATATATATACAATGGAGTATTATTCGGCAACCAAAAAGAATGAAATCTTGCCATTTGCAACTACGTGGATGGAACTGGAGGGTATCAGGCTAAGCGAAATTAGTCAGTCAGAGAAAGACAAATATCATATGACTTCACCCATATAAGAAATTTAAGATACAAAACAGATGAACATAAGGAAAGGAAAGCAAAAGTAATATAAAAACAGAGCAGGACAAAACACAAAAGACTCTTTTTAAAAAATTTTTAGGGGCGCCTGGGTGGCGCAGTCGGTTAAGCGTCCGACTTCAGCCAGGTCACGATCTCGCGGTCCGTGAGTTCAAGCCCCGCGTCAGGCTCTGGGCTGATGGCTCGGAGCCTGGAGCCTGTTTCCGATTCTGTGTCTCCCTCTCTCTCTGCCCCTCCCCTGTTCATGCTCTGTCTCTCTCTGTCCCAAAAATAAATAAAAAACGTTGAAAAAAAAATTAAAAAAAAAATTTTTTTTTAAATGTTTAATTTTTGAGAGAGACAGAGTGTGAGCAGGGGAGGAGCAGAAAGAAAGGGAAACAGAGAATCTGAAGCAGGCTCCAGGTTCTGATCTGTCAGCACAGAGCCCAACGAGAGGCTTGAACTCACCAACCATGAGATCATAACTTGAGCTGAAGTCAGATGCTTAACCGACTGAGCCACCCAGGTGCCCCCTTGAATCTCAATTTAAATGTCACTTCTTGTTTAAAGCTTTCCCTGACCTTGTATCCCTTTCATTTAAGAACAATTTTGGGTCTCTCCTCTGGGCTCATGTAACCCCTGTGGCACTAAATGACATTGTACTGTCTTCGGTTGTTTAGGTATCTGTCACCCTGGCTAGGCTATGAGGGCAGGGACCTTGTCTTCTTGTCCACTGCCTTTTCACCAGCATCTAGCATAATTTCTTGCACATAGTAGTTGCTCACTAAATAGCTGTTGACTTAATGGATGAATAAAGTGCCCACCATGTCCCAGGCACAGATTAACTCTTTGGGAGGAGTTTGTGAAGTGATATTTGCTAACTGCCCCCACCAGTAAATAAGCCCTATTCTCCAGGACACAGAGCTTGATCAAGGAAGGCCCACAATCCTTAGTGAGCCAATCAGATCCAAAGACTCAATCTCAGGACTGTTGCTGAGGAATGGAGTGGCTGACTTTCTCTTTCCTGCAGGGGCAAACTCCTGAGGCTGAACCCCTGGGACTGCTGCCTGCCACCTGGGCCCATCAGAGAAGCCGGCCTTAAGCTGTAGTCGGCAAAGTGGGAGGCAGAATACAGAAAGCTGAGTCTTTGGTGATATGTGAGCTGCTGGATCAAACCTTTCCTGAAACTGGTATTCCCATCTCCGTTCCTCTCAGGCACACCTGCCAACTATTCCTTTTAAGTCAGTTTGATTGGGTTTCTGCCCTTGTAACACACAACTTCCAGAAAGGTCGGGGGCAGCCAAAGCTCCAACATCTTAGTATCTGCTGAGGAGCTGAATGGATCCTCAGTTTGAGATGCTCTTGGGACCTTGTCTTGTGGCCCTCCTCAACCATATTGGCTGTCAGAGGGGGACACCGCCTAGCAGCAGCTCTTGGCACCAAGGACAGGGGATGGGGAGGTTGGTCCTAACTACTAGCTGCTCAGCTGTTCTCAGTCCTCACTGAGGAGACAACTAGGACCCATCCAAAGACAAAACAGCTGAAGTTGTGCCTGGCCCACGACCTTCTTGGTACCCTAGATCACTTGTTTGGGGGCTGGATCAGAAATAAGCATTTCAATCTGCTTGGTGGAGGTATAGAACTAAAGAATCAGAGTGTCAGAGCTGGAAAGATCTGTTGAGATGAGCTGGTCCCCTCCTTATGTATAATGAAGAAACTGAGGCACGGAACAGGGAGACTTGTTCAAGGTCACAAAGCATGTTAGTGCCAGAGCTGGCACTCTCCTTAAAGGAGTTTCTCCATCAGCCTCCCCCTGCAGAGATGTGGCCGGGAAGGAGAGGGGAGAGAACACGGATGGGGATTCTCCCTGCTATGGCGAGATAGGAGCTGTTCCCCAAACAGTCACTAGTAGGCCTGGTTGGTCGTCCTTAATAATTTAGTAGTGTGTTGATAACACCTTGTGACTAGCCTAGGGTGAGATGAGTTCAGAGGGTACCATGTCTCTGATAAAGCATCAGTCATGCCTCCAGAATTTCTGCAGAGGAGGAATTTAGGGCCAGCAGCCTGGTGGGAAAGGAGACTGAGACTTGCCCTGAAGCTGCATTTGCATAGTTGGTCTACTGCTGTTACTTCGATTTCCACACTATTGACATTTTAAGCAGGATCATTCTTTGCAGTGGGTGACTCTCTTGTGCATTGTAGCAGCATCCTCAGTCTCTACCTACTGGATGTCAGTAGCACCTACCCTCCCAGTGTGATAACCAAAATGTCTCCAGACACTCTGCCAAATGGCCCTGAAAGGCAACCTGACCCATTTGAGATCCATTGTATGATCTTAATTGTATGTTTAACTGGCTGAGAGGGCATGAGGAGATTCTTCTAAAAGAAGACCGGAGATAAAAATAGGAGCCACCCTCTCCTATAAGGGAAAAAAAAAAAGTTATCAGAGGGCTGGTCAGCTCTAGGCAGAACTGTGAACTTTGACCTTACCATGCAAGCTTCCTTTCTTGACCATTTTCTTCTCTTTCATGGCTCCCATGCCTACATAGGAAAAAAAAAACAAAACAAAACAAAACTATCCATGAAAAAATTAATATTTCTATCCATGCTAAAAGTGAGACAAGCAGGATACTATAGTTAAAATAGTTGAACATCAAAACACAATTGTTATACTCTTAAGATGTGAGCGTTCCACTGTATGCAAACTATATCTCAAAAAATTAATTAAAAAACACATGGGCATTGTGGGAAAAGTAAAGTCTGGAAACACAGCAATTTATAGGACTTGGACCTGGAGTCTTGGGTCCACCAATGACTTCTTAGGAATTTAAGTTACTGTGTTCCTCTGAGTCTCCCTTTTCTCAGCTTAGAAATGGTGTACTAATACTACTCATTTCCCAGGGTTCTTGTGAGATTTTACAACGTGGCTCTAGACCCGTCTGGGAATTCAGACCTGCCTTAAAGGCTGGGGCATCAGCTGTACTAATAGAATCTGCCACAAGGGGGCAGGATTGCTACATCCAAGTTCCCACCTGTCTAAAACCGTCATTTAATTTTTTGAGCATAGTTGTCTAACTTGTTATAATGGAAAAATTCATATACCAAAGTAGGATCGTGGACCCCATGTACCCAGCACCAGGTTTCAACAACTATCAACATTTTACCAATCTTCCTCCCTCTTTTTGTTTGCTATACTGCTTGTGGGGTTTTAAGCATGGCCCAGACCTCATTACACTTTATCCGTAACACATCCATGTGCTATTCTAATTGAAAAAGGCTTTTATTTTCACAGGCACTATGCCATTATTGCACCTAATGAAAAAAGACAATAATTCCTTAATTTAATCTATCAGTCCATGTTCAAATTTCCCTGATTGTACCAAACATGTCTTTTGACAGTGGCTCGCTTGAATCAGGATCCAAATGAGGTTATTGCATTTGGCAAGTGTCTTGATTTTTATGCTTTAACGTTCTGTCTTCCTTTTGAAATTTCACACCATGAATTTGTTGCAAAAACCAGGTCACTTGTGTAGAATGTCCCACATTTTGAGTTTGGCTGATTATGGCTGATTTGTCTACCTCCCTTATTTCTGGTAAACCGGTAATTAGATCTTGGCTTGATTAGACTTAGCTTCTTTTTTGCTTTTTAAGGCAACAATGTTTCTTGGAGAGTGCTGAATCCCCCTCCTGGTGATGTTAAGTTTGATCACTGGGTTCAGGCACTGTCAGCCTAAGTTTTCCATTACAAAATTCCCCAACACCTTTTATCCAAGTGTTTTAGCATCATTTCATGATCCTCACCCAGACTCATTACTTCACTAAGGTTTGCAAAATCATGATTTTCTAATCCTATCGTTTCTTTTGCATTTATTAGTCGGAATTCTTCTACCAAAAAAATAACTTTTGCCTATCTGCCTACCTACAATATAACCGATCGAGGAATGACCAGAAAAAAAAATGTTTGATTATTTCCCTTTATCAATGTTCACAGTAATTAGTTGACTCCCTATAAAACTCCATGGGTAACAAACATGCTGTTTTCCTTAAGTATCATTATTATTAACTAATGGGTTTTTATATATTTTATGTGTTATAATCTACTGAAGTCATCATTGTTCTTTTAATGCCGAAATTGTTCCATCTTTGGCCAGTGGGACCCCTTCGTATCGGTTCCTCAGTCATCCTTACGTGACCCCAATAGTCTTTGATGGCTTCCTGGCTTCCAGGCATGAGATGATCCAGATCTGGAACCAGCCATTTATCTAAGGAGCCTTGATTCTCTTTGCTTACTTTTTAATTTTTTTGAAACTGGAAAATGGTATGTGGAGATCAAATCTGCACATTAGGGGTGTTTGTTACTACTGGGTTTGTGATTGTTTCTAGGCCTTTTCAGCAGAGAGCTAGAAAACACATTTTTTAAGAGGACAATATGTACTTTGTTCATTCTGCTATCTAACTCAGATCTAAAATTATCCTAGGCTTGTTTAATATTTTTAACTGTTTCTCATATGTTGAAATTCTTGATGCCTAATGATGTTAACATGCTTATTTGCTTTATCTTTAAATATCTATCATAGTTTCAAAACAGCAGTGTCAATATTATTACTAACAACGAGACTAGTAAGTGCAATTTAATATTTGTATGCATTTCTAGTTGTCCTTCGACTATATCCCATTAGGGAAGTACAGTCAAAATACGTATAAAGCCACTTGAAATGATTTTCTCCGTGTAGTTTTGCCACCAATCTGACATGTTATGGCTCATTTGCTCCCATTTGTTTTTTATTTTTGTGGAATGTTTTATTCTCTTTACTTCACTTTGTTTTATAAATACGCAAAACATTTACAAGTTTCCAAAAACAGTCACTGTATCATAAAGTACATTCACAGAAGTCTCATTTCCATCCCTGCCCTCTCCATCTCACAAAGGAAACCATTTTTAGAAGACTGGGGTTTATTCTTCCATTGTCTAACTTGTAAATATAAGCAATTAATGTATATTTATACCACTCCATTCCTTATACAGAAGGTAGCATCTAAACACTATTATGCATTTTATTTCACTAACAATATGTATCGACATCACTCCAGGTTAGTATGTTTATTGGTATACGTAAGAAGTCTTTCATATATCTTTTTATAGCTGCCTAGCACTTTATCCTGTGCATGTACTGTAATTTATTCAGCCAGTTCTTTATTGACATGTGAGCAGTTTCCAGTGTTTTGCTATAAAAAATGCCATAATGAATAATAGCCTTGTGCACACAGCTTTTTGTATTTTTGCCAATGTATCACTAGGATTGATTCTAAGAAGTTTAGGATTTGGCTTAGGATTGCTGGGTGAAATAGTAAATATATACATAGAGTGGCTATGTGTTGCCAGATTTTCTTAATGAGTTACATCGTTTTGTCCCCTCACAAGCAATGTAGTACTATCCTCAGGTGTGTTTTGGTCCCAGATCAGATAGAGGAGGCTTCAGAGATGAATCATAGATAGATAAGATTCCTGTCCCCAGGAACTCGGTCTAGTGAAAGTCCTATGGGCAAACAAATAATGTTGTAACTTAATAAGCCAGGCAGATCTATCCTGAAGCTAATGAAGCTTAAGCTTGAGTCCCCTATAGAGGCACTTTCCAAGGTCTCAGCAATGTGTTCATGGAGCCATTCTGTAATGTTTTTCCTAAAGAGATACCCCAAATTATTTAAGCTTCAGCCTCTGTAACACGTTGGTTTCACCTCACTACCTATCTTTGGGGGTTCTGGGGATGGATGGATTTCAAGTCTCAGTTCTGCAGTCAGCGTCAGATGAGGGATTCCTGTATTTACTGACACAACAAAAGGAAAAAGGCTCTTCTGACCAGAAGAGATACCCCTCTCCTGATTCTGATCAGTTACCCACACAGGTAATAAGGCCTTCCATAGTTTCCCTCTACTTTCAAGGGCAGAAACAGCCTTGGCTAGCGTCAGTATTCCCAGCAGACAGCTAAAGAATGGTAGATGGTACTTAAAACAAAAGTCTGAACCGATTATAGAGCCGGGTATTGTCGGGTTTGGGGCAGGGTTGGGGGGGGTTGGGGAGGCAGTTACACCAGGAGAGCGGGTATTCAAAGCAGGCACACACATCCCACAAAAACACACCATTTGGTCAAATAAGGCAGAGGTCTGTTTCCTCACCTGTAAAAACAGGATTAGTAAGCCTGCCCTTGTGAGGTTTGGTCAGGATTAGTAAAGCTAATTTAAAGACCTAACCCAGTCCCAGACTCTCGGAGAAGGTCCATAAATAGAGGACAGAAAATAAAATGGGTAAGTGGTTGATCCTTGAGATTGGTGACAGGGATGCTTTGCACATCGTGCCAATGCACCACTGGGAGGAGGAACAGCCACTTTATTGACAAATAGTAGATGCAGAATAAATTGGCAAAGAAGGAACGGACGTTTCTGGCGGACGCTTACTGATCTGTGTAACTAACTGAATAATGGATTGGTCCGAGCCTCTGAGTCGCTGACAGTCCCGGGCTGGCTGTCAGGCGACTGAGGGCCGGGATCTGACGGACCGCTGTCAGTCTGGCCGCGAGAGTACAGCCGTCTTCGCGGTCCATCCCGGCCCCGGCTGCCTCGGACCGCCGCCCGTCGCCGCTCGCGGGTTGGATCCGACTCCACGCGGGGGCAGCCGCCGGGCAGGGCGCCAGGGGCCGGCACCGCCTCCCCTTCCTCTCGGCGCCGGGCAGGGCGCCCCCGACTCCCGGCGGCCGGGGCCCGGGAACAATGAGGCGCCGGGTTCTTTAAGGGAGATACCACCGCGCCGGCGGGGCAGGGGACGGCGTCCTCCCAGATGATCGCACCCAGTCCCGCGCCGCCGCCGCCTGGGCAACTGCACCGTCCGCAAACATGGCTCAGTGACTCTGACAAAAGGTGCAGCCTCCCTCCCGGCGGGGCGGACGCCAGGCCTCCCAGCTCGGGCCGCGCCTCCCCGCGGGCCCGCCGAAGAGCTCCGCGTCCCGCAGGCACCCCAGGCCCGAGCCGAAGAAGATGCACCAGGCGTTCCGCCCCAGCGACCCCCGCACACCTGCCCGCAGCTCGGTAGGTGGGAAGGGGGGGCGGGGAGGGAGCGGGGAGGCGGCGCCGGGCGCGCGCACTCCCAGGCCCGGACCTGCTGCCGCAGACCATCCCAGGGGCCGCGGGCCGTGCGCGCCCGCTGCGGCTTTACGGATACCGAGTCCCGGCGTGCAGCGGCCTCCGCGTTCCCGGACCCGGCCACCCCTGCGGGGAGGGGCACTAGTGGTGCGTTCCGGGGCGCGCACACCTTCGGCGACTCCCGGCTCCTGAAAGCCTCGGGAGAGGGAGGAGGACGGCGGAGCGCGGGGCGCGCGCCCAATAAGGATGGCGCTCGGCGTCCCGGCTCGCGCTACGGAAAGCCGGAGGGGGGCGGGGCCGCACGGCGTAAGGGGGTGTGTCCGCGCGCACCACGGGGGCGCGCGCCGGTCTCTGACTGGAGGCCGCCGCGGCTGAGGCGCGAGCTGCCCGATAATGGCGGCCTGCAGAGCCCGTGAGAGGGAGAAGCGGCGGCGGCTACCCTGAGGTAAATCTGGCCCTTCAGGCCTGGCAGAGAGGCCCTGCTGCAGAGCCGAGAACCCTGCATGCGCCTCCCTCCCCGGGAGGCCTGTCACAGACCTGTCAGCGGAGTCCTCCTAGGGAAGGCCTCCGGCCCGCACTCCTCAGGCCACCGGCCCCGGCTGCGGCCTCCCTTTCTGCCCCTGGCCTCCTGCCCAGGCTCTGGGCCTCAGCCGCCAGCCCCAGGAGTCAGGGCAGCTGCAGGACTGGCTCCTCGGGGTGAAGGGCCTCGGGAGGATCCCCTCCGGGTTTGGTCAGGACGCCGCCGAGGAGGGGGAGGGCCTGATACTCGGCCAATGAGCGGGGCGCTGAGCCGCCGCGTCGGGCAACACCTCAGCCCAGGGCTGGCCCTTCCCGGGCCCGGCAGGTGTGGGGTCGGGCCGGCCGGCGGCCCGGCGCTGGGCTAGCAGGGCCGGCGCGGGGGTCCGGGAAGGGCCGGCCGGCCGCTCAGGTTCGCATCCAGGGATTTCATACACGCCCTCCCTCCCGCTTATTGGGGTGCCCTTTCGTGTGGGGGTACGGGCCAGCCTGGCAGGCCACGAGCCACTTTGACACGGATAGTAATGGGCGATCCACGGAGAGCGGGAAGGAAAGGCTGCTGTGGACCCGGGGCACGGATTCCGTGGCAGGAAATCAGACACTAGGAAATGCAATAGGAATTTGAACGGGGGGGCGGGGGGGGGGGGTTCCAGTTAGAGGAAGTGGGACGAAGAAGTAATCTCAGAAGCTTTCATTTTCTTTATTAAATCTTTCCTATGGACTCAGAGTAGCTGGACCCAGTTTTTCAGGGTCAAGAGTCAGTAGCTTCTTGTACCCCGCCCCCCCAAACTGTATGCTATGAAGATTGCACGCTCTCTTGCGCATCGTGGCCATCTGCAAATGAGATTTGTTCCCGAAGCTCATGAGAATCTCAACATTTTTTGGAGAATGAGGTGGCATGCTTTCGACTCTCTTGATACAACTCAGGAGCATTTCTGGGTAGGGCCTTTGCTTCTGCCTTTAAATGATTTTTCAAGTTGAAAGATCTCTGCCAGAGAGCCCCTTCATATGGAGGAGAAGGTTTTGGTGGCAAAAATGGTCTAGATCTAAATAGCCGTTGTCAAACTCAACAACAGAAAGGTAACCATATTCTAAGTAGCTTGTTTTATTTTATTTTGTTAAGTTTATTTATTTTGAGAGAGCGCCAGCGTGGGTGGGAAAGGGGCGGAGGGAGGGAGGGAGGGAGGGAGGGAGGGAGGGAGGGAGGGAGGGAGAGAGAAAGAAAGAAAGAAAGAAAGAAAGAGAAAGAGAATCTTTAGTAGGCTGCATGTTCAGCGCAGAGCCAGATGCAGGGCTCAATCCCAGGATTCTGGGATCATGACCTGAGCCAAAGTCAAGAATCTGTTGCTCAACCTATTCAGCCACCCAGGCGCTTGCTTTATTTTTAAAAGACCATTTTTCTCCACAAACTTTCTTTTCATTTATTTTGCAAGAAATGAGGAAATAACATATAATTAAATTAAGGACATATACAGTTTGACAGTTTACTAAAAGAAAAAAAAAAAAAAAAAGAACAACTACACATTTTCAGTTCTATATGTAACGTGGTTCACTTTCAGTCCTTAAGCCCAAGCCAGGTGTTTGTATTTCTAACTGTGGGGGTTTTTTGTTTTTGTTTTGACATTTTTATGAACTTGTGTGTGTGTGTCAGCTTTAAGGAGAAGCTGGAGTTTTATCATTTTTACTTACTGATCAAGAAAAAACAAATTTTTTGGTTTGTTTGTAACAGTAATTTTTGAAGCAGTTATAACGTAGTGGTTACAGTTATGAGGGTCAGAGCCAGATGACCTGGTTTCAAATCCCAGGTCCACCAGTTGGTAGCTGTTTGACCTTAGACATGTTGCTTAAACTGTCTGTGCTTTAGTTTTCTCATCTATAAAATGACCATAATAGTGTCTGCTTCAAAATATTGTTGTGAGGATTAAATGAATTTAATATTATAAAGTGCTTGGAACAGTTCCTGATACATGGTAAGTAGTACCTAAGTGTTAGCTGATTTATTATTATTATTATTATTATTATTATTATTAAAATATTTAGATTTGCCTGTTATAACAGTTACCCTTCAAGCAGTACAAACAGTGAAACAGATAACTAAATCATACATAAGAAGGTATATAAGCCAGTAAGTATACTTAATTTCAACAGAGCAAACTTTGTTGATTTTTCCAGAAACTTTGACCTTGAAGATGGTGAGTAGCCAGCCAAAGTACGATCTAATACGGGAGGTAGGCCGAGGCAGTTACGGTGTTGTGTATGAAGCAGTCATCAGAAAGACCTCTGCACGGGTGGCAGTGAAGAAGATTCGATGCCATGCACCTGAAAATGTTGAACTAGCCCTGCGTGAGTTCTGGGCCCTAAGCAGTATCAAGAGCCAACATCCAAATGTGATTCACTTGGAGGAATGCATCTTACAAAAAGATGGGATGGTGCAAAAAATGTCCCATGGCTCTAATTCTTCCCTTTATTTACAGGTATGTGTGGTTGAATGGGAAATAGAAGTGACTTGAACATAGCATTGGTCAGCAAAAAGAGAAATAAAAGCGTCAGATAAACTTGTACTTTTAAATGCAGGTGTTTATATAGTTAGGAGTAGATAGGGGTCTGCCAAGAACTGAGTAGATGTTTGCTTTAAAACAAGGTTTTATTTAAACCTATGATGCAAATACCTAAAAATAACATAAGCCACCTGTTATGCCATGATACTTGCCAATCTGCATGGGAATGGGGCAATGTAGGAACTAGAGAAGTGATTGAGATCAGAGTCTAATAAATTCATTTATTTGAAATCACTCTTTTGGGGAACTGCAGACAGAAGAAAATGAAAACTCCACAATCAATAGCAGTACCCATATAGGTAATTGGGCATTTCTTTATAAATCAGTAGTTTGAACAAAAGCCTCTGCTGTTTTAGAGGGTTACGTGGTTTCTTAACCATGCAACTCCAGTTAATGTTCATGAGGTGTGTGGCATAGCACTTGAATGTTATTAATAGTGCTAATAGCTAACGTTTGGGTTCCTACTCAGTTCTGTGCTCTGTGCTAAGTGCTTTAAAGGCAGTTGCTCAGAACAGTCTTGTGAAGGTGGTATTATTATTATCATCATTACAAATGAAGAAACTGAGGCTTAGAGTAAATAATGAATTTATTAAAGTCGCCTATCTAGCAAGTGACAGAATTGGAAGCTGAATATAGGAGACTATCTGACTGCTAAAACTTGTGTTCCCTTAACTTCCAAATTACTCTTGCCTCCAAATTACTTTTTTTGTAGACCTGGAGAAAGCATTAACATAGGAAAACAGAAAAGATTTGCTAGATTTTTTTAGGTTGGCTTCTGACATAGATCAAAATCTCTAGGAGGCCTATACTTGCTGCATAGAAAAGGTATTTAAAACATAGGTAGTTAAAGGCCAGACGAAAATTTCTTAAGTCCAGTCATTCTTGGAAAAAGAAATAACTTTCCATGAGTATGTCTAAATTCAGAATTTACCATCAGGGTACAGAAGTATGATTTTAAAATAACAAAAGCTTTTGGACTAGGAACAAGAAGGAAGACAAACACATTAATCTGTGTAATTAGAAACCTGCAGGTTTCATCATATGGTAAACAAATATCAATCTTGAGAACCTAATTTATATCGTAGTTTAGCATGCTCTGCCATGAAACCTCTTAAGGCAGTGACTATAAAGCACAACTATTTAGCCTCTATTTGATTTATTATTTACATTTCTAAAAGTGCTTATTATGTCAGTTGCACTGATAGGAAATATTAGAAACAGTCTCACCACATTCCCTCTTAAAAGTGAATAGGACCGGGGCGCCTGGGTGGCTCAGTCGGTTGAGTGTCCGACTTCGGCTCAGGTCACGATCTCGCGGTCCTCAAGTTCGAGCCCCACGTCGGGCTCTGGGCTGATGGCTCAGAGCCTGGAGCCTGCTTCCGATTCTGTGTTCCCCTCTCTCTCTGCCCCTCCCCTGTTCATGCTGTGTCTCTCTCTGTCTCAAAAATAAATAAATGTTAAAAATAAAAAAATAAAAAGTGAATAGGACCTTGCTGAACTTTGCGTTGAATTTTGGAGACCAAGGTATATAATCTCTCTTGGACTACAGATACAAAGACATTTAAATAAACGACTTATTGCTGATGGTATCCTTGATCCAGATCTAGCAACCTTCATAGTAACTAGGCATTAGGTGGTCTTTCAAGGCTTTAAGATGTAAAGTACTTCCAGACTTGATTCAGTGATTTTTTTTTTTTTTTTTAAATCTAAAGCACCTTTTTATTTGTACTCTCTTACATCTTTCAAAGCTTGGTAGACCTGTGTTCGACTTGTAGCACTTTTGCTAGCTGTATGACCTTGGCTAAATAGCTCATGTCTTCCTAGCATCTGTATCTTCAGACGTAAAATAGAAATAATAATTTTTACCTTCCATGGGAGTTGTCAAAATTAGAGATGATGCAGGTATAATATTTGGCACATAGGAAGTACTCAATAGTAGGTCATTGTTAAAATTGTCTTTTCTATGGATTTATTTAGTTCACCAGACATTGATCAACACATTTAGCAAATACCTTCTCTAAATTTACGTCTGATAAAAACAATTAAATCTATAATGTGACCACAGAGTCCCTATCCCTGGCTTTCTCCATTCTTTACACGAATTTTTGTTTTTCTCTGTGTTTTTCTAAGTATTTTCCTTGTTCTAAATGATTAAACCAGTTCCTAATAGCCAAAAACCTTACCTAGAAGAAAATGTAAAACAAATAATTAACAGAGGATGTAGTCTCAACGTAGGAACTTAGTGGCCAGTCTGTATAATTTATAATAAGTGTCGTGAATGAGAGGTACAGGATGATATAGGAGCATATGATAGAGAACCTGACATAATTATGGGGCTCAGGAATTATGAACTTTCAACTGAGGGATACCTGGGTGGCTCAGTTGGTTAAGCCTCTGACTTCAGCTCAGGTCTTATCTCATGGTTTGTGGGTTCGAGTCACACGTCAGGCTTTACACTGACAGTGTGGAGCCTGCTTGGGATTCTCTCTCTCTCCTTCTCTCTCTGCCCCTCCCCCACTGTCTCTCAAATATATACACATACATACACACACACACAGGAACTGTTTCAACTGAAACAGTGGAAACATGAAAGATAAAGAGGAGTTAGCCAGGTGAGTGAGTGAGAAAACTTCACAGCCAGAAAGAACTGTACGTACAAATATCTTAAAGCAAAAAGTACAAAACATTCTAAGAAGTGAAGGAAGATAATAAGG
The DNA here is from genome assembly GCF_018350195.1 of Panthera tigris. Lineage (NCBI taxonomy): Eukaryota > Metazoa > Chordata > Mammalia > Carnivora > Felidae > Panthera > Panthera tigris. The sequence goes on from NC_056667.1 coordinate 19,458,979, forward strand.
CTATACTATACTGGGAGAGTTGTTTTAGATGAGACTGGAAATATCAGCAAGGTTAGAGGATCCCATAGCCCATGTTAAAGAGCTTAGATTGTATCCTAAGAGATCAGGGAAGCTATTGAAGGACTTGAGCCAAGAGAATCTATGGCTGATGACATCCTCTACACGTGGAAATAAGCAGATTGGGCACTGTACTTCTATAGCTCTCAACCAGTGACCCTCAAACTATAGCCCTCAGCTAGTTTTTATATGGCCCAGATGCTAAAAATAGTTTTTACTTTTTTTTTTTTTAAGTTTGTTTATTCATTTTGAGAGAGAGAAAGAATGTGAGCGGGGGAGGTGCAGAGAGCTAGGGAGACAGAATCCCAAGCAGGCTCCGCTCTGCCAGCGCAGAGCCTCACGTGGGTCTCAGTCCCACGAACTGTGAGATCATGATCTGAGCTGAAATCCAGTCAGGCACTTAATGTACGGAGCTACCAGGCACACCTAATTTTTAGCGTTTTTTTTTTTTTAATGTTTATTTATTTTTGAAAGAGTGTGGGGAGGAGGGGCAGAGTGAGAGGGGGACAAAGAAGCTCCTCGCTGTCAGCAGAGAGCCCAGAGAGCCTGGTGCAAGGCTTGAACTCACAAACCATGAGATCATGACCCTAGCCAAAGTCAGACACTTAACTGACTGAGCCACCCAGGTGCCCCCAGTTTTTACATTTTTAAAGAGTTTTTAAGAAAAAGAAAAGAAATGAAAAGGAATATGAAACAGAGACCTTATGTGGCTTATCAAGCCTAAAATATTTACTTATCTGGCCTTATTCTAAACCATTCTTTGAATGCTAGGACTCTGCATTGCTCAAAGCTATTTAGGAAGTTTGATTTTGAGAGTAAAGACAGAAGAGAGGAAATGAAGGAGTGATGACGCTGGTCTTTAATCTCAGCATATTTAGTAATAGTGCACTTGGTAAATAATTGTGTGATCTGTACCTTTCTAGACCGTTCTGGCTCACTGGCAAACACATACAACAAAGAAAATGCATGCCAAAGACATCTGCACACAGTTGCAATTACAGCTGTTTGCCATTGGGGGAGATGGCATGAAAAGGTGCTCTTTGCTTCTGCCCTCCAAAATGACAAGAGGACGTACTAGTGGACTTAAACGTAAAATTAGCAGTTCATTCATTCTTTTAAATTTTTTTTTTAATATTTACTTATTTTTGAGAGAGAGACCGAATGCAAGTGGGTTAGGGGCAGACAGAGAGGGAGACAGAATCTGAAGCAGACTCCAGGCTCTGAGCTGTCAGCACAGAGCCCAACGAGGGGCTCGAACTCACAGGCCATGAGATCATGACCTGAGCCAAAGTCGGAGGCTCAACCGACTGAGCCACCCAGGTGCCCCACCAGTTCATTCATTCTTTAACAACTCTTCATCTTCCCTACTGAGCTTCTATTCAGTGGGTTTGAAAAGGACACTATGGGACAAATGCTTTCAAAGCACTGTATCTATATTTTAGAATGACAATTCATATTCAGTGAAGTAATTAATATTCTTGAATTTAAGGTAATAGAGTTATAGTTAGATAATCATAACAAATGAAATAGCAATTTGTTCTAGGTTTTCAGCTTGTATAAAAGAAATCTACAAACTCAGATTTGAATTTTTATTTCAAAATGTAAATGTTTTTTTATAAATTGGTTTTAGAAGCCTCCAGTGATTGCCACTGTATTTGCGTTCTGCCTGTAGAAGTTTATGAAGCAATGATGTCAGTCTTTATTTTTATCAGTGACTACAGGAAGGCTTTATTTCTGTAACAACTAGTGTTCCTTGATCATTTTTCTCTTAATATCACAGATTATTTGATAGTGTATGTCCAGTGAACAAGAAAGTTATTTCAGGACATTTAATTGAATAGAAATTCCTAATGGATGTTTATATCCCAGCTGGCAGTCTCCCAGATCTGGCTGCTGAAACTTTGACTTTTTTTTTTTTTAAATGTTTATTTATTTCTGAGACAGAGCATGAGTGGGGGAGGGGCAGAGAGAGAGGGAGACACAGAATCCGATGCAGGCTCCAGGCTCTGAGCTGTCAGCACAGAGCCTGACGCGGGGCTCAAACTCATGAACCATGAGATCATGGCCAGAGCCAAAGTCGGTTGCTCAACCAACTGAGCCACCCAGGCGCCCCAAAAACTTTGACTTTTTCATGAAGCTATTAGCTAGGTGGATAGAGTTCAGCTCCATTAACACACACACAAAATGTATAGCCAGTTGGATGCTTTTCAAAATAAAGCTATTGATTGAGTGATTGATTGATTGTAAGTTCTATACCCAATGTGGAGCTTGAACTCGTGACCCTGAGATAAGGAGTCCTATGTTCTACCAACTAAGCCAGCTAGGCACCCCTAAAGCTATTTAATTTTTTAAAAAAATTTTTTTAATGTTTATTTTTTTGAGAGAGAGCATGAGCAGGGAAGGGGCAGAGAGAGACGGAGACACAGAATCTGGAAGCAGGCTTCAGGCTCTGAGCTGTCAGAACAGGGTCTGATGCGGAGCTCCAGCTCACCCACCATGCGATCATGACCTGAGCCCAAGTCAGATGCTTAACCGACTGAGCCACCCAGAGACCCCACGCCATTTTATTTTTAAATAAATTTTTATGTCTTGACTTAGAGATTTGGTGGTATTCATTAGGAGCAAAATGACAGTTTGAAGTACTGAAGTTTAAAATAAAATGCACATGTAAAAGCACTGACCAAATAAAACATTCATGGAATTTCCACTTAAAATTGGTAGTCTCACTTAACCAGTCACTTATTTTCTATAGCTGAATTTTAATTTTTTTAATGTTTTTTATTTATTTTTGAGAGAGAGCGTGAGCGGGGAGAACAGAGGGAGAGGGGACACAGAATCCAAAGCAGGCTCCAGGCTCTGAGTTGTCAGCAAAGAGCCCGACGCAGGGCCCGAACCCACAAACTGAGATCATGACCTGAGTTGAAGTTGGACCCTTAACCGACTGAGCCATCCAGGTGCCCCTATAGCTGAATTTTATAAACTGTGCAGATGATTGTAATCCATTTATTTTTTCCCTCTTATAGCTTGTAGAGACTTCATTAAAAGGAGAAATTGCCTTTGATCCCAGAAGCGCCTATTACTTGTGGTTTGTGATGGATTTTTGCGACGGCGGAGATATGAATGAGTATCTGTTGTCCAGGAAACCCAATCGTAAAACTAACACCAGCTTTATGCTTCAGCTGAGCAGTGCTCTGGCTTTCTTGCATAAAAACCAGATCATCCACCGAGATCTTAAGCCTGATAACATCCTGATTTCTCAAAGCAGGTTGGATACCAGTGACTTGGAACCCACACTGAAAGTGGCCGATTTTGGTCTCAGTAAAGTTTGTTCAGCCTCTGGGCAGAACCCAGAAGAACCTGTCAGTGTAAACAAGTGTTTCCTTTCCACAGCGTGTGGAACAGATTTCTACATGGCACCTGAAGTGTGGGAGGGACATTACACAGCAAAAGCTGACATCTTTGCTTTGGGGATTATCATCTGGGCAATGCTGGAAAGGATCACATTCATAGACACAGAGACAAAGAAGGAACTCTTAGGGAGTTATGTAAAACAAGGAACTGAGATTGTGCCCGTTGGAGAGGCGCTTCTGGAAAATCCCAAAATGGAACTTCTCATTCCTGTGAAGAAAAAGTCTATGAATGGGCGAATGAAACAACTGATTAAGGAAATGCTGGCTGCAAACCCTCAGGATCGTCCAGATGCTTTTGAACTAGAACTCAGATTAGTACAAATTGCATTTAAAGATAGCAGCTGGGAAACGTGACACATACATTGTTTGCAAATATCTCGGATGGTATGCTGCTTATGTTTTCACAGTGATGCAACAACATAATGTGGCTGAAAAAGAATATAAAAAGCTAAACTCCACCTTCTAAGGGTTTAGATTTTATTGTGGGGTGTTTTTTTTTCATTTTTCTTAAGTCCAAGCTGGCCATTTTGTTAGTATGTTTTAAGTGTGTATTACCAATGTGGGTGTACATTTTTTAAAATGATCATTGGAAGTTTGGCAGGAAAATTCTCTAAGAGCCAAGAGGAGAAGAAAGTCCAGTTTTCTGGAAATAAGTCTCTAAGTATTTTAGACATTCCTTGTCAGTATTAGGAATTTCCATGGAAGAAGAGGTTTGCATGCTGGTAATGCAACCTTTGTAGCTTTGTAAAGGAAACATATATGTATATATTTATGTATATGTAAGTATGTGAATGTGTGCATTTTGCATTCCATATGAAGAAAATGCCACTTCTGTTTAAATTATTTGATGTAGGTTTGGGTTTTTGAGATTTGCTGGTGAAATCAGTGATAAAAATAAAAGAACCTTCCCTCATCTTCCTACCCTGTCCTTCCCTCTAATGAAATCATACCACATTTTTTATTTTTGTAATATTATACAGCTTTTTTTTAAGGCATCATTTTGGAGGGTCTAAAATTATCTAACTAAACATAAAATTAAGTGATCCAAAGCTGCTGAAGTATGTTTGAGCTCTCCAGTGCCCTATAGCTGCAGGAGTTGAATTAGCCATGCAATCATGTGGTAGCAGGTTGGCAAGGACCTTGATTCAATCACCTTCTTTAAGTAACCAAGCATTCAATTAACCAATTAAACCACTGCACTGGAACATGTCTGCACTTGAGCATCTGCAATCTGATATAAATCTGAACACAGGATTCCTCTGTTTCTGAAAACTTTGCTATATATGAACTGCCCTACTTGATATATTAATTTTTGATTTCAAGACTTTGTCTAAGCCTCAGCATAAAGTTGAAGAAATCAAAAGAAATCTACCCTCACATCGCCTGCCCTGATATGGTCTCTTGTGTAATCACTGGAATTCCTTTCGTTTTAGCACTAATGCTATTTTCTCTTGTCTAATTTGACACAGTAATGATAGTGATATGGTTGTGTTAAATGTTGATCACCTTTTTCTAAAGTGGGAGATGATACCTATACAGTGTGACAAATGGATAAAATATTGTGGCATCAATTATATCTTTCAAGTAGAAACATTATTGATTTTATACAATCACACTTGGTATGGTCTATGTAAAAAACCAATAGACTGTTACTCTTCTTGAAGTTAGTTTGATTTTTAACCCTGTATGGTTGTCTCCAGTTTGTTTTCCTATATACATGCAGAGAATTAAAGTCTAAGGAAAGTTTTCCTAAAACAGAATATTAGCCTTTAAGGTTAGATAGACTTTAAGACCATTGTATCTAGGTTAGTCTTTATAAAGCACTAGAATCTTTGGTCAAAGTAAAAAAAAAAAAAAAAAAAAAAAAAAAAAAAGTATTAGAATACTGAAATTGTTAATAGTTTCATAGTCTCCTTGCTTTTTTTTTTCTTGAGTTTTTTTTTTTTAATTGAAGCATAGTTGGCACCCAATGTGTCTCCTCAGTTTTTTTGAACTTCTACAACTTTTGGAATTTTGCTAACATAATTTTTCCTTATTTAAAGTGTATTTGGGGACTAGAGAAGGTGAAAAAGCACAAAAAATTAGAGTATGTAAAATTTCTGAACTATGTGTTACTTGATCTGGAAGTTTGAAATTTGGACTGAAAGGCTTTATTGAACTAAAGCCTTTTATTATTTTTTTTAATAAACCTTTTAAAATAAAAAAAATCATATACTTTTAACATCACTTTCAAGCCAATAAATACAAGAAACTTTTTGGAAATTAGAGGTGGAAATACACTGGAACCTCATGACCATTGACCCTCTGGATCACCAAATTACTATAACACAGATCTGGCCAAGGGGATTGAGTTATTGGAAGTGAAAAGTATTCTAGTGTCACATCAGTAAGGTGGCACTTCAGCAGAGATTCATGATGATTCAGGTGATAGCATGCCGGTGCTTCATTTGCTCTTCAAATATCTATGTGCTTAGAGTCATGGTTCCCTAAGTACATAGTTTTGGTCTTGCTTCATTTAAAATAGCTAACAATTACTTACTTTGAAAGATTTCACCTGTGAAGTGGAAATCTTTCCTTCATTGGCAGCAAAGGTATGAGGTGATCAGGAGGTTTCTTCTGGAATTTTCTCAGTCCTTGTATTCTAAAATAGCCTATGATACCAAGCAAAATGATAGTAAATTCTTTGTCTCTATTTGTTCTTTTGGTCAGGAGGTATTTATTAAGTACCTACTGTGAGCTCAGCACTAAAGGTCAGTTGATAAAATGACAGTTTAAAAATGGTATATAACCCTACAAGCCTTTTCCAGCCAGGAGTAAGAAATAAAAGGTTAGCGATACTTGGAAATTCCTGGATATTTGCTAGAGGAAAAACGAAAGCAAGAATTTGTGCACAGTGCCTTGCCCATAATAGGTACTCAATAAACAATTATTATTCCTCAGAGTCTCTTGCCATGGTTTATAGTGTTTTATGAAATTTGTCTTAATTGAAAAAAGACCAAATATTTCAAATAAGCTCATAGGCAGCTGTGGCCAGTTAAAATATGGGGTTGTACAGTTAGTTCCTAGAATGTTATTTTGCACTAGATGTCACTTAGAAAGATGGGGTTCCTGTAGATTTTTGGTGCTAAGGGATACTTTGTCATTATGATGAAGTAAGTGTTAAGTGTCAGATAAATAGCACACTGAATAGTTCTTTCTGCTGGTCTGTTTTTTCCTCTTTGTTGTTGTTGTTGTTTTTAATTGTAAAATGTTTATCAATCAAACTATTGTAGCAGCTACAAAATAATTCACCAGCATGACAAAATGGTCAAAAAATAAGTCATCAGCACTTCAAAAATGAAAGCAACTTTTGAAATTTTCTTTTAAAATTGTCAAATATATTTTATGAAGAATTTATAAAAGGGGGAAATGATTGTAATTTATTGTTCATGACTGTTTTTTTTTAAATAAAGTGAGTTTCAACAACAAAAAAAAAAACCCTGAAATTCTATATTGCTGATTTGGTGGCTCTGTATAGTTCTGTAGTGCTTTACTTCATGAACATAAAATAGAGGGTATAAAATTTGAAACAATGTCATTTTCAGCCTTATCTATTAAGTGAAACTTTCTGTAATAGAAGCTATTACTGAGGAAAAGATGATTGGATTATAGGAATTTCAACATTTCAAGTTCTCTAAAATTTTAATGCTTACTATCTTGCTGTATTTGTCAGAAGAACTTATATTGCCTGAAATAAATGGTTTTTTTTCCATTAATCTTTCTATCTCCTTAAGCTGAGGATGCATCCCAGACTCAGAATGAAGTACAGTAAATGTACGAAGAGGAAGTCATTTTTCAATCCATAACTTGAAACCATGGTTTCCTTTCTATAAAGTCATCTGGCCCGCTTTTTTTCTTTTATAGGTTTTATTGTGTATGTCTTCTCCAGAATAAACAGAGTACTGAGGATACAGTGCACTTAGTGGCCCAATAGACCAGCAGAGGGAAAAACTGGAGGCAGAAAACATTAACGCTACCTGTGATCCAGCGGCAAGTAGGAACTTAGGCATCAGGAATTGTGGCTGCTTCTGACTCTGCCACCTTCTCCTGGCATAACCTTTGTACACAGGCAAATTTTGCTTTCTGTTTTGAGACTAATTTTTTAATTAAATCTTAAGCTATAAATATTTGTATTTACTAGCTCGTTTGTAATCCCTTGCAGTTTACAAAGAGCCTTCACATGGCTTTTAACATACCTTTGCAGTGGGTTTTACTTAAAATAGGGGCTGGTTTCTTGATGAAGAAATCAATAGTAGCACACCAGTTAGTGAGGTGATGGTAAGGGTTTTAATGCCTAATCTCAGACTCCAGCTGGAGTTTTCTCTAATAACAAAGCTTTATCTTTCTCACTGAAAATGACCCCTGGTTGTTTTGGTCTTTAAATTTAAATGTTGCTCTCTTAGCCAACCAATCATAGATGTCCTCTAAAATGCAGTGTAATGATAGACAGTTGGTTTGTGGTTAGATAACAACTTGAGAAAACCTACCACACCTCTTGAGGGCACAGTGCTGTCTTGCGTCTTTTAAAGGCAGTACTTTCTCTTTTGTAATGATTTCTCATTGGTTAGAAGAGAATTGTAAAAAAAAAAAAAAAAAAAAAGATATCTTTGACTTCACTCTTTCCTGTTCAGCCCTGGTATTTCAAGCTTAACTTGTTCTGAGCAGAATTAGGTAACTTGGCATTACTAAAGGCATCATGGCCCAGAGGCTGAAGCACAGGTTCACTGTAGCAGATCTCCTACCGAACACTCGCTTTTGCAAATACCTACATGATATGTGGCACTGGGCAAGTCACTTCATTCTGAGCCTTAGTTCCCTTATCTGTAAAACTGACATGATGTATTTACATTTCAGAATTTTTGTATGGGTCAGAGATAATACACATCAAGTGCCTGGCATAGTATCTGGTACATTAACTTCTCAAATCGTCGCCATTATTGTTAACTGGGGTTCTGATTTTGACAATATGTTGAATGAATGAATGGGTTCCCAATAAGCCGGTCTTCAGCTGTGGCTTTGATTCTTCTCCCCTTTGGGATAACGTGATGAAGGCATTACTTTCCTCAGGAAAATGTCTGCCTGTAATTTCAGGGAAAACTTTGGGGATGATGGGTACGTTCATGGGTTTCATACATAGAATCCACCAAACTATATACTTAAATTTATGCACTTTATTTTACATCAATTATACTTCAATAAAGCCATTTAAATTTTTAAAACACTGATGCCTAGGATCCATTTCATATTAATAAAATGAGAATTTCAGTGAGTAGGGCATGCACGTTAATATTTTTTAAGTATTAGTAATTCTAATGTGAAAACAGGTTAAAATAGTGCAATTGAAACAATACTGCTCAGACTGTGGGATAGGCAGAATAAATCCTAGTGTTTTTTAGATTCGCTTACCTCCTCTAACAACCAACAGCACAGACCCGTTTCAGCACCCCATCCCAAACTCAAGTCCCTATCCTCACTCTCAGACTGTCTACCTCCTGGTAGAACAGCAGCTGTGTTTCTGAGAAACAGAAGAGGTGATGCATTAAATCACTATCAGGTACGTTACTCAAGGGTGGGTATTCTTAAGCAGGAATCCAACAAAGGAATCCAGGATTGTCAGTGGACCCACTAGAATTGTAAGCAAAATTTTATGTGAATAAGCATTGTTTCATAAGAACAGTTCCTAACACAGCAAATTCTTCTTTTTATGTTTGTGTAGTTTTGAGAGAGAAGAGGGGAGAGAGAGAGCCAGAGAGGGGCAGAGAGAGACAGGGGGAGAGAGAAATCCCAAGCAGGCTCCACGCTGTCAGCACAGAGCCCAACTCGGGGCTCGAACTCATGAACCATGAGATCATGACCTGAGCCGAAATCAAGAGTCGGACACTTAACTGACTTGAGCCACCCAGGGCGCCCCTTAACAAAGGGGCACATAAGGAACTATTGCATGAGAACTTTGGGTGCAGGGAAAATGGAGTGGATATTGAAAGGAAAAGAATGGACACCGAAGAGATTGGAAAGCTAAGTCACAGATGAGCCCAGGGCAGGCTGGAGTTGACTGGTTGACAACCATTCTTGGCTAGGTCTACATGTCAGAACACTACTCTGTCTGCAGAGGCTCTGGTCCTTCTCCAGCTGGCTAACTAATGGGCCTGCTCCAGAGACCTGTCTTGGGCCGTGCCTTTTCCAGTCTAGCAGGCAGGACTTCCGGAAGCTGGTGCAATCTGGTGGACCCTCAACCCCTCTGCTGTCATCACATCAAAAGCAGTGGTTCTCCTAGTCTTTCCCAAAAGAACGTCAGTGCCCGTGGGCTACAATGGGCTGTGGAGAAGAAAATGTTCTTTGAAGATAAATTACATGTTCACCTGGGCCCACCTTTCAGCCTAAGCCCAGTCCTTAGAGAAGAAACTTCCTGACTTCAGGATTTCTTTTAGACACATAGGACAAAAAGAATCAACTGGATGGTATCATTGGCCTTCAGAGTAATTCATTACCGTCAGTACTAACTTGGGATAATTTCTACGAGCCCTTCCAGTTCTAAAATGTAATGATTCAATTCAACATGGAAAAGTACTAATGAAAGGGTTGTGAGGTTTACAGAGGAAAGTCACGCACATCCCTGCCCTCCATTGAGAAAATAAAACATACAATGTATCACTATAAACTTCCTCGAAGACACCAAGAGATGGGAAGCATCATATTTCTTCATCCTCCTCAAACAGCCAAGATTAGAGGGAACTTCTCCAGAATTATCCCTAAGACTTGGAGAAAGGCCTCTGATCCTCACGCTGTCCACTAAGATGCTTATGGACCAAATCCCCACAGTCCAGCCCTATTTAAACACCGGAGCCGGAGTCACATTCCATCCAGTCAGAAATCTTGCTCCCATGGGTCAGTTGGAGCTCAATTCTCACAGAATCAGCCACCGGTCCATCCCCTCGGTCTCAGGAGCTAGTTACTACCTTTGCTGAGGTGGGTAGGGTTGCTCATTGCTCTGTCTTTCAACAGTTTGAGCCATTTCGTTGCCCTTGAGACTTGAAACGCAAAGCACTTGTCTCTCCACTGGGACAAACGAAGCCCTAGACCTCAGTAGATAAGGGCTCTATCGCCCTCTTAAAATGGCAGCAGGAAAACTGCCATTCCAGAAAATTAGCCCTACTATGTGCCAGGCACTGTGTTAGGTACTTTTTTTTTTTTAAGCTTATTTATTTATCCTGAGAGAGACAGAGGGAGAGAGCGTGAAGTGGGGGAGGGGCACAGAGAGAGGGAGGCAGAGAATCCCAAGCAGACTCCAAGCTGTCAGCTCAGAGCCTGCCCCGGGGTCTGGAGCCCACCAACTGCGAGATTATGACCTGAGCCAAAATCAAGAGTCGGGCGTCCAACCAACGGAGCCACCCAGGCAACCCCGTTAGGTACTTTTTAAAACTATTTTATTTATGTACGTTAACTAACTGGAATTTAAATAAAAACTTGAAATTACAAAAAAAAAAAAAAAACCAAAGTGACAATATTTGGTTTAAAAAACTAGGGGCGCCTGAGTGGCTCAGTTAGTTGGGCACCCAACTCTTGATTTTGGCTCAGGTCAGGATCTCTCAGTCTGTGGGATCGAGCCCCACGTCAGGCTCTCGCTGACAGCGCGGAGCCTGCTTGGGATTGTCTCTCCCTCTGTCTCTGCCCCTTCCCCTGCTTGTGTTCTCCGTGTCTCTCTCGCTCTCAAAATAAATAATCAAATAACATTTTTAAAAATAAATAAAAAATTTAAAAGTGATAATAAAACTATTTTATTCACAAGAATCCTCTCCCAGTTTACAGACGAGCTATAGGGAACTAATAACAACCCACTACATAGGGGAGATTAGCAGTAACAGCTAAAACACACCCTGCAGCTTAAAAAAATGTTTTTTAAAGTTTATTCACTTTTGAGAGAGAGAGAGAGAGAGACAGAGTGCAAGTGGGGGAGGGGGCAGAGAGAAAGAGAGACACAGAATCGGAAGCAGGCTCTAGGCTCTGAGCTGTCAGCACAGGGCCCAACGTGGGGCTTGAACTCATGAACCATGAGATCATGATCCAAGCTGAAGTCAGACACTCAACTGACCGAGCCACCCAGACGCCCCAACACCTGCATTTTATGTGCCAGGCCCTACTTCACCTGTTCTACCTGCATTGACTCATAGAATCCCCCAACCCTGCAAAGTGCCTACTGTTCTTTGCCAGTTTACAGGTAAAGAAACAGAAGCCCAGAGAGGGTGGGTAACCTGCCGGAGGTCTACAGCTCTCTCAGGATCTGAGCCTAGGCTCTGAGGGCCCACGACGGTGGTCACTGCTTCTTCACTGCGCTGCGGCAAGTCACAAACTAAAGAGATCATGAAGATGCCCAGAAGGACTATTTCGGGGCACGTATGTCAGGAAAAAGAGAGTGGGTGAATACAATGTGATCAGATTATGAAAGGTCCTCAAAGACAAGCAGAGGAATACAAATTTGTGATCAGAGCTAAAAAAAAAAAAAAACAAAACTATTGTGTCTTTTTGTTCTAGCATTTGCTCTCATGCACAGGCTCAGAGCGCCTGGGTAGCTCAGTCGGTTAAGCATCAGACTTTGGCCCAGGTCACGATCTCAGGGCTTGAGAGTTTGAGCCCCTTGTAGGGCTCTGTGCCGACAGCTCGGAGCCTGGAGCCTGCTTCGGATTCTGTGTCTCCCTCTCTCTGCTCCTCCCCCACTCATGCTCTGTCTTTCTCTGTCTCTCAAAAATAAATAAACGTTTAAAGAATTTTTTTTAATTCATAATTGTCAGGGCGCCTGGGTGGCTCAGTTGGTTAAGCATCCGACTTGATTTCAGCTCAGGTTATGATCTCACGGTCATGGGATCAAGTCCTGTGTTGGGCTCTGCACTGGGCATGGAGCTTGCTTAAGGTTCTCTCTTTCTCTGCCCCTCCTGCACACAAGCACTCTCTCTCTCTCTCTCTCTCTCTCTCTCTCTAAAAAAAAAAAAAAAATCACAATCTGCAAGCCAACCCCTTTCTGAAATCCGAAGTCAAATCACATTACTTATGTAATCCTAAAATCCTTAAACAAAGAATTTAAAGTGGTGTGGGTGGGTAGTACCAGCACATTATTGACAGAAATAAATGCATATTGTCAATGTCAACACAGGCTTCAAATAATTCCTACAAACTTCTAGGGAAATGCAAGCTGCTCACAGTGAAAAATAACCAAACACACAAGGTAACAAGGCACCACGAGGGAGAACACATAGAACTGAGAGATGGTAGAAACAGACCTTCAAAGATATTGGGATCATCAGACACACAACATAAAATAACCTTGATATATTCAATTAATTAAGTAAATTAAGTAAATTAATTTAAATTTAAATTAAGTAATTAAGTAAATTACAAGCCAGCTTGTATACTATCCTCGGCACATAGCAAATGCTTAACAGATGTCAATTATAGTAGCACCAGAAACTCACTATGTGACTTTACAAAGTGTAGCCGCTTCACCTCTGTGAACCTCAGTTACCTCTTCCAAAAAGTGGCCATATACAGGAGCCCCTGGGTGGCTCAGTCGCTCAAGCATCCAGCTCTTGAGTTCAGCTCAGCTTAGGTCATGATCTCACGTGCAGTTGAGCCCTGCCTTGGTTCTGGGCTGACAGCATAGACCCAGCTTGGGATTCTCTGTCTCCTTCTCTCTCTGTCCCTCCCCCGCTCACTCGCTCTCTCAAACCAAATAAACATTTTTTAAGTGACCATATAATAAATTATGTTTCCAAGTTGCTTTGCAAGCCAAATGAGGTAATGTATGTGAAGATATCTCATAAACTACAGGAAAAAAAAATAGAAATGAAGGAATTACTGCTCTTACCGGTTAACTGGCATTACAAAACACCAAGCGTCCAGGTAAACAACTATCAGAGTGGTCACCAGGGGCAACAGCAGCGCTAAGGAGGTCCAGGATGTGCAGAGAGATGCCTGGCAGCCGTGTGGACCCTGGGGCGATTGGAGGTTGGAAAAGAGAGTCCCAAGGTGAAGGCGAATCAGAAAGGCTCCTTGAAGGGTGAAGCCTGCCCTCTGGTGGATGAGCCTGGGATACTTTGCTCAAAGGCAAGGTGCCCTGTGCGCGTCCCTGGGAAACCTCTCCCCAGTCTGAGCCTCTACATCTCCTTGACTCAACCGACCTGCTTCCTGTAAACATTGGAGGGTAGAGTGGGATAATTTGGAAACAAAATTATCACTGTGGCCTGTGTCTCACGGTGCCAAGCTCACCTAATCTCAGAGTATTGTTGGGGGCAGTCTCTAAGAAGTGACCAACCGCAGGGGCACCTGGGTGGCTCAGTCAGTCAGGCGTCTGACTTCGGCTCAGGTCATGATCTCACCGTCTGTGGGTTCCGGCCCTGCGTCGGGCTCTGTGCGGACAGCTCACAGCCTGGAGTCTGCTTCAGATTCTCTCTCTCTCACCCTGTCTCTCTGCCCTCCCCCGCTCACGCTGTCTCTGTCTCTCTCAAAATAAACTTAAAATACAAAAAGAAAGAACGCTGGGGTCTACCACAGACCATCGTGGAGCCGCTTGAATCCACTTCCCCATAAACATTCGAAAGGCAGCTCCTTCGGGAGTCCGCTGGCCAGGGAGTCCCAGGAGGAGAAACTCGGAAGAGGAATTTTCGTGGGACGAACTAGATCCCCCACTGCTGCAGATGGTCTCAGGGCCACAATGGAGACTCCTGATGTCCCTCCTCTTCTGTCCATTCTAGATCCGCCCACACTGCCCCCCCCCCCCAGCTGCCACTTCTGCTGGTCTCAGTGGCTCACCTGGTGGCATGATCCAGACCCTCATCCTCAAGGAGCCTGAGCCCCTGGTCGCCAGGGCCTTCTCAGGCCAGGGTTGCATTACCTGGTCATTTACAGTCACAACTGGGCCAGGAACCACCAAGAAGCACCCAGGTAGGTCACCTGGAATCGACTGTCCCAATTATGGAACAGCAGCTTTATTCCTATTTATAAACAGGGTCAAACACCTCTGCCATGACAGTGACCCCTTTTCTAAACCATTGGTTCCTAGATACAAGAAGCTCAGAACACCCAGGAGGCAGACGGAGCTTATAATTCAATGCAAATCCTTTTGGCAAAAGTATTGCAAATCCTTTTGAGAACGAGGACCTCTCACCCAGCAGAGCCCAGAGTGGCAGGGCTGGGACGTAAAAGGTCTTCACTGGGTTATTAGAATAATAGCAAATGGGATCGCTCCTGCTTTCACCCCTCGGTTCCTGTTTTCTTCCTATGGGGACACAGTGTCACGTAAAAGTCTTTGAGTTGGTCAATGCTTTGGAATAAAATTGCCCATCAGTGTCACTGATGTGCCACTTGGGGCCAAAAGGCCAGATCTTGATACCCTCACCTTCCTCAATCGCAAGTTGGGGGGCCACCCTAGGAAGGGCTTGTCCTTGAGTAAAGGGGCTCTCAGCAGCAGAGGCAGACCCTGAAGGAGGTGACAAGCACCGACGGTTAGCTGACCGCACCGCCCACAGGTGGGGACAGTAAGCCATTCCTTGAGGGCACATTATGAGGAAAGGACCCAGATTATCCACACACACCCACTGTTTGCTTTTTCCTTAGACTTGCTCTCCTCAGGGCCCCAGACAACCAAAATAGTTATAAGAATCACATCTAGACAGCTCACCTAGAGGAGGATAGAGACCATTTCTCCCTGGGTCTCCTTGAGAGCGGGAAAACTTCCCTAGGCTCCTGCAGCAGACTTTCCCTTGAGTCTCACTGGCCAGAAGGGGAAATTGTATGGTTTTAGAAGGCCTTCTGGGACCTGAATTTTGCATCACTCGGTCCCAAGACCTACCCTCTCAAGGGACCTTCTCGAGCCCCCTCCACAGTCTCTCCAGGGTTTCTTCAAAATCCATCCACGAAACAAGTATCTTGAGCACCCACTGAGTGCAAGGCCTGATTCGAGGTACTCGGGATATATCAGTGAATAAAACAAAGGTCCCTTCCCTCACTGAACTTACATTCTAGGTGGGGGAGATAGTTATGAACGTAAATAAGTAAATTATTTAGTATGTTAGAATGTGCTAAGTTAAAAAAAAATTAGATGCAAAGAAAAAGTAGAGCTGAATTAAATGTGTTGCAAATACTGCAGAAAGATGCTGGAGAATTATTAAATAAAATGGTCAGGGGAGATCTCACTGGGGTGAGAGCTGAACAAAGGCTTAAAACAAGGTGAAGGAGTCAGCAAAGCAGAGATCTAAAGAGAACGCATTCCAGGTAGTGGCTCAAAGCCCTAAGGTAGACAAGGTCGTGTGGTCAAAGTATCTGTGGCAGAGTGGCTGAGAGGGAGGACAGCCAGAGATAAGGTGGGCTTATGTAAACCCTTGTGAGCCTTTGAGGACGTTGGCTTTCACTCGGGGAGGAGTCCTTTTCAGGAACTTGAGCAGAGAAGCTATAAGGTAATTAACTTCCACTTGCAAAGGACTCATCTAGCTGCTGAGTGGGATGAGGTTAGACGGGAGCCTTACAGGCCACTGCAGCGATCCAGGCAAGAGAGGACAACCGTTTGGACCGGGGTGGTAGGAGTGCAGTGGGACAGAGGTGACATAAATCCAGATGTGTTCTGAAGATAGAGCCAACGGATGTTGCTGATGGATTAAATGTGGAATGTGATGGAAAGACATGTGTCCAAGAGGGCTCCAAGGTTTTGGCCTGAGCAATTGGAAGGATGCTGAAATGGATCTGGGGTGATAAGAGAT
Source organism: Panthera tigris (assembly GCF_018350195.1). Classification (NCBI taxonomy): domain Eukaryota; kingdom Metazoa; phylum Chordata; class Mammalia; order Carnivora; family Felidae; genus Panthera; species Panthera tigris. The sequence goes on from NC_056667.1 coordinate 19,475,228, forward strand.
AGATCAGGAGTTTAGTTTTAGACATGTTCAATCCTGGGTTCCCAGATGTTAGCGTCAATTCAAAGTCAATGTCTAGTAATTCCTGAAAGGTCTGAGTTTCCCTTCCCCCTTCCTCAGAGAAAGACACACACTATACACTATGGCAGTGCTACAGGGTCCTCCCTTAAGGGACCTGGCCTCCTGTTCAATCAGGACATCAGCTCTGTGAACTGGCTTGGATCTGGACATAGGACACAAGGCTGAGATGCTCCATGGTGACAATTCACCTTTGGCTTCTGGCCATAAGACTTGGAGGTGTTTCTGTTATATAAGTCAGTGGTATCAACTGAATAAGCTGCTCGTCTATTTCACTGCTAGGACACTCTGATCAAAGATCCCGGCAAGTGAAAACATGCTGGTGATCACTTTATCCTGCAGCGAAAGCATCCACCTTGAGTCTGGCAATTCAGCCCTGCCACTTGGCCTCTCCTCCTCCAGGACCCCATCACCCCTAATGAAATCAGGGGAACCCATCTCAGTGATTCCTCTCCCAATATACCCCAACGGCAGAGCACATCCACCATGAAATTTTCCAAGGATCCTGGTGTTCTCACTTATGCTTATCTCAACACGGAGGTGAAGAACTACCCTCTGAGCCCTCTGGGTGGGGGGAGGGGGTAGGGGGATGTACTCAGTGGGATTAGGGAACATATACAATTTCACATGATAAATCTTCTGCAACATTCCTATCTTCTTAGACATGAGACACATTCACCAGAGATATGCCGACATCTCAACCTCCCTAAATACACCTCATGTTGAATACCAGTTTCAGTCAACTGAACAAGCAATATTAGAGCTACTTTCAGCTGCAAGAGATAACACGTTACATCTAGAATCTCTAGGAAGTTACTTCATATCGATAAAATCAGTCTGAGCCACTGTTATAGTCTTTCCTTCTTTTTTTTTTAATGTTTATTTTTGAAAGACAGCGTGAGCAGGGGAGGGGCAGAGAGAGAGTGGACAGAGGATCCAAAGCAGGCTCCATGCTGACAGCAAAGAGCCCGAATGCGGGGCTTGAACCCATGAACTGTGAGATCATGACCGGAGCCAAAGTCGGACGCTTAACTGACTGAGCCACCCAGGCGCCCCTAGTCTTTCCATCTTGACTCCCCACCAGATCTATTAAATTAGGTTCTCCAAGGACAGAGGTCTGGCATCTGTCTTGTTAGCAAGCTCCCCAGGTAAATTTTATGTAGCCGACTGGAATCCACCAAGGAATAGCACTGGGGAGCCACTGGTATAATCCACGTTCCTCCTTTTAATAGATCTGAATCTGATGCTCAAGAGAGAGAGACTTGCTCCAGACCAAGAGTGAGTTCATGTCAAAGTCAGGACCAGAACTTTGGTCTCCTGACTCCTTCATGAGAACTTCTGTTCTCTTCAGTCTGCTTCACAACAAACCTGGAAGCATTTGTTCAACATTCCTGAGAAATTAGTGCGGAGATGGGTTAGAATGGTAAGCAAACGAAGGCTTCTCATGTTCAATGCTGCAGGCATTCTGATGATGACCCTGGTTTTGGAGAGAATGATGTTTCCTTCCGGTTTATTTTGGACGTAGGTGACTGAAAAATCAACCCAGCAGGGTTAAGCCAAAGGGAAAGGTATTGGCTTCCCCAACTGTGAAGACCACGTAGAGGTTTGCTTCAGACATGATTAGATACAAAGGCCCCACTCATCAAGGTCCATTTTCACTGTCTCTGACTCTCAATACTGCTTCCTCTCTGCTGACGCAGTCTTCGGGCAGGCTGGACTCTCTGGGCTCTGTCTTCCCAGGTTCTTGCACAGTAAAGAGGAGAGAGATTTGTCTCAACGGTCTCGGCAAAATTCCCCTTGGCTGTAATTGAGTTACATGCCCATCTTTAAATGAAGAACTGGGGCCAGAGAAATGTGATAGGCTTTTTGACCCAAGCCTAGGTCAAGCACCCCACCCTGAGTCAAGTTTCTCCATTCTGAGAGCACAGGTGGCCAAGGTCAGGGTAGGGTGAGGGTAATTGCTGAGTGCCCAAAACCACAGAGGTTCATGGTGCTGGAAACGATGGAGAAGCTGGCAATGACTGTGAAGAAGGTGACGATTATAAACCCGTGACAGTATTAAGGTGTTAGTTACGATGCTGTGATGATATTCGGGATGATGGTTGTAATACTCACTTTTTTGGGTATCTTCCCAGCTCTCAACCTCCACCTTTTCCGGGAATTACCCTCCTCACATACAGAAGGGTAGGTCCCCACCATTGGGTGTGTTCAATGTGACACAACACCTTCCTGGCCACAGCTCTGTGCCACCCTTAGAACTGACTAGAGGGATCCCTGCTCTTCAAAGGGGTCCCGATATCAAAATCACCTTGGGGCACCTGGGTGGCTCAGTGGGTTAAGCATCTGACTTCAGCTCAGGTCATGATCTCATGGTTCGTGGGTTGGAGTCCCCCATCAGGCTCTGTGCTGACAGCGCAGAGCCTGCTAGGGATTCTCTCTCTCTCTCTCTCTCTCTCTCTCTCTGCCCCTCCCCTGCTTGCTCACTCTCAAAAATAAATAAACATTCTTAAAAATAAATGCAATAGTTCATCTCTAAATTTAAGTGTTGCTTTAAGATTTTTATGTTGGGGGCACCTGGGTTCAAGCCCCACATTGGATGTAGAGATTGCTTAAAATAAATAAATAAAGCTGAAAAAATAAAAAAAATAAAATAAATGCTTGAGGGGCGCCTGGGTGGCTCAGTGGGTTAAGTGTCTGACTTTGGCTCAGGTCATGATTTCACAGTTCCTGAGTTCGAGCCCTGCATTGTGCTCTGTGCTGACAGCTCAGAGCCTACAGCCTGCTTTGGATTCTGTGTCTCCCTCTCTCTGTCTCTGTCCCTCCCCCACTCATGCTCTCTCTCTCTCTCTCTGTCTCTCATGCACAGTCTCTCTCTCTCTCTCTCTCTCTCTGCCCCTCACCTCCCCCCTCACCCTCTGTCTCTCTCAAAAAGAAATAAACATTAAAAATGTTTTTAAATAAATAAACATTAAAAACACTAAAATTTTTATGTTCAATTCTATTTCCTACTATGTCAACAGATCAAACTTTCACCAAATAGAAATGTTAAAAAAAAAAAAACTAACAAGAAAACAACTGCAGAGAGGCTAGCAGGGCATTACTGCCAGTAAAACGCGAGTGATATGAAACTTTTTTTTAAAGCAATCTCTACACCCAACCTGGGTCTAGAACTCATCACCCTGAGATTAAGAGTCACATGCTCTAATGACTGAACGAGCCAGGCACCCCTGAAGCTTTTCACTATAGTAACATATTTAGTAACTTTGCTTAAATCAAGACAAGAAAAATAGATTTTACGGAATAAAGCTAGAACAATTTGTGAATTACTCACATGTTTATTTTCTTACTCATCCAGTATTGTTGGCCCTTGACCGAAATACCCATACGTGTGCAATAATAATCAAATTCAGTCATGTTTGATATTTTCATGGCTTTCTCTGTGTCAAAAAGAAACACCAAAACATATTTTCAACTTGTCATTATGAATGCATATTTGTCAATGTTTGCAGGAGGATGCATTTCTTGCCGCCGCGTTCCACGCGAACCCTGCCCCCGACTGCTCTCCCATGTGTGTGTTCCCTACTCGGCTAAGCGGAGACTGGATGGTTTGGGTTCCTTGCACTGGATCAAGAGGCGCCCTCGCTGAGGCCAGCGGAGGAAAGTGAGGGTGACCAGAGAGAGGCGTGGGGGCGGGGGAGGTGCCAGCAGGTGGGGAAGCGCTGCCACCCGGGGCTGCCCTCGTGCCCGCCCGTGCGTGCGTCCGGAAGACTCCGGGCTCCACCTCGAGGGAGAGCAGATCTGCCCAAGAGCCCGGGCCGCGGGTGCTGCCCTGTGGGTGCGAGTCCGCTCTGCAGGCCCGGCTCTGCCGCCTCCAAGCCGTGTGACCCTGGCCGAGTCACTTCTCCGCCTCTGCCCGCTCCCTCCCCTCACCCCCTAGGGTTTGATAAGAAGCAGGTGTCGCAAGGAGCGGAGCGCCTCGCGCACAGCGGACAGTAAATGGAGTTGGTTTCCTTATTCTAACCCTGGGCTGGAAGCGCCGTGCGAGCGGACAGCCTCTCTCTTACTCACTGTGTTCACTGGCAACGCGGAGGGGCTCCACCAACAGCGTGCCATGACACCTTCCTCTCCGCGACCCCGCTGCCCTTCCCTCCCCCGGTGGGTGCTGGGCAACGGCTCTGCCCAGAGGCCGCACCCCTCGGAGGCAGAGCGGGAGCCAGGCTATTGTTGTGGCTGAGATTCTTTCCTAAACGGAAGGTCCCGAATTACAGGATAGCTGCTCTGATCTCCGTGGGGGCGCACATGGCGCAGGGGGCCCCTCCTGTGGTGCTGGGGCCTCACCGGCGCTGTGGGCCCCTCCTGCTGGCAGCTCCTGACCCCTCCCGGAGCCCTCTCCGCTGAGCCGCCTTTTCTCAGGACCCCCCACCACCTCACGCATCTCACCCCTTCTGGCACCCCCATCTTGTCTCTCAGCCCTCCTGAGCCTCTCCCTCCCTCTGTCCCTCTCTCCCTCTCCTCCCCTCCCCTCTCCACACCCCCTGCAGTCCCCTCCCTGACACCCTGGCTCCTGCTGTTTTGGGGCCTGTAGCTTTCACCATCCCTCCCCCAACACCCCCCTCCTCCAGACCCCACCAGACATCCCACCCCTGCCAGAAATCCCTTCCAGGCCCAGATACCCCCTCTTTGAAAAACGTACCCCCCTCTTCTCTGGCAGAACACACGTCCTCCCCTCTCCCCTGCTTTGTTCATCTCCGTCACAGAAAGAAGCACTGCTCTGGCTGAAGTTGTGATCAGTCTGTCATGCCCCTGCCCCCCAATCCACCCCTAAGCAGGCTGAGCTCCCTGAGGGCAGAAACCGGTCTGACCCTGCTGCTGACCCCACAGCGCAGAGCAGAGTTCAGAATGATTTGTTGACAGCAGCTGAGACTGTGGGGTTAGAAACCATTTAGGCCGGAGGCGTCATTGCAGGGCAGGGGCTAAGAGGCAGATCCATCTAACATTCATGAGCACCTTGAGGCACCAGGGGCTTTCTCAGCTGCCACTTCTTTGTGCCACTCAAGACCTGGGTCTTCTCATTCCGATTTTACACAGAAGGAAACTCAGAGAGGTTGAGTTCTTGCTCCAGGCCACACAGCCAGTGAGCGGTTACACCAGGGTTAGAATCAAAGGCAGGGCTGAGGTGTGTGTGGCTGTGGTGGGGGGCCTGTAGCTGGCTGCTAAGGGAGGTGACAGTGTGGGTCGGGGGGTCTGAGGCTGGATCTGAAGGCCTCCCAGAGCCTTCTCATTATTCCCGACACTGACCAGAGCTGCTCCCCCAGCCTCCCCCCCCCACCCTCTTCTCCGGAAGGAGCCAGTTCTGACTCAGCCCATTTCCAACTGATCATCAAGGTGATCCGGGAATGAGCTTGGAAATAGGAAGGAAATATCTCTCAGATTTGGCCTCCCACAGGCCCAGGGTCCTGCCTCTAGCACCGGAAGGAGCCACTTTAAGGATGTCCCTAGGGATCCATTATCAGAAAGACAGATGATCCGTTCATGGCAAGTGTGACCCAGAGACGGGGCGGGGGCAGGCAGCTGGAGCTCCACCTCATGATCTCCCCACTCCTCACTCTCTCGCTGACTTGCAGGGCTCTCTTACCCAGAAGGCCAATCCAGTTTGACCTCCCCTCCATGAGCCTGCTCCGCCAGCACAGTAGAGGGTCTGTTTCCACTGGCATCCTGGGACAGGGTATTGTCACCCCTCAGACTGTGCGCTGGTGAGAGCAAGGCTACTTGACCATCCCCCACCTCGGACTCCAGAGCTGTGTCTCCCCCCTCTGACTGGGCGCTCCGAGGGCTGGGGCTGCCTCCCCCATCTGATGGAGGGCTCCTACAAGCAGAGTCCCTTCTAGTCACCCTCATCAGACCAGGGGCTGCCCCAGGGCAGCCCCTGCGTTCCACTCTGAATCCCTCATTCTGCAGTCCAGCATCTGTCCTAGAAAAGAGCTGAGAAGCCCACTCCCCACCCCACCCCACCCCACCTGCCCTTCCCAACCCGGATGCTCCTTTAAGACCAAAGGGATGGGGGTTGTCAGACACAACAGCCCCATCCTCCCCCTCCTTCACGGGCCAGGTTTCCTGCCATTGACAGCATCCCAGCTGGGCCCTGCCCAGCCTCCACGCTTAACCCCTTCACGACCAGATCTCAGCGCTATGGGCCAAGACTCCAACCTGCATCTATAAAATTAGGAGAATGAAAGTACCCATTTCACTGGGTTGTTTGGAGAATTAAACGTATTAGTCATGGCGTGAAGCACACACAGAACAGTGTCCAGCATATATTAATCTCCCAGTAAAAGTTCTTTGCCTTGTGTGAGCTTGGATCTGTCATTTCACATCTCTGAGTCTCGGTATTATTCTCAACTGTCAAATGGGGGAACTAAAACCTACTACTCCCCAAAGATTGTCCGAGGGATGAACTGTGATCATGTAGATGAAAGCACTTCTCAAAGAGCCGTAATAATACAATATGGAACTATCATGGACCAAAAAAAAAAAAAAAACCCCAAAAAACAAAAAACTTCCTTTAACTAGGTGATAAAAATCTCTTACCAGCAAATGGGCCTCTGATTTTTTCAGTCTCATTACCTTACTTTACAGACAGAGGGTACAGTGGAGAGTGGTTTTGGAGTTGGGTTTTGGCAAGATCCTGTCTCTTCATCCATCAAGTGGGATGGTCACCTCTGCTGGGGGGTGGGGTGGCACCCCCTAGGGTTTTTAGGATAGACAAAGGAGATCCAAGAGCACAGGTGTGAATGTGCTTTGCAGACATTGAAAGTTCTACAAGAGAGGGAAAGGGATTTGCGGAAAGTGGTCAGTTGAAGGGGGGCAGGGGCCCCTTGGCAGGGACATTGACTTTTTTGCTCTGGGTGCTACAGTTTACTGGGGAGAAGGAAAGAGGTCTCCTGGCACCAAGCACTGCGGAGACAGGGCTCCCCCTTGAGACATGAGATGTCAGCTCTAGAAGTCCCTGGTAGGGCAAGGGAGAAAGGAGACCAAAGGACCAGGCTTGGCCCCGGAATCCTTCCTTCACCACCTCTTCCCAGCCAATCTCATTGGCCATAAGAGGACCATGGGCAGAGGCACCTCCAATGGGCTCCAGGGTGGCTGTCTTCCCAAGACTTGCTGGGACAGGCTCACCCCGCACATCTGCGGCACCCATGCCCCCACCCTTAGGCTGCAGATTCCTGGCCTCACCCCTAGGGAGAGCAGGCCTGACACCATCCACACACCCCAATCAGGACAGGCCTAAACCTGCTACAGAGGAAACAGCACAGTCAGTTAGGACCCTGCTCTGCCTTCCCATTTAACCAAGAGGTTCTGCAAACACCTAGCAGAGGGGACTGGCCCCACATGAATAGAATGTCCCTACCCCAGGCCTCTGGAGGAAGCTAGGGAATCAGGAGACCTTATCTAGGGTCCTGGCAGTGCCCCAAGCTCACTGTGCCTCCATACAAATAAATCACTTAACCTGTCAGGGCCTGTGTGGCCAGCTGTAAAATAAAGGAGCTGGACCTGGTCCAAGGGTCCTCTCCAGCACTGAGACTGTGACCAGGAAGGAGTTAACTGGAGACCAGGCTCCTGGTCAGGAAGGCAAGGGTTAATCTGGAGGGGGTGGGGGGGTGGAGGCTCTCTCGCCTTTTCCTGTGGAGAGTGAGGTTTGGCTGCTACCAAAGTTACTTCCAGTCCTTGCTGTCCCTCCTGGCCTCCTGTGGTCCTTCCCAGGGACCCCTGCATTCAGCCTCCATACTCAGAGGTGAGTGCATCCTGAGCCCAGGCTGGGGTGGGCAGGCACTCAGGGACCCTAGAGCTGGGAGGCTGACACGAAGCCAGCGAACAAACCCCCCAGCCCATGTCCAGAGCTGAAGCCACGAGCAAAGTTCAGACCACTAACCACAGGACTGGGAGAAGGTGGGCAAACAGACGGAGGGCACCCTAATGTCTGCCAGGCTTCTAGGGTGGAACATCTGTGGTCGAGCATCAGGGCCAACCCAGGAGGCAGGGAAGAGACAGCGGACGGCAGATTATTTTGGTCCCTGTGTTTAAGGACTTTTTATAGCCTTGCTCCTCTGGGCTGGGAAGAGGAGAAGGGGATGGGAGGATAACCATGAGGTCAGACAAGCACAGTGCCCTCCTGGGACCTTGGAATCTGACCCATTGCCTGGTGTTATTTCTTGAGAGCTGGGAGGGAGGACACTTCCAGGCTCTCCTTGCTGCCTGAGTTCCCAGCCACCAACTACCTATGGACGACTTACTAAACACTAGATAGGTGTGTGTGTGTGTGTGTGTGTGTGTGTGAGAGAGAGAGAGAGAGAGAGAGAGAGACAGAGAGACAGAGAGACAGAGAGACAGAGAGAGACAGAGACAGAGCCAGTAAAGCTGAACTGGCTATGCTGGGCTGGGGGGTTTGGCAGGGTCTCTGTGCCAAGGCCTCTGGGGGTGGGGACCCTCCCTCTATCCCTGGGAAGTTCTGTTCTTTTGTTGCCTCTAGACTGGAGGTCAGGTCCCCTCAGCCCCCAGAACTTATGTCTCCCTTTCAACTGAATGGAGGATTCAGGGAGCAGGGGTGGCATGGGGTTTGCTGAGCCACGTGGGTGGCCCCCTCTGTTACTGCCAGCGGAACTGTCAGCTCTTGATTTACAACCGCTCCAGGTCCTCTTCCCCAGTGGCCGAGGGGAGGTGGCGGACAAGGGTCACAGGGTCTCAGGATGAGAAGAGGGCAGGGACCCTGAGGGCAGATTTCCGGGAATGCTGGCCGGTTGTGGGGAAGAATTTGCGGAGGGAACTTTTGAGTGAGGCAAAGGGCCCACATCTCTTGGAAACTGCTTGGTTTTATGGCAGCAGGAATAGAAGCAAAACACAAGAGGGAAGTTCTGATAGGTAAGGAGAGGCGCCAGCTGGACTAGTTCTGCAGTGCGAGGTTAGAGACCCGTCTCCTAACTCTCAGTAAGACCTGATTAAGCCCCTTGCTCTCTATCAGTTTCCTTCTCCGTGAAATGGAAACACAGAGGTGATGTTTACAGTTGGGCATTGGGGAATTTCCTTGGCAGAGGTACAGTGGTGGCAGGTAGCTGGCTGATCTGACCTCGTGACCAGCTCTCTGTCCTTCCCCGTGGCCCTGCTGGGACTGGGCAGGGCAATTGGCTGCAATTACTGGAGGTTCCTACCCTGTAGTTATATCCCTGACCCCCAGTGCTTCAGGGAGGGAAGGGTGGGCCCCGCCAGAGCCAGCCTGCGGCTGGGGAGCCTTCTTGTCTAGGATTCAAAGTTGCTGGGTTGGGAAGAGGTATTTTTTCCGGTTGAGGCCACTTGCGGGAACTGAGCTGGGACCAGCCCCACTTCCTTTTCCAAGTGTCCTGCTTGCTGATGCTTGCTTGGCATGGCTCCGTGGCCAGATTAGGGCACCCTCAAAGGGGCATTAAAAAAATTTTTTTTTAATGTTTTTATTTATTATTTTTGAGACAGAGAGACAGAGCATGAGCAGGGGAGGGGCAGAGAGAGAGGGAGACACAGAATCCAAAGCAGGCTCCAGGCTCTGAGCTGTTAGCACAGAGCCTGACGCGGGGCCCGAACTCATGGACTGTGAGATCACGACCCGAGCCGAAGTCGGACGCTTAACCGACTGAGCCACCCAGGGCATTTTTTTCTGGGCGGCCAGGGAGCCCCTGCTCAACCTCTTTGAGGGATAGGAGAGCAGGGGAAGAGGTGGCCTGAGCTTCTGCCCCCTGGACATGGCACTGGTTGATTTGAATGGGGGAGGGGTGGCTGGCTGATCCTATTCCCAGGAATGCCTACAGGAGAGGTGCAGGGCCATCTACTCTTTCCCACTGACCATTCCTCCTTCCCTGTAGGTACCAGGGAGTCCCGACCAATTGCTCTTGGCTCCTCAACTGGCTTCCTCCCTCCAGTGGCTTATGGGGTACTATCCTGCCCAGCTCTGCTAAGATGATCCTGGCCTCTCCCTCCACCCCGTCCAGGGGACGGACCCCCAGCGCCGTGGAGAGGTTGGAGGCCGACAAAGCCAAGTATGTCAAGACACACCAAGTGATAGCACGACGTCAGGAGCCAGCCCTGCGTGGGGGTCCCGGACCGCTCTCCCCGCACCCCTACAATGAGTTGGGACCCCCTGGATCGCCCAGGACGCCCAGGCCCGCCCGCCGGAGCAGCGGCAGGCGGCTGCCAAGGCCTGACTCCCTCATCTTCTACCGCCAGAAGCGGGACTGCAAGGCTTCGGTGAACAAAGAGAACGCCAAGGGCCAGGGGCTGGTGCGGCGCCTCTTCCTGGGGGCCCCCCGCGACGCCACCTCGAGCAGTCCCGGCCCAACCGAGCGACCAGCGGCTCCTGGGGTTTGGGCCGCTCCCCAAGATGCCCCGGAAGCGTCAGGAAAGCGGGCGCTGTGCCCCACATGCTCACTGCCCTTGTCGGAGAAGGAGCGCTTCTTCAACTACTGCGGCCTGGAGCGCGCGCTGGTGGAGGTGCTGGGCGCTGAGCGCTTCTCTCCGCAGAGCTGGGGCGCCGACGCCAGCCCCCAGCCCGGGGCGCCGCCGCCGCCCGGCTCCGGGGACACCAGCGACTGGACGTCCAGCGACACGGATCGCCCGGACGGTGCTGGCGGCGGCGGGGGCGGCGGCGGCGGCGGCTCGGAGGCCGCGGGCTCGGCGCGGGACGGGCGCCCCCCGGTGTCCGTGGTGGAGCGCAACGCGCGCGTCATCCAGTGGCTGTACGGCTGCCAGCGCGCCCGCGACCCGCCGCGCGAGTCCGAGGTGTGATTGCGGCCGCTCGGGAGCGGGCTTCCGGGAAGTCCGGGGTCCGGGCAGGGTTAGGGGGTGGGAGCGGGGCTGGACCCGGGCACCGGAAGGGACGCCCTGCCTCTGACGCGCCGGGTGCCGTGGGGCGAGACCTTCCCTCTGGATCTGGGCTTCCCCTTGTGAACCTTGGGAGGCTGGGACAAAATGATTCCCAAAGGCCCTTCCCAGCGCAGACGGCGGAGGGGGAGGGGGCAGCTATGTGGCCCCTGTGGAGGCCGGGTCTGGGGAGAGAGGTCTGGGGTGGGAGATCAGAGAATCTGCTGAATAAAGCCACAATGTTATTTAAAGGAGTCGTGATGTTGGATTAGAGAGTCCATATTGAGGAAAGAGGCGGGGCGGACTTGCGTGGTTAGGTGCGTGGGTTTGGAGTGTGGGTTCCAGGCTCACTGCGTGACCCTAGGCAAACACTTAACCTCTCCGAATCACAGTTGCACCCCTCGGTGATCAAAGTATTTTTGAAAGGGTCCTAAAGCTCATGGCCAAGTGACTGGCGTATAGGAAATGTTCAGTAAACGACAGCCGCTAAGACCGCTACTGAATTGGTAGTAACTCTATTATGATCATCTTCCCCACTGATCCTGACCTGAGGTCGGTCCAAACTAAAGCTGGGAGCCTGGAATAGCGCGCTTGGGGAGTTCTGGCGAGGGGTCTGCCCCAAAAACCTGGGATCCCCCGGCCCGGAAAGGCCGCCCGCATTCCTGGAGATTTGCTGCCCCCTTTTGGTTACTAGCTATGAATGGGCTGAGATGTGAAGAATCCAGAATTGAGGACAGTAAAGGAAGGGACTCTTCAAATGAGGATTTTGCCAACCAGGAGCCTCACATCCTGCCACTGTCTTCCTTTCCGTCAGAGACACACAGGGTCCCCTGTTTGCCTCACACACGTCCACACATTCAAGTCTTTGTTTACGGTCATCCTCCCTTTGCCTGAGTTACCTTCCCCTTTTTTTCCACTCATCCTTCTAAGATTACATATATTCATTCTCCCTCAGAAATTCCTGAATTTCCCAATCGGCCTCATCTCCTCCGAGCTCCCAAGTACAGCCTTATTTTAATGCCTCAACTTGTCACTTTGTGTGGGACCCGCTGGTAGTTTGAGTTCTTTCCTTTGTCTCTGACCTTCCTTCCCCGAGTACAGGGACTGTGCGCATAACAGGGCCACAGGCAACGTTTGTCGAATGAAAAGAGGCCGAACAGGGCGAAGGGCCCTGTCCTCTGGGGCTCCTCAGCTTCCTGGAAAGTTGTAGTCTAAATCGGACACAACCTTTCCTGACACCAGGACTATCTGGTCATTTTCTCCCTGTACGTTTGTGGGGGGAGAGGGCGAGGACGCTTTGAGCTGGACCCCGCCTTGAGGTTGCCCACCCAGAAAAGTCATCCCTGAGGTCCGGACAAAAGCACGCGGTCACACGGGGTGTCGGGTCAGGGTCAGGGCTTTTATGGGCGGGGGGTGGGGGGGGGGCGAGGGGAAGAGCGGGCGGCTTGTTGCACCGGCCGGCTAGTCACCCTTGGGCGCAGCCTTCACCCTCATCTCGGCCAGTTTGTGGGTGAGGAAGCCCCACTTGAAGCCGGCCACGGTGTCGGCCTCCCCAGGCTCCGGGCGCTCGGCGGCCTCCTCCGCGGCCTCGTCCCCGCCTTCGGGGTCTGGCTCCCGGGTGGGTTCGGCGCCGCGCAGTATTGACGCCGCGGCCGCCTGCTGCTGCTGCCACCTGCTGGCGAACGTATCCCAGAATCCGGGCCCTCGCGGCTCCGCCTCCGCCGCCGCGGCCACCGCCTGCGAGGGGGACTTCGCCGCCAGCGGGCTGCGGGAGAGGGACGGGTCAGGAGCCGGCCGAGAGGCGGGAGGAGAGGACGAAGAGGGGAGACGGGGTGCAGACGCTAAGAGTGGGGCCGGGGAAGCCAGGGTGAGGTCAGATGACGGGGGGGGGGGGGGGGGGGGGGCGTGCCGGGAGACTGGACGCAGGTCAGGACCTGGAGGCCAGGGGAGGGTTCAGAGGCACTGGGAAAGGAGGCCGGAGTGGGACAGGGTCAGGGGATTAGGGGAGGGGTCTGAGAAGAGGGGGCCGAGACCAAGATCCCTGGGGAGAGAGTAGGGGTCGGGGGTTTAGGGAAGGAACTCGGGGAGAGGGGCAAGGCCAGAGAAGGGAAGCCTGAGGCGCCGGGTCGGAAAACTGAGGGAGGGGACCGGAGAGAGTGGCGGGGCCCAGCGGTGCTAGCGGGAGGAGTGAGACCCCCGCGCAGGTCCCCATCCGGGGGAAGGGGCGAGGTCAGACTCTTCGAGAAAGGGTCTTCGAAGCCCGGGTTGCAGCGCTGGGGAAAGAGGCAGGGCGGGGGCGGGGGCAGGGGCAATGTTCTGGGGTGGAGGGAAAGGGGGACTAGGAAAATGAGGGAACCCTGGAGAGAAGGACAGGTGAGGAGACCCAGAGGAATGAGAAACGCCTAGATCAGAGGCTTAGCGGGGAGGAGGACTGGGGAGGTGGCATGGAGGGGAAGGGCAGTCAAGGAACGGTGATGAGGCTTGAGGTGGGAGCCTCAGGTCTAAGGAAGGGTCCTTGGAGCTCTGGAAGGGACAAGAGATGAGCGCCAGGGGACAGAAAGGAAACCCCGGAGCTGGAGAGATGGGTGGGTCAGGGGGACTGGAGGGGAGAAAGGAATAAGGGAATGTCAGAGGAAGGAGGCAGGACTGGGCTGAAGGAAAGGGCAGGGAGGCAGTGTGTGCCAAAATAGAGCTAGGAGAAAGGAGCTGGCCCGGGTACCATCCCCTAATCCCCAGCAAGACAGCGGTCCCTAGACTAGCCTGCCTCAGGTCTTCAGGAGCCTGGCTGCAAATATAGACCTCAGGCCTCATCCTGCACCTGCTGAATCAGAATCTTTGAAGGAGGGTCTGGCAGAAATTGCCTAGGAGGATGAGGGTATTGGGAACCACTGATCTGGACCACCCTCAGTTCCAAGCGCCTAAAGTTTCTGTCTTCTGTTCCCTGATTGTAGGGAGATGACCCCCCCCCTCCATGTGGATGGGGAAAAAGAGCCTAAAATACCTCCTAGCACCTCAATCCCAACAGCCCTTAAAGTCCTCCTGAGATCTAACCTAATCTCCAGATATGATGATTTGGCCTCTTTCCTGCTGAGAGAAACTGAAACAGCCCGTGGCTGCCTCTCCCCCTCCCTCCTTGGTCAGAAAGACAAATAGACCAGAAGGAAAGGACGTGGGAAAAGGGAGACCCCAGGCCCCTCCCAGCCCCCACCAACACACACGTACTGGTCGGCACAGGGCTCCGGTGGCAGCAGCTTGTCCTCATCTTCTTTGTTAAACAGAGACGACATTGTCAGCCAACCTTTCACCCCGACCCCCTGAACCTAGGAGGAAGGGGCTGGGAGTCAGGGAAGGGTCATAGCACCACCTCCCAGGATTCCACAGCAGCCTCCTCCAGACTCCCCAGGGCTGGGGTAAAGAAGGAAGAACTCACCCGGCGGGCCAACTGGGACATGGGATGGAAAGCCTCTTCGGTAGGTTCTGCCGGCTCAGAGTCCACTAACGCTGGGTTCCCTCTCTGGGACACAAGACCCCTCCCAGCATGAGAGAGGTCCCAGAGGAATGGGACTTCCCTCCCCCGCTGCTAGCCTGGTACGCATACCCCGGCACCCCAACCCCCCACAACTAAACACCCATCTGGTCCCCTCACACCCTCCATAAGTACATACAAGTGTACCTCTACCCAAAGTCACCAGTCACATACCTTACCTGTATAGGAAACCCCTGCAGACACCCTCGAGCCCACATACCTGCCCACCCATGGACGTATCCACACACACCCAAAAATGTGTGGACAACGGCATGCATGCTGATGTAGACACACACCTGTACATGAGCATGCCTCCACAGGGCTATGCCTCTTCGCCTGTACATAGCTGTACGTGCTGTGAGGCACCTATACAAGGACACGTACACTGTTATACCATTCACACCCGTGAACTTACAGAAATGCAGGCAGCGGCACAGAGGCCCATCTACAGCACACTAAACCTCTCCACCCATCCACAGACACAAAGGTGGAGATGCACACACACACACACACACACACACCCTATAGAACTAGTTCCTGCCCCTGCCACACCTGTTTGCACAAACTGCTACTTATTACAGCCTCTAGATGTAAGACCGTTCCCAGTTTCAGAGCCTTTTTGATTTTTTTTTAAATGTCAGAATAAACATGCTCCAAGTCTGGCTCTGATCTGATGCTGCAACAGTGACCCTCTAAGGGCAAGCACGACTTCTAGGACCATAGGCCTCACTTCCTCTCCAGGCAAGCCATCCCTGCTTAGCTCTGCCCATTAGGAAGTTGTGTCAAGCTGCATGTGCCCCATGTGGCTACTGCCCCCTGGTCTCTTCCATGTGGCAGCCCTTGGCTGCCATCTTTGGAGATGGAGTCCGTTGTGGGAGACAATGACCATTTTTCCCGTGGCCCCCCAATCTTCTTCCTCAGTTTCCTGAAATATCCTGGCTTTCGGCACCAGGCCATTTGTCACCCTTGAAGGTGCCAATTGTTTCTGCACAAATGTGCCTCCCCTCACAGAGCCTGCCCCTTGCTCTTCATTGTATCTCACTCCTGCTCTCTCCGCCCATGACCCACCCAGCAAACATGGATGGTACCCACCTCCTCTGCCAGGTCTTCCTCAGATTCCCCACTGAGGCTCTGTAACACTTTGGACTTGTAGGTTTTCCAGAAGGTCTGGTTCATGGCTGCAGGGAAAACAGGCCTGGCACCCAAGCTCAGGAAGGCAGTGACTCAGTGGGCAGCTAGCGGGTCTGGCTCCAGGAACTTGGTGAGGCCAAGAGCCTGTCCCAGGGATCAGGTGACTTCATTAAAGATGCACCAGCCTCCCCAGCTGGCACACTGTCAGGCAGGTGAACTGATCCAGAGGAGTCTGGGGTGGAGACAGGACAGAGCTGGCTTCTGTGGCCTCAGCCCCTCGTCTTGACCCATATTGGCCAAGAATAATGGAGACAACTCTCTGCACGGAGGCCCGCTTCCTGGCCCTACGGGTACTTGAATTTGATCTCTTGGAATGGCTCCAAAAAAAATCTGCTTGCATTCACAAAGTCCATTTATAAAGTCCTTGGGCCCAAGACCCACACTGGTGCCCCTGTGACTGTAGCCATACCAGTTGTGCCTTCAGCAGGGCCTGCCCTATGTCCCCACTCAACTGTGAACTGGAGTGGGGAGGTCTCAAAGCCCCTGGTTGGCACCCTGGGCTTACATTTCTCTGCTTTGTCTGGGCTGGAAACCGATTCCTCTCCCCGGGGATGCACGTGCATGTCTCCCTGTTTCCTGGCAACAGGTTCCAAAGAGCTGGAGCCCCTGAATTATTGCTGAGCTCCTCTGGTCAGCCAGGAAGGCACCAGGCTCCAATGAACGGAGGAAGGCTCTCTGGCCTTCTCCCCACTCTGAGCACAAAATACCTAGGCTGTATCTCTGCCTTTGCCGCCAGCCCACACCAGGGAGTCCAGGGCTCAGAGAAAGGGGGCAAAGATAAGAGGTGCTTCTGCCAGCCCTTCCACTTCTTGTGAGAGTTGCTGACCCCGTGCAGTCTGAGGAGATGCCTGAGCAGAACACTCCTTGCTCACAGATTTGACTGGGGGTGCACGAAGGACGGAGACCCAAGGGAATAACTGGGGAACGGTGAGAAGTGGTGAGCGCTTTGTCAGGAACTGGAGGTATCTCAGGAGTCCCTGTGGGGGCCAGATCCCAAACTTACTCACTCGCACTCATTAATTCATTTATTCACATCGCAGACATTTTTCAGTGCCTCCCAGAGATGCTCAAGGCATATTCCCTCCCCCCGCTGACCGTGGAGTCTACGATCTGGGAACAAGCATGGGGTGATAGTGCCAAGGGATGGAGTAGAGACAGGTCGGGCCAGAAGGGACCGGAGGTCAGGGGGCGGAATCCCCCGGGGGCCCGCACCACCCAGCCGCTCCCTGGCCAAAGCCTCGCCCTGAGCGGAAGCCGCAGCTTTGGGCCCCGCCCGGCGCTCCGTCTCTGACGTCGACCGCCGCCTGGGGGCGCTCAAGGAGCGGCCTGCGCGAGTGACGTCATCTGAGGCAGTCTGGACGAACCTGCTCCGCCCCCGGGCGTCCTTGACGTCATCCAGCAATCCGGAAGCGCCCGCACGTGTGCCCCTGACCCGGCTCCCGGCTCTGGGCCCCCTGGCCCTGCAGTCACTGGCCATGGGTCGCTCCCGTCGGACGGGTGCTCACCGAGCCCACTCCCTGGCCCGCCAGATGAAGGCGAAGCGGCGGCAGCCGGACCTGGACGAAATTCACCGCGAGCTGCGGCCCCAGGTTCCCGCACGGTCTCGTCCAGACCTGGGCTCCGAGCCCGACCCCGACCTGCCAGGGGGCGGCCTGCATCGCTGTCTGGCCTGCGCGTGAGTCCCGGCCGGGCCTGGCCTGGGGAGGAGAAGGGTACGCGGGACGGGACGGGGGCGTGAGGTCCGGGTCCCAGGACGCGCGGGGTCTGCTGACCTCCCATCACTTCAGGCTCAGAGCCCCGCGTCAGGGAGATAGGCATACCTGAGATGCATCACCTCACTCTCCTCCTTACCCACCTCCCATCCCTACAGGAGGTACTTCGTCGATTCCACCACCCTGAAGACCCACTTCCGATCCAAAGACCACAAGAAGAGGTATGAAGGAGTAAGGAGAGGACTGGTGGACCGGTGCTGGGCAGACAGGGCTTGCATCTGGTCAGCTCCCAACTCTCTCTCTTCTTTCAACCAGGCTAAAGCAGCTGAGCGTGGAGCCCTACAGTCAGGAGGAGGCCGAAAGGGCAGCGGGTATGGGCTCTTATGTGCCCCCCCAGCGGCTGGCCGTGCCCACAGAAGTATCCACTGAGGCCCCCGAGATGGACACATCTCCCTGACATGGCCTGAGGATGTAGGGCAGGGGAACTGCCCATGGACAGTGGTGCAAGGGCTAGGCTGGCAAAGACTGTGCCAACCTATTTTGGCCCTGGGTTTGGGGAGTGGATGGCCTCTTCTGGGTGCCCTCACTCCCAATAAAGGAACTGGATGAAGAGGACTTGTCTCTGACTCTCTAACCTCCAGGCCACTCCTCCAAACTCCCGCCCTGTAGGGGTTTCTCTGTTACTCTTGTTTACAGGGCCGAGGGTGTCCATTCCCCACTTAGTCCGGCTTTGGAACCTACAGCCTTGCTTTCCCTCAGGGGTCCTGGCATCTGAGCTGGAGCCCCAAGATGGAGCCCAGGTCAGTGAAGGGGAGAGGGAAGATCAGGGACTGACCCTCAGAAAAGAAGTGGGCTCCCGAGATTGCAGCCCCCACTGAGTCACCTCCCCCAGGACCCGGGCGTGAGGCTGCCTACTTTATCATCAGGCCTGTGGCGGCCGCCGCTGCCCCACCATCTTCCAGACAGCATAGCAGGAGCCACCCAGTCCAAGGACAGCCAGCAGTGTAGCCACTACCCCGGCCAGTGGACTCCGGGGCTCTGCTTTGAGCTCCCCAGCTATCTGCATCTGGAGGTACACAGAGGGTCCATCTGAGGGGTCAGTTGAGACTTCTGGGAAGGTGGGGGGTGGGAAGGAGCTGAGAGGGTACAGCTGGGTGAAGGAGATATGGATGCCATTGCTGCCCCAGGGAGATTCCACCCCAATCCCTCTCGCTTCACTGCCCATCTGGGCCCTGGCCGCTCAGGCGGCAGGAAACGTGACAGCCTGGATGCTGGGGGTGTTAGCCCAGCTATGGTAGGGGAAAGAGGGGGTCCGTGGCTGAAGCCGTAGGTTAGAGGTACTTACCTGTAGCACCCGGAAGTAGCCAGGGGTCAGGCGTCGAAATCTCATGGTGGGTGCCACTAGTCTTCCTTGGCGGCCTGTGGGGTGGAAGCAGGAATGAGGATTAGTGGTGTTCATAATACCAAGGAGTGGAAATCAGGGCATAGAGGTGTCTGACCTCTCATATCCATGGGAGCCATACCTCAGAGGATGCTCACCAGCGTCTGCCCTCCCAGGTCTGGCAGGGGGCGGGGCAGCTGAACCTTTAAATCTGGTCCCTTCCCCCGCCTGCCCATCCTGCCAGCTTCAGGAGCAGCTGTCAAGAGAGATCAGCATCAGGCCTGAGCAGCACCTCCCCCACTCACCAGGGAAGCCAGGCTGGGTAGGGCAGGAAAGGCCTTGCCTGGCAGCGCTCAGGAGTCTTAGACCTGGACCAGGTACTGGGAGGGTCTCCCCAGCCCGGGTCCTGGCTCTATCCCTACTCCTCAGATGGTCGGATATCACCAGTCAGCCCTCAGCAAAGGAGGGGCAGGGTGCCTTATTAGCCCTCCCCGGTCCCCCTGAACATTGGTGAGCCTTTTCACTTGGTTTCTGTTACATCAACGCCCATTACCTTGGGAGGGGGAGGGCACATATCACTTCTTTCTGCAAGATGAAGTTCCCGCAGGGACTTTCCTATTCTTGGCTTGGGGACAATAGTAAAAGGAGATTAGCATATACTGATTAAGAGAGCTGTCCGTGGCATGCTAAAAAACAGCTGACTGTGCCAGGCAGTATTATAAGCACTTAACATGTATGAATTCATTTGGTATTGGTTATCTTATAATATGAACAACAACAACAACATGTTTTCAGAATAGTATACAGAGTACCTGCATATGCAGAAAATGGAAACTTTACAGTGGTCCCCACTTGGGCCTAGAATAGAGGTATAATGACCTACTGCTAACCTTTGAATATTTTACAACAAAGATGCAGAAGGAACTTTTATAAACTCAGAAAACTACCTTTAACATAGAAGCTACCATTTACTCTGCCCTTAACTGCCTAGCCCTGCCAGGTGCTAGGGGCAGAAAATAAAGGCAAGGTTATGTGGGGCACCTGGCTGCCTCGGTCGGAAGAGCATGCGACTCTTGATCTTGGGGTTGTGAGCTCAAGTCCCACGTCGGGTGTAGAGATGACCTCTTAAATAAATAAACATTTTTTAAAAATAAAGGCAATGTTGTGGACGTCAGGCCCCCAATCCTTTTAGGGGTGCATGTGAGTGGTGAGTTCCTGTCTGTTTCTGCCCTACAGGACTGTGTGT
This sequence comes from Panthera tigris, assembly GCF_018350195.1. Taxonomy (NCBI): domain Eukaryota; kingdom Metazoa; phylum Chordata; class Mammalia; order Carnivora; family Felidae; genus Panthera; species Panthera tigris. The sequence goes on from NC_056667.1 coordinate 19,495,240, forward strand.
TCAGGCTGGCTCAGGGTAGGTGTTTGATGAAATCAGGGTGGTGGAGACAGGTGTGTGTTTACTGGGCTTCCCCAGAGCGCCGCAGGGAGGCTGTTGAAGGAAGAGGGCAAAACGGAGGAGTGATGAAAGGACACGTGCAGCTCAGGGTATGAGGATGCATGAATGGGGCCAAGGACGAAGCCAGAGAGGGGAGGGCTGTGTTGCACAGTGGAGCCTGCTCGTTCACCAGCGAGGGATCCAAGCCTGCAGGTACCTGCGGGGACCCTGAAAGATGCAGATAACAATCTGCATTCTTGTTTGATGCCGCATGTAATGGTAGGAGGGAGCCAGGGGAGCGGGCCAAGTTCCAGAGAACTCAATTTCTATGTGAAATTATTAAATGGTGGCAACTAACACACACCCATTATATGGGCCATCCGTAGGCCAAGTGCAGAATTTGGATTTGGGGGCAAGATCATGTCAGGCTTTGAAGGCTGGGTGCTGGGGCACTGGTAGGGATGCCAAAGTGATACAGTCAGAGGGGCAGGCCCTGGGAAGCCTTCCCAGGCCCCTCTCCATAGAACTAAAGCAATAATCATAGCTCAGAGCCATCCCATTTGACAGATTTCAACATACTTCAAGGAAATCTTCACAGCACTAAGGTCTAAGTGTCTCTGTTTTAGACAGGAAGGAACAATTCAGAGAGGTGTTGAAATTGGGCGCAGTCACACAGCAAATGGAAGTGATTCTGTTTGATTCCAAAGTCCTGGGAGTCTCCTGGCCTGGGATGGTGGTGGTGGTGGTGGTGATAGCTACAAATCGTATGTCACAGATTGTTGTTCTAAGAGAAAAGCTCTTAACTGGGATTCAGAATACAGAGGGCCGATAAACTTGGATGGGAAAAGAAGTGATATATTTTCACTAAACTGTAACCAAAATTTACCACTTCCTTCTATATGGATTGAAGTATTAGCAGTATCTGTGGCTTTGTCACCAATTGAAATCACAGATTAAAAAAAAAAATTTTTTTTTCATATTTATTTATTTTTTTTAACGTTTATTTTTGAGAGAGGGAGGGGCAGAGAGAGAGGGAGACACAGAATCCAAAGCAGGCTCCAGGCTCCGAGCTGTCAGCACAGAGCCCGACGTGGGGCTTGAACTCATGAACCGTGAGGTCATGACCTGAGCCAAAGTCAGCCGCTCAACTGACTGAGCCACCCAGGCGCCTCTAAATCACAGATTTTTTCATTCAAATTGTAGTTATTGCAAGTGTCTCAACATTATATATGCTCATAACTGTTTCAGAATCGTGATAGTTATTAGCCCACCATTAAATCACACTCCTTCAGACACTCCTGTGACATAGCTGCCATTGATTGGGCACCTCTGAGCCCAGTAGAAGGTCAGTGACCAAATGGTAAATCCACTTGTTCTCACACCAGTAACCCAGGCTTCTCCATTATTCTTCTGATTCCTTATATTTAGTGGTTAACTGATAAATACATGTGAAAAGGTGAGTCAAAGACTACCCCACAGTTTAGCTGATATCATTAGAAAAGGAAAATTTAGGGGCACCTGGGTGGCTCAATCAGTTGAGTGTCCAACTTCGACTCAGGACATGAATTCATGGTTCGTGAGTTAGAGCCCCACAGCAGGCTTGCTGCTGTCAGCAGAGAGCTTGTTTTGGATCCTTTGTCCCCCCTCTCTCTCTGCGCCTCCCTCCCTCTCTCTCTCAAAAATAAAAATAAGCATGAAAGAAAAGGAAAATTTAACTTTAACTTCCAGTCTTGTTATTTTCATGCTAATAAACCCATTACTATATCATAAATGTTGGGGGGGGGGGCGGTTAAGATTTTATTTTTTCAAGTAATTTCTACACCCAACAAGGGGCTCAAACTCACAACCTGGAGATCAAGAGTTGCATGTTTTACCGACTGAGCCAGCCAGGCGCCCCAATCATAAATTTGTGTCTTTAAGTATATTTTGGTTATAATTCTCTTCCTTGTAATCTCCAGCATTTTTTAATGCTTCCAAAAGCACTATTCTGAGAAAGGGTCCATAGCCAAAAAGCGTCTGTGTGCAGAAACGGAGGGGGGGGGGTGCTAAAAATCCCTGTTCGAGAAGTTTTAGAGCTATTAACGCAGGTACTCTGCACCGCAACCCATTTAACAGAGAAACTGACATATGGTAGGTAGGGGCACATAGCTAACTAGCCGCACAGCTGGCATTTGCAGCCAGAGCTCTGGCTCTCGAACTTCTGTACTTTGCTGCTGAGCTCACTGCTCACCTTTATGCAGTTTTGTGTTTGTTTTGTTTTGTTTTGTTCCTGCGGAACCCAAAGGACAATCCAGCTTGGGGCGGGATCCCAGGCGCGCTCTAAAGTCGCCTGAGTCACCAGTGACACCGCCTCCGGGTCCGGCGGCCCCGCTGCCTAAGGACGCCTGAAGGGCGGGGCAGGAGGCGGACAGGCCGGGGGGGCCAATGGCTGTCGCCGCGCCTCACCTGGCCGTCCACGTGGGCCCAGGTAAGCTGGTGGCTCCGCCCAGAGCCCCGCCCCGGCCCCCGCCTCTCCCCAGGCCAGACTCCGGGAGCGGAAATTCCTGCGCGGGCGGGACCGGGCGGGAGCGGATCCCAGCGGGCCGGTCTCGGCCATGGAGCCAGTGGCGACCTGGACCCCCGCGAAGGTGGCAGCTTGGCTGAGAGGTGGGTGGGGCCTGGGCAGAGTTGGGCTTGAGGGGTCCGGGGACGGGGAGAGGAAAGGGGAAAAGGACATTCCAGGTCTGTCGGTTAGTCAACAATTTATAGAGTGTCTGCCTTTTACCCACCCGGGACTGTGCTAGGCAGGATAGGCGAGATGACCCCGGGGGTTCCGAGAACTCAGAAGGGGGTCACTCATTGCCCCAGCATCGCAAGGGGCTGCCAAGGTGGCCGTGGGGAGGCGGTGGTTGTGTAATGAAAACAGGGGGGTGGCCCACGCCCACTCAATCTCCTTCATCTCCCCTCCGCCCCAGGGCTCAGTGGGCTGTTATTAAACCCATTTTCCAGAAGCGGAAACTGACGCACTGAGCCAGGAAGTGACTTGCTCGGGGTTTGGAATATGGCGGGCCCTCCTGTCCTTTCCCTTCTCACCTTGAGGCTCCCAGTGAGAGAAGCAGAAGCCCCAGTCACACCAAAGGGGTTGGCACAACCCCAGCCTGGGAGCCTCAGGGGAGGAGATGCTGGCCAGAGGCAGTGAGCCCCGGTGGGTGGGAAACGGGCCAGGAGTGCAGCTGGGAGAGGGGAGGGGAGTCCCCCTCCTGATGGGAGCAGAGTGCGCTGCTGGCAGGCTGCTGGCAGGCTCTGGGCCACCAGCCCCTGAAAAGCGGGATTCGGGGCTGGAGTCAGACTCCCAGGCTGGGTTCCAGGCTGCGCCCCTCCACTCACCAGCTCTATGACCAGAGGTCTCAGTTTCTCTATCCACATGATGAGAAAGTCAACAATGATCTCATGAAGTAGACAAAACGAGACATTCATGGCAGGTGCCTGGTATGTGTGGCTCAATGTAGGAGCCTTTTGGGAGGAAGGCAGCACAACAGGGTCACTGTACGTGGCAGAAGAGCTGCTCATGGAATAACAGGTCCATGAACTCTTAGTCCAGTGTTCTTAATGTCAAACAAGGGGATGAAGGAGAGCTGTCAGTGACACTCACATTCCCCAATGATGGAGCCTGGCTTGGAATGGAAGGAATTCCTTCAAAGAGTGAGCAAGCTACTTAATCTCTATTTTTATCAATTTTCCCACCTCTAAAATGGGGATAACAATAATCTTTAACTCCTATGTTCAGTGAGAACCGATTGTGTTAATATGTGTAAAGCCCTTAACATTTCGCTCAGCACATAATAAGCCTTCAATAGACATTTTCCCTATTTTAGGCCCGCGTTGTGCCAGACATGGGCTGGAGTTAGAGATGAACAGTTAGTTATGGCCCAGAGCCTGAGGGGGTGACCAAGTGGCAGAGGTCGATGCTCAAGTGCAGGTGTTAGTGGAGGCACGGGGTCGAGGGAGCAGGAGAGCCCTCCGACTTACCCTGGGAAGTCATGGAAGGCTTCCTGGAGGCAGTTGAATTAAAAAGGGGAGTGAGGGAGCTAGAACAGTCTGGGCAGAAGAAATAAGACATGCCAGGACCCTGAGGCAGAAAAGCATCTCAGGAGTTACACTACAGGGACTTAGTGCCCGGATCATACAGGACCTTGCAGACCAGGCTAAAGAGTCTGGTGATAATACTGTGGTGGCTGTTACTGTCTACCATGAACCTGGGAATAGGCCAAGTGTTTGACATATCTCAGTCATGTCACTTAATACCCACAGGATTAGAAGGTAGGTGCTTTTATTATTGCCATTTCACAGGTGAGGAAACTGAGGCATAGAGCAGTTAAGTTCCTTGCTCACGTACTAGCCCTCAGGTCTCCCTGACTCCAAGGTCTTGTGCTCTTATCACCATCCCCATGGTTCTCAGACTTGAGTAAAGCACCTGGAGATTTGGTTAAAATGCAAAATGCTGGGCCTACTCGGAGTTCTGGTTCAGGGGGTGGGGCTGAGAATTTGTGGGGGTTTTTTAAGTTCATTTATTTGTTTTTGAGAGAAACAGGGACACTGCGGGTGGAGGAGGGGCAGAGAGAGAGGGGAAAGGGGATCCCAAGCAGGCTCCGCGCTGCCAGCGCCGAGCCCCATGCGGGGCTTGAATTCACAAAACGCAAGATCCTGACCTGAGCCAAAACCGAAAGTCGGACACTTAACCCCCTGAGCCACCCAGGCGCCCCGAGAATTTGTGTATTTCTAACAAGTTCTCCAGTGAGGCTGTCACTGCAGGTGCTCTGGAGACCCTTTGAGAGCCATTATCCTCTACTCTTCTACTCAACTCAGTAGCTGAGGGCAACTCAGAGTTTCCCTCTGTGAAATGGGTCCCCAGATCGATGCTAGGAACAGATAGGAGGGAAGGGGGCTTTGTGGGGGTGAAAAAGTGGCCCGAAAGGCCCTGGCACTCCCAGCTCCCTCCATGCTCGCCCCTGTTCTCCCTCCAGGCCTCGATGACTCCCTGCAGGACTATTGCTTTGAGGACTGGGAGCTGCCTGGCAAGTACCTGCTCCAGCTCTGTCCCCAAAGCCTTGAGGCTCTGACCGTATGGCCTCTGGGCCACCAGGAGCTCATCCTGGAGGGGGTGGAACAGCTCCGGGCCTTGGTGAGTGAATGGTGACCCCACTGGCTGCAGCTTCCATCCACCTGGGGGGCTGCTGATGGGGGGGCTGGCCACTGTCAGGAGATAACCTGCCTTTACTCTGGCGCAGAGCTCTGGGCGACAGACAGAGAATCTGCAGAGCCTGACGGAGGGATTGCTGGAGGTGACCCAGGCCTTCCAGAGCTTAGTCGGAGGCCACCTGGAAGGCCGTGCTGAGCCCCCTGCTGATGTCCTTAGCGCGGCTGTGGAACTGGTGCATGAGGCCCGTGCCCTCCTCTTCTGGCTCAACAGGTACCTCGGGCTCCTCCCAGGACCCTGGTTGGGCTGACTGGTGAAGGGACCCTTCTCATCCCTGGCCTCCTCCGGGGCGTGGGAGAGAAGAACAGAGCTTGGCTCTTGTTCAGATACTGTGGAGCAGGGCAAAGAGGTTATTTGGTCGGTGCAGGGGCACCGGGATGCCTGGGTTCCCACTCATTCATAGCACTGCATAGAGAGCTTCTCCACTCTTCAGTGCTGCTGCTTGTCCCACAGGTCCCAGTTCAGATGTCACCTCCTCTGGGAAGCCTTCCCTGTTGGGTGTTCTTAGAGCTCCAGACACCTCACAGCCGCTGAAGTTATATCATTATTGCTGTAATCATGTTCCTAGAACAGGGCTTGGGACATATCAGGCACTTGACAAATAAGTCTGGTGCTAAGCTCTTTAGATTTATCCATCATCTTCTTTGCCCCCATCAAAACCGTCAGAGTAAGCGTTATCTATCCCCAAATGAGTCGTTGGCTCTGAGCGGTTCCATGACTTGACCGGTCAGCACAGCCTCCTAACCACTGCTCCATACTTCCCCCGTCAGGTACCTCTTCTCTCACTTAAACGACTTCTCGGCCTGCCAGAAGATTGGGGAGTTGTGCGCGGAGCTGGGCCAGGCCTTGCAGGAGGTAGAAGAACCAGGGGCCAGGCTTGGCCCAGTTTGTAGGGACCAAGTCAGGCTACAGCTTTTTATAACCTGTGAATCAGCACAGGATCGGCTGTGGGGGTTGGGAAGAGGCAGAGGCAGGAAGAAGAGAGGCCTGGCCGCTGGGTAGGGGGCAGTGGGGGCCTGGGGTCTCCTAGCTGGCAGGGGCAGCTCAGAAAGTTTGACTCTCAGGAGAGGGTGGGGTGGGGGAGGGCATGTATGGTGACTTCTGGGGCCTGGCATCAGGGGACGAGACCTTGGAGCCAAAGCTCTGAGGCCCCGTAGTTCTGGGAGGAGACCAGCATGCAGGACGCAGGGAGGGACTTTGGGGAAGCCCACCCTGTCCTCTGAGAAGGCAGTGCCCCTGACTCAGAGAAAACTGTCCTCTCTGCTTCCAGAACAGTCCGGCAGCTGAGAAGGAGAGCAAAGTCCTGAGCATTGTGAGTGTGGGGTTGAGTGGGGAGTAGGGGTGGCGGTGGGATGGGGGCTCAGGCTAGACATCCTGCTCCCCCTCCCCCAGTGCAGCCACGTGGTAGAGATCTGCCATGCCATCCTGAGCTGCAGCCCCCAGGAGCTTCTAGAGCAGACGGCTGTGCTGGAGCGTGTGCAGCTGGACGATCCTTTGGTGAGCGCTGACCCCTTGGTGGCCTTGTCCGGCCCTCGGATTTGGCTATAGCATCCCACAGAACCCTGTACTGTTACGGCTGGAAGGCCTTTTCTGTACAGCTGTTAAAAAAGGCCCAGAGAACTTTCCCGGGGACACACTGTCATTCAGCACTCTCTCTAGTCTTGAGGGGCTTTAGCTGGTATGGTCTCAGGTGACACATTCCAGCCCTGGACACAGACCTGGCAGGTTAGGGGACTGGGGAAAGGACATGGGCTTTTCTGCCTTAATCTTTGACTAGTTAGGAAAACAGGAGCCTCCAGCCCTGCCCCGTCCCTGCCCCGTCCCTGCCCCGTCCCTGCCCCGTCCCTGCCCCATCCCTGCTTGTCCCTTCAGGAGGGCTGCTGGGAATCTCCTACTTCGTTAGTCAGGGGACCAGCTTCCCTCTGGCCCTTACTGGACGAGGAGGCAGGGGCCCAGAGAGGAGTGGCAGGCCCTAGGTCTCACAGCGAGGTGGGCAGTGCCAACCTGGGGCCAGCTCTCTCCCCCATTCCCCCGACCCAAGAATCCCAGTTCCCTCATACTCTCAGTGACTGCAGCCTCTGCTTTGGCAGGGTCTGGAAATCCACACCACCAGTAACTGCCTGCACTTCGTGTCCCGCGTGGGCACTCAGGTGAGAATCCCACGCTCTTCTCAGCTGCCGTCTTACCCTCCGGCTGAGCCGGCTTCAGGCCCATGGAAAGCACACCCTATGAGCCCCACCCCCCATACCAGGTCCCTGCGGACTCCCGGCTGCAGATCCTGCCTGGAGACGAGATTGTCCAGGTCAACGAGCAGGTGGTGGTGAGTGAGGAAGAGAGGGACACGGCGGGAGGTGAAGGGGCTACTGAGTAGAGCCCAGGGCTGGTGGGTGGGGAGGGTCCCTTGGGGAGACCAGGGCTGTGGGAGCTGGCTCCCGTGAAGTGAGCCAGCTCCCACAGGTCAGAGTGGCCTTGGCAGAGGCAAGGTATAGGGGCTGATGGAGGCCTCCTGGAGGAGGAGTGGCAGGAGGCCAAGGGCGAGGGCTGTTGGCTTACTCCAGAGCTTCCTGGCCAGCTCCATCATCCCAGAGTCCCTGTCCTTCCCCCTGCCCTGTCCCCCAGGTGGGCTGGCCCCATAAGAACGTGGTGAGGGAGCTGCTTCGAGAGCCAGCCGGGGTCAGCTTAGTGCTGAAGAAGGTGCCAGTACCAAAGACCCCCCCACAGGTAAGTGTCCCTCAGCCCTGCCCACAGACTGCTTTCAGACCCCCATCGTCATCAGCTCTGTCACCATTTCTGGTTGTTCCCCAGACCCCTCCTCGGGCCCTGGGCTCCCCACAGCTGACGATCTCCTCGCTGGCTCTCACCCCACAGTCTCCCAGGTAATGGCTCTGCTGCGGGTGCGAGGGGAGGAGGGGGAGCCACGGGCTCACTCCTTTCATCTCCCCTTGCTCTCCCCAGGGCCCCACCCGAAGACGTCTTTGCCTTCGACCTGACTTCAAACCCAAGTCCTGGACCCAGCGCTGCCTGGACAGGTAGTTTCAAACTCCCACCAGGTGGTAGATGCCCCAGGCAAGGCATGTGGGTTGCCTGGCTCTGATCCCCAGACTCCAACACCCTCACCCTACTGCCCAGCCTGGGGCTAGGCTCACGGGCCCTCCTCTCTCTCCTTCCTCCCTGACAGACTCTACCTCCCTTGACCCTGAATCCCTACCCATTTTCCCTGCACCCCCAGCCACACTCCCAGCAGGGGTAGCAATGACTCGGGAACCCCAGGAGCACCCTGACAAGGTAAGGTGAGGGCTCAGCGAGGAGGGGTGTGTGGCTCTGGCCCCAGATCCTTCTCTAACCCCTTATGGTCTTTTCAGAGTCCTGTCCCTCGTCAGAAGAAGTCAAAAGGTAAAAGATGTACCTGACTGGGTGGAGGTCCCCTGATATGAGCTCTTAGAAGTGTTTACAGTGCTTGGCAAGACCACCCCTCACATTTCATACACAGCTTCTCTTGAACAGCTGTTTCTGGGGTCAGACAGACCTGTGCTCCCAGTCTGGCCCTCTCACCTGCTCTGTGACTTTGGGCCAATGGCTTATCCTCTGATTTTTCATCTCCTCGTCTCTAAAATGGGAAGGGTCGGGGGCGCCTGGGTGGCTCAGTCGGTTGAGTGGCCGACTTCGGCTCAGGTCACGATCTCGTGGTTTGTGAGTTCGAGCCCCGCGTCGGGCTCACTGCTGTCGGCGCACAGCCCGCCTCAGATCCTCTGTCCCTTCTCTCTCTGCCCCTCCCCCACTTGCACTCTCTCAAAAATAAATAAATACATAAATAAATAAAACGGGAAGAGCCAGCCCTACCTCAGGGAGACACCTGTAACATTTCAGGCATAGAGTCTGGGTTCAGCCATATCACTGGGGAACGCTGGTGGGGGAGTGGGGAGCAGGTTTGGGGGTCCAGGATGCCTTGCCGGTCCCTGATCCCCCAGGCCGTGCTGTGCTGCAGGTGTGGCAACGCGGCTGAGTCGCCGGCGGGTGTCATGCCGGGAGCTGGGCCAGCCAGACTGTGACGGCTGGCTCCTGCTGCGCAAGGTGGCTGGTGGCTTCATGGGTCCGCGCTGGCGCCGCTGCTGGTTCGTGCTCAAGAGACACACACTCTACTGGTACCGCCAGCCCCAGGTGAGCACCACCCCCCACCCCAACACAGGTCAGCACGTGAGTCAGAGCCGTGGTTCTTGTCCTTATTCCACCATCCACTCCATCTGTGGTCACAGGCAGGCCGCAGACCCCCCCCCCCCCGCCCCCCGAGCCCTATCTGTAAAACGAGGATGCTTTTTGGAGAGAAATGAGTGAATGTGTGTGGAAAAGCAGTCTGGGAAAGGTATCGCGGGCAGTGCAGAAAGAATCACGTTTATTCCGCCCACCTCTCCTTCCTCTTCTGTTACTCTGTCTGTCCTAGTGATGGGCCATTTGTTCAACTGTTTATTCATTCAACAAACATTCAGGTGCCTACCGTGTACCCAGCTCTTAGCCGGGTACTAGGGACGCAGGGAAGACTTGGGCAGTTCCTGCTCCTCTAGGCTGGTGGGGGGAGGATGTACACACACTCAAGGACAGTTCAGGGGACACAGGCCGTGATGAAGGAAAAGCCCAGGGATGGGGAGCAGCCCAGCAGAGGTAGACAGTCCAGCCTGAAGAGTGGAGAAGGCCCCCTGAGAAATCAACGCCTGGGGGTTAGTTGGATGGAAAGGAGAAAAAACCAGGAACGGAGAGCAGCGTTTGCAAAGCTCAGGGGTATGAAGCAGCTTTGTGTGTGTCTAACGACAGAACAAATGTATAAGCAGTCTTTTCTCTCTGGCTGTTTGCCTGGATATCTTTGGTTCCCCTTTGCTGTCTCAAAGGTGCCCCTTGGTCATAACCCTGCCCCCACCCCAGATTCCTGCCCTGAGCTCTAGGCAAGGGGAGATTTGTGGTTGGAGAGCCCAGAACACACCCTCTCCCCTCCCCCGCTCCAAGAACCTGACTAGGCCTCCAGGGTGTTGGGCCTTCAAGCTGACACTCACGCTATGATTCCCCCCCAGGATGAGAAGGCTGAGGGCCTCATCAATGTTTCCAACTACAGTCTGGAAAGTGGACAGGATCAGAAGAAAAAGTAGTTAAGTCCTGGACTGTGATAAGCTGGGGGGGTCGGGCAAGAAAGGGAGAGCAGGGAAACGGGGGCAGCAGGTAGCTGGGATTCCCAGTCCAGTTCTGGATGGGCACAGCCAGGCTGACCCAGGCCCTGTGCTCCCTGGCAGTGTGTTCCAGCTCACCCATGACGTGTACAAACCCTTCATTTTTGCTGCTGATACCCTGGAGGATCTGAGCATGTGAGTGCCACCCCCCTGACCTCCCAGCTTCCACATGAGTGCTTGGGTGCTTGGAAACCTGGATTCAAATCCCAGCTCTCAGATAGTAGCTAGTCAAGGCATTCACTTCTCTGAGCCTCAGTTCCATCATCTATAAAATGGGTTAATAAAAGTTCCTGCGTGGCCGGACTGGGTGACTGCGTGGCTCAGTTGGTTAAGTGTCTGCCTTTTGATCTCAGCTCAGGTCTTGATCTCAGGATCGCAAGTTCAAGCCCCGTGTTGGGCTCCATACTGGGCATGGAGCCTGCGTGAAATGAAATGAAATGAAATGAAATGAAATGAAATGAAATGAAATGAAATGAAATGAAATGAAATAAAATAAAAGGGTTCCTACCTCTCAGAAGTGCTCTGGAGATTAAATCAGAAGACGATATAGGTGAAAAGCCCAGACATATAGTAAATGGCAGCTCCCTGAGACCCGTTTGCCCCTCCACAGGTGGGTCCGCCATCTCATCACCTGCATTTCCAAGTACCAGTCTCCAGGCCGGGCCTCCCTGCCCCGAGAGGAAGGTGGGTGTCTCACCAGGTCTCAGCTGAGCCTCTGTCTTTCCTGGAATGGGGGCTGGGAACTCTAATGCTCTAGCCCACTCCCTGGCCTCCCGAAACCCTGTGATGCTGAGTGGGCTCCCCAACTGCTCCTGTCCTCCCCCCCAGACTGCTACAGTGAGACAGAAGCAGAAGATCCTGACGATGAGGCTGGGTCCCGCTCGGGCTCGGTGAGTAGGAGACTGGTAGGGGGCAAATGGCAGACCATGGGGGTCGGAATGCCACCCTTCTCTCCTTCTACCCTGCCCACAGCCCAGCCAAGCCCGAGCTTGGAGTCCACTCCATGGAGACACATTACCTGCAGCCACCCCCATGCAGGGTGGCCCACGGACTTCCTTTGGCCCACCAACAGGTGCTGTGCTGGGGCTGGGAGCTGGGATGGATGGTGGGGGTGGGGGGTGAGGGTGGGGGCTGGGATGGGCACATCCTCATCTGCTCCCCCCCTCCCACAGACAACAGTGAAGGGGCACTGGAAGGAATGGTGTGGGGGCTGAGGCAGGGTGGCGTGTCCCTCCTGGGCCAGCCACAGCCTCTCACTCATGAACAATGGCGGAGCTCTTTTATGCGGCGCAACCGAGACCCCCAGCTCAATGAACGAGTGCACCGCGTGCGCGCGCTACAGAGCACACTCAAGGTCAGCTGGAGGGCACTGGGCGTGGTGAAGGACTGGGCTCTGGGCTTTCGGCTCTGGTTCCTGGCCTTGAGCTCTGGGCTCAGCTGTGGGCTGGGCCAAGTTCTAGGTTCCCAGAGCCAGACTCTCAATTTAAGGATCGATCAGTGCTAGACCGGGCCAGGTGCTGGGTTCTAAGCACCGGACTCCAGAGTTAGCTCTGGGCTTGGGCTCTGCCCTTCTCCCTGGGTGATCATGACCCCTTAGCCCCCACCCTCTTCACAGGCAAAGCTGCAGGAGCTGCAGGCCTTGGAGGAAGTGCTAGGCGACCCTGAGCTGACTGGAGAGAAGTTCCGGCGGTGGAAGGAGCGGAACCAGGAGCTCTACTCAGAGAGCCTGGGAGCCTGGGGCTTGGTGCAGGCTGAAAGCCACTCCCAAGTCCTGATCTCTGACTCCAGAGAACAGTCTTCCCACCCCCTGCCCTCTGAACCGGAGGAACAGTCCCATCTCTGCCCCCTGACCCCAGAGAGCAACCGCGGACCTCCTGACCTCTGACCCTGGCTAGTACCCTGGCTCCTGACCTGTGGCCTTGAGGACCACCTCAGCCTGCAGCCTCTGACATGCCCAGGACAGAGCATCCCCGGGTTCTATTCAAAGTTGAAGGTAGCGCTAGTCCATGTATCACCCCAAGGTGCCCCCCTTTGCCTCAGCGTCCACCATTTCTGTTCCTCTGTCCCTCAGAGTGGGCTAAGGTGAAGTGAGCTCTGTGCCATCCTCTCTTGCCAATTAAGGAGAAGCGGGGCTCAGGAATTCTCTCTCCCCCTCCGACCTACAGGGGCGTAAGACTGTGCACTTCTCCCTCCCCCAAGCCAGCCTGTGTAGGTGTTCATTTCACACAAGAGACACTTTCAACAGAATAAAATCAGTTTATCTAAAATGAATCCACATGTGCCTTTGACTTCCATATTAGAACCAGGAATCTGTCCCCAGAGGGGACAGGGCTGGAAAGATGTCAGAAGGGCACGAATGCTCTTGGTAACTAGTCTGCCATGCGTTCACACTGGCCTGGGCCCTATTCCCGGAGCTCCATGCCTGCCAGGATGATGGGCTGCTGATCCGTGCTAGTGAGGGCTTCCACTCATGCCCATCTCTCCCCCAGCCCTTTGGAGACCAGAGGGTGCTCTCCTGCCCCATCCCCGGGGGCTCAAAGAGAAACAGAAACCAGCCTTTTACTCTAGATAGAGAAACCCATCTTGCATGGAAGGGCAGGATGGGCGGGCCTGGAGACTGGGGCGGTGGATGGTTTAGCCCACAGGGAGGAGCACAGGTTGAGGTTTGCTGGGAGGAGGGCCTCTGGGCCAAGCACTGCTCTTCTCTCCTCCAAGTCTCACCTCCAGCTCCTGGACCCAGAGCAGGGACATGCCCCTGTGTCTCTCCATCCAGGCCGCACAAGAGACCTGACCTGTTCCCATCAGCCTCTGACCGCTGACCGCAGCCCAGCCCCTTAGTGTCCATGGCTTCCTCCCTGGGGACCAAGGGGAGTCAGCGGGAGGACCTTCTCTTACAGTCAGAATTCCTTGGTGGAATGCAGACAGCTGGAGGTCACAGAGTCCTCTATGATCTCACCACGAGGGGGAGCAAGGCCACTTGGAATGAAGTTTCTTTGGTAAGTGGGAGGAGACGAGCAGCTATGATGGAAAACCGAAGGACTTGGTGGCAGCAGTGGACCGACATCAATATCAAACCTTTGAACGTCATGGTAGGTGGCCCCTGCCTCGGCCCACCCAAGCTGGGCATACCAGCGTAGGGTGGGGCACAGGACACCGCACTGGGTCCCCAGGGGCAGTGGCCGCACTGATGGGCCTTCTCCTCACCCTCACAGAGGGCCACTCACGAGCCCTACACCCGGACAGAGGAGCAAGTACTGATCAACCGCAGAGACATCACTAGCGCGAGGGTAAGGAGGAGGCCTGGGCTGCAGCCGGCAGCGACCCCCACCCCACAGTCACCCTTCTGCAGCTGTGCCCAGGGGGCAACAGGCCATCAGAATAAGTCTGCCCCCTTCTATTTTCTAAACAACCCCCCTGAGGACCCTCCCCAACAGTGATCCCTGTGTTGGCCCCCTCATGGCATGTTAGTAACCGCCAGGCAGTGCTCCCTACGGGAACCCTTATATGATGACAGTCACCAGCAGAGACCCCAGAAGTCTCCCTTCCAATGATCCCCACAAAGATCCCCCAGCAGTCACCCGCTTTTAGTGGCCGTATAGGTAGTGACCCCTACACTGATGCCCCCATTTCATGACCCCTCTCAGGCAACTTCTCCCCTTAGAGTGGCCCCCCCACCCAGGACCCCATTCACTGAGACCAAACGTCAAGGCAGAGGCCTCCCACCGTGACACCTGCCTGAAGGAAGGTCCCCCGCCCTCTCCCAGGATACCTGGGACATGCAGGAGTTCATCACTCGCATGTACATCAAGCAGCTGCTTCGTCACCCAGCCTTCCAGCTGCTGCTGGCCTTGCTGCTGGTGGTCAACGCCATCACCATTGCTCTGCGCACCAACTCCTTCCTTGGCCAGGTGGGACTCCAGCCTGACCTCTGCCCCCACTGATCTAATGGGGCAAGGGCTGGGTGAGGCACTTTTCTCTCGGGGCCCCAGACTCCTCATGTGTTCATGGTGATTGGATTGAATGTTCTTCAAGGGCCTGTCAGCTCTGACGTTCCAGGGAACTAGAGATCAAGGAAGACCTCGTGGTGGAGGGGGCCCAGATTTGAGGAAGGCATTGGATTTGTAAAGAGGAAGGGCAGGAGAAAAATGGTGTGAGCAGAGGCAGACAAATGGGTGCCTGGTTGGGAAGGGTATCCCATTATGTGTGTGTGTGTGTGTGTGTGTACACACACACATATATGTACATACACACACACATTTTTAAGTTTATTTATTTTTGAGAGAGAGAGAAAACACAAGTGAGGGAGAGGCATAGAGGGCAAGGGAGAGAGAGAGAGAATCCCAAGCAGGCTCTGCACTGACAGCCCAATGTGGGACTTGAATCCATGAACCGTGAGATCATGACCTGAGCCCAAGTTGGAGGCTTAACCGACTGAGCCACCCAGGCACACCAAGGGTATCCCATTTTAACAAATAGTCACAAAGTGAGGATCACTCTGTGCTGGGGTTCCGGGCATGATCATAGCAGACCCAATCCTGTCTCAGACTCGTGCACGTCATTACAAATGCCTGAGTGTCAGAGTACATGGGAGCTCAGAGTAAGCATCCCGGTAGGGTCAGGGAAGCCTTCCTGGAGAAAAGGATGCTTCCGCTGAGAACGAAGAGTGAGTAGGAGTT
Source organism: Panthera tigris (assembly GCF_018350195.1). NCBI lineage: Eukaryota > Metazoa > Chordata > Mammalia > Carnivora > Felidae > Panthera > Panthera tigris. The sequence goes on from NC_056667.1 coordinate 19,510,401, forward strand.
GGCCAGGCAAAGAGCGGTGGGAAAGAGTGTTTAGGGTGGGCAAAACAGCTTGTGAGCGAGTTCTGTGTGTCGGTCTGGAAGTCCAGTATGACTTTGGTCTTATCCATGTTTTAATTTCTTTACAAGGCGTATACTACATACGTGAATTATGCTATTTGAAGTCAGTGTTTTAAAAATGTCCAACGTGGTGGCTGATGATTTCAGAGAGATGGTCAACAGCTAGATGGTGCGGGGTTTTTAAGTTATCTTAAGGAGGATGGCCTCTATCCTATGTCGTTGGAAAGTCAGGGAAGGGTTTAAAGCGCGAAAGTGACATAACCAGACGTGTGTTTCAGAAAACTTACACTGGCTGCTACAGTGTGGACCACGGGAGGGAGGGTGCCAAGAATGGGACAAGATGGTCTGGCAAGACCGTGTTGTGGTGTTTAGTGAAAGATGGTGGGTCTTGGACCAGGGCCACGGCCGTTGGTAAAAGAGGTCACGTGCATTTGAAATTCTCTAGGAGTTGAATCCATGGGCCTCCCGACTGCTTTTCTTTATAGCAAACACTTCATAAGCACTTCCTATGTGTGCCACCTTTTTTAACATACATCATCATCTCACACGTGTAGGGAAGGAGAGAGCAAGAAGTTACACTTCTGGCTTGAGTGAGTGTGTGGGGACGGTGCTGTTTGTTGGGACGTGGGGACATAGGACAATGAGTAGGTTTGGGGAGAATGCCGAGGTCACTTTGAATTGAGTAGCATTTGAGGCGCCCATGCAATATCCACATAGAGATGTCTAGTGAGAGGTTAGAGCTCAACTCTGTGATCCTGCTGAGAGCTCGGGGGGTGGAGACTCCAACGTGAGGGCTGCCAGCGTCTGGGTGGATGGTTGCCAGAAGCTAAAGGAGTACACGAGGTCACCTGGGAAGAGCATATCCAGTGAGAAGGGAAGAACGCCAGGACAGAGCTCTGAGGAGAGTCTCCAACTGAACGACAGAGAATGGAGGAGGTGCGTGAAAGGAGACTGAGGAGGAGTGACCAGTAGAGCGGGGAGGACCCAGGAGAGTGTGCTGTCTGGTCTGGGGCCAGAAATGGCAAGAGAGGAGGCCAGAGAAGGATCATGGAGCATCCCTTGGATTTAGTTCCTGTGGCCTTGACAGGAGCTGCCTCCCATGCGGTGGAGGCAGACACCCAACAGCCAAGATTGCAGCACGAGTAGAACTACAAGGCAGCTTCAACCCCTCAACGGATCGTGAAATCAGTTCAGACTGCAGATACCAGCATTCTGATACAGAATGAAGTAGAATGAAAAAGAATGAAATAGAAATTGTACGTGTGTGCACGCGAGAGAGAGTGAGGGAGGGGGAAAGAGGGAGGATGTGAAATACAAAATTCACCTCTTACTATAGGTCCCAGTCAAAAAATGCTAGCTAAAACCGCTGGTGTAGGATGTGTGTCCATGAAAGTCATGGCCTGTGAATACCAGACTGGTTTTGAACCTTGTCCCTATGGCATTAGGAGCCATAGCAGGCTTGTGGGTGGAGGAAGCAACTCTGATTTAGCCATGGATGCTCATGACTTGGAGAAGGCGGATGGAGTATTTAGGAAGCTCTTGCAGCAAATAGTGCAGAGAGTTTATTGCCTCCGGGAGTCAGCGGGGTGGAGCTGAGGGGACAGAAAGCTCTTCCTTGTTATAGACCGACATCCCTGGCCCATGACACCCTTAGGGAATTTGGAACAGGCAGGGAGCCCAAAACCTTAATCTCCCATCCGGGTTTAAGAAACTCTGCCCAGCCTCTCATTGGCCGGTGGATATGGGTGATGGCAAGGTTGTGGGTACCAGGAGGCCTCTGCGTGTGGTAGTGAACCTTGAGGCACTGAGTCTGTTGGCCATGGAAGTGGAGAAAGAGAGGAGTCCAAGGGACTTTGGTAACTGCCAGGGTGGAGTTGGAGGCTGGGAGCTGTTAACAGGGTCACAAACTATAGTAGGGTTACAGCTTCATGGGAGATTGGGGGAAAGTGAGTTGGATTTTTTTTTTTTTAATGTTTATTTATTTATGTTGAGAGAGACTGAGAGAGAGCTGGAGTGGGGCAGGGAGAGTGGGAGAGAGAGATTCCCAAGCAGGCTCCATGCTGTCAGTGCCAAGCCCAATGTGGGGTTCAGTCCCACGAACTGGGAGGTCATGACCCGAGCCGAAATCAAGAGTTGGATGCTTAACCGACTGAGCCACCCAGGCGCCCCAGTGAGTTGGATTTTAAACAGAATTCAAGGTCATGGTCATCCATCCATGAGTCCATCCACCCAGGGAACTGGACCCGTGAGTAGGCCGGCGGTGGGGGGCGGGGGTCATATGCAGGAAGTCGGTCAGGCCTTGTCTGGGAGATTTGGGAGACAAAGCAGCAGGAGTCGCTGGGACAACCAGAGAAGGAAGGATGAGGCTTGGTGCCCTCTGTCTCAGCGGCCAGGGCCTTTCCTTCCAATCCTGGAGCCTGTTCTGCCTCTCAGCCACCTCCCTTTCTCAAGTACTCCTGCTCCAGAGGTTAGGAGCAAAGGTTTATAGTCAGACAACAGTCTTTTTTTTTCTTAATTTTTTTTTAATGTTTACTTATGTTTGAGAGAGAGAGTGAGACAGAGTGTGAGTGGGGGAGAGCCAGAGAGAGGGAGACACAGAATCGGAAGCAGGCTCCAGGCTCTGAGCTGTCCGCACAGAGCCTGACGCGGGGCTCGAACTCACGGACCACGAGATCATGACCTGAGTTGAAGTCGGACACCCAACCGACTGAGCCACCCCGGCGCCCCTATAGTCAGACAACAGTCTTTATTGCTAACTCTGTGGCCTCAGGCACCTCTCTGATTCCTCATCTGTGAGACGGGAATAAAGCCCACTTTGGAGGACGATGGTGATGCTGACATGAATGACACATGTGGGGCCTTAGCACGGTGCCTGGCATGTACATGGACAATGTGTACTAAAGGCAGCTGCAAAGTTGCTGATGAAGAGCAGCAGGAGTACGGGCCTGCCCTTCCCCCGACAGATGCCGCCCTGCCCAGCCTTGCCCAGGCTCTGTGCCACTGACCTCTCTGCCCCTCTCTTTTTCTCTGTCCTTCATATAGAAACACTATGAGTTGTTCTCTACCATAGATGACATTGTGCTGACCATCCTTATCTGTGAGGTCCTCCTCGGCTGGTTAAATGGCTTCTGGATTTTCTGGAAGGTGAGATCCTGGGTCCTTTCTGCCATCACCCCAACTCCTTAGGGACTGCACCCCACCCCTGGGCTTCTTCTGGTCCTACGAGCCGAGGGTCTGTGTGTGTGTGTGTGTGTGTGTGTGTGTGTGCGCGTGCGCGTTGTGTGGAGAGAGAGACCAACCACTTCTGAGATGTCTGTGATGCAGCAGAAAGTAATTTGTACTGGGGCACCTGGGTGGCTCAGTCAGTTAAGTGTCTGACTCTTGATTTTGGCTCAGGTCATGATCTCATGGTTCGTGAGTTTGAGCCCCAGGTCGAACCCCTCATTGGGCTTTAAGCTGACCACATGGAGCCTGCTTGGGATTCTCTCTCTACCCCTCTCTCTTTGCCCCTCCTTTGTGAGCACTTGTGCAAACCCCTATGGTCAAGTCATTTCTGAAGTCCAGGGATTTATTTTGCCTTTGGCCATGTTTGAGAAGAGGCTTTAAGAAAACCTATTAGGGGCGCCTGGCTGGCTCACTCAGTGGAGCATGCAACCCTTGATCTCAGGGTTGTGAGTTCAAGCCCATGTTGGGTATAGAGACTACTTAAAATAAAATCTTTTTTTTTCAAGCATATAAAACAGTTTTTTTAATGTTTATTTCTGAGAGAGACAGAGACAGAGCATGAGTAGGGGAGGGGCAGAGAGAGAGGGCGACACAAAATCCAAAGCAGGCTCCTACGATCAGCACAGAGCCCAACATGGGGCTCGAGTCATGAACCACGAGATCATGACCTGAGCCAGAGTCAGCTGCTTAACCAACTGAGCCACCCAGGCACCCCTAAAATAAAATATTAAGAAAACAACAACAACAAGACTATCAAGTCTTTATACCTTTCAAAAAAAGGAAGTATCATTTAAATACAGTTACCAGGAGGCGCCTGGGTGACTGTCATTTGAGCGGCCGACTTTGGCTCAGGTCATGATCTCACGGCTCAGGTCATGATCTCACGGTTTGTGGGTTTGAGCCCCGAGTCAAGCTCTGTGCTGCCAGCTCAGAGCCTGGAGCCTGCTTTGGATTCTGTGTCTCCCTCTCTCTCTGCACCTCCCCCGCTCACAGTCTGTCTCTCTCTCTTTCTCTCTCTCTCTCAAAATAAATAAACATTAAAAAAAATTTTTTTAATACCATTACCAGGACAACCAGTTAGAATTCTAAGCTTTCCAGGGGTCAGAGGTTCACAGAACACGGTGTAGTTGAACCCAGAACAACATTGCTGAAGTCTGGGCGTCTTAAAGACTGCTTTGTGCAAATAACATTTGCAAGGATGTTCATTAACAGAAAATCGAAGGGATGGTGCACACCCTTAGTGTTTCCTCACTCGAGGGGAGGGGAGTAGGTGCGGTGCTTTGTGTGAACATTTCAATGGTCCACTTTATCAGAATTAGCCCTGGAGGCAGGCAGACATCTGTTCCATAAGAGAAAACATTTCTTCCTTTGTATCTTCTTGAGATTTTTTTTTTCAGCAGCAGTAGGGGGTCTGCACTTTCTTAGCAATGCTTCTTTAATTTTTTTAATTTTTATTTAAGTAAGCTCCACGCCCAGTGTGGGGCTTGAACTCAACAAAGGACCCTGAGATCGCAAGTCACACCCTCTATGGGCTGAGCAACCAGGCACCCCAGGGGGCCTGCACTTTCAAGGTTAACCCCCAGGCTTTCATTAGGACAAGGGAACTGAAGCAAGCCTGAGAATCTTGTGCTCCTCCCAGTCACTCTGCTTGTCCCTTAAACCCAGGGTTCTCAACCTCAGCACTATAGACCTTTTGGCCTGGATGATCCTTTGTTGTGGGGGCTGTCCTGTGCACTGGAGGGTGTTCTGAAGCATTCCTGGCCTCTCCCCACTAGATGCCACTTAGCACCTTCCTAGTTGTGACAACCAAGAATGTCCCCAGACATTGCCAAATGTCCCTTGGAGGGCAAAATCATCCCTGGCTGAGAACTCATGTCCTAAACCCTAACCTTCATCAGGGACCAGGGTGAAAACCAGGGTTTGTTAGAGATTGTTTCTGCCTCCTTCTCCCTCACCCCCCTGGCTGTTGTGGAGGGGGGAGGCTGGGGGAAGGAAAGAGGAAATGCAGGAAAGTGGAAAGCCTGTAAATTAATATCTCAAAACATGACCCCACCATGTAGGAATCCCCAAAGTTTTGTCCCCAGCTCTTCCTTTTCTTCTACTCTTGTGGATTCCTTTTTCCTCCTTACCCCCACAGCCTATTAATCAGTTTCACCGCCTAACGATTTCTCAAATGTCTTGCCACTTCTGCCTCTTTGCTACCCCTCTCTAGCTCTTGCCTGGTCTTCTCCCACTAGGATGTTGCTTTAGCCTCCAGGATACCCCTCTCCCCCCAACCCCCCCCCCCCCCATCAAAGTAATCTCCCCAAGGCACAGGCCAAAGTATCCTTAAAATCCTGCCCTGGCTCCCTGTTGTTTATAGATCAGGTCGGAAGGCTTTATAGTGCTTAAGGCCTTCCACGATGTGGCCCTTGCTTACTTCTGCAGCCTCATCTTTCCCTGCCTTGCCCTTGAAGTTCCGGCTACCAGACTGCTTGCAGCTGCACTCCCCAGCGCATACCCGCACGCACCCGCACACGCACGCACAGGCACCCTCACGCATCCGCACACACCGCTGCTTCTCGCCTCCATGCCTTTGTCCAAGCTGACCTCTCGTCTATGAAAGCTCCCTGCCACTTTATTCATTTGCTCTACTCCTGATTACAGCTTCAGACTCGTTCAGAGATCTTCTCTCCCAGGAAGTCCTCCCGCCTCTCCCAGGCCAGGTTAGGTGTTACTGTGTCTCCCTGACAATCTCTCTCACATGGAGTTTCAATTTACTGTCAATCTGTCTTCCTGGAAATTGTGTGCCCTGCAGGGCAGAAATCTCCGTGTATCCTCAGGATCCGGTGCAGGGTCTGGCGTATAGTAGGAGCTTAATACTGGCTGGTTAGAGCGCCGGATCTGTGGCCAGGCTGACCTGCGTCTCCTGATGTACGTGTAGGCACAGGCACGCCGAATGTGGGATTCCAGGAGGACTTGTGTTCACTGTTCTACCTGATACGTTTAAGAACTTTTTTTTCCCATTAGAAAAAGTTTTCTTGGGGCGCCTGGGTGGCTCAGTCGGTTGGGCAGCCGACTTCGGCTCAGGTCATGATCTTGCGGTCCGTGCGTTCCAGCCCCGCGTCGGGCTCTGTGCTGACAGCTCAGAGCCTGGAACCTGTTTCAGATTCTGTGTCTCCCTCTCTCTGACCCTCCCCTGTTCATGCTCTGTCTCTCCCTGTCTCAAAAATAAATAAAACGTTAAAAAAAAAAAAGAAAAAGTTTTCTTTTTGAATATTTAATGCAGATATAGATTGGTCGAAAACTATATTGAAAGGTACACAGAGAATTCTTCCTTCCACTCCCTCCCTTCATCTCTTCCCCTCCACCCCAGGTAATCTTTTTAGATTTATAGCCTATCAGTGTGTATTTTGCGATCATAAGCTAATATGTGTATACTTTAGTTTTCCTTTGCCTTTGTCCTCCATCCCTCCTCTCCCTCCCTTCCTTTGCCTTTGCCTCCCTCCTCCCTTCCCTCGCACTTTGCTTTTGTCACTTAATGGATCCTGGCAACCTTTCTGTATCAGTACATGGAGATATTTCCCATTTGTCTTTTTTGCTACACAGCGCTCCATTGAATAAATGCTCCGCGGTTTATTCAATCGGTGTCTCATTGCTGGACACTTTAGTTGTTTTCAACCTTACACAGGTGTCATTTTGTACTTGAACCAGAGTTTCCGTGCGTCAGATTTGAGTAGTGGGATCACTGGCTGAAACATAAATGTATCCACTGTTTGTTAGATAAATTCCCCCTTTAGTGGCTGTGCTTGAACTTTTCATACATGAGGCTCCTTCCTCAGTCCCCACCCCTATGTAACTTTGTGCCTTACTGGACAGAGGGCTTGTAAAAATTTCCTGTCTCTCTCTCTCTCTCTCTCTCTCTCTCTCTCTCTCTCTCTCTCTCTCATACAGTGAGGGCTAGTGTACTTCTGAACTGGCTACTGAAGTAGTGTTCTTGAATGTTTTTATTAGTATTTACTTTTATTGTATTATTAATTATAGTGTGAGCCACACAAAGCCTGGAGCATCCGAACGCTCTCCTGTCACCTAACCGTAGGGCAAGGCCATTTTCAGCAGTGCGCTAGCCCAGGTGGCTGCTCAGCTTAGGAACTAGCTGTGTATACGTGAGAGTCTCCACCGTGTGTCTCTGAGACTGCACTTGGCCGTGGACACACGTACGAGACAGGGAGTGCCTGTGTGTTTTGTGGCACGTTTGGGGAATGCAGATAAGTAACAGCAGTGGGTGGCAGATGACTGGCCCTGCTCTGAGAGGAACACTGAGCCTCCCAACCTTGGGGCAGTGGGAGGGCAGGCCCAGGATGTCCCCACAGGCTGGGCCTGATAGACCCCACTGGGGCTGGCCCCCCCGACCCCCCCAGGACGGCTGGAACATCCTCAACTTCCTGATCATCTTTATCTTGCTCCTGGGGTTCTTCATTAATGAACTCAGTTCCATTTCCATCACCTATACCCTCAGGTGAGCTGGGAACTCGGGAGAAGAAGGGGAACTGTCTGGACCCCGGGAAGGAGATGAGGTGGGGATCAGTTCTGCCTGTCTGGGCAGGTCAGGGGGCGGGGGGAGGAGGGGCCTGGGAGGGGCCAGGGGGCACCCCTGAGAGGCTGTGCCACAGGGCGCTTCGTCTGGTGCACGTGTGCATGGCGGTGGAGCCTCTGGCCCGGATCATCCGTGTCATCCTGCAGTCGGTGCCTGACATGGCCAATATCATGACCCTCATCCTCTTCTTCATGCTGGTCAGTGCCCTCCCTTGCCCTCAATCCTCCCCTTCCCTGAGCAGGGCCCCTGGGTCACTGGGGATACAGGGGTGTCTGGAAGAAGAGGAGAGGCCTATGGGCCTGAATCCCTGTCATTCCCTTGGTGGTGTTCATTTGCATGGCATGTGCATGTCCTGTTCCCAAGGTCCCTGGGTGAAGTCCAGGCATCTTCTCTGGTTTCTCTGGCAGGTGTTCTCCGTGTTCGGGGTCACTCTCTTTGGTGCGTTTGTGCCCATGCATTTCCAGAACATGCAGGTTGCCCTGTACACCCTTTTCATCTGCATCACCCAAGATGGCTGGGTGGACATCTACAGGGACTTTCAGTGAGTGTCTGTGGGGCTTCCGGGCCCCCAACCCAGTGGGGCGAGGCAGTGGGAGTGGGTGGTCCAGAGCTTGGGATGAGGGTGTGCCCAGCAGGAGGGGGGTGCCTGGAACTTCAAACTGGGGGAAGGGAGACCCCTGAGACTGGGGCCTCTGGGTTTGTGGCCTGCTTGAAGCCTTGTTCCCCTTGAAATTCCACCTGTTCAAAGTCCTACTGCAGGCCTGTTCATCATTTCTCCTGTCATGCTAAACAACTGGGTAGGTCTTGAGCAAGAGAGCAGCTCTGTGGTTTCAGGACAGCCTCCCAGCCCACACCTGAGCCCACCAAGCTGCCTGGATTCCTGGGAACTCAGAGCCTCATTTCATTCTTTCTTACACCTGCTGCCCAAGGCCATTTGGGGCCATAGATGGCCACCAGGTTCTGTTCTTTTCCATTACCCTATTTGTTTCCAGTGCACTCTAGGAAGTGGGTCCTCCTGACTGATTTCTTTTTATCTCTTGTGAGACTAGAAGCACAGCTGGGAAAGGGTTTCTGTGGGCACCACCCACTATGATGTAGGTAGTGGGAAAATCATAGAGTGTAAATAAAGGTATACTGGAGGCTGGGCTTTTGAGTCTTTGCTCCATCACACTAGCCGTGCAACCTTGGACAGATTCCTTCATCTCTCTTCTGAGCCTCAGCTTCCTCACCTGCTGATTGGGGATTATTGTAATTAACTGTGTCTGAATTGCCGTAAGGATCAACAGAGAAAATCTATTTAAATCTCTTAGCATAGAGCCTGGCACAGAGTATCTCTATATGTGCGCGCGTGCGTGTGTGCGTGTGTGTGTGTGTGTGTGTGTGTGTGTGTGTATGGAAAGAGAGAAAGAAAGACCTATTCTTTAGGAAAATATCTTATAGGAGATTCATAACAAGGTATTAATAGTAGATGGCTTTTTTTCCTATATATCTTCCTTCTAATTCTCCTATTATGAGCTTGAGTTATTTTTTAAAATAAGAAAATCGTGAATAAAGAGTGTAGCCAATAGATTAAACTTGATAATGCCGATGGACACATCCCCACCTTAGAGGGCTGGCTTGAGGCCCTGTGTGCTCAACAAAGAGCAGCTGCTATGACAGTCAGGAACAGGCATTCGATCAGCACAACAGCAGTGAGGTAGCAGAAGACCCAGTGGGCCTTGAGGTAGTGCCCCCGTTTCCTAGATGGGGAAATCGAGGCTCAAAGGGCCCCTGTCTGCCATCTCCAGGATGGAGACAAGAGAGTACACAATGGAGATTGGGGGTGCTGTCTACTTCGCCGTCTTCATCACCATCGGTGCCTTCATTGGCATCAACCTGTTGGTCGTTGTGGTGACCACCAATCTGGAGCAAATGATGAAGGCAGGCGAGCACGGACAACTGCATCAGACAACCTTCCGTGAGGTGAGTGGGATGGGAGGGCAGAAGGGAGGAGGGCGCAGAATGTACTGACTTGACTGTGTATATGTGCACACATGTGTGTGTATGTGTGTATGTGAGCGCACACGCACATGCTTCCACACTCGAGGGCCTGGGGAAAGTCAAGCCTGAGACCTGGGGGCAGCATGCCCTACCTTGAGTGACATCTGAGGGGTATGGATTTCCTAGGTTTTTAAAGTTTTTTCATTTTGAGAGAGAGAGCGTGCGCGTGCACAACGGGGGAGGGGCAGAGAGAGAGAGAGAGAGAGCGAGCTAGAGAGAGAGGATCCCAAGCAGGCTCCACACTGCCAGCACAGAGCTCAATGTGGGACCTGAACCCATGAACCCTGAGATCATGACCAGAGCTGACACTTAACTGACTGAGCCACTCAGGCGCCCCCTAGATGCCTTATGTCTATGGCAACTCAAAACTGAGTGGCTGGGTGACCTTTGGGCAGATAACCAATTTAAGCCTCAATTTCTTCTGCAAAATGGGAATAATAATAGTTCTTTTCTCATAGGACTATCATGAGAATTATGGAGATAAATGAACAGTAGTTGGCACACACATACAACTCATTAAATGTTAGCTGCAGTGCTACTCATTCAGGGGTAGAACCTCCAAAAGGTCGGTGGGGGTGGAGGGTGGAGTACTTCCACAATGTTGACGGCTGTGGGCTATGACTTCAGAGTAGACAGGGCTTTAGAAGTTGGCCGGGTAGGATTTATCAGGAGGGAAACTGGGTGCTAAATTTTGAAAAGGGGCTAAGAATTTTCAAAGAGGTAGGGAAAGGGCTTATGCATCTGAAGCCTCCCACCAACAGCGTAGGGAGGCTAAGATCTGTTGGAGCTCAATGAGGGGCATTAGAACCCTGGTATCCTGGGAGACTCATCCTCCCCGAAGCCAAGCAGGAAGGGACTGGGGGAGGGGTGTCGGCTGAGCTCTGTCCCTTCCCCGTTTCCCTCTTCCCAGACAGGCAAGGAGGAGGAGGATGGAAGTAACTACCTGCCACTGGTGCACTGTGCGGTCGCCCGTTTGGAGATGTCTGGCCTCCCCCAGGAGCCACTTACGGGGGGCAACCTGTCTAACCTCTCGGAAAACACCTGTGACAACTTTTACCTGGTGCTCGAGGCAATACAGGAGAACTTGATGCAGTACAAGGAGATCCGAGATGAGCTTAACATGTAGGCCGGGTATCGGGGGTACCCCGAGTCCCAGAAGTCTCTGGGCTGAGCGCAGACCTCGGGGCCATCACCATTCTATAACACGGGCCCTGGGACCCTACTTGACCGGGGTCTGTGGGTGCAGGAGCTAGAATCCCCAGACCTCCCTGTTCTTCCATCCCAAGTGAGCGCACAACTTTGGCTGGATCTCCATAGGAGTGAGGGGGGAGGGCAAAGCGGGGTGGATGCCAGGGAAGAGATGTGGGGTCTGCCCCCCTTTTTCTCCTTCCCCTCCAAACTCCCTCAGCCCTCGGAAAGTACTCACCCCTCTGCCCCCAGGATAGTAGAGGAGGTGCGCTCCATCCGCTTCAACCAGGAGCAGGAGGAGGAGCTGATGCACAAGCATGTGTCCCTGAGCCTGTCGGTGGCGAGTGGGTCCTCCCTGGACATCCACGACATGACTTGCCAGCAAGACTTGATCACTGCGCTCATCAACAGGGATAAGGTGCATGCAGCTTCCCTCTCCTACCCAATAAGTGCTCGTCCAGCCACCCCACCCAGCTCAGCCTCTGCCCCATTAGTCAAACTTTCTGTCGATTTCAAGACAGGTCTACCTTCTAGACTTCTGTGCATGGACTGCACTCCCTCAGCCACAGCTGATCGGTTAGGTTCCACCCTTTCCTCCTCAGAGAGCCTCTGCCGGCTCCCTTCAGGCTCCTCCCATGGAGCCACTTATGTTTCTAATGCCTTCAAACCTACCCCTTCCTAGGGTGGCTTGAGCCAGCTCAGTTTCTGCTTAGTGGCAGATACCTAGGCCCACTGGGGGCAGAGGTCCCCTGGGTTCTCTCCAGGGTGCATAAGAATGGCCTCCTCTTGGGGCACCTGGGTGGCTCAGTCAGTTGAGGGTCTGACTCTTGATTTGGGCTCAGGTCATGATCCCAGGGCTATGGGATTGAGCCCTGTGTTGTGCTCTGGGATAAGCATAGAGCCTGCTTAAGATTCTCTCTCTCCCTCTGCCCCACTACCCCTGCTTGTGCTCCCTTTCTCTCTCTCTTAAAAAAAAAAAAATATATATATATATATATATATTTATATATAATATTTATATATTTATATATTTATATATTTATTTATATATAATATTTATATATTTATTTATATATATATATATTTTTTTTTTTTTTACACACACACACACACACACACACACACACACAGCCTCCTCCTGAGGGAGGAAGCTTTTAGGGAGAAAAAAGGCACACACCCACATAACTTAATTTCCTTTCTCTACTTCCCAAACCACCTGACTGGGCTAGAATGGCCTGGAGCCTTGTGAATGTCCACAGCCTGGGCTCCCAAGCTCAGAGTGGATACTAAGGCAGCTAGAGTCAGACATATGAAGGACTTCCCTGGGAGGCCTGGCAGGGTAGCTGCCAGGAGGGGAGGGGAGCAAGGCAGTGTTTGCCATGTGAAGGTGAGGGATCGACAAGAAAACCCCTTGGTTTGCAGGTTCAGGAATCCAACACAAACCTGCTCCTTAATAAACACAAGGCCAGCCGCTGAGAGGCAGGACGGGAGCCAAGGGACCTGCGCACACACACCCAGCTGCTGCATCTTCCTGCACCTCTAGTGTGACTTGGCACAGCCTGGTCTGAGCCCATCCTCTCCCTTACACCTTGGCAGATGCCTGGGGCTGAGAAGGGAGTGGCATGTCCAGGGCTTGTACCTGTGAGCCCCAGGTTCAGAGGAATTCAGATGGACAAGGATGCTGGATGAGAGAGGGAGCCCCACAGCAAGGATGAGCACCTAGCGGGGGTGCTGGCTAAGGCAGCCAGGGTTTGTCCTAAGGATGGGCATCCCTGGTCCTCTGCATTAGGCCAGAGCTAGATGGGGCCTAAGTGGGCTTAAGCACCAAGAGGAGAAAGGTGAGGCCAGTGGGGCCAGGCATCTGTGTATTGACAATAAAATTTTGCGTTGGGATCAATATGTCTGAATCGTGGCTCTACAAACCCCTTGGGGCAATTCTTGCCAAAAGCCTGTTTGTATGGTGGGAGAGTTACTGACAGCCCTCTAGAGCTTCTAATCTAATGGGAGAGAGAATCTGCACCCTGAAAATTTGTGACTTAATGGTAGGGATATAATCTCTGCCCTTACTGTTCTAATTTTTTTTTGGTTGGGGGGGTGGCAGTGGGTGGGAATTTGGTCCTCATGGTTAGGAGCCTGGTCTGATGGAGACAGCCCTACCCTCCCTCTCTGAAGGTAGAGAAGACTGGTCCTTATTCTGGGGAGCCCTAGTCTGTTGAGGTCACCATTGATCAAGTCGTGCAAATACAAGCAGTTTTATCCTGGGGCAATGGAGAGTGACTGGCAAAGCATGGGTCCTGGTAGGCTTTTCGGAGGAGAGGGGCACTGGAACTTGCTGGAAGATAGCAGGAGGAGTCTGTGGGTCCAGTGAATGAGGTCTAGTGGGGAACCTAGGACCTGTGAGGTCTTGGGACCTTCACACTAAAGACCATTGACAGCCACAGCAAATTCCTGAGCTGGGTAATGCAGAGAGTCTGAGAGAGCTGTGGAAGTCATGGGCAATAGGAAGAACTGCCTTGGAGGACTGGATTCTCATCCTTGGGTAAGTCACTGGGCCTTATTTTTCCCACCTGTGCAGTGGGGCGAGGGTGAGATTGCTCTCCAGCTCTAAAATCAAATGGCCAACTTTTAGGTCAAGAGTTGGGAGACCAGTAAGATCATCCACGTCCCTGAGACTCAGATTCCCTTGGGTTGGGTTGGGGAGAAGCCTGGAAGGCCGAGAGTTCTGTCCAGCTGTTCAACAAAGGCTAACAGTTAGGGGCCTTAGGGATATTCACCAGTTGGAATGGGAGTCCCCAGAGGCCCACTGATTGCAACTAATGAGAAAATCCACCCTCCATCCCCCTCTGGTCTGCATTGGTTCCAGCCCCGTAAAGCCCCCCCTGGAGCCAGCTGGGAAGGAGTCTGGACAGCTGGGGGTGGGGTGGTAACTCAGCAGGCAGATGAGAGATGGCACCAGTGCCAGCAGTGCCTCACTGTCTTGGAGCTGCTGTCTGTTCCCCTGTTCAAGCTGAGACTCCTTATCCGTGCTTTCCAGGACCATCAACATGGGCAGAGCCATGGGCATCCAGTGGCTTTTACTGCTAACTGCTATTTACTGGGGATGGAGCCTTCAGTCTTCCTGGTGAGTACCCCCATATACCCTTTCTATCTATCCTCTTCTGGGGGGCTCTCATAGCCCCTCTTCTGGCTGGCCAGAGAAGGGAAGAAGGTGACAAGAGAAGAAGAGACAGAAGGTAGTGTACCCAGGAAAATCTTGCAATGTGAGCACAGCCATCACTAGCCCCAATCCTAAATTGTCTGAAAGGCTTGAGGCACCGATGAGTTTGGAGGCAGGAGCATGACAGGATAACCTTCAAGGGACTTCTGGCTTTGCCCCTCTATCCTCTTCCAGGATGTTGTCTTTGTCTACTCCATCTTGTCTATCATCCCAGCTGTGTCTCCCTTGCTGTCTATCCTTCCCATCTGGGCCTGGCCAAGAGCTTGGGGTTCCAGCAAACTAGTTCCCTCCAAGATGGCCCAGAACTGGGGACCCAAGATCTTGGACCCCTGCTGCCATCCCCTGCCCTCCCCCAACAAAGAACAACTGCCACCTCCAATGCCTCACCGAGCCTGAAGAAGGAGTACAGCCCTGGACACTGAGCTCCTAGGACAGTATGAAGGTAGATATTGGGAAAGGGCAGGACATTGCACATCTCACCACTCCCACAAGTCCATAGCTTTTGCAAGGGGAAGTATCCTTGGCAAAGCACTCAGGAAGTAGATACCAATCTTGGCGAGAGGAGAAGGGGACAGTCATTACCAACAACAGGTTCTATTCATTGAGGACCTACTATATGCTAAGAACCATGCTAAGTGCTTTACAGGTGTTATCTCATTTAACCCCCATGACCATCAGTGACCATTATCATCCCTGTTGTAGAGTTGAGGATACTGAGACTCATGGACGTGAAGTGATCTGTCCCCTATCACAGAGCTGGGATTCTATGCCAGGTCTGACTTCAGAGGCCAGTCTACACTCCACTGCTTCTCAAAAAAAATGCTGTGGTCAGGGAACCTCAGTATCATGAAATTATCAGCTCTTACTAAGTATCACACTTCCAAACAAGATCCCAACAGGGTTTGTGTAGAACTTGATAAGGAGATTCTAACATATATGGAAGAACCAAAGGCAAACAAAGGCCAAGATAATTTTGAAGAGCAAGATGGGAGACTCACTCTACCAGATCCTGAGATTTACATGAAAGTAACATGGTGCCGGTACAGTGATAGACAAGCAGACCAATGGGATGAAAGAGCATGGAAGTCGGTCTGGATACATAATGACAGCGTGACAAATCACTGGGGAAAGGATGGACTTTTCCATAAGGCAGCAGGAACAACTGGTTAACCAGATGCGGGAAAAACAAAATCAGATCCGATGGAAACATCTCTCCCTGCAAATAAAACCTTGAGATGCCTGTGGCAAGACATCTCTTCATTACAGCCAGGATTTATGTTGCAAACCCACAGATCACTAGAGTTTAAAGGACTTCTCTGTTCCTCACCGTTTTGAGGGGACATGGAAGTACCAAGAGGTTTGGGTCTTCCTCAAGATGACACAGCAAGTCAGTAACAGAGCCAGGTCTAGAGCCTTGGTCTACTCTTTCATGCATTCTGGCCAGCTCTCCTGCCCTACTGTGACCCCTCAGCTCTGCACAGAGCTAGAATAAAGTGGAGTGTGGAAGGAGCAGGTGCTGTGTGGGGGCAGAATTGAACACAAGGGTCAGTGCCTCTTCAGACCTAGATTGTGGGATGGACGAGCCTGCTACCTGTGCTGAGTCAACTTCTAGTTTTCTGAATTAGTCCTTTGGCTACTGTGCCAAAGATGCAATGACAGAGCATCAGGTCAAGGACCTGTTTCTGCCCTTCGCCC
Source organism: Panthera tigris (assembly GCF_018350195.1). Taxonomy (NCBI): domain Eukaryota; kingdom Metazoa; phylum Chordata; class Mammalia; order Carnivora; family Felidae; genus Panthera; species Panthera tigris. Next base: position 19,526,399 of record NC_056667.1, read on the forward strand.
AGGGGAAAGAGGAAGATTTCCAAGGGATCCAGCTCAGGATAGCTGATTTGGGCCTTTCTCTCTAGAGAGAGTGGTTTGGCTCAACCATGAGAAGGAAGCTGTGTTTTTGCAAGTTGGTACAGTGTGTTAGGGGAGACACCGGGCTCCCGAATCTGATGGACCTTGTTTCAAATGCAGCGTCACCACTTCCTGGCTGTGTGACCTTGCACAAACCTCTTCACTTGTCTGAGCCTCAGTTTCTTCATCTGATAAATAGAAATAATAACCCTTGGGGCGCCTAGGTGGCTCAGCTGGTTAAGCATCCAACTCTTGATTTTGGCTTAGGTCATGATCTCATAGTTTGTGAGTTCAAGCCCCACATCAGGCTCTGCGCTAACAGTGCCCAGCCTGCTTGGGATTCTCTGTCTCCCTCTCTCTGACCATCCCCCGCTTGCTCTCTCTCTCTCTCTCAAAGTAAATAGACATTAAAAAAAATTTTTTTAAGAAATAATAATCCTTACCTCAGGTTCTTTGTCAGGATTCACCATACCAATGCTCGTGCATTGAAGCAGGGCCTTACTTGGACAAGGTGAAATTGAATGATGTCAAAACTATCCTGGACTGCTATTGCACTAAATAAAGCACTTGGTTTGCAGTTAGGGTTCACATTATACCAAAATATTGTTGGGGTGCCTGGTTGGCTCAGTTGGTTAAGCATCTGACTCTTGATCTCAGGGTCATGAATTCAAGCCCTGTGTTGGGCTCTGCACTGGGTGTCGGAGCCTTCTTAAAAAATAACATATATCTTTCAATATTAGAACCATATTCAATGCAGTAGGAAACTCACACCAAAAAAGGCAGCCAGATACCAAAGACAAAATGCAATGGCAGATTTCTGCCTTTTGCTATCTCTAGAGGAGTCACTGAGGGGCACCTGGGTGGCTCAGTCGGTTGAGAGTCTGACTTTGGCTCAGGTCATGATCTCATGGTTGTGAGTTTGAGCCCTGCGTCAAGCTCTATGTGTACAGCTCAGAGCCTGGAGCCTGCTCCCGATTCTATGTCCTCCTCTCTCTCTGCCCCTCTCCCGCTCATGCTCTGTCTCTGTCTCTCAAAAAGGAATGTTAAAAAAAAAAAAAAATTAGAGTGGTTATTGAGCAGAAGACATAGTTGCCAGCACTAGTTAAATTCATGAGTTAAGATGGGGTGCCTGGGTGCTCAGTCAGTTAAGCATCCAACTTTGGCTAAGGTCATGATTTCACAGTTCGTGAGTTTGAGCCCTGCTTTGGGCTCTATGCTGTCAACTCAGAGCCTGGAGCCTGCTTTGGATTCTGTGTCTCCCTCTTCTCTCTGCCCCTCCCCCACTTGCTTTCTCTCTCTCTCTCTCTCTCTCTCTCTCTCAAAAATAAAAATAAAACATTTAAAAAATAAGATGAATTAAGATCATGCATCAGTTAATATGTGTTAGCACAGAGCTGGCACATAAATGAATGTGAGGCAGTAATAATGTAGTTGGTGCTGATACTATTTTTATTGAATCTTCTTTTTTTTAATTTTTTTTATGTTGTATCTGAGAGAGAGAGACAGACAGAGAGATCAGGGAGGTGCGGAGAGACGGAGACAGAATCTGAAACAGGCTCTAGGCTCTGAGCTGTTAGCACAGAGCCTGACATGGGGCTTGAACTCACGAGCAGTGACATCATGACCTGAGCCAAAGTCAGACGCTTAACCGACTAAGCCACCTAGGTGCCCCTTTATTGAATCTTCTAATAAAGATACTTGGTTAAGAGGCACCTGGGTGGCTCAGTCGGTTAAGCATCCGACTTTGGCTCAGGTCAGATCTCATGATTCATAAGTTTGAGCCCCACATCGGGCTGTGTGCTGACAGCTTGGAGCCTGGAGCCTGCTTCAGATTCTGTCTCCCTCTCCTCCCCTGCTCATGCTCTCTCTTTCTCTTTCAAAAATAAACATTAACAATTTTTTTTAAAAAAAGATACTTGGTTAAGTGAGAACATTTGAAAAGAACTCTGGATTGGTGGAGAGAATAGGTGCATTGGATTCTTTTTGTTTGTTTCTTTGTTTACAGGCATTATTACAACCCAGGGGGTTGAATCAAATACAGCAGACTCCACAAAAGTCTCTCTGCCTAAGGGACCTACAGTATCCTCATTGACAACCTCAGCTCTATCCAGAATGGGAGAGACAACAGACAAGTACCCAGCTGAAGGGGGAGTAGCTGATGACAGCTACTATGCCTACTCGGGTGAGTCTGAACAACTTGTGACTGTACAGCAAAGAAGAGGTGGGGGCCAGAGTGGACATCAGAACTCTGTGAAGTCCCAGACAAATGAGTGTCCAAAGGCCATGGGAGGGCCAGTGAGATTTGGTCAGACATTGGCCTCTAAAGAGTCCATTGGGGTAGAGGTGATTTCTAGTAAGAGGCTAGGTAGCTGAGCACATGAGGTTGTTGTAGTAAGTTCAGGCTGCTGTAACAAAATACCAGACCCGGTGGCTTACAAACAACAGAATTTTACTTCTCACAGTTCTGGAGGCTCACAGTCCAAGGTCAAGGCACGGGCAGATTAAGTATCTGATAAGAGCCCACTTCCTGGTTCATAGACAGCTATCTTCTCTATAGTGCAAGGGGCAAGGGAGTTCTGTGAGGTCTCTTTTCTGGGTTGGGCGGGGAGGGTAGAGAGAAAGGGAGGGAGAGAGAAAATATTTTCTTTAATATTTTTTATTTATTTTGAGAGAGAGAGAGAGAGAGAGAGAGAGAGAGAGAGAATCCCAAACAGGCTTTCTGATGTCAGGGTGGAGCCTGATGTGGGGCTCGATTTCACAAATCATGAGATCATGACCTGCATGTAAATCAAGAGTCAGCTGCTTAACTGACTGAGCCACCCAGGTGTCCCCTGGGGTCTCTTTTATAGGGGCACTAATCCCATCCATAAAGGCTCCATGTGCATGATATAATCACCCCCAAAGCCTCCCCTCCTAATACCGTTGTATTGGGTGTTAGGATTTAACATATGGATTGCTGGGGGCGGGGGGGGGGAAGCATAAAAATTCACTCCGTATCAGAGATAGAATGGATAATTTATCAGCTCCCAGGACCCCAATACTGTCCAGAGAATGAATCTTCCCAGAGGAAGGAACTGATGATCCATGGAAGACAAAGGCTGTAGCCCCCAGAAGAAGCCAGGAGGGGCTAGATAGTTGTTGGGACAAGACCAGTGTGACAGATACTACAGAGAGGCTGAGTTCACAGGGCCTCCCTCACGTGGCACAACTAACTCCCAGACTCACCCTCTGGCAGGGCAGAAGCTGGGTCCTAGGAATCAAAAAGATGATGGTATCCCCCAAATCTATGTCCCCCATGGTCAAAATAATTCTAACTCCCAAACCTTTCAATTTTATAAAATTCTTATTTTCCAAAAATGACTACTCTGCTTTTTAAAATCTCAAACTCAGGGGCACCTGGGTGACTTAGTCGGTTAAAGGTCTAACTTTGACTCAGGTCATGATCTCATGGCTCGGGAGTTCAAGCCCGGCGTCAGGCTCTGTGCTGACAGCTGGGAGCCTGGAGCCTGCTTGGTATTCTGTGTTTCCTTCTCTCTGCCCCTCCCCACTCATATTCATTCTCTCTCTCTCTCTCTCTCTCTCTCTCTCTCTCTCTCTCTCTCTCTTTCAAAAATAAATTAACATTAAAAAATTCCAAATATCAAATTCCTTCAAAAAATACTTCTTTAGCATTCCTCTTCTGGTCTCTGGATAATCTAGCCTTGGGATGAAGTTTCCATTACATTCACAGCTAGGCAGTGTTTAACTTACAGGCCAGTATTTCTCAGACTGTGTTTTGTGGGACACCAGTGCTTTGGGATTTCAATAGACATTACACAAAAAAAGGGTGGTGTTCTGTTGTTAAATATATTGGAGGAAGTAGTGGATTAAACAAAATGGTTTCTTGACTCGGGACTTTTTAGAGCCTTTAATATTGCACCGTCTACCATGACTCCCTTAAAAATCAGATTTTGAGGGGCGCCTGGGTGGTGGCTCAGTCGGTTGAGCGCCGACTTCGGCTCAGGTCACAATCTCGCGGTCCGTGAGTTCGAGCCCCGCATCGGGCCCCTGTGTTGACAGCTCGGAGCCCGGAGCCTGTTTCAGATTCTATGTCTCCCTCTCTCTGACCCTCCCCCATTCATGCTCTGTCTCTCTCTGTCTCAAAAATAAATAAACGTTAAAAAAAAAAATTTTTAAAAAAATCAGATTTTGAAAGCAGATTATAGTATGCATTTCCCAAGATTATCTGTCCCCAGAATCCTCATTCTGAGGAACATTTATGCAGCACCTTGGAATACACCTGGCTACAGAGGAGAGGAATTCAGATGAGAGTAGAGCAGTGCTGGGCAGGCAGAAGTGACTGGGGTGACAAGTCCAACCCAGGGGGTTTTAGCCAAGCCCCAAGTAGGTGCTGGCTCATTAGAAGGTTGTCCCGTGTCAACAAATTGTCTTGGTGAGACCAGGATAGTGTGCTCACTTGTGAAATACTGTGTGTATCCCTCCACAGAAGTTATGAAGCATATTATTGTGTTTTCATGCACTAAGGATGAGACAGCTTTTCTTTTTGTGTTAATTTTTTTCCAGGTTACTAAGAACATAAAGTCTGCAAGATAGACTGTCTGGGTTTGAACTGTGCCTCATTTTCTTCTGCCGGGGTTAAGAGCACATTTACTGCATAGCATTCATGTTTGAGGGTTAGCTGTTATCAATATTATTATTTGGCATTCTGTATCACAATATACTATTGATTGCAATAGCAGAAAGTTATGTGGCTGACTTAACCCCCACCTTGCCCCGTCTCACACACCTGCCCTTAAATTGTAACCCATCCCTCTGACCAAATATGCCTGCCAAAACAGAAACAGTGAACTTATTTAAAAAGGAAAGGGGGTGGGGCGCCTGGGTGGCTCAGTTGGTTGGGCGGCCGACTGCGGCTCAGGTCATGATCTCTCAGTTTGTGAGTTCAAGCCCCACGTCGGGCTCTGTGCTGACAGCTCGGAGCCTGGAGCCTGCTTCCGATTCTGTGTCTACCCCTCCCCTGCTCACGCTCTGTGTCTCTCCATCTCTCAATAATAAATAAATGTTAAAAAAAAAAAAAAAGGAAAGGGGGTAAAGTCTTTAAATTCAAAATAATAAAACAAGTCCAGAAATATTTTACACTGATATCTCCATTACATTTTGCTTTTTAATGACTTTTAAACAGGTCATCTCAAATTCGGTAGAAAGTGTGGAAAGAGCAGGTACAGAAAGGAGGGAAGGGTTGAGTATCAGCTTCTCATTCATCACCCAAAAAAAGGTATCAGGACACAGTGTGTTGCAAGTGGCAGAAAACCTATTCCCAATTGGCTTGAGCAAAATAAATAATAAATAAAATTGAAACCATGAAATAAAACAGAATTTGTTGGCTCATGAGACTAAAAAGTCCTGAAGAGGGCTTGAAAACACCCCAGCCTCCTGTTCCTGGCTCCCAAAGGCTCTCCCTCCCCTCTCTCAGGGTTGTCTCTTCATTTTTTTTTTTTTTTAAGATTTTATTTTCGGGAAGGCACCTGGGAGGCTCAGTCAGTTGAATATCTGACTCTTGAATTCAGCTCAGGTCATGATCCCAGGGTCATGGGATCAAGCCCTATGTCGTCTCTGTGCTGAGCACAGAGCCTGCTTGAGATTCTCTCTCTCTCTTTCTCTCTCTCTCTCTCTCCCTCCCTCCCTCCCTCCCTCCCTCCCTCCCTCTGCCCCTTCCCCAGCTCTGTTTCTCTCTAAAATAAGAAAAAATTTAAAGTTTTTTTTTAAGGTTATTTGTTTTGAGAGAGAGTGAGAGAGCAGGCTCACAAGCAGGGAAGGGGCAGAGAAAGAGGGAGAGAGATATACCCCAGGCAGGTTCCGCCCTGTCAGTGTGGAGCCTGACCTGTGGCTTGATCTCAGGAACCGTGAGATCACGACCTAAGCTGAAATCAACTGTCAGACGCTTAACCAACTGAGCCACCCAGGCACCCCAAAAAGATTTCATTTTTAAGTAATCTCTACACTCAACGTGGGACTCGAACTCACAACTCCAAGATCAAGTCACATGTTCCACCGACTGAGCCAGCCAAGCACCCCAGTGTTGTCTCTTCAGATTCGACCTTTATAAGACAGGAGCCTTGATTCAAGCAGTGTAAGCCCTTCAAAATCCCCAAGGCCCAGGCTACCTGTTGGAATGTGAGGGAATCAAAGAACAAAACAAATTAGCATCTCTAAAAATAATCTTGCAAGGCAAGTGACAGAAACCAACTGTTTGGTTGGGCTGCTCAGGGAAGACAGGAGAATTTATTATAAGGTGTCTCCTGGAGGCCACGGATAGGCTCCAAGCAGGTTCTCCAGGGTCTAGGACTCAGGACTGTCAAAGTGGCACGAACCAGGGAGTTGCCTCTCGTCTCATTCTGCACCTACACCTACTTTGTTCCTTTCTCCACACACTGGCTCCCCTGCCTCTTAGCACGCATGACCGAGAACTGCTGTCTCAGAATCTCAAGCTTTATATCACCTTCTTTTAGGCTCAGTTCCTGGGAAAGAGACTGTGAGTGGATCAGTTGAGGCCAGGGATCAGGGTCCCCCAGGGCCATCATGGTATAAGGGTCTCACCTCCCGTGAGGGGAGTCTTTGTTTAAGGGAGTCATTGTGGGTTAGGCTGATACACCCACAATGTCTCTTCTACCCAGATTAGAACTAGTACCCTTTCCTATGGCATCATCCCAGGAGCCCTTGCACTGGCTCTTGTCCTCCTGCAGAACTGTCCCTAGTGTTGGTGGCCCTGCACTGCCAGCCACAGACAATTGAGGTGGTTCTGAGCAGCTGCTTCCTGAAGACTTACCGCCGGATCCTTAGGGAAGGCACCTTCTCAGGATGTCCCAGAGTCAGCAAGATAGAGGAGGATCACCGTGTGCAGGTCTTCGTGCTGGAGAAGAAGGAGGGTACTCGTGGACTCTGCCTCTCTGTAAGCAAGCTGGGACGGGCTACCTGTTAAGAATGGGGGAGTGTCTAGGGGAGGAGTGGGGTGCAGGGAGGACTGAGAAATGGGTGATTGGGCACCAGTTGTGACTTTATGTCCATCTGACTGAGGAATAATTCTCTGGAATGGAGTCAAGTCTTAGCTATCAGACCAGTCTTTTTTGGGGAAAAGACCATGTTGTCCCCCATCAGACTGGGAATGTCCTTATAAATGACGCCATGTTTGATGGATTGAGATATTGGTTTCCAAACTTGACAGCCACAAAAACCCTTTAAAACAAGAGCAACTGCAATCACAACCAATATTTATTGGTTTCTTGCCATGTGCTGTGGGTCAAAATCTTTTTTTATGCCCTATCCTTAAAGCTTCACGATAATCCTGTGAAGTTCCCATTTTACGGATGAACAATCTAAGGCTCCGAGAAGTAGAGGGATTTTTCCCAAGTCACACAATTAGTTACTAACAGGGCTGGTTTGTGCTCCTAACTGCTCACTGATGCTGTCACCTCCTTTCTTTGGAAGAGATCTTACATAAAAGCCAAATATAAAAACAGGAGAGCTCTGATTGAATAGGGGAGGAGGAAGGGTGACTTCTGCTAAACCAGCTCCCCAGTGTGTAGACGGGCTTCCTGTCCCTTCAAGGGAGGTTCTGGGGCTCCTGGAATCAGTTTGAAAACCAGAGTTTGTCCTAAAGGGATCATTTAGTTCTTCTCAGTGTCTACCATTATGTCTAGTTCTGCCACCCAGAGAGTCATGGGGTGTCTTGCTTAAGGTCATGGACAGAATTGGCAGTTTCAGTGTACAATAACTTAAGTCCACTGCTCTGCCCCCAGAACTCTCTACCGGTGTTCTTTTTAATAAACTGCCTTGTTCATAGCAACAAAAAACATCATTTTGATTTTCTTAGAGAAAACAATAAAATACCAAAAAGATATCCAAATCTTGGGATAGGGACCAGGAGTTGGCAATTTTAACCACGGACTCCAGTGATTCCTTACCGTATATTTTCCAAGAGAAAATGTACACTGAAATTTAAGAACCACTGGCACAGAGGTTAAGAACATGGGCTCTGGGATCAGAGAGATGTTACATTCTGGCTCTGTTACTTGCTTTGGGCTAGTCTTTTAACTTTCTAATCCTCGGTTTGCTCTTCTGTAAAATAGGAACTAATAACTAATAACCCTCCTCAGAGAGTTGTGGTCAGGTCCCAGTGCCTGACGTACAGCTCATGCTCAGTAAACTTGGCCCATTACTTTTAGTTCAATAAACAACTTGCAGCCAATGAAGATGGGAGGTGTCTCCCCTGGAGATTTGAAGGTAATGGCCGCCTCCCTGTTTCTTCCTAGACCAACCTTTATTCTCTGGAGATGCCTCTTCTGCAGGTTCACCCTGCCTTCATCAATACTGCCTCCACAATGCTCAGCTTCAGTCCAACCCAGAGGTCTTCCCGTGAGTTCTTTTCTGTCAACTGCCTCTTGGGCTGGGCTCTGCAAAGCTTCCTGAGTTCTCATTGCTACCTCTAATCCAGGCAAAAGGAGTCAATACTCTGAAGATGTTGGCCCCCTATGCCCAACCACCAATCATAGGCACCTCTTAGATTGAAACTCAAAGCATTTGTGGAAGAAAGAAAATGCTCCAATGGTGAGCAGTGGGTGTGGTATGCAAGCGATGAACCATGGGAATCTACCCCAAAAACCAAGAGCACACTTTACACACTGTATATTAGCCAATTTGACAATAAATTATATTTTAATTAATTAAATGAAAGTACGCAATATAACAATATAAAGTCTAGGTTGAAATATATGAGATCACAAAACAAAAAAAAGAAAGAAAATGCTCCCATGAAGTAATGCATTATGGGTCCTTTATGTAAATTATCATGAGGTAGGTTGGCTTGGATGGCTTCAATGGTCCTAGGTGGCCCCTTATTTTTCAGAAAGTCCAGGAGGAACGTTAGCAGATTTGCTCCTCCTGTCCCCTTATTTACTATGGCTACCAATGTTCAGTGACCTTGGGTGCAAGGCAGAAGGTGAGTGACTGTCCCTCCCTCTGCAGTTTCATGGTGAGAGTCTCACTCTGGTCACTCTCCAGATATGCCACCATCCCTGTTCTGTGCACTGGGGATGTCATCATCATCCTGGGCATCTTCATGGACCCTCAGCTCTCATCTGTACTTGAGAACAGACCATTTCCTCTTGGCAAACGTCTCTATATGGTTTTCGGAGTCATAAGCATTGATCCAGACAGATTTGCCCTGGTGGCCAATGAGGCCTTTGCCAGATGATGATCTCCAGGACTGGTACTATTAAGTCCATCTACCACTTTGTGAAGGAGAGGTGTCTGTCAGGCCACAGTAACTTCCTACCAATGCCACACTAGCTCTTGGTCTATGGCTTGTGCTGAGTGTGTTTGTTCCCATGAGCACAGATCCTGTCTCTTTCGTCTGTATCCTGGGTACATAAACACTGGGAGAAAGTAAAGTACTGGGTGAATGTTTGTTGAATGAATGCAAGTATTGTCATTCCCATTTTGCAGATGAGTAAACTAGGGCACAAGGAGATTAAAGCCTGTCCAAGATTACAGCCAATAACATTCATTCCTTTTACTTTTTCTTCAAATATTAAGGGCCTACAATGATAAATGTAAAAAACCAAAACCCAAACTGACATTTCAAAGTGCTACACACTATGCAATATACCTGACATGCATTACATTTAATAGCTAATACTGACACAGCATTTACCCCATGCCAGGCATGTTCAAATTACTTCACATATGTTAATTCCTTTAAGCCTCACAACACACTGTATAAGATAGTTGCATTTTTATTCCCATTTTATAGATGGAGAAACTGAGGCTCAGTTCACACAACTGGTAGACCTTTCTCGGTGCTGGGAAGGCCAGGTCCTTTACCTTTAACAGCTTGTGGTCAGAAGAACAAGCTGAGTCTCCTGACTTCTAGGTTGTATTTCATTAATATTAACAGATCTTCACAGAGCACAGTGAATCATTCATTAACTCACTGATTCCTGAAAATAGACCTAGGAAGTATTATTTCCCCCCACTTTACAGATGAGGGGATTAGAGTGGGTTCAGAGAGTTGAAATTACCTGACCAAGGGCACACCGTTGGTCTATTCACACTTTAGAGTCCGGGTTCTGAAATACCACCAAATCTGTCCTAGCATGTAATTCTTCCTTTGTCAGGAGGAAATAGAACCTAGTGATTAAAGGTATGGGCGGGCACAGCAGCCAGGCTGCTCCCTGAAGAAACTTGAGCAACCTAATTAACCTTTCTGAACCTCAGTTTCCTTATCTCCTTAAAAAGGAAAGGGTCTGTCAAGGTGGTATCTAGAATGGACTTATTGATGGTGAGCTTGAGCCCCAGAAAAAAGACCATGGAGTAAAAAGACTAAATGAGCTTTGAGGAGTACAAGAGACAGAGATCAGACAGGTGACTCCCTAATGCCCAAAGGAGGTAGCATCTGTGTGGACAGGTAACTCAGTGGGTAAGTAATTTGCTGTCCCTTAGGCTTTTGCATTGGCTGGTTTCTCTTCCTACAAACCCTCAACTGAGATACCCATAGGGAAAACTGTCATCTCCTTCAAGTCTTTGATAAAATGTTACCATTTCAAGGAAGCCTACTGGCCCATGCTATTTAAAATTGCAACTACTCTCCCCTCATCCATTCTAGATCAGTTTCTTTCTTCTGTGTATCACCTCCTAACTATATGTTATATTACATGAGATAATTTGCTTTTTAAAAAATTAAATTATTTACTGTCTGTCTTCCCTTAACCACAAGAGAATAGGAGGTTTTGGTCTGTTTTGTTCACTCATGTTCCCTAATTCTCCCAAGGAACTAGGACCTAGAACAGAACCTGTATATAGTAAGAATTTCCTTCCACCATGGAGTCTATAGCACAGGCCGATCCAAATATTACTAGTTATAGTGAAGCATTTACATTTAGGTTATTGTAACCTCAAAAAAGTCACCATGACAATAGCATGGACAGTTCAGACCATTGGCTCCTAATCCCTTAGCTCAGAATTTTCTATGTCTATCAGAGTTTGCCACTAATCCCTACATTGCCGTCAATAACTGAAGTTTCTTTTTTCAACTTGGAACAATTATTGCTAAATAAGTGATCACTGATAAACTATGCCCAGTCAAGCAAAAAATTATTGAAAGGAGAGAGCCTTAGAAAAACAAAACTAAGACAACGAAAACTAAAAGATCATCTTTCCATGAATTACCCCTAACACACTATCAAAATAATGATGAAGAGAAGGGAAGGAGAAGAAATAAAAACATAGTAGGAATGAAAAGATGGAAAGAAAGAAAGAAAGAAAGAAAGAAAGAAAGAAAGAAGGAAGGAAAAGAAAGGGAAGAAAGAAATGGAGGGAAGAAAGGAGTCGGAGGAGAGAAAGGGGAAGAGGCAAAAGTATATAAAGTATATAGGATTGATGTGAAGATGAAATCAAATAATGCACGTAAAGTTCTCAGTACGACACGCAGCGTTCACAAACAGCACAAGCGAAAAGGGGGAAATCAGTATTCGTCCGTCCACACCGCTGGCCCAAGCCAGGACTCCTAACAGTCAATGACTGCAGCCTCTTTCCACAGCTGCCCAGTCAGCAACCGGCTGCTAGGAGGCCTGCGGGTCAACGGGGCCTCTCTGCAGGTGACGCGGGCCTTCAACCTGTTCCACTTCGTGACCAGCGACACGTTCTACTTACGCAGCCGAGTGACCCTGTGAGACAAGCGGGAGGGACACCCCTGCCAGCCGGTGAGCTGGCAGCCCTGGGGGATCCTGGCAGTTTCCTTAGCCTACGCCTGGCGCCGGTGGAGGCGGCCCACTGGAGCCAGACACGTAGCAATACACCAATGCTGCCATCCTGGGGGCGGGACTAAGGCGGGGCCTGGAGGATGGCGGTGTTGGGGATGGGCCTATCCTGCCGGGGGCAGGAACCGGAGGCGGGGCTTGTGTTGCAAGGGACCAGTGGTTGACCTAAGGGGCGGGATTTGGGGGAACACACCTGGCTCCCCGGAGTCTCGCGCAAATGCCCGCCCTTGCTGGGGCGGGGAGGGACCTCGCTACCCTCAGGCTTGCATGTCCCCCGCCGACCTGTAGGCAGAAGAGTTCGCCTGGGAGAAATCGAGCCTGGGAGATTCCGATGCAAGGGCGCCTGAAGACCGGCGCTGGCTGGGTGGTGTTCGGAGCCCATCCGGATTAGCGGTAACTGGATCATTTCGGGGCCTCTCTGACTCCTCTTGCAAAGCATCCCACTGACCTGCTCTGAGACCCCTCCTACCTTCATGTCCTCACACTCCTCTCTTAATCCAGGTCCATATCCTCCCCAAACCTATATCCTCTTCAGCTTCTCCTCTGCTCAGGAAGGGTCTCCTCTCCTCACGGATCGTGTTCTCATTCAGTTTCTACTCCTCTCCTCCCACCCCCACCTTTCCCGCCACACCAGCTCACTCTTCTTGTAGTCTGTTTGTCCCTTGTGCCAGCCTACTTTTGTGTATCTTCCTTGCTGGTCTGGAACAGTCTCTCCTTTCATAACAGTCCTCCAAAACTCCGACCCTCATGGAAAAGCCTATCTTAGTAAGTCCGTTCTTATTAGAGGCAGAAGACTCATCATCACACCATTGTGAGGCCCTGCTTCAACAAAGGGTCAGCCCTCTTGCCCAATCTTGATGCAACCATGGGAATCCTGTCAGAATGTTTCCTGGAGTTCAATCTTTTTTTCTATGTGGTTTGAGTTCAATGCCTCCAGCAGCACGTGTTTGGCAGATTGGTACACAGAGATTGGTATGAAATTCTGGCGGGTGCACCAGGGTCTGGGGGGGGGTGCACACTGGGTTCTGACTGGTGCTGGTCTTGGATCCTATCTCTGCTCATCTCTGTGTGACTTGGGAAAAGTCAGTTACCCAGTTAGAGTCTCAGATTCCTCAGCAGTACACAGCAGAGTTGTCATTGGGGGTTGTTGGTACTTACAGTTAGAGCTTTACACTTTGTCAGAACCTGAGACTAGACAGAAATGACTTAGAGTAGGGGGTTAGGGTCAGGCAGGTAATAAGTGAGAGGAGATGAGTGGGGTCCACATTGAACTAGAGTACGTTTCATCCCTGTACTCCATCTCTCACCCCCATGGGAGGGACTGTCGGGACAGTGGGAAACCTTTGTTGAAAGAATGCATGAGTGGGTTACTAAATAATTCCCCAAAGTGGAATATCTAAGCCTAAATCCACTGAACCCTGTTGGTAATCATTTGTTTCTTTCCTGCAGAAGCCTGGATGGCTGTCTTTATTCTGATGGTGATAGGCTTGATGCTGTGATAAAATCCTGCCGAGATATCTTCCCCAACTCTAGCCCTTGGCTTCTAGTTTTGTTGCCTGAAGTAAGGGTGGGGTAGAGGAAGATTTAGGGAGAGATGAGTAGTTTGTCCTCTAGTTAGGGAGACAAGATGAAACCCCAGTGTGTCCCAACTACTATCTGGTAAGGAATGTGGCTGCTGAGCCTCAAGCTGTGCTTCCTCATCCCACCATCCTTTCCCATCTCTGGAACTCTTCCAAGGACAGGATTGGGCTGCTCAATACGGTAGGGGACTGGGCAGGGAGTATAGCCAATAAACAACAAGGAATTTTCCTACTTTGACTCCTTTTCTGTGTAATCTGACTACAAAGCTTCAGCACTTCATGAGTGTGTGTAGTTGTGAGAAGTCACTTTATTCTCTATAGGCATCAGTGTTTGTGCTACTATCATGTATCCATTCAAAAATGGGTTGGAACCTACTATGCCCCAGTTCCTGTGGTAAGCCTACACAAGACACAGTTGTTAACCTTACAGAAAGGACAGCTGAGTGCAGGAAGTAGGTGGTGTGGACCAGGAGACAGGACAGGCTTAACAGGTTGGCAGAGTGGCACTTTTACAAAACCACAAGAAGGCCCTTTTGCCTCTTTTTTGTTTGTTTTGCTTTTGAAATACTTTTGATTGATATCTATGACCATTTTGGAAATTAATTTCTTGGGAAAGTATTTTGCTACAAACAATAAAAGTTAAATTTAACAGTCTTGGGGCTTCTGGGTGGCTCAGTCGACTGAGCATCCAACTCTTGATTTTGGCTCAGGTCGTATCTCATGGTTCATGAGATTGAGCCCTGCATTGGGCTCTGCGTGCTTGGGATTCTCTCTTTTCCCTTCTGTCCCTCTCCCCCAATTGTGCTCCCTAAAAAAAAAAAAAAAAAAAAAAAGATGTTAAAGTTAAATTTAACAGTCTTAACATTTCATTTGCAAGAACTTTTCTTCTCATTTAATGCTTTAATAGCTCCTAAAAATTAAATCAGATGATCAGTCCATATTATCATTTTTAAAATTTTAATTAAAAAAAAATTTTTGAGAGAGGGTGTGTGTGCGAGCGAGGGAGAAGGGCAGAGAGAGAATCTTAAGCAGGCTGCATGCTCAGCATGGAGACCTATGTGGGGCTTGATCCCATGACCCTGGGGTCATTACCTAAGCCGAAATCAAGAGTTGGACACTTAATCAACTAAGCCACCCAGGAACCCCTATATTATTTTAAGCACACCAAAGTTACACATTTTTTTAAAATTTTTAATGTTTATTTTTGACAGAGAAAGAGAGAGAGAGAGAGAGAGAGACAAGAGTGTGTGAGGGGAGGGGCAGAGAGAGGGAGACACAGAATCTGAAGAGGCTCCAGGCTCTGAGCTATCAGCACAGAACCAACATGGGGCTCAGACTCACCAACTATGAGAACATGACCTGAGCCAAAGTCAGCCCCTTAACTGACTGAGCTACCCAGGCACCCAAAAAGTCACACATTTATTAAATTAGCACGCAAGTAATTACATTTCATTGGGATTTCATATTCACTTTATAGGCCTGGAGTAGAGTATTTAAATAGACCTTTTGGTGAAGGCATTAACTTTTGCCCTTATTTAAAATATATCCTGAAGGTGGGGTGCCTGGGTGGCTTAGTCCATTGAGTGTCTGACTTGATTTTGGCTCAGGTCATGCTCTATTTGTTCAATTCATGGGTTCGAGCCCTACATCAGGCTCTGTATTGGCAGTGCAGAGTCTGCTTGGGATTCTCTCTCTCTTCCTCTCTCTTTCCCTCTCCTGCCCTCTCTCAAAATAAATATTTAATATATATATATAATATATATATATATTATATATATATCCTGAAGGAAAAAGGCAAAATATTACTGATTGTACTATGCTTAAATATCTCAAAAAAATAGAATGAAACAAAATTAAGTAAACAAAGAAGCTACTGAGCTTAAACTATATTTAGTTGACTAATGAAAGAAGCCTCTGTGCTGTGTAACAATAGATGCTTATAAAATAAGCCACTAGACAACACTAATGCATGTGAAAGCAGTATCTCTAATGATAGGATTACAACTAAGATGCAGTTAGTTTATTTTCTTTTTTCTTTGATTAAGCTGGGGTGGGATATATCTGGCCAACTCTTTTTTCACTCAGGTTATAATTCCAAATTTTATTAAATTTGCAGCAAGTCTTTTTTTTTTTTAACGTGTTTATTTTGAGAGAGAGAGAGAGAGAGAGAGAACAGGTGGGTGAGGGGCAGAGAGAGAGGGAAAGAGAGAATCCCAAGCAGGCCCCATACTGCCAGCACAGGGCCCCACATGGAGCCTGAACCCACAAACCATGAGATCATGATCCAAGCCGAAATTAAGAGTCAGATGCTCAACTGACTGAGCCACCCAGGAACCCCAGGTCTTTTAAAAATAATAAAGTAACTGAAGATTTAAGACTATCTCATATCTAAAAACTGATTGTGAATATTCTCTGAAATTAACATCTGATCTTTGTTAAGACATGAAGACTCATTCACATTTGAAAATTAGTAGTATGATAATGGAGTTACTTTTAAAATACAGATATCCAGGGTACCTGGCCAGCTTAGTCAAGGTGGAGCATATGACTCTTGATCTCCAGGTTGTGAGTTTGAGCCCCCACATTGGGTGTAGAGATTCCTTAAAAATAAAATCTTTTTTTTTTTTTTTAAGTTTATTTTTTTATTTGAGAGAGAGAGAGAGAGCAAGTGAGGGAGGGGCAGACTGGGAAACAGAGAGGAGAGAGAGAATTCAAGCAGGCTCCATACTGTCAGCACAGATCCTGACCCTGGGCCTGAACCCACCAACCATGAGATCATGACCCAAGCTGAAATTAAGAGTCAGACGCTTACCCAACTAAGCCACCCAGGCACCCCTAAAAATAAAACCAAAAAAAAAAAAAAAAAAGGACAGATACCCATTGGAGAAAACTGCATAAATGCACTATGTGCCAGTTGTAAATTTAAATCTCAGCACTTCCACTATGTTTCCAGTTAGCTTTGTCTTCCATTCTCTTTATCAGCTCTTCAAATACTCTCCATTCTTCTCAGTCCTCTATATGCCCCTGTTCCCTCCCTCTTCACAGATGTTTTCCACAAAAGAAACAGAAGCAATCAAGTAGAAGTTTCCACCACCCATTAGTCTACCTCCTACCCACCAGTCTACAAATTTATTCATTTAGACACCTATCCTTACTATTTAAGAAAGGTTTCTGGTCCTAATTTAGAGAATATCCCCTAAATGCATCTATCACATCATACCCAGATTCATTATCCATTAAATCTGCTATTTTATGCCTTCTATATTGTTACCTTAAAATGTTATGAGACCAGGGTGGGGATAGAACTTTGGAGCACATCCCCAGAGTCCTAACTCTAGACTGAATTTGATCCAGTAATTAATTCTCTTTAAGTCTGGTTCTTCAAAGTTAAGAAATCCCAACTTTTTAATGCCTCTCCCTCCCAGGTCAGGTTTCCAGAAACCCGGAATTTGTCACTATCCTTTGGCTGATGGCTTTGTTCCTCCTTTTAACAATTCCCCGGTCTGATTCTTAAGTATACATTAACGCAAATGAACTTAGTTCTTTTCCTGGGGACGGAGTTTGGGTAGGGAGGCAAGATCGATCTGTTAGTTACTCTTCAACCTGAGTCCTGGTCACAGTCTCGACCACTGGCGACCCTAACCCAGCCCACGCCCTGCCCCAGCCACAGATGAGCCCTAACCCTGACGAGGCAGTGATCCAGGCCACACCCTCACTCCGGACCACCACCTGACCCTTTGCTTTATCTCAGGTGGGACCACTTATAGGTAGTGGGGAATGGGAGAAGGGTGGGCCCGGTTGGGGGCAGGGGTTCGTGGAAGATTTTCCCTGGCATCCAGCTTCCTGATCCGCCCAAGCCCAGCAAAGCACTTCAGACCTGAGTCTGGAGGGCTCCGCCCACAGGCGAGACCTGGCTAGGGGCAGGGCAGAAGGTCCCGAAGGGCGGTGAGGTCATGCGCAGAAAGATCCGTCCGCTCCCGGCGCCGAGCGCAGCGTGCAGGGGCGGGACACCGGCGCGGCCCGACTCCTGATTGGCCCCAGGCGGGCAGAAGGGGGCGGGGGCGGGGCGGCGCGCGCTCTGAGGCGCGCGGCCTGGCGGGTGTGTAACGGCCGTTAGGCGAGCCGAGGGAGGGAACTGCTGCCTGCGGCTGACGTGGTGGCCGCAGTCGGCGTCCCAGGGTGAGGGATTTCGCCGCCCGCTTTCGGCCCCACGTAAGTCCTCCTCCCCTCGGGAGCCCTTGACGGGCTGACAGACCCCGCCCTACCTTGGGGAGCCCCGGAGGAGCCCCAGAAACACTCCTGACCTGCCTTCTTCGGGGGCCGCAGGAGAGCGAGGCGCATGCGCAGAGCCGCTAAGCCGTCCTCTATGGGTCTCTCACCCGCTGGGCTTCCTAAAATAATACCCCGCACACGCCCCCTCGCGACTCGCTCGCGTCCCCGCCCTCTTCGCCTGGCTTTCTCCATCCTTCACTCCACAGCAGTTGCTTTACCTTTGTAAAGGGTAGGCCCCGTGCCAGTCGCCGGCGGGACGGCGGGAAGCACGTTGGTTGCCTGCACGCGGCACGCAGTCCCGGGAGAAGAGGCGACATTGCTCGGGTGACGACTCGTTCGTTAGCACTCAGTGGTGTGGGCTGGTCAAGTACGCAGAGCGCTAAGCACCAGGCGCCGGTGTAGTTCGGGAGGGCAGGGAGCCCTCCATGAGGAAGCGAAGTCGGGGCTGAGGCTTAAAGGGTGAGTAGAGAGTTATGGTTGGGGGACAGACAGCACTCGTGAAGGCGCCAGGCTAGAGTTTCTGAGCCGACTTTGCTCCCCGCGGGATATTTGACGACGTCCGGCGACATTTGCAGCTCTACAGCTCGGGGATTGCTCCTGGCATCTAGAAGTCAAGGATGCCGCTAAACATCCACCTTACACAGGACAGCCCCCCCCCCCCCCCACTTATCTGACCGAAAATGTCAGGAGCATCCCGATTTCCGAACCCTGCTCGACGAGGAGGAGCTGGTGCTTTGGATGAACCACAAGTTTAGTGGGTTACAGCATGTTTGTTCAATAGAAGGTATCCAGCACTTCACGATAAAACAGGAGGATCAGAGCCCTGTTTGTCTTTTACGCCAGTATATTTCCAGCATATGGCACAGAGCCAGGCGGATAGTAGGCACTCAGTGAATTTTGGTTGATGAATTGAATACTGTGTGCTGGGTCAGGAGAGCCGATAATAACAGGATGATTAAGATAACCATGCCTCGTTACTTATCCAAAGTCCTTTTCTCAGGACTTTGTAAAGATAACTTCTTGGCAAGGATTTGGCTTCTCTTTCTTTAGGTATGGTTTAATGAATGATCATGGTCATGACAGTGTGATGGTGTGAGATTTTTTTTTTTTTTTAATGTATGTTTGTTTATTTTGAAAGACCGCAGGCACAAGGGAGAGAGAATCCCAAGTAGGCTCTGCACTAACAGCACAGAGCCTGATGCAGGGCTTGATCCCACGAACCACGAGCCCATGATCTGAGCCGAAATCAAGAGTTGGAGGCTCAACTGACTGAGCCACCCAGGCACCCTGATGGTGTGAGATTCTTACTGTGCTTGTGTCAGCTGTGTATCCTTTCAAATCCATTCCTGTCTTGATGTGGTTCTCAGCAGCTGCCAAGTGTGACATTCCACACTAAGATTATAATTCTTCAGGGAGAGAAATATAACAGTCAAAACCTAACTCTTGGGTAGCACCTTGGAAAAGAGAGCCTGTGTGGTGACCAGGGGCAAAGTGAAGAAATTGTATGAGCTGTCCCTGCTCCCAACTTCTTTGGGGCTTGCAGCTCTGGCTGGGTCTGAAGCAGAAACCCCCAACTTGTGGTGCCTTGGTAACTTCCTTTATTTCTTTTTGTCACACACAGAAAAATGCTAACTAGACTCCTTTAGCATTAGAGCACAGTCCTGGCTTTGAAGCCTCTTGTGGCTGTATGACCTTCACCTCTGTAAGCCTTCATTTTTTCATCCATGAAATGAGGGTAATACTAGTAATTGCCTCATAGGTTTGATGTGAGCATTGATAAGACATGATACTTATAGAGTGTTTAGCACAGTGCTAGGTGGGTAGAAGGTACTGAATACGTATTAAATTTGTTGGATGAATAAATAGTTTAAAGGGCTTTGAAGATAGAAACCATCAATGTTGAGTGCTTTTTTTTTTTTTGTCTGCTTCCATTCACTCCTACCTTTCTTGGCTGTGTAATTGGTTATTTACATTACTTCTTGTATATTCATTTCTCTCACTTTTATTTCAGGAAATCTTTATCTCCTTCAAATGATCCTAAAAACTTCCACCAATAGCTCATCTACTTCTGAACTTAGTAGGAAAAAGTTAAGAATGATCTCTTCCATACTGTTTTGCTTCTTTTGGGAGTTCTTTTTTTTAATTATAATTCACATACAATAAAATTCAATTTTACATGTGTACAATTCAGTGGTTTTAGTACATTCACAAGGTTGTGCGGCCATCACCACTATCGAATCTCAGGAGATTTTGATCACCCTGGAAAGAACCCCCATATCCATTAGCAGTCACTCCCTATTGCCCCTCCTCTTAGTCCTTGGCAACCACTAATCTATCTATGTGGATTTGCCAGTTCTGGACATTTCATATAAGTGGAATTTATCCATTCATCAGTTGATAGACATTTGAAGTTTTTTTCTTTTTGGCTGTTATAAATAATGCTGCTCTGAACATTCATATACAAGATTTTGTGTGAGCATGTTTTTTTTTTTTTTTCTCCTGAACATATACTTAGTAGTGGAATTGCTGAGTTGTAGAGTAACTTTTTAAAAAACAATATTTTATTAAATAAAAATTTTAAATGTTTTTATTTATTTTGAGAGAGACAGAAACAGAGCATGAGCAGGGGAGGGTCAGAGAGAGGGAGACACAGAATCTGAAGCAGGCTCCAAGCTCTGAGCTGTCAGCAGAGCCAACCGTGGGGCTCAAACTCGTGAACCATGATATCATGACCTGAGCCGAATTCGACACCTAACTGACTGAGCCACCCAAGTGCCCCTAGAGTAACTCTTTAATTGAGAGTTCTTTTGTCATCCTATCTTCAACTCTTCTGAATTTGCAAAGGTCTCAGAATCCAATGAGCCTACTACCATTTTTGTTATACTTTAAAGAAATGAGTGAAGAAAAGGATTTTGATAGTGACCATTTGATATCACTACTAGGCAGATAATCTAATCCTTCTGTGTCACCATTAACACACTGAATGATAATAGCTGTATATGTTGAAGCTTTTACTGAACAATCTCTTACCTACTTTGTCAAGACCTGGGATTTCAGGGGATGGTACCATTAATGTAGATGCAGTGAATAAGTGAGGGTTTGGGTTGTTGTTACTAAGAGAAAACTATAGAGGTCAGTAAAGCATATTAGAGAAATTGTACCCATATAGCCTTTGTTTTCCCTTCAGAGTTGAATTTCACCTCTTAAGAATTGTGATCTACTGACTGATTTTGTTCCAAACTCTTTGGGAGCTCTTATAAATTCAGTTTCTAAATTCATACTTTATCTTCCAGGGACCACAATGTACCTCTTTTTTATTGACATAAACTGACAAGTAATAATAATAAAAATGTAATTAAGCACTTAATATGCGTCAGGCACTGTTGTGAGTTAATTCTAAATGAATTAGCATGCATTAGGTTTTGTCTTTATCCTCATTTTTATCTGAAGGAAGTGAAGCACATAGATATTAAGAAATTTGCCCAAGGTTACACAGCTAATTGAGAAGTCAGACTTCACATTCAGGCTGTCTGATCACACGTGCATACTCTGAATCACTTCCCTGTACTGCCATGCCTCTTAAATACTATTCAAAAATAAGATATTTCCTACTTTTAGTTACAGTTAATTAAAGCTTTTGTTTACACAGATAGTAATCAGACTTATGCTGAATTCTCACAGCCTAACATTAGAATAAATGTAAGTGTTTTAAGAAGTGGGGAAATGGGAAGAAAACCTCATGTTCCCAGCTGAGAATTGGAGTTATGCTTATGACCAAGAATTCTGTTTGTGAATCATATGACTAACTTTCATTACTGGAGAAATAGGAGAACTTAAGTTAATTATAACTGAAGGTATAATACTCCACTGGTGGTTTGGTTGTTTAGTTCTTTCTCCACTCCACTCCCCCATCCTATTTTCATGGCTAAGAAAATCCATGGCAAAGTTTGTTAATTAAAAGTAATATTAGGGGTGCCTGGGTGGCTCAGTCGGTTGAGCATTTGGCTCTTGACTTCGGCTCAGGTCATGATCTGACAGTTTGTGAGTTTGAGCCCCACATTGGGCTTTGCGCTGACAGTGCAGAGCCTGCTTGGGATTCTCTCTCTCCCTCTGTCTCTGCCCCTCCCTCCACTCATGTGTTCTGTTTCTCTCTCTCAAATAAACTTAAAAAAATAAATAAAAGTAATATTTTGGGGGTGCCTGGGTGACTCTTGGTTTCAGCTCAGGTCATGATCTCATAGTGAGTTCAGGCCTCACCTCTGGCTCTGTGCTGGTGATGCAGAGCCTGCTTGGGATTCTTTCT
Source organism: Panthera tigris (assembly GCF_018350195.1). Taxonomy (NCBI): domain Eukaryota; kingdom Metazoa; phylum Chordata; class Mammalia; order Carnivora; family Felidae; genus Panthera; species Panthera tigris. The sequence continues at coordinate 19,548,424 of NC_056667.1, forward strand.
GTCTCTCCCTTTCTCTGTGCCCCTCCCCTGCTCATGCTCTCTCTCTCAAAATAAACATTTAAAAAATATATCATTTTTAATTTTTGCAGCAATTGAGGGGTTCTAGGATCATATAGGATCAGTATTGGGAATCTCTATTTGGTTCTAGGTTTTCTCTCCCTTAACTTAGGAAGAGAAGTAGGAAGGAGTATTAGGAGTTGCTTTGCCTTAAAAAATATCTTTAGGAGTAAAACAAGTGGAGGACTAAGGACTATTCTGTGTGGTTTTGGCAGTTTGGGTTGAATGGAGTGAGTTATAGGGAATTAAAAGTAATGGAGAGATCTGACTGGTTATTCCTTCATTCTGCAGTTGGCTCAAATAACTATTGATGGCCATGCAGGAGAAATACCCAAGTGAGAGGATCTCTCATGTGGCTTCGCCAGGTGAGTAGTCAAAGTTTTCCAGGTTAAATTCTGACTTTTGCTCTGTTGTTCCGTAACAAGTTCCTTTAAAGGAAATATTCAGCAAACAAGCATTCACTGAAATGCTTGAAAAGAACAAAAATAACAGGAGGCTATATTCAATAGAAAAACAGTCCTCTCCAAGAGAACAACTGTTTATCTCAGGTCCTACATGGCTTCCAACAAGCCCACGTGATTGTTTGGGAGGGGAGGACACATGAAGGAACAGAATGACTTTGGAACATAGTTTCATTTGAAATCAGAAAAACACAGCATAAATTACTGTGTTCTATGTTGTCTTTGTAGTCCTGTGGGTGTGTCAGTCATCTGCTAGCCCACAAAGATTGGAATTCTTCTTGGATGCCTACAGTCTCAGTTATGTTGTCACTAGAGACTCAGGAATTTATCTTTAGAGTGGATTGACAAGATTTTGAAAGCTCAGCAGATATACTAAGTGGATATATTAAGTATATTAAACATATATAAATATATGTATACACAATAAACGTATTAAGTAGATACAGTATATTCAAGTAGGAAGTAGCATAGAAAAATAACTTTTTGAATCTGGGGTATTTATGAAGAAAAGGGTACATTTTATTCAGCTAAGGATATGCTTTATTTTTTTTTTTTTAATCTTCATTTATTTTTGAGAGAGAGAGAGACAGAGGGTGAGCAGGGGAGGGACAGAGAGAGAGAGGAAGACACAGAATCCGAAGCAGGCTCCGAGCTGTCAGCACAGTACCCGACGTGGGGCTGGAACTCATGAAATGCAGGATCATGACCCAAGCCAAAGTCAGGCACTTAACCGACTGAGCCACCCAGGTGCCCCAGAATATGCTTTATTTAACTTTAAAATCCCACAGTGCCTTACAGCAGACATTTGTTAGATATTTGTTGTATTCTCCTAGGCATGCTGCCTTGCAGAAATTAAGCATTTTAAAAAGCATTTGTTGAATCAATTCAAGATTCATTCAGCAAATATTTATTGATCATCTGCTATATGCCACACATTGTTTCAGGGCTGGATTGTACAATTTCTTATGACAATTATGTGTATAACACACAAGTTTTTGGGATGTAGCAATTTCTAACAAAACTCACTGCTCTTCTGATGGCTTTTGTCTTTAGTAATGTCTCATTCGATTAATGATGGTCTTAATATTTTGATGAAGATGCTGGTGATAGGACATGTGACATAACACAAAAAATTTTGCTTTCAAATTTGAATTTGGAAATAAGCATAAGCCTCTTTACCTATATCAAAATAAAATCTTATTTTAACAAATATCTTTTCCGAATTGATGTGTGGAGTGAGCAGATAGAAAAGTGGTACCCATAAAGAATGGAAGGTTAGTAGTAGAAACAAGAAGTGATTTCCAGTAAGAGGCCAGGAAGATGGTAATAGAGGCTCTTAATCAGTTTTCCTTATTTCAAAGGGTCTGGCAAAGTGTAAGCTAACTAGGGAGAGAACGCCATATAGACTCATCAAGAAGTCAGATTACTTTCTTTCTAGTACTTAGTACAGATAGTAACACCAGCTAATCTTAGGCTGATCAGAAGCTCTGATTGTTGGGCATATCTTCTATGAAAGATTATTACTGATTACTGCATGTATATAAATTCTTTCAAATCAGGCAGTCCACTGTGACCCAAAGAAGCTCTGTTTGTTGGGTATATCTTCTATGAAAGATTATTACTGATTACTGCATGTATATAAATTCTTTCAAATCAGGCAGTCCACTGTGACCCAGAGAAAGTTAGGGTGCCTTCAGTAGAAAGCAGAAGTGTAGCAAAATTAGAAGAAAGTGGGTGAAAAAGATGGGAGAAGCACTAAAACTGGAACAAGAGAGAGGGTGGTTTGTGTTGAGATATCATTTGCTTCCCACTAAATCAAAGAGTCTGTAGAACTTTATTTTCTGATTTCAACTCAAACTCTGACACTTTAAATGGATAAGTAGACACCATTTCCTCTTTGTTTACACTGATCATCAGATACAGTTTAGAAAATTAGTGGTTTTTTAACAATAAATACTAACAAATTATTTATTGAATATTTTCTACTTACTGGCCTTTAAATAGCAAGCTAACAGAATTAAAAATATCTCATCAGTCTTGCTTTGTCTTACCCACTCGGAAATTTTAGTGGTTTCTTTGCATTACACTCAAAGTCTTAAACTCTTCAGATTGACTTTCAAGACTTACCTTGATCTGGATTCACCCTGCCCACAGGGTATCCTTGTTCAGTCAAGCAATGATTTTCAACAACAGACTGGACTACCTATTAACCTAGGGAACATTTGGAAGCATATGGGGTATTTTCAGGTTTCACAGTGATGGTGGGATGGGGTTAGGGCTGCTACTGGCTTTTAATAGTGACCAGGGATGCTAAGCCATCCTGCCACATATAGACTACACATTGAAGAATTGTCATGCGCAGAATGCCAAAAGCAACCCTGTAAGGGGAAAGAATGTGGATATTGGAATCTAAACAACCTGGGTTCAAATCTCAGCTCTATCCATTGTAAAATAGGGGTGATGATACTGTTCAGTAAGGAAGATGAGATCATGTTGATAAAGTGTTATGGCTTCTAGGTTTCAAAACATGGTAGTAGCTACTATTAAATAGTATTGTTTTCCATCCCAGTACTCCTGGGTTCTTGGTAAGTCTTATTTCTGTCTGTGAACATTCTCAACTCTCATGCTATTTCCATTTAAAATTAACTAACTCAGGGGCACCTGGGTGGCTCAGTTGGTTAAGCGTCTGACTCTTGATTTAGGCTCAGGTCATGATCTCAGGGTCGTGACATTGAGCCCAGCACTGGGCTTCATGCTCAGCATGGAGATTCTCTCTCCCTCTCTCTCTGCTCCTCCCTTACTTGTACTCTCTCTCAAAAATAAAAAAATAAAATTAACTAACTCAGAGTAACTGAAATAGGTACAGGAGAGAGAAGGGTAGGGTGCTATTTTTTCATAGGTTTAAGTGATTTATTTAAACAGTCTTGTGGGGGTTATATCAGCTGGTTCACACTAAAGGTGGGAAATGACACTTGTTTCAGGTTCCGGTGTAATTCAAAAGGGCAGTTCCCTGGGGACTGAATGGCAGACCCCAGTTATCTCAGAGGCTTTTCGGAGTCGCTTCAGCCGCTGTTCAAGTGTAGCTGACAGTGGGGACACAGCCATTGGCACATCATGCTCAGACATTGCAGAGGGTAAGTGTGAATTAATGTTTTGATTACCAATATGTGTTGTCATTTTCACATTGTGTTCCAGGTATATTGTCATTTCCAGAGTATTCATAACTCAGTCCCTTCAGCCAGGGAGTTTGCTTGATTTTTCTTACTCCCATGTTTCTTACAACTGGTCCTTTCCTCTCAATTGTTACTGTTTGTCCTATCTTAAACAACTTTCTAGTAGGTTTCTTGGCTTCAAGTGTTTCCCTCTACTGCCAGACTAATTTTAAAAGCCTGATTTCATAGTTTTCCTTTCCTGTAAATTCTCAACTGCTTCTATTACTTGGAGGATAAAGTTCAGGAGCCTTGCTGAGTTCTGTGATCTGGCCTTATTCCACCCATTCAGACATATTTCTTAACTGTCACCGAGTATGGTGTTTTATTATGTTATGAAAAAGCACAGAACTTTTGTTGTTGTTATTTTTGGCTATCTGAACTCTTTCCTTTTTTTTTTTTTTTTTTTTTAAGATTTTATTTTTTACGTTATCTTCACACCCAGCATGGGCCTTGACCTCACAACACCAACTGAGATCAAGAGTTGCACACTCTACCTACTGAGCCAGCCACATGTCCCTGAGCGCTTTCCTTCTTTAATCTGGGCCCATTCGTGCTGTTTCCGCCTCCTCTTGCCCTTCCCAGCTATGCTGATCTTATATTTCAAAATCTAGTAAAGTGTATGATAAGACTTTTCTCATCCCTTCCACCCATTACTGATCTCCCTCTCTGCAATCTTGTATCTTTATTGTGCCTGCCATTTTGGGGGCACATAAATTAAGTAATAACTGCCAGACAGTACTTTACAAGAGTTTTTTCTTTTTAGTTTGTTTGTTTGTTTGTTTGTTTATTTAATCTGTATACCCTGTGTAGGGCTCAGACTCAAAACCCCTAGCTCAAGAGTCACATGCTCTAGCAACTGAGCCAGCCAGGTGCCCCGAGAGTATTTTATTTTTGCATTTAGATAGTGAGTTCTTAGAGGGCAGAGACCTCATAATTAATAATAACTAAAAACTATTTATTAAATACTTTGTGATGGATACTATACTAAATTTTTTCTACATTTTTCATTAATGTCTTTAAGAACTCTATGAAATATTTTATTATTTCCATTTTACGGATGAGAAAGCTGAATTTCAAAGTGTTTAGATGACTTGATTAAAGTCACAAAACTAGTCACTAGTATTTTATCAGATGTCACAGCCACTAGGATGGCTATAATCAAAGACATAATAACAAGTGTTGGTGAGAATCTAAAGACATTGGAACCTCTATACAGTACTGGTGGGAATGTAAAATGTTATAGCTGCTTTGGAAAGCAGTTTGGCAGATCTTCAAAAAGGTAAACATGGAGTCACCCTATGACTCAACAGTTCTACTCCACCTAGCCAAAAGAAATGAAAACACATTTCCACACATAATCTTGTTATAGGAATGTTCATAGCATTATACATAGTAGCCAAAAAATGGAAACAACCCCAAATGTTTATTAACTGATGAATGGATGAGTAGAATGTAGTATATCCATATAATAGTACATTTTTCTGCAATAAAAAGAAATTAAGTACTAATACATGCTACAAAATGGATGAACTTTTAAAACATTTATGCTAAATAAAGCCAGACACAAAAGGCCACATATTGTATGATTCCATTTATGTGAAATGTCTAGAATAGGCCAATCTATAGAGACAGAAAATAACTTAGTGATTGCCCAAGGCTAGGGAAGTTAGGGGAAATGGAATGTGACTGCTAAAGGATAAGACGTTTCTTTTTGTGGTGATAAAATGTTCAATAATTGATTTTTGTGATGGTTATACACGACTGAATATAGTAAAAACCATTGACTTGTACACTTCAAGTGGATGAATTAAATGGATGTGAGTTATATTTCTGTTTTTTAAATTTTTAAAGTTTATTTTGAGAAAGAGAGCGTGTGTGCCTATACGAGCAGGACAGAGAGAGAGGGAGAGAATCCCAAACAGACTGCACTCTGTCAGCATGGAATCCGATGCGGGCTCGATCCCAGGAACCATGAGATCATGACCTGAGCCAAAATCAAGAGTCGGACACTTAACTGATTTAGCCATCCACGCGCCCCTGGGTTTTGTCTACATGTGCAGTCATGAAACCTTTTTTCATTTTGACTAAATAATCTTTTAAAAATCAAACAGTGGTCTAGATACTCTGCCTACTGAATTGACTGACTGTATTTAATTCAGTCACATCGTTACACAGATTGTATGCTTTTTATTCCTTTGGGGAAAAAATATACATATTTCCTCTTGTGCATTCTTTAAAAAAATTTTTTTTTAATGTTTTAATTTATTTTTGAGACAGAGAGAGAGAGAGAGAGAGAGAGAGCGTGAGCTGGGGAGGGGCAGAGAGAGAGCAAGACAGAATCCGAAGCGGGCTCCAGGCTCTGAGCTGTCAGCACAGAGCCCGACACGGGGCTCGAACTCACGAACCGCGAGATCATGGCCTGAGCTGAAGTCAGACCCTTAACTGACTGAGCCACCCAGGCACCCCAAAATTATAGTAGCCTTGATGTAGTGACCAAAGCCATTGGTCTAGAAGTTTGTTTGTTTTTGTTTTTTTTTAAAGGATCCAAGGTGTCTTCTCTGCCAAAACAGTTTTGTACAATGGTCTTTATCTTAATTCTTGTTCATTTTGTTTATGAATCTAGCTTGGTTTTGTTTGGAGCCCAGTTGACAAGAACCCTTTTGACTGGTATAAAATATAGTTCATTGTTGCATCTTTTTTTTTTTTTTTTTTTAATTGTTGCATCTTTAAACTAAACAGGCTTGGTTTTGTTTCCACCCCTCATTAAGATGTTTTACCTTTAAGATTCTCAAAGGACTGGTAGAGATATATACTTGAGAACTCAGAGGCTTTCAGCTCTTTGCTAAAGACTGAAATTGTCTCTGGCTTAGTTCAGACTACATTACTTCATAAACCAGTATGAGATATAGACAGAAATGATCAAGATTTGGCAATAGCTGAGGCATCTGGGTGGCTCAGTCCATTAAGTGTCTGACTCTTGATCTCAGCTCAGATCTTGATCTCTGGGTGGTGAGTTTAAGCCCCACATTGGGCTCTGCACTGGGCATGAAGCCTACTTAAAAAAAAAAAAAAAAAAAAAAAAAAAGATTTAGTTATAGGGAAATCTACCCCTTACCAAGAAAGCAGAGTTGTTAGAATCGGGGGAGAGAGGGTGGAGCAGGGCAGTGGGTATTGTTGAGAGGAGAGATTTAGAAATATGAATACCCTTAAAGTGGCCAAAACCCAATGATTCCAAGAACTGTAGACTTTTCTCTCCAAAAAATCACATATCCTATACTTTAAATTTTGAAAGCCTTTGAAAATTGTAGAAGGTAAGTGGCCCTTTTGAAAATAAGTGTTGCTGTTTGTTTCAAAATACAAACCAGACTTGAGGTATAACTTGACATTTAATACCAGTTTATCAGAATCACAGCAGATTCCTTACTATAAGTAGATAAACCTAATAGATAAGTGACAAATGATGAAGATTTTACTTTATTCTTTTTATTTTTTTATTTTTTAAAAGTTTGTGTGTTTGTGTGCGTGTGTAAGAGAGAGAGAGCGCATATAAGTTGGGGAGGGGCAGAGAGGTTGAGAGAGAGAATCCCAAGCAGGCTCCACATCATTGGTGTAGAACCCAGCATGGGGCTTGATCTCACCATCGTAAGATCATGATCTGAGACAAAATCAAGAGTCAAACACTTAACCAACTGAGCGCCCCAAGATTTTCCTTTGTTCTTTTGTCTGTAGATGAAACACATTCCTAGAAAATTAGGAAAACCATATTCTCCTGGGTCATTTGGTACCTTTTTTCTCGGCTTTGGTTTTGGCATTACTACTTTGGGAGTTGTGGGCTCTAAACTGAATTTGGTGAGTCTTAAGAGTGAGTGGTGCTGTAGATGAAGAATGGAAGGAGGTGGCACAAAGTTCAGTGTAATAGCAGCCCCTCATATGCTGCAACCTCACTGTCTTCTGTTCCATAATTATACTTTGAGAGCAGAGACCCTTGGTGAGAGTGGATGTTATGATGTTGTTAACAGAGGATTTCAAGTTGGGAGCTTACTATCCTTGGAAGTTTTCATCACCACCAGTCTACCTTATCCTTGTTGACTATTCCTATGTTTATGTTATGGGACATCAAAAACTGTATCCTTTGCCTCTGAAATGTTCTTCTGTCTTGGTCCTGAGAGGCAGACACATTTATCAGAAATAACTGTTGTTGTTTTGATTTGGTTTTTGTTTTGTTTTAGTATGGCTTTTTATATCCCCAAGATCATCTGAGTATAGGAGATTAGATACTTTGGCTTATCCCATACATGATAAGGGATAATTTGGCATGTCCATGTTTTTAAAGAGCTGCTTACAAACGCGTATCAGAAGATGGTAGCCAATCTATAGTAAGGTTATAGTATCTGTCCTCATTAGTTGAGTGTGTTCTGTGTTGGTTGATGGAAAGGAAAAAGAGAAATGAATTAAATTGGTAGTCCATTCTTCTCCATGGTAGATGTGCTTGGTTTGGAAATGAGTACTGGACATAGTTGAAAAAGGAAGACATTTCTATTCCTTGTCCCCTTACTCAGTTTTTTCCTGGTGAAAGTAACAGGTACGTTCCTTAATATTACTGTCTTGTTGTTTGCTTGCAGTCCACTTCCTTGGCACATTAGTTCTGTGACCCTGTAGTCTTTTTCAGAGTAGTACTTGAAAGTTGGAAATAATGTAGAAATGTGAACCTTTTGCAGTGGAGCTAATCAGAGACTTGTCTCCCAAGACCAATCAAGAGCTAAAGGAAACATAAATCGAATCTAAAGGAAAAGTGAAAAGTCACAGTTAGATATAAACAAGGGGGAAGTGAAAGGCAAAATATAAAATAGAGGATTTCAGTGTGTACCCACTTGAGAGTGCTTACTGTGCTGGAGTGAAACCTGAGAGTTACTAAGAATAACTTCACATATCCAGGCAGTCAGGTCTGGTGCGTGGGAGAGAGAATAGAATCCTGATTCAGATGCTGTACTCCCTGTCCTGGATACAGAGCAGCACTATCCACTGTACCTTTTTCTTTGGATAGTTTAGATTCATTGCTTACCTTTGCTGGGAAGCTTTCGGAGGCCACAGAGGATTCTGGCAGCCCTCCCTCGGAAAGAATATTTTTATTGGATCGGATTATAGCTTGAGAGTTCCCCAACTCCCAGAAGAGTAAGACCTAATCCATTTCCCTTAAGTAAGTGATTTTTTTTTTTTAAGTTCAGTTTTAAGCTTTGTTTGTTGACTGGCAAGATTTTTTATTCATATACAAAGGACAGAGTGTAAGTTAAAAGTAAAGCTAATGTTGCCTTTGGTTGGTTTACCTTGTGAATGGCATTTGAGATCCTAGAATACATACTTCTAAGTTAGGCTGCCTTGTCTTTCTGCCTGATACTTGTGATAATAGTGTCCACTCTGCCTGGTCTCAGGACAGAGAATGTCTGGTGTGGCAGCCATACTCAAAAAAGTATGCTCCTTCAGTTTTGACTTACGGAAAACTATTCTCTTTGCAGATTTTTGTAGCTCAAGTAGCAGCCCTCCTTTCCAGCCCATCAAAAGCCACATAACCATTCCAACAGCCCATGTGATACCTTCTACTTTGGGGACCTCTCCTGCCAAGCCAAATTCTATACCTTCTGGACCCTCTTCCTCCAAACTCCCTTTATCAGGGCTGGCTGAAGGTGTGGGGATGACAAGAAATGGAGACCTTGGTGCAATGAAACGTTCTCCAGGCCTATCTAGAGATTTCATGTATCTCTGTGGTGCTACCGGAGAAAATGGAATTGAGCAGTCCTGGTTTCCAGCAGTGGGCCATGAAAGAGAAGAAGAGGTGAGGAAGTTTGATATTCCCAGTATGGAGTCTACCCTTAATCAGTCGGCAGTGATGGAGACATTTTATTCAGATCCCCACTACCAAGTCCACTTCCACAACCCAAGAGCCGACACAAACAAGGAGTTATACAAAGTGTTGCCTGAGACCAAGAAGGCACCGGGCAGTGGGGTGGTATGTGAGCGGAATGGACCTCACCCTAACAGCAGTGGAGTGCTCCCTTTGGGACTCCAGCCTGCTCCTGGCTTCTCCAAGCCTATACCCTCTCAGGTATGGCAGCCGAACCCTGATCCTTGGCATCCCCGTGAGCGATCTTGTGAGCTCAGCACGTGTCGACAGCAGCTGGAGTTGATCCGTTTACAGATGGAGCAAATGCAGGTAGAGACCCCTTTCCTTGGATTTCACAGGTTCTGTGCAGATCTTAGAACTATATAGGTTTTGTCCTATAAATTTCGATTCTAAAGAAAACATTTGTAAGAAAAAGAGAAGATGTTTGTAGATGGGAAGTGAAGGCTTGTGAATGCCATGTTGGTGGTCTAATTAAACACCAGATAGGTCCTCCAGAGTAGAGGGTTACAGCAGAAGACCCCAAAAAGTATAACATTAACAATGATCATGTACTACATTCTGTGTACCAGTCACTAGGGCAGGGCCTTTCACATACAGAATCTTATTTAAATCTTGTAGCAATTTGATGAGGTAAATGTAAAAATTTTACCAAGTTCTTAGAATAAGTAATCTGTCCAGAGTCACAAAGCTGGTGACAGAGCTAGGGTTTAAAACCTATCTCTAAACTCCTGCTTTCCTTCTATTATACCAATTTTGTGTTTAAAAAGATAAAAAAAAGGCCTTGTACTGCTTAAGAGTGGAAAGGAAAGGAAAGAAGCAGGATACATTCTCCTTTCCTGGTTGGTGAGGACATCTTAGCCCCTGGTTTGCCTCTCTTGCCAGATAATGAAAGATAAGTGACCTTTTCTTAGAACCTAGAGCCGTTCTGAGCAGGGAGTGTCCAGTTGGCAGAAGTCTCCCTGGCAGGTTCTTTCCAGTCATGCATCAGAGCTAAAATTATTTCATAAACACTGGGCCTTCTCAGGCTGAGCCAAAGTGAACCTTGACTAGAGACCCAGCTGGGTACTCCTCAGGTGTTTTCAGGTGCTTGTGGGTCAAGGTCAAGCCTCTCTGGGCCTGCTTGTCTTCCAGCTTCAGAATGGAGCCGTCTGCCACCATCCCGCTGCTTTTGCTCCTCCACTGCCCACATTAGAACCAGCACAATGGATCAGCATCTTGAACAGTAATGAACACCTTCTGAAGGAAAAGGAGCTCCTCATTGACAAGTAAGAGGGCAAGGGGTGCCTTAAGATCAGCCTCTGCTCTCCCAGCCCCCATTGATGGCACCTAATGAGGTCTTCCCAAGGATAGCACATCCCCCTCTGTTTGGGTCTATACCTTGCCTCTTGGTAGAGCTAGGTTGATAAGCACCGAGTCCTTTATCTGACTAATGTGATAGGCCAATTGTGTGTCCTCTGCAGGGGCTCTGGAAATGCCTGTAGGGGGCAGCCAGTTCTTTGCAGCTGATCTTTCCTTATTTCCCAAGTCAGTTTTCTTATTTTCTCTTCTTCCTTCAGTAAAACAATACTGCCCAGAATGCAAGGCCTTTGTTTTATATACTATGAATCGTACTCAACTAAGGAAGGTGGGGGCTCATGTTGCAAGTAGGTTAGTGTCAGGACCCTGGACCTCATTCTGCTGGCTTTTGCAGGCAAAGGAAGCACATTTCTCAGCTGGAGCAGAAAGTACGAGAGAGTGAACTACAAGTCCACAGTGCCCTTTTGGGCCGCCCTGCCCCCTTCGGGGATGTCTGCTTGCTGAGGCTGCAGGTAAGCATTGGCAGCCAGAATGGTATTCTGATTGTCATAACTCAGTATCTTCCCTTTGCTTCTTACTGTTAGGTATCCAGGAAATAGAAAAGGGATCAAGTGATGTAAAATGTCCTTGCCCTCAAAGCAAGGACAAAGCAAAGCCCTCAAAGAGTAGACATCCTAATTATAAACCATCCCCTGTTCTGCCTTTGTGGGGGCAGAAAAGACTTAAGGGTAAAATCAGGTATGCCTTGGTGTCAGGACATACTTGGGAGAAGAGGAAGGCAGAGCAAGGTACATAGTAAGGTTCTAGAGTTGGGTGATGTTCTAAGTCTTAATCTCCCAGCCTTTAGCCAAATGGAGGGGGAGGCAGAGGTAACGGGATTTACAGCCATTCTCATTTTTATTCTTCCATGTCTAGAAGCAGCTAAAGGAAGCCATGTTTTCACTAATGGCAATGGCTCCTAAAAAAAAATCTTGCTTTGTTGACCAAGCTTCTTCTGCAATATGAGCTTTTGAGTGATGGGTATTAGACAGATTATAGTACTGGCTTTGCCACCTAGTGGACCTATTAAGATTGTGTTCTATGTTATGGCATCAGAATGTTAGAGTGAGAAGGGCCCTTATATAAAATCTAGTTCAGTCCTCTAATTTGCTGATGAAAATATTGAGGCTCAAGAAGGAGGAAGAATTTTTGCCTAAGGTCATGTAGAAAATAGAGGAGGACCAGGCCTTGAGCACAGGTCTTCTGAGATCTTATCCTGTGTTCCTTCCATTTTACTACTAGCACCTCAGGCGTTGCTTTAAGGCAGTGATTCTGAAATTTGAGTGTGCATCAGAATCACCTGGAGGGCTTGTTAAGACACAGATTATTGGGCCCTATCCCCAGAGTTTCTGATTTGGTGGGCTGGGAGTTGGGCTCAAGAATTTGTATCTCTGACAAATTCCCAGGTGATGCTGAAGATGTTAGTCCTAGAACCACACTGTGAGAAGCACTACTTAAAGAAATTCTTAGAGAAAGATGATATTTGACCACAAAGAATACTGAGGATAAGTAAAGTACGTGGGGCTGTAAGGGTAAGGAATGGTCACATATCAAGAATCTTTATGCAGGAATTGCAGCGAGAGAACACTTTCTTACGTGCACAGTTTGCACAGAAGACAGAAGCCCTAAGCAAAGAAAAGATGGAGCTTGAAAAGAAACTCTCTGCTTCAGAAGTTGAAATCCAGCTCATCAGAGAATCACTCAAAGTGGCATTGCAGAAGCACTCAGAGGAGGGGAAGAAACAGGAAGAAAGGGTGAGCTAAGGAGCTGGTAGCTCTCTAATTCACAAAGGAGTTGGCAGTCAGCCCTCTCCTGTCAAACCCTAAGCTGTTTCTGGCCCCCATTCTTGGAACTAGGAGGAGCCAACTGGGTGAGATCTTACACTGACTTTTCATGCAGGACTGGTCTACTGGAAATGGCACCTCTCCTTTTTGCTTATCTCCACAAAAGTACCACAAAGTCCCTCACTACCCCAGGTCGTGATAGGCCCCCAGCTGGCTTGGGTAGAAAACCAGCCTGGGCAGTCATACCAGATGGTACTGTTGCAAGTGTTTAAACACCTGTAGTAAATTTATATCATTCAGCCTGGTTTTTCCTTATTCTGCCTAAAAAGTAGAGAAGAATTCCATGTGTGCAGCCAGTTTGGGAATTTTTACATTTGTGCTAGTGCTCTTAGAATTGCCTTAGAGTGGGGCGCCTGGGTGCCTGGCTCAGTTCGTTAAGCATCCAGCTCTTGATTTCAGCTCAGGTCATGATCTCATGGTTCATGAGATCAAGCCCTGTGTTGTTGGACTCTGTGCTGACAGCACAGAGCCTACTTGGGATTCATTCTCCCTCCCCCTCCCCCTCCCCCTCCCCCTCCCCCTCCCCCTCTCCCCTCTCCCCTCTCTCCCCTCCCCCTCTCCCCTCTCCCCCCCCTCCCCTCCCCCTCCCCCTCCCCTCCCCCTCCCCCTCCCCCTCCCCTCCCCCTCCCTCTCCTTGCCCCTCCCCTGCTTGTGTTCTCTCTGTGTCTCAAAATAAATAAACATTAAAAAACAAAACAAAGAATTGCCTTAGGCCAAGATTGGTCATCATAGAAGGAGCCAATTTAAAATCTTTGCTTCTGTTCACAGTTTGCTCTAATGCAGATGTTCTTGGGGGACCAGTTTAATAATTTAGTTTAGTTCTGGACCAGTTTAGTTCTGGACCACTTGCATCAAAATCAACCAGATCAGTGCTTCTTAAACTTTAATGCGCCTAAGAATCACTGGGTGATCTTGTTTAAAATACAGATCCAGGGGCGCCTGGGTGGCTCAGTTGGTTGAGCATCTGACTTCGGCTCAGGTCATGATCTCCCAGTCTGTGGGTTCGAGCCTCACATCGGGCTCTGTGCTGACAGCTTGCTCAGAGCCTGGAGCCTGCTTCTGATTCTGTGTCTCCCTCTCTCTCTGTCCCTCCCCCGCTCATGCTCTCTCTCTGTCTCTGTCAAAAATAAATAAACATTAAAATTTAAAAATAAAATAAATAAAATACAGATCCAGATTTAGTAATTCTGGGGTGGGGTGTGCCTGGGATCTTGCATTTTTAACAAGTTCCCAGGTGATGTTGGTGTCACTGGTATAGCAAGGACTTAGAGGCTTGTTAAAAAAAACTTTTAATCAAAATACGTGTATCCAAGTTAAAATAATAAAATACCAATATGTTTATAATAAATATTAGTAGCTCTGTGCCCAGCTCCACTCCACAAAGATTTCTACCCTTAACTCTTCTTTTTTCTATATTTCTGAGTATATTCCTGAGATTTTTGCTCGTTTTGTCTCATGGATGCAATATCTTCTCTCTCTGATAATACTGATTATAATTTTGGCATGTCTACATCTGCTTATAGTATTGTTTCTTGTTTTTTTCAGAACCTTTTGTTTTGTTTTGGTGTCTTTCATGTCAGAGGCTTAGTGATCCTTGAATGAATGGGCACTTATGTTTAAGAATGAAGTATTTAAAAACTGGATAGAAGCTCTAGCTTCGTGATAGTTGACTGGTGGAGTTCACTATAGGATGATCAGACTTGGACTACCTTCTCTCTCGAGGACCCTCAAATATTAGTATCTGAATATCTTACCTCACTCTCTCCAGAAAAGAATCTTCAGCCTCCTGCCTAGTTTTGAGGCTAGGGACAGGAATGCTTTTGGCTTTTAGGATCTCAATACTGAGAAGGAGATTAGGCTTAGAGTCCCACAGTTCTCTATATAGATTTTTACTTATACTTCCTTGCAACCCAGTGCTACACGCTCTGCTGTGACTGATATCCTTGAGTCTGGAATCTCTCTGATTTCTCTGGAGAATAAATCTGCAGTCTCCTATTGGGGAAACTTAGGGTGAAAATGGTATCCAGCTAACCTGTATATAGACTTCCAGTGAGTGCCCTATTTTTCAGATCTATGGCTGATACCTGCCTCAGATGTACCTGGTGCTTTGAGTTGAGAAGTACTGGGAGGGTGTGAAGGGCACATTGTTCTCCAAATTGTCTGTAATGCCCACTGTGGTTATAACTCTTTGAGTAATTTATCCCCTGTCCACTTTCATCTTCTGTAAACACGTTGAAATCTCTCATATACTTTTATCTCTTCCTCTATTAGCTTTTTAAAATTAGTACTCTAATTTCCTTCCTGTCATTTGAGAGATGTTTTAGAAGAAGAGATAAAGGTCTTTGGGTAATCCACCATTTTTTTAAATTCAGAGTTGGTTATCAGCATTTTCAGTAAGTTTCCCAGCTGAGTCTGATGCATATTAAAATGTGAGACTCACTGGTTTAGAGCTTGAAAGGGTAGAGATTATACCTGGGATAAAGCCTTTGGCTGATTTTCAGGGATCCACTCTTAGTACTTTCTTACCTTTGGATTAAATTAGGTCTGTGTCTCCTTTTGACATCAGTAGATATGCCTTACTTTTTCTCTGCTTTCTCTAGCATCCTTTTTTCATAAGCCAAAGAAAAAACCATAATAGTGGAGAAAAAGTGTACATTCAGCAAATCTTGGTTGAGTGCCCACTTTGTGCCAAGCACTGAGCTCTGGCTTTTATGTGTGGGGGCTATAATAATAAGCAAAATGGACACAGCTCCTCCTCTCAAGAGGTTTACAGTCTCATTAGCCCTTCCAGGTGATTGCTTAGCTTTAAATCACATGTTCTGTTCAGGGAAGAAAGCATTACCTATTTCACTGGAACAGACCAGACCACTATGAATAACAAAGATGCTCCTATTGTTTGGGAAATCCTAAGAGTATAGAAGTTTTTTCCCAGAACCCCAGGACAAAAACCAGATGGATTCTTTATTACAGGCATACCTTGTTTTATTGTGCTTCACTTTATCGTGTGTCTCAAATACTGCATTTTTTACAAATTGAAGATTTGTGGCAACCCTGCCTTGATAAAAATCTTTTGGTGCCATTTTTCCAACAGCATTTGCTTATTTCATGTCTCTGTGTTATATTTTGGTAATTCTTGCAGTATTTCAAACTTTCTCATTATGATTATGTTTGTTTTAGTGACCTGTGATCTGTGATTAAGACTTGCTGAAAGCTCAGATGATGATCAGCATATTTTAGCAATAAAGTATATTTTAATTAAGACATGTACATTGTTTTTTAGACACAATGCTATTGCACACCTCATAGACTACAGTATAGTGTAAACATAACTTTTGTGTGAACTAGGAAACCAAAAAATTCATTTGACGTGTTTTATTGTGATACTCACTTTATTGCAGTGGTCTGGAACCAAACCTGCAGTGTCACCCAGGTATGCCTGTATGTAGAAGTGCTACCAGTTTTTAAAAACTCCCCAAGGAGCCCTTCTTCCCTACCCTTGATTGGAAAGTTCAGGTGTGTTAACTCTGCAGTTTATGCCCTAATTTCAAATGGCAAAATTTGAACAGCTCCCTGTCTTCATTGTAGTAGAACGACATTTACAGCTCTAAGGGCAGAGACAATGGTCATTTCAGAAAAAAAGGTGATGTTCAGAGTCCTAGAGGAGTCAGTGGAGACAGATTCTTGACTTCTTTCCTTAGGTCAAGGGTCGTGATAAACATATCAATAATTTGAAAAAGAAATGTCAGAAGGAATCAGAGCAGAACCGGGAGAAGCAGCAGCGTATTGAGACCTTGGAGCGTTACCTGGCTGACCTGCCCACCCTGGAAGATCATCAGAAGCAGAGCCAGCAGGTAGCAGCAATGTCTGGGCATACCTGGGGCTAGCAAGGAGTGGCCAAGCGGGGGACTTCCTCAGCCTCTGCTGTATGCAGTTACCCTGTGGCTTCCTAAAGGAAAAACCCAAAGGAGTCAAGTCCAGACTCACATCTGTCCAATTTGCAATTGGACTGCACATTTTTTTGAGATACGCAGTATTCCTTGGCTTATTGACCGTAAGTATGGGATCCTGTCTCTCAGCTTAAGGATTCTGAATTGAAGAGTACAGAGCTGCAGGAGAGAGTAACCGAGCTGGAGAGTTTGCTGGAGGAAACCCAGGCAGCCTGCAGAGAGAAGGAGGGTCAACTGGAAAGCCTGAGACAGAGAGGAGCAGAATTCTCCAGTAGACATAGGTAAATAAATACCCTTGTGTAGTTGAGGAAAGGAGTGGAGAGTTAGGTCTATCCTACTTACTACCTGTGTGACTTAGAGCAAACCACTTTACTTTTCTGAGCTTCGTTTCTTTGGAATATGAATAATAGGATAGCTGCTTATGGGCAAGGAATAGGTCTTTGAGATGGAGAGTGGAGGGTGTAGTAGTGCAGTGGGGGTTTGTCATTGTATCCTTTAGAAGGTCCAACCCAGTGCCTGGCATAATAATAACAATAATAATAATATGATAATAATAATAATGGATAGTAATCCTTGAGTATGTATGTGTTGAGCGAAAGGAACCACTTTATATACTGGGAAATTAGTTAACTGTATATTTGCAAAAGCAGATCCTGATGTTAAGGGTGGAGGGTGGGGGGTGATCTACATTTTGAACCTTGTAAGCTAAAGGCTACTAGGAACATCTGTTTCTCTTCAGCCCTAGGGATTGTTCTCGATTGCCACAACAGGTTCTAGGAACAAAACAAGATGCCATAATGTACTCTCAGGGTATTTTGAGAGCCTCTTCCATATCAATTGCAGTTTCTGAAAATGTGATGGCTGTGTTTCGACAGCCTCTTGGACCAAATCCAGTTTCTAATGGGATGGATTGGATTTCTCATCCCAAATTCAACCATAGTGACCCTGTTGTTTGTCTCAGTAGATGAGCCATAATGAAAGTGATTGTGGGGATCCATTGGAGGAGACCTTCGGTTGGAGTCAGAAGAGAGGTTGGGGTCAAAGTTGACCCTGCCCCAGACTATGTGTGCCAAGAAAAAAAGATTTTGTTTTCCAAAATTTCTACAGTATACATGTATGACTTTTATAATCTAAATACATGTGATGAGTGTTTATTTTTAAATATCAAAACAAATATAAAAGAGCATTGGGCAGGTAGAGAATTGGTGGAAGAGTGGA
The DNA here is from genome assembly GCF_018350195.1 of Panthera tigris. NCBI lineage: Eukaryota > Metazoa > Chordata > Mammalia > Carnivora > Felidae > Panthera > Panthera tigris. Next base: position 19,566,397 of record NC_056667.1, read on the forward strand.
TAGATGCTGGCCTCTAGGGAAGAGAACTAACATACGCTAGGCAACTTGTGTGTGGTACACCCTATGTTACAACAGACCTAACACGTTATCCCCAGATATGGCTTGGAAGGGCCTGAGTGTCTTACCCCAAACGTACAATAAATAATAGAATCAGGAGTCAAAGCCACATCTGCCTGACTTCAAAATTCTTAAAGAGGCCACTGTCTTTCAGCCTGCAAGATAAGCAGTGTGTGGAGGAGGCCAGTGGAGAAGGTCCAGCCCAACAGGGAGAAGGTCCAAAAGTGGAAATGGAGTCCTGGCAGAAAGAATGTGATTCCCTCCGAAAGGTGACTGAGTGTGTCCAGGCTGTAATAGAGGGCAGGCTGAGAAGGAAGAGAAGATTGTGTACTGGGAAGGAACCATGAATTTCTGGCCCTGGGCCACCTAAGATGCATTACCCAGAACTTTCCTCTCTTTTCTGAGAAGTCATCCCTGCATAATAAGTTTGCATTTTAGATATTTATTCTTACAACAGGCAAGCAGAATTAGGAGAGGATATGCTTTTGAACATCCAAGCTAGATGCTCCAAAATGGTACATTGATGCTTGGTGCACTTCATTCATGGCTTAGGCCCCACACAGAACCTCTTGCATTGGGCAGAGTTCTAACTGGCAAAGTGGCCCTAATTTAGCAGAGAAGAAAGAGTCCAAACCTATTAGTGAGACTGATAGGTAGGTTAAAAAAAAAAAAAGACCCAGAGGGGCATCTGGGTGGCTCAGTTGTTTAAGTGTCCGACTCTTGATCTCAGTTCAGGTCATGATCTTTCAGCTCATCAGATTGAGCCCCGCTTGCGCTCTGTGCTGACAGCACAGAGCCTGCTTGGGATTCTCTCTCTCTCCCCCCGCTCTCTGCCCCTCCCCTACTTGCTCTCTCAAAATAAATAAATAAACCCCAGAAATGGTTCAGAGAATACCTGAGGTCTCAAAGGACAGGAAATGGCCTATTCATGGTCTCTCCTTGAACAGCCTTGTGACCAAAGCTATAAATAATAGCATTCATCACAGCTCTGGATAGGCCAGACTTCATTAAACTGAATTTTTGGTCCTGTCCTCTACTAAAGAACCAAAATGTACACTGGTTATATATAAAGTTTATTCTACTGGCCCACAGTTATCAGAGTGAATTCCCCACTTCATCCCAGTAGTGGTCATAGTCCACATTACATTCCTGTTTAAACCTCTTTGTGAGTAGAGTACAGAAGTGTGAAGCTAGCTAGCTAGGATAGGGAATCTGGGTTTTTTTCTGTAAGTAGAGCTAAATTGCCTTCACCCTGGTTTCACTATTGATTGGCTATAGCCACAGTGGCACTAATAGACCATAGATCCTGATGTAGCCTCTTGCCCTCTGACCTTACCATCAGCCTGTGCTTATAGCCTTCCTTGATAACTTTGCCTTTCAGATTGTGGAGAAGCAACAACAGAAGATGGATCAGCTGCGTTCACAAGTACAGGTGAGCTGGTGTCCTTATGACACGGTGAGCAGGACTTGATGGAATCTCTAGAATTCGGCCAACTCTGTATTCTGTGTCATACAATTTGCTCAGTGTTAGGAGTATAGCAAGAATGAGACCCAATCAGTGCTTTTAGCCTACAATCTTGTGGGGAAGAGGTTTTAGCATAGTATTATGAGAACAATGTCCTTGCTGCTTTGGGGGAGCATAGAAGAGTCAGTGAGAGCAGGGCAGGTTAAGGAAGGGTTTCTGGAGATCATGAGCCTGGAACAAGGAGGAAAAGTTAGCTAGGCAAAGAAGAGCTGAATACTTTGGTTTTAGAATTCCAGATAGAAGGACTAGCACACAGAGCGCTTCGGTGGCTCGTTCGGTTAAGAGTCTAACTCAATTTTGGCTCAGGTCATGATCTCACAGTTCATGGGCTCAATCCCTACATCGGGCTCCATATTGACAGTGCGAATAGAATGTAATTTGGGTGTGAGGTAGTCAGATTTGCAACTCAGGCTTGAGTGTGGAAAGGTTGGCACTTGGAGAGAAACAAGGCTGGAGGCTGGTGGATTATTGCAGAAATCCTGGTGAGAGATGATGAAGGAACCTGGCAGCATAGCAAGGAGAAGAAGCTGTGAGGGACAGATTCAAGTGAATTTTAGGAAGTGGAATTAAGAGGAATCAGTGACTGACAAGATGTAGGGGGTTAGAGAATAAGGAAAAACTAAAGACAACTCCTGGTTTCTATTTTGGGCCAGAGTAGGGAGGTGTCCTTAATTGGGTTCTCCAAAAAACCTTAGGTAAAGCAGGTGCACTCAGGTTCTCTTTGGACTCCAAAAGAGGTTTTCTCATCAAAACTGTGAAATCCACTCACTCTGAGAGCAGCTCAAAGCTGCAGTCCTGCCTTTGCCATCATGTAGGTTGGGCTGTGTCTGTCTAGTTCCCCTATTTCAAGTCCTATAAGAAGATAGTCAAGCCTAGTGAGTGTTTATATCCATTTAAAATCCCAGGTTCCTAGTAGAGCTTTTAATGTGTCTCAAATACATACCCTGAAACCCTCAGCTCTCAGAAAGGTTGAAAAAGCCCAACTTTTAAAAAAAATATATATATTTTTTAAATATTTTATTTATATTTAAGAGAGAGTACGCGAGTGGGAGAGGGACAGAGAGATGGAGAGATAATCTGAAGCAGGTGCCAAGCTCTGAGTTGTCAGCACAAAGCCCAATGCAGGGTTCAAACTCATGAGCTGCAAGATCATGACCTGAGCCAAAGTAAGAAGCTCAACCAACTGAGCCATCCAGACGCCCCAAAAAAGCCCCACCTTTTACATTTACCCATGATGAAATTTCTCAGGCAAATTAAAATATCAGATGAATTTGCTGGAATCAAGCAGATTCAAAACTGTCACCTTGGGTATTTCATGGTGATGAGACGTTCTCCTTTGGCAGTTTTTTATTAATACAAAATGGGAAAATTCAGAAAATTTTTAAATACTTTATTCAAATAAGTTTCAAAATTGGGGGAGGGGAGTTGGAATGAATAGAATGAGAGGCAAAAAATAACAAACATAAATACCTCCCTCTCCCTGACCCTGACCATCCCTACACACACACACTCTCTCTCTCTCCCTCCCTCTCCCTCTCCCTCTCCCTCTCCCTCTCCCCCTCTCCCCCTCTCCCCCTCTCCCTCCTAACTAGATTAGGTGACTGTGGGAGCACTCCTACCCCTTATCTCTGTCAGAAGCATTTAATACACAGTATTCTCAAGGGCTTTGGCTGTGGGCTCCTCAAAGACTGGTATTGTTTGGTATTCTTTTCAGTATCCTCAGTGCCTGTCACAGTGTTCAATAAGTACTGAACTCAACTGAATAGACATTTCTTGCCCTCAAGACAGTTATGGAGGGAGGGGGGGGGAACCATGTGCACTGCCAACAAGTGTACTCGAGCCACGATGGAAGTATGAGTAGCAGGGCGAGAGTAGGATTAATAGAATCTGATTTGCGGATTAAGGAAGGCTCAGGTGGGCCTTGAAGGTTTCCTGGGTTATGGAGCAGAAGAGTAGCCTAGACAAAGGGGAAGGAGAGTGAGCAAGTTTGGAGCTGGAGCCTTTGGGAATGAAGGCTGTGCAGTCATTTGATGTGGCTGGAGTAGAGGCTGTGTGGAAGGTGAAAAGAGATGTGGCTAGAAAAGTAGGTAAGGGCCAGACTAGTCTGGAATGCCCTGCTGAGGAGCTGACCTCTAATTGGTCAGCAACTATAGGAGGGTTTCAAAGGGAAGTAGCAGATCAGGGCTTTTCTAAGATAATCTCTAAGCCGTGTATGGGCGGGGTGGGGCTTTACCATATAGTCCAGGCCAGAGGTGACATGGTCTAAACCAGATTTGTTACTCCTCATGTGCAATCCTACCACTCCTTGCCCTGGGATTCAGAGCCTAGAGCAGGAGGTGGCTCAGGAAGAAGGAGCAAGCCAGGCCCTGAAAGAGGAGGCCCAGCGGAGGGAGACAGCCCTGCAGCAGCTTCGCACAGCTGTGAAAGAGGTGAGCAGCAGCATCTGGGCCTCGTGGTACTGCCTCCACAAGCCTGATTTCTCAGTGTACCTTCCCCATCCCTACTCCCACAAGAGCCCTCATGTTTGAGAGGTCCCTGCTGAACAACTGTTTTTGGCAGAAGAATAGAAAGGGACGCCACATCATCCTTTCTGTTAAAGGTCGTAATCCCATCTTAGGCCATATTTACCCAGGAATGTGTTTTGGATGCAAGAAGTCAGTCTCTCTCCCTTTGTTTTCCTTTAGCCACAGGTTTGTGGCGTTGGGGAGGAAGGGTTCAAGAAGACTGAGAGCTCGGTGGTCCTCATGGAGTATACAGAGCTGTCAGCAAGGGGTGACCAAGTTCACTGACCTAGGAAGGAGTCTCTCAGAGCTGGGATTGTCACATGGCCCAGTGTACGTGAAAGGCTGGGACTGGAAGAAGAACTCTATTCAGTGTTTTTAAAACAGAATAGAGGGAGGGAGGGGAAAATGGGTTAAGCTGTTCAGGGAGAGAGAGAGAAGGAGACACAGGCATACATGAATAGCTGGTCTTTGTAGAAAAGCCTGATTCTACTGAGGTGAAGGTGTAAAAATGCAAGCAGGGCACATTCCAGTGCTGTGTCCTCCAGGTTCCTAGCTCCCTCAGGCCCCCACCCAGTGGCCACTAGCTGTATTGTTGTCTTTCTTGCCCCCTTTATTCCTCTGACACACTCTGATCAGGCTGGCTGGTGGCCACTTTTGTCAGGGTGGCAGGGAGAGATTGAAACCAGTGTCTCCTCAGATTTCACAGTTCACGTTAAGCCTCCTCTAATAGCCTGGTTAACAGAGTTGGCTGAGGGACTGCCTTCAGATAGAGTTCCGAGGGGCGGGAGTATCTTCTCTGGTTCCTGAACAGAAACCTGGAGGCTGATGACTCAGAGTCTGCTGGGGAGACTCCAGTACTGGAACCCTATGGGCCTGACCTACCTGCAGGAGAACTTAGGCCCAGTTTTGGGAATAGGGGGAGTGCTAAGCCTGTTGGTAGTGGTGGGGAGGGGGCAATATCCCCTGTGGCTCGTGTGTTCACGTACATGTATAAATAGTCTGCCCTTCCCTGGGCTTTGGGTTAATGTGTTTGCCCATCTGTCTGCTCAGCTTTCAGTACAGAACCAGGACCTGATCGAGAAGAATCTGACACTCCAGGAACACCTGCGTCAAGCCCAACCAGGGTCTCCATCTTCACCAGATACAGCCCAGCTGGCATTTGAACTGCACCAGGAGTTGGCCACTTGCCTTCAAGATCTGCAGGCTGTCTGTAGCATTGTGACCCAGAGGGCCCAGGGCCATGACCCCAATCTCTCCCTGCTCCTGGGCATTCACTGTGAGTCCTCAGGCCAGTCTGGGACACAGGAGGGAGTGGCTTTCATTCTTCTGTCACCCCCATCCAGTTTTCCCATCCTTTGGGTGATCAAGGCTCTGTAGACCTGGTCACTGCCCCTGGGAGTTTATGTGTTTTGCAAAGTAGATACTCAGTGAATCTGTTTTGGAAGCAGTCATCCTTAATGGGTACTTGAATGCGGGACAAACAGAAAATGGCCCTTAGCAAGTTTTCAGCCCGCTATCCCCATCTACTTTTTTAAAAACGTGTTTTAAGACCATGGGTCTCAAAGTACTGCATATCCATACCACCCCCTCCATTGAAAGCATCTCCTAACTGACTCACTAACATTCTCTTGAAATGCTCTTCTCCCCAGCTGCACAGCACCCAGGGATTCAACTAGATTTGCAGAAGCCAGATGTGATCAGGAGGAAACTAGAAGAGGTTCAACAGCTGCGCCGTGACATCGAGGACTTAAGGACCACCATGTCAGACAGATATGCCCAGGATATGGGAGAAAACTGTGTCACTCAGTGAGGAATGCTGGGGGTGGCATAGACTCCGTTTCCCCAGGGAAGATCTGGTCTGCTGAGAGCCCAGTCTTGCAGGTCCTGCCCTGACAATCTCTTGCCTCCTATTTGCTGCTATTCCCAGAGAGAAGGGATGGAGGGGGGTAAGAACCTGCATCTGGGGCCAAGGGCTGATTAAGGAACTGTGCCTGCCCTGCCCCACACTGGCTTTGCCTTGTTGGATTGCATTTGTCCTGTCATACTGATTTACCCTTTGAGGGTGAGTTACTAATTAACTTTTGCAGGTTAACTGATAAGTCCTCACAGACTGTTCCCAGCCCCAGGCTGACGTCAAAGGTAAACAGGCTGCTCACTTCCCTTTTCCATCCTCTGGATGGATCCACGTTCATTCCCACTCCATACTTTGGTCCTGCTGATGTCCACTGGAAAGGCTGAGTACCAGTCACAGTGGCCATGTGAGAATTCTCAGACCAGTCGGCTAGCCTGCCTGGGGTCTCAGTTGGCTTTCGGGGTATTCTTTGGCCTGGTCCCACTGCTGCTTCCTCAGGACTCTTGTTCTCACAGATGCCTCAGGGTGATCTGTTTATTAGCAAAGCACCCACTAGAATTGGCCTAGGGATTATATCCAGGTCTCCTTAATCTGAGCTGTCATGCCATTTTACAGGATACCCCATTCTCCAGCTGCTCTGTCCCATGGGGCCCTGGCCATGTGGTTAGCACAGCTCCCTTCTCCTTTGTTCTCAGGCCATCCAGGTAGCCCCCTTGTAAACTCTTCTCTATGGTTCTGGGTTTGGGCAGGATTTTCCCTCATATTGCCACAGGGCAACTGTCAAGCTACTCACCTCCTCCTCCTGGGGCTGAGGCCAGAGCCCAGTCCTGATTTGTGCCTCTCTTTTGTTTAGGGGCAGGGTCTTTTCCCTTTATTGCTCTGGGGCCCCTTTGAAAGTTCAGAGTACCCGGTATAGCTTGGCTCTAAGTTCTAGCTTTCCGTATTTGGTGGGTTTTGTTTCTCTGGGGCCTTTGGGGACCCTGTGCTTTCTATTTTCTCTTGCCTCCTCATGTATGGAGCATCTCAGAACACAATTGTTTGTATCCAGTTGTTGGGCTGGCCCCAGGCCTCCTCTAGATCTGGAGCCAGGCCAAGCCAAGGCTTTGTAAGGGTATGGAGGAGCACTGAGCAGTTCAGAGCCAGCCACTGAGTTTGTTGCTAAGCTTTGAGCTGTCAGAGAAGCATCCTGGACCTCATTCTTGGGTCTGAATGAGACTCGTTAAGTGTTTTTACAATTTTGTGTCTTATTTATGGAGTGATGTATCCCTTCCATTCAGAGCAGCCCCACCCAGCCATCCCCTCAGCCTCTGGGCTCCTTCCTGCCTCCTAAAAGCAGAGCTGCCTGGTTGGTCTCCACCCTGTGTTGGGAGCCCAGCCACCATGCTCACGGGTATTTTTCCTCAAAGTTTATAAGCAGTTATTTATATGAATCCTTGTTATGTCAACTGGTTTGTATTGCCTATTTTGATTACAAAATAAAATATTTAACAAACTCCTCAGTTTTCTATCACCATTATCACCATCCCTTACTCCACCCCTCATTTTGCCTTATTGGAGCCAAGGCCCGGGTGTTTAGCCAAGTTCCCCAGACAGCAGCAAGGAGGGACCTTTGGCAGGTCCAGCCTCTCGTCTGTTTCTACCACTTCCGCTCCTCTGGTGTTCTCTATGGGGACAAATAAGATCTCTTCTGACACTACTTTCTATTGGGTGAAGCTGCCCTGAGTCATTGAGCAAGTCTGTCGTTGGAAAGAGTTTCAGTAAGTCTCTGAGAGGAAGTCTGCTTCTAGGTTGCTGTGAGGAAGTGGCTTCCCTGGAGCCAGGCAGGGCCCTGTTTGCCTCACGGAGCTAAGGTGGTCTTTCTGGGCTGCTATTTGAGCCCGGGGGTGGGGTGGGGGGCCTGTGAGGGCAGTCCTGGCCAACCCCAGACAGACAGCTGAGCCCGATTTGGGCTGATGAGTCTCTCCACCCCCTGGATTTTTTCTGGGAGCAGGAGCAGCTTTAGAATGCCATCTGGGGTTGGAGTTGAGCTAGGGCCACCCTGAGACCAGCTGCGGATCTTGAACAAGGGCGGGCCGGGCTCCCCGGAGTCCCCGACCAACTGCTGCCTCCACCCGTTCTAGAGCTAGCAAACTCTTACCTTGGCCTCCATCTGGTGCCTTGAGGGTGTGGCCCTGTCTCCGGCCACCACCCTTCCTTGTCTAGACTTGCCTGAGTAGAGAGGAACTTGTGGGGAAATCTCCCAGCAGGGGCTGTCCCTGCTTTGGTGTGCCATGGGGTTAGCCATGTGTGAGTGTCACCCGGGGACTGTGGGAAGGGGTCCCTTGGAGCAAGATTCCCTAGCCAAGGAACTGTAGGTTTCAAAACAGCCCAAGCCTTCAAAGCTCCAGCTGCGCCGTGCTATCGTGGCACTGAGGGTGGGTAGCTGGGTGCAGCAAACCCGGGCGACGCTGAAAAGGCCTTTGCCAAGCCGTCACCCAGGCCCTCCCTGGCCTTTCCGGCCACCAGCCCCCTCCCCCCACCTCACGCCGAACCCCAGATCAGGGAAGGCGCGGGAGGGGACGGCCTCGCGCAGCACTGGGGTCCTCGGCGCGCCCCGTCACTGAGGGGGAGGGGAGGGGGCAGCGGCGCGCGGGGCGGGGTCGCGCAGGCTCCGCCCGGGCCGCACGCCTGCCCGCGCCGCCCATTGGTCCTGAGAGCGGTGACTCGCGGGCAGAGCAGGAAGGAAACCGCTCCCGAGCGCGGCGGCGTCGTCTCCAGGCCGTGCGGCTGCCGCTACAGCCAGCCATCCGTCCGCTTGTCGGCTTGCCAGTCCACCCGCAGCATGAGCGGCCTGCGCGTCTACAGCACGTCGGTCACCGGCTCCCGCGAAGTGAGTGCACGCCCCGGGTGAAAGCTCAGGCGGCGGAGTCCGGGCGCTACGGCCCGGCGCCCGTGACCCGCCCCCAGGGCGGAGCGGGGGGCGAGAAGGTGCGGGGCTCGGCCTCCTGGGTCGAGTCCCAACGCGGGCCCCGAGTCTGTGCCTTGAACCCCTCCGTTGGGCATCCTGGATCCTTAGCAGCCCCAGGACGAGCTGCCCGCGCCCATCCCATCTCTCGGACACGCACTCTCTGCAACCCCCCTGCGACCCCGATCACGTCCTGATCGTGCTGTTCCTCTCCCCCACTTTGTGTGTACCTAGGCAGGGGTGGCCCCTTAACCTGCCTCCACCAAGGCCTGCCCTGCCTTCCCCTCGCCGAGTTCCAGGTTCTCTCCACTGAACTTTATCCCACTTCCCTTCGTTCTGACTCCCCTCCGCATGGTGGTCCCTCTTTTCATCCTGCCCCGCTGCAAACCTGACTCATCCTCCTAACTCCCTAGCGGCCAGAACCCTCGCCCAGGGTGTGGAGGGACACAAAAACTACTGGCCACAGTCCCTGTCATTCTGCCCAGGTTTCCCCCGTAAATCCTCCAGCCTGCTCACTAACCCCTGCCCGCCCTCTACCCCCAGATCAAGTCCCAGCAGAGCGAGGTGACCCGCATCCTGGATGGGAAGCGCATCCAGTACCAGCTAGTGGACATCTCCCAGGACAACGCCCTGCGGGATGAGATGCGAGCCTTGGCGGGCAACCCCAAGGCCACCCCACCCCAGATTGTCAACGGGGACCAGTACTGTGGGGTATGAACCCCGGGGGTTGGGAGTGGGGAAGTGTAGGACTTCTGACTCAGAAGTCAGTCAGACCTGGGACAAAACACCAGCACTCAGGTTGACCATCTCTCCCCTCCCCTCGCCTAGGACTATGAGCTTTTCGTGGAGGCTGTGGAACAAAACACACTGCAGGAGTTCCTGAAACTGGCCTGAGCCCACCGGACTCCATCACCACGTCCCCCCGCAGCCACCGCCGGCCATGAAGGACCTTGTGACCAACTCCCTGTCATTCCTAGCCTTCCGACCTTGGAATCTCTCCCCGCAACCCAAGCCCCCCTCCTCCCCCTCTCTAATTTAGCCCCCTCTTCTCCCATTCAAAGGCAACATTCCTTACCCACTAGTCTCAGAAATTGTCTTAAGCAACAGCCCAAGTGCTGGCTGTTGTCAGCCAGGCCCTGAGGCTGCCACCCTGCCTGGCACTGGCTGATGGGCACCTTTGTGGGTTCCATTAGCCAGGGCTCTGCCAAAGGCCCCGCATTCCTTGTCCCTTAGAGACAATTAAATGTCCCATTCCACTGACACCGTGTCTGTTTGATATGGCCTGAGTCCTTGGTCTGAGCAAGGCTGGTAGATGGGATTGTCTGAGGCTGTGGTCCCACGGGCAGGTCGGTCGGGCCGTCTCCTGTGTGGCACCTCTGTGTATGATTGCGCACGTATGTGGGTGTATGTCTGGCATATGCATAACTGTGTGGACCAGCGTTTCTCTAAACAGTGTGGGTGGGTCACTTCCTGATTCACATGCATGTGATAGTGTCCTGACACGCCCGGCTTGGTGAGTGTAGCACATCTGTATGCCTGTCGGTAATGTGACCGCGCCATGTGGCTGCCTGCCTGGGTTCCAGCATCCTAAGTATGGGCGTGTCATGGAAGTGGGTTCGTGGCCGCAGTTCTGCCAGTTTGGGCACAGTGGCTTTGTGCAGAATGTTGGGGAAGTGGCCACATGTGCGTGTGGTTCTCTGTGTGCACAGGGACCTGCTCGTGGCACGCTTGCACATGAGGCCCTTCTGCACCAGCTGAGGCTGAGCTGGAGCCTGCCTTCCCTCCACTGGATCTGCTTAGCCCTTCTGGGGAGAAAGGAACCTAGAGGACAAAGACCCAGCAGCTAGGCCCGCCAGCTGGAGCTCGAGTTACCGAGGGGCGGGTCTGCACCGCCCCTCCCCCCCCCCCCCCTCCCCGGGCCTTCCCTGGCGCCCAGCTGGGCTGCCCCGCCAAGAGAGCCTTGTGTGTGCGGAGCAGCCAGTGTGGGAGCGGGCGCTTTATTTGGATCAGGGGCCAGGGCCTGGGGCAGGCGGTGGGGCCCGGCTAGCCCGAAGCAGCAGCGCTGCGTTGGGCACCAAGCCTGCGGCCTGCAGCGTGACCGTGTCGTCGTGGTAGACCGTGGGTGGGAATGTACTGATGATCTCGAAGGTCGTGGCGTCCACGGCTCTGGGGACCGGGCAGAACTGATCAGGCCGTGTCCTGGGACCAGAGACCCCCCCCTCCCCATAGCTGCCGGCCCCACACCATGCCCACCTGGCCTGTGCAAGCAGGGTGCGCACATCGCCAACAGTGTCCTCGGGCCGCATCATCAGCAGGAAGGCCTGCTCGCCGTTCTCAGACTTGATGCGCAGCATGGAGAGCAGGGGCGCCTGTGACTCGGGGGACTCCTGGCTCCTGTGGACCTAGAGGCCATCAGTGCCCCCTGGTGGCCCAACCCCAAGGTCCTCACCTCTTCACCAAGCCCCTCACCTCTCACGCTCAGCAGCCAAGGCTGGTGTCTCCACCACAATCTCCTGGATCCGGGCAGGCAATGGGCAGCAGTTCTGGAAGGCATCGATGAAAGAGGACAGAGCCCTGGGCTCTGCTAGAGTCACACCCTTCCCCCCAATCCTTAGAGGGGACTTCTTCCTTACCAGGGATGGATGAGACCAGTGAGCCAAAAGGGGAGGGGTGTTCTGTGTAAACTGGGGCCCAAGCAGAAGAAATGGAAGGGAAGCTTTGGAAGGCAGCCCCATCATTCCCCTAAGAAGCCTTGAAGTCCCTCAGTGTAGTGGGGGAGACAGAACCCCACACAATGACCAGCTTCCCAGGGGAAGCTTCCCAGGGGAAACCACCCCTGAGCAGTGACTAAGGATGAGGAGTCCATAGAAGTGGAATGGGCACAGGGATGTTCCAGACAACATGGGCAGAGATCCCCTGGTCAGGGAAGGCTTCTCTGGAGGTGATATATTTGGGAAAAGTGTCAGCAGTTCATGTGGCTAAAGCTGAGAATCAGGTTGGACTGGAAAAAAGAAAAGGTTAGAGGTGGGAAGAGGACCAACAAGGAGTGGTGGGCCTTGAGTGCCAGATAAGAGCTTGGCCTTACCCGAGAACCACTGAAGGGTCTCAACAGGGAAGGCCCAGATCCAACTTACGTTTTTACAGAAGCACAAGGACTGCTGGGGGAGGACAGTTGGCAAGGCAGGAGGGGAGGTGGCAGGCCAGTGAGAGGCCACTGCAGGTATCTGAGAGGGCTACTCTGGAGCCTCGACTAGCATGGCGGGCAGAGGGAACAGAGAGAAGACGTGGATTCTGGCAATGTGCGGTGAAGGAGGCAGCGTGGGGGAAACTGAGGTTTGGTACCTTTCACGGGTGGAGACGGGGGAGGAGCCGCGGGATGGGGAGTGAGGAAGGAGGAGGATGTTTCTGAGGGCCAGAAAGGGGTATCCAGGACTGAACTGGATAGTCTGGTCTGGACCTCGAGGGGGTGGCCTGGGCCCTGGGCTCACCCCTGGCCTAGACTCCGGCTCTCCCCTTCTTACAGCCATGCTGCCACGGAGACAGCCCATCTCTGGATGCAGCCCTCCCTGTTTTCAGGAGTCAGTGGAACTGCCTCGAGAGCCTCATTTCTCCCTCCAGGCCCCCTTCAGCAGCCCTCGAGCCTGAGTCTCCAGACAAGCCACTGCTCTGGTAGGTTGGGCCAGGGAGCCCAAGATGGCTGGGGGAGCTAGGGCTGGCCTCACCTGCAGGGTGTCCCGGATGGGGCCCCGGATGTCAATCACCTCGCCTCCCCGGATCACAAACTTGGGGAGCCTGTTCAGAAACTTCTCAGCGGTCATCCTGGAGCCTGCAGGGAGTGCGTTGGGAGCCTGGGCCTGGGGAGGGACTGGGAGTGACGGGTGATGGTGGAGGAGGCCACCTGGAGCCTGTCCCACACAGCGGCCCTGCCGCCTGGCTCGGCCTCAGGGCCAAGCTCACCTGGGGGCTCCATCCTGTCCATGGGCTTGTGAATCCTCTGCCAGCCCACCACGCGGCCCTCACCTGGGAACAGTTCCAGCCTATTCTCCGGGTAGACCTGATTGCGCAGATCACTCACCTGGCAAGAAGGAAGGGTGAAAGCGGTGGGCCTCGACCTTCAGCCCTGGGCTCCACCCCCACCCTTGCTCGCCCAGAGCACGCCCCCCCCCCCCCCAGGAACAGGCTCGAGGGACGGTCTGGTGCAATCCCCATTTTACGGATGAAGAAACTGAGGCCCCAAGAGAGCTGCAGTTCATGCTGCTCTCACCTACCTGGGCTCGGCTCCTCCTGCAAGCACCCCTCGCCATGCCGGCTAGAGCCACTGTACTGCCATCCTCCCCAGACAGCCCCTCTCAGGAGCCAGCCAGGAAGCAAGGGACCAGGGTGTTAGGAGAGGGCAGAGCCCGCCTTGGCAGGCACTACCTCCAACACCTCCAGTCGTGACTCACACGGTTTTCCAAGCCCGGGTGGTGGTGGTGGCACACACGCCCTCGTGCACCCTTGCTGTGGCATGACGCACCGCCTTCCGGCTGCGGCTCAGGAGTTCCCCCCACCGCACCCCTCATCTCACCCCCGCCGGCAGGGGGATGGCTCATGCCGTGTCCTTCAGGCCCACGTTTGTCCCCACGGCACTGCCTTCCGTACCCATCAGATGGTTTCAGGAGCCCCCGGGGCAAGTCAGGCCACTTTTGCATGGAGTCTCAGGGACCCCAGGCTGTCAGGGTGTCCTGGGCGCTGGGGAGGGGCACTGGCCCTACAAGGCCGAAGGCTGTGCCTCCAGGGTGCCAGCAGGGGGCACTGCCTGCCGCTTAGCCACAGGCCGGTGCCCTTGCTAACCGGGCAACTGCAGCCCCTGCAGCCTCCCTGCCCTTCTTGGCCGGGCTTCAGGCTCACCCTCCTCCCCAGAGGTCATCAGAGACTGGGTCCCCTTAGGTGGGGCAGTGGCTTCCCACCTCAGACCGGGTGATGCCTGAGGAAGCTGTTTGTCCCCACCCCCTCCCAAATCCCCACACAGGGTGGTTTGAGGAGCAGCCCATCACCTTAAAGGGGACCCCGTCAGGGTACAGTCGCTGGAGCTCTGAGGGGAAGAAGCCGTCCAGAATGTCTCGGAGGCAGCGCTGCGGCAGGGATCGGAAGAGTGAGGCCCGACTGGACCCGTGCGGCACCTACCGCTCTGCTTCCTGTCCAGACGGCGGGCCCCGGGCCCCGGGCTTACTCAGTGGGCCACACTCTGCACATATTCAGGGCCCCAGGACTTGGTGGGGGGAGGGGTTGTTTCTGCAAGTTGCACGTGGGCTTGGGTACCTATGGGGGGTGGGCTGGGCCCCCCATCACCAACTAATGGTGAGCAAGGGGAGGGGGCAAGGGCACCAGAGTGGCCTGTCTCCCCTCCCCACCCCTCCTACCTGTGTGGAGGGGTCATGGAAGGGCCGGAAGGGCCCATCGAACATCATGAGGCCATTCCGATAGAGCTTCAGTGGGATGGGCTCAAGGACATGGAGCCGTGCTCCCCCGGGCATTGGTGTCACCTGGGTGTCACCCTCTACCACCAGCTCACTGAGATCCTTCAGGCTGGCCAGGAGCCTGTCAAAGTCCACCTCGGGGGGCGCCAATGAGTCCCCTGGCAAAGAGGATAAACACCCATGAGCTACTCTTCATGGCAGCTGTGTGCCCAGCAGCCCTGGTTTCCATGGCCCCTTGCATGCTAAGCAGTGGCCTTCGCACCTCCTTAGGTGGCCACCTGGGGAGGAAGAAGGACAACTACCACTAGATAATAGCTGTCTTTTATTGAACCCTCGCCGTATGCTAGAGGCTTAATGCCTATAATGCCACTGTCTCTTCATACGAACCCTATGCTGTAGGGGCTACAATCACCCCCATTCTTCAGATGAGGAACCCGCAGGTCAGGGGTTAATGGCTGCCTAGGGATGCACGGAGTAAGTGGCAGGAGCAGGGTCTGATCCCAGCTCTGCCCGTGTCAGGCACGGGGTCAGCCACTGAAAAGCGCAGTGCAGAGCTCCCAGCTCTGGATGAAGTCCGTCTGGGTTCAAATCCCAGCTCTGCGGCTTCCACCTGTGTGACCTTGGTCAAGTCATTCAATGCTCTGCACGACAGCATTCTCTCCCAGAAGGGTAGGATAGTGTCTGCCTCCCAGGATGGCTACCGGGGTGCAGGAAGATGGCCAAGTGAGGGCCAGCTCGGAGCAAGCACTCTGTCCAGCTGGTTACTGTTACCAACCCCACCTTGCACAAACGGACCTCAGGCCGATCCAGAGGCTATGACGCAGCAGTCATTGATCTCCATTTTACACATGAGGAAACAGGCCCACAGAGATAAAAAATGACTTGCCCCAGGTCACTTGGCAAATTAGAGGAGGAACGGACTCTAGAGTCTGCTTTTCCCACCCGTCTGCACCATCCGGATGGGGAGCCTGGGGGTAGGGACACGTGGCTACTGGGGGGGGGGGGGATGTCAGGACAGCTGCTGGACAGAACAGGTAGGGGACACACAACTATTTCACACATCCCTTTGAGAAGCTGAAAGACGCTTTGGCCTCCTCTTCTGAAAAATGTGTTGTGCACACAGGGGTGCATACGCTTCAGGGGGTGGTGGGGACAGCCACAACAGATGCCAGAGTGGAAAGGCTGGAGGGCAGGTGGGATGCTGGAGGGGGACAGGCCAGGGGCCTGTTCTCAGTCCTTAGTCCTTGACTAAGGGCCTTAGTCCCTAGTGGATCTGGCTCCCAGTCTACTAGGGGTGTGACCCTACAAAACCTCAGTGACTTTCAGGGCCTTCTTGGACGCTATTTTCACCAGGACAGCCAGGCTGCGACAGGATGTGGGTCGGGACTCTGGGGACCGAATTCCTTTCCTCAGAGTGGTGCAATGGCTCTATAGGTGTGGTGGCTGTGCGGAGGAAGTACAGATGTGGGTGGCTCTGTTTCCTGTTGCCTCTGTGGCTGCTGAAATGGTAGGCCCCAGCTGGACTTCCCCCTCCCCTACATCTCCTAGGTTGCAGGGGCTGCACCGGCCCCCCACCTCCTCCTGGGGTCCCCTAGGGTTCCTGAGATTCCCAAGAAAAACTCACTGGACATTCTGGGCATTCCTGGCATGACTCAGAACAATATCAAGCCACTATTTTCCTTTAACAACAAACTATATTCAGAACACATTGGTAAGCCTAAAAATTACGCAAAAGCTCGTCTCATCGAACTCCTGTCCCCACCCCTGTACTCTTACAGGTGGAGACAGTGAGGCCCAGAAAAGTCAGATGACTTGGCCCACGGAGATCACATCAAGCGGACCCAGGACCACTCGGATACGCTGGGGCCAAGGCTTTTTCAGAGAGCTGATGGGCGCGGGATGGTCGGCAGTGGAAAGGGCTGGTGGAAGCCCAGGGGAGGATGCCAAGAAGCAACTAGAGGGAAAAGAGTTTGCTGAGGAAAATAGTGCTGGAGGCTCTCGGCCAGTGGGGCTAAGGCATGGAGAAGTGAAAGCCGGGCGGGCTGGGCACGTATGGGGTGCAGCAGCCCAGGGGGAGACAAGGGGACCAGGAGATAGAACCATAGCACCAGGCGGACCTGGGCTGAGACAATAAGGCAGGAACCCTGGCATGGCCACCACGCGGCCAGCCGGGAGTACGCAACAAGAAGCCCGGCCTCTTGCCAGGTCACATGGGGTAAGGCAGGTCAGAGGTCTAATGAGGCATTTCCTCTCTCTCTCTTCCTTGGGATGGGACAGAATAGAAACCTCTATCCCGCTGCCCGCAAGATCCAGCAGGAGGAATGGACTGTAAGGACGACTCGGTTTACTTCGTGCCAAGCACCTAGAGGCAGCTGTTACCACTCCCGTTTTACAGGTGAGGAAACTAAACCTTGGAAAGCGACCTGCTCCCGCTCCTGCAGCTTTCAGGGCCCAGGTGACTCTAAGCTTCTGTTCTCGGTGCTTCATGCAGGCTGCCTCTGTTCCCTGGGATCCCTTTCTCAGGAGGGGTGTGGTTCAGGGAGAGACCATCTCTGAGGCCTCAGACAACTTTGGGAGCCCGTGATTCTATTAAAAAGAGGAGTTAGGCATGGAGACCAAGATCAAGCTCCTTGGCTCAACTCCTGAGACCCTCGAAGCCCGGGTACCCCAGCCTCCCCTCGGCCTGTTCCCCCATCACTCTCTGGAGCCAAGGATTACTGCTTCCAAGCTGTGCGATCCCTGAGCAAGTGGGCCTAGCTCTTTGGGTCTTGGCTTCCTCTTCTATAAAATAATAAAAGTCCTCACTTCACAGGTGGCTCTGAGGCTCACAGGAAGTACCTGGCAGATGGTGGCTGTTGTCACTAACACCACACCCTCTTGCTCATCACTGGCTCAGTGTGCTCACTCACCATGCCCTCTGAGATGCCTTGCCAGGAGCCCCTCCCCTGGAGACTAAGCCTCCTGAGTCCCTGGAGCCTGCGGGCCTTGGCACAGGCTGTTGTCCTTTTCCATTCGCTGGTCTTGCCAGCCACAATGGGCACTCCTTGAATGCAGGCTAGAGCATCCAGCCCTAGTGGGTGCTCAGGAAGCACATTCTGGATCCATCCCTCCATCCCGCCAACAGGTCCGGAGCGTCCAAGCTCTGCAAGGCCCTGAGAATCATGGGTATCCCCATACCCAGAGTCCTTCCCTCCTCAAGATCATACTTGAATGAAGGAGACGGGGTGACAGCAGGGACAATGGCACGTGGTAAGTGCCACCGTGGAGGCTGC
This sequence comes from Panthera tigris, assembly GCF_018350195.1. Classification (NCBI taxonomy): domain Eukaryota; kingdom Metazoa; phylum Chordata; class Mammalia; order Carnivora; family Felidae; genus Panthera; species Panthera tigris. The sequence continues at coordinate 19,584,010 of NC_056667.1, forward strand.
GGAGCCCAGAGGAGGGCCAGACCCTGCCACTCTCAGCAGGTGAGTGGTGGGCCTGCCCTGGGCTGGCTCATCACCCCTGCAGGAAGGACACACCTGCTGCTGTGAATACCAACGTGGTGCCCCGGGGCCCCAGCAGGCCTGTCCCCACCACCTCCCCCAAAGGCTGAACCAGAAATAGACCCGCTATCTCCGCACACCTGCAAGCCTGGCCCTGCTCTGGGGACCTGCATTCACTCTGCTCCTCAGGGGAACCAGTGGAAAGAAAACAGGGCCTCAGAGTCTGATCACTGCCAGGGGAGACCACAACCAATTCTCTGGCCCCCACGGTTGAGCATCATACCGCCTGCCCCCACCTCATCCGTGCTCTGCACGGTCCTGGCGTGCCTGACTGTCTAGGCCTGGGCACCCAGGCACCCCCACCAATATGTGCATGGGCCCAAGCCCTTGCCCACGGGCCAAGCACCGTGCTGGGCACTCTGGGGCCTGACAGGGGCCGAGCAGCCATGGCTCGTGGTCACCGATCAGCCACCATGCGGCAGCCTGCAAGAACCCCCACGTGCATTGTGGCATTCGGTGCTCTCAGGGGCCCGGGCGTCACACACCATCTCCTCGCTCCACAGATGAGGACACGGACTCTGAGAGGTGAAGCAGTTTGCCCACACAGGTCCCCCACTCCTCAGCTGGAGCCTTTAACCCTGTCACCCCAATGCAGAGCCCCTTCCCACATGCTGGGCGCAGTGCAGGTGGCACAGTCTTGGCCGCAGGCACTCGAGCAGGTACTCCATGAGGTTGGGTTTGAGCTAAGCTTCCAAAGAGGGGATAAAAGGGGACCAGGCACTTCGGGGGGACACAGCACAGGCCTGACGGGGGGGCTGAGGGTGGGGAGGAGCCTAGCCTGCCTAGGGTCTAATCCAGGCCAGTTCCAGGGACTCAAGGGAGGCTCAGGGATGAGTGAAGACTTGAAACGGCACAGCTTCCAGGCAGGGGAGGGAAGAGGCTCCACCCAGGTGCAGGAGACTGGGGCTTGGGAGGAAGGGTGCTAGGGGACAGGCAGAGGCCGCAGGGGGGAACGGGGATGTAGGGGGATGGCAGGAAGTTGGTGGTGAAGGGTGGGAGAGTGAGCAGCTTCACAGGGGACAGGGAAGGGGGAGGAGGAGCTCAGAGAAGACTGGGATGAGTGAGAGCAGGGAGCTCAGAGGGGACAAGGGGGAGTGAGGAGCTCTCAGCCCTGAGGCTCAACACCTGGCCATGGGTTGTGACCAGAGTAGGACTGTCCCTTTCATGTCTCCGCATACCCCCAAAGCACCTGGCATCCTATTTAACGCTCAATTTACCCGTGGGGAGGGTGGGAAGGGGTGAATGATCCAGCCTGAGGCCAAGTCCTTGCAAGGCTTCCCCTGTACTAGGTCCCCTTAAAGAGCAGTGGACTGCCCTCCCCAAGGCAGGAGTCCTGCCTCTAGACTGGTTGGCCCAACACAGATGCCCTGGGCCACCCTCAACCAGTCTGCTGGGGGGCCTGGGGGGAGTGGTATCCAACAGAGGGAGAGCCAGAGAAATGAGCCAGGGTATGGGGCCAGCAAAGGGCCGGTTTTGTGTACCCGGGGGCAGAAGCAGCCTGGCACCTGGGGACAAAGCAGGGGGAGGAGAAGGAACGGACCAGGAGGAAAAGCGGCTGGAGATGAAAAGCATCTCGTTCATCTGGCAGAAGAGCTCAGTTGAGGCCCCTCCATGTTGAAGAATCAGGAAGCCAAAGGAAGGGGTGGCTCAGTCGGTTGAGTGTGTCTGACTCTTGATTTCAGCTATCATAATCTCAGTCATGAGATCGAGCCCCATGTCGGGCTCTGGTCTGACAGTGTGGAGCCTGCTTGGGATTCTCTCTCTCTCTCTCTCTCTCTCTCTCTCTCTGCCCTTTCCCCATTCTGTCTCTCTCTCTCTCTCTCTCTCTCAAAATAAATAAATAACCATTTTAAAAATAAATAAAAAGAAAGCCAAAGGAAGAGGACACACAGATAGAGTTTTGGCAGAGGGTTTTCACAAGTTGCTTTGGCTGTGAGGCACTCAGCTTCAGAGCCAGCCTCTTGTGGGCATAAACAAACAACACAGAGCAGAGTGAAGTCAGCTCTGTTTCTGGCGGGAGAGGGTGGGAATCCACAGGGCCAGGTCCGGAAACCAGCTGGCTGGTCTGACCCCCAAAGGAGCAGCAAGGCCCCCACTGCCAGGAGGAAGCCTGCCCTCCAACCAGCAGGGACATGCGGGGGGCCCAGGGCATAGTGCTGGCAGGCCTCTGGCCCTGGACCCCAGAAACGCCCTTACAGCATCTGGCAGTCACCTTCCAGGGCTCGGCCTCTCACCGCAGGACGGGGTGTCCCAGGGCCACCCCCAATTCCTCCTGTCAGCTCCCTAACGCACAATCACCAAGGGCACAGATTCCACCCCCTAAATCTCTGCCCTGCCCTTCCTCACCCTGCCCGCCAGGATCACCCTTCCACAGGACATCATCTCATCGTCTGCCTGGATGACTGTACCTACCTCCTAAATAAGCTCTCAGCCTTAAGTCTTGCCCTCTTCACTCAACAGTCAGAGACTTAAGTGCCTCCATCTTCCCATCTATAAAATGGAACAAGCCCTGGCCCACGTCAAAGCTATTCATGAAAATGCTGTGCAAGCTCCACTTCCGATGGGAAGTGACGTGTTTAGTAGAACAAAGCAGTGAGGGAGCTGTGCCCTAAGATGTAGGGGGTCTGGCCAGGGCGCAGGCCTGAAGGGGAGGCAGGACTCCCATGTTTTGAGTCTCATTCTTCACTCAGCAACAAGCCTGTCTTGAAATCAAGGCAGTATTGTCATCTTCCAAACACTCCCCTCGGGAGCTATGCTCATCCGTGCTTCCACGAGGCTGCCCCTGCCATCGGACTGTGCAGAACAATTAAACCCCTACTTGTTGGGCTGATGATATGCAAGGTCAGTGCTAGGTGCTCTGCGTCTAACCCACTGACTCCTTCCCACTCTGCGGGGAAGGGTACACCATCATTTATTGATGGGGGACTGGAGGCTCAGAGAACAGAAGTCATGTGCCCAAGCCACACCTGGAACGGGTGATGGAATGAAGAGAAGGGCCCCGGGCTGACTGACTCCGGAGCCTGGAGAAGTGTACCTTCTGGGCAATCACCTCCATGCTTTGAAGAGAATGGACCCGGGCTTTCTATGGCCCCAAATCCATGGGGTGCAGCCCTCTAGATATTGGCAGTCAAGTTAAAAATAAAGACTGGTGGAATCTCACGGAAACAGGTCCCTTTCAACGGTCTGGCTAGAAGTGAAGCTAATAAAGGAGGTCCAAAGAGGGGACTGAGCCCTGGGACTGAGGGGCAGCTTCCAAAGCAGAGAAATCGTTTTTGAAAATCTTTTGGATGGACGCCATTTTGTAAACTACGGAGTGCAGCCTGAGACAAAGCCTGGGGTCTTGTTACATCTTGTATCTCAGGGTCCCTGGAGCCTTCGAAAGATGAGCCAGGAGGGAGTTGGAGGCAAGACCAGAGGAAGAAAGTGGTGGCGGGTTAGGTGGTCAGTGATGGAGGCTGAGGCCTTTCCTCCCAGTTCCTGTGTCAGGAGCACGGATGGCATGGTCTCTGGACAGCTACTGGCCCAAAGGAAGGTGTTGTTGGAGAATTCCCTTTGTAGGAGGGGCCAGGGACAGACCCCCTACTCTACCTGGCGGCTTCCAGAACTTCTTGGCTGTCATCCAGTCTGTGTTGCCATCCTCCGAGTCTGAGTTGTCTTCTGAGTCCTCCTGGTCCTCGGGCTCGCCCACCCACTGCAGCCCGTAATCACTGAGGAACCGCTGTGCAGAGAGAAGGGAAAGGTCCCAGGGGGCACAGTCAGTTCAGCCCCTCGGGGAACAGGCAGCATCCGCCCGGGCCCCAGCCTCAGGCCTCGGCTCCCAGAGTCAACTGGGCAGAAGAGATGGGCCCCAGGGTCTTGGAAGCTTTCTGGCTGTGACCTTAGGAAGCCACTTCACCTCCTGGAGCCCTGGGCTCTTTCTTGTAAAGCGGAGATGACAACACCTGACCCATAAGCTTGTGAGGACTCAGGACGGTAATTCAGGCCGAGTGCTTAAAGCAGGGTCTGGCATGGAGGGCCGCACGGAAGGTGGCCCTGATGGCAGCGGGGCACCCCATGCATCTGGCCCGAGCGGAGGAGCGGCGGGGACACGGGCTGCACAGGACCGAGGATGCGGTGAGCCACACGCAGCCGCTCTAGGGCCGGGCCTCACGTCCCCTCCGCCACAGGAAAACTTCTGACTTGTCTACACTTCCTGTCACTGCTTCCTCAGCTCCTTCTCTCCTGAACCCACTCTACCCAGCCCCTTTCTCCACAACTGACTGCAACCGCGCGGCTGCGGCCACCAACAGCCTGCCTGGCGCCAAACCCGGCGGCCCTCTTCCGTCTTCATCTCTTGCAACACACATCACTCCTTCTCGGTTTCACATTCCCAGCCGTCTTCGCTTAGACATCTTGCCTCACTCAACACGAGCTCATCCCCAACGGTCACCACTCCGGGTCCCCCCCACTGCCTCCTAAAGCTCTGCGCCTCCGGGGCTCAGTCAGCGGCAGCCCCTCCACCCGGGCCTCAGCCACGACCCCGCGAGCGCCACCTGCAAAGCAGACTCGAATCCCTCCTCTCTGCTCCAGCTCCTCAGGTTAGTCCTGAGGAGGGAAATACGGGGCAGGGCCCCACATGGGATATGTGGGAGGGAGACCCAGACGGGCGGGCTCCCAGCCAGGTCCTGAGGGGCAGGCGCCTCTCTTACCTCCATCTCCCCCACCTGCCGCTGCAGCTGCAAGCACGTGGTCTCCAGCTGCTTCTGCCGCCGCAGGGTGACCTTGCCTTCAGGGAAAGATCAGGAAGGGTTCCGCCGCCCCGGCAAGGAGGCTGCCAGACCACCTCTGGCCTCGCCCGGCGTTCTGCCCTCAGGGTCATCTGGAGAGGCTGCCCCTTGAGAACTCGAGGGGTCCCCTGAAAACTCTCCCCCTGACCTTGAGGCGGGGATGCCTGGACTGACTCTCAGGAGACCGCCAGCCACCCCTCTCACCACCACCCCCCCCCCGGGGGCTCCTGAGGGCACCATGTTCCCCGACATGGCATGCCCTATGCTCGGGGCTGGGCTATGTCTGCATTCGGGGGATCTGGTCCCACATAGGAGGGCACTGCCCTGAGTGCGTCATTGCCTCTCTCTGGGCTCGGCTGTCCAGGCCTCACCATAGGACTCAGCTTGATGCTCTTGGAGCCCTGATGTCCAGGAGCCACTGGCCCAAGGGAGGGGCCCCAGGAAGGCTGACCGCCCACCGGGAGCGCCCCTTACCCTGGTGCTCCCGGAGGGTCTGCAACATTTCCTCCAGAGCCCGTATCTTCCGATCCTACAGCAACAAGACAAGGGGGCGCAGGCAGGCCTGGGGGTTCCCAGAGCACAAGAGGACCCATCTTCCAGATGGGAAGATCCAAACTTTTTGCCTCTGTGGGGCACCGGGGAGTTGAAAGACCCTGCCCCTGCCATCCTTTGGCACAGCCGCTGCTCCTATGCCTCAGATATCCTTGTGGTTCCACTGAAATGGGGATAGGCGTGGAGTGTGCCCAAGTGGCCCAGCGCTCAGCAGTCACTGCTGCCACGTGGTCCAAGGCTAGTGGCCTTACTCAGCTGTAGAGAAGACCCTTAGCTTCTCTGCTCAGCTCCCGGGGACCCAGATCAGCCCCAGGCCATACCCGGCCCTTGAACTGGGAAGTTCAGTGGAAGAGATGGTTCTAGAACCCACCCACCCTGGCCTACTGTGGCAGTGAACTCACTGGCCTCCCCAGCCTGGGCCCCTCCACCCCTCAGACCGGACCCTGGCCCTACCCCCACCGCTGGGGGTCCCACCTTGGACAGCAGCTCATCAGTCTGAGCCTTCACTTGCTGTTCCAGGTCCCGCAACTTCCTCGACAGGGTGGCCACCAGCTCCGAGTCATGGAATACAGGGACTACCAAACAGACAAAGTCCTAGAGCTGAGGCTGAAGTGTGGGGGTCCAGTGGAGGGGGGACGGGGGTCCGCAGAAGCAGAAATAAGGGTGATACTAACAGCTGCCACTTAGATAATAGGGACTGTCCTAAATACTTCACACATATCAGCTCATGCTGTCCTCACAATGTGCCCCTGAGGAAATGAACTGCTTTAGGAAACTGAGGCAGAGGTGCAGTGAGGTGTCCAAGGAGTATGAGTGAGTGCTGTACCATACAGGTCACATGACCAGTGAAGCATTTTCAGAAAGTCACCCTCAATCAAATGAAGCGCCTACACCTTGCCACCCCCACCCCCACCCCCCCTGTTTACAGGAACACAGCGGAGAGAGGAGCAAGTCCGCACCAACGACAAACAAGTACACAGACCCGCATGGCCTGGGTCCTCACAGGGTCCGTGTCACTTTTTCAAAAGGCAAGGACTCTGTTCCACAGAGGTGTAACAGTCAAATGCAGTGCACGGCCCTGACCAGAACCTAGATCAGGAAAAACAATAGCTATGAGCTACTTCGGAACTCGGGAGATCTGAGCGCAGAAGCGGTGCTCCACAGCAGTCCTGAGTCCTCCGCATTCTTGGGTGCGGTCCTGGTCCCGGGGTCACGTGAGTCCTTATTTGTAGGAGATGCATGCTGAAGTTTTTAGAGGTGAAATGTCATGATATCTAAAATTGATTTCTAAGCCGTTCCTCAAAAAAAGACATTTACATTCGTACATATGTGTATATGGACAGAGAGCAAGCAAATTAGTGGCCAAATATCACCAACTGTGGCATTTAGATAACAGACATTTATATGGGTGTGCACTGTACCATTATTTTAATTGCTTTGTAGGCTGCAAGTTCTTCAAAATTAGAAATTTGGGGAAAGAAAACAAGATGGCACAAAAACAGACACTCAGATCAATGGAACAGAATAGAAAACCCAGAAATGGACCCACACATGTATGGCCAACTAATCTTTGACAAAGCAGGAAAGAATATCCTTGCTGAAGACAGTCTCTTCAGCAAGTGGTGCTGGGAAAACTGGACAGCGACATGCAGAAGAATGAACCTGGACCATTTTCTCACACCATACACAAAAATAAACTCAAAATGGATGAAAGACCTCAATGTAAGACAGGAAGCCATCAAAATCCTCGAGGAGAAAGCAGGCAAAAACCTCTTTGACTCGGCCGCAGCAACTTCTTACCCCACACATCTCCGGAGGCAAGGGAAACAAAAGCAAAAGTGAACTACTGGGACCTCATCAAAATAAAAAGCTTCTGCAACAGCAAAGGAAACAGTCAGCAAAACTAAAAGGCAACCGACAGAATGGGAGAAGATATTTACATACAACAACATATCAGATAAAGGTTAGTATTCTATAAAGAACTTATCAAACTCAACATCCAAAAAACAAATAATCCAGTGAAGAAATGGGCAAAAGACACGAATAGACATTTCTCCAAAGAAGACATCCAGATGGCCAACCGACACATGAAAAAATGTTCAACATCACTCATCATCAGGGGAATACAAATCAAAACCACAATGAGATACCACCTCACACCTGTCAGAATGGCTAACACGAACAACTCAGGCAACAACAGATGTCGGCAAGGATGCGGAGAGAGAGGATCTCTTTTGCATTGTTGGTGGAAATGCAAACTGGTGCAGCCATTCTGAAAAATAGTATGGAGGTTCCTTAAAAAATTAAAAATAGAACTACCTACAACCCAGCAATTGCACTACTAGGTATTTATCCAAGGGAGACGGGTGTGCTGTTTCGAAGGGACACATGTACCCCAAAGTTTATAGCAGCACTATCAACAATAGCCAAAGTATGGAAAGAGCCCAAATGTCCATCGATGGATGAATGGATAAAGAAGATGTGGTATGTATATATAATGGAGTATTACTCGGCAATCAAAGAGAATGAAATCTTGCCATTCGCAATTCCGTGGATGGAACTGGAGGGTATTATGCTAAGCGAAATTAGTCAGAGAAAGACAAATATATGACTTCAAGCATATGAGGACTTTAAGACACAGAACAGATGAATACAAGGGAAGGGAAGCAAAACTAATATAAAAACAGGGAGGGGGACAAAACATAAGAGACTCTTAAATATGGAGAACAAACAGAGGGTTACTAGAGGGGTCCTGGGAGGCGGTACGGGCTAAATGGGTAAGGGGCATTAAGGAATCTACTCCTGAAATCATTGTTGCACTATATGCTAACTAACTTGGAGGTCAATTAAAAGAAAGAAAGAAAGAAAGAAAGAAAGAAAGAAAGAAAGAAAGAAAGAAAGAAAGAAAGAAAAAAGAAAGAAAGAAAGAAAGAAAGAAAGAAAGAAAGAAAGAAAGAAAGAAAGAAAGAAAGAAAAGGAAAGGAAAGAAAAGAAAAGAAAAGAAAAGAAAAGAAAAGAAAAGAAAAGAAAAGAAAAGAAGGAAAACAAGAGAGACACACGGGAAGGAAAGGGTCCTCTCCTTCCCCTGCGTGCTGCCCTGTGTGTGAAGCAGGAACTGCATTTGTCACCATCCAGCCACATGGGCTAACATGTCAAGGATGGCTCAGTGGAAAGACGGAGAAACCTGTTCAAGGATGTCTTCGAGTCAATGGATTAACAGCCCTGGAGCTGCTTCCTGGACTTCTTGGTGGGCAGGACAAGTCCTCCTCAATGTTCAGAAGAGTTTTCTCTGACTTGTAGTCAAGGCTTTGTAACGGATATATAGACCTCTGGGCCCGGTCAGCACAGACAGCACTGATGAGCTCCCAAGGCGGAGCGGGGAGAGAGAGGAGAACCCAGGGGAGGAGCGTCGCACTGAAAAGCTGGGAGGAAAAGAAGAAGCTAGCAAAGAGAGGAAAGAGCCTGGGAGGCAGAAAGAAATCTGGGAGAGCAGTGTCATGGCAGCTAAGAGCCCAGGGCAATCGGAGGAGGGCACAGTGCCCGGTGGCCGATGTGGAATGCTGCTGTGCACAGAAGCGAGACAGGCAGGCAAGTCCTTGACTGTGACCTTGGTGGGGACAAACGCCAGCTGAGAGTGGGGTGGGGAGCAAGTGCCAGGGGAGAGGCAGAGAGCGCGCAGGATGGCTCCTCAAGGAGCCCCGGTTGTTGCGTTTACTAATGAAAGTGTCCCCGGCTGGGATGCAGGAGATCCCGACTTTGTGTCTGAATGGTTGTGGGGCCAGGTGCTTCTGGTCTCCTTTTCCACCTCAGTTCCCTGTCCTATAACAAGGAGGGGTGTTTGGTGCAGAACTGCCTCCCACCTCACAGAGGAAGTGGAGGCAGAGAGACAGGAGGTTGCTCATCCAAGATATCACAGCTAGTAGAACATTCTGACCTCACGCCCAGCTCCTCCAGGCCCACAGCAAACTCCGACCCTGCCCGCCCATGCCTCCCCTGTGCCCAGACCCATTCCACTCTCCCTCCTCCAGGATGCTTCCCTGTGAGCCCCATCTGGGCACCTCTGGGGTCAGTGTCACCACAGCCCTTGGGAGACAGTGCAGGCCAGGTAAGGAGGACAGCCTGGGAACCGTGGGCTCACCCAGAACAGGCAAGAGTAGGTCCATGAGTCTCTGGGCCTCGCCCCTTCTCTGAGGCCCTCTCCTGCTGCTGGGGACCCAGACCTGTTTAGGACTCTGTTCTCACCTTGCCTACTCACAGGAGCACCTATACCTCCATAGCAGGAAGGGACAGAGATCCTTTCTTCTGAGCCACGTCCATCATTCAGCATATCTACCTCGTCTTCTGCAGACAGAGATGCCCAGGTCACCGTTCTGGGGCTGAGCCCCGGAGGAAACTGCGGCCTTGGGTTCTGGCCAGGATGAAGCAGCCTGTACTCTGTACCCCCAAGTATATGCGGATAGAACACGTGGGACATCAGGGAGCAAGGACCCAACGAGAACAGGCTTCTTCTTGCAGTTCTCCCAGCCTGGCTCTGGAGGGGACCCGAGTGGCCAATGCCAGCAGCACGGTGGAGGCAAGAATGGGGTTGGGATGCAAAGGTCTGAGCCTGCAGCGAGGATGGGTCAGCAAAGCAAGGATGGGGCTTCAGGGAGAAAAGGCTGTAATGGGCTAGAGGAGGCTGTCAGGAGGAGGACAGGGCTCAAACCCCACCAGCCAACCCCACAGCGAGCGGAGGGCTTCAAATGTTAGCAATGACACCTCTGCTAAGGGTGTGGGGCCTTCTGATCAGAGAGCTGCCAGGACGCCCTGTCCTCGGGGGCTGGAGGAGCCACAGGGAGCAGTGCAGCAACCGCTCTCCTTCTCTCCATCTGCACGACCCCAGGGAGACCCAGCAGGTGGGAGGTGAGGGGGACACACAGGGCAGACCCCACACTTACCATCTCCGTAGATTTTTATCCCTCGCCTCCTGGGAACCCCGGGCAGGAAGGAGAAGGAAGACAGACAAGTTACGAATGTCATCAGGGGAGTGGCTCTGGGCACCAGATCCCCAGCCAAGCCTAAAGGAGAGGGAGGCTGGGCCTCTGCCTCCCGGGGCCGTCCCCTCGCCAAATCCCATCCCTGGCACTGGGACAAGCCGAGGGACAGGCTTTGAGGTGTCCCCTCCTCCCAACGGAGACAGGTGGGGAAGGGCTGAGGGGCAGAGGCTTGGGTGGAAGACAAGAGATCCCAGGCCCAGGAGCCCAGCCCCAGCTCTGTTCTGAAATGGCTTTGGGACCCCAGGCCTGTTGCTTAACCGCTCTGGATCTCCTTGGCCTTCAAATGACTCAAAGCGGTATTCAGAAGAGAAAGGAGAGAGGTAAAGAAAATGCTTCGAAGGGATGAAAGTGCTGGACAGATGTAAAGAACTCCCTTTGCCGAGAGACCCCACCCCCCCACCCCCCCCATGGCTGGGCCGGAGAAGTGGTACCATCAATGCTTGCGGACTAACATGGGGGCTGCGCCTCTCCCACCCGGCCCATACCTACCACAGGGCCCAGCCCAGTGTTTGCTCAGACGTGATGAAGGAGTTAAAAATTTTTGAGAAAGATAAAGGGGTCAGGGAAAGCTATGTAACTCCTCCTTGTTTTCCCTGAGACACTAGGAGCCATTCTCCTAGTCCACTGGGGGATGGGTGTGGGGGCGGGGGGGGGGGCGGGTAGTGGCAAGAGGAGGCAGGGGCATGAACACAAAGACACCCCCCCTGAGGCTGGCTCCTTACCCTGGATTCACAGGCTCTGACTCCAGGGGGACTCTTCGGGTCTTGCCAAGGGAGGCCAAAGGCGAGCTCATAGTTCTGCTTCTAGATTTTAGCTGTCAGGAACTCCCTGAGAAGAAAGAAGGAAGTCAGTCCTTGGGGACAGAGGGGACCCAGGGCTTTGGGACCAGGGAAACGTCCTCTTCCTGGCCCCTTGTCCCAGGAGGGAGCCTTGTCCAGGGAGCAGCACCCCTCACTTCTTCCCACTCCCCTGAAGAGGTTTCTGGAGGCAGCTTTGCCTCAGGCCCCCTGTGCTGGATGTCTGCCCGATCCTCTGGATATCCTGCTCTCTGCTCTGATCCTGGAGGCCCCGGGCCTGGCTGGGAAAGGGCGATGGGGGAGGGGTGGGGTACCGAGAGGGGCTGGAAGCCTGGGACTCTCCCAACTTAGAGCCAGGGCATAAGACTACCCAGAAGGCCGGAGTTTTTGTCTATCCATCAAGGAGCTGGTTGACACAAAGCCCAAATGTCCCCTCCCTTCCCACAAGAACCCAGGTATCACTCTGATTCTCAGAGCCACAGAGGGGCAACCCAAGGGCAGAATGCGGCCAAGGCATTCTTTGTGGAAGGGAGGTCAAGGGCCCAGGCTCTGCACAGGCTCTGCCATCCACCAGAATAACCCGTGCCTTGGCTCCCTTGGTATAAAGTGGGGTTGGTGGTAGTACCAGCCAGGCAGGGTTATCAAGGGGATTCAGGGAAAACTTACATAAGGCACGGAGCCCAGTGCCACACTGAAAGGAAACACTTAAAAATGTGAACTGTGGGGGCGCCTGGCCGGCTCAGTTGGTGGAGCCTGCAACTCTGGATCTCGGGATTGTGAGTTGAAGCCCGACGTTGGGTGTAAAGATTACTTAAAAATAAAAAAAACTTAAAAATTTTTTAAAGAACATTTATTTAGTTTTGGGAGACAGAGAGACAGAGCGCAAGTAGGGGAGGGGCAGAGAGAGAGGGAGGCACAGAATCGGAAGCAGGCCCCAGGCTCTGAGCTGTCAGCACAGAGCCTGATGGGCTCGAACCCACAAAGCACGGGATCATGACCTGGGCTGAAGTCGGACACTCAACCAACCGAGCCACCCAGGCGCCCCTAAAAAAAAAATCTTTAAAAAAATAAATAAATAGTTTGTTACTAGACACCGGGGGCACTCACGCATGCTCATTTCCCTTCCTCCCTCTTTCCCTTCCTTCCCTCTTCCTTCTGGAAAGATGAATGCACATCAGGGATGGAATTAAAGACCACTACTCTATTCAATGAATTAAGTATATTATGTGGCTAATATCTAGAAATCCTAGAACCAAAGGACCTCTATCAGGGCTTGAATCAAGTCTTTTTAGGACAAATCCAAGGCAGTTCCACTTTGAAAATGTGTGGCACTGGCTTCCACTGGTACCCCTGAAGCCTCCCAGCAAGGGGACTGGTACCAGCTGGAGACAGCCTTCTGGAGTTTGGGACTCATGCCCCCATCATCCAGCCTTCCAAATATGCCCCTAGCCTGCCCCAGTCTCTGCCGGCTCATCCAGGCATCCTCATGGTTTTTGTGGCCAAGTGTGATGGCCCTCGTGGTCCCCTGTGCAGCGTCCAGCCAGAGGGCTCTTCTTAAACACAAAGTTGCCTTGCCGCTTCCCTGCTAAAAGCTCCCAATGGCTCCTTCTCACCAGAGGAAAGAAATTCAAAATTCCATAACACAGGTGATCGGGTCCCCGCCCGGGTCTCCTGACCTCACTCCCCCATCTCTCCTCTGCTCCCCCACCCCCACACTTGAGCCAGCCCAGCCTCCAATGCACCAGGCCTTTACACACATAGCTCCCCTGGCCTGGAACCCCTTCCTGGAATGTGGTTCCCACTCCTAAGTGCACCCTTCCCTTGGTTGGGCTCTTTTTTTTTTTTTTTTAATTGTTTTTGTCTGTTTTGTTATAGTCTAAGTTTTTATTTTAAAATTACAGATTCACAGGAAACTAGGAAAATAGTACAGAGGGGATTTGTGTGCCCTTCACCCAGTGGCTCCCAGCAGTGACATTTTACATTACTCTACGTGTGTACCCTACCCTGTTCTGCTATTTCACCCAGGTAACCACTAATGCAGTCAAGATAACTACTCCATCACCACAAAGATTCCATTTCCATAACAATCTCCCTCATGTCAGCCCCTTGCTAGTCACACCCACACTCCTCCCTCTACCATCCCCAACCCCTGGCAACCACTACTGTTTTCTTACTTCAAGAATGTTCCATAAATGGAATCATACAGTACTGACCTTAAAAAAAAAAAAAGAGCTTTATTGAGATCTAATTCACATACTTAACCCTTTCAAAGTGTATAATTCAGTGGTTTGTAGTATATTCTTAGATTTGTGAAACCATCACCACAATCAATTTTTAGAACGTTTTTATCGTGCTAACAGGCGATGTTCCTTTTGTGGCTAACACTGCCCTCCACGAACTTTCATCAAACCTGATCATTCTCCCTTCTCCAAATTTTCATCACCATAACGACCCTTCAAAAGAAACTGGTTAAGGGGCGCCTGGGTGGCTCAGTAGGTTAAGCGGCCGACTTCAGCTCAGGTCACGATCTCGCGGTCCGTGAGTTCGAGCCCCGCGTCAGGCTCTGGGCTGATGGCTCAGAGCCTGGAGCCTGCTTCCAATTCTGTGTCTCCCTCTCTCTGCCCCTCCCCCGTTCATGCTCTGTCTCTCTCTGTCTCAAAAATAAATTAAAAAAAAAACGTTAAAAAAAAATTTTTCAAAAGAAACTGGTTAAAAAAAAAAAAAAGACAGAAATTAACAAGTGTCAGTGAGGAGGTGGGGAAATTGGAACCTTAGCTGGAATGTAAAATGGTGCAGTGGCTGTGTAAAATGGTCTGGCAGCTCCTTAAAAGGCTAAACAGTTTACCTACCTGGCTCAGCAATTCTGCTCCTAGGGGTGTACCCAAGAGAAATGAAAACTTACGTCCACACAAAAACTTGTATACATGTTCATAGCAGCATTATTCATAATATCCAAAAAATGGGAACAACCCAAATGTTCATCAACCAATGAATGGATAAAGAAATCTGGTACATCCTTACTAGGGAGTATTCTCGGCAATAAAAAGAAATGAATCCCATGTTGCCACATGAATGAACCTTGAAAACATTATGCTAAAGGAAAGATGTCAATCACAAAATACCACATGTTATGACCCCACTGATATAAAATGTTCAGAATGGACAATCTGGAGACAGAAAGTAGATTAGTTGACTAGGGCTGGGGGCAGCAGGTGGGGGTGGGGGTGCGGGGGTTAATGGGAATAATTGCTAAAGGGTACAGAGTTTCTTTTTAGACTGATGAAAATGTTCTAAATTGTGGTGATGGTTGCCCAACTCTCATGAATATCCTAAAAACTACTGAAATTTACATTTCAAAGGCGTGAAATACATAGCATGGGAATTATATCTCAACAAAGCTATCACAGAAAAAAAGGGATCTGGTCCCCAAACCAAACCCAACATCTTCCCTCAAAATAAGCTCCTCCCACTTCTCCCTTCTTAATGGGGCCACATCATCCAACCACTAAATTTTCCTCTCCTTCCTTCTCTCTTAATCCCATCAATTACCATATCTTGTGGGTTAAACCATATCTTGTGGGTTAAACTGTAGTGTCTCTCACAGAGCTCCTCCTTTCCATGCCTACTTTGGTCATCCTAGTGGGGCTCTCACTGCCCTTCCTTGGGGCTATCACAACGGAGGCCACCTGACTTCCCTGCTTCCTGTCTCACTCCAGGCCAATCCAACACACTGTCTCCAGATTAATTTTCCCATGGGTTATAAGGGACCCCTGAGGGTGACGGCTGCCTCTCCCTATAGTCTGGGGACCCCTCAGCGCAGGACTCCGTCTCCTCCTCCCTCAGACCGCGGGTGGGCCGGAGGATAGAGCCACGTCTACTCCCCTCACGAGGGGGCTTCCAGGGGCTGTGACCCCCGCCTCAGGCTGGAGGCTCCTAAAGGTTGGACTGTCTCCCCTGCAGACCGGGGCTTTGAGAGGAAAGCTGTGTCCCATGCCCCTACATCTTTGGGACCCAAGTCAGGGTTGTGCTTGACTGGTAACGTCCTTCGTCACACGTACTCAGCCTATTGGCACCCCCCACCCCAGGCTCCAGTGCTCTCCAGCGCCGACAGGACCCGGCCGCTTGCACGCCTTCAAGTCCTCTGTCTCCAGCTGGAAGCGCTCACGACGCGACTTCTGTCACGACCTAACCCTTCCCTGGGAGCTGCGTCGCCTCCTCCCGCCTCCTCGGGAAGCCACGGTCGGCGGGGACTCGAAGCCGCTCCCGTGACGCGGGAGGCTGCTGGGCAACCCGGCCGCGGGGCTCGCGGGTCCTCGGGCTCTCGGAGCGAGGACCCCAGCCTGCGTGGGAGACTCCGGAGCCGCAAAGGTTTGAGCAAAGACTCACCACGCAGGGCCACCGAGCCTTCCCGCGGCGCCGCCATCTTGTTGTCACGCGGTTTCCCAGGCGACCGAGACCCGTGCGCTTCTCATTGGCTAATTCGAGAGTACCGCCGCCTGTGCTCGGATTCTATTGGCCCACGAGTCTAAACTCTTCGCGGAATGCTGCAAATCCCAGAATCCACCACTGTGAGGGGACTCGGGAGTCTGGAGAAATGGAGGGTTTCTGTATTCCCTCCCCCCGCGAAAGTGGGGAGACTCACGAAGCCGCCGAAACCTGACTTTGTGTAATCGGACAATGCAACCGTTTTTGCTGAGTTGATTTTTGGGGGAGATTATCCCGCTGAGTCTGTTTCCCCATGTGATCAGTACAGTACATCGCGGGGGCTTTTTTGAGCATGAATTGAAATGATGCAAGTACTTAATAAATGTTTCCTAAATCTGAATTTCTCTGCTCACTTCTTAACCAGATGGCGCCTTACAGGGATGCTCAAATCCTAGTTCCTTTGTGTAGAAGTTCAGGTGAGACTCCCTTTGCCTTTGGATAAGACATTGACTTTGAGTGAGACAATTCTGCCCAGCTTCATCTTAAAAAGTAAGATGTTAGGTTAGATCAACTAGAGAACATGGACTCTAGCCTCAGGAGTCCAGGTGTCTGACTTGTGTGTCCTTGGGCAAGTTATGCACCTTAGTTTCTTCATCTGTAAAATGGGGATAATACCCTCCCCCCCCCCCCCAGGGTTGCCCTGAGGAGTAAAGGAAATAATGTATTCACAGTACCTATCACAACACCCATTCAAAGTAAGTTTTCAAAAACATTTCCTGCTTTTAACTATCTTTATCATTGCCTCTCAACCTTTCAGCTGCGGTGGTCTAAAAACCTATGACTCCTACTCTCAGGCACCCACTTCCTTATGCCTGGACTCAACCACCAAAACTGTCTCTCTGCATATTTCAGACTGCACTTTGTAATGTTTTCCATTTGACTACTGAATTCAGGGGAGGGGCAGCAACTTGAGGGGTTCCTTACCCACCCATTGGAGTGAGAGGCAACTACGAATTAATGTGTGTCTTCCAAGTGCCAGATGCCAACATTATGAGGTTTACTGATGAGAAAACAGGCTCGGGAAAGGAAAGTGATTTGCTCGGGACTATGCAGGTGATCGATAAAAGTAGATTCAAACCCAGAACTGTCTGCCTCCAAAATCTGTGCTCTTTCTAGAAGCTCCCACTTTGGTAAAACAGGCAGACAAAGATAAGCCAAGGTGCTGGTGGTCCAGGCCCACTGCCAAGGTAGGGATTCAGGTGGAAGGTGTGACTGGAAGTCGGAGGTGGGAGAGCTCTCTTGCCATTGAGCTGCTCCCAGAAATTTCTCTGAGGCTTGAGGTGTAGGAGTTGAGAAACTTTGAGGTCATCCTGGGCCAAGTGTTTTGGGGGGGTTGGAGCCATGGTCAGGGGATTAGCAACCTTATACTGTCACCTCGCTTACATTCATTCTGCTCTTGAAGGTAAGCAAGGACCAAAGCATGGGGAAGTCAGGGGGAAGGGGTTCTGGCCTCATGAGCCTGCTGTGGTCTGTCTACTGCCTCCCACCTCAACAAGACCGGGGAGCATGAACTGGCATTTACCCTGGCATCAGGATTTACCACATAACTCCCTCCTACCCAGAGCCTGAAGCCCAGCCTGAGATCCTGGAACAGCAGACACTCAGCAAATATCTTTTTCCTTGTGAGAGAGGTGGGAGCCCTCTGCCCCAGTAGGCCAGTTTATTAGTTTTTTTTTTTCTTTTTTTTAACGTTTATTTATTTTTGAGACAGAGAGAGACAGAGCATGAATGGGGGAGGGGCAGAGAGAGAGGGAGACACAGAATCCGAAGCAGGCTCCAGGCTCTGAGCCATCAGCCCAGAGCCCGACGCGGGGCTCGAACTCACGGACCGCGAGATCGTGACCTGAGCTGAAGTCGGACGTTTAACCGACTGAGCCACCCAGGCGCCCCTATTAGTCTTTTAAAAAACATTTATTGCAACAAGTAAGAGCCTTATTATAAAACAAGGATACATTTCACATAGAAACTTGCAAATAATTATAGCCATCATTTATCGAGGATATATTATGGGCCAGCATAACTTATCAAGTCTATAAAGCTGAGCTCTGTCGCTTGCTAGCTGGCTGTTCCTGCTCAAGCTACTTCACTGAACCTCAGTTTCCATATCTGTAAAATAGAGATACTAACAGAACCCACCTCATAGGATTCTTGTGCAAATGAAATCTCATACCATTGTCACATTCCTGATTTTAAAAAGGTGTTTTCTAGAAACAAAGTTAGGAAAACAAAACAAGAGAGTCTAAGCTCACCTCATAGTTATTTTTTGGACTTAGAATTCACTATCCCTCACCTTGGATGGTTCTGGAAATCTTTCCGAGGTCTCCAGGCTCATATAAGACTTAGGTGCGGGAGAATATTGGAGGCCATTCTGTCTGGCTTCCAAGGATTCCCTCTGGACTTCTGGGGTGGGGGCCACTCGGCCTCTTCTTCATTCCGTCCCGGGGTGGGTGTTCACTATTTGACAACAGTGGACAGATCCTGGACTGACAGGAGGGAGGCCCAGAACAAGGTTGTCTCTGGGCCTATTTTCCCACCTGTAAGATGAGGAAGTAGACCCCAGACTTGGCGTTAGATGGTCGTGGAAGTCTCTCTCCTTGAGAATGGACAGAGTCCTCTTTGCTTTTAGATCATTTCCTGAAAGACCCTTATCAATTATGACTCCTTTGGGGTTAAAGAGTTTATTGGGTCCTAGCAGCTGAGGAGGGAAAAGTAAATAATAAAGGAGAGAGAAGTCCTCCAAGTCCATACGTTCCTTCTGAATAAAACCCTGGCCATCTCTCCCACCTTCCCCTCTCCCCCACCCATATCAAGGCTGCCTTGAGTCAAGCACCCACCATCTCTAGTTTAGCCTGGCGTTTAAAGGGCCTTCAGATTATGAGTTCTGCCCTCCACGCTTCTCAGTGTTCCAGAAACTATCATGCTCTGTCCTGTGTTCAATGAGAACACATACTTTTGCCTTTTTCCCCTGGGAAAACCCACCTTGATCTTTCAAGAACTAGCTCCAGTGTCCCCTCCTCCACGAATACCCCCATTCCTCCCAACCAGAATCACACTATGCATTCTAATAGTCCTGCTGCTGTTACAGCATTTCCTGTTCAGTTTTGTGATTATTACGGTATTTGTCTCCCTCTATGAAGTCCTCAACTCAAGGGACCCTCACTCATTCATCTTGCCTGCCACACGGTAGGTGTCAATAAATTGCCTGAAATGGATGGATAGGCAGATGGGTGGATGGATGGGCGGGTTGAGGAAGATTTACCTTAGAGTGCTCTGTGGTGTTATTGGATCACACCCCTCTCTCAGTGGGGATGAAGGATGCAGGACAGACCATATTGTAATATGTGCTGCAACCCCCTCCCTCTTCCTCCCAAGGCTCAGACCCCAGTGATGGGTAGTTAAGAGCTCCTCCCACTTCCCTCCGGACCCCCCCCCCCAGGGCCTCAAGACCCCTGCTCCCTCCTTTTCCTGGCTTTCTCCCAGGGGTCTCCACTCTCAGTTCTTTTTTCTTTCTTTGTAGCCAGGGTTAGAGGCCCCTAAGGCCCACTCAGGTTTTTCTAAGGCTTGCAACACGAGGCTTAAAACCACAGAAGGGAAGTGAAAGGGGTTTTCTTTTACTACCTGCCATGCAAATACGGCACAAAATAGACTAAGGAAGGGCAAGTGGGTGAGGCTATGGCTGGGCTTGAGCCAACCACTAAGTCCTCTAGGAGGGAGAGGGGCGGGAAATCAAGACTTCAACAGTAACTTCTGGGGAAGCCCCAGAGGTTACATACATGGCTGTGGTATTCAAGTTCAAATGGGGTTGGCTCTACCATTTGCCACGTTGTACAGGTCACTTAATATCTAAGTCTCAGTTTCTTCATCAGAAAATGGGGATATTTATAAAACCTATTGTAGAGCCCCACTGAAAGAATAAAGTAAGAGAATGCATAAAGAATAGAGCACCAGTGCACCTGGGTGGCTCAGTCGGTTAAGTGCCAGACTTCAGCTCAGGTCATGATCTCGTGGTTCGTGGGTTCAAGCCCCACTTCAGGCTCTGTGCTGACAGCTCAGAGCCTGGAGCCTGCTTCGAATTCTGTATCTACCCCTTTCTGCGCCCCTTCCCCACTCAAGCTCGTGTGCTCTCTCTCTCTCAAAAATAAATAAACATTACAAATAAAAATTAAAAAAAAAATAGAATAGAGCACAATCTAAGCAGTTTTGTGATTTATCTCATTCTCCACCCCATGCTGGAACTTCATGGCCATCCCCACCCGGAATCCCTTCTGCTACAGTTTTAGTCACCTGCTTGTCCCTCAACTAGCCCTCCTCCCATCCATCCTAGATTGATACTGTGAAAATTAATAAAGGGAAGCCTCATTAAAATGGGCCGGGAGGCCAGAAGGGGGAGCTCTCATGCCATCTCACTCAAGGCCAATTCCAGGAAGAATTGTCAATTATGGACCCCAACAGAAGAATTGTTCAATATGAAAGAACCATGAATTATAGGCCTCAACAGGAAGAGATGTACATTGCATCTCCTACAAGAAGTCAACTAGCAACTCAGCCAATGAGAAACTGTCATCACCTTGATCTCATGCTTTTCTCTATTGGACTTTTGTTCAAAACAACTCTACCCAACTTCCTCCTTCTTCATAAAATAACATTTCTCTCCTTTGCTTGTTGGACTAGCCTATGGTATTTGCTGTAGGTTGCTTGTCCTAAAATGTAATTCTCTAGTATCCCAAATAAACCCATTTTTGCTAGTAGAATAACTGATAGTTTTATTTCACGGTTGACATTACTTGGTGTCAGAAGTGGGATGCAGAGATGACCCTATCCCCCCTCCCCACCCCACCCCACCGCCCCAACAACTCTGAGGCTGGTGAGCAAACAGGTGCTAGTACCTACCAGGACCATTGAGCTCACTGCTTTCTCACTGACACTGGAGCTTGCAGGTAACTCTCTGTTGGATTTCAAGCTCCACTCATTATTGTGTTTTAAGCTCTCTAGGCTTTATTCAGGATCTGTTTTAAGGATTTGTCCTTTCTTAGAGTACTTGTTTGGCTTTTGGTTTGACTGCTTTTTGAAACTATTCCCATTGGAACTAGACTGTTTAGGATATATATTTTTTCCCCTCTAGAAAAGCCTGTATCAAATGAGATCCCAGGAATCAAAATGCTTTGAGAATGTGTCCCTCCTTTCTGGCACACCAGCTGGTTTTATGCTTAAAAATTTCAGTCCCTTTTCATGTGCATTTCAAACTAAATGGATCACTTAACCAAAAGTAATTTAGAACATGAATGCTCATTATGGGGAACTTTCGATATCTTCAAACTTACTTTTCTCAAAATTGAATTGAACAACCGTGGATCTAAAATTGTCAAAACTGAATGGGATACCTCTTTTGATGTTTTAAAGCTTCCAAGTGTTATGAGGAATCTAAAATTGCCTCTCTGCAAAATACAATTTCTAGACCGAGGCAAAAAATTAAAGACAAAGGACTTATGAGGCCTCTCTTTTCCCTCTCCCATTTTCTTTGTTTCCAGACACATGACCCCTTTAAAGTCAAGTCATCTGAGGATTTAAAAAATAATAATAAAAAGAAAGTCTTCTGAGGATTCAATAACCCCCAAAAGTCTTCTGTTCCCTGGATGAAGGCTGAATTGTGAGCCATAGTTAAAGAGTTTCCTATGAAACTGACTGAAGACCCTCACAGGATTGTTGAAGAATTACTAGCTATTCAAATTCACCAGACCAGTTTCTCAGATTTGTTGGTGAGGACCAGTCCAAACCTTGGATAAAGCTTGCCTGATGGGAACATCATGAACAGGATTTTTTTTTTAATTTTTTTTTTAACCTTTATTTATTTTTGAGACAGAGAGAGACAGAGCATGAACGGGGGAGGGTCAGAGAGAGAGGGAGACACAGAATCCGAAGCAGGCTCCAGGCTCTGAGCCATCAGCACAGAGCCCGATGTGGGGCTTGAACTCACGAACCGCGAGATCATGACCTGAGCCGAAGTCGGATGCTTAACCGACTGAGCCACCCAGGCGCCCCCATGAACAGGATTTTAAAACCAAGCCCCTAACTCATGGCAAAATGCTGGAACGCTTGCCAAAAAGTTCAACCGAGCAATTGCAATAGTTTTTCCTAAACCTGTCATGGGAACAAAATTCAGGCTTGCACACAAAAATCTGATGAACCTGTTCATGACTGTTATAATTAACTTCAGATTGTTTCCAAAGAAAATTCTGGTCTTCCTTGAGATGTTAGATTCTCTTGGGGAGACCTTCAAATTTATTAATGGGCTAAGCCAGGATCTTTCTCCTTTAGTTAAAAGGACCAGGATGGAATGGGAAACTATGTCTACTCCAGATTTAACTGAGTTGGCAAACCACCTCACTTGTACCCTAGATGAGTCACCTAAAAGAAAGACCATTAAGGGGCACCTGGGTGGCTCAGTTGGTTAAGCATCCAACTTCAGCTCAGGTCATGATCTCACAGCTCATGAGTTCGAGCCCCACACAATTGTGCCTCCACCCTCAGGGCCAGTTGAACATGGCACTAATAAACCTCAACTGGCAAAGATTGTAGAAACCCTCCAAATACCTTGGCCTGACACATTGCCATTGTTCCTTCTAAATCTCAGATCCGCCCCCTGGATAGTCACAGGACATCCAATGCACTTGGCCCCTGCCTCCTTTGACCCACATTTAATAGAAGGAGATATACCTCAATATTGCAAAGGCCTAATTGCTTCTGTTAAAAGTAACCACACTTCGGTAGGGGGCGTTTGGGTGGCCCAGTCGGTTAAGGATCCGACTTTGGCTCAGGTCATGATCTCACAGTTCGTGAGCCCAGCATCAGGCCCTCTGCTGTCAGCATGGAGCCCACTTTGGATCCTCTGTCCCCCTCTCTTTCTGCACCTTCCCCACTGACTCTCTCAAAAGTAAATAGACATTTAAAACACACACACACACACACACACACACACTGAGGGACGCCTGGGTGGCTCAGTTAAGTGTCTGGCTTTGGCTCAGGTCATGACCTCACGGTTTGTGAGTTCAAGCCCCGCATCGGGCTCTGTGCTGACAGCTCAGAGCCTGGAGCCTGCTTCGGATTCTGTGTCTCCCCCTCTCTCTGCCCCTCCCATGCGCATGCTCTGTCTCTCTCTCTCAATAATAAATAAACGTTAAAAAAAATTAAAACAAAAAACACATTTGAAGTTGTGCTGTTTTGCAAAAAGTTCACCAATTGGAGCTTTATGTTCATACCTGCACTGTATCTTTGCAAATGCACTCAGTTAATTCTTTCAATGGGCTCTTGCAGAGTATTCACTGTTCTGCTTTTGTGGCCAAGTTAAGCAGGCATTTCCAGGAGGCATACGGGACTCGGGGTTTTGCCTCCACAGGGAGAACTTTTCTTCCCTAAGTTGGAATATGTGCCAATATTTTCAGTTGGCTACTTTCAGAGCAAGGGTCCTCCTGGTTTGGAACCACCATACGATTTGGAATTGTAGTGTTACCTTTTTTTTTTTTTTTTTTTTTAGTTTATTTCTTTTGAGAGAGAGAGAGAGAGAGAGAGAGAGTGAGAGAGAGAGAGAGAGAGAGAGTGTGTGTGTGTGTGTGTGTGTGTGTGTGCATGAGTGGGGGAGGGGCAGAGGGAGAGAGAGAGAGAGAGAGAGAGGATCCCAAACAGGCTCTGTCAGCACGGAGCTCAATGTGGGGCTCGAACTCATGAACCGTGAGATCATGACCTGAGCTGAAATCAAGAGTTGGATGCTTAACTGACTAAGCCACCCAGGCACCCCTGTCGTGTTACTTTTGTTTCTATACTTGTTGCCTGTCAAACCTTTGTAAAATAATGTACCCAATAAAGAGATGATCTCCAATACTACATCCTTGATAACTATGGACTCTAGCTGGGAAGTGCCTGAGAATTCTCCTGATTCCCCTCCTTCTCACTCAAATGTGAGTTTCCAGCCTGTACAATTGCCCTCGGATTGGGACATGACACCCAGGAAAGGCACTTCCTGGCACTGAGGGACAAAAGGCCACTGAATTAGGAAAACCTGACTCTTGATCAGAGATGCTTTTCAAGAAAGTTCTTGATCAGAAGAAGGAAATGTGGAAATAAAAGGAAACCTCAGTAAAATGGAGTCAAAGAGGCTAGAAGGGGGAGCTCTCCTGCCATACCACTCAACCTCAATGACAGAAAGAACTGTCAGTTTACAGACCCCAACAGGAAAAGCTGTACACGGCAAACTCCTAAAAGAAACTGACTACCCAGCAACTCAGCCAATGAGAAATCATCATGACTCTGGACTTGCAGGCACTTTTGTTCAAAACAACCCCTCCCAACTTCCTCCTCCTTCTGTTTTAAATAAAGTTTCTCTCTTTTGCTTATCTATCTTCTGGTTTTTGGTGTCACTTGCTTATCCCAAATTGCAATTCTCTGCTCTTCCTGAATAAACCCATTTTTGTTGATCAAAGAAATGTTTTAAGGTTGACAGTACAAACAACCGATCTGCTATTTTCTGTATCCAAATTACAAAATTCTAGGTCTTAAATCCGCTCCCCTCCCCTGCTCCTGTCTTAATTATATTGCATTTAATCCCTGGCAGCTCTTGTGTTAAAAGTCAGAGAGGGACAGTTTCTGGCCCAGGGTCTCAGGGTTGATAGGCGATTAAGCCAAGATTCCGTGCCCACTCTGCATGACTCCAGGCCCAGAGCCCTGCTTACTGTCTCCGCAGCTGCTGCATTGTTTTGCCCACCTCCGTCCCCAGACTGGCCTCGGTCCCCATCCAGAACCCACCATCTACAGGGGACCTTAAGAATCTAGGGCCTGGTGTACTCAATCCTGAATTCTGTAAAAAGGAAGCAGAACCCCCACCCCTGGGCCCTCCTTCTTCCCGCTTCTACCCCGCCCCCCCGCCTCCTGGTTCAAAAGCAGCCAAGCCAAGCAGCCTGCAGACAACCCTGCCTTCATCTCTAAAAGCTGCTACCAAGAGAGCCACCAAGATTCCCCCAAGATGAAGGGCTTCCTCTTCCTCCTACTCACCATCAGTCTCCTGGTTATGATTCAGGTAAGAACAGACTCTGGGAGCCCCTGGCACCACCGCCCAGGATTCTCCAGACCTGCCTGGCATGGGAGGGAGGAAATATAGGCTTCCCGGCACTGAGCCTTCTCGCATGGGAACACAGGCTCCAGCAGGGGAACCGAGGACTCAGGGGCCTGGTCCCAGCATTCCAGCCCTTCTGGCTGGGGTCAGACTGCTTGAGGTCTGTCTCTGGGCAGAATCCTGGACCTGAGGCTGGGGAGCATTCACAGGGCACCAGGCACACTGAGGCACGCAAGGGGGTGTTGTGGGATAAGGACTGAAGCATCTCTGAGTGAGGAAGGCGTCAATCCGCGGGGAGCTGGGGAAGTGGCCCTGTTGGGAAGGGGCCAAGACATGTTCAGGTGGAGCCAGATCTGGTCGTGGAGATAGCAGGGATCCCCCCAGGGAGAGAAGCCAGTGTGTTTGGGAATGCAAAGAAGAAGGAAATCTCCTGCTCCAGAAACAGCCGCAGACTCAGACTCAGCTGCTACTCCAGGAGGCAGCTTTCACAGTATCCCATGTGCCCTGAGGGCACTAGTCCCGGTAGGAGACCAGAGCCATCAAGTTCTTGATCAAGAACAGCTTGATCAAGCATCAAGAACAGCTTGATCACCACCAAAAACAGCTTAATCTCCATCAAGAGCAGCTTTAGTTGCAGCCTGATCAAGCACTGAGAACAGTTTGATCAACCATCTGGTGCTTTCCTCCAGCAAGAGGTCACACATTCCCCACCTCCGCACCCACCCACCCGTTGCCAGGTACCTTCTCCCCGCCCGGCCGTGTGACACAGGACCTCAAGACTATATGATGGGCTCATTCAGAAGAGGAGGAAACAGGTTCAGAGTCTCAGACCCTAGCCCAGCTAGTCAGGTCAGGGGCCGAGACCACAGGTTCCCATCCCCCATGCCCTGGAGGAGCTGGTGGCTTAGCAGAGGTGAAAGGAAGGTCCCGTGGTAAGGGGAGGAGGAACCCCCTTTCACCTTGGCTGTGTCATGGCAGGAAGCAACCAACTGTCCTTGCAGGGCCTTGCGGCAGAAGTCGTGGTCATGAGGGACAGAGAATTGAGAACTATGGTATCAGGGTAGGGGAACTAGGTCTCTAGATAACATGAGCTTTGCAAGTGCCCCGAGCTCGTCCTACTTCTTCTTTTGCAGATACAGACCGGAGTCCTGGGAAACACCACCACCGCCGCCACCACCACCAAGAAACCCAAGAGCGCGACCCCGCCCCTCAGCAGCCTGAGCGGCGGCAGTGTCCTTCTCTTCCTGGCCAACATCCTCGTCCAGTTCTTCTACCTCAGCTGAGGTGACATGCCTCAGCCCTAGCCCCGTGCCCCCTGAGACCATCGCTCGGCTGCCACCATCTCTAGCAAGAGAAGCTCCTCCCACCCAGCCCCTGGGAGGGGTTGGTGCCAGAGATGACCAGGTTGTGGGAATTGACAGGTAGTGCCTTGGAGGCATGACCAACACCAGGAGGTACTGATGTGCAGGGGGCAAGTACCACTCAGCTGGAGGTCAATAAAGTTGTCCTGTACTTGGAGTGGGGTCCCGTGTGTGGTCACTGGACGTCACTGGGCCCCAAGAGCCAGGTTGGCGATAGCGCCAAGGACCTTCCCATGCAGGGGAAGGAGGAGAGGTAGCACCAGAGGGCGCTAACCCCAGCGTTCCTGCCTCGAAGTCCCAGTGCCTTGGCCTCTCCCCTTAGGATCCCTGTGCAGGGACATGGCCCAGAGCCTGCCACCCTCACCAACCTCTTTAATTGCACCTGCTTCACCCATCCCTGGGTGTTTGGGCACGATGGTCCCAGAGGAAGCCCCAACCCCATCCCTGGACGTCCCCAGCTGCAAGGGCTCAGCCCCACAGTCACCCTCCTGTCCTCACCGGATACTGGATGTTGGTCCAGCAGGGGTGCTGAGAAGGATGAAGAGGAGGCCGTCCACTTCCTCCCCGCCGACCCCAGGCTGGGAAGGCGGGAAGGACGCACGACTGCTCCAACCACTTCTACCCTCCTGGGTCTGCGGTGGTGGTACTGGGAGCTATGAGGAGGGAAGGGAGACCCAGAGAAGCCCCCAAGGGCCTTGACCGTCTCTGCCTCTTCCTAGAAGACCTTGGCCAAGGGACAGGGAAGTGCTGGCTCAATTGGGTGATGGAGGGGGCTGTTCTTCTAGGTCCTGCCTTCTCTGGGCTGGGTTAAGAACTCAGACCCCCTGTCCTAGCTTCTTTGACTGAGAGGCCAGGTCTCTAGGCCTTGAGACCGGAGCTGGGGGAAATTAAGAGGAGTGCTGGTGGGCAAGGCGAATGCTGTGTCTCCCACTCTTTTCCCCTGCCTGGCCCACTGTGACCCCATCACACTGTCTGCCTCCCTAGAACACTCTCCCTGTACCACCCCATAGCCTGGCTGACTCCTTCCCATTCTCCACACCTCAGGAAGGAGCATCCCTTCCTCCGAGCGGCCTGCCCTGTGCCCCTAAGTGATTCAGGTTCCTCCCCGGTGCATCCTTCTACTTCCGTTCTTATCACTCAGTGTATCACCCTACCTGTCAAAATCTGCCACAGGACTGTGAGTTCTCTGAGGGCAGGTACCAAGGGGCTTGGCTCGTGTTTGTGCCCCACAGCTCAGCGCCAGACTGGACTCAGAGCAGGCTCTCGGAACCCATCAATTGAGGGGGGGACAGACAGCTTTAAAGACCACACTCACGGTTAGTCTGGGCCCAGGGCTCCCTCTGGTGGCAGAGGGAGGCCTTACACCTGAGCCCTAGAACCTGAGCTGGGAGAAAAGTAGGGCGAGTACAGGGCAAAGAAGGCAGGTGAACAATTCCGCACCCCAGCCCCAAATATCGAGGTGCACAAAGATGAAGATACCTGGGAGCATATGAGAAAATAGCTTATGTTACAACAACGACAAAAAAACCTATAAAAACATTTCATCCCAGGGAAAGCCTCCAGGGCTGGGAGGTGGGGGTGGTCAGAGCACATGGACTGTCCAGATCTGGGACGCCCGGTCCTTGGCCACCTCCCACAGCACTGCGTGGTCCCGGTCATAGCCCCGGCCACCTGTGGGAAGGGGTAAGAGATGGGGAAGATGGTCAGAGATTGCTGAGGACTCCACTGCCCGCAGCCGCCTCAGGTGCCTTCTCCCGCACACGAGCCCCCTTACCCTTCACATCCAGGATCCGGCCTTCGAACATGTCGCTGCAGATGTGGCCCGATTCGCTGATGCTCCACGTCTGGCGGGGCAGGCGGCTCTCGGCCCACAGTACCACCTTGGAGCCCGTGCTGGGGGGCCCGATCACCTGCAGGCTCATGGTAGGGGCCACCTGAGGCCCCAGCAGGTGATCAGGCACTGTTCCTTCCCACTGGGTCTCCTCCAGCCCGACACCCTTGACACACCCAGCTTTGAATCCTGGCTCTCGTGGACTGTGACAATGGGCCGATCTCTTAATTCTTCTGAGTTTTGTTTTCCTTGGGGATGGGAATCCCTGAGTGCTGGCTGTTGTGAGGGTTCGGTGTGAAAGACCATCAAACGTCTGGAAAAATAGTAGCTCGTCCAGGAAGACTTTCATGGCTGACTCCCTAAGCACAGGATTTAACATCGGACAAGCTCTCACACACTAATTGACTGTGTGACTTTCGGCTTGTTACTTAACTTCTCTGTGCTCTAGTTTCCTCACCTATGAAATGGAGAGTAAGTAAAAGACGAAACCCCTTCTATGGCCTGCAAAGGTGCACACCGCCGTAACCTTCCCTCCCTCGCCTCGCTCCAGCCAGTGGGGGGACCTTCTAGTCCTGCTGCCAAGCATTTTTCCACCCGAGAGCCTTTCCACTTTTGCTCCCTCTGCCTGGAACACTCTTCCTTCGCACATCGACACAGATGGCTCCCTCAAATGCCACCCTCTGGGGGAGAGTCGGCCTTGTCACAGCTACCGGTACCCCCTAGTCTCCTCTAGAGACTTTTTTCTCCTGCGCTTCGCATCACCTAAGACACAGAGATATTTGACTCATTTAAATTGTCTCTGTCTCTCCCCCCCTACGATGTAGGCTTCGGGAGGGCAGGAGTCATTTCCGTCTTCTCACTGCTGTATTCCCGGCCCCTAAAACAGGGCCTAGCACATAGTAGGTGCTCGGGAGATGTTTGTGGAGTGAATCTATCATCATTATTATTATTGTTTAATGTTTATTTATTCTTGAGAGAGAGAGAGAGAGCACAAGTGGGGGAGGGGCAGAGAGAGAGGGAGACACAGAATCTGAAGCAGGCTCCAGGCTCTAAGCTGTCAGCACAGAGCCCGATGCGGGGCTCGAACTCACGAGCCGTGAGATCGTGACTTGAGGCGAAGTCGGAGGCTTAACCGACTGAGCTACCCAGGCACCTCATGAATCTGTCATTACTAATAGGACCCAAGTTCTCCCCAGGATATCAGAGCTGGCAGGTCCCTTAGAAGGGTCTGGTTCAACGCTCTCGTTTTACAGATGGGGAACCGAGGCCCAGAGAAGAGCCCGAACTGCCCAGGGAATTGGTGCCTGCATCCTCTACCTGCCCAGGGTCCTGTTATCTGTGTGTATCTCTCTGTCTCTCTGGCCCAAGGGCAGGTCCTGCTTCTGACGGGCAGGCTGGCATTTCCCCTGGAAATGGGCCTTCGACTGCCTGAGGCTCTGGGGTCCCTGTCCCCGGCCCTCAACTCGTACCTGGTTCTTGAGCAGCCCGTCCTCGTAGTACCAGATGAAGCTGCCTCCCTCTTGGGGCTTGGAGACCACCACACGGCCCGCCTTCATGTCCTCCACATGGTCCGGCATGGCCAGGAATCCCCTCAGTGCAGTATTCCAGAGGCGGAAATAAGCCCGGCGCTGGTGAGCAGGGGAGGTTGAGTGAGGGACCCCTGGGCAGGGATGCTCCCACCTGGGCCCCCGACACCCTCAACTCTGGACCCGCCAGGATCCCAAGCTCCCAAGCCCTCCTCCATGCCCTGAACCCTTCCTGGGCCCTGCTTCTAAGCCACCCTTTCTTTCACACCCACGCACCGGGGGGCACATCCGTGGTGCACACCCACGGCCACACGGCTCCGCGTCCACAAACACTCACAGCCATGTGCAGAGGGACGCAGTGGCAGCAACACCCAAGGTCCACACGGTTGCACAGAAGTTTGTGGCAGATACAAACACACGGATACACAGCCGTGCAAACACGCTTCCTAACTGATGTACAGGCCCCTCCCCCGGCCTACCCCACACCCCATGTTTGCTAAAAGGATGGATGTATGCAGGAATACAGACACACACACACACACACACACACACACACCATGGCCATGCCTCCACCTCAATGCACATGCACATAAATGAGAAACAGGTCCAGACGTGCTCACAGACGGAGAAACTCAGGAGTGGATAGTGTCTCCCAGAGTGAGGCCTGCTTATTATTGCCGGTTGGTACGTGAGATGATTTTTCACCCTAAGTGGATGAACTTATTGCTAAAAATTCAATGGGACTGTGTTTATTATCATGTCAATTAAAGAAAAATCATACATACACATCAAACCCATGATTTTATGGTTATCAGCCCTTAGGATAAGGACGAAGTATAAAAAACAAGTGAGTTGGTTTAGAGAAAAGTGTTAAGTAGATAATGGTTCAAGAGGAATGACGACGTGGCAAAACTGTGACAAAAATGCACAAAGGCTGAGTTTGGGAAATATGGGAAACCCACAACCCGACACGCTACCCACCTGCTTGATGGGGTAGAGGGAACCCACCCTCTGCGTCCCGCTGTAAGTCAACCAGTTGGTGATCTCACAGCTGCCCACCAGCCACTGGCGTCCCCGGAAGTCACTGTGCTCACACAGCACCCAGCTGGGTCCAGCAGGTGCCAGAGATGCAGAGAGGAAGACAGACAGACACACAGACAGAGGAGGAGGCACAGATGAGAGAACATTCTCCGTCTCCTTTTCTCTCATGCTGAGACTTCTCTACCTGGTGTTAGGGTCCCGAGGGAGGAGAGGGAGGCTGGGAAGTGGCGGTTTGCAGAGCAGAGGAGGGTCCTGGAGAACCTGGGCTGGGGTCCAAGACCCTCCTTAGCCTGAACCTTTCCCTCCCTCCTGGAGGGGGGTGGGGAGTGGAGGGGAGGTGGGAAGGGACAAGAGGCCAGAGACCCAGCCTTCGCTCCCTAGCAGCCCCCGCCCTTATGCCCCCCCAACACACTCACACGCCCCCCCTGATCCGCACGGACAGCACGTGGTTGTTGAAGCCCTCGGCTTGCAGGCTGCGGACCTCCCTGTCCAGCTCGATCTCCTTCCCTTCAAAACACTCCAGTCCATACAGAAAAATGGAAGGCTCTGAAAAGTGCTGGGGCCAGGGGTATGGAGAAGGGGTGAGGCTGAGAGAGCCCCGGCGCCAGACTCAGCCCCCAATTCCAGATACTCCGATTCCCAGATCAGTATTTCAGGCCCTCTTCCCTCCTGAGGTCTGCCTCACAGGGTCCTGGGCTCCTGGACACCCCCAGTCCCCCAGATTCTCAGATGCAGCATATACCAGACTGGGCCCCCTACTGTCCCCTCAAACCTCCCCCTAGTGCCAGTCCATGGTACTTCTAAGAACAGTAATAATAACAATAATATGGGTAATTATAGCAGTTCTCACGTATTCGGGGCTTACCGCACACCAGATTCTGTGCTAAGTGTTTTACCTGACCTCGTTATAACTTCTCAACAACCTTATAAGGTAGGTGCTCTTATTATCCCTGCTTAACAGAGGGGAAACTGAGTCTGGAGAAGATTAAACCACTTGCTCAAATCCCTCGAGCTGGGCTTCAGAATCCAGTCTGTCTGCATTGAGAGCCCAGCACATAGTTGTAAAGCTCGGACTCAGCAGCTGGGCTGCCTCTGGGAGAACCTGGCTCTGCTTGTTACCAGCTGTGTGACCTGGGGCAAGTCGCATGACTTCTCTGTGCCTCAGTTTCACATGTGGAAAAGGGAGCGGATGGTAGTAACAAACCTCTTCGGGCTTTGGTGAGGACTAAACATCTTAGTGCATGGAAGCCTTTGAAACACTGCCCAGAGCCTGGTAGGGGCTCAGTGGTCAGCTGTCTGCTGTGCTCTAACAGCGGGCCCACCCGGTCCTATAGACTCTGACTCCTTAACACGGCCTGTGTCACTTCCCTCCGTCTCCTCCCTGGTGCAGGACATCATCGTTTATTCTGGCTTACTGTAGCAGCAACCCCACTGCCTTGTCCCACCCTTCTGTCCTCCACCGCGCAGCAGAGACGGCTCTCTGTTCCACTCCTTCCTGCACAGAAGCCCCACCTCAGCAGTCTGGCTGCCGTCCCCTGCCCACCCCAGAGGCGCTAGTCCCTACTGTCCCCATACCACCTCTACATCTGGACACACCACTCTGCATTGTAATCGTTATGTCAGTGTGGTCATGGGTTCCTTGACATCAGGGCTGTATCTGGTTTGTGTCAGTGTCCCCAAGACCTGTCACAGTGGGTGCTCAATAAATCTCTAGTAAGTGTAACTGACTTTGAAGCCATGGGGTCAGGGGAAGCTGGAGTTGTTCTGAGGAAGACTGGATTCAAGCCCCAGCAGCTGAGCTGACAGTGAGGACAGACTCGGCGCCCACACTCCCCCAGCAGCATCCCCTGTCTCAGTGGTTGCCCGGAACTGGACAAGGGTACTCACCAGGGGTACCTTCTGGAGAGAGCCCAGGACTCCGGAGGCTAGGCAGCCCATGGCCGTGAGAGTGGGAAACTCGCCCTCGGAGAGAATGTGCTGGTCACCTTCAAAGTTCTTCTCATCAAACAGGATCCAGCTAGGGAAGGGGAAGAGTAGGAGGGCATAAGTAGGTATTTGAGCCTGCCCTGTCCTGTGCTTGGCCTGCCCAGACCCTCTGAGATGCAGCAGAGTGGATGCAGACTTGATTGTGACAACCCCCCCGCCCCCCCTCGTCTATGGGAGGTCAAGGATGAACAGGCCCTGAGCAGCAGAGACTGAGGTCAAGACTTAAGAACTGACTGGATGAAATCCTACTGCCCCTATGGAGGGAAATTTGGCAACACCGAGCAGAACTCTATTCACAATTACTCGCAATCCCATTTCATGGAATCTCAAAACCTCCTTCAAAAACATGAAATGGCACACGCACAAGGCTCTTCATACAGCACTGTCTGCAAGGACAAAGAGTGGAAGCAGCCTGAGTGTCCATCAGTGGGGGATTGTTGAATCAACTAAGAGTGTTGAGTATAATAATACAGCAGTAAAAAGGAATGAGAAAGAGCTCTTAAGGGGATGTAAAGTGATCTCCAAACTGTTAGGGAAAAAAGGTGCAGAACAGCGTTTATAGTATGCTTCCCTTAAAAAAAAAAAAATTGAGATAAAATTCGCATACCATAAAATTCACTCTGTATGATTCAGTGGTCCTCAGTATACTCACCAGGTTGTAGTATGCTTCTTTTTGTGTAAGAAGATGAGGGAGAAGGGCAACAAATATATTTGGTTTCTATAGTTAGATGCAAATTTATGTAAGAGAGTATATTTGCTTATATTTTCATAAAAAAAACCAATAGATGAATTAACTAAACACTAAAAATAAAAATAAAAAGATTACCTATGGGGAAGGACGGGGGGAAAGATCGCAGGGATAGAGATAGATCTTATTGACTGACTTGGCTTTGGAACTGTTCTGGACTGAATGTCTCTCCAAAATTCACATGTTGAAGCCCTAACCTCAAAAATGATGGCCTTTGGAAGGTTCACATGAGGTCAGGAGGGTGGCGCCCCATGATGGGAACAGTGTCCCTATAAGAGGAGGAAGTGCTGTCTCCACTAGGTGAGGACACAGGAAGAAGGCAGCTATCTACCAGCCAGGAAGCAAGCCCTCACAGGAGAGCCAAATGAACCTGCACCTTGACTTTGAACTTCCCAGCCTCCAGAACGGTGATAAAACAAATTCCTGTTGTTCAAACACACCCCCCACCCCCAGTCTATGATATTTTGTTAGCAGCCCAAGCTAAGACAGGGATATTGTAAATGCTTTATGTAATGCAAAAACAATTAGGGGTGCCTGGGTGGGTCAGTCGGTTGAACTTGTGACTCTTGGTTTCAGCTCAGGTGATGATCCCAGGGTCATGGGATCGAGCCCCATGTCGGCTCCACACTGAGCATGGAGCCTGCTTAAAATACTCTCTCTCTCTCTCTCTCTCTCTCTCTCTCTCTCTCTCTCTCCCCCTGTGCCCCTCTCCGCCACTTGTGCATGCTCTCTTTCTAAAAAAAATAAATAAATAAAAATGAAAAGTATTCTTAAAAATGTAAATAAATTAAATAAAACAAATGAACCTAACTGTATATCAGGTTGGTGGCATAACCACACACACAAAAGTATTATTTCAAATGTCTTAAAAATGATATTTTGAACTGTTCATACCAAAAGGGATTTTAGTGAATGTCCCGAGGACAAAAAGAACCACGGAGAAGCCTCAAACAGCATTCACTGCTTTATGCTGTTAGTAGTAATTTAGTATTATGGTTTTGAAACACCCAGCTTCCATCTAAATACCATTGGAATCAGAGTCCCTTGGTACATAACTGATTCCAAGTTTAGGGGAAAAATGTACAAAGTGATCCTAGAGCATCTTATTGTACCAGAAAAACAAGGAAATCACAAAAAACTATTGGAGTCATCTCAGAAGCAGGCAATTTGAAGGGGCTCCCATTTGCCAAAGATAGAATGATTAGAGCACATAAATGCACTAAGACATTTCAATTGCATATAAATCCATGCATTCGTAACAACACTTAAAAAACAATACTTCATTACCCAGCTCTCGAGGTTGCTAGGGCACCAGTTCAGAAATTATCCTGAAATCGATCAAGAGAATTGATCCTTGGAAAAGGAGCAAACTGCCTTTTTTGTATAAACTATTTCAGGTAAGCAAATAGTTGAAAAGGAAAGTTCTTTTTTATGGAAGTATTCCAGATAACATCTATAGAAGGAATACCCAAAATCTTAAAACCATCATTTTGTAACCTCTAAAGAAATAGTGAGTCTAGGCAAATATCACCAGTGGATGCTAAAACCATTAGGTGAGAGATAAATTGTAGATCTTATAAGGTAGGCATCTTGATATCATTAAAGGTGGGACAGACAGACCTGTGCATGAGGTAATGTAGTAAGAAGGACAGGGTACCACCTACATAGATTTCTTGCCAAGAAAACACCCTGAATCTCATCAAGCCTTCAGATCTACCAGTTTACAGGAAATATGGGGCACAACGGAAAAAAAAAAAGACACCACAAGGAAGCAATGAGCCAAATACAGAAGATGGGAAACTTATAGGGTAAATTACTGGGTTTCTTTAAACAAACAAATGGTATAAAACAAAGGGAAGGAAGGGGAACTACTATAAATTAAAGACCAATTGACCAAAAGCAATGTGTGGACCTTGTTTGGATTCTGAGAAAAAGAAACCAATTTCACAAAGGCATTTTTTGAGACAATGGGAGAAATTTGAACATAGACTGGGTACTAGGTAATATTAACAAGTTATTTATTTTAGAAGATGTGATAATAAACTGTGGCTATGCGGGTTGGGAGGGTTTCTTTCTTATTAGAGATATATATTGAAGTATTTACCTGTGAAACTTTATGTTTGGTTGGGGATTTTTTTTTTTTTTTGGTCTATTTATTTGTTTTGAGAGAGAGAGAGAGAGCACAAGCAAGGAAAGGGCAGAGAGAGGGAGAGGATCCCAAGCAGGCTCGGAGCTGACAGCCCAGTGCCCAGAGCCCGATGAGGGGCTCGAACACACAAACTGTGAGATCATGACCTGAGCTGAAACCAAGAGTTGGATGGTTAACCAGCTGAGCCACCCAGGCGCCCCAAGGGTTGGGGATTTTAAATCCTCCACTAAAAAGAAAAGAAAAGAAGAGAAGAGACAAGACAAGACAAGACAAGGCAGAGAGATACATGAAACTAGATTGGGGTTCTTTATATTATACCGTCAAGTTTTAGGTTTTCCATTAAAACTTTATTTTACTTTGTGTTAAGATTGAATGCTTCGGGACAAAATAGCTAATCTCAAGGAAGCCCAAGGAAAGAAATCATTTGAAAGACCTTCCTGCAGCCCAGATCTCCAAGCTGAGTTAAGCACTTCTGGGCAGGTGCGCCCCACTTCCCACCTCCCCCCACGTCCTCACCTGCCGCCATGGACACGGCAGGACTGGGGCTGGAAGGAGGCAGGCAGAGAGGTCTGGTCATCTTCGAAGGAGATGTGGTCGCCCAGGAAGTTGGGGCCGGAGAAAAACTGAATCTGGAGGTAGAGACAGAAAGAGATGAGAATGGAGGGCGATGCA
This sequence comes from Panthera tigris, assembly GCF_018350195.1. Lineage (NCBI taxonomy): Eukaryota > Metazoa > Chordata > Mammalia > Carnivora > Felidae > Panthera > Panthera tigris. Next base: position 19,620,180 of record NC_056667.1, read on the forward strand.
GTGGGAGAGAATGGGGAAAAGGAGACAGACCCCCACAGGCTCCTTACCTTTGAGACAAAGTGCAGATTGTGCTCCCCGACCTGCAGGGAGGGCCCAAAGTTTCGAGACTCAAGGAGAGTGCCAGACTCTAGCCTCAGTTTCCCTACCCTTTCCACGGCACTCCCGCTTCTCAGGCAGGCATTAGCTCCGCCCCTTCCCAGAGGCCCCGCCCCACGCGCGCCGAGCCGGCTTCTTCCAGTCCCGCCCCCACCGCGGGGGCACCTCCCAGGCACTAAGCCCCTCCCCCACGGCCCCGCCCCACCGCCGGCACGCACCTGCAGGACTGGCTGCAGCGAGGCGAGGGCGCTGTTGCCCGCTCCCCAGTCATCGCAGTTGCGGTACACGCCCTTCTCCAGGATGTACTGCTCCCCGGAGAAGCCCACCTTCTCATAGGCCACCCACCTGCAGGAAGGACGGGGCGCGGGTCAGCAGGGCGAAGCCGGCTTCTCCGCTGGAGCCGCTCCAGACCCGCCTAGCTCCCGGAGCCAGGGTCACTCACACGCCGCTGAGCACGTGGATGGCCTGCGTGTGGGGGCCGTGTCGCGCCAGCTCCACGTCCGGCAATGCCTCGCTCACCTCCACGCCGTGCCCTTCGAAGTCCATGGCCTCAAACAGCACCACGGCCGGGTTCCCGAAGTCCTGGGCCCCAGGGATAGTCAGGTTTCTCCTTCCCACCCACGGAAACCCCAAGGAGTGCCCAGGCCCCGCGGACGCAGCCCACCAGGGGACTTTGGAATGAGGCGATCAGTGAGTGTGGCCCGGGGAAAGGCAGCAGGCCGGAGAGAAGCTAGACCTCAGGGAACACTTCCAGCTGCTCTGGAGAACAGGGAAAGAGAGCACAAACTCTTCGCTCAACAGATTGTACTGGGGGGAGTCCGCCTGTACCCACAGGCAGAGGGATGGCCCAGTTGCTCCTGCTTACCGTCCGGATGACCCTCAGGGAGGTCAGCACCTCGTCATAGCCTCCCCAGTGTGACCAATCAGGATATTCCCCTTCCTCCAGCAGATACTGGTGGCCCCGGAAGCCTGCTTTCTGGTAGCCCACCCAGCTGGGGAAAGGCAGAGGCAGACAGACAGGGTCAGGGAAGGACCTCGGGTGGGTAAGACAGCTGCCCCCACCCCTAGGCAGCCCGGGGCATTCCCCATCTCTGAGGGTAGAGGCCAGAAGGGAGGATGAAGTAGAAGGAAAGGTTCTGAGTCCTCACCAGCCCCCAAGAACTCGCAGGGACCCCACGGAGGCCAGGTGGGGGCTCTGGCTGTCCTCTGGCTGCTGAAGGTTGTAGATGTCTCTGCTTACTTCCCAGCTCTGGCCCTGAAAGCCTGTGGCCTCATAAACCACAACCTGGCAGAAAGGGTGGTGGGAGGGTTGTGGGGAGGCATCTGGACCCAAATACACTCAGCCAGCCCAGATGGCTCTGCCCAGCGTCAGCCCAGAGCTAAGTCCTCCTACTCTCTCACTGAACTCCATTCCCTTAGGTAACTCCTGCCTCTTCTCTGACCTCTGACCTGGTCCTTACACATCAGAAGCCATTTCCCAGTGAGCTCATAGGATTCCACCCTTCCAGACCCAGCTTCTCAGCTTCTGTTTCCCAGCACTCTCCTCTCCTGTCTTCCACTTCAGCCTATGAGAGCCATACAAATACACACAACCCACCCAAAGGCCCTCCTTGACCCTGCAGCCCAGACTCTTACCTTGGGCTCCCCTGGCTTCTCCACATTTGGGCAGCCCTGCAGAGGAGACAGAGCTGAGACACCAGCCCAGAGATAGAGGAAGACAGATGGGGCTGGTGACTCAGGAATTACTTGATCCTGAGACCCCCCTAAAAATGGCCAACCCCATGACTTCCCTCTGCCCCATTCCTTGGGTTAATTCCCCCTGTCCTCAGCCCCCGTTCCCAGAAGCAGCTCCCAGGTCCTGCTTCTTCCCCCAGGCTCCAGGACAAGGTAACTTGGGACCACCTGCCCCTTACCAATCTCATGGGCTTTAAGGAGCCCACACTGGGGTCTGATGTACCCCAGGCCTCCGAGGTGGGGTATTCTCCAGGCTCCAGGATGTAGGGAGTGTCTTCAAAGAAGGGTTTAGGGTACAGCAGCCACCTGGTGGGGGGGAGGCAGAGAGGCGGCTGTATCCCAGATACCCAAGGGACACAGACTGGTGGATGGGGGGAAGGCTTAGAGGGAAGAAGTTTTAGGAGAAGAAGCCCCCCAGCAAGGGGATGCTTGGGGATATTTCAGGCCCCCATAATCTTTTTTTTTTTAATTTTTTTAAATGTTTATTTATTTTTGAAAGAGAGAGACAGAGACAGAGCACCGGGGGGGGGGGGGGGGGGGGAGGGGCAGAGACAGACAGAAACACAGAATCTGAAGCAGGCTCCAGGCTCCAAGCTGTCAGCACAGAGCCCGAAGCAGGGCTCAAACTCATGGACCAAGAGATCATGGCCTGAGCCGAAGTCAGATGCTTAACCGACTGAGCCACCCAGGCACCCCAGGCCCCCATAATCTCTTGCAGTAACCACTCCATCAGTCCCCCTTCCTCTGGCCTGGCACTCTCTAATTTCATGCAGCAGCTGGAGAGTTCTCTCCTGCACACATACCCACTTAGGGACCCCAGGTAGTTCCCCGTTAGCCCACAATACAGCCCAGATGCACAGAGGCCCTTTGATCTGTCTCCCTGCCTTCTTCCTGGGCCTCACATCTCCCCACTTGCTGCCTTCTTGGGCCAGCCTGAACTTTCGAGGCTTAGATCTCTCACCTCTGGGCCTTTGCGGGTGTTGTTCCCTCTGCTAGATATACTCTTCCCCATTCAATTAACAAATATTTAGGGGCATCAACCCTGTGCCGGCCTCTGCTTCAGGCATCAGGGATACAGCAGTGAACAAAATATACAAAAGCCCTTCGTGCCCTGCTCTCACTGTGCTGAGATTCTTCTGGGGCCAATTCACCCCAGCTGAGGTGCTTCCTCCTCCAAGAAGGCTTCTCTGACTTCAGGTGCTCTTCTCTGGTTTGGTGCCTTTCTATGCTCCCCCATCCCAGAACTCTGCCACTGTCTTCTTACTCGACTGTTGCCTCCAGTAGACTAAGCACTTCTCGAGGGCAAGAGCTGTGTCCTATCACCTCTCTGTCCCCAGCACAATGAATGCCAAATGAAGGGATTCCAGAATAGCCCAGACTCACAGTCCTGCAGAGACAGTGGCAGATGCCACCCGCAGGGGCCTCTCCAGGCCCTGGGGGTCCTCCAAGGCATCCGTTAGCTTCACTTGCTCCCCCTTGAGGCTCTCTTCAGAGTACAAGATGATCTCTGGGGTAATGTAGTCCTGCAGAAGGAGAGAGGTGGAAAAGGAAGAGTAAAACAGAACCCCTCAGAGACTACCTCCCCACCAGTATCTGCTTCCCCAAGTCTGTCCAGCCCAGGCCCCAGGGAACTTCTGGGAAGCCTCTGTGGCCATCTCCGCAGAAGCCAGGAGGGTGACTGGGGTGTTCTCTGCAAGGTCGGCCACACAAGCCTGAGACCAAAGCCCTTTCTTTGGCGCTGGGCCTTTGGTACCGGTTACCAAAGTTCCCAGCAAGAGCCTGCCAATTGCCATGCCCCGGATAGCCTGATTTCCAGCCCGGTTGAGAGACAAACTGGATGGACAGCCACTTCCTGAGGCCTAACTTTGACTCTTCCTCTGTATACAATTCCCGCCCTTGTCCAGACTGGCTTCTACCCACATCTTATCCTAGGCAGCAGCGGATCCTATCTGCATTCTGGGTGTTTCTTCCCCACTAGGATCGTTTTCATTCCCTCACTCCTCATCAAACGCTTAGGAAGCATCTACTGAGGGCAGGGGACGATGCTAAGGGCGTGCCCTACCCCATCCCACTTGGCCCTCCCAACGGGAGTTATGACTCCATTCACAGGCTAGGAAAGTGAGGCTCAGTGAAGTTGAGCGGCCTGCCCGAGGGCACAAAGCCTGTGCGTAGCAGGGCAAAGAACAGAGCAATGTAGTTTTTGTTCTCTGTTGCAACCAGCACCTCCCACGTGCCTGGAACACACTAGGCGCCCAATCAATGCTGAACGAATGACATGAAACTAGGTCCACCTGACTTCAAAGCCCTTGTTTTTTTTCTCCCGTACCTCGTTACCTCCTACATGAAGATGAATTTATTGTGAGAAGCTCACAATAAATTGTCCACAAACACTTGGGTGTTTCTGGAGAGGCTTTCAAAACTATTCCCCCTTCGCAGAGCTGGGCCACTGCCCTAGTTAAGACTCGTCGGCTCTCGTCCTCTCTTACCAGGAGGATTGCAACAGCTCTGTCTTAGGGTTATTTGTACTTTCATTAAAAAAAAAAAAAAAAAAAAAATCTAATCGGCCTTGCTTTCAGAGCTATTGCTTTCTCTTCTGTGTCTCCCTGGTGGTCAAGGTGGTGTTACCCAGCTTAATTTTGGTAGTTTGTAAATTTGGGTTATGAAAACGGTATTGTTTTTTTCCCCACTTTACGGATATGGAACTAGAATATTGACTATGCCTTTTCAAACCACACACCTCTCCCTCAAAATTCAGAGGGGCCCCTCACCTGGAAATCACAGCCCTGCCTCATGTTCCCGGCTCCGGGATTTCTCCTCCCGGCAGCCAGAGGGATGTTTATAAATCCCTAATCTGCTTATATGGCTTTCCTGCTTCAAACCCAACCCTCATACGCTCATGTGCATGAGTCCTGCAGGGCAGAGGGCAGAGGGCAGGTCTCCTCCTCCAACCCACTGCCTGGCACGGTGCCTGGCACACAGCAAACTACTAAGCAGCATCAGTGAGCAAATGACTGAACAGACGTCTGTGGCACCCTAAGTCTGCATGTAGGCCTGAAATCCTGGGCCCTGGGTGGTGGGCCAGCACCCACAGACCCTTCCCCCCATTTCTGTTGCTCTAACCGAACCCTTCTCCAACGCCAGCTCAGACTTCCCCAGGCTGCTTTCCGAAGCTGGGGCTTGGCCTCTGCCTGCCCCTCCCCAAGCCAGGCTGCGCACCCCAAAACCTCTTTCTTCCCCAGGTGGCTTGGAGGTCAAGAAGCTAGAGGCGACTACCTATAGACAACTCCAGGCACCTGCGGCTGTCCCCTTCCTCAGGAGCTGGGGCCTGGGGAAGGCAGGGCAACATCTGACCCCCGCTCCCAGCCACTCACCCGGACAACCCGCCTCAGGGAGCCAATGCCTTGCTTGCTCCATGCTGGCGACAGGGCTCCTAGTTCCAAATCTCCTTCCGGCAGGACCAGCTTCCGGCCCCGGAACTCTGGTTCTTCGTATAGCACCCAACTGTGGGCACAGAGACCCAGGGTCAGTGGTGGGGAGAGGACGTACCCACAAGGCAGGGTGGCTGAAAGGGGTTTCTGCCAGGTTGGCCTGGGCACATCTCACTGCCCCGGCATCCCCCAGGTCCACCAGCAGCCCCCCAGCCCCGCCCTGGCAGTCTGCACTCACCAGCCTCGAACCACCCTCACGGAGGCCATGCTGGCCCAGCCAGAGGTGTCGGCAACGTCTTGCCAGACCTCCTTGCTGCTGCCTTGGCAGCCAGGCTCTGAGAAGAGGATCATCTGGAGAAGACACAGAGGAAATCCCCAGGCCCTGTCCCTAGGTCCTTGCTTCCGGCTGCCCCCCCACCCCACGTGCCCACCCTACCTTTCCAGGCCTGGTGTTCCGCTTGCCCTGGGTCTTCAATGCTGGGCTCTGGCATGGAGGTGATAAAAAGTCTTACGGAGTTGCCTCCTTACCGCCTCCCCACAACCTGCCATTCCGAGGATCCCACATATTCCCTGTTGGCCTCCACTCCCAAGGAGCTGGCCTGCAGAGGATGTCACCAACCTCCAGGGACCTTGTCACCCCATCCCAGGGATGGGTGCCTCTTGCTCCCCTTCCCCAGCTTCCAAGAGATCAGGGCCACTAAGCCCTTTGGACTTCACAGTGCAAACCTTCTGCTGTGTGAACAGGGCAACTGAGGCCCAGAAAGATGTGGCTTGTGTAAGGTCACACTGAACTAGACATCAGACCCAATCCTCTGGCTTCTCGAGACTCTGTTCCCAGCACCATGGTCCTCATACCATCCAGACCCTGCCCCAGGCGAGGCCAGGCACCCTCCCTTGCTCACCCAAGGCCTCACTCACCCACTCCTCCAGGGGCCGGGCACATGCAGGTTTCTCTGGCAGTGGCCTTTCACTGCAGAGCAGAGGCAGCTGTCCTGGCACCTTCCTGAGCCCTGGTGCCACGTGGGGTGGCAGAGCAGACAGTTTTGTGCCCAGTGGTTCCAAGGTGGGGGCCTCCTGGGTGCCAGGCACCCGACCGCCAAAGAGAAGGCTGCCTCCAAGACGGGAAATGGGCCTGCTCCCCGCCTGCCACTCGGGCCCCAGCTCTGGGTGGGGGCCCTTGGCATCTGCTACGTGTTTCTTCATCATCTCCAGAGGAGAACTAGAGGCCTGGGGGGACCTGGCAGGGCGAGAGGCCCAGGAGGAGCTGGGCCTGGAGCTCTCCTGCCTACGCTGGAGCTTCTCATCATCGCTTAAGTAAGGATTCTCTGGTTCTTCCTCCTCTTCTTCCTCCTCCTCCTCTTTCTCTTCTCGTGTGGGCACCTCTTGGGGGCCGGGTCCCAGCACGCATGGTCCAGGCTGGTCCTCCTCGATGGCGGGCAACGTGGCGTACATGGCCAGGTAGGAAGAGCGGGGGGCTCGTGGCAGCCGGTGAGTACGGAGAATCTCCGGGGGCTCCATGCTCCGCAGAGTATCCAGAAAAATCTCCAGGTCAGCAGCCAGGGCCACCTCCTCCTCCTTGGCTGTCTCTGGGAGCGTCTTGCCCTCAATGGCGTCAGGGACAAGCTGCGACTCTAGACTGGCCTCTGCCCCCATCCGTACTGGGGCAGGAAGGCCTCCCGGGCTGGGGGACAACTTGCCCACGGAGGAGGGGGCAGGGAGAACAGCAGTGTCCTGGACAATCACTTTCTGGGTGGAAAACGGAGCAGCAGAAGCACCAGGACCCTGGATACCCTCCTTTTGGGTTGGAGATGAGATGGGGCTCACTGCAGAGCCGCCAACAACCTCACCCTGCTGGGGGGATAGGAGAGTAGAAGCAGTCAGGCCTCGAACAGCCTCATCCTTGATGAGAGGAGCAAGGCCGCCTTCTATACTCTGGACAGCCTCTCTTTGGGAGCTAGGGCTGCCTTCTGGGGCCTGGACAACCTTGGCTGGCTTGGGGGATGAGGTGACAGGAGCACTGCGACCCTGCACAACCTCTTTCTGGGCGGGGGGTGGGTCAGCCAGAACACCAGGGCCCTGTGCTCTCTCTTTCTGGGTAAAGGAGAAAATAGTGACGTCTTCAGAGTCCTGAACAAACTTATTCCTTGGGGGGGACGAAGCAGAAAGCCCTCCTGAGCTGGGGACAGCCTTCCTCCTTGTGGAAGGTGGAGCAAGAGGCTGTCCAGGGACTGTAACAACAACCTCGGTCTTCACCGCGGGCGGGATGGTGACAGCAGAGGGATCTGTGAGTCCTTCCCTCTTTACAGAGGGCAGCGCCTGGGGTCCCCTGGGCTTGCCACTGAGCTGGGTCCTGGGGTGAGCAGGCACCACAGGCTGCTCTGGAGGATGGACTGGGCCCAGGGAGGGGGGATGGGCCTGGTGTCTGGGAGAGGAAGGTAATGGTGCCCGGTCCTGAGAAGTCTGGAGAGGGAGCTGGGTGGAGCGGGGGGCTCCCTGCACCCTTGGGACCTCAGAGGCTCTGGCCTCTGGGGCTCTGCTCTGGTCTGGGTCTGGGTGAGCTGCAGGGACGTCCAGGTTCTGAGGTGGGTGTACATCCTCTGGGACGCGTGCAGGGGCCAGAGCAGATCTGTCCTTTGGCTCTGCCATCCCCGTGTCAGGCAGCTGCCCCAAGGCTGCCCCCACCGTGCTGCCCAGACCCGGACTCCTTGGCACCACAGCCGTGGGCCTGGGAAGCCGGCTGGCAGGTAGGCTACGCTCGCCAGGCACAAGGCTACTAATCAGCTCCCGGGCTTGACTGCGGCTAGGTGAGCCCTCAGCTTGCGGGCTCACCACCACCGCCCGTGCGGCGCGAGCAACATTGCGGCCCCGTGGCAGGGCCTCGCCCGAGAGCACTGGCCCCACAGTCACAGAGCTGTTCACCCGTCGCTCCACATGCCCTCCCACCACCACGGTGGTCTGCACAGTGCGTGTCACCCGCCGTTCCTCGAGGCTCCGGGGGCTCCCACTGATGAGACTTACACCCGGGTGGGGGCTTGGCTCGCGGGGCCCAGGCAGGGGCACCAAAATCTCAGTCCTGGCCACGGCTCCCCGGCTTGCTGGCTCAGTCCTGGGCTCCTGGGGACTGCCATCGCCCTGGCCTACGGCCTCCTTCAGCCTTCCCACTGGCCTTTTCTCCTTGGGGGCTAGTATGTACTTCTTGGAAAAGATGGGCCCATGGCTCTGGAAGCTCCTGGAGTCAGCCTCATCCCGGGGTCCCTGGCAATTTTTCGTTGTTTCTTCCCGTGCTGCAAAACCATTGACTTCCTCTCGGCCGTGGCTGTACTCAAGCGTCTCCTCCGGGGGGGCTTCTAGCCGGGCCCCCGACACCAGGGACACCTTGTGAAAACGGTGTCTCATCTCTTCCTGGGCAGGGGGCCGCCGCCACATCAGCGTGGCACTCACCACTGGAGCCTCAGCCTGAGCTGGGGGCCCACCTGCCTCCTCCATGTTGGGCCCCAGCAACCTGTCCTGAGGCGTCCTTGGCTCACTGTAGTCCAGCTGCCTGCAGATGGTGCCAGGAAGAAGAGAGACAGAGTCAGGGGGTGGTGAGAGTGATTCTCGGCAGGACAGAGGCACCACCCCTGCCAAGCCCGGGCTCAGTAACCCCAGGCAAGTCATTTGACTTTTTGGGTCTTTGTTTCTTCATCTGTAAAATGGGTGTGATACTCCCAGCTCTCCCACTATCTCCCCACTTTCAGATGGTCCCCAATGCCAGGGGTTCTTCAAGGGGTGCACTTGAGGCCTGAGCCTAAAGGAGAGAGAAGGGAGACAGCAAAAAAGCATATGGGGCAGACTCACTGGTCTATGGAAGGGGCTGCGACTCTGCCCAAGGAGCCCTGGGTCTAGTCCTCCAAGGAGCCAAAAACTAGAAAACCAGGCAACTGTTTTGATCCTGTTCCTGACCATTATAAGGGAAGGGAAGGAAAAGTGGGCTGTGACCTCAGGCAAAGCTGAGCTTCCCCTGACCCTATTGCTTACTAGCTGGGTGATCTTGGGCCGGCTGCTTCTCCCCTTCGAGCTTCAGGGTCCCCAGCCACAAAACTGGAACGGTAAGGATATGTTTCATAGTTATTGTCCGGCTCCAGAAGAGAAAAAGAATGAAAAGTCGCTTAAAAATGAAACCGCTGGGGCACCTGGGTGGCTCAGTCAGCTGAGCGTCTGACTTCAGCTCAGGTCACGATCTCGTGGCTCGTGAGTTCGAGCCCTGCATCGGGCTCTGCACTGACAGCGCGGAGCCTGCTTTGGATCCTCTGTCTTCCTCTCTCTCTCTGCCCCTCCCCAGCTCATACTCTCTCTTTCTCTCTCAAAAATAAGTAAACATTAAAAAATAAAAAGGAAACCACTGGCGCACAGATTTCCCACGGTCGCCTCGGAGAACCGTGACCAAATGTTAGCAGGCGTGCACACGTGTGTACCGGCAAGAGCATGTTGGTGACAGCTGTCCGAGCCTAAGTGCACATCTGAGTGCATCTGTGGGCCTGAACGAAGCCCAGCAGGACACAGCACTTTGGATTTGAATGTATTTTCCCTCAATTTTCTCCTCTGGGATTATTTGTGCAGATGAAGAAACTGAGGGTCAGAGAAGAGGAGCAGCGGGCCCAGGGTGACGGAGATGCTGAGTCGCCAGGCTGCGGTTAGAAATCACGTCTGAGGGGCGCCTGGGTGGCTCAGTCGGTTGAGCGGCCGACTTCGGCTCAGGTCATGATTTCGCGGTCCGTGAGTTCGAGCCCCGCGTCGGGCTCTGTGGTGACAGCTCAGAGCCTGGAGCCTGCTTCGGATTCTGTCTCCCTCTCTCTCTGCTATCTCCTCCCATCTCCTCTCCTGCTCTGTCTCTCTCTGTCTCAAAAATAAATAAACATTAAAAGAATAGTAATAGTGATAATAACAGCCATGTGTTGAGGGCTTACTCTGGGCCAGGCTTGCTAGCTGCTTTATGTTCATTGTCCTACTGAATCTTCAAAAGAATCTCACGCATTTGATGCCTCAAAGAATAACTTATAAACAAACATTCCCATTTTGCAGAAGAGGACAAAAAAAGGCTCAGGGAGGTTAAGAAACTCGCCCAGACTCTGCGCTGTCAGCGCAGAACCCGCTTGAGATTCTCCCTCTCTCTCTGCCCCTCCCCTGCTTGCACTCTCTCTGTCTTTCTCAAAAAGAAAAAAGAAAAGAAAAGAAACTTGCCCAGAACCACACAGCGGCAGAGGCAAGACTGAACCCCAACTCTATATGCTTAGCCACCAAACCAAACTCCTTAATGTAATTATCTGGTGAACGGAGACCCTGGTTTGGAGGTTTACTTTTTTTTTGTTTTATTAAATTTTTTAAACATTTATTCATTTTTGAGAGAGAGAGAGAGAGAGACAGAGAGAGAGACAGAGAGATAGCATGAATGGGAAAGGGGCAGAGAGAGAGGGAGACACAGAATCCGAAGCAGGCTCCAGGCCCTGAGCTGTCAGCACAGAGCCCGTGGGCTCGAATTCACGGACCGCGAGATCATGACCTGAGCCGAAGAAGTTCGACGCTCAACGCTCAACCGACTGAGCCACCCAGGCGCCCCTGGAGGTTTACTTTTAAAGGGAACCACAGTAGTCCTGGAGGGACCACCCAGCCCCCACCCCAACTTCCAAGCTGCACTGACCAAGACAGTCTTATTGTCAGATCTCAAGGACCCAAGAGGTCAGGCCTTTCATCCTTAGCCTCAGGGCCAGCCTGTCTTTAAGGCCACTCCTCCTATCCATGAGGCAGCCCCTGGGGGCCATTATAAGAGAAGCTAAGGCCAGAAATGCACCTATGCCCCCAACTTCCCTCCCCCATTTCTATCTTCTTCCCTCCTGAGAGCCTGGTGGAACCCAGAACTTTGATCCTGTTCTGTGGCCCTCACAGTGACTCAGGTTTTATGAGGAGCAGAGATGAAAGGGGTTGAGGCCCAGGGAAGCCTGCTTGACTCCAGAACCATGGAAGCTACGAGTGGCCCTGGAACAGCCTTGTGAATGGGAAAGGTAGGGGGCTGACATGAATCCCCAATCCTTTCCTCAGACCAGAATTCCTGAGAGCAGGACACAACCAGACGCCTGAGGCCCTAGATCACAGCCCTTGGCTGAGGCCCTGGCCTCCTCCTGTCCTCACTAAGGGGTCCCTTTTCTTCCATCAGAACCCTGTCTGCTTGCTGGGACTCCTGACAAGGAGCTCACCTTTTCGCTGAGCCCTGCACTGAGTCTCCTCTTAATTTCTGAGAAAATAGTAAGTATGATTTCAGTGAGATTCCCTACCCCCGAGGGCATTGATAGTAAGTGGCAGAGCCTGGGTTTTAAGTCATTGATCGATTGATTGATTGATTCATTCATTCATTCATCCAATGCTAACAGTTTTAGGTGATGTGCTAGGCCCTGCTTTGGTGTACCCAAAAGAGGCATCCTAGGAGTCCAGGGATCAAAGAACTCCATTTAAAAACAGGAACCACATTTGGAAGGCCCCATTGGTTTTGGCAAAGCAACAGAAGAAGAGCTTCAAAGGAAGCCACTGGTCATCAGATCAGACACTGTAAATGACCTGCCAGCAAGTAGGATTCCACGCCTTTCTCAAGCCAGCCCAGCCCGTGAGCAACACCCCTGCCAGTCACTCATTCCATAAACATGTGCTCATCGCCTTCTGCCTGCACATTTCTAGGATACAGAGGTCACCATTTGACAGTTGACCTGTCCCATCCCTGGACAGTCATGACTGCTAAAGTGTTCTTCAAACTCTGCTGGAAATCTGCCTGCCCATAGCTGCCCCCTTTCATCCTTGCTCTGAAGACACCCCCCGATGACCCAGGATGCCCTTTCTAGGCTAGCAGAAGTCCTCATTCCCACAGCCATCTCTTTTTCAGGGGCCCAGACCAACATGGACCTGTTGGCTGGGTGACTGTGACCTCCAAGCGAGGTGTGTGGGGCAGGAAAAGGGAGAGGCTGAGGAGGGGGTGGGGGGAGTGTGGGAAAGAGCCTCATCTAACCCAACAAGTCCTGGATTCTCCCCGCTTACCTGTGAGTCACCCCCAAACTAGGCCAAACCAGTCCACAGGCCCACAGGCCCACAAACACACGCTGCGTCACACAGGCACACACTGACACACAGTCACTAGCACGGACCCACCGAGTCACACAGGCACAAAGACAGACCGGGACGCTTACACGGACCCACACGGTCAGACACAGAGTCAGAGTTACAGACACTCAGAGACACAGCGGACATGCAGGTCACACACGCACGGAAACACACAGACACAATGACACACGTGCCTGTTCACAAGACACACAGGCCACTCACAGCCGTCCCCCTCCTCCTCCTCGTGAAATTTGCCTGCACTTGAACACAGACACACACATGGACGCACACGTATCTTACACATTCCCACTTACAGCCCCAACTGTGTCGCGCCTCCCCCCTGCCCCAATATCTGCCAATCCTGGCCCAGATATGCTTCCCCAGAAAGGGGACATAGAAGGAGGCTATCCCTGGAGGTCTGCTTCCTGCTTCTGCACCCGAGCCTTAGCCTCTGGTCAGAGTCTGTCATTAGCTACCTAGTCCCCAAATAGCCAGGAAGTGGCAGATAGAGCCCAGGTCCCCTCAGCTGAACCTACTGCTTCTTCCTTCTCCTCTCCGAGGCCTGCCTCCGCTGCCTACCTTCCCTCTCTCTGCAGCCCTTCTCTCCCAGCTGGGGCACCGGAGCAGGTCTCTGAGCAAGCCTGGGTCCACCTCTCCCTCTTCCTTGCCACAGGACGAGGTACCCCAACTCCTGCCCAGGGGCCTGGGCATTCCTGCTGCTGCCAAATCCACCTCCGCGAGGTCCCTGTAAACCCTCTACGGCAACCTCATTCGACCCTCTGCTGTCTGCACAGGACCAGCGAAGCCTCCGGGAGAGGCAGGATAAAGCAGTGGTTAGAGCACAGGCATCCGGGTTCAAATTCTGACCCCTTTGCTTTCTAGTTGACTTTGGGCAAGTGATGTAACCTCTCTGAGCCTTAGCGTCCCTATTGTAATGGGGGCGGTGAGCAACTTTAGTCCTACTTCATGGGGCTATTTGAGGACTGAAACGAATTATGCTTAGAAAACAAGCCACAAATAATAGCCACCACCATCATCACTAGGAACTTTTCAGAGCCCGGTTTGAGGCCTGGCGGCCCTAGAGATGTCACCCCCTCCTCAGTGAGTTTTAGGGGACCCACCCTTCTAGCTCTGGGCCTACCAGGCAGATTTAGGAGAGTCATTTCAATACAAATAAAAACCAAGGCTTGGGAGCCTTGCGCTGTTCCTGTGGTAGCCACCCCAGAGCCAGGTAGGGTAATTATGCTGCGACCGAGGCGTTAGTAACAAGCATCCCTGCTATTTGGACAGCCCGACTCCTGGAGTTCAAAGCATGTCCTGTGTCCACCTCCTCCTTCCTCACTACCTCCTTCCAGCTACCAAATCTACTCAACAACTCAAGACCCAGAGAGGTTAAGCAGCCTGCCCCCGGACACCCAGCGCTTAGGCTGGGTGCCCATTTGCGGGCTGGGTCTGAGGTCTCCTAAACAGCACCAGGGAGTGAGTGGTGGGTGTTGCTGAGGAGGTGACCCTCCCCCATCCCTTCTATGACAGGCTATCCCCCTCCGCAGGTGGACAGAGGAGGAGAGCGGCAGTCCTTCCTGGAGGCAGCCTGTGGGTGAGGGGAGGGAGAGGAGGGCAGAGCTGGGGTCGGGAGGAGATGGTGGAGTCAGCTCATGCTCAGGGTACTGAATGAATGAGCCTTGAATTGGAAAAGCCCAGAGATCAGAGACGCGAGAGCGGGGCAGCCAGGCCGGTTTCCCCTCCTGTTGTCGCCCCGTGTGGGGACTGACCTGTACTCACCGTCTGTGTGGGGATCTAGGTGTCCAGTGGGCCCGGAGCTCCTGCTGCTGGGCTGTGATCTCCTGATGCGGTGGGGTTCTTGGCCGGGGTTCCTGGGGCAGGTCTGTCAGGCACCCCGTGATGGGGCGGGGCCCCTGGGGAGGCTCCCGCCAGCCCCTGGATTCCTCAGGGCCGCAGGGGTGGAGAGCTGGTTGGGCCGGTTTAGGCTCCTCGTGCTCCTCCCCAGGTGCCTGCCCATGGCCCTGTAGGGTGATAGTGATGTGGTAGCGGGTCCTCCTGGCAGAGGGACTCCGGTGCAGGGTCTGGGCTGGATGTGGCAGCGTCGGCCCTGCTGGCACAGGCTCGCCCTTTGCCCCCTGGGCCGTGGGGAAGGATGCTGGGCGGGGCAACAGGTCTTCCAGGCTGCCGTGTGGCTCAGGCCTCAGAGGAACGTCTGGAGCAGTGTAGGGGGGTTGCAGGCAAGCGCAGCCTGAGGTTCCTTGTTCCAAACACCCAGGAGCAGCAGCGGGCACGAGGGCCAAGTCTCGAGCAGTCTCTGCTGCCAGCGCCAGGCTCTCCGGTCCCACGGAGGCACAGTTGGCCAGGTCAGAAGCACTGCCCACAGCTGGCCTCTGTAGGCGCCCCAGGGGTTGAGTGGTTCCCCCTGAGCTGTGTCGTCTCTTCCAAAGCCAGGAACCACAGCTCCCTGCCTGAAGGTCCCATTCTGAGCAGCTCTGGGATTGGGCCTGGGGGAAAGCAGAGACAGGGGTCCGGCAACAGCACTTTCTCCTGTCCCCCCCAAGCGCCTCTGAACACTCTTGACTGCCCTCCTTGGCACAGGAGAAGCTGAGCAGAGGTGCCGTAAGGCCCGTGAGAACTAGACCAAAGGGCAGAGCTCTGGGAAGGCCCACGGCATTTAACTCACCCCCTCCCATTCTACATATGAGGAAAGTGAGGCCCAGAGAGGACACTGACTTGACTAAAGTCACTCAGTGAGGGCCCAACTCTCAGGCCGACTGCTGCCTTCCCAGGCATCCACAGGCCTCTGGCCCTGTGGCACCAGCTGCTCTGGGGATTAGGGGCTGCATGGGCATGCGTGCTACAAGTGCCTGTGGCCTCTGCCTGCTTCGGGCTTCCAGACAGCTCGCAGCCCCCTCCCCAGTACCCTCACAGCCTGAGATTTCCAAACACGCTGGGCGCAGAGGTGCACCTGGGCCGTGGGGAAGCCAGGGAAGGTGGTTCCCCCGAAAGTGGGGCAAACCTAACCTCCATCTGCTGTCTTCCTCTGGGGCCCAGCTGGGCCGTGGGAATGAGAAGACGGGGCCAGGGATCCCAGATCCATATGGACACTGCTCCCCAAACCACCAATTTTCAGGGACAGGCTTGTGTCCTTGGCAACAGAGGAGCCACGTCTGGGGTCAAAATTCCTCCTAGCAGCGGCCCTTGATCCCAAATATCTCAATTTACTCATCTATGAAATAGATTCAGTCTCTCTTTCCTCAGGGGCTAAATACCTCAAGAGGGTACAGTGGTTAATGTAGGGGCCTGCAGCGAGGCAACCCGGGCTCAGATCCCAGCTCTGGTACTTCCTGGCACACTCTCAGTGTCCCCGTGTGTAAAATGGGTGTGATAATAACAGTACTTGCTTCCTGCGAGTGCTGTGAAGACTGTAGGAGATAAGCCGTGCAGGGTAACCAGCACATAATGAGTACTCAATTAAATGCTAGTTATTACTAATGGCATTCAGGACCACAGACACATGGCTGCTTGAGCCACCTCCAGAGAAGGCTATTTGCTTCTCTAAAGGAAGGACACCCCGTCACTGTTCAAGCCATGGCTCGGGTCCCCACTGAAGATGGGGATACTGTGGCCAGAGGGTTAAACCACTGGCCCAGCTTTACCCCCTGGGGAGCCATGCCAGGAAGGCTGGGGCCAAAGATGAGACAAGGTCAAGCTAGAGGAGGGAGGGTGGAGGAGGGGGTCCTGGGAATAGGCACTGGCCCTCAGCGCCTCCCCCAAGGGCCTGAGCATTACTAAGCTTATGCTTCCAGAACACCTAGTGCCTCATGCTGGATGTTTTACATGTTTACTTTCTTTCTCACAACACCTCTGAGCTGCATTATTGTCCCCATTTTGCAGATAGGGAAACTGAAGTTCAGAGGTGGGGGAGGGGGGGCATCTACTCAGGGTCACACAGTGAATCAGTGGCAGAGGGAGGATGAGAGAACTCCGGGTTCTCAGGGCCTGCCCAGCTCCTCCCCAAGCTTCTGGCCCTCCTCCTCTCCCACCCTTTCAGATTCTTTCTTACCTTGAGGCTGACATTGTTGGTGCTGCCCAGGCCCTGGGCCAGGTCAGGGCAGCTCTGGCCACCCCAGGGCCTAGGAAGGAAGCAAAGGGAAGGGAGTGAAGTAGCTTCCTCCTCTCCCACCCCTAGACTGGACCTTCGGGTCCTTCCCCACTTCTCTCAGGGCACACAGGCAGGCTGAGCTCCTGAAACCTTGTGAGTGGGGCAAGGTCTATGCAGCAGCCTCCTCTCTGCTCCCTCCCCCAGCTGGGTACTCCCAAAGAGAGAGAAAGAGACAAGGATAAGCTTGAGGCAAAAATGAGGACTAGGTCTGTAGCAGGGTCAGAATATAGAAGCAGGACAGCACCTCAATAATTCGAAAGCTTGCCATTTGTGGAGGCCCTCCCCATGCCATGCCAGGCTTAGCCTTAGGTATGGTGCTCATATGATCTTCTTCGAGCCTCACAATAATCCTAGAAGGTGGATATTGTGTCCATAGTTTTTCAGTAAGGAAACTGAAGTCCAGAAAGGTGAAGTGACTTGCCTGGAGTCACACAGCTAGTGACCCTTGGAGTTAAGACACTAGGACCGTCCCACTCCAAAAGCTGGTTAGACATCACAGCGCTAATGGGGGCAAGATGGGGAAGTGCCTTGACTGCCTCCTCCATGCACCTTGCGCCCAACTCCAGGCAATCAGCAGGGATCAGAGGCCTGTGCCTTGGTGCCGGAGTCCTATTCCCACGTCTGGTGAGAACCAACTCCAAGTGCATGCATGGGATGTATCATCACGCTGGCCCACGAGCATGTGCAGTCCCTCCCCTGTCCTCCCAACCCCTGACTCACCTGCATGCCAACCCTGCCTCCTCTCAAGTGGGGAAAGGGAGGGGCAGTGCCACCTGGGCCTATAGGGCAGGTTCCTGCCATACAGGGTAATGGGAGAGGGTGTGTCTTCCAAGTGGGGGCGGGCAGGGCAGTGTCAGGGTGTGGGTACTTCCCCCCCCCCCCCACCCGCCCCGGGGCATCCAGGCTTCCAGGCTTTCAGGGTGGCTAGGCCCTCCCCTCCCCTCTCTCTTTGGTGTGGAAGAACAGTACAACCCCTCCTCTCACTCTGCCCCCATCACGCTCCCACCCCTCCCAGAGGGGCCAAAGACAGCTCTGTCATGATAAGATCAGAACAAATTGCTGCATAACTCCGTAGATACACAATACCCCGTGCCTGAGAGCACATTCCTAGCTCTTTTCCGATTCCACTGTGAGCTGCTGGGATCCTCTTCAGTGTCCTCCCCCCCAGCCATTCAGCTTTGCCGTCCAGAGCCTTTTCCCTTTCACTTAGACATTAGCCACCAGTGAATGGGCTCAGAGAGGAAGCAATTTGTTCAAGGTGACAAGCCCAGTGGCACCTAGGGTTAGGATGAGGCTCTGGCCCCCTGGCTTTGCAGTCCTGAAATCTCTCTAGCACATCCAGGGCTGTCAGGATGCAGGCTCTGGAGTCAGGCCGCTTAAGCCTGTAACCAGGCTCGGCCACTTCCCAGCTGTGTGACTGGGCAGGTGACTTCACCTCTCTGAACCTCCATTTCTATATCTGAATCACATGAAATACCTGCCTCGTAAGAGCTGCTGTGAGGATTAAACGAGATAATCCAGGTAGGGCATGAAAGGCAAATAAAGTTTATTGTTGTTCCAGTCTGGGACGACAGGGGAAATCCTTTCTGTGGCACATAAGGGCAAATGCAGTGCAGTTGGAGGCAATTCAGGTACCTGTCCTGCTCATGACAAAGGGAAGGAAGACCAGAGGTAAACTGGCCTGTGATGTGAGAATCAAAGTCCACAGGGGTGGGGGGAGCTACCGCATTTGCCTTTAAACTGTCTCAGGAGAGGAAATCACTGTCTGCAGGCCGCCTATCGCGTGTACGGAATTGCAAAAGTTGTTTTAAAGTTTTAAAAGAGCACAGATACTTTTATAAAGATCGTTTTCACATTCACGTATCCAAAATCTTAGTACACTGACACGTATATTTTTATGCTCCGAGACACTCATACAGGCTTATTTGAACATCCACTACGCGCTCACTCACACACGCGCGCACACACACACGCACACACACATCCCTAGGGCCCAGGGGAGCCCCTGCGGCCCTCCTCCATCCCCCTCACCTATGCCGAGCTCTGGCCTCCTCCGGGGTCCTCTTCCCCCTGCGCTTCCTCCCGAGCCCTAGCCCTGCCAAGCGGCGGGCCAGGCGTGCCCCCAGACCCCCGTGCCGCTCGGCCATGGCAAGGGCAAAGCCCCGGGCTTCGGGACACCAGACCGCTGCGGAGCCACGGGGGCCACCCGGATCCGCTTATTTGCAGGGAAACGCCTTCTCCGGCCCGCCCCCCGGAGCAAACAGCGGCCCCGCCCGCACTCGGGGCGGGCGGGGGACTGACCCAGATGCTACCCTTGGTGCAGGGCACGAGGTGCGCTTCGCAGGGGCCGCCCCCAACCCGGGCCGCTCCGCCAGAGCCTCGCCCACCCCCGCCCAGGCCATGCTCTCAGTCAGGTCCGCGCTACTTCTTCAGGCATGGGGAGGCGCCAGGGGTACACCGGGTGCTGGCAGCCCCCATGCTGGCCTTGCACGAGGTGGGCGGGGAAAGAGGGACCTAGGTCCTGCGGGGGTCAAGAGGCAGGGAGAAACGAGAGGTCTCTCCCCGCCCCCGAGAAGGAGGGGCTAGAACGCAGGGGCGGGATCAAGACCGGTGTGGGCTTGGTCTTGCGGAGTGGGTGGGGCCTAGCCCCGAGTGGTTGGCATTTGGCGCAGAGCCAAAGAGGTGACGAGGTGGGCTTAAACTCGGACCTTGATTACTGCGGGGAAGGCCAAAGGCCACCCCGCCATTGCCCTGACAAGAGGGGCTCCCCATAAGAGTTTTCTCTTGCGCTCCTGGGGAGCCTACAACACAGGGCGAATCTTGCCCAGTCCCTGGTGGGGAAGCCGCTCTCAAACCCACAGGGGTGCGAATGGAGGCCCCCTGCTGGAAGTTGGCCAGTTATTACTGGGGTTTTTTTAGTTTATTTAATTTATTTTCTTGATTTATATCCAAGTTAGTTAGCATATAGATCAACAATGATTTCAGGAGTAGATTCCTTAATGCCCCTCACCCATTTAGCCCATCCCCCCTCCCACAACCCCTCCAGTAGCCCTCTGTTTGTTCTCCATATTTAAGAGTCTCTTAAGTTTTGTCCCCCTCCCTGTTTCTATATTATTTTTGCTTCCCTTCCCTTATGCTCATCTGTTTTGTATCTTAAAGTCCTCATATGAGTGAAGTCATATATTTGCCTTTCTCTGACGAATTTCGCTTAGCCTGATACCCTCCAGTTCCATCCACGTAGTTGCAAATGGCAAGATTTCATTCTTTCTCATCGCTGAGTAATACTACATTGTATATATAAACCACATCTTCTTCATCCATTCATCAGCCAATGGACATCTGGGCTCTTTCCACACTTTGGCTATTGTTGACAGTGCTGCTATAAACATTGGGGTGCCCGTGCCCCTTCAAAACAGAGCACACCTGTATCCCTTGGATAAATACCTAGTAGTGCAATTGCTGGATCATAGGGTAGTTCTATTTTTAATTTTTTGAGGAACCTCCATATTGTTTTCCAGAGTGGCTGCACCAGTTTGCATTCCCATATTACTGTTTAATAACAGCTATTGGTATTTTCTTATAGTTTATTTATTTTGAGAGAGAGAGAGAGCACCCTCACATGAGTGGGGGGGGGGCACAGGGGGAGAGGGGGAGAGAATCCCAAGCAGGCTCTGTACTGGATCTCACAAATCGTGAGATCATGACCTGAGTCCAAATCAAGAGTCGGTGGATTCTTAGCCACTGAGTCACCCAGGCACCCCAATAATAGCTACTGTGTATTGTGATTAATAATCTTGCTTCTCAGGCAGTGCCCTTTCCCCACCTGTTGCTAACTCCCAAGTGGGGGGCAGAAGACCTTGCACATCTGAGGGCATCCTCTGGGACCGCAGAGAGAAAGGTCATCAGGAGGGTCCTAGCTCCTCAGGCTCTCTTTGCCAGTTCTTCCCTCCTTATACTCCTTGTAGAGCCTCTACCTCTCCCCTGAGCTCGCACCTCCTCAGCCCTTTGCCCTCTTTGGTGGCTGGTCCTGGCACACAGGGGGATATCTTGCTTCTGGGTCATGAGTAGACATCGACATCCTTGTGTTCTTGTCCCTCCACCCCACAGGGGGCTCAGCTCCTAGCAGGTGCAGAGGGAGGAGCTCACCCCGCCCCCTGACCGTGGCAGGGAATACCAGCTAAGGAGGCACAGTGGCTTCTTACGAACTGTGAGACAAGAAGGTGGTGGGAAGCAGCAGACGTGCATCTGGGCAGGTGCTGGAACATCTGTTCAGGAAAAAGAGCAGTGTGCCCCGTGCGTGGCAGCATAGTCTGCACCGTGCAGAGTCCTGGAAGGCCGAACTACCCACTGGCAAGCTGAGATTGGAGGGCCTCGTCCCAGACCGGGAGCAGGAGATGGCTGCCTGCCCCACCCCAGGGGAGAGCATCACAGAATCTCTGTGGCTGTGTCCCCTGACCTGGTGGATTGCGAAGTCTGACCAATACACAGTGGCTTCCCCCGCCACTGTTGAAACTCAGGAGGCCTCGACTTGCCGTAGAGAAATATCCTTTAATCGCTCTGCCCTGCCCCCTCCCCACGACAGTCCCAGCACCAGGGCTCAGGCTGGCTGCCCTTACTTGCCCCAGATGCCGAGGACCTCTTGACCTTTTCCGAATCCCAGCCCAGCTGCCTCTCTGATGACACCCCCACAAGACCTAGTGCTTCCCGGTGCCATCGGGCAAAGCAGGCAAGAGACGCCAGGGGCAGGTGGGTGTGAGCTAGGCCGCAGGGCCGGCGGGCATGCAGCCGCTGGTGCAGCTTCAGGTGAACGTGCCGGGTGAAGCGACTTGGGCAGACACTGCACCCGAAGGGCCGGGCCCCTGAATGCATCCGCAGATGGGTCTTGAGGTTGCTGGAGCTGCTGAAGCGCTTGTGGCACATCTGGTGGGAAGGGGCGCTGGTGTCAGCTCTGCCCACCTGGCTGGCTCAGGAGCTCTGCTCCCCTCCGCACCCCACCCACCCCCCCACTCCCCCCCCCCCCCCCGTAATGCAGGCCCGGAAGCTTTCCCCTGATGATTTCTCCCTGGGACCCACAGCGTCTGGCCCATTGGAGCCAGGCAGACCTGGGTTAGCATCCTGGTTCTTACTCCCTGTGTGACCTTGCATAGGTGACTTCTGTCTGAGCCTTCGTTTCCTTATTGGTAACACGTTACTGTAAACACCTAACCTCACAGGGATGATGGACTGAGCGAGATAATCACATAGGACCCTCGTGCGTGGGTCTACAGCTTTAGCGGGCGTAATTAACATTTACTGGGAGCTGCGGCATGCCAGGCGTTGGTCTCCCATCGTCTTCCCCAGGACCCTGGAGAAGCATGACTAAGTACCAGTATAGCTCCTATATTTCAGCGAGAGAGCGAGGCTCAGAGGAGGCGAGCCACTAGCCCAAGATCACACAACCAGCTGGAGGTAGAGCTGGAATTTGAACCCAAGTAGCCCAGACTTAGAACCTCTATATTTCTTTCACGACTGCCTCTGTAAAACGGGGGAAGCATTCCTGCTGTTCTGACTTCCCAAGGGCTGTGGTGAGTGTCAGAGAGAGGGAGCTAACACCAAGCTGGTGTTACCCGCAGTGCGTACTTTCACACGCTGGGCCTTTTACTTCTGCAGCAGCCCTGGGAAGTAGGTAATAGGTATTCACTCCCCAGCACCCCCAACTTCGTTCTTCTCCTCCCGTAGGCCTTCATCTCTATTCCTCACGCCAGGCCCAGGGAGTGAGCTCCCGTATCACATTCTGGCCCTTCCAGGCTGACTCGGGTCACTTTCACCTCCCTCCACCTCCCTCCCCACCTCCACCCTTGCCTCCAGTCCTGTCTCCACCTGCTCCGGGAGACTGGGGAATAGAGGCTACAGGTGCCATCCCTCCGGGGCCCTGGAACTACTCACCAGCCCCCAGGAGTACAGGGGAGGGGAAGTAGGGTCTCACCAGGCACTCGTGGGGCCGCTCCCCGGTATGCACCAACTGGTGCTTCTGCAGGTGGGCGAGCTGAGTGAAGCGCTTCTGGCACAGGGCACACTGGAAGGGGCGCTCCCCGCTGTGCACGCGCAGATGGACCTGAGCCAGGTGTGGGACAAATGCTGCCAACTGCCCAGACCCCTCCGGCAGGGTCTGGGATCCTGTCCCCACATCCCCACGGGACCCCTATTTAGCCCTGAGGCTTCTCAATCCCCTTGCTTCTCTATCACTGCCCCCAGGGCCCCTCTTGCCTTTCCCCAGGATACCCTCACTCTTTCTGCTGCCCTGCAGGAGGGGACATGACAGTGGTCAGAAGGCTAGGTAAGGCGGTGCGACTCAAAGTGTGGTCCACAGACCAGCAGCATCAGCACCATCTGGGAGCCTGTTAAAGATGCACGTTCTCATTAACTAACTAACAAACAAACAAACAAATAAATAATGAGGTGCCCGGGTGGCTCATTTGGTTAAGCCTCCGACTCTTGATCTTGGCTCAGGTCATGATCTCCCGGTTCGTTAGATCGAGCCCCGTGTCAGGCTCTGTGCTGACAGTGTGGATCCTGCTTGGGATTCTCTCTCTGGCTCTCTCTCTCTGCCCCTTCCCCACTCGTGCTCTCTCTCCCTTGTGTTCTCTCTCTCACAAAATAAATTTTTTATTTAAAGTTTTTTTTTTTTGTTTTGTTTTAACATTTATTTATTTTTGAGACAGAGAGAGATAGAGCATGAACGGGGGAGGGTCAGAGAGAGAGGGAGGCACAGAATCGGAAACAGGCTCCAGGCTCTGAGCTGTCAGCACAGAGCCCGACGCGGGGCTCGAACTCACATACCGCGAGATCGTGACCTGAGCCGAAGTCGGACGCTTAACCGACTGAGCCACCCAGGAGCCCCAATAAATTTTTTAAAAAATGCAGATTTTCAGGCCCTGCCCCAGGCCAGCTGACTGAAGATCCCTGGGGCTGGGACCTAGGAATCTGCATGTTTCCTAGCTCCCCGGGTGGTTTGAGGCTCATTAAAGTTTAAGCACCCATGCCCTGGGGACCCGGAAGCGTCCCTCCTCAACAACCATAACTTTTCCTCAACTTCAGTGCCGCCGACATGTGCGTAGATCCCCATCTCTGCTGATACACAGAGGTGTGCCCATGGGGTCCCCTCCGGGCGATGTGGATGATGGCCCCAACGGCACTGTGCTGCTTCATGGGGTCCCACGTGAAAAAAGCTGGTTGTCAGGTGGGTGGCCTGGGCTCACTAAAATTTATGCCCCCACCAGACCGTCAAACAAATAAACAAGAAGAGGCTTAACTGGGGATCCAGAAAGGGCTTTGCACTAGATGTTGAGAGGCTAATATCAAGGCCTAACTTCACCATTAAGTCGAAGTAACTTTGGGCAAAACTTTCCCTCAGTTTCCCCATGTTTGAGTGCAGCGGACGCTCTCACAGACTATCTCTTAGAGTGGAGAGGACTTTTGGCGGCCATTTTGTCATCTCCTCTCCACAAACGTGACACCGAGAGGCCAAAGGAAGCATCCCAGGTCACAGCCTAGAGGCTGCCCAGGAGTTGCTGTGGCTTTAAGGCCCTTGATTCTGGAAGCCGGATAGCACGGGGTCATTGAAGGATGCCGAGGGGAGCAGCGGAGCCCAAGACGCAGATACCTTGAGGTTGGAGAGCTGCCCGAAGTTCTTGCCACATACATTGCACTCGTACAGGATCTTGCCATTCTCTTTCCTCAGTGGGTAAGGCAGCACTGCGGTGCCTGTCCGGGAGCCCAGTGGGGTCCGCCTCGCTGGAGCCGCCCTGCCAGCACTCTTTTGCCCTGAGGAGTAGGTCCTGGCAGCTCCAGGGCCTGGATTCCAGGCCTGGAAAGGCTGGATCTGGCCAGAGGCTTGGGAGGCCCCTGGGTAAGGATACAGGGTCTCCCTCTGGGCCGTGGGGGGCCCAGGCTCATTGACACTCATCAGCAAGCTGGGCATAGCCATGATGGGGTGGGAGGGATCTGGGGGCTGCATGAAGAGGCGGGGGCATCGGACAGAAGGTAGGGCCCCATAGGTAAGCAGGTAAGGAGGAGGCAGGAGAAGTGGATATGCAGGACAGAAGGGGTGAAGGCAGAATGGGAGCGCTTTGGAGATGGGAGTGGGCAGCAGGCAGGACAGACAGGAGCAGAAAGCTAAGGGGCTGGGGCTCCTTCTGTTCTGCCGGGGGGGTGGGCAAGAGCTGCTGTGGGGACAGAAGGATGGGCAGCGGGCCCCCTCTCCAGCTCTTTCCCATTGGCTTCCCCTCTGGTCCCTGTTTGCAGAGTGCTTGGCCGTGAGTTTCTCGCCATCAGTGGAGCCTGCCTGCAGCCCTGGTGGCTGGAGCGCTGAGCGGGAAAAGGAAGACAGTGGTCAGGGCCCCACTACCTGGGGGAAAGCTCTGCTCCCCATCTAACCTGCCCTGCTCAGGCTGGGAAATCGCCGTAGCCTTGCAAGCCTGTTGGGTGACTTGGGCAGGCATTTCCCCTCCCTGGGCCTTCCTGGTCTGCACTTGGACTTGCCAACAAAAGGACCTAGTATGTCTGTGGTGCTCAACCATTTTAGGGAGAGAAGATGATCAGGAAGCCTACTAGAGGGGCGCTTGGGTGGCTCAGTCGGTTAAGCGTCTGACTTTGGCTGGGGTCATGATCTCAGTTCATGCGTTTGAGCTCCGTGTCGGGCTCTGTGCTGACAGCTCAGAGCCTGGAGCCTGCTTGGGATTCTGTGTCTCCCTCTCTCTCTGTCCCCCCCCCCCACTTCTGTCCCTGTCTCTCAAAAATGAATAAACATTAAAAACAAAAAAGAACCTTATTAGACATCCAAGTGGAGAAGCCAAGTAGGTAGTTGGATGAACTGGTTTGGAATTTGTTTGGTTGTTTGTTTATCTGTTTGGATTGGAGTTTATAGAAGAGAGGTCCAAGCTGAAGACATAAATCTGGGTGCCAGGGACCCCAAGCAGACCGCATTAGGACGACCCTTGATCTGCTGTGTCCAAAACGGTAGCCACTTGACTCATGTGATGACGTTTCAACTACTTAAAATAAGTACAATAAGAATTTGGTTCTTCATTCACACGAGCCACGTTTAAAAGGCTCAGTAGGTACGGTCGTAAACAGCACAAGTACGGATCATTTCCTTTCTTGCAGGAAAGAAGTAGCTGTCAAACAGCACTACTACCCTCCGTAAAGTGAACAGGAGAGGTGGGAAAGAAGAGAAGAGGTGAGACTAAAGGGTGGGGGAGGGGAGAGAAGAAGGCTTTGGACTGAGTTATGGAGCATGGGGATATTTAGGAGGTAGGCAGAGAAGAGTGAGGAAGGGAGACTGAGGCACAACAGCCAGGGAGGTGGGAGACATATAAGGTGAAATACTGAAAAGAAAAAAGGTCACAAAGTAGATGTCTGCTTGGATCCTCATTTATTCGCTCAGCCAACTTCGCTGACCTGTCGTTTCACTCTGTGCTCTGTGCTGGGGAAATAAGGGACCGGGCAGCACAGTCTGCCCTCCAGGAGGTTACAGTTGTGTGATGAAATGGTGCGTTACGGTGCAGCAAATCTAGAACATAGGTATAGTGACATCCTACTCCCATGGAAGAAGAAACTGGCCTCGGTGATGTGCCCAAGGTCACAGAGCCGGGAAGGGCAGAACCAGGACTCTATCCTCAGCTCTCTGGCTCCCGGTCAGTGCTCCTATCTCATAATGAAGACTCCTTTAGCTCAAACATTCTAGGCACAGGGCGCCATGCTCAGTCCCAGGACTTGGACTACCCCTACTCCAGGTCCCATGCTCATGCCTGAGAAAGCCACTGTCCATCTACCTCCTCTGGCTCAGGTGTCACCCTGAAAGCCCCGCCCCGCCCCAGGCCAGGACTCCAGGCCAAAATATGGAAGTAAAGCGTGCCTGAGGCTCCGTCCTCACCAGTGACACTGGGTCCCCTCCCTTTCCTGTCCTGAAATCTAAGAGTCCTCTCCCACCCGCTGCCCCCTTCATGGTGCAGCCCTCTGCCCTGGCTTACTTGTGCTCGAGGTGTCGCTTCTGAGACCTTGTGGGGCCATGCCCAGCGATGCCGGCTGCAGGGCACACAGGTATAGGTCCAGGCCCTGGGGACAGGTCAGCAAGGCAGACTTGGCTGGCGCCAGCGGCAAGGGGCACAGCCAGCTGGCACAAGATGAGCCATGGGCATCCACAGTGTCAGGAAGTGGCCTGCGAGCTGAGGAGACCTGGCAGACAGGGGGCAAGGGACTTGGGCATGGGAGACAGGGACACCTGTGTTCCTAGGATGGTCCCAGCTCCAGTTTGGCTTCCAAAAGAGGAGAAGCTAAGACCCACCCTGTATCATGTCTGTCACTCAAACGGCTTCCCCATCCTTCATTTGAAGATTTCCCCAAAGACTTTCGTACCCACCCCAGTACTGCCCTCCTCCTATCCTCTACAACCCCTCACTTAGCCCTGGTCTCTCTCCCTTCCTTCCTTCCTGACCCCTTTGGCCCCACTGTGTCTCAGACCATCTACTGTGTTTTGAATGGAGCCTAGATGAACTTGGAGAAAATCCTCATCGAAGACTGTAAACCCCACAAGATGGCCCTGAGCTTCCCTCCCGCTAAGGCCCAGGTCGTGGTCATACAGCCAAGCCTCCTGCAGGCGCTATGCTATCCCTTCTCACGCCCCACAGGAAAGGTCTGGCCCCTGGGGCATGGGAGAGGGTCTCTGGCACCCCCAGGGCACATCTCCATGATGTACCAGGCGGGGTAGGAGTGCTCAGGACCAGGGGCCAGTGGGAACCTGGTCCCTTCAGATTTCCCCTTCCCCCCCACTTCATCCTAATATCCTCTCCCTTTGTAAGCAGGCTGCCCTCAAAGATTGGGCTGGGATCCCTCCTTACCTGGTTGCCTTGGCAGAGCTGGAAGTCCAGGCTGGAGGACAGGGAGCTCCCTGTACTCCCCGGAGGCTGAGTCTTGTGGCAACAACCCAATTCTGGAGCAGACTCCCCCTTCATGCCCCTACTACCTGATGGGAAGACAGGTCAGTCACAGGTGAGCGGTGAAGGACCTCCACACAGGAGCCTGGCTTCTAGAGCTGGCCGTTCCACTACACCACCGTGTGACTTTGAGTCACTGCCCCTCCTGGCCTCAGTTTCCCTATCTGCAAAACACGAGGGTTGGACAGGCTGATGTCTAAGGACTCAGTACTGACATTTAGAAGCCAATGATGCTTTCTTGGTAGGTGCAGGAAGAAGATCGAATGGAGACAATCAGAGGTGAGGAGCTGAGCTGGCCTTATGCTCATCCCTGGGGAAGAGGACAGAGAGGAAGATCCTCATGGAAGGTACTTCTGAGTGAACTCAGAGATCATCGACGCGGCTTTTCTGGGCAGCAGAGGAAGCCCTAGGGTCCTGCTGCTCAGACTACCCAGGCTCAGCTCCCTCACCAGGGACAGTCTGAGAAAGCAGGCCAAGAGTCCCCTGGGTCCCCTGACTGGCCTGACGGGAAGATTCTCTGATTGCTCAGCTGTCCGCTTCTCTGCCTTCTTTTCACCGAAGGCCACACAGCACAGGGACCACCTCAGCTCAGCAAGTGTCTCAAGGCTCATTCCCCTTCTCCTCAGTGGCCACACTTCCCTCCTCCTCCAGTGCTCCTCGGACGCGGACCCTAGCACGTTCACTCGAGTGTCTCAGCCTGCCAAAGCACGGTCTCCTTTTTCCCTTCCCCCACTCCTCCCGACCCTGCCCAGCAGAGGCTTTTCACCTGCCTGCGTGAGCCTCTTCACCTGGTTCTGCAGAAGTTCCCTCTGAGGGATGCAGGGAGGTGGGCAGGCGGGCAGCTGCTGCCTGTGGTTGAGGCCCCAGTGAGTGTGACAGGAAGGTGCTTCATTTGAAGTTGCCACAAGTAGGAAGAAGGGGGCAGGCGGGGGGTGGGGGGTGCTGTGAGAGACCTGATGAGAGGGACCCACCCACCAGCCTTTACCTACCTGTGGCAACTCTACGGGACAATGTGCTGATTTGGGACCACTACAAACTGGGGTTCTGGAATATCAGTGTGTGAAGCTGGGGCGAGTGGGGTGGGGCTATGTGAGGCCAAGAGGGACACAGCAAGGCTCAACGGCTGAAGCTGGGGTCCTTCTGGAGACAGGGGCCTGGCCAAGATGGAACCGGGCAGTGATGATGACAGGGAGGACAGGGATGGTGGTGAAGGGACAGGGACAGTTATAGACATAGACCACAGCAGGCAACACGGAAGGATATGGAGTGGAGCAGAGAAGAGAAGGAATCTGATCTCATGGAGCAGAGGCCCCGGAGGCAGCAAATACACCCTCCTCTTTCTCGTCCCATCTCTGATGTGCTTCTCCTGAGAAATCCTTTCTCTTATCCCGATACTGAGCTGAGGCCCCAACAGGGGTAAGAGGTGATTCAGTGGCATAGCAAAATGCATATAAGGAATGGCTAGATATCAAAGGAGAAGCTCCATTGATTAGGAAGCAGTTTTTTAGGCCAAGCGGTTTCATTACTTCTGAGAGCAAGAAAAGGCACACATTTCTAGAGACTCAAATTCTGCCCAGTCGGTGGATCCGTATCACACAATGTCTGGCTCCGTGTGACACAGGCCCAACCAGTCATCAGACTCCACCCAGCCATTCCATTGAGGTGGCCTGGAGCACACAGGGACATCTTGGACACTCCACCACGAGCAGGGACATATTACCGGTGTTTCTCTGCCAGCCCAGCCCCTGGCTGGTGACCACCTCCACCATGGCCTCCATCACTTCCCATCAGAATTATTTGCCCACATAATGACCCCTATGTGCCTGTGAGTGTCTCAGGGACAGGAACCACTGTCTACTCATTTTTACTTCCAGTGCAGACATTTGTTGGGTTTCTTGGATGCTCAGAATGTGGAATTTTCCCCCCACATGCATCTGGAGGGAGGCAGAATGCACCTCCCACTATAAAAGCCAAGATGGCCACACACTTAATTCCGACCTCCCCGAACCCAGCACGTGATACAGGCACATGACATGGACTGGGCCAACTGGATGCCCCCATCCAGACTGGATCAGAAACCAGGGGCCCGAAAGAGGCAGGTAAGTACAGACTCCACTCTGCACATCATGCCACGTCGGCTTCCAGGGCAGCAGAGGAAAGAAAGGGGTTCAGAGGGTGTTGCAGAATCCTCTCTGAGCTGGGTCCGGGGGGGGGGGGGTCTCAGCTTCTCCTGATCCAGCCCATTCTCTAAGTCTGGCTCTACAGCATTTCCAGACATTCTGTGAGCTTCCCCATATCTTTTAAAGGAATTGCTTTTCTTCAACCCTCCTGAAATGGTTTCTGTAGCTTAACCCGAGAATCTCCATAACATATGCCCAGAACAAAAGATAAAGCAACAGCGTTCAGGCTGGAATACTGAGCCTTCAGGATCTGAGTAGTCAGCTACCTGTACAAAGAGCCTCCCGCCTTTCTCAGCTGCCCTCTCACTATCCTTCAGATTGGTGAGGGAGCTCCTCCCTGGTGCCGCTTGTGGCCTTGATCCACCCAAACTGCATGCCCCAAAAGCTGGAGCCCTCCCAGCCTCCAAGGCCACAAGCCTGCCTTCCCGTGCAGCCTTGTTGGAATCACAGGGGAGCCAGGGCCTGGCTAGGCACCCACAGAAAACCCCAGTCTCATCTCCGAGGAGGAGTCACCTGCACATTTGGCTTCTATCTTCCACCTGCTAACTCCACCCACCCCGGCATCACACCCTTGCTCCCAACTCTCAGAAAAGTCTGTAAACCTCTTGATTAGAAACAAAAAGGGAAGTAGACTTGGAGATTTCTGACTGTCCGGTCCCTGAAAGGCCTGGCTAGGAATGTCCTGGGAGGTGGGCTGAGGACATAGGGCCTCGAGTTCCCACCCAAAGCAGCCTCCACCTGCCAACCCCTTCCTTGTTCTCATCTCCTGGGCCCTGCCAGGTCTTCTGTCCTGTCAGCCTCCAAGTCCACCGTGATGTCATTAGCCTAACTGTGAGGTCACCATGTTTCACATCCCTGTGGGGTAGCTCAGGCATAGAACTGCAGCCTCTTAGCCAGGGAACCTGTGCAGATACCTGGACCCAGATGAGAGACCCAGGCCAAGGCAAGTCCTCAGTGACCACAGGGGGGCTTGGGAAGTGCTTGTGGATGGGAGAGAGGATTCGGAGCCTTCAGGGATAAGTGGGGGACACCAGAGAGGCCTTTGACAAGAGCTGGAGGGCTGGACAAGGGTCCTCAGGCTCCTGATTCATGGACGCTTACTTTCTTCTTCCTTCTGTTAATTACAAAATAAAACATACTAGTGGTAAACATTTCAAACAGCAGAGAACAAAAAGACAAAAAAAAAAAAAATGGAAGCTCCCCTCCTTCACAATTTCCTAGGGACCAATGTGAATTTTTTGGTGTTTGGCCCCTGACATTTACATATGAACCTACAAACGAGTAAGTGAACTTTTTAACTTTGTTTTTATACAACCTAGTTTATAAGATACATATACTTTTCTGTAGCTCTTTCCATCCAACAATCTGCTGTGACCATCACTGCATGCAGAACAAACACATCTGCCTCCTGCTTTTTCCTGATTGCATAGTGTCCCACAGCAGGGATAGACAAACTGTCATTCCTGTATTGTGGACTCCTCAATTCTTCCCTCTTCCACACAAGGCTGGAAAAGACCTCCGTATGGAAGTAGTATGCAGAGTGATTAAGAACACTAGCTGGGGGGCGCCTGGGTGGCTCAGTCGGTTGAGCATCCAACTTCAGCTCAGGTCATGATCTCATGGTCTGTGAGTTCGAGCCCCGCGTCAGGCTCTGTGCCGACAGCTCAGAGCCTGGAGCCTGTTCAGATTCTGTGTCTCCCTCTCTCTCTGATCCTCCCTGGTTCATGCTCTGTCTCTCTCTGTCTCAAAAAACTAAATAAACATTAAAAAAAATTTAAAAAAAAAAAAAGAACACTAGTTGGGACTTAATCCCAGCTCTGTCACCGTACGGTAAGTCACTTAACCTCTCTGTGCCTCTTTCCTTATCTGTCAAATGAGGATAATAATAGTACTTGCTTCACAATGTTCTTTTGAAAATTCCTCCAGTTGATTCACCTAAAGCTCTTAGGCCAGTGCCTGGCCCAAAGCAAGCACTTGACAAATGTGGATTAATGTTAACATTGTGCATCAATCTTTGCCTAGTTAGGCAAGCAAGTTAGGCAGCTTCCGAATAGTGTTAAAATTGTGATGAATGTTCCTGGCTCACTTTGGAGAGACCAGAATTTGAGCAGCACCCTTGGAAAGATTAACTACATTCTGTTTTATTGCTTTATTCATCCGCCCCTAGTCGGAGACCATCGTGCTCACCCAATACTGTCCTGTCCCCGTGCCAGTCCACGCTCCACAATAATTAGAGTTTTCGGCATTTGGGCGCTCACCATGTGCCAGGAACCCTGCAGAGCACTTTGACATGTTTTGTTTAACTCAGTCAGCACAGTGACCCTCCGAGATGGGTACTATTATTCCTGTTTTACAGGCAGGAAAACTGAAACTCAGAGAAAGAAAGTGACTGGCTTAAGATCACAAGACCCAAGTTGGGACTGCAATGTCCCAGGGAGGAAGGGGGAGCCCAAGAGAGGAAGGGGGAGCCCAAGAAAGAATTTTTGGAGGGGCACTTTGAAGAGGTAAAAAGAGCCACAAATGTGGAACAGTAGAGTCTGGATTCCCTTCAGGACTATGAGAACTCTGTCTCAGGCACTGGACTACTTGCTGGGAATACAGCCTGTGGGAATACGATCTAGACCTTGGAAATTCACAGTTCAGTTATCAGAAGGCTTGCTGGTTGCTGCTGAAATAGAAAGCGGGATACAATTCTCAGGACTTACTATTATTAGAATAGGCACCCTCTACTCTGGGAAGCAAAGCACAGCCGGGGTGTCGAGCTGACTTGTTCAGTAAGAGGGAGAAACAATGGGCCCACAGGCAAAAGCCCTACTTCCTCTTTGAAAACCTCAAAAACTTCTCCAGTCCATCACCATGGCCACCTCCAAACGTTTGGCCAGCCGGCTGAACTCCTGGCTGGCCCAGCGCATGGGTCCTGGAGCTCTGTTGCATGGATAGTTTGAAGGACACCAGGTAGGCAATCCAGGTCAGGAGGAGATCTGGGACCATCACTGGTTCAGAAGTGAAGCAGCTGTGTGCGATGTCACTCCGAGGACAGAGTTAAGGGTGGGGAGCTCCATGCTCTCACCTCCCTCTGCTCTGTGGTTGACACCTTCCTCCTTCTGCCTGACACCCACTTATCTCATCTCCCTGGACAGTCTGTCAGATGCAATGAGTTCGTTTTGGCTTCACACCCCAGGGCGGGGAGATCCTGAGATAGGACGCACCAGCTTTCACATCTGCAGAAGGGGCCTCAAATTCTTGCATCTTCTCCTGCATCTACCCATGACCTCCCGGTCCTGAGGACAAAATTAAGAGATGTCTTCAAACGACATCTGAGTCATTCCACCCATCCTCTCATCTCTCCCTTTCCAAGTGGATAGGTGACACACTGGATTCAAATCCAGTAGGACCGATACACTCTTAACTGCTATGCAACGCTACAGAGCATGCACGTGGATGTCCTTGGCACCCCAAGAATGACTAATGTCTTTATCCAACTCTCGATCTCGTTTTTGTGAGTTTGAGCCCAACATTGGGCATAGAGATTACAAAAAAACTATGTGTAATAAAAGACAAGTGTTGGCAACGATATAGAGAAATCAGATGCTCTGCCAACTGAGCCAGCCAGGTGCCCTTTATTAACTATTTTTAAAACTTACAACCATCCGGGGTGCCTGGATGGCTCAGTCGGTTGGGCATCTGGCTGTTGATTTTGGCTCTGGTCATGATCTCATGGTTTGTAGGATCGAACCCGTGTCAGGCTCTGCACTGGTGGTGCAGACCCTACTCGGGACTCTCTCTCTCTCTCTCTCTCTCTCTCTCTCTCCCTCTCTCTGCCCCTTTCCCACTCACGTTCTCCCTCTCTCTCTTAAAATCAATAAATAAACATTTTTAAAAAATTACAACCATCCTAGTGCTGCTATGAACATGTGTATACAGGTGCTTGTTTGAATACCTGTTTTCAGTTCTTCTGGGTATATGCCTAGGCATAGAATTTCTGCGTCATATGGTAATTCTTTATTCAACTCTTTGAGGAACCACCAAACTGTTTTCCACAGCAGCCGCACCATTTTGCAGTCCCACCAACAATGTATGAGTGTTCCAATTTCACTACAACTTTGCCAACATTTATTTTACTTTTAAAAAAATGTAAAACCACACTTTCCTTTCTTGATGGAATCCTTTGAAGCACAAAAGTTTTTAATTTTAGGGGCACCTGGGTAGCTCAGTCAGTTAAGCGTCCAACTCTTGCTTTCGGCTCAGGTCATGATCTCACAGCTTGTGAGATCAAACCCTGCGTTGGGCTCTGCATGTTAGCGCGGAGCCTGCTTCAGATTGTCTCTCTCCCTCTCTCTCTGCCTGTCCCCCACTCGCACGCTGTCTCGAAATAAATAAATAAACTTAAAAAAAATAAATTATTGTGTTTAAAGTGTGAAAAGACAACCCACAGAACGGGAAAACATATTTTCAAATCATATACCTAATGAGGAATTTGTATCCAGAATATATAAACAACCTTTACAACTCAATAAGAAAGGAAAAATAGCCCAACTAAAAATGGGCAAAAGTGTTCATTCAGACATTTCTCCAAGGAAGATGTATAAATGGCCAGTAAGCACGTAGAGAAATGTTGAACATCGTATGTCATTAGGGCAAAGCAAATCAAAGCCACAATGAATCACTGTTTCACTCCCATTAAAATGATTGTAATTTTAAATGTACATTTAAATTTTAAATGTAATTTTAAATTAAATTTTAAATGTATAATGTATATATATATATATACATTATATATATATGTTATATTTTTTATATATTATACATAAAATAAGGGACACCCAGCTGGCTACATCGGTAGAGCATTCAACTCTTGATCTCAGGATCATGAGTTCAAGCGTCACACTGGGTATAGAGATTATATGCATGTATAATAAAAGACAAGTGTTGGCTCAAAGTGGAGAAATCAGAATCCTTACACATTGCTGGTGGTGGGAATGCAAAACGGTGCAGCCACTGTGGAAAATAGTTTGGTGTCATTCAAAAAGTTAAACAGAGAGTTCCCATATGACCCAGCAGTTCTACTTAGACATATATACCCAAGAGAATTGAAAACATATGTGCATACAAAAACTTGCACACAAAGTTCATAGCAGCATTAGTTTTTTTAGTTTTTGGTTTTTTGTTTGGCTTTTTTCTTTTGAGAGAGAGAGTGCCCAACGTGAGGCTCAATCTCCACCCCTCCCCACAGCATTTGTTATAAAGCTAAGAAGTGAAAACAACCCAAATGGCCATCAATTGATGAACGGATATGGTGCCTCGGTGGTTCAGTTGGTTAAACCTCCCACTCTTGATTTCAGCTCAGATCATGATCTCACGATCTGTGAGACTGAGCCTCGTGTGGGGCTCTGCACTGGGCATGGAGCCTACTTAAGATTCTATCTCTCTCCCCCTCTGTCCCTCCCTGCTCTCGAGAGCTCATGCACTCTCTCTTTCAAAAAAAAAAAAAATTGATGAACGGATAAACAAAATGTTGTATACTCATACAATGGAAGATTCTTCATCCATGAAAAGAAATAAAGTACTTACACATGCTACAATATGAACACTGAAACATTATGTTAAGTAAAAGAAAGAGGTCAGTCACAAAGGTGACATATGATTCCACTTATGTAAAATGTCCAGAACAGGCAAGTCTATGGAAAGACTGAAAGTAGATTAGTGATTGCTTAGAGCAGGCAGTTTTGGGAGCAAATGAGGAAGGTCTACTTTTACTGATGATGTTCTAAAATAAATCATGGTTGTTGCACAACTCTCTCTAAAAACCACTGAATTATACACTTTTTTTTTTATCGTCTATTTATTTTTGAGACAGAGAGAGACAAAGCATGAACGGGGGAGGGTCAGAGAGAGGGAGACACAGAATTGGAAACAGGCTCCAGGCTCTGAGCCGTCAGCCCAGAGCCCAACGCGGGGCTCGAACTCACGGACCGCGAGATCATGACCTGGGCCGAAGTCGGCCGCTTAACCGACTGAGCCAATCAGGCGCCCCTGAATTATACACTTTTTAAAGTCTATTTAGAGAGAGAGAGAGAGAGCACACTCACATGAGTGGGGGAGGGGCAGAGAGAGAGGGAGGGAGAATCTTAAGCAAGCCCCACACTGTCATCACAGAACCTGAAGCAGGGCTCGATCCCACAAACTGCGAGACCATGACCTGAGCTGAAACTAAGAGTCAGATGCTCAACCGACTGA
Source organism: Panthera tigris (assembly GCF_018350195.1). Taxonomy (NCBI): domain Eukaryota; kingdom Metazoa; phylum Chordata; class Mammalia; order Carnivora; family Felidae; genus Panthera; species Panthera tigris. The sequence continues at coordinate 19,656,118 of NC_056667.1, forward strand.
GCCACCCAGGTACCCCTGAATTGTACACTTTAAATGGATGAATTGCATAATATATGTTTTATATCTTAAAACTGTTAGGAGGGGCGCCTGGGTGGCTCAGTCGGTAAAGCGGCCAACTTCGGCTCAGGTCGTGATCTCGCGGTCCGTGAGTTCGAGCCCCGCGTCGGGCTCTGTGCTGACAGCTCAGAGCCTGGAGTCTGTTTCAGATGCTGTGTCTCCCTCTCTCTGACCCTCCCCCGTTCATGTTCTGTCTCTCTCTGTCTCAAAAATTAATAAACATTAAAAAAATTTTTTTTTAAAAACTGTTAAGAAAAAGAGAGAAAAATGAGGGTATTCTTGTTTTCCTGACACCGGGATGCCTTCTTGGAGTTTCCCATAAACGCCTCCTGCTGGGATGGCAGCTCCAAGAAATGAGTCCTCAGTGAAGCCTCTATTAAAACCTACATGTCAGCATCCCCACACCATTATCGTAAGGGTATGTGGGCAAGAGCAGACCCTGGGCAGAATAATTCAATGCACAGACTCTGCCCCGGCAGAAATGGTGGCGCGGCATCTATAGCCCTTGCTTCCTCCTGGCGTGCCTTCCTGTACTGCGCAGGTGGACACAGGTGGAACGTGGAAAAAAAAAAAAAAAAAAAGAACTACATTTTCCAGACTCCCTTGCAGCTAGGACTCTGGGTGTGAATACGGTTCTGCTAATTTAGATACATATGGATAAAATTTGGAGGGTGAAAATGAAGAGGTCAAAGGCACTAAGTCAGCCATTTTTGCAAGAGTGTCCTCACAGGATCTTTTCCGGTCCAGGATCAAGGTTTGAAGCATCTTTTTTTTTTTTTTTTCCCTAGTATGGATCCCAATCAGTTTATGTTGAATGAATAAATGAGGCAGACAAGGAGGAGGATGGGTTCTAGGCAAAGGCTTGGAGGCAGGAGACGCTTTGGCTCCTCTGGGTTCCTGTATCCCTTACTCTTCTTTCAAGGGACACAATAACCCCTTCTAGGGCTTGACCCCTTACAAATGCTTTTATGCCCCTTGTAGCCTGTTAATCTCCCAACAGCCCAGTGAGGTGAACAAGGCACTATTATACCTGCCAATGGGGAAACTGGTCTTTGGAGAGGGAAAGTGATTTTCCCATGGTTCCATGGCAAACTTGGTGGCCTTGCTGAGAGAACTTAGGTGTCCCAGCTCTCAGGTTTGGCTCTAACTTGCCTCCCTGCTGCAGGGAGAGAACCCAGAATCTTCCTCATTGGGCTGTAGAAACCATGAGGTTGAGAAGCCATACAAAATAATGGTGATAATAATAATGAAGAGGAGAAGAATTGGAACTTTTCTCTTGTTATGATAGATTTCTTTTAGTGAGTGAAGGGCTAGACATCTATTCCCTCATTCATTCATCACCACAACCCCATGGAGTGGCTATTCTTCCTCCAATTTTACAGTTAAGAAACTGAGCTCAGAAAGGCTCATTAACTTGTCTGGGATCACACAGCCAATAAGTAGCAGAAATGAATCACAAACCAGGTCTGTTAAGATTTTTACCATCTTTGCTCATGTACAAAGATCTAGGGAGGTAGGATCACTGAGATGCAGTGTTCATGCTTAGGACTAGGAGAACCTCCGAGCTCTGGGCAGGAGGCACTTGCAAGGCCAGACAGATTCCTCTGGGCACCAGAGGCAAGAGTCTTGGAGGAAAGCTTATGGTCCCGACTCCTGCTGCCATAGCTGTGTCACAACAAACGGTTACAGACGCCAGGTAGGTGCCTAGCGCAGCCGGGATGCAAATGTAACCCAAACACCCAGGCTCTACCAGGCTTGAGAGTAAATGAGGCCATGTTAAAAGAAATGACTTAAATTTCATTCCAACCCAACTTTGAAGCCGCCCTCGGTCACTTCTCCTTGAGGGGGTTCAATATTTTGGTGAATAGCTCAAGGCCCCAGAGTCAACCAGACTACATTCAAATCCCACCTTTGCCACTCTAGCTTGCACCTTGAGCAAGTTCTGTTACATGCCTTAGCTTCAGTTTCCTTAAGTACAAAATAGGACTAGTAACAGATCCAAGTCTTGGTGTTGTTATGAGGGTTGTAGCAGGCCGTGCATGGAAAGTCCTAACCCAGCACCTTGCCCAGAGAAGAAGCTGGATGAATGGGAGCTGTTAGGAGGATTATTTCTGGGAAGTTTTGGGGATGGTCTTGTGGGCTCCCAGGCATGCCACCTGAGGAATGCCACCATCTATGTCCATGGGAAGCCGAGGACACTGTCTCCTGAGGCTCCCCAAGCACTGAACCACCAAGTCATACTTACCATACCAAAGCCATGTTCTGCTTTCAGTAATGGGAAGGATATCCCCCACATACCTGGGTCCCGCTCTGTCAGCAAAGGGTAGGAGAGCTGACACCGGCACTGCTTGCTGTCTGACACATCAGAGTCCCTCATGGTAGCAGCTCCTTCAACTCTGACAAGAGGGCTTGCTGGCCTATCGGACCCAGTGGCTGTGGCTCAGTGTCTTGGCCATCTCATTATCCTGGGGGCAGGCCTTGTACACAGTGACTTCCTGGATCCATTCCAGCCCACAATGTCTGAACCTCAGTAGACTCCGCACCTTCTGGCCACTAAATCTCCTGGTCTGGGTAGAAAAGAACACCATAAGGGGTAATGCTGAAGAGCTTTAAGAGATAGAGAAAAGTTTTGAGGGAACATAGAGCAGGGAGCTTTACTTCTGCCCATCCGTGGCTGAGAAGGCCATCTCACTGTGCCACTAATGACTCAATGCTTCAGTGCCTTCCCAGACCCCCTGGTTCTGTCTGTGAGCTAGTCTGATGGAGCCCCTGGCCAGCTCACTACTAAGTATACATGACCTCGTTTCATCCTGCCGAAGAGGTATCATCTCTATTCCACAGACAAGCAAATAAGGCTCAGAGGTTTTAAATGATTGGCCCAAGGGTACATAACAAACAAGGATTTGAACCCAGGTCTAACGTCAGAGCCTATACTCTAAGAATCAGTGTCTTTTTAAGAACTAAATGACGGGTGCTGAGGTTCCTCAGTCAAGTGTCCAACCCTTGATCTCAACTCAGGTCTTGATCTCAAGGTCGTGAGTTCAAGCCCAGCATTGGGCTCATGCTGGGCATGAAGCCTACTCAAAGAAATAATAAAATAAATTTTAGGGCGCCTGGGTGGCTCAGTAGTTAAGTATCTGACTTCAGCTCAGATCATGACCTCACATTCCAGAGTTCAAGTCCCACATCAGGTGAGCATGAGCCCTGCTTCGGGAAAAAAAAAAAAAAAACAAGACCCCCACTTTATGTGAGCCCCGCTTCTCTCTCTCTTTCCCTCTCTCTCTTTCTCTACCCCTTGTTCACTTGTGCCCTCTCTCTCTCTCTCTCTCTCTCATAAATAAATAAATAAATAATCTAAATGAACAACTTGTGAAAGCACTTTGGAAAGCATAGGAGAAAAATTTAAAGACACCATTTATAGTAAAAATCTTTTGAGTTAACTCAAAAATGTTTTCGACATCTTGATCAAAACCCCCAAGGGTTATCACCTCTAGATCTGGTCATTCTTAACACATCAAAGGAAACCAATGAGGTCAACACAAGGTGGCTGACAAAACGGAGGGTCCTCTTTTCTGCACGGGATGGGCAGGCACCAATCCTGGAAGACTGCAGATGATGGCAGGGCCAGGCTCTGCTCTGCCCTCGGCCAGAAGAAGCTGTCTAACGCCCATTGCCCTGAGCAGCATCAGGAACTGAGAGGGTACAAATGTTCCAGGTGGGTTTGGGCTAGCTCTTCACAAACTCATTTCCCACAGAACACTCATAAAGTAAGAATGTATTAGAATACTGCCAGGAGGTCATGACCTCCAGATTAAAGAAGATATCCCAGCCTCTCACAAAGCAACAGAGGCGTCACAAATTAACTGCTACAAGAAATGATCAAAAATCGATTCCTATTTAGAGTAGACAACAAGCATTGAGTATCCCAGCCACTGACACCGTAAGAAAAGTTGCAGGACACAGTGAAATTATGAAATATCTTTCTCTTTTAATGTTTATTTTGGAAAGAGAGAGAGTCCGAGAGCAGGGGAAGAGCAAAGAGAGAGGGAGACACAGAATCCAAAGCAGGGTCCAGGCCCTGAGCCTGTCGTGGGGCTCGAACTCACGAAGTGGTGAGCTCATGACCCGAGCCAAAGTCAGATGCCCAACCGACTAAGCCACCCAGGCGCCCTGAATTATGAAATATCTTAAATGCGATTCAGTGTGTGGCTGGTGGATGCATTAAATACAAAAGTGGGGAAATATCTGTTGGACTGAAACAATGCATTTCCTCCTTGGGGAATAGCTTGTGGAGCTTGTAGGAAGGTGTTAGTTCAGGCCCCTCTGGAAGCAGATGTCAAGAGACGGTTAGATGTGGGATAGATTATTGGGGAAAACACTAGTGAGGGAAAATGGGCAAGGAACCAGATGAAGCTGGGAGACCTGGCAGAAGACTGGGCATGGAGGACAGAGGAAGGAATGAAGGTTGGGCAGGAAAAGTCTTAGACCGTGGTACAATTCTAAGAAAGTTTCAGCAGAGCCAAGGGGGAGTTTTCAATTCAAAATTGCCCATCAGAGGACTCCCTCATCTCCCAAGATGGCCCTGCCTTTCAGTCCCTGCCTGCCTAGTCACTGCCTGGGGGCAAGCCATGGGAAACATGGCTTCGGAGAGAATGTGGTGAGGGATTTATGCCATTAACAGTTCGGGCATGCACAATGCTTGGGCATAACGTACCATTTATTAAAGGCAATGATTATGTCACAGCAAGGCCAATCATAGAAATGTGTTTAGCTTTTATGAGGCATATATTTTTCCAATAAATTTTAACAGAAAAAACATCACTAGCCTTGATTGTGCTTTCAAATACTCCATGAAGGGGCACCTGGGTGGTTCAGTCGCTTGAGCATCCAACTTTGGCTCAAGTTATGATCTCACGGTTCAAGTGCCGTGTCGGGCTCTCTGCTGTCAGCACGGAGCCCACTTTGGATCCTCTGCCCTTCTCTCTCTGCCTCTCCCCTGCTCATGCTCGCTCTTGAAAACAAACATTTTTTTAAAAAAATAGAAAACTACATGAAGTCTCAAAACACATTTTGGAACGTTCTGAATTCCATGGGTTCCTAGCCAAGGGACAATTGGGATTGTGGACAGAAGGTACAGGACAGAGTGGGAAATCTAGGTTCTAGCATAATATTGTCGCTGGCTTGTTCCGGGAGTTTCTTCAAGTCATTAGTCTCTACACCTTAAAATGGGTTCAAACAAGAGAAGCTCATACCTGCCTCTGGGGACCTGCTGTTCAGTGCCCCTTAGAGACAAACTCCCAGGCAGAGGACTTCATGGCAATGTAACTGCTTTTGTGGCACCAGGGCCTACTGGTTCTGCACTTCCCACCTTGGGCGTGCCAAGCAGGGACCTAGCCACCCCACCATCCTCTGCCTGTGGACTTTCTGAGCAGACTGACTCCACTTCTGAGCTTCTGGTTCCCCCCTGTCAGCTGTCAGAGCACTTGTGGGTGCTAGAAGGTGACGTGGCTTTGGAAAGGGGGCTGTGGTAGACAGGGGTAAGGTGTCACCTTCCAAAACAACCCTTGGCTACTTTGAAGCAGACTCGGCGCCACCCCGTTTCCAGGAAACCCCCAGAGGCTGAGTGAAGGAGGGCGTTTTTTGTTGCTATTGTTGTTGTTGTTGTTGTTGTAGTTGTTGTTGTTTTATTTTTAAAAATTTATTTCTTTTAGGTGGAGATGGGGATCAAAATTTATTTTTTCTTCATACATTATACCAATTGACCCAGAATGATTCTTCAAAAAGCCCATCCTTTTCCCATGCGTCATTTTTTTCTGTCACAAATTAGGGAAGCAATCTCACAAACCAGGTGATCATGACCTGAGCGGAAACCAAGAGTCAGATACCTAACCAACTGAGCTACCCAGGCGCCCCTCCCCAGTCATCTTTTGTTGTAATGATTATTCTTTGGAGACTCAAGAAGGATCCATGGGTACAAAAATTCCTAAATCTTAGCATGTTTAAACTGTGTTCCAAGGAGGAGGTTTTTAAGAAATGTAGCCTGGTTCAAGATCACAAGGCCTTCTGGACAGGTGGGGGACAAGCCGAGGGTCTGAAGGCCCAATCAGATTTGGAGGGGGATCTGGGAGCAGAATGAGGAGGAGGGGGGCAAGGTTAGTGGTGAGAAGGTCAGGGTGTAAGATCCCCAGGAGCAGAGTCTGTGTCTCCCCCATCTAACTAGGGGTTCCTAGGTAGTCATGTCCTAGTCTCCCCTTGAGATGTATCTTGCATTAAGTCAGGAGTTTCATGTGGAGCCTCCGAAACGCAGCCTTGTCCACTTATCTCCCCAAGTCTCGTGCAAAGCTTCTTCCCATCTCCCAGAAGTCTGCCTCCATCAGTGCCCTCCACCCTGTCCTGTGCTACAGGTCCAGCCTTGCCACGCTCCTTCTGGCTGCCGCCTGTAGCTTTCTCTGGACTTTACTACCCATCTTAGGCCTTCTTCCTCGCACACTTAGCCTAGTTCAGTTCTGCTTGTTCGGCCAGAAGCCTTCCTGCCTCTGAAAGGGGCAGAGGCCTCCAGCCAACCAGTGACTCCTGGCAATAGCTCTAACTCTGTGCACATACAAACAGTCCACAAAACAGACCACATGCAGTAAACACGAACAGTGGTCCCCACTGCCTGCTGCGTACCAGGCACGATGCTCACACTACAGCTCATTCCTTCAAGCTCCTTGTGTGCACTGGCCCTTGCTCGGTTTGCTAGGTGCCAGAGGCACCACAGTCAAAAGCATACAATGATCCTTGCCTTCTTAAAATTTTTTTTTAATCTTTATTTATTTTTGAGAGAGAGAGACAGAGAGAGACAGAGTGAGAGCAGAGGAGGAACAGAGAGAGAGGGAGACACAGAATCTGAAGCAGGCTCTAGGCTCTGAGCCATCAGCACAGAGCCCGATGCGGGGCTCAAACGCACGAACCGTGAGATCATGACCTGAGCCGAAGTCAGACACTCAACCGACTGAGCCACCCAGGTGCCCCTGATCCTTGCCTTCTTAGAGTTGACATCCTCACCACAACTCTGGGGGCTAGGCATTATTGTTTCTGTTTCATATTACCTAAGATCACAAAACCACTAAGCAAGATTGATGTTCACGCTCAGCTCTTTTCTAAGGTCAAGGCTCTTTAAGAAATTCGGAATGTTGGGTTCTACAAACACAATGCCCTAGACAAATAGGAGTACAGCTCCCGCTTATCATTCTCAGTTTGTAAAACACTTGGCTCCTTGAAGAGGAGCTTATCTGAGTGCTGGGCTGGGAAAGAGCAGGTCAGCCTGGAAAGAATGAAAGTGCCAGAAAGCAAGGGAGTGCTCCAAGAAAGATGAGGACCCAGGACCCAGGAAACAGTGTGAAGGGGTTCCCGCTGGCCCAACCGAGGACAATTTAAACATCAAAATAAATGATAGAATGGACTACAGCCCGTTGAAAAGTGGGAATCCATGAGTCCATTCTGATATCAATGAATGAGTCAACAAATGGCGAAGGCAAACCTCTTCTAATAAATGCAGAGATAATGTAATTAGAAAATCACCATTTGATAGCCATCACAGTAAAAACTGATTTAGCATCCAACCAACGGATGCTGAAACTACGGGGTGAAAGGTTGGAGAAACAGGATATTTATGTCATCTCAGCATATGTCCCTAAAAAATCCCTGTAGGGAAAATATAGTCACTTTGCAGTGGGGAAACCTGACACTTCAGAAACCAACCAATTCAACCTCAACACACAATGGTTCAAACAAATATCATTTCCTTCCTGACATCATGTACTGAGAGAGGAGTATCTTTTCTGTGATGTGTCTGCCCAGAATGCAAAATTTGAATCTAATCATCGAGAGACAGTACACAAACCCATATTGAAGGATACTTAACAAAATAACTGGCCTATTATTTTTTTAAATGTCAGGTCATGGGGCCCCTGCGTGGCTCTGTCAGTTGAGCGTCAGACTCGATTTCGGCTCAGGTCATGATCTCAAGGTTCATGGGTCTGAGTCCCATGTCTGGCTCTGTGCTGACGGTGCCGAGAGTGGAGCCTGCTTGGGATTCTTTCCCTCTCCCTCTCTGCCCCTCTCTCACTCATGCACTCTCTCTCTCTCTCTCTCTCTAAAATAAAGAAAATGTGGAGAAACAGTAAAAGGCTTTTCCAGATTAAAGAGATAGGGATGTGAGAATTTAATGGAATGAGTAATCCTGGATTGATTCTAGACAAGAAAAGACATTATTAGAACTTTGGTAGAACAGGGGCGCCTGGGTGGCTCAGTCGGTTGAGCGTCCGACTTCAGCTCAGGTCACGATCTCGCGGTCCGTGAGTTCGAGCCCCGCGTCAGGCTCTGTGCTGACTGCTCAGAGCCTGGAGCCTGTTTCAGATTCTGTGTCTCCCTCTCTCTCTGACCCTCCCCCGTTCATGCTCTATCTCTCTCTGTCTCAGAAATAAATAAACGTTAAAAAAAATTTAAAAAAAAAAAAAGAACTTTGGTAGAACAATTGCAAAAACTCAAGTAAGGTCAAGTAGATTGTATTATATCATGCTGACTTTGATAATTGTATTATGATTATGTTTGAGAATATCTTCGCATTTTTAAGAAACACAGTCTGATGTATTTAGGGATAAAGGGATAAGGTTAGCAATTCACTCTGAAATAGTTAAGTGTGATAGAGGAAGTAGGAGAGGAAAGAATAATAATAAATGAGGTAGAGTTCTAACATTTGGATAATCTGGGTAAGGGGATACAGGAATTCATTTATTCTTCTTGCAACTTTTCTATAGGCCTGAGATGATCTCAAATTAGAAAGTTATAACGTCTGGCCATCAATTATCTCATCGGCAATTCATGTACAACTTGAAAAAGACAGTCCCATGACATCCTTATTTTGCAAATGTGGGTACAGGGTTTAGAGAACTGAGAGTACTTGCTCGGGCTGTTAAATTAATGGGTGACGCAGGATTTGAACCCAGATGGGGCGCTGGGGTGACTCAGTTGGCATCTGACTCTTGATCTCACCTCAGGTCATGATCTCAAGTTTGTGAGATTAAGCCCCGAGTCGGGCTCTTCACTGACAGCACAGAACCAGCTTGGGATTCTCTCTCTCCTCTCTCTCTGCCTCTCTCCTGCTTGCATGCTCTCTCTCTCTCTCTCTCTCTCTCTCAAAATAAATAAGTAAACTAAAATTTAAAAAAAGGATTTGAACCCAGATCTCCAAGCCTCAGATCCAGGAATCTTCCGTGTGGGTCTGAAGGGTCAGTATCATCCAGTGTCTAAAGGGGATGCATCCCTTGCTCAGAGTCTCTATCTGTCCTAAGAAATCACACCATTCAAAACATTCTCACCTCCCTCCCCCTACCCCATCTCAAAATACCTAAGCATCTCCAGTGGAATGGGCCCTATTTGTCCGCAGCACCGCTGGGGAAGTGGGTCTACAGAGATGCCCCTGACGCAAGCCTAACACAAACCAGTGAAACAGACATCAAAGCCAACAAGGCCCCTTAGAGCTGCTGGGTGGGTCAACAACACGATGCAGGAATGAACTAATGAATGAGCGGATGGCAGCACTCCCACAGACTCTCATTGTAGCCTAAAGACCTTGGATAGTTCGAGATGTCTCCTTCTTCAGGAGGGGCTGGGCAGCGGCAGTCTGGCGCTCTGTACCCCTCAACATGCTTCTCCCCAGGAGCCAAGGGGCGGCTCTATCCCCTTAGCATTCTCCTTACCCATGAGCTGTCTGCCCAGGGAGTGTGGACCACAGAGCAAAGGGAGAGGGAGGGGCCAGGGGCCAGTTAAGATCTGGCGCCAGAAGATGGGGCTCTGGAGTCCCACTCAGGCAGATCCAGGGGTACTGGACCTGGAGCTTTTATAATTTAGGAGGCCCTCTTTAACCAAAGGAAAACTAGATTATAAATATAAAATGTATACCCCTAGAGAATGTTTATTTAGAATGAGAAAAGAAGGCATGATAAATCACATCTTTCGAAAGCTGAAAAATACCACAAATCTCATTAAACATATTTGTATTAATTAACTGCCTGGCACACCTCTATCCTACTTTTCAACAGAGTAACTGTTGGTATGCCCCCCTTTCAAATTCCCAGCTGTGACTAAAATATCTCATTTGGGCACGTTTCATGAAAATATGTGAGCACATGACTTCACTGCCCCACAGCCGCGGGAGGGGCCCCGAGCTTAAACCTACTTCTAAATCTACTAAATCTACTGAAACTAAATCTACTTCTGTGGCACTCCTGGACAAAAAAAAGTTTTGAGCTTGGGAAGGGGATAACAGGAATTCTCCCTTCCAAGCTTGGTCGCTCTAGAAAGGCCCTAGCGACCTGCTGACTTTCGCTCCTCCCTTTCTCAAAAAAAAAAAAAAAAAAGCAATTATCAAGAGAACTGAGCCTAGGAAAGCCCAGGGCTCCAGCTGTGCATGTTCCACAATACAAAGGGTTAAAGCTCTGACCAAAGCTGAATGCAGCCACCATGAAGGCCTCTTTCCTTCCCTCTGAAGGGGTCCTGATCTTTCCTGCTTCAGGGTCTTTGCACATTGTTCTCTACCCCCAACACACCCATCTAAACCTCTTTTCCACATCGTCACCTGGCCAAGATTTAGGAATCTGCTAAGTCTCAGTTTAAAAGTCAGTTTTGCAGGAAGTCTGTCCTGATCCCCTTTCCCTTAAATTAAATCTCTGTAATTATTTATTCACTGTAATTCTATCCTGCTAGCACCGCAAAGAATGGGTCTTTGTCTGTCTGGTTCGTACTTGCATTTTTGCAGTCCAGTGGCGATGTGTCCGGTGCACAGTGCCTGGCACACAGGGGGCTCAATACTTTCGAATGAATGAAGGAGTAAAGAACTTGGTTCTGTTGGGTGAATAAAGGGGAAATATGGAGACAGAGCGCCCCCTGCTGGACACCAGAGCACGAGGGACGGAGGACTTCCTCTTAGTTGGGGAGAATGATGAGGTGGTAAATTTCTCGCCGCAGTAGTCCTGGGGATCCCAACCTCATTTATGACTCCTACCAATTTATGCCTTCTCACTTCTATAAGTTCCGCCCCAACTCTCCTTCCAACCTTTAGAGAACAGTCTAAGCCTTGCACCCATCCTCCCCCACACTGCAGAACACCTCACCCTCCTCTCAGCTCCATAGTGGATCTCTGATCCTCCCCACAATTAATATCCACCCCCCCCCCACTCCGGACCTTTAGCTTTGAATAAGAATAGGCCCAGATTCTTCCATCGATCCTCTTTCCTCCTCCTTAATCAATCAATCAGAAGTGATTGGCTGGAGAATTGGGCTGGATGTGGGGAAGAAATGGTGGGCAAGGATCATGGAAAGTTGGGGGGGGGGCTGAGGCTGGAGTGGGTGAGTGTGTTTCTGAAACAGGATCCTGTTAATGTTAGAGACAGGAAAGCGGATTCGCTCTTGGGGAGAAGACGGGGATGAGAAAATACCTGGTACGAGATATTTAGAAAATGGTGAATAAAGAATTCCTGTCTACTGCTTTGGCTGAAAAAGCGTAAAACATCTCCAGATTATACAGCACAATCTGGGGGGTGGGGGGGCAACCACAGGAGATTCAGCCAGGAGAGATGTAGGGTTTCTGTGAGGGAAGGATAGAGCTCAACAAACAGGATGGAGGCCCAACCAAGAGATTGGGTTCGGGGAGGAGGGTCAGAGTTCAGTGCTAGGGATATGTTGGCGGGGCGGGGTGGGGGGGGTTGGACAGAGAGAGCAGGAGTTAATCTTGGGGGAAAGGGTGGGGGTCAAGAAGAGATAGAAGTAACTCCCTGGTGGGGAGGAGAACTGGCCATACCTATGTCTCCCTGTGATGTTTCCCATTCCTGGCCCCTCCCCCAGCAGTGCCCTGAGTGGGGCTAGGGAAGAGTGACAGTTACTTAATGACCCTGAGTCCTGCTAGCTCTTCTGAACAGCCTGTGGTCACTGGAGGGCTAAAGGGGGCTGAAGCCAATGTCCCAGGTTATTGATCTCTGGCCCCAAAGGTCAGCATCAGGGGCAGAGGGAGTGGTGTTGCCACAGTGGGGCCTCGAGGGACCCCACAACGTGGGACTGTGCTGCACAGCCTGGTTTTCACGTCTGTATCCTTGGCTCCCCATGGCCTGCTCCTCCCCGCAACACATACATTCCCCCTCCATCCTGTCTGGTCTGAAACTTCTGCTTGTGAGACATCTCAGAATAAATTCTTGGTGTCTGGACTTTTGAGCAGCTAGAGAGCATAAAAGCAGGGACTTGGGTAGAATTATTTGCTACTACTCTCACCCTGAAGACAATGCCCTGTGAGTCCATGAACTCACTGATGAGCTCTGAGAAAGCACCAGTCTGGTGGTCAGGAAGGACAGCGCAATTTACTGTGTGGTCTTAGGCAAGCCTCTTAACCTCTATGGTTTTCTTTTTCCTTCTTCTTCTTCTTCTTCTTCTTCTTCTTCTTCTTCGTCTTCGTCTTCGTCTTCGTCTTCGTCTTCTTCTTCTTCATGATTTTCTTATATGCAAAATGAAGGGGTTGAATCAGATGAGCTCTGAACTTTCTTCCAGATAAACAATCTAAGATTCTAAGGAATTAAGTGGGGACAGGGGCTAACAGCAAGGGTTAAGGGTAAGAATTAGGTTTGGTTCAGAAGATGGTAAAAAGAATTCTTGGACTTAGAAATAAAACCTGGATTCTACTTTTGGCCATTATTATTCATGCAACCCTGAGCAAGTCACTCATTTGTTCATTCAACAAATAGTCGTTTTAATTCATTTTTTTATGTTTGTTTTTGAGAGGTAGAGAGAGGCAGAGCATGAGTGGGGAGGAGCAAAGAGAGAGAGAGAGAGAGAGACAGAATCTGAAGCGGGCTCCAGGCTCTGAGCTGTCAGCACAGAACCCGATGGGGGACTCCATAAGATCATGACCTGAACTGAAGTCAGTTGCTTAACTGATGGGGCCACCCAGCCACCCCCCCCCCAATTCAATGAACATTTAATTTAACAAACTATTACTCTTTTCCAAGCTTTGTGTTGTGTGCTGGGCACACAATGAACAAGACAGACATAGTCTCTGACTTCATGATGTTACATTCTAGCAGCGAATGGGAAAGACAAATAACCAAATATAATAAAGTGGGGGAAATACTCTGTTGTTGAAATATAGGGTACTATAAGAACAAGTGAGGAGGTGGTAGGGGGGTGAGTAGGTGGAGGCAAAGAAATCCCTGAAGGAAGTGACACCTATGTTGGAGCCTAAAGAGTGAGTAAGGGAAAAGTGAAGTAAGGGAAATGGTGGTTTGGACAGAGGGGTAAGCATTGAAAAACACCAGGAAGAAAGGGAGAGCAAGGGTATGGAGGCCCTGGAAAGCTAACTGATAGGAGTGAGGAGTATACGTTTGGAGGTAAGTCTGGTATTGAGGGTAGAGACCAGCCTCACTTGCAAAACTGAGATAACTACATGACTATCTTGCCCCCTTCCTTTTGTAGCAACCCTGTTCTCCAGGGTCTAGTAAGACAAGGCATGGGAGAACACTTTGCCGTTGCGTAAGCATTGTATGAAGTGATGCACAGAAAGTGGGAAAAGATTGTGGATCAGTGAAGAACACGCTGGGTAAATCTGGCATTAGCTTCCAGAGGAACAGTGGGAAACCAACCAAAATTCAGGCGTTGAACCTCTAACAAATTTGCCCAAGGTCACACAACTGGGAGAGGGTGATCCTGTGGTTTGAACAGAAAGCTTGACTGTAGAGTCTGCAGAAGAGGATGGGGACTTGTCCTAAAGGCAAGTGGTTAAAGGCTATAAAGATCAGCTTCAATTCAATGGAAGAAAGAACTTTCTAACAGTCCAAACTATCAGGGGATGGGCAAGGTTTCCAGAAGCTGTAAGATCCATGTTGCTGGAGGTTTGCAATTTGAGTCTAGAAATCTGGGGTCTGGGAGGGCAATGGCTGATCTGCAAGGTCCCTTTTGGCTTGAGAATCTTGGAATCAAGGACTCATTCTCTGTGCTCCATACTCTCTCCTTTAATAGAACAGCAGTGGGGGCATCAGAACCTCAAAGGGTGGCTTGCATTCAGGAGAGTCCAGAGTGGGGGAAAGGATAGCTTCTTCTTTTTCTTTCTTTTTTAAAAGATTTTAAGTAATCTCTATACCTATTGTGGGGTTTCAACTTATGACTCCAATATCAAGAGTTGTATGCTCCACCAACTGAGCCAGCCAGGTGCCTTCTGTCACCTTTCCTCCACCATGCTCAAACCACAGGGGCCCAGTGGTGGTTTGGACAGAGGGTAGGGACTGTCCCTTGTCATCTGGAAGCCTTGATTCTGGATTGGTGTCTATGAAGTATGGTGCAGACTCAGACATCATCAGAGGTTGTAGCATCAGGCAGACCTGGGTGGGTACTTACTGTTAGAGTTACCCTGGACAAATTGTTCAATTTCTGAATCTCTGTTTCCTCATCTTGAAAATGGAGATGATAATTCCCACATCATGGAGTTGTTGAGGGATTATATGAGCTAATGTAGGATCTTGACAGAGTGTCTGGCACATGGTAAACGTTCATACATATTAGCTATTATTTTTTGTTGTTACTTGCTGGGAGAATTTGAGGACGTTATTCAAATAGTTTGAGCTCCAGTCTCCTCTTCTGTTAAATGGGGAGATGACACCTTCCTCACAGGGTGGCTGGAGGGGGCTATGCCCAGAACTTAGCAGAAGTTAACAAATGTTATTTTCTTCCTTACTCCAAAGGAAGGAAAGTCAAAGACACTTAGACACCTTTTGCCCTATTCTCATTCTGTAATTATCACAAATGCAGGAAGAGACCTTAGAGATCATAAATCTACTCTCTTATTTGATATATGAGGAAATAGGCCCAGAGGAGATTTGCTCAAGGCCGGTCAGTGAATTAGTGATAGAACCTGGAACTCTCTTACCATACCATTCCATCTCTCTTACTGACAAAATCTTGAATGAATGTGTGATTGAAGATCGAATGGAAGGAGGGAAGGTCTCTCTGTCTGTCTTCACAGGGACATAGAGGACTTGCAGTGTGGTAACCAAGCTTTGTAATTGTTCCCCAAACAAGCTGTTCACCAATCGTCCTGGCTTTCATTTTTGCTGTGCCTTTCCTCTGGAACACACTGCCCTCCTTGGCTTTCAAATCCTTAGACAAGGTCCAATGCAGTGGCACCTTCCTTGTGAAGCTTTCCATAACATATCACATGAGTTAGCTTTCATTGTTTCCATCGTGCATCATACATGCTTCTACTACACATCCCAGCTACAATCTGATGGGACATAAATCTTTGATATCTGTCCTTTCTAATAGTTTTCTCCCCACTAAACAACCAGGGAAACCAACTTTCAGAAATGAATCCTGAATTTGAACACTCTTTCCTTGATTGAAAGGGTGATACTAGGAAACCTGGGTTTCTAGTTCTTGTTATTAACTAGTTAAGGGACCTTGAGCAAGTCACTTAGATTTTAGGTCTTGTTTCCACATTTACGAAATAGATGGGAGGAAGACAAAGTCTGAATATACTAATCTCTAAGTCTTCTCCAATGTACGTTACTGAATCTGAACTTGGATTCCAGAGTCAACCTACCTACCAGGGTTTGAATCCTGACTCTATCACTTACTCCATGAGCTTTACCAGGTCACTTAAAGTAACCCTTCGGTGCTCAGCTTCACCTTAAAACTTTTTAAAAATTATTTCTTTATTTGGAGAGAGCGAGAGAGAGAAAGAGAGTGAGCAGGGAGGGCCAGAGAGGAAGGGAGAGACAATCTCAAACAGGCTCCGCACTGTCAACATAGAGCCTGACATGGGGCTCGAACTCATGAACTGTGAGATCATGTCCTGAGCTGAAATCAAGAATTGGACACTTAATTGACTGAGCCACCCAGGAGCCCCTCAGCTTCATCTTTAAATGGGAACAATAACCATGCTTATTTTTATAAATTTGCTGTGAGGATTAAATGAGATAATTTGTGTAAAGCATTCAGCACAATGTCTAGCACATGGTGAACCTTCAAAAAGCATTAACTATAGTAATTTTTATTCCACTGACAACGCTGGGTTCAAAACCTCAGAATCTAGAAAAGACATCTCCAACTTCAGTGACCTCAGAGTAAGCCAAGTGTCTTTCTTCATTTTGCTAGGGGTCAGCATAGCAGAGTGGTAAGAAAGGTATGGCTTTGTAATCATCAAAAAGCAAGGGTAAAGAAAACAACACACTTAGACTTGTAAGGTCCAGAATATTTCCCTCCCATGCACCCTTTCTTAGGCAGTTACTTGAGGATGTGCTCCTTAAGTGTGAACCAAGGAAGAGATTGACATGGACTTCCAGGAATCGGTAGGTCTAGCCACCGTAGTGAAGGTGACAAGGTGACAACTATGAAGCATGCTCAGAGAACAACCAGGAAGGAAGGCCTCAGGAAAGAGGCTCTGGGAAAAACAAGGGCTAAGTGGAAAAGATAATGTGATGGATCCCTTGAAAATAATTGAAGATATTTCAATGGCAAATATTGTAGGAAAGACAGAAAGGTAGGGGTGCCCGGATGGCTCAGGAAGAAGAACATTTGACTTTTGATCTCGGGGTCATGAGTTCAAGCCCTATGCTGGGTGTAGAGGTTACTTAAATAAATAAAACTTAAATGAGAGAGAGAAAGAAAGAAAGAAAGAGGAAGAAAGAAGGAAAGAAAGAGAGAGAGTGAGGAAAAATAAAACATGATAAAGAAAAGAAATTTTGTCCTACTTAGTATACAACTTGGCAATAAGGTGAACATTTCCATAATCATAACAGTATAAACATTGGTTATCAATTTGGTTGAAAATGGTGATTTAACTGTACTAGGAAGGAAAAGGGGGAGGTAGGTCCTGTAAGAGAGATAAGTCCTCATCCACTGTAACAGGAAATCAATAGATGATATCTAAAATCGATAAATCAAGGAACAGAGGTACATGCATATAATTTAGAGATATGGAAATATCCTACAGGAAAAAATGACCCAAAGAGTCGTTGCCTCACGGGAGCAGAGGGGGTAGGGTAGTCAGAGGACTATTGTTTTTCATTATAATTCTTTCAATACTAATTGATTTTTTAAACCACATACATTAATTACTTTAACTGTTAAAAAAAAGTGAAGAAGAAAAATATTGGATTGAGCTAGATTTGGGTTGCACCCTTTGTGATTTGTGAGTCAGGGCAAATCACTTAACTCTACTCACTAAGTCTCCGTTTCCCCTCGAGTAAAATGGGGGTCAGATTAGGATGGTTGGGGACAGAAAGAGACAATACACACAAACACTTGGTACACACCTGGCATAATCAGCTCTCAATAAGCAGTAACTACCGAGTCAGGGAAGGGTAGGTTAAAGGTCGAGGCTGAAGTGGTATTGGGGAAATGACAGCATTTGGTTAGACACCCTGCCTCCATGGTACATGACAATCACTGGACACACACAAATGGACACCAGGTGAATGACAGTTTCATGAGTTGTGACCCATGGGCCAGGCTAGAGTCACAGCGAAGATCACTGAAAAGATCAGCAGTCGTGAAGTAAATTATGGGCATGGCAAGTTCCATGCAACAGGCCATCGGGTGAGGTACAGTCACTGGACAGTGGGCTATAGTGGGCTCATCATTTCCTCTTCTTGCTTGTACCTTGTGGGGGATGTGTCAGAAGGAAAAGATTTAGAGGCTGTCAGGGTGAGGGTCAGAGGTCAGCTGGGGTCAGGAAGTCTATTTCACTGAGGTCACTCTGGTCTCCTTTCAATGTAATGAAGCCATTATTGGTGAAAGCAAGTGCCTGGCGTCCTGCTCTGTGAAGCAAGGCCCGCATGCAGAGCAGGACTGAAAGAAGGAAAGGGACTCCCTTGGCTCATCCTCCTTCTGCCAATTCAACAGGCCTAAGAGGTGAGAGGTACACAATCCCACTTGATGTAGGAAGCCCTAGTCCCTAGAGCGGGATGAACATGACAGCATGGGTGAAAACAGATTGCTTCTCAGCGTAGTTAGGAACGGGGTCTCTCTCCCAGTCTCTGTCTCTGTTTCTCTGTCTCTGTCTGTCTGTCTCTCTTGCACACACACACCCACCCCCCCCCACCCCACCCCCCCCCACACACACACACTAGAATGTCAGAACTGGAAGAAACATTTGTCTAACAATGAATCCAATTTCCTCATTTTACCCTTAAAGGGTAAAACTGGGTTCCTTTCCTGAGATAACAGAGCAAATTAACAAGCTTGAACTATATATACTATACGTTTTACTTAATTACTTCTTTATTATCTGTCCCTCTCCTCTAGAATGTAAGCTCTACAAGGGTAGGAATTTAATCTGTTTTGTTCACTGACATATCATCAGTGCTTCAAACAGTGCCACCTGACACATAATAGATGCTCAATAAATATTTGTTAGGTGACTGAGTGAATGAACAGATGAATGAATGGAAACCCTGCACACATCAATATGATTGCCTCCCTGATGAATCACAGAGTGCATCACCATACTAGAGGCTTTGAAAAGTCCTGCATAGGAAATCTAGCTAATATACAATTTTCCAAATATTTCACTATAGAAACTTTAAAAAAAATTTTTTTTACATTTATTTATTTATTTTTGAGAGACAGAGAGAGACAGAGCACAAGTGGGGGATGGGCAGAGAGAGGAGACACAGAATCCGAAGCAGGCTCCAGGCTCCGAGCTGTCAGCACAGACCTGGACACGGGGCTCGAACCCACAAACCACGAGATCATGACCTGGGCCGAAGTCAGACGCTCAACTGACTGAGCCACCCAGGTGCCCCTAGAAACTTTTCAGTTTAGTAAGATATATTAATCATTCCATGGAACTAGTATACTGAAGGACACATTATGGGAAATACTTTTCTCAAATGCACACTACCATTCATGTTAGATGGTAAGGGCTTTAACTCCAACCATCCTGGCGGTGTCTGGCTCTCTCAGTTGACAGAGCATGAGACTTTTGATCTCAGGGTTGTAACTTCGAGCCCCACTTTGGGTATAGAGATTACTTAAAAATAAAATCTTAAACACACACACACGCACACACACACAACCATCCTGGACCTTACCAGAGAATTCTCAAAACACCTCCGAAGTGGGAGTTGGATGTAGATGATTGCCCCGCTCTGGTCAGCTCTTTAATTTATAAAGCCAAGGAGTTTGGGGGAGGGTGATAACTACAAATGACAGATGAGCTGTGGCTCAGGGACAAGCTTGGGTCCTATTTACTAATCATATTGAATATATAGTTTTGTTTCACAGCCTTTTTGCTTGTACAGATCTTGTTCCTTATTGGTAAAATGGGGACAGTACCAGTCACAACTTTCTAGGACTGTGGAAAGAATGTGAGTTTTGGAGTCACGTATGTGAGTTAAATCTGCTTCTGCCATGTATTAGCTGAGCTACATTAGGCAGGTTATATTGATTCATTGAGCTTCAGTTTCCTCTCCTACAAAGTGGGAATATTAATACCTATTACTCAGAGTTATTGACAGACTTTAGTGAGATAAGAAATGTGCCTTATTCTTTTTAAAAAATATTTTTGGCTTTCCAAGTTTTTATTTTAATTCCAGTTAGTTAACATACACTGTTATATGAGTTTCAGATGTACAATATAGTAAAGAAATGTGCCTGTATTCTTGACAAATAATAGCTCTTGTTATGATAAGGTGTCAGGATATAAGTTCCACAAAGGCAGCATTTTTGTTTGTATTGTTTACTGATGTATTTCCAACACTTAGAACAATGCCTGCCACATGGGAGTGCTCAATAAATATTTTTAAAATGTTGAATGAGTTATTACTAAGACCTATTTCGGCTCTTCCGTTTATGAAGATATGTACCTACACAAGAGGAACTTGGTAAAATATTTTAAAGAGATATTCAAACAACAACAACAACAGATGTTCTTTGTGTTAATACTAGACCTTTGTCTAAAGACACATTTTCTTCCCACCTAGATATTATTATTCCCAGAAATACACAAAAAATTGTAATACTTCGCTATATCAGGCCTTGTCTCCCTAAACAGACTGTAACTTTTGAGAAGGCAGGGAATCTTTCTTTCTTTCTTTCTTCCTTTCTTCCTTTCTCTCTCTTTTTTTTTAAGTAAATTCTACCCCCAGCGTGGGGCTCCAACTCATGAACCCAACATCAAGAGCCACATGCTCTACTGACTGAGTCAGCCAAGGCATGCACCTGGACATGTTTCTTCTTTACTTTTTGGGGGTACATTTTCAGTCATCATACTACCTAGTGCATAATACTTACCTGGTTCTTCCACCAAACTTGTGAGCTAACACATTGACTGGTTCACAGTAGGAAACTAACAAGTTTTCACTGAGACAAGTACCCAGGAGAAGGTTTGGTCAGGAGTCCCCACCTCCCACATAGAATCAACCCACTGGGGATGAAGAGTCAGTTATATTGGGAGCCATATGCCCTTTCCTAAAGCAGCCTCTGTCTCTACATATGCAACTTTATGAGGTCCTGAAACCCTCCTGGGTTTGTATTGTTTAGACCTGAGAGAGGCAGTCAGGAGAATAAATATTAAGACTATTATAATAACATTTCTATTATTTCAGTTAAAGGTTATTCTGGAGACTCTTCTTGGGTGCCTTCTATGGGCCAGGCACTGTGCTAGGTACTGGTAAGGATGTGGGAAAAGATGCAGAAAGAAACAATACATGAATGGCCCTAGTCCTAAGAAGCAAATGATCCAGCAGGTTCTGGTTCATAGAGACAATCATATTCACAATAGCTATAATAATAGTTATAGTTTACATTATTAAAAACTATTACAGGCACTATTTCAAAGGTTTTAAGTGTGTGATCTAAGTTTGTTCATAATAAAACTCTGAGTTAAATATTCTCATTATCCCCATTGGACAGAGGAGGAAACTGAGGCATAGAGAGGTTAAAGAACTTGCCCCCCTCCAAAAAAAGAATTTGTCCCAGATCGCTGTGTAAGTAGACCCAATATTCAAACATGGGCAAGCTGGCTCCAACACCTATGCTCCCATTTTCCCATTAATTAGGAAAATAATTTGAAAACAAAGATTAGTCTCTCTTCTACTCTGGTTTCCTTTGTGGTTTTTGTTTTTGTTGTTGTTATTGGTGGTGGTGGTGGTGGTTGGTTGGTTTGGGTTGTTGTTGTTTTGCTTTGTTTTGTTTTGTTTCTTCTACTCTGGTTTGTTTATTTATTTATTTATTTATTTATTTATTTATTTATTTATAAAGTTTATTTATTTATTTTGAGGAGGGGGAGAGGCAGAGGGAAAAGGTACCAAGCAGACTCTGCCATCAATGCAGAGCCCTACATGAAGATCGATCCCACCAGCTGTGAGATCATTACTTGAGCCGAAATTAAGAGTTAGAAGCTCAACTGACTGAGCCACCCAGGCGCCCCCACGTTTTTTAAGGTTATATTTTTATTTGTATTTTTTTGATATATTTTAAAATATTTGTTAATTTTTGTGAGGGGGGAGAGAGAGAGAGAACAAGTGAGGGAGGGGCAGAGAGGGGGACAGAAGATCTGAAGCAGGCTGTGTGTTGACAGCAGAGAGCCTGATGTGGGGCTTGAACTCATGAACTGTGAGATCATGAACTGAGCTGAAATCGGACGGTGAATTAACTTATCCACTCGGGGGCCCCTAAGATTTTCTTTTTAAGTAATCTCTACACTCAATGTAGGGTTGGAACCCACAACCCCAAGATCAAGAGTCATATGTTCTATCAACTGAGCTAGCCAGGTGCCCCTACCCTGTTTCCTTTGAATCAGAAAATATTATGTCCTCTTTCCTCACCCTTTGTGGCCAAATGAATACTTACATACAATTTTCTGAAGGGGAGCTTGAGATACTTGCACTGCTCTCACAGAATCATGTACTGCTGAATATTCCCTCTTTTTTTTTTCTGGCATTCAAGAGAATCCCTTCACTTGTCTCAAGTGTGTCAGGATCACTGACGGTTTGAGAAGAGAGGTTTTCTGGGAAGGACTTGGAGGTGGGAAATCAATAAGGCATTCTCAAAGCTGGGAGCGGGGAGCCAGGAGAGCGTGGCTTTATTCAGCACCGTGGACAGGGCTCCTGGAGTTCTCAGGACCCTGGACAGAGAGGCTGGTCACGCCTGCGGAGGGAACAACCCTTACTTGAGAGCGGACCAAGAGAGACCAAACCACTAAATTCCTTTTTCCCTCTCTTCAGCCAGACCTCAGTCACCTGCTCCTGAATCTTAAGAATAGAGATACAGGGAGTGAATATATTTTAAAGGCCCTAATACCGAGGGGAGATAAGACTTAGGTGGGGAGGATTATATAAACAAAAATGGCTTTGGCTGATGTACTTGGAAGAACTCTTGGAAGAACGAAATTAAGGTTCTCAACTGGGAGTGGGACATTACTAATGATATTTGTTTAATGATATGTATTTTTTAGGCTGAGTAGTGAAGGGCCACATTTGTCCTCTTTATCACCCAAAGTCCTACCCCCTATCCCGTACACTCAAGTTTTCGTCTTTTGGAGAGCACTCTCCATGTAGGAAAGAGAGGAAAAAAATCTCTCCACAACCCCTTTCCCTCCCCTCTTTCCTTTCCCTACCCCCACTCATTCCCTTTCTCTCTTAAATATACACGTGGGCGGGCGGGCGCGCGCGCGCACGCACACACAGACACACACACACGCTCAGGGTGAGAAGCGCGAGAGGTTCTACACACTTGGTGGAGAAGACTGAATTCAGAGCAAGCGGATGCCCCCGAAAGCAGGCTCTGTCTCTTTAAATGGGTTGTAGCAGTGGGGGAGGGGAACTGGCCGGAGCTGGCATTGTCCAGTTTGAACTGAGCACCGGAAGTGAAGGGGCAGGGCCAGGGCCGTGCACTGAGCCCCCGGCCATTGTCCATCTCCGACCAGGGCACTAGCCACCCCCCCTGGCCAACCCTCTTTATCTCCCAGAAGGGGAGCTACCTCTTCAAGTAAGGAGATCGTCTACTCCAGTTCCCCCACCAACCCCACCATGGGGAGGGAAGCGCACTTTAGGATGGGACTCTGAAAGAAGGAAGGTCTGGCTACCCAAGAGTGTCCGGAGGACTGGAAGAAATGCCTCCACCCACCTACCCACTTCGTCCCTCTCCCAGCAACGGATAGGGATGGGATTGGGATAGGAACAGGATGAGGGCAGCTGGAGGAGAGAGGAACACACTTCAAGCCTCTTAGGTTTCCTTCTGCTCTCCCAGGAAGCACCACGTGGAGTCAATTTTAGACACAGATTTGGAAGGAAAAAAGGAAGGATTTTTTACACAGAATCAATCAGGAGCACTTTGAGAGATCTAAAAAACAGTCGGAAACTCAGGGAGGGAGAGACATTCAGTCAGAGACAGCGTCTTGAGAGGCAGCGCCTTGGTCAGGACTGGAGATCAGCCCGGCTGGGTCTCCAGCCACCCCCCCACTTTTCCCCATCCCAGGCTTCCTAGTGTCCTGAACTCCAGGTCTATCTAAGCACACGGGGGTGGGGGGTGAGAGCGGGTCAGCTCCAAGCAGCCGGGTCAGCTCGGAGGCCTGAAGGGGAAGGGAGGGGGAGGGGCGCTCAAGAGCTGGGGGAGGGGGAGGGCTCATCCATTTCTCCCTTGACAGGTGGTTTGAGTCTCTGATTGGCCAGCGCTGCCAGGCTCACACCTCCCTCCCCCAACTCTCTGGAATGTATAATTATCTGCGCGGGGGGCGGGGGTGGTGTGTGAGTGTGTGTGGGAGCAGTCACATGGTTTTAAAACTACCCCCCCCACAAGCCCCCCACCTGTATGCTGCTTTGGGGACCCCCACTAAGTCCTTAAAGTACAGGATCCCAAATTCCAGGGTCCTCAAGACTTCTAGGGCTGACGGCTCTCATCTCCAGATGTGTGTGTGGGGAGGGGGTGTCAAACCTCAAGGTTCTGAGAAGGGACACCCCAGAGGTGTCAGAGACCACAGCGATGGGGGAGGGCCGGAGCTGGAGCCAGAAGGAAAGGGAGGGGAAAGAAGAGGGAGGGGAGGGGAGGGGAGGGGGCTGCCCGCGGGGGGTTGGGTCATTGTCTTTTAGAATTTGGGAGCCTTTGAAAAGCCGTGGGCCCTCCCACCGCTATTGTGCTGGGGAAGATGTAGCAGCCTCTTCTCCGAGCCACCCCTTTGCCTCCGGACTTCTCTGGGGCCAGCAGCCACCCGACCAGGGGCCCGGGGCCGCGGGCTCAGCCGACTACCATGGGCTCTGTGTCAAACCAGCAGTTCGCAGGTTCGAGCTCGGGACTTACTGGGGACACCTTAGGCTTCAGGGGCGCCCAGGATCCACATAAAAGGGAGGTTGGGAAATGTCCCCCAGCCTGGCCGAAGGACCCTAAGTCTGTGCGGCCTCCTGCTTCAGGGGCCATTTCTGGAGCAAGGAACCCTGGTGTCCCAGCGGCGTGCACGCCGAGGCTACGGGGGCGGGCGGCCAGAAGAGGAGGGGCCTGTCCGGCCAGCTATCCCCGGGCAACATGTTGTGGGAAGAGGAGCAAAACTTTCGGGGCAACACTGGCTTCAGTGGAAGCTTGGGGAGCGCGGGAGGCGGCCAGGACAGGTCTTTCCTCGCCAGCTTCTTGGTAGCTACAGCCACCTGGGTGCACACCCGTGGGCTGGACACTCGGGTCTCCCTGCTGGGTCTCGAGAGGGCCCTCCCGATTCCGTGGCCCCCCCAGTTGAGCGCCCTCCCAACCTCCAGGTGGCTGCGCCAAGGCGCCGGAGGAGGCGCCGGAGGACGCCGCCCGGGCGGCCGAGGAGCCGCAGCTGCTGCACGGTGCCGGCATCTGTAAGTGGTTCAACGTGCGCATGGGGTTCGGCTTCCTGTCCATGACCGCCCGCGCCGGGGTCGCGCTTGACCCCCCAGTGGATGTCTTTGTGCACCAGGTGAGACCGATTCTGGCAACTTTGCCGGGGGAAGGGGATGTTGGCGCTCATATTCAAGGTTGGGCGGACGGACTCGGCTGTTGGATTGAGGGAAACCGTGGGATCTCATTGTGCGCTGGCACCCCAGTTCTGAGTCCCCATTAATTCCAACGGGATGGGGGGCGGGCAGAGCCGATTATCAGCACGCCCACCCCCTTCCCGGAACCCCTCTGGCTTACCACGTGTCTGTTACCTCTTTCCCCTGGGAAGGGGGCAGGGGGCAGGGAGGTGACCCCATGTGGCAGAAACTAAGGTTGTATTGTGCTTGCCGGTGGGGGGAGGGCCAGCAGGCCGGCCAGGGAAGCACATGCCGGTTCTGAGCAGGGCCCTGAGCGCCCAGCGTCTTTCACTAACATGTGAATGGAGCTCCCTGGCGGGAGAGAGGCAGGCGAACCACTCTAGGATCAAACAGGGGTAAAGCTGAAAAGTCAGCTAGTTTCCAGCACCCAGGTGGTCCCTCAAAACTAAAGCCCTGAGGCCCGAGTGAGTTTGGCAGATCCTTGAAGAATCTGTTTGGGGGCCTGAAACCTCTTCAGAGTACCCGCCTCTGGCACACAGTTCGCCTACTGGGCTTTTGCCGTCCACTTCTTCCAGGAAGGAAAACCTAAGGAGCCCAGGCCTTAGACTCCTGGTCCAGGCTGGGAAGGAGTTAGGTCACAACCCCAAGTTCTCAGTTAAAGCAAGGCAGCCCAGTGGGGGTGAAATTCAGTGTCGCAGGGCAGGGGGTGGAGGGAGGCTAGCCTCTGGACCTATTCTCTGCTTGGCATTTATGGCCCCAGACAGCCATTGATTGCTGTCCTAACATTCCGGCCTCAAACAAGGAGCCAGAGACTTCAGGTTTCCCTCCTCCCTGGCTTCCTCTTCCTCTCACCCTCTCCTAAATATCTTAGAAGTGTCCCAGAGGTCCTGGGACACCAGCCACCCATAACAACCACATAAAGGAAGTTGCTGCTGGTGTCCCTTCCACCTTTGGAGGTTTCATGTTGGACCTGGGAAGGAGAAATTGATGATCTCAGGTCCAGTAGGTTGACACCCAGGCCGGGCAGGGAGGGGTTACTTCGGGGAGGTTGGCTTTAGGAGCTGAGGGGGAGGGGAAAGGAGGATGTGGGGATTAAGGGTTGGAGCCTGAGGGATGGTATTCTGGAGGGGGAGGGGTGAAGAAGGGAGATCCTGGGTGGACTGGTCCGAGGCAGTGGGGAAGTCTCCCGAGCATGGCCTTCAATGAGGACACAGAGTGGGGGGAAACAAGGGAGATATGGGATGCAGGGAGGCACTTAATGTTGGGTACCTTGGAGTCACTGGACTACTCGAACATCTGCTGGGAGGGTATACAGCAGGATGCTTAGCCACCTCCTTGCTGTGTCCTCGACCTCCCCCCCAGTCTTAACGCCCCCCCCCCCATCAGACAACTAGTTCTGGCTAGTGGCTTTGCCCCCCTCCCTGTCTCATTTACATATGTGAATGATAACCCTCAGGAAGTAATTGTGGGAGAATGCAGGGAATTGGCCTCTTTAGATCTATTAAATCACTTTATTACAGGAACCAGCTTTGAATGGCCCTCCTCAGCGGGGTAGCCAGCTCTCCCACTCTTCCATTTATCTGATCACAAAGAGATTAAAATCTCTTGGTCTGGAGATGGACTGGACAGCTTCCCCAACTTTGGGAGGCTTGGAGTAAAAGAGACCCCAAATTTTCTTGCCTCCCTTCCAAAGGCTGCTGAATAGGATCTGGGAGGAATGTAGCCCCTCATCATCTGGGTTTCCTTGGTGATATCCAAATCCCAAGGAAGGTGTTCCCGAACAAATGAATCTGTGCCTCAGTCCACTTAACCTTAGGATCAAAAGCAAGTGGAAAATATTGGATGGCATAGAGGAAAGCAGGGACCTTCAGGTTTTGGGGAGGGGAGCCTGCGCCATGCTCCTTCAGATGGGTTAGCTGGGAGATAACCTGGACTTGGGGATCTTGGAATGTCCAAGGACATTCCACAGTGGAATAAGTTATCAAGAGGGAGTGGGGCTGGGATAAGGACTCGAGAATTTTAGTCCCCTAACACCCTCCACGAAACAGTCCTAGAAGGACAATGACTGGAAGTTCCCTGAGCCTATGGAGCAAGCGCCGGAGCTTGGGGTGATCTCAAAACTCTATGGTAGCGGTTAGACTGGTGATTACAATCCCTGCACTTGAGGAATGTGAAATATCTCTTGGGGGCTCTACTGGAGAAGAATTAAGTAGATGAAGGATGATCCCTAAAAATTTTTCTAGGGAAGGAAAATGTTCCCAGTGTGTGCATGGGGGGTAAGGCACTCTCTTCAGCAAGAAAACCTCCCCTCTGGCTGCTGGTGGTGGGTACCTCGGAGCCTGATGTGGTGAGAAGGATAATTGTCCTAAGATAAACATCTGCCTGGAGGGAGGATCGGGAAGCCCCTTTCTAAGAAAAGAGGAAGAAGGGGGGAAAGCAATTTAACATTTTCCTTTCCAAGGCTGGGCTTATTTGGTTCCCGACACACTCTTCTTTCTCAAATGCATTATGCACCCCCAGCAGTGGATAAGTAGGAAAGAAAACTTGCCCTTCCCCTTAAAGGGGAAAAAAAGAAAAAGGTGAAGAGATTTCTCTAAACAATCCTTTTATTCAGACACAGATTTTCAGATCTAGAACTCTCTGCTTGTCCCCAGGGTTAGGTGAGTTTATGAATCCTAATATTGGCAGATGGCCAGCCCTTAAACCGAGGTTTCTCAACCTCAACACTGTTGACATATTCTGAGAAGGATAACTCTTTGTTCAGAGCATCCCTCGGTTGTGACAACCCAAAATGTCTCCAGACATTGCCAAATGCCCCCTGGGAGGCAAAACCCCCCTCAATTGAGAAACGCAGTTCTACAGGGAACGGAGGTGCAAGAAAGCACTAAACTATTTTCCTAAGATTCACTAAGAATTTTGAAATCTTAATAGCCATTTTAAGAGTTTTGGTTTAACTCATGTTTCCTGTGGCTCAACTCCCAAACCCCCAAGACTGGTAGAAATTTGAAAACAAGAAAAGTCCTCCCTGCTTCTACAGCTGCTCAGAACCCAAATATGTTTAAAATGGCTTTCCAGCTAAAATACTGTATTGGAAGGCCTGGAGGCAAAAGAAGATCCCAAATCGGACCGAGGGACCGAGTTTGGGTCAGGAGAAAAAATTTCAATACAGAGAAACTGTGGAAACAGCTGAAGCCACGTGGCTTGCTTTTTCTGAAAAGGATGAGTGGGAGAGAGCGACCTCAGGCAGGATCTGGATTAAGAATCTTCTGGATGGGGTGGGGAGGGGAGAATGTAGAGGGAGCTTTCTTCCCACCTGGTTTATAACCTTGTTGGTGCCTCTGATTACTCACCTCATATCTAGTTAGTGATGTGCTGGTCTTATCTCCTCCTCTGACCTATAAGCTCTTTGAAGAAAGGGACTAGCTGTCTAGTTTCCTAGTATGGACTTGGTGGGCAGAAGGAACTAATATGAAGAAGTAAGGAGTTCCTGAATTGGGAGGACAAGTTTGGGGTCCTGGTCAGTAGAGGTCTTCCTCCAGAGAGAAAGACTGGACATAATAAGGCAGGGAGTGTTACTGTTCTTTCTCTGAACTGATGTCTAGAATAGGGCTGGGCGCTTCATGCAGCATGAACTGGAGTGAATGTCAAAAGTGTTGAGACCCAGATAGGACTCTCTAATTTTTGCTCATGGACTGGAAGCCACAGGTTTGGCGGTCATTTGTTAGTTTTTCATTTTCACCTTAATAGGAAAGAAATGAGACTAAAGTAAGTGAATCATTTTGATTTTCAGAAAGTTGGTAGAGTTTGAGCATTATGGAATCTTCTTGGGTCCTTGTCTTTCTGAAAAGCCATGCTTTCTTGACCGTGGCCCAAGTAAAGGCTGTGCCACCATCCTGAGCAAGTTTTCAATAGAAGAAACTTGGAACCTTTTTAGCTGGTGACACTGCCTTGCCCCGGAAGTGGTTTTTTAGTGACTTTCCCCAGGGCAGGGTTGTTTCTTGAACATTCCTAACCAAACTATCACCGGGTCCTCACCCTACTAGAATTCCCTGTTATATTTGGGGGAAACTGCTCTAGGCAAAACCACCACCCCTCCCTTCTTCCTGCAAGCTGGAGTAACAATTACTATCTATATTAAGTCTGGGGTCAGGAGGTACGGGAGAGGAAGAGAGGATTTTCAGGAACAGTATGAAATTTGTACAGATTCATTTTAAATGATCTCAGCTTGGAGTTAAATTAATTCAGACAGGAAATCAAAGTCCAAGAAGAGTTCGTGGCTTTTGTAAATGGCAGAGAACATAAGA
The DNA here is from genome assembly GCF_018350195.1 of Panthera tigris. Lineage (NCBI taxonomy): Eukaryota > Metazoa > Chordata > Mammalia > Carnivora > Felidae > Panthera > Panthera tigris. The sequence continues at coordinate 19,685,486 of NC_056667.1, forward strand.
ACAATTGGGTTTCTGGCTTTAAAACTCCAGGACCCTTTCTTCTGCACCCTTTGAGTGGGTGGGGACCTGGTGAGAAGTCAGCGCCCTATCCTTGAAAGTTCAGTCCCCTTAACTGCTTCCTGAGGACCGAGGATGCCTGCCCTAAGAAGCTGGGGAGATAAATCTCTGGTTCACAGTTCAAAACCAAGCAACTCTCCTCTCCAGTCTCCCTCCGGCTGCCTTTATGCTGACAGCTGATGAGCAGCACCATCTGGTGGAGAACTCCAGGCAGTAACTGGTAGTCCTGGCTGTGTCTGAGCAGAGGTGACTGGTGGGGGTTGTCTCTGCTGGCAGCCTTTGGTTCCAGACAGATCTCTTTCCTCAACCCTCCCTGACATATCATCAAATAAACTGCTTCTGGTAGAACCGGTTGGTTTCCTAGCCCCTACCAAACCCTACCTTCAGGAATGAAGCCCAGGTAGGACTATGGGGACAATTCGGGACTGAGTCATTTCTTCCATCTGCTTCCTTTACTTCTATGTGGGTATCAGAAAGTTTTAATATCTACATCTAACATGTTTATTTACAAATATGACTTGCATTATACTGCATAGCACTGGCTGTAGGGTCAGGCTGATGGCGATCAGTGCATTGAATTTGGAGAACGCTTTACTTCTCTGCTTCCATGACCAGCTGTAATATGGGGTCATAATGAGGCCTATCTGACAGACTTGATATGAAGGTTCAATGCATTACAACATGTGATGTGCTTAGAGCTCTCCTTAGCCTATAGTAAGCTTAGATGAATATCAGCAGTTTGGGGTGGTGGACAACTTGGTTTATTCCACAAATATTTGTGTATGGCTAGGCACTTGGAACTGAATGGATAGACACTCACTCGACAGTCTGGAGCTGGAATGGGCCTGAGTGATGCAGAAAAACCGGGAATGCAACCTTTGATCGCTGGGACCAAAGCAAGTTTCCCCCAAATTCTGCCTTGCCACTTCTGTAGAAAGGAGCGATGTGACTAAAACCGGGCAGTGTTGGAGCTGGTTATCATGAAGTCTGATCCCCGGCTTTTGCAAATGATTAAAGAACCAGCATGTGTCTGACTTCCACAGAGCAAGTTGTGGGAAACTCGGGTTCCTGTGTGCTTTTCACAACACCATGTTCCCTAAGCTCCTTCGTATCAGCCGCTGCTGAAGCCAGCGGTCGATGCTGGATGGAGTATCTGATACGGGAAAGGGTGGTGGAGGCCGTGGTGAGGTATTGAGGAAGCAGAAGGTCGAAGTATTTAACTGGCCTAAGTCCTTCCCTGCCATCCAAAAAAAGAAAGGTCTCCTTGCAACTGTTTTCTGTCTGATTAAATGCCATCCTCCCCTGCGGAGTGGGCTCCTTGTGGGCTGCCTGCCCTCCTGCCTTGAACAAATTGGGTGAGGAAGATAGGAAGGAAGCCTGCTTCCCCCACCAACCTTGAAAATAATTTACCTGAATAAATGGCCCTCATTCGGGTTCCCGCATAGAGGATTTGACCAAAGGTAACATAGAGGGGTTCCTGTGTCCTTCTATCCCTGGAAGCCTGGGATGGCAGGGCAGGGAGAAGTGAGGATGCCTGCTGGCGGTGACTTTGGCCGACCCAGCAGGCTTGACTGGAAGAAAGGTGTCTCTATCCATTTCTCTCAGTGACCATAACCCCATTATGGAGAGGAAGGAACTGATGAATGTGGGGTAGGGGGGAGTCGGGGGAGCCGGGGAAGCTACAGCCTCTGGAACTCCAGGAATCTGACCACCAGAACCAACCAGTGTCAACTCTTTGTTTCCTGGGGCTGGGCTCTATTGGGGGAGCTCAAGCTTTGCCCCTCCCCCCCCCCCAGGCCTTTTCTTTTTTGGAGGGGATGGGGAGAGGGGCGGGGCCCTGCTTTGTGTGTGGTTGGGGGTGGGGTGGGGGTGGTAACAAGAATTTCAGGCTCCTTTCTGATGCTGGCCCTGTGAGGCCAGCTCAGTGGGGCTGCACGGCGATTACCTATCTGATAAGAGAGGAATTCAAACTATGTGTTGTAGAAAGGGGCAGGGTGGGGGGGGGGTGCAGGGAGCCACCCCTGCAGACCACCAGTCTAAATCTCGACTGGCTGCGGTAAGGTCCCTGCAGGGTTACATTCTTAAATTTGACAGTCTTAAATAAACCTCAAATCCTCCAGTGATGGAGTGGGTGACCTGAGAGGACCAGTCAGTTTCGTATTGCCCCCACTGGTATTCTCTTGTTCTCACAGCGAGCCTAGGAGGTGTAGATGGGTATAAAAACCCATCTGAGTTTCCACAGTTAGCACTAAAAACCCGAGTTAAAATTTTGAGCCTCTTGACACTCCGTTCTCACTGTTACCCTGCCCTGATCCAGTCTGAAGAGGTTGATGATAATTGCCACTCACTGAGGATTTATGTGTGATAGGCTACGTGTTAACTACTCTTCATGCATAAAACCTCATAGGGCCACCATAAAATTAATACTTGCTCCATTTTATAGGTTAGCACAGAAAGGAGGAAACAGGCCTCAGACTCCAAACCCTTGTTCTTAATCACTTATCTGCTGAATCACAGCTGGAACTAGGAGTGTCCCGGCCTCCGAGTCCACTAGGCAAATGGGAGGACCTGGGATTGTACCTCCTGACAACTGGTTTATCCCAGCTGAATAAGAGACCAGGCATATCTGCCTTCAAATCAAGGTCGATTCTGTGCAACAGGAAAGGGGAAAGGGCCCTTCACCTTTCTGCCGTGTTTTTAGTTCCTGCCTTAATGCTCTGCCCCTTGCCTCACATCAGCGTTGGGGGAGGGGAGAGGTCATCACGTCCCCTGGCTGTTCCTGGGGGAATAAAAAGGAAGGGAAAGGATATTCCTATGGTGGAACCGGTGGACAAAAGCTACAGATAATACATGAAATATTTGCTGAGCACATTCCCGATGTTTCCATGCCCACATAATCTTCATTAGAGGCCTAGATGGGTAACTTACTGTTCCCCCCAATTCTCTGAAGGATCTGAGGTCCAGACCTGCATGATTGACTAAGGTCATGCAGCCAAAAATTGGTACAACCAGCATTTTGTGAACTCTACGGTGTGTCTGGCACTCAGCCCTATGCTCTTTTATCCAATTACCTCCATGGAATCTTTGTCTTAAGCAATGCCATCTAAATTAAAACAACAATGTCCACGATTGAGAAAGTGGGGATCCAGGCTGGCTAAAGAGCATGTCTCACCTAAGTCCCAGTTTGAAATATTCCTCCTACCAACCACCACCTGTGTAATATAAGAGTGCTACTTATTCATGTTCCCTCACGTCAAGACTAGGTGCACAGTGATCCCTTTTGCTTCTCTGATCCCTATTTTCTACGACTACACCTTGTTGACATTTGACACACTCTTTGGATATTTTACTCTAATGGAGTAAGCTATAATGAAGTCTATTCTGGGGAGAGGCTGTCACTTCCACTAATGTGTTGCTGTTGATGCATTAAGTGGCAAGGTAGAATGGACTGTGAGCTTTGAATCGGGACCCTGGGTTCTTCTGACCCGTTTATTGCCTCTCAACTAGCTATGTGATAACTCCCTATTTTGGGGAAGGCTGCCAGGCTCTCTGCAAGTGTCGATATTTTTAAATTTTGATATAAACATGTAGTCTATTAATGGGGTTGTTCCAAACACGCTAGATCTTTTTTCCTTCACCGGTATGACCTGGTCATCTTTCCAAGTCAGACAATTCAGATTTACCTCTTGGTTCATTAATTCATCCAAAAATGTATTAGGCATTATATTCTGTGATTCTTTTTTTCTTACTGATTTATAGTAGCTTTTTATAGTTTTATCAGTCTATCTGTCTTGACTTGTACAGGTTGTTCCGTACTTTAACATTTTGATATTTAATTTCTCTGGAATGTAGTTTGCATACAAGTGCTATAAAAGTGTAGAATTCTGGCTTGGTAGCTAAAACAGATAGGTAATTTTCTTGACGGTATTGAACTGTTGCCCTTCCCTGTTGATTTCTCTATATATACTTGAACCTCCTAGTGGGCTTTCCCTTATAAACTTACTGATTCATCAGCTTTGGTCATACTGTCTTTTTCCCTTTAACTTGCCAGTAACATCGTGTCTTAATCATAGGTTACAGGTATCAAGCACCATTATCACTAAATATTTCAGTGTGTGTTTTTAAAACTCAGGTCATTGTCTTTCACAATCTCAGTGCAAAGATCAAAATCTGGGGGGCACCTGGGTGGCTCAGTCGGTTGAGCGTCCGACTTCGGCTCACGTCATGATCTCACGGTTCGTGCATTCCAGCCCCGCGCTGGCTCTGTGCTGACAGCTCAGAGCCTGGAGCCTGCTTTGGATTCTGTGTTTCCCTCTCTCTCTGCCCCTCCCCGCTCACGCGCGCTCTCTTTCTCTCTCTCTCTCTCAAAACAAAAACAAAAATTAAAAAAAAAAAGAGAGAGAGAGAGAGAGAGACAGGGTGTGAGCAGGGGAGGAACAGAGAGAGAAGGAGACACAGAATACGAAGCAGGCTCCAGGCTCTGCGCTGTCAGCACAGACCCCGACGCAGGGCTCGAATCCACGAACTGCGAGATCATGACCTGAGCCAAAGTCAGCCGCTCAGCCTTCTGAGCCACCTATCTTTTTTTTTTTTTTTTTTAACTCTACACCCAGCATGGGGCTTGAACTCACAACTCTGAGATAAGAGTTGCATCCTCCGCTGACCCAGCCAGCCAGGCACCACTATTTGTTGATTTCTCGTAACTGTTACATTTAAGAATTTTCCATCTGTTCTACTTTTGTCTAAATGAGAAGAGCTGCAAAAAAGTTATGGCATCTGTTTATGTAATGATTATTCTTTGTTAATGTAACATGGATTGCTTGTTCTTAATTGTGGTAGCTCTTTGAGTGGATAATTTCTTACTGATAACACGGAAATAGTATCACACTTATACCTTAAAGAACGCGTGTATGCAGTTTTTTGGTGGAAGAATGGAGACTAACATTAAAATCTAACATGTTTCCCTTCCCCAGAGCAAGCTGCACATGGAGGGCTTCCGGAGCCTGAAGGAGGGTGAGGCCGTGGAGTTCACCTTTAAGAAGTCTGCTAAGGGCCTGGAATCTATCCGGGTCACGGGCCCCGGTGGGGTGTTCTGTATTGGGAGCGAGAGGCGGCCCAAAGGGAAGAACATGCAGAAGCGCAGATCAAAGGGAGACAGGTATGGACGGGAAGGTGGCTGGACTAGGGAGAGTTCTCCCAATCTAGCCCCTTTCTTGGGCCAGGATGCCAAAGACACAATGAATGAAGCCTGCAGTCCCTGGCAACGTGTGGGTGTTTGGCGTTTCTGCCTTAGGGTATGGGAGATGAGGAAAGGGCTGTAGGTGAGAAGGGCACTTAATTATTTCAGAAGCAAAGAAGATCACAGATGGGAAAGTATAAGTGATGGGAACAAGATGGTGGATGTACCTGTTGCTTCTTCACTAGGTCTCCAAGTGGCTAGTTTCTTTGGTCTTTGCTCTGTGCTGGAGCAGGTCATATAGTTGCCTGGCTCCTTTAATTTTCTCTCTTTTTAGTGAATGACCGGTACAGTTTCTTAAGCGTATGGTAGTGTCTTCCCTATCTCGTGAATTGCGGTTCCCAGTTGGGGTCCATGACTTCCCGTCCTTGATTATTTCAGAATTTTCAAGTGGACATAAATCTGAAGATCCCATCTAGACAATTACAGATTTGGGAAGAACTTAGAGGTATCTAGTCCTAGTCCTAAGTCTTCCTTTTGTAAGTGAGGAAATTGGTTTCCAGGGAGGAGAGTGAGTATAGTAACTGATCAGAGCCCAGGTGTCCTCACTCAGAGGAAGGCTTCTGCTCTCGCTCCTTTCTCAACTTTACCATCCTGCTTTGTACTAGGTGCTACAACTGTGGAGGTCTAGACCACCATGCCAAGGAATGCAAGCTGCCACCCCAGCCTAAGAAGTGCCACTTCTGCCAGAGCATCAGCCACATGGTGGCCTCGTGTCCACTGAAAGCCCAGCAGGCCCCCAGCTCACAGGGAAAGCCAGCCTACTTTCGGGAGGAAGAAGAAGAAGAGATCCATAGCCCTGCCCTGCTCCCAGAGGCCCAGAATTGAGCTACAGTGGGTGGGGGCTATGCTTTTGTGATCAGGAAGTTTTGAGGAGCAGGCATCAATCGGCAGAGTGGAGAAAGTGGGGACAGGGTGGGTAGGGGGCAGCTGGCGCTGCCATGTGTCTCAGGCCGGGGTCCACAGCATCACCCCCTCTTCCTTCTTGGCAGGGTAGGGGGAAGGGGTGAGGCAAATGAACTCCAACCATGCTCTATCCAAATGCTTGTGAACGTGTTCTGGGGAAAATCTCTCCCCGTGTGCTTTAGCTGAGTCTCCGCCCCCCCAGATCTCCAGCTTCTGAAAGTGGTCTGGATAGGGAAGTTGTTTTCCTTTCAAAGAAGGATATGTAGTAATAATTTTTCCCATGCCAGAATGTAAAGATCAAGCATGAGACCAGATTGATGGGCCCAACCCACGGAGCACTACTTTCTGTGGGAGGGAATCTCTCAAGGGTAAGGCAGGGTTTTTTCCACAACTTGTCCCCTACCCCGCTCTTGGGATAAGATGCTGAGAACTCTCCCGAGCAATGGGTTGTGACCGCAGGCAAAGGGATTGTTGGGGGAACAGCTGCAGACCTGCTGTTCCTAAGCTTACTCTCACCCCATTCTGGGCCGATAGAATTTTATTTATTTGCTCCCTTGGATGACCGCACCTTGGGCCCCACTTTCTCCAGGATGCCAACTGCACTAGCTGTGTGCGAATGACGTATCTTGTGCATTTTAACTTTTTTTTTTTCGTAATATAAATGTTCTGGTTTTGTACTTTTGTGTATTTTAATCTTAAGGCCCTCGTTCCTGCACTGTGTTCTCAGGTACATGAGCGATCTCAGGGATAAGTCGGCAGCAGCTTCAGGTCTGCACGGCAGGAATACTGTTTGTTTTATCATCAGGGAGAACAACTATTTGGAGTGCATAGCCTATTGAACTACCTCATTTTTGCCAAATAGAACTGGCTTTTCTGCCATAGTGTCCTCTTAAAAACCCCTCCGCCTTCAATGTTCCATGGGAGACTAGGTTTTAGCTCAGTTGCCCCCATGACTTGATCTCTTTCTACCGGAAGATTGGAAATTGGTCCGAACAGGAAAAGGTGGTACAGGAAGGTTTGAAGAGGCTGCACCGAGCCAAAAGGTGCAGAGCCAAAGCCAAGGTTAGGAGAGGGCTGTCTATAAGTATAGTAAAGGATTTCTGTTCCAGACTTCTAATCCCAGGGCACGGGACTCACTTTACATACCAGATCCATCCTTCACTGGATTGGGCTAGGCCTACCATGCACAACAGGGTGTATGTGAGTGTGTGTGTGTGTGTGTGTGTGTGTGTGTGTGTGTGTGTGTGAGTGTGTGTGTGTTAAAAAAAAAAAAAGAGTTGGTAAGAATAGCTTTAAGAACAATACCTCTGTACCCATCTTGAGCTGCCCAGGGATGGGTGTATGAAGCAAAGGCTAAATTTCTCAACTTTCGTAACTTCTGGGCTTTTCTTATTGGCTTCCAGAGAGACCATAAGCCATGGCGTTGTGGTGCCCAGAGCCAGTGTCCTGCCCTGCTGTAGCAGTGATTAATGTCGTGGTAGCTAAAGGAGAAAAGGTTTCGTTTACATGCTGTGAGATCACCACAAACCTACCTCACTGTGTTGAAACGGGGCAAATGCAATAGAACGCATTGGGTGATGTGTGTCTGATCCTGGGTTCTTGTCTCCTCCAATCGCTGCTCCCCCCCCCCCACTGCTAGTTATATCGTATTTGTCTGGGTTTTGTAGGACTTCACGAATAGCTGATTGGGTGATTGCTAGGTGGTCTGGTTTGTGTAAATATAAAGTGTTGGTCTTCTCCATGTTCTTTTGGGGTTTTATTGTTTACAAACTTCTTTTTGTATTGAGAAAAATAGCCAAAGCATCTTTGACAAAAGGTTCTGCACCAGGAAGAGAATCTGGAACATAGCTTGGTGACCCCTCTTAAAGTGTGGTGGTCTTGAACCATCCTTTCTTTTGTGTTTCCTTCCCCTATTTCCTATTTTGGACCAGATCTTCTATTCTAAAAACTTGACTCCTACCCTATCCCCCTCCCCAAAACAGCCCCCCTCCCACATATACCTTTAAACCCTGAAAAAGCTATAAACACTCCATCCCTTGTTCCTAATATCTTGTGTCAAGACCATTCCTTGATGTGATTCAGAGCAATACACTTGTATTTGAATGGATCAACCCTACTTTAATCGTTAATCTTAGGGTAGAGAGAAGCAAAAGCAATGAGGGGGGCCTTCCATGTAGAAATAGGGTCTGGAGACCCAAGAAAGGGAAGATGAATGTATAATCCAAGTCACTCAGGAACTTTTATGCAGGTGCAAGAAACTTATGTCAAAGTGGCCACAAGATTGTTTAATAGGAGACGAACGAATGTAACTCCATGTTTACTGCTAGAAACCAAAGCTTTGTGTGAAATCTTGAACTTACGGGGGTGGGTTGGGGTAGGAAAGCTTGTACCTATCTGTTCTTTCCCTGATCCTTTCCCCTCATTTCTGAACTGCAGGAGACTGAGCCCCCTTGGGCTTTAGTGACTCCATCTCTGGGGGGTGTTTATGTGGTTGATTTTGCTGTGCCGGGTACTTCCTTTCCCCACTTGCTATTGTTTTGTAATACACATGCTGACCCTTTTCCCTTCTTTTTTTACCCTGGGAAAATCCAATGAATAAATAAAAAGTTATTGGTACTGAAACTGTCCTCTTGTTGGATATTTAGGGTGTTTTTCTTCCATAATTCCCACCTTCTTGGATTGGGACTCAGAAGTCACAGAAGAACCATTAAGTTTCCTGTTCAGCCATTTTGTTAGAAATGAATCCTGAAAATTCAGTCCTCTTAGCACCTCATTACAGTGGATTTTTGTTTCTAGTTAAGGCCTCTTGTCCTTTTCCTTGGAAGCTGCCACATTCAAGAGGGGATTAGGAGCTTGGCATGCATAAGAATGGGGTTGCCTGTGCCACTGGCTGGGATGAAAGGATGGGGCCATGGCTTGGGGCATGAGACCCTAATACTTTCTCCCCTGCTCCTCAAAGCCTTTTACAAATCTTAATTAATTAACCCCCTGTAGCACCCCAGGGAGGGGAATATGTGGAACTAGGGAAATTGAGGCCAGAGGAAGTAACACTGATTAGCTATACAAAAACGTTAACATTTTATTGGAGTGCAAGTGTGCTAGCCTTCTAATGAACATTGTATTTTAAAACATCTAGTTCCCCCACCCCCAAGGGAAGGATTTAAGAAGAAAAAAACTTGCTTGGAGGCATGCCATTTACTACACAAAGCGCACAGAAACAGCAGAACAAGGCCAAGAAATTACATATCCACTCCAGAGATTTCACGCCCAAAAGTCAAAGCTGACCATGGAAGCTGCTAAAAGTAGCAAACTATTACAGGGCTTCAGTAAATGGTCTTCTGCAAAACTGAAGTAATCAGCTAGGCTGAAACTTAGCTCCCAGGATGCAAAGCAGGAAGGATGGAAAAGCTTAAGACTATTCATGGGTGGGTTACTCATCTCTAGGGCTTTCTTTGATCATGTGTGTTAAAAGTAACCCTTTCATCAGACACATGATGAACTGGGAGTTACCAGTGCAGTAACTCTTCCTTACCTTGTTCCTCGGATGAGACTACAAAGTGAGAAACTACAAGGTTCTTTGGAAATTGTAAAGTTGGGGTTTTTTTTCCCCTGCTTTTCTAATTTTCAGAAAACTGAACTCAGTTCCTTTTGTGAGTGCTCAAATTCCTGCAACAGTTTTCCTTAAAGGTTTGGTACGGAGCTTAATGCCTATGATTTTTCTATCAAGGTTAATCGATGGCCTCTCAGTTATTTTATTAGTCCTTCTTAGAGCAGAGCTTTCTGGCCTCAACCCCATTTTGAGTTGCTCTGGGTAGGTCCTGAGAATCTGAAAATCTTAAAATATGAGTGCTTTAAATCAGCACAAAATGGATTGATAGTAAGTGGGTCTGTGAAACTGACTAGAACTAGGAATTTGCCAAATGATTAAAATCCACTAAACAAAACTGCAAACAGTAAATACAGGATTTGAAAGACTTGGGCCAGGTCTCTAGGCCTTCCAGCGTGCGGGACACCGCCCAAACTCATTCCTCAGCAGTCCTAAACTGCCACCAGCGGCTGTAACGCCCTTGCACTTGGGCATGGGGATCCCCGAATTCTCGCTCTTTAGGGGAGCCCGCCCGAGGCCTCCCGATCTGCGGAGAGATACAGACCTCTCCGCTCCCCGAGGCGATCTCAGCCCCGCCTTTCCCGGCCGGGTCCCCAAGCACGTGGCCCGGAACCCGCCCGCCCCACTCGATCACGTGAGCGCAGCTCTTCCCTGCCCCGCCTCCGGGAGTGCGACTTTTGGCCGGAACGTTAGCACCGCCCCTCCTCCAAGCCCGCAGGCGCAGGGCCCGACACCGCCCATTGGGTGGCGGGAGGGGGCGTGTTCCAGCGCCCGGCGATGACATATTCTTCCAGCGCCACGTCGTGAGGAAGTGTCGAGCCACTGGAGCAGTCGGAAGGTTCTGGGTGGAGTGGAGCAGGTGCTGGGTTTAAGCGGTGAGCGAGAGAGGAGAGAGGTGACTGGGCGGGACGGGGGGTGGGGGGCGGCTGTGGGAGAAACAAAGGGGCTAGTGGAGGAGATGATTGAGGGAATGATAATGGGGAGACCTCTGAGGTTGGAGGTGTCGGGTGCAACCCCTGAAGGGGTTGGTGTGTTGGAACGCAGAATGAGAAACGGTCTCTGGGAGGATGGAGAAGGGAGAAGCGGGGAAGGATCAGGATGCAGGCACTGTGGTGTGGCAGGAAGGCGACTTGGATGTCCGAGAAAAGTCGGTGCAGTTTCCAAGGAAAAGAGGATAGCAGCAACGTCCACCAAGCCAGAACTAGAGAAAGGCCTCTACCCCAAAGGTCTCATTCGCTATAAACTCTGGGTGGTGAAGAGTTATAGGCTTAGACCAGTGTCTTTGGATCGTAATGCTGGCTACTCTGCACAGTCATCTGAAGCTGTTTGCAAGCTTTGGTGATTTGTTCTCTTTCTTGTTTATCCAAGGTTACCGGGCTGGTGTCTTCTTGTTCTGGGCTCATCCTCTGCCAGGGCAGGAGCTATGTCATGGATCAAGGAAGGAGAGTTGTCACTTTGGGAGCGGTTCTGTGCCAACATCATAAAGGTGAGCACCAGTTGGCCTGCTTGTTAGTTGGGTAATCTTGTGTCAAAACCTGTTATTAACATGGAGTAGTAATCCATGATGTTAAGTGGAATTTAGCAATGGAACCGAAGAGTCTGAATTGAAAGGTAACTTCCAGGTCTACGTTTCTGGCAGGTAATTGTCCTAATTTTCATGCTTTCAAGAACCCCAGGACCTCCCAATATCATAGACTGTTAGGTCTTCCTTACAGTTTGAAGTTTGTTACTTGGAACTTTGATCTATTTTTCCTTGTACTGTTCTCTGGATGTAGATAGAATAATCTTTCCTTGATGTGGCAGTAGAGAATGATGGGTAAGAGTTTGGGCTCTAGAGACAGACAAACAGACCAAAAGTCCAGGTGTATCATGTATTAACCCTGTGACTTTATATAGTTGTTTTGGATGAAAGGAAACATAACACCAAAAATAGCACTCTGTCTAGCAGTTCTTAATTACTGCTATTACTGGGGCTGTTTTCAGCCATTTGAGGACTATGATCATTCCAGTTTCTACACCCCCTTACTTCCCCAAATCTTGCCTCTGCTTCTTCTCTAGGAATCGCAACAATGTTATATTTTGTCCATATAACAGGTTTGAGATTTAAGCCAGCCAGCCTGATTTTTGTCTTTCAACCACAGACTGTCAAGCAGTGGGTAGCAGTGAATTTACGAGTCAGCAAAGCCTTATACTAACCTCCCCCCGCTCCCCTCTCCCCCACATACACACTCAAACACACATGCCAAGTGATCTCAAGCAGGCAAGCAAGTAGAAAGTATCTTTTTGGGGAACTACTGCAGTCACTTGTTGGGAAGAACAAACTACATGATTTGACTGGAAATTTTTTTTTTTTTTTATTCTACATGTAGAGGACAAAAGCCAAAACTGTTGGAGAGGTGCAAAGGAAGCAGTCAGTGAAGAGGCCCTAAGGCCAGTGAAATTAGGCTAAGGAGTGAATTTTTGCTGTGATAGACAACTAAAGGCTGCTATACGCCAGATAAGAAGTTTTGTTGGCCCCCAAAATGTCTTTTTTGTTTGCTTTGAAATGGCTCCTGACATTTACATTTTGATACAAGTCCTGATGCTTGGCTTCTCTTATGTAATTGGAAGATCAGTGACGTTGGGCCCCCATTCCTGTGTGGCAGCGATTGGATCGAGTGGATTCCTCTTTTCTGTGGAGGATACCCTTGCACTGGACCACAGCCATCAATATCGTTCCTGTGCCTGCCAGGTGGAGACACGAAACCAAAGTGGTGGTCAGGAGCATGTGGTTAAAAATGAGTTCTAAAAGCATACGGACCTCCGTGTGAATTCCCACTTTGCCTTTTCTTAGCTGTGTGACTTGTGGAAGTCACTTGACCTCTCTGAGACTTTTTTTTCCCACCTGTGAAATGAAGACACTGCTATTTACTTTATAGGTTTATATGAAAAAAAAAAAACAAAAAAACTTAGATGAAGTATAAAAAGCCTAGCATAGTACTTGACGTATAGTAAGTGCTCCATATAAATAAATACATGCATAAGTAAAAGTGCTTAATACCCATTTATTGAGCCAAAGCACAGAATACCCAGTTCCCTTCCTCAGGGGGCTTTTATCATAGAACTCAAGCCTATCAGCTTGGGGTTTCGTGGCTCTCTGTGCCGATCATTTGTCTTCTCACTTCCCAGGCAGGCCCAGTGCCGAAACACGTTGCCTTTATAATGGATGGAAACCGTCGCTACGCCAAGAAGTGCCAAGTAGAGCGGCAGGAAGGCCACTCACAGGGCTTCAACAAGCTGGCTGAGGTGAGTGTGGGTGGCAGGGAACGGTCTATGGAGAACTGGACTGTAGCTAGAAAATCAGGTGCTGAGTTTGCTGTGGTTTGAGAGTATTTTTTTTATAGCTCTTTATCACTTGCTTGCTTGTTATGGGTCTCACATCAGCATTAACAGAAATCAAATTACAGAGTGAATCATCACAAAATATTAGAAACAAGAACAAAATTGACTTCCTTTACACCTTAGTGTATCAATAGTTTATACTTTTCTGGGCCTCATCCCAGTCCTTGTAATATGTTCTAATGTGACTTAACATTTATAAAAATGACATCTGTATCTTCGGTAACCTTGTTTTACACGAGATTTTGGCAAGTCCTTTTCTAGGTGTATATACATAGGTTTTCTACCTATATGTTTTAATGCCTGTGGAATATTTTATCATAAGGATCTGACATAAGTTGTTTAGCTGTTCCACTATTACCAGACATTATAACAGTTCATTTTTTTTAATAATTTTTTTTTAAGCTTACTTGTTTTGACAGAGAGAGAAGGAGAGAGAGAGAATCCCAAACAGGCTCCACGCTGTCAGCACAGAGCCCGATGCGGGGCTCGAACTCACGAACCGTGAGATCATGACCTGAGCCAAAACCAAGAGTCAGATGCTTAACTGACATAGCCACCCAGGCGCCCCTTAAACAGTTCAATTTTAGAATAAATTTTTGAAGTGACATTTCTGGAACAAAGGTAGGGTGACTATACCTATCCTGATTTGCCTGAGGCCTTTTAGTGCTTACACTAGGAAAAGTGCCAGACAGCCCGAGTCACCACTCTAAGCAAAGGTCATGGGCATTTTACAGTTATGTTTGTTTTTTGTTTTTTGTTTTTGAGCGAGCACAGCAGGGGAAGGGGAGAGAGAGAGGGAGAGAGGATCCTAAATGGGCTCTGTGCTGACAGCAGCGAGCCCGATGTGGAGCTTGAACTCATGAACTGTGAGATCATGACCTGAACGGAAGTCGGTCGCTCAACCGACTGAGCCACCCACGTGCCCCGTTTTACAGTTTTAATACCTGTTGTAAATTGGAAAACGTTAAATTTAACAAGAAGAATGGAATATTGTCTGTTGTTGTGAAGCTGACTTTAAGAAGAATGGAAATATGGTCTGGACAGACCTCAGCTTCCCAGCACAAGAACATGGCCTGATGCCAGAGCATTGGTCTTTTTGGCCTTGAGTGAGTGGCTGTGGGGCTCCCTAACACGCTGAGGTGGTCTTCTGGTTTGCTGACCCCAGCTTCTCTTTTGCGACTAAGTAAGAGGCAGATTTGCCTAGCGCCGAGGAGCTTACGGTCTGGAGTCGCTCAGAACTCATTGTAACCCTTGCTCTGCCGCTTCCGGGCGCTGTGGCCTGCAGCAGGTTACACAGCTTCCCTTTGCCTCAGTTTTTTCGTCAGTAAAATGAGAACAGCAGTAATCTCTACCTCCAGAGATGATGTGAGGAATAAACAAAATGGCACAGTGAAAAGCACGTAGCACAGGACTTAGCATAAAGGCAGCGCTCAAAAAGTTGAAGTTGTGATTATTAACAGCTATATTGACTCCAGTCAGTGGTAGGTTCTGATCCAGATGTGCCAGCCGAAGGGTGGCTTCCCTGTAAGGTGTGTAGAGCCTGAGCCTGTTCCGGTGTGAAGCTCTCACAGGTCATTTTCTCAAGGTGGCAACGAATTTCATGTATGTGTGTTAAGGGATTAGAAAGGCAGCTCTTCTGCTTTGTTTCTTCTTCAAGTTCAGTTCTGATTGAATGTCTGTGTCCCCTGTGGAGACAGGCTCCCTGTCTCAACACTGCCGTTCTCAGCTCTAGTCCGCTCTCTGCCCTTAGTGGCTCTGGATTAGAGCAGCCCCAGGGGCCCGGCTTTACATAGGAGTTTCACTTCTCTTTTCACTGAAGTATAATTTCATCTGGTGAAATGCACAGAATGGGGGTGGGGGGTGATTGACAGTTGCATTTACCTGTCTAATCTGTACCCCTGTCAAGACAGAACATTTCCACCTCTCCAGAAAGTTCCCTTGTGCCCCTCCCTTCCCAGTCAAACCCTGTCCCACTTCCTCTTCCCCTCTTCAGGCAACCACTGTTCTGATTTCTGTCACTAGAGTTGAGGTCTTGCTGTTCTAGAACTTCACAGAACGGACTCGTATAGTAGGGCTGTGGCCTTCTGACACATTTCATCTACTGTCTGAGCCTCAGGTTTTCTCATCTATAAAGTAAGCATGAAAACAGTCATGACATTCTCAAGGGGCTGTTGGGAGAATCGAATGAAATAATGACTGCGAAAACCCTTTGCAGACTTCACTGCGACACGGCTGTGCACTTGCTGCCTGTATTCTTAGAACTCATCAGCCTCTCAGTCTAATGGAATAATGAAGTTGTGCCGAGAATAATAAAACCTGGTGTTTTATATCGGTCTTCAGCCACCTTGCAAGGGATGGACTGTGCTCCTGTTTTACAGATAAGGAGACTGAGGCCCACAGAGGTTAAATGATTTGCCTACAGTCACATAGCAAGCGCATGGTGGAGTCTGAGACTAGAACCTAGAACTCTCTCAGTGAAGAGTTCTTTCCAGTAAACCAACAATACCAGCATAGCACTCCTCACTAAGTTCACATTTTTCATATTCTCAAGTGGTGGCTTTCTACTTACTTGGTTTGCTATTCTGACAGAAACACTGGTGTTGTCCTAGCTTTACCTGGTTTGGGGAGGAGAAGAGTCTGCCTCTCACCTCCAACACTGAGTCGGGGCGGAGGCATCTCTTATTTCCCTTCCTTGTATCCTAGCTCCTTGCCTTCTCCCTCTCAGACTCTGCGCTGGTGTTTGAACCTGGGCATCCTAGAGGTGACGGTCTACGCGTTCAGCATTGAGAACTTCAAACGCTCCAAGAGTGAGGTAGACGGGCTAATGGATCTGGCCCGGCAGAAGTTCAGCCGCTTGATGGAAGAACAGTAAGATGCCATGGGATGGGGGAGTGTGTTCTTACACCACCTCCAGCCCCACACTGACCCTCAACGCTCTTACCTGAGGCTTATTTAGGGACCTCTAAACCCTTTTAATGTTAGTCAGGTCTCTCTCTCTCTCTCTTTTTTTTTTATGTTCATTTATTTTATTTTGAGAGAGAAAGAGTGTGTAGAGGAGAGGCAGAGAGAGAGAGAGAGAGAGAGAGGGAGAGAGAATCTCCAACATCTTCATGCTGTCAATGCAGAGCCTGATGTGGGGCTCGATCTCACAAACTACAAGATCAAGACCTAAGCTGAAACAGAGAGTCAGACGCTTAACTGACTGAGCCACCCAGGCACCCCAGTCAGGTCTCTTTGATGGCAAGCTAGTTTTTCTCCACCACCACCCCCTTTTTTAAAGGGGGCATTTAATTATCTGAGGATATAGAGGTATTTCACAGAATGCAAGGATGAGTATAGCCAGCCTCAAGCAAAACTGAAACCAGGAATTGAAATCCATTAGATAGCACCTCTTCCTTCTCTCTGCGTTCCACCTTTCTCTGCTTCAAGCCAGCAGCCCAGAATGAACTAAAGCCCGTAATTAATACCCCACTTGCATCAGATTTCTACCCCATGACCGATAAACCGTGATCAGGGAGTAGCATGAGAGAAACATTGAAAAAGTCCTTTTCTGCCATGTAGTCATCCCTGAAAAGTTACTATATTGCTGTGCATGTTCTCTTGGAAGGGACAGATGATGTCTAAGAGGCCTTTACCGGGAAGAGTCAGTACGATTCTTAGCTGTCATGAAGTTTAAGCTTACTTAGGGAGCAATGCCAGACAGGGGCAGAGAAGAAGTCTGATGGAGATTATCTGCTTGAAAGCATGGAAGCCTTTCCAGCCAGGACTGTCCCAGAATCTTCATAACAGCCCTTTTCTGCCCAGCTCCTCCTATACCAAGACCAGGGAGAGAATAGAGAGAATAGAGAGCCTAGAGGAGCAGTGGAGCTGGGCCTAAACAGTTTTGTCATCTCTGTCCCTGTCTGGGTCTGGTGGTGGGAGGGTGGCCAGGCTTCTCTGTCCATATTGGATGATGAGACTCAGCCAGAGACATTGCTTCCTGGTCCCCAGCAGAGCCTGTGTGGCTCAGAGTTCCCACCCAAGGGGCTGGGGGTGGTTCAGATTCTTCTGTTATTCACACTAATTTCACCTTTAAAAAAATTTTTTTTAAGTTTATTCATTTTTGAGGGGGGAGAGAACAGAGCGTGAGCAGGGGAGGGGCAGAGAGAGAGGGAGACACAGAATCCAAAGCGGACTCCAGGCTCTGAGCTGGCAGTACAGAGCCTGGTGTAGGGCTCGATCTCATGGATCGTGAGATTGTGACCTGAGCCGAAGTTGGACGCTTAACCTACTGAGCCACACGGAATTAGGTGTCCCTAATTTCACCTTTTTAAAGTGCTTATACTATGTGCCAGGTCCTGAGCCTAACATGTATTCTCATTTCATATTCACATTATCCTATGAGACAAATATTATCATCCCAATTGTAGCGGGGAGGAAAGTAAAAACCAGAGAAGCTTAGGTTTGCCTGCTGGGTCACACAGCTATTGGATAGGCAGAGCCAAGACAGACAAGATCTTTCCAACTCCAGAGCTGAGCTGTGGTCTACTACGCTGACGTCCGAAACACAGGAAGTAATCTTACAGTTCCTGAAAGATCAAAATACACGGAGGTAGAGGAGTTACTGAGATAGCTGTCTTCATTCAGCAGTAGAGGAAACAGTCTTAGGTTCTTAAGTCCTGGACAGAACAAGAAGAGATTTTAACAGTGGCTTTCCAACAATGTGCCCCAGAACCTCAGAGTTCTGAGCAGTGGGTATACAAAGAAGCCAGAGGGAATAGGGCACAGGGTGCCCATTGGCATTTTACTTGTCGTATATATTGGGCTTCTGAGTAATACTTATTATGAAGAAAGAGCTCTTAGCGAAAAGAAGGTTGGGAAAACCACTGACCTAATTCAGTTTCATCAGTTGGGAAACAACCCTAGAATGAACAGAAGTGAAAGACTTGCCCATGGTCACACAGCAAGCTCACGGCAGAACCGGGTTGGGAACCCAGATCTCCTGGCTCCTTGCCAGGGCTTTTGCCTCTCCTTCCCTATAGATGTCACTCAAGTCACCTGTCTGTGGCCGCTTCAGTGGATTCTCAAAAATAGGTGGTTAGATCTTGCTTCACCCTCGAAGAAAAGTGATGAGGGTTATAGAGTGGATAAGCTGTTAAGGTGTGGCCTTGCACTCTGGATCAGGGTTCTCCAGGACATGCCTGATACCCCACCTTACAGTATACTTCTTGCTATTAAGTTCCCATTTTCCAAACGCTAGTCATTGAGTTTCTCCATAGCATCCCCAGGTGAGGGAAGCTGGTTGGGTAACTGAATTCATGCTCACTGTGCAGAGTTTGGGAATTACGGTATGGAGGCAGTGAAATGCCATGATGAAGAGGACAGGCCCTGGAACCAGACTCCCTAGGTTCAAATTCAGCTTTCCACCCACCAGCTGTCTGGGGTTGAGCAAATAACCTAACCTCCCTGTGCCTCAGTTTCCTCGTCAATAAAAGGGGAATGATAGTGGTCTCTGCCTCAAAGGTTGGGGTAAGGGTGGGATGTGTTGATGCGTGTGAAGCACTTAGACCAACATCTGGCACTTAGTAAACATAACTTAACGTTAGATGTTGCTGTTATTAACATATTTCACCAGAAGGTACAGAAGTAATGAATAATACAGCTCCTCCCCTTGAGTTTATTCTCCTGTCAAAATGGGACTAAGTACATAAAATGCAACTTGCCCACAAGGACCCATGAAGCGGTGTAATGTGTGGTAAAGAATTTGGGTTCGTGTTCTCAAATCAGACAGACCTGGGTTTCTTTTCCAATTATTTTTTTAAGTTTATTTATATTTGTTTTGAGAGAGAGGGGCTGGGGGGAGAGAGAGACTCCCAAGCAGGCTCCTCTCTGTCAGCGCAGAGCCCGACGCGGGGCTCAGATTCGCAAAATGGGAGATTATGACCTGAGCCGAAATGGAGTCAGACGCTTAACCGACTGAGCCACCTGGGCACCCCAGACAGACTCAGTTCTTTCTGATACCGCGCTTGATGGCCGTTTGACCTTGGGCAGTCTCTGACTATCGTGCCTGAGCCTCAGTTTCCTGCTGGAGAATGGGGAATGTGCCGAACTCCTGTCAGAGTCGTGGAGGGGATGCAGTGAAATACTGCACAGAATACTGCATAGAACAGTGCTTGACACACACAGGAAAGCACTTAGAAACCGGGAGGTGAGTGTCATCAGTTTTCCAGCTCCACAGGCTCTCTGTTCCAACCCCGCCTCCTTTTCCTGACCAGGGAGAAACTGCAGAAGCATGGGGTATGCATCCGGGTCCTGGGCGATCTGCATTTGTTGCCCTTGGATCTCCAGGAGCTGATTGCACAGGCGGTACAGGCCACCAAGAACTACAACAAGTAAGTGTTCAGATTTCCTCTGAGGGACCTGTATCAATCTTGGACTCCCTGCTACCTTTAAAGAGACGTGCTGGGTCTTTCTGGGTGTGCATTTGGTACAAGAGGCAAAGAGGGGTTTGAGATGCTTAGAGACTTCCTGCATCTGCTGCACAGCCCAGAGATGGTCCTTAATACCATGTTACATGTGCACATACGTAGTTTTTCATTCTCTTCCTTCATGTGTCTATCCCCCCGCAAGATAAACATATACATGTATGTTTACATATGCACATGTACATAATAATAATTATTATTTTACTTGTCAGAGGACAGGGCGGAAATGAGGGCTATAGAGTGGATGAGCTGTGGATATGGCCTTGAGCTCTGGATCAGGGTTCTTGAGGACCGGCCCGGACTTGCCAGGACCTGATACCCCACCTTTGTCTACACTGTATCCCTGTCTCTGAAGACAGATCCTTGAAGAAATTTTTTTCCTGTTCCACTCCTTTAACCCATGAATAGGTTGATATTGGGAGGTCACGCAGGTGCAGAGGCGAAGAGAGTTCAGTAATCCAGACTTCATTATGTGTGCCTTTGGATTATAATATGTGTTTGGCAGTGGATTAGTTTGCATGAGATTTGCCTCGTATTCTACTTTGCTTGTGCTAATATCACAGTAGATTACATCCTCTGAAAGCTGGTTGGCAGTAGGAGGGAGGCTCGTATGTGTCATTTAGTGTTCACCTTGTTACAAAACTAATGACGTGGTCATTCTAAGAAAACTTGGAAAACACAATTCATCATCTCACCTTTCAGTGATAGCCATGATTGCCATTTGGTATTTTTTGCTCTTGTGGGAAGCGGTGCCCTGCAAGCAGTGACTCCAGTCCTTAGTCCCTGTCCTCTGCTAAATTATTCTCGTCTTCCTTTCTCAGGTGTTTCCTCAATGTCTGCTTTGCATACACGTCCCGTCATGAGATCAGTAATGCTGTGAGAGAGATGGCCTGGGGAGTGGAGCAAGGCCTGCTGGACCCCAGGTACCCTTAGTTGTTTAGCGTGGTAACTGGTAGGGAAACCGGGAGTGTACTACCCGCGCCATGTACTTGGGCCAGGAGTCAAATCGGGGATACATGTGGACAGATTTGGGGCATGATTCCCCTGCCCCCCCCGCCCCCCCCATAGAGTTTAGGATTGGCTTGTTATAGCTCACTTCAGAATTTCTGTGTTCACCAAACACTAATAAGCCCCAGAAAAATGGTATAACGGATAGCACGTCCGAGGCATTCACTAAAAAATGATGTTCTTACACCTTTAGCTAATATAACACTGTGTGTTAACTGTACTGGAATTAAAAAAAAAAAAAAATAGGCCTCCATGGGGCGCCTGACTGGCTGACTTCATAGAGCATGAGACTCTTGATCTCAGGGTTGTGAGTTCAAGCCCCACATGGGTGTAGATATTACTTAAAAATACAATCTTTAGAAAAAAAAAAAAAAGAAGAAGAAGAAAAAGACGTCCTCCTGGCCCTTTGGCAGTGTTTTTCCTAGAATGATTTTTCAGGAACACAGCTTGTTGGGGGGTATAGTCCTTAGGTCTCTTCATATTACAGTTTCATGCAAGACTCAGGTATTTTTCGAAAAGAAAATTGTTCCTCATAAATAACGTGAGATCTTAATTTCTAGAGCTGGAAGTCATCTAGCCACTTGGTCCCTCTCATGTTATTATTAGTGTAACCTTTGGTAATAATATTAATAAACTAATAAGAGCAAGAATAAAATAATAGCAGAAAGAACCCAGGCAGTGTGTAATGTGCTGTATTTCATTCAGTCATTAATCCCCTGTGTGAGAGCTTTGAGTGTTTTACTCCATTTTATAGATGAGAAAACTGAGCCGAGCATTAGAGTGACCATCCCCCAGGCTAGTCTGCCGGTCAGCGCCAGAGGTGACTCCTTTCTAATGCTGTCTGATTCCAGAGTTCTTGTCCTTTACCTCTAGCATCTGGGATCTTGGGACCCAGGAATTTTCTGGATTCCCTTCTTGGGGATAATTTGATTTACCTGGGAAACTTAATTAAAAATCAAAAAGTTGCTCAGGGAGAATAGAATTAGAAGAAAAGGAGATAGGGTTTTTGTGGGGGCTTTTTGGTGTTTTTCTGTTTCTTGTTTTTTTTTTTAATGTTTATTTATTTTTGAGACAGAGAGAGACAGAGCATGAATGGGGGAGGGTCAGAGAGAGAGGGAGACACAGAATCCGAAACAGCCTCCAGGCTCTGAGCGGTCAGCACAGAACCCGACGCAGGGCTCGAACCCACGGACCGCGAGATCATGACCTGAGCCGAAGTCGGCCGCTTAACCGACTGAGCCACCCAGGCGCCCCTCTTGGTTTTTTTTTTTAAATGTTTGTTTGTTTTGAGCAAGAGAGAGAGAGAGAGAGAATGAATGTGTGCAAGAGAGCAGGGAAGGGGCAGAGAGAGGGAGAGAGAGAATCCCAAGCAGGATCTGCACTGTCAGCACAGAGCCCGACTCAGGGCTTGATCTCACGAACCCATGAGATCATGACTTGAGCAAAAATCAAGTCAGACACTTAATAGACTGAGCCACCCAGGTGCCCCATAAGGAGACAGATTTTAACATTATTCTATAAATCCTTTTCCTTTCCAACAGCTGGGTGGTCTTTCTGTGCCACATAGTTCATTCATTCAATCAGTCATTTATTCACTCAACAAACATTTTAAAAGTGCCACATAAAGGCCAAGCACATTGTTGTACAGAGGGAGTACAGTGGTAAGAATAAAAATACATATTTCCTGTTCTCAAGGAGCTCTGGTAAAGGAAACACAATAATCTATTTTGCACATTCATATACAATTATAATGGTGATAAACGCTACATGAGCATTGGCGTATAGTACAAAAAGAATTTATAGCAAGAGGAATAGACCTGGTAGGAAAGGCTTTGCCAAGGAAATAAGTCGTGAAAGAAGGAAGGAAAAGCAGTAACTGGGGACAGAAGAGGTAATGTGAGGAGTTTGTCAGTTGCAGAAAGGCTGTTAGAATAATTCGGGTATAGATTACCCGGAATGGAACTGGTGGGGGGGGTGGGGGGGTGGAGGAGAAGGAGGAGGAAGAGGTCGAATCGACTGCATGAAGTGTTATAGATAAAATCGAGAGGCCTTAATGGACCGGGTCTGGGGAAAGGATGTGTTATGAGTGACTGCAGGGTTTTTGACTTCTGGAACAGTGCAGAGTGGTGCCCTTCCTGTGCCACAGACCCCTGAGGGCAGATCCAGTATGAGGAGGAAGGTCAGGAGTGTGATTTGGGATATATGGTAGATGTAGAACATAGCTCTCAGATCGACAGTTGTGAGGAGGGATGGGGACTGGACATATCAGTGTGGAGGTCATCTGTGAGCAGTTGGTAACCGAAGCAAAGAGGACATGAGTACATTGAGGAGAGTCTAGAGTGAGAAGGAGAGAGGGCTGAGAATGCAGTTCCGAGAAACTCTAAGCTCTGCTGTCTGGGTAGAGGAGAGTGAGCCTTAAGGAGAAAAGAAGATGAGCCGCCAGAAAGGCAGGAAGAAAACCAGGCAGTCAGTATTACAGAAGCCAAGAGAAGAGGGAATTGGTTGGTGCAGGTTGGGAGGGTGGGAGCATCGGTGGGAGCAACGGGGTCGAAGCCTGTAGAGAGGTCAATTAGGTCGTGGATTGAAAATGAACTGTTGGGGGGAAAAAAATGAAAATGCTGGTTAAGTTGGCAGAGGGCAGGCAGGAAGATGAGATCTGTAAGAAGAAGAAGGATGTGTGAGTAGATGCACGTGCATTGTAATTTTCTAATTCTTGACTTGTGGGGTGATTTCACAGTTGTTCACAGTATTATTGTGTTTTACAGTGAATGTTTCATTTAAAGAGACAAATGTTGGGGCACCTGGGTGACTCAGTCAGTTAAGCATCCGACTCTTGGTTTTGGCTCAGGTCATGATCTCGCAGTTCGTGAGTTCAAACCCCACTTCGGACTTTGTGCTGACAGCGCAGAGCCTGCTTGGGATTTTCTCTCTTTCTCTCTCCTCCCCTCCCCTGCTCGCTTGCATAGTCTCTCTCTCTCTCTCAAAATAAATAAACTTAAAAAATAAATAAAGAGACAAACGTTTACGCTGCAAAGAAAGAATGCTATTTAGCAAGTAGATTTGTATGTGTTCACGCCCCTAACTAGAGCCTGATCTTGCCTCCTGGTTCAGTGTATTGATACTCAGAACACATTGCTATAATCGCTGACCTTTATCTTCTTCTTGCCCTGTAAGTTTTCCCATATTTGTTTTCTTTGCCCTGCATGGCTTAGTAACTTACCTACATGGGATTAGTCAAGCAGACATGGCATGGGCTGGGCAGGGTCACCAGGTAAGGAGGCTACAACCTTAGAAAGCTTGGTGTTCTACTCACACTGGGCCGATCAGAGCCCCGGTACACACATACTTTTACAAAGGCCATACATGTTCAGAGATTTGCAAACTACTGGATATATAAAGGTGAAAATTTAGATCTTCCAGGATCCCACCGCAATGTTCCTGGCAATACTTTGATTTTAAATATGCCTTTCTAGCTCTTCCTGTATGCTTAAGTATTTGTGTGTGAGTTTAATCAACGGAGTTGATTTTTCCCATCAAACTGTGACAATGTCTACTACTTGTGAGGGGTTCTGGGGTGTTTGCAGGTACGTCGTAAAAAAAATAAAATTATTTTTAGTCTTTACTTTTAAAAATTTGTTTGATTTAAGTTTATTTACTTATTATTGAGAGAGAGAGGAAGCGCACAAGCTGAGGAGGGGCAGAGAGAGAGGAAGACCCAGACTCCAAAGCAGGCTCCAGGCTCTGAGCTGTCAGCACGGGGCCCGACGCAGGGCTCAAGCTGTGAGATCATGACCTGAGCTGAAGTCAGAGGCTTAACTGACAGAGCCACCCAGGCGCCCCCCAAAAACTTTTTTAGCCTGTAAGCTCCTCACATTCCGAAAACCAGCATGTGTTTATTTCTGAGATCTGTTTTCAGTGATTCATTCATTCATTTATTCAAACACGTATGGAGTCTCTCCCAAGAGGGTCCTATGCTGGAAGAGCAAGAATACAGAGATGCGTGTGTCAAGGGGCTTGCCCTCAAGCAGCTCCACAGTGTGGTTCGTGTACACAAATGAGTAATCCACGGTGCTGTGTACCACGGTAATGGATGCACAGGGCACAAGCTGGTGCTGACAAAAGTAGTGATCAGCTATGGTTGGAGGTTAAGCCAGAGTCATCTTTTTAGAACACAAATCTAGTAATGACATAAGTATTTATAACCAAAGAAATCACACTGAACACTTTGCAACCCGAATCATGCTGTGTTCACTTGATGTTGTAATATGAGCCCTTTTCCATGCCTGTTTGTTTTTTTAATGTTTATTTTTGAGAGAGAGGGATAGAGCATGAGCAGGGGAGGGGCAGAGAGAGAGGGAGACACAGAATCCCAAGAGGCTCCAGGCTCTGAGCTGTCAGCACAGAACTCGACGCGGGGCTTGAACCTACAAGCCATGAGATCATGACCTGAGCCTAAGCTGGTCACTTAACTGACTAAGCCACCCAGGCGCCCCACGTGCCTCATGTTTTCAGTAATTTTTCAAGTTATTTTTAATGGCCGCAGAATATATCTTGCTTTAATTTACTTAATCATTCTAGTTGTTTGTTATGTAGGATGTTTTTAATTTCTCCTTATTACAAATAAGGCTCCAACGAAATCTATAAACTTAACTCTTGTCAGCATTGTAGATGGCTTCTTCCAGATTTGGGTCTGGATGTGTCCATTTCGCCTTACTCTTGTCAAGCCTTTTTTTTTTTTTTTCTTTAATGTGAACTACTCTAATTTTATAGGTGAAAGTTGGTATTTTACTTTATTTAATAGAGATGACTTCTCGGGGAACCTGGCTAGCTCAGTCAGTTGAGCATGTGACTCAGGGTCGTGGGCTTGAGCCCCACATTGGGTCTAGAGATCACTTTTTAAAAAAATGTATTTCATTTCATTTGACCCTTAAAACAACGTATAAGTAGGTAGGACAGATTTGCCCATTTCAAAGATAAGGGAGTAGAGAAATTACATGGATTATACAGCGTCTCAAATTTCTTAATTAGAGGATTAAGACCATGCTGCTAAGACAGGACTATCAGGTTATCAGGGAAATCTGAATTAGAGCCCTTCGTTTTGCAAGTCATAAGTGAATATCGTTTCCCATATGATGTTACCAAAAAAAAAAAAAAAAAAAAAGCTCCCTCTGATTTGCAGCACTCTCTCTGAGAGATGAAATGACTTACCCAAAGGCACACTGCTGGTAAGTGTAGAGTCTTGTTTTACATACTCTGCCCAGATCTCTCTTTTTCACCCTGCTCCTGGAAGAATCTTCCCACTAAGAACTTTTACTTGCTAGACCCTTCCCAAGATACAAGTCTTACCACTTAGAGATTCCAAATTCTGCCTCTTGGTGCTTGGCAAGGACCAGTAAACAGTGTTCTTGGACCCAGCAGACACCAGCCTTGCAAATACCCTCTTTCCATAGTGGCGGTCCCCATTCTGTCTCCATTCCGTCACCTTTGTAAATGTCTGTCTGCCTGAGAAAGTAGCTCTTAACAAACACAGGAGGGGTGGGCGTATTGCTGTTCTTTTAAATCCTAAGCAATGTGGATTTTTTGTGGTGTTTTAGGGCCCATATGACTTAAAAATTTTAAAAGATGTTCTTTATAATAAATTCCAACAATAACAAAAGTACATAAAGATAGTCTTTCCTTCTTATCCAACCTTCCAGAAGTGATCACTATTAATAATATGGTGTGTGTCTTTCTAAACTTTTTCTTTGTAGATACATAGATTCATATATGTGAGTATTTGAGTGTGTGCGTATGTTTTCTGCATTGTGTATTTTCTGAGGCTTGCTTTTTTCAACGTTAGATCTGAGACATCTTTCCCAATCAGTGCATTTAGATTCATACTTATTAAAAATAGTTGTGTTAGTATTGCATCAAATTGCAGGGTGAGATATGTGCATTTTAAAAAACAAGACGTTTTAAGTGAAGGACGTAGTCTCATAGGTGCATCCGATTTTAGGCCTGTAGTGAAATAACCTTGAGCAAGTTATTTATTTTTTCTTAGCCTCAGTTTCCCTATCTATAAAATGAAGATAGAAATACTTTGTGTAGTTGTGAGGATTCAAATCATGCACTCATTTGGATGTTAGGGTCCTTCTGCTTGTATTGGCTAATGGTGTTCTATAAACTGGGAAGCCTTTAGTATGAGTTCACCACGAGAATAATCCAGAAAGAGATGTGTGCTTATCTTTGTCTCTTCCTCACTCACCTTAGTGATATTTCTGAGTCTCTGCTTGATAAGTGCCTCTATACCAACCACTCCCCTCACCCTGACATCTTGATCCGGACTTCTGGGGAAGTGAGGCTCAGCGACTTCTTGCTCTGGCAGGTAAGTCGTTTGTAACCACCGTTGTGTTTATGTCAGCTTGAAAGCCGTGACTGTGCCCACAGGGCGGATTAAGTGGGGCTCATCCCCACCCCAAGCTGTGCTAATACCAGAGCACCGGGGTTGTGGGGTTGGGGGAATCTGGAGAAGTGTATCCAGACTGTGCCTGGGAACATTTGCTGTCCCTTCCTCATCTGTCCCTGGCTTTGCCAGCCTGGGTGGTTCTTGCTGTCTAAAGAGCCTAGAGGAAAATCAAGGCTATCCAGCTGTGGTGCAGACCTCACTTGTGCCCCTGTTCAAAGAACTGGACTTCTGCCCTGTCCCTGAGCATAAGCTGCTGCCCTGGCAATCTAGCAGTTACTTCAGCGCCTCTGAGCTGGAACCTTGCGTGGGGTTCGAGCAGTTCCTCATCTGTCTCCTTCAGACTAATGTCCGCGTCTATGCAAGCACAGTCCACAAGGAATATAAACTCTATGCGGACTCTTTCTTAGGGGCCTGCTGTTGCCTCTCAGCTCCATTACCCCAGTGTAAGTGGTCCCCCCTAAAGCTCACAGCCAAATCAGTTTGCATTTGCTAGAAAATCCCCATCGTCTGTTAACTTGGCCCCTAAGTGGCACATGACTGTAGGAAGTCCTTGTTCAAGGAGAGGTTGGAGGGACTCCACTTAGAAGCAAGTTCCAGAAATTTTAATGGACTATAGTCTTAAATGATTTAGCTACTGAAGATACTTTCAGCCTTTGGCTTTATTGAAAGAAAGCATGTGCAGCCTACGTTTCTGTGGTCTACTCTGCTGGTCAGATCATGTCTGGAAAGTTTACTCCTGGGCACTGAGTTTTAAAAGACTGCATTGGTAAACTGGAGGACTTAACAGAGCCTGTCAACCTGGATGGCAAGGAATCTGGAACTCATGTCATATATAAGGAATGAGTGAAGGATAGTGGTCTGAAAAAGGGAGGCATGGTGACAGTTTATTCCCTCGGAAAAAAATAGAGTTCCTCCTTTGTGCTGGGAATATGGCAATGGCCATGTCAGAAATAATCCCTGCTGTCTTCAAATTTATAGTTGGCAAAGGCAAACTGAACAAGTCATTACAACCTTGAGGACAAATAACAGGCAGCTGTAATCTAGCCTTCAAATATTTGAAAGAATGTCGCTTTGAAGAAGAAACAAACTTGTTCCAGAGAAAAGACCGGAGACCTTGGTAGAAGTTCCAAGGAAGGTGACATTGGTTTTGCATAACAAGCTGTCTGACAACTCAAATTGTCCCTCTTGAGGCACTGAATTCCTCACTACTGAGGGGATCAAGCAGTGGCTGTCAAGATGTTCCAAAAGGGATTCGTCTATCAGTGATTATTATTAAAGTTCACCCAGCTCTGTAGTCTGTTTTACGTACATGATCTCGTTTAAGTTTCACAGTACTGTAAAAACCAGGTATTCTTATTACCCAGTCTTACAGTCAAGGAGACTGAGGCCCAGAGAGGTTAAGTAACTTGCCTCAGGTCAAATGGATGGTAAATGGTGGAGCTAGGATCCAAAGCCAGGCAGTCTGGCCCCAGAGCCCATGATCTTAACCACTGTGCCCTGCTCTGCTACTTAAAAATAACAACAGCAGCCACCATTTGTTCGTTGCTGACTTTTATCAGACAACATGTCTCCCAGATGACCTCTAAGGGCCAAGAGCCAATAACATAATCCAGATGTTATTTCATCGTCCTAAA
This sequence comes from Panthera tigris, assembly GCF_018350195.1. Classification (NCBI taxonomy): domain Eukaryota; kingdom Metazoa; phylum Chordata; class Mammalia; order Carnivora; family Felidae; genus Panthera; species Panthera tigris. The sequence continues at coordinate 19,714,224 of NC_056667.1, forward strand.
ATTGGCTCTTAGAAAAATCCTGGTGGGAATGTTGATCTAGTCTTGCTTTAGTTCTGCCTCGCTGCGGGCAGGTGCCTCAGATGACCCCTCCCCACAAGTGAGGTAAATTGGGGCTGGCAGCGGAGGCAGCGGCAGCTCAAGGTGCCTGTGTCAGCTCATCTCCGGGCTCCTGGGTCATGCTCAGCCCGCTCCTTTGGAAGCCTGACCCAGAGGGTGTTCCAGCAACCTGCTACTAAACTATACTGTCTTCCTTCCCCCGCTTACCAGACCTCCCACTCCTGCTTGGTGTTCCAACCCGTTCTGTGGCCGGAATACACATTTTGGAACCTCTGTGAGGCCCTCCTGCAGTACCAGATGAACCATAGCATGCTCCAGGTAAGAGCTCAGGGCTGGTCTGACTGGATGTGAGAGAAGAAAAGGTTAGCATTGATTGACCACCTACAACTTACACAAGGCACTTGCTACTAAACGTGTTAGTGACGATAGTAGCTACCACCTATTTACTGTGGTCAGGCACTGTGAACATTTTATAGGTACCATCTCGTTGCATGCCCCCAAGATCCCAGTGACGTAGGTATTATCAGCCCCACTCGTGCAAGTGAATCCATCGAAATTATTTTGTTAAGGACACATAACCAATAAGAGACGGAACTGGGATTCAACTTACACATCTTTAGTCTCTTTGCCACAGAAACCCAGGAAAGGCTTCTCAGGGAGCTTGTCCGTTATTCCCTGACGGTATTAAGCTAATCAAAGATTGTAGAAGTGGGAGTATGCGAGATTCAAGCCTCTTCCAGAAGGGATTAAGGACAAGATAGCACTGTCTTTCTATTACACAAAATTGTGTTCTGCCAAGAGTTGAAGTTCGGCTTTGATCACCAGATCTTGAAACAGGTTTTATTCGGAGGCAGAGTCGCCGGCATCTGATGAGAGTTCTTAATAATCATAATGGGCGTGTGTGTGATGATGGCAGCTAACTTTGAGGGTCTCCTGAGGCACTTCGTTGTTTTCGCGGAAGTTTTCTCATTGAACCCTTCCAGCAATCCCACAGGTTTGGTGTCTTCATTTTCCAAGTATGGAAAGAGAGGGGCAGAGTGACTGTCTCCAGGCCACAGATTTTGGAACCCTTAGCTGGTGCTGGTGCTGGAGTCTAGAGAGATAATGGCCAGGAGGAAACAATGATGTTAAGTCAAGGCTTCTTAATCCTCTTGGAGAATCTGATGAAAACCGTAGACCATCTCCCTAGAAAAGTTGCATAGATCACACCCACCATGTGGCATTTTGCGTAGGATCCTACCTATCACTGAAACACTTAGTTCACATAACCCCTAGAACCTGTCCGTGAATCCCAAGTCCAGAATTCCTGGAATAAGTCCGTCAAATCATGAAGCTTTGGTCATATGCTTCGTCAGTGTTCTCAGAATATGAGGAATTGAAAGAGGAAGTTCTGTTGAAGTAAAAGGAAAAACAACAGTCTCAATTATCCACCCTCGGTGGGGAAGGAGTATCAGAATTTTCTACATGACCAAAGCTCCTTTAAGAACCAAAATTTGTGTCTATCCTTTTTGTTGTTCTATCCTTTTTTGATGGGAAACTTTCTGAAATGTGTCTTGTACATAATCCTTGACACCTATATACCAGGCCCTTGCTAACGATGATGATGATTAGAATAATCACATTCTAGTGATGCTAATAATGATAATGGCAACTGCCGTCTTGAAGCACTTCCTTGGACAGCGATGCCCTTGAAGGGGGGACTGTTTGCCCAAGCTAGATGCTCCCCAAATACTTGGCTTTGGGATTTCTTGTATGCTTTTGTACATCTTCCATCTTTTTTTTTACCAGTCAAGAGGCTAATTTTGGCAGCATCCCACCTTCTCTTCCTAGTTACTGATTTAAATCAGCTATAGGCAAGGAAACCAGTCAGTCAAGCTTGTTAGAAATATGTCTGTGAAGTAAGAGTAAACGGTCTCTGAAGCCCAGAGAATTCTTGGTGCATGAGCTTTTGCGTATGGATATTCTTATCTCTGGTTTGGCTGTTCAGAACCCTTTTATATAATTTCGGGTTTCTGAGATGCTTTCCCACATGGCTGTCAGAGGACTCAATTTCATTCATTGCATTCTTCTCTAGTGCCTAGTATAAGTCAGGTACTAGAGAGTCCCTACCTTCGTGGAGCTTATAATCTTACTTGAGGAAGATAATAACCTAGTAAACAAATATGTAAGATTATTTCAGATTGTGATAAAGCCACAAAGAAAGTAGAGTGGTGTGCTAGTAATAAAGAAAGCAAGAGATCCTGAATGGAGCAGCCAAGGAAGTCCTTTCTGAGGAGGTGGTTTTTATGCCATGGTATAAAAGATGAGAAGTAGCCAAATGTGTGAAAATCTGGGGGTAAGGAATTATTCTCTACAAAAGGAACAGCAGTGCAAGGATACGGAGGTTATCAAGTTTGGGTCGTGGAAGAACAGACAGGCCAGCCTGCGTGAGAGAGAAGGGTGTGGGGCAGGCTGGGAGGGAGTCAGGCCTCTGGTTATATAGAGCCTTGTGGGCAATGGCACCACAACTGAAGAATTTCGATCAAAGGACTGACAGGATCTGATTTACATTTTGCAAAAATCACTCAGGATTTTCAGGGAGGCAGGAGTCAAGGACCAAGCTCCTACAGTAGTCCAGGTGAGAGAATGTGCTTCGAGGCGGGGGGTGGGGGTGGCGGGGGAGTGATGTAGGGAGGGGGAGGGCTGAGTGGACCGAGATGGGGAAAAAGAAATGTGAAAACAGAAACAAATGAAAGTAACTCTAAGTCAATAATATAACCCATAGAGAAAATAATTCAAGTTACGTAACCCAAACATAGTTCTCTACCGTACATCTTTAGGGGGATGTATTCTAAGGATAGTACAAACCAAAAGGAAATTTAAACATTATTTAAGAGGTTTTTGTTAGTGATCATGTTGATGATGTAAGTCTGAAACTCTTATGTATCCTGGAGGATAAAACAAATGAGTACAAATATTAATGTTACCAGGAACCAAGACATCTAGGCTTTGGCCTGGGCAGCTGGGGGGGACAGTTCTGCTGTTTTCTGGGGTGAGGGGGGACATGTTCGAGGACGACTATTAAGAGTTCTGTCATATACCTGTGAATCATAACCGCAAACATTTATTGAGTTCTTACCACATCAGGCATCCTTGACATAGATTCTATGTAGTGCAAGAAGGTAAGATACTGATGTTACTGGTGCAGTTTTTAAAGTGAGGAAACCAAAGTTCTAGCAGAAGTACTGACTGTCCTGACTCTTTAGCAGCCCCTTTGGGGATCCTGGCCAGGCTTTCTCTACCCAGGAGTCCTCAGAGCTCTGTTCCTAGAAATCTTAGCACCTCAGCAGAAGCTGAGGGTAGATTCCAAACTAACAACATCCTCGCCAGTCTGGCCTCGGACCAGGTTGCTGATCTTTCCAGTGTCTCCCTTCTGTGTACCCTGTATTGTATGACCAAACTGGATTCTTCTTCCCAGTTCCTTGTTCAGTTTTCCGCCTCCATGTCTGTGCTCACGTCCCATCTCCCAAATTCCCACTGTTAAAATCTGAGCCGCCGTAGCTCTAAGCCCAGCACAGTGTGTCTTTCTTCCTGCAGGAAGCCAGGGCAGAGGGCAGGAAAGTGGCATCTAGACCTAGAGCAGCTCACTGGGATGAGCGTACCTGGTGCGTGTTAAGGGACGCAGGGACTCAGCTACAAGCTGTTTGGGGCCAGACCTTGGTATCTGAGGGGACCTTGGCAGTCTCCAGGTGATCACCCATCGGCCCTAGAGAATGGGGGCTGGCAGAAGGAGCAAATCTTGACTCAGATGCAGTAGGACAGGGAAAACATCAGCAGGGGAGGGGGGCTGGCAGTGCAGAGCCTCTGATCCTCAGTTACAAGCTGCATGGTTGGAAGGTCCATAAGGGGTCACTGAAGTGTTTGTTTCACCTAGTCTGTAAGAATGGTGTTGCCGAAGATACATGTTCCCACTAAACTTCCTTTTTTTTTTGTTTTAAGTTTATTCATTTTTGAAAGGGGGGAGGGGCAGAGGGAGAAGGAAGCACAGAATCCAAAGCAGGCTCCAGGCTCTGAGCTGTCAGCACAGAGCCCGATATGGGGCTCGAACCCACGAACCACAAGATCATGACCTGATCTTGTTGGATGCTTAACCGACTGAGCCACCCAGGCATCCCCTCCACTGAACTTCCTTTGGTGCATTTGTCAGAGATTAAACACAAGGCTGAATCAGTCAACTATTTTATTTCTATTTTATTTTATTTTATTTTATTTTATTTTATTTTATTTATTCAGGTAGTCACTATCTTCTTCTTAGGAAAAGTTAAAAGCTTGAACTGTCGTCTCAGACATTCCTGTCTTTGAATCATGGCGCTGCCTACTAGTTCTGTGACTGACTGTCACCCTTCAGAGTATCATTTTCCTCCTCTGTAAAACGAGAGGAGTAATGTTAATAATAATACCTGCCTCACTGGTTTGTGATAGGGTTCAGTAAGCTAATACACCTAAAGTACTGAGAGCAGAGCTGGAAAGGAGTTCCTTTTCAGAGAACGGTGGCCAACATCATTCCCCACGTGTGTCTCCGAGCTCTTCATCAGAGTTCTCCTGTCTCCAGAAAAGCCATAGACTCAGGGCACCCTGCTCATCCTGTCCCTGGTACAGTTCCCTAGGCAGGGAGCCCCCGGGGGTGCTTCAGTACATTGTATTTCTGGCAGGGGTAGCTGTCTCAGGCAGCCCTCAGTAATGCATGCCCCGTGCTACTGACCTGCGCATGTCGACTGCGGCAAGTGAGGACTTACGGGAGGACTTGTCATTGGCTAATGAATGTTTTGAAACCAAATGCCTGCAGCCCAGGCCCAGGCAATGTAGTGGAGGACTGAAGGATTTATGTGCTGGGGGGCTATTACATCTTGTTCCCTCACTCTGCTGAGGAGAAAACAAGAGCAGAGAGGCTTAATGCCCAGGAGAGATTTAGATGAATAGGTTAGAACCCCATTTCTCAAAGCAAGCTCCATGGAGCTCTTGCACCAAGACCGCATAAGGTCTGTACAAAAAGTCTCTAAGGAAATTATTAATGCCCTGACTGGCCGTTATACAGGGACAGTGGGCGGTATGGTCAGGGAGAGAGAAATTGACTATTAGGACTTCTTGAGCCCGGATTTTCTGACACTGAGTACCTGACAAGACTTAGAACACCTCTGAATTGTGCAGGTAGATCCAGAGCATTTGGAGGCTGGACAGACAGGCATCCATATGCAGGCCGCTGGTTCTCCACTCCACCCCTAGAAAGTGCAGCTTATCCAGAGGCACAACACACGTTTCCCATAGACCTCTCAAGAAGCTCCCGTAATGGAGAAACCAACAGAGGGAACTTTATCCCTGTGTGTAACCTAGGCCAAGTCCCTCCCCACTTTGGCCTCAGTGTCCTTGTCTGTACGGTGGGGAGGTGGGACAGAATGTCTTAAGGATCTCCCCTGGCTGTGTCATCTTAACAGTGAATCACCGATTCCTGGCAGTTAGGGGCCAGGCTCTCCCTTGACTGCAGTCTCTTCCTTCCCGGCGCTCAGTCTGGAGCTTGCCATTCAGAAGAAGCCTGTGCCTCACACGGTGACTTTGCTCACAGCATGTTTTCCTCCCTCTGTGGCCGGGTGCTCCCCTCCTTTCTGGCCTGCCGGAACTTACCTATTTAGCTCTGGCTGCAAGCAGTGATAATGGAAGAGCAGCTAACCATCGATGCCGGCCGCGGGTCAGGCGTTCATTTCCTCATCCTTCCTCAGATTGCCCATCGTGCAGAGGACTCACTCCGGCCTGGTCAAGCTCTTCAATCCATTCCGTGTGTCTTTGCCACTATTCTCACTGACCGATGCCCGACCCTCCCCGCCCCCCGGCCCCCGCGCCCCGGCCCCACGCACCCCACCTTTATCCAGATCCTCCGCGTTGGTTCATGTCCAGCTCGGATTCTGTCTGTCCGTGAGGCGTCACTGTTCCTTGACCTCCATCAGCCACAGTGTCTCTCTTTGAGCTACGTCGCCCTTTTTCTTGCTTCTCTGATGACCCTTACACATTCTACCTAGTATTATGGGACTTTGTATGTAGATCTGTGTCCTCATCGGCCCACAAGCACGTGGATTGCTGAGACCGTATCTTGTACGTCACACACTAGTAAGGTCCTGTATGCAGGACCCAGGTTTCCTCCTGACCAAGGCCAGGAAGAAGCCCTTCCAGCAAGACGGGAGGCATTCACAGCGACCTCTCAAACCCTTTTTAGTCCTTGTAGCTCCACATGTGTGTTCATCACCCTAACAGAAGAGTACCCTTGGATGCCTGGGTTCATGCAGGACCCTAGGGAGGGATTTTCCAGAATTTCCACTTGTCATCTTTATTCATGCAGTAAATCTTTGTTGCTGAGAGACTCTAGCAAATCACTTCCCCACTCTGAACTTCCAGGTCCGTCTCCAGCAGATAAAAAGTAGCTCCCGTGTGAGGGTCAAGTGCTTGTGCACACGTAAGATATTCTTTAAAGGGGGAAGACAGAGCAATCCAGGTTTACAGGCTGAGCAGGACACAGACAGGTACACAAATACGGTAATACAAGGTAGACTGTGGTAAGGGTCATCAGGGTATGAAATGCCAGGTCGGCAGCAAAGTCTAGTTTCTCACACATGGAATAGGTCTGGCAGAAGGAGCTCTGGTGCAAAGGCTCTGCGGCCGGTTAGGACAGCAGGAGCAGAGCCCATCAGTGAGGCACAGCAAGGCCTTGGTTCTGCTCCAAAGAGATTTTCCCCTCTCCGGGAGCATCTCCCCTGCCGTCCTGGGATCATCTGGCCGGCCGATTAAGTATTTCACAAGTACAGGGCACCCAAGTGCCGGAGAGGAAAAGCCACACAGTCTCTGCCTTTTAGGAGTTTGTCTGAAGATACATAAACATATGAGAAGTGCTGCCAGGGAGCACGATCGCCTGTGTGAGAGCTGGTTCCAGGAGTCCAGGGTGCTCTGCCGAGCCTTCAAGTGCCGAGTTTCTAACAAAAAATGGACTATGGACACTAAAACCTATTCTACTAGGCAGAAAACAGCAAGTGGCTTAAGAGAGCGGAACCCGTTTCTCACAGTGTTCATAGGAGGATCATTTGCTGTAAGAGTCAGGCCAGTCTCTATACAGGAGGCAAGTTTGGAGCCAAACTCTGAAAAACAGCTTAGGGAGCTGGGAGGACGGCACCTTTAGAGTGACCTGGGAAGCCAAAGGAAATGACCCAGCGGACCTGCCCGAGGCAGGAATAGAGCCCTCCCAGCAGCAGAGAATAGACAATAACTTGTGAAATTGCTGTTTCTGTTTGAGAGCCTGCTAATATGCTAGAGAGGGTTTTGCATATATTATCGCTAATCCTTAAAACTCTTCAAGGTAGGCACATCCCCCACTTTATAGATGAAGAAATGAGGTTAGGAGAGGATTTGCCCAAAGCCACAAAGCTAGTTTGTGGGGGAACCAGAAGTCAGACTCATATTTGCCTCGTTCCCTTCCAAGCGTGAACCTGAGAAGAATTTCAGGAAATACAGAGGCTCCCACCCAAAACAAACCAAGATGGACCCAGAACCCCCACGGCCGTGCTTATACATCATGGGCACCACCTCTGCACACCTACTCCCAAGCTTTTCCAAATCCGGTACAAACTCCCCATTGTTCCGCTTAGCTTGGCCCGCCTGGTGCCCCACCCCCTACCTCCTCCATCCCAGTTCACTCACACCTAAAAAATGATCTCCCAATCCCTGCTTTTCCTCTAGCAGAAGGCCCGAGACATGTATGCAGAGGAGCGGAAGAGGCAGCAGCTGGAGAGGGACCAGGCCGCAGTGACAGAGCAGCTGCTGCAAGAGGGGCTCCAGGCCAGTGGGGACGCCCAGCTCCGACGGACACGCTTGCACAAACTCTCAGCCAGACGGGAAGAGCGGGTCCAAGGCTTCCTGCAGGCCTTGGAACTCAAGCGGGCTGACTGGCTGGCACGTCTGGGCACTGCATCAGCCTGAGTGGGGCTGGCCTCCTGCCACTTTGCCCTGCCCTCTGCCTCCAGGGCCCCACTCCCCTTTCTTTTCTTGGTGAAAGGCACCTCCTTCCTAAGGATGAACTGTGTTTCCTTTACTTTGCAAGGGAGCCCCAGAGGCCAGGTCTGCTGGCCAGAGATACGCCTTTTGGGCCGCCCGGGACAGTGGCCCCTGGGGAGGACTGAGGGGATGGTCTCCCACAAGTACACTAAACCCAGCTCCGGTCACCTGTAGCTTTGGAGAGCAGGGAGCCCCAGTTCTTCGCTGCCCGCTCCTTCCGCCTCTGCCACCTCTACCTGTGTTCTAGATGCATTTCACTTTTCCACCAGCACATCCTTCAACATAACAGAATTTCAGGGAGGAGGTCTCCCCAAAACCCTGGCCCTTTACCCATCCATCTTAGCCTTCCACCCGACTTTCACAAAAGATTTGGCCCCACCTTGGATCTGCTGGTAAATAGCTAATAGGCAGCCAGCGTTATTTGGGCAAGGGAGGGGAGGGAGAGACAGAAAGAAAATTTGCCCATCTGCTGCTCCTCCCCCTGGGCTCTCCACCTGGGATTTGCTATTGAATCTCTACCCCCTCCCACCACACAGTGCTGATTGCTCACTGAAAGGCTCAGCGCCCCCAATGGCGCGCAGAAGCCAGGCGGGTGATTACAATCCAATTACCTATTGTCGACTCAGCCCACACAAGCTTTTCTCCTCCTCTTGCAGGGCACGGGGCCAGGCTCCACGCCCCTGTGCGACCAGCCCCCTTCGTGGCCACAGGGTAACAGGAGGGCCTCTAGGCCCTGGTGAATCTAATCCACCACAGGCCTCCTTCCCCGGAACACCTCACAGGACCCGGAGCAAAGGAACAAGCACTTCTCCCAACTGACTGACGCCTGTCCTCACCATCTCAGACTCTGCTTCCCACCGCCTCAGCCTTTGAGGCTTCTCTTGTTTTGGACCTGGCCCCTGAAGTCCCCCCGAGACGATTTATTCTCCGCGTGGCAGAGTCTCAGCTTGTTAGGGCCAGGGCTGCCCAGCAGGGAGAAGGCCAAGTCAAGGGCTGTGTCCTCTCCCTGCCAGGCCTTGCTTCGGAGCTGCTGAGAGGATTAGTGCCTTTGAAGAGCTGTCTGCCTGAGCAACTCTGCTTCGGGTGCCTGGAGCAGCAAGCACCAGCCTTTAACACCGACCAAACACCACTCCGTTTAGCCTTCCCATTTCACTTTCTGCGAACTGTTTCCCCAGCACCTCCCTCTAGGGGAGAGGTGGGGTCTTGCAAGCAGTGCTCAGAGCATAGTCTTTAACCCCCCTACTGCCCTGTATTCCAGTCTCCTCTTCCCCTTCCTGTGCCAGTATACCTGGCACAAGAGACCCCTTGGCCATCATCCCTGCTCCCAGAATCAAACAAATGCCAGACACTGCGATTGAGAAGCCAATCAATGCACCCTTTGGCAAGCCCCCCCCACACACCTGGCATTCCCCACAACCAATCCCTGGCACAGGGTTCCCAGAGAGCAGGTGCTGTACATTTTCCAGCTTTACAATGGGGCTGTTGACAGCCTTAATTAGGGAGGCATGAATTATGCGGCTATAATGCAGAGCCCTACAATTAAGGCGGGAATGAGGGGCTGGAGGCAACAAACGGAATCTGCCCAGTGAGCATGGCTATTGAGTCCTGTCTCCGTTCTGTGTCCGACTTGCCCCAATATGAATGGGGTACAGATGATTAACGGAGCTGGTATCTCTTTGGCCTTAGGTCCTGTATTCTGAGAAAGAGACACAGAGTGGGATGGGTAGGGGTGGAGGGATCACCACTGCCAAGGAGCAGGGGCTGCAAACAGTGGATATGAACTCATTGTGATTGTTTTCTACCGGTAGGATTTGTACAAACCGGCTCATCCTTTGCCTCAAGAAACTAAGTGGGACCTATTTAAATGTCTCACCTGTGAGCCAATCCCCCACTTGAGGATATTTATTGTGTTCTCGTGTTCTCCTGGGTTTCAAATAGAATTTTAAACATTCTTAGATGTATAACTTGTTTACAAATAGTACAGCAGAGGGAACACCTTGTTTTGCGGCTGCAATGGCCTGCCCTCTCGCAGGTGCGCTTGGCGACCTCCAGAATCCTCAGCTTTGGGGGCGCGTGGGGTGGGGGAGCCAGTGGAAGAGCCCTTTGCCATCGCAACACCTGTTCCTCTACTTGTTTCCTAATCCCCGGACTCTCTCCTCCACCCTCCTTGTCCTCGCGCAAGTGAGAGGAAGCCAGCCTGCCAGTGTGGAAGGAGGGATTTCGCCAGCTGCGTTTGCAGCGCCCAGGCTTGGTGGCCGCGTCGGGTGGGGGCAGCTGAGCTTGATGTCTCCGGAGCGGGTGGAGCATAGGGGGAGGGGAGTGCTGGTAGGCCTAGGCGGCTGCTTTCCGTCATTCTGTGGCGGGGTCTTGAGGTCCGCGAACACAGGGACCTAAGGGAGCCACCCGACAGGCTTTGGGGTGGGGGGGCTTCCTTGGCATTTGGGGAGGCGGCTGAGAAACGGGTGCTGAAAGGACAGCTCCTACCTGCCCCACTGCGCCCGAAAGGGACCTCGGCGTGTCAAGTCTCCCCCTCGGACCCCCACCCCACCTCGAGTGGACCGCCTTCCAGGTGAGGAGCACGAAGGGATTCCTTGGAGTGGCAGCTTGGAAGGATGCACGTCCGGCTGCGCCAAGCTGGCTTCCCCGCTCTTTCCCCACTTCAGCGTCAGCCTTGGCCCTGGGAATTGCAGCCTGTGCCTCCAAGCCGCGCGCTTCCTCCCGCCTCCGGCGGAGAAGGGTGGTGCGGCCAGGCCTCTAAAACCCTTCTTCTGGGGCCCCCAGCGGGAACAGGAAGGAAAGCGGCCGAGATGCGCCCTAAGTGTCGCATGGCTTGGAGAAGTGGGTAGCTTGGTTGCATAAGGTGGAAGGAACTTGGTAGTTTGCAAGAGCCAGCTCTTGGCGGGAGCCGAAACGCAGAGCCCGCCGACTCGCACACACTCCCCCCCTCCTCGTTTATGGCCTTCGACGCGCGCCTCCCCCACTGCGCCCCCACCCCCTAGGCGCGCCGCCGTCTCGCGCGCCCTCCCCCCCCCCGTACCCCCCTCCTCACTCCCTTCAGAGGAGGTGAGTTTAAACCCCGCCCACGTGACCCCAGCTGGGCCAATGAGCGGCGGCGGGAGGTGAAATCCGGTTCTAACCGGTCCGGGGCTCCCAGCGCTATAAAAACTTTATAAACCCCCCGGAGCCCGAGCAGTGTGAAGAAGAGGAGGCGAGAACGACCCCCGGACCGGCCAAAGCCCGCGCGCCGCTGCATCCCCGCGTCCAGCGCCTACGTCCCGCCGCCGTCGCCACCATGCCCAAGAGAAAGGTACGTGGCGCGAGGGCCCTCAGGCGCTGGGCCGCCACTGCCGCCGCCACCACCGCTGCTGCCGCCGCTGCCGCTTCCCCGGCTTTGGGGCGCGAGGATCGGCACCGGTCCGGGACAGGCTAAGGCGCCCTACACAGGAGCTCGAGACGGTGTCAGGCTGCCCCGGGCTAACCCTGCGCGGCTCGGCTGCCCGCGGGCGCCAGAGGCCATATTGGAGGAGCGGCGGCCGCGGCGGGAGGAGCCATGTTGGCGGCTGTTTATCCCACTCCCCTCGGGCTCGACGTGCCCGCCCCGCGCCCCCTCCCCCATCGCCATGCCCCCTCCCCTCCCCGCGGGCGGGCAATTCAAACCCGAAAGGGCGGGAAGGCGGCGTTCGGGTTTGGCGGGCGGGGGAGCGCGCTGCCGCCAAAAAACCGCCGCCGTGAGGGGGCGGGGCCCATGTCCCTTGGGGCGGGGCTTCGCAGTGTGGCCCCGCCTCCGCCCACGGCCCCGGCGCACGAGACTCGCGCCGGTGCGCGCCGCTGCCGCCCACGAGTTCCCCCGGCTGCGCGCGCCTCCAGTCTCCCGCCCTCGACGGCTGCTATGGTAACGGCGCCCGGGCCCCGCCTCCGGAGGGGTTTGTTTGCACCATCTGCAGCTGTTGCTTCTCCCTGGCGCGGCGGCGCGGGCCGCGCTGCTCCGCGCTTCTCGCTCCGGTTTAGCGCGCGCCGCCCGGGGCGGCTCGACGGAGACTCTGGGCAGGCTGGGGCCCGGGTACCCGCTGTCCCTGCGCTCTCTGGGCCACTTCGGGCGCGACGCTTACACAGAAGAGCAGTCCCCTCTCCGAGCACTTCGGGCAGCGTCACGGGAGCTGGGGATGCTAAAACCGGAAGATTTGCGTGTCCTAGAGAAGTTGTGCGCAAGGCTTTCCCTTCACTTCTTTCCTTTGGGATAATTAAGCTTAGAGAGTCCTTAAGAATGGCCTCAGAAGCTACAACTTTCTTAGGTCTTGTTTGTTTTTTATAGGCTGAAGGGGATGCTAAAGGAGATAAAGCCAAGGTGAAGGATGAGGTAAGTCTTTCTTCGTCTCTTTTCTGGAGTCTTAACAAAGCCTTTGGGCTCCTTTGCTTAACCATACCCCTAGTGCTGAATTACCCTAAGCTCCCTCCTCTTCTGTCGTCTAGAACAAACGGATTTTTTAATCTTAATAATTTTTCTTGAGTAGTTCAACTGCCCTATTTCTAACTTTTTTTATTTTCGTTATCTTAATAGCCACAGAGAAGATCTGCAAGGTTATCTGCTGTAAGTGTCTGCTGTTAAATTATCGTGTTTATCCCTGCAACTAAAAAAGCACTAAGAACAATCTCCTTTTGTGTCCCATGGGTTTGGGTCAGTGGCTGGTTGTGAATGATCCGCTCTATTGTGGACGCTCACCCATTTGATACATTTGCTGGTTCTGAAATGCTGATGGCTGTAGCGAGAGCGGGACACTTGCGTGTGTTAGTTAAGTGGGTTTCTGAAGACTGGATATTCCAGCTGAAAGCCAGCCTGAAAAACTTAAACGAAATAAGAGAAACTTCTGTGCCAGTGGTACCGTGGTTTGGGGATGGGTTGTCTCTTTGGTCCACCATACTAATAGTGTCGTCTTCTTTTTCTGAAATAAAAGAAACCTGCTCCTCCAAAGCCAGAGCCCAAACCTAAAAAGGCCCCTGCAAAGGTGAGTGGAGCGGAGACACCAGATGGCTTCTAGGTGTTGCAGAACGCTGTGCAGTTTCCCATGTTGCCGACAGGAGTACTGCTGTAGAACGGCGTCCCCTTTGGCACAAACCTGAGCTGTGAGAAAGTTAATTTGGACGGGGCATTAAAATTATGTCGGGGGGCGGTCTCGGTGGCTCAGTCGGTTCAGCGCCTGACTCTTGATTTCGGCTCAGGTCACGATCTCACAGTCACGAGATGGAGCCCCGCGTCAGGCTGACAGTGTGGAGCCTGCTTGGGATTCTGTCTGTCTGTCTCTCTCTCCCCACTCTCCCCTTCTCGTGATCTCGTCCGCTCTCAAAATATTTTTTTTTTTTTTTTAATAAAAAACGTTGGAATTGATCATTTTCACCAAGTGAGGTCTTTCAGTGTCTTAATTCAGCATCATGGTGACACCCCATTAATGGATCTTCTAAATTGTTTGGCTAGCTTGCCTTATTCCTGACGTTTGTAATGTTTTCTAATCAAGAACTCTTATCAGAATAAAAATACGTGAACAACAAGAGTCAGGGAGAATGTCCTCCATTTAAAGGAAATTGTACATTTGAAACCCAAGTATTTTTTAAAAAAATTTTTTTTTTTTAACGTTTATTTATTTTTGAGACAGAGCATGAACGGGGGAGGGGCAGAGAGAGAGGGAGACACAGAATCGGAAACAGGCTCCAGGCTCTGAGCCATCAGCCCAGAGCCTGAGCGGGGCTTGAACTCATGGACCACGAGATCGTGACCTGAGCCGAAGTCGGACGCTTAACCGACTGAGCCACCCAGGCGCCCCGAAACCCAAGTATTTTTATTTACTTAGTTATTTTTTACATCCACATAAAGACACATATACTTAAAGACCACAGTAAATGATAGATAATTTGGCCTTACCAGTGCGGAGGGGTTTATAGGTTTTGTGTGTGTGTGTGTGTGTGTGTGTGTGTGTGTGTGTGTGTTATCTTTTGATAAATAATCCTACTTCTTAACAGAACTTTACAGACAATACCCTGCTAATATGAAGTTAGAAGAAACTGCTGTTTTGTTTTTTTTTTATCTCCCTCCCCTTTTTAGAAGGGAGAGAAGGTACCCAAAGGGAAAAAGGGGAAAGCTGATGCTGGCAAGGACGGGAATAACCCAGCAGAGAATGGAGATGCCAAAACAGACCAGGTATGCCTGCCGTTTCACTTTTTGTTAAGTCTGCTCTGAATCCGTTAGTGATCCCAAAAGCTTTTATGGCCTTTCTTCTGTGTCTCTCACTTGAAGTATGCTTTTCAGTCCAGAGAGTTCGCTTATGGTTTTTCTCTTAACTTAAATTCTGGATTCTTAAAACCTTTGCGGTCCAATAAAGGGCACTGTAGTGTGAGATCCTTGTCCTAAGCTCCTGCTACACCGTAGAGTTTTCAAGCTGGGAATAAACTCCAGTCTTCTAATGTGCCCCCTTTCCCAATTTTACAGTAAGGTCCAGAAGGAAAGTTACCTACCAAGGTAACCAAGGATCTAGACCCCAAACTTGGGCCTGGGAGCAAAGTGATGCTAGGGATGGAATGTGAACGCAACTAGTTTTGCAATCTACAGGTGGTAATGTTTATTAATCTTTTTCTTCCAGGCACAGAAAGCTGAAGGTGCCGGAGACGCCAAGTGAAGTGTGTGCATTTTTGATAACTGTGTACTTCTGGTGACTGTACAGTTTGAAATACTATTTTTTATCAAGTTTTATAAAAATGCAGAATTTTGTTTTACTTTTTTTTTAAGCTATGTTGTTAGCACACAGAACACTTCATTGTTGTTTTGGGGAAGGGCATACGTCACTAATAGAATATCTCCGAAGCTAGATTGATTCAAGGGGAAAAACACCATTCCCTTCTAGTTCTGAGAAACTTCCTCTTGGTTCCCAGGAGGAGCAATTCCTTGATGTTGACACACATTAGCCACCTTGGCACAAACGCCTTGTAGGGTGGAAAATCTAAAATTCATTTTTTATGTCCTTTTCTCCCTCTGCCTTCAACATAGACTTGACTCCCTTAAACCCAGAGACCTGTTGGAACCTGACCCCAAGAAATGGTTCCCAGTATGTCAGGCAATCTGGACTTTACAGTGTCACCATGGAGATGGCATCCCTCAAAAGAGTTCCTTTTTTAGCTTGTGGAGCTTCAGATTGATAATTCTGCCATTTTCATTTCATTTCCTGAAAGTCAGGGTCGGCTTGTGAAAAGTTGTTAAACAACATGCTAAATGTGAAATGTCAACCCTCACTCTAAACTTTCCCTGTTCAGAGCATCAAATGAAGATTTCATTGGGTTTTATAGTGGCTTTCTGATTTTGGTAGTCCATTGAAGAAGGGAGTTTGAAAGTTGTTGTATACTGTTAACGATTGTCTGCCCATGTCCTGCCTGAAATACCATGATTGTTTATGAAAAGTATCTTTAATAAAGCTGGATACAGTTTGGCTTGGAATGCTGCCTCTAATCTTTTCCCAGGAGTGGGGGAGCCTGGTTTCTCCAGGTCTCTCGGGACAGGATGCATTCTGGTGTGAGGTGTGGAGGTTTCAGGGATGGCCATTTCTGGTTTTGAGACCGTCTGTAGGTGGAGAGCACAGTGTTAGGTGGAGTTAGGAAAACTCCCTGCAGTGGACTGGGGGTGAGTGGCTGGGAGCAGAGGAGTGATTTCTGTACTTGCTTCTGAAGCGTATTTTTAAAGGCAGAGTTTTGGATAGAGCGGAGGTTGTGGCCTGGTAGCTGACAGCAGAAGAGCCTTTCCACTTCATTCACATTTAAAGTCTCTAGAATGAGAAAGTGAATAGGTCCGGCTCTAGTCCTTGTGTCGGGGAAAAGTGCTTCTGTGTCTATACACAGCTGGCCATTGGGTGTGTAAGACCGATCATGACATTCTGTTCGTAAACAGACCTGCAAGTCTTCTGGGACTTCTTAAATTCGTGTCCTTGCTGGTGAACTGCTCTAGCTCCAAAAACAGATGTTAATGAGGACTTTTCGGATTGCTTGAGCTTAGCGACCCTGCAGAGAACCCCTTTCCTCTTGGTGACCTAGCAAGAAGATAAATTGTTGCTTGCAGTTTGAATTCACTTTCACAGGTCACCTCTATCGTTTGGGGGAAATAAAGTAAATTGGAGACTGTAAAAAAATATCTTCGATTGCTTTGTGTATCCCCTTAGTCAAAAGAGTAGAGCTATCCTATTAAGCTCTTCCTTGGTAAATTTTTGTGTATTACCTCCAGTCGTCGGTCTCGGGATGCTTGTGTAATGCAAGTGTTAACTCTTTTTATGAGTGAGGAAATGAGCTCGGGTGAAGAAACTTGTTCAGGGTTCTGTGTACATAGAGTGAGTAGCAAAAATCTGGATTCAACCCCCCAGCTTTATTTAAAAATAACTTCTGACTTCTTTTTGGAGGCATCTTTTGGATAAAGTAAAATTTGTCCACCTGGGCAATTTGCAGCCACTTGCTTTCTTTATTGCTGAAATAGTTCTAGGTTATAGATTCCTAATTCTTATTCGGGAGGTGTTGTCTTCCAGGGTGGAACGTGACTACTATTAGGGGTACAACAGCTTGGTCTTTGAGTAGAAGTTGCAGAATTTGAGAAAGCCACAATTGGGGTTCCTCTAATCAATATTTGTAGGATTTCATATTCAATAAAATGTGTTGAGCTATAGACCATGCTAGGAGCTCAGCCAGATACTCTTACTTAACAGTCTTTGTGCTAATCTTGTATAGGTCTTAACCCCCATCTTCTAGTTAAAACAGATGTGGAGTGACTGGCTGAAGTTAAACCCAGTAGTAACCCTCTATTTTTGCTACCTAGAAATTAGGATGAGTAGAGCGAGCTTGAGCTTTATTTTTCCTTCACGGGATACACTTGGCTGACTCGACTCGCCTAGCTATGGACCGTGAGAGTACTTGGGCTTAGAAACCAAGACACTGGGCTTGGAAACATGGTAAGGATATTTTAGACCGCCACAATATCATGCTCAGTGCCAGCCTTGACCTGAACTAAGTTTGATCATAGTGCGATAATAAGATGGCCACATCTCCCTCTGGCCCCATCCCCAAGCTTTTATCCCATCCGTGGGGAACAGTCACCATACCCTGTATTAGGATAGTTGCTTTGGACTTTTAAGTAAAAGAAAATGACTTCCAACTGGAGGAAGATCTGTCTCCCTATGAGAAGTCCTGAGGTAGGGTGGTTCTAAGGACCCAGCTGGTTATTTCCAATTTTTCTGCCCTGTTGCCCTCAGTACATTGTCCAACCACCTCACCTCCCAAGGCAGCTGCTCTGGGCCTCAACTTGACACTCCAGTATCCAGAGGCAGAAGACCTGTTTGTCCTGAAAATCATGAATTATTTCCCAGAAGCCCCTCGGCAACCTGAGTTTCTTTGGGCAGAACTGGATGGCCTGCCTACTCCCAAACCAATCATGGCAAGAAAGATGAAGCCACAATCTGTTTAGGATTCAGCCAGTTCCTGGACTTAAATAGGGGAGGGGTAGATGATGGAAGAGGGCAGGTGCAGTGAGTGAGTGAGTGGACAGCCGCTGCTGTGCTGGGGTCCCACGGTCTCCAAGCACCCCCTGGCCTGGCTTCACTGCAGCATCTGCTGAGCACAAGTCCAAAGTGGAGATAGAATCCACATTAAAAACTCACCACTTTAAAGCACACAATTCAGTGGTTTTTAGGATATTCACAAGGCAGTGCAACAATCAGCACTAATTCCAGAATATTCATCACTCGAAAAAGAAACCCCGTGCTTCACAGTCACTCCCCATTCCCCCCTTCTGGACCTTTCTCCTACAGGGAATCCTAGAATGTGTCATCCTGTGACCGGCGCCCTAGCATGGGGTAGTTAAGGTTCATCTGAGCTACAGAGTGCTCTTCGTTCCACTTGTCAGATAACCTTACTTTACGGATCTACCACTTTTTAAAAGTTCACAGTATGCCACTTTGCTTTTACAAAAGACCTAAAAAGAAAGGCACAACGTGGAAATACAGTGTTCGCTGTTGGTTTTGTCATGAGCACATCTCCAGGCAGCACTCACCCGGAGCAGCCGGGGTGGCCCTGCAAGGCCCCTTCCCCAGGAATTACACTCTGCATCAAACCACTGCACTAAGCTTTAAACTGTGTGCGTATCTCTGCTTTATCTCCATTTATCCTGTGTTTTCCATTACCGAGAGTATCCTAAGGTCTCAGAAGAGCCTGACATTTTTTGGGTCTGGGAAAGCTCAAAAATGTTTCCCTAATAATTAATGGTAATTGCTTCACTTTATACCATTTGGCTTAGGGAAGGTTTCACTGGAATGCTCTACTTTTGGGTAGCGGGGAAAACCTGTCCCATGTTTCATACATTCGTTGATCAGTTGAGAAACATTTGGGTTGTTTCCACATTAGGGCTATTATGAATACTACTGTATTGTGTACAGATTTTTGTGTGGACATATGTTTTCAGTTCTTTCAGGCTTATACCTTGGAGTAGAAATGCTGGGTTGAATCTCTAATTTTTTGAGGAATGGCCAGACCACTTTCGCATAGCAGCTTTACCGTTTTACATTCCCACCGGCAATGTAGGAGGGTTCCAATTTCTCCACATCCTCATCACATATTTCTCCCTCTTTTTTTAATTATAGGCATCAGGGTGGGTATGAAGTGATATTTTGGTGTGGCATTGATTTGCATTTTCCTTTTTTTTAAAAAAAAAGTTTACTCCATGAAAGATAGAGATATGGTGCAAGTAGGGGAGGGAGAGAAAATCCCAAGCGGACTCTGTGCTGCCAGAGCAGAGCCCAATGTGGGGCTCAAACTCCCAAAACTGTGAGATCATAACCTGAGCTGAAACCCAAGAGTCAGATGCTTAACTGAGCCACCCAGGCACCTCTTGATTTTTATCTTCCTAATCGTAAGATGTTGGGCATTTCCCCATGTTTATTGGACATTTGTTAACTTTTTTTAAGTGTTCAAATCCTCTGCCTTTTTCTTTTTTTTCCTAAATGTGTATTTATGTTGAGAGAGCATGTGCACATGAGCTGGGGAGAGGCAGAGAGGGAGGGAGAAGCCCAAGCAGGTTCTGTGCTGTCAGTGCAGAGCCCAACATGGGGCTCGATCTCATGAACTGTAGCCGTGAAATCGTGACCTGAGCCAAGATCAAGAGTCAGACACTTAACCAACGGAGCCACCCAGGTGCCCATGCCCCCCACCCCCGCCTTTTTTTTAAGTAAACTTTTTACGCCCAGCATGGGGCTTGAACTCATGATCCCATGATCGAGAGGCACACGCTGTACGAATTGAGCCAGCCAGGAGCCCCTTTATATACTCTGGATATTAGATTCTTACCAGAGTCACAATTTACAAGTGTTTTCTCCCATTCTGTGGGTTTTCTTCACTTACATGATAGTGTTATTTGACAAAACAGTTTTTAGTTTTGGTGAAGTCCAGTTTAAATTTTTATTGCTTGTGCTTTGATGTGCTGTCTAAATCTGTTGCCCAGTCCAGGGTCATAAAGACTATTTAAACCTGTGTCTTCTAAGAGTTTTAAATAATTTTAGCTCTTCTATTGAAGTCTTGAAACATTTTGAGTTCATTTTTGTATACAGCGTGAGGTAAGACTCTATTCCCTTCTTTTAAAAGCTGTTCAACTTGAGAAACTTAACAGAAGACCATGGGAGAAGGGAAGGGGAAAAAAATAGAAACAGAGAGGGAGGGAGGCAAACCATAGAGACTCTTAAATACAGAGAACAAATTGAGGGTTGATGGGAGGGTGGAGGAGAGGGGAAAATGGGTGATGGGCATTGAAGAGGGCACTTAGGATGAGCACTGGGTGTTGTATGTAAGTGATGCATCATGGGAATCTACCCCCAAAACCAAGAGCACACTGTACACACTGAATGTTAGCCAACTTGACAATAAATTAAAATAGTCAACTTAAAAAAAAAAAAAAAACTGTCCTAGGGGTGCCTGGGTGGCTCAGTTAAGCATATGACTTGATTTCAGTTCAGGTCCTGATCTCGTGATTTGCCAGATTGAGCGCTGCATCCAGCTCTGTGCTGCAGCGCAGAGCCTGCTTGGGATTCTCTCTCCCTCTGCCCCTCCCCACTCATGCGTGCTCTTTCTCTCTCTCTCTCAAAATAAATTATATGTATAAGCTGTTCTAGACCTCTCTGGGGCCCTCCAGTTTCTAAGATACTGTAAGTCTAGTTGACCACTCCTCAAATCCCTTGGTGCACCCTTCTCTACAGTTTCTCCCTATGATGTCATCCAGTGACTCACATTTTCGTTCCCTGCCCACATCTCTCTTGAGTATTTCCGCCAACCTTCTGTGCAGTCCCACCCAGATATACCACAGGCACCCCAAGTCAACATGATCAAAATAGAACTCTTCTTGTTCACAAGCCCACCTCCCCTACTTTTCCTAGATCTGGTAAAACACCACCACCCATTCCATTCCTCGAGCAAGAAACCTGAAAGTTACCCCAGATACTTCCTTCCCTCCCCATCATCATACATTTCCAGTGAGAGCCTAAATCGTGGTGACTTGGCTTTGGAAAATTTTTTTTGTCATGGAAAATTTCAAATATGTGCAAAAGAATAAGGTGACAAAGCCTGGGGCGCCTGGGTGGCTCAGTCGGTTAAATGTCCGACTCTTGGTTTTGGCTCAGGTCATGTCACGGTTTGTGAATTCAAGCCGCATATCAGGCTCTGCACTGACAGTGGGAAGCCTGCTTGGGATTCTTTCCCTCCCTCTGCCCCTCCCGCAGGTGTGCTCTCTCTCTCTCTCTCTCTCTCTCTCTCTCAATAAATAAATAAATAAACTTATAAAAACAGAGTCTTTTGCTGCCATATATACATATATATATATATGAACATATGAAAAAAGGACCACAAAACCCCATGTACCTATCACATAGCCTCAGCAATTATAAACTCCTAGCTAATTTTGCTTAATTTATAACACTGGCTCCTCCCCCTTACAGTAAGGTGATGTATCATTGCATCCATAAATATTTATATGTGTCTTTAAAGGATAGGAACTTCTAAAACATAATACTATTAGCATACCAAAAAATAACATCAACTCCTTAATATTATGAAATACTTAAATTCTCAAATTTCTAATTGCTTTTTTTCTTCAGTAGTTTTTTTGTTTGAATGGGAATCCAAATGGGGTCTATGTGGGGTAAATGGTTGGCATATTCTTGTAATCTCGGAGCCTGTAGATTCCCTCCATCTCTGTTTCCCAGTCTGGATTTTGCTATTATGTCTCTGGTGTCATTTCATAGGTTTCTTTATCCTTTGTATTTCCTATTAAAAATAGGAATAGATCCAGAGGTATGATTGGATTCAGAAACAGCGATAAGAAAACCTCAGCATTGTGTGCTTTCATCAAGAGACGCATCGTATTTGGGTGTCTCTGTATGTTGTAGCCATCGAAGCATAATACGTAGATTCATTAATTCATCAAGGGTTGCAAAATGATATTCTAGTTTTGCCATTCCTTCTTCATACAATACCCGAAATATTGTTGGAAAGAGAAACTTTTACTCGTCTGCCATTTGGTTACTAGGAATTACAGTTCATACCGGAAAAAGAGGATACAATGCCCAGTTTTCAAAGTAACGAGTTTTGGCCAGTTTTCAAAGTAACGAGTTGGTTTACCAGCATCCTCTAAAAGTGACCAGTGGATTGTTTTTTTAGCATCATTAAGTATCATGATCACTGAATTAAACATATTTTATGTGTTTGAATTCATTGCGTTTATTCGACTTCATGATGCTCACATTGTTATTTTTATCCAACGGGCCACCCTTCAAGTGGCTGCTGAGCCCTTCTGATACAATCCTTCGGTAGGTTAGGTAGCATTTGGTAACTTCCTTGTTATCTAGTATGATAGGATGTTCCAGCCTTATCTTGTATATCTTCTGCTCCAGACCTGGAGTCAGCTATTTCTAAGAAAAAAACAAAATCCTGCATTCCTTTTGGTGGTGAATGGTATCGCACGACCAAAATCTAGGCTCTAGAATGCCCATTGCTGCTGTGTTGGTTGTCGTTTCTAGGCCTTTGGGATACAAAGCTAGGACCCGTTTTCTTTTTCAGATAACACATGTTCAGGGGCGCCTGGGTGGCTCAGTCGGTTGGGTGGCCGACTTTGGCTCAGGTCATGATCTCGCGGTCCGTGAGTTCGAGCCCCGCGTCGGGCTCTGTGCTGACAGCTCAGAGCCTGGAGCCTGTTTCAGATTCTGTGTCTCCCTCTCGCTGACCCTCCCCTGTTCATGCTCTGTCTCTCTCTGTCTCAAAAATAAATAAAACGTTAAAAAAAATTTTTTTTTTTAAAAAGATAACACATGTTCATACTTTCTATCCAAATTGAAGACTTAAAAGCTTTTTCTTTACTATCTTATGTATTGTTTCCTCAACATTGAGAATCCCAGTTCTCGTCTGTAACCTGAATTATGACATTAGATTATCCCAGTTATTCAGGTGTGAAACCCATATCACACAACAGTATCAGAATAACAAAAGGGATTTAAGGTTTTGTTTGTAGTTCAGGTTAAGTGTCCACCTTCAGCTCAGGTCACGATCTCACAGTTCGTGAGTTCGAGCCCCGTGTCGGGCTCGGAGCCTGGCGCCTGCTTTGGATTCTATGTCTCCCTCTGTCTCTGTCCTTCCCCCGCCCGTTCTCTCTCTCTCTCTCTCTCTCTCTCTCTCAAAAATAAATAAACATTAAAAAAAATTAAACTTGCTATATAGTTCCTCTCTGTGTGGCTTGCCACTAACTGGATACGCATTTACATTAACCTCCCTGTTTTAGTTTTCCATTTCTTAAGAGTTTCTTGCGCTTGCTTCAGTGGCAGCATATACTAGAATTGGAACACTACTGAGGGGACTAGCACGGCCCCTGCCCAAGGATGACACGCAAACTCGTAAAGCTTCCATACTTCGGGCAGCTCTCCAGCGTCCTGCCACCCTTTGTGGGTTAACTCGGGGGACATGAGAGTCAAAGTACAACGTGTGGCCCTGAATAATGAAAATATGATATCTCACTGTGAGAATATTCCTGTAAAGCCTTTTGTGACATGTGAGCAAAGCTGAGTTACACCTGGAAATTCTATATGCAAATACGTCCTTTCTACAGATCTCAGAAATGAGAAAATGTCAACTCGCGTTTCCTTACAGAATTAAAAAAAGAATTTCAGTTTAATTATGTAAACTATTGACATAGTTCCAAGTCTAATCTACAAAACAAGATCGATTCAAAGTCTAATTTCTATTCCTCTGTCCTCCACTCTACGCCCTCCCTTCCCATTTAGTGGCCTGTTATGTTCGATTTGATCATTCCCATCTTTTTAAAAATTTAAACGTAAGTATGGCATAGTTCCCCTTTTTTCTATAAAGACAGCATACAATACATTTCTCCACCCTCCTTATTCACTCAACAGTGTGTGCTGGAGAGACGTAGACATTCCTCAGTTCTTACACAGCAACGCAGAATGGGAACTATGTTTGGCCTCTACCCATCATACTGTTTCGTGTTATATTTACATGTATTCCGTGTCTGTTATATATAGTCCTTACGTTGTCTATTATTTTTTCTTCTGTTTTTCTTTTAGCTGTTTGATTTGGGTGTTTTCGTCCAGTGGTTAACTTTATATTATTACTGCCTTTATGGAATAACAGTCACTGCTTCCAGCCTCACTGACCCTACCTCTTCACCTTTTCCCCACCAGCCACCTCTTCTCTCACCTCTCCTCCTTCTGACTCAGCTCAGATTTCATTGCCTGGCTCGAAGCCACGCTCTGCTCCCTCCTCTTCTTCACACTCACGGCACCTCACCGGCACCCGCACCCACACAGCTCAACACTGCAGAGCACCCACCGCCAGGCTAACCCGACTCACACCATGGGTAGGACCGCACTTCAAGTGGGCCCTCGGCGCCGCCAAGCTCTCCTGTTACGTGTCCCTGAAACACTCCCCTTTCTTCGCTCGGATAACCTACTTCCCACCTTCATCTTCTCTCCCGTCTCCAACACCCTCTTCGATGACTTCCCTTCAAACTTCAGTTCTAGACAACACAGTCAGAACGGAGTGACTTCGTCTTCCTCTTCCTCTACTACCTACAGTGTAGTGCGGCCACACCCCACATCCCCTCCTACTCTGGGGGGACCCTCTCTCTTCTCTAAGTCCAAGCCTTCAACCTGTGATCTGGACCCATCCCTCTCCGTTCTGAGACTAAACCCACGTGCAGTTGTCCCCTGTCTCTCTTGCCTTATCCATTTCTTCTCTGCTGGGTCATTCCTACCTGCAAACACCTTGAAAGCATCTTCCTTTGGCTCTCTTGAGCCACCACCCCATTTCTTTTCTCCCCTTTACAGCGAAGCTCCCCAAAGAAGCATATTCTCCATCACCATTTCCAACCCTCCATTCTCTCCTCCACCCACCCAGATAAGGAGGCTTTTGCCCCCACCATCTATTAAACAGGCCACCAATGGTGTGTATCTTGCCAAAGTTTCTGCCTTTCTGTTTTCTTTTTTTGAGAGGGTGAGAGAGAGGAGCAGAGGCAGTGAGAGAGGGAGGGAGAGAGAGAGAGAGAGAGAGAATCTTAAGCAGGCTTCATGCTCAGTGTAGAGACTGACATGGGACTCGATCCCATGACCCTGGGATCATGACCTGAGCCAAAATCAAGAGTCTGATACTCAACCGACTAAGCCACCCAGGTGCCCTACTCCTGTCTCTTTTCACCCAACCTCTTTTCTTAGGTGTCCAAAACCAGTATTCTGACTTTAGATACCATGCATGTGGCAGTAACTCAAATTCTGATCTCCAGATAGAACCTTACCCCTCAGATCCAGAGTTAGACCACTTAATAGACTTCACCAATTTAACATGGGCAAAAAATTAATTTTCCTAGCAAAGTAACTTCCCCTCAAGCTTTCCCCATCTAAGTAAACACCATCATCCACCAAACCTTTAATTTCTCCCTCTCCCTCATACTCCAGTATCAGTCCATCAATATATCCTCTTGGCTCAATCTTTAAAATCTGCTTTGGACCCAACAAGTTGCCACCTACCTGCAATGAATGACACAAATCCTATGGGTTCCCGTAGATTCCTCACCTGCGTCTTTAGTGCTCTCATTTGGGCCCCACCTGCATTAAGTCACACCTCCATTTTCACACTTGGTTGAAAAACCACTCCTAGGGACATGAGATCTGGCTTCCTCAGAGGCAGCCAAGTGGCTAATTCGGTCCAGAACTGTGGAGACGTTAGCTCCCCAGAGATAAACGTTGAAAAATAGGAAATGGTGGATGGAAAGGGAGGGAACTAGGCTAACTGCCTCTTCCTTTTCTCCGAAAGCTCTCCTTTCACTTTTCCAGAAAAGTCTTTGTACCAATTAATCCACTTGCTGAGTGACCTACCATGTCTCTTTGCAGCTTGTTGAGAAGCAGAAGCCAGGACATAATGCACCACATCTCATTGCTTTGCCTCTTCCCTTCCTCGCCTTCGGCGCCCTGGGCTTGCACCTTCCAAACAAAGTACCAGCATTTTAACCCCTTCTTCAGCCTCTTCTCTCTTGAGGGCCGAAGTTAGCACCAGGGTAAGACGCACGGCACCAATAATTCTGGGACCAGTGCCTCAGCATCCCTGTGAACTTGTTAGCGGGCAGTTCTTGAGCCCTGCCCCAGACTCACGGAGTGAGAATCTCTGGAGAAGGGGCCCAGGACTCTGGCTTTAAAAGCTGTTCAGATGATTCTTGCACCCACCAAAGGTGGAGAAAGATTGAGGAAGGAAAGGAGTTTCCAGAGGAGAAGGCCTGTTGCCGCCCCCACCCCCGCCTTCCCGCTTGACTGTGTCGTGCGAGAATGTGAAGCTTGGGTTGCAGCAGCCACTTTGGGATCATCAGGTTAATACACTGAGGATGGCAGAGCAGAAAGAGCCTGAGATAGCTGCCCAGCCAAGTCTAGAAACTACCAAATCCAGACACTTAAGTGAGAGAATGAAACGCCTTTATTGGTTTTGTCAGGTAATCTGTTACTTGCAGCTAAAAACAGCCCCCGATGACTCAATAGATGGTGTGGTTTTATCCTCACATTAACTTGAGAAGTGGGAATTAATTAATTTCTCCATTCTACAAGTGAAGACACGGGGCCTTGGAGACCCAGTGTGGCCCACTCTGTGAACCATGACTCTGTTCTGCAAATACTCAGATAGTATTTGCTGTGTGAATTAATGAATTGGGCTTGAAAATGTGAAGGGAAACCATCAGAGTCCGCACAGGGCCCTGGACTGAAAAGTTGAAGCATTACTGACTGACCACGGCAGAAACACTCCCTTCATTTTCCCACACAAAATGCCGAGGGTCGAGGACCCTGTTCTCAGTGATTCAAGAGCTTTGTCATTCCTCAGGGCTGCAGGTACAACTGAACAGAAGGGGGCTGGCCTTACACTGCCCTCTAAGAAGCTGGGTCAGACATGAGAGAGGAGGACTTCCAAAACCAGAAAGAACCCCCGGGGGTCACTTGCCACATCCACAACACAGACAGGAAATACCAGCAGGTCTGCCTCGTTAGCGGGCTCTCACTATAAGCCTGGCGCCCCTCTAAGTAATTTATTTGACTTATCACGTTTCCTTCTCACAAGTTAGTGTCCTCGTGGCTCCCATTTTACAGATGGGAGAATTGAAGCACCGGAGTGTTAAGTAACTTGCCCCAAATCACATAGTTGGCAAGCGACTACACCTGATCTGAACTTGGATGGGCTGAGCCTGAAGGAAGGCTGCACTAGAAACCTCCACGCTATTCTGAGGCCCCGTGGCATGCCCTGGACCACGCCAATGGCAGAATGGAGACTAGAAGCCACCCCTGCCTCCACACTGGTCTGATCCCCACGATATGCCCCAGCCCTTAAAGCTGCCAACTGCCACCCCACTACCCACCATGTTCTACCACTCAACTTCTGGAAGTTGCCACTGCCCCAAGACAGGGACTCGGATAACTGTCTCTGCTCCAACCAGACAGAACACTGGCCCTTGGGATCCCATCCCCGATTTCCCTACGTTTAACAGGAAAAATCTTCATCCCCTCTCACCTCCTTCATGAGGGCTACAGGGTTTAGCTGAGCAAAGACTGGTTCTTAGAATATCCTTATCCTTACCCAAGTTTCTTTGTGCTAATTGTATGGCATACACTATCTCATTTTGAACCCTCACGACATTTCACACAAAAGAACACTGAAGCCCATAATGGCTAAGTAACTTGCTCACAGTAAGTTGGCCAAACTCCTGACCTCTATGCCACGAGAAGGCAGGGTTCTCAGTACCACAGGGGGACTCCCATGTTCCCAGCATAGCCCCCAAATTGAACTGAGACCCATCCAAGGCCCACGGCTTGCCCCATGCCAAAGCAAAGGCCCCATTTTCCACCAGGGCACTTCAGGCACAAGGCTAAGACCCCTCACAGCCCCGGGCCCTAAAACAACCTTTTTGGCTACTCTGATCTCTGGTTACTCTGGGGCTGGGGCAAAATGGTGAGACCTGATAGGGCCTGCACTGCAGAGGGCCAGCCCAGAAGCCAGACATTTCCCCAGAGTTTCAGCAGCGACTGGGAGAGTGGTCACTGCTAGGCAGTGAGTTCATGACTTCTGCTTCTTATTCCTACTTACCTGCCTGCACATTCTCAATTTTCCACACTAGCCAGGTACCCCTTGGGTAGGCTGGGAGGAAGGTGCGGGGGCGGTGTTTTCCTTTCCTTCTAAACATAAAGGTCTTGCCCGCTTGCTATGAAAACATTTTTTGAAACAATTCAATACAGACATATAGAGGGCAAATGTGAAAATCTTCTTCGCCTCTCCAAACCCACTCTCCTCCCAAAGGCACCCACAGTCATGTTGATGTGGACCCTTCCAGGCTTTTTCCTGGGCATTTACAAACACAGAGGAGTCCAGATGTCTTCTGAGGCCTCTTTGCCTCTGAGATATAGCGGACAAACTGAGCTGGGCTCCCACCTCCACCTCCATGAATCATGGGAGGTTGAAAGTCACCTCTCTGAGTCCCAAGAATGGCATTGGGGAAAAAGAAGGGGACCCTTATGTGTCCGGTCTCCTCAGTCCCTGGCCTTTGCTTCTGCCCTTACTTCTTTTCCCTGACCCAGATGAAAAGCTCAGCTTCTTTCTGGATTCTACCCTAAAACTCATGCACACAGACATTGGTCAGTCAAAAAGACTTCACAGAGGGCTCGGGGGTCCCCGAAGCGTTCACACTGTACCCAAGGTAGCAAACAATTTCAAGCGTCATCTCTGTGATGGGTTCATATCCTTTCAGCCATCCTTCCCGGGGAGGGGTGCTCCCTGGCCCTTTGCCCCATGCATTCCACCACCTTGGCCCTTACCCGTTCTTCCCTGACTGGGGAAATTAAAATCCTCCCCCCTTCCCAACCCAAGCAATTCAGTCCCCCAGATCTTCCATCAGACTCCTCTTGGAGCTAACACAAAGGCCTCGCATTGTTCTGGGCCCACTCTCCTGAGCAGGCATCTGTGGCACATTTCATTTTTTCCTGCTGCTCTCACGGATTGGGGTTGGAGCTCTCATAAGGGGAGGAGACTTCTGTTAACATCTGGGTTACATATTTAACATATATAAATAGTTTGGGGGCGGGGGGGTTCTTTGTTTGCACAAGTGAAATCATGTTGTACGCAGTGCTCAGTGACTTTCTTGTTTCACTCAACCCAAAGTACAGATATCTTCCAGATCACTAATAAGAATAGCTGAACTTCATTGGAAACTTGTGTCCCCGGGCACTTCATATCTGTGCTGTCCCAATCTGGTAGCCACTAACCACATGAGGTTCCTGAGCCCTTGAAATGTGGCTGGTACTACGGAGGACCCAAGTTTTAAGTTTACTTAATTATCTTATTTATTTAATGTTTATTTTTGAGAGAGAGAGAGAGAGAGAGAGAGAGAACAAGTGGGGGAGGGGCACAGAGAAAAGGGGACAAAGGATCCAAAGTGGGCTCTGTGCTGACAGCAGAGAGCCCGACTGGGGGCTCGAACTCAGGAACTGTGAGATCATGACCTGAGTTGAAGTCAGACACTTAACCGACTGAGCTACCCAGGTGCCCCAAATTTTATTTAATTATTTTAAATTTAAACACAAAAATATTTGTCTGTTAAATACAGCTTTATTTTTTGGTAGGACATGGCTTTACGATATTATTGTTATGTAGCTGAAATTTGCTATAGTAAACACACACCGGATTTTAAAGACTTCGTAGGAGTGGGAGAGAGCCAAAGCATAAGAGACTCTTAAAAACTGAGAACAAACTGAGGGTTGATGGGGGGGTGGGAGGGAGGGGAGGGTGGGTGACGGGTATTGAAGAGGGCATCTTTTGGGATGAGCACTGGGTGTTGTATGGAAACCAATTTGACAATAAATTTCATATATTAAAAAAAATAATTAAAAAGAAAAAAAGACTTCATAGGAAAAAAAAAAGAACAAAATATCTTAGAGGTGCCTGGCTAGCTCAGTGGGTAGAGTATGTGACTCTTGATCTCAGAGTCATGAAATTAAGCCAACGTTGGGCATAGACACTGCTTTAAAAAAATCTCAGTAGGGGCGCCTGGGTGGCGCAGTCGGTTAAGCGTCCGACTTCAGCCAGGTCATGATCTCGCGGTCCGTGAGTTCGAGCCCCGCGTCAGGCTCTGGGCTGATGGCTTGGAGCCTGTTTCCGATTCTGTGTCTCCCTCTCTCTCTGAGCCTCCCCCGTTCATGCTCTGTCTCTCTCTGTCCCAAAAATAAATAAAAAACGTTGAAAAAAAAAATTAAAAAAAAAATCTCAGTAATAATTTTTATATTGATTTCATGTTGCAACGATATTTTGGATACATTATGTTAAAATATATATTATTGGGGCACCTGGGTGGCTCAGTCGGTTAAGCGTCCGACTTGGGCTCAGGTCATGATCTCGCGGTCTGAGTTCAAGCCCCACGTCGGGCTCTGTGCTGACAGCTTGGAGCCTGGAGCCTGCTTCGGATTCTGTGTCCCCTGCTCTCTCTGCCCCTCCCCCACTCACACTCCTGTCTCTCAAAAATAAATAAACATTAAAATATTTTTAATAAATAAAATATATATTATTAAAATTAATTTCACCTTTTTCTTTTGACTTTTTTCTAACATGGCTACTAGAAATCTCAAAATTATAAGTGGCTTGCACTGTATTTCTATCAGACACTAGTGCTATTTTATATGCATGATCTCACTGTTCCATAGATTTGTTCAACAAATACTTGTTAAATAGCATATATGTGTCAGGCACTGGGCTAGGCACTGGTGATACAGCAATGAACAAAACAGACCCAAATCCCACTCTTATCCAACTTCCATGCTGGCTTGCTAATTTCTTATAACTTTGTCAGGCCCATACTATTATTATCCCATTTTATAAATGAGGAAACTGAGGGAGAGAAAAGTTAAATAACTTCCCCAAAGTCTCAGAGCAAATAAGAGGTCAAGGTGGGATCTGAATTCAAGCATTCTGAGTGCATCCACAGGTGCGACCATCCTGAACAACCATGGATACCCGGTATTGTACGGTATTAATGTATTGTAAGTTGTTCAACCTGGCCTTTACCACTGCGGGCTATGTAGAAACCGAAAGAGACAAGCTTTAGGTCTGAGGTCATAAGCAGGGTCAGAGATGTGCAGGGCCTGCAACTGGGCGAGGGGCAGAGAGAGAGTGGGAGACACGGAATCCGAAGCAGGCTCCAGGCTCCGAGCTGTCAAGTTCAGAAGCTGGGGGAAGGGTTGTCTGGAAAGAGACCACAAACAGGGTTTGGGGGTGCGGGGTGGCCTGGCAGGCTGAGGACCCACACAAGGTAGGACAAAAGGACTGGAGAGGAGGCTGCACGTAAGGGGCAGCACAGGACAGGGCCAGGTACCGAGAAGCCGATCCTCAGAGGCCACCGTTTCCAAGCCAGGCCCTGTGCTAACAAACCTTTTATATGCATCTGATCAGTCAGCTGGGTCACTCAACACACATGTACTGAGCGCCTACTGGCACCAACCTCAAGACAACAATCTTGCAAGAGCCCTAATAAGATGTTTTATTTCACCCATTTTACAGCTGAATGACATGGGGCTCAGGGAGATGAAGTGATGTAGCCTAGTCACCCGGTAAATTTGTGACAGAGCTGAATTTAAACCCGCGGTCCACTCTTCTTATCAGCTTGGGCCTGCCTTCTGTGCCCTGACTGCCCATGTCTGGACATCCCCAGGGGCCACTGGGATGGGGCTGGGGGTAGGTCTGTCAGTAGCTCCTGAGCTCCAGTGGTGGGCAGGGCTCTGGCCCAGCACTGGAGATGTGGTAGGGGTTGAACCTCACTCCTGAAGATAAGGAGTTTTATGCATACCTTAGATCTGGAAAAAGAGCATTCTGGGTCTCCTAATGAAGAAAGCATTTCCATCCTGCCCGCAGAGGGGTCAACAACATGCTGGGGACGCAGCTGGTGCAGCAGGAAAATGCCAGGCTTGGGGTTTGGGCAGGCCCAGTTTCTAATCCTGGCTCTGTCCCTGACTGTATGACCTCTCTGAGGCCTGGCTTCCTCATTAATAAAATGGAGATAAGAAAGTATCCTTCCTCCTGCTCCAGGCTAGAGCAGAGAGGAAACCCCCACTCCCTGGTGATCACCACCAACCAGAGTATGAGAAACAGCAGACCCCCACTGGGCAGAGGGAGTTCAGGAAAGGAGATAATAACACTTACCTATTATCATCCCATTTTGCAGAAGGCAAAATTGAGGTATAGGAGGCAGCAGATCTGACTGGAACCCAAGCACTCTGGCCCTTAGGTCTATGCTTCTAACCACTGTACCACACTGTCCCTCAAGCTCTTACTTCTTCTGTGTAGTACAATAGGACCCCCCCCCCCCCACACACACACACAGGGCACCCAGAGCTTTGGCTATGAGAAGCACCCTTAATCCCCAAGGCTTCCTGCCTGCCTGGCTTTTAGGGTACAATGAGGAGAGCACGCTTCAGAATCGGCCGACCCAGATTTAACTCCCTGATCAGTTCTACTGATTGTGGGCAGTCACTTCTCCTCTGTGAGCTCAGTTATACCTTGTTTGTTTTTTGTTTGTTTGTTTTAAAATTACTTTGTTTTATTTTTATATTTGAGAGAGAGACAGAGAGAGAGCGAGCAGAGGAGGGGCAGAGAGACAGAGACAGAATCGGAAGCAGGCTCCAGACTCTGAGTTGTCAGCACAGAGCCTGACACGGGGCTCGAACTCATGAGCAGTGAGATCATGACCTGAGCCGAAGTCAGATGCTTAACCTACTGAGCCACCCAGGCACCCCTGTTTGTTTGTTTTAAATGCTTATTTATTTATTTTTGAGAGAGAGAACATAACTGGGCAGAGAGAGAAGGAGACACAGAATCTGAAGCAGGCTCCAGGCTCTGAGCTGTCAGCACAGAGCCTGACGCGGGGCTCAAACTCACAAACTGAGATCGTGACCTGAGCAGAAGTCGGACTATTAACTGACTGAACCACCTGGACGCCCCTGTTTATTTATTTTTAAGTGAATCTGTACACCCAATGTGGGGCTCGAACTCACAACCCCAAGATCAAGAATTGCATGTTCTACCAACTGAGCCAACCCAGTGCCCCAGTTCACCTATCCTTAAAATTTGGGGTATATGACCAAATACAAGGGGATAAGAGAGAGGTCTGGAAAAGTGCCCAGCACAAAAAATTCCTAGAGGACTTTCAGGGGAGCTGAACTGAGGGGAAGAAACTCCTGAGTGAAGATGAGGGCAGGCCACCCGGGGAGAGGCTGGGAGTAAGGTGAGGAATGAGACCATCATGGCCTGGTGTCCTCGGTGGCCTGGAGTGAGCCTGAGGTGCGTGCCACACCCTGCCTCTTACTCTGGCCCCTCACAGGTCCTTGAGCATCCTCCCATACCCTGGACTGATCAGTGTATCTGAAACCCATGTCCCTTGCCTCTGCCTGTGGCCCCACTAGTCAACCACTCATCAGACTCAGAACCTTGGCAGCCTTCAAATCACTCCTCCCCATCCAGGCCGTGTCCCCCACAGCTTTCGAAATCCATTTCCAGGGCATCCTCCTCCAGGAAGCCCTCCCTGATACCCTCACCAGGTGTGACCTGCCCATAGCACGGCTCACAGCTTGTTTCACTCCAGAGTCAAACGGACATTCACACGCCCCCAAGACTGCAGAGCTCGGGGGCAGGCCCAGGGCCCAGCGCCAAGCAATGGCTCAGGGACGGCTTCATTCAACGGAAGCCCTACCAGGCCCTGAGACCTATCACTTCCTCTCTCAGGACTTCTGTCCCTCGCCTGTGCACAGGCTGTATCCTCTCCCTCCCAGGTCACATACCTTGTCCATGGTCTCCCCTTCAACCTCTCTGTCCCACCATCTCTGCAAGATGACACCTGTTTTCATCTGGCTCTTTCAATAATTATTCGTACAGCAGGTGACTATAGTTAACGATAATGTACTGTACATTTGAAAGTTGCCAAGAGAGTACATGGTAAAAGTTGTCATCACAAAAAAATAAAACAAAACTGTAACTGTTGTGGTGATGGGTGTTAACTAGACTTATTGTGATCATTTTTTTTTTATGTTTACTTATTTTGAGAGAGAGAGAGAGAGAGTTAAAGTACGAATGGGGGAAGGGCAGAGAGGGAGGGAGACACAGAATCGGAAGCAGGCTTCTGGCTCTGAACTGTCAGCACACAGCCCAGGACGGGGCTCAAACTCACGAACTGTGAGATCATGACCTGAGCCGAAGTCAGACACTTAACCGAGCCACCCAGGTGCCCCGGTCATTTTGTGACATATGTAAGTATGGAATCATTATGTTGTACACTTAAAAACAATCCGATGTTCTAATCGATTGTATCTCAATAAGACACCAGAACAATTTTTTTTTAAATTTGCCGAGCCCACTTCTGCATGCCAGGCCCAGTCCTAGTGCTAGGGGCACAATGACAAGCGAAAGAGGCAGATGCCCTCCCTTGCAAACTCACCCTCTATGGGGGAATCTGACATTAAACGGGATCCCACCAATGGCCACAATTGCAGACTGAGGTAAGAGTCTGCAGAAAAAGAATATGGTTGAAGGATCAGACTGGGGCCAACGGGGATGGGGAGAAGGGGGAGGCGGGAGGGGCAGGTGAGGAGTGGCCAGAAGAGGTGAGGCTGGGGAGAGGATGTGTCAGGCAGCAGCAGGAGTGATCAGAGTAGAAAGGGTGTAAAGGAAAACAGGCCGGAAGGGGAAAGTGCATGGTGACACTGGTCCTGTGTGCAGGTAGAGACCCACTCTCACCCGGTCATTCCCCTGCTCCCACATCTTCTGTGGCTCCCTTTGGTCACACACTGCACAGCCCATAGTTGGCCTCCAAGGTCTACACTAGCAGGAGAAACCTGCTAGTCCTCATCTCCTCCCTTCCTCACCTCCCCCTCACCCCACTGTGTCCATTTACAAACATTTTATAAAGTGTCTCTGGTAGCTAGGGACATTGGTAAGCTCTGGACATGCACACAGCAGGGCACAAAACAGACGCGGTGTCTCCCCTCATGGCACCTGTCCCAAATGGCTCCTTCCAGCCCTATAGCCATCATCATTGCAAACCACCCTGCATTCACCTTGATCTTCACGGTGGCTTCCTCACCTGCTCTGACTGCACACGTGTTCCTGGATGGCCTCTTCTCTTCGCAGGAACGAGGGAAGTAGTTTGAAGACACAAATCTGTGTTTCTTAAGTCTGAGTCCTCCTGCCTGCTGCATTCATCTTGGCCTCAGGTTTGTTTCCCTCGGTAGCTTTCACAGTCTGTAATTATTAACCTGCTTACTGGTTTAGGAAAAACGGAAGCTCTGAAAATTATGGCAGATTGAACATGTGGACCTAATGTCATCATGCCCTCCCAAAACCCCGCCAAAACTACAGTAAAGAGATTTTGTTTAAGGCACAAACTCACTAAGACGAGGAGAATGACGGAAGAGACCAGAGCATA
Source organism: Panthera tigris (assembly GCF_018350195.1). Lineage (NCBI taxonomy): Eukaryota > Metazoa > Chordata > Mammalia > Carnivora > Felidae > Panthera > Panthera tigris. The sequence continues at coordinate 19,749,394 of NC_056667.1, forward strand.
GCATCGGGAAGTTGGAAAACAGGTGGTTGGGGAATAACTACACAGCAAATGCAAGGAAATCTTAGCCTACGCTGGACGTGGGGAAGAAGGATCACAGACACCCCCCCCCCCCCACACACACACACAGGTACCTGTTTAAATATAGCGGGGTATGAAATAAAAAGAGTTTGGAAACCGTTTTAAGGTCAGAATTGTCAAAACCACAGTGAGGTACCACCTCACAAGTGTCAGAATGGCTAAAATCAACAACACAGGAAACAACAGATGTTGGTGAGGATGTGGAGAAAGGAGAACCCTCTTACACTGTTGGTGGGAATGCAAACTGGTACAGATACTCCGAGAAACAGTATGGAGTTTCCTCAAAAAGTTAAAGATAGAACTACCTTACGACCCAGCAATTGTACTACTAGGTATTTACAAAAGGATACAAAAATGCTGATTTGAAGGGGCAAATGCACCCCAATGTTTATAGCAGCATTATCTACCATAGTCAAATTATGTTAAGAGCCCAAATGTCCATCAACTGGTAAATGGACAAAGAAGATGTGGTATATATATATATACAATGGAATGTTACTCATCCATCAAGGAGTGAAATCCTGCCATTTGCCACGACGTGGATGGAGCTAGAGTATATTATGCTAAGCGAAATAAGTTTGTCAGAGGAAGACAAATATATGATTTCACTTATATGTGGAATTTAAGAAACAAAACAGAGGAACATGGGGAAGGGGGAGAAAAGAGGGGAGGAAAGCAAACCATAAGTGACTCATAAAACTATAGAGGACAAACTGAGGGCTACTGGAAGGGAGGTGGGTGGGGGGTGGGCTAAATGGGTGATGGGCATTAAGGAGGGCACTTGTGATGAGCACTGGGTGTTATATGCAAGTGATGAATCACTGAATTCTACACCGGAAACCACTCCTACCATATATATTAATAAACTAGAATTTAAATTAAAAGTTGGAAAAAAAAAAAAGATCAGAATTGTCAGGTTCCTTCCCGAATCCTGGCAGAAGACTGGAGGTTTACTCTGGAAAGGATGAAAAAGGTTCACCGGAATGGGGAAACCACAGGTGCAGGGGAGGGCGGGAGCGTCCTCCCCAAGTCAGGCGGTGACATGAATGTATATGCTGTGAATGCCGGACACCCCCCAACCCTGTTTCCCAGCTGGCCCCCCCAGAAAGCTGGCAGCCAAGACTTTGCTCTCCAGGCAGGGGATCAGAAAAAGTTTTCTCAAAGGTAACCTGACCAGGCCAAAAAGACCTACTGTTAATATCTTCAGAGAGAGAAGAGAATATCGTGCATCCATGAAGCAAGAGCAGGATGTTATTTAAAAAGAACAGGGGCGCCTGGGTGGCTCAGTTGGTTAAGTGTCTCACTTCAGCTCAGGTCATGATCTCACAGCTTGTGAGTTCAAGCCCCACATCGGGCTCTGTGCTGACAGCTGGGAGCTAGGATCTAGGAGCTTGGAGCCTGGAGCCTGTTTGGGATTCTGTGTCTCCCTCTCTCTCTCTGCCCCTCCCCTGCTTGTGCTCTCTGTGTGTGTCTCTCTCTGTAAAAAAATGAATAAACATAAAAAGAAAAAAGAAAAAAAAAAAAAGAAAGATATCTCCAAAGTGCTCAGTGCATGGATGAAAACAGACTAGTATCAAGATACTGTTGTGACCTGTCAGAACCCTGGAGAAAAAAAGAAGATCCTACACCTTCCAAAGTGGAAAAGACATTCCACAAAGCACCAGGAATCAGGATGCCTTTGAACTTCTCAGTAACAACACTTAAAGAAAATAATCTCCAACTAGAGTTTTTTATAACAGTGATAGCAAAACTCCTATAGTACTTATTATGTGTCAGGTCCTGTTCTAAGAGGTTTGTTTTTTTTTTTTTTTTTTAAGTTTATTTATTTTGAGAGAGCAAGTGAGAGAGCATGAGTTGGGGAGGGACAGAGAGAGAATCTCAAGCAGGCTCTGTGCTGTCAGTGCAGAGGCCAACATGAGGCTCGAGCCCACGAACCGTGAGATTATAACCTGAGCCAAAATCAAAAGTCAGACACTTAACCGACTGAGCCACCCAGGCGCCCCTAAGAGTTGTTGTTTTTTTTTAAATATATTCTGTACCCAGCCATATTATTAAGGGTGAAAGTAAAATGAAGGTATTTGCAAATATACAAGGTCCCAAGAAGTGACATTTCTTTCTTTCCTAAGAAACTACTGGAACGGGTGTTCCAGCAAGAGGATGGAGTAAATCAAGAAAGAAGTGATTGCAGGAGAACCCAACATAGGTGTGAGGTGAGCCCAGTCCCTGGGATGATTGTGAAGATCCCAGGGTCAGAGGAGAACTTCCTGAGAAGCTCCTATACCCTAAGCTCCAGGTTCCTGCACTTCCCTGGGGCCCTGTGAGGGCTGGGGGTTGTAGAGTGTTCTGGGTGGTCAGAAGCCAAGCTGTAATCAGAAAGCATTTGTGTTAGATTGCCTGATGAGATCTCAGAAGAAAAGGTCCCGAGTGTCTAAGGGATTCAAAGCTCCAGGGATTTATTGGTTTATCTTATCAATCTAAATAAATTATACCTAATTTTGTATTCTTGTTTTCAAAGAGTCCCCAGCTTGCAGAAGCTTTAAAACTTGAAACCCTACAAATTCCAGATCTTTCCCTGCCCGGAGTGCTAACTGTTCGCCAGGTGTAAAGAGAAAACACTCCAGATTGGAACAGAAAGTTCCAGGAAGACTTCGAGAGAAGTTTCCTCAAGGAGATGGACTTAACAGAATACATGAAGTGGTAGACAGAGATAGAGATGTGTCCCCAGAGGCCACTTCAAGGAAGGGCTTGCTGCCCAGCAGCAGGAGGTTTGGACAGCAGACTACTCTCAACTGTCAACTCCTTCAGGGTCAGCCCCAGATGCAGAGCAGCCTTGCCCAAGACAGCATTCTTCCCTGGGGGAGCCCCACGATGTGACTGAGCCACACAGGGTCTAAGGGCCTGACCATTTCGGCCGGGCTTGGGACACTCTGATGGGCAACACTTGCTCCAAAGCTCCTTGCCAGTTTGGGGGAGGCTTTACCAGGCCTCACCAAAGTCCCACATATCCCTCTGCCCAATCCTGCTTCCGCCCACTTCCTTTCCCAGCTGTTAATCCCAAATAAACATCTCTATCTCCCCATCCGCCCCCAGAGATATCAACCTGAGGCACCTGATGTGTGTGAACATTTTGGGAAGAGATTTAGATAACTGGTGGAGAGTGGCATACATAAAAACTTAAGCAAGTGACAAAACAGGACAATTATTAACTGGGGAGAACAGCAAGTTGTACAAAAAGGGAAAGTAATCATAGCTTACATACACTAACGTACACAGGGATTACTGAACCAACCAAAATGTTGGCCGTTTGGGGAGGTGGGATTATGTGTATGGTGAGGCACGTGATGGCGAAAGAGTTAAAACTTTATCTTCCTTGGTAGAAAATCAAGAAATAGTGCTTTAAAACTGAAACATCAAAAAAAAAAAAAAAAAAAAGGCAAAACAAGCATGCTACTTAAGAGATAATGGAGATAAATGTAAAATACAGTCAGCTGAAAGAATTGAAAATAGGTGCCTCAGGGAAAGTAGAAATGGGGGAAGAGTGTGATGGGCTGCCTTCTGTTTTCATAGAAAACCTTATTAATACTTGTTAACCTCTTTAAACCATGTGTATGTCTAATTTTTGCTTAAGAAAGAATATGGGGGGCGGGCCCCTGGGTGGCTCAGTTACTTAAGCGTCTGACTTGATCTCGGCTCAGGTCGTGATCTCACAATCCATGAGTTCGAGTCCCATGTTGGGCTCTGTGCTGACAGCTCAGAGCCTGGAGCTTGCTTTGGATTCTGTATCTCCCTCTCTGTCCCTCCCCCACTTGTGCTGTCTCTCTCTCTCTCAGAAATAAATAAACATTAAAAAATTGTTTTTAAAAAGCCAAGACTCAGAAATTCAAACGTTAGCTAGCTGTGTGACTTTGGACAAATTACTTGACCTCTCTGAACCCCAAACTCCTCATCTGTTAAATAGGAACATCTGTTAAATAGCTTAGCCTTAGAGGGCTGTGGTGAGATTTTAATGTCCTCATGCATATACAAGTACTCAGTAAGGGCATAGCACACAGCAAGCCCTCCTTAAATGTTACCTGCTCATTTTCGTGAGAATGGAGAGCCACGAATTTGAGAGGGCTTTCTCTACTTATTATTTTTTTAATGTTTATTTATTTTGTGGAGGAGAGAGAGAGCACACAAGAGCAGGGGAGGAGCAGAGAGAGTAAGAGAGCGAATCCCAAGCAGGCTTCTACCGGCAGCACAGAGAGCCCCACGCTGGGCTGTTTCACAGACCGTGAGCTCATGACCTGACCCAAGATCAAGGGTCAGAGGCTTAACCGAATGAGCCACGGAGGCGCCCCTCTACTTATTTTAATTATCTATTTTTGTGTGTCTTTCACATAGCAGGCACTTAGGAAAAGCTGGTTGGTTGTTGGTGGCGTTGCTGCCTTTGGGAGGGATCCTGCTCTTCCTCACAAATACTCGGTGAGCAGGATGGGGGCGGGCTCGGGGTATCCACACCCAAGTCCCACGAGGTCCTGATCCGGATTCACAGTGGCCGAAAGAAGGACGGCCAAGGCAACCTCAACCCCATTCCCAGAAACCGGTTCGAGACCGGCGGGGTGTCGAAAGCCGGTCTCCCCCGACGGCGGCCTGCTCCTTGGTCAGCAGGGTCGGTTTTCTCAGCCTGGAGTCCTCTCCGCGTGCTAGGCGGGCGCTGCTCCCCGCGGCCACACGGTGGCAGCGCAGAGCCGAGCTCCTCCATACCTGGGAGGCGCTGGAGAGGCAGCGCCCCATCAGTTGGGCTCCTGGGCCCGGTTCCCCATCCCCGCCAGGGCAGGTCACCGCACTCACGATGAGAGAGCCGCTGGGCCTGAGCTCACGTCTATACCTCCCTTAGGGCTCTGGGTTCCATATCCTTGATCGGACATTCCCAGCTCACGTGACTCGCCCTCCACCCTGACCCGCGTTCCGGGGTCCGCCCCGCCTCGCTGCCAACTCGCTCAGCGCACCTGGCGGGGACCAAGCCAATCCATGCTCAGACCCGGGCCCCGTGCCTGCCGGGCCCAACTGAGCCGGCCGGAGGAAAGGAGGTGGGCGTGGGCTCGAGCTCTGCGGCCCTCACCGCCCTGACCTCGGTCAACTCCACCCTCTGCTTCCGCCTCGGGCACGCATATTCTCCGAGCTTCTCAGAACGCCCTCCTTCTCAACCAGCCGAACAGGGGCTCTGAGGACTGACAGACACAAGGATTGACTTCCAAAGGGGTCGCCTTGCAGGCCAGAGAACCTGACGGAGCACGCGCGGGCACGTGGAGGGGCGGGGCCTTGGTAGGGGGCGGGGTCTCGGGGCGGGATCCGCGGGCTTAGGTTCCCGCGGACCTCGGAGTCCGCGAGGCGCGCGCGGGGTGCCGGGAGCGGGAACTATGCGGAAATGAGGCGCGGGGTTGTGGGGGGAGGTGCAGGACTGGGGGGCGGGGCAGAGGTCTGCCCCGGGCGGGGCGGGCACCCGTGGTGATTTGAGGGAGCGCGCGGTGGAGTAGAACTGGGAGGTGAATGGGCTGGCGGTGGGGTTGGACTGGATTTGGGGCCCAAATGCAAGAAGGGCCAGAAGGGGGAGTGGAGGAGGCAGGAACCCCACCCACTTTCCGGGCCGGGTTCTTGGAAACAGCCAGGATATCCTGGGACTCAATCTGGGGGCTAGATCTGGAGGCGAGGGTTTTATAGAGCCCGCTGATAAGGTCCCCCCAGTGTGTCATCGCACTCATTTCCCCTGCATTCCAGGAACTGCTCAGGCATGTCCCCCAAGTGTTTGAGGACTTAGCGGCTCCCTCCCTTCACACGCTGAGGGGCGGGCCCTACCCTGAGAACTCAGCGACGCCCTGCTGTACCTTCAGAGCCCTCCCCCTTCTTCAATTTCAACGAGATTCAGGGAGGACGGAAGTCTCCGGGGCCACAAGCCCCAGGGCCTTCTCTTCCAGACTTCTTCACGGCTCCCGCAAATCTTACCCGCCATAGCGGAGGTATTGAGCGGTCCCCATCCGGAGGAAGGAAGGAGCAACCTGGCTCCTTTCGGTTGCAGCCCTTGCAAAAGAGGACTTTGGCTAGGGTGGACTTTGAGGGCTGAAGACAGGGTGCTGCCGTTAACCCCTTCTTGCCAACCGAGTAGTGGCTGGAGCTCACCGCACAGCGAGAGGACTGCGGTGCGGACAGTCTTGGAGTCATGTCCACGACGACGGGCTGGAAATCCGGGAAATCATGACCCGAGCCAAAGTCTGACCCTTAACCGAATGAGCCAACCAGGCGCCCTATGTTAATAATAATCTTTATGGTGCTTTATAAGTTACAAATATGTGCTCATTTAAAATTTTTTTTAAATATGGGGTGCCTGAGTGGCTTAGTCGGTTAAGCATCCGACTTGGGTTCAAGTCATGATCTCACGGTCTGTGAGTTCAAGCCCCGCTTAGGGCTCTGTGCTGACAGCCCAGAACCTGGAGCCTGCTTCCGATCCTGTGTCTTCCTCTCTCTGCCCCTGCCCAGCTCACGCTCTGTCTCCCCTCTTGAAAAGAAATAAATATTAAAGTAAGTAAAAGTTAAATTTTTAAAAAGTAGCGATAAAGGCAAAAAAAAAAATAGTGATAAAGATAAAATGAAATTCCCCATATTCCTACCAGGTAGAAATAACGCCTTTACTTTGTAAGCTACACTTTGCAGAAAAATTACTATATGCCAGATACCATGTGAATAATTCACAGAACAGCAATCTGAGGGTTGCAGAAATATCTCCAGTGAGGCTTTCCCAAGGTCACACAGCTACCAAGCAGCAGAGCCAGGACCTGGGCCCAACTTTATCTGGTTCCAAGGCTCTGCTGGTCTCTGTTCACATTTGGGTGAATTTCCTTCCAACCTTTTTTCTATGCAACAGGACAAAAATAGTTGCATGTAAATATTCATGGCTTTTCCTCCTTCCCAGACTTAGTTCTAAGGAGTCTTTGTAAGGAGGGCAGAGAGAGGAACAGACCTAAGCAAAAGAGTGGAGCAACCTGGGGAAATTTCCTCCCATCCCACTGAGGAAAAGCTGCTCCTGGGAGATGGGAAGGGAGTGAGCTGGCAGAATTTGGGTGGTCAGGAATGTGGAAAAAAGAAAAAAGAAGAAAGAAGAGGTTTGGGGAGCTACTCTGATAGCGTGGAATGTTGAGGAAGAGAGATTTTGGAGATTCTGAAAGGCTGTCTTGCTGTGAGGTATGTGATGTGTAATTCCTTTGCAATGTCCTCTGCAGACCTTTGGTGAAGACTTTTGTTTCCTGACTGCTTTTTGGAGTTGGATCAATTTCTTTTGGGTGACGAGGGAACAATCAAGTCCAGCTTTATTTGGGTTCACATGCATTTTGTATGATATTTTTTTCTTTTACAAAAATGGAATAGCATGTCTGCCCTTGCTCTCTGTATGCCCTCCACTTGGAATACCCCACCTCTCCCCTGTCTTTCTCCATCTCCCTCATTCTCTAAGGCCCACCCCTTTGCAAGTCCCTCATTATAGCCAAAGTCTGGACAGGTGACCGGCCCCCCTACTGATGACCTGGTTGGTAGGCCATGTTAAGTGGCAATTTTGCCACCAGTGGAATCTTTTTTATTGTAAGAAACTGTGCTGGATTGGTGGTTTTCTAAATCTCTTGGTGTCGACCAAAGTACGGTGCACCAGTTCTCAACCCCAAGAGAGCAGAGTACTGTGCACCTGTTATGAATCCCAGGGGAGAACTCTAAACCCTCTAACCCATTGAGTCTTGGTATTTGAGTCACCAAAGTAAACACATGCAGTCAAGCATTGGATGGAACAATGCTTCACTCACATAGCGAAGAGACAGAGTGAGATCACCTTCAATCTGGGGCCTTAGTCCCGTATGGCCAGCGGATCTCTCCCAACGGTGGACACAGGGCAGTTTGCCTATGCTCACTCTTCTCGTGCAGTGGTGGAAGGGGCTTGTCCCCTTCCAGAGAACAGACAGAGCAGTGCAGTTGGCCAGTCGCCATATGATGTGCACACTCTAAGAAGAGACAAAAGAATATTCACTGCACTTAAGACAAGGAAAGATAATCCCACACAAGGTGATAAACCCAGAACAAGCTGTGTGGGCTCTTTATCTCTTAGTTAGGAAGTGTTCCAGTCCTATGGCCCGTTCTTATGGAGCCTGAGTGGGGATCGAAAGACTGCAGGCAAGAGGTTGCCTTTCTCAATACTTGGCTAGCATGACTCTTGTTTCTCTCTCTGCTTTGGCTGCTAAAAAGCTCAGAACTTCTCTATTTCTTCATCTGTCTTTTCTCTTTGTCCCAATTTTCTTAATTATTTGCTTTTAGCCTTTAAAAAACCTCTCTATTATGGAACACTTCAAACATACATAAAAACAGAATAAAATGAATTGTTATGTACCTATCACCCATCTTCAGTAATTATCAATATCTTGCCAGTTTTGTTTCAATTACCTCCTCACTTTTCCCTCTCTCTGGAGTATTATAAAGCAAATCCCAAACATTATATCACTTCACCCAAATTATTTCAGCATATATCTTTAACAGATAGGGCTTTTGCAAACATAACTATCATAGCTAACAAAGCTAATATGAATTCCCTAAAGTCACTTAATGCCTAGTTCATATTCAAACTTTAATAGTTGATTTGTTCCAATCAGGATTCAAGTAAGGTTCACACATTCCATTTATTGCTTGTTTGTTTTTTGTGTTAAAAAAAATTTTTTTTAATGTTTATTTTTTGAGAGAGAGAGAGACAGAACATGGGGGGGGGGGTGGGCAGAGAGAGGGAGACACAGAATCCAAAGCAGGCTCCAGGCTCTGAGCTGTGAGCACAGAGCCCGATGCAGGGCTCAAATTCATGAACCGTGAGATCATGACCAGAGCTGAAGTTGGACACTCAACCAACTGAGCCACCCAGGTGGCCCTCACACTTCATTTGTTGATATATATCTCTGAAGTAACTTTTAATCTGCAACAGTTCCACCTTTCTTTCCCTTTTTTAAAAAACTGCTATTTATTTGTAAAAACAAACAAACAAGCAAACAAACAAAAAAACCCCAGAGCATTTGTCCTATAATGTTTCCCAAGTCACAGAAGATTTGGCTGATTGCTTCATGATGGTGTAGTTTAACTTGTTCTTCTGTCACTTGTATTCCAGTAAACTAACAGTTGGCTCTAGTGGCTTGATTATATTAGGTTTAATGGTTTTGGCAGGAATAACTTATTGGCAATGGTGCTGTGTACTTATTACATTTAAAAGTTTTTTTAACGTTTATTCATTTTTGAGAGATGGAGAGAGACAGAGCACGAGTGGGGGCAGGGTAAAAAGAGAGGGAGACACAGAATCCAAGCAGGCTCCAGGCTCTGAGCTGTCAGCACAGAGCCCGACGCAGGGCTCAAACCCACGGACAGGGATATAATGACCTAAGCTGAAGTCGGATGCTTAACTGACTGAGCACCCAGGCACCCTTGTGCTGTGTACTTATTATTAAGGCACATCTGGAGGCACATAATATTTAGTTAAAACGTTGTTACTGACTGATCTGTCAGTCAGGGCTCTTGGCCTGCTCTCTTCATTACAAAATTCCCCATCAACGTTTAATCTATTAGTTTGAGCATCCACTGATGATCCAGCATTTCCTTAAATGGTACAAAGAGGTAATTTTCTTTTTTAAAATATATTTTTAAAGCTTTTATTTATTTTTAAGTAATCTCTACACCCAATGTGGGGCTTAAACTCACCACCCCAAGATTAAGAGTTGCATGCTCTGCCCCACCTCCCGAGCCAGCCAGGTGCCCCCAAAAGGTAATTTTCTAAGTGTGTCATTCCTTTTTGCATTCATTACTTGGAATTCTTCCCTAAAGAAATTTTCTTCATTCATTATTTGATATTCCTGAAATACAGTTTATACAAGAAAGACAGGATAAATGCTTGGTTTCTCTTATGCATGTTTATAATTTGCCTGAACTCCTTTGTGGAACAAAGTGTGGAAAAAAAGGCAGGCAGAACAGTGGCGTGGAAAGAGCCCAGGCCTTGGACTCCGACAGCATCGTGATTCCATCACTTGTTAACCTGTGTGACCTTGGGCAATCCCTCTGAGTCTCGGTTTCCTTAATTGCAAACTGGGGATTCTGATCTCTAACTTCTCCAAATCTTTAGTAGAATCATTTCCAGGCCTAGATCAAGCAACTCCTTGTACCGGAAGTAAAATGTATTCATTGTAGGAAGCTTGGAGGATGCAGATAAACACAAAGAAGGGAATATAAGCCTTGTGAAAAGCACATGCCTGGCATATAGCAGGTCTTTTGGGTTTTTTTTTTTTTAACTTTCTAAAAAATATTTATTTTGGGGGCGCCTGGGTGGCTCAGTCGGTTGAGCGTCTGACTTCAGCTCAGGTGACGATCTCCGATCTCGCGGTCCGTGAGTTCGAGCCCCGCGTCGGGCTCTGGGCTGATGGCTCAGAGCCTGGAGCCTGCTTCCGATTCTGTGTCTCCCTCTCTCTCTGCCCCTCCCCCGTTCATGCTTTGTCTCTCTCTGTCTCAAAAATAAATAAACGTTAAAAAAAAATATTTATTTTTGAAGGAGAGACAGAACGTGAACAGGGGAGGGGCAGACAGAGAAAGAGGGAGCTACAGAATCCAAAGCAGGCTCCAGGCCCTGAGCTGTCAGCACAGAGCCTGACACAAGGCTGGAATCCACGAACTGTGAGATCATGACCTGAACTGAAGTTGGACGCTCAACTGACTGAGCCACCCAGGCGCCCCTAGCAGGTCTTTTTTTTTTTTTTTTTAAAGGTTTAATTAAAAGAAAATTTTAAAGTAAACTCTATGTCCAATGTGAGGCTCAAACCCATGACCCCAAGATCAAGAGTTGCATGCTCTACCAACTGAGCCAGTCAGGTGCCCCCATATAGCAGGTGTTTTTGACAACTCAGGCTTGCTTCTCAGGGGCTCCGTGGTAACATCCGCTTGGAAGAGAGTAAAGTTAGTCAGGGTGATTACAGCCTCAGCCCAAGAAAATCTCAGCAAGAGTGAGAGAGGGGGCTGCAGGGAGGGAGCAGGAAGTAAGTTCCTCTGGTTTTATGTCAAGAGCTAGTGAACTGAAGTTAGGCAGGTCTGCCACAAACTTGCAGTGAGATCCTGAGAAAGTCACTTGACCTCCCAAGCCACAGTTTCTCTTCTGCAAGATGGACATTATCAAGGTCAACCTGCCAGAGTTGCTGGGAGTCATGTGTGTGGACATGGGCACGCCCACCTCAGTGCCAGCCATTGGGAGGTGCTCAGGGAAGGAGTGGTAGCCGGATCTGAGTCTAGGAGCTCCCTTTCCGAACTTCCCTTAAATGTAAAGTCACTCACGAATTGTCTCCTGTCACTGAGGGGCTGTGTGAGGCGTGGCTTGGAGCCCAGCTTTGTCCTAAAAGTGCAATGTTGAGTTGGGTAAGCCTCTTCCTCTCTGGAGCCTGGACTCCTCCACTTGTGAAATGGCTAGATCAGGGGTCCCACTCCAGATGTCCCCAGGAGCAGGCTGGTAAACAGAGTGAAGTGGGCGAGAAGCTGAGACAATAGGGTTTGGTGGGGGCTGTGGCTATCTAATGAGCTTGCCTTATTTCAGAAGGGCTGCCACTCCCCCTGCTGATGGTTACAAAACACGAATGTGAGCCCAGGTTGCCAGACTTTTAAAAAGGCTGGACAGCTATATTTTTAACTTTAAAGCTATGGCAAGTTATTGGAGTTATTCAGCAACCTGGGTGGGCCAAACAGAGATGTAAAGCAGGGTTAAGAACATGGGCTCTACGGTAAGAGATGTTCGTGTGCCAGTCCCACCATTTAATATCTGTGTGTCCTTGAACAAATCATTTAGCCTCTCTGTGCCTCACTTTTCTTATCTGTAAGATGGGGAGGGTTATTGCACTGTCTTCACTCAATGGCAGTGAGGGTGAGATGAGCAAAGATGGGAATAGGGTAAAGTTAATGAGGAATCACCTTGGGTACAAACTTTAAGGGGGACACCAAAAAAAACTCAACAATTAAGAGACCCAATATTAAAAAAAATTGTTTTTAATGTTTTTTTTTAAATTTTTTTTAACGTTTATTTATTTTTGAGACAGAGAGAGACAGAGCATGAACGGGGGAAGGTCAGAGAGAGAGGGAGACACAGAATCTGAAACAGGCTCCAGGCTCTGAGCGGTCAGCACAGAGCCCGACGCGGGGCTCGAACTCACGGACCGCGAGATCATGACCTGAGCCGAAGTCGGCTGCTCAACCGACTGAGCCACCCAGGCGCCCCTTTAATGTTTATTTTTGAGAGAAAGAGAGACAGAGCTCAAGTGGGGAAGGGGCAGAGAGAGAGGGAGACACAGAATTGGAAGCAGGCTCCAGGCTCTGAGCTGTCAGCCTAGAGCCTGATGTGGGGCTCGAACTCACGAACCATGAGATCATGACCTGAGCCAATGTCGGACACTCAACCAACTAAGCCACCCAGGCGCCCCATCCTGTCTTCATTTTTAAAATGAGATGGCACACAAGGAGAAAACCTATCCCACCGCCAGGCCCAGTGGTTCAAGGGTAAGAGACAGCAAGCATTTGACTTTGTTCACTGACATATGACCAGCACCTACAATGGTGCCTCACATGTGGTAGGATATTTGTTGAATCACACACACACACACACACACACACACACACACAAAGAAGGGGATGATACATGTCAAAGCTTAGAACAGGGCCTGGCACCAAGTAGGTGCTCAGTAAAATAATAATGATGATTATGGTTGAGAAGATAATGTCATTGTCTGTGGGTCTTGTCCTGTCTTCAGGTCAGTGGTAAAGCTCATGTATCTGACAGCCAGAATGGATCATTTTTTAACCCCAACATGACAGAATTATCTTCAATAATAATCATGAAATAAAACAAATAATAGGGGCGCCTGGGTGGCTCAGTCAGTTAAGCATCCGACTTCAGCTCAGGATATGATCTCCCAGTTCATGGGTTTGAGCCCTGCTGTAGGCTCTGTGCTGACAGTTCAGAGCCTGGAGTCTGCTTCCACTTTTGTGTCTCCTTCTCCCTCTCTGCCCCTTCCCCACTTGAGCTCTGTCTCTCTCTCTCTCTCTCAAAAATAAATAAAACATGAAGAAAAATTAAAACAAAACAAACAATAATGACCAGAAAAGAAACACAGTAAAAATTTCCTTTTATGGACTTCGTATTACACACTCAGACTGATGAAGACTTAAAAATAAATAAATAAAAATTACAACACAAAAGAGAAAAAAAGTAATGGACCAATAGTTTTTAGGTACAGAAAGTTTTTTTGTTTTTTACAAAAAGGAACACGCATACACAGTGCCCATGAAGTGCCTCCACAGGAGGCAGCCGGGCAGGGTTCAGAGGAGGATTTGCACAGAGTGAGAGAATTGTGGTCACTCGAGTGTCGTTCCTTTGTTTTTACAATCACTATACCACCACTGTTGGGTTCACATCTGCTGTTTGCACACAGGGATGTGGGGCTCCTGAGGTGAGCCCCAGTGACTCTGACCTGCTGTGAACTTGCCAATGGAAGGCATATGTTGGGGAGGGATGTGGGGCTCCTGAGGTGAGCCCCAGTGACTCTGACCTGCTATGAACTTGCCAATGGAAGGCATATGTTGGGGCCCAGTTGTGTAGTTGGGAGCTCTTCAACTTAGCCTTCACGTAATATAGATGATTTCTCAAAGATGAGGTAACGGAAATGTACTAATCTGAAGCCTACATATATATTATACTCTTAAAACTCGTAATAAGGGGCGCCTGGGTGGCTCAGTCGGTTAGGCGTCCGACTTCGGCTCAGGTCGCGATCTCGCGGTCCGTGGGTTCGAGCCCCGCGTCGGGCTCTGGGCTGATGGCTCGGAGCCTGGAGCCTGCTTCCGATTCTGTGTCTCCCTCTCTCTCTGCCCCTCCCCCGTTCATGCTCTGTCTCTCTCTGTCTCAAAAATAAATAAAAAACCTTCAAAAAAACTAAAAAAAAAAAACTCGTAATAAGCACAGCAATTATTTAGAACTTAGACTGACAGAAAGATCTCTTCAGGAGGGAGGATTTTATCACCAACGTTGTGTAGAGTTGCCAAGGCATGGTGATAGCAATAAAAAGCAGACCTACCCGGTTTCATTAATGTTTTTAAATTCTTCACAGACAATGCACGCCTTATTTCTTGCACATGGAAGATTCGCCACCACCCTTACCTGATTCACCTCAGCCCCAGGCCACCAGTTTTCCATGTCTCGCTAAGACAGTCCCAAAGGCCCTTGCAAAGCTGACACTCCGCTACTTTCTAATTCTGGATCTGCAAGCTATTTCAAGCTGTGTGACCCTGGGTAATTCAGGTAATTTCTCTAAGTCTCAGTTTCCTCCTCTGTGAAATGGGAATAACCCCAACCTGTGACTTATCCCTGTAAGAGCTCCATGAGGGAGGGTGGAAGAAGCCTTTTTATAAAAAGGGAGGCACTGCACATAGGTGGCAGGTGGACCCGTGGCAGGCCTTGATGACAAAGGCGATGACGTTCCTCTGAAGTTATGCAGAAGTCGTTCTTACAGTGAGGATCTGAGCGAGGGGAAGGGGATCCAGTGGGTGCTGAACTTCGCAAATCGTTGCGCGTGACTTTTTCCTTTTAGGAAAAGGCTCGCTCCTCTTGGTCCAGCAGCAGAGAGCTGATCACAATGACCCCAGCTCCTCTGTGCCTGTCATGTAACCCAGCTGGATGGAGCATTTCCCTTCAGGGGGTAGGTGGCTGAGGAAAAAGCAGAGTACGAGGAAATGCTTATGCCAGCTGGCTCTTCTCTTCAGAAGCATCCCCAAATTAGCTTACCTGCTTGTTTAACTGTCTCCCCCAAGAGAATGCAAGTTCCTAGAGCAGGGCTTGACAAACCTTTTTCCTAAAGAGCCAGCTAGTAAACATTTTAGGCTTTCCAAGCCATATGGTCTGTGTTGCAACCACTCGACTCTGTTGTTGTAGTGCAAAGCAGGCCTAGATGGCGTAAATGGAGCATGGCTGTGTGCCAATAAAACTTTATTTGTGGATCCTGAAATTTGAATTTCATATAATTCTCACATGTCATGAAATATTCTTCTCTTGAATTTTTTCAATCATTTAAAGATGTAAAAACCATTCTTAGCTCGCGGGCATGCAAAAGTACTAGATCAGGGGCGCCTGCGTGGCTGAGTTGGTTGAGCACCCGACTCTTGGTTTCGGCTCAGGTCATGATCTCAAGGTGTGTGAGTTCTAGCCCCGCATCGGGCTCTGTGCTGACAGTGCGGAGCCTGCTTGGGATTCTTTCTCTCTTCCTCTCTCTCTGCCCTTCCTGCATGCATGCTCGCGCTCTCTCTCTCAAAATAAATAATAACACGTCAAAAAAAAGTAGGTCAGACTTGGCCCATGGGCCCTAATTCACCCACCCCTATCCTAGAGGGCAGACACCCTCTCTGTCTATTCCTTTGCTGTATCCCCAGTGCCTGCCACATAGCTGGTGCCCGATAAGCACCTACTGATGACCACTGCTTCCTCTTCTGTCCCTCGACCTCCGAGTCCTTTTCCACACTCTCTAACAGACAGGAACAAGCTTCTGCATCCCCCCTAGACTCCAGGTCAGTGGAGGAGACTACTGGCCAATTCTCCAGCAGCCTTGGGGCTGTCCCATCTGCAGGCGCTTGTCCCTCCTCTTCCTTTCTGACCACTACATCTTTAGCCTCATTCTTTACCAGTCTTGTGATCACAGTCATGCGACTTCCTTTAAACTGAAGTCTCTTCTCACGCCAACAGAGAGTCCCCCCAGTGAATCCTCCACGTCCGAGTCTCCTGCCCTCCCCTCCTTTGCCCAGGGCAAGAATTAGGGGCAAGAGAGATGGGCTAATTTCTATTGAGCACCTTCCTGTGCCAAGCACCACACAGATCTTTATTGCCCGATGTAACTTAACACTCACAGCCACCCCTTTTACAGATGCGGAAACTGAGGCTATAGGGGTTAACTAAATGCTCAGAGTTACATAGCTAGGAGGTGGGAGAGCTGGGATTAGAGCCCAGGTTGGTGTGGCTCCATGCAAAAGTATATTTTGAGGGCTTGCAATATGCCAGATGTATCCAGGGATACAGCAGTAGACAACGCAGACAAGTCCTGCCTCATGGAGCTTTATTCTACTGGGAGAAACAATAACACAGGTAATAGGCAATATGATTGTTGGTAGAGGCATGCCATTAAGCAAGGATAGCATAGGTGATGCCACTGATGGGGAGCTAGTGTAGATAGGGCCAGTTCTCTCTGGAGAGGTGACATTTGAGCGGAGGTGTGAGTGTAGTGAGGGAGCGAACTCTTGAGAGCTGGAAAAAGAACATTCCATGTGGAGGGGATGGCAGGAACAAAAGCCTGAGATGGGAGCTACCTGGCATGTCAGTGAGCAGTCAGGATGCCTGGTGGCAGGAAGGCAGTGAGCAAATGGTAGGAGAGGAGATGCCCGAGGGAGCAGGGGGCTGGGTCCTGGGGGGCCCAGCAATCTTTGGGTTTTGTTCAAAATGTGATTGGGGAGCCACAGGAGCGTTTCAAGCAGGGGAGTGATGCCACCCCCGTCCCCCAGACCTGGATGAGGGAGACTAGAGACTCCACCCCCTCACCTGTTCTCCACTACCCACTGCCTGTGCCCCGTCCACCCCTGGGCCCCTTTCTGGGCTTACAGTGTAGTGAAATGATCAAGAGCACTGGCTTTGAGTCTGAGCACTGGGTTCCCAGACCCGCTGCAATACTTACCAGCTATCTGACTACCGGCAATCCTGTCCCTCTGTGAGTCTCAGTTTTCTCATCTGGAAAATAGGGATAATAATTTCTATCTCTCGGTGGTGTTGGGATGACTGCGTGAGCTCTCGTCCATAAAACAGCTCCAGGCAGGCCATACTGTACTCTCTCAATAAGCCCTCATGGCTGGTGATTATTATTTAAATTCTTAGCCAAGCTCTGGCCTTTTGTAATCACTTGTTAAAGACAACTACCATTATGATTATCCCTCTCATTGTGTTCCACCTGCTGCCAGGAGACACGTATGCCAAGACCCTCCTCTACTGAAAGGCTAAGAAAGAATATGGACAGACTGTCCTCCTGCGGCATTGCCCTGTGCTCTGCTCTTGAACATTGGAGCAAACACATGCTATATGTGCAAGGGTGCATTCGAAAGACCCAAAACCCAGTCCTCAGCCCCTGTAGTTCACCCCCCTGCTCCATGCCAGAAAAATCTCTTCAACAGGATACAGAATAATAACCTCACTTGTGTCCAGCAAAGCCCTCTCATGAGTCATTCGTTTAACAAACACCTCAAGTGACCGCCCAGAACAGCCTGTTCTAACCCCATTATTATTATTATTATTATTAATAATAATAATAGCTAGCATTTATCCACTACTCAGAGTGCAGCATTTCAGAGCATGGGGTTGCATTGCCTGGGTCTGAGTCCTGCATTTACCGTTTCATACCTAGATGATTCCAGAGTATCACTTAGCCTCTCAGAGTACCTACTATGAGCCACATAGTGTGTCAGGTGCCAGAAAGACCATGAAGAACCAAGAAAACGTGACTCCTGCCCTCTCAGAGCTTACTAACCAAAGAGCCAAGTGCTAAGCAAATAATCACAAAAACACATGTAAAGGTACAACCTTGAGAAGTATCCATTGCTATGAGTGTGTGTAACAGGAAGCTAAAGGAAGATGTCCTGGAGGAAGCGATTGTGGAGACAAGCTGGTCTGAAGAAGAGCAAGGAGCAGCATGTTCCAAGGCCCTGTGGCAAGAGAACTGAAGGAAAGTCAGTGTGGTTGGAGTCTAGAGGGAAACAGTGACAACTGTGAGCCGAGGCTGTGGCAGGATCACCGCCTTGTAGGTGCTGGTTAGATCTCCATAGCTCTGTGCTGAGTGACTGCTTCACTAGAACGTAGATAGGCAAGCCGACCTGCCCAAGCTGCCCAGGCAGGGCCCGGGTGTCTTCCGGGCTTCCCTTTTCCAGAATGACCCACCACTGCCTTTCCAATACCCTTGGGAGAGGGACACAGGAAGTGAAACTTATTCACAGAAAAGCACGATCACCACTCAGTCCTCAAGTGGAGATGACGCACTTGATAGGGAATCCTTTCCTATAAGAAGGGAAAGGAAGAGGGCCAGGGGTCCCGGGAAAGGGGCAGACAGAAGACAAAATGACTCCTGATTTCCCCTCACCTCCTCTACCCCTGCCCATCTACTCCATCTCCCTCACCCAGTCTTTTGCCCTAATGCTCTGGGTCTCAGTGTCTCTTCCCAGCTTGCGGTCAGATATTTGGCACCTGTGTGTCATCTGTTCTGTACCCTGAGTAGGACTACTAGCTGTAGCAAATCAAAATACGGGACGCTCAGTTAAATTTGAATTTCAGATAAACAGCAACAATTTTTTAGTCTAGGTAAGTCCACATTTTACAATGTTAGCCCAGAGCAGCAGGTCCTGGGGCATTGCAAACTGGTTCCAGGCAACTGACCTGACACCTACACCGATGTTAATAATGGCTGCCATCCCCTGGTTCAAGCTGCCTCTGGTTTAGCCCCAGCCTTTTCTCATCGGGGAGGTGGAGAGTGAGTGAACAAGAGAACAAAGTCTGGGCCCACACTGCCAGAGTTGTCTCTCAGCTCTGCCATTTTCTAGCTATGCAACCTCAGAGAGACCCCTTCTCCGGGTCTGAGATGCTTAACTTCTGTCCTCAGTTTCCTCATCTGTACACTGGAGACAGTAACAGCACCTACCTCATAATGTTGTTGTGAGGATTAAATGAGTTTAGACAGGGGGCGCCTGGGTGGCTCAGTTGGTTAAGTGGCCAACTTCGGCTCAGGTCATGATCTCACGGTCCGTGAGTTCGACCCCCGCGTCGGGTTCTGTGCTGACAGCTCAGAGCCTGGAGCCTGTTTCAGATTCTGTGTCTCCCTCTCTCTGACCCTCCCCTGTTCATGCTCTGTCTCTCCCTGTCTCAAAAATAAATAAAATGTTAAAAAAAATTTTTTTTTAAATAAATGAGTTTAGACAGGTAAAGTGCTTAGAACAGTGCCTGGTCCATAGTAAGAGGTTCATGTTAGCTGTGATAATCTATTTAATCACACCAGACTGAATGTAAAATCCACGAGAACGGGGACTTTGTTTTGTTCATTGCTATATCCTCAGCATCTAGAAGCAGTCCTGGTATACAATATATGCTCAGGAAGAGGGCCTGGCATGTAATGTATGGCCATACATATTTATTGAATTAAAATGAATGTAGTCCTCAGCATATACCTGAAAGATTTGCATTGTAATTCTTTCACAGATAAGGAAACTGTGGTTTAGAGACATAAAGTGAGTTGGTTTCCCAATGTTAAGCAGGTGATAGGGCTAGGATTCAAATCAAGATCTGTTGGGTTCTGGAGCAACTGGCTGGCTCAGTCTGTAGAACATGTGAGCCTTGATCTCCGGGTCATGAGTGTGAGCCCCATGTTGGGTGTGGGGCTACTTCAAAACAAATTTGTTGGGTTCCATAGTCTTTTCCACTGAAAACTCAATTAACTTGCTACCCTGGGAAAGTCATGGAATAAGGGGAACATCTGGATTTAGGAGAAATCCTCATACACTTTGATTTTTTTTTTAAGTTTATTTTAGAGAGAGCGAGCGAGCACGGGGGAGGGGCAGACAGAGGGGGAGACACCCCTCACTGCCAGCGAGAGCCTGACTTGGGGCTCCATCTCACCAACCCAGAGATCAGGACCTGAGCCGAAATCGAGTTGGACGCTTAACCAACTGAGCCACCCAGCACCCCAAGAACAGATCAGGACTTTAAAAATACCAGAGTGTAGAGGTGCCTGGGTGGCTCAGTTGGTTAAGCGTCAAACTCTTGATTTGGGCTCAGGTCATGATCTCTCGGTCATGGGATCGAGCCCCATCTCGGACTCAGCACAGAGCTCGGAGCCTGCTTGCTATTCTCTCTCCCTCTCTCTCTTTCAAAAAAAGAAAAAAATTCCTAATCTGCCGAATCTGTTCTTTTTTTTATTTAAAAAAAAAATTCTTTTTAAACGTTTATTTATTTTTGAGACAGAGAGAGACAGAGCATGAACAGGGGAGGGGCAGAGAGAGAGGGAGACACAGAATCCGAAACAGGCTCCAGGCTCTGATCGGTCAGCACAGAGCCTGACGCGGGGCTCGAACTCACTGACCGTGAGATCATGACCTGAGCCGAAGTCAGACGCTCAACCGACCGAGCCACCCAGGCGCCCCTGCCTAATCTGTTCTTGACCAGTGGTGTGACCTTGGGTAAATCACCTCATCTTTGGGAGGCTGTTTTATGGTTTGTAAACTAGGTGGTGGTGACAATTCAAAGAAATCACAGGTCGATAGAGCTGGTTCACAGGTTTTGGATAAACAATCATTTCCATCCCCCTGCCTTAGAAGAGCTTTGCAAAGAACTGGCCATTCTTCCCCACCCATGAAACCTGCAAGCCCATCCCTCCACGGCCCCACCTGTGAATAAATCTCACCACACCTGGACCCCTAACAGCTCTTTAGGTGGAGGCTGAATCTCTCCAAGAGGAATCCTTCTCCCTGGCCTTTTACTCCAGGTCCAGCCCAAGTGTCTGTCAACCCTGGGAGTCTGGTCCCTGCCCTCCTCAGAGTGGGCACAAACACAAATCAACGGGCATCTGGGCCTGAAGCTGGAGAGATTCTGGGGAGACATGGCTTGAAAGAGGCCCCCTCAAGCACAGATTACAAAAAATGCGTATTAAGAAATCACCCCGGGGAGGCTGTGGGTACTGATGGTGGCAACAGAAGAATAGGAACCTACCTGGAGCTGGGGCGCTAAGATCCCCAGGGCATCCAGTGTTGGCTTCCGTGTAGGGGGATCTCTAGGGCCTCATGAGGTGAGGGCCTGAGGAGAGTGGGGCCCGGGCTCTTTTCAAGCCTCTGCCTGGGTCAGGCCCGGGGACATTGTGTGTGAATGAGTGCGTGGTGGTTGGGGGGGGGGGGGGTGGATGGGGGCTAGGGGAACAGGGGGTTTCTCTCCCTCAGGAGGGAGAAGGAATATCTGGGGCATGATCCCAAACTAACAGATGAGGGGAAACAGATGACCCTGGCGTGGTCCGTAAGGAAGGACAAGGTTTGGGAGGGAGGAGTCTGGAAGGCCTCTTCTAAGGCGTAGCAGAGCACCGGCCAGGGGCTCGCGGTAGAGGCGGAGCCAACGCTCCCGCGCGCCGGGGGCGGGGGTCCGCTCCGGGAAAGCCGCGCCGCGGGGGCTGGGGCGGGGCTTCGGCGGCCCCGCCCCTCGCGCAGGTAGCCAATGGGCGCGGCGGTGCCGGGTGACGGAGGGAGCCGAAGTGCGAGTGCCGCGGCGGCAGCGGCGGCGGGCGGCCCTGCCCGAGCGTGAGGGTCTCGCCGGGGGGCGGGGGGCGCGAGGGCGCAGAGCCAGGGACCCTGGGACCCGGGAGGCGGTGCGGCCCGGGCCGCGGGAGGAGCGCGGGCGGCCCGGCGGCGGCGCGATGCCGCTCGCCCAGCTCAAGGAGCCCTGGCCGCTCATGGAGCTGGTGCCGCTGGACCCGGAGGTGAGTGAGCGGGGCGGAGGATGGGCGCCGGCGGGCGGCCGGCGAGCCTGGGTCCCCACAGGGGCGGGGCGGCTTGCGGAGCCGCTGCAGCCCGGCGGGCGCCCGCGAGGGCGCGAGTGCACTCCGATCACTTGCCTTCTCTTCGGCTCCACCCGCCCCCTCCATATCGCGCGCGCGCGTGTCTGTGTGTGTGTGTGTGTGTGTGTGTGTGTGTGTGTGTGCGCGCGCGCGCGAGGGACAGTTCCTCCAAGCGCCCAGGACCCCTTTAGCCTGGAGAGAAGATCCCGCGGGGCCGTGAGATCTGCCCACCTCACCCCACACACCTAGGACCCGTACGGGGAACTGTCGGAGCTTCCACTATCAGAGCAGATGGGCAGGGCTGAGGTGCCAGATGTCTGGGATTCTCCCAGAGAAGAGGGTCATGGGAACCCCACTTCTCCTTGACGTCTCCCAGTGTCCTACCCCAAGAGCTCCCGCGTCTCCGCTGCTGACCCTAGCAGGATTACCCCTCTTGACCCTTGGCAGTTGTGGAATGTGGGGTGACACCGCCCGTCTAGGGCTGAAACTTGGTTTTCTTTGCCCCGAGGCTAGGGCCAGAGGACACCTGTATCCCCTACCCCAGGCTGTGAAGAGAGTGGGGAAAACCCCTTAGACCTTGTGAAGATTATTCCTGGAGTCAGGGAGGACCTCAGTGCCTGCCTCCTTTCTTGGGAGCCCTTGCTTAGGAAGGGCTGGGCCCCTGGGGCATTTGGCCTCTATCACCTAACCTCTACCAGAAGCAGCTCCTGCCCTCCTCTGAGGATTCTGTGGTGCCAGGCCCTGGGATGCAGAAGGCCAGTGCTTCCTGTGCCCATTGACCCTCAGGGTCAAGGTCAAGACCCTGAAACAGCAGATTGAGAAAACTTTCCCCTCAGCCTCATGCTGGGAAGGAGGCAGGCGACACTCCTTTTCCAGAGGGGATGTGGGGAATATACTGTGAGGGTGTGAAGACCTCAGTGAGCCCAGGAGCCAAGGTGATTTTCTCCTGGCTTTCGTCCCTGGCCCCTGCCTAGCTCCACTCCTCTGCCTTCTCTTACCTGGGGCAACCACCAGGTACCCTGCCTCTCAGGGCCACAGGTTGTGATCAGACTGAGGACCCCAGGTCCCCAGCACCCCAGGTGTGCTACCCCTTTAAAGGGACGGTCATGGCTGACACTGGCTATTGGAGGGTGGGCGCGGCAGGATTAGGTAACCAACCTGAAGGTGCAATTTGGAGTAAATTGCTCTGGGATCCCTGCCATGGGGTTTTTACAGGCCCTGCACGACTCTCGGAGGTTCTCTCGCTGACTCACCCTCTGAGGTGAGGAACACTGCCCTCTGCAGTACCCCCCCCGCCCTGCAACCCTGGGGTATAAGGGCCAGGTTGGGGGGGGGGGCGCTCCGAGGTGGATTCCTTTGCCCTGGCATGCCCCTGAGACTTAGGCCTCCCTAGAGGAAGGTAGGCCGGGAAGGACTTAACCCAAGGACTTACCTTGGGTTATACTAGTAGGAAGACAGACACCCAGGAGCTTGATTCCCAGCGCAGGGCACTACTTCCTGCTTCCCTTTGGGGAATCCTGGGGCAGGGGCCAGCTTAACCAGGATTAAACAGGAAACTCAACTCAGTTTTGAGTACTACTGCACCTGAGCTCTGTGAGAGGCGAAGCCTGGTTTGCTTCCTAGGATTGGGGGGTGGGGGTGGGGGGTCATGATTTCTCAGAGTTTCACCTTGGGAAGACTGTGTGACCCTCAGTCGGTCCTTAGCTTCTCTGCACCTCTGTTCCTCCAGTGGCCAGGGCTGGGTTCTAGCTTCATGCTTCCTGGGCCTGAGAGGTGTAGAGCCCTGGGCGCTGCTGCCTCTTCTCCCCCTCCCCCACTCCATGGAAGTGCCAGGCGACTGGGTGTTATTGTTTGGGTAATAGGAGCCATGGGGCAGCCAGGGCACCGGTTGGACTGTTCTCACTGGAGAACAGGGCCTCGCTGTTCTTAGCCAGGTGACATGTAAGCGATATAGTAGCCTGACCTACAGGTACAGACGCTGCCACCAGCTCCCGGCCAGGAATGAGGCAGGCAAGGGGCCGGTGGGGGCATTTGGCCGAGGCTTGGGATCTAGACTGCCCTGTCCTCCCCATGACGCTGCC
Organism: Panthera tigris; assembly: GCF_018350195.1. Classification (NCBI taxonomy): domain Eukaryota; kingdom Metazoa; phylum Chordata; class Mammalia; order Carnivora; family Felidae; genus Panthera; species Panthera tigris. The sequence goes on from NC_056667.1 coordinate 19,773,227, forward strand.
GAAAATGGGCTGCTGGGAGGCAGGGCCTGGCCCAGGTGGAAGTGTGGGTGAGGATTCTGCCTGGGCCTTCCCTGGCCCTGCTGAAAGCAGTAACCTTGTGTTTAGGCCCAGCCCTGCTGTGCACAGAGCTTCCGTGTATGCCACCTACCCTGCTTCACTTATGTCACCTCATTAAAATAAAATAATTCTTGAAACAACTTCTCAAAGTAGGGATTATTGCCGGGCCTGGCTGGCTCAGTCAGTAGAGCATGCGACTCTTGATCTCAGGGTTGTGAGTTCAAGCCTCGTGTTAGGTGAAGAGCCTCTTAAAAAAAAAACAAAAAAAAAAAAAAAAAGGGATTATTACCCCCGTTTTCATATGGAACAGCTAAACTCGGAGAAGAACTTGCCTGTGAATTAATGCAGAGACAGACTGGGAACCCAGATCTCTCACTGTCTTCCACCAAGTTTTTTTGGGTGGGGGTGGAGGTGGGGGTGGCAAAGTTGGGGAGGGGCTGGGATCACACTGGCCCAGGTGGAAGGTACTCCAGGAGAGGCTCCGGATGTTGGCAGACTCTCCATGTCCCGCAGGGCCTCTGTCCAGCCTTTTCAGAGGGCTGGTGGTGCCAGCCAGCCCTGGCACCTGGCCCCCAGCCTCCAGCAGCGTGCAGGGCTGCCAGTGCTGGGCTCTGAACCCAGCTCCTGGGGCTGCTTCCTGCCTGTGGGGCACGTGCTGTCTTTGTCCATCTGCTGCCCGGCCTCTCCAGACGCTGCCCTGGGCCCCTCTTCTCAAGGCAGAGCTGCTTGGGTGGGAAGGAAGGATGCCTTTTGGAATCCATCTCTGAGTTCTGGGGAGGGGGCACAGTGGTCTGGGGTCCTTAGAGCATGCCTATGAGCAGTGCTCTCTGAGGAAGAGCAGGGAGAGTGGGAGAGGTCAGAGAACCCTTCCTATACCAGATGTTTTAGACAAGGTCTTTCATTAGTATACTGCAAGGTCAAGATCATTGTCCCCTTTCATTCATTTACTCATTCATTCAGCAAATATTTATTGAGTACTGTCATGTGACAAGTTCTATGCTAAGCAACAGTGCAGCTGTGAACAAGACAGACCTGGCTTCGTAATACAGATGAGAAAACTGAGGGTCAGAGAAGTGATATGACAGACCCAAGGTCAGAGTGTGTGGCTGGCAGAGCTGGGATTAGCAGTATGTCTTCGTTGCTGCAGAACTGTGTTCTCTCCACCGTCTGTGCAGTAGTAAGGCCAGAGAGGCACTTGGACCCTGCCTTCTCAGGACCCTGGCTCTGGGGGGGGGATACTCACCTGTGGTCTCTTTGCACTCCCAGTCCTTTCTCCAGGGCTGCCTATCCCCTTCTAGAAGACTTGTGCATCAGCTGTTACAGGCATGGGGTTCCATGAGGATGACACCCAGGCCAGAGACCCTGGGGCTGGAGGCAGCCAAACAGGGCCTGTGTGGTTCCTTGAATCATGCAGGATACTGCTCAGTAAGCCCACACTTCTGGGTACATCCATGACCTCATCACACCCCTCATTGGGGATTTAGGCTTGTAGCCATGTGACTTTGGGTTTTGGCCCCATGTCTGTCACATGCTAGCCGAGGGACCTCATGTAAGTCCCTTAACTCTCTGAGCTTCATCTGAAAAATAGGAGTAATAGACCCTGCTCTGGCCTTCTTGCTCTCTTTACTGAGCCGAGCTTTCATTTGACAAACCATGCTCTGGACCCTGAGCTGGGTGCAAGGGAGGTAATGATGGATAAGCTATGCTTCTTCCTGAGTTAACCTATGGCTTGCTCGGTACTGTGGGGCCCAGAGGAGGGAGGAAAGGACTTGAGGCTTTGTGAACAGAGAAGAGGACATTGGAAGTGAGTCCTGAAAGAAGACCAGGAATTTGCCAAAGGGACAAGACAGGAAGGGTTTTCTTGGTATTAGGAGCCACCATGAAGATAGCTTGGGGATATGAAACAAGCTGGTCTTCTGAAGGTCCCAGGTCATTCAGTTAAGCTCAAGAAGAGGGCCCAGTAATAATAATGGCTATTGTTTGTGAACCAGTTATGTGTCAGGTGTAGATATTTATAGGCATTATTTTGTTTGCTTCTTATAGCCACCCAGTGAGATACATTACTTTTATCCCCATTTCACAGATGAGGAAACTGAAGCCCTGAGAAATGAAATAACCTCAGGGTCATGCAGCAGTAGAAGCCAGAATTTGAACTCAGAAGGTCAGGTTCTAGAACCCACATACTAATCACCTGTGTTGAGCAGTTGGGATGATGGCCTTGGATGTCATGCCAAGAAGCTGGGTCTTTATTCTATAGACAGTGAGAAGTCATGGAAGGGTTTGGGGCCTGGTACATAGAAGGTTCTCAATAAGGAGTGAATCACCAAGAGAGTTGATTGCTCAAGTGCAAGGGTCACAGTTGAGTTTTAGGAAGGATAGGGGTTTGGAATGGGGAAGGCAGGGGGCTGGTGTGCATGTAGGCTGTTGTGACCATCTGTGGATTCCACATTTCCATAATTGTGGAATTATGTCAAGAGTCTAGAATGCTGGGTGAAATGGAACTCAATATATAAATGTACCGTGCACCCCACCCCTCCTCCCTGGCCCTGACCAACCCAGCCCTCTCCCCAGGTCGCTGAGAGAGGACAGCATGTATATGTATGTGTGTGTGGAGGGGCCTGCAGAACAGTGGTCCCTGGGGAGGACTGGGGGCATTAAAGAGGCTCACGGAGGCAGGATGTCCTGGGAGCGGCAGGGAGGAGCTGCTCCAGGAGCAGGGAGATTATGTAATGGGCAGAGCACAGCTGTGCCTGCTTCTGCCAAGCAAAGCCACAGCTGCCCTGTGGACCCAGCCCCTGGCTCCAAAGTCCTGACCTGCCCTAGGCTGGGTCTTGCTACCGGTAGGAGCCTCTGTCTGCCTCACCACACTTCTGCTTGCCAAGAGGGGTGGGGACAGCTCCTTTCTGCTTCCCAAGGCCTGGTTACTCACCTCATATCACACAGGAAAGGGATGGGCTGGGTTTGGTGTACCCCTGAGGGCGAAGTCTAGGGGATGGAGAAAGCAGGACTACCTAGAGAATGGCCCATTGCCTGCCTCTCTACAGGTAGTTCCCCCGCTGGGGTGTGGGCTCCTTTTCAGCAGACCTTTTTTTTTTTTTTTTTTTTGAGCACCTCCTGGGTGTCAGAGACCAGATTTTGAATCCCCACTTACCAGTTATGAGACCTTAGGTGCCATCATACGCCCCTCTGAACCTCAGTTTCTTCTTCTGCCAAGTGGGGCCGGGGCCTACCTCCCAGGTCATGAGGATTTAACGGTACCACAGGTGTGAGGCAGCGAGCCCAGGGCCTGGCATGTGGCAGGGGCTTAGAAGAGAGCAGCTGTTAGCACCAAGTCCTAATCTCTGTCCTCCCAGGACTCCCCGTTTATTAGAAAGGGTGAGCCTATGTGTAAATAGTCCCTGCAGCGTGACACATGGTACAGTGAAGGGACGCAGGGGCACAGTGGGGCAGCAGCAATTCTGCCTGGCAAAGACAGGGAAGGGGTCCCAGAGTGGGGCAAGGACAGGGTAGCCACCATCTCCAGGCTGGACTTTCCCAGACTTTGTCCCCTTACATCCCTGCAGCAATTCTGGGAGGTGGATATGACTATCCCCATGTTACAGGTCAGGGGACTGAGGCCTCTTGCTGTTGGTTATTTGGTACAGAATCACGCAGTTTGTCTCCGGCAGAGCTGGGAGCCACACACGTCCTTTCCTTCTCACTGGGGGGAGGTGACATTTAAGCTCAGTCTTCAAAGATGAGGGGTTTGCTAGGCTGAGAGCACAAGGGAGGGAGGATTGGGAAATGCTGGTGAGGGACTGGCCCAGGAGGGCACTTTGATACCTATGCCCTTACAGTGAAAATGGAGGTAGAGGGCCCCTGCCTACATGGCCTCCCTAGCTACTGGGGGCAGCCATGGGCATGGGTTCTGTCAGGGTCTGTTTTCACTCTGTCCCACACTGGTAAGTCCTGGTAATGTTTCCCTATCTCCCTTTTCTTTTCCAGAATGGACAGACCTCGGGGGAAGAAGCTGGACTGCAGCCGTCCAAGGTGAGGACCGAGGCAGGCACCCTGAGCAAGGGACCATTTGCATGGCTTTGGAGGAGGAGGGAGGCCTGCCCAGCTCAGCCTTCCTCTCTGGTCCCACGGAATCCTCGAGGTGACCCTGTGCACAGAGATCACTTGTTCCAACCTTCCTATTTCTGTCTTTCTTTTTTTTTAAGACTTTATTTTTTTAAGTAATCTCACACCCACCGTGGGGCTTGAACTTACAATTTCAAGATTAAGAGTCACTCACATGCTCTACCGACTGAGCCAGCCAGGTGCCCCTCAACCTTCCTATTTCTTAGGTGAGGGGACTGTGGCCCAGACAGGGTCAGGAGCAGAACCCAGGCTAGAACTCTGGCTTCTCATTACTCAGGCCACTTCCTTGGTTTATTCACTCACAGAAGTAAGGAAAGGGCTGAAGGGGTGATGGGAGAGGCTCAGATCAGCCGGGCTTTCATGAAGGCCTGGAATCATCTGGGTATATGGTGCTGGTACATGAAGGAAGGGAATCTGGTGGCCTCTCATGTCTAACCAGGGCCCAGTGCCTGGCCTGTGGCCCATCGGCCATTTCTCTGGGTTCCCATCTCCCAGCCCTAGGCTGGTTCCCTCACCCCTACTATCTTTGCTTCCCTGGGCACCTCCCTTTAGCCCTTCAACCCCTGTTCCTGGTTTTGTGTGTTGACAAAAGCACCAGGGGCTGGGTGACAGTTGTGTGATCTTGGGTGGGTCCTCTGTGCTTTCTGGGCTGGGCTTTCTCATCTCTGTGCCCAGTTTTCAGGAGCTGTGAGGTTCCAGAACTACTGGCTGGGGTAGGGGTGCTTTGGAAGTTGCTTGGGCAGGACAGAGGATGGGTTCTGGCAGTAGAGCAGACCGTTCAAGTCCTGGTTCCACCCTCACCATTTGGCCAGAGGTCTTCTCCCTTCTGAGTCTCCATTTCCTCTGTAAATTTCCAATCTGTAAATTGGGGATAATGGTATCTACCTCACAAGAGTGATGGGAAGGACAGATGAGGTAGTAACTGCCTGGCACACTGACTTCAGCACCAGCAGTGTGAGCACTCAGCTTCAGTTCCCTCCAGTGGCCACACCCTCTACATCTGGGTTGGCCTGGGCACTACACCTGCCATAAACTTGACCTTTGAAATAGACTCAGGGCTGGTCCTGATGTTTGTCTTATCTCATCCTCCTAAGATAAGGGAGCTGAGCTTCCCAGGATAGGGCAAGGTAAGATCAGTAGGCTCCTTCCCCCTCCTCTGATGGTTACTGTGGCCACCTTGGCCACCAGAGGCCAGACCAAGTGGTAGGGGACTGGATCCCTTGGTTTGCCTTAGCCCCACGTCTGGAGAATCTCCTCCCACAAAGTAGCGCTTGCTAGTTGCTTAGTAACAAAACGAAGGGGTTCAAAGAAGAACCAGGATGTTCAGATCTTGAGGCTTAAGTTCTGGGGGTTGCAGAAGAGCTTGCAGCTTTGGGGGAGCAGGGGGTAAGTACAGCTTCTCACCTCAGGAGCTAGAGGGACTTGTTGGGAAAGAGTGAGAGCTTACCCCGCCAGGTAACCTACATTTGATCCCAAGCCTATGACCCTTGCTCTCTGGCAGAAGACCCTGGGATGGGAAGAGAGACAAGGCTGGAGATGGATAGGCAAGGAGAGCTTTGAATGCCACTTTAAGGGATAGAAAGAGCTTAACCCATACCAGGAGCTTTGCGTTTAGTTTTTACAACACCCCGATACAGAAATTGTTACCGTCCCCATTTTACAGATGAGAAAATTGAGGCCCAAGGTCACATAGCTGGTGAGCAATGGAGTCAGATCTTGCTTGACCACAGAGCTCACACTTCTCCCAGCCCAGAGAACGCTGCGTGCTGAAGAGGGGGCATATCGGATCCCTGTGATCCCAGGTTCCACCATTTCCAGGCATCTGCTTCATCTATCTTTTCTGTTGCCCCTAGAACCTCACAGTATCCCCATTGCCCACTTCTGGGCTCCACACACCAGGGGGCGCTCAGCCCGTGGTCAGGACCTCATCGCTTTGTGCAGTGGAATGAAGGGGCAGCAGGCCAGTTTATCCTTTGCTTCATCAGACTTTTGGTGCACCTTGCAGCAGCACTAGGGGACCCTGAAATGAGGTCAATACCCCCAGCCCCAGGGAGCTTGCAGACTTAGGGAGAGGGTGGAGACAGGAAAGCTGTATGGTGGGCACTGTGATGGGGAAGAACATGACTGTAGGCACAGAGAATCTCCATTCTGTGCCAGGCCCCATTTTGGGCACTTTCCAGGTACCCATATTTCTCCCGGTGACATGGTAAGATGAGCACGTCCTGGGGAGCCCAGCCAGGGGCATCTGCGCTCAGGGCTGAGCATGGACCACATGGATGGTCACTGCTGTGTGTGGCAGAGGAAGGAGAGTTGTGGTGGGCTGTAGGGCACCAGGCCACCTTCTCTGCAGAACTGGCACTTGGCTGGGCCTCGAAAAGCAGGATTCGGCAGCTCCAGAGAGAATTGGGCCTTCCAGGCAGAGAGGAGACAAGAAGAGGCACTTGGGAGTCAGGTGTTCTGAAGTCAGAATCCTGCCCCTCTTTCTTGTTTGCCGCAGAACTTGGGCAAGTGATTTGCCCTTCTGAGGGTCAGGTGCTTTTCCTGTAAGAGAAGAATAGGGTCCACCCCTCAGGGCCACCTGGAGGAGGGAATGTGACATGGCATAAATTAATCCCACAAAGTTTGGTGTGATTGTTTTTTTCCTTAAAGATTTTATTTTTAAGTAATCTCTACACCCAGTGTGGGGCTCTCACAACCCCGAGATCAAGAGTTGCCCACTGCACCAACTGAGCCAGCCAGGCCCCCCAAGTTTGGTGTAATGCGTGTTTATTTTATTTATTTTAGGCAGAAAGGGGGATTGGGGTTTTCGCAGCCATAGTATAGACAGCAGCCTAGGGCAAGAGCTCCCAGATCCCTTCCGCGCCCTTGCGCACCTGGTGCCCTCAGGCACACTGGGGCTCCGCTCACCCTCCCTCCCTCCATGACTGTGGACCAGGCATCCCAGGCCCCCTTCCCCGGCTATCTCCGGAGCTGGACCCCTTTGAAGCGCCTGCAGGTCTATTTTGAGAGCTGAGCATTTCCCCCCTCCCCTCCTCTCTTCCTGTTTATGAAACCCTGATCCATCCCGGATCCCTCATGCTACCCTGGCCGGAGCACAAGCAGGATGTGACTGTGGACTTCGGGGAGCCTTGGAAGCCTCAGGTGTTGGGGGGGAACTTCCCTTGGACTGGCCAGGGTAAGCTAGCCCACCCTCCCAGGTCCTGGAACCACGTGGCTGGGCTGTGTCCCTTCGGACTGCCCAAGGGAACTCTGCAGCAGGAAGACTGCCCATCTTATCAAGGGAGAAGTCCTGTTTACAACATCCCTTTGTCTCTGTGGCCCGCTTTATTTGCAACAGCCTTCCGAGGGTTGAACATTTAGTTTTAACCTCTGCTTTACAGAGGGGGAGACTGAGGCTCAGACAGGGAAGTGAATTTGCCTGGTAGCACTCAGCTAATGAGTGGACAGTTCTTAACTTCCTACCCTGTACTCCTGGCCTCAGCCTCTTCATGCTGGTCCCTCTCTACATGGAGTGTCTTTTTTTCCTCTTTTCTGCCTGGCCAACTCCTATTCATTCTCAGGGTTTAGCTGGACCGCCCTCTCTGTGGAAGGTACTTTGGGACCTCACCCTAGGCAGATAGTTACTGCCTCTGGGCACCTACAGCACCTCCACTGCAGCCTGAGAGTTGTGTTTTGTTATATATTTTCAAGAGCTGCCTGAGAACAAGGCTTGAGTCTGTGCCCCTCCTCTGATTGGCTTCCTGGCTTGGGGACCGAGCAGGAGCCCAGTATCTGTGAGTGATGCCCAAAGGGGAAATAGGCTCGCAGGGAGGGTGATAATGAAACGCTTGAGTGTAGGCTTCAGTCCCCCTTTCTAGCTATGTGGCCTTGGGCAAGTCACTTTCTGAGTCCAGTTTTCGCATCTCTGGAATGGGGTGACAGTATCTGCCTCGGAGCTAAGGCACAGGGCCTGGCAGAACCCATACCGGTAGAGGCTGAAGGAAAGGATGACTCTGGTGCAGTATTTGCTCAGTTTGTAAGGAGCACAGTTCTTGTCACTCATGCCAGGCCTGGCCCAGTGCAGCAAGGCCACCTGGGAACTGTGGCCCCCTCCTCACCTCCCCAGAGGCCTGCTAGGAGACATAGCCAGAACTATCTGTCCTCCCAGAGGGGGTGGGCCTGGGAGGCCCTGCCTATACTGCCAGCCGGGGAAGGGGCTGTGGGTGTCCGTTACAGCCAGGATTGGCAGCTGGGCTCCAGCTGGTGGAGGGAGGCCTGGGGTGGGGACCCTAGGGACCAGGGATCAGGCCAGGGGGCTCTGGGCTTCTCTCCCAGCTGCCCTGTGGGAGGAAGTAGATAAGAGGAAGTATCTATAGGGGGGAATGGGGCAGGGACCAAGGGATGTGGTCTGGTGCCTGTCCTCCCCCACTCCTGCCACCAGAGGCCTCACAGCCCCAGCACATACCCTTCAGGGAAGGCAGCTCTGAGACTGTTTCCTTCCTGTTGCCCCTTCCTGTACCCTGCTGGCCACAGAGTCTTCCTTTGCTTCTGAGGGATTTGAGGGTTGGTGGGGGGCCCAACTGGCTCTGGCCCAGAGCACTTTGGGGCTCCCAGGGCCGTCCCATCCTCCAGACCCCTGCCTGCAGAAGCTGGGTACAGCGAGCTGTCTAAGGAGACGTCTTTCACAACCCGCGGCAGGCCGTCATCAGGCTGTCGTTGGAGCCCCTTTGAGGACTGGAAGGGGAAGTCCGTGTGTACGTGGGAGCGTGTGTTTCCACATGTCTGTGGAAATGGTTTCCGATCATCAGCCTGTTTATATTTGTGGGCGTGCCAGTTCCTGTGGGTGTACTGGTGGGACTGGTGCGGCCAGGCCACGTGGAAGGGGGCTGGGCCTGGTCAACCCCTGCCCTACTGCTACCTGCTCCTTCTCTCAGACTTCTGTGAGGTCCTTGCTAGGCCCTTTTGCCGCCCCCCCCTCCCCCCCCGTCCCCCGCCCATCCCAGGGCCCTGGACTGGCGGGCTTCTGCAAGGCAGGGCTGGGGGCGGTGCTGCCTGTGCTGTGGGCTGCCATTTTGGGTGGGCCCAGCCATAGGAAGGTCACTATGGGGGGAAGAAGCTCCTGCACTCTGAGCTGGGGCATTCAGAGTCTGTGGCCTTGCTGACTTCTACTGCACATTCTCTCAAAGGGATGTTTGCAGGTGCTGGGATGCCCAATGTGTCACTGCCTCATTGCTTTGTGACTTTTATCTGTGTTCTAGTCTCCCCTCCTTAGGATCAGAGGAATCGAGGAAGGATTTATCCCTGGGCCCCCCCGGAGTCATGGGCTTGGGGTCTACATTGTCCCCTCCTCAGCAGGGGAGCCTGACCCATCTTCTGTCCCTCCTCCCTGCAGAGGGGGAAGTGAGAAGGAGGGGGTCAGGGACCCTGCCTTCTGGGCCGGGAAGGCTGAAAAAGCAGAAGTAGACGAGTAACAGGGCCCTCTGGCCACCGGCTTGAGCCCCACCATGCAGACCCCGGCAGATTTCCCCAGGGTTGAGAGAGACTCACTCCCCTGTCCCAGAAAGGTGAGCAGAGGGTTGGCCTGCCTCCAGCAGCGTCTGTCACCATGACCCTGGGCAAAGAATGGGTTTGGGAGTGGCTTTGTCCCCTGGGGTTTCCGGGTGACTGCTTCTGTCCCGAGGGAGTGTTCTCGGAGGCAGACAGGCAAGTGGAGGCTCAAACCTCAGGGCGGGGTGGGCAAGGGTTGCTGTGTGGCTTTGGCTCACCTCAGCCCCTCTCTGAGCCAGGCTTTCTGCCTGTCCCACACAGGGTGATACTCAGGGGCCTGATTAGCATGCAGCTTCTTAGAGCTGCAACTTTTGTGACTGTTCAAGGTCCCCTGAAGATGGGGCTGTGTCTGTCAGGGTCTAGACCTAGAATGGGAAGTCCCTGGACCCACCCCAGTACTGAGGGAGGGGGTGGGCTTGGATGGGCAGGGCATGGCTCTGACTGACTTACCTGCCCACCCTTTCCTGGCCACTTGAGGCCCGCTGACCCCAGGCCAGGCAGTAACTGGAGGAAGGATTTGAGTTTAAGCCTGCTCTGCCACTGGTTCCCTTTCAGCCTGGGTGAGTCACTGTCCTCTGGGCCTCGGTTTCCTGTTTCTGAAATGGGGATAACAGCTTTTGGGAAATTTGGATCAGAGTCAAAGCCATCAGATTGCATTCAGGAGATGTTCCTCTCAGTCCACTATCTTAGTCCAGGGCCCTGGCATAGGAAGAGACCTCAGAGGTGTGTCTGCCACAAATGCTGGACTGTCCCCCCCAGCGCTGGGTGTTTGCAGGTGATGTCTCTGCACCTCTTTTCCCACCCCCTGGCAGACCAGCAAGAACCCAGAGCTCTGCCATTGAGTCCAGGGTCTGACTGTCTGCATGTCTTTCCTGCCTGTGTGTATGGCTTGGGTATCTGTCAGTCTACTTGGGCCTCACTGTCTCTTTCTGCCACCCACCTGCTTCTGTTCCTGTTTCTGTCTCCATTTGATGAGTGCCTATCTTCACCTGTTGGGTACATCTCACATGTCGGGTGCCTGTTGGGTTGTGTCCCCTTCTGTCTCTGCCTGTTGAGTACGTGTCCCATCTGTCTCCACCTGTTGGATGCAAGCCCCCATCTGCCTCTGCCTGTTGGGTCCCCATCTGTCTCTGCCTGTTGAGTTTGTATCCCCTTCTGTCCCTGCCTGTTGGATATGTGTCCCCATGCACCTCTGCTTGTTAAATATGAGTTCCCTCCTGCCTCTGCTTATCGGGTACTTGTTGGATATGTATTCTTCCTACCTCCCCTTGCTGGACATGTATCCCTATCCATCCCTGATTTGTGGGCATGCGTCTCTGCCTGTTAGATGCCCATCTTCATCTGTCTTTACCTATTGATGCCTGCCTCTGCCTGTTCGGTGACCCTCTTTATCTGCCTCTACATGTTGGGTGTCTGTCTTTGCCTGTTGGGTACCTGTCTACCCCTCAGCAGCTGGGTTGGCCTGGGGCTTTTCCTTTGGGACCCACAAGGAGGGTTGGGGGGAAGGGCCTGAGGGCAGCCCTCAGGCAGTGGGGAGGGGGGAAAAGAGAGGAAGGTAACGTGGTGAGATTGTAGGCCTGGAGCTGGGAAACCACAGGCCCTGAGTGATTGGCGGCCCTGAGCAGGGCCCAGCCCCCGCCCTCACCCTGCACATCCGCCTTGGGCCTGGCCACCTCCGAGGCAGCCCCTGACGCTGCCTGCTCCTGCCATGGTGCCTCGGCCCTGCCGGGCGAATGGAGCAGGATCCCAAGCCGCCCCGCTTGCGGCTCTGGGCCCTGCTCCCCTGGCTGCCCAGGAAGCAGCGGCCCAGGATCAGCCAAACCTCTCTGCCTGCCCCTGGCCCTGGCTCTGGCCCCAGGCAGGACTCGGTGAGTGTGCCCAGATGTCTGGTCTTGGCCTGGCTATGGCCCTTGGAGCAGGTGCCTGGGCAGCCAGTTTGGCCTCAGTTGGCTGTGGACTCCAAGCCCAGGCCTGGCCCTGCTGGATGACTGGACCCTGCCCAGGTTTGCTTCCTAGGGAAGTGAGGAGGCACTTCGGGGCTCTAGAGCAATACCAGCAGATTGGAGGGAGGGCAGAAGGGTCCTAGAACAGCTAAGACCGGGCAAGGGGTTTTTAGTAGACTTCTATGACGGAAGTTTCTATGGGTGGATCGTGGAGTCTCTAGGCCTCTGCTCCTTTCTACCCCAGACTGGCACTTGGGTTGGCCGGGGGAGCCTCTGGTGACTTTTGGGTCCCTGTGCATCTCAGCCCTGTCCCTCTGGCCAGAAGGGTCCTGTCATCCATTCTGACCAGGAACAAAAGCCCAGCTCTACCTCCCCAGTCTGAGCACAAACTCTACTTCCTATTGTGGCAGAACCAAAACCTTTGCAGCAGGGGAGGGGAGCCCCACAGGGAGGGCCTGCGCAGAGCTTTGGGCCTCAGCCAGAGCCTGGGGTTGGCTCCACCTGGCTGTGCCTGGGCATCCCTTTGGGCCTCTCCAGGCCAGCACAGCTGGAGCAAGAGGAGCAGTGCCTCACCTGACTCAGCACCTTGGTAGTTTGATCCTCCCCGGCCCTTGAGGCCCTTTTGGTATTGATGAGCCAGGAGGCTGGCCCCTTCAGCATAGCTGTCTGGTGCTGCTGGCAGGGCCCTGTCTGCTGAGGTCTAGTGGGAGCGGGCTTGGATGGGGACCATTCCCCCGGCCGGCCCGGATGAAACCCACCATGCCCACCAGCTCTATCCCTCTATCAGGATGAGGGCATCCTCAAGGAGATCTCCATCACGCACCACGTCAAGGCTGGCTCTGAGAAGGCCGACCCATCCCATTTTGAGCTGCTCAAGGTTCTGGGCCAGGGATCCTTTGGCAAAGTGAGTTCTGAGCCCACAACTGGGAGGGCAACACTGATCATGTCAGAGGTGGGGATGAGGGGTCACCCTGGGGCTCAGGATCTGAGGGCAAGGGTTGCTGGGTCTGAGGGGGGGACAGGAGGTCACCTTGGCACCCAGGGAGGGCAAAAGGTCAACCTGGGACTCGGGAACGTCAGAGGTCAGCCTGTGCCCTGGAGGATGGAAGCTGATGGGCTGGGCCCCCCTCCCCAGCTTCTCCTCTGCTTTTTCCCCACTGCTTTCTCAGGTCTTCCTGGTGCGGAAGATCACCCGACCTGACAGTGGGCACCTGTATGCCATGAAGGTACTAAAGAAGGCAACGCTGAAAGGTGAGTGGAGGTCCCCTCCCCATGCAGAGCCCAGACTGGGCCCCAGATTGTGGGAGACAGCCCAGCTCTCAAGGTGTTGGGTCTGACAGAGAAGGCAGTTCTATCTCCAGAAGTACCTGGTCTGAAGGTAGAGAAACAGGCCTGTCCTCAGCCACCCCTTACTCCCTATCCCACCCCATTGCAAAGACGGGGTCCCTTTCGAAGAAAAGACTTCTGGGGAATAACCGCATCCTTCCCCTCCCCCACCCCCAAGCCAGCCACCAATTACCATAGCTGAAGGTGAATGTCTAGAAGGAGGCAGGGGGTGAGTGCAGTATGTTTGTGGCAGGGGCCTTCACACCCCTGATACTCAGGTTACCTGGGCAGAGTTGCTTCATGAGGGAGACCTCTCAGGGTGGAGAAAGGTGTTGGGGAAGAGGCAGGGAGTCCAGGCAAGCAGCTAGGGCAGGCAGGAGAGAGTGAGTTGAGGCAGGGCCACAGAGATGGACAGCAGGGAGGTTCAGAAGGGAGCCCAAGGCCAGGTCTAGAATTCCACGGCTCACAAAGTGTATTGCTGTGGTTGGTAGTGGACTCTGGGCTGGCAGTGACCCTGACCAGGTGGAGTAGGCCCTGGCTGAAGGGAGGGAGGGAGGATCAGAAGTGTTGGCCTTGGGGACTTTAGGGGTCATGTAGCCCATAAAGTGCTGTCTGTGGGGTACTGTGGTTTTGGTGCCCTAAGGCCAGGCTGGTAGGGGTAGAAGTCATTCCCCAGCAGGGGTGATGGGAGCCATGAGGGAAAAGGATGAAGGACTTGGTCGCTGCTGTGAAGGTCCCCAGGCTGGGGCGGGAGTGGCTGTGTTGACCCTGCAGCGTGGTGCACTTGGTGCTGTGAGTGAGAAGCCCAGGGGAGAGTGGGTTGCAGCCTCACAGAAGGAGTAGCCATTTGAGCTATGCCTTGAGAAGGATCAGTTAGGAGTTCTCCAGAATGAAAATAGTAGAGGGAGGGTTCCCCGGGAAGGAGGAGCTGTTGGCCCGAGCAAAAGTGTAAAAAATGTAAGGTATATTTGGCCAACAGCAGCAGGAATAGTTAACTCCAGCATGGTCCATGCCACACCTGGTAAGGGAAACGAAAAAATTAAAATCGAAGGCAAAAAGTGCTCTGAAGGAGCAAAGCACAAGCCCTGCAGGAGAGAGGGCCCTAATTTAGCTTGGCAGTTTAAGGAAGACTTCCTGGAGGAGATGAGGCCTAAGCTGAGTCAAAGAAGAACCTGCTGGTGATCAGAATGCCTAGGGACTTTCATTCGTTAAAAAAAAAAAAAAAAAAAAAAAGAGTATGTGGGGGTGTCTGCTCAGACACACGAGTCTGAATCTTAGGCCCAATGACTCTGCCTAACTAGCTCCCAAGTGACTGTTCTCTCCATCCCCCCAGACTGGAACTAGGGATTTTTGTGCCAGGTGAGGAAGGGTCTGGTAAAGGCATCCCAGGGGGAGCCTCAGGGGCAGAGGCTAAGGGCACACAGGACAAAACAGGTTGCTGAGATTGGCTGGATTGGATGGCCCTTGATGGGGGCTGGGGGGAGAGAGAGGGCGAGAGGGATGGGCAGGGGGCTAAGGGCCCAGCCCTGAGTACTGCCATGTAATGTGAGGAACTCGTGGAAAAGAAGAGCCCTTCTTAGACAGGGCTTGGGGCTGACTCTTTAGGGGGAGGGGCTAGACTCCTAGTGACTGTCTTTCTCTTCTGGCCAGTGCGTGACCGTGTTCGGACCAAGATGGAGAGAGACATCCTAGCTGATGTAAACCACCCGTTTGTGGTGAAGCTCCACTATGGTGAGACCGCAGTCCACTTGAGTTCGCAGCCTACTTGAGTTCGCACCCTGCCTGCCAGCCTTTGCCTTTGCCTGTGGGCCACTGCCTTCCCCGTATGTTGCCCCCACCCCCAGCAGGCCAAGGGAGCTTAGAGTAAAGGGGCAGGGCCCAGGACCCAGCTGGCTCCACCATCGCCTTTTCCCCTCTCCCCAGCCTTCCAGACTGAGGGAAAGCTCTATCTTATTCTGGACTTCCTGCGAGGCGGGGACCTCTTCACACGGCTCTCTAAAGAGGTGAGCTAACACCCCACTGCCCCGGGGCCCCGAGATGGAGCTGGAGGGACAACGAGGCATCCCATCCCAGAGCCCTGTGAACAACCTGTCTGGTGTGGCTTGGACCTGGGACCACCCAGGCCTGCCTAGCAGTCCCTGGCCCAGGAACTGATACCCAGTGTCACGCTGGGACAAAGCGTACAGCTTGGCAAAGCCTTCGTTCCTCCCAAGATGGGTGAGGAGGATCAGGCCCTGGGTCTCCTTGATTCCCAGGAGCTAAGGGATCTTTCGTCTCTCTGCCTCCATTCTTCTAAGGCTGCCCTGGGCAGGGCTGTGAAGATGGGCAGAAGCTTAAATCCACCCAGAAAGCTAAATATTTTAATATTATGTCCCATGTGTTAATCAAAAGGATTTTAACTGACATAAAAGAATTCGAGCCAGATATAAAAATGGGACCATTAATACAAGTCAAACTTCAGAAGAGAAACAAACTTTAAAAGAAAAAAATTTAAAAAAATTTTTTTTAATGTTTATTTATTTTTGGGAGAGAGAGACAGAGTGCAAGCGGGAAGGGACAGAGAGAGATGGAGACACAGACTGTGAAGCAGGCTCCAGGCTCTGAGCTGTCAGCACAGAGAGCCTGACGTGGGGCTCGCACTCACAAACTGTGAGATCATGACCTGAGCCAAAGTCAGACGTTCAACCCACTGAGCAACCCAGGCACCCCTAAAAATTTTTTAAATGTTATTTTAATGTTTGAATAGGCAATACACTCACATGATTGAAAAGAAAAATGTCGGGGCGCCTGGGTGGCTCAGTCGGTTGAGCGTCCGACTTCAGCTCAGGTCATGATCTCGCCGTCCGTGAGTTCGAGCCCCGCGTCGGGCTCTGTGCTGACAGCTCAGAGCCTGGAGCCTGTTTCGGATTCTGTGTCTCCCTCTTTCTCTGACCCTCCTCTGTTCATGCTCTCTCTCTGTCTCAAAAATAAATAAAATGTTAAAAAAAAAATTAAAAAAAAAAAAAGAAAAGAAAAATGTCATTGAGAAATCTTCCTCCCACCCCAGTCCCTCTACCCGCCATAGGTAAACACTTTTACTGATTTCTTGTTTAAGCGCCCCATGTTTCTTTGGTAATACAACCCATTCTGATACATGTTCTGAATTCCAACCCCCATTTCCTTACATAAAAAGTACTAATCTATGTATCTGTTCTATATCTTGCCTTATTCAAGATAGCAGATCATGGAGATGGATCCATATCAGAACATGGAAGTTTCCTTGTTCTAGTTTATGGCTGCATAGCACTCCATTACACATGGGAGAGATGGTTTATCCCAGTCTTCTGCCCAACCCTTTTGCTATTTCCAAACAACGCCACAATGAGTGACTCATATGTTAATCATGTCATACCTCAAACCCCTTTACATATTGTTTTAATTTTTACTTATTTTTTCATTGTTTTAACGTTTATTTTTAAAGAGAGACAGAGTGCGAGTGGGGGAGGGGCAGAGAGAGAGAGGGAGACCCAGAATCTGAAGCAGGCTCCGGGCTCTGAGCTGTCAGCACAGAGCCTGATGCGGGGCTTGAACCCACGAACCGCGAGACCATGACCTGAACTGAAGTCGGGCACTTAACCGACTGAGCCACCCAGGTGCCCCTCGTACCCCTTTATACAGAGCATGGTGTGTGGCCCTGGGGTGTCTAAGGGTCCTCCCCGAGGTGGGCCGCCGAGACCAGGAAGCTGCTGACTGCAGTACCTGAGCTCCTGAGGAAGAGGCAGTCGCAGCTGGCGTCCCCTCCCGCCTGTCGTAGGTTATGTTCACAGAGGAGGATGTGAAGTTTTACCTGGCTGAGCTAGCTTTGGGCCTGGACCACCTGCACAGCCTGGGCATCATTTACAGAGACCTCAAACCTGAAAAGTGAGTGAAGCCCCAGCTCTGCCCCAGCCTCCCTAGCCAGGGCAGAGGCAGGCCTTGGGGTCTCTCCTGACAGGGGTGGGTGTAACTCTCCCCAACAAAGTCTCCCTGTGTGTGGCCGCCCCGTGGATAGGTGGGTGGGACGGGTGGTGGTGGCAGCAGGGCCCTCTTAGGGGTCTGCCTAATTACCAGTGTCCGTTAAAAGGGCTGGACACCTCCTTGCAGGTACGTTGCCTACATTTTTTTCTTTTTTTTTTTGCTAATCCAGTGCGATGTCTGAGATGCCACCACTAAAGGTCATTCTTTGTTTGATACGGTCCTCTCTAGAATTTTCCTGAATATCTAAACATCCTCAAATGGTAACTTGACAGCCAGGGGCAGGTGCTGGGCTGAAATGAGATCTGACTTTAGAGTTAGGCAGACCTGAATTCAAATCTTGTCTCCATCACCTTTTAGCTCTGTGACCGTGGGGTGTTGCTTGACTTCCCTGAGCTTTAGTTTCCTCGTTGTTAAAATAGGGCCATAATAGTACCTACCTCATCCAGTTGTTCCGAGGATTAGCAAAGAACACAGGCCACACATCTGCATGGCACCACCACCACCCTGCTCCACCTGCCATTCACCGGATGGATCTGGGTGGATCGCCTTCTCTGGGCTGGGCCCAACCCCCACGGCCCCCTTGGTGTCACCAGAACCCAAGGGGCCACAGCTGAGGGGCCCCAACTCCCATCTCTCCATTACAGCATCCTTCTGGATGAGGAGGGCCACATCAAACTCACCGGTGAGTAGAAGGCACCTGCCCCCTCAATTCCCAGGGGAGGTCAGGATGGGCTCTTGATGGGCCTGGGCTGAGCGCTAGGGGATCCATTCTTCCCGAGAGGCTGTGCCAGGTACTCGGAAGTGGTCAAAAGCCCAGACCCTAGACTTGGGATGGCCTGGGTGTGAACCCCAGCCCCATGGGAGTGGTGCCCTCAGGCCTATGGGCAGGGGGCTTTGGGTGTGCAGGGTTGGCAGGGAGGAAGGCAAGGGGGGGGGGTTCCTAAAGATGTGTCCTCATGCCCTCCTTGCCACAGACTTTGGCCTGAGCAAGGAGGCCATTGACCATGAGAAGAAAGCCTATTCCTTCTGCGGGACGGTGGAGTACATGGCCCCTGAGGTCGTCAACCGCCAGGGCCACACCCACAGTGCAGACTGGTGGTCCTATGGGGTGCTGATGGTGAGTGGCCAGACAGGGGAAAAGCATTCAGCCCATGCCTCAGGCCTCAGTTTTCTCATCTGAACAGTGAGGGGGTTGATAGTCTCTAAGACTTCCTCCTGTCTTCTCCCAGCCAAGCTGCCTCAACGTCCACCCAGCTGCAGTTTCCTTCCTTAGGAAGATTCCAGGCTTGGCCCCACCTGGGCTGCCCCCGCCCCAGGACTGGGCCTCTCCTCAGCCTCAGGCCCCTAGTGCTGCTTTCGGTGTTCTGATTGACAAAGGAACCAGAGACAGTCACAATTCTCGATCCAGGTGGTCCTGCCACAGGCCAGCAGGAATCCTGGGAGTGAAGCTGAGTGGTTTGGGTGGGAGGAGGTGGGGGACATGGGAGATGGAGACCAGAGCCTAACAGACCCTTGTCTTTTACAGTTTGAGATGCTGACGGGCTCCCTGCCCTTCCAGGGGAAGGACCGGAAAGAGACCATGACACTGATTCTAAAGTAAGCACCAGCCCTGTCCTGACACCTCAGGGTCTCCCCTGATGTCTGGCCCCAGTTTGGGGGCCAGAATAATATCCTGTACCTGCCTCAGATTTCCCCATCAATGAGACCCTCCTCTGAGCTAAGCATTATGCTTTCTGGGGCCCCCTTTTCATCCATCAGGGCCTGTGGGTGGGGAATCCCTGAAGTCTTTGGGAGGTGAGTTAGTGGATGGTTTGTCTGGATTGAGCTGGAAATTAGACCTGGACAGAGCGGGGAGGGGAGATGGGCCTCTGGGGCGGGCTCAGCCCTGATGAGACCTGGGGGCTGTTTTAGGGCGAAGCTAGGCATGCCCCAGTTTCTGAGCACGGAAGCCCAGAGCCTCCTGCGGGCCCTGTTCAAGCGGAATCCTGCCAACCGTCTCGGTAAGCAGCTCCAGCTTGGGAGGGGAGCGGGGTACAGCTGCAGCCTAGGCCACAGTGTCACATCTGGGGCTGAAAGGGGCCGTTGTCCTTTGTGTGGGCAGACAATGCCGCCGGCCACCCTGCTTTCTGGCTCCATGTGTGGTGTTTGGGGCGGGGGGGGTGACCTGTGTATAGGGGGAAGGCAGGAACTGAGTCATCCCTACTCCCCCTGGGGACAAGGACAGAGGCCCCCACACAGGTCCGCCAAGGCTGCTGGCACAAGAGAAGGCATGAGCTCAGGAGTCAGAAGGCTCAGGTCCCAATCCTGTCCCCATGGCAGGTCCTCACCGCCCTGCACACAGTGGTTCCTCCATAAATATTTGTTGAGTGAGTGCCATTTATGAGCTAAGTGACCCAAGGCAGTTGACTTCACCTCCCGGAGCTCTGGGTCCTCGTCTCCACGGGAGATGATGATCCAGATCCCTCTTGACTGAATGAAGTTGCATGAACATGCCTGGCATGTAGTAGCTTTTCAGTATGTCTTGGCCCCTTGGATCCTGGGTTCATCTGGACCATGACCAGCTTTGTAAGGTCCCAGTTCAGGTCCCTGGGGTCGAATGGAGTGAGAGTCTGCCTGGTGGCTGAGAAGGGCAATGGGATGGATAAAAGCAATGGAGATGAGGCCTGGGTTGAGAGGGAGATGGGAGTCCCCTGCAGATGTCAGAATAAGTCTGATTTCTGTTCTCTGTGGCCTTGGACAAGTTGCCTGACCTCTCTGGGCCTTTCTTCTTCCATGAGTACATTTGGAGCTTGATCATAACGGTCTCCAGAAAGTGGAAAACGCTGAGTGGGCAATAGGCCTCTGGGGTGACGGCTGGGTGGCTTTGGGGCGGGGAGAGCCTATCGTCCCTCCCTGCTCCCAGTAGACAGCTGCAGCCGCTGGTCCCAGACCACGGTGAGGTCACTCAGCAGACAGGGTGGGTGTCTGGGAGTTGGACCATCCAGGGGCAGACCCCTCATCTGGGCTCTTTCAGGCTCCGGCCCTGATGGGGCAGAGGAAATCAAGCGGCATATCTTCTACTCTACCATTGACTGGAATGTGAGTGTGTCTGTCCACCCCACAGCCTCAGTCAGGGCTTCACCGGTGGTGGGAGGGGGCTTCCTCCGATGTGGAGCAGAGGGTGACAGCATGGCCTTGGAAGCAAGGGCTGGCCTCCCCCGGGCAAGCAATTATGCCCCCGTCTGTACAGCCTGCATAGGCAGGGCTAGTTACCTTCTCCTGCCTGAGGCTCCTGGTGGGTTGTTGAGGATGGGCCATGGTGACCGGAGTGGCCACCTCACCTTGCAGAAGCTGTACCGTCGCGAGATCAAGCCACCCTTCAAGCCAGCCGTGGCACAACCTGATGACACCTTCTACTTTGACACTGAATTCACGTCCCGCACACCCAAGGGTATGTCGGTTGTCTGGCTTGTCTTGGGCTGGCACAGGAGGGAAGCAGGGAGTCAGGGGCCCCTTGGGATGTAGGGTGGTCAGGGACTCTGGCAGGCCCAGGTGTGTGGGCAGACTGAAGGGTGGGTCTCTGACTCTTTGTCCCCATCTCATTCTGCCTGACTCTCCCACTCCAGGGCTCTATGGGCCTCTTTGTACGTGAGTGAGGGGGTGGGGGGAGTGGGTGGTTAAGGCCACAATAGAAAAGTCAGGCCCCCTGCCCCAGGCATCTTCCAGCCCACTGGGAAGACCAAACACATCGGGCTCACACTCACGTCAGGGCTAAAGAATCTGACCCAGCAAAAACATGAGGTGGAGACAGTCTGTCAGAGCAGAGGTGACAGCGCCCACAGGTCAGGGGCAAGTGTGGGAAACGCCTTTGGCTGCTCTGATCACTGGACCTCAGTGTGTTCATCTAGAACATGGGCTCGGTCACAGACTCACTCGGTCCCTGGGGTTATTGCAAGAAGCCAAGGATGGGGCTTCTGGGAGGGAGTTTGGTAAATCCCAATATCCTGGTCAGATATCGGGGGTTAGTGTTAGTTCTGGAAGGCTTCCCGGATGGATGGGTTTTAGCAGAGGGGCTGCTCTTCTCACTGCGGGTTGCACAGCTCTGATGACAGGGAGCTTAGCACTTCGCAAGCAGTTGGTCTCATCTTTATTCGCTTACCGGATCAGTACATACCAGCTTCCTACTGTGTGCCCCTGATCAGCCATGAGGGGATTGCCCCGCCTCCTATGGCCTAGACTGTGGTCGGGGGAGAGGTGTGAAAACTCTACTGGGCGGTGTGGCAAGTGCAGCATCATAGGGGTGAGGAGTTGGAGGAGCAGGCTCAGGCAAGGCTTCTCAGAGGAGGGTGTGCCAGCTGAACTGTGAAGGACAGACAAACAGTAGAGTATCTGGTCAGAGGGAACGGCATGTGTGGTGGCTCAGGGTCTCCTTTAAGGATCTGGGAAGTCTGGCGTGGCTGAGCTGTAGAGTGGGAAGAGAGGAGGCTAAGATCATAAGGACCTCAGTCACCAGGCTGAGAAGTTGGGCTTTTGGGCTTTCTTCTGGGGCAGAGAGGAGCACTTGAAGGGTTCTGGCAGGGGGTAGATTTGCAGCTGGGACCATCCTTCCCGCTGCCTGGGCAGAAGATGGACCTGAAGGGGCAGACCCGAGGCAGTGAAGCAAGGGGGAGGCTTCCAGAAAGGGATGAAGTGTCTTGGCCTGGGCCGAATGCCCATCGTGGGGTGTCTTTTATGTTTCTTGTGTGTCAGGCCTGGGCTGGTCTAAACGCACACGAACAGATGGCCTAATTGAGGTCTGGCACGAGAGGCCTGCCCAAGCCCTCTCCACAGCCCTGGTCTCCCTTTTCTGGGCTGCCTCGGGGTCAAGGGCACCTTCTCAGGGTCACATCCCCCTCCCACCCCTGCAGACTCCCCAGGCATCCCTCCCAGCGCTGGCGCCCATCAGCTGTTCCGTGGCTTCAGCTTCGTGGCCACTGGCCTGATGGAGGATGATGGCAAGCCTCGGCCCACGCAGGCACCCCTGCACTCCGTGGTACAGGTGAGGGGGCAGAAGACTGCTACTCCGTTGTCTTTTCTACCCAGAAGCCACAAAGGCAGAGAACACAGGCTCTAGAGTTCAACCTCTGATTGCCACCGTGTAGCCCATTGGACCTCCAAACCTCCTTGGGCCCCACTTTTTCCGTTTGTAAAACAGGGATGGCAACATGGATGTAACAGATTTCCTAGCACAGAGCCAGGGACGTTGTGGAGCCTGGATAAATAAATGCAAGGCGGTGCCCAGGGTGGTGGTGCTGTGGGGTGGCTGTCAGATCCCTGATGGGGACGGGTGGCAGAGGGCTCGTGTGTCCTCACACTTGTCCCCCATTAGTACACTTTCCGTGGGAGATTTAGAATTCAGAGGCATGAGGGTAGACTCTGGAGCCCATTGTCCAAGGTAAGGGACTTTGGGCGAGACACTTACCTTCCCAGTGCCTCAGTTTCTTCATCTGTAAATGGGGGTGATGATAGAACTTTTCTCCATAGGTTGTTGCATGTGTAAAATTAAGGTGACTGTGTAATTTATTCTACAACTGGGACATCTTTGTCTGGGACAAATATTAAACCAGACCGGATACAAGGACAACAGGCATAAACCAGGGCTGTCATATGGCGTGTGGTCACCTGCCGTAAAGTGCTGAGAGCAGTGCCTGCCGCACATAAGCACCACAGAAGCATTTGCTGTTGTTAATGTCTCAGAACTTTAAGACACGTCATGACGTGGGCTGTGACGCCCCAGAAGGGGGGAGGCAACTCGTCTAAGTTCACAGGATGTGGCAGAGCTGGGACCCAGCTCAGGGCTCCCGTGTCTCTCAGGCCTACCCAGCTTTCTCAGAGCCACAGACCCCTCGATGCGTGTGTTGCATTTCTGTTGACCACAGTGCGGGAGCCAGTGAGTGTGCCCGTATAGAGTAGAAAATTGAGGCCCAGAAGCCAAGGCCTTGGGTACTGGGGGACGAGCCCTGCATTCTAGAGCAGAGGGCCAGCCCCACCTGTTGGTCTTCTGCAGCAACTCCATGGGAAGAACCTGGTTTTTAGCGATGGCTACGTGGTAAAGGAGACGATCGGTGTGGGGTCCTACTCCGTGTGCAAGCGCTGTGTCCATAAGGCCACCAATATGGAGTATGCTGTCAAGGTGGGCCTCTCGACCACGTCTCGGCCTAGGCTGCTGGGCCAGGGGGAGGCCACTGTAGCCTCAGTCCTTCGGTGGGAGTTGGGGGATGGGTTGGTGCCCTAGGCTCTGTGGGTGGGTGGAAGGCATGTGGCTAAGACCCCCAAGCCCTGCAGTGTGGGCTCCGTGGCAGGGAGGGACTCTGGAGACTGTCCCCCTGATATCTCCCATGTACCCCCTTTCCTCAGGTCATTGACAAGAGCAAGCGGGATCCCTCAGAAGAGATTGAGATTCTTCTGCGGTATGGGCAGCACCCCAACATCATCACTCTGAAAGATGTGAGTGGGGGTCCTTGAGACTGAGATGGGGGCTGGGAACTTGACTCCGGGATCTGTCTCAGGACTGTCATTCCTTTGATTTCTGATTTTCCTCTGCTCCTGGGAGCGAAGGATCTCTGTGCCTCGGGTCTGGCGATGCCCCAAGGCCGTCCACTTCAGACTCAGGCATCCTCTGACAGCTTCCCCAACCCTCGGGGGACCAGTGCCAATCTCCTCCCGTCTAGGGGTGGAACAGAGGCCCAGATAGGTGAAGGCCCCGCCAGGACCACAGAAGCACAGAGCAGAACCCACGTCCAAGGCTCATGTTATTCTTTCCTGGCCCAGTGAACCGGTAACTGAGGGGCCCCGGCCTGGCACGGAGGGGAGGGACCTGACGGTGAGGTCTCTGGCAGGTGTATGATGATGGCAAACATGTGTACCTGGTGACAGAGCTGATGCGGGGCGGGGAGCTTCTGGACAAGATCCTGCGGCAGAAATTCTTCTCAGAGCGGGAGGCCAGCTTTGTCCTACACACCATCAGCAAGACCGTGGAGTACCTGCACTCCCAGGGGGTAAGTCTGGGGTAGGGGGCGCCCGGTGGGGATGGCGGGCCGCCAGGGGTCATACCAGCAGTAGAGTGCACGAACCGTGGGCTGGCCCAGGCAGTAGCGGTCTTCAAGCAGCCAGACCATCCCTAGGGAGACTAGGGATGGTGGGTGGGTGAGCAGACGGATACGAGGAAGGGAAACGGCGAGAGATGAGGCCGGATTGTGACACGGAGTGTCTACACCATGCTTACTGTATGCCCTGCACCGTGCCAACTTGTTTCCTTACGTTACCTCAATTGATTTTCACAACAACCCTACGAGGTAGGTGCTGTTATGGGCCCCCCCCCCCTTTACAGGCAAGAAGACCAAGGCTCAGAGATGTAAGGTCACTTGCCCAAGGTCACACTGAGGGATGTGGTTGGGGAGCTGCAGACAGGGAGTGGGTTTTTGAGCTGGGAAGCAGCAGGGTCAGCAGGGAGGTGAATCTGGTTGTGGGTTCAGCTGCCGGGACAGAGGGAGTGAATGCAGGAGTAAATGTTGCTGAAGACACAGCAGGTGCTACAGAAGAGGTATTTGTCCAAATGAGAGGATGTGGCCTTTATCATTGCCTGGGATGGAGATGGAAAATTTCCTGATGGTGTATAGAAGCTGGAAACAGAGTTAGCATGAGTTTCTTTCTGGACGAGATGATGTTTTGGGGTGCTTCCAGTCAGACGGTTGTGGGGGTTAAGAATCCAGGCTCTGGAATCCGACTGGCTGTGTCCAAGTTCTGTGTATATGGTTGGGAAGGGCTCTCACCTCTGAGCTGTTTCCTCGTCTGCACACTCGGGATCGAGGGAGCTGCTACCTCGCAGGGTGGATTGGGTTGAAGCAAGGCGCCGCTCCGGGAGGGCACTGTGGGCCGGGGCAGCCCCGTGGGAAATGGTGCACAAACTTCAAGGGAAATAGGGCCAGATCATTGCTGTGCCTTTTTTTTTTTTTTTAATGTTTATTTATTTTTGAGAGAGAGAGAGAGAGAGAGAGCATGAGCAGGGGAGGGGCAGAGAGGGAGAGAGAGGGAGACACAGAATCCGAAGCCGGCTCCAGGCTCTGAGCGGTCAGCACAGAGCCCGACGAGGGGTTTGAGCCTACGAACCGTGAGATCATGACCTGAGCCAAAGTCGGAAGCTTACCCAACTGAGCCACCCAGGTGCCCCCGGTGTGCCTTTTTTTTTAATTAACTTTTTATCAAAAATGCTAAACATATGCAAAGCTATGAGAAAAGTATAATGAACCTTCAGACACCCATCTCCCAGATTAAAGAACTGTTGAGATTTTTATCTCCCTTCTTCCTTCTCTTTCTTTCCTTCTCTTTTCCTTTTCTTCCCCCGTTTCCTTCCTTCCTTCTCTCCTTCTTTCTTCTGTCCCCTCTCTCCCTCTCTTTCTTTCTTTTTTTTTTTTGTTGTTGTTGTTGTTGTTGCTGAAGTATCTCTCCCAACTTTTTACTGAGGAAGACATTCAAATCTATAGAAAAGTTAAAAGAATATTACAATGAAAATGATTTCCCCTTCCGAATTCACCAAATCTTAGCAGTTTGCCACATTTGCTTTCTCTCTCTCGGTCTTTGCCTCTATCTCTATACCCTTGTCTACATATAAATATATATTTTTTATGGGTGCAACTGAGAAGCGTTGCAGACATTATGACCCTTGACCCATAAATGCCTCTAATTAAAGGGTTTTATAGAGAGAGGGAAAGAGTGAGAGCAAGAATGAGCTCCAGCCGGGGAGGGGCCGAGGGAGAGAGAATCCCAGGCAGGCTTCACGTCCCCATCTCACAACCCCTAAAGCATCTTACAGCATATCTCAGACCTCACATAATCTTAGCTGTGTATCTGTAACTCTATAAAAGACATTCTTTTGTAACAACTAACAGAATTAACAATTACTTGTGTTCACATAGTACCCAATCAACAGACACATTTCCCTGTTGTCCTTTCAAAAAATCTTTTTGCCATCAGTGTATTGGAAAACCAGTCTCTGCAGGATTTACTCCTTTCAGTCACTTGTTAAGTCCCTCAAGTCTCTTTTCAAAAACTGAGATAAGGGGCGCCTGGGTGGCTCAGTCAGCTGAGCTTCGAACTCTTGATCTCGGCTCAGATCGTGATCCCAGAGTTGTTGGATCGAGCCCCACATCGGGTCTGCACTGAGCGTGGAACTTGTTAAGATCCTCTCCCCCTCTCAGGGGCATGTGGCTCAGTTGGCTGAGCATCTAGATGATCTTGATTTGAGCTCAGGTCATGGTCTCATGGTTCGTGAATTCGAGCCCTGTGCCCAGCTCTGCACTAAGAGTGCAGAACTTGCTTGGGAGTCTTTCTCTCTCCCTCTCTCTCTGCCCCTCCCCCACTCATGCTCGCCCTCTCTCTCTCAAAATAAGTAAATAAACTTTAAAAAAAAAAGATTCTCACCCTCTCTCTGCCCCCTTTCCTCCAGCTCGCTCATATGCACACTCTCGCCCTCTCAAAAAAAAAAAAAAATACTGATATAAAATTTGCATACAGTAGATCTTAAGTGTATAGTCTGATGAGTTTTTTTGTTACATGTGTACATCTACATAACCTCCATAGTAAAACCTCCCTTTTCTTTTTTCTTTTTTTGTTCTATTTATGTATTTTGAGAGAGAGAACAGGGAAGGGGCAGAGAGAGAGAGAGGAGAGAGAATCCCAAGCAGGTTCCATGCTGTCAGCATAGAGCCCAATGTGGGATTCGAACTCACAAACAGTGAGATCCTGACCTGAGCCAAAACCAAGAGCAGAACACTTAATCGACTGAGCCACCGAGGCACCCCAGCTTCCCTTTTCTGTGCCACTGGAATGCCCCACATTCGGAATGTGTCTGCTTTCTTGGGGCATCATTTTAGTTGTTTCTCTGGTGCCTGTATTTCTAAAGTCTTAATTATATTCTGCTTCAACTTATTTTTGGGAGCGGGGAGTTAGAAAAGACTTCATGGGGCGGGGGCACCCGATTCAGTCGGTTAAGCACCTGACTCTTGATTTCGGCTCAGGTCATGATCTCAGGATTCATGAGATCAAGCCCTGTGGCAGGCTCTGCACTGAGAGCACGGAGCCTGTATGGGGTTCTCTCTCTTCCTCTCAGTCTGCCCCTCCCCAACCCCCCCCCCCACCGTGCTCAAAATTAAATAGACATTTTTTAAAAACAACAAAAAACCACTTCATGGGAGGTGCAGTGTACTTCATATGACATCACATCCCCAGGCACAGTGTCCCTGTGCCCCCCTTGGTCATTAGTCCTCTCAGGCGGTAAGAGTCTAGGGATGGGTAATGACTTCATCCTTTCAGGATCTTTGCCTGAATCAATCGTTTCATTAGGGTTTGCAAAAATGGCAATGTCTGATTCTGTCTAATCAGACATTAGGGAGGATTTATTAGGGAGGATTCTTTTGTAAAAAAGAACCAGAGCCTCAATTTGATTACCACATGTACCGTTTTTAATGGTCTGTTTGAAGTGGTTTTGGTTTTTGAAATGGCCAGTGCAAATAGACTAATATTTAAATATGTCAGGCCAGATAGTAAATGTTTCCTTTTCCTGCTTTGTTCTCAAGTGAGTGCTTGTTAAAGTTACCCTCCAAGAAGGTTTAGAAGACAGAGCCAAAGCAATGAGTTTCCAGTGGGTCACCTAAGGCTCAGAGCGAGGAAGGACTTTCTAGAGTAAGAACTGCCCCCTCTACTAGGGACAAAGAACTTCCAAATACAGACAACCACTTGGTGGTACTGTGATGGGAGAAAGTTGTCTCTTCCCCAAAGCCATGAGTCCATGGGTCTCTAAAGTTTCTGACCCTTTTAAGGGCGCCTCAGCGCCTCGGTGGCTCAGTTGGTTAAGCATCCGACTTCAGCTCAGGTCTGATCTCATGGTTTGTGGGTTCCAGCCCTGCGTCGGGCCCTGTGCCAACAGCTCAGAGCCTGGGGCCTGCTTTGGATTTTGTGTCTCCCTCTCTCTCTCTGCCCCTCCCCCTCTCACGCTCTGTCTCTCTCCAGCTCTCAAAAATGAATAAATGTTAAAAAAAAAATTTTTTTTTTTTTAAATAAAGTTTCTGACCCTTTCCAAATACCAGGGGAGATGATGAGGAAATGGGAAACTCTCACTGAGGTATTTGGAGGGAGATTCTTTGGGCTAATTACGAATTGCAGTATCTGTGGTCTAGAAGCTGGGAATCTCATAGAGGGATGGGAAGGGGGTGACCAGGAGCAGGGTCCACTGGGACCTCCTGTTTGTTTTAATGTTGCCTTTTTAGTGAAGTATTATATAAACACAAATCATAACGTACAAGTCAGTAAATTTTAAGAAAGTGGATATAGCCAGGTGATCAGCACCCAGACCAAGAATCCCTTCTACTCCCTGCCCCCTCCCAAGCATAACCATTCTAAGCTAACTGCTAATAGCTTAGATTGGTTTTGCCTGTCTCTGAATCGTATATCAATATACTCTGTTATACATGGCCTCTGCCATGCCACAGGCTCTCCGGGGTTCATCCACGGCGTTGTGTGGCTATAGTTTGTGCATCCTCATTGCTGTGTCATTTCTGCTGTATGAACAAGCAATACTTTAATTGTCTATTCTACTGCTAATGGATGTTGGGTTGTTACCAGTTTTGACTCTGACAAATAATGCTGCTGTGGCATGTGACCGCACATGTGGGTTTTAACACTGTGTGCACCCCTGGCAGTGGACCCACCAGGTTGCTCTGTGTGTGTGTGTGTGTGTGTGTGTGTGTGTGTTCATCTTTAGCGGGTGATGCCAAACAGTTCTCCAAAGCTGTTCTGCCAGCTTACACCCCTCCAGAGCATGGGCTTTTGTGTCGTTTTAATCTAGCCATTCTGATAGATGTGGCGTTTTTTCTCATAATGGTTTTATTTTTAAAATTTTTTTAATGTTTGTTTATTTTTGAAGGAGAGAGAGACAGAGAGTGGACAGGGAGTGGGAGAGGGAGAGGAAGACACAGAATCCGAAGCAGGCTCCAGGCTCTGAGCTGTCAGCACAGAGCCCGACGCGGGGCTTGAACCCATGAGCCGTGAGATCATGACCTGCACCGAAGTCGGACGCTTAACCGACTGAGCCACCCAGGCGCCCCACGGTGGTTTTAAATTGCCTTTCCCTGAGGGCCAGCGAAGTGGAGCACCTCTTTGCGTGGTTCTTGCCATTTGGGCAGCTTCTTCCGTGACATGCCTGTTCGAGTCTTATGTTTATTTTTAAAAATCGGGTTGTCTGCCTTTTTCATCTTATTTGGCCAGCGTTCTTTGTTTCACACACGGAGCGCTTTTAAGCCTAGCTTCCCTCGTGTTGTCACCCTGTTTGAGAACTCAGTAGGGAGTCACACTTTGGCTTCTGTGTTTAACCAGATGATTTACACAGAAAAGCATTTTTTTTTTTTTTTGTGGTTGGTCAGAGGCACCGAAATGCACATCCTCCAGTGATGGTGATGAAAACAAAAGGGGGCTGCTGCTCTGGTAGCCAGCACCACACAGCACTTCCCACAGGCCAGACACGTCCAAGCCCTTTATAGGTCAACTCACTTAGCTGTTCCAACAGTCGGAAGTGGCTATTGTTGCTGTGCGCACTCTGCAAGTGAGGGAACTGAGGCTCCGGAAGTAAGTAAAAGTCTCACAGCTAACCTGGCTTCCCTATCCTGTTATTGACGTCCTCTGATCTGTAAGGGCTTCTTTTTTTTTTTTTTTTTTTTTTTAAATTTTTAAAAAATGTTTACATATTATTTTTTTTTTTAATTTTTTTTTTAAAGTTTATTTTTGAGACAGAGAGAGACAGAATATGAATGGGGGGAGGGACAGAGAGAGAGGGAGACACAGAATGGGAAGCAGGCTCCATGCTCCGAGCCATCAGCCCAGAGTCCGACGCGGGGCTCGAACTCACGGACCGCGAGA
The DNA here is from genome assembly GCF_018350195.1 of Panthera tigris. Classification (NCBI taxonomy): domain Eukaryota; kingdom Metazoa; phylum Chordata; class Mammalia; order Carnivora; family Felidae; genus Panthera; species Panthera tigris. The sequence goes on from NC_056667.1 coordinate 19,803,124, forward strand.
TCGTGACCTGAGCTGAAGTCGGACGCTTAACCGACTGAGCCACCCAGGCGCCCCATTTACATATTATTTTTGGGAGTGAGACTGCGAGTGGGGGGAGAGGCAGAGAGAGAAGGAGACACAGAATCCGAAGCAGGCTCCGGGCTCTCAGCTGTCGAAACAGAGCCCAGCGTGGGGCTCGAACCCGCGAACTGGGAGATCGTGACCTGAGCCGAAGTCAGATGCTCGGTCGACTGAGCCACCCAGGCGCCCCTGTAAGTGCTTCTCAACAAGCACTCACTGCATCTTAATGTCCGGCATGCTGGTGGGTTCAGCCCAGCGAGTGCTGGAGTTACTATGACAGCAGCTGTCATCTCCCAGGCCCTGTGCTAAATATCCCTGGTACGTAACTCATGTGCTCCTTCCTGCCTCAGCACTGTCACCAACCCCATTTCTGAACCCCAGGTGAGAAAACCGAAGGCTCGAGAGGTTAAGTGACATGCCCCAAGTCACGCAGCTACTGCCGGTAGAGCCAGGATTCACACTCCGGCCCGACTGAAATCACAACTCTGCCACAGGCCACAGCCTGTTACTCGGGGGCTGCATCTGACCTGAATACATGTTTTGTTTGGCCTGCAAGATGTCGGGTGGTTTTTTGTTTGGGGTTTGGTTGAGTTGGGTAGTTTGGCTGCTTTTGAAACCTGGGCCCGGGTTGCTACGTGGGTGACTGTCAGCTGGAGTAAGTAGCAGGTGCCCCTTTAGACGGGTTGGCATGGCTCCGTCTCAGCCTGGCTTCGCTCATTGCTTGCCCAGCCTGTTGTGCTCTTCAGTGCAGAGAGATGCGAGCATCCGCTACCCCTTCCGCTGCACAAACGCCTAGGGGACCGGTGTCAGAGTCACCGGTGGGGCTACCTGCCATAGTGAGCCACGGTCACCTGAAGGAGTTTGTTGTTTCTCTGTGTTGTGTTAGAGCGGGATAAAGATTGAAAACTTCCCTATCCCTGTTTCCCGAAAGTGTCATCTGTGTCACACTGAACTGAAAAGGCTGTGGAATGAAGGTCAGAACCGGGCTCAAGTCTCACCTCTGCTTCTTACGTACATGAGCAAGTCAAGTTTCTTCTCATAGCCCCGGTTTCCTTCTCTGTAAAAGAGAAGCCAGCAGTCCCTGCCCTGCCCACTTACGTAGGTGTAACCTACGTAACAGCCCCCGTGAGATCATGGTCAGGAAAGTGCTTTGTGAACCAGGAAGATCACTTGTACAGGATAGTCCGTGTCCTCAGCCAAGCTGAGCCTCCCTGACCTCTGGGAAGCTTGGCTGGGCCCTCCACAGGGAAGAGAGTCTACATCCTTGAGGCCGGGCCCTGTCTTTGGGGTCACAGACTTGTATTAGGAAGGAGAGCCCTAGGAGCTGGACAGGCACTGCCCAGAAAGGGGCTTCCCATGGGTTTGGATATACTTTGCAGCACGTAGCTGGGACCACCCTACCAGCACAGCGCTCTCCTCCTCATCTAGCGCTGTTCCCTCTGGGGAAGTGGACTATCCTGGGCCATGTCTACCCTCCAACCTACCCGCCCCACAGGCACCTGCTGGAGGGCTTGGGACTCAAGTGGGACTATGGAAGCATCGTCTCATAAAGCCAACTAATCCGTGAGAGTCAACTAATGTAACCTGCGAGATCTCTGTGTGTTTCAGAGGTGTGATTTGTTTATTCATTGCACAAAGTTCACTTAACACTCGCTCCGTGCTGGGTGCTGGAGGTGAGCAGGCGTTCCATAGATAGATGCAGTTATTTGTGGTTGAAGGATCCTCTGCTGGCCTGAGCTCAGAACACTTGAGGAGATGTCGTGGACGATGAGGCTGAAAGGGATAGCTGAGCCTCCCACACCAGGAAGGGGACTTTGGGCTTTATCTTGCAGGTCGTAGGGAGCCATTGAAGGTTTTTGACAATGCCCTGTTAGCTTATGGGAGGAGGAGCACGAGAGTAAGACCAAGTTTACTCTGGGATGTGTTGGGTTTGAAGGTCTGTGGAACATTCAGTGGTTTCTATCTGATAAGCAGTTATATGAGCCTGGACTCAGGAAAGTTCTGGGCTAGGGTCAGCGATCTGAGAGAGTGGCTATACGTAGAACCATACCGAGGGAGGGGAGAGGATGAAAAGTGGAGTGTGGTTCAGCCCCCTCAGATTACAGAGGAGCAGGTGGGAGCCGGAGGTCTCATTTGCTTCAGGTCTCAGAAGTAAGTGTCATTCGGGGCGCCTAGGTGGCTCAGTCGGTTGAGCGTCTGACTTCAGCTCAGGTCATGATCTCGTGGTTTGCGGGTTCAAGCCCCATGTCGGGCTCTGTGCTGACAGCTCAGAGCCTGGACCCTGCTTCAGGTTCTGTGTCTCCCTCTCTCTACTCCTCCCCTGCTCATGCTCTCTCTCTCTCTCTCTCTCTCTCTCTCTCTCTTTCTCGCTCTCTCTCTCTCTCTCTCTCAAAAATAAATAAACATTTTAAAAAAAAGTAAAAAAAAAAAAATGTCATTCATCCACTCAACAGATACTCCTTGAATACCAACTGTGTGCTAGGAACTATTCTCAATGTTGAGATATAGCAGTGAGCAAAAACACTTGTGGAACTTATATTCCAGAGGGTAGATTCAGAAAAACAATTAAATAAATATGTCAAATGGTGGTAAATGCTATGGATAAAAAGAAAGTAGGGTGAGGAGACTAAGGAGTACTGGTTGGTGATTCCTATTTTATATGGAATGGTCCAAGGAAGGCCTCACTGATAAGGTGACATTTGAGCTGAGACCTGAAAGAAACAAGAGAATAAGCGAGGCAGATGCCTGAGGAAAGAATGTTCCTAAAAGCTGGAACAGTAAGTGCAAGGGCCCTGAGACAGGAGTGTGCTTGGCATGTTGAAGGATGTGCAAAGAGGCCAGTGTGGCTGAAGCTGATTGAGCAAGGAGGAGGGTGCTTAGAGGACAACAGAGTGCAAGAGACGTGGGTGAGGGGCACGGGAGATCAGGTGGGGCCACTTAGGCCATTGTAAGGACTTTGCCTCTTAAGACGATAAACCTTGGAGGGGTTGCAGCCAGAATGACGTGATATGACTTATATTCAACAGGCTCACTGTGGCTGCTGTATTTAGAACAGACTGTAGGAGGCAGGACAGAAGCAGGGAGACCAGTGAGGAGGTGTTTGCTGTCATACAAGGGAGGGACGATAGGGTCCCTGGTTGGGATCACTGCTGCCAGTAGAGGGGTTGAGAAGTGGTTCAGCTCTGGATATATTTTAATGGTAGAGACAGCAGAATTTGTTGATGCCTTGATTGAGGAATATAAGAAAAAAAAGAGGAATTGGGAATGACTCTTAGGATTTCGACCCAAGCAATGGGAAGTTTCAATGGAACTGTCTTTAGGATAAACTGTGATGAGCGGATCTGAAGGGAGAAATAAGGAGAGTTCGGGGGTGGACAGGTGAAACGAGGGCTGCCTCGCGGACACTGACATGAAATTCAAGTCGGCAGTACCAGCAGCACTAAGGGCCCCATTCCAGCCCCTTCCTTCCAAATTCTGGGTCCTTCTATCCCTTTCTGGGCCCGTCTTCGTAACTCTCAACTCTCTCACCTCTGGCAGTTGACCTGGGCCCCTGGCAGCCTGCCCACATGGAGAACTGACCGGACCCTCTGCCCCTAGGTTGTTCATAGGGACCTCAAGCCCAGCAACATCCTGTACGTGGACGAGTCTGGGAACCCTGAGTGCCTGCGCATCTGTGACTTTGGCTTTGCCAAGCAGCTGCGGGCTGAGAACGGACTCCTCATGACACCTTGCTACACTGCCAACTTTGTGGCACCCGAGGTGAGCGCTCCAGCCTCCTCACCTGCGAGTGAGGCGCCCTGGCACAGGAAGCCTCGTGCCCTTTACAGAGGCCCCACGCTATCCAGGATTCTAGTCTGTATGGTCTTGGCCTAGGTACCAAGAGAGGATCCAGCCTTGGGGCGCCTGGGTGGCTTAGTTGGTTAAGAGTCCGACTCTTGGTTTCGGCTCAGGTTGTGATATCGCGGCGTGTGAGTTCGAGCCCCGCATCGGGCTCCGTGCTGACAGCGCAGAGCCTGCTAGGGATTCCCTCTCTCTCCCTCTCTCTCTGCCCCTCCCCCATTCACTCTCTCTGTCTGTCTCTCAAAAATAAATAAACAAAACTTTAAAAAAAAAAGAGAGAGAGAGGATCCAGCCCATGGTTGGGATCCTTGTCTTACCCTCTGTGGGGACCACGCAAGTGTTCGGGGCCACTTGGTGCTGCACGTCTGACTAACCACCCTCCCCTACCTTCCTGCCAGGTGCTGAAACGCCAGGGCTACGATGAAGGCTGTGACATCTGGAGCCTGGGCGTTCTGCTGTACACCATGCTGGCGGGGTGAGTGTCCCCTTCCCCCCAGCCCATTCCTCCAGCCCTAGTGCACGGGCTGGGGTGGTCTGATGGGAGAGACTCAGCTCTGCTCAGGAAGGTCTGAAGATACAGATGTAGCCCTGCCTTCGGGAGCCTCACCGGGACAGGGAAGATACCGCCCTGGGGAATACTCAGCCTGGGGGGGAGACACAGCCCCCCCATCCCACCCTTAGCCCCAGGATGGGGGCCAGAGGCTAGACCCAAACTGGGTGGACCTTCCTCCAGATACACTCCATTTGCCAATGGACCCAGTGACACACCAGAGGAAATCCTGTCCCGGATCGGCAGTGGGAGGTTCACGCTGAGTGGCGGAAACTGGAACACAGTTTCAGAGACAGCCAAGGTAAGTCTGTGAGGCCCAGCTCATCTGGGATGGGGAGGCAGGGTCCCATCCTAGGGTGTTTTAGCAGTTCATGAACAGATGGCCTGCAACCTGGTTTCTCCAAGTGGAATGTTCCATAAATCCCTGTTGCCGTATTTCTCCAAGTGGAAGACTCCCAGGAGGACTGCCCTCCTGCCTTGTTTGGACACCTTGGTGATCATCAGTGGCCCTTCCCATGTTCTGAGCCCTGTGGGGGACAGAAGGCTGCATAATCGCAGCCCCTGCCTTGTGGGAACCTGGTGTGCGGAGAGATACGGGCTTGCACACAAGGAGCGGAGATGTCTGGCAGCAGAGAAAGGCAGGCCCTCCTCCAGGGGTGCAGGCATTAAAGGCATGGAGCAGAGTTACTGACCATGCGAAGCACAGAGGCCTTCTCAGAGGAGGGAACATTTGAGCTCTCCGTATTAGCAAGTTTCCAGTTAAGGGAGCCTCTGTGCCAGGCAATGGGTTAAGGCCTTACTCAATAGTACCTCACATCAAACTTATGAGGCAGGTATTTGTTATCCCTCTTTCTCAGAGGGGAAACTGAGGCTCGGAGGGTTGAAGTAATTTGCCCAGGATACTCAGTTGATCAGCAGAAGAATCAAGTTTTGAAGCTGAGCCTACCTGATCCCAGTCTTAGGTTCTCCCCACCTTCCTGCGTGGCTTCTAGAAGGTGAAAGAGAAAGGAAAGGATGTTCCAGGAAGTCCCAAAGAAGGGCATGTGCTTGGGGAGGCCTTGGAATGATCTGGAACATGGATCGCAGGGGCTCCTGCAAGGGTTCAGGCAGGAGATGGTGGGAGATGGCCGCCTTGTCCATTTCTCACCAGTGGGACACAGCCTGAGCTCCCCTGCCAGCTCCTCCCACCAGCCCTCTTGTTTGCTGTGCCCCCCCAGGACCTGGTGTCCAAGATGCTGCATGTGGACCCCCACCAGCGCCTCACAGCTAAGCAGGTGCTGCAGCACCCATGGATCACCCAGAAAGACAAGCTCCCCCAGAGCCAGCTGTCCCACCAAGACCTGCAGCTCGTGAAGGTATGGCCACTCCGGGCTGCTGGGCATCTGGTGGTCCAGGCCAGGGTTCCATGGGTAAGAACTTGGGTGGCAGAGCCAGGAGGTGTCATATCTGTCTGTCCTCAGGGAGCCCCAGTCTAACATGCAAGAGTGTCAACTGTCCTCTGGGGGACATAGGCTCCGACTCTGAAGCCTCCAGTGTGGTGGAGGAGGCAGGACTAATGACCACGAAGGAACGCCAAGGCTGAATTAAGAGATGGCTGGGCGGGTGTGGAACACAGAGAGGCTGGGGAGCACACGTCCCCCCTCCCGCCTATACCTCCCACCGTTGTGATCTGACCTCCCACCCTCTCTCCCAGGGAGCCATGGCAGCTACGTACTCTGCTCTCAACAGCAACAAGCCCACCCCCCAGCTGAAGCCCATCGAGTCCTCTATTCTGGCCCAGCGGCGGGTGAGGAAGCTTCCGTCCACCACCCTGTGAGAGGCCAGGGCGTCCAGGCCGCAGGGCGGTGCTAGCTCGATGGAGGCAGCATACTTCCCAGAGGGAGCAGGCCTGAGTCACGGGGCCAGAGGAAGCGGAGCCCCCGAGGGACCCAGGAAGCAGCCAGCCCGGATCACCCCCAGTGAGGGTGTGAGAAGTGCCTTCTCCTTCCCCGGGATGGACTCTTCTCGGCTCATGCTCTGCCGGTTGAAATCAATTCACTGTACAGACTCTTACCTTTTTTTTAAGGGAAAAATGGCATCAAACTGCCATGGATTTTTACAAGATCCATTTGCCTTTCTGGGAGCAGAAATAGCCAGTGAGGCCCCAGGAGGGGCACTGAGTCATACTAGGGCTCTCTGTGGCTGAGACTCCTTAGAGCTTTGGCATCCTCCCCCGGGGAACCCCACGATTGGCCATCTGTAGCCATCTGCACATACCTCCAAGGCAGTCCAGCACCACCTTCCAAAGCCCTTGGCTGTTTAGCAGAATTTGCTCTATCCGCAGTCAGCTCCTTTTCCGTTCTGTTCTGCTGGGGCAGGGGAAGGGTCTAAACCTCTTCCTGCTAGAAGAGAGGACCGAGACTCCGTGGCTCCCAGCTCCAGGCACCAGCATCCACACCGGCCCTGCCAGTGGGTTCCCTGCAGTGAGATTGGGCAGCCCCAGGAGGAGGATCGAGAAAGCACTTTTTGGCCGACTTGTGTTGGAGTCTGCTACAGGACAGAGTTCGCAGGAGGCCTGTGGGGCTGGCCAAGAGAGGCAGGGGCTCTTTTTCGTTTCTTCCTCAGCTGGTATCTCAGGGTTCACCTGTCCATGGCCTTCCTAATAAACTTTCAGTTGAGTTGAAGCACACTTGCCTCTCTTCTCATCCCTGAATTTGCCCTCTCTGCTGTTGGGTGTTGAGGACTTTGCAGCCACAATGGGCCAGGGCCAGCGAGCCCAGCTGCTTAGAGCTCAGGTCACTTGGGGAGCAGGTGGGACTCCCACCGGGGGTTCCCGTTATGGTATTGGTGATAGTGACGGTGTTATTAGCCACCAGTGACCAAGTGTCAGGCACTGCGCCTGGGTCTCACATGTATATTTCATTTGATCTTAATGTTGTGAGGTCAATGCTCTTCTTTTATTATCTCCATTTATAGATGGGGAAACGGGCCGAGAGAGGAGAATGACATTTTCTCCACAATAAGTATTTTCTGAGCACCTGCCCTGGCCCTGCTCCAGACACTGGCGAACCAGGTAGAAAATAAGGTCATTCGTTGCTTTCATGGGTCTTCTCTCCTAACAGGGGAAATGGGCAAACTGAGGTCAGCTATGGATAAGACGTATGCAGAATTAAATTGAGATGCGAGATGGCATGATCAGGAAGACCTCCCTGGGGTCTTCTGAGGTGACCCAGAAGCTGAGATCGAATGATAAGGGGCTGTCCAAGACCGGGAGACAGGGTAGTGTCGGGACAAACGCCCCAAGGGGGAAACAGCCCGAGCATGTTCAGGGAAGGACCAAAGAAAAGGCGATATGGCTGTGCTATCAGGGCCGGAGGTTTGCATGAGATGAGGCTGGAAAGGAAGGTGGGGCCGGTCATGCTGGGCTTTGTGGCCCAGGGTGAGGAGTCAGGGTTTGGTTCCAAGAGGAAGCAGGTCAGTGGCCACTACAGTGGCTCCGATAAGAGATGAGGTGGCCTGGACTAGGACGGTGAGAGCGGCGATGGGGAGGAGGTGGGCAGGTAGGATATGCTTTGTAGGTAAAGTAGACAGCATTTGCTGGCGGTTTGGGTAGAGAGGCTAAGAGAAAACGGAGATTCGTGAGATCTTCCAGATTTCTGACTGGAGCAGTTGAATACTGAGGGGAAAGTTGTGGAGGCAGAGGCTTGAGACGCCTGTGGGAGATATCTTTTAAATCTCCCAATAGAAATGTCACCTAAGAGTCGTAACCAGAAGTCGGAGTTCTGGAGAGAGGTCTGGATTGGAATTATAAATCTGGGAGTCATTAGCTTGGAAGAAACTTGTAGAGCCAAGAGGCCGGGCTTTTCCAAGAGTGGCTCACGGACCAGCAGCGGCGGCGTCTGGGAACTTGTTAGAAAGGCAGGATCCCAGGCCCATCCCCAGACCTACCGAGTCAGATTCTACATTTTAACGAGATCCGCATATGGTTTGTGTGCACACCGAAGTTTGAGAAGTGCTGTTCTGAGGACTGAGAGCAGAGAAGAAAAGGCACCGCCACTGAGCCCTGGAGCATGCTAGCACTTCGGGGCGGCACAGAGAAGGGAGAGCCAGCAGAGGAGACAGCCAGCGAGCGAGACCTGCCAGTCTGGCAAGATTCGAAGCCTTACGAACCAGGGCTTTTGCTCCTGTTATGTCTCAGCCTTCCTACTCTGCAGGTTAGAAAACCAGGGCCATGAAGTGAATCAATCCTGTTAGGATAGAAGGAGTTTCTGACCCTAGCAGCCCAGCTTCAGAATTGGCCTAAGCATGCGGATTCTGAGCTAGCCACCTCCCCATAGGAGCAGGGAAGGCAGTAGTGGAGTCCCAGGGGCTGAGGAACCCTCCTGAGCACCCACTGACGCACACAGTGCTGAGCCCCTGACCTGGGTATGTTCCACTGCCCTAAGACTCAGTTTCCCCCAACTGTGCAGTGAAACCAACATTCCCTGTCCTGCCCACCACCCGGGGTTGTTCACCCTGGACCCCCTCGCCCCACCTGGAATCCTGGGCATCATCCCTGACTCCTTCCCCCACTTCCCATCCAATCTGCATCCTGACCCCATCAATTCTCTCTCCTAAATATTGGGGGGGATTTATCTCCCCGTCTCCATCCTCCCCGTCCTCATATTTTTGTTCTTTGCCACAACCTACTAATTCCCTCCAGTCTTTTGTGTCCCCAACACCCTCCATTCAGAATTACAAATCTGGGGGCACCTGGGTGGCTCAGTCGTTAACCATCCAACTTTGGCTCAAGTCGCGATCTCCTGGTTTGTGGGTCTGAGCACCGCAGCACAGAGCCTGCTTCAGATCCTCTGTCTCCCTCTCTCTCTGCCCCTCCCTTGCTCATTCTCTCTCTCTCTCTCTCAAAAATAAACAAACATTTAAAAAATAACAATTAGAATGACAAATCTGACCCAGCAACTGCCTGGATTGGCTCCTCATCGTCCACAAGATGGAGCTCAGGCTGACAGTGTCCTGTGGGATCTGGCCCCTGCTGAGCATCAGCTCTCAGAACCTGCCCTTCGGCTGCTCACAGAACCTGAACTTGCCATGCTCCTGCCTCCCCTGGATTCCGCTGCGACATGTTCTGGTTGACTCCTACTCATTCTTTAGGAAAATTTGAATGACACTTCCAAGAACCCCACAGACTCCGGTAATCCTCCTTTGGGATCCCCAGACACGCTCATGCTCCATTTCTTTGTACATCACACTGTTTGGAAAAAGCTGATGATGTCTTCCCCCGACCAGACACACACATCAGACTGTGAACTTGAAGATGTGGACGTGTTTTGTTCATTTCTGTACCCCAAGCACCAAGCATCAGGGCTGGCCCACAATATTTTGGTCCTTAGCTAGCATTGGTTGAATGGGTGAGCACAAGAGAAAACAGGAATAGGGACTTGATGGTGGGACTGGGGGAAGCATAGAACCTATGTCCTTGGGGCGCCTGAGTGGCGCGGCCGGTTGGTTAAATGCCTGACTCTTGGTTTCAGCTCAGGTCATGATCTCACACTTCATGGGTTAGAGCCCCACGTCGGGCTCCGTGCTGTTGGTGCAGAGCCTGCTTGGGATTTTCTCTCTCTCTCTCTCTCTCTCCCTCTTTGCCCCTCCCCTGCTCGCTCTCTCTCTCCAAATAAATAAATAAACTTAAAAAAAGAAAGAAAGAAAGAAAGAAAGAAAGAAAGAAAGAAAGAAAGAAAGAAAGAAAGAAACTATACCCTCAGAGTTGCAGGAGACTGGAACTGCATCTGGGGAGGAGGAAGAGAAGCTGGTGCTCTGAGGCCCAAAACAGTCCGTATTGGCCCCAGGCACCAAAGGGAAGAATCAAGAACCAGGAATCGGTGATGGGTGGAATGGGAGCCCATAGGTGTTTACTTAGCAGCTAAACTCTAAAGCACAAAATAACTCGCCTCTCTGAGCCTCAGTTTCCCCACTTGCTAAATGGGACATAATTCATGTCCATCTCACCGTGTCACCTGAAGATCAATGAGCAAATGAATATGCATACGTTTAGGAAATTGAAAGTGCAGCTTGTACCATTAAGCTTGTTTTAATGTTCACAAAGTCAAGACAGCTCCCCAGGACCTCAGTGGATTCCAGAAACACAGTTCGCCACCAGCAGCATCTCAGCCAGGAATTTGCTTCTCTGAGGTGCTGACTCCCTGGGCAAAGCCCACTGATAGAAATAACCTGGCTTGGGGGGAACAAACTGTGAATCCATACGTCCCTAAATTCCAAAGTCACTCTTCCCTCCTCATGTGAAGGAGATATGATCGGTTCCGATTCATACACGGGAAAATTGGGGCTTGGAGGTTAAGTAGTTTGCCCAAGGACACAGGTGAGTGGCAGAGCAGAACTCAAATCGGAGTCTGTGTGATTCTGAAACTCTCTCAACAGAGTGTGCTGTCCCACCTCTGTGCTTCTGAGAATGTTCAAAGTCTAAATGTTCCACAGATCTGCCGGGTCATCACTCTTCCCCTCAGCCAGCCATGTGATCATAAACGTTCCTATGATATGGGGTCGGCTCTCAATTAGAGGATGTAGTTGTTAGTTCCAGTTCCCAGCTGGCAAAACAACGGAGAACACGCTGGGAAATGTGGGGAGTTTCCTACAGATGGTCTCAGAAGGTAGTGAGTTCCCCATTGCCTGGGCTTCACACAGAGAACTAATGAGATTTGTCAGGATCTTACAGGAGATTTTTGTTCCCAGCCAGGGACTGTTTAGATAGCCTCTGTGTCTCCTCTTGAGTCAGGGACTCACATTCTCAACTGTTGGCACAGACCTCAAAGTCCCTGAGCGTTTCGTGCATTTTACCCCCTTTATGTACCATGTTCTCCATTGTTTCTAAGACAGGCAGCCTCAGAAGAAAGGGTGGTTTCCTACATATGTTAGGTATCCAAACATTTGGTACTTTGGTTAACACTTGGATTTCTCTGACCCAGCCCTCATAAAAGACTGCCAAAGGACCTGCCAATCTGTGATTTGGCCGTTCATTTAATGGCCATAATAGTAGGAACGATTTATTGAGTTCCTTCTTTACACGGAGCACGACATACACAGGCAGCTACCCCCATTTTTCAAAAGAGGATTTTCACTGATTCGAAAAAGGCGAAAAGTGAAAATAAATAGTACTGAGTGTTTGTTTGCAGTGAGCTCTTATAGAAGCAGTGCTCACCCCAAAGCAGCCCCACCAAACTCCTCCCAGGGGAGCTACACTCAGCATCAACCCACTATAGGTTTGTTTTTTCTTTTTTTTACATAAGCTCTACACCCAGCTGGGCCTTGAACTCAGGACTCCAAGATCAAGATTGCATGCTCTACCAACTGAGCTAGCCAGGCTCCCACAAGCTACCATAGCTTTGAACTGGGTCTGTGAACATCTGTGCTTGATTTCGGTTTGTTCTGTGTATCCGTTAGCAAGATGGGTCCTACAGTATCAGAGAAGCCTAAGAGGTTATTTTTGGGGTCTGGGAAAGCTAAAAAAAAAAAAAAATTCCATATACATTAACGTTAATTGTTTCTTCACTTTACACGTCACTTTGGCTTACAGAAGCTTTCATAGAAACATTCGTACTTTCGGATAGTGGAGGAAACCTGTACTCAAAGCAATCTCATGAGGTAGGTATTGAAATTTCCGTCTTATGAGGCTAAGAGAGAAAACTTGCCCACAGTCCCCCAGCAAGGAGGTGACTGAGTCAGGTTTTGAACCCAGGTCTATTTGGCCCCAGATCTCATAGTATACCACCCTGATGCACAGGCTGAACTTCATCCCACAGTGACTCACAGAATCTCACAGTCAAAAGGGCTCTCGAAGACCTAGACCCAAGCTCCACCCACTACAGGAATCTCCCATAGATGGTTATCCTGTTCTGCTCAAATACCCCCAGTGACGGAGACCCCACCACATCACAAGGCAGTCCCCGCACGGTTGGAAAGTTCTTCCACTTTGACTGAGGTCTTCTGAGTAGCTTCTATGTCTTGAGGGGGTTCCCACTACCTCCAAGGGACTCAGGGGAGAAATGACTCAACAGTAATAGGAGAGAAGTCTAAATGAGCACCCCTGCTCACCCCCAGGGCAGGTAGCTACAGAAGCAGGCAAAAGGTTGGCGCTAAGGCTGTGTCTCCGTGAGAGAAAGACCCTGTGAGGTGAGCAAGAGGGCCTCGTGGGCCATCCCTCCACCCCCAGCCCCCAGGCCCATGCAGTGGGTCCCCACCTGTTCCCTCCTGCCTTGACTCCTGCCCAACTCATCTGTGAAAGCAGCAGCGAGTTAGTAGTGGGAACAGCACTGGATGTGGAGTCAGACCTGTAATCATACTCTAGCCCCAACACCGACCTGCCGTGTGACCTTGGGCAAGTCACTGCACTGCTCTGAGGTTCCCTCAACTGTCAACTGTCAAAGGGCTATTGTGAGCATTAAAAGATGGTGTGTGAAGTGTCTTCCCAGTTACAAGCTTCTCAGTTACAAGCAAACAGCAACCAAAACGTCTAGTGTTCTGGTTAAGTGCAGACTCTGGGGTTAGGCTATCCTGGTTTGGTTGTTTAACTGTTTGCTTGACATACAGGCAGTACTGGGTTAGAATCCAATTTTGACCGCTTATCTGTGCGACTTTGGGCAAGTCATTTAACTTCTCTGCCTTGATTTTTCTCATCTTTAAAGTGGGGATCGACAGTGGTGTCTTCTCCTTGGTGAAGGTAAAATGAGGTAATGCATCGGAAGCATATAGCCCAGGGCCTGACACATACGAATTACTTAAAGTACTTAACGCTTGTTGACTACTGTCCATTCCCTCCTCCCAGAGCCCCTCAGTTGTCTCTCTTTCTCCCTGTCCCCACCACCCTTTTAAGTAGAGGGAGCCACACCCAAAGCCTGGAGAGAGGTCCATCCATCCAAGCATCTTTGCCCCCCAGGGAGAGGATAGAGCCCTCTCTTTTTTCCCCTCCCACCCCAGCGCCTCTCTCTGAGTTGTATTTCATGTGTGTGACTCAGTCTGAAACTTCTTATTCTAAATAATTTCCTGTTTCTCTTTCCTTCTTCTGCTCCACACCCACTGCCCAGGCTGTGGGCCAAATTGAGAAACTGAGGGGCAGATGACACATACTTGAACTGGGCCTGAGGGCTGTACTTGTGATGGGCCTGGAGTCACTCATTCCTACCATCACCACCAGCTTTACAGTAATCAGACTATTTCCATGGGCTTCAGAGAGCCCTCGAAGGGGATTAAATTCTCACCTGGAGGCATGAGTAGAGGGTTGGAGTCAGAAGGCACGAGACTGAAGTAAAAACTTAACACCAGCCATGACTAGCTATGTGGTCTTGGGCAAGTCATTTGGCCACTGAGTCTCATTTTCCTCATCTGCAAACCATCCTCAAAGGGTTATATGAATCGAGGCTCTGACAGAGATTAGGTGAAGAGCAAAGGGTAGCCAAGTTGCAAGAATGCTTGATAGAACCTGCAGAGCTAGGTGAGACCCTCCAGAACCAGAGGATCTTAACTCGGGGTCCATTAAGCTTCCCAGGAATATGGAAATTATATGTATCTGTAAAACAGCATATATATTGGTATTTTTTCTGGAAGGAGAGAGTACAGGGTTTTCAGCAGATTTTGAAAGGTGTTTGTGACCCCCTAAAATGTTAAGAACTATTGCCTCCAGGAGAGCACATAACTAGCACTTTTACTTTACAAGTACTCAGGACAGACTTTCTGTCCCAGCACTGGCATGAGTTCATGCAGAAGACGAATGTTCTGGGCACTGACGATACAAAGACAAATCCTCCTTGCCTTTCTGGAACACCGCGCGTCAAAGAGGTTAAGTCGGTCAGCCAAGGTCGCACACTTCTGAAGGAAGCCCACTGTCAGGATTGGACCCCGCTGTTAGGATGGGAACCCCAAATCTCTGACTGCGAAGCCAGCCCCTGTGTGTCTCCGTAGAGGGCCCTCCATGTCTGTTGCGTGCCAGAGTTCCCCCTGGTCCTGAGACCAGCAGGAAAAGCCCTGGAGACATCAGGAAGGAGCCAGATTGAGGCTAGGGGTGCACCTGGGTGGGGGTGGGGGTGGGGGGTTGCTCAGGAGCTGCCTGTGGGTGGCAGGTCATTGACTGTAAACAGCCCTATTGTGAGCTGACTCAGGGAGGGGGGGTCCCTTCCTAAACTCCACCGCAGGCTGACAGACCAAGAGGAAATTCCACATGTGTATTTATATCAACCATACTGAGGTTTGACTTACAGTAAAAGGCACACACTTTGTACAGTTGAATGACTTGACAAACACACTGGTGAAGTCCATAACACTCTCGAGATATAGAACATTTGCATAACCCAGAGAATTCCCTCGTGTTCCTTTCTCAATCTCCCTCAATGTCAGAGACAGCCACTATTCTGATTTTTGTCACCACGAAGTAGTATTGCCTGTACTAGAACTTGTACACATGGAATCGGAACGGCCGGTGCTCTTTTGTGTCTGACTTCTTTTTGTGCAGCATCAATCATGTCTGTGCAGATCCGTCCATGCTGTTGCGTGTATCAGTGGTTCATTCCCTCTTGCTGCAGAGTAGTACTCCATTGAGTGAATATATCACAATTGATTTAATCCATTCATGTGTTGATGGGCACTTTCCCACCCAGTCTTGGGCTAAGAGGAATATTCATGCAGGATCTTTGTGTGGAAAAATTTTTCTTTGTCTTGGGTAAATATATAGAAGTGGCATTGCTGTGTCACAGAGTGGGTGTACGTTTAACTGCATAAAAAAAATTTTTTTTTCCAGGGGTGCCCAGGTGGCTCAGTCGGTTAAGCATCTGACTCTTGACTTAGGCTCAGGTCATGATCGCACGGTTTGTGGGTTCAAGCCCTGCAGCAGGCTCTATACGAGAGCCTGCTTGTGTTTTCTCTCCCTCTCTCAAAGAACAAAACAAAACAGAACCTTTAATTAAAACAAAAAATTACTGCTTCTCAAAATACATTTTACACTACGCCAGCAATGTATGAAAGTTCCAGGTATCTTAGGTATTATTAGTCTTTTCGGCTTTAGTCATTCTAGTGAGTGGGAAGAGGTTTCCTTTTGTGGTTTTAATTTGCATTTCTCTAATGACTAGTGATGCTGAATATCTTTTCATGGGCTTCGCAGTTATTCTGATATTTTCTTTCATCTGTTCAAATCTTCTCCCCTATTTTAAAAATTAAGTTGTCGATTGTAAAGGATTTGTTGTATATTCTGGTACAAGACCTTTGTCAGATACACGTATTGGGACCATTCCAATCTGAGACTTGACATTTTATTTGAAGAGCAGAAGTTTTTAATTTTGGTGAAATTACAATTCATTTCTCAAATTTTAATTTTGTTTCATGTTTTCCTATCCAAAAAGTTTTGTTGTTGTTGTTGTTTTACCTGTCTAGTGGTCACAACATTGTCTTTTAAGGGAGACCCATAATTTTTTTTAAGTTTTTTTTTTAATGTTTTATTTATTTTTGAGAGAGAGAGACAGAGTGCGAGCAGGGCAGGGACAGAGAGAGAGACACACACACACAGAATCTGAAACAGGCTCCAGGCTCTGAGCTGTCAGCACAGAGCCCGATGTGGGGCTTGAACCCATGAACCATGAGATCATGACCTGAGCCGAAGTCAGACGCTTAACTGCCTGAGCCATCCAGATGCCCCAGGGAAACCCATAATTTTAATGAAAATTGTACCTAACAACATGAGAAAACCTAAACAATGAGAAATTAAATAATTTACTCAAGGGCCCACAGTTAGGAAGAGACAGAGTTAGGATTCAATTCAGGTCCATCTATCTTGGAATTCTCTGCTCCTAACATTTACTACTTTATGACTTCCATAATTTCAAACCCAGGTGATGGTTATTCTGGAAATTTTAAAGATCTGTAAGGTTTTTATTGAGATTGCATTAGATCTATAACTTAATTTGAGGAGAATTAATATTTTAACAATATTGATATTTCCAATTCATGAACACAGTGTATCTTCATCTGTTGAGGTTTTATTTAATTCTGTAGACGTCAGTGTTGCATATCTTTTGTTGACTTCATCCTTAAGAATTTAATATTCTGAATAATGTTGTCAATGGCATTGTTTCTTAAATTTCAATGACCAATTGTGTGTTGCTTTTTTTTAAGAATACAATTGATTTAAGAATACAATTGATTTTTATATATTGACCATGTACTCTGCTATTTTGCTTAATTTACTTACTAGTTCTAATAGCTGTTTTTGTAGATTCCTTAGAATTTTCCACATAGACAATCTTGTCCTCTGCAAATAAAGATAGTTTTATTTAGGGGCACCTGGGTGGCTCAGTCAGTTAAGCGTCCGACTTCGGCTCAGGTCATGATCTCGCGGTCCGTGAGCTCGAGCCCCGCGTCGGGCTCTGTGCTGACAGCTCAGAGCCTGGAGCCTGTTTCAGATTGTGTCTCCCTCTCTCTCTGACCCTCCCCCGTTCATGCTCTGTCTCTCTCTGTCTCAAAAATAAATAAACGTTAATAAAAAAAAAAAAAGATAGTTTTATCTATTCCTTTCTGATCTGTATGTGTTTCATTTGTTTTTCTTGCTTATTGCATTGGCTAGAGTCTCTGGAACAATATTAAATTTTAAAACATTTTTGCCTTTTTCTCAATCTTAGGGGGAAGCATTCAATTTTTCCTCATTATATATGATGTTATCTGTGGGATTTTCCTAGATGTCCTTTATCAGGCTAAAGTCCCTTCTCTTCCTAGTTTGCTGAGAGTTTTGATCATGAATGTATTTTGGATTTTGTCAAGTGCCTTTTCTGTAGCTATTGAGATGATCATATGTTTTTTGTTGTTTTTGTTGTTTTGGTCTATTGATGTAGTGATTGATGTTAAACCAACATTGCATTACTGAGATACACAGCTCTTCCGGTTATCTATTTCTTCTTGAATGAACTTTGGTCGTTTGTGTCTTTCAAGGAATTTGTCCATTTCATCTAGGTTGTTGGCATCTAATTTACTGGCATAAAGTTGTTCATACTATATACCCTTATTATTTTTTTAAGTTTATTTATGTATTTTGAGAGAGAGAACGAGCGGGGAAAGAGCAGAGAGAGGGAGAGAAAACCCCAAGCAGGCTTCACACTGTCAGTGCAGAGCCCAATGCAGGGTTCAAACTCAGGAACCTCGAGATCATGACCCAAGAGTCTGACGCTTAACCACTTAACCGCTTGACTGAGCCACCCAGGCGCCCCTCCCTTATTGTTACTTTAATGCCTGTGGTATCTAGAGTCAAGTCCCTGAAATGTCTCAGTCCAGATATTAGTAATGTATGTCTTTTCTCTCTCTTTTTTTTTTTTCCTGATCAGTCTGGCTAGAGATTTATCAATTTTGCCGATACTCTCGAAGTAGGTTTTGGCTTAATCAACGATTTATATTGTTTTTCTATTGTCTGTTTCATTGATTTCTGCTCTTAAAATCTGCACTTCCACTGGAAGCTGACTAAAACACCAACTCTGCTTCATTCTCATAAGTTGCCAGTAGAAATGCCTCACCTTTCTGGAGGGCAACAAGGTAATAACAAAATGTTTAAAATGTGTATGAAATGCGCACATTCTTTGCTTCTGAAATACTACTTTGAGGAATTTATACACTAGGATACTGGCAAATAACAACTGACAAGGGCAGGGAGAGCAGCCCTTGATTTGTAGCCTTTACTGATTTTGTGATATAAATGTTCCCACAATGGCCAATTTGAAGCTACTAACATAAATGTGTAGTTGTGAAGCAATGCCCACAGCTGGCTCTCAGGAGCCAGTACAAATAGGCTCCAGAATACCACTGAATTTATGTTAAAGAGAAAATTAGGAATAAGAATAAGAAATTATGTACAACTATACCCCACAGCATTATTTTATTGGTGGGAAATTGGTCAAACTTAAATATACACCAGTGATGCAAAAAATGCAATATGGGGGCACCTGGGTAGCCCAGTCCGTTAAGCATCAGACTTTGGCTCAGGTCATGATCTCGAGGTTCCTGGGTTCCAGCCCCACGTCAGGCTCTGTGCTGACAGCTCAGAGCCTGGAGCCTCCTTCAGATTCTGTGTCTCCCTCTCTCTCTGCCCATCCCCCACTTGTGTTTTCTCTCTCTCTCTCTCTCTCTCTCTCTCTCTCAAAAATTAAATAAAATAGGGGCGCTTGGGTGGCTTGGTCGGTTAAGCGTCCGACTTCGGCTCAGGTCATGATCTCACGGTCCGTGAGTTCGAGCCCCGCATCGGGCTCTGTGCTGACAGAGCCTGGAGCCTGTTTCAGATTCTGTGTCTCCCTCTCTCTCTGCCCCTCCCCTGTTCATGCTCTGTCTCTCTCTGTCTCAAAAATAAATAAACATTAAAAAAAAAATTTAAAAAAAATAAAATAAAACATTAAAAAAAATTTTAATGCATTATGGTATAGCTAGCTGTATGATGATATATTATACAGACACAAAATTTTGTTTGGGAAAACTATTAAGAACATGGGGAAATATTTATGATATAATGTCTTAAGCAAGTGTAATACAGTATAAGATTAATTTATTTTTACAATTTTATACATATAGGGAAAAAAAAAAACCCAAATGATAGACAACAAAATATTAACAGTGATTGTGTTTTTTAAATACTTGACAAACTTTCTAAAATGAAGCTACGAATCTAGAAAAAAAAAAAAAAAGCCACAAACTCCTAAGTAAAAAAAATTGTGTGTGCCCTAAGTACGTGTCCTAAGAATTGAAGAGGTAGGGAGACTCAGAAGTAGCTGACTGTTCCTATGACCACAGTCACAGAGCCACTTTCCTTCTTTCAGGATCTCAAAGGAGAGTCTTGACTAATCCCCACAGCCTTTGTAGGGACACTATGGCAAAAAGAAAATGATTTACCGATCCCCAACTAAGAAGCTAGAAAGCCTGACTAGGGACAGGCAAGTGTTCTGATTGCCTAAAAAGCAACGTGTTTTAGAAAAATGAAATTTAAAAAAACGAAAAGTGAAATTTATTATGCTGTACATTACAGTGATGTTGGCATCTACTCATTTGTCAGTCAACAAATGGGCACCTACACAACACCGAATTTTTTGGAGGAAAAAAATATGACTTTAGTTTGGTATTTCTTAAAAGGCAATTCTGTTCCTTCCTCCCATTTACCACACGCTAAGCACTTTACTAGAGGCTTTAAAGGCTTTAACTCATTTAATTATTAAAAACAACACACACACACAAATGAGGGACGCCTGGCTGGCTCAATCAGCAGAGGAGGTGACTCTTTTTTTTTCTTTTTTTTTTTTTTTTTTTTGAGAGTGAGAGTACAGCAGGGAAGGGGCAGGGGAAGAGGAACAGAGGATTTGAACTGGGCTCTGCATTGACAGGCTGAGGACAACAAGCCCGATGTAGGGCTCAAGCTCATGGGCCACAAGACCATCACCTGAGCCGAAGTTGGGTACTCAACCGACTGAGCCATCTAGGTGCTTGAGTATGTGACTCTGGACCTCCAGGTTGTAAGTTTGAGCCCCACATTGGGTGTAGAGATTACTTAAAAATAAAAATTAAACAAAACAAAACAAAACAGCAAAGGCGGGGCCCCTGGGTGACTCACTTGGTTAAGCGTCCAACTCTTGATTTCAGCTCAGGTCATGACGTCGCAGTGCATGAGATGGAGCCCCAAGTGGGGCTCTGTGCTGGCATCACGGACCCTGCTTAAGATTCTCTCTCTCCCTTGCTCTCTGCCCCACCCCCACGTGCACGTGTTCTCTCTCTCTCTCTCTCTCTCCCTCTGTCTCGTCTCTCTCTCTCTCAAAAATAAATAAACTTTAAAGGGGCACCTGGGTGGCTCAGTCGGTTAAGCGTCCGACTTCGGCTCATGACATGATCTCGCGGTCTGTGAGTTCAAGCCCCGCGTCGGGCTCTGGGCTGACCGCTCAGAGCCTGGAGCCTGCTTCGGATTCTGTGTCTCCCTCTCTCTCTGACCCTCCCCCGTTCATGCTCTGTCTCTCTCTCTCTCAAAAATAAATAAACGTTAAAAAAAATTAAAAATAAATAAACTTTAAAAAAACAGCAAAGGAGATATTATTATTTCCATTTACATATGAAAAAAACACTGGCATGTCAGAGAACTTTAATCAAATGATATAAAAGAACTTAAATCCCTTAATAGTTCACGTTTACTGAGTGCCAATCACTGCACCAAATGCTTTATTAGTATTTAATGCCTTTACTTACTTACCTATGGAGAGAAGGCTTTGATTATACTCATTTTACTTATGAGGTTAAATTATCTGTGGGTTAAATTACCTACTGAAGATCATCCTGTTGGAAAATGATAATTCTGGTACCAGAACTAGTCTTAGCATTTGAAGACCTGGGTTCAAATCTTGTTTCTATTTTTTTTTATTTTTTATTTTAAAATAATGATTCTTCCCCCCGCCCCCCCCCGTTTATTTATTTTAAGAGAGAGAGCACAAGTGCTGCTCGAGCAGGGGAAGGGCAGAGAGAGGGAGAATCCCAAGCTGACAGCACAGAGCCTGATGCAGAGCTCAAACTCATGAACTGACTCGGGGCTCAAACTCATGAACTGTGAGATCATGACCTGAGACGAAACCAAGAGTCTAACTCTTAATCAACTGAGCCACCCAAGCACTCCAAATCTTGTTTTTACAATGTGATTTTGGGCAAGCCGCCCAACAGCTCTGAGATTTAGTTTAGCTTAGTTTTGTTTTGTTTTATGTTGTTTTGTTTTGCTTTGCTTTAAGTTTTTTTTTTTTTTAAGTTTATTTATTTTGAGAGAGAGAAAGAGAGAGTGACTGAGCCACCCAGGCACCCCTATCATCCCCTCTATATTACACCTACTTTGCAGAGGTGTTTCAGAGGACCAAGTTAATTAAATAAAGTGCCCAGCACCATGTTTGGCGTAAAGCAGTTGTTCAATCAATGGTAATTATTTTATTTGTTAGGTGCTGTAGGCAATGTTCCCTCTGCCTGTGTCCCACCTGAGTCTATTTCCTCCTCTTCCTGAACAAGCAGGCAGCCAGACTACATTTCCCATGTTCCCTAGCTGTTAGGTGTGGCCATGTGACAGAGTTCTAGCCAATGGGATGTGAACAGACATACTCTGTCTGCCAAATCATCCTCTCCATGCCCTTTCTTCTTCCTGTGGTTTGAAGAGCCTGGGCACTTTGGGAGCCATGCAGTGAAGATGGGCAGAGCCATGAGGCGGACGGAGCCTGGGTTATTGCATCACTGCTAAAAAGAAGGTCACATGTCAATCAGGGACACTTGTTTTGGATTTTATGTTAGCAAGAAAGAAACTTGTTTTGTGGGTTGGTTTGTTTTAGCACTAAGTACTACTGTAAGGGATCAATGAAGGGTCCGTTCTCATTGTTGGCAATCCCCAGGCTCCAAGCATCACGGGTCCTGTCTTTGTGGTCCTGAGAAGTCCACACACAGGGGCTGGCCAGGGTAGTACTCCTCACCCCAGATCTCTTCATGCCCTGCATCACCACTAAGTAGACACCAGTTATCAAATGATAGAAGAGCCAAGGACTGAACTCTGCATTCAGTGTGCTGGACAGTTACTCTGACCTAGGACTCCTGGAGACATGATCTCCACCTAAAAAATTAAGGCTCTGATGATAACATTTTGATGTTGGCAGGTTTCCAAAGGAAAAAACTCTGAATGGGATGGTGGGGTGCCTCCCAAGCCATATTCCTGTGAAGTCCACCTGCTCCCTGGTAACTAAACTCTCTTGCTCACAAACCTCCTATGGCTGTCTTTCCAGGTTTCCATCGAAGGCTTTCCTCCAGAAAGCCTTTCTTAACCGTTTGAGTCCAATTGCTTGCTCTTATCTCCTCTTATTTTTGTTGTTTGCAACACTCCTTTCACTATTGCTTTTCCATCTTTTTTCTTATTCTTCTTTGCTATTCCTTAACTCTGTGAGCTACTTTTCTTAACTCTTTGAGACAGAGAAAAATGAAGGAGTGAAGTAGAAGAAACGGTGTCCCATGGAGAAATCATCAGAACACAGAAGCGGAGTTATTATCCCAGTCTGTTATTTACCAGCTATGTGACACTGGGCAAATCACTGTCCAGAGAAATGAGGGATTAAAACCCAACCAATGGGGGCGCCTGGGTGGCTCAGTCGGTTAAGCGTCCGGCTTCGGCTCAGGTCATGATCTTGCGGTTTGTGAGTTCAAGCCCCGCGTTGGCTCTGTGCTGACAGCTCAGAGCCTGGAGCTTGCTTCTGCTTCCGTGTCTCCCTCTCTCTCTGCCCCTCCCCTGTTCACGCTCTGTCTCTTAATAATAAATAAACGTTAAAAAAATATATTAAAAAAAATAAAACCCAACCAATGGTTCTGTTTGTTTGAAAACCACTAAAGCCCCCTTCGGGTTGTTTTTTTCCTTTTCAAACCCTGCGAACTACAATCAAACCACATTTGCTGATGGGAGCAGTGGAAGAGAGTGGAAGGAGTGGACGAGATTTGAAGTCAGTTAGATCTAGGTTGGGATCTCAAATGCACAGTTCATTAGCTGTATGACCTTAAGTAAATCGCTTTCCCTTTCTGAGCCTGAGTGATGCTGCTTCTCCCTTTCCTCTTTCCTCTTCCCTTATACCCTTTTATTCCTTTTGTTTCCTTTCTATCCTTCTTTTTATTTTTGAAATCAAATGTACTTTTTAAATTTTCATATAATAAAATACACCCATTTAAAGTATACAGTTGGGGGTGGTGTTGGGCTCGTGCTGAGCATGGAGCCTGCTTAAGATTCTCTCTCTTTCTCTTTGCCCCTTCTCCCCACTGGGGCTCTTTAAAATAAAGAAAAGAAAAGAAGAGAAAAGAAGAGAAGAGAAGAAAAGAGAAAAAAAAGGAAGAGAAAGGAAAAGAAAAGAAGAGAGAATAAAATAAAATAAAATAAAATAAAATAAAATAAACACCCCAACCAAGATATGGAACAATTATATTAGTCCCCAAATTCTCTCATTCTCCTTTATTGTTAATCTCTCCACTCCCAGAAAATCACTGATATGCTTGATGTTACATAGGGTTGCCTGTTCTAAAATTTCATGTAAAGGGAATAATATAGTATGTACTCATTTTTGTCTAGCTTCCCTCATTAGCTAGACTCTCATTTTTGAGAGTCATCCATATTACTGCAGAAATCAGTTTCGTTTGTTGCTGGGTAGTGTTTCGTTTTATTATACCACAATTCATTTATCCATTTACCTGCTGATGGACATTTGGGTTATTTCCAATTTGGGTCTAGGTTCATGCTGTAAACATTCATATGCAAGACTTTTTATAGACATATGCTTTTATTTATCTCAGGTAAACATCTAGGAGTGGAATTGCTGGGTCATAAGTTAAGCATATGTTTCATTTTATAAGAAACTATAGAGCTGTTTTCCAAAATAGTTGTAGGCACCACTTTACAATCCCACGTGGCATTTGAAGGTTTTAGTTGTTCGATTTCCTCACCAACACTTGGTATTATTGTTCTGTTTAAATTATAGCTATCTGATGGATGTATACAGATATCTCATTTTAATTTTTTAAAAGATTTTTTCTTTTTTTTAATTTTATTTTTTATTTTTTTTAACTTACATCCAAGTTAGTTAGCATATAGTGCAACAGTGATTTCAGGAGTAGACTCCTTAATGCCCCTTCCCCATTTAGCCCATCCCCCCTCCCACAACCCCTCCAGTAACCCTCTGTTCGTTCCCCATAGTTATGAGTCTCTTCTGTTTTGTCCCCCTCCCTGTTTTTATATTATTTTTGTTTCCCTTCCCTTGTGTTCATCTGTTTTGTCTCTTAAAGTCCTCATATGAGTGAAGTCATAGGATATTTGTCTTTCTCTGACTGACTAATTTCACTTAGCATAATACCCTCCAGTTCCATCCACGTAGCTGCAAATGGCAAGATGTCATTCTTTTTGACTGCCGAGTAATACTCCATTGTATATATATCCCACATCTTCTTTATCCATCCATCCATCGATGGACATTCGGGCTCTTTCCATACTTTGGCTATTGTTGATAGTGCTGCTATAAACATGGGGGCACATGTGTCCCTTCGAAACCGCACATCTGTATCCTGTGGATAAATGCCTAGTAGTGCAATCGCTGGGTTTAGGGTAGTTCTATTTTTAGTTTTTTGAGGAACCTCCATACTGTTTTCCAGAGTGGCTGCACCAGCTTGCATTCCCACTTTTCTTTTATTTTTTAAAGGTAAGTAATCTATATACCCAGGGTGGGGCTCAAATTTATAATCCTGAGATCAAGAGTTGAATGCTATATGGACAGAGCCACCCAGGCACCCCTCATTTTAATTTTTTTGATGTTTTATTTATTATTTATTTTTGACAGAGACAGAGCATGAGTCGGGGAGGGGCAGAGAGAGAGGGGGAGACACAGAATCCGAGCTGTCAGCACAGAGCCCGACATGGGGCTCGAACTCATGAAACGTGAGATCATGACCTGAACTGAAATTGGACTCTTAACCGACTGAACCACCCAGGCGCCCCACCCCTCATTTTAATTTTAATTTGTATTTTCCTGATGCCTAATAAATGTTGAGCACCTTTTCATGTGCTTATTAGAAGTTCCTGTATCTTCTCTTGAAGAGTCTGTACAAATCTTTTGCCTATTTCTCATTGGGTTTTCTTATTATTGAGTTGATGAATTCTTTACATATTCTGGATACAGATCCCTTGTCAGAAATATATGTTACAAGTATTGTCCCCTAGTTTGCAGCGTGCCTTCATTTTCTAAATGGTGTCTTTTGAGGCGCAGAAGATCTTAACGTTAAGGTCTAATTTATCAAGTTTTTCTTCTATAGTTAATGTTCTTGTTTTAAGAAAACTTTTTCCATCCAAGGTTTCAAAGAGTTTCTGTTTTCTTGCAAAAGTTTTAGCATTTATGCATAGGTCTATGATCCATTTCAAATTATTATTTTTTGTATGGCATGAGATAAGGGTTAAATTTGTTTTTTCTCCTTATGTACATCAGTTGCTTCTACACCATTTTTTGAAACAGACCATCCTTTCTTTAGCGCTTTTGCTGAAAACCAATTGGCTGTATGCGTGTGCCTCTGTTCCCAAACTCTATTCTGTTGGTCTATATGTCTTTATAATACCACACTGTTTTGATTGCCATAGCTTTATAATCTTGATACCAGGTAGTTTAAGTCTGCTTCACCTGTACATTTTTTGTATTTTCTCTTCTTTGATTTTGTGCAGTTTCACTATGATGGGATTCTTCTCTTTTTAATATTGACCCAGGAATAGAATTACTGGGACCCAGACTATAGGCAAAATGAATTTGACCGTGTAGTGACAGTTGCTCTCCAGAATGGCTGCACTAATTTAACATTCCCAGTAGAGCCCCTATATTCTTCCCATTTTGGCAGACACTTAGCATTACCTAGCTTTCTAATTTTTGCCAGTCTAATGTTATAATCTAATATCTCCATGCTGTTTTCTTTTAATTTTTTTTTAACGTTTATTTATTTTTGAGACAGAGAGAGACAGAGCATGAACGGTGGAGGGGCAGAGAGAGAGGGAGACACAGAATCGGAAGCAGGCTCCAGGCTCCGAGCCGTCAGCCCAGAGCCCGACGCGGGGCTCGAACTCACGGACCGCGAGATCGTGACCTGAGCTGAAGTCGGACGCTCAACCGACTGAGCCACCCAGGCGCCCCACCATGCTGTTTTTAAAAGCAGATTTATTGAGATAAAACTGATAAATAATAAACTGCACAGAGAACAATTTGTTGAGTTCTGACATTTGTATACACCTGTCAAACCATCTTCACAAACAGATAATGAATGCATTCTTTACCCCCCACCCCTGCCAAAAGCTTCCTTGTGCCCCTTTGAGTCTGAGCCTTTTCATTTGCAACATGCAGCTCAGTTGTGAGGACCTGTGGTGTGACCTTAGTTTGAGTTCTGGCACATAGAAGGTGCTGGGGAAATAGGGCTAGAATAAATGCAACCACACAGCAGGGTAGATACATGTAAGGCCCTGGAGCCAGACTGCCCGGATTCAAACCCATCTCTGCTATTTGTTACTTGGACAAGTTACTCTGTGAATCCTTTTCCTTATCTGTAAAAAGGGAATCCTAACGGGATACCTACTGACAGGATTGCTATGAGGATTAAAAGAGTTAAATTTTTTCCCATCGCAGGTAATTGAATGATTTTAGCTAGAATTTTTTTTCTCGAAATTCTGAAAATATTCATTAGCACCTTCTCTGACAGGTAGGGGTTTGGGGCTCCAGCTCCGTAGCCTCTGAATTCAATGTGGTCTCTAGGAACTCTTACAAGTCTGGTCCTGTAAGGTCCAGGACTTAGGCGGCAGTGGTAATTCTAGGAATGGCCGCAAGGGGGAATAGGAATTTACTCTTGTGAACTGTGAGAACAAGTCAATATTTTTTATCTACCCACGTGGAAATAACAATATGGATATCTGAGCAGCGGCTCCTTCTTAGTATGTCGCATCCAGGGCTTATGCGAGTGGTTCCTTGTTAGTGTTTTGCCCATCCTGAGTCTCTGTGGTTGAGCATTATAATGCACATACGAACAGGAGGACTAATCAACAGCCTTTTGGAGAATAACCTGTTGAATAAGTAGCCGTTGTAGTAATAGTGTAACCTATCCTATAGGGTAGTTATTCTTATTTCTTTTTCTTTTTTCTTTCTTTCTTTTTCTTTTTTTTCTTTTGAGAGCGAGAGACAGCATGAGATGGGGAGAGGCATAAGGAGAGGGAGAGAGAGACTCTATGCCCAGCACAGAGCCCACTATGGGGCTCGATCTCACTGTGAGATCACGACCTGAGCCCAAATCAAGAGTCAGACGCTTCCCACATTGAGCCACCCAGGTGGCCCAGACATACCTTTGGAGTAAAAGGGACTAGGTTCAACTCTGACTCTTCTTCCAATTGTCGTGTGACTTTGGATAAATTACCCAGCCTCTCTGAGTCTGTTATTCGGGTGTAAAAAAGTTAAATACATACACTTTATTCATAGTGAGTTTGTGAGGTACAAATAACCGAGCTTTTATACAACATCCAAGAGTTTCTAGCATATAGTAGGAACTGAGAACAGGCTTAGGTGGATGCCAGGGGAGCCTCAGGAGGAGACCGTGAGACAAGGATTCCTGGGTAAGAGATTTATTAAAGAAATGTTCTGGGGTGCCCAGGTGGCTCAGTCGGTTGAGCGTCCGACTTCGGCTCAGGTCATGATCTCGCAGCTCGTGAGTTCGAGCCCCGCGTCGGGCTCTGTGCTGACAGTTTGGAGCCTGGAGCCTGCTTTGGACTCTGTGTCTCCCTCTCTCTCTGCCCCCAACCCACTTGCATTCTGTCTCTGTCTCTCTCAAAAATAAATAAACATTAAAAAAACCTTTTTTAAAAGAAATATTCCAAGAAGTCAGTAAGGGTGTAGGAAAAGTGGGACAGGGAAGAAGAAGCAGCAGCCAAGCAAACGAGATTTCAGGCAGTTGCAAAAAGCACAGCTTAATCCCTCAGGGAACTCAGGAGTATAAATTCTACTGGAGACAAGTAAACTGGGCTCTCATTCAAACTCTCACATCCAATTAGTCATTTGCTGAAGACGAGGGAAGGATCAAAGCCATTCTGGTAGCCTGAGGACCATCCTCCTTAGAAGAGCCTCAGGTACTGGTTATTAGAAGCAAAAGCAAACAGCAACCAAAGGAGGGATGGGATGGACTGGTAAGAGATCTGAGAGGATCTGGGATGAGCAAGAATGATAATAATATCTACTACAGGGTTTGGGTTTTTCCCTCCTTTTAGAAAAGCTGGGCTTGAGTCCTAGCTTTGCCACTTAGTACAAGATTTGTAATTCCTAAGGAGCTTTTCATCTAGCGAAGGAGTCAGATAAGGAAATCAAAAATTACCTAACTCTATGATAAGTGACATTATTAAAGCATGGTGTGGAAAGGGAGCCATCGGTAGGAAGGAGGGTATGGCCAGTTCGATCAAGGGGCAGGGTTTCAGGGAAGGTCTCAAGAGAAGCTGATGCTTAAACTGAGTTCCCAAAGATGGGGACAGATTTATCAGGCAGACAGCCAGAAAGGGCGTTCCTGACAGAGGGAACAGCCCAAGCAAAATCAAAGACGTGTGAAATAGCCTGACAAATCAGACTTGAAGGATCAACACGGAGACCTTGGATGCCAAGACTAGGGGTTTAAACTTAACTCCATAAAGCAGTGAGAGCCACGGAAGGATTCTGAGCTGGGGAACGGTTTGGCCAACCTTGCATTTTAGAATGATCATTCTGGCTGCCACTAGTGTGAACAACATTGTGAAGGAAGAGACACCCCAGACAGGGAGATCAGACAGGAGACATTTAGAATAGCCAAATCAAGAGCTCAAGGGAGGCACCCATAGAACTTGGATTCCTGAATGGAGAGTGGTGCCTTTTACCAAGATTACAAAGTATTATTTTGCCAAGAGTGAGGGGGAAATGAAAGGTTTTGTATTTTCCCTATTGATTTCAGACAAGAAACCAGGGTAATGGATAAGACTGGGGAGAACCTGTAGACAACATTAATTATTAATAACAAATCATATGGAATATCACATTCCTCAAAGTACTTTCACATCCATTATTGGATTGATCCTTGAACAACCCTGGGAGGGGAGGGAAGCAATTGACAGATAAAAGGCTAGAGCCCTATAGAGCTGAAGTGAGTTGTGATGGTCAGGCAGGATTTGTGGGACTTTTAAATGTTTTTTAGTAAAATGAGGAATGAATAAGAACCTTGGCATCCTTTAGGGGAAACGAGTTTTCCCTCCATTACACAAGCTAATATATACTTGTTAAAGACAATTTGGAAAAGACTAAAACCTAGGAAAAAATATTTAGCCCCTTATGGCCTCACAAAGAATTACCAGTAATATTTTGGTGTGGCTTCCCCCCCTCCCAAAAGAATTTTTTTCCATGCTTAGGATTCTTATTTTAGGTTTAATCTATTTATTTTGAGAGAGAGAGTGAGAGAGAAAAAGCATGAGTGGGGGAGGGGCAGAGAGAGAGGGGGAGAGGGGGAGAGAGAGAGAGAGAGAGAGAGAGAGAGAGAGAGAGAGAGAGAATCCCAAGCAGGCTCCGAGCTGTCAGTGCGGAACCCGACGTAGGGCTTGAACTCACCAACCGTGAGATCATGACCTGAGCCGAAATCAAGAGACAGCCGCTTAACCGACTGGGCCACCCAGGCACCCCTATGCTTAGGTTTCAATCTGCTTTTTTTTTTCATGTTGTATTATAATATAAACACTTCATCGTGTAGACATAATTTTTTAATATAATTATTTTTAACAGCTTCAGAATATTCCAAGTGGATTGTTTTGACTAATTACTAATTGGCAGATATTTTGGGTTGCATATTTTAAACATTTTTTCCAACATAAAACGATCTTTGTGATGAACAGCTTTGCGCACACGGCTTCTTCTGAATTTTGAATTCATCCCTTAGAACAGGTTTCCAGGAGTGGAACGACGAAGTCAAGGTGAAGAACGTTCTCCCACTCTTGATAAAATATTGCCAGTTGTTTTCAAAAAGGATTATACCGGCCTTTCTTGGACTCTCCATAAGTATTCCTGCTATGAATCCCATTTTTGCTACCTCACAATAATAAAAAGAGAGTGATACTCTTAATTAAAAGAAGGAAGATTTTAGCTATGCCAAAAGCCTTCAATCAGCTGAGGGACATTCTACCTCATCCATCTCATTTGTCTGCTGTTATTTCTCTTTTGACCAGCAGATGGCAGGATAATCCCACAACAGGTGGTCATGACTTAATTTAATTGCAATGAGGAGAAAATTGCTTCTTTTCCCACATGTATTTCTTTCCTGAGATAAACAGCAAGTAGGGCATCTGCCTCCTTATTGGAAGTAAGACATGTAAGAAGGTGGCTTTTCAGCAAGGAATATCAAGGTAGCCGATATAAATTCTGAGCCTTAGGTTATATTGTACTCTGTACAGAAACAAATTTCTCAGAAAGAAGCAAATGGAGGTTGAAATTCCACATATTCTAGATTTCCCCAGTTAATAATCATAAAAAAAAAAAAAAAGTTTATAGCCAGAAAGTCACAGAGGCCCTCCTGTTGTAATTGTTAGAGTCAGTGGGAACACCCTCCTCGCCCAGGGGATTTTAAAAGCCAATCCCACCCTCTCCCCACAATTCTCTCCCCTAGCACTCATTTCCCATCCCTTCGCAAAATTGCCAGGGTAATTGACTCTTAGATGAGATGAGTTTGACTT
Source organism: Panthera tigris (assembly GCF_018350195.1). Lineage (NCBI taxonomy): Eukaryota > Metazoa > Chordata > Mammalia > Carnivora > Felidae > Panthera > Panthera tigris. The sequence continues at coordinate 19,833,849 of NC_056667.1, forward strand.
TCTACCCTGATTTTGTAACGAGTTCTTTTGGTGAGGTTCTTTGTTTGAAAATGCACAATAAAAATGGCTTTAGAATGACTTCAGAGGATTCTTTCTTTTTCTGGTGCCAACAACAGATTCCAAAGCAGCTATTATTCGAGGTGGGTGATAGGATCCCTTGAGACGGTTTAAGTATCGGTTTTCAAAGTGCTTAGGAACCTGAAATGTCCTGTATGGTATATTTGCAGGTGCATAATTGGCCAAGTGCTCCAGGGGTTCTAAAGACTGCCTTCCTGTAGTCGGAATAGACACATTTAGCCTCTTACTGAAATTGAAGGCTGCAACGCCGATAACAAATCTGATTCTAACTCTCCCATGTCACCGCAGCCCAAAGGTGCCTTTGTCTCCTAGGAGAAAGAGGTTGGAGGTAAGTGAACGGCCCTTAACCAGAGCCGTGTGCAAAACATTGCTAAGGAAAACTTTTGTCCTAGGAGTGTAGGTTTAGGCTGTTGTGTGCGAAGCAAATTTGCTTTGTTCTCAGCCAACCTGCCTGAACGCAAGTATTGCGAGTTGGCTGGAGCTGGAGAGCAGCAAACTGCTTTAAAAGCGGGCTTTCAGGGGCGCCTGGGTGAGTCAGTCGGTTAAGCGGCCGACTTCGGCTCAGGTCACGATCTCGCGGTCCGTGAGTTCGAGCCCCGCGTTGGGCTCTGTGCTGGCAGCCTGGAGCCTGTTTCAGATTCTGTGTCTCCCTCTCTCTCTGACCCTCCCCCGTTCATGCTCTGTCTCTCTCTGTCTCAAAAATAAAATAAACGTTAAAAAAAAATTTTTTTAAATAAAAAAAAAATAAAAAAAAACAAAAGCGGGCTTTCAGTGGGAAATTTTAAACGTACAATGGCTTTATTTTTGTTAGACAGAACTCTCCAACCTGGCTTTTTTATTGCACTAACCAAAATAAATCTGGATAAACTTAAAAGGCTGCCTTGATGTCAGGAGAAAATGGATATTGTCTCTCCTGAACGTGTTTGAATGGGAGCACATAATCCTAGCTACATCCAGATAAGAATCCGCCTCCTCCCGTAGAAAGCTTTCCTGGAATGGAATACCACCAAGAGTATTCACTTTGCGGCCTGACGGTTCCAGCCTGTCTTACTAAAACTTCTAAAGAAACAGTTTGCCCACTCCTTGACTCTCCCATTTGTAGTTAATACTGATGGGTACTTAGTGGTGTTCTGAGCTCCTTTTATTTCTCAAGTCCCCTGGCATTTGATGATACCTGTGCAGCAGGAGTTTTCATCACAGCAAATGCAGGGTGGTGGTTAGTGGAGAAGGGGCGAGGAGAGAGGAAAAATCACCTATGCGTTTTCCTAAGTCAGTTGACTTGAGAAACCAGTAGTCTCCACTTAAGATTCAATGTCTTTAAATATTAGGGTCCCTGGTTATGAAGACGTGGGTGAAACTGCTTCCCTCAGACAAACCTGAGGTGGAGGATGTAGGTGTCACATATAAATCAAAGAGGTGCCTCTCAACAGGGAAGATTTAATCAGCTCTCCTTCCCAGGATCAGCTGCCAGGTTTGAACATTTACTTGTCTGTGTTCCAGGCAGGAGACACTGCTAATTATGGGAGCAATTCCCATGGATACAGAGAAGAATTGTCTAAGCTGGGGAGTCAAAGCTCTGATCGAGAGGGTGCTGAGAGGGAAAAATGCCCCCAACATTCTCAGAGGAAATTCCAGAGTTGTCTAGGGACATGCCTTCTCTGCAGGAATGCCCCATACATCTGGCATTTGAAGATCTGGAAACAGGTTTTCCTTTACCTTCCTAACTCATGCACTAAGGATCCCTGTATTTGAGAAATGGAATTTAAAAAGTGGTCTCTTTTATTCAAACATTATCTGATAAGGTTATTTTGAAACAAACAAACAAACAAAACCAAAAACCAAAACCCAGGTTTTACCCAGAGTGATTCTCACAAATGACAGTACCTGAAAAGAGGCAGACTGGGCCATGGGGGCAGCCAAAATGGCACGAGCACTTGAAACCTGTTGTCTTATCCTTGGCAAAGATACCACCTGATCCATTCTGCTGTATGTAAAGCAAGCTGTGGCAAAACTTACCTTTCTTGTGACACAAAATCTACATTCGCAAATGAGCTTCTCCAACATCAGTTCGAATTTATATTCTGCCCCTCCTCTTTCTCCATTATGCAGAGCACCTGCTCCCTGTCCCTCCCCCACTCCTCCAGCTGTCTGTCTGTCTCATTTGTGTCAATTAAGAATTCAATACTGCTTGATTTAATTGAATGACTTTCCCTGTATAGAATCCCGACCACGGATAGAGCATCGACCATCACTCCCATTGCCCAGAATAAAAACTCTAAAACTCCAAAGGCATGCAAGGGTGCCTTAGAAAAGAGAAGGGGTCCTTGCTGGCTTTCCAGTGAAGGCAAGGAGGGCAAGACAGGATTCCCTGGCAATATCAGTTATGTAGTTGGTGGCCTACCAAAAGGCAGCCTTGCATAAACCAAGATCATTTGGGTCCACTCAATTTAGTTAAGGATTTCAGAAGTGGTTCTTAAGGCTTAGAATTCAAAGAACCAACTGGAAGAAATAAACTTCCACACCACTTCTTAATTTACAAAGTGATTTCCCATCCTCAGAAGACTGACTTTGACTTTCTGTTTCCTTAGTCTTTGAACAAATAGGCTTTGTTCTTTAGTCACCTGCCTCTGTTCATTGAGCACCTACTATGTGCCAGGTGGTGTTCTAGGAGCTGAAAACCATGTTCTAAGAACAGAAAATAAAGTTCCTGTCCTCATGGGACTTAGATTCTAAAGGGTGTGTGTGTGGGGGGGGGGTGCCCAACAATAAACAAATAAGTAAAATAGTAAAAGGGATTATAAAGAATCAGAGAGGAGAGTTAAGGGAGATGGGGATTATGGTTTGAACGGAGCTTTTTAGTTTAGCAAGGATGGACAGAAAGGACTCCCCGAGCTGAGACATAAAAGAAGGAAGGGAGAAAGTCAAATATGACAGGGAGGAGAATTCTAGGCGGAGGGTACAGCAAGTGCAAGGGCCCTGAGGCAGGAGTTCCCTCTTTGAAGGAGACCAGTGTAGTTGAAGAGAGTGAGCCAAGGGAGAGATGTAGGATACAGGTCAAGGAAGTGGGAGAGCATGGGGCAGGCTTTGTAAGGATTTGTAAGTCACTGTAGGCTTTTACTCTGAGATGGAAAGCTACTGGAGAAATGACATATTTTATGATATGATTTAAGTTTTAAAAGCTTTATTCTGGCCGCTGGGTAGAAAACAGAAGGTGGGAGAACAAGGGCAGAAGCAAGGAGAACAACAGTTGGGAGGCAATTGCAGGAATCTAAGCAAGAAACAATGGCGGCTTAGGTCAGAGTGGCAGCAATGGAGATGGTGACAAGTGGTTAGATTTTAGAGGTACAGGTGCCAGGAATTGCTGATGGACACGATGGGGGTATTTGAGAAACAGAGAGGAGTCAAGTATATTGTGGATGTTGGTTGGGCCTGAGTAACTATTAGATAATCTAATGGGATGAGCAGAGGCCTTGAATCAGGTGAAACTAAATCTCAAATCCATGGCTTCTGGGTTTTGTGATCTTGGGCAAGTCCCTGAACCTCTTTGAGCATCTGTTTCTTCAGTAAGAAAGTGATGATGATGATAGTAATAACGGTCTCACAGGTCTATGGTGAGAATTGAATGGGATGTGAAAATTCTTAGAATAATACCTGGTAGAGCAATACTCGACAGACGTCCCTTGGATCCTGGGAGTAAATGATGCCTTTTGAAATATTATGAATCTAGTGTCTTCTCAATACTTTTCTCATTAACTTACAACCTGTAACTTATAACCTGGCTTCCCACTGTATTTTGAATAAAATCCAAACTCCTTCCAAATCCAGGAAGACACTTCATGGTGTAGCCTCACCTACCTGTCCAACCCACCAGCCACCTTGACCTTCTTATCTGGCTGATAAAGAACTTGACAACTTTCCAGCGTCAGAACTATCACATAGTCTCCTCTCTCTGCCTGGAATGGCCCTCACCCACATGGCTGGTGCCTTCTGATCCTGCAAGGAACTACTATCTCAGAGTGGCCTTTCCTGACCATCAATTTAAAAACAGGTTCCCAGGTTCCCACCATTATTCTTTCTTTCAGGGTTTGTTCTTTCCATTCAGGAAAGTAAATCACAATTTATAATTCTGTTTTCCTGTGTATCGTCTGTCTCTTCCACTAGACGGTAAGTTCTACGAAGGCAGTGACCCCCAAGAGTGTGCTCAATGCCTGGCAGAATGCTTGGCTCCCAGTAGGCTCTCAATAAATATTTGTTGAAAGGCTGAGTGACATAAAAGGCTTTTATTGGTATTCTGCTGCTATTCTTTCTAATTTTCTTTTTAAAGATTTTATTTAAGTAATCTCTACACCCAATGTGGGGCTCAAACTCACAACCCCAAGATCAAGAGTCACCTACCTGCTCCACCGACTGAGCCAGCCAGGTGCCCCTCTTTTTCTTTTTTTAAAATCTCACTTTCTTTGCATTTTGCACAATTCTATATTGCCTTTTGTTGCTGAGTGGAAACACTTCTCCCCGTTGAATCAGAAAATCCCTTGACTCTTTTTTTCTGTACACTATGCTGGGCTTAATGTCTATATATATAGTACTAACACTGATGGGTTCAATTTTTTTGTGCTCACTTCTTAAGGATGTATTTGTCTTTACAGGCAGGTGACACAAAAGAATAGACCTCAGCTTCAAATCATCTAAGAATCTTATCCATCCAAAGTATTTGTAGAGGCATAGGGAGTGGGGAGGGCATTCCAAGAAAAGGAAAGTGTCAGCAAAGGCATGCCACATGTTGTGTGTAGGATAATTAGAGAACACAAAGTTTTCGGTGGTTGGGACCACAGTGTCAAAGATCTGGCTGGCTAGAGAAGTTCTAACAAGTTGGAAATATGCCCTCTTCTATATTCTGAAAGAATATGTGTTAGATTGATGTCACTTCTTCCTTAAATGCTTGCTAGAGTTTGCCAGTGAAACCTTCTGGGCCTAGAGCTTTCTTTATGGAACATAATTGATGACAAATTCAATTTCTTTAATAGAGATAGGGCAGTTCACATTTTTTCTTTCATCTTGTGTCAGTTTTAGTAAGTTACATTAGATAAGGTCTTGAATGCTAGACTGAGTCCTCTTTTATTGAAATTAATTATATTTTAGGGTCATTAAAGGTCTTCACGCAAAAGGATGACAGTACTTTAAGGAAGCTTAATCTGGAGAATGTACAATAAAGGTTTGAGAAACAGGTCAGAGAAAAAGGAGAAACAGAGTTAGGAAACCCAGATAGCAGGCTTTTACAGAAACGTGAGGAATAAGTGACAAAGGTCCTGACTATAGTGGTTTTGGAAATGGGGGGAAAGAACCAAATTCCAGAAATATAACCACTTCTTTATCTATATCTCCTTTTGCCTGAACTAGGGTATTGATAAATTTTAGTACTTAATGGAACATTATGCTGCTTCTCAGCATCTCTTCTGACCAAGGTGGAAAGCATTCCTTGTACCAGAGCCCAGTGGTAGAAAGGTATAATATTTCTTCTGTGATTTAGACTTCCAGCCTTTAAAACTGAGGCCTTAGGAACTGGTGCCAGCTGTCTGTCCTTTTGGTTTTTAGTTTAACTTCGCAACTAGCTTTTCCAATATACTGTTGATATTTTTCTTTTTTATGTGACAGATGTGGTTTCACAGGGCATCTAGAGGCTGCTTAAATTCTGTAAGTAAATACTGTGGTGTAGCTGTTTTCCTAAATTGGGAACCGAAGTGGCAGCTATGATAGAGGGAAGAAGCATGGGATTTAAAGTCAAAAGGCTTGAGTTTTAACACTGGCTCAACCACTTATTGGCTGTGTGACCTAAGGCAAGGCACTTAATCTCTCTGAGCCTTAGCATTCTCTTATGTAAACTGAGCATAATACTAGTCTTGCACATTTCACAATTTGTTCTGAGAACCGAATGAAAGAAACTATTTTTCATGTTTTAAACAAATAATCCATTTAAAGTCCAATGTCTAATTATTTATGTGAATAATGTTTTAAGTTAAAGTAAATTTACAAAATGAAAATCTTTGGGCTGAAAATTGCAAGAAGTTTTATTTGTTTGTTTTTTGGGTGGATTTCCATACCTCTAAGTGACTACGGCAGTACTATTTGGCTTTCAGGGGGAAAAAATAAAATTTACTTTTTGATATGAAAATTTCAACGAAGCCTTAGAAGACTTCATAGCTTTAAGGGTTGAGTAAATTTCAAAGGGGAAATTATTGTGCATTTAGCAAAGATACTAGAGTTAGGTTAGAATTTGCAAGTTTTAACTCTTAACCTATGCTCTGAGAGGTATTAAACTAGTTATCAGGAACTCTTTTTTTTTTTTTTTTTTTTTTAATGTTTATTTTTGAGAGACAGAGGCAGAGCATGAGCAAAGGAAGAGCAGAGAGAGAGGGAGACACAGAATCCGAAGCAGGCTCCAGGCTCTGAGCGGTCAGCACAGAGCCCGATGCAGGGCTCGAACCCATGAACTGTGAGATCGTGACCTGAGCCGAAGTCAGAAGCTTAACCAACTGAGCCACCCAGGTGCCCCAGGAATTCCTTTTTTTTTTTTTTTTTTTTTTTTTTTTACCAGGTATCTATATGGCTTGCTTGCTCCCTCACCTCTTCTAGGTCTTTTCTCCAGTGACACCTTCTCAGTGAGCGCTTCCCTGCCTATTCAGTTTAAAATTTAAACATTCCCCCCTCCCAATACTTCTCATTTCCATTCTATGACTGTTTTCTTCTCCATAACATTCATCACTCAACAAACCATATAACTATTTATTTTGTTTATATCTTGCCCTTTCCTCATCCCTGTCCTCCGCTATAATGTAGCTTACACGAATTTTATCTGTTCATTGTTGTATCTCTAGAATATAGGACAGTACTTGGGACAAAATAGCACTTGAGGGGTGCCTGGGTGTCTCAGTCGGTTGAGCGTCTGACTTTGGCTCAGGTCATGATCTCACGGTTTGTGGGTTCGAGCCCCACATCGGGCTCGGTGCGGACAGCTCAGAGCCTGGAGCCTGCTTCGGATTCTGTGTCTCCCTCTCTCTCTGCCCCTCCCCCACTCATGCTCTGTCTCTCTCTCTCTCTCTCTGTCAAAAATAAACATTAAAACATTAAAAAAAATAGCACTTGATAAATTTATTTGTTGAATGAATAAAAAAACACTTCATGGGTTCTCTCTTTGAATTTAGTAGTGTAAGAATATGGAAAGTTCAGAATATGGCATTTTGACAAAACGGCGATGGGACTCTGTGACCCAGATGCTTCTTCTGACACCAGCCACAGCAGACCGACATGTCCACATTTAAACAAAAAGGCTCCCATTCCCTCAGCTCTGAGAATAATGACTGGAAACTTTCATGGTCATTGTTTACTGAGGACGGTAGAGTACAGAAGGTAGCAAAGAGGTACTCAGGGGGTCATCTTCTAAGAAAATGCTCCCCCAAATCTTGGGATCTGGCACTCTGCCTATCAAGTAAGGTTGGGAGTCATTAAGATAATCCTCTCCTCTCACTTCCAGAGGATTCTCTCTGAAACACAAGTACCTCAGGAGGGGATCACAGCTTAATCCTTCATCATTTAACACTTGAGCTGGATTTAGGATATGGGGTGAGGACTGGGCAGGAACATTTTACCAGTTTTGCCCCTTGTGCCTGGGGCAGAATCCGACCAGCTTTTTTCACATGCCCAAGACCCCCTGCCTGTAAATATCAGTCCTCAAATACTATAGATTGCAACAAATGGAAAAGGATGGGAAATGAATCCATGTTTCTCACCAGCTACAATGTTGTCAATTCTATCAACCTGACCTCTGCAATTGCAATTACAAAGAAATCATAAGGTGAAAGGAGATTTGGATTCCAAACATACCAGATGCCACAAAAGGTTAACCAGGTTATCTGCCTTCCAATTTGTGCCCTGAGGTGTAAGTCTGGCAGTGGCAATGCCCATTGATAAGGTCACTGTGTGATGTAAGTAAGTACATATACTGTTTATACCCAAATTTTCATACTCAAGTCGAGTGAGTCTTTCACTCTTTGCTATAAGAAATGATTCTCCAACTCTCATCAGGAGACTGCTATACCTGGAACACCTGCAAAAAATACAGATTCCTGGGTCCCATTTTGGACCGAACAAAACAGAATCTCAGGGAGAATACAACCCAGTAATCTCTGTGTGTTTTTTTTTAATAAAAAAAATTTTTTTAAATGTTTATCCATTTTTCGAAAGAGAGAGAGAGAGAGAGAGAGAGAAAGAGAGAGAGAGAGAGAAAGAGAGAGACAGAGTGCAAGTGGAGAAAGGGCAGACAGGGAGGGAGACACAGAATCCGAAGCAGATTCCGGGCTCTGAGCTGTCAGCACAGAGTCTGATGCAGGGCTCAAATCCACGAACCAAACCATGAGATCATGACCTGAGCCGAAGCCAGACTCTTAAACAACTGAGCTACCCAGGCGCCCCTAGGCCCCCCTCTTAATTCTGAAACTCTCTCCAGAAAGGAAAAAAACTACCAGAAAGACCTGTGTGTGTATCTTTTCACTAAACTCTCTTATACAATTTTTTTCTACCTCCAATACAAATTGCCTTTGCCTCTTCCTTTCTCAAAATCAACAGAAAAGTTCCCAGGGAACCTGAAAGCTGCTTCACAACAGAGCAATACCTCTTTTTTTTTTTTTTTTTTTTTAGTTTATTTATTTTAGGAGAGAGAGAGAGAGAAAGAATACCAAGCAGGCCCCGAACTGTCAGCAGAGAGCCTGACTCAGGACTCGAACTCAGGCAATCAAGACTCAGATGCTTAACTGACTGAGCCACCCAGGCGCCCCGGAGCAGTGTTTCTTTCTAGCAGTAGAAACCCTCTAAGAGTCTGTCTGTAACCCTAAGGTAGTTTTCTAAATCCTGAATACATATTGGTCTGGAAATTCCCCATAACTGAAGAAGCAGTTTACTTACGTTGAACATGAATGTATTACTCTCAATTTTTCTTGTAAAAAGATTTGTGAGCTGCAATCCTATAGAAAACCATTTTGAGAGAAGGGCATGGGGTTATGGCATGTACCTAAAAAGGTAAGCGTTCTCCCTTTCTCTTCTGTTTCTTTGCTCGCTACTGAACAAGAAGTTTCAGAAGCCAATGCTTGAGCCAGAAAACCAAGCTCCTGAGTGATTGAGGATTTTCTGGTTTCAAATTAAACAGAAAACTAAATTAGCAAATTAATTGTTGGATGTGTTTTCCTGGGCCCTTCATCAGCTGCTGCAGGACCAGTAGCCAATCAGAGAAGACTTCTGGCTGCCCTGGAGAGGGGGCAGGGTTCAGAATCAGGTTCTGCTAGCTACCAAGTGTCAGACATGTTAATTTTAAATTACTTTTGTACAGCTTGGTGTCAAAATGATTAAAGCATGAAGAAAAAAAACAGAACCAAAGGAGGGAGAAGGGAAATTATTTCCCTTGCATTTGGAGCAAGGACACTTGCAATTCTATTTCCGCTGGCCTTCTAGAAATTATGTTAAGTTCTAAGCTTTAGGCCCTTTAGTGCCGAGAGGGTTGGTTTGTGTGTGGGGGTCGTGGCTCTCCATTCCCTTTGTATAATGTTGCTCTCTCTCTACGGCAGAAGCTATATCGCAAACACTATCACGTGGCCACAATTTCTTCCCTTCTCCAATAAAACTGTATTCTGATAATGCATTAGTTACTATGTGTCAGACACTGCCCTAAGTATATTTTACATGTAACCTATCCTATAATCCTCACAAAAATGCTATAATCCTCACAATGATGCTATGTATGCTATTATTTCCATTCCACAGATGGGAAAACTGAGGCCTGGAGAGGCAAAGCCATTGGCTCTAGTCACTCATCTAGCCCCAGCTTTGTCCTGCTTTACAGCTGTACTGCCTCCTCTCCATTTTCCCTTTGGGGTTGGAGGAACCAAGAGGAATTAAGTGTGATGCTAAGACAACTTCATTGTCCTTCTTAGCAGTCACACACGTTTTCTTTTTGTTGAAGATGCTGCTGAGGCCAGCCTTATTCTCCGTGACATAGCAATGTTTTTACAGAACTACTTTCCCAGGGTAAGCAGGTAATCAGATCACTGGTTGGCTTGTCTTTATCTCTGTACCCAGCTCTCCCAGTTGGTTTCTTGGACTTCGTGACACCTTTTGCTCAAGATGAGCCATTTCCTCTGTGTCTTGTATGTGAAAAGTAAGGCTGACCTCAGCTGCTGTTGCTTTTCAACAATTAACACAAAGCTGTGCTGCTGGACTTCTCTCCGTCTGCCAGATTTTATTAAGTTTATTTTCTTCACCCTTCCAACAGTCACCTCACATTATCTTATCATATCGTTTACCTCTGGAATCGCAGCATAGTGCTACAATTCAGCTTGTAAGATCCTGACGGTGTAGAATTCACAAGATTGCTCCCCGGATGCTACTAAATAAGTTTTAGTTGCATCGGGATATCCTAGAGTTGCTTAAGTGATACCCAAGCCACCATTCAGGATAATATTGATAATGCCAAAAAGGTGATCTATAAACACGAGACTTAAATAATCTCCCACTGATAAATTTATAAAGACTAAATCTTAGAACTTCATCGATGTTATTAGCAGCTGACTTTTAGTGAGTGCTATTACTTATAACTGTGCGCTAAGTGCTTCTCAACAAACTAATGAGGTGCGTTATATTGTTTTTCCTCTTTTTACGGTGTCTAAGTGAATGTCAAAGCAAGGATGAGAGGCACCTTGAACACTATATAGTCCAGCCACCACGTGCATTTTGTATGCTTCTAGTGATGGATGTGGATGGAGATTGCTACATTCTAAGTCTATTACATGACTTCTTCCATATTCCGAACTAAAACATGTGTTTCTGAAGCTCCTAATCATCAGTTCTAGTCTTGGGGCAGCCCCAGGATGAGTTTAATTTCCTTTTCATTCAGTAGCCTTTCAGGTATTTCAACATGGTTCTTCTATCACTCATGAATTCTTCAACTTTTCCTCATTACCCGGGGGTTCAAGTCTCCTCACCATCTTGGTTGGTTGCTCTTTATTACATCCCTTTAAAAGTGAACACGTCACTTAGATGTGGTCTAATACAGAATAAAGTGGATTCCCACCCCCCCCCCTTGTTCTAGATGCTATATTTCTCTTAATCCAGCCTAAAATTCGACTTAATTTATCTGAACTCCCTATGGGGGAAAACCCAACCTGAAACCCCACTGCCTCCCCTTGCCATGTCGTTTTTAGGTTTTATGTTCCTTTTCTGGTTCTGTCATAACACGTGCACATGCTTTTCTTCTTCTGCATGACCTTGATCTTCATTCTTGCAGTGTAGTACTGATCTCTGCATGTGCACATATGTCACATTCATTTTCTCTTGGTTTCTATCACCTTATCTCTTCCCACTTCACCTCCTGCTTTCTACCTAGTTCAATATCAGAGAATCCAAATTGCTTTCTAACCATCTTTTTTCTTTATAACGTGAGGTAGGCATGTTCTGAATCCGGTGAGTTTGGACGCGTCTGTCCTGGTTAGCATTTACAAATACATATGCTAGCAGTTTGAGGCTGGCTTCCAAGAGAGTAATTTGATTTGGGAATGCTTTTCATGAGCAGATCTCAACGAGAATTTCACTTTACTGGAGTTCCAGAGGAAAAAACACGGCCCAGAGGGCGCCTGGTGACTCAGTCTGTTGAGTGTCCGACTTCAGTTCAGGTCATGATCTCATGGTCCGTGGGTTCGAGTCTCGCTTTGGGCCCCTGAGCTGACAGCTCAAAGCCTGGAGCCTGCTTCAGATTCTGTGTGTCTCCCTCTTTCTCAGCCCCTTCCCCACTTGCATTCTCTTCTTCTCTCTCTCAAAAATAAACAAACATTAAAAAATTTAAAACACACACACACACACACACACACCATGGCCCAGGACTTAGTCTTATAGGGGACATCCTGAGTGCAAAATATGATGAACGAACAGTGACCCCTTCACTCTATGGACAGTTAAAGTAATAACTAGCTTGGACGATGAGAAGAATAATGGAAGCAGCCTGAGTTCAAACCTTGTCTCTGAAGTTTCCAGCCTGGGTGATCTTGTGCCAGTTACTTAACTTCTCTGTGTCTTAATTTCCTCATGTGTAAAATAATGGCAACAATTGTACCCACTTCTTAGGCCCGTTGTGAGGAGTTAATTCATATAAAGAGCTTAGAACAGTGTCTGGCTCCCACATAGTAAAGGACAGATATTCCTGCATGTTGGATAAAGCCAAAACAGAAAGGAGATTATTTCTCCAGGCATTTAAGTTTTCCGCCTGCATCTTTACAAGCCTTAATTCATTGAGCCTTAGTATTGAGGTTTTGGCTTTATAAGGAAGCAGACTTTCAGAAAGAGGCTCAGGAGTCATTTGTGAATGAATGCCCCTCAATCTGGGGCTGGTGAGAAGCAGGGTAGGATTGTTATTTAAGAGGGAGAAAGGCTGGAAGAATTAAAATCTAGCGGGGATGAGATCCAGCATGATCTTTCTTTTCTTGCTATTGAAACAACAACAACAACAACAACAACAACAACAACAACAACAACAACAACAACAACAAAACTTCCAGGCGAAAATGAGTAAATATGACTCCTAGCGAGAGCGGGGGAGCTACAGATCTTACCCAAAGAATTCAGTGGTCTACCTTGGCCACTCTTTTGTGCTTTAAAAATCTCTGGATTTAAAAATGAAAACGTGACTTCCCACCTCCCCTTCCCCCCACCCCCCAAACCACCCTACTGCTTTAGTCTTGGTCATATAGCAGTTTAGTACCGAATTCTACAAAACGCCAAATGTTCCGTAGAAACTTCTGTTTGCTTATGTTGTACGGTCTAACAATGCAGACTCTACACTAACAGAAGAAATTAGTATAGGTTGTGTCAAATCGTGTTAAAATACAACATTAAATAAATGCAAAGAGCCCAGAACAAAGAAAGTGATTAAGCTGGTTTAACTGCATTCAACCCACTATGCTAAATCCCTGTAGGGGGCTTGAGTTAAACAACAAATTTGGTTTCTTGGCCTAAATCCTTTTCTTCAAAGAAGAAATGTTTCTTGTGAGTAATTCCGATAAATTTGTTTTCATCTTCTTCATTTCTTAGTCCCTAGGGAAGCTGGGGGGGGGGGTGGTGAAAAGAACCCATCTGATTGGGTTCCATTTTAGGAAGAGATGGGACTGTGAAGAATGGAAGAGAGGCAGATCAGTTATACAGCTAAAGAGGCACTGGGTGAACTGAGGAACGGGAGGTGTGTGATTGTTCAGCCCCAGAAAAAGGCCAGCTAGTGACACCCGGGATGAGGATTTTACCCGGCAGTGAATCAAGGAAGACTGAGAGGGAGATAATAAGGTGTAATTATAGCAGTGCTGTTAGTGCCTGTTTATGGGGTCTGGCAGCAATTTGGTTGAACACCCCTCATTTTGAGAAATTTGTAATTTGGCAGTGAGAATTCCTGCCTTAAAATTTGGCTCCAACCCTCACAGTTTAATATTGCAAAATCTGGGAAATGTTGAAATGTGGCTGCTATTCTAATTGAACTTTTTCAGGCTCTTTCGAATTGGTTTTTTTCCTGCTGGATCCCGAAACAACCGCCTTTTTAAAAGTTCGGGAAGGTGTTTTTGGACTACAAACTCAAGTAAGCTCACGAGCTGATGTCCTGCTCTGGTGAACGCTCCTGACTCACATCTTTGTGTACATACAGCTGCGGGGGGCGGGGAGGGGGGGAGAGGCTTTAACTTGAAAAACCCGAGTTCCTTCTGTTCGGTAGCCCTTTAAAAATTCCCCCCAGTCAGTATTTTGTTTAATTTCCTTTGAGTCGCAGCGGTGCAACGTGGTGTTGCTCTTGGTTTTATCAACCCACTGCCTCCCCCAAGATTATTCCCCGTTGTTTTAAAGTAGAAGGGAGGTCACCAGGCTGTAGTGAAATGTGGCCAACTCCGGCTGGGACCAAGTTGGCCCAACCGGCTTCTCTAAAGTAACTGGAAGTTTTCTGACAGGAAACCGGTCAGTTCTTGTAAGTCTCGGCACCGGTTCCCACGGCCCCGGCGGCGGCGGCGCCCCCGACGCCCCTCTCGGGGCCGGGGAGGGGCGCGGGGTGCGGGGCGCTGTGGGCGGCAGGGGGCAGCAGCGGGAACCCGTTGTTCTCGAGGTGGGGGGTGGGGCGGGAAGCCGCGCCCCCCCCCGTTTCCGCGCCCCGCTCCCTCCCCTCCCCCTCTCGCGCCTTCCCTCCCCTCCCCGCGGGGAGGAGGGCGGGGGCGCGGAGCCCTCCCCCGGGACAGGGGGGCGTGCGCGTCCCCTCCGCTCCCCTCCCCCCCGGCCGGGCTCTCCTGGCTCCCCGAGGCGGGAGTTTCCAGGAAGAGCTCAGAGCGCGGCCGCACCACCGAGCGCACGGAGACATCAAGTAGTCCCTCAGAGCGACCTTATTAGAGAATTCTAGCTGCCAGGGGCAGGCAGAGTCGCAACGCCGAAGAGATAGGGGGTGACAGCCGGCCTGAGGGCCTCAGGGAAAGAGGTCCGAGCTCCCACTTTGCCTTGCCGGAGAAAGACGTGTGGGGGAGGCGGAACGAGTTCCGGCGGAGGGCTCGGGCGCGCCCGGTGGAGTGAAGCGCCGCGCAGTCGAAGCGCTCACGGAGTTGAAGTGGGCGGGAAAACCCGGAACGGACTCTCCCTGACACGCCCAGGACCTCCCGTCCCATTTTTCGTGGGGGAGGGGACGAAAAAAAGCAACGGAGAGAAACGTGTTTCCTTTCCCGGCTACCTAAACCCCCACTGGAGAAAAAAGTGACGACCCGCCACCACGGGGTACGCGCGGCTGGACGCTCAGGTCCCGGCGCGGCGAGGAGGGGCCGCGTGGCTCCTCCTTCTCTAACGTCCGCGCCGTCGGCGCGGGGCGCGCGGTCAGAAACCCAGGCCTGTGCGCTGAAGGAGCTAGGCGCGCGCATGCGCGCGCTAGCGCGCGCTTCCCGCCCCTTTTCCTGAGAGCGTTCGCTTTCACCCCTCCCCCCACGTTCCTCAGCCGCCACCTCAGAGCCTCCCCCGCACCCAACCCTCTCTTTTCGGGGGAGGTGGCCCATCTTGCCTATCCACTGACTAACCCCTTCACCTCGGCTTTGCCCCGCCTCCCCTGAGCTTCGGTACAAACTCCGCAGCGAGCGCTCCGTTTTCACATTCCCGCCTCCGCCCTCTATTTCCCCTCCCAGCCCTGAAGCACTTCCTGCGAACTGCCCTGTTCTCGCTCTTCTGTGCGCGCCGCCTACTTCTTGCCCTAACTGGATGGCTGCTTTCACGTTGGCGGAGCCATGGGTTGTGATCCTGTGATTCTTCCTCTCTCTGAGTGGCGATCGCCTGCTCCATTTTACAGATGGGGAAGTTAAGGTCCAGAGGTCTGACTGGCTGGATTCTGAACACTCCTCGAGTTTTTTCCCCAAATCAAACCTGAGCTGACCCTGGAAAGATTTTTTTTTTTTTTTACTTGTATTTATTTTTGAGAGACAGAGCACAAGTGAGGGAGGGGCAAAGAGAGAATGAGACACAGAATCCAAAGCAGGCTCCAGGGTCTGAGCTGTCAGCACAGAGCCCGAGGCGGGGCTTGAACCCACGAACTGGGAGATCATGAGCGCAGTGGAAGTCAGGCACCCAACCGACTGAGCCACCCAGGCGTCCTGACCCTGGAAAGATTAAACCCTCGATTTCCACCAATTTTAAGCAACCTTGGAAAGCCAGTCCCCCAGTCTTTCTCTTGGGACCCTCAAACCTCTAGGGCAAGCCACAACAGACCGGTTAGCAAAAGCCATAGAAACAATTTACCCCAACTCAACTAGGTAAGTCAGAAGGGCCAAGAGCCAAGCCGGCATCTTAAGACACAGGCTTTTATTTTTTTTATTTTTTTTTCAAAAAAAAATTTTTTTTAACGTTTATTTTTGAGTCAGAGAGAGGCAGAGCATGAACAGGGGAAGGTCAGAGAGAGAGGGAGACACAGAATCGGAAGCAGGCTCCAGGCTCTGAGCCATCAGCACAGAGCCCGACGTGGGGCTCGAACTCACAGACCGTGAGATGGTGACCTGAGCCGAAGTCGGCTGCTTAACCGACTGAGCCACCCAGGCGCCCCAAGACACAGGCTTTTAGAGGTGATGGAGGTTATTTGCTCAATGTAAGGTCGTTTTTTTACCATGATGTGTAATATTTTCTCTTAGATCTTGTAATTCTCTTATTCCCTCCCCCCTTTGAGATTTTTTATTTTTCAGGATTTGAATACATTTTGATGGAATTGGCCTCCTCGATTAAGAAAAAAGACTTTTTTAGGGGCGTCTGGGGGGCTCAGTCGGTTAAGCGTCCAACTCTTCATTTTGGCTTAGGTCATGGATGATCTCATCGTTCTGGGATCTAGCCCCTTGTAGGGCTCTGTGCTGACAGCATTGAGCCTATTTGGGATTCTTGGAGAGAGACCCTCTCTCTCTGCTTCTCTCAAAAAAATTAACTTAGAAAAAATTTTTAATACCACTTTATTTTATAAAGATAACCTTTCCTTTTTGTTAATGTGGTTGGATATTATTATCCTGAATTCCCCCTCTTCCCAAAGTTACTTCTTCCCTGGGCTTCAGCTCTAAAGTTATCTCAAGTCCATGGGAGACAAGAGATGTCCTAGAGAATTCTTGAAGCACCACTACTGTAAACCTTTTGGTACCACAAACTTTAAAGCTATACCTGGGAACTGAAGGAAACAGGAGACTTGTGTAATTTTATGTATATCTAGAGATTGATTACTTCAGATTTAGGGGCACCCGGGTGGCTCAGTCGTGAAGCGTCCAGATTTGACTCAGGTCATGATCTCGCAGGTCATGAGTTCAGTCCCAGTCAGGTTCTGTGCTGACAGCTCAGAGCCTGGAGCCTGCTTCGGATTCTGTGTCTCCCTCTCTCTCTCCCCTTCCCTTGGCTCACACCTTGTCTCTCTCTCTCAAAAATAAACATTAAAAAAAAAAATTTTTTTTTAATTCAGATTCAAATGTTTTGAGAGTCTCATTCCAAGCATTGTAAATTTGGATCTGTTTTGTTACATTTTGTGTGAAATGACACTTTTATCATGATTTTCCTCTATTGTAAATATTTCTAAATTGTTTATTGGGCTGATGTCTTCTAATCATGATGGTGGTCTTAAGAACCAGTCCAGATTCATTACAAGAGAGTTTTTTGTTAAGTAGACTAAGAGTGTGGTGTGCTAACACTTTTCTGAACATTGTTCATCAAATGGATGCTTCCTATTTGCTAGGTCTTTCGTGGGATATAAAGTTGAACATGATAAGGCTATTCTTCTATTTTTTATTTTTTAATGTTTATTTTTGAGAGAGAGAAAGAGTGCAAGCGGGAGAGAGACATGGAGAGAGGGGGACAGAGGATCCGAAGTGGGCCCCGTGCTGACAGCAGCGAGCTGGATGCGGGGCTTGAACTCATTGAACCATGAGATCGTGACCTGAGCCACGTCAGATGCTCAACCAACCTGTGCCCTAAGACGGGGCTATTCGTAAAATGCAATCTAGTAGTGGAGATAAAACTACTACAGGCTCAAATCAGTAAAAACTCATTGTTATTTCTTATTATTAAAAAAAACCACACATAAGTTACATATGAATTTGTGGTTTCCACAATTCTCTCCCCTTGTTCACATGCAGTCCTCAGGTTCTGAACGTGTAGATCAAGAAACAGAGCAATGAATAGTTAAGAACGAGCTAAACAGAAAATGAGCAGGAGTGGGTAGTGATTTAATGGGAATGTGAATAATGGCACAGTCCAATATTGAAAAAAAAGACAACAAGGATGTCAGGAAAGAGAAATTTAAGTGTAAGAATGTCCGGGTCTTCGGATTTTAAATGCTGAAGAAAGATGGGAAAGCATTAGGAATTATGTACTATTTAACTTTGCATGAGTGCTCACAAACATAGTTTTTATTTCAGGAAGGATAAATAGCCTTGCATTTAAGCCGTTGCCTACATACATAGATTTGGTGAGGAATTTTAAGGAAGACCAGTGGTAGAGTGGTAACATCTAGGTTGCAGTGGAATTCAAACTTCCTAAAGCAGGAGGAGGGGAGAGTCCTGTGATTACTTTAAACAGACTCCAAACTTACCCACCCACTCCCAAAGAAAATCATTTAAAGTCAAAGAGATTAAATGTAACTTAAATCTTAAAGTACTTTTTGACCAATTTAGAAAGCATTGCATTTGAACTTTAGCATTTGAAGTTGCCCTTCTAAAATGATTTTTCCACTTTTTGCTCCATTCAAATACTCTATGTTTCTGCTGGGCTCTTGCTTCTGTAACCAGAGTTCACTGCAACTTCAACCTTGAAGTTACATCCTGGTCTGCAAACTGATGCTTCTCAGGGGGTTGGTGCTGTAAGATAAGTAACTAGGTTTTCAGCTCAATCTCATTTTCTTTTTCTTTCTTTCTTTCTTTCTCTTTCTTTCTTTTTCTTTCTTTCTTTCTTTCTTTCTTTCTTTCTTTCTTTCTTTCTTTCTTTCTTTCTTTCTTTCTTTCTTCTTTCATGTTTATTTATTTGAGAGAGAGAGAGAGAGAGAGAGAAAGAGAGAGAATCCCAAGCAGGCTCCATGCTGTCAGCACAGAGCCCGATAGAGGGCTCAAAATCACAAACTGTGAGATCCTGACCTGAGCCAAAATCAGATGCTTAACCACCTGAACCACCCAGACACCCCTATTTTTTTTTAAGAATTTTATTTTATTTTTTCAATGTTTATTTATTTTGAAAGAGGGAGGGAGAGCATGTGGGGGTGGGGGGAGGAGCAGAGAGAGAGAGACAATCCCAAGCAGGCTCCATGCTCAGTGCAGGGGCCAATGCAGGGCTTGATCCCACTAACCATGAGATCACGACCTGAGCTGAAACCGAGTCGGACGCTTAGCTGACTGAGCCACCCAGGCACCCCAATCTCATTTTGTTTCTAACTTTTAAAATCAAAAGTTAAATTGTGAGAACCTCAGAACATAGTCTTTCTTAGGTGAAATGAAAACATTACATGTGAGAATGCACTACTTTTTATTAAATCTGGGGATCATTTTCAGAATTCTTATATGTGACTGTATTGTTACTTATAACCTGCAACAGTGGCCCATAGACAGTAGAGTCAAGCTGCTGTGGTTTATTATCACTAATCTGGGACAACAGTGGCGCTATCTGATTTCTTAAGGGAAAGTCACATTGTAGACTAAAACCTATAGAAAAATTGACACAAGTCATCAGCTCTTTCCTAATGGAATTTAGGCCTTGTTTTCCCCTTTATTGTCCACCTCTGTGTCATTTAGCATAAACATATCTTTATTGTTGGTCCTCCATGAAAGCTGGAATTCATAAGGGTTCTGTTTCTTCATTTTAGAAGCCACGGTACATTCACCAAGCCTTCTAAAGATGACTTCTGGCTGCTGCTACTGACTCCATTCTTTGTGGGATCCTGGGTATGTCATTCCTCTTATTTGGGCTTCCGTTTCTCTACCTTGGGTCTTGCTGGACCCACAACCAGCTCAAGGCCATTCTTCAGGGGGCCACTTTTTTTGCCTTAGTGCTGCAGGGCCCTGGACTCTTAAAGCAATTTATTCTTTTATTCAAATCAGTGTCTTCAAGTCGTATCTAGTTTTTCTATATTTGTGTGATAACTTTTATGTTGGAGGACTGAAACTTTGGGCTTGAATAACAATGTGATGTTAAGGTAGGGCCTTCGGGAGGCTGGGATTACCAAGAGACTATATCAGGGGTTCTAAACCGGGCATCCAGGATAAAATTCACGACCATGGATGGGGAGAAAATTACATCTTTGTTTTCACTAATATTGAAATTTAGCACTTCCTTTTAGTATGAGTGTTAGTAACAAAATCATAGCAGTATTAGCAGTTCTGTACTTGGGAATGTCACTGATAGAAATCACAGATA
Source organism: Panthera tigris (assembly GCF_018350195.1). Classification (NCBI taxonomy): domain Eukaryota; kingdom Metazoa; phylum Chordata; class Mammalia; order Carnivora; family Felidae; genus Panthera; species Panthera tigris. Next base: position 19,853,877 of record NC_056667.1, read on the forward strand.
ATTTCCTACCACATTGCAGTTGCTGCAGACCTGTTGATAAGAGTTTGCACTCTTTTTTAAATTTAATGTTCTTATTTTTATTTTTGAGAGAGAGAGAGAGTATGAACGGGGGAGGAGCAGAGAGAGAGGGAGACACAGAATCCGAAACAGGCTCCAGGCTCCGAACTGTCAGCACAGAGCCCGACGCGGGGCTCAAACTAACAAACTGAGAGATCATGACCTGAGCCAGTCGGATGCTTAACCGACTGAGCCACCCAGGCACCCCTGAAGTCTTTACTACTAGATCTTGTTATTTATTCTGTTAATAATGAAGCACATTGTATCATAAATTTTTAATATTTTGATCACTATTTCAGTATGTTGCATTTGGAAACCTATGTAATGTCGTCTGTAATTATTTAATGAGTTTAAAAACATCATTCTGACGAGAGGTCTGTAGGCTTCTCCACATTGACAAAGGAGTCCATGGTACAAAGAATGATTAAGAACCCTTGCTTTGGGACACCTGGGTGACACAGTTAGTTAAATGTCTGGCTTTTGAGCTTGGCTCAGGTCATGATCTCACAGGTTGTGAATTTGAGCCCCACATCGGGCTCTGCGCTGACAGCATGGAGCCTGCTTGGGATTCTGTCTCTCCCTCCCTCTGCCCCTCCTCAACTTGTGTCCTCTCTCTCTCAAAATAAGTAAACTTAAAAAAAAAAAAAAAAGAACCCTGCTTTAATCAAAATAATTACTATTGGTAACGGGTTATAAACCATTGAATGAGATAAGAGCCTATGAGTCCACACTGATATAAAGAAGTAAATAAATCATTATATAAATGTAGGAAAAGTGAAAGCATTTCCTATCAGAGGATGACAACTAGTAAGTATAGATGAAATGGTGGAGTGAGAAACTCACTCATGGATGCTGAAACTGGCAAAATGGGTGAAAGTTTGATGAGGAGCAGGATATTTGCATGGTGAAGTATCTCTCCATAAACGACTTTAATAATTATAAAGGGGAAATAGTGGAGGATCCTCTTTAATACCACCTTCACCAAGTCATCAAGCCTACGTCATCTCTTAATAAGAAGTGCTGAGGACACAACATTGCTTCACTGGTAATCCTGCCAAAAATGTACAAACAGAATCTAATCATGAGGAAATGTCAAACAAACCCAAATTGAGAGCCATTTTACAAAATAACTGGCCTGTACCCTTCAAAAAATGTCAAGGTCAGGAGGGGTGCCTGGGTGGCTCAGTCGGTTAAGCGGCCGACTTCGGCTCAGGTCATGATCTCGCGGTCCGTGGGTTCGAGCGCTGCGTCGGGCTCTGTGCTAACAGCACAGAGCCTGGAGCCTGTTTCAGATTCTGTGTCTCCCTCTCTCTGACCCTCCCCTGTTCATGCTCTGTCTCTCCCTGTCTCAAAAATAAATAAAATGTTAAAAAAAATTTAAAGGGGCGCCTGGGTGGCGCAGTTGGTTAAGCGTCCGACTTCAGCCAGGTCACGATCTCGCGGTCCGTGAGTTCGAGCCCCGCGTCAGGCTCTGGGCTGATGGCTCGGAGCCTGGAGCCTGTTTCTGATTCTGTGTCTCCCTCTCTCTCTGCCCCTCCCCCGTTCATGCTCTGTCTCTCTCTGTCCCAAAAATAAATAAAAAACGTTGAAAAAAAAAATTAAAAAAAAAAATTAAAAAAAAAAAAAGTCAAGGTCAGGAAACAACAGAAAGGCTGAGAAAGGCTGAGGAACTGGTCCAGATTAAAAGAGGCAAAAGAGACATGAAAACTGAATGTAGTGTGTGACCTTAGATTTGATCCTGGACTAGGAAAAAAAAAAAAAAAAAAAGCCCTAAAAAATGCTTTTAGTACAAATGGCAACATTTAACATGGATCGTGAATTAGATAATAGTATTGTATCAATGTTAAATGTCCCAATTTTTATATCTATACTGTGGCTGCATAGAGAATGACCTTGTTCTTAGTAAATAACACACGGAAGTATTTAGGAGTAAAAGAGTGTGATATCTAAGTCTCAAATGGTTCAGAAAAAATGCATATATTTATAAGTCTATATATATAAAGGTAGAATAGTAAGGCATATGGAGCAGAGGTAATAAAATTTGATTTGGATAAAAAACTTAAGAGGAGTTCCTTCTACTATTCTTTTTTTTTTTTTTTTTTATGTTTTATTTATTCTTAGAGAGAGAGACAGAGCATGAGCATAGGAGCAGCAGAGCGGAGGAGGAGCAGAGCAAGAGAGGGACACAGAATTGGAAGCAGGCTCCAGGCTCCGAGGGAGCTTCCAGCCCAGAGCCCGCCACGGGGCTCAAACTCACAAGCCGTGAGATCATGACCTGAGCCGAAGTCGGCCGCTCAACTGACTGAGCCACCCAGGTGCCCCATACTATTCTTTTGTTGTTGTTGTTGTTGTTAAGTTTTTATTTAAATTCCAGTTAGTTAACATACAGTGTAATATTAGTTTCAGGTGCACAATATAGTGATTCAACACTTTCATACAACACCCAGTGTTCATCATAACAAGTGCATCCTTAATCCCCAGCACCTACTTCACCCATCCCCCCACACCCACCTCCCTACTGTGTGTTCTCTGTAGTTAAGATTCCTTCTACTATTCTTGAAATGTTCTGTCAGTTTGAAATTATATTGTTTTAGATCATTTGTTACACCCCCTCACTTTGAGGAGGTGAAAATTCATATTTTGGAAGGTGAAGACTCGCTCAAGATCGCAACAAGTTAGTGACAAGAGTTAGGGCCCAAACTCAGATCTCCAGATGTCAGTCCTCTTTTTACAACACTAACTGATCCTTTGGTGTTTGTGTTTGGATGGCAAAAATTGAGCCACCCCTTTTTACTTCTCTTTTTAGTTTCTTGGTTCCTTAGAGCTAGTTCCTTCTGCTAGAGAACCACAGTAACATAACTAAATGCTTCTTTCAGTTCCTTCATGATTAGGCAAGGATCAATTTGAAGTTTTCGAGCTTATGGTTGGGATACCCCTTTCTCTTGTAGGTTCAGCATCTTTCTTTACTGCCAACCTTTTCTGTACATAATTGGTTTCTTTTATATGGTATTACTTGTAACCCTTCTCCCATAGAGTAATGGTTTATTATATTGTTTAAACTTTTTTCCATAGGTCACGCCATCTCAAGGTCTTTTTATGTACTCTCAAGAAAATTGTATATTTTCTGGGACGCCTGGCTGGCTTAGTCAGTGGAGCATGTAACTCTTGATCTTGGAGTTGTGGGTTTGAGTCCCACACTGGGTGTAGAGGTTACTTAAAAATAAAAAATAATAAACAAATAAATAAACAAACAAATAAATAAAATGTTAAAAAAATAAAATTGTATGGGGGCACCTGGGTGGCTCAGTCGGTTAAGCATCCAACTTAGGCTCAGTCATGATCTCACAGGTTGTGGGTTCAAGCCCCACGTTGGGCTCTGTGCTGACAGCTCAGAACCTGGAGCCTGCTTCAGATTCTGTGTCTCCTCTCTCTGCCCCTCCCGATGGGTCTCTCTCTCTCAAAAATGAATACAAACATTACATTTTTTAAATAAAAAAATAAAAAATAAAATAAAATTGTATGTTTTCATTTCTGTGATTCTATGATTCCATTTTCTTGATGGAAAATTAAGGCATAATATGCTGGGAGAAAGAGAGGATATAGCATCTCAGAATTATAGTCTTAAGGAGAGTAATCTAACCACAGTAGTTGGTGTGGGTCATTTAATAGTTCTACTAGTTACTGACTAATATCAGCTTTATAAAGAAATTAAGGGCTCAAATATGTTGTTTTCTATTTACATAGAAATCAGCTAATTATCATCGGTATGAAGACTCCTTGTCTCCAAATGGGATAATGGAAAATAATTAACTTGAACCATATGAAATTGCTAGTTTTGTCACAACTGAATATCAACAGTTTTATATATGGCTCAACCTAATAGCAGTAAGTACATTATTAGATTTATTTTAGGTTATTAAATTGGGTTATTTTCTCTTCTCTTAGAGTGTTGGTAGAAAAATGGAGACCGTTCATGTGGGATCTGTTCTTGACTCTTCAACTTCTCTCAGTTTCTTTTCCTACTTTGGCTGTTCCTGTCTTCACTCCCTCTGTGAGAGCCTTGCTAGGCTTCAGATTCCTCCAAATTTCCATCTTGGCTTCTATTACCTTCCACCACTTGGGAGCCTTCCATTGATTCTTAGAAAGTTAAAGATGGAATATCAGAGGCAGTTTGTTCAATTTCCTTATACCCCAGATGAGGAAACAGAAGCTAGCATTATAACGCTGGTATCTGAGAGGTGGGGCAAGAATGCAATAGCCTGAACTCCCAAGACCCCGTTCTTTCTATCTCAGCACCCATGTTCTTATCTGGATCTTATATTTCCTGCAGTGTAAGTGTATGGACTTGGGTCTATCTGTCAGTCTCTCTCTCTTTCCTATCCTTATCTTTTACTTAGCTCTCAATTCTCAATCACCTGGATCTTCCTTATTTCCTCAGTTTTGCCTTTCTGCCATTCCAGAGCAGACTTAGCTTATGCATTCTGTCTGTCATTTTTGCCATGGCGAAAGGTGAAGAAATAGTTGTATTCCGTGATTTTTACTTCCTGGGGTGATACAATGGGGGAGTGGCTGAGATCATTTTATTTTAAGATAATGAAAGCTACCCTTGTATATTTGTGTATCTTCAGTGCATTATCTTATACTTACACAGTATTTTGAAAATAATTTAAGAAAAAATAGTGGTTGATAATATCTGCCTCCACCATAAAAAATTCCATAGTCCAATGGAAACAATTGACAAGAATTAGAATATTATTAGTTAATGAATGAGCAATCTTCTGTTAAGCCCCCAAAAGTAGAGTCTTGAATTGTATTCGACTTGCTGAAAAAATACCATTATCTATATTCCTAAAATATGAATTGTTTATTCGAAAAGACCTTTGGTAATCAGGTTCACAGGAACAGAGTAAAGTATCAAGAAAAAGAATTAGCAAGAAGGAAGTGAAAGACGAGGGTAGTGAACAAGTCTTTGGGTCCTAATAATAATGTAGATTTTTTTTTTAATTTCCTTAAGTAATCTCCAAGACCAACGTGGGGTTCAAACTCATTACCCCGAGATCAAGAGTCACATGCTCTACCAACTGAGCAGCCAGGCTCCCTAATGTAGCAATTCTTAAAGGGAAGAGGAATGGCAATAATAATTTCTCATAACTTATGTATTTTTAAGATAGTTCTGTTAGCGATTCAGCCCCTAGTTAACAAAACCTGGAAGAAAATGTTTGGTGTATGGATCTGGTACCTTGAGGAGTATCTCAGATTTTTTTTCTCCTTTAAAGACTTAGCTGTTGATAAGAAGTTCCCTGTAAACACCTTATTTTGTCAGCATTTGCATCTTTGCAGCCCAGGAATTTGGTTTTATGTGCTTTACCTGCTTCAGGATAAATTGACCTTCTATTGGTAGGTGTGTGGTATGCAAAATGCTACTTCAGCAGGGACTTTGGGTAAGCACTGACTGATGGATGTAAGAAGTCAATGGAGACTTTGTCCTAAGGCCAGTGTTTGTATTTTCTTCCTTCTGCCATGTAGCTTTTCAGAGAAATAGTCTTTGGGTTTTTTTTATTAGTTAATCTCCCACTGCCATCCCCCAACCCACCCCCATCTTCACGTCCCCACCATCTTTTTATGTGTAAACTAAGCCTTTGTTGAAAGCAATTTATGGCAAAGTTATACAATTTTCTTCGGAAAATAAAAAATGGATATGTATGTGAGTATCTCTGGTCTCTTTTCCTTTTCAAGCTTTAATCACCCTGTTATTCATAGACCTGATTTGGAAAAATGAAGAAAAGAAAGGACTATTCATTTGAGGTAAATGGTGTTAACCATGAATAATTGTAAATGGGCTTTTAGAGACTTAATGATTCTGTCTTAATAAGGTAACAACCCTTAATTCCCTAAGTTTATAACCTACGAACTTGCAGAGTTTTCTCCAACTATCAGTTGTTCCTGTTAGACAGCCAGAGCTGAAAAGATGTAGTATGTATCTCAGGGTTCATTCACAATTATAAAGTGAAACTGAAATGTGACAAACAGATTACTAGATGCCTTATCAAATACAGAGAAATCAGTCGCTCATTACTCATGCCTCTCTTCTACAAGTATTTCCTACAAATACAGTGGGCAATACATTTAAAATGTTTTCACTTTAGCTTATTTTACTAATAGCTATTATCCTTTTATTTGTTGAATTTGCTCCAGGACTCCAGAAAAAAAAAAAGCCTTCCTGATAAACTTTAAAGAATGACACTGCTGATGACTACCCTTTCAGATTTCTTCTTGACCGAAGGGTTTAACTGATGAACTTGTCTTAGTCAAGAAACTACCTAGATCCATTCTGCTTGTTCAGGATTCACCAATCTCTTAAAATTTGTTTCAAATGCCTTCATCTTCATGAAAATTTTCTAATAAGATGGCCAAGATGATCTTTTCTTCTCTTTTAGCCATCCACTGACACATTATACATACCAGTGTTTACCAAGCCAGCTGGATTCTTTGAGATATTACTAGGTGTTCAGAGTGAAATAAATTTAGTAAACATGGTATATTATTTCCCTCTCTTGAATATATGTATAATTTATATTATGCATATATTATGAATGAATATTAAAGTCTCTGAGAAGATCTGCAATAAAAGAAATCTGCCTAATTTTGTTTAGTCCATTGTACTTAGTAAATACTTTCTAAATTGCAAGTTGTAACTCAAATGTCACTTTCTGCAGGAAGACTTTCATGACTCCCTCAGGCAGTATCCAATGTGTCTACCACTGAATTCACATAGCTTAGACTTACACTATAAAGTGCTATAAAAATTTAGTTTCCGTTAATATTATGATATAATCTTTTGATTGTAAGCAACAGACAACTCAACTCAAACTGGCTTAAACAATTAAGGAATGGGCACCTAGGTAGCTCAGTTGGTTAAGCTCGGCTTAGTTTCGGCTCATGTCACAATCTCACAGATTTGTGAGATTGCACCCCACGTCAGGCTCTATGCTAACAGCACAGCATGGAGACTGCTTGGGATTTTCTCTCTCTCTCTCTGTCTCTCTCTGACCCTCCCCCACTCATCATGCTTTCTCTCTCTCTCTCAAAATAAATAAACATTAAAATAAATTAAGAGAATTTGTTAATCGTCACCTGAAACTTGGTCCTCAGTATAGAGGCTCAGTGATATTAGCAAAGACCTGATTTCTTTTACAAAATCTTTGATTTTCTAAATTTTGCTCGGTATGGGTCAATATGCTCAATCTCAATATGACTGTAGCAGTTTCTAAGAGAGCTGTATGTGCTTCCCTCATCTCTAGTAGTAAAAGAACATCTCTCAAGGCAGCTACTTCAGAATAGCAAGGAAGCATCTTTCTCAGAAGCCCCAGCAAAGATCTTTTCATATCTCATCGGTTTGAATTATTGTCACTTGCCTGTCACTGAACTAATCAATGTCCATGGAGATAGGATGTGCTGGACTTAAGCCAATAAGGGCTACCCTGGATTTGAGTGTGAAGTCAGCTTCTTTAGAAGCTTCCTTATGTTATTACACATAAGAGAATACGGATACTGTACTAATAGGAAGGAGGAACTGAAGTTGGGAAGCCAAAACCAATAAAAATCCACTGCATGATGCTTACCACTATCCATTACTTCTGTATCAATACATTGATGCATTAATCCAAACATAATTAGTACATTGATTAATCATTCTGTAGTAGTTAACTTTCTTCAAACAAAAACTTGTACACAAATGTTCATAGCAGCAATATTTATAATAGCCTGAAAGTGGAAACAATCCAGGTGTCTGTCAGCTGATGAATGGATAAACAAAATGTGGTATAATCATACAATGGAATGTTGCTTAGAAATAAAAAAGAATGAAGTACTGAAACTTGTTAGAACATGGATGAAACTCGAAAATGTTATGTTAAATGTAAGAAGCCAGTCTAAAAAGGCTATATATTGTATGATTCCACTTATATGAAATGTACAGAATAGGAAAATTCATAGAGACAGAGTAGATTAGTGGCCACCACAGGCTCTAGGAGGAGGTGGAAATGGGATGTGGTTGCTAGTAGATACAAGGTTTTCTTTGGGGGTGATGAAAATGTTCTGGAATCACATAGTGGTGATGCTTGCACAACTTTGTGAATGTACTTAAAACCATTGATGAATTGTACACTTTTATTTTTTCAAGATTTTATATTTTTAAGTGATCTCTACACCCAACATGGGGCTCGAGCTTACAAGCCCAAGATCAAGAGTTGTATGCTCCACTGACTGAGCCAGCCAGGCAACCCTGTACCCTTTAAATTTAAATGATAAATGTTATGGTATGTGAATTATGTTAATTAAGAAAAAAAATATATATATATATACCCTGAAGTTAGGAGCTCATTTTCACCTTTTATTTTCAACCCCCCACCCCCACCCCATAGTAACCCCAGGGTCTTCCACATCATAGCAGGTGCTCCAAAAATATTTGAATGAATGAGTGGAAAATTAAATTGAAATAATTATTATATTTTTATCATTAGGATCCAGAAAGACATTTACTTAGTTCTTTCTTTAAATTAGCAACACATATGAATGCAGATCAACATCTTTGCAACTAAAATGTCTAAATTACATTTGAAGATTATTCTTCACTTCCATTGATTTGTTTTGTTATTTGTCACTTGTACAGATGGCATTTCATCATGTATCATTACAGAATTGAGCCAGTCCATGTTTTCCACATTTCCACAGTATTTATTTTTCTGAATTATAAAAATTGCTTTCACTTAATTTTCAACTTTGAGAGCAAAGAGTTTAACTGGGGTTCTGAATTTGTTTTGTCTAATTACTGCTTATAGTATTTGTATTATCTAAAAAAATTTTTAGGGGGGCTCGTAGGTGGCTCAGTCGGTTGGGTGACCCACTTTGGCTCAGGTCATGATCTCATGGCTCATGAGTTCGAGCTCCGCATTGGGCTCTGTGCCGACAGCTCAGAGCTTGGAGCCTTCTTCAGATTCTGTGTCTCCCCCTCTCTCTCTGTACATCCCCTGTCTCTCTCTCTCAAAAATAAAAAATAAAAAATGCTGGAACCCAGAGGCAGTGGGGTTGGTGCCAATAGTTGGGGTTTCACATCCTGATGCCATCAATAGTTACCTCTTTAAAAAAAGTATTAGTTTACTCATTCTTTTCTTTAGCCCTCCCCTCAACTTAAATAATTTTTTTCTTCTGCATACAAAAATGCAAATATTGGGTGGGAGCACCTGAGATTCTTGAACATCACAGGCTGAAAATTCCCAAGCAAGCCTTGGGAAATGATATTAAGTCCACTTAGGTTGTCACCAATGATTCTGGGAACTTGAGGCTACAACTGAAAAGGCAGCCTTTCAACAGACCAAAGAAATGGCTCAAATTATCAGTACCTATGGAATAGCAGAAGTTTCTTATTGTTAATGAATGAGCATATTTTATGAAAAAAAACTAGCAAATCCACTTTGTAAGTCATTCTTTGGGTAAAACTCTATTATATTTATTTTGCTTCTGTAGTTTTGGGCTACTGATTCTTTTCTAAAGAGTCCAACTTCAGCTCAGGTCGTGATCTCACAGTTCGTGGGCTTGAGCCCTACATCAGGCTCTGAGCTGATAGTGCAGAGCCTGCTTGAGAGTCTCTCTCTCTCCCTCACTCTCTGACGTTCCCCCCCTTTTTTTCTCTCTCTCTCTCAAAGATAAGTAAACATAAACATGAAAAAAAGACAGTGGATATCTTCACATTCGAGTTGAAACAACTACTTAATGGTATTTTTTTCTTGTATGCTTCCAGTTTTGTATAACTGGTCACACCTCAACTCTCTTTTTGTTGTTTCTATTGCTTGTAGCTTCTAAAGCTACTATTGTGTTTCTGTCTGATTTCTTCTAGTCTCTCCTTTTTTGGGAATATGGTTAAACAGATACTTTCTGTTTCCCTTGTGCTGGGGAAGGTGATTACTAATGTGTGACCTGTCTGCCCTCCTAATCTTTCTCAAAAAGATCTTCAGAAGGTAAGGTATCTCCTTGGTTTTCACAAAGATTTTGCTCCTTCTCCCTTGCAGTGCAACTGTTAGAACTGGTTGATAGGGGTCCCTTATGAATGTTCCGAATTTGTTAGAAGTTGCTATGACTCCTTATTAAACTTGATGTATGCTTTAGGCCTCTGATTTTCAGAAAAGTTACAGAACTGTGGATATAAAGTTGTGTGTTTCTTTTGCTGCGTTTGACCAGTTGTGTGATCAGTGAATGTCCTTTCTATGAAGAAAGAATGAAAATTTAGAAGGAAGAAAAGATAAAAATGGAAGGGGGGGGTTGTTTGTGGGAATGGAGAGGGAGGTAGGCAAAGTGTGAAATGGCCATAAAGCCAACTAATGAGTTTGAAGCCTTGTCTTCCAAGCATGAAAACAAAATGAGTCAGAATCTGAGAGTACCAAATCTAGTAAAGCAAAAGAAATTAGGCAATTGCTTCTAAAATGATATCATTATTTACTCTTTCTCAAAACATATCTGTATTATTTATTTTTAGCAGGAGAGGGAAAAAGGTTTTTCTAAGAATTAAGGTCTAGTGAATAACAAACCATGGAAATAAGTTATTTTTTGGAGTTAGAATTTTATAGAATCATTTGTTCTTTACTCCCATTCGTTCATTTACTCAACAAATATTTGTTGAATGTGCCTGGCACAATGTCAGTTCTCATCAGTGAAAAAAAAAATAATTCCTATCCTTTAGGATAGAATAATAGGAATGATATCCTTTAGGATAGAATCATTTCTATGAAAAGATTTATGCACATTACAAAGAGCATATAGAAGAAGTGTCTTTTTGTTTTTTTTCTTTGCTTGTTTTTGAGATAAGGTAGTCTTCTTTGAGTTAAGTCTTGAAAATAAAAAAAGAGTTTGCCTAGTGAACAGAGGGGAGCAAATCCTGGCTGCGGAGACAACACATGAAAAAACACAGGAATATGATATAGGAGGGTACATTTAAAGAACAGCAAGTAATTTGGTATATTAAAGATGCCAATCATTTATTCCATGCCCATATCCCCTTGTTAGGAACCTGCCCTTCTCAAAGCAATTGAATGTTCTGTATACTAAATGACCTTAGAACCCTGGCCACAAGAGTAGGAATAGGCCCTTGACTGGAGCTAATGAGATTTTCTCTTGCAGAAATAAAGTAAACTGAATGGACTTCCATTGTTACTGATGATAGACTATGTAATTCAGGTCAACCCTCTTACTGAAGACAGCTAACCCAGCTGGACGCACATAAAAAGCATCCTCCAGAAGCATCTAATAACTAACTAACAAGATAGTGAGGAATTACTGGGCCAACATTTTGGATAGATAAGAAATTTGGAGTGATGAGCCTGACACTCATGCTGCTTTTGTCTGGTAGCATTTACTACATTTACTAGTTCAGGAGGCATACTGTCAATCTAAACTGCACTTTTGGCAGCCTTGGGAGCTGATGGGGACAAAAGTTGGAGTCCAGGGTCCATAAAGGGTTGTAACCCTGACATTTTACCCTCTGCTTTGGCTAGGAGTTTAAAATGCTGCACTGTAGGGGCACTTGGGTGACTCAGTCAGTTAAGCGTCCTACTTTGACTCAGGTCATGATCTTACAGTTCTGGGTTCAAGCCCCACATTGGGCTCTGTGCTGACAGCTCAGAGCCTGGAGCCTGATTTGAATTCTGTGTCTCCTCTCTCTGCCTCTCTGCCTCTTGCACTCTGTTTCTCTCTCTCAAAAATAAGTGAACATTAAAATAAATAAATAAATAAATAAATAAATAAATAAATAAATAAATAAAATAAAATGAAATGCCACATTGTAGGTGTAAGGGAACACCAGAAGGAAACTAATCCTCATATTGCAGGCTGACTTCATATCATTTAAGTGGCCCCGAAAAATCTCAGGGCCTGAACTTATATTAAGTTGGCCCTAATTGCTAGTAGCAAGAGTAAATAAAAATCCTCTTTAAAGAAAAATATAATCATCCTCAGCATCAAATTATTTAAAAAAATTTTTTTTTCAAATAGAGTGTCCAGCACAGAGATAACCAGGCAAACAAGGAGATAAGACACCATGAATAAGGAGGAGAAATAACAAATAATAGAAACAGACCCACAGGGATTGATTCTGTATGTTGCAATCTTTAGACACAGACTATAAAACAACTCTCTGAACTATGTTCAAGGAGATAAAAAAACCAAACTTGAAAAACTTGGCAGACAAGTAGAAACTATAAAAAGTGGCATAAAAAAATAGCAGATTTGTAAATGAGCAAAATGGTAACTCAAGACTAAGATGATGGTGAACACTGAGATTTGTAAGATCAGAGAGACTCCTACCCAGTGATCTAGTTGGTCCATTTGCAAGTCCAGGAAGAAATACAGAGGAAAACAGAAGTGAGAAAACATGTGACTGCAAGGAGAGAAAGATGCAGAGAGAATAGCTACCTGACTTTTTCAGTTCAGCCTCTTCCCACTACGAATGATACCACAATAAATATCTTTGTACACATATACTTATGCACTAGTTTTTTATTTCTATAAAAAAGATCCTATGTGTTGCATTAAAAGAATATCTTAAATTTTGAGACCTCTACATTACTTTCCAAAAAGGTCATAGTGATTCTCATTTCCCCCAGCATTGTGTAAGAATCCTCATCTCTTCACATCCTTTTCAATACTGAATGTTATCAATGTTTTGATATACTGCCAATCTGAAGAGTTAAAAATGGTATCTTTAAAAGTCTACTTTGCATAAAAACAGGCATGACCAATGGAATAGAAAATAGAATCCAGAAATAAACCCTTGCATATATGGTCAAATGATTTTTAACAAGGTTGTCAAGACCACTCAATGGGGAAAGGACAGTCTTTTCAACAAAAGGTAGTGGGAAAACTGGACATCCACAAGCAAAAGACTCTTACCTTACACCATATACAGAAATTATCTAAAAATGGATCAAAGACATAAATGTAACTACTAAAACTATAAAACTCTTAGAAGAAAAAAAAAGGAAAGTCTCCATGTCATTGGATTTGGCAATGATTTCTTGGATATGACACCAAAAATACAGGCAACAAAAGAAAAAATAATGATAAGTTGAACATCAAAATTAAAAGCTTTTGTGTATCAAAAGATACTATCAGCAGAGTAAAAGGCAACCCATAGAATGGGACAAGATATTTGCAAATCATATACCTGATAAGGGATTAATATCTAGAGTACATAAAGAATTCCTACAAGTCAACCAAGAACCAAACAACCCAATTAAAAAAATGGGCAAAGGACTAGAATAGACTTTTTCCAAAAAAGATATACAAATGGCCAACGAGAACATGAATGATGCTCAACATAATTATTCATTAGGAAGATGCAAATAAAAACTCCAGTGAGATATCACTTCACATCTCCTAGGATGGCTATAATATAAAAGATAATAACAGTTCTTGGTAAGAATATGGAGAAATTGGAACCCTTATATATTGCTGGTGGGAATGTAAAATGATGCCATGTTTTAGAAAATAGTTTAATGGTTCCTTGAAAAACTAAATATAGAATTATGACTTCAGGAGCTTAGAGAAGAGAAATGGAACCGAATTATAAATTAGGTGGTCAATGGCAGTACTTAAAGCTATGTGACTAAATGGGATCACCTAGGGCAAAGTATGGATAGAGCAGAAAAGAGCCAGAGTCAATCTTCAAAAGTCAGAGGAAGAGGAGGATCCAACAAGATGATTGAAGTGTGACTAAGGAGGCAAGAAGAAAACTAGGAGAATGAAGTATCCTACAAGCCAAGAAAAGAAATGACTTCAAGGAGGGAGTAGTTGGCAGTGTTGAATACTGTTGAGAGATTAAGATGAGGGTGGAGATATGCCCATTGGATTTGTCTGGCAAGATAGAGGTTATAATGACCTGGACAAGGTAGTTTCAGTAGAATGGCAGGGACAAAAACTATGTTCGAATGGATTAAAAAGAGAATGGAGATGAGAAAGTAGAAACAGCAAATAGAGACAAATGCTTTGAGTAGTTTTGTAAAGAAATAGGGTGATAGGACAGGGAAAACTTAGAAAAACAATTTTTTTACATAAAAACAAAATTTTGGGAGTACCTTGCTGGCTCAGTTGGCAGAGCATGTGACTCTTGATCTCAAGGTTGTGAGTTCAAGCCCCAACTGGGTGTGGAGCCTATTTAAAAAAAATTTTTTTAATAGATTACATTACATGGTACAAAATGATTTGTTTACAGTGAAAATCTCATTCCCCTACCTTTCCCCCAGTCACTCTGTTTTCCTCCCTCATTTCAATGTTTCCAGTCTCTTACAAATCCTTCTGGAAATATTCTCTGTATATACAAGCAAATATTTACATATATTTTTTTCTACCTTTCCTCCTTTTAAACAAATATACAGATGATAGCTCACTATACGTACTGTTTCTGTTCCTTGCTTTTCCACTTATCTACTTATCTTGAAGATTGTTCTGTATAGATATACAAAAAGGTCTCCCACTTTCTTTATTTATGGTTGCATTATGTTATTACACAATAATTTATTTATTCAATTCCCTAGTGATCCTACTAATGAATATTTAGGTGGTTTCCAATCTTTTGTTATCACAAACAAAACTGCAATGAATGATTTTATACATGGGCCTTGTCATATGTGTGGAAATATATATCTGTAGTATAAAATTACTTAGAATTGCTGAGTCAAAGAGTGAGTGCATTTGTGAGTTTGACAGATACGGTGCAAAACGTTTCTATATAATTTGTACCAGTATATTTCCTACCAGCAATGATGAGAAGGCGTTTCCCCATTCGGTGTGTTATCAAGTTTTTTTATCTGTGCCAATCTAGTAAGTGAAAATGGTTTCTTGTTGTACCTTTAATTTGCATTCTTTTATTTTGAGTGAGGTTGAATATATTTTCAAAAGTTTAAAAGCCAGTTGTATTTCTTTGAATTGTCTCTGCCATCCTCTTGCTCATTGTTCTGGTGAGTTGTTGGTTTTTTTCTTATTCATCTGTAGAAGCTCTTAATACATCAGGCACTTTAACCCTCTGTGATAGGAGTTGCTGGTATGTCTTTTCACCTTATTTACGTTGTTTTTCTCTCCAGAAATCTTTAATTTTTACATAGTTGAATTTATCTGAGTTTTGTATCATACTTTCAAAGCCTTCCTTGCTCCAACAAAAGTTTTTTTTCTTATAATTCCCAGAAAAAAAATTTAAGTATGGGTAAGGGGATACTAGAGCATGTTTACATGTTTTCAATAGAAAGGGAGGAATCAGCGATGTGAGAGAGATTAGGGAGAACTTCAGGAGCAAAGTCCAAGACTAGGCTAAAGGGGATGGGATAAGGGGCCCAAAGGAGTTGACTAGCCTTTAATAGGAACAAGGACACTTTCCCTTTGTCACAGGAAAGAAGACAGAGAATAGGAGAGCTGGTGGAGATAGGACGGTCGATTTGGGGGTGAGAGAACGAGAAAGTTCCCATCTCATCGCCTTTATTTTCCCAGTGACATAGAAGGCAAATTCACGAGCTGAGTGCAGGGTAGGAAAGGGGTGTTAAGGTTGAGGGAGAGATGAAGATTTAGAAGGTTTAGAGGCCTTGTTGGATTAGATGTTCTAACTTCTGTTCATTTCTGCTCCCCTTGAGCAAAATACCATTGGTTTGAAACTTTTATTGGTACAATGATTTGACCTGATGAAATGACGTGGTTTCTCTTTGAAACCTCCTTAGAGAATGCTTCATGTGATTAGGTTAGTATCATATGGATGATACTAGTAGTAGTATCATTTGTATCACTATTAATTTATTAGTGTCAGTAGTAGCAAATGACTTCAGTGTGCTGTGCGTGGGTTCCTTGTTGGGTGAGCTTGTTTGCAAGAGGTGTTTGGGTTCACTCTTCAGATGACAGTCGAAAGCTTCTCTACAAATAATTCATGTTCTATACTTACTACACAGCTGCTAAGAGCTCAACAGTTCAGGCTTCGGTTACTTGCCTTCCCTTTGTTCACCTGGCATTTATATGTCCCTAAAAAGAGAATTTGATTGGGTTGACTTGCCATTATTCACTATTGAGTGCTGCCTTTGAACACTGAGCTGTCACTACTGCCTGAGTGGCAGTTGGCTAGGGTGTGTGTAGCTGCCTTTGGTTTGCGTCTTAATCAGCTGTGATGGCAAGGTCTGTTTCATTCAAAACAGGTTGTATGAGTTGTAGCCCTTGAAGAGGAAAGAGGAGTTTGGATCACTTTGTCTAGAAGGGGGGCATGTACCTGGCAAGCCCAGATGGTTACAGGGACTCCTTCAACCCTTGCAGCAAATCGTTCAAATCCTTTGTCTCAGTAATTAATTCTACTTATGGAAATCTAACTTAAGGAAATGATCATTAGGAGGTAGTTCAGAAGAATGGTTAAGAACACACAGGCTTTGGAGTCAGATACACTTAGAAGTGAATCCCAAGTGGTGATGTTGAGTGTCTCTGGAGATTTAT
This sequence comes from Panthera tigris, assembly GCF_018350195.1. Classification (NCBI taxonomy): domain Eukaryota; kingdom Metazoa; phylum Chordata; class Mammalia; order Carnivora; family Felidae; genus Panthera; species Panthera tigris. Next base: position 19,870,440 of record NC_056667.1, read on the forward strand.
ACCTTTGTTCCTCAAACCATTGTTATGCAGGTAAACACACGTGCGCGCGCACACACACACACAGACACACACAAATATCTTCATTTTGATACAATTCACATACCATGAAATGCACTCATGTAAAGTATACAACTCAATGATTTAAACATATTCGGAGTTGTGTAACCATCACCACAATTGATTTTAGAATATTTTCATCATCCCCAAAAGAAACCCCTGTTCCTTAATCACTCCCCACCCTATAGAACCCTACACAATCACTAATCTTTTTGTCTCTATGGATTTGCTCTATGGACTTTTTGTATAATGGAATCATACAATATGTGGTCTTTTGTGACTGGATTCTTTCATTTAGCATAGTGTTTTCAAGTTCATTCATGTTGTAGCATGTGTCAATACTTGATTCCTTTTTATTGCTTAATAATAATTCTGCTGTCTGAATATACCACTTTCATTTATCCGTTCATCAGTTGATGATCACTTGGATTGTTTCCATTTTTTGGCTATTATGAATAATACTTCTGTGAACATCCATGTACACTTTTTTTGCATACAGATTTTTGTTTGGATATATAAATATTATATACATATATATAAACATTATATATATTTTATATATTTATATAAGTTTATTTATTTATTTTGAGAGGGAGAGTGGGGGAAAGGGCAGAGAGAGAGGGAGAGAAAGAATCCCAAGCAAGCTACATGCTGTCAGCGCAGAGCACGAAGTGGGGCCTGAACTCATGAACCATGAGATCATGACCTGAGCCGAAACTGAAGAGTTGGATCCTTAACCAGCTGAGCCACCCAGCTGCCCCAGACATACAGTTTTATTTCTCTTGCATATATACCTAAAAGTGCAATTGCTAGGTTATAAGATAACTCTGTTTAACTTTTGAGCAATTGCCAAACTGTTTTCTAAAATGCTGTATCATTTTACATACCTATCAGCAATATATAAGGGTTCCAATTTCTCTGCATCTTCACCAACACTTGTCTGCTTTTTTGATTATAGCCATTCCTAATGGGTGTGATTTGATATCTCATTATGGTTTTGATTTGTATTTTTCTAATGGTTAATGATGTTGAGCATCTATTCATATGTTTAGTGGTCATTTACATATCTTATTTGGAGAACAATCTCCTTAAATCCTGTATCCAGGGGCGCCTGGGTGGCCCAGTCCGTTAGGCCTCCAACTTCAGCCCAGGTCGTGATCTCATGGTTTGTGAGTTTGAGCCCCGCATCCGGCTCTGTGCTGACAGCTCAGAGCCTGAAGCCTGCTTTGGAATCTGTGTCTTCCTTTCTGTCTGCCCCTCTCCCACTCATGTTCTGTCTCTCTGTCTCTCAAAACTAAATAAACACTAAAAAAAAAAAATCCTGGGGGCGCCTGGGTGGCTCAGTCGGTTAAGCGGCCGACTTCGGCTCAGGTCATGATCTCGTAGTCCTTGAGTTCGAGCCCCGAGTCGGGCTCTGTGCTGACAGCTCAGAGCCTGGAGCCTGTTTCAGATTCTGTGTCTCCCTCTCTCTGACCCTCCCCCGTTCATGCTCTCTCTCTGTCTCAAAAATAAATAAACGTTAAAAAAAAATTTTTTTTTTAAAATCCTGTGTCCATTTGAAAAAAATTGGGTTATTTGTTTTTGTTGTTGTTGAGTTGTAACTTTTTAATATATATTCTGTATCCCTCCCTTATCAGATTTGTAAATATTTTTCCCATGTTGTAGGTTATTTTTTCACCTTAAAATTTTTTTTAATTTTTTCACTTTTTTAAAAATAGTTATTTTTTTAAACATTTTTTACTTAGAGAGAGAGACAGAGCGTGAGCGGGAGAGGGGCAGAGAGCAAGGGAGACACAGAATTCAAAGGAGGCTCCAGGCTCTGAGCTGTCAGCACAGAGCCTGATTCAGGGCTCGAACTCACTAACCATGAGATCATGATCTGAGCCAAAGTCAGATGCTTAACCGACCGAGCCACCCAGGCGCCCCTATTTTTTCACTTTTTTTAAAAGAAGATTTTATTTTTGGGGGCGAGCCTGGGTGGCTTGGTTGGTTGAGCATCCAACTTTGGTTCAGGTTGTAATCTCACAGTTCATGAGTTTGAGCCCCACATTGGACTCACTGCTGTCAGTACAGAGGCCGCTTCTAATCCTCTGTCCCCCTCTCTCTGCCCTTCCCCTGCTCTCTCTCTCTCTCTCTCTCTCTCTCTTTCTCTCTCAAAAATAATAAAGAAACGTTAAAAATAAAAGATTTTATTTATTTATATTTTTGTGGCACCGGGGTGGCACAGTTTATTAAGTGTCTGACTTTTGGTTTAGGCTCAGGTCATAATCCCCTGGTTCGTGAAATCGAGCCCTGCATCTGGCTCTGCACTGACAGCTTGGGGGGGGCCTGCCTGGGATTCTCTCTACCTCTCTCTCTCTCTCTGCCCTTCCCTGCTTGTGCATGTGTGTGCTTTCTGTCTCTCAAAATAAATAATAATAAACTTAAAAAAAAAAAGATTTTAGGGGCACCTGGGTGACTCAGTTGGTTGAGCGTGCGACTTCAGCTCAAGCCCCACATCAGGCTTGTTACTGTCAACCTGTCAGTGCAGAGCCTGTGTCAGATCCTCTGTCCCCCTCCCTCTGACCCTCCCCCGCTTGTGCTTTCTCAAAATTAAATAAATATTTTTTAAAATAAGAAAAAGAAAAGCTATCAAAAATATTTTATTTTTAAGTAATCTCTACACACAGCGTGGGGCTCGAACCCACAACCCTGAGATCAAGAGTCTCAAGCTGTACTGAGCCGGCCAGGTGCCTGGTCTTTTCACTTTCTTGATGGCATCTATCATTTGCCATGAAAAGCTTTAAATTCTGATATAGTCCAAGTTATCCATTTTTTCTTTCGTTGCTTTTACTCATACTGAATTCCTCTTCTTGGTCTCTCTTGAAAGTACCAGGCTTTTGCCCTTGCTACTCCAACAAAATTGCACTTGATAAAGTCACCAGTACCCTCCATATTGTTGATCCAGTGGTCAGGACTCAGCCTTCATTCTTATTTGACCTCTCACCCCCTCCTTCTTGAAATACTATGCTTTATTCATTAGGCTTCCATGATACTACACTCTCCTGGTTTTCTCCTCATCACTCACTAGCTACTCCTTCTCAGTCTCCTTTTCTGCTTTTCTCAACAGTTACTCTACTGGTGATTTCATCTGATGTCTTTATGTCTATATTGTCTATATGCTGAAACTCCCTAACTTATATTTCTGGCCCAAACTCTCTGCCTAAAACATTCTTCCCCCGGTTATCTGCACTGCTTACTCCCTGCTATAGACTGAATTTTGTCCTCCACTCAGATTCATATGTTAAAGCCCTAACCCCCCAGTGTAAGAATTTGTTGGAGATAGGGCCTTTATGTAATTAAGGTTGAATAGGTCATGAGGGTGGGGTTCTGATCCAATAGGACTAGTGTCCAAGTAAGAAGAAACACCAGAGTCCTCTCACTGTCTCTTTCCATGTGCACACACCCAGGAAAGGCCATGTAAGTATCTAACAGGAAGTTTACCTTCGGCAAGCCAGGAAGAGAGCTCTTATCAGAACCCAGCTAGGGGTGCCTGGGTGGCTCAGTCCGTTGAGTGACCGACTTCGGCTCAGGTCATGATCTCACAGCTCGTGACTTCGAGCCCTGCATTGGGCTCTGTGCTGACAGCTCAGAGCCTGGAGCCTACTTGTCTGTGTCTCCCTCTCTCTCTACCCCTAACCCACTCGCATTCTGTCTCTGTCTCTCTCAAAAATAAATAAACATTAGAACCCAGCTATGAGGACACCCTGATCTCAGATTTCCAGACTCCAGAATGTGAGAAAATAAATGTCTGTTGTCTAAGCCCCCCAATTTATGGCATTGTGTTATGGCAACCTGAGTTGATTCATAAACTCACTTTAGATTTTTGTTCCATGTTTCCTTCTCACCGAGGTATTTCTTCATTGTCTTGTTGAAAGTCACAAGCTTGCCTAACGTTGCATTCTCTTTCCCCCTTTCCTGTTTTATGTCATTGGGCAGATATTCTACCTATATATTTTTTTTAATTTTTTTTTTTCAACGTTTTTTATTTATTTTTGGGACAGAGAGAGACAGAGCATGAACAGGGGAGGGGCAGAGAGAGAGGGAGACACAGAATCGGAAACAGGCTCCAGGCTCCGAGCCATCAGGCCAGAGCCTGACGCGGGGCTCGAACTCACGGACCGCGAGATCGTGACCTGGTGAAGTCGGACGCTTAACCGACTGCGCCACCCAGGCGCCCCATTCTACCTATATTTTAATTATTTTTTTATAATCTGTCTCCCACCACTAAAATGTAAGTTTTTATGGGTAGAGTTTTTTGTCCACTTTGTTTACCTCTGTATCCCTAACATCCAAAACAGTACCAGGGAAATCATAGTTCTTTAAAAAAATATGTTTTTTATTAAAAACATTTTTCATGTTTTATTATTTATCTTGGAAAGTGAGAGAGACAGAGCACAAGCAGGGGAGGGGCAGAGAGAGAGAGAGGGAGACACGGAATCCAAAGCAGGCTCCAGGCTCTGAGCTGTCCACCCAGAGCCTGACGCGAGGCCTGAACTCGTGAACCGCGAGATTATGACCTGAGCCCAAGTCGGCCACTTAACCGACTGAGCCACCCAGGTGCCCCTAAAAAATATCTGTTGAATGAATTATTGCCATTGTAGCTTGAGAATTTATGATGAAATTGGATATATTAAATTGAAACATAATGAAGTTGGCTACTTCTGTGAAAGTTGTAATTCAGGCCTTCGTGGTTCCTTCTCAGGAACTGTTAATTAACAGCTTTGTCAGCTTTATCAGTTAACAAAGCTCCTTCCCTATGACCACTGCAATGAAAGACTCTTGGTGGCAAGCCACAGTTGGGGCTGAGATATTCTTTCTATCAACATCATATAACCGGAGCCCAGTCGTAGAGCATCGTGCTTGAATATTCCATTCGAACACAGGTATATGTTGGTGGCTCCTCTGACTTTGTTAGGAGGCCCTCTTCAAAGCTGTGTCATCCATCGTGGGTGTTACTATGCCCTCCCTTTTTGGCGATCTAAATGAAAATGTTTTGGCATGGGAGTACCCTCAAAGATCAGGTTGACTGTTGTCTTTGACTCTTTACCAGGGTCTATGTTTTATAGACCAGGGTCATAGTACTTTGGCCATTTGAGACACATTTTTGTTATTGTTTTGTGGCATTTCTTTGTATATGGCATGAGAAGGTGTCAACAGAAGGATTACTAGTGAAGGATAATTCCATCATTGTTTTGAGGCTGGAACTCTATACAGATACATTAATGTGAATAAGTTATATTAGAAGCCACTGCAATAGAACTGAAAGTTACAGGAGAAAACTAACTGGTGCAACTTTCAGTCATCCCTAAATCAACTGATACTCTTGCTAGTTTTAATTAGTATGTATACTGATTATGGGATTTGTATAAGCAGCTTTAGTTGAAGTCAGGATAGATCATTGATCTGTTCTGGTATAACATGAACTTTAGATGTACTTTTTCCACTGAGAATTGACTTTTTTTGTTTTAATTTTATTTATTTATTTTTACGAGAGAGTCTGTGTATGCAAGTCAGGGAGGGGCAGAGAGAGAGGAGAGAGAATACCGAGCAGACTCTGCACTGTCAGTATGTGGAGCCTGATGCGGGGCTCAAACCCATGAACCATGAGATCATGACCTGAGCTGAAGTCAGACGCTTAACCAACTGAGCCACCCAGGTGCCCCGAGAATGGCTTTTAAAAAAAATGTATTTATTATTTTGAGGGAGAGAGAGTGCGAGTGGGGGAGGGGAAGAAAGAGAGAAGAGAGAGAATCCCAAGCAGGCTCCATGCTGTCAACGCAGAGCCTGATGCAGGGCTCGATCCCTTGAACCATGAGATCATGACCTAAGCCAAAAGTAAGAGTCGGACACTTAACAAAATGAGCCACCCAGGTGCCCCCCACTGAGAATGACTTTATTTTTTTTATTTATTTTTTTTGAGAAAGACTTTAATAGTTCTCTTGTAAGCTTCACAATAGCATAAAATAAAAATTAATTTAGTTTAATTTTTTTAAAGTAAGCTCTGGGACACATTAGTATTTACACTCATGGCCATTTATAAGTATTACTGTAAATACTACATACAGTCTCAAGGCATTTTGCTCTGAACTTTATTTACTATTGCATGTATCATGAGTTATCCAAATCCTATTATCACTTGAACTTTCTGGTATTTTGAATGGCATTGTCTTTCAAGAGAGCCCTTCTAATTGTAGAATCTTGGATTTGCTGGTTTAGCATAAACAGCGATTGACTAGTGCGTGGATCCAAATGTCTTATGAGATGTCAACTTCCTGTGCTCTCTACCTGCTGAACTGGGATGGGATTTGGACTAAAAGGTGCTACGTATCCTTGCTCTGATTTACTGTCTCTCTGAGTAGGACCTCCTATTTAAATTTGGTTTGGTCCAGGGATGCCTGGGTGGCTCGGTTGAGCATCCAACTTCAGCTCAGGTCATGATCTCATGGCTCGTGAGTTAAGCCCTGCGTCGGGTTCTATGCTGACAGCTCAGAGTCTGGAGCCTGCTTCAGATTCTCTGTCTCCCTCTCTCTCTGCCCCTCCCCTACTCATGCTCTGTCTCTGTCTCTCAAAATTGAATAAACATTTAAAAAAATTAAATTTGGTTTGGTCAGGGCACCTGGGTGGCTCAGTCAGTTAAGCATCCAACTTTGGCTCAGGTCATGCTCTCGTGGATTACGAGTTAGAGCCCTGCAATGGGCTCTGTGCTGACAGCTTGGAGCCTGGAGCCTGCTTCAGATTCTGTGTCTCCCTCCCTCTCTTTCCGCCCCTCCCCTGCTCACGTTCTCTTTCTCTCTCTCAAAAATAAAGAAAAACATAAAAATTTTTTTTTTTAATTTGGTTGGGTCAAGAGGCATTATTTATAGGGCTTCATTTTTTAATTCAGTGTAACTGATAATACTACAACAAAGCAAAGAATTCCGCAAACTGCAATACTAAGTGATATGGCACAATCTCAAGTCTTGACTCATATCGTGGAAAGTCTACCTTTAGTCATTCCACATGATCACTTAATTTATCACTCGGCAAGCGTTTATTGAATATCTTTGTGATGGGCACTGGCAAATGTTGGAAATACAAAGGTGATAAACTAAAGTCCCTGCCCTCATGGAGCTCACAGATGGACAACTCCTATTTGATATGATAGTGCTACAATAGAGGCACATAAATGTTTTCATCCTATGTGAAGGATGATTTTTGAAAAGACACCATTATAAACATGTTTTAGGGATACAAAATGTTGGCAGCCAATTACTCTTGGGTTTAAGATTCTTTATTTTATTGGTTATTATTTATTTACTAATATATATATATATATATATATATATATATATATATATATATATATATATTTGAATGCCTCCTGAATGCTGGGAGTTGTGCTTAATGAAAAGTTAGATGTGGTCTCTGCCCCAGTGAAGGAGATAGACAGACATTGAACAAGTATAGAATTAGATATTTTAAGTGAGTGGGTTTTTTTTTGTTTTTTTTTTTAACATTTGTTTATTTTTGAGACAGAGAGAGACAGAGCATGAACGGGGGGGGGGGGGTCAGAGAGAGAGGGAAACACAGAATTGGAAACAGGCTCCAGGCTCTGAGCAGTCAGCACAGAGCCCGATGCGGGGCTCGAACTCACAGACCTCGAGATCATGACCTGAGCCGAAGTCGGAAGCTTAACCGATTCAGCCACCCAGGCACCCCTAGATATTTTAAATACTAGAAGAAATGCTAACAAGGTGTTTTGAAAGACTATAGGGATTTTACGCAGAATGAAAGCCACTTAGCATACTGTATGTTACCTATTGCTGTATAACAAATAATTCCCCAAATCATCAGCTTAAGACAATTATTAACATTATCTCATATAGTTTTCAAGGGTCAGGATTTCAGGAGTGTCTAAGTAGTGTAGCTCAGAATCTCTCATCAGTCATAGCTCACAGCCCACATCCCTACTTCTCCCTCCTCCTCACACAAAGATCCAAAGCAAAACTTTGAAGGGTGAATTATTGATTTCAGTTGACTTTTAGTTAAACTGAGTTTGGGGCCCAACTTTGATGGGTTGCAGGATCTGAAGAAAGAAGAGCCCTTAGAATCCCAAACCTCTTTACCACAACGAACACCAGATGTTTCACATCTTCTAGGTAAAAAGGTAGTAGGTGTACAGAAGGCCAAGTAACAGACAAAACTGTAAATCTGAAAATTTGAAGGAAAAAAAGTCAAGGGAAAAAACCAACCCCAAGGGTGGAATCATGGGACAGTATAGCTAACTGGGTAGAAGCAGTCTGGGCAGAAATGAATACAATAATATATATGAACATATACATTACATAGCATAAAACTTACCTAAAGCAGAAGCAGAAAATGGAAGAAAATATGAATTAACTGAGGCAAACCAGAATTGGTGCTTGTCACAATTAATGGGATAAGGAAGAAAAAATAAAGAATTAAAGGTGCCCAGGTGGCTCAATCTGTTAAGCATCTGTCTTCAACTCAGGTCATGATCTCGTGGTTCACGAGTTCAAGCCCCACATTGGGCACTCTGCTATCAGCGTGGAGCCTGCTGACAGATCCCTGATCCCCTCTCTTTCTGCCCCTCCCCTGCTCTCTCTCTCTCTCTCTCTCAAAAAAAATAAATAAATAAACATAAAAAAAAGAATTAAAGGCTTCACAAAGCTGCTAGAAATATTAAATAAAAACTCAGAAAAGCACAATTCTCATTGTCATTTATTCATTAGGGGACCATGCCATTGGTTAACAGAACTTGCGAATAGCTCCCCTGATTTAAGTCATCTCATATATCTTCACAGAAGATCCTGTCCCTTTAAACCACATTGACCCCTCTACATGTCTTCCAGTCACAGGTGTTTTAGAAAATTGCCTAAGATTTCTTCTTCTTCCTCTTCTTCTTCTTCTTCTTCTTCTTCTTCTTCTTCTTCTTCTTCTTCTTCCTCTTCTTCTTTTTTAAAGATTTACTTATTTATTTAAGTCACCTCTATACCCAACATGGGGCTCAAACTCACAACCCTGAGTATATGATTAAGAGTCATATACTCTTCCAACTGAGCCAGCCAGGTGCCCCAAGATTTCTTCTTATTGAACTACTTCTGCACTTGTTCTCACCCAAATCTCAACACTATATTCCACCAATCCATTATTTGCCTTTGCACTCTGGAGGGGGTGTTCATATCCCTGGCCAATATTTGGCCATTTGGCTTTCCTTGGGCGGCTTTAGGCCTGCTCTTATGGAACCTAACCCTGGACTTTAAAAGATTTGGCCTTTGGCTCAAGCTGGGTTAGTCCAAGTTATCCCTAACCCCTCCTTCAGAGGAAGATTGTAGCAACTGGAAAGAAGCACTTCCACTTTATCTTCAAATAATAATTGCTGATTATAGACACAGCTGGTTGGTTACATTTATTGCCAATACATCCATGGTCAAGTTGATCACAATGACGAGAATACATGCTGAATACCCTTTTATCTCTCAGCAATGGTTTTAAGGAAGGCAATTTGGCTTAATAGAAAGGATGAGGACTTTAAGAGTAGCTTTCTAGGTATGGGAACCAGAGAGAGAGAGGTAGGTGTAAGTAGGGAGATGGGCACCCCTAGTCCTTAACCCTTATTCATCCAGGAGCACCCAGATTCCCTATACCTCCTTCCCCTCAACACACAGGCACCTGAAGTTTCCTCTGCACACTCCTGTCAGGCCACTACTGATCCAGAACAAGCTGGACCAGATGTGCCTGAGACAGAGTTTTGACCATGCAACTGAGGTGAAATCCCTATAAGAGAGAGTAAAACTGGGGTGCCTGGATGGCTCGGTCGGTTAAATGTGCGACTCTTAATTTCAACTCAGATCATGATCCCAGAGTCGTGGGATCCAGGGGCACTGAGCACGGAGTCTGCTTGGCATTCCCTCTCCCTGTTTCTCTCTCTTGGTCCCTCCCCTGCTCTTGCTCTCTCTCAAAATGAATAAATAAACATTAAAAAAGGGCGGGGGGAGCACAGCAACAATATGAAAGGAACCCAAGTCCTTGATTGACCACGTGGAGTAGAGCTGCCTGCGGTCCAGGATCTGCCAGACTGTTACTGGACAAATAAACGTCTGTTTTCTGTTTTCTGAAAGAAAAAATTAGAAAATCCAGACTTTTGATTCAGGGTTGGATTTGAATATCAGCTTTTATACTTACTATTTCTTTTTTATTTTTAATGTTTATTTTGGAGACAGCGAGAGCAGGGGAGGAGTAGAAAGAGGGGGACAGAGGATCTGAAGCGGGCTTTGTGCTGACAGCAGAGAGCCCATGTGGGGCTCGAACTCATGAACCACGAGATCATGACCTGAGCCGAAGTCAGAGGCTTAACCAACTGAGCCACCTAGGCGCCCCCAGAATACTGGAGTAAATAAAAAGGAAAATTGAACTGCCTTTGAAAGTCAGTACTACTCACTTTTAGGAAAGACTCTCAAATTCAAAACCTGTTTGTTCTTACTTTACACACAATGCTAATAAATTTGGTTATCTGGTTTCCTAGGATGCAGATTAGGGAGAGGATTACCAAAGCTAGGCACCCAGGAAGTCTCAAGAGGTACTATCTAATATCTTAACAAAATAGGGGGCAAAAAGCCAGAAAGAAATTTATTATTATGGAAGCAGCCCAAGTGTGCATTGATAGATGAACGGATAAAGAAGATGTGGTGTGTATATATATATACATATATATATATATATATGTATATATATATAATGGAATATTACTCAGCCATAAAGGAGAATGAAATCTTGCCATTTGCAACAATAAGTAGATCTATAGAGTATAATGCTAAGTGAAATACTCAAAGAAAGGCAAAAACCATATGATTTTACTCATATGTGGAATTTAAGAAACAAATGAACAAATTAAAAACAAAGACATAAACCAAAAGCTGACTCTTAACTATAAAGAACAAATTGATGGCTACCAGAGAGGAGGGGAGGTAGGTGGGGGTGATGGGTGAAATAAGCGAAGGGGATTAAGAGTGGTTCAGTTGGTTAAGTGGCCGACTCTTAGTTTTGGCTCAGGTCAGGATCTCACAGTTCGTGAGTTTGAGCCCCATGTCGGGCTCTGTACTAACAGTGCAGAGACTGCTTGCGATTCTCTCTCTCTCCTTCTCTCTCTGCCTCTCCCAGTGCTCACTCTCTCTCTCTCTCTCAAAATAAATAAACTTAAAGAAAAAAAAAAGAGTACACTTACCATGATGAGCACCGAGGAATATATAGAATGGTTGGATCACTATGCTGTATACCTGAAACTAACATAACACTGTATGTTAACTATACTGGAGTTAAAATTAAAAAAAAATAAACAAATAGAAGCACCTGGGTGGCTCGGTCAATTAAGCATTCGACTTCAGCTCAGGTCATGATCTCACGGTTCGTGAGTTCGACCCCCGTGTCGGGCTCTGTGCTGACAGCTCAGAGCCTGGAGCCTGCTTCAGATTCTGTGTCCCCCTCTCTCTCTGCCTCTCCTCCACTCACACTCTTTCTGTCTGTCTGTCTCAAAAATAAATAAACTTAAAAAAAAAAAATAAAGTGAAGATTAAGAATGTAAAAAAAAAAAAAAGAAAAGGAAAAAAGAAAATTATTAAAAGGACATGAATGAACACAAAAACACACCAACCTTGGATCATTTTGGGTAGACTAAAAAGCCTAGCATATTTCTGTGTTTCTCAAAGATGCATTACTTTGCCCTCGAGTTCTGAATGCTAATAATGACCAAGAAAATAAGATACATTTTGAGAATGCAGAAATCTATTTTATTTAATATAATATTTCATTAAAGGCAGATTTTTAAGCATCTGCTACTTAAAGGGATTACTTTCAATTATTTAGAAAACTGATTTAGACGGTTATATTTTTCAAAGGTGTGGATAAGTGCAGCTTTTCTGAATTGTAATAGCAAAGTCAGAGTAAATACGCACCAGTTTATGTTGACAGGTCTTCTAAATGTGTCTTTAGATCTGGTTGGTTGCTTTGACCCCCAAGCAAGAGAAGATAAATAATGCATTCCACTACAAGCTGACTAACAGTAAAAGTTTAACAAGCTCCCATTGGTATGCCCAGCTCTGTGAGAGACAAAAAGAGTAGAAAATAGAAAAGGTATGTAACACCCTGTTCTAAGTTCCCAAGGATTAAAGGATGGTCACACAAACAAACCCCCAACATAAATCATTGATGCAGCTAAATAATATGAAACTATATAAATTAACAAAGATTATGTATAAGAACAATTTCTAAGTAACACCTGCCTGATACATACAAGCTATCAGCTAAGAATTCAGAAATATGAAATCCATTACCACCATGGTTCTTAGCCTTTGTGATACCTCGGTGGCTCTCGGGGTGATTCAAGTGTCAAAGGAAGTTGAAGGTAGAAGGTTCTGCAAGGCTACCAGCCAGGACCACATCAGTCCATCTGCTTTTCTTCCTTGATGTCCAAGACAGCAAGGTCTTTCTTGCCTGCTTCAGTCCGAGACAGCAGGGTTCATTAAGACACACAGAGGGGGATGGGGCACCTGGGTGGCTCAGTCGGTTAAGCGGCCGACTTCAGCTCAGGTCATGATCTCATGGTCCGTGAGTTCGAGCCCCGCGTCGGGCTGTGTGCTGACAGCTCAGAGCCTGGAGCCTGTTTCAGATTCTGTGTCTCCCTCTCTCTGACCCTCCCCTGTTCATGCTCTGTCTCTCCCTGTCTCAAAAATAAATTAAAAACGTTAAAAAAAAAAAAAAAGACACACAGAGGGAATCAGCCAAACACATGACGAGACTATTACGGCTGCAGTGTACCATTATATATCCTTCTCCACGTTCTCTCGTGCAAAACGCCTTGAGAACTGGATCCTTGTCTGCCTTGTGTATGGCACAGTTCTGGAGGGCAGTAGGAGCCAAACATTTCTTGAATGAATATGACAGAGTGGCAGTGAGAGCTTGAGGTACCTGAAGTGTGAGTTTGGAAAGCCTGTCTCAGAAATAAGGCCATGACCGGGGGAAGGACGGGCTACTCAGGGAGTATGGGGTAGTGTGCAACAACCTGTAGCCAAAGTGTCCACCCCAAAATGAACTCCGGCAAGGTTCTAAATCCAGCCACGAGGATCTCGAGAAAGTGTTTTCGTTATTACGCTGATTTTTCTCTGGGACCGTTAATTTAGGTCTCATATCAATAATTCTCCATTAAAGAAGACTATCTTGATTTGGGAGAACAAAAAAAAAACAAAAAAACAAAAAACTCTTCCTTGTCCTGCTTCTCAGTAAGGCAGAATGTTTAAACCGACTCTCTCTCTTTTTTTATGTACATATTTTTTAATTTATTTTTGAGAGAGAGAGAGAGAGAGAGAGCGAGCATGAGTGGGGGAGGGGCAGAGAGAGGGAAACACAGAAACCCAAGCAGGCTCTAGGCTCTGAGCCATCAGCACAGAGCCCGACGCGGGGCTTGAACCTATGAACCTCAAGATCATGACCTGAGCTGAAGTCCGACGCTCAATCGACTGAGCCACCCAGGCGCCCCTAGACTGACTCTCTTCTTTAAGAAGTAACTTAGTGAGTGAGTCCAAATGTCTAAGTGCACCACTGTGGTGCTGCTGGAAGCAAAAGAGAAAACAATCCAGGTAGAAAGGAAAGGGGAGAGATGTTTAGGTTCCCTATTCTGCGAAGAATAACATAGGGAAACGAAAGTGAAGCGAGGAGAGGAAGAGCAAATGGTGGCTGAAGAAACAGCCAAGAGAATCAGGAAGAGAGATTGCAAAATCATGTCCCCTTCGCCCCAAGTGCATTTGCACTTGTTTCTTTCTCTGCCTCTTGGTTGTTTGAAGGTACCAGGCATGTGTTCCCACACGGCACACCCTCGACCTCTCCTGGTCACACTCAGTCATGAGTCACAACCTTCCTTGCTGTGGAAACAGCAGAGAGCAGGACTCTGGGGAGGAAGACAGTGCCTGACCCAGTGTCCACTACTTCAAGAAATGGGCATAAGGTGGCAGCACTCGTAGTGTGCCCGCAGGTGTTGTGGAGAGAAACTTGGCCAAGGGCCAGCTGTCCTTGAGCTGCCAAATCCCAGGGAGAAGATGGGCAAAGGGAACTCTGTTAAAGACCTCCTTATTAGGGTAGTTAGTAATGGGAAGAGAAAGGCTTTTCTTAGGGGAGCAGTGGCACTCAGGAGTTCCATAGGGAGGACTGGGTGATGGGTCCCCTGGTCTGGCACCCACACATCTGTTGAAAGAATAACTTCTACTTATGAGGAAGGATTAAGATGGATTGATGAACAACATGGATGAACTCTGAGAACATGGTAAGTGAAAGAAGCCAATCACAAGAGACCATATATTGTATTGTGTTATATGAAATGTCCAGAACAAGCAAATCTGTAGAGACGGAAAGATTAGTGGTTGCCTAGGGTTGGGGCTGGTGAGAATGGTGGGGGCAGTGGGGGGGGGGGCGACTGCTAAAGAGTATGGGGTTTCATTCTGGGGTGATGAAATGTTCTAAAATTGATTGTGGTGATGGTTGCACAACTCTGAGTAAGCTAAAAACAATTGAATTGTGCGCTTCAATGGGTGAATTTTAATATATCCCAATAAAGCTGTTACTAAAAAAAAAAAAAAAAAAAAAAGAACGACTGATGAACATTTGGTTTAAAAACAGAAAGGAAAGGTAATAATGTGAATGGATTCTTACCATTCTCTCCCTCCCTGGTCTTAGGAACAAAGATGACTTCAGTGTGGGTGAGAGGCATCCCTTTTTCTGGAATCATCCATCTCTAAGACAGTGCCACTTACACTTTAATTTGTATACAAAGCACCTAAGGATCTTGTCAGAATGCAGATTGTTTCAGAAGGTCTGAAATAGGGCCTGAGATTGTACGTTTCTAAGAAGCTCCTAGGTGATCCTGAAGCTTCTAGTCTTAGAAACACATTTTGAACTGAGAGACTCTAAGACATCCAAAGAAATTATGTTTATTGTCTGATTGGGATCAGTAGTATGCCAGCTCTATACTAAAGTTAAAAGACCAATTAAATAGTTTTATTTTGACCTCATACTTGATAGTGGCATTAATATGTCTAATGGCATATATATATGCATGGTGATGTATCTAATAAAAAAATTAATACTGGTATCTTGAAAAAGTACATTACCAAATACACTATGGCATTTACTATCTATTTTTATTGAAAAGTCAGGACTTGGAATTTGGAAGAGAGCTAGGTTTGAATCCTGACTCTGTCATTTACAAGCATCATGGCCTGGATTGCTTAATCTATCTGAGCTCCAGTATCTTTGTTTATATTTGGAGATAATAATATCTATCTTAGTGGATTTTTGTGAGCACTAGAGGCTAGATGGCATGCACATAGTGGTCACTCAAGAGATCACTATTATTGTCATCAAAAGTGTATGAGATGGGAGGATCTATCCACCTTTCTTTTTCATGTCTGTATTTCTCCATATTTGCTTCTAAATCCATCCTAAATCTTGAAATTTGGGTTGTGTAAGAGATGCTTCTGTATGAATATTTTTCTTCATCCATTTGAAGAAGGCATTGTTGTTTAGAGCTCTAGTAAAATCCATATGGAATATAAAGTTTTTCATACATAGATTTGTGCTTTTAAAAAATTCATTCTGATATTAAGGAATTCGAAGTAGGGGCGCCTGGGTGGCTCAGTCAGTTAAGCATCCGATTTCAGCTCAGGTCATGATCTCGAGGTCCACGGGTTCGAGCCCCGTGTCAAGCTCTATGCTGACAGCTCAGAGTCTGGAGCCTGCTTCAGATTCTGTGTCTCCCTCTCTTTCTCTCTGCCCCTCTCCCACTCACCCTCTGTCCCTCTCTCTCTCTCGAGAATGAAATAAACATTAAAAATTTTTAAGAAAAAAGGAATTCAAAGTAAATTTGAGGTATTCAATAAGGAACTTCGGCCTCCTTGATTCTTTTTTTTTTTTAAGTTTTATTTATTTAAGTAATCTCTACACCCTACATGGGGCTCGAACTCACGACCCCGAGATCAAGAGTTACATTCTCTTCCAACTGCACCAGCCAGGCGCCCCAGTCTCCCTGATTCTTATGTGTGAGGCTGAAATAATTCAACAACAATGATCCCTACTTTCATCAAAAAAATTTTCAGACTGAGTTGCTCAATTTCATTTTAGGGCCTCTGTTATTTTCCTTTTCCTTTACAGGTACAGCATGCAAGTTCTTCTAATACCTGGCCCTCGGGGAAGCCTACAGAGAGAGGCGATTTGGAAAACCCTGTTTTGGAACAGAGCTCCTCCTTAATAGCTCCCCGTGGAAGAGGGATTCCTGCTACAAATGACATGACATCATTGGCACAGGGCTTGGGCTGGAGCAAAGCCTGCTGCTTCTTCCTTCTTGAGACTCTGACCTTGGGGGTTCATGGCCTACAGCCCTAGGTGAGTCTAGGTGCCTTGTTCCCCCACGTTACACTCGGGCTATTCTCTGGAAGTTACGGACATATAAGAGGCTGCCCCATGTCTTTATTTACTTTTCTTTTCATTTTCTTCTGACTTTTAGGCCGACTTCATCTCCTTGGTTTTCCTGGTTTCTGGAAGAAAATGTGGCAAACATTATCACTGGCAAGTTCATGCCATGCAGCCTCAGCGAAATTTGTTTCTCCTTTTTTTTTTTTTTATACTTTTATAAATTTAACCTCTTGCCAACACATTTCTATCACCGTGTACTCAGCCTTACCTATATGAAGGCCTAAGCAGTATGGAGACAAGAATTTGTTTTCTTCTCTATTTGATTTTTAAATTATAAAAGACTCTAATGCTGTCAACTGGTAAGTGTGTAGAGTTTAAGGTAAACATCACTCCAACTTTTATAACGTTTAGGGTTTAAGATAAACATCACTCCAACAGCAAACTGGTTTTGAAGATGCCATTTAAAAAAATCCATCTTATAAACAATTCTCTTGAACACATGTTTTCACATTTGGAAAAGAAAACAGGAGTTTCTTTTTTAAATTTTTTTTTTAACGTTTATTTATTTTTGAGACAGAGAGAGACAGAGCATGAACGGGGGAGGGTCAGAGAGAGGGAGACACAGAATCTGAAA
The DNA here is from genome assembly GCF_018350195.1 of Panthera tigris. Taxonomy (NCBI): domain Eukaryota; kingdom Metazoa; phylum Chordata; class Mammalia; order Carnivora; family Felidae; genus Panthera; species Panthera tigris. The sequence goes on from NC_056667.1 coordinate 19,887,628, forward strand.
CAGGCTCCAGGCTCTGAGCTGTCAGCACAGAGCCCGATGCGGGGCTCGAACCCACGGACCGCGAGATCATGACCCAAGCCAAGGTCGGCTGCTTAACCAACTGAGCCACCCAGGTGCCCCAAAAACAGGAGTTTCTACCTGCTCAATGTAGCTTTGAATATTTAGGATTTCTTCTAGTAACTGTTCTTTGCATCACTGCTACATGAGGTGCTCAAAAAGACTGAGCTGGAGACACCAGTCCCCTGAAAGGAATAACCACACGCTCATGGAGTGAGGAAGTGCTAGCTGCTGGCTGGGGACTTCCCAGGTCACTAATTTTGAAACCCTCCAAACACTGATCTAAAGATCAAATTCTTGTCTTCAATAGCAAGGATCAAAAGGGTGGAAGGCTGTATTCTGTTTCCTCATCTAGCACCAGGATTCTGTTGGAGAGGTGCAATTAAACGGACTCTAAGTCCGGCTTGTTCTTTTCGCCCTCCTCTGTCCAATTAAGGACATTATTTGATTTGGTGCATCTCAGCCATTCGTTTTGGTGGATAGTTGTTTCTCTTCTTAAAAAGATCAAAGACCATTCTAAACTCAGACTCAGTCAAGTAGATAGAACAAATACCGCATCATTCTACGTAACTGCCATAGCAGCACTGGGTTCCGATCCATGCAGGAGTCCCTGTTATGATCACCGTTATGGACAGGCGCCTGAGCTTTGAAAGCAGCTGTGTGGCATAAATTGTACCTCATGGACGCTTTCGTACTATTTAGTCAGAGTCCAATTACCCGATGTGAAAGCCTGTGTGACACTGAGACAAAAAGGAGAGAGAGAAGAGAGAAAAAAAGGAGGAACAGGAGAAGTTATCCAAATTCACTTGTCTGAGTTCTCACGAGGGGAAAAGAATGACTAAAATATAACCTGCATGTAAGAGCATTAGTAATATTATTAATAATAATACCTTTGATAACTAGGCCAGTGATCTCAAAGTACTTTTAACATTCATCATTTTCTTGGTACTCACCAAAATCTCAAGGACCTATAGAACAGGTATTGCCATGTCTTAAGTTTTTCTTTATTTCTCTTTTCTCTTTCTTCATCAACTTTCTCTGAAAATGAGGGATCTTGACCTGAGTGCTAAGAACTTATAAGTTTTGAGTGAAAAAGGCCTATACTATTTTGGAGGCATGTCTTTCCTCTTAAGTAGACATTAGCCTACAATGTACTTTATAGGAGGTACAAGGGTAGGATATATATAATGCTGTACGGCACAGCAAAATAATTGTCAAAGGGCCTCCCATTTATAGTAAACTGAATGAGAGAATTGATATCCAAAATAAAAAGGGGAAAATTCTAGACTGGTTTCAAAGCATCACAGAGCAGCGATAGTCATTTGCCTCATGGAGAGCCTCTGCTCTGATGCATCTGAGCATACATAGTTCATCTGATTAGATTTCGTGAGTCTAAGATTGATCATTACAATTTATAAACGAGGATAACCATTTGGAAATCTGCCTTAAAATGAAAGTCCAGACATGTGTCTCAAATATTGAGATAGCTCTCAAACTATAGGCTCTTTGCCTTGAATATTAGGTACGTCATCCTCCTTTAAATCTTGTCTTTCCCTAGTTCATCCTCCATCCCCACTCATCTCCCAAAAGACCTTGACCAGAGTTTTCATCTGTCTTTGTAGTACTCCATTCCTGTAAATTCCTTCTCCATGTTTTTGTTCTGTTTCACTTAGTTTGGAAAATGGCAGTGTAGAAAATGTTTGGTATAACTCTAATGCTGGCTGGCATCTGTGATCTCTTAAAAGAATTATATATACTGTATATGTGTGTGTGTCTATGTGTGTGTGTTCTGTGTTTGAAGTACAGAATTAAAAACCTCAAATAAGGCAGAAAACAAACGTGCCTTATTATCCAGATCCCCTCCATGTTTTTAGCTGTTTAGAAAATGTTTCTCCTGTTGTTCCTGCTAAATATTTCTCATTTTGGCATTGCACACCAAAACCTAGCGTCAGTGTGTGTGTGTGTGTGTGTGTGTGTGTGTGTGCGCGCGCGCGCGCGCGTGCATGCAGTAGAGATGAGGGAGGTAGGTCAGGTAGCATAATGTGCAACGGTGAAGAACTTACTAAATTAATTAATCTTCAATTAGCAGATCACTGAGAATATGAATCACTCACAAGCAGTCAAAAGGTGATGTCAGTGAACGCTTAGGGCTCGGCATGACTGTTCCTGTTTGTTATTGCATTTGGTCCTAGAGCTCTTGCTATGGCAAGGCTGTCCTATGGGTCTTACTGTGGCACTTTAGAAATGTCTACACCAAACATAGCATTAATAAGTATTCCAGGAGATAGTTAAAGCAAGGAGCAAGGTACTTAATGAAGTTTATAACCATGGCTTTGAAATAATCTTATTATTAGCAATAGTCATACTATTAATTTCTAGTTGGAAGAATAACATGCTCACAAGATTTCTGAGCCTCAGAAGAGGACCCGTTTTGGTGGGGATTGGGTCAGAACAGCACATGCAACTCAAGGATTGCTGAAGAAGGGCAGGTGCATAGGGTAAGGCTGCTTCATTATGAAAGGCGAGTATTCAAGGGGCAAAATGAGTGCCCTTGATCTGTGGTATTTGGTTATGTTTATAAAAATGGTTTCTGTCTAACCTCTCCAGTATCAGTTACAAATTGTGCTAGTGATGGATTACTCAAAATCTTCAGTAGCCAATCAGGATTACTTCCTTACCTCTAAGTTTTTTCCCTAGAGAAGATCTTTTTGAAAGCCATGTAGTATTCCAACTCTCCTAGGATTCCATTTTAGAAACACCGGCTGCTAGTTCATAAAAAACCAGAGAGTAGGTGTGGAGTCAACTATCACACTTCTTTCCTAGAATACTTTGGACTTCCAACTTTAGCTGGTTGAAGGGGAAACACAACATCAGCCATAAACTCCAGTTTTTGTTGGACAGAGTGTCCATATTTTTAGGTAGCTGTGGCTGATTAGGAAAAAAAAAACAAATGAGCTCTCAGACTTTGTTCTGAGGTCGAAAGGGACCTCACATTAAAAAAAAAAAATGTATAATCTATATCCTGGTCTTAGTGTTTGGGGCAAAAATAGTGCCTAATGTTTTATGGCATTGTGTATTCTTTCGTTTGAGTGTATTTTGTGGATGGACTCTATTGATGAAAATACACTGTAGTAGAGAGGATTGTGTGTATGTGTGGGTGGGGTGGTGGGTTCAGCAGTTTTCTCAATGGCCTGTCAGATAGGTTCAATGAAGTATGTTGGGTTATTTCTCCTTTGTCTCCTGTTCTCTCCCTCCACAGCAAGACTGGAAGAACAACACACTTGTACACAGGTTTCCAATAGTATCTTTGGAGGGGTAGGCCAACGAGAACCAACCTGGTGGTCCCCACCCTCCAGCCCCTCTGGGGGCTTCTGAATCCAGTGTTGTTCAATTTCAGGGCAGAAAATGATCATTTGATAAAGTGCCAAAGCCCACTGTGATTTTTTTTTCCCCAGGCAGCTTGCCTTTGGTGTCATTGGTAAGTTGTGCATTTCACTGGAGTGCCACAACACTACCACTAAAGTATTCCACAGCTCACTTTTTTGTTTGGTCAACTTTTCTTTTATCTTTGGAAGAAGCCATTTTCTTTCTGTAGGGAGGATGGTTGAGTTTAAATTCTATTAAAGCTAGTCAGAATGCTTTCCCTTAGGGGACATTCACTTCCTGTCTTATGCCTAATAGGTTCCTTTGGATTTTCTTTGATTCTTACATAAAAAGCCTGGGATGATCACGCCGGGAGTATTCTCTTGAGGTGGCTGTGTGACAGAGAGCAGGCAGAACATTTGCTGTTTTAGCTTTCCATCCTGTTTTACAGGACTGCATGCCTGCTTCCCTCCATTTTGTCAGTGCTCACAGTTTTTCCTTCTCTTTCTCCCTCTTCCATTTAACTTGTGTTGGAGCAAAAAACTCCATTCCAGATCCATTCCAGAGTTGCAGCAAGAAACTTCCCCACTCTCTCTTTTTCCTATCTCAGTAAAATGGCAGTGAAGAAAGCTTTATGCAATCACCTCGAATATTTTATTTACCTTCTGATGTTCTCCTCCACCCTCAGCTTTCAAAAATTTCCCTTGTAATCATTTTACATGTGTGAAATTTTCCTCGATTGGGTTTAAAGTAAAGCAAAACAAAAGCAGCCTACATTGGTTTCATATGGAAAGTCAAAGATAACAAACTTTTCCTGTTCCTGAGAAATAGGCTTCAATATTAAGATTGCTGACCTGATCTTCCCTTGGTAATATTGTTGGTTCTTAGCTTTCCAAATCTAAAAACAACTTGGTGTAGTAAGTACCAAATACAGCATCTTGAAGTTTCTCTTCTGATGGACTATAAAGTGGCTTTCAAGCTTCTTTGCAAGTAGGCTTTTCATCTACTATTTTTGTATCAGTTGGGGAATACAAACCTTCAGTGAGGCTCAGCAGAAATGTCCAAATTCCTGATCTGCCCAGGGGTTTTATAGAACTCCAGTTCAGGTATGTTTGTTTCCCTTTAAAATATTGTTAGTAGTTTTACTCTGTCGTCTCCAAAGGAATAGTCGGCAAACTCATCAATGAAATTTGTGGATAAGTAAAATGTGCATATTAGAGTGTACGAGTTGGTACCTATTTCCTCATGTTAGATTGAACCTGGGTGTTACATTTTGTTTGCAATCTGCCACAAACCAGACCAACGTGGATCTTTATTTCTGGTTTTAGTTTTTGGTGAGGTGATGGTGAGGAGCATTCTCATTCTATATTGATACAAAAAAAAAAAAAAAAGCAAGTTGACTTATGCCTAGAGGTATTTTTACAGAGCTACTCTTCTCGTGGGGGGAAAAAAAAGAAAGCCTCATGCAGAAATGAACATTTCTCAAAATGTGTCCCTTATTATTCTAAATGTAAATTCCTCCAAATTATTTTAAAATCTTGAGATTTTATTTTAAAATCTTGAGTGGAAGAAAGCATCTACACAAGCAGTCGTTGAGCGCCCGCCAGGCTCGATGCCTCTACGGTTGCTGCTGCTGCTGCTTTAGGATCCTAGGTGCTGGGCAGCCACAATTTTACCGCTAAGAGCTGTTGAGCGCCATTTAGACTCCATTCCATTTTTCTCCGTGGCGATCCAGTTCGTAACTTACAGCTCCCGTCTGGGAGCCGATAATATAATGAATTGCCTTGACTCTTGCTTCAATCCACTTTCCTCGCTTAATATGCAGCCCAAAGTTTTGCTGCTCGCTGTCAGATGGTAGTGCTAGACTTTCACACTGCTCCCAAAGCCTCCGCTGGGGCTGTTTCTGAACACCGAGTTACAAACTTTAAGAAGCAGACAGCTCCAGACGGAAATCCACGCCAGGATTTGAACTCTGCTTCTGGCTTCCGTCAACTGACATAGTTGCCCTTTTGCTCAAACTCGCAGCTCCAGTTCGCACTCGGGAGAGCTCCGCTGGGTGTCTGATGCTTTGCCGCGGCGGGGACGCGTGTGAGGGCCACAACCCCGCGCTCCTCCGATTCCCAGCGCCTTATTCAGAACAGAGGCAATTCCTCCACTAGGGTCCTAAGGCTTAAAACGCCTTCCCCCAAAAGGAGTGAGGAAGGGAAGGAGCCGAGACTGATCTTTTGTTTGTTTGTTGAGTTTTGTATTTCGCACACTTAGGGGAAGCAAATTTCGAGAAAGGAAGGGCTGTTTCTCTCCCTGCAAACGTTTCTCTCTCTTAACAAACCCTCCAGGCCTCGGTTCCACATTTTGCAGTTGACTGCGTGGATTTTAATAGGTTGTTCTCTTATTCTCGGCCCAATCCATGCACACTGTACAAGCCAGATAAAATGAGAACATCCTCTGCCATTTTCAGTCGGTTTGTCCTGGCAGCCCTGCCCCCCTCCTTGGCTGCCGCAGCCGCAGGAGTTAAAGCAGCGCACAGAAACTCCGCCTGATCCTCTGGGCGGGAGATCCAGTCCACGTTTGCCAAGTGCTTTGCGGTCGGGGATGGTGATAAGAACTCTCTTGTGAGGGAGCGAGCAAGACTTTAGTCCGGTTTCCATGTCAACGATTCAGTCCATATTTGCCATCAGGCTGTTGGTGGCAGAGGCGCTTTCGTGAGGGTAGCGCTGTCCTAGTCCTAGTTCTCCAATCTGCGCCGGGATTCCTGAGCTGCCTGGGTGTGGGGTTAAAACACTGGGGCCGTGGGGGGAAAAAAACTCCACGGGGAGAACCCGCAGCCCCAAACCTGGGTCTTGGAGCTCCAGCCAGCCACGTGCCCAGCTCCTCCCCTCCCCCCCCCCTTTCCCGCTGCCATTGCCCCTAGGGAAAGCTGATGGGCCAGTTTCTAAGAAAGTTCCCTTCAACTCGTCAGTCCCTGGGATAGTGGTGTGGGGCTCTAAAGGTAGAGGTGGAAGAGGACCCTGAAGGATTTGAGATTTTTTTTTTTTTAAGTGGGAATGGAGAAATCCCACATTACCTGCTCCAGTCCAGGTGGATAGATTTTTGTGCACTTTACCTTATTGCTAGAAAAAAATGGTGGCTGTTTTCAAAACAGCGTGCTCACGTGTAGGAAAGGGATTTGGGCACTTTCCAAATTTCACAGCCATTGAAAAAAGGAGATGAGGGCTTTCTCTGGAGACAAATCCATTCTGGCTTCCAGATTTTCACTGGGTTCCAGGTTTCCCATTACAGTCCAGCTCTGAGGAAAATGGCAGGGTAATTGCATGTAAAAACTCCTCATTTGTGTGCAGGACTCAGGACTGTTTGCCAGCTCAGAAGCAGTTGATTAAATAGCCAAGCTCCATTTATGAGGCAGCCTATAATTTGGTTTCTAGGACCTAATGCACTGGGAGAGTAGTTGCCCCTGAGGACTGTGAGTGAAACCAGGGCACTGGCCCGTTCCAGTCAGCCAGATCCTGGTACTCCTTTTGGTTCTTGGCTAGAGGCGGAAAACCCACCACCACTCTTAGACTAACAGGAAGGTTTTTGCCTTTTTAGCGTAAGATCCTATTAAGTTTTCTTCAGAGTAGGAGTGGCTTCAGGTTTTTGGAATTATTCACAGTGACCAGTGGCATGGCCAGAACTTGTCCAAGGGGCCTGCGGGATCTGCCAGTTCTAAGATAATGGCTCTGTGGCTATGAAGTCTCCATTTATAAAATCTGAGGGGGGAAAGAGGCCCTGGTGTTTAGTGACTACACTGGCCTGGGCCTCTCCCAAGGCAGCCTGGGCCTGGTGAGGAGCTGGAATCCCCTCTGGCTTTTGTAGCCTGTCACGTCAGAGCATTCCAAGTCAGCTTGAGGAGGAAAAGACTGCTTGGTGCTGGGATGTGGTAGGGCCTGTAGATCTAGAAGTTTCTATGTATGCCTCTAGCTCGATTGGCATCTCTTGGAATATAATGGTAAACTGTGATGAATCTTTACACGGGAGGATAGAAAATAAATTTGGTTACATTTATTTTCTTTCTTTTTTATTTTTTTAATGTTTATTTTTGAGAGAGAGAGAGAGAGAGAGAGAGAGAGAGAGAGAGAGAGAGAATGGGAATGTGCGGGGAAGGAGCAGAGAGAGAGGGAGACACAGAACGTGAAGCAGGTTCCAGGCTCAGAAGCAGGCTCCAGGCTCTGCTCTGTCAGTACAGAGCGGAACACCGGACTGGAGCCCACGAACTTCAAGATCATGACCTGAACCAAAGTCCGATGCTTAACTGACTGAGCCACCTGGGTGCTCCTGGTGACATCTATTTTCTAAGTGACCTGTTAGACTGTCCCTTTTCTCTCTTTAAGGAGAAAATGGTTTCCCACTGCTCTTCTGCAGAGCCTCTTCCGTGGTCTGTTCCCCAGTTTTACAGGTATTGTCTCTGGAGACTGGCACTATTGGTCATTGTGGGCTAAGTTCTCTTGGGAAAAGATTAGGGTTGGGTTCTCCTGCTGGAAGGCTGTCTTATGCCCCAAAGTAGCTCCAGTGGTTACCATTTCACGTTAGTGTTGGGATGATCTAAGACTGAGAAGATCAGCTTGGTCTCAAACCCATTCTTCTAGTCTGATTCCATTGCTGTATATGATGCAACTTGATCACTTTTTTTTTTTCCCCCCAAGGCTAAGTACGCGGGTAGCTTTGGGGACTTTGCTACTTTTTAAAATCACCCTCCTCCGCCCCCTGACTGACAGGGCAGTCCCCTCCCCTCGGTCTTACAATTCTAGAAAATGGGGAGAGTCGGACCTCACGCCCCCAGGGCCTTATGAGGCCCGGCTAAAGAGGGCTGGGGAGTGGGAAAACGGAAAGTCTGAACAAATGATCTGTCATTCCGTAGGGCTTGCAAAGGGTGAAAAATGTTAGGCCCTGCTCGCTCACTCAGCTGGGTCTTTAAGAGCGGGTTTGTAAAAGGCTTTGAAGAATAAAAGTGCTGTAGAGGTGCTAAGTAGCAGCCAAGAGACCAGGACCGCTGCCAGAGGGTCAGGCCTGGGCCGAGGCGGCCGCGGTCTCGGGCTCAGGCCAATTTTGCAGCCGCGAGTAAAGTTCACGCTGCCCGCTCCCCTCCGTACGGTCCGGAGGGGACCGGCCCGGATAGGAAGGAACGCCAGGAGGGAGGCGGCGCAGGCTCCGGGGAGGCGCGGGCTCCGGGCCGGGTTTTCCCCGAAGCCTTCGGCGGCGGCGCTGCCGAGCGAAAGCGGCAGAGGGCCTGCCGCCGCCGCGGCTCGTTCTCTCCCCTCCTCCTTTGTGAGGGGAAGGGAGCGAGTCCGTTCCATGGCCTGCGCCCGCTCCGCGCTCCGGTCCGGGTTTGCCAGGCGGCCGCGACGGCGCTGGGTAAAATGGCAGTGCTGAGCCTCGTGTCGGAGTGAGGGGGACTCGGAGGAGAGTGGGGCGCTCTAGCCGCTCAGTCCGGCCGCCCGCCCGCTCGCTCGCCCGCTGCCGCGCAGCAGCCTCAGCTCGCGCCGCGGCCGGGGAGGGGAGGCAGGGCGCCCGGCCCAGTCCGCGCTCCGACTCTGCCTCCCGGCGCCCGGGCTGCTGCCGCGCGCCCTCCAGCCCGCCCGTCCCGGGTCCCCCTCCCCCCGCTCCCTCCCTCCCTCCCTCCCCGCCCCCTCCCCCTCGCCTCCCTCCCTCCCTCCCTCCTCCTTTCTCCGGCAGCAGAAAGCGGAGAGTCACAGCGGGGCCAGGCCCTGGGGAGCGGAGCCTCCACCGCCCCCCTCATTCCCAGGCAAGGGCTTGGGGGGAATGAGCCGGGAGAGCCGGGTCCCGAGCCTACAGAGCCGGGAGCAGCTGAGCCGCCGGCGCCTCGGCCGCCGCCGCCTCCTCCTCCTCCGCCGCCGCCAGCCCGGAGCCTGAGCCGGCGGGGCGGGGGGGAGAGGAGCGAGCGAGCGAGCGCCGCGCAGCAGCGGAGCCCCGCGAGGCCCGCCCGGGCGGGTGGGGAGGGCAGCCCGGGGGACTCGGCCCCGGGGCGGGGTGGGAGGGGGGGAGAAGACGAAGACAGGGCCGGGTCTCTCCGCGGACGAGACAGCGGGGATCATGGCCGCGCAGGTCGCCCCCGCCGCCGCCAGCAGCCTGGGCAACCCGCCGCCGCCGCCGCCCTCGGAGCTGAAGAAAGCGGAGCAGCAGCAGCGGGAGGAGGCGGGGGGCGAGGCGGCGGCGGCGGCAGCGGCCGAGCGCGGGGAAATGAAGGCAGCCGCCGGGCAGGAAAGCGAGGGCCCCGCCGTGGGGCCGCCGCAGCCGCTGGGAAAGGAGCTGCAGGACGGGGCCGAGAGCAATGGGGGTGGCGGCGGCGGCGGAGCCGGCGCCGGCGGCGGGCCCGGCGCGGAGCCGGACCTGAAGAACTCGAACGGGAACGCGGGCCCTAGGCCCGCCCTGAACAATAACCTCACGGAGCCGCCCGGCGGCGGCGGCGGCGGCAGCAGCGATGGGGTGGGGGCGCCTCCTCACTCAGCCGCGGCCGCCCTGCCGCCCCCAGCCTACGGCTTCGGGCAACCCTACGGCCGGAGCCCGTCTGCCGTCGCCGCCGCGGCGGCCGCCGTCTTCCACCAACAACATGGCGGACAACAAAGCCCTGGCCTGGCAGCGCTGCAGAGCGGCGGCGGCGGCGGGGGCCTGGAGCCCTACGCGGGGCCCCAGCAGAACTCGCACGACCACGGCTTCCCCAACCACCAGTACAACTCCTACTACCCCAACCGCAGCGCCTACCCCCCGCCCCCCCAGGCCTACGCGCTGAGCTCCCCGAGAGGTGGCACTCCGGGCTCCGGCGCGGCGGCGGCCGCAGGCTCCAAGCCGCCTCCCTCCTCCAGCGCCTCCGCCTCCTCGTCGTCTTCGTCCTTCGCTCAGCAGCGCTTCGGGGCCATGGGGGGAGGCGGCCCCTCAGCGGCCGGCGGGGGAACCCCCCAGCCCACCGCCACCCCCACCCTCAACCAACTGCTCACGTCGCCCAGCTCGGCCCGGGGCTACCAGGGCTACCCCGGGGGCGACTACGGCGGCGGGCCCCAGGACGGGGGCGCCGGCAAGGGCCCGGCGGACATGGCCTCGCAGTGCTGGGGGGCTGCGGCGGCAGCGGCGGCGGCGGCGGCAGCCGCCTCGGGAGGGGCCCAACAAAGGAGCCACCACGCGCCCATGAGCCCCGGGAGCAGCGGCGGCGGGGGGCAGCCGCTCGCCCGGACCCCGCAGGTACACAGCTGAGTGGGGAGGGGGCTGGGGCGAGCGGGGTCCGGGGAGTGGGTGGCGGCTGCGGGGAGCAGGCCACAGCCTTGGGATACCCCCAGTCCGGGGCCCCCACTGCTGGGGAGCTGCCATTGTCTGGCTCTTCTCTTAAAATGGCTGCCTGTCTGCCTTCCTCTCCTTCCCTCCTTCAGCCTTTGTGTGGGGCTTTCCCTGAGGTGTTTGCTCCCCTTCTCCCTCCCTCCTGGTCCCCTCGAACTCCGGGGGTCTTCAAGGGGGTGTGGGGCAGAATGTGCGGGGAAGGGCCTGGCCGGGGTTGAGGGGGGTGCTGGGGGCTCAGGTTAGGGGTGTGCGGTGTTAGGAGCTCGGGAGTGGAGTGAACAATTCTTTGCTCACCTGCCGCTCCTCTCTGCCCGCCCTCCTGTCTTTCTCTAGGCCGTTCCCCATCTGTGCGTTCAAGGAGGGGCCCCTCGGGTTCGGGGGTACCTCGAGGGAGGGCAGGGGCCTGCTTGGGGGCAGCTAGAGGCCGGCTGCGGTTCACCCAGGGCAGCCTGGGCCATCTCCTGTCTCAGTCTCCGTCGGCCCAGTGGCCTGGGCTTCTCCCTGGAAGTGCTGGTAAACAGCTGAGTGATTGGAGTAGTAAGTGCAGATTGCTTTGGTTTGGGATTTGAATTATGGAGGTAAAATCCTTCTGTCAAAGCCAGGAGACAGTTGGTCTTAGGTTGACATCCTATCTGTGATCTGATTGGCTCCCCATCTCCTGCTCTTGGCCATTTATAATTGCCTCTGATGTAATGGTACAACAATCCTGATGAGCTCATAAACTTTTACACTCTGCTTTTCTGCCAGTGATAACCCAAACCATCGCTGCCACTATCTGCCTTTTATTCCAGAGCTGAAATTGGCTGTGACCTTGAGGAGGGAGGTTTAAGCAGCAATACTGTATCAGCAGGAGCAGAGCCCCAGACAGGCTGCCCTTGTTACATTGTGCCGAAACAAAAGAGGAGGCAGTGGCATTTTGCTTGTACCTTGGATTTATTTTGCTTGTTATGTTTTATGCAGCCTGAAATAGATTCTGTGTTGTCAGAACAGTAGCTGAGTTTTTCTCTACAATGGGTTTGCTGTTTGTTTTGGTTTTGTGACTTTCCTGATGGTATAAATGACTTCTTTGATGGCTCTGAAGATGCATTTGTCTTGAGTAATTTTGACCCTGTTCGCTTTGCAGAATTGAAATTATTTTACTGGGGTTTTTATCGAGTGACAAATGTGGGATCTTTATGGGAGGGGGTAGGAGGAAAACTTTTATTTATTTATTTTGAGAACTGGAAGCTTTCTGAGAGAGAATTTCATATTAGGTTCAAGTGTTCTGTTTTAAGGACGACTGGCCTCCTTCTTTGTTTACATGTTGAGTCTGGTTAACACTTTCTTTTGTTAATTGAACTTTGGGAGAGCAGCTCAATTTAAAGAGAAGCCGATGTCTTTCATGATCTTGTGAGGGACTTTCTCCTAAAGGCCTGGTTTGGTGAAATTTATCATTTGTTCCTGAGATATCAAAAAGGCTAGTTTTGTATTTTGTCATCTGTTATTTTAGAGCTTTGAAATAGAGGTCGATTGTTTTTTTCTTTGCATTTTAAGGTATGTTCCATCCCCCCCCCCCCCCATCTTCCAAGATAATAAAGATACCACCTATAATGATACTTGATATTTGCTTAGAAATGACAACTTTAAGGTACATTTTTATGCATTCTGTTTTATTTTAATTTTGCTCTTCGTACCTCTTCATGTTCTGTCTTCAGTGCTTTTGTCAGGAGTCCTGTATCTTTTCAAAGAGGGGGAAAGCTCCTTTCATGCCCCCCGCCCCCCGCCCCAGCAGTATTCAGTTGTACCTTCCTGCTATGAGATTTTGTTCACTGATTAGTTGTGTTCCTTCCTCATTCTAGAACTGCTGTTCTCTTCTATTAAGGTAGGAATTTTGAAAACAGTTGTGTTAAATGGCAGGTTTAGAGTGCTGTGCCTTGACTCCACATTGTCCATAATGTTCTGTGTTTGGGCAAGAAACGGAGAATTTTAAATTGAATCTCTAGTGTCTAGAGGATGAGCTTAGTCTTAGCAAAGAGAACATTCTCTTGTCTCTGGACAAGAGACATGCTACATCTCTTTTCCCTTGAGGGGAGGGGGGCTGAGTCATTTACCTTTTGTAAACTATTAGAGGAGTACATTTGGGCTAAGTCAAGGTTCATTTAAAAGCAAAAATTAAAGTTGAAAAATAATATTCAGGCAAACACTTTGTTTTTGGGGGGTATAAAACCAACTCTTGCCATATAGTGATTTTCAGTCATTAAACGAATATTTGAGCACTTCCTTTGTGCTGAGTACTATGCTGTGTGCTGAGTACATGGTAGGAAAATAGATACAGTCCCTGTTTGGAAGTTTGTGCTGCCCTTGGGTGAATTTTTGGTTTCACTTTTAACATCACCATTCCTAGCACTTCATACAACATAGATTCCTGTTCAATTTCATTCCAGTTGCCCTGATGCCCAGAGAATGGGCTAGTGAGCATTCACTTGTGGAAGAGACAGTGCAACTTCCAGTTTTGTGGTAGTCTCTATGAGGGATGTAGGTGGGTAGATTTTGATAGGAATTTCTCTTTGCTACTTAAGGATAAACCTCTTATCAGACCATGATGCCTTATTCTTAAGCATTCTTAAATAATGGGGTCTTGCTCTGTCCCTTTCTTTCCTTAACTGAATCTTGGATTAAGACTGTTTTGCAGAGAATTGATGGACATAGCTAAGGTTGTAACGTTCTCATTTGACTCTGCCTTTATGAAATAAAGATTAGCTGAGTGTTTGTATTGTGGCTCTGTCTTTTTCACAGGAGCCGGAAGATCCCAGCAGGCAAATTTTCCCTTTAGGGCTTTCCATAAGTAATACTGTATCTCAAGGTGTTGAATCCTGCTACTGATGAGATACTTTTTAGTCACCTATGCACTTGAACCTCATGTGAAGCGTTTTATTGGGGATGCTTTTAGCTCTAGTACCTTGAGAGTAGTATCAGCTCATCAAAGTAAAAAATGAAATAGAATATGTAGTCTGGGATCAAGATGGATTTGATTGTAGAAGTTTGGCTGTTAGTTCTTGCTATGGAAATATCAGACGATATTTCCAACTCCTGGGAAACAAATACAGGCATCTTGGGCTTATTATGGGAATGCCTACTGGCAGAAATTCTGGGCTGGCTAAAATACAGGACTCTTGGAACTCTCTCAAGTAGGAGGGACCAGGAAAACCACACTGAGACGGCACTTCATTGTGAGGGCTTCATGTTTCTCTACTGTCCGTGAGGGAACTAGGGGTGATGGGGGTTGGGATGGTTGCAAGAGAAGAGAAAGCATCAGGACCAAGGTTGGCTTCTTTGTATTGGGCCCTGCAAGGACTTTTTAAGGTTCCTTCCTTTGTGTGTGACACAGAGCAACCAGTAACCATGACAAGTGGCACCTACTGTAATAAGATGTCTTGGATTGCATTAAACATTCATCTGTTGGATTGGCTCCTGTAGGGTGTGATGTCTGCAGCAGGCTTTAGCAATGAGGTTAGTGGACTTTTTTTTTTAATGTGGAAATAGGCTAACAAAGTAATGGTCAGGACCCTTTCCAATCCTCCCCCCCGCCCCTCTGCCATTGTATTGATTGGCTTCAAATCCCAAAATTCTAGAAGCAACTGAAATGAACCAAGCAAATATATGGTTAAAATACGGTATTCAAAATACATTGGCACTGAATAGTTCTTTCCTGCAAGTGAGCTGGGATACCTTGGTCTCTAACATGGAGTCCTAATTCCCATGGCTTTTATCTCTGGGTTTCTCCTTGTTTAGATTGGTCATTATCATTATTGATGCACACTGAGTTGTGTGTGACAGTGGTGAGGAGTAAAGAGTGCAGGATTCAGGAGGAAGAGGCTTTGGTTCCACATGCAGATCTAGATTAAGCTGTGTGATTTGGGGCAAGCCACTGACCTTGGGTTTATTTTCTCTTCATCAGTAAAGTGAAGTTGGTGGACTGTATGGCCTTCTTCCTCTGTGATGCTACGCATTGGGCTGTGCTTCCATACCTAACTTGTTATGAAGGCAATTTCTGCCTGTACATTGACCAGTAGGGGTCTTGAGACCATCTTTCTTCCCTTGGGCTCGAGGAACTCAAGGCTGTTTTCTCTTGAGGATTTACAGGAACAAGCTCTGAACAGTTGGGTACCACAATGGTCTGTGGCCCTTTACAGAAAAAGCCTTACCAGACTATTTTGTTTTGAAACTGCTTATGTTTGTCATTAGTCATTCCACCTGGCTGGTGGTTTTAAAACACTAAACATTAATTGAAAAATTGGGGCAGATTTCATTAAAGCAAGTCTTGAAAAATAGTTGCCTCAAAATCTCTAAGAGGGGATTTTGGGAGTAGATTTGGGGTGGGGTAGGGAGTGGATAGTCATAACATTAACACTCTGCTTCTCTTGGGGGGATAGGAAGGTGGGGAGAGGTAGCATTAAGTTCTCCAGACTCTTCAGGTGTTTGGGCAGGTCTAGGTCTGGTTTGGGCAGTTGGTTGTAATCTGAGTGCCTGAACTTGCCCTGTAAGTTTTGCTGAGAGAGGAGCAAAAGTTCCTGAGACTGGAACGGAAAAGCTAAGCATTGCAGGGTCAATTTCATAGGCCTATTGCCTTTTCTCATACCCTTAGTTTTTTAAACTATGTGGTGTGTTTTGCAAGTGGTCCTGGAAATGCTATTCTTTCCCCTTCTCCAGCACACCTGAATTTCCATTCTTTCTCCTCCTGGCTGGATAGTTTAGAAGTATAATTTAGGCATCTTAGAGGTATGCTAGAAGGAAGAAGCTTCCCTTTATAAAAGAGGAAAAAAGGGAGAGGAAAAGGTGTTTGATAATTCTCTGCTTGACACAGCAGCTCCTTCCTCTTCTGAAGGAACCAAATGTTTCAGAGCTTTGTGTAAATACTTGCTGAGCTGTCAATATGTACCCAGGAGGTTTCTGTAGTAAGATGTAAACGGCTCTATAGAATGTTTGACAGGCAAATTAATAAACAGTTTTCAAGCAAAGATAATGCTAGTCTGTTCTCATGTGGTGGAATAAAATAACTTTGGAGGAAAAGAAATGTGGATAGGGAAGAGGGTAGTACTGGGGGTGTGGAGGCGTGGATGGAGGCTAGGAGAGATGATCTAAAAGAGACTGGAAGTGAAAAGACGCTGCTACGCTGGAAGAGAAGCCTCCATGGTCCTGGGTCTAGGCGTAGTTCAGGGCACAATGGAGCCCCGTTCAAAATGGATTGCAGTTTCAGAGAGAAAATAAACAGAAGTCTGGAAAGAAGATCCTAAGTTTCAATAGTGAGGTAAGTGTGCTCCAAAAGCTTGGTTTATGAGACTTTGAGTTTTAAAGCCTTGTTCTTTTGGAAAGGTTTTGTAGTTTGGTGAGATGTTTCTAGGGTTGGGTTTGCATTTTTGGAATACCAGAAAGGAGAAAAAAAGATACTGCAACTTCAGCGTCGTCCTCAGCCTCTGGCTGTGGCTCTCGGAATTATAAGCCCGCTTTAAGGGTTGGGTTTATTTGTATAGTTTTTACTGGACTTCTTCTGTGCATCATATATATATATGTAAATATATATATATATGTAAATATATATATATGTAAATATATATATATGTAAATATATATATATGTAAATATATATATATGTAAATATATATATGTAAATATATATATGTAAATATATATATATGTAAATATATATATGTAAATATATATATATGTAAATATATATATATATATATATATATACACATACATATATATATATAAAGTTAATGCTCCCAAGTTCCTGGGTTAGTACAAAGTCCAAATGTTTGGGGACTCACTAAATCCTGCCTGAAGGGTTATATGGATAGATTCAATCTTTGTTTTTGAAATTGCCATTTTAGGATTAAAAACATTTCTGAGTTCCTTCAGTGAAACATTCTTTTTGTGGAGGAAGAAATATTTTAGAAGTATTTTAGCTGTGTGCCTGTGGTACTCTGGTTTGGTAGCCTTGTGAGATAACCAGATTTATCTTCTAAAAATCTCTTTTTAAACAAAATCCACTGACTCTGACACCGCTTTTCTTTACAAGAAGTGTTTTTAATGTTTATTTATTTTTGAGAGAAAGAGACAGTGTGTGAGTTGGGGAGGGGCAGAGAAGGAGGGAGACACAGAATCTGAAGCAGGCTCCAGGCTCTGAGCTGTTAGCACGGAGCCCGATGCGGGGCTTGAACCCACAAACCGTGAGATCATGACCTGAGCTGAAGTCGGACGCTTAATTGACTGAGTCACCCAGGTGCCCCAAGAAGTGTTTTTATAGACCAGAGTCCTGCAAGTGTCTTTTTGATTTAGCATAGCAGTAAGGAATATGAATGTCATTATGGCCCTGACCATAATTTTTAGGTTCTGCTGACTTACCAAAGGCTATCAGCTTGTTTTAAAACAAAATTCAAAAACTTGCGTTGACACAGACAGTGGTTGCCCAGGCCTTTGTCAGTGTGGTGGTAAGGATATTAGAACATGAGGCTCATTGCTGAGAGTATAATTTTTAGCTCAGGGGGATTTGGAGATTCAAATGGAAATAGGAAATAGCCCTATGTGAACACACCAGTTAGATATTAGGAAGGGACTTAAAAGAGACAGTATCTGCTTCAGAGGAATTTCGATTTCTTGGTGAAGCATGCTTATGTGCATACATCTGGAAAACTTGCAAAGCAGGGTTTTATAAATGGGTATAGACCAACCTAAGTGTATGGGCTGAAGGAATTCCAGAATAAGGAGCAATCAGAGTTGGGCAAGGTTAACCTGGGACAGCTTTTCAGAGGCAATGATTTGTGAAGCTTAATGTTCAAGAGGGGGAAAGTTAAAATATTAATTTGCCTTTTCATACCGCTACTCTGAGTTCCATGGGCTTTATAGAATCCAAACTACACAACCCTCCCCAGACCTGTACTTGTCTCATTCTAGTGACTTTGAGAATTTGGACTGTAACTGTAAAATTCCGTGAGAGTGGTTCCAGGGTCTTAGTGGTTCTTGTGGTTATGTGGGGCCTTTAGTACAACCTGCCAAGTTCTTGGCCAGTTCAGGGGCTCTTTTGTAGTAATTTCGGGTTTGGAAGGTTGTGTCACCTTCAGAGTTGTGTGCCCTGGACAACTCTGCAGTGACGGTGGTTTAACTTTGGTTGGAGAGCCTGTTTTTCTTCTTCTTCTTCTTTTTGGTAGAGTTAATTGAGTTTTTTTAAGCAAAACAAGAGTCGTGAAGTACCTGTCCAGACACTTAGGCTGCTGCTATTTCTGAAGAGTTGGGAGCTGTGCTGAAGCTGAGTTGCTTGGATGAGACCTTCTATTGAGGGTTGATGGGTGGATAAGCCTGCATGTACACAGTTTGCCCATCTGTTCACAGAAATGGCCTTTAATATTGTTTTTGATTAGGTTGGCTGTGGCCAAGAAGCTCATAAATGGTGCAAACACATGCTTATTCCTTATGGGAGCCTCTGCAATGTAGCGATTTTGGTTTCTCTTTACCTGCTGATCCATGTGTGATTGGAACACACATGATTTCTGGCACTTTTCAAGGACTGTAAGTGGATGCTTTAACAGCTGAAAATGCATAGAGAGTCCAGTGCCAGGCTGCTACAGGGCTTTCACCTGGAAGAGAAGGATAGGTTACACTGTTCCAGAATACAAGTACGGAGTGGAGTCTTAAATACAGATTCTAGTTTAGAAAATACTCTGGCATTTGGCAAAGCAAATTTCCAGTAACTCAGAATTAGGGCACAGTGGTTCATCTGCCATGGATAGCTGGTGAGTAGGGGCTTGAGATGAGCTCCTTAGTCTGTCTAAGTTTTAGAGGAATCCAAGTTAGGGTGAATGTGGAATTAACTATCTTGAGTATTCTTCCCTGAAATTGTGGTCCCCCCCCCCCCCCCCCCGCCCCCGCCATTCAAATGGATGGAATTAGTTTTTGTTGAATGTAAAAGGACATCTGAGTGAACTTTCATTTGTTTTTGTTAGTCATTTATGCATACTAGAAGATAGTCTTGGGACAAGTTGAGTATTTACCAGTGGCTTCTGCATTTTCTAAGGGTGTACTGCAATGAGCAGTCTAATGCCAAGAATGCATTCCAACATGCTGCAGAGTAGGAAATTTGATCCCTAAAATGTTGACTTAGTGTTGGTTATGGTACATATTAGAAATCACCCAGTAATCCAGGACAGATTTTTGTCGCCCTCCAGGAAGTTAATGTTGATATGAAATACTAAGGAGCTTGGGGCACTGGGGCTATGGGCTCTGCAGGCCCAGAGTGCTGCTTAAATTGCCACCCATATGAAGAGGAAATGTGCCATGTGCTTTTTTTCCTCTTCTACATTTGGGCTTCCTTATGGCTTCGTTGCTTCTGGGTTCCCAAGTCTGCAATGTTAGATATTAGACTTCCTCCTCCCTTGGCACGGGCACATTTATGATTTTCTGTGGCTCATCACCAGCAGCCAAGATTTTTGTATGCTTTTTCCCTCTTAAACTTGTTAGCTTTCAGCTTGCTTGTTTATAGACATCTCTGTTAAAAGGAACTCCCTGCTTAAGATCTAGCACCAGCATGACTGCAGCAGGGGAGTTTAGGGGTTGGTGTGATACCAGTCATTTAAAAACCCATTTGCCGTGTACTTTGTGTTTTTTATTTTGCCTCCTGTTTCCCTTGAGGTCACAACTTGCTTGCTGGGCATGAGTGCATCTGGGTCCAGCTGTTTACTCTTAACTGACTTATGCCGGTGTACTTTAAGAAAAGTGTGAGTTCAGCCACGTGGTAGATGATTGAAGTGCATGGCTGCTTCCTTTTAGAGGAAACAAGTATGTGTTCGGCCTCTTCTTGCACAGTGATTTCCCCCTCTCTCTGGGTGGACCTTATTATGGCTTTCTCTTGTCCTTAGCGAACAAGTCACCTAATGCTGGGAATTAATTGCTGTTTGTTGCTGTGTCTTGCCTGGTGCATACAGATGGCTTTCTCTCTTTTTTCCTCTGTTACGAAGGTGGTGGAGTTCTTGGGTTGGTCCAACAGTGGTAGACTTCTAACTTTTTATCTGTTTAGGAATCTGATTGCCAAAGATAATTCTACTATAAAGGATTGAGGGAACGATTCTATAGGTAGTTTATCCGTAACTGTGTCCTGGGCTACGGATAGGCTGAAAGCCTCACTGAGATCCAAATTTTCAAATGATGGCATGTTGAGGGTGAGTATTAATGATAGCAACCATGCATTTGAGCACTTACAATGTGCAAGCTCTATGCTGGGTCTCTCCATGAATTTACTGATTTAATTTTCAAAACCATGAGAGGTGGGTTTCTATTGTTACTCCTCCTACTTTACACATGAGGAAACAGTAAAAATGAGAAATTTGCCCTAGGGCAATATGCTAGTAAAAGGTAGAGTTCTGATATGAATCAAGGTTTGTCTGATTCTCTAGAGTTGTAACATAAAATACTAAATTTGCTTCTCTAAAATAAATGTTTTAAGCACAAAGGCTTATTGGGACATTATTTTTGCAATGGCCCAGACCTCTTAAATGGGGTGAAAGACTGAAAAGTTACAATTTTACATTATGCCTAGATTTCTGTCCATTTAGAATTTTATTTAAGTTTCTGAAGAGTGGCCATGTGATCCCAGTGTAAGAGTTGGCAGCATTTGGTCCTCAGGCCACTTTCTTTTCGGGAGGGGTCTTTGAGAGTGTTGGTGGGCTGGGGGTGGGTGGGTGGTGGATTGAGGCTCAAAAATAGACTCCTTCACTTTGATCTAAGTGAGAGTAACTTGCATTACAAAAATATTTGCAGAGTGATTTTACTTTCTATGACTTGGAGCACTTGCAGGAGAGGCAAAGATTATTGTCTTAATTTCCACTTGGGGAAAGTGAACACAAAGATTAAGTGCCTCACACAGAGTTTCCTAGAAGAGTCAGCTCTAAAACCAAGGTTTAAAGTTCCCTTAGGCTGTGTGACTTTAGGCAAGTCACTTCTCTGAATCTGTATCCTCAACTGTGTAATGAGGAAAAGTATCTACCTTGCAGGCTTCAATAAATATTAATGAGATATGTGAAAATACTATTATCAAATAAAATTTGAACATGACTCCTGGTTGGTAGAGGCCCCTGCTTGAGAGGGGGATAGTATTGGTGGTTAAAGACTGTTGTTGATCTTCACTGAATTAAAAGCTAGTTGGTTAAGTGTCTGACTCTTGATTTCGGCTCAGGTCCATGATCTCACAGTTCGGGAGATTGAGCCCCATGTAGGGCTCTGTTCTGACAGCATGGAGCCTGCTTGCGATTCTCTCTCCCCCTCTTTCTCTGCCCTTTTCTCCCTCTCCCTCTCAAAATAAATCAACTTAAAAAAATAAAAAGCTATCCCATAGTTTTTAGCTGCATCTAAGTTATATTAATACTTAAAAGAAAAAAACCGACAAATTTTATTAAGTACCTGTTGTCAGTTTGAGAGACAGATTTGTGCAGTGGTTCTCCAGGGGATGGGGAGTGGGGGGGTCCCTAACCATTAGCCTCAGCATTACCTGAGCCCTGTTTAGAAATGCAAATACTCATCTAGACCTACTGAATCCAAAACTTTAGCATTGTTTTAACAAACCCTCCAGGCCATTGTGATGCAGGCCCAAGTTAGAACTACCGGATTTAAGCATCTATGCTCAACTGGGCTAGAGTCCATCAGAATTACCTGAGGGGCTTCTTCCAGATTGCACCATAGGCTAATATTTCAGATGTATGTGTTTCTCCCAAGATGTGAAAGAGTTACTGGATACAGAAAAGGTTAAAAGTGCTTGGGGTTGGGGGAGAAGAAAGGAAATACTTTTGAGATGGATCTTCTATTATGCAATAATGATAAACTCTAGTGACAGAAAATGTCTGTTTTCTTTATAGGGCTTGGGGACTCCCTGCCTTCCATTTCTCTCTCTCTTAGCTCTTTGGTGACATGTAGCATGAGGATAATCTGAATCTGTGGTACTGGTTGTTTGATGAAGGTGGAAAAGATAATTTTAGGATGGTGACCTGTGGTCTCCAGGTATGACCAGCCAAGTAAATTGCTTAAGAAAGTGATTCTTGTAGATGCCAGTTTGGAAAGCTTTAATTAAACACCATGATGTCCCTTCTGCTTATGATGGCTTGTGATCTGAGAACAGGACCTTCAGTGATCTGCTGGTCTCTCAGGTCATCCTCAAAGACCTCCCTCCCTCTCTCACCTGAGCCCCAGTGGCTAGCCAGTTGTACTGTGATTTTTCCTTTCCTTGTGTCTCTTGTCTTAAAGTCCTAGCAAATAAACCCATTAAGTCAACTCCTGACAAATCGCCCATCTTTGAAGTAGATGATGTCTCTCTAAGGGGTGGACATTTGAGCCAAGACCTGTCCCTAGTTGTATGTAATAAATAATGATTGTACTTGACCCAGAAATGGAAGTTAGAGAAATGGTCAGATAATAAACAGTAACCATGCAAAAGACCTAGTGGAGAACCAGTGTTCTGGTACACCTGTGCTTTCTGAAAACCTGATGTGGTTTCTGTATCGTCCCCAATACAAGCAAGTTTCCTTGTACCAGGCCTCTTTTCCTTCCTGCCTGAGGACTGAAGCGGAGATCAACTGTGACCCGGCTGCAATGAAGGCTGAGGCTTTCAGGAGGCAGTATGCTGACAGTTTGATCTGGGATTTAACATTTGTATGCACAGACAAAAATTCCAGTAGGGAGTTTTATGTTCTTTGTGTGTGTGTTTGTGTGTTTTAAACTCATTTTGTCGTCCCTCTGCCTTATAGCTTTATTTTCTCTGTTCTTTTTTTTCCTCTTTTTCATTCTGTCCTCTGGTGTCTAACTCCGTTAGCAGAACACAGAGCACATGGAGGCCTCCGTAACTTTACCACACCAGAGCTGCTTAAATGTTTTTAAAAGTACTGGAGATGCAACTTCTACCACTTTCAGATCAACATCATTTTAGTAAAAATTCCTGGTATCTATGTACCTCTGTTGGAGTTGCCTGGCTAACTAGCGGCAGCCAGTGCCTTTATCTAATAACTAACAAACAGAAGTTTTCCTAAATGATCTCTACCTCTTCTGCTCTCTTTTCCCACTTTATTGCCTTGGTCTGGAGACTGTTTCTTAGCCCTCCTTGATCTGTTTTTGGGGTTGTGTTGGGACATGACAGATTTGTAACATTTTTGTTTTTCTTTCTGGTCTGTGATTTGAATTCTCTGCTTTCCCAGCGCAGCTTTGAATCGGCTTCTTTAAAACCCCTGCATAAAACCTCAAGTGACCAATATGCGGTCTCATTATGGTATTTTGGTTTAAAATAAAATGAGATTGAGATAGCTGGGTTCATCCACCCAGACACATTCACCAAAAGGAAATTCTGTGTGCCTTGAATAAAAGTGTACGAGCCAAACACACTTGGGGTAAGGGGGTGAGGAAGAGATAAATTTTAGCTAGATTTGCATAACTTAGCATGCCAAGTACACATCTCAATTTGATTATACTGGCCAGAGATAACAAATAAAGAGGAGAGACAAATAAGCTTCAGAAAAGACAGCTGGTAACATCGGTCTGGTCCAATGTATTTCTAGTATAAATGATGAAGCCAGGGTCTCCTATACACATTTGTGTGAACAGTGGTGTAGAGAGGGTTGGTACCAATGTACTTTTGGAGCTTTGAAAAGAACTGGACAATTTACGGGACTCTTGGCTTTTCATTCAGGGAATTGTTGACCTTAAAAAAGCCTGAAGATTTGGAGGCACTATAATCTTAGTAAGGTTGGCTGTGCCCTGGGCCATTCTTTAACTTACTTGATCGTGCCTGTTACAGTTCAGAGTGAACTTAGGGGGACCAGGTGAGAGACTGGCATTTTTGGAAAGTGGTCCAAGGCAGCACTAGGAATTAAATAAACACAGTGGCATTGCTGCTGCTTCTCAGTGTCTTTACTGAAATACAGGACTTGATTGGATTGATGACAAACGGAATCTCCGACTGCATGTAAATCAAGTTCCTACAGCTCAATGATGTGTCACAGACACCTTTTATAGTACAGAAGGAGAAATTTTGGCAGGATGTAGAACTGTGCACTTAGAGAAATTTAGGATCTTTTTATATAACCCATGCAAGACCAGTCCAAGTTTGGAGTTATAGATAAAATAAAAGGAGTGGGGAAAAGGAGAGCTTTTTAAAGAGAAAGCAAATGAGGCCTTAAAGTTTTATGACTAGGAGCAGTTTTTGCCTTTGCCTTTTTTTTGTTTTTGAGCAGTTATCTGCAAAGCAGTTTAATATGGAAGAAGGAGGAGTATTTTAGAAACTAGGTCAGAAGTAGGTGTGATTTAGAAGTGTTATCTTTATTGAACTTTATTGAAAAGTTGCTGCGGTGGCTCAGTCGGCTGGGCTGACTCTTGATTTCGGCTCAAGTCGTGATGTCACGATTAGTGGAATCAAGCCCTGCATCAGGCTCTGTGCTGACAGCGTGGAGACTGCTTGGGGTTCTCTCTCTCCCTCTCTGCCCCTCTCCCGCTTGTGCGCACTCTCCCCCCCCCCCCCCCAAAATAAATAAACTTAAAGATAAGTTGCTGTGTACCCTCCTGGGTGAATCTCTGTAAGGTTACATGACCCTTGCCTCTCCGTGTATTCCTTAAGTGTACCATATGACTTAATGATAAATGACAAATGAGCAGGGCAGAAAATGTCTAAAAAACTGCACCACTCAGTTGGGCTTGTGGTCCATCCACAAGGTCCTTTCCCTCCTAGAAACACCAAAGGGTGGTTTGTGGGAGGAAGTACCTTTTCCTGGTGTCAATCCATCCCACCTTATGTGGGTAGCAAGATCTGCCCATTGTTTTTAATTATTGAGCATATATTGGGATGCAGTATCCCAGCCGATCTTTCTTGCACACCATCAAGATTTCCTAGACTTTGATCATATTCCCCGTTTCTCAGTTTTGGGGATAATAACATTTTTTTGGCTCACTTAATTACCCAGTCCTGTTACTGACTTTGAAGCATACATACGATAGTTGGGACTTGCCAGTGTAATAAATCTTAATGGCAGAACTTTTTTTTGGAAAACCTGTGAGGGCCTACCTTCCTTTTGCCAATTGCTTACAGTAACTCAACAAATACTTCCCGAGCTTCTACAATGTATCAGTCACTGTGTTGTGAACACGGGATTCATAATTTCTGCCTCTATGGAGTACTTTCTAGTGGGGAAAGATGTAAGTAAATAATCACAAATAACCATAATTAAATTGTAATAAGTGCACTGGAGAAGTACCACATTCATTCAGTAAATTATCTTCCAACCATTTTTAAAAGTAAATTTTTATTTATGATTACCGTGGCTACTGGGTGACTTTGTAATGTTGGGCTCTTGGGATGGGTACTGGCCAGTTCTGATTCCCTTTCCCTTCACTGCTCCAGGGTCAAGTGTTACAGGAAATTCTCCATCTAAGATTGGACTTGTAATGGGCTAGAGTCCATTGTTTCTCATCGAGGCTCTTCTTTGTGTGGAGATGCATTGCAGGACATTTGGCATCCTGCTCCCCAGGTAATAAATGCCAGTAGCACCACAGAGTTGATATGATAACCAAAAAAAGGCACTTGGATACATTTATTTCCAAACACTTCTCAGGGATTTAGTACTGTCCTGGTTGAAAACTATTGGGCTTTATTTACCGTCAGGATTCTTGGGAGGAGCTACTGAACAAATTCCTTTGGGAGAACAGACTGAAAGTAGATGGAGCTTGAAAACTGGACTCCTCAATCCTTTTGATGTCTGACTTGTGTGTTCTTGATTCTTAAGCATTTACTTTGAAACTTTGCTTTCAACCCATTCTGCTCTTCCTCTTATTGAGGGTAGAGAGAGGGAAGTAATGTCTGTTGTATGTATAGTTTATGAACTGGTACTTTAACGAGCATTTCACATACCTAATCACTTCAGCTGTCTCATATCTTTGTTAGGTTTTAATCCCCGTTTTACAGATGGCTCTGGTGCCAAGGGAGGTGACTTGTCAAAGCCTATACTTTTTTCTCTGTTTTAAAAAGCATAACCTTGGGACACCTGGGTGGCTTAGTCGGTTGAGCGTCCGACTTCAGCTCGGGTCATGATCTCACAGTCTGTGAGTTCGAGTCCCGCGTCGGGCTCTGTGCTGACAGCTCAGAGCCTGGAGCCTGTTTCAGATTCTGTGTCTCTCTCTCTCTGACCCTCCCCCACTCATGCCCTGTCTCTCTCTCTCTGTCAAAAATAAATAAACATTAAAAAAATTAAAAATAAATAAATAAAAAGCATAACCTTAATTTATTTGATTGTTAGTTAACCTCTAATTGACCACTTTGGGTTTCTGGTCTGGAATGCATGGGGACCAGACCTTATGTGTTCTGGTTGCTAAGCTTTGTTTCTAGAAATTTGGGACTTGTGTAGGATGATAATAGCTAACATTTTGGGTGCTAGAGGATATAGCAGTCAATTAAACACACATCCACCTCTAGTTCTTCTAGACACATACCCACCCACTAGCTTATATATTCTAGTCTAGGATATCAACATTAAGCAAGATAAATAGTAAACCATAGAGTGTTCTAGTGATACATGCTCAGGAGAAAGATTTGTCATGGACCAGGTATAAGAGGTGTGCAGGATTGAAATTTTAGATGGGTTCACCAGGGAAGACCAGATTAAAGTGTTATTTGATGTGAAAGAGAGCTAGACTAATACCTGAAGAAAGAGTACCTGGTGGAGAGATAGTGAGGCCAGAGCATATCCTGCTGGTTTGAGGAACAGTGTTTTGTTTTAATGTATCAACTCACTCATTCAGCGCTGAGGGTGCTACTACTATTGTCTCTATTCTGTTGTTGCAGAAACTGAGAGAGAAGTTGAAGGCATTGCAGGGGCAGAGCTCGTAACCATTATGTGGGACTGGCCACCCAGGGCCAAAGCATTTCCTCTGCACGAACAAGGTTAGGAATTGCAAGGCCTCTAGAATTTCACTCTCTCTTCGACAGTTTTCCTACTTTTAAAGTAGGAAAGTTTGTTTTACACACAAATCTTTACCTTCCTGGAGCTTATATTCTAGTCTAGAATACAGATGGTGAACAAGATAAGTATATAGTACGTTAGTGATACGTGTTCAGGCGAACAAGATAATCCAGGGACCGGGTATAGGAATTTAGGAAAGCTTGGCTTTGACTGAGAATGCTGCTTATTTGGGAATCTGGGAATCTGAGGTGCATTCCTGATTGTTTCTCTGTTGGCCAGGCACTGCCCTCTTCAGACCCTTTCTTGGCTAAGGAAATTGGACAGGTGCATCTGCGTTCTAGAGTCACTTGGTGCTGGAGATGGGAGGAGTTTGGGAAAGAGGGCATGTAGCCCAAATGCTCCTAGACTGGACGTGAGAATCTCCGGAGGAGATTCTTGGCCCTGTCCCAGAGCTGCTGATTCGGAATCTGGAGGGCAGGATTCCATTGTGTTGCTGAGGAAGTTAAGGTACAACCCGGTTAGTGCCTTGCCCCTCCCCACCCCCAGCTCACCCCAGGGAGTCAGTCAGAGAACTGGGATGGGGACCCAGGTGTCCTCTCAGCTTAGTACTCCTCACCATGTTGTGCTGCTGCCTTACTCTTGAGATTAAAATATTGTATTAGAAGGGGATGTTTAATTTTGTCAGATGGCATTTCAGTTCCTGTTTAATCATCTTCTTGAGGCCTTACTGTTTTTAGAGCCCTGGGATTGAAGCAGTACCTAAAGAGGAATGCTTTCTCAAGAAGTTGTATGGTTTCTAGTGTTTTGGGGCACCTGGGTGGCACAGTCAGTTAAGTGTCCAACTCTCGATTTTGGCTCAGGTCATGATCCCAGCGTTCGTGGGATGGAGCCCCATGCATCGGGCTCCACAATGGGCGTGAAGCCTGTTTGGGATTCTCTCTCTCTTTCTCTCTCTCTCAAATTAAAAAAAAAAAAAAAAAAAAAAAAAAGGAAGTTGTATGGTTTTCTCAGAGGCTTTTGTAAGTCGTTGGAAATGGGAGAGATTCGTTAGCTAAGTTTGGTCTTTCAAAAAAGTGATCTTTGTCATTTACAGAAGAGCATTTTCTGTGTGAAAGGTGGCTAATTGAAAGTGTTCTGGATGAGAAAGCCTTGATCATTTGTTAATAAGTTCATTAGTTTGGTGCTGTAGCTGCATTATTTGAAGGACTCTTTCTGGAACCCAGGAAGAAATAAAGAAAATACCAGCCACCTGGTTGTGGTTTTTCTGGCATGCCTCTTTTGGGTGGACAGCTGTGAGGTGGTTATTACAGTTGGCTCTCATAATCTGTTTGAGTTTTGCTAGATGATTCAATGACTCTTACCCCTTTGGCCTCTCTTTTTTTTCCTACCCTTAGTTAGCGTTCTCTGTTCATCTGATCTGGAAGGATGGAGCACAGTAGCCTGAATTTCTCTGAGCCAGGGAGAGAGGCACCTTGTTCTCTATCACTTTAGAGACAGGTATGGGTTGGAAGGTCAAGTCTGATGTCTGGTTGCAGCCCCTCTTAGGGGTTTGGTCAGGCTGGTGCTTCAAGTGATGTCTTTGAAATGAGTTCTTACTTAGTCTGCAAAGAGGAACATGCCCTAATCTTCTAGAATTGTTTCTGTAAACAGGGGCGCTTTGGTGGTTCAGTTGGTTGAGTGGCCAACTTCGGCTCAGGTCATGATCTCGCCGTTTGTGGGTTCCAGCCCTGCATCAGGCTCTGTGCTGACAGCTCAGGGCCTGGAGCCTGCTTCAGATTTTGTGTCCCCATCTCTCTGTGCCCCTCCCTTGCTCATGCTCTGTTTCTCTCTCTCAAAAATAAATATTTTAAAAAATAGAATTGTTTCTGTAAACAGAATAGGGTTGATTTTCATTGAGTTTGGATTTAAAAAAAAAATTGTTTTTAATGTTTATTTTTGAGACAGAGAGAGACAGAGCATGAACGAGGGAGAGGCAGAGAGAGAGGGAGACACAGAACCCAAAGGAGGGTCCAGGCTCTGAGCTGTCAGCACAGACCCCGACGCGGGGTTCGAACTCATGAACTGTGAGATCATGACCTGAGCCGAAGTCAAATGCTCAACTGACTGAGCCACCCAGGCGCCCCTGGGTTTTTAATTTATATTCAACTTGGACACTTGTGGAATTTGAAAAGATTTAGTTTTTAAACCTGTCTCTTCGGAGTGGTAGATGTTGGTAATTTCTCTCTCACCATAGGCAGATGACCAGTTTGTTTAGAATGCGAATGAACTAGAACTAGAATGAATTGTTTCCATCTCTTGTAAAGTAGAAAATTTGGGGTATGATTCTGAGATTAAGAAGGATAATAAGAATCTTGGGCTGAGTGGGTTTGATTTCCTGGGTCAGGTGTTGGTATGTCTGATGAGTATTTTTCTTATCCCATCATCAACTTCAATTTAGCTTCAGAAAATCTTAATGACTCTGGTGAGGCTAATAGGAAGTTAAGGAATGTTTTATTGTCCTAGGTCACATAAACAGTAAGGAAACCTGTTTAAACGAAAACCCAAATGAAGGAAGTCTCTTTACTTTAGGAGGCAGAGTCTGGGGACAGAACTAAACAGATTTCTGGGCAGTTTCTCTTCAGTTGGAGTAAGGGTTTTTGAACAATTTTCAAAGCCACGAAATACTGGAAGAGTGAGTAAGAAAAGGATGAGGCGGCTTTGGATACAGATGTGTGTGGCTGGGGAGGGGGACACCATGAGAACGACTTATTCTGGTTAACTAATGTGTACCAGGGTAAAAAGGGTGGTTCGTTTTAGGGGAGTCTGTT
This sequence comes from Panthera tigris, assembly GCF_018350195.1. Classification (NCBI taxonomy): domain Eukaryota; kingdom Metazoa; phylum Chordata; class Mammalia; order Carnivora; family Felidae; genus Panthera; species Panthera tigris. The sequence goes on from NC_056667.1 coordinate 19,917,137, forward strand.
CTGTCCACCCTAGGATCCCAGTGGAGCCACGTGGAGCTCGCGGGAAGCTGAAATCGTTGGTTGGGAGAGTCCTTACCTTTTATATTTGGCCCCGCCTGGAATGCTCCTCAACAGGGGAGGGTCCCGAACGGGAACTGGATCAACAGCTGCCGCCTGTCCCTGTAATCACAGGAAGCTGAGGCCGGGTGCCTTTGTATGGGAGCTCCGCGGCCAGACAATAGTTTGTGCTGGCGGGGCCATGTGGCGAGTCACGTGACCCGGGGCTGTTTTCTGCCGGGGTCCTTACCCATCTGTTCTCTCTCGGCTCTTTCTGGGTTATCAGGCGCCAGTCCAAGTCCTCCCAGGCAGCCAGCTTCATGGCCAGAGATTACGAGCACTAACCTTCCTGGCAGGGGCGGTGTGGCTTCGCGTTTATGCAGATTAGCCATGTGTTTCTCACTTCAAGGCGTTCCACAGGAAAAGCCTTTTCCTGTGTTTGGCTCTCAGTGGGCGGTTCCCAGCTTACTGTACTGGGACTCGCGAGCAGCAGGCGTGCACGAGAGGGATCACAGTACACTGGCCCCCTCCCATTCCACCTCCAGTGCTACGTCACCACAACACAACCGCTCGCGCTCTCATACTGTTGGTGTCATTCATTCGGTGCCAAGATTGCTTTAAAAAATTCCCTTGGCCCCAGTTCAAACAGGAGTACAGCTGGGATGTGTTAGATTTTAGGCAGTCTGCCCTCAATTTGAGATGAGTTATAAATAGCAGTGCCGACTTCCTTAACTACCGCTCTCTGAGGTAAAATGCAGGTTAATTACTGTGGGAATCAATTAGGGGGTTCTTTCGGTTAAAGAGCCAGGGATGCTTTTTTTTTTATTGTTATTATTAAAAGTCATACAACAAATCTGGCCAGGAACGAATTGAAAACACAAGGAGTAAGAAATAATATTTAAATGTCCAAATTCCAGGGTATGGCACCAAGTTTATACTGGCCCCGTCTAGTTGGCATTTAGGATGACAGAACAAATGGGAGGCAAGACTTCTGCTTTCTGATGGACACCGTCTCCGCAGCCCCGGCCCATCCATCTCCCGTCTTGTTCTTGCCAGTCTTGGGATACCAAATCTGGCTCCTTACGGTTGCTGCCTGGTCACGTCCTTTCTGCGTCTTTGGATTGAGACCAAAAGCCTGGAGCTTTTCTCAGTTGGACTTTCATTTCAAGAACATTGAGTTTGTCTTTCTTGGTGCCACTGCAACATGGTGTGATACATTTTGGTGAATAGTATCTTTCTGCCTGGAAGTTTGACAGGAGGCAGGGGAGGGCGGGGGGCTTCTCTGCTCTCTTCTCTATCCGTCATGGTCAGAAGTTGGAGAATTTGAAGTCCAGTTTCTTGTATCCCAGCAACCCTGAGGATTGTTATGGCTTTCCTTGGGGTCAATAAGAAGTTGTAAGGGATCCCGTTAGCTCACTGGTCTGGAGGGGCATGTAATTCTTTCTGCTTAGGATAGGGGGACTCTATGCCAATGGACAGTCTACAACCTGCTAGAGGAAGGTCTAGCCTACTAGGCCTCCTTGGCTTTGATGCCCCTAAACTGTGTCTTTTGATGCATTTTATTTGACAGGCAGTTTGTCAGTAATCTGGAAAGCGATAAGTGGTGGATGGTGGTGGATTTTTTTTCTTATGCCTCTTTCCCCCCTTTTTTAATTTTTATGTTTTTATGAATGCAGGAGAATATATACAGCAAGGGGCCCGACTTCCCTGATCAAGGGGGCAGCATTTTCCTCTCAATTATGTGTCTTTGTGGCAGAGCCTTTGCTTTTGAAGTGTAATCATAGTAAAATCTACTCCTGTGGTTTCCCATTGAAAGGATTTCCTCTCCATCATTCCCAGAGTGGAATCTCTGGCTCTTTGCAGCCAGAGTTTGGTGTTTCCCATCCCCTGCCTTTCTTGGTGTCTGCAGACTGCTGATACTGGCTTTTCTGTCTTGCATGTAGTAGGGATTTTTCTGGCCTGAGATTGCTCTTTTCCAATAAAACTGATTAGTGATGATTTAAAGCCCCTTTTCTGTTATGAGAGATTGGAAGATGGCATTTCATCTATAACTGCAAATCACAAATCTTTCACAATGGTTTTAAATGTCACAAGTATGAGTTAGGTCCCGACTTACCTCCCCTTTTGATATGAGCAAATGTTTAACTTGGACATGAGATCGGAGTAATCAGATTGTTTGAACTGAATATATTTTAGTTTGCTAAACTGAATATTCTGTTGATTAGAACTCTTTGGTGAAGAGAGGAGGTCAGAAGTCTGATGTCCAGGAAAGGGAAATGTCTTAGTTTTATTTTTAGAATAAGAATTTCTTTGATTTGCATTTATTTTTGGACTGCGAAGATTTCCTAAAGTTGATGGAGAGATCCTTGAAATGTTTATTAACTAGCCTCTGCTAAGTAGGTGTCCTCCGTTGGGGGCGCAGGACCCTAGATACGAGGGAGAAAAAGGTAACTAACTGGCCTTTAGCCTTTTGTTTTTAAGGAGTGGGTTTGGGGATGCCTTTGCAATTTTGAAGACCTCTCTGGTGTAGGATGGTGCGTAAGATTCTTCTCAGAAGTATACTTGTTTCCCCTTAGCTGTTTGTTCTACCCTGCCCTCTTTTTTCTTCCAGTTCAATCCACATTGTTTTTCTTCCCTCAAAGTCATAACCTGGTTTAGGGTATGCCCCTGACCCTAAAGGGGGTTTGATCTGGACTTTCTCCCCATAGTATCCCCTGCCTACTTCTTACAGTAGGGCAGCCTGGCACAGTGAAATTCTACTGCCCTAGCTCTGCACTTGGGGTCTGTGGTGGTGGGGCAGGGTGGGGGACGACTTTGAAGGTAAAACACCCGATCTCTGGCTTCCTACAACGTAGTCTTGAGAGATGCAGTCAGTTAATTAGACAACTAAGTGCCATATCTTATGATTCTGACTGAATTTGCCATAGGATGTTTAGAAACGTGACAGATCAGACTGTGCTGAAGAATGGGAAGTGGCTTCATGTTGAAGGGTTGGGGTTCTGCTGGTGGAATCCATTGTGGACAGGAGGGCAGGGCAGCGGACCATTGCATGGAGCTGGGCTCGTATCTATGTGGGGAATTTTGGGGTGAGAATGAAAAAATGTGTAGAACTGGAGCACATTGTGCAGGGCTTTGGAGCCAGGCAGAAGCACTATTTATCATTATTGATAATGGCTACTATTTATTGGGCATTTAGATACCAGGCACTGGGTGTAGTGTGCTGTGTGCGTTTTAGATGAAAAAGTCACTGTTTAGATGGGCTTGTGTTCAAGGTCAGACAATGGTAGAGTTAGGATTTGAACCCAAGTCTGTAGATGTACTACATTCTTTGCTCTTTCTATGTGATAGTGTCCAGGATGTAGACAGGGAGTTTGTAGCTATTGTTGGACAGGGAAAGGTGAAAATGATTTGTGAGCATTGCTCTAGAACTGTGGAGTCCAATATGATAGTCACTAGCCACATGTGGTTATATGAATTTAATTAAAAGTAAATAAAAATAATCGAGTTCTTCAGTCACACTAGCTATATTTCAAGTACTTAATAGTCACCTGTCACAGAAAATGTGATCGGACAGTGTGTCTAGATCTCAGTAGTACACATTTGAATCATCCGAGGATCTTGAGGGGTGGAGAGGGTGGGTGGGCCCAAGCCCTTGCAGACTCTCTATAGTGCCTGCGTCTCTCCCTAGAGATTCCATTTGTGAAATTCACAGAAAATTCTGATCTGTAGCCCTGGTTGATAGCTGCTGCTCTAGAAGCTCCATAGTAACCATGGTAATGACTGCCCCTCTTGTGTTGTGGGGAGACCTGGACTGACAGAGATACCCAGAGTGGGCTGGTCTCCCTGTTGAGTAAATGTAGTCTCTTCACCTGGGAAGAGGGTGTCACCTGGGAGACACATGGAGAGCAGCTGCAGTTTGGGATGAGATGAGGATCTGGTCGTTATATCTGGCATAACTTAGCTGCGTAAGCCCCTGAGCTCTGTATGGGGAGGACTGGTGGTGTTTTGGCTTCACTGCCAGGTGTATCTGGGGAAGACCACATGCCATTTATTACTCACTAGTCCAATTGTTGTTCAATCTGAATTTCCTAAAAAGCCCCAAAAGAATCTGTGTAGCTCCAAAATTAATGACTGAGAGCTTTCTTAGAGCTTCTGACACAGAGGCAGGACTTAAACAAAAATGGTTTATGTAGGATGATTGAAACAACACTTTAATAATGTTGACATGTAGTAGTAATTTGGGATACAGTTTTACTGTGATTCACTGTAGTTTAGAAACTTGAAGGGTGCTCCCATCATCATTGCTAACCTTTTTAGCTGAGATTTTGCTGTAGCCTAAGAGAATTTTGCCTCAGCTTTTTTCCTCTTGGTATTTAGAAGAATAGTTTCTGTAGCTTTTTGTCTTATCCATTTTCCTCATGATAGCTTGACTTTCCCTCTATTATAAAATAATTATGTAGTACTCTGCCCCCCAAGAAAGACATGTACAGAGAACCAGCTATCTGAATGTGCCTCCCTCCCCTTAGAGGGGTTTTGTTGTTGTTTTAAGGTCTTACACACCTTAAATTATAGAATAATTTACTAACTACAGAATAATGGAACAGGAAGGGGGACCCTAGATATAATCTAAAGTTCTTAAGTGTGGCTCCTGGACCAGCAGCATCAACATCACTGGGGAACTGTTACAGATATGTATGCAAGGCCCAACCCTGAACCTACAGAGTCAGATACCCCAGGTGTGTGGGTCTCATCAGTCTGTGTTCTAACAAGCCCTCTAGCTGATTTTGATGCAGGCTAAAGTTTGGGAACTACTGAACTCCTTCTTAATTTGAGAGCTAATGATCTTCAGGTCCAGGGTATTAATATCTACTGCCCATTCCCAAATTAAAATTTAGTTTCCAAGTTTTGTGTCTGGTCCAAGCCTACTTCTCAACTTGGGTGTATCTATTTAAGGTGTTTAGAGACACTCCCTCTACCCCACCCCCATGCCCACATCCATATGGGTAGGCATCTCTGGCTGGGAAATATGCTGGGCTGTATCCTATGTAGCTCCAGTAGGGTAGAGTTATGTCAGAAAGTGAATGAGCTGATTGAACTTGTCACTCAAAGAGCTGAAGGAAAGCTATACGTATAACCAAATACTTGTGAATTGTACTTTGAGTTTCCGTTATTGGTATACCTCTATGCCTTGTCCTTTAAAGGGACAAAAGTTATAATCCTTCTTACACATTCAAACTCTTGAATATTAAAGGAGATGAACTTTTCAGTTGAGATGCCCAAGGCTCTCAACAACTGTAACTTAGCCACGTTACCCATTTGGAAGAAAGCATAAATTTAAGTGCTTGTGCCATAGTATGAACGGTCTACAGATATGCAGAAAAGGGATTCTACTATTTAAAGAATGGAAACATCTAGATGCTTATGTATTTGAATTCCCAACCACAGTATTGAAGCATTAGTTTTGGTGGTGTTGAACAAGATACAGCAGCAATGTCCTCTCCCAGCTTGCAGGGCCTTTGTTCTGATTTTCTGCATCCTAGAGTACCTATATTCATTGCTCTATACATGGTTTTTCCCTTGGATCTCAAGTAGTACCACACTTATACAAGACGCTTTCATGGTGGTATTTTTGTTTTGCAAATGATAAAATCAAGGTTCTGAGGAAGGTTAAGTGACTTGCCCACGGGTTACTGGGTCTGTACCATTACTTTTTCACAGTAACTGTTTTTCTATGTGGCATACAGACCTATACGCTTGGGTTTATGTTCATATTGGCCAGGGGCTATCAAAGCTTCAGGTTAATGAAATGCTTTTTATTTTGTAGCCATCCAGTCCAATGGATCAGATGGGCAAGATGAGACCTCAGCCATATGGCGGGACTAACCCATACTCGCAACAACAGGGACCTTCATCAGGACCGCAGCAAGGACATGGGTACCCAGGGCAGCCATATGGGTCCCAGACCCCGCAGCGGTACCCGATGGCCATGCAGGGCCGGGCGCAGAGTACCATGGGCGGCCTCTCTTATGCACAGCAGGTAGATGGTGACTCCAGTTACCTTAACCCTTGTTGCTGTCCATGATCTGGTCTTGAGTTATAGAATCAGAATGTGTCTCTGGCATCTAAATCTCTTGAAAGGAGGATAGACCAACTAACTCAGTTGGCTCCAGTAGGCTGCTTACAAGGCCAAGGTTGTGGGTACCATCCCCTGTGTGCTTGAAGGAAAACTCCCTGGCCACAGGCTGTACAGATCTGTGTTCTTTGGCCTGGCTGGCCTGCTTGTATTCACTGAGTAGTGATCTCTGGGAAGGTGAGAAGAAAGGCAGCAGCTAGGCACCTATCCACTGCTACCAAGAAAAGCCCCTCATGCCATGAGCCCTGGGGATGGAAAAGACCCTTCACGTTTCCCAAGGCCTTTAGCATATAGCTGATTCAAAATGAATGGTTAGGAGGGACTGGGAATAGAAGAGAAGGGGAAGACCGAACCATAACGATGCTAACAGTGCTGTTATAAATGTTAAGATTTCCCTCATCTCCTCTTGTCTGGCCATCTGCACCATTATCTTTTTATTGTCATTTTTTTGTTTTGACAGCATTTTCTATCATTTATATTTGAGTAATACTCATACTGAAAATGGTGATGGACAGAATATAAAACCTAACTTTACTTCTAAGACTTTAAAGTATGCTCTTAAATATAGAAAATAGGATACTGTCACTTTGGGGTTTTTTGTTGTTTGTTTATTTTGTTTTCTTTTGTTTGGATTTTTTTTTCCAACGAGAAAACGGAGGAAAAGATGGGTAGATATTATTAGGTTGGTTGTTTTTTGTTGTTTTTTGGTTTTGCCTGCTTACCAAATATATCCCCAGTGCCTAGGATCATGCCTAGTACAAGTAAACAGGTAGGCTTTCAGATATTTTTTGAATGAAGACTAAATGAAAAAAGAGAGCCCGAGTAGCTTAGAGATTTGCACACTGTCTGGGTTACTAAACCCAGTTTTCACTTGGCTGAGCCAGGCTGCTGTTGACTATTCGTTGTGGCTAGGGTGCAGATTCCTAGCACTTACAAAAACAGTCTAGGCCATGATAAAAAGAGTAGGTTCATTGGTAAAAACAGCTGCTCTTGAACTCTTGTAAGCTGCTCAAATATTAAATAGTGTAAATTTTTTGTGGATGAATGCATTCTACTTGTAAACAAACCAACTTGTAACCCAGCTTGGCTGTCCTTCCTGGCTCAGTTGAGAGAGGGATGGTAGGAGAAACCATGGGCCTTCTAAGTGGGAGGCTTGGCTTGCCTGCTTTCTATACCCATCCTTAGGGCGTAGCTTCTGACAGAATACCTTTCTTCATCCAGAAGAGTCTGTGCTAAAAGTATCCTTTCCTTTCCTACAGATTCCTCCTTATGGACAACAAGGCCCCAGTGGGTATGGTCAACAGGGCCAGACTCCATATTACAACCAGCAAAGTCCTCACCCCCAGCAGCAGCAGCCACCCTACTCCCAGCAGCCACCATCCCAGAACCCTCACGCCCAGCCTTCCTATCAGCAGCAGCCGCAGTCTCAGCCGCCACAGCTCCCGTCTTCTCAGCCTCCCTATTCCCAGCAGCCATCCCAGCCTCCACATCAGCAGTCCCCGACTCCATACCCCTCCCAGCAATCCACGACGCAGCAGCACCCCCAGAGCCAGCCCCCCTACTCACAGCCACAGGCACAGTCTCCCTACCAGCAGCAGCAACCTCAGCAGCCAGCCTCCTCGACGCTCTCCCAGCAGGCTGCGTACCCTCAGCCCCAGTCTCAGCAGTCCCAGCAAACTGCCTATTCCCAGCAGCGCTTCCCTCCACCGCAGGTAAGGCACCTCTGCCTTTCACCCTTCCCTACACGTGACCACAGGCAACTCGGGGATTGGTTGTCCCGAGAACTTTGCCATACAAATTGGTTCTCAAATGTGCACTTAAAAACCAATTAAACTCTGGGTAAACATGCTAACTGGATTGATTGAACTAATAAAGGCATAACCTTAACTGCATAAAAACCTGTACCTTTCCTTACTGATGAAGAAATAGGGCAATGGAAAGTTGCATAGACGGATAAGAAATTAAAGATAACGGGACTGTTTTGTTTTGTTTTTTTTAATTTTTATACTAGCATTCAGAACTTGAACATCTAAGTGAGTTTGGTCTTTTTAAAAACAGTTGCTTTGGGAGGCTGTACTGCACATTCATTCCAACTGCCATTACATTCTGCTATTGCTCAAAGTATTTCGGACCCCTTCATTTGAAACTGCCATCAGAGCTGACATCACATAGCTTAGAATATTCTCCATGGTGGCGAGTCCTTTCATTTGTTGAAGGTGGATTTGATTTTAGGAAATAGCGAACATTCATTTGTAGTCATGTCTGTGAACAAGGTAGGTGATAAAGCTTAAAAATAACAATTTGGGTTTTATTCTTTAAAAAGCAAAAAAGAGAAGAAATGACCGAGTGGTGACAGATCCACTAAAGATTCTGTGCATTGGTAGCATTATTGGAATGAATATCTCATCCTAAGGCAATGTCTTTGAAGGAAGCAGGACTCATTTTAATGCAGAGGGATTTTTTTTTTTAATTAGTCTCATTCCTTGATACATAAAATTATAGTTAGCCATACTTCAACATTTAACTCGAAGAAACAACACTCTGTGGTGATAAATGGTCAGCAGTGCCATTCAGAAAGAGTCTTACATCCATTTTGACAAGTCTTTTTTTTTTTCCAACCAACAACTTTATTTTTTTAATTCCAATTAGTTCACAGTGTTCTATTAGTTTCAAGTGTATATTATAGCGATTCATCAATTCCGTACATCACCTGGTGCTCCTTGACATGTGTCTTAAGAGCCACACCTTGTATTTTTCTGCCTTCAGATAATATTGCGGGCAATTGGGCAGTTTCTTGCTCTCACTGGCCCTCTGTGAGACAGCCCCATAGCCCATTAACCATGAAGCAAGCTTGCCTGGTTTATCAGTACCAGGCCTTCACAGCTTTTGTTTTCTTATTTTAGGAGTTATCTCAAGATTCATTTGGGTCTCAGGCATCCTCAGCCCCCTCAATGACCTCCAGTAAGGGAGGGCAAGAAGATATGAACTTGAGTCTTCAGTCAAGACCCTCGAGCTTGCCTGTGAGTATTCTTGCCGACCTCTAAAAGATGTTGGGGCAGAGAGGAAAGCAAAGAAAACTGGTTTCTGGTTGGGTGTTTTGGTGGTATGACCTAAATAAACAATGAGCTATTCCTTGAATTCAGGTTGAAAATTCTAAATAGGAATTTATGGACTGACCTTGTGGAATGTCTGTTTTGGCTCCCTGCCTGGAAAATAAGTTTGTGATCTCTATTTAGAGTTTTTGGTTTGGGGTTTTGTTTTTTAAATCTTGGACTCTGCGGCATGGGCCAGGTGAGGGACAGAGATGATGAAGATGTTGGAAGCACTATGTGCTCTCCACCAAAGGGAGAGAAGTCTCAGGGATGTTTTCACCTTACTTTTCAGGGCTTAATTTTTAGGTTTTTGTCTCAGTGTTTAGCTAGGAAGTACGATCTGGGGGTGCATTCAGCATGGATTATTGCATTGAGCATAGACTGAGTAAAAGTAGTTTTTCTGGTTGTTTTGTGTGAATAGGTGCTTTTGTCTAGTTAAGTGCTTGGTGCCCAGATGCTTGATTGGTGTTTATGGATGAACCGACTGTATCCTGAGAACAGCAGTACAGTCTGCTGATGAAGAGCTTGGGCTGTGGAGCCATTGTTACTCAGTCTACCTTTTGACTCTGCCACTAACTGTAGCCTTGGGCAAGTCACTTAACCTTGCCATGCCTTAGTTTCTGCATCTGTAAAATGAACCTAAAAGTACCCACTTTGTGGGGTGGTTACTAACGTGAGATAAGTTAAAATAGAGTGCTTGTGAATATCTGACCCTACATAAATGTCAGATATGATCATCATCACTTCTGAGGGCAGAGACTCTACATGATACCTGAGAGACGGCACCAACTAGTTAACAGTAGACTGGTTCTGGGAACATTTGCCCCAGATCTTAGCTCTGGTGCTGTATGTAGGCAAGTCAGTCGGACTCTGAAAATTAATCTGGGCACAGGAATAAAATGGGCTGCTCTGAAATCTAGTTAAGACAGTAGGTATCAAACCCTCCATGGCAAATCGTGCTTCAGTTATTAGTAAATAGGAATTCAGCCACATGTATCTAGATAAAAGTCTTTTGAAATGTTGATTCTACTCAGATTTGAAGCCTGTCTCTTCAGTTATTCTGACTTGGGAGAAAATGGTTTCTGGATCTTTAAGGAAGAGGTAGGAAGCAGGAACTCTGTTCATCATGAAGCCTCTCGGGGCTTCCCCTGAAGATCTCTGAGCCATGACCTGAGTAGGGCAAGATCTGCGGAGTCCCTGGGTACCTGCTGTGCAGGCATCCCAGGCCAGGACAAGTAGGCACTGTCAGATGGGAGTCTGAGACCCTTGACTTTCTCAGTTGAGGAACTGGGTGAGGATGTGTCTGAATAAGGCAGTCCCTTTTTGTTCCCTTTTCACAAATGTCTGTCGCAATCCTTTTCTGCATCCTGAACCTCACCGGAACGTGTTTTTTAACCTGATTCAGTCAGAAATGTGTAACCACTCCCTCGTCATCTGTGGTCTGTAGGTAAATCTTGGTGAGGTGCTACTGTGGCAAGAAACCAAATCAGTGGGTTTTTGCCGGTGCTTTAAGTTGCTCCCCGTCAAAAAGTTTCTGCTTGCTCCTAGTAAGCTTTCGACAGAACTGTATTTGTTGTCTTTTAGTCCTGGGAAGCCTAGCATACAAACATGTTGCATGTCTTCTAACGGTTGAGAGCCTTGAGCCAGAGCTTCTGATTTGACCTGCTGAAGGGAGGGTGCTGGCAGCTTTGTAGGCCCAGGGGAGGATTGTTCCTGGGCAGCCTATCACAAGCAGCATTCCCAAGCTCAGGCTTCTACTATAGATTCATCCAAATGGGTCATTTGCTCTGTGGTAGAAGCTCTATGTGGGAGGTGAGCTGGCTGGGTTATTGGCATCTTGTTTGTTGAATTGCTTTTTATCCCTCTGCTACTTGGACTAAGAAACAAAAGGTGGTTATTCTTTGAAATTTTGGTTTGATGCCAGATTTGCCTAGCCAGGCTGGGAAACCGTCACATCTGAAGAAAGGAGAAGTTGGGATTCCCTAGAAGGGGCCCTCTCTTTTCTTAAGCGGTTGTGTCAGGGATCCCTAGGTTTGCCAGTGCATTCCTTCACTCAGCAGATGTCTAGGGGGCACCCCTTTGTGTGTGGCTCCAGAACAGTAGCTAGCAGCTGACTGGAGGGCAGCCTTTCCAGTTTTCCACATCACCCTCTTCGCTCATTCACCTTACCCACTTAGCCTTAAAAGCATTATGATTGTGACCCTTGATTTAAAGACTCATTATGGTTTCTGATCCTGATTATTACAAAAATTAGATTTTGAGGAGTTTTTGCTCAGCTATTAATGCCAGACCGTTTAGCTGCTATTATCCTGATTATGTTATCCCTCTATTTAAAACCTCTCAGTTATTTTTCATTAATCTTAGAATAAAATCCAAAATCCTTAATATTACATAGGCTGCCCCCTGCTTCTGATTTAGATCTGGAATGAGGCCTGAGACCTTGCATTTCTAACAGATCACTTGATGCTGCTAGATCAGGGATGGCACTTTGAGAACTTCTGTTTCATCCTTTTTTGCTCTTTGCCTTGCTGTCGACTTCCTCTCAGTTTTTATAAGGCCCCATGCTTTTTTCTGCTTCTGGACCCTTGCACAGACCCTTCCCTTGCCTAATACACATTTCCTCCTAATTCTTGTTCATATTTCAGACTACATATTTAAGATTATTTCCTCAGAAAACTCCTTCCTAATCAAGTGTCAAAACTCAGCTTAAATAACTTCTGCGATGCCCTCACAGACTGAAGTCAGTTTTTATTTAAAAAACAAAAAACAGGGGCGCCTGGGTGGCTCAGTCGGTTAAGTGTCTGACCTTGGCTCAAGTCATGATCTTGCGGTTCACGAGTTTGAGCCCCGCATCGGGCTCTGTGCTGACAGCTCAGAGCCTTCTGTGTCTCCCTCTCTCTCTGCCCCTCCTCCACTCACACTCTGTTTCTGTCTCTCAAAAATGAATAAATGCTAAATAAATAAATAAATAAAACATCTGCAATATTTAAGACCTATTAAAGATACAAAGAGGGGCTCCTGGGTGGCTCAGTCGGTTAAGTGTCCAACTTCGGCTCAGGTCATGATCTCGCAGTTTTGTGAGTTTGAGCCCCACATCAGGCTCTGTGCTGACAGCTCAGAGCCTGGAGCCTGCTTCCGATTCTGTGTCTCCCTTTCTCTGACCCTTCCCTGCTCTCTGTCTGTCTGTCTGTCTGTCTCTTTCAAAAATAAATAAACACTAAAAAAAATTGAAAGATACAAAGAAGGATTCAGCCTGAGGACCCATCGTTAGCAAGCAAACCTTGCTGACATAGGTAAAAGCACCTTATATAGCTCTCTGAGATCACTTCCCCATCCTTGTACCAAGGGAAACACTATCCAATATCTGAGGTTTCTTTCCTTCATGTCACTAGAGCAATTTGCTGATACCTCTACTTACTTGGGTCTCTTCCACTTGATGGTAAGCTTCTGGAGGGCAGGCACTGTGTTAATGACCTATCTACCCCTAATATCTATCACATGATGCCCCAGACCAGTGGTTCTCTACTTTGGCTGCATGTCAGAAATGCCTGGGGAACAAACGATCTTTAAAATCCAGTGGCCAGGGTTCAGAGTTCTGAATTGTTTGGCGGGGGGGTGGGGCTTGGGCTTTGCTGTGGTTAGAGGCTGTCCCAGGTGACTGTGATTTGCAGCCCTGGTAGAAATCCACTAATCCAAACTGTGTCAGGTTCCTTTGCTAAAATAGACTTAGCACCCATGTTTTTTCGTCAGTATCTTTCTCAAGTGTAATTTCAAATTTAAATAAGTGTTACTTATTTAACACAAACTCATGAGGGCTGACTGTCTTGTTCCTTGGCATCCTAGTGCCTGGCATAAAGTAGGCTCCACTGAGCAGCATCTATTACATTGTTCATTCACAAAGTGTATGTCTGACAGGGGACAGCTTGACCATATTATAAGATTGTTGCTTTCACTACTAGGGCAAGGCAGGTATCACAACCTGTTACAGGAAAGCCCAAACTCCGTGGTAGAGGATGGATTAATTTATTTGTGCTTCCTGACAGTGGCCTTAGGAAAAAGTGGGGTTAGGGTTTGTCATCTGTCTTGTAAAATAGCTACTACTTCCCCTTATGGTAAGAAGGTTCTTGGGGTGCCTGGGTGGCTCAGTTGGTTAAGCGTCTGACTTTGGCTCAGGGCATGATCTCACGGTTCATGGTTTTGAGCCCCACATTAGGCTCTGTGCTGACAACTCAGAGTCTGGAGCCTGATTCAGATTCTGTGTCTCCCTCTTTCTCTTTGCCCCTCCCCTGCTGTTTGGTTTTTTTTTTCTCTCTCTCTGAAAATAAATAAACATTAAAAAAAAGAGAAGAAGGTTCTTGTAAGGGATGGGTGAGCAAGCAAACAAAATGGGTTTGTTTGGGGTTTCTTTAGTTTGGGGCAAAATCTTTAAGGGTCTCATCTGAAAATTGGTATCTGACTTTTGATTATAATCATTTCTGGGAATGACTTGGAGTTACATCTTTAAAAGCTTCTGTTTGGGGTGCCTGGGTGGCTCAGTCGGTTGAGCGTCCGACTTCGGCTCAGGTCATGATCTCGCAGTTGTGAGTTCAAGCCCCGCGTCGGGCTCTGTGCTGACAGCTCAGAGCCTGGAGCTTGCTTCAGATTCTGGGTCTCCCTCTCTCTCTGCCCCTTCCCTGCTCATGCTCTGTCTCTGTCTCAAAAATAAATAAAAACTTAAAAAAATAAATAAATAAAAGCTTCTGTTTAAGTGATTCATTCAAGTGTATGTGGTTTCCCTAGAGAATGCTTCCCAATTTTTTTTCTTACTGAGGCACATTTGTAAATTTACATTTTAGTCTTGAAATTTTACTTGGAATACAATTTCCATTCAGTGGTGGAACATAGATATAGAATTGAAAATCCAGATCTAGAAAGGTTAGCTAGATCAGTGCTTCTCAAACTTTAGCATGCACTAAGAATCATCTGGAGATTAATTAAAACACAGATTACCGACCTCTACCCAGAGATTCTGGGTGTAGAGTGGGACCTAACAGTTTGCATTTCTAGCAAGCTCTCAGGTGGTGCTAGAGTTCTAAAAACCATACTTGAATAATAGTGAGCTTAGGTAGCCCTTCGAAAGGGGAAGAAAAAAATCAGAAGACGAGGAAGCCACAATGGTAACTTGAATAACAGTGGTGACTTAAACTGTAGTTTGACTCTTGGTGATCTGGAGGGAAGGCTGTGACTTGAAAAAGGTGGAGAGAAAAGAGACTTGGGAGAAATAGTCTGCCCACAGTTGTGGGCTCAGTGCAGTCTATTCCTGGGGTAGGGCAGCCCTTGCACTGTCAACACCACCCTGGGAGTTCTCCGCTCTGTGGCACTCGTCACTGAAGCCCTTCTAGAAGTTGGCCACCAAATCCCAGTCTACCTCAGAAATGGCTTTTGGATCTGGTTTCTCCCGTCCTACCCATTGCCTTTTTTTTTTTTTTTTTTTTTTAAGTCCCCTGTTACTTCTCACCTAGTGTCTTCCCCCCCAGACTCCCAGCTGTTCTGTTTCTTTTCCTTCCAAGTCTGTCCTCATTGTAATCATCTTAAAAAGTCAAATCTGGCAAGTTAACATTACTGCTTTAAAAGCCTCTGGCTACCTGTTGCCTGTAGGTTTAAGGCCAAGTGTGACATTCAAGTTCTTTTGTGATCTGGAGGATGAGAATATTAAAAAAAGTGAGTAAGTTTCCTGTCCCTGGAGTAAAAGCTAGCACACTGTTTGCTGTGGGCATTCTATAGAAGGCAGACAGGCATTAGACAAGGGTTAGACTTTGATGACTTCTGAGGCAGCCTGTGATTCTGAATATGACATGGTTGCTACCCTCAAGGATCCTTCTCTGTTTCATTAGTAAAACAGGTAGAAGAATGTATACCTGAATGTCATAATGGATACTGCCAAGTTTGGTTAAGTCAGTGATCATTTATGTCTACATAGTTGAGGGAAGACATCATGGCAGAAGTTTAGAATGACCTAGATATGGAGATACTCGGGTGGTTAAAAAAAGAAAAGTATAGCCTGAGCAGAGGCCAGGTGGGGGTGGGGTATAGTATAGATGATATTGGGGAGCTGGTCAGGATCCAGCTTCCAGGGGGTGGACAGTAACAGGAAGGAAAGCTAGATTAAAGGAATTAGGACCCTGGTGGGCCAAGTAAGCCATTTGGATTTGATTTTACAGGCCTGCAGACTAGATATGGAATTAGAGCAGTAACGTGATAAAACTAATGTTATAAAAAATAATCCATTCGTGTATAGTGTGGTTTGAAAAGGGGAGAGTCTGGAAGCAAGGGCAGAAGTTAAACTGTTGAAAAAATTCTGGTGAGAGGTGTGGAGTTGTACCCCTTTGTCTCATTTGCATAGCCAACTAGTCCCATTTATGAGGTGTGCAGGAAAAAATGTATAGATCTGAGAGAAAGTGGCTTCTACTGGGTAGAAAATTTAATGATCTTGAAGGGGGTGAGGAGAAAGATCTCGTTGACGGAAAAGTTAAAAGGAAAACTCATTTTGGGGGAGAAGTTAAGTTCCATATAGTGAAACTTAAAAAAAAAAAAAATACGGGTGCCTGTCTGACTCAGTTGGTAGAGTATCCTACTGTTTTTTTTTTTTTTTCTTTTTTAAGTTACTTATTTTGAGAGAGACAGTGTGAGTTGGGGGAGGGGCAGAGAGAGAGGGAGACAGAGAATCACAATCAGGCTCTGCACTGTCAGTGCAGACCCTGGCATGGGGCTCGAACCCATGAAACTATGAGATCATGACCTGAGCTGAAACCCAAGAGTCGGACACTTAGCTACCTGAGCCACCCAGGCACCCAGAGCATCCTACTCTTGATCTCAGGGTGGTGAATGCAAGCTCCACGTTGGGTGTGGAGCCTACTTAAACAACAAGACAAAAACATATGCTGAGTTGCTAGTTGGAGAGAGGAGACTGCAACTTGGGAAAGAGCTGAGACTAGATAGAATTGGAGAGCTGTGTGTATAGTGATTAACAGTTAAACTGTGGCCTGAAGGAGGCCTCCCAGCCCATGGCTTACGGAGAGAGGAGTCAGATGGAGCCCTGGACAATGCCTGCAGTCATCTGGTAGAAGCGCCCAGCAGATAGCTGGTGAGCTCTGAGTAGGACCAGGATTGTGTCATATTTATGGAAGCCAAAGGCGAGGGGGAATGGTCCACATCGAATTTATATTTCAAGGAATATAAAGTGGGATCTGTCATGAAGCAGGTTATTGGGCTCCTTTTTAGGTGTGGAGAGGACCTGGTTTCTGAGGGCTGGAGGAAAAGGAAATTCAGGGAAAGGTATAAAGGTAAAGAACACTCTTGAAAGGTGTTGGGGGGTGGGGGTGGTGACAGCTGAATCAGCCCAAATTCCTCCACTTCACGTGAAGACCCGCATGTGTATACTGTAGATAGGAAGAAGGTTGAAGATGCTGGCAGAATATTAGGAGGGTGTAAACAGACTTATCTCTCAAGAGTTGTGAAAAAAAAGGCATCAAGGGCACTCACTGGGTTAGCTCACAAAGGGCACTGTACCCTTGACTGGAGAATCTTAGAGGCCAGTGTTGAAGAGCTGGATCATACTTGTTTCTTCTCATTAGGTAGGAATGGAGGTTATGGATGCTGGGAATGAGGTGGAGAATAGGATTAGGATTTTTAATGTCTGTTAAGTTATGTACAGATTTTTTTTTAATCACCTGGGTTTTCAAGCCCCTTTTAAGACTTTACTTAATAACACTATAGCTATTAGCACTCATGTTTTACTACTGTCAGACTGCTGGGAGCTTGGGTTACAGTGATCTAGAAAGAAGAAATGGGAGGGAACTACGTTGTTTCTGTAGCATCCACATCTTAAGACGGTAGGAGTGAGGCCAGGAAAGGAGCTATAGGCAATACCAATCCTCCTAGAAGAGCAGGAATTGAAATGTAATGAGTAACCACTCCTTTTTTTATGTTAGAAGAAACTAAGGGTCAGAACTAGGATTTGAATCCAGCTCTCTCTGATATTTCAGACGAAATATTTCCTCTAGCATCCCACACAGCAGAAGAAAGGCTTGGAGAATCTGAATTTCTCTCTTCAAGTTTAACCAGAAGCCTCAACCCCTTTGTCGTTTAACATTTACCAGGCTTGTCCTGAAAGAATTGCCATTTCACTTCTGTTTTTCCAGACCTGCTTGTCATGGAGCACAGATGAGTTGTGAAAAGGGCAGCTGGGGGGCAGGGAGGGGTGGGAGAGGGAACATGCCCAAATTGATAGGGCGCAGGGTTGCTGGAGGAAGTAACCAACTAGGGAATCGCCTCAAACAGTGGCAAGTTGACTCAAATTTGGTTCTTTTGTTCCCCTTGACTTAGATGGGAGCAAACCCTGTTTGTGCCTTTCTTCTTAGAGAACAGTGTCCTGATTAATGGTGATGTTAATCAGAGCCTTGCTACTGAAAAAATGTGGTCCTGTATCTAGCAACACGGGCATCACCCGGGAAATTGCTTAGAAATGCAGGTTCTTGGGTCCCACCCAGCTTTATTGAATCCAACACTGTTAACAAGATCCCCAGGTGATTCATTTATCTAATGGTTTAGAAACAAGGAGTTAGGGGGACTCCTGAGTAACTCAGTCGGTTGAACGTCTGGTTGACTCTGGATTTTGGCTCAGGTCATGATCTCATGGTTCCTGAGATTGAGCCCTGAGTCTGGCTCTGTGCTGACAGTGCAGAGCCTTCTTGGGATAATCTCTCTCTCCTGCCTCTCTCTGCCTCTTTCTTTCTCTCTCTCTAAATAAATAAATAAACATTAAAAGAAAAGAAGCAGCAGCAGCAGCAAGGAGTTAGACCCTGAGAACTGAGAGTAAAATTTTCAAATGAAATGTCAAGCTTGGGGACTTTGGAATACATGAATTTTACTGACTGTGTCTAGTAAACTGTAAATAATCTCTGAGTGTGTGGGGTGGGAATGGAAGACCACCACCCGTTGTTTTGTGGTGCTTTGGGGGCCCTGGTTCTCCATGCCTACAGGCCAGACCCCATTGTGGGACCAGCCACAGCTCCCAGCATACCTGTGTAGCCTCGTCCCCAGCCACTCAGGTGTGCCTCAAACTCCTCACAACTCCCAGTCCTTCCTGCCAGTGTCTTCTTGCTTCCGATGACTGCCCAGTCACCTTCCCTGTCTCTCTCTTTAATGCCTGGCAAACTCCTACTTTGGCTTCAAAACCTAGCTGCAATACGTTCTCTGGGACTTTTCCCCTGATTTCTTCATGGTGGCCTGGGACCTCTGCTCAGGGACCAGATCTGCGTGTAGCACCTGTGCGAGGCAGCTCCTGGGCTCGGTACACCTGTGCTGAGCAGCCCTGGGCTCCTGCTGCCCACGTGAGCTCGGGGGCCAGCGTTTTGTCATCTGTGTTTACTGGGGGGAGTGACAGAAATCCTCTGAAGGCTTAAAAAAATTGGAACGCTTGAAGGATTAAAATTTTACACTGTGTTGCCTTTTGTCACATCTCATGGTGAAAGGAAACAGGCCAACAGTTTTTGCCTAGGCTTTTGATGGCTTATTTTCAAGGGGCTGACAAAAATGCCACTAGCACTTTTGGTACTCAGAGAAGCTGGGCTTTTCTGAGGTTGGTGACCTGTTTTCTTTATATCTGACTGTGTGTGCTTGCTCCCCTTGAATTGTAGCCCAGGTGCTCTCAAAAAGTCTCAGAAAGGAAATCCCCACCCCCTCGGTCATATCTGCCCAGACTGCTCAGAGCGGCGTGTACCATGTGCAAGTAGCCGCCCCTTCTCTAGAACGCCTGTTCTCTGGCAGGGCTAGCCAATCTGCTTCTCCATCCCAGTCACGCTGCTCCGGCCCTGATACTGCCTGGTGCCTGCCGGAGCCTGTGCTGCTTGCAGCACATTACTCTATGCTTGTTCCTGGGCCCATTTCCTGTTTCTATTCTAGTCGCTGGTGGCTCAGCTCTGCTTCCTGCCTGTGTGTCTCACACAGATTCCTCTTGCTAGTACCTTTTGTTTTCTTCGGAACAACTTCGGTCTGAAAACTAACTGAGCCTTACTTCTAGTGTGATGGCTCCTGGGGTCAGTACCCTATGGAGGACTGGCAGGAAGTACCTCCTTCCCACCAAGCATACTATACCTGTTGGATTTGACCTTGTTCTTCAGTTGGTCCCCAGTCTTGCTACAGGAAGCTGGTGGCTCATTGCTTAGACCAGAAATTGCTATAAGAAGATGAGCTGGGATCTTTTGCAGCCAAACTTGTCTTCACTCCTCAGCTGCACAGGGTTGTCGGGACTGGTTCTTTTTTTTTTTTACCTGGCGCTTAAAAGCATTTCCTGCTGCTGCCAAAGACACTTTGTAGCCCTTTCTAGCCCAAACCTCCCCCCTCTAAAATCCAGAGAATACTTATATGGGGTTGGGCAGGTAATGCTATCCTCAGCAGAGTAATAGCTTGCAGAGAGTATAGAGATGGAAAGAAAGCATGTGCTGACTCAACCTTCTGTCCTGTGTAAGCAGTTCAACACCCCCACCCCCACCCCAGGGTTAGAGTGGGAGGGAGAAAGTGCAGGGAGGTTGTTAAAAAAAATTAAAGAAAGGAAGAAGTGAAGGAGATTGTTCTGGACAAATGTATTTTAATGCTCTAATGCTCCTCCATCTTGCCCATTTTCCCCAGAAGATGCTGGCTTAGCAGAGAGTAGGCCTTGTGAATAATTCTATTCTCCTCTCTCCTTCATAACGACTCTTTTGGGATCATCTGATAATCCTGTGTCAGATCAAGTGGTTTCTACACTGAACCCTAGGCCTAGGTATATTTAATAGAGTGGAATTTAATGCAGGGAATTGGGCTTACAAACTTGCTAGGAAGGTTGAGGAAGCATGCTCTAGGCTTGTCCTCCAGAAGGAAATTCCTACCTTTGAGCCACTATCAGATTAAATGCCCTAAGTCTGCTATCCAGGGATCAGTGAGCTGGAGTCAAGAAGGAGCAGCTGCTGCCGCCAGAACCAGCATCCAGTTTACTGGAAGAGGAAGCCAAAATGCTGCTGCAGAAGCAAGTGAAGGAGACGGAAATATGGTCTCTGCCATACTTTGATCTAACCTCGAGTTTGCTCCTAATTAGGAGAACCTGAACTATATCTAAACCCATCCACAAGGGATTCTGGGAAATTTGGTTTTTAGCTTTTTAACCTCTATAATTAGGAAAAGAGTAGGATGGAGACAGCGTGAGCTAGGCCACAGAATATTCACCACACTAACACAAACACTACCCCTCCCCCTTCCCCCCACTTTACATATGAGGAACCTAAGGCCCAGAAAGGGTAAAGGACTTGCCCAAGGTCATTCAGTAAATGAGAACATTGGGTTCCTGACTCCCATTCCAGTGTTTTTACTATTAGGAGTTTTTACTAAACTCCTCTAAAGGATCAGTTTTAAAAAAAAAAAAAAAGAAAAAAAAAACAAAAACAACTCCTTTAAGAGAAGGAAGAATACCATAGTCTCTTCTTTGGAGAAAAGGAAGGAAGAGGTATGTAGAGATGCGGGGTTGAGATTTCTAGGCAAAGGTAGTGATACTATACAGCTTCTGGATTTAGGCCTACTCTCCAGGAAGATGTAGGAAATATTCTGATAGGAAGAAACCTCAAAAACTAGAATTTCCTGCAATTCCTGACTCAACATATGGATGAACTCAGTTGCCTTGGTGAACATGGCTCTCTTTCACCCCCACCCCGCTTCCCTTTCTCTCCCATTGGTACATTTATAACGTTCTGCAAGCTGTTTGGACGATTACCTCAGTGAAGTACATGCCCTGGCTTCTGCCATTGTCCTTCTCCAAAAAGACCAACAAAATCAGAAATCCAGCCCCCAGATGTGTGATTGCCAAGCTGTTTCTCATCTGTTCTTGGGGCAAGGGGGGTGTTGGGCTTTTTGGACAAGAAATAAACCAAGTTGGGGGTGCCTGGGTGGCTCAGTCGGTTGGGCATCCGACTTCAGCTCAGGTCATGCTCTCACAGCTCATGAGTTTGAGCCCCACACCAGGCTCTGTGCTGACAGCTCAGCCTGGAACCTGCTTCAGATTCTATGGTCTCTGCCTCTCACTGCCCCTCCCCAACTTGTTCATGTTCTCTCTGTCTCTCTCTCTCTCTCTCAAAAATAAACATTAAAAAAAAAAGGGGGGGGGGGGCGTCTGGGTGGCTCAGTCGGTTAAGCATCCGACTTCGGCTCAGGTCATGATCTCACGGTTCGTGAGTTCGAGCCCCGTGTCGGGCTCTGTGCTGACAGCTCGGAGCCTGGAGCCTGCTTCGGATTCTGTGTCTCCCTGTCTCTTTGCCCCTCCCCTGCTCACACTCTGTCTCTCTCCCTCTCAAAAATAAATAAACATTAAAAAAATAAATAAATAAAAATAAATAAATAAATAAATAGAAATAAACCAAATCTTCCTAGAAATGCTATAATTTAGAAACCATGAGGGCCTCCCCCTCCAACCGGACACCAGAGTGAAAATCTGTTCTGGCAAACTTGGTCCAGAGGGGAGGACCCCTGGGTATGGAGCTGTGTTAACATACCTGATAAATGAAGCATAGAATTAGTTCTGTTGTCTTTTTCTTCATATTCCTAAGATATTTGGTGTTCAACCTTTGGGGACCGGTGCTTACTCTCTTGCTCCATCCACTTCCACAGCCTGAACCTGTTCTTTCTTCCCCACCTGCTGTCAGCATGGAATTGGCTGGTATTGTGACATAGTCTCTGATTTCCGTGAGGTATAGCTCACCTCCAAGCTGCTAGCTTGCTTCCCCATTTGACCTTTCCCAAGGAAACTAAGAAGCCATGTCTTGTTGAAAGTGGAAACTAAGAGTGGAAGGCTCAAGCTGAGAGTCAGAGAACCTGTCCCTGAAGACCAGCTTTCATGTGGGAGGAATATTGAATATTATTTACTGAGATAAGTGAAGGTAATTTCCTGACATTCTGGGGAAGGTAGGTGAAGAATTAAGTTCCAAATAAATGGGATCAGTGTCAGAAGAACTGTTATTAGGACTATTTGGTTGTGGGGCTCCTGGGTGGCTCAGTCGGTTAAGTGTCCGACTTCAGCTCAGGTCGTGGTCTCCCAGTTTGTGAGTTTGAGCCCCAATTCGGGCTGTCACGGAGCCTGCTTCGGTTCCTCTGCCCCTCCCCTGCACGCATGTGTGCTCACGCACTCTCTCAAAAATAAAAATAAATATTTAAATTAAAAAAAAGAATATTTGGTTGTTTTCCCCCCTCATCTTCTACTTTCAGAACTTGACTGTGTCTCTCCCCATGTTCAGAGTTCTGGTTTTCAGGCCTTTGGGATAGATGGCTGGCTGTCTTTTCTGGGTAAAGATGCTGTCCATTTCCTACTCTCAGATCTGTTTGTTCCCTATCGTCCCCCAAATCTTTGGATTTTATCTAGTAGGCCATGGTAGAGAAGACCACTGGCAAATATAAATTTAGGGGGTTTTAATACCAAACCGAGGAGGCCTTGGAGCTCCCTAGACCTTGGTCTAAGCTGTGTGCAGCACAGTGCCAGTCTTGCCTTCCCTAGTTATGCACTTTGTATCCTTGCTTGCTTTCTGCTTGAGGTGGAAGCCTAAGGCCACACCCCTTCTCCCTTACACTTTTTTTTTTAATTTGAGAGACAGACAGACAGACAGACAGACTCTTAAGCAGACACCACACAGCCTCCGCCCTTGGGATTATGACCTGAGCTGAAATCAAGTCAACTCGATCAAACCGACTGAGCCACCCAGGCACCCCTTCCTTAACACTTCTCCTTTCTAGAACTCTGCCTTCTTTTCTGTGCTTCTTTGCTCTTCCCTCCCCTACCCGCTCCTTGCTCAAGTTCTAGGATTTCAGCTGATGATCATGGTAGAACAAGGTCTATGTGGTTGGCTTTCCTAACAGGAAATGCTTAACTTGGGGAAAGTAGGGAGTTCCTAACTTCTTTGCTTTCTCAAACTTTACAGCACTTGTTTCCTGCTGGGATTAGAACAGCCCTATTCCATAAATATGCACTGTTCTTGACTGCTCTAACTCAGGCCCAGCTCTGACCCAGTTTCCTTTTTTTTTTTCAGATTTGAGTCCGTTAGCTAGTGACCCTTAAAACCCTGTACATTTTTGGCCAAGAGGTGATTTCTGACTAGATAAGACATTCTCTCCTGGCCCAAGTGAGAAAGTAGCCTTTTCAGGGGAGGGGTATGTGTCCAAAGGCTGATCAGGTAGGTAACGTGGTATTATACGGGCCTGGTGGGGACTGTGACACATTGGAAAACAAGTTAGCTCGCTACCCTATGGGAGTTCTAGGATCTATTTTTTTCACAAGTTGGGAAACTGGAGTTTTGTGGGTTTTTGTTTTTTTGTTTTTTAAGTTTATTTGTTTATTTTGAAAGAGAGAGTGTGTGCATGGGAGGGGCAGAGAGAGAGAGTGGGAGAGAGAATCCCAAGCAGACTCCTCACTGTTAGTGCAGGGCCTGACATGGGGCTCGATCTCAGGACCGTGAGATCATGACCTGAGCCAAAATCAAAAGTTGGACACTTAACTGACTGAACCACCCAGGTGCCCCGGGCTTTTAATATAAAATCTTGGGATTATTAGAAGAGTCTATATGCGAGTGTCAGGCAGTGGGTTAAAAGGTTCTCTGGCACCTGTGGGTCTGTCCCTGCAGCTTCTTGTGGACTACCCATGTAGTTTTGGCTTCCTTGGAGCTGGGATTTAGAATTTTTCTGGGGGTGGGGGCCAGCTGTGGGGAATGCCATCTACCCATTGCCGGCTCTCCTTGTGTTTGGTGTTTGTTTTATTGGTTTGGGGAGGGGGAAGTGCAGGGGAGATGTTGAGCAGAAGCACTCAATGTGATTAAACCTCTAGCCGAGCAGATCTGTGGGAGCAGAATATCGACCCCTGGAAAATCAATGGCTGCTGCAGTGGCCCAGGCTGCTGTTTGCAGGGGCTCCCGCCGCAGGAGTGCAGGCAGCCCCACAGTCTCTCTTCCCCCCTTTTTCGCCTCAGAAACGCCCTCGGCCCCCACCCAAAGGGTCAGAACTACCTCAAGAGATTTTGCTGAGGTGGATTAGAACAGCAGGTTCTTGTATTTTTGTAATTAGATTGAAATTTCTCCAGTGACACAGAGCCCCGCCTCCCGGCAGCCTCCTTTCCAGGCGTTCCTTCTCTGCACTGCAGTTCTATCAAGAGCTCTTACCCAAGTGGCCAGGGCCTGTTCGGGGTTGTACTTGGCAGTTTTAGACAGGAGAGTTCATTCCCCTGATGCCGGCACCCAAGAGTCTCTCCCTCCATGTAGAGGTCTAGAGCTCGGTCGCGTATGGGATTACTGTGGGAGTGAAGGTTAAATGAAAGAGAGAAGACAGAGAGACTGGGTCTAAAGAGGATGCTTTTGAGTAGATTGGTTCATTGAGTAACATTTATGAAGCATGTTGTCTTTTGTGTGCCTGACATTTTTCTGGTTACTAATAACATAAGAGGGTATAGCCTGGTCCTGCTCTGGTCCCACAGGCAGATTCAACACAGTGCTATCAGTCTTGCCGCACTGGGTCAAGGGGAACCCTTGGAGGGACTCTGAGCATCGCCCGCGGGGTGAGAGTGAAAGGCCAGAGAAGTTGTGCTGGGACTGTGTAGGCTTTGTCCCCACGAAGCTATTCTTATCTTTGAAGTCTCCAAGCCAAAAAATAAATGATTTTAGTCCATAGTTGCTGCACCTATAGCTTCAAGTAATTGGTTTTCCCACCCAGTTCTCTGGGAAATGGGCCACCCGGCTGTGTGAGAGGAGAGTTCTGGTGCCCCCCTGTTGGAGAACAGCTGTGGTCAGGGGGTTGAAGCTTGCTTGCCTGCAGGTCTGGGTGAGGGTTTGAAATCGCCTGAGATGAGGCCATCTAGAGGCCAGGCATGTTTTGACTTCTCTCTCTGGGCCACACCCCTGTGCTTGATAACATTATTAGAGCACATTCAGTATGAATACCTGCGGAGACCAGATACCTTCATGGGACTCAACTTCCTGCTGGTCTCCCTGGAGTCTCAGTCACACTGTCCTTCCTCCTACCCCCTGTACATTAAGTACCCCTCTAAGGGCCCAGAGGTGAGAAGAAGTACCATACCCTTTAGTGTAGCAATAGTAAGTTTAAATTAAGAGAGTTCTAGATGAAAGGGCCGATTTGAAAGAAGCCATGAAAGAAGGTCTAGAAAGGAAGGTCTCTTCTAGGAAGAGCGGCTAGGAACGAGGGGAGTGTGAGGCATTGCAGACTAGTAGAGCTAGCTTAGCTAGTTTTAGTCTTCCCTTCTACATAGGAGCCAGGCAAGGCCTAGTGAGGTTAACTTGTTAGAACCATGGAGGTAGGCACTCAGCATGTCCAGAGACGGGTTGTCGCCAGGCTTTTTGTGGAGCGTGGAGCATCGCCTCTCATGGTGGCAAGCTTCCCCTTTACAGTGGAAAGAGTGCATGCTCTGGAATCAGAGGGCTGTGGGTTTGAACTCCAGTGCTTCTGTTTAATAGTTCTCTGTCCTTGGGTAAGTCATTTCACTTCTGAGCTCCTGCTTTGGTAAAATGGGGAGAATGCCTGCATCAGAAGACGGTTGCGAGAGTTAAATGTGAGTCAGCCATGTGCCTGAGGGTTAGACACACGAGAGTCCCATATTTGTATCAGTTGTGCTTCCCTTCCCACAAGGAGACTTGCTTTATTCCTCTTTCCAGCATCCTTTGAATTTGGAGATTTGGTCTCCTTGAGCTTTATTTATGACTTCTGAAGTGTATATATAGGGGGTTTCCCTGTGGAGGTGGGCTCCTGAAAAGCATTCTGGAGACCAGAAGAGTTCTGACTCTCCTTTACTGTGCATTCCCCACCTGGCAGCCCGAAGGTACCAGGAAGAAATGTCCCCTTATCTCCAGAACAATAGCCTATTGTGAGGGAGTTCAGTGGGGGGTTTTGGGAAACTTGGGGTAGGGGTTAGGTAGGAAATCAAGTTCTCTTAGCCTTTCCCAGAGCAGTTTCTGCCATTCCAAACAGTGGGTGTAGTTCAAGCAGGAGATGGTGTTTGGTCCTAAGCTAAAACGATGGTTCCAGCCTCTCTGCCTTCCCTTTCACCTTGTTAATCCCTGCTTAGCCCCTGACTTGAAAGTACCACCAGTATGAGGCACCTGGGTGGCTCAGTTGTCAGTTAAGCATCCGACTTCGGCTCAGGTCATGATCTTGTGGTTTGTGAGTTCGAGCCCCGTGTCAGGCTCTGTGCTGACAGCTCGGAGCCTGGAGCCTGCTTCAGGTTCTGTGTCTCCCTCCCTCTCTCTCTCCCTCCCTCTCTCTCTCTCTCTCTCTCTGCCCCTCCTCCACTCTCTCTCGCTCACTTGCTCAAAAATAAACATTAAAAAAAAAAAAAAAAAAGTACCACCAGGATTAAGAGGCAGCTTGTTCTGTGTATTGATTCGTTCTTGGCATTTCAGCCAGCACCAGCTAGCCTGCTCTCTGGGCAGGGATGGCAGCTCGTCTGTTGGACTGTTGACCACTCATTGGAACAAGGGCAGAGTTTTGTAACTCTGGAATCCCTACTAGTCTGGGGTGGGTCAGATCACCCTTTCTTCCACTTAGCAAATACTGAGGAAAAGAGAACCTACAACTGAAGCTTTATTGTACTGAATATCTTTTAGAAGCGTTTGAGGTAGCTTCTTTTCCCCTGACACTTGACAATTAAGTTGCTTAAGGAAGTCTTTATGAAAAACCAGGTCTCCCCCAAAACTCACTTGCCTTAAGTAGTTTCTATATAATTAAGCTTGCCATACTCCATTTTCCTTGAAGTTTGTCCAGGCTGTTGCCTCCTTCCCTGCTGTCTGCCTTTCTTCAAGAGTCAGGTCTCCCAGCCTTTTCTGTGTTCTTCAGGATTTCCTCCCATTCTCCAGCATGGGAGCAGCCTCCCGCCGTGGCCATGGATCTGTTAGGTATGCCGCCGGAAAAACATTTGACAAATGCCAGTGCAGATTTGGTCATTTCAGGCTGTGCATTTTCATTCAAGGAAAAGTCATTTAAGTGAATGTGGCTGAATTTCCAGGTTCCCCCCACCCCCACCCCAACATACACACCCTATAAGTATGTGTATAGGATTTACCTGGTTCTCTTGGTGGGTGGTTTCCTCGCCAGTAGTCTGCACAACTTGGCAAAAGCACTCCTCAACTGAAAGAAGACGAGAACTCCATCTGGGGGTTAACAAAAGCTCCATTTCTCAAGGATTCAGCCAAATTTGAGAGAAAACCCTGAATCTGAGCATTTCCACGAGCCTGTACTTTAGACTTGCCTGTTGATGTTATTTAATCTGCGCAGCAAAACGAACTGATGTCATCCTCAGGCTCTGTCAGGAGATTGTTTGAATCCCCCCCCCCTCCTCTAACCCTGATCTGGTATCTTCCTGCTTTGAAAATGTACTTCATCAGACAGCCAATTCATGTTAGAGCTTGCAGTCCTTCCTGCGAGAGCACTGGCTGGCCTCCCCCCACACACCCCCCAGTGAGGTATGGACTGTGTGATTTCAGGCATGGTTTTGTTGTGGTGTGAAGAGAAGGTGTTAGCTGCCGAGTTCTGTTTGTCAGCAGAGCCTGACAAACCCATGCTGGCACTTGCTGGGGCTGGGCAACCAATCACAGCTGGAACGGTTATCGTCATGGAGTCCCTATGGGCTTCCTCTATCAGGTCACATCCCAAAATAACATTGGGCAGTATTTCAAGTGAAGAAACGAAGGCTTTCGGGGCTGTAGCCAGCCTGGAGTGTGAGATTCTGTGTGAAATACTTGGACCTGCTCCAGCGCTTTTGATCTGCATGGTAGATGAGCAATAAAATGCATGAAACACGTTGGAAACACGTGAGGAAATTCTCCCTGGCCCTGCTGCTTCCTTGGAACTGGCAGGGCACTGAGTGGGCTGATCCTTACCTCCCATCTCTCAGCAGGATTATGCTTGGAAGATAGCTAACCCGGGGAAAGAGATCTTTCCACTTAAGGGGCATTGCTACAATTCTTTCAGTAGACCTCCTGGAAGGTACCTGTTAGGTGGGCCCTTTTGCAAGAACGGAGACCCTGAGTTTGGAAATGCTAAAAGTGGCCCCCACCAGGTGAATAGGGGCTTAGGCTGATTGAACTTTGTCTGTGTGATAGGTGTGTTGTAGAAAGTCGAACTTGTTCGGCACATTGAGGTCTGACTCAACAACCAGACATCCGGCTTTTTGTGGAACAAAAGACCTGAAAAACTGGCTTTTTGTAGGGTAGAAAGCAGAGGTGTGTCCCGTGCAATAAAAGGACATGGAGTTCAGAGCACTATCTGTCCGTGTGGATAGAGGGGAGAGACTTCTCCCCTTCGGAGTCTTCCTCCCCTACCAGTCCCTCCTAATTCCCAATAAACACACTTGCTGTGATTAGCCATTGGGACTGATAGATACATCTTACATCTTTACACTGCTTATGTGTTGTCATATCACTCATTCCAGGGTGTTACTGCCGGTAACTGCATATTCCATATGGCCCCAACCATATGGTGCCAGTGGACTTTCATGCATAGGCCCCAGGGGTACCACAAACTCCGATTTGTCCAGTCCTCCTTTGTATAACTGAGAGAACGAAGCCCAGCTTGTTGCAAGCTTTTGTCCAAGGCCACAACTGATAAGTGCCAAGCACTAGGTCTTGGTCTCCTAACACAAAGGTGTGGTGCTTTCCCCTTAGTCCATACGGTATCACAGCGTAATGGAGAGAGAGAACACAGGCTTTGGAGTTCAGCAGACCTGGGATCACAATCTCGTTTCTGCCACTTACTTGCTGGATGACTTGGACATGTAACCCAGTCCCTCTGAGCATCAGCGTGCTCATCCTCACATGTGAACGGGAGTGCTTCCAAGAGTGGTAGGAAATGAAGGAATTCCATAAAGTGCCTGGCACATCATACATGCTCAAATGGGAAATGATCTGTCTCTTCCTATGCTAACGTTTGGGTTCTTAAAAAAAAAAAATTTGTTTCCCCCAATCAACTACCCCCATGCTGACCAGTTGCCATCTGCTGAAAATGACAGTTTGAGAGATTGGCCCCAAACCAACCAAATCAGAGAGATAAGATTAATGCTGCTTCCTTCCCTACTATTATTCTGTGCCCAGGCATCCCAGCCCACGTGGGGCTGCTGTTGACAGTGGTTTATTTCGCACTTTTTCTCCAAGGAGCTCAGGGTACTTTACCAAAACTGACAGCCCTCCTCAGTGTATCTCTGAAGGAAGCCACCACACTGCCACTGCAGTTACCTCCAGGGTCCTGAGAGCCCTGTCGCAGGGGCTGCTGATGTTTTCTTCCAACTCCTGGGACCTCTCAGCAGGACTAGAACATTCACTTGTGGATCTGTGGAGAGCCTGGTTTTTTAAAAACAGAAGTTGTGGCTGAAGCATCAGCCTGTGGATGTGAGCATCCGTAGGCCCTGCCCGACCTATATAACAGTGGTTGGTGGGTTGTTTTGGGGGTTTTTTTCTTCCTCCCCGCCCCCCCCCCCCCGAGTTCCTCGGAAGATTTCAAGGATATACACCTAGTTGAGCAGGGTTCCTCAGCTGAGGGCAGCAGAAAGAGAGCAAAAGGGGACTTTGGCTTTTACTGTTGGAACTGTTTTTATCATGAGAATATTTATGCTTTACTTACTCAGTTAAAAAGAAAAATGTTCAAAACACTTAATTTTTTTTAAGATTTTTAAAAAAGTTTATTTATTATTGAGAGAGAACGAGAGAGAGCACAAGCTGGGGAGGGGCAGAGAGAGGGGGGAGACCCCGAATCCGAAGCAGGCTTCAGGTTCTGGGCTTGTCAGCGCAGAGCCCGACGCGGGGCTCAAACTCCCCAACCGTGAGATCATGATCTGATTAGAAGTCAGACACGTAAGGGGCACCTGGGTGGCTCAGTCGGTTAAGCGTCCGACTTCGGCTCAGGTCATGAGCTCGCGGTCCGTGGGTTTGAGCCCCGCATCGGGCTCTGTGCTGACAGCTCAGAGCCTGGAGCCTGTTTCAGATTCTGTGTCTCCCTCTTTCTCTGACCCTCCCCTGTTCATGCTCTCTCTCTGTCTCAAAAATAAATAAATGTTAAAAAAAAAGAAAAAAAAAAGTCAGACACTTAACTGACTGAGCCACCCAGGCACCCCAAAACAGTTAATTTTTCAAAGCCATTTGAAAAGAGCCAAGTTCTTATGGATGGACCTTTGATTCCTATTCTGTTTCAGAATACACTGATTTCTTTTTTCTGCAAGCAAGTAATTCTTATTACCAGAAGCTGGCAGATTGATAAGGAATGGATACTGAGGGAAGGAATGCTGAGGGAACCTACTGGCCCCTGTAAAAGAGAGCATTGAGCTGTGGTTTCTGATACAGACCAGAGCCTAGCAGGTGGCTTTCAAGGCCTACACAGTTGGCTCCTCTTGTCTTCTTGCTGCCTCTTTTGAGTTTATTCTCTTTGGCTTAGAAGCCAGCTGTCCCTGGTATAGCTTAACCCTCAACATGGGGGTGGAATCCTCCTTTCTTGGAATGAACCCAGGGCTTTTTATAGCTACAGGTACTTTATTCCTTTGGAAGGGAAGACACTCTGGTGTTACCTAGAGGAGGGCCTTCTTGAGTTCTCGTCCATGATGGGACTAATTCTAATTGTATATTTAAAGCATGCTATGGTGTTCTAGGTCTGCTGCTTAGAGGAAAGCTAGAATTTTCTGACTTTCTGAGCTAACACTGGAGAGCTAGACACATCCACAAATGCATACCTACATGCCTGCCTTGCGTTGAGGGCAAGCTTTGTTCACACAGTACTCAGCAGAAATGTTCCCAGCTTAGTGAAGTAACCCATGGTTTGCAGAAGGTCCAACCAACCCGGATACTTGGGAGAGAGCCTAAGAGGTACCTTCTGTCCTTCAATGTTATCATCAGACTCCAGAGTCAGAGTCGTCTCGACATAATCTTTCCAGGATGAGCTTGTTGTGGGAGTAGCAATGGACTTAGATCAGGCCATTTTGGATCTCCTTTCTCTTCAGATGTGTCTCTTTAAGAGAACTTCTTTCTTAACCATTTGAGTATTAAGAGCTTTCCCAGACCTGAGCCCATACCCAAAGCTCTCATCCTTTCTTCAGGATACAGTTAGTTCCCAGCTTGAAGTTAATGTGTGGTGTTGAACCAGTGGTATTGCTAGAGAATGAAGCTGGGGCCGGCGGTGCATTTGCTGTGGCGAATATTTTTCATATTGAGCTCTTGGTTGCCAATCTTGGAGTTTACTGACCTAGAGTGAACTCTTTACTGATTAATTCAAGGCAAGCAAGGCCCCCCAATAAACATCAAGTTCTCATTAAACAACAACAAAAAAGCTAGGACAAAAACTGAATTTGTTCAGTTGGTAAACATTTGTACATTTGTTCATCCCTGTTGTGGTCCACTTGTTAGGAATATAGTCCCAGACCTTCTTGGCAGAAAGGGAATTGTCTTTCCTATACAATACATCTTTTTCCCACCTCCTACACTTTAAGCTTATTGTATGGTAACTTGGAACAAGTGTGTCCTTGATAAATGTACTTTATAATAACCTGATGGAGAGGGGAACTGTAGCCAACTCCTGGTGCCATCCTGGCAGTGTTTTATAAAGTTTCCCCATTGGAAAAGAACTAAAGGCTCACTGAAAGAGCAGCTTTCCTATGACTATAGATGTTGGGGACAGGAAAGAAGACGAAAGTACTAGATGATCTGTTTCTGGTAGATAGACCATGGGTCAGCAAACTCCAGCTTATGGGCTAGTTACTTTTTTTTATAGATATAAATAAAGTTTTATTAGAACACAGCTAGCGAAGAGTAAAAAAAAAAAAAAAAAACGCAGTCACACACATTTGTTTATGTATTATCTGATTATGCTTTTGCATTACAATGGCAGAGTTGAGTAGTTGTGACAAATGCTAATGGCCCACAGAGTCTAAAATATTTTCTATCTGGCTCTGAATAGACTTTGCCATCTGTAAGCTTTAGTATCAGGACTATATAACGTGTGCAGTGTATTTGCTTTTGGTTGGTTAAGGAAGATGTTAGCCGTATAGTACGACTGTTGAAAGAAGAGTCTTTCTGCCTAATATTGCTAATATATGTCCTTGTGTGTATGTTTCAGGATCTGTCTGGTTCAATAGACGATCTCCCCATGGGGACAGAAGGAGCTCTGAGCCCTGGAGTGAGCACATCAGGGATTTCCAGCAGCCAAGGAGAGCAGAGTAATCCAGCTCAGTCTCCTTTCTCTCCTCATACTTCCCCTCACCTGCCTGGCATCCGAGGCCCCTCCCCGTCCCCTGTTGGCTCTCCCGCCAGTGTTGCCCAGTCTCGCTCAGGACCACTCTCGCCTGCTGCAGTGCCAGGTACCCTCAAATGCTGGACTTTGGGGAGAGGGAAAGGGGACTAGTCCCCAATGATATCAGGGAGCCCCAGCCTTCCACTGCCACAGAGAGCATGTCTGCAAAGTTTCCCTTCAGCATTTGAAGAAGAGAGATGGGAGCCCCTTGGTTGGGTCCCTCTGTGTATGTGGTATTGGGAGGTGGTATTGGTATTGGCCTTCCCAGGAGCCATTTCTCTCTGAAATGACCTTTGAGCTAGAATTTCCAGGCTTAGCCACTATTGGCTTCTTTCTTTGTTTGGAGCAGGCAACCAGATGCCACCTCGGCCACCCAGTGGCCAGTCGGACAGCATCATGCATCCTTCCATGAATCAATCGAGCATTGCTCAAGATCGAGGTGAGACCCTGGGCTTTCAGGGAGGTGCAGAGGTCTAAGGGAGCCATTTGATTATCCTGTGCAATAGCTTTGGGAGAGCTGTATGACCAGGAAGCTTAGGACAATCCCAGCAGCAAATTGTGAAGTTACAGTGGGTTTAACCATGTTGGTGGCTCCAGAATTATGTTCCACTGTGCATGCACCACTCCTCCCACCCCGCCAGTCTTTGTTTCTCAGTGTTTGTGTTCTGATGGATTCCTCCCTACATTGTACCTAATTTGGTCAGCAAATACTGAAGACTCAGCATCAAATCTTTACCCTTCAAATCATGTACCGTTTTGTTGTCATTGCTGTTTGTCTTCTCAACCCCCATTTAATAGAAACAGTTGGCATGCCCTGGTTAATGGCCATGTCACTTCGGAGGGTCCCTAAAAGGGCACCTAGTTATATAGCAAATAACATAAGAGACTTCATGCAAGTATTCGCTAAAGAAAATGTAGATGGTGAAGTCCTGTGATAAGGGAGCGCATTTATTCTCATTGTATTGAGGTAATAACTTATATGGACACTACCCACAAATAGGTTACATGCAGAGGAACCCCCAGATGCCCCAGTACAGTTCCCCCCAGCCCGGCTCGGCCTTATCTCCGCGTCAGCCTTCGGGTGGACAGATGCACACAGGCATGGGCTCCTACCAGCAGAACTCCATGGGGAGCTATGGTCCCCAGGGGAGTCAGTACGGCCCACAGGGTGAGTATATTGCCCAGTTAGGAGTACATAGAGATGGGAGGGAGGAGAAAACAGTTCCTTGTCTGATATGCTGCTATCTGGGTTGCAAGAGTAGGATTGCCCTTTGCTTTAAATCCACCAAAGCCAGGTCCTAAAATAGTGGAAAGTCTCTGAGCCTTTTTTTTCATCTGTAAAATGGGAAGACGGTGTTTAACCCAAGACTGGGCACAGACACTTAATGGTAATTAAAATAAATTAGTCCTTATAGAATGTATCTTTGCTCAAAATGAGCCCTGGACAGATGTAAAACTGAATGTCTTACACAGAGTATGGGAGAGAATGCAGGTTGTGCACGTAGAAAGGAAAGAGTTCCGGGAGTTGAAGGGCTTGGATAGCAACAAAGCTAGCCTTGCCAGCCAGCCACCCTTGCTTTGTGCTGTGTACTGTCTTTAAGATGAGAGGACAGCTGAGGCCTGCCTTTGTATGCTCCTGGCCTCCCCCCACCTTTTTTTTTTTTTTTTTTTTTTTTTTTTAATGGGGTGAAGGCTGCCATGAAGTTGGTCTTACCAGACCAAATATTGAGTGATTCCCATCATTTATTATCTTTGGAGTTTTAGAGCTGAGCAAGATTTGGGAGTTGCTAGTGAGTCACTAACCAAATCTCTGTGTCTTCTCTTCTTCTTTCCCTCCCAGGAGGCTACCCCAGGCAGCCAAACTATAATGCCTTGCCCAATGCTAACTACCCCAGTGCAGGCATGGCTGGAAGCATGAACCCTATGGGTGCTGGAGGTCAGATGCATGGGCAGCCTGGCATCCCACCTTATGGCACACTCCCTCCAGGGAGAATGAGTCATGCCTCCATGGGCAACCGGCCTTATGGCCCTAACATGGCCAATATGCCACCTCAGGTTGGGTCAGGGATGTGTCCCCCACCAGGGGGCATGAACCGGAAAACTCAAGAAACTGCTGTCGCCATGCATGTTGCTGCCAACTCTATCCAAAACAGGTAAGGTCTGGGAAGTGAAGAGAGTGTCAGCACAAGGAAATAAATTGTAAAGTGATTCAGGTTCTTGAGACACTTCTGGTTCTAAACCATGTCATCTTGGTAAATATGTATTTTATTGAGAGCTCTTTTGAAAACTGAGTTTCCTTACAGTGAAATACACAACAAAAGTGCTGGTTCTGTGTGTGTGTGTATGTTAAGTTTATTTATTTTGACAGAAAGAGAACCAAGAGAACCAGTGGGGAGGGGCAGAGAGAGCCGGGGTGGGGGGGTGGACACAGGATCCAAAGTGCTGATTCTTAAGCGTCTTCAGTTGGTATCAAGTTTCACATGACCTGATACTATATGTAAACACAGATTATTTTGATGAGTAAAATAAGTCTTCAGAGTTTCTTTATTTCTTGTGTCAATCTAGTTTTTTGGTTTCCAAAAGGATTTTTAATATACACATGACTTGGATCTGTAGTGTGAGAAATAGAGGATGGCAGGGTTGTGGTTTGCCATTTTTCTACTGTTCTGTATGGTTCTTTGTGTTTGAGTCTGGTACTAAAGTGCAGAGAGCTCATGTGATTTGGTTTAATGACTTGAAGATTCATCCATTCTTCCTTGGCCACTCAATTTGGTGGCTGTTGACTTCAGTGAATATGATTCTACTAGTTTTTGAAGGCTCTGTCCATGCACTCCATTGTTGGTGGCTACAGTTCTTAAAGTGACTCTTGTCTTATGGAAATCTTGATGAACTAAGGTAGAATAGGGTGATTAATGGTAAAGAGGTGAGTTTGATAGTACTTTGAAGAATGATGGAACCATAGGGTTTGCAGTAGGTCCATCCAGGTGCAATGCTGTGAGGGGTCCAGTTTGGTTGGGATTTGACATAACAAAGAATGGTAAAGTTGAGCATTTAATTTAGGCCTTTTGCCATACAGAAGGTCCTTGTATGGAAACACATTTTGACACTGGAGGTGCCTTAGAGGGAGGCAGTACTTAAAGAGAGACACTGTAGGACTTCCTTCTTTAAGTACTGTATCGTTTAAAATTGAGCTTTACTGTGTCCTGTTTGGAGCCTGAACCCTCTTAGAACTTCTTGTGGGAGGTAGAAGATGGGAATATCTAGGTCAGGTGGTACATGGTTTTGGTTTGGGAAACCCATAAACTTTTTCCTTGTATAAGCCTCAGTAGATAATCTTTGTTCACAAACTCTATTCAGCTCAGGTCCAAGTGTGACGCTCAGTGTCTTCTCTCTCTCTCTCTCTCTCTCTCTCTCTCTCTCTCTCTCTCTCTCTCTCTCACTCACTCACTCACACTTTCCATCTTCTTCCTCAGGCCACCAGGCTACCCCAATATGAATCAGGGAGGCATGATGGGAACAGGACCTCCCTATGGGCAAGGGATTAATAGTATGGCTGGCATGATCAACCCTCAGGGACCCCCGTATCCCATGGGTGGAACCATGGCCAACAATTCAGCAGGTAAGTACAAGTCCTTGCTCACTCCAGGAATTTCGTCTAGAATGATCTTCCTGTCACACGCTTGTTGGACTTGAGATTTTTTTTCCCTCTTTTATAGGGATGGCAGCCAGCCCAGAGATGATGGGCCTTGGGGACGTCAAGTTAACTCCAGCCACCAAAATGAACAACAAGGCAGATGGGACACCCAAGACAGAATCCAAATCCAAGGTAATGATTTATATCTTGACTCCTCTCAGCTCTCTGTCCCATGCTTTCCAGTGATAGGAAGGAAAAAGAAAAGAGGGTGACTAGATTCTCTAGTCTTTTATGACATGGATTAGATCATCTCAGAAAAGGCTGCTCTTACCTCTTCTAATCATGAAGGTTCCCAGACTAATAGCTCATGGAATTAGATTTCAGTTAGCCTAAGGGGTCCTGATGTAAATAACACAGTGTTCTCACAGCTGTCTGTTATAGAGGAAGTGCCAGGCCAGCAGTGTAGAATTGTCTGTAATGCCCTCTGTGAAACTGTGCACCCTGTGCTCATGCATTGATAGGTGGTGTGTGCCATAGGCAACTAGTTCCTCTTCTCTTCCTGGACCTTACTCAGAGCAGTAGGAATGGTTGGTGCCCTGGGTTCTCTAAAGAAGGAGATGAGGCAGGTGGGGTTTGGGCCCTTGCTTGGCCTCCCTGTAGGATGGTCCTGAGTGTGCTGTCTATTGGGTTATGTGGCAATCTGGGGACCTGCTCAGTGTTTGAGTCATTTGAAACATTTCTGCCCTTTGTCATACCCCATTTTCCCCATCTTATAAAGTAGGGGAAAGTAAAAATCTACAGCTGCCACCTCCTGTGGACCTTCACCTCTGGCTCTCAGACCCTTTTAGCCATCTTCCTGTCTTGGACAGGATAATTAACATCCAGAGCCTTTTTAGGCACGTAGGAGACCGTTCCTTTCTTGAGAGGAGGAAGTTTCTTTTTGTTTTAGTCCATCCCATTGTCTCAAGATCATGTTTTGAGTTTCTTGAATTCTCAGAAACCGTGTATAAAAGCATGCCTAGGCTCCTGGGTGATAGCAGGGGAGTAGTAGTGACATTGATGTGAGGTGGATAAGGGTTTGACACTTAGCTCTGCTGCTTAAAAACTGTGAGATTTTAGGAATGGCCTCCATGTGCCTGCTTCCTTATCTTTGAAGAGGAGAATAATTTATAATACCTAATATGAAAAGGCATTTAGCATAGCGCCCAATGCATTATATATAGTTAGTGCTAGCTTCCTTCCTTTACAGGAAGAATTTCTAGCTCTCATTTGGTCTTTTGACCTTGCAAATGCAAGGTACCCCAGAATAAGAAGCTTTACCACTACCCTAATCAAGGGACTTCTGAGACCCTTAGCATAGGCTTTGAATCTGACCGATTCCTATGAATCTTGACCTGCCCCTTCCAGAAATCCAGTTCTTCTACTACAACCAATGAGAAGATCACCAAGTTGTATGAGCTGGGTGGTGAGCCTGAGAGGAAGATGTGGGTGGACCGTTATCTGGCCTTCACGGAGGAGAAGGCCATGGGCATGACAAATCTGCCTGCTGTGGGTAGGAAACCTCTGGACCTCTATCGCCTCTATGTGTCTGTGAAGGAGATTGGTGGATTGACTCAGGTGAGTGCCTAGCACTTGGCTTCCCCTGTGGTTTCAACAAGCCTCTCTCTAGGTGCTCAGTGGCTTCACCTGGTGCAAAGCATCCCACAGGGACGTCACCGTCTCCTGCTCTCTGAGGCACATACTGATAGACTGGAAGCATGGGGCTTCCATAGGCAGGAGGCTGAGACCTCCCTGGCTAGTATGAAGTATTAGCATTGAGTTTACCATATGTCTAGGCTCTCACTGGGGTGCAAAGATAGGCAAAATGTGGACATTCTGATTCCATGGGAGGCAGTCTGGCATTGCAAGCAAGACCATGGTTTGGAGAGATGGGCCTGGTTTTGAATTCTTCCTTAGCCACTTAACAATATATGTCACCTTAATCAAGGTGTACGGCCACTCTGAGTCCTAACTTTTCTTATTTGTAAAGTAGGGATAGTGTGTATCCTGCTAGATTGTCTAAAGCTGGAAATAATATGCAAAGCTTACAGCAAGATTTCTGCCACGTAAATTGGTTTGTGAGATGGTACCCAGGTAGCCATAGTAGTGGCTGACCCTTTCCTTCCTGGAAACTTCCCGGTGAAGATGAGATTTCAGGAGCTATTTAGTAGAAATAGTTTCTGAAGGACAAAGTAGGTTGGGAAATTGTTTAGTTACTCTGTATGGGATATTTAAGTG
Organism: Panthera tigris; assembly: GCF_018350195.1. Classification (NCBI taxonomy): domain Eukaryota; kingdom Metazoa; phylum Chordata; class Mammalia; order Carnivora; family Felidae; genus Panthera; species Panthera tigris. The sequence goes on from NC_056667.1 coordinate 19,955,622, forward strand.
AATGGATTCATTTCTGCTGAAAAACTCTGAACTGAACTCCATCCTGAGCCCTGCCTCTGCTCTGAAACCTTAGAGTTTTGCTTTACACTCAGCCCATGAGGCACACAGTTGAGGCAATGCTGTGCCTTGCAAACTTTCCTCCTATGTGTGTTACGTAGTCATTAGATCAGGAGCCTACTGTTGGATCTGAGTTTGTGGCTTAGCTCAGGGGGAGGCGTGGCAGGGAGAGATGTATTCCAAACCTTCTAAATCAGAAGAGGAAAACAGCTGTCACCAGCAGAAAAGAAAGTGATTGGAATGAAGCCAGCCAACAGTCAGTTATGAATTCCTTCTCCCTTCAGGCTTTATTCCCCTCCCCCACAAAGGAAAACAAAACAAAACAAGACACGTGCACACTGCCACATAACTGGCGTGGGAAGCAACGCCACAGCAGGCTTCTGAGGTGACCCTGGGCTCATTCCCGCCGTTATCCCTGGCGTTGAGTTTTCCTAGCCAGGCTTCTCCTGCCTGTGGGGATGGGGTCGGGGGTGGGGGGTGGGGGGGTTGTTGGCTTAGGTTTGGCACGCTTTTGATTGAATGGGCTTCTGGATTCATTAAATGATGTAGGATGAGGTACAGAGGGAATCCTGAAGCCTGTGCCTGTCTTGCAGTTTGTGAGAGAATGCCAGCCTTTTAGGCGCTATGATGTAATTGAACGCTAAAGACGGGGTTCAGAGGAGAAATAGCGCTGTTAGAAGCTAGTCTGTCATGCTTCCAAGAAGGCAGAAAATGAGTCCTGAGCTTCTGTGAAGGATTAGTAGGGTGTTAGGCAGAGGAAGGGGCCATTCCAGTTGACTGGCCTAAGTGGCATGGAAATAGGAGAGAGTCTGGAATATACACGACCGACACCATCTCCAACCTTCAGAATTCATCTCGGACATTACCTGTTCCAGGGACGTGTTCTGGTCACCTCCCCGCCATCTAGGTTGTCCCTGTCTTTGCTTCCTTATCACTCTTCTCTCTGGTATCACGGGTACCAGATCAGTAGATATGACAACATATTAAACTTCCGTTATGGGTTAGGACTGGAAAGCTGGTGTTCCCAGCCTTTGAGGTAGATGAATAAGTGTAAGAATACATGAAGAAGGAGGCCTGCCTGGCTAGAGCAGAAAGACTGTCTAATTGTAGGGATTGGGGCATGGTCTTGGTCAGCGTGTCCTGAAGCTTAGGAAAGGAGGCAGAAGGGTAGGTTAGCTGCTGGGAAGGCACAGAGAAGTTATAGGGCCTGAAGCATCTCCTGAACAATCAGGATAGTGCCTAGTAGGGAAGGGCTTGTAGTTAGTTACATGTCACTGAGAAGGAGGGCAGCAGTGGCACAAGAATGTAAAATTTGCAAAGAGCCCCACACCAAGAAAAAAAAAAAAAGAAAAACCCGGAAACCTCCAGTTTGACAAAAGTAAGTCAGGCAGAGTGGTGGCTGACAGTACCACATCTCCGTTTTGGAAAAGTGATTTTTTATTGTTGCCTTGAAAGGGGTTTGGATCTGATGGTGATTTGCACAACAGTTTTCAGTAATATACTTGTGTAAAGCATCATACCTTCTAAATTCTGTTCTCTCCCACTAACAGTGATGTGAAATTTGCCCTCATGTGAATAAGCACTGTCTGCTAGTTGCAGTGATCTGTGGATAGAGCCTGCTGAGGGTGGAGGGACGCTAGCCATGGATTTAACATTTGTCACGGACTTACGCACCAAGCGGGGTTAACTTTGGTGGTTGACTGAGAACCGTGATTCCCTAAGAGATGAGAACCTGGAAGCCTGATGGGGTCTGGGGCTTGTGGGCAGGAAGATCAGGTGGAAGACGTACCCCGACTCTTCTGGTTGGTTGTACAGGTCAACAAGAACAAAAAATGGCGGGAACTTGCGACCAACCTCAATGTGGGCACCTCAAGCAGCGCTGCCAGCTCCCTGAAAAAGCAGTACATCCAGTGTCTCTATGCCTTTGAGTGCAAGATTGAACGGGGGGAAGACCCTCCCCCAGACATCTTCGCAGCTGCTGATTCCAAGAAGTCGCAGCCCAAGATCCAGCCTCCCTCTCCTGGTAAGGATCTGGGTGAGCCGCCCCACCAACCCATTCAGGGTCCAGGCTCATTATCCGGCAGTGCCTGGCACCGGGGACGTGTACTCCACCCTGTCCTACCACAGGGCTTTAACGCGTTGGCAGACTAAAGAGCGGACGGTGGCGACTCCCTTGAGACGTAGTCTGTAGCAGCCCTTAAGTTTTAATTTTCATTGTGCACCTGGCATCTTGCCAAATGTTTGTAAACTAGTGAGTGGGAGGGACACCAGAGGAGTGGGGAAATCTGACAAATAGCAGTGAGGCAGGGCCATCTGGGAGCTTTGGCCCACTGATGTCAGCGCCTTAGAATGCCGCTCAGACGAGAGCCCTGAATTCCCCAGGGAGCTCAGATGCTAATGAATGGGAAGGAGCGGGTAGGGAGGGATATGAATGGAACTCTCTCATGGGAGGGCCTCTGCCCACCCTCCTTTCTGAGAGGAGGCTGGGTCCTGGGCAAGCATGGGAAGGAGAGGGAAGAGGGCCAGGGCTCCTAGAAGGTGGGTGTAAACACATGTGCCCTGGTATTGACCTCTGAGGGTGTAATGAGTGCCTGAGATGACTCATCAGCTGGGGAGGCCTAAGCAGTGGGATGTCTGCTGTTGGGAATGGTAACTAATGGAAACATTAATTACTGGTGGTTCTGCTCGCATCAGCTTAGAGGAGGAACATTGGAACCTAAGTGGTGACACTGTGCTAGACTCTTGTGAGTAGGAGCTCCTAGGTTCCTAAAGCACGCTGCAGGTTTAGGGCAAGATGGAGCCTTCCTACCTAGGATTCTAGGGGCTCTGCCTGGGAACTTGGGCTCCAGCATTACAGGGTTTAGTAAGTTAACCAGAGTCCTTGGGGAAGGAAAGCAAAATAGTCAGGGAAGCTGGCAGAGAGTCCAGGAAATCACCAGCGTGGTGATGGCATTGCCACACTACTCCTGTTCTCCAAATGTGAAATCGTAGCAAGGAGCAATAGACCCCTCAAATTCCCTCCTCTATTACCTGGCCTTATAGATCGATCTCCTGCTGAGAAGGGCGATTCAGGCTTTAAAGAACCCCAGCTTTAGCTTTATAGCAATCCCTTCCAAAAAGATCCTGGGGCATTTGTGTATTTCTGTGAGAGTTAAACACTTGCTGGCTCACCCCACATCTCTGTCCACAGCGGGATCTGGGTCTATGCAGGGGCCACAGACACCTCAGTCAACCAGCAGTTCCATGGCAGAAGGAGGAGACCTGAAGCCACCAACTCCAGCATCCACACCACACAGTCAGATCCCCCCCTTGCCAGGCATGAGGTAAGGCCAGGAGCAGGGGCAGGGGGGTTGAAAGACCTGAGCAGAAGTGCATGAGCTTCTGTGCAGCCCAGGAGTGGTCCCTGCTCTGCCTGCCCAGCCAGTGACTCGCATGTGCCCTGCTTACTGGAGGAATTGCTTTATTTGGGGTTTAATTGGCTTTCCTCACTCTGGAGCAGGAGCAATTCGGTTGGGATCCAGGATGCCTTTCCTGATGGAAGTGACCCCACATTCCAGAAGCGGAATTCCATGACTCCAAACCCTGGGTACCAGCCCAGTATGAATACCTCTGACATGATGGGGCGCATGTCCTACGAGCCAAATAAGGATCCTTATGGCAGCATGAGGAAAGGTGACCAATTACTGTTGGCCTCGTGCCCTTGAGGACAGGGCCAGGGAAATGGGGGGGATGTCTTGAGAGTGGCTCAGGGTTCTTGTCGAGCCATTTTCTGAGATAAGGCATTTCCAGACCTAACCACCACTCTTCGTCCCTACCTCCTTTCTTGTCTCCCTCTCCCTGGCCTTACCTTGTCATACCTTAACAAGTATGTGCTCTTTGCTGGTTGGAGCCTCTTTAGATCTCTTCTGAACTTGCCGGGGAAACCGTAGGAACAAACCCAAGCTCCAAACAGGGCCTGGTCTTTGGGGCAGGCAAGGTGTGGGTTGCTAGGCCTGCTGGCTTACCCGTTTGCTCACTGCCTTCCTTTCTGTACTCAGCTCCAGGGAGTGATCCCTTCATGTCCTCAGGGCAGGGCCCCAATGGCGGAATGGGAGACCCCTACAGCCGAGCTGCCGGCCCTGGGCTGGGAAATGTGGCGATGGGACCTCGACAGCACTATCCCTATGGAGGTCCTTATGACAGAGTGAGGTAAGCATGGCCCCCGCTCCTGTCCCACCCCAGCACCCCACAGCTCTAGTGGACTCAATCCACTTCTTCAATTGTGTTTAGGACGGAGCCTGGAATAGGACCCGAGGGAAACATGGGCACTGGAGCCCCACAGCCGAATCTCATGCCTTCCAACCCAGACTCGGGGATGTATTCTCCTAGCCGCTACCCCCCGCAGCAGCAGCAGCAGCAACAACGGTGAGTGAACCCTGGTCCTAGTGTCGTTGTGGCTCAGGCTTTGCCATTTCCCACCCTGATCCTCTGATTCTCTCCCTCCCGCAGACATGATTCCTATGGCAATCAGTTCTCCACTCAAGGCACCCCTTCCGGCAGCCCCTTCCCCAGCCAGCAGACCACAATGTATCAGCAGCAGCAGCAGGTGAGGAGGGTAACAGGGTGAACTGACACACAGGTTCCCCTTGAGAGGCAGTTAGAAAACGAAGTTGAAAAGTTTAGGCTTGCTTTTGATACTTTGGTGTTCTCCCACCTACATGACCAATTCTGCTGAAGAGCCAAGCCCTCAACCTCGTCCTGTTTAGATTCTAGTCCAGTCTCTCTAGTTCTCCACAAGGGCCAGATACAGGCCTTATTTTGATTTTTAGACTTATGTACATTTTTCTACACAGAGCAAGGGAGAACCAGAGGGGAATAGGGAATGGTTCTTGATTTCAGAAACAACTTCAAAAGATCATTTGTAAAGGTGAATCCTTTGTTCGCTTGGAGACCATGTCCTCTTCTAGAGGAGTGGAAGTAAGCCTGGCGAGTGTCTGGTGTAGCCATCTTGGCAGCTGCGTTTGGATCTTGGGTCCCTGAGTGCAGAATTTAACCTCCCCTCTGCTTGTCCCTATCTTAGAATTACAAGCGGCCGATGGATGGCACGTACGGCCCTCCTGCCAAGCGGCACGAAGGGGAGATGTACAGCGTGCCGTACAGCACGGGGCAGGGGCAGCCCCAACAGCAGCAGTTGCCCCCAGCCCAGCCCCAGCCTGCCAGCCAGCAGCAAGCTGCCCAGCCTTCCCCTCAGCAAGATGTGTACAACCAGTATGGCAACACTTACCCCGCCACTGCCGCTGCTGCTACTGAGCGCCGACCAGCAGGCGGCCCCCAGAACCAGTTTCCATTCCAGTTTGGCCGAGACCGTGTCTCTGCACCCCCCGGCTCCAATGCCCAGCAGAACATGCCACCGCAAATGATGGGCGGCCCCATACAGGCATCGGCTGAGGTTACTCAGCAAGGCACCATGTGGCAAGGGCGTAATGACATGACCTACAATTACGCCAACAGGCAGAGCACTGGCTCTGCCCCCCAGGGCCCCGCCTATCATGGTGTGAACCGAACAGATGAAATGCTGCACACGGATCAGAGGGCCAACCATGAAGGCCCGTGGCCTTCCCATGGCACACGTCAGCCCCCATATGGTCCCTCTGCCCCCGTGCCCCCCATGACAAGGCCCCCTCCATCCAACTACCAGCCCCCGCCAAGCATGCAGAATCACATTCCTCAGGTATCCAGCCCCGCTCCCCTGCCCCGGCCAATGGAGAACCGCACCTCCCCTAGCAAGTCTCCATTCCTGCACTCTGGGATGAAGATGCAAAAGGCAGGTCCCCCAGTGCCTGCCTCGCACATAGCACCTGCCCCTGTGCAGCCACCCATGATTCGGCGGGACATCACCTTCCCACCTGGCTCTGTGGAAGCAACACAGCCTGTGTTGAAGCAGAGGAGGCGGCTCACAATGAAAGACATTGGTAAGGAGACCTCCCCAATCAGGTTGCTTTATCTCTTCCTAAAGTCTTGTCCATTTTTTGTCTCCATCCCAACATTCTGGATGAGATAAAATCTGGTCCAGTGTTGTCTGAAATAGAGCCAAAGAACTTTGGATAAGGAAAACAGCTGGTATGAGGCTTTACTAAAAGCAAGCGCCATGCAGTGATGTCCTAAGGGAGCCTAGAAGCAGATGTGTGTCCTCTCCTAGATAGGAACTGCCTCCCGCCATGTGTTATCTTCAGAGTAGCCTGACTGATGGGCCAGCCCTGGGGGAGCATCCGGCCAACCTGGGCTTGGTAGATGGACGACATGGAGGTTTATTTCAGGAACCCCGGAGGCATGGCGGGTAATGATGTCCCTCAAGTCTGGGCTGCTGGCAGAGAGCACATGGGCATTAGACACCATTAACATCCTGCTGTATGACGACAACAGCATCATGACCTTCAACCTCAGTCAGGTGAGTACAGGTGCCTGGGAAAGATTGGAAGAATGGGAGGGCCTGAGACCTTCTTGAAGTAGACAGTGCTACGTGACACAGGGAATTAAGCCTTCCCCGGCCAACATGGTCTCCCCTCTCTCACTCACTCTCTGGTATCTTCCATGCCAGTGCTTTGATTCCATGCCAGTACTTTGCCACTGGCCATGGGCCCAGAACACTGGGAACAATAATAATTTGTGTAAGGTATCAGGATTGACTTCAAAGGGAATTGGGGAGAAACTTTTTGGAATCGGTAAGAAATGCAGATTCTGTTGGTGTGAGTGAGGACACCACCTTTTCAGACTACAAGAAAAACCTGTGGTCTTTGTTAGTGAGCATGACAGTTTCTTTTTTCCCCCTTCTTACTTCATCCACCATGAGTACGGGAGGTCTTTATCAATCCCATTTTCCTAAGGTATAGAAAGGGAAGTGGAAAGAAGTAGGCTTGGCGGGGGGCGAGGGGTGATGGTGGTATTTTAATTACGTTCTTTCAGAGAGATGGTTCTCCGGATCCTCTCTCCACAGGATGTGTGCACCTTGAGTTTTCCCACTAGCTGGGAAGAGTTTCTGCTGCACCATCCCAGTCTTTTTGATCATCCTTAGTACTTACCAACCCATCTATCAAGGAGCTGACTAGGGAGCATTGTTATTAATAGTTAACCATTTGTTGTGCCGTCACCTTGTGCCAGATCCTTCATATTTTCTTTCATGTCAGCCTCACAACAGTCTTCTGAGGCACATGTGGCCTCTTAGAGATGAGTAAGTCGGCTGAGCGTCTTATCTTTGCCCAAGTTCACACAGCTATCATCAGGGTCTTTCTGATTCCAAAGCCTGACTTGATGTCCATTTTATAAAATTGCCTCCCCATGAGAAAGAAAAGGAACAGATACTGATTTCCATATGCCAGGCATTTGATATATTCCATTTAGTCCTCAGAACCACCGTGTAAAGTTTAGGAATTTCCGTCATGTTCAGTGGAAAGATAGAAGAAGTACAGCTTAGAGAGTTTAAATCATATGGCTAGTTCCTAGAAAAGCCAGAATTCAAACCTAGGTCTTTCTAATTCTAAAGCCCTTATGTTTTCCATTTTGCTGTAGTCTTGCCAGAGATTTAATCTGACTGGCAATTAGGGTTTTCTTCTAGAGATAACTAGCCTGTTTTGGATCCAAGCTGGAATTTGGGTCTATCTAGCACCAGCTTGCACCAGTGTTTGGAGGACCGAAGCCTCATCCCTTTCATTATGTTGCACGATTGATTCATGGAGGTCTAGCCTCCTGGAATGTTGGGAAGCTTGGAGAAGAGAGCAGGTGAACATCTGTCCGCACTGCATCTCTTCTTCTCTCAGCTCGTGTTAGAGGGGTCATCCCACCGTGCCTAGCCTCGGGCTACACTTGGCAGTGTGACGTAGGGTATCGTAAGAGGGACGGTAGCATTGACCAGTGGGTAGGAAACTGGGCCTGAGGAAGAAAAGCAGGGATTGGTAGGGAAAGAGGAGGCTGTGAGATGGTGAGGTGCAGGGCTGTCGCTCAGCATGTCTGTCCTGCTGGAAGCGGGCTTATGTGGAGGTAGGCTGAGCAGAAGGGAGAACTGTGTGCTGGGCATGGGAGAGACCCAACGACTTGCTCTGCGGAGAGCCTTTGGGAAAGGAGCAACTCTCATCTCTCCCAGGGATACAGATGTCTGACCTCCAAGGAAAGCGGGGAGATCTGCTAGAAGACCTTGGGGGAGCCTCTCAAGTCAAGGATTCTCTCGTTTAGCCCACTTCTCTCCCTTAATTTATCTCCTGTTTTTTTCCTCTTTTAGCTCCCAGGGTTGCTAGAGCTCCTTGTGGAATATTTCCGGCGTTGCCTCATCGAGATCTTTGGCATTTTAAAGGAGTATGAGGTGGGTGACCCAGGACAGAGAACACTACTGGACCCTGGGAGATTCAGCAAGGCGTCTAGTCCAGCCCCTATGGAGGGGGAGGAGGAGGAAGACCTTCTAGGTCCTAAACGAGAGGAGGAAGAAGAGGAGGAAGTAGTGGAAAATGATGAGGAGATGGCCTTTTCGAGCAAGGACAAGGCGGCCTCGGAGAGTAGTGAGGAGAAACTGGTTAGCAAGTTTGACAAGCTCCCGGTAAAGATCGTGCAGAAGAATGACCCGTTTGTGGTGGACTGCTCAGATAAGCTTGGGCGTGTGCAGGAGTTTGACAGTGGCCTGCTGCACTGGCGGATTGGTGGGGGGGACACCACTGAGCATATCCAGACCCACTTTGAGAGCAAGACGGAGCTGCTGCCTACCCGGCCTCACGTGCCCTGCCCACCAGTCACCCGGAAACACGTCACGGCGGCAGAGGGGACACCAGGGACAACAGAACAGGAGGGCCCCCCACCCGATGGCCCTCCAGAGAAACGGATCACAGCCACAATGGATGACATGTTGTCCACCCGGTCTAGCACGTTGAGCGAGGAGGGAGCTAAGAGTGCAGAGGCCACCAAGGAGAGCAGCAAGTTTCCGTTTGGCATCAGCCCGGCACAGAGCCACCGGAACATCAAGATCCTAGAGGACGAGCCCCACAGTAAAGATGAGACCCCACTGTGTACCCTTCTGGACTGGCAGGATTCCCTCGCCAAGCGCTGCGTCTGTGTCTCCAACACCATCCGAAGCCTGTCATTCGTGCCAGGCAACGACTTTGAGATGTCCAAACACCCGGGGCTGCTGCTGATCCTGGGCAAGCTGATCCTTCTGCACCACAAGCACCCAGAGCGGAAGCAGGCACCACTGACTTACGAGAAGGAGGAGGAGCAGGACCAAGGGGTGAGCTGCAACAAAGTGGAGTGGTGGTGGGACTGCTTGGAGATGCTCCGGGAAAACACCTTGGTCACACTCGCCAACATCTCGGGGCAGTTGGACCTCTCCCCATACCCTGAGAGCATTTGCCTGCCTGTCCTGGACGGACTCCTACACTGGGCAGTCTGCCCTTCCGCCGAAGCCCAGGACCCCTTCTCCACCCTGGGCCCCAACGCCGTCCTCTCCCCGCAGAGACTGGTCTTGGAAACCCTCAGCAAACTCAGCATCCAGGACAACAATGTGGACCTGATCCTGGCCACTCCCCCCTTCAGCCGCCTGGAGAAGTTGTATAGCACCATGGTGCGCTTCCTCAGTGACCGAAAGAACCCGGTGTGCCGGGAGATGGCCGTGGTACTGCTGGCCAACCTGGCGCAGGGCGACAGCCTGGCGGCCCGTGCCATCGCAGTGCAGAAGGGCAGCATCGGCAACCTCCTGGGCTTCCTGGAGGACAGCCTTGCCGCCACACAGTTCCAGCAGAGCCAGGCCAGCCTGCTCCACATGCAGAACCCGCCCTTCGAGCCAACTAGCGTGGACATGATGCGGCGGGCTGCCCGCGCGCTGCTGGCCCTGGCCAAGGTGGACGAGAACCACTCGGAGTTCACGCTGTACGAGTCGCGGCTGTTGGACATCTCGGTCTCACCGTTGATGAACTCGTTGGTTTCACAAGTCATTTGTGATGTACTGTTTTTGATTGGCCAGTCATGACAGCCGTGGGACACCTCCCTCCCTGTGTGTGTGTGCGTGTGTGGAGAACTTAGAAACTGACTGTTGCCCTTTATTTATGCAAAACCACCTCAGAATCCAGTTTACCCTGTGCTGTCCGGCTTCTCCCTTGGGTCAAAAGTCTCTCCTAGTTCTCTTTCCTCCTCCTCTCCCCCCCACTCCACCCCCCCGACACCTGTCTGTTCCTTGTCCTCACCTCACTCCCCTCAGGACCCCACCCTGTTTGAAAAGACAAAGCTCTGCCTACATAGAAGACTTTTTTATTTTAACCAAAGTTACTGTCGTTTACAGTGAGTTTGGGGAAAAAAAATAAAATAAAATAAAAATGGCTTTCCCGGCCCTTGCATCGACGGGATGCCACATTTCATAACTGTTTTTAATGGTAAAAAAAAAAAAAAAGGAAAAAAATACAAAAAAAAAAAAACCCTCTGAAGGACAAAAAAGGTGACTGCTGAACTGTGTGTGGTTTATTGTTGTACATTCACAATCTTGCGGGAGCCGAGAAGTTCGCAGTTGTGGACAGACTCTGTTCACTGGAGAGGCCTGTGCAGTAGAGTGTAGACCCTTTCATGTACTGTACTGTACACCCGATACTGTAAACATACTGTAATAATAATGTCTCACATGGAAACAAGAGAAAACGCTGGGTCAGCAGCAAGCTGTAGTTTTTAAAAATGTTTTTAGTTAAACGTTGAGGAGAAAAAAAAAAAAAAAAGGCTTTTCCCCCAAAGTATCATGTGTGAACCTACAACACCCTGACCTCTTTCTCTCCTCCTTGATTGTATGAATAACCCTGAGATCACCTCTTAGAACTGGTTTTAACCTTAGCTGCAGCGGCTGCGCTGCCACGTGTGTATATACATGACGTTGTACATTGCACATACCCTTGGATACCCACAGTTTGGTCCCCCTCCCAGCTACCCCTTTATAGTATGACGAGTTAACAAGTTGGTGACCTGCACAAAGCGAGACACAGCTATTTAATCTCTTGCCAGACATCGCCCCCCTCGGCGCGATGCTGTACAGGTCTCTGTAAAAAGTCCTTGCTGTCTCAGCAGCCAATCAACTTATAGTTTATTTTTTTCCGGGTTTTTTGTTTTGTTTTGTTTTCTTTCTAATCGAGGTGTGAAAAAGTTCTAGGTTCAGTTGAAGTTCCTGATGAAGAAACACAATTGAGATTTTTTCAGTGATAAAATCTGCATATTTGTATTTCAAACAATGTAGCTAAAACTTGATGTAAATTCCTCCTTTTTTCCTTTTTTGGCTTAATGAATATCATTTATTCAGTATGAAATCTTTATACTATATGTTCCACGTGTTAAGAATAAATGTACATTAAATCTTGGTAAGACGTTTGTGAGGCTTTTTACTGTTTTCCGACTATTTAAAAGCTTGACCTTTCGGGGGGTGGGGCATGGGGAGTTGCCGGTCTCGGTTTTGTTTTTTTTTTTTGTTTTTTTTTTTCTGGAAATCTCCTGTGGTGCGCTCTCTCTCCCCACTGAGTGGTGGCATCCTGGACACTGTCACCGTTGCATCACATCCTGCTTTACCTTCCACAGTGCAAGAAAGCGTCTGAGATGATTACACCTGCAAGAGGAAGTTTTAGACATAAAAAACACGGTAGCCTCTTGAAATGAAACGGGTGTACTAGCCAAAGAAATTGATGATGCTCTAGGAAAGAAAAAAAAACTTTCGGGAATAGTTGGCGAAGGGAGGATATCTGCTTTTCTAGAAAATCTTTAACAGTAAGACAATCATTTATCTCGAGGCAGCCTCCAACTTTATTTCTCCAGACTGGCACTCTCCTCTGTTACCAGATTTGAGCATTCAGCTGCTTCTTGACATCTCTGCTTGGAAGTTTAATTTGAACACCCCACCAAGCTAAAATCCTCTGACTTCCCCCTAGAAGCCTGCTTCTCCCATAGTTTGCCCAGTAAACAGCAACTCCATTCCTTGGCAAAAAAAAAAAAAAAAACAAAAAACCCAACTACTATCATTTCTACATCCAGTATGTTAGCGCTCTCCAAAAAAGAACCCTCAGTCTAGCCATTATCACTGTAGTTCGAGACGCTGTCCTATCTTTCTTGAATTCACGAACTACTCCCCAAACTGACCTTCTTGCTTCTGCTTTGCCTGGTTGAACCTATTCTTGACATAGTAACCAGAAACGCTCCCTTTAAAACCTAAGATCAAAAAGAAATCCTTCAGCGCGTCTCACTCCATTATCTGGCTTGCTATTACCTCCCTGGGCCCCTTTTCTCTTCCCCGTTGCTCGCTCCACCACATAGCAATGTTTCCACCTCAGGGCTTTTGCACTTTACTGTTCCCTCTGTCCAGAATACTCTTTGACCAGATAACTACACGGCTGAAGTCCTTCTCTCCTTCGGGTCTTCGCTCAAATACTGTATCAGCGAATCCTTCCCTGGCTACTTTATTTAAAATAGCAATCTCTGCTCCCCTGCCTTATTTCCCTCTCTGCTTTACCTTACTTGGTAGCACTTGTTACCATCTGACCTATTGTTATGGTTGACCCTTGAACAGTGTGGAGGTTAGGGGCGCACCAACCCCCTGCCCAAGCAAAAAATACATGTGTAATTTTTTTTTTTTTTAAATTTTACACATGTTGCTTTTATTTTTTTTCCTTTTTAAGTAATCTTGACCCACGGCGTGGGGCTTGAACTCCTCACCCCAAGATCAAGAATTCCCATGCTCCACCAACTGAGCCAGCCGGCTAGGTGCCCCAGAAATAACACGTGTAACTTTTGATTCCCCCCAAAACTTAACACTATCGGCCTACTTTTGACGGGAAAAGGCTTACTGATACACAAAGTTGATTAACGCATACTTTGTATGTTACATGTATTATATACAGTGTTTCTACAATCAAGGTAGAGAGGGAAAATGTCAGGAAAATCGTAACAGAAAATACGCTTAGAGTACTGCACCGGATCGAAAAATCTAAGTGGACCTGTGCAGTTCAAGCCCAGTGTTCAAGGGTCAACTGTATATTGTACTCCCCTGTCGTCTTCCACTAGAATGTAAGCTCTCTGAGGGCAGGGAGGTTATTTTGTTCACTGCTCCATCCCTGTCCTACAACAGCCTGGCCACTTAAGTAGTTGTTGAATGAAATTGTAGATGTTGGCCAGATGCAGTTACTTTTATGAGGCTAAATGTTGCAATATAGAGCTTCTCTGTTCATCTTCTTTGGGGAAACAACGGAGAGATCAGAAGCAGTAACAGAGAAAATGCTATTGTTGTGGACACTTAGAAGTAAACTTGAAACCACAGTGCTCTAGTGAGTACCCACTTGGGTACCAGATGTAGTAGGTCAAATAACCCTACAAGGGAGGATTGAGGATTGTGCCTGTGAATCAGTATTCTGGTTCCCATTTTACAGTTGAAAGTGGCTGGTTTGAGCTCACACACCAAGCAAGGTCCTGCTGACGAAGGCCCTCCTTCCTGGGTCAGAGGACAACAAGGAGTAACGGAATCTAGCTGTGGAGCTCCGCAGGAAAGATCTTTGTTGTATTCAGCAGGAGGTAAAAAGTGTCCCAAGAATATCAATCAAGTGTTCATCAGCCTGAGTGTGGTTGTTAATATTTGGGTCAGGGACAGGAATGAATAATCAGTGTTTTTCTCTATTAAGGGGGAGGTAGAGACAATGGCGAACCTCTGTCAACCAGGATGCCTTCCTAGGACTCTCCTGGAAAAAAACGACATGGGAAACTTTTCATATCTATATTTTGGTGAGCGGTGTTGCTAATGGCTATAGTTGCACCGGGCCTCTTCAACTTCATTTTCTAGTCTAGAAAGTGCATTTCTGGGCTGTGTGTGGAGCATTACCTAGGAGTTTGGTTTCCTGGGTTCCTTTCATCTACTCTCCTGCAATGCAGGGGGAGCCTAGCCTGGTCTCCAGTTTCTGACTGGAGTTACCACAGGCTGAGAGAACGGCTAGCCACTGAGCTGTGAGTAATTTGCTTTTGAGAAGTAAATAGAACCTCGCCAGTAGAGAACCCAGGGGTGTGGCCAGTAGTTCTTTTCCCAGGCTCCTCCCTCCCCACCCCCCAAGTGACCTTAACCTTCTTTCATAGCTGGAGAGCAGCCAAGTCTGGCCTAAACAATACTCTCAACCTCATTGGCTCTTTTGCCTTGCAGCCACTGCCACCCCCAAGTGGCTAAGGCCCTTCCCACTAGGCCTCTCAGTGGGGTCAAGGTTTTCTAACTACTGAAAGGCAAACACCGAAAGAAGGGTGAAAAATATTTAGTGTCATGACCTTTAAAGGGTCAGTGTCTGGTGGCTCCTGCAATTGAGAGGCAGGGTGGGGACTCTGTCCTACGGTGGATGGACATCTTCAAATGACACAGCAGAGGCCAAAAGGATGCTGCTTTTGGTAAATGTCCAAAACCTGGCTGGTGCCACCCCAGATCTCAGGATGGATGTAAATGTCACCGGGCACCCTTGGAAACTGCCAGTGGATACCCACAGGGGAAAGAAGTGGCATAAAGTTCTCGTAAGGCACAGATGCCTGCCTGTCATCACAGGCATTAGACCTGCCTGCTAACAGTTGGCGGTGACTGAATCAGAAGCCAGTGTGGTCACTTTTATCCCATGATGGCGTGGCCTCAAAGCCAAGATCAGGGTCACCTACTCCATCATTCCCACAGGACTGGGGCCATGGAAAGTTTAGTGTCTCGGGTGCCTGGGTCGCTCAGTCAGTTAAGCATCCGGTTCTTGACTTCGGCTCAGCTCTTGATCTCACGGTTCGTGAGTTCGAGCCCCCCCCATCCGGCTCTGTGCTGACAATGAGGAGCCTGCTTGGGATTCTCCTTCTGCCTTGCTCTCTGCCCCTCCCCCACTCGTTCTCTTTCTCTCTCAAAATAAATAAACTAAAAAAAAAAAAAAAAAGAAAGGCAAGTTTAGTGTCTGAAACTGAATTACTGAGAATAGATAACACTGCTCGGTCCGGGGCTTGGATATGGTGCAGGAGCAAGGCAAGGCAGCTACAGAAAGAAATGAGTCGTCAGGTTGCTCAGCATGGTGAGTGCTCCATGAGAACTACCAACCTTCCTTCTTCACACCTCCAGTGGGAACATCACTCTCTCCCCCTTTCGGTTCAGGGAATTACAACAGCCCATCTTTATCGAGCCCTTTGTGCCCATGAGGTAGATATTACCACCATCTCCTCCACGAGGACGAGGACTGTGTCTGTCTTGCTCTGTGTTACATTCTCATCCCCTGTCACACAGTAGGCAGTCCCATTTTGTTGACTAAATCGAAGAGGTAATATGGGAATTTACTAGAGGAAAGAGGAGGTAGGAGCCGTTAAGCCATGGTATGCCCGATGCAGGATTCTTGGCATAGCCTGTAAAGATTCGTAGTTGTGTGGAACAAAAGGAAGAGAGGGAAAGAGGTAAACCCGAAAAAGACTAAAGTAGTGTGGAGGGACAGAAAACCAGCTTCAGAGGCCAGAGATCCGAATTCAAGTCCCACCTTCACCACCAGCTATGTAACTTCAGGCGAGTAACTCCTCTTTTCTGAGCCTTAGTTCCCATATCCATAAACAATTGGTGTCAGGTTAAGCTGATTCATAAACCAGATCTTTACTGAGTATAGACGATGCGCAAAGCACTGTTCTAAGTGCTGGTAATACTTTGGTGAACGAGGCCTGTGCTGTCATAGAGCTTATATTTCATAAGAAGGAAACAGACAATGGAAGGAGGAAAGTTCCTAAGACAATCAGGTGATGATAGGTGCTATGAAAAAAAACAGAACAGAGTGATGGGATAGTACAGGGTGCTGGCTGTGGCCAGGTAGTGGCAGAAAGCCCCTCTGACAAAGCCACCTTTCAGCTGAGACCTGAAGGTAGTGGGCTGGCTAGAGGGTGGTCTGGCAGTGAGGCATTTCAAGCAGGGGAAGCAGCAAGAGCAGAGCCAGGCAAGTCGAAGAAACAGAAATGCTGTAACCCTTACCTTCTAGGATTCTAGAAATAGTGACGCATTGCTTGCGTTGTTTAGGTCAGGGATTTGTATTATGAAATCATTTGTTGGCGGTATGGGACATTTGCTTCTTAATGGAAGTGGATGGGTGGTATAGAGTCTTTGTGGAGCCCTTGGATACGTCTCTGTCTCCCTGGCTCTCCCACAGTGCTGGTTGCTCAGCTGGCTCCCTGTGTAGATGCAGACTCCATTTTAGCTGCAGACTCTAAACGCAGACTGGAGAGAGCTGCCTCCTCAACTACTTACCCACGGCCTTGGAGGCCCAGAACCCCCTCCCATCCCACCCAGTCTTCTTCCATTCTGACAAGCCAGGGCTTTGAGAGCACAAGGTTCAGCTTTCTTGTTCTCCTGTCAGAGCAGAAGCCAGAAAATGAAACAGGAAACAGAGCGGAAGAGGAGGGGGGTGGGCAGCAGAGAAAGGAAGGAAGGAGAAATTGCTGGAAAGTAGAGCTGAAGGTCTGGACAAAGTTCTACCTGTCACGGGTGACGGTTGAGCTGTTAGGAAACATTCTGACTTGTCACAAGAGACCCCTGTCCTTTTTACAAATAGATTTTTGAGAGAATTTGGTGTGGATAGAGGGAACCTTAGGAATGCTGGTCTTTCTCCCTTGTGAATTCACAAAGCAAGTACGGTACACCGCTCAGTTTTGTCTCTGCAAACTGAGTGCTGCTGGGAGCCTCATGGACTTCTAGAGATTCAAGCCACAACCTCAGGCCCCAGTCACGAGTGTGCACCACAGCTTGGCCGATTCACTCAGGGGCGTCTGAAGCTGAGGACAAGCGTCCCTGAAAAACCGGGGGGAGAGTCCTCTCCATTTGTTTCCCTTCTCCAACACAGGACTAAAATGTGATTTCTACCGGATCCACCTTACACACAACAGTACCCTAGGGCAGCTTAGGTCTCAGAGCCTGCAATGAGGGAGAACCAAAAGCTACAGTCCCTGGCCCCCACAGAACTGACGGAGGCTAGTTTTCTCTGCCTGGAGAGATAGCAACCATCCCTTTGTTCCCACCCACGTTAATAGCTGTGGCAGAAGATAAAACCCCTCCCTCAGCCGGGGCTGTGGCCAGAGGCTAACCCAGACCCTCGCTCCGTTCTGGAGGGCCGATAACTGAAACCACAGAAGGCTTTGGAATCCTGAGAAACAAGAAATCCACCAACGGAGAAGGATTTATTATCTATTTCCTTTAAGGAGGGTGCAAAGTTGTGCTAACAGTTTCCGTTACAGGGGTGCCCACCGGCCGCTCCTCCCTAACAGACGGTTTTGTTGAGTTAGCTTCTTTTTCTTCTTCTTTTTGGCCTCACTTCCTACGAGAGCAACTGCCCGAATGAGGAAGAAGAGTCGGGGGGGGGGGGGGGGGGGGAGGGGCGGGGCGCATTCTCTTAAGTTTCCTTCATAATCCTCGTTAGCCACCTGAGGAGGTGGGGTTGAGGATCGAAGTAGGACACGAAGTAGGACACGAAGTAGGGAGCTGAAGGGGAAAAGCAGGGGGATCCCCCACTTTCCTCACACCCAGGACGCAGAATGCCACTGCTGGCCACAGAAACCCCAAGGCGTTTCTTTCTATTCAGGGAACATCTATTGTGTGCCAGGCCCTGTGCTGAGCTGGGGTTGCCTGACAGCAGGGAAAGTGCGGCTCTCTCCGGCTTCTGCGAAGAGGTCGCGGGGCGGCCCGAAACTCCGAGAGCCTCAGCACACACACATCGGGAACTCAGTGGATGTTTGCGGGATGCAACCCGGGCGAGAGCGCCGACTCTGACACACGGCGGACTAACGGAAGGAGAGGGAGGGGGCCTGAGGCGCGTAGAGCGCCAGGGGGAACTCTTCAGGTGTCACCAAGGCGGGAAGGTGCCAAGGCCGAGGGGCGCGGACTCTCGGGTCCACGCCGTCCCCGCCCCGCGCGCCCGGAGTCAACATGGCCGCCGCGGAAGGGGGCGGGGCGACACCGAGTCCGGGCAGGAGGGGGGCGGGGTCGCCTCGGCGGAGCCAGTGCGCAAGCGCGGGATGCTCGGGGCCCCGGATGGAGGAGCCGAGGTTCGGGCCCCGCCTGGGAGGTCGAGACGGGCCGGCGTTGTGGACCAGGCGCCAGCTCGGGAGCCTTGGAGTTCTCGGGGGAGGGAAGCCGTCAAACGGAGGCCGAGGGAAATGAGGCGGAGGCCGCCGAGAAGCGGGGAGCCCCGCCCCTCCGCCATAGCGGCTTCCCGGTGCCGCCTCTTCCTTTACAGCCTCCCGCCCTAGCCTGCCTTCCGGCCTTAGGCCGGGCCCCGCCGGCCCCCTCGGGAGTAGTCCCTGAGCCGTGGCTCCTTTTGGGAGAAGAGGTGCCCACTGTCCATTTAGGACTATGTCCGAGAGTAAGGGTTAGAATGGGCTTCCGACCCGGCTGGGCTGGCAGAAGGCGGCCCCTGGCTCGCGACAGCCAGCGAGGCCTCTGGCCCCAAGGACCCTGAGTCACGGAAACTTCCTCACTCCACAGAGGATGCTCCAAGGGAGCATCCAAGGGTCCAGGGCTCCGATTCAGGCTCCCCCAGAGTCTCAGATAGGGCCCTCCCTTGCCCTGAGCATACCCAGTAGGAGCATGCGCCGTCTTCGGACAAGTATTGGGCTAGGACTTGGGAGACCTGGGTTGTTGCCCTGGCTGTGAAAGAGCGCATCCCCTTTGGCCCGGGTGAAGGCTGGTCGGAAGACCATGAAGTTCCAGAAGGAAAAAAATGACATTCTCTTTAAATATAGCCTAAGGTGTGTCACTTGACCCCAATGAGCCTCAGTTTCCACATCCATAAAATGGCGATGGTAACCATACTGGCCTCACAGGGTCTGATGAGATCTCTGATGTAAAAACCAAGGAGATTTTTATTATTCACCACTATGGGCATATTTATCTCCCGGGAAGATAGAGTAAAACTAGTTGCCCTGTAAATGTCCTGCCAATTCAAGAGTCTGATTCCGTCAAGGGGTTGTTGGGAAGTGAGGTCTGCAACTAGCCAAGAGGGACAACTCACTGGCTTTATTTTGTTTTTTACTTGGTTTACCTGTAAGCTAAGAGTAGGTTACAAGTCTCCGGTGGTCGCGGGGGCTAGAGCTTGACTCTGGAGAGAGGAAAGGAAGAATGGAAGCCTGGTGAAGAGGCAGAGGTGGGTTAACTGCTTTTCTGTCCCCAACTTTTTCTTCTGCATGTGAGTGGGAAGAGAAGGAAGGGAAAAAGTGAATTCGCTCTAGGATAAAGAATCAGCCGCCGTGTGAAGTTGGCTGTACTTGTTTCTGCAGTTCCTCTCAATTCAGCGAGTCAGATGCTGGAAATGTTGGGTAGATTCATAAACTACCGCGGCTCTTTGGTTTTTTTCAAAAGCTTGCCTTTGAACTGAATCTTGATGAGCAAACCGGTGTGGCGTTAAGGGCCCCTCCCTTCCTTCAGGCCTCCTGGTGATGGAGTGAGCAGCAGGCGCCCCCTTCTGCTGAGGAAAGTGTACTGTCAGCCTTGGCCAACCTTGCTCCCTTTCTGGAGGAATTGTATTTTCCTGTGGCTTCTGTGACTTAGGTCTTGATCTTACCGTGAGATACGGTGGGAGGAATACTTAAAGCAGCGATTTTATATCCCGAGCCAATGAACTGGTGATGCCATATCTTGTTCTTGCCACTTCCACTCAATGGGAACACAGGCTTGAAATGCCTGTTTATAATGCCAGGCCCTGGGGGTATAGTTGGGAGCAAAACAAAGCCCCCGCCCTCACAAGCAACTTAAATAAGCAACAGCAGTAAGGACGACAAGGCCGAGTATAATGAGAGCATATCAAATAGTCTAGTGAGCATCAGAGAAGAATTCCAGAAACAGGTGACACCTAAAGATGTGATAGGTATTGGCCAGATAAGAAAGAACACTCTTCCAGCCCTCTCCATTAATTTCTAAGTTTTAATATTTTTTTCTGTTAGGGATAGTGCACCCCAAATCAGTGAGCTGCCTCTGGTGCTCTTGTCCCCACTTCTGATTTCCCAGACTGGTGTTTGAATGTTCTGTAGGAGCCTTTGCTACTTCTTTCAGCCCAAGGAACTATTTAAGACCAAAAAAAAAAAAAAAAAAAAAAAAAAAAAGAAAAGAAAAGAAAAGAAAAAAAAGCCTTAAAGTTCATTCCTTGCCTCAGAATGGCTTTGCAATTGTTTATACATTGCTGCCAT
Source organism: Panthera tigris (assembly GCF_018350195.1). Taxonomy (NCBI): domain Eukaryota; kingdom Metazoa; phylum Chordata; class Mammalia; order Carnivora; family Felidae; genus Panthera; species Panthera tigris. The sequence goes on from NC_056667.1 coordinate 19,975,848, forward strand.
TCCAACAAAGAGATGGGGAAATAAGAGTTTTCTCCATCCCTAGTAGTCGACTCTGTCTTCCCCCTAAGTTTGTTTTAGCAATGTGAGCTGGCTGAAGTCCTGCTGAGTGGTGGTTTTCTTTTCCTTCTCCACTTAATTTAACAGACCAGCTGAACACACATCAGAGAGCTAGGCTAGAGTGTGTAGTCATTATGGTCTTCCAGTTCAGTTCTATGCCCCACTTTTGGGACTCTGGTTTGGGATCTAGTTTATTATTCTGGGCAGGAGGAAAAGGGCACACACCAAATAATAGCAACCACAACATGGATTTGCTAGTACTTTTTCACACTTTCGTCCATTTCACCATCATGACAATTTTGTGAGAGAAAATAGTCTGGGGAAAAAAATAGTCTGATCCCATTTTATACGTAAAGAACTGAGGCTCAGAAGGACTAAATGAGACCTTGTGAGCGACAGAGTCAGGACTTGAACCCAGGTCTTTAGTTCCTACATAGAGGCACTCAACAGTCTTTTAAAGGTTTTCTGCGAGCTTAGCTGCCAACCTCATGCCAATCTTCATGTAGAACTTTCCTGACAATACAGTGCTTCAGGGTGATACCAAGTGGGTCCCATCTGCCTTCAAGATGCTTTTCCCTCATCTGGGCCGTTAGGTGGTTGAGTTTGCCATGTAATGCCGAAGGGGGAGTCTCCTGTGAAGAATGCTTTCAAGAATTTACTTTCGGCCCACATGTAATGTTTTCTCCTTGGGTTTTGGAGTTTAGAAACCCGAGGGAGCTCAGTCCTGGCAGCAACACCCCTGAATTCCCGGTGGTGAGAGGATGTGGCCCATGGATCCATCCAGGAAAGAGGTGCTGAGGTTTGCAGTCAGCTGCCGTGTCCTGACTCTGGTGCTGCAGGTCAGTCTCTGATCTTTTGTCCTGAACATGCTGGGCTAGGCACTAAGAATTGTCCCTGTATTCTTTCTGCCTCCCAGGTGTACCCTTCCATGTGGTTGGAACCATAGACACCTATACCTGATAACTCAGAAGTGGTCGGGACTCTTAGAAATGGTCTTTTAAAAAATATTTTACTGACTTTTTATTTTTTATTTATTTATTTATTTTTTTTTAATGTTTTTTATTTATTTTTGAGACAGAGAGAGACAGAGCATGAACGGGGGAGGGGCAGAGAGAGAGGGAGACACAGAATCGGAAGCAGGCTCCAGGCTCCGAGCTGTCAGCGCAGAGCCCGACGCGGGGCTCGAACTCACGGACCGCGAGATCGTGACCTGAACCGAAGTCGGACGCTTAACCGACTGAGCCACCCAGGCGCCCCTTACTGACTTTTTAAAGTAAACTTCATGCTCAGTGTGGGTCTCAAACTCACAACCCCAAGAACAAGAGTTGCATGTTTTACTGACTGAGCCAGCCAGGTGCCCCAGAAATGATCTTTTAATCCCTTGTTTTACACATGAAGCAGCAGAGGCCCAGAAAGGTTAAATGGCTTCCCTAAAGACACACAGCAAGTTAGAGAAGGGCCAGAGTCAGACCCCAGGGTTCCTAACTCCAGAGGTAGTGGGCTTTCTAACAGACCATGAAGTTCTGTAATGAGAGATGCCATTAGGGCATGACAGCACAAGGCATTGTCCTAGAGTCCCCTTAGCAGGAGACTGAGCACTGTGTCAGTCAGTTGAGTGCACGATCCTGAGACACTCTGTGTATACTCGGTTAGTCAGCAATGTCCCAACTCTTCCCTTGGTATCGCCCCTTGCTGCCTTACCCACCACAACCCTCAGAATGCATTTGCACTTTTACAATTAATTCCCTTTCCCCTCTGAGGCTGGCCTTGATACATATTTTAATCAAATTTCTCACATATATGAATTCTATCTGGTGCCTAGCACGGTGCTCAGTGCTTAGTATGTTCTCACTGTGTGTTGTTGAATGGATGCCAACAACCTAGTGATGTTATATTAGCATAATTATGTGTGCTTTTTTTCACAAATGGCACTTCCTCAGGCTCATAGCTGGTTCCTTTCTGGAAACCTCCTTTCTCCCTTCCCACACAATGAGGCATAGCAGCCTCTGCTGGGCCCCAGGTTTAGTTAAAAGTAGCTTCAACTTGGAGACTAGGGCCATTTTCTGTGACTATCTCTCCTGTCCCATTTGTCTTCACTGTTGAAAGTGGCCTGATAAAGAAACTGACCAAAAAGAGAGAGAGCCTTAAAAATGGGGTCATATGGGGAAAATGACTCAGTGATGGCTTTGAACAGCATCAGATGAGTGACTGGCAGGACCGTGAACTGGCATCTGGGATAGGGAACCAGGACTAATTCCGATGGTGATCTGGAAATGAGTATGTCTCCTCTTCTCTCACTCAGCCACCACAATTGTATGAAGTGCCTACTCTGTTCTGAGTACTGTGCTAGGTGATGAGTATGAAAAGTCTTGGTCTCTTTTCCTTTAAGTAACTGACAATCTAATGATGCAAAAAGACACTTGACAATAATGCTACTTCATCATCCCTCTCTCTCCCCCAGCCCCCTTCCAGCTTTAAAGCTCACGCCTCAAATGATATCCCCAGTTACCCTTTATTGTTGCTGGCATCTCTGTTAATGACAATTCATTCCTCTTCATTCCTTGAAGATTTTAGCTCCTGACTCACCATTGCTCTTTCCAGAACTGTTGATTTCTTGGTGGTTTCAATATTAATACAGCTGATACAACTAACCACTATCTCCTATCTTTCCAGCTCACTCCCTCTAGTAACCCAGTTCTAACGGTTCTCCCACCCCCTCAGAACTTAAAATCCGTTGGTTCTACCACTGTTTCACTGTGCCTCATCCACCTTATGGCTTCCATGCCCCTTCTTAGCCAGCTAGATTCCATAGTCCACCAGGCATACACGCATAATTCGCTTGCTCCCTTCTCCCTGGCTTACAACACAAAAGCCCAGTCACAGCTCAGTTTCATTCTCTGTCTACTGCTGCGTCTGCCCAGAGAACACACAACTGTATTGACTAGTCTCTTTCTCTGCAAGATCACTGGCCCAAGTGAGTCTTTAGTGCTACCTGGCAATCTTAGTGTATTTCCCAGGTCCATTCACCCTCCCATTCTCTCAAATTGTTCTGTACATCAGAATCCCCGTGGGGGAGCTTTAAAAAAATGTCAATACCCAGGCTGTATCTCATACCAGTTCAATCATTAACCCTGGGGATAGGACCCAGACATTCAGACCTCAGTAGTTTTTAATTTCCTGGGGTGATTCCAGTGCACAGCCTATTTTGAGAACTAGAGTCAGAGATGACTTATTTTACACGTTTTCCTCTTTGTTCAAGTCCCTAACACCTTTTCCCCAACTTGCTTCCCTGAGTGAAAACTCAGAAAAATGGATGCCATCAGAAATGGCCTTGTGAGTGCTCCCACCTCCTCCGTCACACGCTTGCATCTGCACCTCTGGGCCTTCACTGCTGAAGTGAGGCTGAACCCAGCCCTCCTTTCCAGGCCCGCCCCCCACCTCTACCTGTGTAGCAGTTCCTACCCCCTTCTGCCTGCTCCAGCCATTCTCCCCTCTCTCCTGCAAACCTGGTGGTTGCCTTTCCACTGGATTGTTCCCATTCACAAACAAATACTTATCTCCCACATTGTCATTCACTACTACCCCATTTACAACCAAACTTATCCAAATAGTTGTCTGTTTGCCTCAGTCTGCCTTCTTCCCTTCTCTGCCAAACCCAGTCCATGAAGTCTGCTGTGTCCTCAACTCTACTGAAATAACTCTTGTCAAACTTACCAGTGACCTACACATTTCTAAATCCAGTGGTCACTTTTCAGTCCCCATCTTCCTGACCTCCCAGCAGCACTTAACAGAGTTGATCACTCCCTTGCTTCACTTGGTTCTAAGACACCACTCTCTCCTGGTTTTCCTGGTACCTTACTGACTGTTCCTTCTTTATCTTCATTCTGGATCCTCATTGTCCTTCAAGCCCCAACCCTCTAAATGTTGACACATCCAGGGCCCAATCCTCCGATATCTCTTCTCTAGCCATACTTCCTCTCCAGATGATCTCATTCAGTCTCATGCCTTTAAATACCTTCTGTGCACTTATGATGCCTGAATTTACATCTCCAGCCCTGACTGCCCTCCTTACCCTCAGACTCCTAGATCTCACTGCCTTGTTGACCTCTGCGCTGGAATGTCTTAACTCAAATTTAGCTAGTCTAGAACCGAACTCCCGATTGTCCTCCAACAAGTCGGTTCTTCCTCATTTTATTAAATGGTAATTCTTCCCTTCCAGTTGCTCAACCGAAATCCTAGTTCTCCTTCATCCCACAGGCTCTCTTCAATGTCGTCATCCCAGATCACCGTGCAGAAGCCTTCTCTCCTCCTCGCCTCACCCCCTCGGGCTCTGTGGACCAACTTGTGGAAGGTCTTCTGGGTGGCCTGTCTCACTGGGATGCGGAACACTTCCTGTTCATTGCCGAGCACGGCTATCTGTATGAGCACAACTTTGCCTTCTTCCCTGGCTTCCCCCTGGCTCTCCTGGTGGGAGCTGAACTCCTGAGACCCCTGCGGGCCTTACTGAACCTACGGAGTTGCCTGTTAATCTCAGTAGCATTGCTCAATTCTTTGTTCTCCGTCCTGGCTGCAGTCGCACTTCACGACCTGGGCTGTCTGGTTTTGCACTGTCCCCGCCAGGCCTTTTACGGAGCCCTGCTCTTCTGCCTCAGCCCAGCCAATGTCTTCCTGGCAGCTGGTTACTCAGAAGCTTTGTTTGCCCTCCTGACATTCAGCGCCATGGGGCAGCTGGAAAGGGGCCGAAGCTGGACTAGTGGACTCCTCTTTGCCCTTGCCACTGGTGTACGTTCCAATGGGCTGGTCAACATTGGCTTCCTCGTGTATTCTCAGTGCCAAAGCTTTCTGTCTTCTCTCATGGTGCTGAATCCTCTGAGACAGCTCTTGAAGCTGATGGGCTCTGTGTTCCTCTCTGTGCTCATACTTGGCCTTCCCTTTGCCCTCTTTCAGTATTATGCCTATACTCAGTTCTGTCTGTCAGGCTCAGCCCACCCCATCCCTAAGCCCTTGCTGCAGTTAGCTGTTGACAAGGGCTACCGGATCGTGGAGGGAAATGAGCCACCTTGGTGCTCCTGGGAACTTCCCCTAATATATAGCTATATCCAGGATATCTACTGGAATGTTGGCTTTTTGAGATACTATGAGCTCAAGCAGGTGCCCAATTTCCTACTGGCGGCACCAGTGGCCCTCCTGGTTGCCTGGGCCACGTGGACATATGTGACCACCCACCCTTGGTTCTGCCTTACCCTTGGAATGCAAAGGAGCAAGAAGAGTAAGACCCTAGAAAAATCTGACTCTGGATTCCTCGGTCCTCGGGTGTTTGTGTACCTGGTCCACGCTGCAGCACTGTTGCTGTTTGGCAGTCTGTGCATGCATGTTCAGGTGAGGTGGGATAAGGGTGTGAATTCCTGGCTGGGATAAGGGTGTGAATACAGGCAGGACCCCTTGGCCAGGGACAAGGAAGCCTGCTAGCTTCTCCCATTTGAGAAACCTGCACCTAATTTATTCATTCAACAACTATTTGTGGGCTTTCTTTGTCTAGATCCTGGGTCAGACCACTGAGGAATGGAACACAAGTGAGATAGAGTTGCTGCCCTGGTGGGTCTCATGGTAGAAATGGGGAGACAGACACTTCCCAGATAAAATTCTGGTATAGCGGGATGGAAGAGGAGTTGCTGTTCTGAGATCAAGTATTGTGGAAGCACGGAGCAAAAAATGGACTGAAGGAGTTGAGGAGGGCATCATACTAAGGCTGGGTCCTAAAGAGTAAGAAGGAATGCATTTAAGAAGCAGAGGAAAGCTATTCTGGGCAGATGAAGGGTGTGTGCGGAGACACGAGAGTTGTAGAAGGACCTGATGTGATGGTGATAAAGGAGTAAGTGCAGAGGAGAGCTCGGGACCTTCCCCTCCTGTATGGTTAACACCCAGAGTGTCTGCTCGAGTGTTGACTTGTTGAGGTGCTCTCCCCTCTGGCAGATACTCCGTCTTCAGAGGAGCTCCCTTGTGCCATCTTTGGGGTGGGGGTGGGGAGATAGGAATGGGAAGTGTTTGATTCTTTCTATTTTTTTTTATTCCTGGCTGTGGCCCCATTTCCCACATAATCTCGAGGAAGTTGTTTTTCTCCGTGCCGGCCACTCCTTAGCAGTTTCTGCCTCTTGGAGGCGCACATTGGCTGTTTGTGAAGTTCTCTGGGCTGTGTGAATAAGAGGCACAGGGGAAATAGAAAGTAGCATTCTGTGTTTGTAGCTGGATTAACTAGTAGAGTGCGTGCCAGCAAAGCTTAGAGTTTCCAGCTTAGATGAGGGAGGCCATGTGGAGACTTGGCTCTGAACTCCCCTAGAAGGGAAAATGTTGAACCACAGGATTGCCTGCCCCTTTTCCCTCTGTTTTGCCATTCCCAGGGGATGAGGAAACCACTTCAGGTCCCCAGAGCCCACGTCACAGCCTAGTGTTTAGAGTCCAGGCTCTAGGCTAAAATTGGACCCCATAGAGTTTTTAGTATTGATTGGCCCATTACTGTAGTAATTAGCCTGTAGCTGTTTATTTGTAACATTGAGGTCACCCGGCTGGTGTCACACACAGCTTTATCAGGCAGATCCTAAGTTCTGCTGTGTCTCTTTTCCAGTACAATACATTTCTAGTCATGGGGCTGTAGTTCACCTAGCAGCAGGGAAGTCCCAGGCTGGTCCGGTTTGAAACATTGACAGTCCAATAAATGTCAGTTTTCCCTCTCTTACGATTTTCAGGTTCTCACCAGATTTCTAGGTTCCTCCACTCCTATTGTGTACTGGTTTCCAGCTTACTTGCTTCAGGATCAAGAGCCACTGTTGAGATCCCTAGAGACTGTGCCTTGGAAGCCGCTTGCAGGGGCCTGCCCACCAGGACAAAAGGTCCTCAGGAATTCTATCATGGGACTTTTGTACAACTGGAAAACCTGTTCTCTAGTCACACGATGCATTCTGGGCTACTTCCTGTCTTACTGGCTCCTGGGACTACTCCTACATTGCAACTTCCTGCCTTGGACGTGACCTGGAGTCTCAGGGGTCTGGAAGTAGATACTCACTGGGACTGGCTGCACTGCCCTGGGACCGTTGCTCCGTCCATTAGAACCCCTCCGTCTCTCTCTCTGAAGGTTGGTCAGGACTGGGAGAAGTGTGAGCCACTGGAGAACCCCTGCTGGTCCTGGCTGTGGCAAATTTTAGATTAGTAGCAGCTATTTTCTCTGTGAGTAAAGAAATCATACTCTAGGTCTAAAGTTACACTTGGATCTGTCCCCTCAACCAAGCATAGCAAAGATAGTTGCAAACTTACCACTGACCCACATGTAAATTTAAATGTAAATTGTTTAAATGTCTATTTCATCAAAAGCTCTAGCTGACAGGCTGGTAATAGTCCACACATGATGGCAGAGGCCTGAACAGTGTAGTGGCAGTAAGAAGTAAAGTAGGACCACCTTTTTAATGGGACATTGTTTCTGACTACTTTTTTCATGATTCGTTCATTTATTTATACGAAAAAACTTGCAAAGATAGGCAAATTAAACAAGTGTTGGTTATGCAGGCAATGAATTACCTTTTTTAAAATACTACAAATTTCTTAGGGAAAAAGTCATGGTAAAAAGAACATTGCACAAAGAAGCAGGAGACCTGGATTGTAGTCCTCTCAGTAAAACCCCACTTACCAGCTGTGTGACCTTGGGAGGGTTTTCACAGCCTTAGTCACCCCTTCTGAAACTGGGGGAAATAATATTATCCTATTGGGAGAGGAGAGGGGATGGGCCATATAATCTAGTAGGTCCCTTTCTGCTCTAGGATCTTAAGAGCTGCCTTAAGCCATGGAATCACCCCAGTCTAAACACTTCGTGTAGCGGCTCAAACATGTGAGTTTAGGAGAAAATATCCAATTCTCCTGCCTTCAGTACTTAGAAGGAACTCTCCCTTCTTGGGTGCAACTCTGACGAGTAACTCAAGTGACCTTTCCTTTGAATGAGGGAAAGCAGCGACACCTGGCAAATACGGCTCCCTGACCTGTGTAAGTAAATCTGTGCCGGGCAAGTAAATGGTCAAAGTGGTGACTGGTTTCCCTGCCCTGCCCAAGTGTCTGTGCTTGCTTGATTGGTAGACATGGGTCAGAGGAGCCAACCAGGCAGCATGAATTGAAAAATTGTAAGTACAAGGTTGAACGAAATGGTATCTTTCTGGCTCCCATTTGGTTATGTGCCCATCACTGTACTGGTGGTAAGAGCATTGACCCCTCCTCAGCTATTTTTGCTCATTCTTTGAGCCAGGTAAGAGGCTCTGTATCGTCACCACTCGATCCCTGTTTGAGCTAAAAATTCCAACAAGCAGAAATTTCAAAATAGATGGGTAATCACAGCTTCTGGAGAGCACTGAGAATTGGAATTTTGACATGCTCCCTCTGACCATGACAGAAAGCTAAACTTGCCAGCTGAAGGGAAGCTCCTGGCTGAGCCCCAACACCCTCTGTTGGAGCTTCTAGTCAGCCTGGCCAATAAGCATTTCCCATCCATTGCCCCAGCTTTAGCACAGCTGAGAGCATTTGGTCCAGAGTCAAATGCTTCTGAAAATGTACACACAGATTGGGGCAGCCCTCTGCCTTCTGCCAAGACACCCGAGTGCCCTTCTTGGCAAAAGAGGATAACCCCTGCCCTAGTGTCCCTCCAGTTGGCAGAAACCATTCCCTCCTTCCTCACCAACAGCTGCAAATCCACCCCGTGTGCAGGAAGACTTGAGGTCCTATTTCAGCTCTGTACCGCAGAGGTAGGAGCACTAGATGCTTTGTTTTCATGGATTCTCCTCTTTACCTCTTTTTTGGGGGTGAACAGGACATGATGCTTGCAGACACAAATTCTTTCAAGGACCAGAAACCCTTTCCATTTGTAAATGGAAATCCCACCTTCTCAACTAATACCAAGGAATCAAACTCTTGGTGTTCTGCAAAGGCCTTAATGGTTACATTTGATCATAGAGGAGATAACTGAGGACCCCAGCTAGGTGGACACACCTGGTATGTGACCTGGAGACGGACACAGTTTTCTCTCTGACCTTGGAGGGATCTAGTTGCTATTCTCTAAGGATCTAAGGAATGGGCTGATTTTATGGCCAGCAGCTGTCCTTTTACCATCCTATTAACAGTCTTTAATAGTCTGGGAGAGGGACATGAAGGGCCCAAGGCAGGAAGCTTCCTGTTTACCCTAAGGTCTAACAATGCTGCAGCTGGGTTGGGCGTCTACAATTTCAGAGAAAAGTCATTTCCTTCTGAGACCCAGCTAAAACAGAAACCAGACGCTCCATACACCTAAGAAGTAGATGCTTTTTTGTTCTTTAATGAAGGTGGGAGGAGAGGGAGTGTTTGACATGTCTTTACCAGTCCCCTTGAGGAAAAATCACTTCTTTTCTTGAACAGACCTTCTCACCTTCGTCTAAAAATGTAGTGTGTGCAAGCTCAAAGGATTTGAAATTGATGGATTCTTTCAACAATTGTTTATTATGCCTGTTTTAGGGACGAAAGGTGATTTGCTATATGTCCTGCCCTCAAATAACTGTCTAACAGAGTTGCTAGCAGATACACAGAAACATTAATCAAGGTAGAAACTGGAAAATTCTGAAGACTGAAGGGCCACGTAAACTTCTTGCTCTGTACCTCTCTACTTGAACTTTTTATGCCAAGGAAGAGTTAAAGTTTTGCTTGTATGCTTAGGAAAAGGTAAGTGAGGTACAGATTAAGTCCTCTGTAAATTCACACAAAGTGGTGATCCCTTCCAGTTTGTAATACCTGAACAGACTTGGCGGGGAAATAACCTTTGAGCTGGACTTGGAAGGACAGAAAGGATTTGAAAGTTAAGGGCAGAGAATGAGTATAGGAAGCAGGCCATGGAACAGGACTGGAAGAAGCTTAGCTTGAGTGGAACTGAGGTATTGTCATTGAGATCTGCGTACTGACGCATAAATGTGAGCCAGATACTGAATCTCTGAGCCTCCGTTTACTCACCTGTGAAGTATGGAAACACTATCTACCTCACAGATGTGAATAATATCTGTCTCATAGGGTTGTTGTGGAAACTAAATGAAAAGTGTTTAGAACAGTCCAACAAATGAATAGCTGCACTTCAGACTTGCTGAGTTTACAATGACAACACATTCAACACATTCATACGCCAGGAAATGTGGAACTGGAGACAAGGAGAGAGGTCAGGGAGCCATCCACACAGACATGATCATTACAGCAGCAGCCATGATCTCGGATGAGACTGTCAGAAAAGTATAGAGTAGGAGGGCCTAGAAGACCTTGGGCAAGTGATTCAACTTCTCCAAGCCAGTTTTCTCATCCTGAAAATGGGGGTGATAGCACCAACCCCACAGAGTAGTTACGAGGATTAAATGAGACACTAGATAAAGCACTAGCACGGCACATGGCAATAGTAAGAACTTCATGAGCAGTGGGTATTTATCATCATCATCATCATCATCATCATCATCATCATCATCAAAGGACTAGAAAAAAAAAATAGGGAAGAGAAAGTTTCAAGAAGAAACAGATAGTTACTAAGATCACCCACTGTTAAGGAAAGGAGGGGAAAAGTTATTGATTTAGGGATTAGGGATATTATTCAAGATAGACTAACTGTTGTAATAAACAACTACTAAAACTCGGTGGCTTAATCATACAAGCTCCTTTTTTTGTTTGCATCGTAGCCTGGTGCAGCTTTGGAGAGGGAGGCCTCTTCTACCCAGTCGTTTGGGACCTAGGCTTCTACCATTTTGTGACTCCCCCTCTAGATGCTCAGAGTCCTCTGCTTTCAGAGAGGTTTTAAGAGGCCAGGCCTAAAGGAGATGCACATCACTTGCACTTCGTACCATTGGCTAGAACTCAGTCACATGGCCGCATCTAACTGCAAGGGAGGTTGGGAAGTAGGGTTCCCAGATGAAATACAGGACGTTCAGTTAAAATTTAATTTTGGGTAAACAAATTTTTTTTTTTTTCAGTATAATTATGGTTTCAAACATCGCACGGGACATGCTTCTACTAAGAAATTCTTCATTGTTTATCTGAAATTCAAATTTAACCAGGCAGCCTGTATTTTTATTTGCTAAATCTGGGAACCCTACTGGGAAATAAAGTCTGGATGTGGGTTTAGGAAGAAGAAAATACAGATATTTGTGTCACAGTCTGCCTCAGTCTGTCTTTCGGAGCCAAATACCTGTTTTTGCTCTTCTCACAGAGAGAACACACCCCTTCCCAAGGGAGATAACCCCAAATCCCATCTAGTGACTATATTCAGCTCCAAGTCTCTCAGTCTGCTTCTGATTTGGTTCCTTATGAACTGAAAAAGCAAAACATCCAATGGCAGAGCAAGAATAACGTCCTTAGAAATATCTATTTAGAAAAGGAAAGAATTGAAGATGTGTCACAGTCTCTGATCCAAAGCAGTTCTGAATCTCCACTGGTCAGATTATCAAAGTCCTCTTCCCTGGGGCTGGAGACACTCCTTGATTAGACACTGATTTGTTCCAGGAGGGACTTCTTTGTCCATTGTTCTCCAGGCCTCCTGGCTGTGCCCTCTGGCTCATTGATTATCCTTTAGGGCCGCATCTGAGATGGGCTTTGGGCAGTATGAGCTCCTTGGAGAATGTGCAGGTTTCACAGTCTACTTCCTGCTGGTGCAAGCATGGGGACCAAAAAATTATTTTAAATCACGGCCAGCCAGAGGCACCCATGTGTGCACTCACGGGCACTCATGGGTATGTATATGTTAAAATATACATAACATAAAACTTAGCATTTTAACCGCTTTTAAGTGTAAAGTTCAGTGGCATTAGTATATTCACCTTGTCGTCCAACAATCACCACCATTCAGCTCCAGAACTTTTTCATCTTTCCAAACTAAAACCTGATACCCATTCAGCAGTAACCCCCCATTCCCTCTACCCTCCCATCCTCTGGCAATCATCATTCTACTTTTGTGTGAATCTGGCCACTCCTTCACAATATTTGTCCCTTTTTGACTAGCTTATTTCACTTCTCATTATACCTTCAAGGTTCGTCCGTATTGTATGTAGCCTATGTCACATTTTCCTTTTTATGGCTGAATAATATTCCATTGTATGAATACACCACATTTTGCTTATCCAAGCATCTGTCAATGGAGCATCTGTCAATGGATATTTTGGTTGCTTCCACCTTTTGGCTATTAATGAATAATGCTGCTGTGAATATTAGTAGACAAGTGTCTGTTTAAGTCCCTGCTTTCAATTCTTTTGGGTATATACCCAGCATTGGCATTGCTGGATGATATGCTAATTCTATGTTTAATTTTTTGAGGAACTGTCATGCTGTTTTCCACAGGAGTCACACCATTTTACATTCCGACTAGCAATGCACATGTTTCAAATTTGTCCACATTCTCACCAACACTTGTTTTATTTTATTTTTTAAAGTAGGCTCCATGCCCAATGTGGGGCTTGAACTCACAACCCTGAGATTAAGAGTCACATGTTTTACCAACTGAGCCAGCCAGGTGCCCCTATTTTGTTTTGTTTTAACTAATAGCCATCCTAGTGGGTATGAGGTGATGTCTCATTGCGGTTTTGATTTGCATTTCCCTAATGATAAGTGATGTTGAACACCTTTTCATGTGCTTACTGGTGCATGAAATGTATACCTTTGGAAAAACATTCAGATCTTTTGCCCATATTTTGAAAGTCTATTTATTTTGAGAGAGCGAGAGAGAGAGAGAGCATGAGCAGAGAGAGAAAGAAGGAGAGAGAAACTCCTAAGCAGGCTCTGTGCTGTCAGTGCAGAGCCTGACATGGGACTTGATCCCACAAACCATGAGGTGACCTGAGCTGAAATCAAGAGTCGGATGCTTAGTCGACTGAACCACCCAGGCACCTCTCCTTTGCCCATTTTTAAATCAGGTTGCTTGTTTTTTGTTGTTTTTGAGTTGTTGGATATTTTGGATACCAGTCAGATACATGATTTGCAAATATTTTCTCTCATTCCATAGGTTGCCCGGTTGCCTTATTGCTTTGTTCATAGTGTCCTTTGATGCACAAAAGTTTTAATTTTGATGCAGTCCAATTTTATCTATTTTTCTCTTGTTGCCTGTGCTTTCAAGGTTATGTGCAAGAAATCATTGCCAGATCCAATGTCATGAAGTTTTGCTCTTTGTTTTCTTCTAAGAGTTTTATGGTTTTAGCTCTTATGTTTAAGTGTTTGATCCGTCTGGGGTTAATTTTTGTATGTGGTGTGAGAGAAAAGTCTAACTTCCATTCTTTTGCGTGTGAATATCCAATTTTCCTAGTACCGTGTGTTGAAAAGACAGTCTTTTCTCCATTGACTGGTCTTGGGGCCCTTGTTGAAATCATTTGACCATATATGCAAAGTTATTTCTTTTTCTTTTCTTTTTTAAAAAATGTTTTTTAAAATTTATTTTGAGAGAGAGAGAGCAGAGGAAAGGCAGAGAGAGAGAGAGAGAGAGAGAGAGAGAGAGAGAGAGAGAGAGAGAAAGAGAATCCCAGGCTTGATCCCACAAACCATAAGATCATGACCTGAGCTGAAATCAAGAGTTGGACACTTAACTGACTGAGTCACTCAGGTACCTCTATGCAAAGTTGTTTCCAGGCTTTTAATTTTATTCCATTGGTCTATATGTCTGTCTTTATGCCAGTACCATACTGTTTTGATTCCTGTAGCTTTGTAGTACATTTTGAATATTTTTTTATGTTTATTTTATTTTTGAGAGAGTGAGAGAGTCAGAGCATGAGTTGGGGAGCAGCAAAGAGAGAGGGAGACCCAGAATCCAAAACAGGCTCCAGGCTCTGAGCTGTCAGCACAGAGCCTGATGTGGGGCTTGAACCCACAAACGGTGAGACCATGACCTGAGCTGAAGTCGGATGCTCAACCGACTGAGCCACCTAGGTGTCCTGTAGTACATTTTGAAATCAGGAAATGTGAGACCTCCAATTTTATTCTTGATCAAAATTGTTTTGACTGTTCAGGGTCCCTTGAGATTTCATACTAATTTTAGGCAGACAAAGGTTTTTTAAAATTTGGTCTCATGGATTCTTTGGCAATACAGTTACCACAAAGCCTTTTTGGCATATAAGTCAGAGTTCTCCAGAGAAACATAACTAATGGGATATATTAAGTGTACATATGTGGGGTACATATAGATGGGTACAAGGGAGAGAATTGGCTCATGATTGTGAGGCTGGGAAATCCAAAATCTGCATGTTAGGCCAGCAGCTAGAGACCGTGGAGGAGTTGATGTTGCAGTTCAAATCTGAAGACAGTCTGCTGGCAGAATTCCCTCTTCACTGGGGGAAGTCAGTCTTTTTTCTATTAAGGCCTTCAACTGATTGAATGAGGCCCACCTACTTTATGGAGAATAATCTGCTTCACTAAACTTTATTTATTTAATGTTTATTTATTTTTGAGAGAGAGAGAGAGAGGCAGAGTGAGATCAGGGGACAGGCAGAGAGAGGGAGACACAGAATCCGAAGCAGACTCCAGGCTCTGAGCTGTCAGCATAGAGCCCATTGTGGGGCCCAAACCCACCAAACGTGAGATTCATGACCCTAGCTGAAGTCAGATGCTTAACTGACTGAGCCACCCGGGCGCCCCTAAAGTCTGCTGGTTAAATGTTAATCTCACCTTATGAGGTGTCTGGCTGGCTCAATTGGCCGAGCAGGCGACTCTTGATCTCGGGGTCATGGGTTCAAGCCCCACATTGGTGTGGTGATTACTTTAAAAATATATTCTTAAAAACATTAAGAATATAACATTTCTGAGCCTAATCCTGGGTGGCTCAGTTGGTTAAGCATCTGGCTCTTGATTTTGGCTCAGGTCATGATCTCACAGCTCATGAGTTCGAGCCCTGTGTTGGGCTCTACGCTGACAGTGTGGAGCCTGCTTGGGATTCTCTCTCTGCCCCTCCACCACTCTTTCTCTCTCTCAAAAATAAATAAATAAACTTTAAAAATGTTAAACTCACCTTAAAAATACCTTCACAGAAACATTTAGAATAATATTTGACCAAATATCTGCATACGGTGGCCTAGTCAAATTGACATACAAAATTACTGCAACGTTTACAATACAAAGTTTCTGTTCTATTTGCTTCTAGTCATATCCATGTGACACTAACCACCCTCAAGTTCTTTCGTAGACAGAATTCTCAAGCTAATCTATTTATTTGCTTCATCACCCCTTGCCTCATGCTTAATGTAATGGTGGCTACACCAAAGTCACGTGAAATAATAATTGGGAAGTCCACACTCTTCGGCTGATACTTGCCTTACGGGTGCTCACGTCTTTCAAGACCCTTTTCAGTCTTATACTACTTATTGTCTAAACGCAGTCAGCTTTTCTGACTCTGAAAGTGCCATTACCTCTGGACTGTCTCTATTTCCCTTCCATCTCTGCTTGAAAACCAGCTAATTCTCACCTAACTTCACCTCTTTCTTCTAATACTTTATAAAAGCGCTCGGGCTAGTTAGCGAGTTGCTGTCTCGCAGCTCTAAACCCACCCTCTGCTTTCTATTATGAGATCGGGGAGCCGGGGCTCTGCAAATCACATTTCTGTTCGGTCAGCGGGCTCTGTATTTGGCTCTGCCAATAAGGGCCACTAGAGGGAGCCAGTGAGTCCAGAGGAGGAAGAGAAGCGCCCTCCTGTGTGCTTCCTTTTCCTGTGAGGTCACTGTAGCGACGCCCCTTCACCTGGGTGGCAGCAGTGCCTTCCCGTAGCAGCAGCTGAATCCACTTTGCAGATTTTTTCCAACGATTTCAGAACCAGCTTCACGGTGTCCCAGTCAGAGACACCAGCGCCAGCCAGGTGGCACTCCTTCCTCAGCGGTGTTGGTCCCTCCTCCATGCGCGGAGACACCAGACACCAGCATTAGACACAGGGGTCTGAGTGTCAGCCCTGCGGAGCCCCTCTTCTCAGTTGCTAAGTTTGAGTGATTCCAAACGCTCCCCTTTGTTCTCCTAGCCCTACGAGCTATAGATGCCTCCTGCTGTTGCCGCCTCCGTGATCTCTCAGGGTTGTCTTTTTACAACTTTAAAGTTGTCTTTAGGGGCACCTGGGTGACTCAGTCCATTGAGCGTCGGACTTCGGCTCAGGTCATGATCTCGCGGTCCATGAGTTTGAGCGCCCGGAGCCCCGCATCCGGCTCTGTGCTGACAGCTCACAGCCTGGAGCCTGCTTTGAATCCTGTGTCTCCTCTCTGCCACTCCCCTGCTCATGCTCTCTCTCTCAAAAATAAACAAACATTAAAAAAATTGTTTTAAGTTGTGTTTAATAACTTCCAGTTATTTAGCTACAGCTTTATACCTAGTTAACGGTTCCAACTGTTCTTTATACTAAATCCCCTCTATGCAATGACTGGTATGGTTCTGTCTCATTGGCTGGACCCTGACTGATACAGAAATTGGTACTCAGGGGGAGTCCCAGAAAATCTCAAAAGACAGGAATAGGGATCTGGTTTGGTTGTGTCCTTGGATTTCAGGGTGCTGAGCTCCTTGCCGATGGGAAACACAATGGGACGAATCCACCGCGTGCTGTGGCATCATGATTAATCAAATTCTCACCTGTGGTTATTTGTGATGGAGTGCCAACTAAAGCAAGTGCCTTGGGGGCCCAAGTGATTGTTGCACTTGACTGTTATGGCAGTGATGATGACTACAGGAATGCTTCTGAATGCATCAGAGTTCTTGCAGAAAGAAAATGACAAGGTTGGATCTTTAAACTCTCTAAGTCACAGTCAGAGAATCAGAGAGTTTCCAGGATAACCATAAAACAATGTCTTATTTCTTCTAGCCCCCAGACTTATCTGCTACAAATAAAACAAAATATTGTGCATGTTGGGGCGCCTGGGTGGCTCAGTCGGTTAAGCGTCTGACTTCAGCTCAGGTCATGATCTCGCAGTCTGTGAGTTCAGGCCCCGTGTCGGGCTCTGTGCTGACAACTCAGAGCCTGGAGCCTGCTTTGAATTCTGGGTCTCCCTCTCTCTCTGCCCTTACCCCACTCATGCTCTGTCTGTCTGTCTCTCTGTCAAAAATAAATAAAACATAAAAAAAATATTGTGCATGTTGCACAATTACATCAGTTGAATTCAGTCTTATTAAGTCTTTCTGGTGATTGAGAAGGACTGGGACCCTGAAACTTGGAATGAGGACATCTAGTTTGACTCTCAGAGTCTCCTCCATTCTGCTAGCAGATGGGAAGGGAGCAAAGATCAGCACTTGGGACTTCTGTGAGCCAGCTTGTCACTTCCACTCACATTCCATTAGCTAGAATTCAGTCACTTGGCCACACCCATCTGTAAGAGAGGCTGGGAACTGTGGGTATTGGTGAGAATGAGTAGTTTATGCCACACTAAATGGGTCATTAGTGACATTTAAGATAGAAGGGTTTTGTTTTTTTTTTAAAGTTTATTTATTTATTTTGAGAGAGAGCAGGGGAGGGAGAGAGAATCCCAAGCAGGCTCCGGCACTGTAGTGCAGAGCCTGATGCGGGGCTTGAACCCACAAACCATGAGATCATGGCCTGAGCCAAAGTCAGATGCTTAACCGACTGAGCCACCCAGGCGCCCCTTAGATTTTATTTTTAAGTAATCTCTACACCCAGTGTGGGGCTTGAACTTACAACCCAAAGACCAAGAGTCGCATGCTGTACGGACTGACCCAGCCAGGTGCCCCAAGATAGAGGTTTTAGAGGAGTGATGTCAACAGAGGCTAAACTGAAAAAAGTCAAATGAATGGGTGGTATGCAAGTGGTAGCTGCTCTTTAAATGAGAGAGAAAAAGATAAACCTGACTCTAGAACGAGGAGGGAATGCTGTTTCTGTTATTGATATTTTAGTTTCATTTTGCCTTTTAATTGATAGAGGAGAATAGAGTGTGTGTTTGCAGTCTGTATGAACGGAGAGCGACATGAGTGGACATGAGTGGAGGCCTGGCCATGGGCAGAAGGAAGCCCACATCTTTAAGACGAGAGGAAAGGATCCATGCAAATGGGGAGATTATGAGGTAGAGAGGAGGAAGGCTGAAATCAAGCAGGATAGTTTGAGTTTCTGGAAAGTGACAAGGAGCAAGCAAAGGTGTAGGGCTGCAAAAGAACCCAGTTGGGTGGGACAGCAGGACTCTTTACTGAAACCAGTATGTCCAGTTTTTAACTTTGTTCTACAGCCAAGGAGCAAGAGGGGAAGAAGCCCACAACATGGTTCACTCCAAGGTGGGGCTCATCAGACCCAGGATCTTTGGCACCAAAGGCATGGCTGGGCAGCCTCTGGCATGTGTAACAATTAATGATCCTTGAGGTCACTGTTGTTACCTTTCCACCCCTCTGCATCGTGTATTTTGACTTTCTTTTTTACTCTCTCCTATGCTCGTCTCCAGCTCTCCCTTTTCCTATACTTTTCCTTAGGTTTTCCAGTAACTCCAGTGTTGTGGACAGACCCTAAGGTAACCCCTAGTGATTCCTGCCTCCTGCTATTCACATCTTTTTGTGATTCTCTCTTTTTGAGTTCGAGTGGGACCTGTGACTTTCTTCTCACCTATAGAATATGGCAAAGGTGACGCGACGTCATTCCTGCTACATACATAATAAGTTACATTATGTGAAACTCTGACTTAGCACACTGGAGTCAGACTCTCCTTGTGGGCCTGATGAAATAAGCAGCCATGTTGGAGAAACCCACATGGCAAGGAACTGTGGGAATCTCTAGGAACTGCAGATGGCCTCTGGAACCTGAGGGAAGCCTCCAGCTGACAGCCAGCAAAAATCTCAGGCCCTGAGTCACAGAGTCTAAGGAAATAAGTTCTGCCAACAAAACTTGAGTGGGCTTGCAAGTGGATTCTTCCCCAGTTGAGTCTCCAGATGAGGATGCAGCCTTGCTGATACCTTGACTGCAGCCTTCTGAGACTCAAAGCAAAGGATTCAACTGACTGGGTTGGGGCTCCAGACCTGGAATGTATGAGATAATAATGTGTATTGTTTTAAGCCACTAAATTTGCGATAATTTGTTACACAGCCATTTGGAAAGCAAACACACCCAAAATTCTTGAAAAATACTGAGGCCTGTGGCATCAACTCTACATCAACCCAGATATCTAGATAACCCTTGGTCTGGGTCCAGATCACAGATCTGGGTGAGGGAAGGTCAGGATGTGCCACACACGCCCACTGGGCATTGTGAACTCCAAGACAGTCGTTAACAGGCCCCTGGGTTTCAAAGCAGATTGTGTCCCCACGCCCTCCCCTGCCAGTCCCCACGCCCTACCCCCTCCCCCTCCCCCCCCCAATACCTATCCAGTCAGACCTCAGAGATGGGAGATGGGTGAAGCCTGGCCCTGGAATTACAGATTGCCAGAAGTAGATCAAGAAGTCCACCACTCGAATCTCGGCGCTTGGCAAGGTGCCTGGCACACAGGGGACACCCAAGAAATGATTTCATTGCAAGGGAACAGAGGGCGCCCGGGAGCGCGCATCTGCTGCCCCGTCATCTTGCAGAGGGGACCGCCGCGGCTCAGGGTGCGCAGCGGGGCCGGGGCCGGCCGCGGGACGCGAGCGCCATCCCGGGCCCAGGCGGAGGGGGCGCTGCGGCGGGAGGCCGCGCGGGGCGGGGGCGGGGGCGGGGCGGCGGCGGGGCCGCCCCCAGCAAGCGAGCGCCGGGCACGCGCGCGCGCGCGCGCGCCGCCGCCGCCACCGCCACCGCTACTACCACCTCCGCTGCTCGGCCCCGGTCCCGCTGCGGCCCGGCCGGCCCGTGGGGCGCGGAGCCGAGGCCCGCGGCCGGCCGCATGAAGGACTGCGAGTACCAACAGATCAGCCCCGGGGCCGCCCCGCCGCCCGCCTCCCCTGGGGCGCGCCGCCCCGGTCCAGCCGCGCCCCCCGGCCCCGGCCCCGGGCCCCCGCCGCCCGCCAGCGCGCCGCGCTGGAGCGGCAGCGGCAGCGGCAGCGGCAGCGGGAGCATCGGCCGCCGCCCGCGGCGCAAGTGGGAGGTGTTCCCGGGCCGCAACCGCTTCTACTGCGGCGGCCGCCTCATGCTGGCCGGCCACGGCGGCGTCTTCGCACTCACGCTGCTGCTCATCCTCACCACCACCATCCTCTTCTTCGTCTTCGAGTGAGTCCCGCGGTGCCCCCGGCCCCGCCCCCTCGGGCGCCCCCATCCCTCCGGTCCCCTCCGCCCCCTGCCGCGCACTCCGCCCGCCCGGCTCCTCGGCGAGCACTCCCGCCCTTCTGGTCTCCCGCTGGGCGCCCGGTCCACTCCGACCTCCTCGGGCGCTCCACCCTTCCCTGCACCTGCCAGGCACTCTCTCCTCCCTGCTCCTCCCGGGCCTGCGTCCTCGCCCGCTCAGGATCTGCCCCCAGGCCTTTCCAGTCCCCTCGCGTGTCTCTCATCGGCCCTCCCTGGCCCTCACCACCCACCGCCCCAACCCCACCCCTACTGTCCTTCCTCCCTCGCCCATCTGGATGCTCCATCCACACGGGGCCCCATCGCCCCATCCTCCGGCCTGTCTCCTGTCCCTCCCTGCCTTTCCCTGGCACCCTGCCTTTGCCAGCCCCTGCCAGGAGCCCCATACTTGCCAGTCCCTGCACCGACCCATCCTCTCTTCCCTCTCAGAACCTGGCTCAGGCCTCCCGGATCCCCTGGCCCTCACCTCTCTGCTGGACCATCTCTTGGCCAGCCCCTGCTTCTTTCTGACCCCTTGAGGCATCTTTGCTTTATATCCCTTCCAGACAACTTCTGAATCTTTTCTGTGTCCTTTGGCTTTATACTACCCATCACAATTCTCCCAGCTGCCTCCGTGTCCCACCAGGGTCCCTTCTGGGGTCCCCTGTCATCTCTTATTCTCAGACCCTTCCCCCTTCCTTTCACCTCAGTCATTCTCCCTCTAGGCCCTCAGGCAATCTTCCCAGACTGCTTTGGGCCTCTTAGGCCTCCCTTCCCTCTCCAGTACCTTCCTTAGTTTCCCCAGTGGTTCCAGTCCTTCCCTCTGACTCCGGCAGGTCCCTGCCCCCCACCCCATGTACCCCTGGCTTTCTTTGCATTCTCACCATTCTGGAGCAAACCTCTGGCCTGTCCCATGGCAGGAACAGCTGCAGTGCCTTGTTATTTTTCAAGAGAGTCCACAGTGCTTTGGTGTGATAGGTCCTGTTTGCCCCTGTGGGGTTTTGACCTCTTTACATCCCCGGTGACCCAGGGTAGGCCCACACAGTAGCTCCCTTTTCTGGTTGGAGGAGGAATGCTTGTCACTTCCCAGAAGTTTTGCACTCCACCTTTGGTCTCTAGCTTGAGCCGCCTGCTGTGTGATCCTGCACACACACTCACACTCACCCACACAGCTTCCCCTCCGGGTTCTCCCCCACCCTTTGTGGTCTTGCTTAATTGTGCGGTGTGGTTAAGAACTCCATCTCTGGAGCCAACAGACCTGGTTCAAATCCCAGCCCCACCACACACTATCCGCGTGACTCTGGGATAGTCTCTTCACCTTGGAGCCCTACTTTCGTCATCTATAAAATGGGGTTTATAATAGGTTGTCATGAGGGTGGCACTATGTCATGTGCGTAAGGTTTTAACCAGTAACAAGCACTTAGTGCTGGCTGCCGTTATTAGCTGTTTTCTT
The DNA here is from genome assembly GCF_018350195.1 of Panthera tigris. Classification (NCBI taxonomy): domain Eukaryota; kingdom Metazoa; phylum Chordata; class Mammalia; order Carnivora; family Felidae; genus Panthera; species Panthera tigris. The sequence goes on from NC_056667.1 coordinate 19,997,552, forward strand.
CACCATAAAACACGTCCTAAGGGCCTGTAGCCGTGCTAAGGCTGCCACAAAGACGCCACCCCCAGGTACCCTCTCCAGCTGCCAGATCATGTATCTGCAACCTTGGGTTTCCCCTTGAAGCAAGGTGAGGACTTCCTACAAATTAGCTTCTCCCTTTCACCCTTCCTTTCTGAGTCAGGGTGGATGAAAAGTTCCAGGAAAATATAACACGCAGGAGCTCTGGGGAGCCCCCAGCCTCCAGTGTGTTCCTTGGGCTGAGTTTCAGATCCACCTTGCTGAGCTGACCCGACCCGACCCGACCCGCATGAGTGTTTTGAAAGTTCCTTTTCCAGTACCTCCAGGGCTGCAACCTGAGCAGGAGGAAGTTGACCGCCCCCCCCCCCCGCCCCCGCCCCCAGTCCTGTGACACTGAGGCGTGGGATTCGGTTAGTTCAGAAGCAGGATCTTCTCTGGGCTGCGTGGGTATCTTGACTGATGACAGATTTGTCCCCCAGAGAAGGGAGAAAAGAGGACTTCTGGGTTCAGGGAGGGCTTGTGAATCATCTTGCCTTGTCTCTGCCCTAATTCACTTGGGCTGGTGGAGTTGGCAGGAGGGTTTGGGGTTTGGGCTCAGACCTCCCCTGGGTCTAGACTGGGGTGTTACCTCAGTAGGGACCCACGGTGTGGGAACGCTGGAGAGTGAGTGAGCTCACACTCTTCCATTGCGCTGGAAAAAGGTAGAGTGGCTCTCTAGGGCTTTTCCTGCTGAGAATGGTTTTGCTTCATTGTTTGGTTGGGTAAATTATTGCACAGGGCTCTCAGCAGGGTATCTGGCTTCAGCCCCACTTCCCACCCCACATGGAGGCCAGAGTGCCCCTTTAATTCTAAGTCAGATCCCAGGCTCCCCCTGGAGTTCTCCCTGGCTTTCTGGGATAAGAACCAAAGTCTTCCTCTCCGTCCATCTCCCCCCACTATCCCCCTGTGCGTCCTCCTCCAGGCACATTGGCCTCTTTGCATATTCCTGCCTCAGGGCCTTTGCACCATTTGGAATACCCTTCCTTTAGAGAGTCTAATGGCTCACTCCTTCACTTTTTTTCCCTCCTTCCCTAACTGCCCCTATAAGTGAACAAACCACTCCCCTCCCTCCTATCCCCTCTTCCCGGACTACTTGTTTTCTGGAAGCACTTGCCACCATCTGAACATACTATGCCTATACTTTCTGCTAGTTTGTTGCCTGTCTCTTCGCCACAGAAGGGCTTCGTTCTCCACACTGTTTTGTCTTTGGTGCCTAGAACTGGGCCTGGTGGGTAGTAGGCATTCAGTACAGTAAATATTTGTTGAATGAACAGAGAGAGTACCTGATGAGGGCCCGGAGGCCCCAGTCCTGTCTTTGGCTGAGAGGGTGACCTTGAATGTGGCTGTGGGCCTCAGAGCCCCCCTCTGTAAAATCAGGGAGCTAGCACTTGGTGTTTCTGAGTGCTCTACGAGTCTCAGACTTCATCTCCGTCCCCCCAAAAGTCTGGCGATACATGAACTGGTTGATTGGCATGTGGGTGACACAGAGGGCCCAGCTTTGAGTCTTGAACCCAGGGACCACTGAGATGTTTGGGGCGGAATGTGGTCCAGTTGGAGCCGTTGGACCTGGCAGTCTTTGCTCTTCAAGGGAAGGGCCTCTCTGGAAGCCAGAGCTTCTGGGAGTAGAGGCTGTGGAAACAGAGTATGTGTCCACAGGTTTGCTTTCTGTAACTGTGCCAGCTCCTGGAGCCTCTTCTGATTCTGGCCTCCCAGCAGCCTGTCATTTCCCAAGTAGCAGCTCCTCACCCCATCAGGTGCCACTCTAGCTCTGGGAGGGAAGGCAGCGTAGGACAGCGGTTAATAGTTTGGGCAGGCCTCAGGGTCAGCCTGAGCACAGGCTGTCCTCCAAACCAACTGGGGTCGGGGACCTGAAAGCATGGGCTTGGGATGCCAGCCCTGGGATGACAGTGGCAGTGCATAGACCGTGCTCTTCCCCTAACCCCCTGCACGTGGCTAACCCCTACTTATTCTTCAGATTTTAGCTTAGACATTATCTCCTCCAGCCAGATATTCCTGACTGTTCTGCTGTTTTCCTCTCTCCCATGTTAGCACACAAAGCCCTGTGTAGCACCTCTCTCTGTTTACCTGTCTTTTCCCCACTAGACCGCAGCCTCATGACAGGTGGAGAAACAACACTCTTATTCACTGCCATTATTCCTGCTGTTTGTTGATGGTATTGCCTGGCATATGTGAGACCTCGCTAAATATTTGTGGAGTAACTGAATGAATGAATAAGTGAACATTGTCGTGGACAGTCAACTCAAGTGACTACCTAGTTCATTGGTAGCGGCTGCCTGAAGCTCTGTGTTTAGGATTCTGAAGCTGCAGCTAAGTGCCGGGGTTAAGAGTGCTGGGATCTAGACCTCTCTCCTTAGCTCATTTAAAAAAAAAAAAAAAAAAAAAAAAAAAAAGTTCTGGGCTCTATTGATCATGTCTGCTGCTGGCTCAGAGGGAAAGTGCAAAGATCAATTAGTGATGTCTGCTCCAGGCACTCTTGGAGGAGTGGCTGCGCTCACCTAGGAGCTGTCCCTCTTCCTCAGGGAAAGGCTGTATGCCAGAATGCGGAGTGGTGTTGATGGCATGACACGTGTCTAGTGCTGTAGCCCTGTGTTCCAGGGAGCCCTTGGGGTATCTGCTCATCTCTCTCTCCCTCTCTCTCTCTAGCTGTCCCTTCCTGGCCCGCCAGCTGACCCTCGCCATCCCCATCATCGCTGCCATCCTCTTCTTCTTCGTCATGAGCTGCCTGCTGCAGACCAGCTTCACCGACCCTGGGATCCTGCCCCGGGCCACCGTCTGTGAGGCAGCCGCTCTAGAGAAACAAATCGGTGAGGCTCCTACTCCAGCTGAAGCTGCGTCTCCCGGCTCCACATTCCTTGGTTTGAGAGGAGGCCCGATTTTCTCTTCCCACACCTTGCCAGGAACTGAGGGCACGGTAGTGAGTGAGGCAGGCTGGAGCTGACCCTGGGGTGGAAACGCATGATAAACAAGGGAACAGAGGAGCAAGTAAGAAATGCTAGCCGACGAAGGCTACCAAGGCCGTCAGCTTAGTACTGAGTGCTCGCTGGGGGTCAGGCAGTGTCTTCACCTCTTTACATGCATGATCTTATTTAATCCCCCAATAATCCTATGAGACCCGGACTGTTGTTGCTTTCCTTTTACTGATTAAATTAAGTCTCAGAGGAGTAGAGTAAGTGGTCCAAGATCATACAGGAAGTGGAAGAGCTGGACTGAGATCTCATACAGTCTGACCAGAGGCCCTGCTCTTAAACATTCATATACACTTATTCACTCATCATTTGTCGAACCCCTATTATGTGCCCGACCCTTTTCTAGATGCTGACGATACAGTAGTGAACAAATAGGACAGTAATCCCCTGCGCTCTCGGAGCTGATGTTCCAGTGGGAGGAGAAAGACAGTTAACAAATATCTAGGACGTCAGGGGAGAGTAAAGTAGGGAGGGAGGATAAGAGCTGGAGGGGGGAAGGGTGTATGATTTTAAACTGGGTGGTCAGGGAACACTTTGTGAAGGAGGTGACTTCTGAGCAAAGAAGCAAAGACCTGAAGAGACAAGGGATTGAACTCTGTAGGCTTCTAGGGGAAAAGCACAGTAGGTGTGGGGAGTGGGGAGTTTAGAGTAGGTGATCTGGGAAAGCCTGTAGGAGGAGGTGTACTTGAGAGGAGCTCTGAATGGTGTGATGGAGCCAGTAACGCACAGTCTGGAAACAGTAAAAGCAAAAGCCTGGAGTGGTGAACAAGCTGGTATGTTTGTTGGCTTTTAATGTTTATTTATTTATTTTGAGAGAGAGAGAGAGAGAGCATGAGCAGGGGAGGGGCAGAAAGAGAGCGAGTGAGAATCCCAAGCAGGCTTGACATCGTCAGCATAGAGCCCGACGCGGGGCTTAATGCCACGAACCGTGAGATCACGACCCGAGCCGAAATCAAGAATCGGATACTTAACCAACTGAGCCTCCCAGGCACCCCAAGCTTGGTATGTGTAAGGAACAGCAGGAAGGCCATTGTGGCCAGAAAGAACCTGTGCTCCCAAGGCACCGCAGATAGCCCTTGATTCCTCCCAGACCACTGTGTGGGTCCCCCTGGGAGGCTGGGTGCTGGGCCTTAATCTGAGCTTGCTGCACCCTCGCTCCTTCCTGGGGAGAAGTGACGTGGCTCTTTGCACACCGGTTTCCGGTCTGTGGTTGGCTCCTTCCCCTCACAGGGTGGCTTTCAGACAGGCTTTTAAACGTCTGACTGGCCTTGAACAGACCCGGTGGCCTGTTAATGTCAGAGCTGCTGCATCCATCACTGGGAGTCATTTCACTGCTTCTCTGGCACAGCTCGGGAGGGTGGGCAGGAAGGGTGAGGATGTTCTCTTGCTCTTCGTTCTTCGGCTCATCCCTCTGCCCAGGCCTGTCTTCGGCCACGCCCTCGATTGCTGTCTTCCTCTGCCTGCATCCAGCTTCCTTCCCCCTTGCCCCACTGGGCCACTCACCACTCGGCCTCTTAGACTCAACTCTGCTCCTTCAGATTTCTGCAGTCTGACCTGGGCGGTCCACCTGGCAACAGGGGAGGCTCTGTGGCAACCTGTTTCTCCTGCCTCCAACTCAGAGCTAATCGTGAGGCAGGATTATTGTCCAGTCCAGCCTGAGCTTGGGGATCTGGCCCCCTGGAATCCTCTGGCCTCCTGTGAGTTGTGTGGGCAATAATGACAACTGTAATCCCCCATGTTTGGGGACCGCTTGGCTGCGTGTAGTGAGTGTTTTCCATCCATTATCCCCACAGATCCTCTCAGCGGCCCGTCTGTGCCGATGCAGAAACTGAGGCAGGGGGATCACGTGGCCAGGGAGTGGAGGTGTGGAGAGGGACTGTTGTGTGCCTTGATTCCCAAATGCCTCGCTTTCTTTTCTGAGATGGCCACAGGGATGCAATTCCCCATCTTCTGTGGCCACACTATCTTTATTCTTATGTCTCAACCCAGGTATTCCGTCCTCTGAGAAGCCTTCATGACCCCAGTTGGGCCAGACCTTCCGTGACACCTTCCAAGAGCTCCGTGTCCTTCCTTTCTTGGCCCTGTGCTGCATGGTGGTGGTTACAGAATTGTCGGGCAGGCCCGGCAGCCTTTCCTGGACAGTGAGGTCTTGTTTACCTAGGCTGCCAAGTGGAGGGTCCAGGGATATTGGCTGAATGGCTGAGCCTCTGTAGAGGCCCTCCTTGATGTCCCTAGGTGACTGATGGAGAGACAGTTGGAACTTCTCCCAGTTAGGCATTACGGTTTAATCATTTATGTGTTAATTCTATATGCTGGCTCCTGACTACAGGGGAGGAGGTGGGAGGCCAAAAATGAATCTGATGTGAACCCTACCTTCCGATGGTTTCCAGGCTAGCTCAGTCCCAGGTAGAAGGCCTAACCAGCTGCTACAGGTGAGATCAGGCTTTGGAAGTGGATCAGAGAAACAGGAGTATCTTCTGCCTGGAGGATATGGGGAAGCTTCATGGAGAGGTGCCTTGAGCCAAAGCTTAAAGTTTGGGTAGAGTTCAAGCCCAGGAATATGTGTGAAGGGAGCCTCCAGGCAGGTGGAACAGAGGAGGAGAGAACAGAGTGGGAAGGAGCAGGGACAGGCATGGAACCCTGAGCAGGCCATATTGGCTGGAAAAGGAGCAATACTTCAGAGAATTAGAGAAATTCTGGTTGGAGAATGGGGTGGAGTTAGTCCCACGGGACCCTAAATGTCAGGGTTAGAGACTTTCCTTTGGGAACAGCTGCTAAGCCTGGAAAGTGACATCTTTGAGGCCTCTGAACTCTGAAACTTGAACGGGAGCCAAATTTGAGGGTGTGGCCAGGAGGTTTCTAATCAGGGTGAAATATATTTTCTTGAAAAGGACAAAGGTCACTGAGCCTTTTCCAGAAGGTTGGAGACCTACTTTGAGGTGGATGGTGCTGTCCACATAAACATGAACTGATGCTCACCGGGGCCCATGCAGACTGTGGGCTTCTCGCTTTGGCCCCATAGGCCAGCCACTCCAGCCCAACAGGTTCTAGCCCAAGGCTCCTGCCTTTCAAGGACCGTCTGAAGTGGGGTGACCAGCTCCTTCCAGTCTCGTGTCCGGGAAACCCCTCAGGCACAGGCAAACCGGGGTGGCTGGTCACCCGGATCTGAGATGTTGACTTGTCAGCTGGCAAGCCCTCTAGCTGGGTCATCCCACAGGGCCATACAGAGTGCAGGCACTTTGGGAAGTTGGAAAAGAGGTAGGAGGTGCCAACATTGCTCCCAGTCTGATGGGAGACGATAGAAACATCCAGGTCTGAGTGACAGACGCTAATGTAGACACGTTTACAGCTCACAGAATGGACATAAAGGCTGCGTCTCCTTCCGCCACCACACAGCAGGTCACAAACCGCAGCCTGTCTGTGCCCAGGGTGTCTCCCCTCAGGTCCTTCTGAAGCCCACTGCCCTAGGGCAGACCTGTCTCATTTGCCGCCTGGATTGACTGCTGACCAGGCCCCAACACGTTCAGTCGTAGTTGTCTTCCCAGGACTCAGATTTGGCCCCAGCCCTCCCTGGTTTAGAATTCGGGTGACTCCCAGGTGCCCTCAACAGTATTTCCTGAAGATCGGTCTTTTGAGTACAATGGTCGCAATTTTTCCCTTTCTGCACCTCATCTTGTACCTTCAATTTCCTTAGTGTTTCCTTTAGGTGACTCATTTTTAAGTGTATTTTACAAGGAACATTGTTATCAACCTTGTAAGCCAAAAGCCTCTTACTGGAAATAGAACCTAATCATAAAAACAGAAACATAACAATGTTACAGAACTCTTGTGGTTACAGTTGCTAGCAAAAAGCAGTCCCTTTGAGGCCTGTGAGGATCACAGGCATTAGGTATTAGAAGTTGAGACTTTTTAGGGCGACCGGGTGGCTCAGCCGGTTAAGGGTCTGACTTCGGCTCAGGTCATGATCTTGCGGTTTGTGGGTTCGAGCCCCTGTGTTGGGCTCTGTGCTGACAGCTCGGAGCCTGGAACCTACCTCGGATTCTGTGTCTCTGTCTCTCTCTGCTCTCACTCTCTCTCTCTCTCTCTCTCTCAAAAATAAACATACATTTAAAAATTTTTTTAAAGTTGAGACTTTTCCCCTTGATGGAGTCAAAGGCTTGAGTGAAAATTGAAGAGGGAGGAACTTTCTCATCCCATGAATTCGTGTTGCCTAGTGTTGCGGCCAGGAAACATCGTCTTCCACTTTCCTGCAGACTTGCCCGCAGAGGCGCGCTTGCAGGGTGAAGGCACACTCCAGCCTACCTGCCCGCACTTCCCACCCCTGCAGCCCTCTGCCCCACTGCCTGTGCTTTGTTCCCACAGCGCCTCTCCGGCCATGCCCTCTTTCTGGTGAGCCCAAGGGGTCATTCCTCCTGATCCTGCTTAACTGCCACTTCACCTTTTGCTGCCTTCAGTGCTGCCTCCTGCCCCCACCCCCACACATTTCCTCCCCCTCCCGTCTCCACTACAGACACCAGTAACACCATGAATCCACGAGCTGTGGGGTAGACCTTTGTTATCTCTGATTCACATCATCATCTTCCAAGTTTGATAATGTTATTACCCAGTGAGGAACTGAGGCTCAGAGAGGTTAAGCAGCTTCCTCAAAGTCACAAGCCAGCAAGTGGCCAGGCCAGGTTTCAAAATGAGATCAGGCTGGCTGGGCCCAGAGTCCCCACACTTGACTCGCAGTGCCTCTTACACAGACTCTGTAATTATGTGCTTCCCCCCCTCACTGGGCCCTCAGGCCAAGCTCTTCCTGTATCTCCGCCCCCCAGCCCACCACTAAGCTGATATCCTGTAGGTGCTCCATAAACCTCTGGAATGAACAGAAAGGGTCAGGTGGGGACTACAGTGACCCAGTGCTCCCGGCCCCGGGCGCTGTGGCTGACCTTGAACTGACCTGGAAGCTGGGAAGACCACAGCCCCGCGGCTGCTTCCTCCACCGGTGGGGGCAACGGAAGGCCCAGCGGTCAGGACCCAGCAAGGCTGGTGGCGATCCCAGCCTTCCCTCGCTAATGCCGACTCGGTAGCGCCTGCCAGCCCCAGGGTGCTTTCGTGCCAGCCACTGGGCTTGAGTCACAGAGCCGGCCGGCTGGCTCTGAGTGCAGAGTGCCTGCCTGCTCCCCTCCACGAGCTGCGGTTGGGGCGAGACCCAGAGCATGCCCCTTGGTCAGGAGGAGAGTGTGGGGAGATTCATTTGCTTCTCACAGCCGTTCAGTGAGGAGCCTTCGCCCTCATTTCACATCCCCAGAGGCTATAGATTCCCACCCGCAAGGCAGCAGGGAGGCCTTACTAGCCTGAGAGGGACTTGACTTCTTAGGGGGGCGGAGAGAGAGAGAGAGAGAGAGAGAGCGCGCGCACGCGCCCTGGAGTAGATCTTAGATTCCCTTTGAGCAGGGATAACATCTCTTCCCACTCTGACTTCCTTCCTTTCGTCAACAAATATTTTCTGGACTGGGTGAACAAAGCAAATGTTTTCTTTCTTTCTTTCTTTCTTTCTTTCTTTCTTTCTTTCTTTCTTTCTTCCTTCCTTCCTTCCTTCCTTCCTTTCTTTCTTTTTCTTTTCTTTCTTTTCTCTTTTTTTTCTTTTCTTTTCCCTTCTCTTCTCTTCTCTTCTCTTTTCTTTTCTTTTCTTTTTTCTTTTCTTTTCTTCTTTTTTAGCGCAAAGCCTGGCATGCGGCTTGAACTCACGACCCTGTGATCAAGAGTCACATACTTGCTCTACCAACTGAGCCAGCCAGGTGTGCCCCCCGACCCCGCTTTTTAAAAATGTTTTCATTGTTCATTTTTTTAAATGTTTGTTTATTTTTGGGAGAGAAAAACAGCACAAGTGGGCGAGGGGTAGAGAGGGAAGGAGACACAGAATTGGAAGCAGGCTCCAAACCCAGCTGTCAGCACAGAGCCCGACGCGGGGCTCGAACCCACGAACCATGAGATCATGACCTGAGCCGAAGTCAGATGCTGAACTGACTGAGCCACCCAGGCGCCCCTGTGAATTTTTTTTAAAGCAAACACATTTGACTCTTCTGTACTTGCCTCTTCTCCCCTCACCTGCCACCTCTAGGCCTTGATATAGTGATTGGTAATGTTTGAGAGAATATTTGGAAGACAAGGGTTCCAGTTTCAGCGCCCCCCCACCTTATGCTATTGAAATCTGTTTCCTCATCTGTAAAATGGGGGTACATGTCCTCTTGCCCGGCCCAGAACGTTTTTTATGCATCCAGTGAGACCGGGAATAACGGTACCCTTTGAAAATTGTTTTTCTCTATTGAAACTTAAGAGGCTGAGCCTCGTGCTCAGGAATGGCACACGGGCCTGCTCCCGGCCCCGAGGAGCTGCCACCTGCGCTGGCTGCTAGCGGGAGTTGGTGAGGAGGAAACTGAGGCTGAGGCCAGGGCCGTGATTGGGCAGCGTGGTCTGGCCGGAGAATAAGCCCTGGGGCAGCTCCTTGCCTCCCTCCCGAGTGGGGTTCGCTTTCCACAGTGACCCCGCTGCAGGGCCTCCTTTGACCCACCTTGTTCAGGGCCCCGCAGTTGGGGACTTTCATTTGGCATCTGGGTGGCTCCCTTGCTCAAGTGTGACACACTTTCCTCTTGGCAGCCTAAAGAAGAGCGTCACTTCTTCTTTCCGAGTTCTAGAGAGGGGCAGCCTGGCCCCCGGAGGGCACGGCGTGCTGGTAGGAGTTCCCTCCCTGCCTTGGCGAGGGCTTGTGGGAATCCAGTGAGGATTCCAGAAACTTCTCTCTTCCTCTTTCCTGAAAGGGTCTGGGGCTCTCCTTCACTCACAGCCGGGTTGTTTTCTGAAGTTTCTTCTTAAATCAGCTGTTTGGAATATAGCATCTCCTAGAACAACAATAACGGCTAATATTTATTAAGCTCATGCCAGGTGCCGGACGCTTTGCTAAACCCACTTGCCGAACTCTTCCTGCATCTTCCAAATAGCACTAGGAGGCGGATTTGATTATGTCCCATTTTCTTTTTTACCAGATGAGGGTCAGAGAGACTTGACCCACATCACATGGCTAGTTGTGGTTGGGCCACCTGTCTGTCTGGCTCCAAAGCCTGTGTCCAAGCCTGGAAGACAGCGGTGGGCAGGGACAGGAGCTGGACCTGGGGCCCATGGAGTAGGGTTGCAGGCCGGGTTTGGAGTAGCATCAAGAGTTTTGGGAAGAGCTGGAGAATTCTGCAGGCTAGAGGGTCCCAGTGTGAACCGTGTCACGACTGAGGGTCCTTCGAATCTAGCACTGTGCTTAGGGCGGCCTTGCAGCACCTCATTGGGCACTCACCACAATCCTGTGAGATCAAGACTGTCTTATCTCCCTTTTACGGATGAGGAAACTGAGGCTGCAAGAGGCGAAGGGACTTTCTTCAGTAGCAAGGAGGCAGCAAAATCATGATTCGAACCTAGTGTTTCAGGTTCCAGAGCCTGTGCCTTGCCGTCCCTCTGAGAACAGCAGTTAGTAAGTACTCCCCAAGTGCCGGTTCCTTTACATGTACAATTTCTGATCCTTCCATAAACCTTCCAGGCAGTGGTTATTATTTGTCTGCTTTTTCAGATGCCACCACGGGCTCACAGAGGTTGAGTGGCTTTCCTGGGGGTACTAGCTAATAAACGGAAGGGTCAGGATTTGAACTCTGGGCCTGCCTTGGTCCAAAGCCTGTGCTCTCTCCTCTTTGCCTGCTCCCTCATGGTTCATTGGATGGGACTGCCTGTTTATTCCACCATCCCTGCCACCCGGGGGCGTGCGGTCTAGGTGTCTGCACACAGCAGGCCCATCACAGCCCAGCCTGGGGCAGGTACTGTGTGCAAGGCACGGGAGCAGCCGTGCTCAGAGAAGCTGCTGGAGGCTAGGCAGGGAGCCGGAGAGTCCTGGTGAGCAAGGAGATGGCGGGGGCCAGGGCTTGGCCAGGACAGGGGCAGGAAGCCAAGGCTGCAGGGACTCATAGGGCCAAACTAGTGGGAGAAAAGCCTGGAGTGGAGGTTGAGCCCAATTGTGGAGGTCCCTAGTATTAGGACAGGAAGTTGTCCTTTATCTGTTTTTTTAGGGGAGGCCAGGGAAGGGTTATAACTCAAGAGGGGTTATTTATTTATTTATTTATTTATTTATTTATTTATTTATTTTGAGTTTATTTATTTATTTTGAGAGAGGAGGGGCAGAGAGAGAAGGGGACAGAGGATCCCAAGGAGACTCCATGCTGACAGCGGAGAGCCCGATGTGGGGCTTAAACTCATGAACCAAAGTCAGGCGCTTAACCAACTGAGCCACCCAGGTGCCCCCAAAAGGAATTATTTAGAGAAATGTGGTGGGTTGGAAGGCAGAGGGGCTGGAAGCAGGGAGTCTTCAGGGGAGGCTGTTTGGTGACAGGGTTCTGGCCTGGCTTAGAGCATTGGGAGGAGAGTGAAAGATTATGAAGGAAGATCCTGAGAAGACCTGGTGACTGGCCAGGAAAGGGTGAGGTAGAAGGAAGGGTCTGCAAAAGGCCTCCAAACTGAGTTTTCCTGCCTCTGCCACTCAGTGGCTGTGTGACTTTGGGCAAATCCCCTGACCTCTCTGGGCCTGTTTTCTCATTTGTAAACTGAAGGGGTTAGAAGAGAGGAGGTCAGTGGGGAGACAATTACAGTTTTCTATGCACTGGGCGCTGCATTATATGCTCTTTGACGTTCTTTCCGGCTCTTGGGTTGTGCCTTTGGCAGAAATGAGGAACCAGGCAGGGTTAAATAACACCATTATGACACTTTGAAATTTACAAAAAGACCTCAAGCCCAAGTTTTGGAAACTTGGCTTCATATCCTGGTTCTGCCACTTCCTAGCCAGGAGCGGCCTCAGACATGTCACTGAACGTCACCAAAAAGTCTCCTGAACTATAACCTGGAGGTGACTGACGTTAGTAATCCTACCTCCTGGGATGTTCTCTGGATGCAAGGAGATAATGCCTACGAAGTGCTCGGCATATAGGAGGAGGCGCTCAGTGTAGTGTTTTCTTTCCCTTGACTCTTCCTTTCTCTTCGTAATTATGGGAGCTAATAATAACAGCGTGCTTCTTAAGCATTTACTTTGTGTCACTTCACGTTTTTACCTCAGGTCACCCTCACAACAACCCTGTGATGTGGGTACTGTTATTATCCCCCTTTCAGTGATCAAGGAAACAGAGGCTCAGAGAGGTTAAACGACTTGCCCTGTTGAACATCTAGCAGACGATATCACCGGGAGAAACCCAGATAAAAAGACGTGGGGCCAGGATTCGTGCTCCATTCTACCTGTTCTTTCCATTTTACAGATGAGAAAACTGAGGCTCAGAGAAGTACATTTGGCTTTAACATTTCCCCTAACCACTGGGTGGCAAAACCAGGTTTCAGAGTGTGTCCACTGGCCTCAAACCACCTGGCCTCTGTCATGCTGCCTGTTTTAAAGAAGAGATGTTCTGGGGCGCCTGGGTGGCTCAGTCGGTTGAGCATCCGATTTCTGATCAGGTCGTGATCTTATGGTTCATGAGTTTGAACCCCACATCGGGCTCTGTGCTGTCAGCATAGAGCCTGCTTTGGATCCTCTGTCTCTGTCTCTGCCCCTTCCTAGCTCGTGCTCACGCGCTCGCTCACTCTCTCTCTCAAAAATAAAAAAAATAAACATTTTTTAAGAATAAAGAAAAGATGTTCAGATGCTTAGTTCCATTTTATTTTATTTTATTTTATTTTATTTTATTTTATTTTATTTTATTTTATTTTTATTCTTTTTAATGTTTATTTATTTTTGAGAGAGAGACAGAGTGCGAGTTGGGGAGGGGCAGAGAGAGAGACACACACACAGAATCTGAAGCAGGCTCCGGGCTCTGAGCTGTCAGCACAGGGCCCGACTCAGGGCTCAAATTCAGAAGCCATGAGATCATGACCTGAGGCAAAGTTGGACGCTTAACCAACTGAGCCACCCAGGGGCCCCTGCTTAGTTCCATTTTAAACATGTTATGGTTGGGGGGATGGTGAACAGCCTGGTAAGAAAGAGTCTGTTTGGTAACTGGAATGTGAGACACAAGTCTGTGTGCTTCACTGATGCATGCCAAGTGCCTAGAATAGTGCCTGGCACCTGCTGGACACTCAGTAATCATTGGAGGCAGGTGGCCAAACTGGAGATATTATCTGGGGAGTGGATCCAGTAGAAGTGATGGCTGGGAGCATAGTAAAGGGCTAGGGATCACAGGCAGCCTCATGTGATTCTCAGGTTCTGTCCAGAAATAAGCCACTGCCCTGGGGACTTTGGTCCTTTGAGGTCCGGGGGACCAAGAGGCTCAGTGGGTAGAATTGTGGGCTTTTGCATATGACAGACCAGGGTTTGGATTCCTGCTTGCCAGCATATGAGTTTGTGACTTTGCACAAGTTACTTAAACCTTTCTTTTCTTTCTTTAAAAAAAAAAAAAATTTTTTTTAATGTTTATTTATTTTTGAGAGAGAGACACAGCACGAGCAGGGGAAGGGCAGAGAGAGAGCGAGACACAGGGTCCAAAGCAGGCTCCAGGCTCTGAGCTGTCAGCACAGAGCCCGACGTGGGGCTCGAACCCACCCACGAACTGCAAGATCATGACCTGAGCCTGAAGTCAGACGCTCAACCAGCTGAGCCCCTTAAATCTTTCTTTTTGTTAAGTTTTTACTGAAATATAATGGGCTTACAAAAAAGTGTACAAATCCTAAGTGTTCTGTTGAGTGTTCACAAACTGAACACACGCATGTAATCAGCACCCTGATGAGGAAACAGTATATGAGCAGTGTCCCAGGAGCTCCCCCTTGCCTTTCTGGTCAGTGTCACCCCTCCAGAGGTGACCATGATCTTGACTGCTACCATATTAGATTACTTTTAGTTGTTTTTGAACATTTTGTGTTCTTACGTGTGTGGTTTCTTCACTTTACACATGTTTATGAGATTTATCCATAGTTCTTTTTTTTTTTTTTTTTTTAATGTTTATTTATTTTTGAGACAGAGAGAGACCGAGCATGAACGGGGGAGGGTCAGAGAGAGAGGGAGACACAGAATCGGAAACAGGCTCCAGGCTCTGAGCTGTCAGCACAGAGCCCAACGCGGGGCTCGAACCCACGGACCGTGAGATCATGACCTGAGCCGAAGTCGGACGCTCAACCGACTGAGCCACCCAAGCGCCCCTATCCATAGTTCTTATGTGTGGTTGAGGATCGTTCATTCTTTGCTCTATAGAACTCCATACTACCTTTTGTTAATCTGTTCTATTTATGGGCATTTGGGTAGGTCCAGATTTTGGCTGAGATTCTTGTTGTGAATATTCCTGTACATCTTTTGGTGCACATCAAATCTTGCACATTTCAGGGGGCCAGGTTGGCTCAGTCAGAGAATATGTGACTCTTGATCTCAGGGTCATGAGTTCGAGCCCCATGTTGGGTGTAGAGTTTACTTAAAAAAATTTTTTTTATGGGGCGCCTGGGTGGCTCAGTCGGTTAAGCGTCCGACTTTGGCTCAGGTCATGATCTCGCGGTTCGTGAGTTCAAGCTCCGCGTCGGGCTCTGTGCTGACAGCTCGGAGCCTGGAGCCTGCTTCAGATTCTGTGTCTCCTTCTCTCTCTAGCCCTTCCCCCCTCGAGCTCTGTCTCTCTCTCTTTCTCTCTCTCAAAAATAAATAAACTTTAAAAAAAATTTTTTTAAGAATTTTTTTTTAATCATGTACATTTCTGTTGGGGAGATACCTAGGAGTGGGCTTGCTGGGGGTGCATATGTTGAACTTTGGTGGTTAGTGTTAAATAGTTTTTCAGAGTGGTTATATGAGATTTCTAGTTGCCTTACATTTTTACCGACACTTGATTTTTAAAATTGTTTTCATCTTAGCCATTCTGGTACATGTGTGGTGGTAACATTTTATGGTTTTATTTGCATTTCATTGAAGACTAATGAGCATGAATACCTTTTCATGTGTTTATTAGCCATTGGACAGCTTCTTTTATGAAATACCTATTTGAATCTTTTGTCCACATTTGAATTGAGATGTCTGAACTTTTTCTTACTGACATATAGGGATTCTTCATATGTTCTGGTTACAAATGCTTTGTTCTTGTTCACATCTTCTACTCTGAAGGTCACCTTTTCATTTTTTTTTTAAGACTTTTTTTTTTAAGGTTTATTTATTTTGAGAGAGAGGGACACAGTGCATGACAGGGGAAGGGGCAAAGAGCGAGAGAGACACAGAATCCGAAACAGGCTCTAGGCTCTGAGCTGTCAGCACAGAGCCCGATGCAGGGCTTGAACTCACAGTGAGATCATGACCTGAGCCAAAGTCGGAGCCCAACTGACCGAGCTACACAGGCGCCCCTCATTTTTTTAATTGTATCTTTAGATGAACATAAGTTATTACTGTTTTTGTTAAGTAATTGCTATGTCCAACATGGGGCCAAACTCACGACCCGGAGATCAAGAGTTGCACATGCTACCAACTGAGCCAACCAGGTGCCCCAAATAGAAGTTCTTAATTTTGGGGGCACCTGCGTAGCTCAGTCAGTTACGCGTTCGACTCTTCATTTCAGCTCAGGTCATGATCTCACAGCTTGTGAGTTTGTGCCCCATGTTGGGCTCTGTGCTGACAGCATGGAGCCTGCTTGGGATTCTCTCCCTCTCTCTCTGCTCCTCCCCCGGCTTGCACTCTCTTTCAAATATACTTAAAGAAAAAGAAGTTCTTAATTTTGATGTGATGCTGTTATACCAAATTGTTCTTTTATGATTTGCCCCTTTGGGTCTTAAGAAATCTTTGTCTGCTCCACAGTCATGTCTCCTTTTTTTTTTTTTTTTTTAATCCCAGGCTTTTGCATTTAGAGCTACAATCTGTCTGAAATTGAATTTGTGTTTGGTGGGAGGCAGGATCCAGATGCTTTTTCCCCCATTTGTTTACCCAGTGGACTCAGCACTGTTTATTGGGGGCCCATTTTCTTTCACACCACTTCAGTGTCACCCTTGTCGTAAACCACTTGGTCATTTACATGTCAGGTCTGTTTCTGGATTCTCTTTTCTGTTCCGTTGATCAGCATTTCTACCCTCGCACCCAAACCAGACCTTCTTAATCATTAGCTTTCTATCATTAGTCTTGATCTCTAGTCATAGGAGTCCTTAGCTTTGTCCTTCAGGAATGCGTTGGCTGTCTTTGGCCCTTTGCATTTCCATATGAATTTTATAACGAGTTTGTCAATTTCCACCCCCCCCCCCAAAAAAAAAAAACATACTGAGATTTTTGATTGGGATTATGTTGATCTACAGATTGATTTAGGGAGAATAAAACCTTTTCTAAAATTGTGTCTTTTAATCCATGAATGCAATATATCTCTGCATTTCTTTTCCTCTTAACATTTTTATTATGAAGAACTTCAAACATCCAGAAAAGTGTGAAATACAATGAGTTTCTTTCTTTTAAGTTTATTTATTTATTTTGAGAGCGAACGCGCGCACACCAGCGGGGGATGGGCAGAGAGAAGAAGAGACAGAATCCCAACTAGGCTCTGTGCCATCAGTGCGGAGCGAGATGCAGGCCTCAGATTCACAAACTGTGAGATCATGACCTGAGCTGAGACCAAGAGTCAGACACTTAACCGACCAGGCCACCCAGGCGCCCCAATAGAATTAATTTATGCATGTTCATCATCTAGATTTAATAGTTGTTATTAGTGTATCTTATTTGTGTCATATATATTTGTAGTTCTTTTTTTTTTTTAAGATTTTATTTTTAAGTAATCTCTGCATCCAACATGGGTCTCGAACTCACAAGCCCGAGATCCAGAGTTGCGTGCTCTTCCGACAGAGCCAGCCAGGCGCCCCTATATTTACAATTCTTTTTTTTTTTTTTAATGTTTATTTATTTTTGAGAGAGACAGAGTGCAAGCAGGGGAGAGGCAGAGAGAGGGAGACACAGAATCCAAAGCAGGCTCCAGGCTCCAAGCTGTCAGCATGGAGCCCGAGGTGGGGCTCCAACTCAATGAACCGTGAGATCATGACCGGAGCCGACATCGGACGCTTAACTGTCTCCCTCTCTTTGTAAGTGACGTGGATTTTGTTAGACATCAGGATCAGTGGTGTTGTAGGTGCCCCGCATTCTGGATCTGATTGTTTTCTCATAGTGTTGTTTACTTTGTCTTCCATCCCCTGTACCTCCTAGAAACTGGAACTTAGGTCTAGGCTTGACTAGATAAACCTCCCCCAGTCTTCCCAGAGTCGCCTTCTCAAAGTTGTGTAAGACCAGCAGTGCGTGAGCATGTGGGTAATGCTTTAGCACAGGGCTTGGCACACAGCAAATTTCGGTAGGTAGCAGCTCTTAATATCTGTCCCCTCCTTGGGCCCGCCAATGGCTTGTTCCCAGGAAACGGTTTCCCTAAGGCTTCTCCTGTCCGTGCCAGGCAGCAGTGGCTTCCACCCAGCTGGGGCTTCTGGCTCTGGGCTTGGACATTCCCCATCTTTCTGTCCTCCCACCCCCAGATAACACAGGCAGTTCCACGTACCGGCCACCCCCTCGGACCCGGGAGGTGATGATCAACGGGCAGATGGTCAAGTTGAAGTACTGCTTCACCTGCAAGATGTTTCGGCCACCCCGGACCTCACACTGCAGTGTCTGCGACAACTGTGTGGGTAAGTGGGAGGCAGCAGGAAGCGGTGCAGGGAGCCCTGAAGACAGAGGAGTCACTCACGGGGGCGGGGGTGTGTCTGAAATAGCCAGAGCTGGGCAGGAAGTCACCCAAATTTGCTCTGATTGAGGAAGGGCTGTGGGGAGAGGCTCAGAGTGTGACCAGTGGTATCTTGCCTTCAGCCCAGGATTGGTAGATTCCTTTCCCCCAGCTCTGAAGTATGGGGGAGATGCAGAGAGACCCTGGACCCTTCTCCCAGGCCTCAGCCTGGTCCTCAGTAGGTCCAAGTTTCTAGGAACCAGAGACTAGAGCAATAACATTCTAGGTACTTTGGGGCCAGAAAGAGAACGATTTACCATCCAGCAGCCCAGAGCCAGCTATACTGAATGACTTTGATCTGATTCCCAGGGTTTGGGAGGGACAAGAATCTGAGAACAGAGGAGTTCAAGCCAGTCAGGTAGAGAGGATGTAGCCAGGATTGGAAGCTAAGCTCCAGGCCCACACCTTCGGTGGTTGCTGGGGAACCAGAGGCTGTTTTGTCTCCTCTTCTTGCTCTCCAGAGGCCGGGCAGCTCTGATGGGGACCGAGGGTGTGCCCCTGGAAGGGTGTCATAAGGGAAATGCTATGTAAGAGGATCCAGGTGAGCTGAGCCACGGTGACTGAGCATGGTCCCCAGGGCAGTGAGCTCATCACGCTAGCTCAGCACTCCCTGAGAGAACAGTAGGGAACACCCCATGACAGCAGGCAGCCGAGTGGGTGACTCAGTGGGCGTTATTCTTCCCTGAGAATCCGCAAAGGGTGCTGGCCATGGTAGGAGGCCTGCAGTGGGCTTGTGATCCACATTCCCACAGAGGACTTTCATTACCAGTCTGGGTGTGACACCAGCAGCCCCCCCCCCCCGCCCCCACCCACCGCCCTGGGGTGCTAGTGTGAGCTCAGCCCTCTGGCCAGGCCTTACATGCCAGCTCTCCACAAGTTACAGAGCGGCCCCGCCCCTCCCTGAGCCTCTAGTTCTAGAGCAGGGAATGGGGAGCGTTGTTTGTCGCAGGTGGCCAGGGTCGTAGGCCAGGCGACAAGTGCTTTTTGTGCATCTTCGTACCACGCACAGCTGGACGTGGGACTCAGCTCGGTGTGAGGCCAACACCGGCCCCCTCGTGGAGTTTACCATCCAGCAGGGGTAATTGGCCGGTCCGCTAATTATTAATAAGTATGTAAACACACATGGGCAAAGAGCCGCAGAAGATAAGTAGCAGCGGGTAACAGAGGGCCCTCACCTTGTCTGGGATCAGAGGAGGCTTTCTTAAGGAAGTGGCTTTGCAGCTGAGATACAAAAGAGGAATCGCCCTTAACCAGGTGAAGAGATAGAGAAGAATGTGTGAGGCAGTGGGAAGCTTGCAGAAAGGCCCAGAAGCAGGGAGCGTGTGAGGAGCTGCGAATCGGCTGAATGGGCCGGTACAGAGAGAGTGTGGGGGAAGAAAGCCCCAGCTGTGGCGTGAGGCCTCCAAACACCTGTGCTGGTTGCAGCCCAGGCACGCTAACCTGTCCCCCCCCCCCCCCGGGTCCTTTTCCAGAACGGTTTGACCATCACTGCCCCTGGGTGGGCAACTGTGTGGGGAGACGGAACTACCGCTTCTTCTACGCGTTTATTCTCTCCCTCTCGTTCCTGACGGCCTTCATCTTCGCCTGTGTGGTCACCCACCTGACGCTGCGTGAGTTGGGCGTGGGGGCAGGGGTGTGCAGGAGGGGTGGGCCGGCAAGCTCTGCCAAGTCAAGGGGCTGTGGTCACTGTCCATCTGAGCTGTGCCCTGTCCTGTTTTCTCCTCCCCAGGCTCTCAGGGAAGCAACTTCCTCTCCACTCTGAAGGAGACACCAGCGAGATATCCTTTGTCAGCCAATAGATGCCCTGGTGGGAACGAGGCCCCTTCACTGGGGTGGATCCCCACACCTCATCCTGTAATCCGGGGGGAATGGTGTAGCGCTAATGTTTGTCCTCTAGAATAATCTGATATACCAGCTGCTTCCGTTTCCTCCCCGGCTAGAGCTGATCCTAAACAGTCTGATCAAAGGGCTGGGGTGGCCAAGAACTCTCAGGAGCCACAGTCTCTTGTCTTCCCTTAAGACACCAAGCAACCGGGACGGGGTTCTTGTGCGGGGTTCTTGGTGCCTGGCATCTTCAGTTCCCCCTACTGTCCATCACCCGTCCTGCTCTTGAATGGGCTCCCGAACCCTTCTTAGGGCTCAGGAGGTAATCCTGTCGAGAAGTGGTGACTGGACCGCAGGAAGGTTACAAACCCATCTCCTTTCTGGGGAAATCGCTCACGGAAGGATAGGTGAGAAGGGCTGGGCATGGCAGGCCTCCAGGGGCGGGGGAGGCCCCCAGCCCTGTCCCGGTGTGGGTCCTTGACCACCCTGCTCACTGTGCTGGAGTTGGTGATCTGCTTCTTCTCCATCTGGTCCATCCTGGGCCTCTCAGGGTTTCACACTTACCTCGTCGCCTCCAACCTGACAACTAACGAAGACGTGAGTAAGGCTGGAGCAACCTCCATTCACTGGGCAGGAGGCGGAGCCCTGGGCAGGAGGCGGGGCTCTAGGCAGGAGGCGGGGCTCTAGGCAGGAGGTGGGGCCCTGGGCAGGAGGCTGGGCGAGGGGGCCTGCAGCGGCCGGCCGGCCGCAGTGCAGCCTGACTCGCCTGACTCGGGCTGCTGGGGTAACACGGGTGGGGACAGAGGGTGGCCAGACATTGCCTTCCAGTGCTCCTGGCTTGGCCCTGGGAGATCCAGTACAGGGTCTTCTAAGGCCCCCACGTGCCTTGGCCCCTCCGCGCAGGCTTTCTCGCTAACCCAGAGGCAGTGCTCCACCGTAACAGTCCTTACGTTTGGCCCGCGTGTTAACTGTCTCCAGAGTTCTTTCAGCTCCCATCATCTCTTTGGGTCCTTTTGCCAACTCTGAGGCAGAAGGAACAGGGATGCTTTTTCTCCTGTTTGATGGCTGAGTGACTTGCCCCAAGGTCACACGGCCAGAAAGGGACAGAGTCAGGGTTGTGGCCAAAAGCCCTGGGCTACCCTTGCTGCGCCCCACCACACTGCACTTACGGGCAAAGAGATGTGACTATTCTCAGGGTGCCCCTGGGGTTCCCTTGGGCATCCTTATTGAGGGAGACAGCGAGGATAGGACTATGGGGCTATGTCAACCCTCCCTACCTGCTGCCTTTCAGACCCCCACCGGCAAGCATTGTTTGAGCGCCCACTGTGTGCTCAGCCCCGGGCCCGACCTGACCTCCCCTTCTTTTCTCCCAAACGATAAAAAAGTAAATGACAGCATCTGTGCCAGGGCCACCATCAGATACTGCTCAGAGGCCCATGACCAACAGAAAATACATCTCTTGACCTCAGCCTCTCATTCTGGGAAACAGAACTTAACACTCATGATAGGGTTTCATGTGCTGAATGATTGGTACAGAGCAGAAATGACATCAGCCAGCATCTCCCAAGGCAGTTTTGTGGGTGCTGGTTCTTCAAGATGTTACTAGGGGTTAAGCAAAAAGATGTGTTATAGCCAAATGAGTTTGGGAAACTCTGGGTTAAAGTCAAGCAAGTATCCTTTGTTGCTAAACTCTTCAGTGCCTTTGATAGCTGGCCTCACAAATCTAGAGATGGCAAGATTTCATCTCCAATGATGCTATCACAGTTCCCTGTTTTTCAAATGAGGACTGAGATTCAGGGAAGTGCTCTGTCCAGGGTCATGCAGTGTGTCGGGGGCAGGGCCAGGGCTCATAGCCAGGTCAGCCTGAGCTCTGTCCCCTTATACTACCTTCCCTTAGAGGTGGCTGGCCGGAGAAGGGAGGATGCACCCAAGAAGTTTCCTTTGGAGGCTTCTCTTTGGCTGTGCGCTGCTCTCTGTCCTGATTAGGGCTTCCTCCTCTCGGCTAGGTGCCCCCGACATCCAGCAGTCCCCCACACTCACTGAATAGCCTGGGTTAAAGACATGTCCCCTCCAATAGTCTACCTAGAATTGGAAAAACTCTCACCAGTTTTTCCCAGCCTCTAGACCTCCCTCCTAGAAAATCGAAGTAAAAGGAGGTACCTGACTCAGACCTCCTTCCTGCTGGCAGATCAAAGGCTCGTGGTCCAGCAAGAGGGGCGGTGAGGCCTCCGTCAATCCCTACAGCCATAAAAGTGTTATCACCAACTGCTGTGCTGTGCTCTGCGGCCCCCTACCTCCCAGGTAAGCCAGGGGTGAGCATGGGGAGAGGTCACAGGGCCTGGCCCGGCCAGTGAGGGGATAGCCCTGCGAGTCCACACCTCTCAAAGAGGTTCTGGAAGCAGCAGACCTCTCTTCACACGACAGAAGCCCTCTGTCCACCATCCCCGGCAGGGTGCACTCAAGGCATTTATCACACAAAAGAATTCTGTGTAATTTTTTTTTTTTTTTTTTGAGAGAGAGTGACAAAGCATGAGCAGGGGAAGAGCAGAGAGAGAGGGAGACACAGAATCCGAAACAGGCTCCAGGCTCTGAGCTGTCAGCACAGAGCCCGACACGGGGCTCGAACTCACAAACCGTGAGATCATGACCTGAGCCGAAGTCGGACGTTTAACTCACTGAGCCACCCAGGCGCCCCGAATTCTGTGTAATTTTTAATCACATATGCTCATTGTAGAAAAACATAGAGTACAAAATCTTAAAAAGAAGAGTACTAACTATCACATGTAATCTTATTCCCCAGTGATCACCACAATTAATGTTTTGGCTACTCTTGGGCAACATTTCCCTTCCGGTGCTGGTGGCTGGACCGGGCGGGGTCTCCATCCTCCCTCCTGGTGGCGCCCTGAGGGTTCAGCCCTGCTGGGAAGTGCCCTTGTCTTCACACCAGGGGGCACCAGAGTGCCAGAACAGGAGCTCCACTGCAGTGGGCACTGCGGGACCCAGACCTTCCCCACACCGTCCCCGACTTCTCCTGCCTCATAGGAGTGTCATCCTTGCCGTGGGGGTGGGGGGTAGGTCACAGTGGGAATCGCACTATTTCCAAATGCTCTTCCATCCTGCTTTTCCCCTCACCCACAGCCTGGCTTTGTGGCAGCCAGACCGAAAAATGGGCCGGTTTGAATTCACAGTGCATCAATCTGGTGGTCCAAAACCAGGTGTCCAGGGTGCAGAGAGGGCCCTTCTGGTTCCCCTGTTCTGGAAGGGAAGGGTCTTGAGCCCCCAGCTGGCGATCAGCTCCCCTTTCTGAGGCTTTCTAGGGCTGGGTCTTTTCTTGGCTGGAAAATGGACTCTGCCATCCAGCCCCAGGCCTGGACCGCTGGTGTTGGGCAGGGCCCTCACGTCCCCCCTTGTGTTTTGGAAGCCTCATTGACCGGAGGGGATTTGTGCAGTCAGACGCCGTGTTGCCCTCGCCCATCAGGAGCGATGAGCCAGCCTGCGGAGCCAAGCCTGACGCCAGCATGGTAGGAGGCCACCCCTGAACTGGGCTCGGTACTTGCCACCTGCTGGCTTGTCCACCCCTCCGCACTCACCTGCCGCCCTCCACACCTGCCGGGACCCTCCCCATTCCACCCAAGGGAAGCAGAGCCGCCAAAGACTCTTTCGTATTTATTTCCCACCCTGTGTGGCTTGCCCCGCACTTCCGTGGCTGTCCCCTCTGCTCCCCAAACCCAAGTTCCCACAGCCTTGGGCCCTAGATCCCCGCAGCTGATCAGCGGCAGGAGTGACAGGAGAGAGAGAGGCCAGGGCCCCTGAGGCCGCGAGGGGACCATGCCGAGTCTCTGCCTGTGCCGGGGCGAGCCCCGTGTGAATGAGGGTGCGGACTGCGTGCGATACCTCCCAGGTGGAGGGGCCGGTGGGCTCTGCTCAGCTGGGGTCCTGGGGGTGAAGTGGGACCTAAGAGCATTCGGCTCTGGACAGCGGGCTGTGGGAGAGGATGCCTCCGTGGGCCGTTGTGGTTTGTGGGCTCCTTCATTCTTTTTGTGATGACCATTGTTCTTTCTTCCGTTCATGTTTTTTCGTATGGCATCGGCCAGTAGGGTGGAGCTGGGGTTCTAGATGGATAGGGCAGAGTTGGGGGTGGTGGGAGACAGCCTGTGTCAGAGAAGGCTGAACCAGCCAGCGAGGCACCCAAGACCTCAGCTCCTGCGTGATTCCTGGGCAGCACGCTAGGAAGTGGGGGCCTTGCCTGCTCTCTACCCATGGAGGGTTCTCTGAGGGATCCCAGTCTGACCTCCCTGCCTCCCCACCTCTCTCCCAAGTCAGTTCTTGGGCCGGGTGGGTTATCCTCTTGCTGGCAATACTTGAAACGGGTTTATTAATGCTGGGTATTTTGCACAATTTTATAGACCTCTTTTCTACGTAGCATTTTTTAAGTGGAAGAAAAAACAGTCGGCCACATTGCTATCTGTGTAGTGCCAGGTTAAAGATTAGCAGAAAGCAAGTTGGGTTTTATAAATTTATAAGAGAACGTCTGGCTGTGAGTGAGTGTGTGTGCGTGTGTTCGCGTGTGCCCTTGTATGAATGCGGCTGGCTCCCGCTTCCCTACATCCCCTGGGCTGCCGCTCTCCCCGCCATCCCCCTCGGGTGTCAGCTGGCAGCAGCATGGAGCGGCCTGAGCCACGGCAACAGGGAGCCTGTGCAGTGATCGCAAGAGACCTCTGGGTTCCCCGCTGCAGCTCAGCCCCCACCCTCCTATCTTCCCTTCCTCCTCGGACATCAGGAAGCCTGGGACCTGCCCAGACTGGCTGAGGCTGGGCGTGGTGGATGGGGTAATGGCTGTGGGGAGCGGCTGCCACTCTCCAAGCCGCACACCCTCCTCCCAGCTCTGAGTATGGGACCTGGTGCCAGCGGCCAGAGAACAGGGACTCTCTGCCAGCTGGAGGACTCCATCCAGAGAAAAGGGAGGAAGGAGCAGGGTGGGCCGAGAAGCGAGTGAAGGTTGGCCTACGTCTGGGCCCCAAAGTCAAAGGATGTCTCTTCTCTGCGGGGAACTGTAGTTTCTTGTCAAAGTAGATAGGAGATTGTTCTGTCTCCCTCCTTGGCCCTTCAAGTGGGCTGAAGCCCTTGGAAAGTGACCTAGGAAGTCCTCGCCTCTTGCCCTTCCTTGCTGCAGAAGCTAGTGGGTCACAGGCAGCTGAGAACTGGCAGCTGCAGAGGGTCCCCCCTGGGAGAAACAGCCTCGCCCCAGCGCCAGGACCCCGGGCCATGCTGCAAGTGGGGAGGGGGCTGGCTAGAGGAGGGGAAGCCCCCTGCCTTTTATTTAAGCCAGTATTCTTTGTTCCTGCTTGTAATAAAATTTTCGTTTTTAAGAGTTGATTTGCTTTGGTTTGGTTTTTGTTTGCTCTTTCTTTGCTGAGGCTCCGACTGGCAGCCCTCTGTTCTTTCAGCCAAACTTGGTCTTTCCTGGGGAGACAGAAGGCAGGAAGGCCAGTGATGTGGCTAAAGGTCTCCTCTCCTGGCCGAGTCTGTCTGCTGGAGACTGAGCAAGGTGGCCCCCATAGGCATGTAAGAAGAGGCCATCCTGTCCCCTTTTTGTCCCCTCTACTTTCCCCTGCCTCCGGGATTTGGAGACCCCCAGGTTCTTTTTCCTTGCTGCCTTTTCGCTCTGACCCCCAGTGACCGCTCAGCTAAGAAAATGTTTACGAGACCC
Source organism: Panthera tigris (assembly GCF_018350195.1). Classification (NCBI taxonomy): domain Eukaryota; kingdom Metazoa; phylum Chordata; class Mammalia; order Carnivora; family Felidae; genus Panthera; species Panthera tigris. The sequence goes on from NC_056667.1 coordinate 20,022,877, forward strand.
TAGATTCCAATCTGCGAGCCGGAGTCTCCCTGGCCCCCAGCCCTGCCTTGAGCAGCGGGGCCCAGCCAGACGACTCGTAACACTGGCCCACCTCTCTGGTATCTCTCCCAGGAGGACACCTGTCAGGATTTTGCCATCTCCTGCACAGCCTGAGGGGAGCTAACAGGCCTCTTTGCAGAGGGTTAGCTGGTAAGACCGTGTCTCCCCTGTCGGCCAGCACCGCCTAGTCTCCTCACACGCCATCTCATCCCCATCGCATGCCTTGCCAACCCCATGGAGCCCATTCATCTGTCTGGTGTGTGGTGTGGTGTGTGTGCTGGCGGTGGTAGGGCCCCCAGGGCTCCCCCCTCCCCCCCAAGCAGAAGGACGGGGGCATGAAGGCAGGGCTGAGGGCCCAGCCCTGCTCTGGACTGAGGAAGCAGCTCCCACTGGAGCAGGAGGTGAAGGGTGAGGTTGGGGAGGGGCGGCGGACCTGCTCGGAGGTGCTTGGGCCTGTTCTGGGGTGTCCTGGTGCGCAGGAGCCCTCAGTCACGAACACCTGTGTCCTGCTTTCCGTCCCCGCTGAGCTTCCCCTGCCCGTGTCTCTGCTGCGTCCTTGCCTGCTGCCCCAGCCGTGGCCCTCCCGCGGGGAAGAGGCAGGTGCCGGGAGAGCAGGCGGCACCCCCCCCCCCCCCGCAGGCCTCCTGTCTCCTCCCGGGTCCGCTAACCCTCTCTCTTCTCCTTCTTTGCTGTCCTGCGGGGATCTCCAGTGTGTGCGGGGGCTTAAGGACCTCCTGAGGACTGCTGCTCTCTGCCTCTCCAGGAGCGGCCTGAGGGGAGCCCGGCACCCGGCACCTCCACCTGCCTAACCTGTGGCCCACCTGCCACCGTCCGTGCCTACAGGGTCTGCCCCCAAGCCCGCCCCGCCCTTGTGCTCTCCAGAGCCCCCCACAGGGGGCGGGGGCTGGCCTTTCTGCCCCCACCCCCACTCCACGCCAGAGTGTAGAAAGCCATACCACAGCTGTCAGCACGGTGATACAATACGACGCTGAAACTCACCCCCGTCTCCACTCCCCTTCCCCTTCCCAGATTTGTAAGGTGTCGAGACTCTTCAGGAATCTTGCCTTACAGCCTGCCCCCTCCCAGAGTCAGGCAGAGCCACAGTGGGGCTGAGCAGGTTCCTTCGGGAGCCTCTGGGGTGTTGGTGGTTGATGACGCTGCCGAACAAGTTTGGTGACTGTTCTAAGCACAACCGGTTTGACACTGTTCCCACGGCCCCCTCCGTCCCCACTACCCCAAGTAGGTGCGATGCCAGGAGGATGCTTGTACCCTTTGCTCCGGGCACTGAGGGACGGGGCTGGCTCCACAGCCCGGCGTTCTTCAGACGAGCTAATGGAAACTGGGCCGGGCCTAGGAAGTCTGCTGAGCCCACGGCTGGGGGCTGCTTGTTTGCTGTCTGTACCTTTTTTAACCAAATAAAGGTTTCCCTCTTCTTGCCATATCCTTGGCTGTCCGGTGCCACCTTTCCTTCGGGCTCCAGGCCTGAGGCCTGTGATGAGTGTGCAGAACATCTGGCTCGCCCCCACTGCCGGTTCTGTTACAGTCGGTCAGTGCCCTTCCGGAGATTTAAAAAAGGCACAGAGAAGCCAGAAGTGACACGGGAGGAGTGGCCAATGTCCTCTTCACTCTGCCCTCCTAGAACTGGTCTCAGTGCCAGAGGCCTCCAAGCCTTAGGTGACCTCAGCTCTGAGAAGTCCCAACCCAAGCGGGGACTGTCACCCCCTGAACTGAGCCCAGCCCAGGGTAGCCATGTCAAGGAGCCTTCCCTCTCCCCAGCAGCTGGCCCGCGTTGAGAGGCACACACAGTATGCTAAGAGCTAAAAAAAAAAAAAAAATGACAGCAGCCATTTAGCAAGGGCTAGCCAAGTGCCAGGCCCGTTTTCTCACCTAAAGCTATGAGAGAGGTGATGTCAGCCTTTTTACAGAGGAGGGAACTGAGGCTCAAGGAAGGCACAGCAGTTGCCAAGGTTCTCCCGAAGCTGACAAAGCAGCAAATCTCGGATTTGGACCCCATATCTGCCCCAACTCCTGACCATTCTGCACTAGCCAAGGAATGAATAGGACTGCTTGGGGAGGAGGGGATCTCAGAAGGAGAAACCCAATCACAAGATGTTATCCGTAGCCATCAGAGATGATCTGTACTGGCTTTCCTGTACTGATGGGGAAACTGAGGCTCAGGGGCAGGAAGGGACCTGTCCGAGACCTTATAACAGAGGTGGGATGCAGTCCCACAGCCTGACCTCATTCCATTCTTCCACAAACCCCACACTATGTCCTAGACTGGACTGGTCTAGGAGATGTGGGATACTCTAAACAACAGTGCCTGGAGGAGAAAAGGACTCAGGACAGCTGAGTCACTTAAAACTAATCTAATATTTCCTCCCAAAGGCAACTAGTAGAGTGAGCTCTTGTCTGGATAACTGAACTCTTACAACTAACCAGCGGGAGAGGTACCATAGCTTCCTCCAGTTACTTGTTTGATCATTCCAAGACTCAACAACATTTTGTAGGAAGTTCCTTCTGGAATCTAACCAGAGTCCCTCCTGCTGCATTTGGAGCCCTGTCCTCTGTTCTCAGTGGAGATGGATAGCAACCGGTTGCTGCCTTCTCTGTGCCACAACCCTTCGAAGCCCGTGATTACCAGCTAAGGGCTGGACCAGAGCCTTGAACCTGCTGGCAGGATGGATGCTATATGGAAGGATGGGGAGGTAGCAGGCAAGATGAGGAATGCCCCCTGGGGCCGAGGCCCCAGCTCCTGTCCTGCTGACTCAGGAGGCTGACGGTGGAACTCAGTGCCCTGCTGGGGCCTGCCGCCTCCTGCCTGCCTGGGCTTCTGGACTTGGGAAACGGAGGCCTGGAGGCAAAGGGAGGTGTCTGAGACAGGAACTGAGTCAGGATCGACAGGCCAGAGCGGGCAGGAGGTGTTAGGCAGCCTGGCTCCCAGATTCACCCCTAAGCTTCAGCAGGGGAGGGGGAAGAGTGAAGAGGTTTCTCTTCCCTCTCGTTTCTGGGTTTCTGGCTGGGCCGAAGGCCTGGAGCTTGTGGTGTGAACCACCACCAGGTCCCTTGGCTTGAGTGATAGGAAGGGAATGCCGCCTCCCTAGAGACAGAGCAACTCCAAAATGCCTAGGCCTGCCAGGCCGTGCCTTCCAGGTTTCTGGTGTTCTGGGATCTCCAGTTTCCTCCCTCCCCCTCCCAGGACTTGGGAAAGCCTGGGCTGGATGACTAGTGCGAAGGACTAGTCCTAGAGAGCCTAGGGCCTGCTTAGGCCAGAGGAATGTCTGACGGGGAGGGAGGAGGCCTTGCTGAGGCAGTGCATTTGACAATTCACCTGTCTTCTCTCCCCCAGGGACACTCGGCTGAGGCTTGGTTTGAGACCCTTTCTCATGTCACAGAACCCCCAGCTCCATGTTAGTGTTTTGAGTGTATGTGATTATAATAATAAGATTGGTTGGATTTTTTTCACATGGTAATAATGGTTACCATTCACTCTACTAAGCGCTTTCCATCAACTCATTTAATCCTCACGACAAGCCCCATTTTACACTTACGAAGATGGAGACTTATAGAGGTTAAGGCACTTGGTCAAGGTCCTGACAGCTTCCAAAAATTGAGCCCAGGCAGTCTGATTCCAACGACACTAGGCTATTCTGTGTCTCGTAGAAAAATACATATCTATCATTGAAGAGAATAGGGAAATCAAAAGAAAATAAATCACTCAGAATACCACTTTAAAGATATGCTCTATTAAACTAGTTACCTTAGTGCATTTCCTTTCCATCATTTTCTGTCTCGGGGATCCAATCTGAGCCGAGTCTTAGGGATGGCAAGCCTAAAATCCCTTCTGCTTCCTTGGAAACGTGTAGCCTCAGCCCAGGCATGTTCCTACTTTTTCTTCAAAGAGACAGATCTCATCTTTGGGCCTCAGAGTTCTGGCCTAAGCCCGCCTCCAGGAGGGGAAGGTGGGTATTCGGGCACCAAGAGGAACTAGGGAGGAACAGGCCTATGAAATGGTCCTGGCTCAAAGATTAAGCTGGCTGGATCCCAGTGAGGGGAGCCCCACCCCTGAGCCCCATCGGAGCTTTGGCTAGGGGTGGGGCAGGTAAGTAGGAACCCACCCTCACAGGCACAGCCAACACCTTTAGGTGAAACTCCTGGCTGAATGAGACAGCATCCCAGCAAACAGGGACAGAAGGTTGGCCAGAAAGAAGTCTCCCATCTCTGAGGCCTCTGCCAGGGGTCAGAGGAAGGGCCATAGTCAAACGGAAGGGACAGGGGCATTTCTGAGAGGCAGGCTGGAGATTGCTACGCCCTAAAACAAAATGGTATGTGTCACCACCACTTTCTTTTTTCTCGGTCCTGTCTCTCTCCCCAGGTGCTAGCTTCCCCCCCCCCGGGGAACCAAATTGGACTGAGCACCCAAGTGGCCTGCTTCCCAGCCTCTGACAGAGGGCAGGCTGAGTCAGTCAGGAGAGCTGGGCCCCCACCCTGTGTGAACCCCACTGATACATGATGGCAGGCGGCTTGGAGGGGGTAGGTGACCTGGCGTGGAGAGCCAGAGGGTAGGTCCTCAAACAAGTGGCAACAGGCCACCAACTTGAAAGGGAAAATTGTGCTGTGATGGGGAAGGTGTCCAACAAACCTACCAGGTGATTAATTACAAAGGCTGGGCTGGAGCGTCAGGGGCCGCTCGTTAAACACCTCATTAAGTGGCACCCTGAAAGATGCCACCTGTGCATTCTGGGAACTCAGCGGGAACCCTGGGGGGCAGTGATGACCAGGGGATAGCGCCATCTCAGGCCGACTCTGGAAGAAGCCTGGATCTCACTTCTAAATACAGCCTGGAGCTCACAAGTCAGAGGCCTCGACGAGAGAAGCCAAAGGAAGTAGGATGCTGGGGACTTAGTAGCTGTGTGACCCTGAGCAAATCTCATACTTCTCTGAGCCTTAGCATTCCCATCTCTAAAGTGGGAGTAATAGTCACAGTCTGGCCCATCTCGCAGAGACACGGTAGGGATTAAATTCAATCGTGAAGGCGCTTGGGAAACCACAGCCCTACCTAAACGTAATTAGCTCCCCTGAAGCAAGGCTGGGAAACGTACCTGATAGGATTAGGAACCCCATCCTCCTGCACCTGGCTTCGTGGCTTCTAGCCAGGCTGAAGCGGCCCGTTGGTTGAAGAACCCTCAGCCCCTGGAAGAACACCAGGAAGGAAGATCTGATTTGAGAAAGTGGGGCCGCTCTGTGGGCACCCATGTAAATCGAAGCCCTGAACAAGAGGGGGCAGCCTGGAGCCTGGAAAGGTGTCTGTGCAGGTGGGGCCGGATTTCTCCTGCTGACTGCCTTGATGACTCACCCCACATCTTAGCCTTTTACCTTTAAGGAAAAGCCGGAAAGGGTGTGGGGAGAAGAGAAGAGAAGCGGGAGGCAGGTCCGGGCCCCAGCCCCGCCCTCTGTCCCTCCCCACCCTTCTCCGAGGCCAGGCCACCCAGCCAAAAGGCAGGCAGACAGCAGGAGAGGCACAGAATCCGGCATTGGTTTCGAGGCAGCCAGTTAGCCCGCCGCCTGTGTCTGTCGCCAGAGCCATGGAGAGAGCCAGTCTGATCCAGAAGGCCAAGTTGGCAGAGCAGGCCGAACGCTACGAGGACATGGCAGCCTTCATGAAGAGCGCCGTGGAAAAGGGTGAGGAGCTATCCTGCGAAGAGCGAAACCTGCTCTCAGTGGCCTACAAGAATGTGGTGGGCGGCCAGAGGGCTGCCTGGAGGGTCCTGTCCAGTATCGAGCAGAAAGGCAACGAGGAGAGCTCGGAAGAGAAGGGCCCGGAGGTGCGAGAGTACCGGGAGAAGGTGGAGACTGAGCTCCGGGGCGTGTGTGACACAGTGCTGGGCCTGCTGGACACCCACCTCATCAAGGAGGCCGGTGACGCCGAGAGTCGGGTCTTCTACCTGAAAATGAAGGGTGACTACTACCGCTACCTGGCTGAGGTGGCCACTGGTGACGACAAGAAGCGCATCATTGACTCGGCCCGGTCCGCCTACCAGGAGGCCATGGACATCAGCAAGAAGGAGATGCCGCCCACCAACCCCATCCGCCTGGGCCTGGCGCTGAACTTTTCAGTCTTCCACTACGAGATCGCCAACAGCCCCGAGGAGGCCATCTCGCTGGCCAAGACCACCTTCGACGAGGCCATGGCTGACCTGCACACCCTCAGCGAGGACTCCTACAAGGACAGCACCCTCATCATGCAGCTGCTGCGAGACAACCTGACGCTGTGGACGGCCGACAACGCCGGGGAGGAGGGGGGCGAGGCTCCCGAGGAACCCCAGAGCTGAGCCGCGCCCGCCCCCTCCCTGCCGCGCCCCTGCCCTCTCCAGCGCCCCCGCCCGTGGCAGAGAGGACTAGTACGGGGTGGGAGGCCCGACCCTTCTCCCCGGATGCTCTGCTCCCCGGCTCACAAGAGCTCCGAGAGAGGGACCAGCAGAGCGGAGGCCAGCTGGAGCCAGGGGGACCCCTCTTCCTGCGGCCGTCGATGCTCCTCACCAGCGGTCAGCCCACCCACCCCTGCTCTCTGCGCCCCTCCTCCACCCCTCCCACCGCCAACCGGGCCACCTCTTCCCCCACCCCCGCCTCTCTCCCGCCCCCTGTTGCCTCTGAATCTTAGGAATTGAGGAGTGTCCCACCCTTGTGACTGAGAGCTGGACTGTGTGGAGATGAGTGTGTGTGTGTGTGTGTGTGTGTGTGTGTGTGAGCGAGCGAGAGCGAGTGAGAGAGAGAGAGCGCAAGACCCAGGATGAGAGGGAAAGTGTGTCTGTTGGGTGTGACCATGTTTCAATAAAGTTCCCCTGTGACACTCCTCCTGTCTCTTCCAGTTATTGGCGGAGGGGTGGGACAGGGCTTGGCTTCTGATTTACAGAGACCTTGACTTTTGCTTCTTGACCTCTCAAGGGGCTGGCTCAGTGATTCCAGGTGAGAGGCTGGTGCCAATCGTGGGGGGGTGGGGGTGGGGTGGGGAGTGTTCAGCTCTCCATCACGGTGACCCCCAACAAACCGGTCTGGTCCTGGGAGGGTCAGGCGAGCGCAAAGGCGGCTCTGAGGCTGCTCGGCCCCGGCCGCAGGGCGGGAGGCTCCAGATCTCAGACCTGCGGGGGACAGGAAAGCAGGGAGTCAGCGCCGCAAGGAAAGGCTGTAGTGAGCGGCAGTGCGCACCCTAGATTTGCAAGGGAGGAACAGTCCCATCAGGGGCTCGGGTCTGAGAGGAGGGGAGCACAATCTGGGCAGGGGCATGACGCCATTAAAAGCCCACATCCGAGGAGAGGGGAGTGCCCGCCCCCGTGTTCGGACCAGGGGGCGACCTGAAACGGGCGGACGAGGAGGAGCCGCGAGCTGGGTGGGCAGGGCCGCGGGGAGCCGAGGCCCGCCCAGGCCATCCCTGTTCGCCGCCTCCGCTCCCGGCTCCAGCACGCCGCGACCTGCGGCCGCCTGGCTCACTCCAGCCTTCGCAGCCCCGGGCTGGAGGCGGGCCCCAGGCCGCTGCCGTCCAATCCCGGCGGAGAGCCGCTCAGGGTACCGCCCCTGGGGCCCGACTGGCCAATGGGGGAGAGAGCGGCGAAACGCGCGCGGGGCGTCTTCCCGCCACCCGGCCCACCCCGCCGGCGTCGCGACGCGCAGCGGGACTGAGGGGCCCCCGCCACCCGCCAAGGGCCAGGGGCGGCGCTTTGCCGGTTTCACCCAGACAAGTTGTCACCCGCCCGGCCCGAGAGCTCCGCATCCTCAGAGCAGCGGGACGGGGAGGGGCCGTGCGGAAAAAGCAGTCCCCGCCCTTTGAGTCATCTGCTCTACCGGGCGGTGGTGCCCGGGCCTGGCCGGGCGGGCAGGGTCGGCAGCCCTGCCACCAAGGCGTCCCCACTACACTCCAGCATCCAGGCAGCCCTGAACCGACGGGCTTGGATCGTGTCCATGACTGGCTGTGCGACTTTGGAAAAGCCATACATCCCCTGGGTCTCAGTTTCCCCTTCAGTATCAAAGGGCTTGGGCAAAAGTCTAACAAACGGTGATGTCAAAACTGCCTGGGTTTGAATCCCAGCCCTTCTCGGTCAAGGCTCTGAACATTGCGTGTGTTTGTGCCCTCGTTTATAAAGTGGGGTTAAAAAACAGTACCTTCCTCTTTTAATTTTTTAAAAATATTTATTTTTGAGAGAGAGAGAGAGAGCACTAGTGGGGAAGGGGCAGAGAGGGAGACACAGAATCCGAAGCAGGCTCCAGGCTCTGAGCTGTCTGCACCGAGCCCGACGTAGGGCTCGAAACTCACAAACCATGAGATCATGACCTGAGCAGAAATCGGAGGCTTAACCGACTGAGCCACCCAGGTGCCCCTAAAAAATAGTACCTTCCTCTAAGAGTTGCTATGAAGCTTGAGAAGATACAGGCACATATAGTAGCCCATAGTGCATGTTTAATACACGTTAGCTATTATGAATCCTTCCAGCATCAGTAGTCGAGGATTTATCCATTTCTGTGCCAATAATCAGCCCCCGTCCTGAGGAGCACCTTTACTGCCAAAGCTGACCTGCATGCTCACCGGTCCACCTGAGACAGGGTCCTGACATCAAGTGGTCACTGCTTCCCCTGGCAAAATGGGATCTCGGTCCAGCCTCATCAGATTCGCCAGAGTCCAAATTTGGTCACAACCAGGGGACTTGAAATTGAAGGCTTTTATCAGAGATACTAATTCTACAGGGGAAGCTGGCAGGACCACTCCTGCTGCCTTCTAAATCGCCTGTATTCTCCTCTCCTTTCCTGGAAGGGTGTAGGGTTTCAAGGTTCCAAAGCAGGCAGAGATTCCGGGCTAGGGCAAATGACTCTCCCTCGGCTCTGGAAGTGACCCAGTTTCTCTTACCAGGCAGGTCTGGTGACTTTCTCTTAATGGGGTAGGTCCTGGGAAAGGTACTTCTCTCTTCTTTTCTCTCAGCCTCTGACTTTTGCCTCTCCCCTCTATACCACTCATGGTTGCCCTATATCGGGAAAGAAATGAGCCACCCTGAGGTAGTGTGTTGGTGCTGACAGATTTCGAAAGCAGATGCTGTGGGTTGGAATATCACCAAATCAGATGGCTAGATGTGAGCTGGCTTAGGCACCGGCTTCTGACCATGAAAGCCTTGGACCTTTTTGTTGACGACATAATCTCTCTAAAGCATTCTTACTGTTACCCAGAGTGGGGTCTAGCATCTCTTGCCGTCTCTTCCTGGCCAGAATTTGACAGGTAAAATTCTTCAGTCCAACTGCTACTGGGCACAGACTTTTTTTGGGGGGGGGGGGGTGATGCAATGTTCCAGATTCAAATAGTTGGTATTTGCACACCTTTGTGAATATACTAAAAACCCCTGACTGCACCCTCAAGAAGGATGAGTTTCGTGGCAGGTGCATTTTATTTTGGTTCCACTGGCCTTTCCACAGGTTTTCCAAATTTCAAAGCCCATCTTCAGGTCAAAACATGGGTAGCCACCTCCCTTTAACACACATACAGTATTACAGAATATATCCTACCAACTCCTTTAGTTTATATAGGTACATTAATTCAGTTATGATTCATATCTACTTGCCTCTGCCTCTGGGTTTGCAGCTAGGTCCTGAGTTTATTTCTTATCTCCTCAGAGAGCTTCCTAAAAATGGTAACTTTGTCTAATCATTTTTCCTTTCTTCCTACAGTGTCTCCAGCCAGGGTTTTGCGCAGGAAGGTGCTCGGCTTTATTAATTTTTTTAATTTTTAAATAACTCTTTTAAAATGTTTATTTTTGAAAGAGAGAGAGCAGGGGAGGGACAGAGAGAGAGAGAGACAGGATCTGAAATGGGCTCTGTGCTGACAGTAGAGACTGATGTGGGGCTCAAACTCACAAACCGTGAGATCATGACCTAAGCCGAAGGCTAATGCTTAACTGACTGAGCCACCCAGACGCCCCTTGGAACTCAGTTTTAAAACCATCCTTCCAAACGCCCGGAAACCGGTTTAGTGCCAGTGCTATTGTAGAAATGGAAATAAAGCTGGTTCTGGGATGAGGCAGGGCTGTCTAGACAGAGACTGGGCTCACAAAGATTCAAGTAACCCCAGCCCTATCCTTCCTGTACTGCCAGATTATCCCCCCAGGAAATGGAGGCTAAGCCCTTGCAAAGATCTTCCTCTCCCAAGAATGTGAGTGGTATGAGGAAAATCTACAACCTAAAATTTTCTAAAGAAGGTATCTTCTCATGTATGTACTTCCTTGAGACAGCAAAATGCAAACTGGCTCTGCAGATCCACAGGAATGGGAGATAAGGGGTGCCTTTGGAGTCAGGTGCCTTCTCCGAACTAACCAGGCACCTGAGGGAGGCCAAGTCACTGGGGTCAGGCAGGCCACTATGGCTCCTTCCCGAAAGGCAAGATACTCCTACACACACACACACACACACACACATCCAATGTCCGAATGTCCGGTGCCTTTTTGGGAAGACCTAATCTTGGATGCTTGCACCAAGATTGCACAACTGACCCACAGTGCCCCAGTCCTTCTTCCTAGAGAACAGAGTACAGTAATCATAGCAGCTGGCATGACGGCCATGTGCCAGCCACGTTCACACCTTGATCCTCACAGCAATACATATCATCTTTGTGTGTGAAGAGACCGAGGCTCAGAGCAGTTCAATAACCTAATAACCAAGGTCATACAATGACTTCTGTGTCTAGAGAGGGCAGCACGTCTAACTCCAAGGCCCATGGTTTTTAAACTACAACCGCTGTTTCCAAATCGTGTTCGGAGGGTTCCCCATAAACTGCCACAGGGCAGGAGCCCAGCAGTCTGGGTTGCCCCTGTTTCCGCACGAGTTGGCTAAGATAGCCACACATAGGTCTGTTTTGTATACTGGAGTTTCAGGAGTTAAAAATAACGGGGCGCCTGGGTGGCTTGGTCGGTTGGGTGGCCGACTTCGGCTCAGGTCATGATCTCGAGGTCTGTGAGTTCGAGCCCCGCGTCGGGCTCTGGGCTGACAGCTCAGAGCCTGGAGCCTGTTTCGGATTTTGTGTCTCCCTCTCCCTCTGCCCCTCCCCTGTTCATGCTCTGTCTCTGTCTCAAAAATAAATAAACGTTAAAAAAAAAATTAAAAAAAAAAATAAGTTTGAAAAGGACCACATTATGCTATGCCGCCCTGCTCGTATCTTGGTGACTTTCCAAGAATCAAGGAAGACTTCTTAATCTAACACCACCCTGGGGCCCGGCAGAAAGGAATTGTCTTCATGAGAAAAGACTGTGCAGAGGACCAATTTGCTGGCACGTTCACTAAATTAAGGTTTCTTCACCTGGTTACATTCTTTGTTCCTCTTCAATTCTGTTCACAGGGCCTCCCCACCGCCCCATCCCTGCTGTGGGGGAGGTGGAGGGAGGGAGGCAGGTTTCTGCAGGGTAGGTGCTCCTCCTCTCAGAACCTTCCCCCACCCCGACCCCCCCCCCCCGCACGGCCTCACCTACCCACTGAGTCAGGAGCCAGGAATGTCTGTGGGGGTAGCAGACAGGTATGTCACCCTGGGGGTGTCAGAGGCTGATTCATCTCTCATCTCCACCCAATCTTCTGGCTGCTCTCTGGGAAATTTAACTCATTATTTGTCTAGAGATAAAGGAGGAAACCTCAGACTCTGGAAAGCACGGAGTCTTCAGTCTGTGTCTAGGCACAATATTTAATACATCAGATGATGGTACTCAAGAGGTATTTGTTAGAAGAAAAGAAGGAAGACATATGCCCCCCCCACCCCCGCCCCGCTCTCCCCCCAGATAAAGTGAACCTGAAATGTCCCTGTCTTGACTGTAGAGTGGCCTGATGTTTAGGTCAGAGTAGGCTAGTGACCACTGGTACGACTCGAGAGGTGGGAGAAATCTTACCCACGTTCCAGTGTTCCTCCTTTGCTGTTTTTTCATTCCACGAGGACTGTGAAGGCTTCAGGATTAATGTCCAGGAAGAGGTGGTGATCAGTGGGAAGGGAGCACTGGGAACACTTCTTGACGCCGTATTTGCACAGCAAGCAGATATTCACACACATGCATGTGCACGCTCGCGCGCGCGTGCACACACACACCCTCCAATGTCTAAATGTCCAGTTGGGAAAAACCTGATTTCAGATTCTTGCAGCAAGGAGGCTGTAGATTCACGTGATGGGGATGGCTTTGAAGGGGCCTCTCATTTCCCTCAACTGCTTCAAGGTTTTGGATGGGGAAACAAAATTAAAACTTTGCGATGTAGTCTAGTCTGGAGCATTTTTACCAATATTCGTATTTTCTCACCTCGTCTGGGTTCCAAATCCCCAGCCCATCCCCTCATAGCTCCTCAGTCTTAGGCCACCTGGACATCTGGGGCTGTCTGAAGTTGGCCCCTTGGCTGGAAATGAAGGACACGATGAGTTGACACAAGGGGTTGGAAATAAGGTGTAGGGCTTTCCCCTCCCCTCAGCAGGCCTGATTTCATCAAAGTGTGCACTAATCTGGGACTCTTCCTTCTTCCTAGAGCTGGGATGGGTCTGCCATCACTCCCCTCCCCTCTCAGGAGCCCTGGGAAAGGAGAGAGAATCTCTTAAGACAGAACTTCCCACAGACTCTAATGGGATCAGGCTTCCTATTCTCAGCCAACTGTGGGTGAGGATCTTGCTAATTCAGAAACAGCTGAGAGCAGACTGGCTGTGCTTCAGCTCTGTGGGTTTTAGGGCATCACGTTCACTCCTAAGCCTCTTTATCTGGGCTGGAAGCCTTTCCAATTAGCTGTGGCCTCTGCTAAGTTCCAAACAGTATCTTCCAATTTTGGGGGCGGGGCGGGGGGAGTCCTCACTTCAAAGCCAGGAAATGCATATATCCTAATGTCAGTGGTTAGCCGAGAAGACCGGGAAGGTCCCTTCTAAGGCACTCAGAGATGGTTTCCTCCCTCCAGGAGTTGTTCATGATTGCCAAGTGAGGTCTGGAAGTGAGAAGAGCACTTTCAGACAGTGTCTGTGAGAGGCAAGGTGCCACTGTTCTGGAAGGCATTTTGGCAATATGAATCCAGAACCTGGGAAATATCAGCTGTTTCATCTCTAGGATCTCTCCAGAAGTTAAAAATCAGAGGCTCAGACAAAGATTTGAGTACGAAAATATAATCGCGGTACAATTTACAACAGCAAACAATTGGTAATGACTTAGGGAGTCTGGACCATGGGAGTCTGGACAGGTAAACAATGTCATAGCCTTACCATGGAATATTATGTAGACGTTAAAAAGGTCTCTATATTTTTAACTGGATGAAATAAGTGTTGACTAGAAAACGCAGGTTACAGAGCAAGTATAACATATTCCACTCGTACAAATGCTCTAGCTACCCCTCTCCATGTATAGAAAAGACTGAGAAACACAAAATATATTTATACATTTGAATATAAAACTTATTGCAGATTACAAAGATTTTTTATTATTTGTATGTTATGGGATCATGGGTGACTTATTTTCTTTTCATTTTCCAACTCCTCCCCACCATGGCAGGGGAACAGAAAATCATCTTGCCATCAGTAGGTGAACGGAGCTACATTCCCTGGAGGAGGAAATACCCTTGCTGTCACACCAAGGCCTGAAAATTAACTGTGGGTTGACTTCCACCTTTCTCCACTCCGTGACTGCAGAGAATAAATGCTCAGAGTGCTTGGATGCAAGGCCATAAAGTTCAAATGACACCTTCCTTCCAGCTGGTTTGCTTTGGTAAGAGCCAGGGTGATGGGGCAAGCAGCAGAACCCCTGACCACAGCTGCTGGTCCTATGTTCCAAAACAGGATCCACCCTCACACCCTACCTGATGAGGGATTTGTCCAGCAACCTGGGCGTCAGGATTCCTGGGCTCCGGGCCCCACAAGTGACTCACAGGCATCCCCAGGCTGCGCCTCCTGGCCTCAGTTTCCCTGGCTTGCTGTTGATCCTCCCCACCTACTGTAGGGTGTTAATAGGGGTACGGTGCTTTGAACTTCTCAGATGAAAGAGGCTGGGGAAGCAGCACCTAGTAATTACCCCCCATTCGGCCAGGCGTGGGAGCAGAGGTCGGCTGCTTTCATACTCTCCCAGCTAGAGAAGCCTCCTCACAGCCCCTCACTCTTCTGCCTTCTGCTCTGACTCCTCCAATTGGGAAGCAAAGCTCCGTCACCCCCGTCTCAATGCCACTTCGGAACAGATTTTCCTAAGCTGAATTCTCCAACTGCCCAAACCCCCAGTGACCTATCTTCCCCTTGATTTATGAGTCAGTAATACTCTACAGGTGTTTAAATTCTTCCCCCTGATTGGCCACAAATCCTGTGGGAGAAGGGCCGTGACTTTTCACCATTAAGAAGTCGGCAAAGGGGCGCCTGGGTGGCTAAGTTTGTCAAGAGTCCGACTCTAGATTTCGGCTCAGGTCATGAATTCACAGTTCGTGAGTCCGAGCCCCACATCAGGCTCTCTGTGCTGGCAGTGTGAAGCCTGTTGGGAATCCCTCTCCCTCTCTCTGGCCCTCTCCGCATGCTCTCTTTCTCTTTCAAAGTAAACAAATAAACAAGAAAAGAAAAGAAAGAAAGAAAAGAAAAGAAAAGAAAAGAAAAGAAAAGAAAAGAAAAGAAAAGAAAAGAAAGAAAAAGAAAAGAAGTCAGCAAAGTGGACAATGAGACAGCCAGGCTGACCCAAGTTCAAACTCATCTGGTTCCTCACTGTAAAATGGGGCTTCCTAACATTCCATCTTGTCTAGGTCTCCGGGAATGGCTGTGAGAGCCACAGGAGAACCATGTGTGTGGAAGCACTTTGTAAAAGGCCGAGCCCTTCTCACATGTTAACAGGACCAAGTGTCTGCAAATGAGACTTCTGGCACAGTTGCCATCGGTCCCCTGCTGCCTCCGGGCTGTGACTGCTAAGCCTGGACTGCCACCTATTGGTTGAAAATATGAATTACACTCAACCAGTTGCAGGAAGAACCAAAGGAAGCAAACCCCATTATTTCCAACCTCAAGCCACACTCCTTATGAGGTCATGCTGTATACTTAATATTTTTCTTTAAACAACTCACTTTTTGCAATTTCAAAGTAAACTTTTAATGACCAGTATAAATGGAAAACTAGTTAACCCTTGCCCCAAAGGAATAAAACCATAAAATAAATACCATGAAAACAAAACACTCAGATCTGCTAGGGAGCATCACCTGTGGAAACTCAGGCACCGGGCTCACTGCTACGACTGCGAATTTACAAAACCGCACCACCGGAGACTGAGTGTCAGTTCTAGCACAGTCCTGTGCTTGGACGGGAACGATGTCCTGTATGAAGAAATAGGCCTCTTCTAAGGGAAGGTCCCGTTCCCTTGTTCTGCCCCAACTCTCTGGACCTAGACGGTTGACGAAAGCTTGGAGGTCACAAAGAGGAGAAAGTAAACTCTTGTGTTTGTAGCACATCCCATCGTAGCCCGAGTGGGGCCGGTGCTGAATTCCTGGCAACAGCAACCACTGAGGGTGCAGCGAGTGCTCTGCCCGGCTGGGGAGACTGCTCTCGATCTGAGTCGGCAGGGCTGTCCGTGGTCATTGGCGGCTGCCGCTTTCTCCAATGCTGGGTTCTGCTTCTTGCCCTGCAGGGCCCAGCTCGCTGCTACAGCTGCATGGTTTCCTGCTCCACCGACTGGTCTGAGGATGCCAGGTACTTCTCCTGGAGGCCCAGGGTGCTGAGGGAGGGCGTGTCAAGGATGCTGGCACAGGCAAGGGTGGGGAACTGGTCTGGGCAGGATCCGACCTCTACTGATGCCGCGCGATAGCCACGTCTGGCGGATTCTGCTCCCACCCCTCTCCCTTTCTCACCGTTATAGCTCCAGGCAATAGGCACCCACTGGGTCTGAGAGGCCCCTCAAAACACCCAGACCCCAGCCCCTGGGTGGCTCAGTCGGCTGAGCGTCCGACTTCGCTTCAGGTCATAATCTCACAGTTCGTGGGTTCAAGCCCCACGTCGGGCTCTGTGCTGTCAGCAAAGAGCCCACTTCGGGTCCTCTGTCCCCTTCCCTCTGCCCCTCCCCTACCTCTGCACATGATTCCTCTCTCTCAAAAATACACAAACATTAAACAAACAAACAATCCAGACCCAAATGCTTCTGTATTCGCCTCTTCCCCACATTGCTGAGGATCAAAGGACCAGACGGCACTAACCCTGCAGCTGTGTTAGGTCACGTGCTCTGGAGCCAGACCACTGGGGGTTTAAATCCTGAGTTTGCCACATCCTTTTTTCTCGTCTGTAAGATAGAGTTGTGAGGCTCAAAGAAGACAATACGAAGTGCCTACTATGGCACCTAGTACACAGCAGGTGCTAAGTGTTTCCGACCTCTCTTCTGCCACGGGAGGGAACTCAGGGGAGCTCAAAGATAACAACTAACTTCTGCTTGCGCTATCCGGTGCCTTCTACCTCTCTCTTTCTACCTCTCTGGGACAGCAGGGACATGGAGTGGGAAGGATGCCAATCAAGACTCACGGAGGAAAAGACTGTGATACTGCTGAGTGAGCCCCGTGAGGCTGGCCGGCCTGAGGCCTGGGTGTGGGTCTGAGGAGGAGATGGCAGTTAGACACGGAAGGATGGCCACCGTGGCTGTTCTACTAGGTGACTCCAGTGAGGTTCGCCTAGTAGAAACTGAGGTTCCACAACCAGGGAGACTGAGGTTTGAACTGTCCTTCCAGCACATCCTGGGAGAAGGACCTTGGACCTGTCACTCTCACAGCCCCAACTGCCTCATCTATACGAAGGGACTGAAGGGCGCCTGGGTGGCTCAGCGTCCGACTCTTGGTTTCGGCTCAGCTCATGATCTCACGGTTCTTGAGTTCGAGCCCTGCATCAGTCTCTGCGTGGACAGTGCAGATACCTGGGATACTCTCTCTCTCAAAATAAATGAACTTGAGAAAAAAAAAAAAAAAGAAGGGACCGAATGAGGATTAAATGAGATTTTGCCAGTAGAGTACGTAGTTCGCTAAATGATGTTCAGGGTACGGACTTTCTTTCTCATCTCTTAGGGATCCATCCACCAAAATCCACCGCACCCCTACTCAAGCAGACTCTGAACCTGTGCCCCTTCCCCCTCTCTTTTTCTCAAGAAATAATGCCTTGTTCCTGTGCAAGTCGCCCCGAGAATCACTCAGGATGAGTGGAGTCCATCTTCCTTGACATGAAATAACCTCAAACTTGCATTTGGACTTCACCTGGAGTCCACGTTCCTGGGCAGGGCACATGGAACCCTGCATCTATTTGACCATCTGTCTGGCCCTATCACTGCTCTTCAGCCAAAGCCCTGTCCTGCCCACGAGTCGTGCTATTCTACTTGCAACTCCCCAGACGTGCCTTGACCTTGAACCGCCATGCCTTTGTACATACTACTCTCTTTGCTTTGAATTCCCTTTTCCTCTTAATCAGCCTGGTTAACCCTCACTTTAAGATAACACAATTCCAGCGCCACTGCCTTGGTGAAGCTTCCTTGACCCACATGCTCCTCAGGAGAGCTGATGTTTCCCTTCTTTATACCAATCCTTAGTTATCTTTTTATAAAAATGTTTATTTATTTTGAGTGCACTCTTGAGCGTGCTGGGGGGAGGGACAAAGGGAGAGGGAGCGAGAGAATCCTAAGCAGGCTGTGTGCTGGCAGCACAGAGCCTGATGCGGGACTCGATCCCATGAATCGTGAGACCATGACCTGAGCTGAAACCAAGAGGCAGACGCTCAATTGACTGAGCCACCCAGGTGCCCCAATCCTTAACTGTCTTAGATGTGGAGTGAAGTTGAACCTTATGAGGATTAGGGTAGGGGGCAGAATCTAAAATCAGCACAAATAGGGGCACCTGGGTGGCTCAGTCAGTTAAGGGTCCCAACTCTCAATTTCAGCTCAGGTGATATCTTACGGTTCAAGATATCGAACTGAGCTCGGAGCCTGCTTAGGATTCTCTCTCTCTCCTCTCTCTCTGCTCCTCCCCCCCCACTCTCTCTCTCTCAAAATAAATAAACGCAAAAAAATTTTTTTAATAAAAAATAAAAATAAATAAAATCAGCACAAATGCATACGGTTAAAAATACCTTTGAAAATCCCTTAAATCATCTATCAAAAAGTGTACCGTTTTACAAACAGAACCTTGCATAACACGTACGGATGCATAAAGTAACTAACGCACAGCGTACAAAAAAATTCAGGACTGCCGAAACTGCCCCTTCACATGTTTGCTGAGCACCTGCAGTTGAACTTGCCCACATTAACTGCAAGTGTGAGGTAGCAGCTCAACCCCTTCAGCAAGCACTGCGCGCTCTACCGCCATCATTTTATTTACAACCTGTCTGGTTCCCTGCGAGCTTGGTTGCCCACGTGTGGCAGGGCCGGACACAGATCAGAAGGTACTGGCTGGAATGATCTTCCTCCATACCAAGGGCTCTGGAGCCCCCCTGGTCTCCAGCATGCTGTGTAAGTGTCAAATGTCTGAAACCATCCTAGTGGGCCTGCGCTTCCTGTCCTGCCTCACCCGCGGCCTCGGTGACCTGAGGGACACCTGCACGTGACCTTAGCTCCATCCCACTGGTCACGAATCCAGCTCCAGTTCTGGAGGTCTAGCTGACAGCTCTGGCTGTCGCACGGTCCCCTCAAACACAGCACATCTGCCAGCGTCCATCCCTCCCATCCAGGTGATAACCCTGTCCTCTTCCCTTCCTTTTCTTGCCTCAGTGACCAACAGAACTGCCCACACGTACCGCTGTATTAGCCAGAAACCTGGGAGTCTCACTTCTGGTCCACCTCCATCTATTCCCATAACCACCCAGTCACCAACGCTGGTAGCCCACCTCCTTTTATCCACTCTGTACCCTTCTTTCCGTTCTTACTACTAACGTTTCATCTCTTTCCATCTACAGACTGTAAACACTCTTGTGCCTCCGCTCACATCCCTTAAACGCAATTTCTGCACTCGGAGGGCTTTTAAATAACGTACACCTGACCATGTCACACCCTGCACAACCAGGCTATGCTGGTTCCCACCGCCCACCCACAAGCGGAAGTCCACACGCCTCAGCAGGGCATGCAAGCCCCCCACCGTCAGCCCTGCCTACTACCCCTGCACCCCTACACCCCCGTTCCCTTTCACAGTCAGGACAAGAAGCAAACTGAACCCCTTGCATCTCTCCCAAACGACCAATGCCTTTTCATTTCTTTGCATCCGTATTTGCTGCTCCTTCTGATCAGTATCCTCCTTTGTCCTCAGGTACAACCAACACTGAAGCCATCTAAGGGACCAGCCTTTGCACCTGAGAGACAGTCACCAAGGAGCCCAACTGGTCAGCAAGAGATCAGTCATCTACAAGGGGAGATGTGGCCACTCCTGAGCCTCATGTCCCCCCTTGGCTGTGGCCTAGAGGCTAGAGAGCAAGGATACGTGGAGAAGTGGAAATCAGCTCCCACTGCAGCAGACATCATGGCCTCCAGGCTTCGCTGCTCTTGGACCCCGAAGCAGTAGCCATTGGCTTTATCCACAGCCTGTAGGACCCGCTGGACACTCTCCTTGTCCTGGGTGGGGAGGAGAGAAACAGCCTTGTGAGTGAAACAGAGGTGTGTGGAACTGAGGACATTTCAAAGTGCCCGCAGCCTCCAAACATCCCTTTCAACCTTGCCTCATGCAGCTTCTGTGCCTGGAGTAGTTCCACTTGTCCCCAGAGGCCTGGCTACATCCCATCTCTCCTGACCACCAACCCACCCAAATCAGAACAGATAAGCTCCTCTATGCACACCCAAAGTCCCCTGGGTCTATCCTACAGCTCTGATTAGAGCTTACTTTTGACAAGTTATTAACTCATCTGCCTCTCCTATTTGACTGTGTGCCCCATGAGGTCAGGGACTTTTCTGTGGAGGTATCCTCAGTGCCTGGCACAGTACTTAGCTAACTTAGGCACCCAATAAATCTGCATATAATCTACTTGCTCATTCACATAAAAGTAATAAGACCAGTCCATACATCACATGATGGGAAGGAAAGATCAAAATAATGCACGTACAAGTCCTTAGCATAATGCCTAGTACAGAAAGCCTTCAATAAGTGGTAATTGTTAGGATTAATATTGTGGAGTTCACTTTCTCATTTCAGAGGAGAAAAGCATGGCATTAAACAGGGAAGAGATAAGTTTGCTCAAGTCCATGCACAGGGGTTGGGTACTACTTTGCAAAGTCAACACATAGTTGCCCATCCTAAATGAGGTCGAGAGACCTATCTTTAGCTTTGGTCAAGTCCCTTGATGGTGACTTTCTGATATCACCCATTTTCACATGGATGAGGGAACATGTGTAGAGAAAACCCAGCAATACAGAATAGACAGGGCCAAAGTCTGGTCTATTCTCTTTATTGGAATCCTGCCCATGACAGCCACTGGTCCTAAAACCAAGAGGACTGAATGATAGTTGGACCCAGGACAAAGACCACTGTTTGGGCCTTCCGAGCCTCCTGTACCCTTGCTTGGTGAAGTTCCAGGCACTGTCAGAGCCTACAGGCAAGGGAAGAGGCCTCTTAGTCCCTAGTACCTGAATGTTGAGAGGGATGAAGGAGACCAGACTGTAGTCTTCAATGAGCTGCACCAGTTTCTCATTGAGCTGACGGTAGTGGCGGAAGAAAGGGTCAGAAGCCAGGTGGTCGAGCAGGTAGGAGAGGTCCAGGACCTCTGTGTAGTAGTCCAGGTTGAAGGCTAAGGAGAGAAACTGGTGTTCAGGAGCAATTGGCATCAGGGTAAAAGACCCAAGGACAGGAACCCCATTTCCTTTCCTTCTTCCTTTTGTCTTCATTCCCTCATTCGTTCATTCAACAAATATTTGTCGAGGCAGTGAAATGAAGTTACTAAGAAAAAAATACTTGGTTTTACCCATTGGTTCTGCCACGTAGTAGCTATACAGGACTGCTGTGAGGACTAAATGCTATAAATCCCAATGTCTGGTACAGAGAAGCACTTGCTCAATGGTAACAAATAACGGTATCGAATGTGTACCAAGAACAGCGCTGGGTCCGTGCCACATGGAGCTCACAGTCAGGTAGTAGCCCCAGGACCCAGCACACGCACTATAAGGATTGTAGCAGGGTGCCTCTTGGATAAATCACTTTCCCTTCTGGGCCAGTTCCTTCTTAATGTAAAATGAGGACATCAGACTAGATGACTCGGAGTTCTATGAATACAAACTTCCTCTAAGAAAAGGAAACTGGGCCTCCCTGCACTGTCCATTTCTGCCAAAAAACTCAAGTCAGTTGGGCTACTCTATTGGTCTGGCCCACAATGAGCTAAGGCAATCAGGCTGTTGGAGACTGATTGACCCACTCCCTGCATTCTGGCTCCTGTGTTCTAATCAGAAACTGACATCCCTCTGCCTGCAAGGAATAATGTTCCGGGCATTCCAACAAACTTCTTGGATTGCCTGATAGGTACATTTCTCCCCAGGAATTAAGCAGTTTGAGCCAGGTGCACGTGGGTTTAGATTTCATCTCAGCTAACACATCAGCTATGTGATTGACCTTGGGCTATTCATGTAATGTCTCTGGGCCTCAATGGCCTCATCTGGTTTGCACAACAGTCTTTTGTAAGGATGACTGGCCAGAGTCAGAGCTAGAAAGGTCAGGGATCACCATGTAGCCATCTGGGGCCATGAAAGGCGAGGAGAGGGGCTCAGGAAGACTGCAAATCTGGGCATTGATAAAATAGGGCTTCTGGGCTTAACAAGAGATGGACCAGGACTCTGAGCTGAGGCGGCCCCTCCAAGGTGCTGACATCCCTCCATGTCCTGACTGAGAGCCAGTAGGCCTCCCTGGACAA
Source organism: Panthera tigris (assembly GCF_018350195.1). Taxonomy (NCBI): domain Eukaryota; kingdom Metazoa; phylum Chordata; class Mammalia; order Carnivora; family Felidae; genus Panthera; species Panthera tigris. The sequence goes on from NC_056667.1 coordinate 20,044,748, forward strand.
TGCCCTGACACTTTATGACCCCATGATCCCAACGACCTTTCTTCCTGTTCCCTGCTGGTCATTTCAGTTTTTGTTCTCTAGGTTCCTTTGTGCCTGGAGATGCTATTTAGGGAGCTGATGCCCCCAGCTCAGGAGAGCACTAATTGTGCAGGAAAAAAATGCTGGCCATGAGGCCCCTAGGCAACTCTCCTGCCTTGTGCCAGCCTGCTTCTCCCTCAATCTTTCCCACCCTGACAAAGGTGCCTCTATTTGTCCACTGGCTCAGTTGGAAACCTGACAGCTAGCCTTAAAAAAAAAAAAAATTATTTACTTATTTATTTTTAGACAGAGCATATGTGAGTAGGGAAGATGGGGCAGAGGGAAAGAGAAAATCCCAAGCAGGCTCCATGCTCAGGGCGGAGCCTGATGAAAGGCTCCATCCCATGACCCCGGGATCGTGACCTGAGCCGAAATCAAGAGTCGGACACTTAACCAACTGAGCCACCCAGGCACCCCTGAAGTCATCCTTAATTCCTCAGTCTCCACATCCAACCCACCAAGAGACCCTGTTTCTTGAGTAAGTTCTGGATCGATCCATTTCTCTCCATTCCCACCACCACTGCTTAGGCTGCTGCAAAAAACCTCCTCAACATCTCTGTTTGCATTCTTGCTCATTCTCATTCGTTCTCCACAAAACAGCCAAAATGATGTTCTTAATTCGTGCTATCTCCTTGCCTAATATTCATCACTGGCTTTCCCCAGTGTTTCAACAGTACAGGTTCTAGCCCTGGCCCCCCTCTCTGACCTCATTTCCTACCACCCTTCCCCTATTGCTACCTCAACTACTCTGGGCTTCCTCCCCTCCCCCCACTGTTTCTTTAAACACAAAAAAACTCCTTCCCTAAGGGCCTTTCCTCCTACTGGTCCCTCTGCCTAGAACAGTTCAGCCTTGGCTGGCTCCTTCTCACCATTCAGATCTCATCCTCAAATAGCGCTGCTCATTCAACTCACTCCCAACCATTCACTTTAATTCCTTTGCAGTGTACATATCACCATCTATAGCTCTCTTGTCCCCCAAATCTAGAACAATATCTAGCATACAGAGTGCACAAAATAAACAGGAGTCAGGACCTGGAGGCAGCTCCCTGCAGCTGAGATGTTTCATTCCCTACTCCTTGGCTGCCCAGAACAGGAGCTCTCACCCAACTTCCCATAGTGCTCAATGAGGTCCATCTTGGAGAGCAGGTTGACATGGGGCAGCTCCACATGTAGCATCGTGGCCAGAGAAGTACACAGTACCGAAATGAACTTGGCCGGGTCTGTGCAGTAATGAGAATCCACCAGGTGGACAGCAGTCAGCTGGAAGGAGAGGAAGAGACGGGGTGAGTGGCCTGGGAAGGCAGGAAACATCGGGGCCTACGTCTTTCTCAAGAGACTGAGGACTTCTGAGGACAGAGTACAAGCCTTCCCCATTAGTTTCCTCCTGCTTCTGCTCCATTCTAATAGCTACACTCATTTCCTTCTGCCAGGAGATATGGGGCATTATTCCTTACAAGATGCCTTGCACCACGTCTCCCGGTGGGCAACTAGTTCCATTCTGACTACATCTGACTCTATTTCATTTACTTTTGCCCACCAAGTCACAACAGCAATCACCATGCCACTTTCTACATAACCCTTTCCATACTTCTAACAACCCCAAATTGGGTGCTAGTACATCCATTGTGCAGATGAGAAAACTGAGGTTCAGAGAGAGAAACTGACTTACCCAGGACCACACAGCGAGTCAGTGGCAGAGCCTGAATTCGAACTCACACCAGTTTTACTCCAAAGCGACTCGGCCCCTACCTCGCTGTGTGACATGGGGGCGTGGCATCTGTCCTCCCTGTCTCAGTTCCTCCATCTGCAAAAGAAGCCTGCTCGACCCACGACGCACCCTGAGGTCCCAATGCGCCATCTGGGAGAAGATGCTACGCAGAGCGCCGTGGTGCGTGCAGAGCTCCACCTGGCCTGGGCAGTCGAAGAGGAAGTAGTGGCCGCGTAGGGGATCTAGCTTGGCACGCAGCCAGTCCAGGTTGGCCTCCAGGTACTCCATGCAGTAGAGCAGGCCGCCGTTGGGCCCCAGCCGCAGCGCGTCCATCACGTCGCCCAGCCCCACCAGCTCGCCCACGTCCACAGCGCACTCGTACGGCAGCCCCTCGTTGGCCGGGTCCAGGTTCACCACCGCCACGCGCCGGCCCAGCGCGCGCAGGAACTCACTCATGCCCAGGCAGTACGTGGTCTTCCCTGAACCAGGCGGGCCGATCACCGCCTGCCCAAAGGCCGTGGTCGGGGCGGCCCCCGCCATAGGCTGCACGCAGCCCCGTGCGGAGCAATTAGCTCGGCTGAGACACAAGCCGAAGGCTACGGGATCCCCGACGTACACTTCGGCCCCGGGGTAGCCGAAGGAGGAACCGCAGACACCCGCGCAGTGTAAGGGGACCAGCGCCCGACTTCCGGATGACGTCGGAAACGACGGGAGCCCCGAGAGGAAGTCCCGCCCCCAGGATGACGGCGCGGCTTGACGCCTAGGGGCGTGGCGACACGGAGCGTTTCCCCTCCGGGTTTGGGCTCCGCTAGCGGGTTTGGGGTGGTGGGGGGGAACTCTAGCCCAGATTTTCCCGACCTTCCCCCGGCCCAAATTGGAAGATACAGAGAAATCTGGTAGTAAACTTCTTTATTCTCCCGTTAGGTCACAGACCCGGGCCACCTTCCCGCGACCTTTCCGTTGTCTGCTCCCAGCCAGTCACGGGTGGAGGCGATGGAGGGCCCGCCCCAAGATCGTCCCTTCCCAAGCACCGCGGGTCCTCTCCTCTTCCAGGCCCGTTTCCCCCTCTTTCTGACCTTTACAGTGAACCCCCCGCTCAGCGAAGGTTGTGCTGACAACTTCAGTCAATCCAACTGTTCAAGGTACTGGAGGAGGCAACATGGGCAAGCCCAAACAGGGACTGGGGTTAGGAGACCACTGAGGTCATTCAGCACTAATATTAAAAGAGGATAGGGGGCTTTTGGTAAAAATGTCCTTGAGGTAGAGCGCCAGAAGGCAAGTTCAGAACAGAACACTGTGAACAAGCTGCGCAGATTACTGGTCCCAGAGTTCTTTCGGCTGTGGTGGGACATAAGGCCAAGGCAGAGGGCTGCCACCGGTGTGCAGCTATGAGTGATAGTAAGGAAGGCCCGAACCTGTCACTCATGCTCTGAGGGGTTGTCCAAGGCACAGCTGGAACTCCTCACAAATGCCACGTCTGCCCGAAACTTCATGCTGGTGGGTGGCTGGCGTCGGAGCAGTGACTCCCCTTGGTCTTGGGGTAGGGGCTCATCATAGATGGTGGAGATGAGCCCCAAGCCAGTTCCACGGGGTCTCTTCAGTTGCCCAAATGGCTGTAGCTTCTCTCCGTGGTACCTGCATTAAAAAGGGCTCAACTGAGAGGCCTGCTCTCAAACTCCAATAAAGGGTTGGGAAAAGACAGAGAAGTAGCTACTGCACGTCTGGTTTGTCCCACAGATCGAGCCTTTAAATTTGGATCTTTGCTCTTCAGTCCTCTTATCTCTCCATCGACAGTGCCAGCAACCAGAGGTCTCACATATTGCCTTCATTTTAAATAATACATAGAGTTTAGAACAAACGGTCACCATTCTGTGACTTGCAGGCACTCCCTAACAGCAATCAAGTCCAAACTCCTCAGACCAGGGGGCATGACTTCCACAGGAGATCAGTGATCCTATCAAGCCTTAGAGCTTGGTCTAAAAAATTAATAGTGCCAGACCTACCTTTTCCTTCTAATTCTGCTTTGAAGCTCAACCCTAGGAGTCTCCAATACCCTTCTAAAACCAGAGGGAAGGGGGGAAACCAGGGTACAGATGGAAGCCTAGCTTGGGCCCCCAGGAAAGTCTCTTGGCCATACTCACCCCAATCCACGCTTGCATCTAGGGTGCTGGCCATCACTATCCAGGGCCTCAGGCACCCCTGAACACCGGCTGCCCAGACCCTTGCCCTCAGCCCAGCCCTGCTGCTCCATCACCTTCCGTCCAATGCCCTGTGGAGGGAATGGCAAAGACTCAAGAGATGGGGCTGCGGGGCAGGGGGGTGGGGGTGGCAGAAAGAATGGAGATAGAGAAGGAAAAGAGAGGGGTCGATGGGCTAGACACAGTGCTTACCTTGGTGTGGCGCTCAAAGGTGCCCACTTGGCATTTGATCACAGAGCCATCCTCCTGGCCATCACGGAGTCTCCGTTCCAGACGCATTTGGACAGAGTCTCGGGCATCCTTGTCTCCACCATCTGAGGAAGCAGAGCTCAGTTTGTAGAAGGGTCTCTCTCAGCAGAAAGGGGGCAAATCAGGTTTCTAGGACCTCCTCACAAGATTTGCATATTCATCTAAAGATGAATGGTGTTTTATTACTTTACTATGATCTCTCTCATTAGACTGGAGGCTCACCAAAAGTAGGAACCCTGGCTCTCCTATCTTACAGATGAGGAAACTGGTACAGAAAAGTCACCGAGCCATGAGATGAGAAACAGAATTAGAACTCAGGTCTTCTCCTCCTACCCCAACCTCTCCCAGGTCATTTTTGACTCCAGAGTCTAAATTCTCTCTTTTTTTAAAAATCTTTGTTGTTGTTTATTTTTGAGAGAGAGATTGAGAGAGCGAGTGGGGAGGGGCAGAGAGAGGGAGACAAAGAATCCAAAGAGGGCTCCACACTGACAGCAGAGAGCCCCATGTGGGGCTTGGAACTCACAAACCACAAGATCACAACCTGAGCCAAAGTCGGACACTTAACCAACTGAGCCACCCAGGCACCCCTCCAGAATCTAAATTCTCAACCAGAGCCTGAACACCTCAACCTCCCATTCTACCAGGGTCTGCCCATCAGAACCAGAGCCTCCTGAGGGCTGACCCCACATGTCCTTCCTCTACAAAGGAAAAGGGCTCTGCCCACAACCAGCACTTAATGCACACAACTAGGGATGATTTAAGAGAGGAACGCTCTCAGTGGGCTACCCCAGGGGAACTGGTCCTGTCTCGGCCTCTGCTAATCAAGCCCTAGTAGAAAGTCCTTGCAAGGTCAGGGCACCCGTTCCACCTCCCCATACTGTAATCCCTGGCCCAGTACCTCTGTCGTAGTATACACTCATGTCCACATCCCAGTCATCGGCTGTCTGTTCATCAAAGTCTGCAAATAAAAAGCATCAAAGAGAGTAAACTAAGGATTCGCAGTTCTGTTGAGAGTTAAATCTAGACTTAGACATATGTTCTAGAACTTGGGGCTCTTTTTTTAAATGTTTATTTATTTTGAGAGAGAGCAAGAGTGCACACGAGTGGGGCAGAGAGGTGGGGGGAGAGGGGGAGAGAGAGAGAAAGAGAAAGAGAGGGAGAGGGAGGGAGGGAGGGGGAGAGAGAGAGAGAGAGAGAGAGAGAGAGAGAGAGAGAGAGAGAGAGAGAGAGAATATATCCCAAGCAGGCGCCACACTGACACAGGGCTCGATCCCACGAAATATGAGATCACGACCTGAGCTGAAATCAAGAATCAGATGCTCAACCGACTGAGCCACTCAGGTACCCTTAGAACTTGGGGCTTTTGGTTATATTTTAAAATATCTCCGCTGGGGGGCATTCAGAATTTGCAGGGGCGGAGGGCATTTTTTCCTCATTCCACTAATCTGCCACCCTCAAAAAGGATGACCGGCCTCTCATACACAATCAAGGTAAGTCTCTTCTCTAGCCCCAGATTTGGCCTCCTTGCCAGAGAATCCCCACGTGGAATGGAGAGCCCTGAGTGGATGCAGCAGGGATCACTCCTGCCCTTGCCTGGATGCCAGCATTACCTCCTTCCTCCTCCTGCCAGAACTGGGCATCAGTGTAGAATACCAGGCCGGAGCCGCCCTTCTCCCACTTGAGCTCGATTTCCTCCTCAAAGAGCCGCTCAGTGGTACGTTCCTGCCTGGTCACATCTTCATGCAGTGCCTCATGACGCTCCCACTCCTCACCGCGGTCATCGTCCTTGGAGAAGGTGGACAGAGGTGATCTGTCTGTTCAGCATCCTGACCTCATGCCCACAAGGAGGGGAGCTCAGAGCACAGCAGGCTCCATGCCTCCAAATTTCTCTTAGAAGCAACACACATTTGGTCCTTGGAGCCTTGCCCAACACATCTCTCCATCCCGTGTCACAACACTTGGTGCCTTCCCCCAAGCCCAACTCACTCTTATCCCTGTGCTTCTGGCCATGCTGTTCCCCCTGCTGGGACTATCTGCCCTCCTCTCCCACCACTTTCTCTTCACCTGGTGAATCCTCATCCCTCAAGTTCTACAGCCCACGTGAAGCCCCCACACTGAGGCCACAGCACTCTCACTCGTCTCCAAACTCCTCAGTTTGGAGGTAATCGGTACACGCTGTTTAGGCCTCTATACGTTATGTCGTAAAGAAAAAAGGGACAATAAGTAATACCTATTGTCTACTGTGCGTCAGGCCCTTCTCATAACTTAGCTCCTTTAATCACCCCAACAGCCCTGCGAGGTTGAGTACCATCATTCCCATTCTACTGATGAGGAAACCTGGGTCCAGAGGAGTAAGGTGATTTGCCCAAGATAGTACACGGAGAGTGGCAGAGCCAGCATTCAAACCCACGTGGCTACACCATACAGCCTTTCCAGATGCTGCTGCTTTTTTCTTTTCAGGCAGTATTAAGGCTCTTCCAGGGCAGGAAATGGATCTTGGAATGTCTCTGGAATCCTGCGCTAGCCTATGTGTACAACTGCTTGCCTAGACTTGCAGAATGATAGGATGACTCCTGGCTTGAAATCTTGGGGGCTCCTATCCTAGTTAAACTCCAAGAAGCCTCAGGAATCACTGCTGCAGAGCAGGCGCTGGGAAAATCCAGAGAGTACTACACAAAGGATGTAGTAGAGATGTTAGCAGCTCTGGGCTGGCGGTTGAAAGACACAGATGAATTATTGTTTTACCCAGAGTATGCACACGCACAAAGTTTCCCCCCAAAGCACACCTTTCCTAATTTTACGGATGAACACCCAAATCTGGAGAAAGAGGTAGAAGAAATGTCTATCGCACATGATAAAAAATGAGAGTGGAAGCTGGTGTTCAAGCCACAGACTCAAGGTCAGAAAATAAATGTGATTTCTCAGCCACGTAATAAAAGCACACAGAGGTTAGACAAGCAGCAAAGGGGACCAAGTTCACATCCCACATCTGCCTCTAATTCCTTAGATGATTTTACTTCTTGGTGGGTACATTTTCATCTATGAAGAGGACCCTCCTTACATTCCTTCTAGAGAATGCAAAGAAGGTCCCTTTGAGAATCTTCCGATAAGCTCTGGCCTCTCTCCTCAAAGAAATGCGTATTTGCACATGCAAATGCAGTTTTATAGTTTTATATTTAATTGCAGGGAGTTCTAACTCTTTGGAATTCTCCTGAGAACCGCCCCACCCCCACCCCACCCCACCGCCAGGTTTAGAACTATTGTAATACACAATTGAAGAGTGGTAGTATATTGATGGCCGAGCCTCTCTAAGCTGTCAGCAAAGAAAGGGTAGCTCGCTCTACTCACGTCATCTGAGTGTGACTCTTCTTCCTCCTCCTTTTCCCCTTCCTCCTCTGGCTCTCCATAGGAGCTGGCTGGTATGTCCGCCAGGCAGCTTCCTTGGGGTATTTCCTCGCCTTCGGCGGTATACACAAGGTCTTCCTGCTCCACAGTCTCTGAGTCCTCATACTTGAAAGGTACGTTGCCATAGCGTCGGGAAGAACCTGTCTTGGGAAACTGGAGCTGCAGCTGGGTGATGATCCGAGGGGGTAGGCGGCAGGCCCGGATCAATTCCAAAAAGACCCGCAGAGGAGTCCCCACATTTCCATTGGGCATCAGCACTGGTGGGTTCAGCTCTGGCAGTTGCCTCAGGTCAGCCAGAGTAAAGGCTTCACTCTGGGCTTTCCGACTCTGCAGCTCCTTGCGGGTTTTGAAAGGAAAGGAGCCGAAACCTTGGAAAGCAGAAGGAAGAATGGCTCTTGAAACCTCGAAGCCTCCAGCAACACTTGGGCCAGAAATTGGCTCAGATCTTTTAGCCTAATGCTGTTCCTCCCTTTCATACTTTTCCAGAGTAACTTCCTCCATTTCCTGACCAGAACCACCTAAAAATTTCATGCCATTTCTCATCACCTCGGCTGAGCACACAAGTTTCTTTTAGATCTGGTTCCTGTCGACTTTTTGATTCTCAACTGCCACCAACCCCCACTCCCTGCGCATCCTCAAACCATGTGCTTCAACCATACCAAACAATTTAACATGCCCTGAAAGTTCCATGGACTTTCACATCTCTGTCTGTGTCTCTGCAAGTGCCATTTACTTTGAACACCGTTCCTTCCCACAAACTCCTGTTTATCTTTCAGATCCAGATGAAAAGCCACATTTCCTGATCCCTCTAGGAGAGCAGTTTCTCCCTCCTCTGTCATCTCACACTTGCTGATACAGAGCATAGGCTCTGGGTCAATATGCCTGGGTTTGTACTGTGACCCTGCCACTTCCTAGCTCTGTAACCTTGGGCACGTAACACACCTTCTGTATCCCTCAGTATCCTTACCTATAAAATGGGTAACAATAGCTCCTACCTTATAGGATTGTTGTGAGGAGTCAATAAGAAAATGAAAGGCTTAGAACAATGCCTAGTAAGCACACAGGAAGTGCTCAGCAAATGTTAACAATTAGAATGCCATCTCTGTGACAGTTACTTTTTTACAGATCTGTTTTCCTCTCTGAATCCTGAGCACAGACTATGTCTGTTTTCTGCACAGCAGCGAAAATCACACTGGGTGAGCACAAAAGCTAGATTTGTCGAATAAATGAATTAGAGAACTCTGCGCTGTTCCCTGCCACCCATCAAAGTGACTTCCAGAGCTGTCCAGAGAAAAGAGATTGTCTTTTCATTTGCATCTTGCCAAGAGAGGGCTGGGTAGGAAGCAACAAAAAAATGTAATAAAGACAATAAGTGATTAAGAAGCCTCGTTTCCCTTTTTTCCTTCTGTGTCAGTGCAATATCGACCTCTCAGAGAGAGAAAAAAAAAAAAAGGTCTCAGAAGAAATGTAATAAACTGGAAAAAGAAGGATCATCCCAATAGGCCTCTTTCCGTACCCTCCCCCCACGACCTCCACCCCTAAACTTAACATGGCGTTGAGCCTGAAGCTCTGTCCGGCAATGACCTAAACTCTTAAAGAGCCTGATAATCAGAGACCTGACTTATCCCCTCATGAAAGGTGTCCCTGTTCCAGGTTCGGTAGGCTTAGTCTATTATCTTTCCCATCCGTACCTGATGCTTCAGTAGGTAGCCGAAGTCTGCGGATGTAACAACGACCCGGCAACCAAGTCCCCTGAGTATCCAGCCACCGGCGGCCGGAGTACATGCGAAGAAGCTGCTGGGCCTGAGCTGTCCCCCGTACCGAGATGACGCAGCAGCAGGTGCGGGTTTGGGCGGGAGCAGAGTCCGGAGGGGAAAGAGTGCGGGCATCGGTGACTGAAGTCTGGGCGAGAACCTGGCCGATAGGAGTTGGGGCAGAATCGGGAGAAGCCTGGGAAGGAGCCCGCTCAGGCCGATGCCGGTAGTGGAAACACAGGAAACCACAGTCGCGTTGTTCTCGGAACTGGCTAAAGTAGTTCCGGAGATGGGCAGAGCGCAGTGCCGAGGGAATGCCGCTCACTATTAAGTAGACTGTGGCCTCCTCCTCCGCCTCGCTGGGCACCGCCATCTTGCGTTGTCACATGATCGGCTGTTTCCAACTCTCGCGAGAATATCGCGGCACCGAGGCCTCCGTGGTGCGATGATGTGTAACTGGTGATTAGTCCGTCGGGTGGTGGTTGAGGAGCTGAGAAGGCGCGGGTTTTGGGGTCGGTTTCCCACAGAGAGCAGCCGGCGATGATGAAAACATCACTTGGGAAATGTGTTTACAGATCGCTTTCATAAGACTCTGATGATGATAAAATTAGAAGCCTGAGGGAGGGGCACTTTTTAAGATTTTTAGTTGTTGGGGATTTCCCACACCTAATCTCAGTTTTCTCAGTTTAGAGACATTTTAGTGGTTCATCCATCCACTTCTTCCAAAGCGTATTCATGCACTCCCACACATCTCTAAGAAAGAGATAATCCAACTGAAAAGTGGACTAAACATCCAATTAACAATGAAAGAGCATCAATCGCATTAATTATCAAGGAAACCTAGTGAGACGTACTTAACATCCACCAGATTGGCAAAAATTTTTAAATCCTAGGTACTGGTGATAGTGCAGAGTAACTGGATCTCCCATGCACTGCTGTGGAGTGGAAACTAGTACAACCACTTTGGAAAACAATACGACGTAACCCAGTAGAAGGAAGTGAAGCTACCCATATTCCACTTCTCTGTATATACTTAAATTTTTGCATATGTCCCTGTATTGACAATGTTGAGCTTCACCCAGCGCTGTGATCCTGGAAAACAGTGAAGGTTAAGAAACCCGATCCCACCCTTTTGTGTTCTAGAACACAGCTTACTGCAAAGAAACACGCCTCCTTATATGACTTAGATAAAACTCACGGGTGCTCCCTTGTATACGCATGTATGTCAAGGCCAGCCACAGACTCCAAATTCCAGTTCTTTCCCTTGTAAACGCTTAGATGAACTGCTTGTCCCCACTGATCAATCAGAACAAAATGCTTGTTAACCAAACTTTGGTTAAGCTCCTCTCCTTCCCCCAAGTCCCTGAACTTTGCCTCCCCCACCCACCCACCCACCCACCAAGTGGTGAGCCAGCGCACAACCCCTCCTGAGAATAGGCTGGGTTCAGGGTAAAACATTTTCTGATCTACTGTCTCATCCTGCCACTCCTGGTCACCCCACTTCCTCAGACCCAGTTCTTTCTAGCCCTGTTTACTCCTCCCTATGAATGATCCACTCCTCTTGTCTCAACCTTGAAGGCACGTGTAGATCTTATGGTCCCATCACAATAAGTTTCTTCTCCATTGCAATAGTTCCTTTCTTCGCTTGCAACAATCATTTATTTTATTTATTTTTTTAATTTTTTTTAACGTTTATTTATTTTTGAGACAGAGAGAGACAGAGCATGAACAGGGGAGGGGCAGAGAGAGAGAGGGAGACACAGAATCAGAAGCAGGCTCCAGGCTCTGAGCCATCAGCCCAGAGCCCGACGCGGGGCTCGAACTCACGGACCGTGAGATCGTGACCTGAGCTGAAGTCGGACACTTAACCAACTGAGCCACCCAGGCGCCCCTGCAACAATCATTTAAAAAGAAGTCTCTCCTTACTGAGTCCAGATTTGTATTTTATATGACAATATATACGAGTATTCATAGATGCAGTGATTGTAAGAGCAAAAAGTTGGCATTTAGTACGATTTTCTTTAAGTTATTTATTTTGACAGAGTGCACGAGTGGGGGAGGGGCAGAGAATCCCAAGCAGGCTCCGCACTGCCAGTGCACAGGCCAAACCCATGAACTGTGAGATCATGACCTGAGCCGATGTCAAAAGTTAGATGCCTGACTGACTGAGCCACCCAGGCGCCCCCGGCATTTAGTACTTTTCAGCAGGTATATGATGATGAGGGAAAATAAGCAAGTAGGAAAGAGAATTCTTTATATAAAGTTGAAAAATACAAACTAAAAACTACTTTTTAGTGATACATAAATAAATGTGACTTAAAATAAGAAAGAAAAGTAAAGAAATGATTAACTCCAAATGCAGGGTCATCATTACCTTTAGGAGGGAGGTGACTTCAAAATTTATGGGACATGATGAGGGTTCCATTGTACTGTTATCCTTTACACTTAACATATATTTAATTTTTTTTTTATTTGAGAGACAGAGAGAGAGAGAGAGAACAGTGGAGGGGCAGAGAGAGAGAGGGAGACAGAGAATCCGAAGCAGGCTCCAGGCTCTGACCTGTCAACACAGAGCCCGACATGGGGCTCAAACCCACAAACCATGAGATCATGACCCGAGCTGAAGTCGAATGCTTAACCAACTGAGCCACCCAGGCGCCCCTGTACTTAACATACGTTTTATAAATGCTATTTTGTTTTACTCAATTTTAGTAAAACATCTTAAAAGGGAAAACAATTCATTTCAAAAAAATGTTTACTTTGTGTTGATCACGAATAGACACCTGTTTGAGGGAAAAAAAGTTCTTTTTTTTAAATTTTTTTTAACGTTTATTTATTTTTGAGACAGAGACAGAGCATGAACAGGGGAGGGTCAGAGAGAGAAGGAGACACAGAATCTGAAACAGGCTCCAGGCTCTGAGCTGTCAGCACAGAGCCCGACGCGGGGCTCGAACTCACGGACCGTGAGATCATGACCTGAGCTGAAGTCGGACGCTTAACCAACAAGCCACCCAGGCGCCCCGAGGGAAAAAAAGTTCTAATGGGAGTCTGGGTAATTGTGGATAGGATCATTTTACATACCTGGATTTTAAAATCTGCTGATGGAAGTGTAAATTGGTACACCCATTTTGGAAAACTTGACAAGATCTACTTAAGTTGAGCACACATTCTATGACTTGGTAATGACACTTCTTGCTATATAACATCAGCTCTGCAAACATCTGTGCACCAAAAGGTGTGTGCAGGAATAGTCTCAGAAATATTATTTGAGGGGCACCTGGGTGGCTCAGTCAGTTAAGCGTCTGACTTCGGCTCAGGTCATGATCTCACGGTCTGTGGGTTCGAGCCCCGCGTCGGGCTCTGTGCTGACAGCTCAGAGCCTGGAGCCTGCTTTGGATTCTGTGTCTCCTTCTCTCTCTCTGCTCCTCCCCCACTCACACCCTGTCTCTCTCTGTCTCAAAAATAAACATTAAAAAAAAAAGAAATATTATTTGATGAACCAAAGGGTCATCAGCAGTATCTTGGATAAGTGAATTGTAGTGTAGTAATGGGCTACTTTACGGCAATGAATGTGAATGGGTCAGAATGACTCTCAGACATAATGGGAAGTGAAAGACAAACAAAAGAGTATATGCTGTACGGTTCCATTTATACAAAGTTTAAGGCAAACAGTCTCACTTATGATGCTGGAAACCAGGGATAATGATGCCATTTAGTGGGGAGGGGAAGCGCGGTGGTGATGATGGTTTCTGGGGTGTCGCTAAAGCTCTATTTCTTGAGCTGGGCAGTGCTTACAGGGAGGGGCTCATTTTGTGATAACTCATCAAACTGTACCTGTGTGACTTGTGTGTTTTTCTGTATATTATACAGAAAAGGTTGAATTAAAACCATATTTTGAAAAATCTGAAAATAGAAAAGTAAATGCGTTACAGCAAGCAAGACGTGAGCTCGGGAAGCGCTGTTAGCTGACCCAAGAAGGTATGCACTTACGGTTCCACACCATTGCCACTGTGGGCCTAAATTTCCAGAACTCAGTCTGTGGTAGACTCAGTAAATCCCCGCTGATTCAAAGAATATTCCTGGCACTAACATGGGAATGTGCCATTGGGTGTGGCTGGGGACTGTCTCCAGGGAAAGGGGGGCCACTTCCCTGGGGGAACACACAGGCCGGACTTCTCATCAAAAACTTAAATCCAAGGGTAACCGAGGCTACATTTTCCCTCTCGTTCCACCTTGTAGTGTGGTGGGGAAGGGAAGGGGTGTAGGTACTGTCATTTATTCTCCAGTTGATCATCCCTAGCCTTTAAAAAAAAAAAAAAAGATTTTATTTTCAGTAATCTCTACACCCAGTGTGGGGCTCAAACTCACAACCCCAAGATCCAGAGTTGCATGTTCCACCGACTGAGCCAGCCGGGTGCCCCAGATAATCCCTGGCCTTTAAAGACACAAGACAGCCTGGTGACTAAGAGCATAGGGCCAAAGTTCAGACCGTTTGAGTTTTAATCCTGACTGTACTTATTAACTGTGTAACATTGAGCAAGTCGCTTAACCTCTCTGTGCCTCAGTTTCTTCATTTGTAAAATAGAGACAGTGATGATGATTCTCTCACAGTTATTGTGAGAATTGAACAATGGAACCCATGTAATATGTTGAGAGCATCGCTCTCAATAAATGTTACCTGGTTATTATTTAGTAGTCACCTGGAATGACCTGCCAGGAATGAATGAATGATCCCCTCTGTTAAACCTGATTCCCCTGAGATCTTAGCCTTGTTGCCTCCATCGGTTTCACTGGGATTGCCTTTCTCTGCTGCCTTGTTCTGTGACATGGTCCCTGTCCACCTTTCTAGGCCCATCTCTTGCTGCCCTGGGCCCGAGTTGCTCCCAGACCATCTGCAGTTACCTGAACCCCTTGCTCTCTGTCACCTCTGTGATTTTGCACCTGTCATTCCCTCTATCTGGAATGTCCATCCCTTGGTTACCTGGCAAACCCCTATTCATTCTCTTTAGCTCAGAGCAGTGACCACTTGGCTGAAGCATTATTCCACCGCCAGGCAGATTTAGTCCCTCCCTCTTCTGAGCTCCTGCTGCCCATTGAACATACCTCTATCACATTTCAGATCACTCTGTGTTACAAATACTTATGTGTCTCTCTCTGCCAACGACAGGATGTTCAGTGAATGCAGGGACTGTATCTTGTGTATTTTGTGCCCCTTAGCATCTAGCACAAGGTCTAGTACAAGTGATCATCAAGAGAGATGTTGAATAATGGCATGAATGGATGGATGGATACTGGGTGCTGGCTTTTTGCTGGTATCCCAGGTTCTATGACACCGAAAGTCAGGGTGTATTGGCACATGACACAGCACACATCAGCTCAGTGCCTGACTGCTTAATAAGCAGTCAGTGATTAGGCTAATAAAGGTAGAGATAATGCTGATAATAAAACGGCACCCAACGCTGACCCAGAGCCACAGCCACTCTCCTGATTCCTAGTGAGTCATCCCTGGCTGGGCCTGAGCACAGGGATCATGGCTGATGGTCAGTAAACAGTGGCTGAGCTGGCTCCAGACAGCCTGCTCCTGGCCATGACTCATGCCAGCCTATGCTGGTGGCAAGGGCCTGGCCTCCACAGTCACACAGGCCTGAGTTCAAATCTCAGCACAGATAGTGATCAGTCATTGAGTAAGTTGCACACCCTGTCTGAGCCTGTTTCGTCCTCTTCCCTCTCTGGTTATGAGACACAATTCCCACTTGTAAGCTGCTGATAATGGAACACGGTCCCCCACCTTTGGAAGGCCTGCTGTCTCATGGAGAAAGCATTCTTGCTCATATTACATTGTATTATAATTCTCTCTTTAGTCTTGCTAGATTTGTCTTTATCTTCCTTGCACAAGGTTTGGACAGGGCACAGGGAGCAACACAAGAGATACAGATGAGAAACAGACAGAAGTATAGCTCCATAACCATGTGGAGGGGTAGGGAAGAAGTTTGCAAAGGAGGAAGATAGGGCTAATCAGGGAAGCTATTTGGATGATGGAAACATTAGATAAGTTGAGGGAAAAGGCTGGGGTGGGTAGCGGAGAGGAGCACTTTCTAATGGCTGTTCACGGTTGGAGGAGGAAAGGGCAGAAAGATCCAGCCTGCAGGTTCAGAGAGGTGCAACAGTAAACTGACAGAGGCAGTTACTGAAGGAACATAGAAGATAGAATGACCTGAAATCCAGGAATCCTCTGAATTTGGCTCCTATGGGGAGACAAGGCATCTGCTCTTAGAAGAGTTGCCTCATGCATTTGCAAGGTGAAATGGGCGGTGTCTATCCAAGTGCTGGGAAGGGCAGGGCAGGGAGAGGTGACTGGTGGCCCAAGGTCTGAGTTGGGGAGTTCTGGCGGGAGGTTAGGGGGCAAAGGAATGCAGGGCCTGTTCTGGGTTCTAAAGGATGCTTCTATTTGGGAATTTGATTACTTCCTGGCTTGGGGGAGCTGTTGAGCAAATGGCCTGTCTGAGAGGAGGGTAGATGTTGGGGGTCACCAGGGGGAAAGGGGGTGATTGGTTAGCTGAGCCCCCAAATGCCAGGCAGTTTGGGGCTGGATTAGCAGGCTCCGCGTAGACCATGAAGATGTGCAGACACAGGTCTGCTTAGTTTGGGGGCCACTGTTCTCTTTCCTGTGACCTACAGAACATGGAGAACATTCCCCAGTGGGAGGGTGTCTCCATAGCGTGTGCCCCACCCTTGGGCATAGGGATGTATGTGTCAACATCTGGCTCGGGTGCATGTCTCTATTGTCCTGTGTTTGGGTCTGCTGTATGTCACTGAGTGAGTGCATCTTGGCTGTGCTTTTCCATGCTGTGTGTGAGTGGATGGTGGTTCTGTTTTATGGGTCTGTAGGTGTGTCTGACTTGTATGTCTTTGTGTGTGTGTGTGTGTGTGAGAGAGAGAGAGAGAGAGAGACAGAGACAGAGACAGAAACAGAGAGAGAGCTGTAGGTCTGAGTTGTATGTATCTTTGTTGTAGGGTGTGAGCTGTGCGTTTCTGTCACTCTGGGTGTCTGAGTGGTGAGTAGGTGATTGGGTAAGGGATGGGGTGCCCTTGCTGTGGCACTGGGCGCCCAGAATGGGTATATGGTTAGTTCCCTGTGGTCCGTATCCTGGGGGCCTTCAGCAGAGGCCTGAATGACAACTCTTCAACTGTTGTCCCTGAGTGAATGACCTCTCATTGAGCAATAATTAACTTGGCCCCATGAAGAGAATCCAAACTGGTGGTGAAGGGGGTAGGACTGGTAGGGGCAGGCCTTATTGCTAAAGAAGGAGGGAGGCCTGAAAGGGGGTCCTATAGGCATGTATGTTGTTATCATTCCCTCCTGCCTGCAGGTCAGTTACCCTAACCTGGGTGATATTCAAAATATTTAACAAACACGGAGGGCCAGACATTGACCAATCAGAACAGACACAAGCCATGCACTGAATGGAGCGGTCCTGAAGGCCATGGCTATGCCAAGCATTGCCCCTCTAGTTGTGGCCAATGAGAATGGATTCCAGGAGAAGGGCTGGGATGGGGGGGCCACGGAAGGGAACTCGGGGGTAGGGGGGAGCTCAGGGCAGTATCTGTGAACTAACTGCCATGGAAGTGTCTCAGACTTGAACATCTGGTGTGGCAGCTAAACCTCAGCCAGCCTTGGCCTCCAAGCAGCTGCACCAGGTCAACCCTAGATGCCCTTGCCCCTCCCATTGGGAAAGCAGTGGACTATCCTCTTCTGTCATCAGCAGGGGTGGTGGAAGTGAGCGACCCCAAACTGCAGGAATTCCAGTGACCTTGTCTGCTTTAGTTTAGGAATGGACTGCTTCATATTCCTCACTGGCTGTGATCTGACGCTCGTTGAGGTGAGAGGGAGCCTGTAGGGGTCAGAGGTCAAGGGAGGGGTCAGTAGCGGATTTGGGGAGAGGGAGAGACACCCCCAGCCCCAAAGATAAATGCCAGGAAGTGAGGGGGTCCTGAACCGATCCCATCCCCTGGATTCAGACCTGTACAAAATAAATCTCATCCCCCAAAATGAAATAAGCATTCCACACCGAAAAATTAATATCCCAGCTCCCTGAGTGGCTCCAACACTCCTTACGGTTTCTTTCTCTTGGACTCCTTCTGATAGGGGCAGGGTAGACCCTGGAGGTGGGACAGTCCCTTCCACATGCACAAATTACAGTGTCAGGCTCCAAGGGTGTCATGCCTTTTATTACAAAAACCAATAACTTAGATAAGTTCTGTACAAAGTCATTAGGACTCTTGGCCCAACGGGTCATCTAAGCTTCCATCCCCACCTCGGGAGGGGACAGGAATCTTGGCCCAGAGGCTCTAGGAATCACTAAGGGATGGCCAGAGAGCTGGAGCACCATGTCAAACCAAGGACGGCCAAGGGGACAGGTGTGGTGAGTGCGGAGCCCCAAAGCCCATCTTGTTGGGCGAGGACCAGATTACTCCAGAAGCGCTGCCTATACAGACTTGCCTCCTCTGGGAGCATTAGGCCACCCCCGGGAACAGCTGGGCCAAATCAGCGCTGCCAGCCTCCGCCCAACCTACACTTGATCTCTGCCTGGGCTGGAACAGGTTGGCTCAGCAAAAGCATGTCCTCGAGGAGGCCAGCGATGTCAGTGTCTCCAACAATAGGGCGAAAGAAGAGGTCCCCAAGCAGGCTGGGCGGAATGGACTTGAGGGTGGAGGCTGTGAGGAGGACACGGGCCAAGCGGCCCTGGCCTGCTGGGCACCAGGTCTCCAGGGCCTTGCACAGAGCATGATGAGCCTTTTGCTGCAGGTGTCCAACGTGGGAGGAGGCGTGGAGGCCCGGCACACCTGTGGGCAGAGAAGGTGAAGAGGGCTGGTGAGTACCCCACTCCCAGGCAGCAATCCTGGCCCAAGCCCTGAGGTTGTGGGGTTGGCCTTTGAGGCCCTGTTACTACCTCCCCCATTTATTTATTTATCATTTTATTTATCCGTCCATTTGTGGGACAGCCCAGAGTAATGGGTAAGAGCCAGGCTGCCTGGGTTTGAATCCCGCACTGTCACTTATCAGTGGCATGGCCTTGGATAAATTAATCTCTGTGCCTCAGTTTCCTCGTCCGTAAAATGGAGATAATAGTACCTATCTCCTAGGTATGTTATGAAGTTTAAATCAGCTAGTCTATGCAAAACCCTTATAATTGAGCCTAACATATGGTAGGCATAATATGAATATTCATTACTATCACCATAGTTACTATAATTTAGATATTCCACTAGGGCTTTTTGGGGAGGAATTCTCATCTCACATTTCCATTCTTCTCTATGGGGTCCTCCTGAACCTACAGAATTTTTTGTGACGGAGGCACAGCTGTGTCTGCCCATCTTCCCGCCCCCAACTCCCACCTTCCCTGAGGGTCAGGACACTTTCTTAGATAGAGTGGCCAGGGCTAGTCTTGGGAATGAATAAACCTAAGTTCCCATCCCTGGTTTGCCCCTACCTGGCTGTGTGGACGTTCAGCAAATCACTTAACCTCTCTGAGCCTCTTTTGTGAGGTGGCTTTTTGGTGATAATGAGGACCCAAAGAGATAACGGACGTGAAGCCCTTAGCAGGTGCCTTCCCTGGCTGGGCCCCAGGAGTGTCTAGAAGCTCACCAGGATTGAAGAGGATGGTCTCTTTCAGGTAGGCATATTCCTTGGGGCCCAGCTGCAGGCTCCAGAAGGACTCCAGGCAGCACTGAAGCCACTGTACCGCAGCCAGCGAGGGCTGGGGTCGACCTGGCAGCTGGCCGCTGCCTGAGCTGCTGCTGGGCTCCTCCAGCAAGATCTTCTTGAGTATGCTGGGAACTGGTGCCTCGGCCACCTCGAAAGTCACAGTGTCTTGGGCCAACCCCAGCAGGAAGAGGGGGCCCCAGCAGCCCCGCAGCAGCCGCTGCTGATCCTGGGGGGGCAGCTGGCAGAAGGACGGCAGGTTCCTGAGGAAGACCACTGTTCTGGCCAGAACATCCAAGGCTTCCCGGCAGGTGCGATGGGGAGCACACAGCCGGACAGGCCGGTGCTGCCTGCACAGGCAATGACTACGGGCTGGGGGCACAGAGGGCCTGGCCCTGAGGCTAGGGCTCAGAAGTGCGTACAGAATGGCCGGGCGGCCTGCAGCACCCCGACACGAGCAGGTCCCTGGCTGGCTCGAACTCATGGTTGGGGATCTGCTCCTCCTTCCTCCCAGCTCTCCCGCCCTCTGCTCTGCGCTGTGGGTGCTATTTATAACCCCAGTGGGAGGGAGGGGGGAACAGCCTGACAACCTTGACTCCAGAAGTCATGTTCATTGAAAAAAAAAGAAACACTGCACTGACCCTGCAGGATTGGTGGGGAAGTGGTGGGGGAGGGGGCTTTGGGAGCTCCACGTGGCCCTGATATCACTTTAGTCAATGAAGCAGCCTATGCAGGGTACAGCACTGCCTGCTCGCTGGCCCGACTGCCCCTTATCGGATGACTCAAGTGGATAAACAAGGTCATTAACCCAGGCTGTACCAGGGCACCAAGGCCTCAGGTGCACCATCAGCAGGTGGTCATGGCAGGTTTCCCTATTGGTGCCTGTAGGACTCTCACTAAGCTGGGAAGCCAACCCCAGAGCTGGACAAGCCTTGAATGCAAGGCCCAACCTGGAAGTGCCTTATCACTGACTTGTTTGCCTAACCTTGGGGCTTTGCTCCTGTTGTTGGTAAGGAACAGGCTGCAGGGAAGGGAGCCAGGACCCTGGGGGGCTGGGAGGACTTTGCCCACTGTGCACACTAGGAGGCCTCCCTCCTCTGACTCCAGTTCTGGGGGCCTGCAGAAATAAGGTCCTGAAGAACTCTCTCTCCTCAGCCTGGATTCCTAAAGCTCCCAAAAGGCTGTGTCTGCTGAGAAGCCCTCCCGGAACGATATTGAAATATGGCTGCTACTTACTGAGCACCTCCTGTGGGCCAAGAACTTTCCAGTCTAATATTAGAGCTTGCCTCTGAGGCAAGATTCTTACTTTTTGAAACTCAAAGAGGTGAAGTGACTTGCCCAAGGTCACACCACTAAGAAGAGACAGAGCCCAGATCTGTCTGACTCCAAAGTCCTCGCTTGTTCCCCTGGATCCGCTGGCCCAGTTGTTCAGCCAGATCTGTGTGGCCTAAGTTTTCCAGAGCTGGTGGCTACCCGGGTCTCCACCTTGCAGCTACCTGGTCCACAGATATTGCCGACTTATGATCCGGGCAGAAACGCTGCTCTGCCGCCAGCCACGTGGCAACTCTGTCCCGGGCATCTGTCTCAGGACGGTGGGGCGTGGGGTCGAGGAGAGGGTGGGAAGGTCCTCGGCTGTGTTGTGTTCATGGACCTTGGCAAGCCCAGCTTGGCAAGCCTTCTGCTATAGCACACGGTTGGGCAGCCATCACCATCCCTGGCATTTGCTCCTGGCTCTGTCCTTTTCCAGTTGTGTGACCTTGGGCTGATCCCTTAATCTCTGTGGGCCTCAGGAGCTTCATCTGGGACAACAACACAGTGAGGTCCTAGATGTGAAATTCTAAGCAGTTTCTGGCATTCGGTAGGAGGACTTTGCTCCTCCCTTTCCTCTGCCGAAGGAACCAAGCCCCAGCAGACAAACAGGTGCACATCTTTCATTCGATTGTGAATAATCTTAATCCTTACATTTGTAAAGTTCCTTCCGCAACCTTCCACAACTGAAACCTCTTCAGCATCCCCTCAGAGGAGACCGGAGTCAGACCCCTCGGGTTCAAATCCTGCCCCATCACTTAGCGTCATTGGGCAAGTCACTTTACATTGCTGTGCCTCAGTTTCCTCATCTTTAAAAGGTACAAGAAAGGCCAATAGTGCATATTGAGTTTATGGGCCCTGAAGCTTCTACAATTTGGAAGGTCCTCTTTAGGAATAGAAAACATGAGGGGGGCCTGGTTGACTCAGTCAGTAGGTAGAGCATGTGACTTTTGATCTTGGGGTTTTAAGTTTGAGCCCCATGTTGGGTGTAGAGATTATTTAAAAATTAAAAAAAAAATCTTTGTTTTTTAAATGCTTATTTCTTTTTAGGAGAAAGAGTGTAAGTGAGGGAGGAGAGGGGGGAAGGGTTGGTCAGAGGATCCAAAGAGGGCTCTGCACTGACAGCAGTGAGCCTGATGCAGGGCTTGAACTCACGAACTGTGAGATCATGACCTGACCAAAGTCAGATACTCAACCGACTGAGCCACCCAGGTGCCCCCCAAAATTAAAAAAAAAATTTTTTTAATAAAATGAGAAAACTAATCTCTGCCGATTACAAACTAAAATAAGCTGACAGAAAAACATGAATGTCACAAACCCGGGAGAATAACACAATACTTTGATTAATTGCTTGATGGTATTTGCCTACGTGTTTTAGCTGCACATTCTTTGCTTGCCTCTTCCCTTCCATTTCCCATCTAATCTCAGACCTCGCTTAAGCTTCAGCAAATGCTCTAGAGGAAGTATTCCAGAGACAGGGCTCCGTCCACAATCTCAATGCTGCATTTGTAATGTCTCTTTAGTCTCTGTCAGTCAGGAAAAGTCCCTCAGTCTTTCCTTGCCTTTCACGACCTTGACGCTTTTGAAGAGTTGTAGTTAGTTTGTAGCAAGGCTCTCAATTTTGGGTTTGTCTAAGGCTTCCTTGTGATTAGACTCAGATTATGTACCTTTAGCAGGAATATCACAGAAGTGAGGTGTTCTTGATTCATTCTATCAGATAGCACACATTTCCATCTGTCCTGTGGTTCTTGTTGGTCACCCGAGTAAGGTGATGTCTGCCAGGCCTCTCCACTATACTTACTCTCTTCCCCTTTGTAATGAATCTGTAGTTTGCGAGGAGGTATTTTGAAAATGTAGATACATACCTTCTCATAGTTTGAATGTATGTATGTGTGTATTTATTTATGAACTCATGTTCTCCTATTTTGTTTAGTGGCTTGTAATCTGTTACTATCGTTATTTATTTGAATGCTCAGCTTGTCACAGATTTGGCCCACGGGAGCTCTTTCAAGCTGGAGTCTGTCCTTTTGTCATACCCCATCATTCTTTGAACATCCTTTGTTTTCCGGTCTAAGCAGATACCTCTTTTCAAGCCCCTACAATCAACCAGTACTCCAAGAAGCTCTGGTTCAATCTTTTAGTGGAGAGTAGTATTTAAAAACCATGATCTGGGGGCGCCTGGGTGGCTCAGTCGGTTAAGCGGCCGACTTCAGCTCAGGTCATGATCTCGCGGTCCGTGAGTTCGAGCCCCGCGTAGGGCTCTGTGCTGACAGCTCGGAGCCTGGAGCCTGTTTCAGATTCTGTGACTCCCTCTCTCTGACCCTCCCCCGTTCATGCTCTGTCTCTCTCTGTCTCAAAAATAAGTAAACGTTAAAAAAAAATTAAAAAATAAATAAATAAAAACCATGATCTGGGTACTGGGAGGGTAATTAGAAACCTGGACTTGCTCACTGTTATGAGGGTGTCACTGCTCCCAGGCCCTTCCAGAATTAAGGAGAGTACACACACACCCCCCCCCGACACACACACTTATATTTATTTCTATATCTATTTATACATACTATAAAACATGGATTCAGACTATTACCTGCAATTCGAATCTACTATAATAGGGTTCATTCTCATTCTCCCCTTTTTATATTTATGACTCCCTTCTCCAACACCGAGAAATCTGGCTTTCATCATTCTGAATTTATTCACTTATTGGATCTATTTATAATCAGTCTCCCATATTTACCACCACCCGATTCCCTATGAAATGCCCTCCTTACCCCACTTGGGCTCTGATAGCTTGTGTCTGGCTGCCCCCTCCCACTCAGGGACACTTTCTTCACCTTGCTGGACCCCATGCCATATGGCCACCTTCCTCACCCTGCTGGGGCTCTGACTTTTGCTCTGGGCCACTGTGGCTCCCTCCCCCTTATTTCTTCAGGGGCACCTGGGTGGCTTATTTGGTTGAACGTCAGACTTCGGCTCAGTTCATGATCTCACTCATGAGTTCTAGCCCCACGTGGGGTTCTCTGCTGTCAGCACAGAGCCCGTTTTGGATCCTCTGTCTGCCTCTCTCTCTGCCCCTCCTCTGCTCATGCTCTCTCTCTCAAAAATAAATATTTTAGGGGCGCCTGGGTGGCGCAGTCGGTTAAGCGTCCGACTTCAGCCAGGTCACGATCTCGCGGTCTGTGAGTTCGAGCCCCGCGTCAGGCTCTGGGCTGATGGCTCGGAGCCTGGAGCCTGTTTCCGATTCTGTGTCTCCCTCTCTCTCTGCCCCTCCCCCGTTCATGCTCTGTCTCTCTCTGTCCCAAAAATAAATTAAAAACGTTGAAAAAAAAATTAAAAAAAAATTAAAAAAAAAATAAATATTTTAAAAAATTAAAAAAATTTTAAAATAAGTTCCTTCAGTGAAAATGGAGCGATGATTCTGTCTTTCCTCTGGAATGGTTGATCAAAAACAGGTTTTATTCTTTTTTTTTCTTTTTTAGGAATAAAAACATGTCTTATTCTTGATAGCCAGGATACTTCACACAGATGTTTCTGATACTTGTAGTCGTGCTTATAGGTTTGTAGTAGGAATTTTGATAAATTCTACTTTGCGTAATTACTATCAAAAAAGAAATATATGCGTGGAGTATTTATTTAAAAAATTTTTTTAACGTTTATTTATTTTTTGAGAGAGAGAGACAGAGCACAAGCAGGGGAGGGGCAGAGGTAGAGGGAGATGCAGAATCCAAAGCAGGCTCCAGGCTCTGAGCTGTTAGCACAGAGCCCGACATGGGGCTCGATCTCACTGACTGTGAGATGATGACCTGAGCTGAAGTCAGACGCTCAACCGACTGAGCCACCCAGGCGCCCCTATGCACGGAGTATTTATAATTGTATATGCTGCGTATTCTTTATAGGAGAGAACTTCCTTTTTGGGTTGGCATCACTATGAAGTGACAGACAATTTAATGATGATTGAAAGAATTTTGTACAGATTTGCTTCTTCTCTTTACCTGTCCTTCTTTCTCCTCCACCACCCAGGTTCTTCCCAGGTGTCTTGGGAATCACTCATAGTGGGAAGTGGGATAGAGTGGGCAAAAAACAGTGCAAACAGTGGTCTTGAGCAATTATAATTTAAGCTTTTTATTTTTGCAAAATAAAAAGAATATATATATTAAAGCTTTAATTTATTTTGAGAGAGAGTGCACAGGGGAGGGGCAGAGAGAGAGGGAGACAGAATCCCAAGCAGGTTCCATACTGTTAGCTCAGAGTCCAATGCGGGGCTCAAACTTGAACTCATGAACTATGAGTATTTATATCTATCTATAAAATATCTATATCTATAAAATATATCTATAAAATATCTATAACTGTAAAATATCTATAACTGTAAAATATCTATAAAACATCTATATCTATATCTATATCTATATCTATATCTATATCTATATCTATATCTATATAAAGAAGACCTTGCCCAGCCTCTCCCCAAGGCATTGGATGTGCAAGTGAAGGGCGCTGAGGTTCAAGTTTCATTAGATTCACGGAAAATCTGCCTCTAATAATGCCTTTCCTAGGTGTTTTTCAGGACACAAAGAGCCTGGCACACAGCAAGTGCTCAGTAAAGGAAGGGCAGTGGTCATTATTATTGCTCTTGCTTTCACCCTCATTTTCTAAAGGAGGCAGTGGAGGAGGAGGAGAAGGAGACCCCTCTGTGGGGGGTGGTCATGTAAAGCTGGACTCCAAGGTTTTAGAGCTTGGGTTTTTTGGGGCGCCTGGGTGGCTCAGTGGGTTAAGCGACCGACTTGGGCTCAGGTCATGATCTCACGGTTTGTGGGTTTGAGCCCCGCATAGGGCTCTGCGCTGACAGCTCAGTGCCTGGAGCCTCCTTTGGATACTGTGTGTCTCTCTCTCTCTCTGCCCCTCCCCCGCTTGTGTTCTGTCTCTCAAAACATTAAATAAACATTAAAAAGATACATCTTGGATTTTTTTTGTTAAGATTTTATTTTTAGGCAATCTCTACCCAATTTGGGGCTGGAACATACAACCCTGAGATCAAGAGTCATATGCTCTTCTGACTGAGCCAGCGGGTGCTCCAAGTCTTGTATTTTTTTTTTTTTCTCACCGTGGAGAGCTGTGTTTTCTGAGACCTGTGTATGGCCTGAAGGCCAGGTGGGGGCGGGAGGTGGGGGGAGTGTTTCCAGAAGGAAGAGGGAGCAAACTGTCAAATGCAGCTAGGAAGTTGAGGAAGATAATAGTGGTCCCTGGGCTTTGGCAACACAAGGTCATTGTACCCTTGGTTACAGTCTTTTAAGAAAAGCCTAATTAGGGAGTGCCTGGGTGGCTCAGTCGGGTTAAGCCACCGACATCGGCTCAGGTCATGATCTTGCAGTTCTTGGGTTCAAGCCCTGCATCCGGCATTGTGCTGACAGCCTGATAGCTTGGAGCCTGCTTCAGATTCTGTGTCTCCCTCTCTCTCTGCCCCTCCCCTGCTTGTGCTCTGTCTGTCTGTCTCTCTCTCAAAAATAAATGTTAAAAAAAGAAAAAAGCTAATTACAATAAATTGAGGAAAGATAGAAGGTAACAAAGTGGAGAGACAAGTATAGCAATCTTTTCAAGTTTTGCTGTAAGTGAGAACCGAAAATTGCAGTGGTAGGATGAGAAAATGGGAGTCACGGAATGGTAAAAAATAAGTGACATTAGAGCATGTTTGTAAATTGAAGGGAATGATCCAGAAGAAAAGCATTTGTGATGCAGGAGATTTAAAAAAAGGACAATAACAAGGGTAGAATCCCTGAGAAGACTAAGATGAAGAATTTCACCGCAAAAGTGGAGCGGTTTTCCTTAGATGGCTGGGACGTGTCCCCCACTGAAGGTTGAATACAGCAACCGTTCCATAATTTGTGGGGCCCGGTGCAAAACGTGTTGTCCCTTGTTCAAAAATTAAGAATTTCAAGACTGCATCAGAAGAGCATTAAACCAAGCACGGAGCCCTTCCCAGGACGAGGCTTGAGCCACTGTACAGTTTGTCACCCCAAGAAACTGGCCCTGGCAAGTGTGTGATGATGACAGAGGTAGGCTGTCCTTTGGGCTAGGGCCTCCACTGCCTCATGGAAGGACTGGAAGAGAGGACTTAGGACACTTTCAGTTCCACTTTTCTACAAGCTGGGAAGTCACTCTCAGGGGTGAAGCTCAGAGTTTGTCCCTTTTTAACTTCCAACCCGGCCAGATTTTAGTTCAGGGTTTTCTGGAAGGCTCCAAAGCATCTGGTGACCATAGCAACTCACGCCAAACTCCGGGACCCTTGCTCCGCCCACCGCTTCCTGGACGCGCTCGACGATTGGCTCAGCATGTCGACCAATGGTCGGTGAAGCGGGCTGTTTGCCGCGCGGTCAGTGGTCGCGGGCCCGGAGGGAGGCGGGAAGACAGGGCGAGAAGGCGGGCCTGGGCGGTGCGGCGCGTGCGTGTTTCCGGCTCCGCTGCGGAAGGCGGACAACTGGAGCCGTTGGGCCGGACGCGACCCGAAAGAGCAGGGAGAACGCGGGACGCGAGTGCGGAGCTCGGAACTCGGAGCGTCGCTAGAGGCAGGCGCGATGGGCGGAGAACAGGAGGAGGAGCGGTTCGACGGCATGTTGCTGGCCATGGCGCAGCAGCACGAGGGCGGCGTGCAGGAGGTAACGGCCCGCGCGGCGTCGGCCTGGCCTGGTCCTGAGGCGCTCGCCAACCCGCGCGGTCCTAGCCACGCTTACTCCACTTTTCTGTTTTCCGGGGTCGAGATTCACCCTTGGGCCTCGCGGGTTCCTGGGATTCCTCCTACGTCCTCACTGCGACCCAGCTTCCGGTCTGGCCTCCCCGTGGCACTTAGGGCCCCATTCGTTTCTGTCCCGGGCTCCCGGCCCCGCTTAGTATCTAGCAACTCCGTGTCTTAGCAACTCCGGCGTCTCCGAACGCGCTCCTGGAAAACCCGCTGCCCTCTCCCTTAACCCGTCCCCCAGTCTCATACATGCTTCCGGCCTCGTTTTCCGTCCGATGGCCTCCCCCGAAGAGCATTTCTTAGGATGAAGCATCCTATACGTTGGGATTTGCATCTACCAAGACCTGGACCGAGCTGGCGAATGTGTGGGGGGGGGGGGGGGGGTGTGGGGCGGGGTGATGTTAGCACGTGGTCCCTTTAGGCCGTGAATGAGGAGTAGGAGGCCTGGGTTCACAATTTTTTCCAGCACCTACCTACAAGGGACCTTTCCACGTCTCCAAGCCTCAGTTCCTTTGTCTTTGAGATAGGGCTACAAGTCCTTTAATTTCTGAATCTTTGTTGGACAGGAAAAGTCTCGAAGGACAGTAAGGAATTCTCAGTAGTCAGGTTTGTTCATTCAGATACTTCTCGGGTGATTGATGTGTGCCAGACACTCACCAGACTGGGTCCTGGGCATATAGATGTGAGCAGAAATCTGTCCTTGCCCTGATGGAGCTTAAAACTTTTCAAAAGCATAATTCATACATAGTGACTGCATAATAACACATAGCATATGAACGATAAGGACCAACTGTTACAGATTCTGGAGTTGGTTTTTTGGGCCAAAAACGTGGAAAGTTAGAAATAGAAAAGCCTATCAAGATTGGTTCCAGAACTCTCATTCTGTAAAGAAACCAAAGGAACTTGCCTAAAATCATCCAACAGGTTCCTGACCAGACAGGACCAGACTCCTTGGGCCATTGTGCTTTCCACAGTCCATTACTGATTCTTTGTCTCACTGGGAACAAGTTTTCTTTGAGCTTTCTATTCCCATTCTTTTACCCAGGTGCCTGTGGAGACCAAGGACTCCTAAGCCTTTTGAGGTGGGAAGAGAGTTACTAATTTGCACGTGTGAAAGATTCCCTTCCTCATCCTCCTGAATTGTTGACATTAGATTTGGGAACAGGTTCATTTTTGAGTGAATCAAAAAAGTGTCTAGAAGTAGAAATTCAAACCCTGAAGATATGAGTGGTTCTAAATCTGATGCTAGAACTTTTGGGCAGATCAAAGCACTAAGGTGCTAATTCTTGGTCACCATTAGATCATTTCATTCAGGAAAAGTTTTACTGAGCATATACGCTGAGCCTGGTGCCAAGCTTTGGGGATGTAGACAGAATAAGCCATAGTTCACGGTACCTGTGTGTGAGGAGTTCACTCTGGCAGGAGGTCTCTTGCTCTGCAGGCTCTGTGCTGACAGCTCAGAGCCTGGAGCCTGCTTCGGATTCTGTGTCTCCTCCTCTCTCTGCCCCCCCCCCCCACCCCCAAACATTAAAAAAAAAAAAAAAAAAGCCATGGCTTAATATAGGAGGTCTCTTGCTGTGGGCCAGGCGCTACTAAGGGCCCTCACCTCCATTATTTCATTTGATCCTCACAGGGTCCCTAGAAATAGGTCCTGCTGCTGTTTCTGTTTTAGAGTTAAGAAACTTCCCCAAGATGACAGAGCTAATATGTATCAGTCTGATCTTCAAACTTGTATTCTTAACCATTTGGATACTCTGGTGTACCAGTCAGAGTTAGTTGGTTTTAAACTTGTCTGAAGTGGCTTCATATACTCCCCTCCTTCCGTCTCTGCCCTAGTAACTCAGCCAGTGCCAGTCTGGATGGACTTTTTACTGTCTGGAGAGGAAAGCTGGGCCTAGATGTTTCAAGCCCTGGATTGAGAGGAGTGTTCTATATCCTTAGGCTCCTTCTAGAACCACAAGGAATATGAAACCCGTGTACCCATAGACAGGAGAAATGAGAAATCTGCCTTTCAGGAAAGCTAAATAAGGTTAAGTTAGGCTTCCTGGTGGAAGTGACTAAGGTAGGGCCTGTTAGGGAGGCTGTCTCCTCTGATGAGAGGCTTGGGGTAAAACAATCAAGTCCCAAGATCCCTCCTGGACAAGAAACCGATCTCTGTGCAGTCAAGGGGCTCCCATTGTGGCATCTCCACAGCTGCAGTCTCCTTCTGTCTTTCAGCTTGTGAATACTTTCTTCAGCTTCCTTCGACGCAAAACAGACTTTTTCGTTGGAGGAGAAGAGGGGATGGCAGAGAAGGTGAGTGTTGGGGCCTGCTGTCCCTTGGGAAGCTCTGTCTCTTCAGAAGAAAAGCTCCCCTGGTCTTCTTTTGGTGTAATAATAGCCTTCAGCAGAAGTAAAATGCCAAGGGCGAAGATTTGGGGACGGGAAGCAAGCTGTCGTTTATTGAAGCCCCTTTCCTTGCCAGGTGCTTTATCTGCCTCTATTTCCCGTGATCCTTTAGCAGTTTGAGAAGGACAGGTGTTACTATTCCCATTTTGCAAATGAGGAAATTGGCTCAAGGGTGTTTGGCACTTTGTCCTCAGTCTTGAGCTAAGTTGTGAGAGAGCCAGCGTTGGAACCAGAGTCTGTTGTAAAACTGTCTTCTGCCCTTGACCGCATGCTGCTGGATTCCTTTTCCATTGAGGAAGTTTTATCTAATTACCTACCTGGTGGTGAGAGTGGGCAAATGTTGGAAACTGAGCTTAGAAAACAAATACAGGAAAACTTAAAGCCAACCAATCCCAGTCTTCCCAGATACGGTGACCCAAAGTTCATGGATTTGGGAATTGCATTTTGTGGTACAGGCTCTGAGACCTTGAACTTCCTTCTGATACCTTAGATTGTAATTATATTTTTGAAAATTGGTAAGTTGTGAAAATGTTACCTCACCGAACAATGATTTTTTAGGACATTGATACTGTTTTCACTTAAAGAGACATAGTAACAAGAGGGAGACATTTTGCAAACTGCTTCCTGTGGCGTCAGGCATCTGACAAGCTAGAATGTGCTATACTGTGTCTTGATCTGAGGCTACTCTGTCATAGACACACTGGCTTGAGAGTGGGAGTCCTGGAATCTCAGCCCATTTGTGTGGGTTGGTTGATTTCCCGCCAATTCTCTGGTCCTTTCAATCTACATGTCTGCAAAATGGAAGAAGGTGGACTTACTGACCTGTAGGACCCCTTCTGGCTGAAATATTCTTTCTGTGTTAGCGCCAGCGCCTGTTTCTCTGCGGGCCAGACTGCCTTATAATAGCATTTGTTCATTCGTTCAGTGAACATTTATTGAACACTTAATGCTTTGTCTGTGGTAGGTATTATGCCAGACCCTTTGGGATTACATAGGTGAATACAGACTGGCCTTTGTTTTCATGGATCTCACAGTGTAGCATGCTGCCCCCACCCCTTAATAAATGAAGAAGTGGGTGTTCGGGCAGAAGCCCTAGGAACATTAAATGGGGGACTGCCCTAGGTTGGGGGCTCAAGGAAGACTGAGGAAGCGGTGCTTGAGGTATGAAGGATGATTAAGAGATAGCTGGAAGAAGGGAGAGCGGGGAATAAATAAAGAAGTGGTGTCTTACAGGTATGGGGGTGATGGTAGCTGCCATGTATGGTTGTCTGCTGGTCCCCTCTTAGACCTTGTCATGCTCCTTGGCTCTTTGTTCACTTAGATTCAGCTCTTCCCCAGGAGGTGGGTCAGACTCTCGGGCAGGCAGAAACCTGTCCAGCCTTCCCACCTGGTCTCCATGTGTAACACAGTAACTCCTGGGTATTGAGTGCCTACTGTGTACAGGCCACTAGGTACATCGTTTTTAAGTGCACCCGTTAGGAGCAAAGGCTCTGGAATCAGGTAGACGTGAGTTGGAATTCCAGTCTCCCCCTCCATTTCCTGCTTTACCACTGTGTGGCATTGGGTAAATCACGTTTTCTCTGAGCCTCATTTTTCGCAGCTGTAAGGGGGTCTAAATCCTTATCTTATAGGGCTGTTGTGAGGATAAAAAGAGGTAATGTAGATGAAGTGGCTGGCATTTGAGAATCAAGTTCATGGTCCTTTTCTGAACCTGTTGGAGCCGAAGCAATCCCACTTCTGGGTACATACCCAAAAGAATTGAAAGCAGGGTCTTGAGAGATCTGTACACCCGTGTTCATAGCAGCACTATGCACGAGAACCAAAAAGTGGAAGCAATCCAAGCATCCACTGATGGATGAATAGTGTCATATATACATGTGATGGATCTAATGGAATATCGTTCAGCTTTTCAAAGGAAGACGCACAGGAGCACTTCTTGAATGATTTAATTTATGTGAAGTTCTAGAACAGGCGTAAGTTTTCTCCTTCAGATGTTTTGGGGTACCCTCGCCATGGTAAGGTTAAATATCTCCTACCTCTCAGTGTCTCTTCTTGCCAGGCTGGTGGGAACCGCTCTTTACTCCCCGATCACCCAGCCTTGGTCAGGGAAAGCCTGTGTTCAGGTCTGCCCGCTTAACAGTCTGGGGCCTGTCATCTTCCTTTTTTTTTTTTTTAAATGTTTATTTGTATTTTGAGAGAGAGTGCTTGTGCAAGTGTGTGCACGCACCTGTGCATGCACAGCGAAGGGGCAGAGAGAGGGAGAGAGAGTCCCAAGCAGGCTCCACACTCAGCACCGAGTCTGCCTTGGAGACTGATCCCACGACTGTGGGATCATGAACTGAAATCAAGAGTCAGAAGCTCGACCGACTGAGCCACCCAGGTGCCCCTGGGGCCTGTCTTCTAGAATTAGCCCAGCTGTCCTCATCCTTCCCTCCTCTGCTGGGCTGTGGTTCCCAAAGATGTGTCTAGTAACAGATGCTTGGCTCTCTGACATCCTGCTGGTTGGCACCATAGAGTAGGCTCCACACCCCCAGGGGTCTCTGCCTGGGGTTGGGCCTGGGTAAAGCTGGTGGGAGGAGATTGGGAGGAGGGGTCAGAGACTGCTGTGATTGGCCTTGGCTGTGCCTGGTGGTTCAGCTCTGCCCTCACCTAACCTCCAGGAGCTAGGAAGGAACAGGACGAATGGGATGTAACATGATTCACTGGAGCTGGGAGAGGGGAGGGCCCTGCTCCCGCCTCCCCTTGGCCACTGGTTGGCAAATGGCTTGAGTTCAAGGTCTTCCCGATTAGGGATTTGGGACCAAGGCCCTTTGGTGGAACAGCCTTCGCTGGCGTAATTGTCCCATGACTGATTCTATTGACAGCACAATGGCCTTCAGGTGACTCCCTTCTCTTTCACACACACTCCATTTTGTTAACCCATTTGGTTGGGGGATGCTTTTGGTGCCCTTCAACCTTGTAGAGTGTGGAACTACTGCCATGTGGCATGAGGTTGGGAGTTTGGGGGTAGCCGGAGGAACTGACATCAAATGAATGAGAAGCCACGGGGCATTTGGCAGAACCTAGGTCTAGGAGCCCATGGGTGACTTGTGACCCTGAGCCCCACCTACGCCCCTCAGCTCTTGCAGACCCCTCCTTCCATCCAGCTGTGGCTCAGAGATGTTTGGAAGGTGGTAAATTGACCACCGGTCATGTGCTGAGTGCCCGCGAGGCCTCTTCCAGATGTGTGGACTGACACAGGTGGGTTTCCTGAGTTGGGTATGTTCCTGGGCCTGCTGAGGGCCTGAAGAGACACTGGAGCTGGTCCTGGAGGATGAACAGGAGATTGCCAGGTGACCTGGGAGTAGGGACAAGGACATTTTAGGCAAAGAACAACTTATGCAAGATTGTTTTTGGTAATAATGACATAGAAGCACAGAGTGATGACCTCAGGGTCACACAGGTAGAAGGAGTAGTCCGGGAACTCCAGTCTAGGTGTGACTGTCGGGTCTGCTTGAGAATTGGGCAGGAGGGCTTGTTAAAAAGACAGGCTGCCGAGCCCCACCCGGAATGTCTGATTCAGTAGGTCTGGGGTGGGACTGAGGTTTAGCATTTCTAACAAGTTGTGGGTGATGGTGGTGTTGCGGGTGTGGGGAACCACATCTTGAGACCTATTAGTATGAATAGGTGAGCCATCTCTCCCATTGCATTTTTATAGGGGAGAACATACTTGTCCCCACCCCTAACCCGCTGACACTGGATTAGCCTCAGTCGGGCAAGGGGTGTTAGGAAGCTAACACTGTGTATGTGGCTATGATGTGGCAAGGACCGTGCCAGCCTCTTGGTAAGCATTTGTCCTATTCGATTCTCGTGACAGGTGAGAAAACTGGGGCTTAGAAAGTGTCAAAGTCATTCACTTGTCCAAGGCCACGCAGCCAGCTAGTGACAGTGGCAGTAGTAGTGTGGTAGCTCTTGGGCAGCAGGGAGACCAGCTAGCAGGATGTGGGTTGGAAACATTTTGGGAAGGCACAGTGGGAGAGGAAGGATTTGACGTTGATAGCTCTCGGGCTGAGGAGAGGAGGAGTCTAGCCTTTTCCCTCAAGAAAGCTCTCTCTGGCTTCCTGCTAATGTGGTGATTCTGGATGTGTTGGCTGAGTTGCTGCTGTCCTGGAGACAGGTACGCATGGGGAAGAGATCAGTCAGGGAAGCAGGTCAGTGCAGGCCTGCAGGCTCAGGAAAGGTCTCTTGGGCGGAGACTGGAGTTCTGTTCATAACAGCCCTGCTCTGTAGGGAAGGACCTTCTGAGCACATTGGGTCTGCACAACAGCCCTGTGAGGTATAGGGATTCATTCTCACAGGTGAGGAGTCTGAAGCTCTTACAGGTTAAGTTCTTTGCCAAAAATACAGTAGCTAGTGTGTGACAGCTTGGGTTAGAACTCAGCCCGTCTGGCTTCACTGTCGTGTTCTTAGTCACTAGACTGTGTGTTTTTTAAGTAACCACTGTTTATCGTGCCAGGTACTTTGCAGCTGTTCATTTGAGTTCTGAGATAGGTGTGTACAGTGTCCCCCCCATTGTATAGATGAGGAGCTTGGGTTCTGAGTGCAGTGCCTTTGCCCAGGCACCCAGCAGATAGAGGCGGGACTGGACTCCAGGCCTTGGGATACTGGCCCCAGCCCCAGTGCCTCCTCGCCTTCTGTCCCTCCCCCAGCTCATCACACAGACCTTCAACCACCACAATCAGCTGGCGCAGAAGGCCCGGCGGGAGAAGAGATCTCGGCAGGAGAATGAGCGGCGGGAGAAGGCCGAGCGGGCAGCCAGGCTGGCCAAGGAGGCCAAGTCAGAGACCTCTGGGCCCCAGATCAAGGAGCTGACAGATGAGGAGGCAGAGAGGCTGCAGCTGGAGATTGACCAGGTAAGAGTGGGCTCCCTGCACCCCCATCAGCACTGGCAGCGAGGATGCTCTTGCCAACTGCTGTGCCCTTCACCACAGAAAAAGGATGCAGAGAATCATGAGGCCCAGCTCAAGAATGGCAGCGTTGGCTCACCAGGGAAGCAGGTGAGTTGGACTGGGGGTGCATAGTCAGGGGCTTGGAAACTTCCAGGGACTCTGTAGCCTTTCCCCATGTCTCGGATGCTTTCCCCTATGCCCTTTCCCTCAGCTTTGGGGGTCCTCCCCATCCTTCAAGATCCCACTCCTAGACATTGGACCACAGGATTGGGTTTAAAAAAAACCTACTGGTCTTAAAGCCTTGGCAGGAGAGCCTAAGAGCCAGAGAGCACAGCGCTTAGACAGGTATCATTTGGGTGGGCTGGGGTTTGTGGGCCCAGCCTGGCCCTTTGCGGCGATATATGTGGGGGATGTGCCCCTGGGGCTCCTCCCTCTCAAGTCCAGCTTCCCAAACAACGCTTGGGCATTCATTTGTCTTTCCAGAGTTTCTGGTCTGACAGTAGGAGTCTTAGCCCCACAGACACAGAAAAAGAAAATTGATCATTTGGCAGCCTGGTTTTATTTTAGAACCCTGTTCATAGCCACCTTGTGACCTTTTGTTTTGTGCTGGGCTTTCTTTCCAAGTCCCTTGGCTTGGATCCCCAGCTAGGTTCCATGGGTCCATCTCTGACTGTCACTGTTCACCAACTGTGTCCTTGTCACATGGTATGCTGCTTGTCTTAGACAGAGATCAGAGCCATTTTTTTACCTCTGGCTCCCAGTGGGCCCTGGAGTGGGCAGGGACCAGGTCTGTTTCATTTTGCGGCTGTATGCCCAGTGCCATCCCTGGGCCTGGCTCAGCGGGGTTCAGTCTGTCTGTCAGGTAAGTAGCTGAGAACCCCAACTGTGAGCAGGAGGCTGAGGAGGACGAGGAGGAGGAGGATGAGAAAGACAAAGGGAAACTGAAGCCCAACCTTGGCAACGGGGCCGACCTGCCCAATTACCGCTGGACCCAGACCTTGTCGGAGCTGGATGTGAGTGGCCGGGGCTCGGGTTAGGAGGTTAGGGAGCCAGCCTGGGGCTCCTGCTGACCTCCCCTGCCCCATGCAGCTGGCGTTGCCCTTCCACGTGAACTTCCGGCTGAAGGGGAAGGATGTGGTGGTGGACATCCATCGACGGCACCTCCGGGTGGGGCTCAAAGGGCAACCAGCGATCATTGACGGGGAGCTCTACAACGAGGTGAAGGTGGAGGAGAGCTCGTGGCTCATTGAGGACGGCAAGGTGGTGACGGTGCATCTGGAGAAGGTGTGAGCGGCCTGGTCTCCTGGTCTGAGTCCTGATGGAGAAAGGAGGGAGGGTGTCTGCTCATTCACTCAGGGACCATGCCGGGGGCCTAGTGGACACATTTAATCTGCACAGGACTTTCAATGTAGGTCTGTCCCATTTTATTCTATTAAAAAAAAAATGTTTTTACGTCTATATTTAAGGGGGAGAGAGAGAGAGAGATAGCATGTGAGCATGGGAGGGGCAGAGAGAGAGACCGAGACAGAATCTGAAGCAGGATCCAGGCTCTTAGCTGTCTGCATAGAGCCCAGCATGGGGCTCGAACTCATGAGCTGTGAGATCATGACCTGAGCCAAAGTTGGACGCTCAACCAACTGAGCCACCCAGGTGCTGCGCACCCCCCCCCCCTTTTTTTAATTTTTGAAATTTTTTTTTTATGGTTCGGTCTAAAATTCCTATTTTAGAATCAGGAAAAGGGCAGTTCAGATTTGCCCAGGCTCCTACCTCTAGGTAGGGATGGAGTCACGATTGAGTCTTTGGTACCAAAGCATCTTGTTTTACATTAGGTTTGTACATGAGTTCAATGCAGCAAATACCTGAGTATGTACTATGTGCCAGACGCTGTTTTAAGTGCTGGTGAGAGAGCAATGAGCAAAACATAGAAAATTGCCTTCAGGAAGCCTCGCCTCATTCCCTCAGAGATGCGACACAGACACCAGTAAATAAATGTAGTCCTGTAAAGTGCCATGAGTCAAAGGAAAGCTTTCCATGGCACGTAAGGCCTGTCCCAGCCTACCTGCCTTTCACTCACCTCTCCCATGTCCTTGCACTAGCTTCTCCCAACTGGAATGTCCTCTCTTGCTTTTTCATCTGGTGTACCATGTGTCCCTCAGGCCCAGTCCTGGTGCCACTCTAACTTCTGTCCCTCCACCCTGGATGAATAGCTCCCTCTGCACTTCATTTTTGCCCTGATGACACTGATTTGTAACTGTCTCCATTTGCTTCCCAAGCCACTGGGGATGACAGAGGTCTTGCCCATCTGCACCCTAGGGCCCCGCACAGGGCTTTGTGGGTCCCAGGTACAGGATAGAGGAGAGAGTTGGGTTTTGGAAAGGTTGGGGGGTGGTTCCTAGGGTACAGAGTGAGCTACCTCCCATCTCCGGTGGTTCCCCTCCTCACAGATCAACAAGATGGAGTGGTGGAGCCGTTTGGTATCCACTGATCCTGAGATCAATACCAAGAAGATCAACCCTGAGAACTCCAAGGTGAGCCTTAGCTGGTTGTGTTGGGCCTCAGCTGGGAGGTGAGGGCCTAGGTGGCCCCAGAGCTTCACCCATCTTTGTCACTGCCTGCCCTCAGCTGTCAGACCTGGACAGTGAGACCCGCAGCATGGTGGAAAAGATGATGTACGACCAGAGGCAGAAGTCTATGGGGCTGCCCACCTCGGATGAGCAGAAAAAGCAGGAGATTCTGAAGAAGTGAGCAATGCAGAGATGGAGGCTTGGGGGGTGGGGGGGTAGTTCTGGGGGGGAGGTGGGTGTTGGGTCTAGGCCTGGGTGAGACAGTGAGTGGGTCACTGAGCAGGACACAGGGGCCGCCCTTCCCCTTCCAGAATGAGCCAGCCAGGTTTATGGATTGATAGCCTCAGCTTGCCTACTCTAATCATTTTCTGAGGTCATCTTGAGGGCAAGGCCACCTCAGGGTAGGAAGGGAGAACACAAGCGGTCATTGCCATCTATAGGAAAACCCTGAGGCTCTACCGCTTGCCTGGCCTGGCTCCAAGTTGCTCAGGGTTCTAAAGAAATTAGACCTGATGTGGGAGGTTGGGAGAAAGGGGCTAAGTTTCCGGGAGAGGGACGGCCTGATTTACCTTCTTCCTACTTTTGCTTCCCCAGGTTCATGGATCAGCATCCGGAGATGGACTTTTCCAAGGCCAAATTCAACTAGCCCGTATATGTCTCCCTGAACTCTTGGGGGTGAACCCCAGCCATCCACCTTTTCCTACCCTTCCCTGGGATTTGGGGGCCTCAGGGCTGGGACAGGTATGGGACTGGCCCAGACACACTGGTCCCAGGGCATCATGGGAGAAGGGCTGGGGCCTTGTGGGGGGTGTCTTATCTTCCCCAGTTGGCCTACCGTTACACATTAAAACTATTTACTCCACCTGTTTTCTCTTCCCTCTGGTCTTTCCCTGGGGGACAGGCCTCTCATTGCTGGTGCTGGGGGCTTGGCTTTTAGCCCAGCTTCTGCCATGTGACCTAGAGCAAGTCCTTACACCTCTCTGGGGCTGTTTCTCATTACTTAGAGGGAAAATTAAACAAGGCTTTTAGTCTGTGACTGAGCAAAGGTGAGTTTTTCTGGATACAGGGATCAGAATACGTGTCATATTCTTAAAGGGGCCCATGACTCAGCAGAATTTAAGACCCACTGGAGTTGATTCTGTTTTCATCTCTAAGACAGTGCCTCACTGTGGACATTCTCCATCTTGGAGAGGCCTTGACCTGGATGAGATAGCAGAGCTGAAGGAAAGGGGACAGTTTTGTCACTGGTACTGGGACCTTGTGGTCACAGTCCCCAAGGGGGCCATCTCCATTTTGTATATTTGATAGGGAGCTGGATAGTTTGCCTAGTTGTCGCTTGCCACAAGGTGCCTGTGAGATAATAAGATGCTGTGGGGGGTGAGGTGGATCCTGGATGTCTATCTTGTTCAGTCAAGAATGGGCTGGTGGGTCTGCTTTCTCCTCATTGCTGAGAGGACTAAGACACTCCTGTGTGTGAGGAGTAGCTAAGTAGGATCCTTCTGGACCCAGCTGGGCTCTGATGTCCAAACAAGGGGACCCTACTTCTACCCCAAGCAGGTCAGCTTGCTAACTTTGGGGCAAAACTGCCAAGAGGCCAGCTTCCGGGTTGAGAGCCACAGTTACTAGTCATGTGGCCAAGTTCCTTGAACCCTCTGAGCCCCAGCCTCTTGGTCCATGAAAGGATGACCCCATTCCAGGGTTGTTGGGAAGGTCCAGAAGATCCCAGTGGACCACAGTGCTGTCAGAACCAGGGAGAGGTAGAGGGAGCTGAACTACAAGTTGGAGGCTGGGTGGGAGCTGACCCATCCTCAGGGATTTGGGGACACTGCAGGGATGGGCAGTGAGCTGAGGCGGCGGGGTGGGGGGGTGGTGGTGGCAGGTAGGCCTACCTAAAAGAATCCCTCAACAATGACAAAGCACTTGTTAGACCTTCCTTAGGTACAGAAACTGCTTCTTTATTGGGGAAACCTGACAGGTAGACATTCTTGGTATCATTTTAGCCTTATGACTGCCCCACAACACTGAGGCAGGCTGGGCACCCTATCATGTCTCTTGTGCTGTGCAGCGGCCAAGCAGATTGAACAGAAAGGACAGTATCTGCTGAGATGACCAGGCCGTCTTCTGTTACCTTTGTCCTTGCAACTGTGGTTGTGTTAGCATCCAGAACACCATCAGCCAAGAAACAATAGAACATAATGTGGAGTGGGCACGGCCCACAGAATTCCAGACAGGCCCTGCCTGCTCCCTAACCCAATCCATTAAAATAAGCTTCTTTGAGCTGTCACCCTCTCCCTCCCCATCATGGGGAGAGGGAAGTTGGCATGTTTGGTTATGGGGGTATATGTTAAGGGGATAGAGATGGGATTCAATCCCAGAAGGTAATTTCGAAGTCTTTGCTTTCCATGACCGAGGCTGCCTGAAGACCAGGGGCAGGAAGGAGCAGGCCCAGGCAGGGGTCAGGCCAGCAGAGGATCCAGGGGGATATGGGCCCAGTGGCCCAGTGAAATGCACATGGTCCAGGAACCAGTCAGCTGAGGCAGGAGGAGCCACGGGTGGCCACTGCTTCTGGTCTCATGGTCCAGCTTCCTCCAAAGGGGGTCCTGCTTCCCCTCTTCATGCTGTGGGCTATACTCCCAGAAGGGGTTGCCACCACTGGGCCTGGTTGGGGTTAGCAGTACACCTGGAGCAGTGGTGCTCCTGATGAATCTGTGTCTGTGCCCTGGA
Organism: Panthera tigris; assembly: GCF_018350195.1. Taxonomy (NCBI): domain Eukaryota; kingdom Metazoa; phylum Chordata; class Mammalia; order Carnivora; family Felidae; genus Panthera; species Panthera tigris. Next base: position 20,084,488 of record NC_056667.1, read on the forward strand.
AGGACGAGTCGTGGCTGGCTGGGTATCCTGAGAAGGGAAGAGGAAACAGGCTCAGAGAGGGGAAGGAGCTCATCTAGGTCCCAGGGACAGGGAAAAGCCTGCTGAGAAGGAGCAGAGTAGGACTTGCTTGGGTCAGTCTGATCCTGGCTGGGTGACCCACTCGGCTTCTTGACCTCTCTGAGCCCCAGCCTTGCTGTCTGTACATGGGTAATGACCTCACTCCCGGGGGCTGGTGAAGACCAACAAAACAGTAGTAGCACACAGGGTAGAGTGCCTTTTCAGCACCAGTGGAAAGCGCTCCCCCCCCCCCCCCGCCCCTTCACTGTCCTCCCCAGTAATATGGGCTTAGATGCAGCTTCTGAACCCTGCGTTCAGAATGTCTCCCAAGTGAACCCTTTAAGCCAGCCTGCAGGATTGGGATGGGGTCTGGCTGCTCGGGCTTCTGGTCCCTTTCTGATCCCATGCCCCACCCACCCCAGGAGGAAGCCGAGAGGGGAGAATGGAGGGGGGTTGCCAGAGGGGACTGTAGGGCAGTGTCCTCTGTACTAGTCAGGTCAGGACCAAACCTGGGGCTCCATAAGGCCTCAGCTTCCTGGCGATGGCATCTGCAGTGGTCTCCTGGGAGATCTGCACTGTGAGTTCTAGGGAGGGAACAGGAGGGGGCAGTCGTCATTATCACATCCTTTTAACCCTAGCCCCCACCAGCTCCCAGCCCGATGAAGGAGGGATCACCTACCCCTTGGCTGGGTCAGAGAAACAGTGTTTAAAACAAAGACACAGGCAGTGTGTGTGCGTGTACACAGGCATCTGTGCCGTGGTGGGTGGGTAGGGGTTTTGGTTAGGGCAAAGGTCCAAATTCATAATGGGTTCCTGGGTCCTCTTAACCAGGTTAGGCCTGCAAGTTACTCTGGCAGGTGGCAGCAGGGGACAGAAGGAGCCTCTTAGGGGATGCAGAGGGGTTCAGAAAAGGGAGGAAAAGGAGGAAGAGCAGTGACTGGCTGAAGGGTGGACCCACAGTGGCCCCAGACCCCAGCGCAGCCCTCCCTTGGTCAGCACCTCCTCTGCTCTGCCCCTCAGCCATGTGGAGCTCCACCTACCATCCTGGCTGAGCCCTGAGCCCACCATGGTCTCATGGCCACTGTCAGGGGCGGCAGCAGGGGCAGCACCCCGTGTGGAGCGCCCCTCTGTGGTCTGCGGGCGGGTGCGGCTTTTGCGGGTACTGATGCGAATGATACCACGAACCAGGCGGCCCTCGGCATCCTGCTCATCCAGGTGGTAGTCCTGGGTGATGCTGCTGATAAGGTCCGAGATTTTACTGGTCTTCTCCAGGAACACAGTGTCTGATGTGCACTTGGCCAGCTCGTCGATCTGGTGCACACTGAACAGCTCTGTCAGCTTCTTGAAGATGAGCACATCAATCTCTCGGCTGGACATGGAGCCGCTTCCTATCTCGGGCAGATCCAGGTCCGACTCGTGGAAGGAGTAGTACTCTTCAGAGCCACGGGGGCTGCTGGCAAGGGTGCTAGGCAGGCTGTGCCGCATGGGTGGGGGCTCGGCCAGTGGCTCCTTGCAGCAGGAGTCCGCATCAGGAGCTGGGGAGGTGGCACTGCGGTAGGGATATACAGGGATGCCTTTGAGCTTGACGTCAGGGTAGCTGAAACTGCTACCCATGGTTGACTTGAGCCGTTGGCCATCCCGCTGACCAGGAGGTGCACGGTCGGGACTGGGGGGCACTCCATTGTGTTCTTTGGACCAGTTGGTGTCAGCAGCCCTCTCAGGGGAGTCCCCAGCAGACAAGCAGGGGCTGCCACCCCGCACGCAAGCCCCGCAACGCTGAAGGCAATTCCGGCAACGGCGGAAGCAGAAGGCAGCCCGGCACCAGTCCCACACCCAGGGTCGCCAGAGCAGGCAACAGGCCGGGGGCTCAGCAGCAGCCTCAGCAGAGCCGGAAATGAAGGTAAGGCTCTCAGGCCCATGGTGGCCAGGGTCCTTGGGGTCTGGCCTGCGGGTGCGGCGGCTCGGTGGGGGTTGGGATGGCTCATCAAAAGTCTCCAGGCATAGCTCTGTTGGCCGCTCCCAGGGTCCCAGGCGTGGGGGCCCAGATGATGGGCGGGGGTGTCCGGGGCGGGGCATGGCTCATTGCATGATTTGTTGCAGCCAGGCACCTGTAGAGGAGAGGCCAGAAAGGAGTCAGGATCAAGGGTGCAGTTATGCCCATGAACCCTCACCTAGTATCCCTCCCTCCCCAAGAGGAAGTTCTGTCTCTGGTCTAACCTACATGTCAAAATCTCCTGGGACGTCATGCCCATTGGGATGGCTACTATTGAAAAACCAGAGGATGACAGGCATTGAAGATGTGAAGTGGGAATGTTTGTAGAATGGTGCAGCTGCTGTGGAAAACTGTGGCAGCAACTCCAAAAATCAAACACAGAACTGCCCTATGATCTAGCAATTCCAGTTCTAGGTATACACCCAAAGGACTGAAAACAGGGACTTAAACAGGTATTTGTATTCCAATGTACACACAGCATTATTCGCAATAGGCAAAAAGTGGAAACAATCCAAGTGGCCATTGATAGATGGATAAATAAGCAAAACATGATGTATACATACAATGGAATATTATTCAACCCTAAAAAGGAATGAAATTGATACAGGCTACAACATAGATAAGCTTTGAGACAAGTGAAATAAACCTGACCCAAAGGACAGACGTGTGGTCCCACTTACATGAAATATCTAGAATAGTCAAATTCTTAGAGACAGAAAGTAAAATGGTGGTTGCCAGGGGCTGGAGGCAGGGGAAAAGGGGAAGTTAGTGTTTAATGGGTAGAGTTCCACTTTGGGAAGATGAAAAAGTTCTGGAGATGGATGGCAGTGATGGTTACACAACAATGTGACTGTGTTTGATGTCACAGAATTGTATGATTAAATGGCAAATTTTAGGGGTGCCTGGGTGGCTCAGTCGGTTAAGTGGTTGTCTGACTTCAGCTCAGGTCATGATCTCACAGCCTGTGAGTTCAAGCCCTGTGTTGGGCTCTCTGCTGTCAGTGTGGAGCCCACTTTGGATCCTTTGTCCCCCTCTCCCTCTGCCCCCTGGTCCATGCATGTGCATGCGTGTGCTCTCTCTCTCAAAAATAAACATTTTTTTAAAAAAAGGTAAATTTTATGTTATGTATATTTTACCACATAAAAAGAAAAATCCCCTGAGATATCACTTTCTAGGGAATGGTCTCCCCCAGTTTATTCCCACTGTTGGTAAGCCTACTCAGCACAGAGTCTCTGAGGCTACTCAACAAATGCCTTTCCATGTGACCTGCTACAGAACCTGAGCATTACTACCTTCCCTTTCCCCTCTTCCTTCAATCAGACATGGGGCTGTAACTGTCCCCATGTCAATATTTCAATCTGGCTCAGATTTGCTCGCCTAGCAATATTTAACACCAAGCACTCTTTTGCTTCCTTTGATTAGACAAGAAAGCCACAAAACACACCTTCTTTCCCTTTCTGACTCGGTTGCTAGCAAACTCAGAGCAAAAACTTCATTCATTCCACAAACACTGAGGCTGGCCCTATGTTAAGGCACGTAAAACCAAGGATGAATAAACTACAGACCCTGTTCTTGTGATTCACTCATGGTTTTGTAGGGAAAACAGATGCTTAAAAGATCCTAAGATGGAACATGTAGGATATATGAGGCATTATGGGAGCGAATAACTATGCCTCAGGGAGTTAGGGAACATTATGTAGTGATATGTTTGGGAAGGTTCTTGATTACATGTAGGGGTTTCCAAGCAATAAACTGGATTTTCTGTGACATTGATCCTTTATCTTTTTCTCCCTGATTTAATGGCACTGAGGTCGTAGAACTGGTGGTATGTGAGGAATTTGGGACTGAACATCAGGATATCTGTATTCTAGTCCCAGTTCTGGCTCTAACAGACAATGTGCTTTGGACAAATAAATGCCACCTCTCTAATCAGGCCCACGGTCATCTGTCACCCAGGTACTGTTGAGACTCCCATTCTGGCCACTTCCATTTCTTTCTGCTTACTGCAGCCAGGGAGAATTTTAGCAATCTGGAGAAACCTGGCAGACACCACTTTAATCAAATGATCAAAATTAACATCACCAATAATGGGATGAACTGACATCATGTGCCTCCTGATACTCTGCACTAAGAAGGATATGACATTACTTAAGTATTTCTGCCAAAAAAACATAACCTGAATATAATCAGGAGGAAACATCAGACAAGCCCAACTTAAGGGCATGGCAACTAAATGCAATGTGTGATCCTGGATTGATCAAGAGGAAAAATTGGAAACTGGGTAATGTGGATAAGTGGTAAAATTTACAAGTAGACTGTATATTATTGAATAGTATTATGCCAATGTTAAATTTCCTGAAGTTGATTACTATGGTTATATAAGATAATGCTCTTAAGAAACATACACTGAAGCACTAAGGGGTAAAGGAGCATGATGTCGGTAACCTAATCTCAAAAGGTTCCCAAGAAAATCCGAAGGTTCATGTGTCTCGAGAGAGAAAGGGAGGGAGGGAATGTCAGCCATGGTGGCTAGGCAAGAGGATACAGGAATTCTTTATTCTTGTAATTATTCAATCCACTTCCCCGGCCCCATTCTGCACTCCTTCTCTAAGGAGCCTCCATATCCCCAAGTGGGATGGTAACCTGTCTTCCTACAGCTTTCTGCTGGGCTCTGTCAGCTGGGTCAGCCTTGAACCCATTGTTTGAGGATAAGCCTGTATGACCCCAAGGGGCAGGGACTGTGTCTGACTCCTTTCTGCCTCAGTGTCAGAACAGGGTCAGATACAGTAAGTGCTTCAGGGGACTGACACATTCTGTGTGGCCTTAGAGTAGAATCAGAACCGTGGGGTAGAAAGAAAAAGGACTTCAAGCTCTAGGCTGACCAGAATAGGGGTAGCAGCAGTCTCAGGGAAGGGGGTACAGACAGAGACTAATAGATGACTTGAAAGTCCCTCACAACCCAGACAGGCAAGTGGTTAAAAACCTTTGCCTTGGTTTGAGCAATGTGGGGCTGGAGGTATGGATTCATTCAGTCACTCAATTAACAAATATTTAGTGAAGGCCTACTGAATGCCAGACACTGTTCTAAATTTTGGTGGATAAAACAGGCAAAAATTCCCTAACCTCAGTCAGGAGTCTGCATTCTAGTGAATGAGTTAGTTATTGATGGCTTACATTGTTCTATGTACTGTAAATGTATTAAACCAATTTTCACAACCCTATTTGTTGGTATTATTATTATTACTATTATTATTATTATTATTATTATTATTATTATTATTATTATATACTATATACCTAGAGGTCCAGATAGGTTAAATAAGTTATCCAAACCACACATCTACTTTTACCCAAGCAGCCTGGCCCAGAGTCTTACCCAATACCTCACCCTATCTGTTACTTGGGAGGGAAAGGGGCAAAGTGGCCAGCTGCTAGCTCCATGAACAAGCCTATACCCACAGAGGGACCATATAGGGAGCCCTCAGCCTTCCAGGCTCAGGCCTTGGATGAGGAGGATGGGTGCCTCTACACTGTTTCAACCACACTGAGCTCTGGGGTAGGTAAAACCTTCAAGGGGTTACTGATAAGGGTCTGGATCACTCCTCCTCTACCCCCAAGGCTTTAGAATTTGCTACTATTCATTAAATTCACCCACCAGGGGCACCTGGGTGGCTCAGTCAGTTAAGTTTCCGACTTTGGCTCAGGTCATGATCTCATGGTTTGATTTCAAGCCCAGCATCGGGCTCTCTGCTGTCAGCACGGAGCCTGCTTCAGATCCTCTGTCCGCCCCTCTCTCTGCCCCTTCCCTGCTCACACTCTCATACTCTTTCAAAAATAGATAAACATTAAAAAATAAATAAAAATTAAAAAAAAAATACATTCATCCCACCAAATATTTATTGAGCACCTACCATGTGCCCAGCACTGTGCTAAATGCTGGAGAAACAGCAGTGAATGGGCCAGAAATAGTCTCCAGCCCAAGAGGGCTTTCACTTTACCTAACACTCAACAATTGTTCTGTAAATGTTATATTTACAGATCAGGAAGCTCAAGCTCAGAAGTGACTTGCCCAGAGACACCCAGCTGGAAAGGGATGGCACAGGATTTGTATTGTGCTCTACCAGACTCTGGAGCCCATGTACTTTGTTTTGTGCCCATACCTGGAATGTGGGTGAGATGGAGGTCGGGGGGGGGCGGGGGGGGGGGGGTTGGGGGGGGGAGGGTACTAAGGGCAGTGGCTTGTTTCAGTTTTCCCCACCCCTCTAGGTCCAGAACCCTTCTGGAGTCCAACTTAGCCCATTTCCTCCAGGCTCTATCTTCCGCTGGCTGCTGCTGCCCTCACATCCGAAAGCCTAAGAACACTGGTCATTTGGTTTAGTGAGGGGAGGGCCCCTGCTCCCGTTGTGGCCTGGGACAAGCCTCTTGGCCTCAGTTTTCTCATCTTTAATTAGGGAGACATGAGTATCTTCCTGGGCCACTGTGAGGTTTAAATGAGTTATTTCGTGCGGGTTTCTTAGTGTGGTGCCTGGCACGTGGGAGGGGCTCGGTCGCCGGGCGCCCCAAGTCACTGCAGGGGCCCGCCCTCCCCAAACTTCTCATTGATGCTCTCTCCTCCCCTAGTCCCTGAGATCACACATACACACACAGGGGTCGGTCTCTGTACACCCCCCTCCTCCCAAGGTCCCCAGGACAGGCCCCACCCCCGTACCCAGCCTAGTCTTGCACACCCAGCGGAGACGGGCACTCCAACCCTGCTCGGGAAACAGCCTTCGGCTCTCGCCCCCGGCGTCCCCGCACCTTCTATTTCCTGCCCCAAAGGCTCAGCCCACGAATCCGGCATCCGAGGGCACCGAGTCCCGAGGCAAGGGAGAACCAGACCCGGGCACTGCCCCTCCGATTAGCACAGCCTCTGCACCAGCCGGGGCCCTCGGAGCGAGCTCCACGCTCTCCAGCTGCAGGGGCCCTCCGCCCGCGGGCAGACGCAGCCCCTCTCCCGCCCTGACACCGTTCCTCCGGGTGTGCACGCCCCCCTCCCCCCTCCCGACACTGCCACCCCTCCCCGGGCGAGCAGAGACCCCCGACCCCAGCCAGCTCAGCCCTGAGGGCGACCGCGGCCCCCCCTCCCCCCCACCCCCATTCTGGCCGCCCAGCCCAGACGCCCGCTCAGGCCGCTCCCCGGCCCGCGCACCCCGGAAGTGGGAGGGTGGTGCCCGAGGAAGCGGCCCCGGGACCCTCCCCCGCCCAGGTGTAGCCTCGGGCGGGGGGGGGGGGTCTCTCCACACCGGCGCCACCCCGGCCCGCGCCCCCACGGGCCCGCGCGGGGCTTACCTGTCCCGCCAGGTGAGCCGCCTCCGGCCGGCCCCTCCCCCCGCCCCCCTCGCCGCTCACCTGGGGCGCAGGTGAGCGTCTCGCGGGAGCGCTGCACGGGCCGCCGCTGGGGACACACTTCCTGCCTCCGCGAAGCGCCGCCGCCGCGCACCTGGGCCGAGGCCCCGCCCTGGGTGCGGGGCGGGCACCGGCGGCCCGGCTTGGGCGCGAGGCCTACGGACTCCGAGCCGGTGCTCGGCCTGGTCTGGTTAAAGGAGGCGGGTAGGGTAGACCGACGCCGAGGCTCAGTCTCCTCTCCTGTTAAACGGGCAGGTGTCCCAGGAGGCTCTGAGCACCTGGGGAGCGCTTGCCGGTCCTTAAAGGCCCAGCTCGAAGGTCATATCCCCTGGGATGCCTTCCGCGGGGGGGTGGGGGTGGGGGGCCCTTGGCCTGTCTGGTTTTCTGTTACATAGAACAGGTCTCAGTACTTCGTTAGCATAGTACTCAGCACAGTTTTGTCCTCTGTCTCCTCCTTTTCTGACTTGAGGACAGAGGCTGGTCTTGTTTCCCAATGCCCCTTGGTGCCCAGAGCAGGACCTGGCACATACTAGGTGCGCAGCAGATATTCTCAAGCCAGTGAACCGCTGGGCTCCGGTGTCTTCCTTTGCCCTGAGGTAGAATAGGGGGTGCGCGTCATCTGCTCGCTGGTCAGTTCACCTCTATTTGGGGGAATCTGTAGGAGAGGACAACTACCTCTACCCTGGGGCCTCCGAGCAGTGTGGAGGAGGGGGCTGGGCTGTGCAGTCCTGAAGGACACACGGCAGAGCAGCAGAGGTCACCAAAATGGGCCATGATTACATCTCATGGAGTCCCTGCAAGAGGCAACATCACTGGGTGCCGAGAAGTCAGGGCTCAGACTATCCTGGGTTCCTGCTCCCCTTAATAACAACCTAATAATAACAATAGCACGAATAAACAAGTGACTTTCACGAAGCATCTCCGGGACTCAGGCTTGCATAGTAGTATTTAATCCTCCCCCTAGTCTGTGAGGCGGGTCAGGTGTTCTCATTCTCATTCTACGGATGAGGAAACTGAGGCTGAGGAAGGGAAAATGATTTGTTCAGGCAGTTGGGAAAACCATGTGACTTTGGGCAAGGCACTTCCCTCCTCTAAGCCTCGTCTGTGGAGTTAATAGTACCTCTCTCTCACTGGGAGAATTAAAAAAGATAATGGATGCAAAGTGAGATAAAGGATATGGGGAGAGATCTTTAGGGTAAGGATTGGTAAATGGGAGGAATTCAGCACGGCCTAGGCCTCTTCCGCTCCAGAGGTACCAGATACACAACCTCCCAACCCCGGATGGAGGTACTGCCAACCAGGAGAGAGCCCTTTGTCTGCCCTGCTTGGGTTCCAAGCCCTCCCCCTGTCCAGCCAGGATGGAATACTCCTTGGAAGATGATTCCCACAGCAACTGGGGGGTTTCCTTCCCTATCACCTCTCAGGGCACCATCACACACGTGCACACAGTAGGCGCTCAATTCCGGAAGAATTCCATTCCAGAAACCTTCCAGAACAACTCTTCCCCACCACATCTTGTCCACATTCTCACCTGGGGGCAGGTGGCACGTTGTAGCCTCATTTGGAGCCCAGAAAGTGAGTCACGTTGTGTACAGCTGAACATCTGTGTATCCTAAGACCCAGCAAGTCTATTCCTGGGATGCAGCCACAAGAATTGCACACATATGCCAGGAGGCGTGTATACGAATGGTAGTAGAAATGCTGTTCACGGTATTGCCAAACCGAAAATGCTCAAATGCCATTGACGGGAGAGGAAGAAATGTGGAATAATTACACAACAGTAGCAAATGAATGAAAGACAACGAGGTGGCTGGATCACGCTGAGATGATATTGAGTGCAAAAATGCAGGTTCCTTGGGGTCTGGCTCAGTTGGAAGAACATGTGACTCTTGATCTTGGAGTTGTGAGTTCCAGCCTCACGTTGGTTGTAGAAATTACTGAAAAACAAGATAGGGGTGCCTGGGTGACTAAGTCAGTTAAGCATCTGACTTTGGCTCAGGTCATGATCTCGGAGCCCCACATGGGGCTCCGTGCTGACTGTGCAGAGCCTGCTTGTAATTCTCTCTCTCTCTCTCTCTCTCTCTCTCTCTCTCTCTCTGTCCCGCCTCTGCTTGTGCTTTTTCTTTCAAAATAAATAAGTAAACTTTAAAAAAATAAAATAAACTTTAAAAAATGCGAGTCCCGGAAGAGTAGAGATGGAAAGGTATCTTTTTTATAAAATTCAAATACAACCAGAACTACTAAGGTTAGGTATAATATTGGCTTGAACCCCAATGAAATTGCAGGGTTGTGACCTGTCTTGACCTATAAAAATGGCACATTCGTAAGGCCCAGCCTAATTTATGTGTGAAAAAACTATTTAAAAACAAAACAAAGCAAAGAGCAAGAGAATGAAGAACATAAAATTCAGAATAGTGATTACCTGAGGGTGGGATGGGGTGAACCCATAAGTAGGTTTAATTTTTAGTGACGTTCTAGTTCTCGGGTTGGATGATAGGTTTAAGTACTTTCGCTTTATCATGAATGAATGAAAAAATAGAAATTTATGCTCTAAATAATCAAGGGTGTTGTCCCTTGTGAGGTTCTCAAGGTAACAAAAATGTGAGACTAGAATCTTAGTTTTTCCTCCATTCACTTTTTCATTCTTTTTTTCAAAGGTTATGGTATAATTTGGGGCACCTGGGTGGCTCAGTTGGTTAAGTGACTGAGTTCGGCTCAGGTCATGATCTCACGGTTTGTGAGTCTGAGCCCCTTGTCAGGCTCTGTGCTGACAGCTCAGAGCCTGGAGCCTGCTTCCGATTCTGTGTCTCCCTCTCTCTGCTCCTCCCCTGCTCACGCTCTGTCTCTCTCTCTCTCAAAAATAAATAAACATTAAAAAAATTTTTTTAAAGGTTATGGTATAATTTACATACAGTAAAATTTGCCTTTTTAGGATACAGTTTGATGAGTCTTTAAAAAGACATACAGTGGGAATGCAAGCTGGTGCAGCCACTCTGGAAAACAGTATGGAGGTTCCTCAAAAAACTAAAAATAGAACTACCCTACGACCCAGCAATTGCACTACTAGGCATTTATCCACGGGACACGGGTGTGCTGTTTCAAAGGGACACATGCACCCCCATGTTTATAGCAGCACTATCAACAATAGCTAAAGTCTGGAAAGAGCCCAAACGTCCATCGATGGATGAATGGATAAAGAAGATGTGGTATGTATATACAATGGAGTATTACTCGGCAATCAGAATGAAATCTTGCCATTTGCAACTACGTGGATGGAACTGGAGGGCATTACGCTAAGTGAAATTAGTAAGAGAAAGACAAAAATCATATGACTTCACTCGTATGAGGACTTTAAGAGACAAAACAGATGGACATAAGGGAAGGGAAACAAAAATAATATAAAAACAGGGAGGGGGACAAAACATAAGAGACTCTTAAAGATGGAGAACAAACAGAGGGTTACTGGAGGGGTTGTGGGAGGGGGGATGGGCTAAATGGGGAAGGGGCACTAAGGAGTCTACTCCTGAAATCATTGTTGCACTATATGCTAACTAATTTGGATGTAAGTTTTAAAAGATAAAAAATAAAATAAAATAAGTAAAAAGACACACAGTTGCATAACTACCACCACAATCAAGATACAGATCAGTTCCATCACCCCCCCCCCCAATTTCCCTAAACCTCTCAGTAGTGAGTGTCTTGGTTTAATCCCAGGCCTCGGCACCCGTTGATCTTTTTTCTGTCTCCATAGTTTTGGTTTTTTCCAGAACATGTTTAGTTGTAAAAGTGCAGAACCGCACTACAAGGTTCTAAATCTGTGCTACCTAAAATGCTATAGGTTAATATGTAAGAACATGATGACCGAAGCATCTCAGAACTACTTTCTTTACTTAGAAAGAAAAAGAAAAGGAAGGAAGGAAGATATGATCTTTCCCCCAGAGCCCTCACCAGCTATGTGGCCTTGGAGAAGCCACTGGCTTCCTTCTCCTCTGTGAAATGGCAATGATAATATTTCCCCCTCTAGAGTTTTGTGGAGTGTTTTGCAAAAGGCACAAATTATCTGTTATTCTAATCATAGTCACACAGAAACCTCTCTTCTCTGAACCTCTTTCTGCCACACTTTAACACACTGGACCCTGTTCCCAAGGGCCCTTCCTCCTGCTACAGTACATATTGGAAAACTCCATCGAAAACTGATGACACTTTGGTTGCCTGGGTATCTCAGTTGGTTAGGCGTCCGACTCTTGATTTGGGCTCAGGTCATGATCTCACAGTTCGTGGGATCCAGCCCTGCATTGGGCTCTACGCTGACAGCGCTTAGGATTCTCTCTCTCTCTCTCTCTCTTCCCCTTCCCCACTTGTTCTCTGTCTCTCTCTCTCAAAATAAATAAATAAACATAAAAAAAAAAAACCCTGATGACACATGAGGTATATACCCGCAAGGATTGAAAATAGAGACTCAAAATACTTATAGACCAATGTTCATTGGAGCATTAGTCACAATAGCCAAAAGGTGGAAACAATTCAAGCGTCCATCAAGAGATGAATGAATAAACGAATTACGAATAAACGAATATACATACCATAGAATATTATTCAGCTATAAGGAATGAAGTTCTGGGGGCACCTGGATGGCTCAGTAAGTAGAGCATGTGACTTGATCTAGGAGCTGTAAGTTTGAGCCCCACATTGGGTGTAGAGATTACTTAAAATTAAATCTTAAAAGAATGAAGTCCTGATACATGCTTGAAGACATTATGCGAAGTGAAATAAGCCAGACACAGAAGGACAAATATTGTGATTCCACTTACATTAAATATTTAGAACAGATTAATGTATAAAAACAGAGATTAGAGGTTACCAGGGGCTGGAGGGAGGGGGCATGGGAAGTTATTGCTTAATGGGTACAGAGTTTCTATTTGGGATGATGAAAAATTTTGGAAATAGATAATGGTGATGGTTGCACAACAGTGTGAATGTAATTAATGCCACTGAATTGTACACTTAAAAGTGGTTAAAATGGTAAGTTTTAGGTTTTTATATATTTTCTTTTACCATAATTTAAAAAAAGCAAAAATTGATGACCCTCTTTGAAAACAAAACAATATACCTTATGGGTCCAGCATTGAGTATAACAAAGGAGAGAAGTCTACTGGAATGAATTTTCCAATTAACAACCAACCTCTCCTAAGTGCTTGCCTTTACAGTTTACAAAGCAAACACTTTTAAATTTGATCCTTACAACAGCCCTAGGTAGGCATTGTCATATTCATTTTACAGATGGGGAAACTGAGGCTCATCAAAGTCCCAAGGCCATCCTATGAGCAGTACTGAGTCCTTCTGGCTCCCAGTATCGTGCTCCTTACTGTGACCTCCTCCCAGCCCTTAAAGCTGTCTTTGGGCTTCCTTCTAAGCAGAAAGGCCTGCCTTTCTAACCAGAACTCAGTTTTGCTCTTGGCCATGACCAGGGGCCATTGTCTTGACCTTCCACTCCCACCACTGTTGCTTTACTCTACTTGATGTCTACTTTTCTGATGTCCTTCCTCAGCCACCATTCAGGTTCCTGGGTTGGTGACAGACTAGGAAGAAGAGGGAGGTGTCAAGACGGTTGGGGTTCTGGCTTGTGCTGCTGGCTGGCTGGTGATGACTGAGGAGGGCAAGTTTGGGGTGTGACAGTATAAGCTTGGAGTTAGACTTGTTGAATTTGAGGATTTGCGAGATGGCTAAGGAATAGCACAGTTGTACATGATGTAGATGACATTCAGAGTGGTATTTAGAAGCTGTAAGATGTGCAGCTTTGGGCGTGGGAGGAGCAGTGGGGTCAGGGGCCTGTGGATCAGGCTCCGTGCGAGTCTGCAGCTTGCCTCTGGTGTGTTTCTCCCATAGGGGCCACTGGGGGGCAGCATGCAACAGAGGAAATTGCCAGAACTTCGGAGACCGGATCTGAGTTGGAGTCCTAGATGTACACCTGTTCAGCTGCAGTGTGAATTTAAGCTCTATGAACGTTAGCATTTCTCATCTGAAAATGGGTTTCATGTGAGGTAGGATAGTATGGTGATTCAGAACGTGAATTCTGGAGCCAGAGGGCCTGAATTTGTGCCCCAATTCTGCCGCTTACTAGCTGTGTGACTTTGGCCAAGTTATTGAACTTCTGTGTGTCTCAGACAACTTATCTATAAGGTAAAAGTAGCAATAACTTCATGCGGTGATTACAATAGGGCGCTTACAACACAGTTACGCGCTAAATAGATGATAGCTATGTTACTTTAACCCCTTCTTCCCTCTCTGCCTCTTCAGCCATTCTGAGGCCAGGACTCTCTGAGGCAAGGCCACTGCCTCTGAGAATAAGTAGGAAAACAAATTACTTCTGCTAACCGTGACCACCTGTTGTGTGTTAGGTATATTTGGTGCCCTATTCCATAGGATACTCACAATATCTCAGTGAATAGATCCCCAATCCCCATTTTTGTAGCTAAGAGAACAGAGCCTCAGAGATTGAAGATGCTTGCTCAAGGTCACACAACTAGTAAGTGATAGAGCCCGGAGTTCATTCTGTACAGAGCCTGTTCCAGTGGCTCCTCTGGGTACCCCAGAACCTGGGTCCTGGAGGTCGTTCCAGACTCCAGCAGAATAGGGGAATCTCCCCTCAAGAGTTCCCTTCTGTAATCAGCTCCGATTCTGCTTACCATGTCCCTCCTTCCCAGGGCGAATTCTGAATGGAATGAATGGAATGGAACCAACGAGAAGGGCACCCGTCAGTGTGGAAGGGAACAGAATGGTGGAGGGTGAGCAGGATTGGAATATGGGAGTTTGAGGCTGTCTCGGCCCCTCTGATTGGTCAGATCTGTCTGGACAGGTCAGACAAGGGGCCAGTGAGTTGTCTCTCCCCTTTCCCTCCTTGGCCAAAGGATAGTGTGTCACGGAGGCTGGAGAGAACCCAGGAAGTCTGGAAGTTGCGCCGGGGAGTGAGGGGCAGTGAGCTGGGGTCTGGGCTGGGAGGATGATGTACGTAGAGGTGCAGCTGGAGCCCTGGGTTTCTAAGGAGCTGGGCTGTAGGGGCTTCTGGAACTCTAGGTTGGACTGTTGGGTGAGAAATCCCAGGTCCATTCGACACTGGAGGATTCCTGGGGCTCCCTGGCTTCAGCTAGCACAGGAGTTGCTGGGCCTGGAGGGAGCTGCCGGCTCAGGAGCCATCCTGTACCAGATTGAGGCAAAGGCTGTTTATTTGGTCCTGGGAGAAGTACTCTCTGCACAAGTGTTTCCTTGTGCTGAAAGAAACTGTATCCAATTCCCTCAATTTGCTGATGAGGACATGAGGCCCATGAGGGGAGTGGCCTTAGCTGAGGCCACACAGTGAATGAACAACAGGCCCTGGAGGAGGTGGACATCTGCTCCTACACCGTGCTCTGTGTGGTGGCAAGAAAGGCCTGGTTCCGGTCCTGCCTTTATCACCTACTGGCTCTGTGAGCTGGGGCAAGTGACTCAGCCTCTCTGAGTTTTAGTTTCCACATCAGTACAATCCATTTATTTTCATTCGGCCTTTTTCTTGTCAATCCTCCACATCACCCAGTGGTACTGCTCCCTCGGTCTCTTACACACACACACACACACACACACACGCACACACGCACACATGCACACACGCACACACACACACACACACACACACACACAGGCATGGACGCACAATGGCCGATGCTGAGTCTTCCAGTTATTCACAGGGAACAGCAGTCAGCTTGGCCACTGAACCCCACCCCCATTTTTTGGCTCTCCCCCAAGCCAATCTCATATCCCCTGTTAAGCCTTCCTGCAGAGCTCCCAGCTTGAAGGCCGCCTTCCTGAGCTAACCCTTTCAAAGCCTGCCTGAGCCCCTCCGATGCCCTTCACCTCCTCTGCTGCTTTCCCTGTCCCCAGATGGGAGCTCCCGGAGGGCAAAGTCTGGTCTGATTCATCTCTGAGTCCCCAACACTCAGCCCAGGGCAGGGTCCAAAGGCTACAGCTGGGAATGTTTGGGGAAGGAGTAAGTGAAGGGAGCCCCTCCGAGCCCTCCCCTTTCTCAGGAGCCCACGACCACCACTGTCGTCCTCCCAAACCGCTGGCATGGCAGAAAGAGCCCCGCAGTGGGGGATCATACAGACCAGGATGGCATATCAGCCCAGGCCGTTCCTAAGTGTGTGAACTTGAGAAATGACCTCACTTCTCCAACACACAGGGGCACGGATACCTGGAGGCTTGGTTCATGGAGGCCACCAATGCAACTGTTTAGCATACCCCCCTGGGTTTGTGGCCTGAGAAAGTGGGTGAAATTCAAGGGTAGAGGGGAAAGGGCAGGGTTTGCCAGAGGTCGTGGGGTGGTGGTGCAATGTCCTGTCCCCAGAACCTCCCAAATGAGACACCGAGGAGGACAGTGGGCTCGGGAGATCAGCAGCAGTGGAGACACAAAGCCCCGGCAGGTGTCGTGAGGCACGTGTGGGGATAGGGAGGGCGTGGTAATTAAGGTAGAGAAACTGAAAAGTCTCCAGGCCATTCCCTCACTCAACAGGCATCTCTGATCACCTCCTCTGTGCCTGGCCCTGGTCTGAGTGCTGCGGACACAGAGAGGAATGAGACTTGGCATGTGATCTTGGGGAATGCACACTGCGTGCGGAGGAGACAGACCATACCCACAGGTGTCAACACAGCGTGAGAAGTGACAGCTTAGTGTGCTACAACGGAAGCTTGTCCAGGGTTCCAGGGGAGGGATTCCAGTGTGGCTCCCCGTGGAGGAATACAGGAGAATAAATACTTGGTCAGACAAGGGTTGGGAGCTGGAGCGGGTAGAGTCCAGCCTGGGCCGCAGGCTGGACCAACTGCCTTCCAGTTCTGGCAGCGAAGGGGTGAGAGCGGACCCACAAGTGCAAACTGGGAAGACCGTCTGCAGATATTTATTCTTCCCATTTTGTGGGTGAGCAAAGTGAGGCTCAGAGTAGGGAATTCATTCTACCCAGATCTGGCTCCTCACATCCTGTGCTTTTTTCAATTATATTCAATTCTTGCCAAAATCGTAGGGAGGTTGGGGGAAAGGGAGGGCTTTCTCCTGAGCCTGCAGGAATGCCCCCTAGAGGCTGTTGTGGGAGCTGCTGTGGGATGCCCCTCCCCCCATGTCCTAGAGTTGTGCCACCTCCCCTAAGGCAGGCAGAGCCCCGTGAGGAGACACAAAGGGAGGTGGTGACATGGACTGGACATGGGCAAACCCAGGCTTGGAGTCCCCAGTCTGAGCAGAGAACCCCACTGTTGGCCTCAGTACCCTCCTGTGGAGTCCAGCCCTCAGGACCCCCTGTTGGAGGGGGTGGGAGAACGTAGTTTGAAGGCTGAAGGAGGGAGAGGAACTATGTGGAAGTTAGGGGTCAGAGGTCATGGCCAGGGGACAGCATGGGGTATCTCTGACTAGCCAGCTCCCTATCAAGTGGGGAAGGGTGGGGGCTTCTTGCCAGGGTTAGCTCTTGGGGCTCAGGTGCAGGGACGGAGGGAGGCTGGGAGCTTAGAGCCTGGTATAGCTCAGCCTCAGCCTGAGTGATCTGGAGTTTGTCCCACTCTTCTAGGCTGGTGCCCAGAGTCGTCAGAGCTCAGGAGCTCAATAACAAAAGAGCCAGCTGAGCTCTGGTGGCCCCACGTCTGACCCCAGCTGCTGCTGTGTCATTTCTTGTCTGTAGGTGGCACTTGGGGCGGCTGCTAAGTTCAGGCTCAGACACCCAAGGGGGTAGGGGTAGATGAAGATGGGGGAGGGGGAGGGCAGGTCCTGGCATCTGATACACTCACAGCAAAAGCCTCTTTTTTCTTGGACCCAGAGTGCTCTGCAGTGGGACTGGGGTGAGAGAGAGACAGGGGCAAGACCCAGGAGGAGTGGGGAGGGAGGCTGGGGGGAGGAGAAGACAGAACCAGAGAAAGGCCTGGAGAGGGAGGTGGAGACAGATCTAGAGAGTCCGAAAGAGAGAGAAGGGAGAAAAAAAGTAAAAGCAGGTGCGGTGGTTGTGAATATGGCTGCACGCATTTAGGTAGGCAAGAAAACAGGCTGTTTTAAAAAATTTACTCAGAGCCCTCATTCCATATGGCTGGAGGGAAATCCAGTCTCCCTTATCATTGGACTCGGACAACCCACGATGGCCCCTAGAAATAGGCATGTTTTGTACCTTGTCTTCTGTCTGGTCATCTGGCTGGCATAACCCCATTAGGTCAGGTACTGGGTGCCATCCAGTGCCAGGCCTGAAAGCTTTGGTGATCTGGGAGCCCACTCAAGTGGCTCCAGTCATTGTGGGATCCAGTTTTCTGAATGCCACCGGTCCCCTTGACCCAGAGCCTAGATCCATCCATTCCCTGGGACTGGGGAGCCTGAACTGCCATTCCCACCCCCCATCTAGCAGGTTGGGGAAGACCCTCCCACTCTGGTCCTTAAAAGCCCAATTGTCTGTCCCTCTGGCCCATGAGTCTGGGGATCTGTCCCTTAGCAGAGTCCCCGTTCCTCAGCATCCTACAGCTGAACAGCCAGGACCAGCCCAGCAAACCCTCTAGTGTCTAGAGCTTCAGATCCAGCCAGAGAGCCCAGGAGAGGATCCCCAGAACGTCCACCAGCCACCCCTGTTGTGATGGGGGGATGGCAGACAGCCAGAGCTGGAGCCTCATCCTGAATGAGCAGGAGGGAACTGATCCTGAGCCAAACGGGCATCGCCTTATTCGACACACATTTATGAGGTGCCTGCGGTGGGCCAGGCCCTACCCTGGTCCACAAGGCCCCCCACGATCTGGTTCTTACACATTTTATTGTAAAAATGTTACTGTGAGTAATATGTAGAATAACATGTGTGTATGTATACATAACATAAAATAGTACAGGTTTCAACTGTGCAGATCTGCTTACACGCAGATCCTTCTTGATAAATACAGCCTGGTACTGTAAGTGTATTTTCCCTTCCTCTTCATGATTTTCTTAATATTTTATATTTTCTGGCTTACTTTATCGTGAAAATACAGCGATACAAAGTATGTGTTCATTGTTTATGTTATTGGGAAGGATTCCAGTGAACAGTAGGCTATTAGTAGTTAAGTTTTTGGAGAGTCAAAGTTATACATGGATTTTTGACAATGTGTATATATGTGTGTGTGTGTGTGTGTGTGTGTGTGTGTATACACATAACATACACTGTTTGAAGAGTAAAGACATATATGTATATACATTCATACATACACTTAAGAGTAAAGATATATATATATACACATATATGTATATGTATATATATGTATACATATGTATATATATATATCTCCTGATGGAAGAGTAAAGATTAAAATGAACATCCAGGCACCCACCCCTAGTTTGATGAGACATTTCAGTACCTCTGAAACCCATGTATGGCCCTCCTCTGTTGTCTTTCCTTTCTCATCTTCCCAAAGAAAAATACCATCCTGAAAATGGTGTCAGTCGTTCCCTTAATGGCGTTAATCATCTGGGCTGACTTATCCATTGGGCACAGCACGTGGGACCCACCATTTCTAGAAGCCCATAAAAATGGTTTAATTTCTTTTAAAATCATAGATGATCGAATGAATGGGTTAGCAGCCCTTTATACTTAGTTTGCTAAGAATTGTTAACATAGAAATTGTTGAATTATCAAATGCATTTTCTGTATAAATTGAAATGTTTACTTGTTTTCTCTCTGCCAGCATGCTAATATGATTAATTACACTAGTAGATTTTCTAATGTTGAATCAGCCCTCCTAGAATAAGCTCAACTTGGTCATGACGTATTTATTATCTTGTGAGGACATTGCTAGACTGAGCTTGCTGGTATTTTGTTTAGGGCATTTACGTCTATCTTCTTAAGTAACATGGTTCTGTACTTTTCCTTTCTCATACTGTCCTTGACTGGTTTTGATGTGAATTTGCACGTTTCCAGGAATTTGTCGATTTTACCTTGAAGTTTGTTGTCATCAAATTGTCATATTCCCCTGTTGTCTTTTAAATCTCCACTATCGCTGCGGTTCTGTGGTCTGTTTTTCAAATCCATCACTCCTTATTTGTGCCACCTTCCTTTTCTTTCTTGATCAGTCTTGCCAGGAATGTCTCAGTTTTGTTCCTGTATTAGTTCAGAATTAGATTTAGCTGGAAGTAACAGACTCCCTGTTCCACCATCCCCAGAGTGAGGCCCTTGTCTTAAGGTCCTCAATGACACCTGTCACATCCTCATTTCTGGCAGCAGGATGGAGAAGACGAGGAAGGGTGGCTTAACCTCTGCGTGCTCAGGGTGAATCCATGGGCCTCTCTGCTTCTCTGCCTTCTTCCTCCCATGGATCCACTGCGTACTGCCTATGTCCTGAGAATTCCGAATTCACATCTGCAGCCTACTCCTCTCTCTTGAGCTCTAGACATACAAATTCAATTGCCCACTCAAAATTTCCACTTGAATATCTATCTAATAGGCATTTAAAATCCCACATGGCCAAATTTAACTCCCTAGAAAAGAAAAATCCGACAAAATGCTGGAGCCTCAAATGGTCCCTTTCTTCTGAAAGCTTCCTGATTGCAGCTTGGAATCTGATTGCAACTTGGCTTCCCCTTCCCAAACAGAACAGTCTGTAACTCCTGGCACTGCATCGTTTAATGGATCTCAACCAGAACTTTAAAAAATACATATTTTATTTTTAAGTCATCTCTACACCCACTGTGGGGCTTGAACTCACAACCTTGTAATCAAGAGTTGCATGCTCCCCTGACTGAGCCAGCCTTATGCTCCAACAAGTGCCTCTTTTTAAAGTTTATTATTTATTTATTATTTTGAAAGAGAGGGAGAGAGCGAACATGGAGGGGCAGAGAAAGAGAGAGAGAGAGAGAGAGAGAGAGAGAGACAGACAGAGAGAGAGAATCCCAAACAGGTTCCAAACTGTCAGTACAGAGCCCGATGCTGGGCTCGAACTCACGAAGTATGAGATCATGACCTGAGCCAAAGTCGGACACTTAACTGACTGAGCCACCAAGACACCCCACCAGCACTTTTTGAAAAATGAAATCGAATAACATAGAAGAAATTAGACCTGGAAATATAAGTGTGCCTCACATGTGATCAGGGTGAGCATTGCTTATGGAACTCTTGTCTGTGTACTGAGTCCTATTGTAAAATGTCTTATTATGGGTTGAAGTAAAACATTTTGACTAGGCCTTGGGGTTCAACAGTTTCCTTTAGAGCAAACACCAGCTACAAGGCTCTTTTATTCCTGTGGGATTGTCATTTCTGGCCTTACTTCCCTTACTATGTAGTCGGCTCATCAAAAGATAGTCATCTTGGCAAAGGATAATTTTTTAAATTTATCCTTTGTTTTTTAAAGTACTTTACATGGAGAAGTGTTTTCTCTGCTCCCCTTTCTGCCGTTTTGTTACAAATGGAACTTTCTGGGGCTCCTGGGTGGCTCAGTTAGTTGATCGTCCAACTTTGGCTCAGGTCATGATCTCACAGTTCGTGAATTTGAGCCCCACGTGGGGCTCTCTGCTGTCAGCGGGGAGCCTGCTTCAGATCCTCTGTCCCCCTCTCTCTCTGCACCTCCCCTGGTTATGCTCTTTCTCTCAAAAATAAATAAAAGAAAAGAAAAGAAATGGAACTTTCTTCCTGTGGTTCTATCCCTTTTCATCCTACCACCACCGCTCATTATAGCTTCACTTGCCTCCTCTGTGTTCCCCAAATGTGCCAAACGCTCTTCTGCAAAGAATCTTACACTTCCTGCTCCTTCCACCTGGATTGTTTCTCCCAGGCACTTCTAAGCCTGGCTCCTTTGCATCCTTCAGGCCTTCTTCATCAGTTAGGATCTGTTCAGGTATAGGTGACAGAAAACCCAACTCAAAACAGCTTAAGAAGAAAAATGATAACTTGCTTAACTGAAAAGGTCCGAGAGGAGGACCACCTTCAGGTCCGGCTGGAATCAGGCGCTCATGTGATTTCTCTACTCATGGGGTCTCTCTGTTTCTGGGCTCTCCTGCCAGGCACCAGGCAGGCACTTCCTTTCTGGTAGCAAGACGACTACCTGCAGCTTTGCACTCACAATCTACTTGCTCCACAATTCCTGGGCCAAGAAAGTGTCTCTTCCCCAGGAGTTCTAGCGAGCATCCTAGGATCGAGTTTCATTGGCCAGGCCAGGATCCCAAGTCCATTCTGGAGATGGGCTGGGTGTCAGTCCCACAGAACACATGCACTGAGCTTCTCAGAAAAGTGGTGCCCCTCAAACATAAAAGTAGGGTCAGTGTATGACGAGAAGGCAAATCCCACAGCTTCCCGCTCCATCATCCTTGACTTCTTGATCTAACATATGTCCTTTTGGTTACTCCCTGTCACATCGCCCCATTTACTTCCTTCAGAGCATGCAGGCAACCCGATCTGAAATGCTATTTGGGTTGATTCCTTGTGGCCTTCATCTTCCCCCCTTCCCCCCGGATTGAGAGTGCTCAGAGAGCAGGGACCTTGCCCCCGCTGATCACTGTTACGTCTCCAGCACCTAGAGCACAGAGTAAGTGCTTGATAAAGCCTTCAGGCAGGAATGACCTTGCTGGAAAACCATCCCCTCCTGCTTTCCCAAGCATCTCCCGTGTGGGGTTCATGCCAGGCCAGCCAGATTCCCTTCTCCACTGGATCAATCTCATCCCAATGTGGGCTCGAACTCACGAACTCATGAACTGGGAGATTATGACCTGAGCTGAAGTCAGATGCTCAACCCACTGAGCCACTCAGGTGCCCCTCTCTGTTTCTTTTTCTTTTTTTTTTAATGTTTATTTCTTTTTGAGAGAGAGAGAGAGAGAGAGAGAGAGAGAACGAGCGGGGGAGGGGCAGAGAGAGAGACACACACAGAATCAGAAGCAGGCTCCAGGCCCTGAACTGTCAGCACAGAGCCTGATGCGGGGCTCGAACCCATAAGCCGTGAGATCATGACCTGAGCTGAAGTCAGACATTTAACCGACTGAGCCACCCAGGCTCCCCTCTCTGTTTCTTTTTAAAACAAAACGTCACAGAAGAGTGGTCTAGAGTTGCTGTGGGTGCTTCCTCACTCTCAATTTACTCAGCCACTCTCTTGTTTTCCCTTCTTTATCACCAACCCTTCCTGCTCAGGCTCCTTTGCTGTTCCTCGCCATCACCATGACTTCTAAATATGGTGCTTCAGGACTTGGCTTCTCTTCTCAGTGCTTTCTCCCAAGGCCATTCATCCTGCCCTGTGGCTTTAAGTGCCATCTGTATGTTGATGAAATCTCCAGCCCTGACTCTCCAGTGCTGACTTCCAGATACATCTGTACACCCGCCTCCTTGTCATGGATATCCAATTTGGGTGTTATGAAATAATAGATTTAAAAAGTATATATATATATAACTCTGCCCTCAGCTCCTGGCACAGGACTCCTAAAACCCTTGTAATTTCCCAAGTGATAAAAGCATAAGGAGCATGCTGTCGCTTTACTGTTCAGTCTTTGACCCCAGTTCCTGACACAGAGCTCCTAGACCTTGGAGTTTCCTGGGTCATAGCAGTATCTTTTGCTATAATGAGGTGACACTTGGTGGGTTCCTGAATAGCTTCAGAATGGGGGCTGGTCACCAGAAAGACCAAGCCATGATGAGAAGCTTGGAACTTTCAGCCCCATCCTTTGGGAAGGGGGAGAGAAGCTAGAGATTGAGTTAATAATTGATCAAGCTTACGTGGTGAAGCTTCCATTAAAATTCCCAAAGTATGGGTCTTGGAGAGCTCTCGGGGTGGTCGACACATCTATGTGCTTGCTCATGGGAACCTCTGATTTGCCAAGTCGGACAGAAGTTGTGGGTGACCCGAGGACCTCCTGCTTGCGATTGGGGTCTGAAGTGGAGAGCAGCCTTGTGGGAATGAGCCTTGTCCGCGCAGTCTGCACGAACTCCAGCTGGCGTCGGAATTGAATGGAGTCGCGGGACACCCGGCAATGGCATTGGAGAATCGGTCGGTGCGGGGAGGAAAACCACGCATTTACATCTGGTGACCAGAAGTGTCAGAAGTGAAGTATTGTGTGAGTACAGTATTGAGGGTAGAGAGGAAAAACAGAAAATAGTTTCCAAAATGTGTCCAAACCGAAAGTTCACCCGTCCCTTATGTATGTAGATCTTTTTTTTTTAAATTTTTTAAACGTTTATTTATTTTTGAGACAGAGAGAGACACAGCATGAACGGGGGAGGGGCAGAGAGAGAGGGAGACACAGAATCGGAAGCAGGCTCCAGGCTCTGAGCCATCAGCCCAGAGCCCGACGCGGGGCTCGAACTCGCGGACCGCAAGATCCTGACCTGAGCTGAAGTCGGATGCTTAACTGACTGAGCCACCCAGGCGCCCCTGTAGATCTTTACTAGAAAAATAGTTTTTCCTCTCTGGGTTTTTTTGTTTTGTTTTGTTTTTTGAGTTTTGCCTTTCCACATTAGACTGGTGCTTAATGAACATGATTTTACAAGTTACACGTCCATTTTCCAGTGCGCAGGAACTCAAACCATGTCCTCTGAGTGCTGTTTTATTTATTTATGTATTTATTTATTTGAGAGGGGGAGGCGGGGAAAGGAGGAAGCAGGGGAGGGGCACAGAGAGAGGGAGACACAGAATCTGAAGCAGGCTCCAGGTCCCAAGCTGTCAGCACCGAGCCTGACATGGGGCTCGAACCCACATACTGTGAGATCGTGACCTGAGCTGAAGCGGGCCGCTTAACCGACTGAGCCACCCAGGCGCCCCTCTGAATGCTATGTTAATGCCATTTATTTCACATAATCTTTTCGCCTTTGAAACTGAGTATATACCCCTTGTAAAATATATTTCTTAACTGGACTAAAAAATGGGAAGATATCGTGGGCTATTGCCATAGACCCCTTTTGTTCTTATTTTTGTAACGAAGCAATTAACATTCAGGGGAAAAAAACCCCAAACACCTCTGGACTTTGATTCCTCCGTGAAACCTGTCCCTCCCTTGGTCTTTTCCATCTCAGTCAAGGGCACCACAATCCATTCCTCGGCTCCATCCACAAACCCAGAGGGCATTCTCCCCCAACCCCGCCCACGGATCCACCCACAAGTCCGCTCAGTTCACCTCCAAATAAAGCTGCAATCCACCCCCTTCCAACCTCTTGCCGTTACTCCTGGCCTAGCCACATCCTCTCAGCTGGATTACCGCAGTAATCTCCTAACTGGTCTCCCTCATTCTCTTGCTCCCATGCAGTTCACTCTCAACAGGGCAGACAGCACAATCTTTTAAAAACAAATCAGATCATGTTGATCCCTACTTAAGCCTTTCAAAAGCTGCCCATGCACTTAGAGTAAAATCCTAATCCTCACCCTGACCTCCAAGCCCAGAGTCTGCTCCTCTGACCTCAGCTCTCCCCATTCTCCTATTGGTTTACCAGGCACAGAACACACGGATGTTTCTGTCTCAGGACCTTTGCACATACTATTTTTTCTTCTGGGAAATCTCTCCCTAATTTCACATGACTGACTCCTGCTCATCTCTCAAGTTTCAGTTTATTTTTATTTGTTTTTTTTTTAATGTTTATTTATTTTTGAGAGAAAGAGACAGACTGTGAGCAGGAGAGGGGCAGAGAGAGAGAGGGAGAGACACAGAATCGGAAGCAGGCTCCAGGCTCTGAGCCGTCAGCACAGAGCCTGATGCAAGGCTCGAACTCCTGGACCGCGAAATCACGACCTGAGCTGAAGTTGTACACTTAACCTACTGAGCTACCCAGGCGCCCCTCAAGTCTCAGTTTAAATGTACCGCCTAGGGGGGCCTGGGTGGCTCAGTTGGTTAGGTGTCGACTCTTGATCTTGGCTCAGGTCATGATCTCATGGTTTAGTTTGTGATATTGAGCCCCATATCATGCTCCGTTCTGTCAGCACCAGGCCTGCTTAGAATTCTCTCTCTCCCTCTTGCTCTCCGCCCCTCCTCCACTTGTTATCCACCCCCTCAAATAAATAAATAAACATCAAAAAAACATTAAATGTCACTTCCTAAGGAGAAGCTCCCCACCCCCAACTCTTCTTTCTATTATGTCACTGGTTTATTCCTTGTTCATGATTTCTAGGGAAGCACCAAAGATAGCATTGTGGTTGAAAATAGATTCTGCAGGCAGACTGCCTGGGTTGAATACTAGCTTGGCCACTCCTTGGCCATGTGACCTTGGCCACATTTACTTAACCATTCTGTTCTTCAGTTTCTTTATCTGTAAAATGGGGTGTACTAATAATAACCTGATAAGATCAGTACCCGGCACAGAATAACCACCAAGTAAATATTAGCAGGTATTTTCTTCATGGCACATTTCTTGGGGTTAATTATTTGGATTTCTGAAATATAAGCTTTGAGGGAACAGGATTGTGCTTCTCTTTTATTTACTGCTGTGCACTTTGCACGGTGGCTGATATTTAGCAAGTGCTTAGTTACGTTGCTGAAGGAATGCATGAAAACAGATTCAATCTCACCCCTTTTGGAGCTTACAATCTATTTTTTTTTTAGTTTTTTTTTAATGTTTATTTATTTTTGAGACAGAGAGAGACAGAGCATGAACGGGGGAGGGGCAGAGAGAGAGGGAGACACAGAATCGGAAGCAGGCTCCGGGCTCTGAGCCGTCAGCCCAGAGCCCGACGCGGGGCTCGAACTCACGGACCGCGAGATCGTGACCTGAGCTGAAGTCGGACGCTTAACCGACTGAGCCACCCAGGCGCCCCATATTTTTTTAAGTTTATTTATTTTTAGAGAGAGAGAGAGCAAGTGAAGGAGGGGCAGAGGGAGAGGGAGAGAGAGAATCCCAAGCAGGCTCTGCACTCTGAGGGTTGAGCCCGACATAGGGCTCAAACTCACGACCGTGAGATCATGATCTGAGCCAAAATCAAGAGTCAGACACTCAGCTGACTGACCACCCAGGTGCCCCTTGGAGCTAACAATCTAGAGATCATGGAGTCTTACCTTGTTCTACTTATGCTTTGACACATGGCCACTTTAGAGATGTGGAAACTGAGACCCACAA
The DNA here is from genome assembly GCF_018350195.1 of Panthera tigris. Taxonomy (NCBI): domain Eukaryota; kingdom Metazoa; phylum Chordata; class Mammalia; order Carnivora; family Felidae; genus Panthera; species Panthera tigris. The sequence goes on from NC_056667.1 coordinate 20,110,945, forward strand.
AGGTGGAGGGATTTGAGCAAAACTTCGAGGAGGGGTGGGTATTGCTCTTCCCAACATCCCAGAGAGATGTAACATTTCTACTCGTCAGAAACACGATGAAGCACCAAACACACGTGGAACCTGCTGCATCCGCTGTGGACAGGAGTCATAACCTTTTGTTCTAGGAATATAATACCAGGGCAAAATTTTCATCACAGGAGAAGTGAAACACAAAGAAAACCTGTGAGTTCTCCAGATGGAGCGATGGGGGGGGGGGGGTGGGGTGGGGTTGTAGTGCTGTTGACTGAAATGGCACCAACACTGGAGTTGTGTCTTCCTGAGAAAGATATCCAGTCCCCTGTCCAAATAATTGCCACCCTCCAAACATGTTGTCCATTCTGCATCTAGGAATCCAGAGACCTCCTTTTATAATTGTGGGAACAGAGGCTTAGAAAGACGAGGCTTGGGGCGCCTGGGAGTCTCAGTTGGATAAGCATCTGACTTCGGCTCAGGTCATGATCTCATGGTTCATGGTTTTTTGTTTTGTTTTGTTTTTTTTAAACATTTATTCATTTTTTTTTTAATTTTTTTAATGTTTATTTATTTTTGAGACAGAGAGAGACAGAGCATGAACGGGGGAGGGGCAGAGAGAGAGGGAGACACAGAATCGGAAGCAGGCTCCAGGCTCTGAGCCATCAGCCCAGAGCCCGACGCGGGGCTCGAACTCACGGACCGCGAGATCGTGACCTGGCTGAAGTCGGACGCTTAACCGACTGCGCCACCCAGGCGCCCCAATTTATTCATTTTTGAGAGGGAGAGATAGAGCACAAGCAGCAGGGGAGGGACAGAGAGAGAGGGAGACACAGAATCCAAAGCAGTCTCCAGGCTTTCAGCTGTCAGCACAGAGCCTGACGCAGGGCTCGAACCCACAAACCATGAGACCATGACCTGAGCTGAAATCAGACACTTAACTGACTGAGCCACCCAGGCGCCCTCATGGGTTCGTGGGTTTGAGCCCCACATGGGGATCTGCGCTCTCAGCACAGAGCCTGCTTCGGATCTTCTGTCTCCTTCTCTCTCTGCCCCTCCCTTGCTCTCTCTCTCTCTCTCTCTCTCTCTCTCAAAATCAAACATTAAAAAAAAAAATAAAATCTTCAAAAAGAAAGAAAGAAAGAGGAGACTTGCTCAAGGCCACATCATGACTTAAACCCAAGTCGTGTTGCTTCTAGTGTGAGATCCCTTTAAGCTTTAATTCATATGAAAGCCCTTAACCTGAGAATGGAGAGAAAGGGGAGGTGAGGAGGAGGGCGGAGAGGGAGGAGGAGGCGTCAGCTTATGAGCTCACTGGCAGGCAGGGGCACTGACAGGTGTGGAGCCATCAGAAACCTTGCAGGGAGGGCAGGGGAGTCTGCGGAGGGAAGAGGAGAAGGAGGCCGGGGCCCAGCTAGGTTATTTTCAGAGCTGCTATCTTTGTCTGCATCTGCTAAATTATTAAACTGATATCACATCCTGGAGGGTGCCAGGCCAGGATGCCAGGAAGAGACTGAAAAAGAGGGGTCGGACCTCTTGGTGAGGCCTTGAATCTTCTAGGCTGGATGGAAGCAGACTCCTCAGGCCTTGACCTCCTGCCCCATCCCACTCTCAGCTGGTGGAGGGGGATCCTGAGTTGGGCCACAGCCTCTGTCAGGCCCTGTCTCTCTCTCCACTGGCTTCTGTGTCAGAGGAGCATGCGTATAATGGACAGAACTCTGGAGCCAGGCCCCCCTGGGCTGCCTCGTCTCTTTCAGGTCTCTGACTCAGACCCCAGACAGATTTGACCAGCTTTTGAGACCCTGGACACCCCTGCACCTATGCCCTTGTCAGTGCCATGGGTATTGGCAATTCCATTCCTTAGAGCCTGAAGTTCATGGGGAAAGAGTCCCTTTCTCAGGGTTGCACAGCTAGGGGTGAGCTGAGCTTCAGTGCAGACTGAAGTCCCTCTAATTCCGGATGACTTTCCCCTCCTTAGTCTTCTAAAATATTTTAATATGTTCTTTATTTCTCATCTCTTCTACAAAAGGGATGTCTAACTTCTGTGAAGATCAGAAAAAACCCGACACTCTTTTATAGTTTAAAAATGTATTCCCTAATTCCAAATGTGTTTGCCAGGGTGGCCGTGTCCTTGGAGGTCGTTGCTGTGGCCCCTGTCCACTCCCAGGAGCCGGGCAGGGGTGAGGGCGGGGCAGGCCAATTAAGGAAGCCGGGAAGGAAGCAGGCAGATAGACGCCAAATGTCTCTCACCTCTGGCCCTGTGCACACCGTGTTCCCATCCTGAATCTTCTTCCCTTCTTGTCCCCCCACCACCTGTGCATCACTCCATTTGAGTCACCCTTCAGGTCTCAGTTTAAATATCGTCTCCCACGGGCAACTCTCCTGAACCCCTCCCCATGCAGCTGGGCTCAGTGTCTGTTCTATGCCCCCATAGCCTCAGTGTTCCCTCCATCCCAGTAGATATCTCATTGAAATGCCATCACCTGGCTCTGTCGCCGCCGCCCCCCCCCCCCCGCCCCCGGCACCGCCCAAGACTGTGTACTCCCTGAGGGCAGAGCCCCGTATGGTCATTGCTGTGCTTCCAGCAGCCAGACCAACAGAGGGGCTATTGATCAAATTTGTTGAATGGGTGAAAGAAGAAGGAAGGAAGGAAGGAAGGAAGGAAGGAAGGAAGGAAGGAAGGAAGGAAGGAAAGAAAGAAAGAAAGAAAGAAAGAAAGAAAGAAAAGAAAGAAAGAAAGGGCTTCTACATTCTCAACAAGCTACACCCTTGCATTATTTTTCAATTCAAATAAACATTTACTGACTGTGTTATGAGGTCAGGCACTCAACTTGAGACGGTTCTCATGGTAAGCAAAACCGACCTAGGGAGAGAGACGATTAAATAACTAAGCAAGAAACAAATACGTATCCATCTATAACTTGTGGGAAGTGCCATAGAGAATAGGAACAGGGGACATATCAGAATAACAGGGAGATGAAGGATGACTTTGGGGTGGGTCAGATCCATGTTTGAATCCTCTCAGTCACTTATCTGTTGTGTGGCCTCGGGCAAGCCTCTTCACTTCTCTGGGCTTTGGTTTCTTATCAGGAAGAAAAGGCTGATGATACCTGTCTCCTGAGGATGCTGGGAGGACATAAACATTCATCCTTTCAGTTAATATGCGTTCAGTATCTCCTATTCTGAGAAACGACTTGCCCAAATGGACAATGTGTCAGACTCAGGTCTGGCTGGGTCTCTGGATCTGGCGGGGAGTGGGGGTGGGGGGCAAGTCCTGATCTTGTTCCCCTTGATTTGTTCCCCAGAAGTTGAGAACGGAGATTTGCCTGATGTAGGCAACATACCTGTCAATCTCCCCACAGTCATGGGGGTGGGGGACTTCTGCACGGAGAAAGACACAAGGTTTGATGACACAAAGGGGACCACTCAATGAAAGGACACCATTTAGCAGGGCATTCCTCCTTGCTGGGGGCAATCTGGAAACTCCTGAGCCTCCATCATCTCCATGGAGCCCTTCTGACTCCCTGAATCCCCCCATCCCCCCTCCCTGATCCTCCCTTCTTCTGTGAGCCTCTTCCTCTTCCAACACCAGTGCATCCACTAGCCCTCTCCCCTCCCCCCTCTCACTGAGCCCATCATGTTCCCTGAACCGTTCTTCTTGCCCTCACTGGGCCCCTCCCTCCTCCTCCAATGAGCCTGGTCACCGAGCATCCCCCCCTCAATCCTGCCAAGTCCTCCTCCCTTCCTCTTCCTCATGAGTCTGGTGTGCCCTCAGGGACCACTCTCCTCTCTCTGAGCCCCTTCTGAGCTGCCCTCAGGAGCAGAGCTTTCTCACCCTCGAGTCCCCGTCACTCAGTTTAAGGCACCTGAAAACACTTAGAGAACATGGCGGGTCAGGGCATCCATCGTCCTCCTCCACGTGAAGCCCTCCTCCTCAACATCAAGTGAGTGCAGCTCCCCCATCAGCCTCCTGTTCAGCTGGGGCAGTAGTCACTCTGGCTACACCTTTTTGGCAAGTCCTCCCGAGACTGAGGTTTGCTGGGGTTCTTCCTAATCAGTCTCAGGACTGGTTTTTGGCCCCCCAGCCCTTGCTCCCACCCACCACAGAGATCTCCCATCGCTTATGGCACCTTCAAGTGGATGGAAACTGGGGCATGGTCTAGGTGTCTGGGCAAGTGTTTGGAGGCAGTAGGGCAGGGTCACTTCTAGTTCAGGGAAAATGGGCAGGGCTCAGTCCTATCATATTGCCAGGCTGACTAAAGTCCCATTTAAGGAGGATCCTTCAATGCCAGGAGACCCAGGTATCTGAGCTCCCAGATGGCATGAATGGTCAAGTTGGTCCCATTCGGCGGTCCAGATTCAGCGACTGACCTGCAGTGTGACCTTGAGCAAGGCACTGCTGCACCTTCTGGGTCTGTTTCCCCCTCTGTCTCTAGATGTGGGGGTACCTACTACCAGAAGGAGCAAACAGGAGCAAGGGCACAGAAAGAATTTTAAACACCGTGGGGTCAGGGCTCCTTTGAGAAAGCCACACCAGGCTCAGGGGCTGCGTTGTGGTTTGTTTCACAAGCGAAGGGCTTCCTTGGTGGGGGGACAACCCGTCCCGTCTCTACCGGGACGCCAGTCACCCCTCTGCATTAACCTCTCTACCGACCCAGGGAGTTGGAGAAGGGGTCCTGGTGAGACTTGTGGCCCAGACCAGGCAGAACCAGTTCGGTGAAGGGGCGCACGGCCAACAGTTACTGGAAGGAGCACTGAGCAAGGAGCCACGTCTCCTGAGTTCTAGTCCAGACTCCCACTGGCACACACAGTGTGGCCTCAGGCATCCCTCCCCACCATCACGCGCCGGGGACTGGAGTCCATGATTTCTAAGCACCAACTATCAGAGTTTATGACTTAGGGACCAGACCAGAGAAGATGAGGTCCTCTTTACACCCCAAATTTGGGGGGAAGTGGATGGGCACCGGACGCCCCAGCAGGGCAGAGCCGGACGAGGGCCAGGGCCTCGAGGGGTTTGCGCAAAGTCCCGAGCCGCGGGGCCGGGGAGGCGGGTTCAGGCATGCCAGTCTCTGATTGGCTGTGCTGTCCATCGCTCCGCCCCGTGTGCTATAAGATGCACCGGCGCCTGGCGTGGGAGCTGCCGCCGCATCTCTCCCGCGTGCGCGGCGTCCGTCCTCCCCCTCGCGGGGGCAGCTGGCCAGACCAGCGGATCGACGGCCGCAGACCGCCGGGGGGCGGGGGATGCCGGGCTGCCGCATCAGCGCCTGCGGCCCGGGGGCCCAGGAAGGGACGGCGGAACCGGGGTCCCCGCCGCCGCCGCCCCGGGAGCTCCTGTCGTCCCCTCAGCCCCCGCCCCCAACTCCGACCTTGACTCCGACCCCGGCTCAGGTCTCCTCACCGCCCGAAGCGGCCCGGGCGTGGGCGGGCTCGGCGGAGGGGCAGGAGCTACAGCGCTGGCGCCAGGGCGCTAACGTGGGTGCGGGGGGCACCGGGCCGGCAGGGGGCGCGGCGGCGGCGGCGGCGGCGGCGGCGGCGGCGGCGGGAGCGGGGGGCCGCGCGCTGGAGCTGGCCGAAGCGCGGCGGCGACTGCTGGAGGTGGAGGGCCGCCGGCGCCTGGTGTCGGAGCTGGAGAGCCGTGTGCTGCAGCTGCACCGCGTCTTCCTGGCGGCCGAGCTGCGCCTAGCGCACCGCGCCGAGAGCCTGGGCCGCCTGGGCGGCGGCGTGGCGCAGGCCGAGCTCTACCTGGCGGCGCACGGGTCGCGCCTCAAGAAGGGCCCGCGCCGCGGCCGCCGCGGCCGCCCGCCCGCGCTGCTGGCCTCGGCGCTGGGCCTGGGTGGCTGCGTGCCCTGGGGCGCCGGGCGCCTGCGGCGGGGCCACGGCCCCGAGCCCGACTCGCCCTTCCGCCGAAGTCCGCCCCGCGGCCCCGCCTCCCCCCAGCGCTGACCTCAGCGCGGGGACCCCTGGCCACCCCCGACAGGCCATCGCCGAGGTGTCGACCGACGGATCGGGACGTCGGCTGGATGGACGGCGTCACCGACGCGGATGGACAGACTGACGGACCCCAGGAAGAGACAGTCGGGGGGCCAGGGGCCCAGTAAAGGAGGCTGAGGTGCGGTCTTAGCGGCTGGCGCATCTGAGGGGGCGGGGCGGGGTGGTGCAGGGTCCCGATTTCCCTTCCGTGGGGCTTCTGGACCTCCGCTGGGTCCCTAATAAAGCTGTCCATTTTGTTACTGCCTCTCCCAGACCTCCTGGGTTCTGGGGAGTGAGGTGGTAGCACCAAGTCCCCATTATAGAGTTGGAAAAATTGAAGATGCTCAGATTCCAGGAGGGGTTTGCCGGCAAACTTTCACCACTGGGAGCCTGCTGCGCTGACGCAGGCCATCCACCCCTCCCTCCCTACACCCGCGTTGCCTTTCCTGGGTCCTTTGTGGCTGTAAGAAGAGTCTTGCCCTTGAGACTGCTGATTTCTGGCGCCGCCCAGCTCTAGACCTTCGGGGAGGACAGAATAATGAGGTCCCAGGATGCGGTGGGGGCTGGGCCAGCAATGTACCACTAAGTTCTCTCCTAAGCCCGTTTCCCATTTGGGGGGACAGAATCCCAGAGAGATTGAGGATTTGTTCCCATCACACTTAGGCCCTTCCACTTCTAGGAGACAGATCTTTTCTCATGCTCTCAAGCAATTTTGCCAAGTCAAGTACATCTTGACTTCGATAACCTGGGTGGGGTATTTGGTAACTGCTTAAGGCCTTACCTGCTCTCCTAAGGTTCCTCCACCGTCCCCCACCCCCAACCTGTCTCTAAGATGGTTCTGCCAGTCATGGAGCCAGGTGACATCCTTTAACAGGCCCCAAGGGGGTAGGTATGTCATCTACTTCTAGAAGGGGGGGCCTTAAAGGGCCAGACCTGAAATGAGATTGGCTACTATTCTTCCTGTCCACATGCCTATCAGCACCCTGCTCCCCCCTGTCCCCCCTCCGCTGTGAATGGCCAGGCTGCCGTTTTGCTGCTTGGACTGATTGGACTGCAGTCTCCCTTGTTGGTCTGTGAAGTGGTTATCTTCACCTCTGAGAAGGGCTGTAGTGAGGTTAACACAGGGCAGAGGTCATTCTTCCCCCATCAGTCAGAGGAAGGTTTTATCCTTTTAAATCACAGCTAGAAACAAGCACTGCTTTTGCTGGTGGATCTAGGAGCTAATTTAAAGCCCTCATTTTACAGCAAGGTCACGTCCCAGCACTGGACAGAACTAGGTCCCAAGCCTGTGTGTCCTTTCCATAGTGTCTCCTCCCTGCCCGGGGGCAGGGTCTAGAGAGCTGGTGTCCAGCCTATCTACTATGTGACCTAGAACAACTCTGCATCCTCTTTGGACTGGTTTGCTTAGTCCCTCTCTGAACATAGCTGTCCTTCCTCATGTCAGGGCTTGGGAATAGGGAAGAAAGGGTAGGATGAGAATGTCAGAGTCCCTGGAGTCTGGCTTAATCCTAGAGTTTTGAGGGTCAGGTAAACCACTCTCTGAAAGGCAGAGCCCCAGGGGCCCTCACCTGACTCTCAGCCCTTTCTCTCCCTCTCCTCAGGTAGTAAACGTTGGGGCTGGTTTCTAACAGCCAGGCTTTTCCCAAACCCATTCTTGGCTAGGGGAGGGAAGTCCAGGAGGAGGTCTCAGGGAGTCTGAGTGAGCTTGGGGACCAGGAGAGCAGTGAGGGGCCCTGGTGTCCTCTGGCTTCCCCGGAGAGAGGGAGAACCTTCTGAAGTTACTCCGTTCATTCAGGGTCTAGAGGCCCAGAGAAGACAAGGACTTCCTGGAGGTGACACAGGAGCTCAGGCTGCAGCACTGGGCTACAGCCAGGACTGTTTGTTTTCTGGGCTGCACAGGAAAGGGGCACTTGGTCCAGAGAAGCTTTTAGCTAATTGTGTAAAGTGCTCTGTGCCATCACAGCGTTGCCTTCTCTGGGATTTATTGGTAATCAGCTTTGTCCTGATTTGGAGGCGGTGGGGGGTGAGGCATTAGAGGTGGTTCTTGCTGGAGAAAGTGATGTGTGTGTGTGTGGGAGATAGAGATTGGTCCTAGTGTCACTGGCAGCTCTGGTCCTCTCCCCCCTCCCAGATGTCCCACTGCTCACCAAAGGCCTTTGCCCTGGGCACACAGTACTCAGTGACTTGAACCCCAGCTCTTGGTTCAGGACTCCACCCAGGGTTCCTCAGCCAACTAATAAAAATCACTTCCCCACCCCTGTCTGGCCCACCCAACCCCCTCTAGGAGCCTCCATTTTCTCCTCAGTCAACAAACATTAATATCTACTCAGTCCAGGAGCTCAAGAAGGAGCAGTGAATCAGAGTGTCTCTGCTTTTAAGGGCTTGTGTTTCCCAGCCCTCGTCTAGGCAGCCTTCCCTGGCAGTCACCATCCCAGGGAACCCTCTGGGGCTGGGCAATTTGTGTTGTTGGAGGGCTATATTTATACCTTCACAAATAACTATAGCTCCTGGTCCGATGACTGACCCCGCTCTGCCCCAACTTTTTGAACACTTTTGTTGATGGCTCTAGCCCTGAGGATCTTGAGAGACTCGTGCATTGAGAACATCGATGGCTAGCCGTGAATCTGGAATCTCAGCAAAGGGAAATGAGAACAGGAATCTTTCTTTAGGCCAGTGTTTGGGCTGGGAGATGAGTTCAAGGTTCTAAGTCAGAATTTGCCCTTTCCCTGGATAAGCCCCCTTCCCTCTCTAGGGATCCCTAGCCAAGTGAGGGCGTTTCTGGGAGGCGCCACCAGAGGGCAGTGTGGGGCTGCTTCCCCGGGCGTGGGGGCGTGGCCTGAAGCAGGCTCTATCCCCACGGTCGCCGCCCCCGACTAGCCCCTTTTCTGCCTTGCAGGGTGCAAGGGGGCCTTCTTTGGCCTTGAGTTTTAAGGGTCTGGCAGACCGAGCGGGTCGTGGCGGTCATTTAGAGAAGGGGCGTACGGTTGGGCCTCCGGTTGGGCCCAGCCCCGGACCTCAGGGGAAGGTTCATCAAGAGAGACTGTCCTGGAAAAAGAGGTTGCCCCTGTTGGTGTTCACCGTCTGAGTGAAAGGCTGGAGTCATTTCGCTCCTCACAGATTTGGTACACCCTGGGGCCGTCTGGGGACCAGGGTGGCTTCCTAGAGATTCGGCATAAACAACAGGTCACAGCCGAGGTGCCTCCAAGCCTGCAGTTCCCCTCACCTGCCAGGCCCCCAGAGAAAATTCAGCCGCCCAGTCTTCTCAGAGATAAAAGAGAGGCTCCCTGCTTTACAGCCTGGGGGAGGAGGCATTTGGGAAAGCTGGGAGATCCCCAGACTATTTCTTCCCCCATTAGTACCTGACGAACCCTGGCCAGGAGTGATAGGGGAAGAGAATCCTTGGTTCCTGAGTATTTTAACCACCTCCTCCGTGCTAGGCACTTTACCTTCTATCCATTTCAGTCCTCCCAACCACTCCGCAAAGGGGAGTAGCTGGGAAAAGCACAACCATTTCCGTGGTTGAGGAAACTGAGGACGAGGTAGGGCAGAGGACTTACCCAAGGAGTAGAACCTGCAAACGAGGGGTCCTTTAAACACTAGGCTACCGGCTTTCATTTACCAGGCTAATGAGGGCTCCATTTGACGGTGGGGGATCTGGGCTCTTACCCTTTAAGTCTGGGTACATTGGCCTCTGGTCCTTGGATCTGGGAGGGGTGTGATGAGATGCTGGAAATGTGGCAGAAGGTGCACCCCCCCACCCCAATCATCTCCACCAAGTTCTGGGGCACACCCCTCCCCCCAGGCACCCCTGGGAAGCTGGCTCCCCACCCTGGTTGTCTGGGCTCCGGGGGTGAGTCAGGCTGAGTCAGCATACCTGGCTTCAGGCAAGGGCAGGCCAGCGATGCTCAGGGCCTGGGCTTGCCTTGGAGGGCTACCTCCTCTCCCTGCACACCTGGGATGTTTGGTGCCAAGGAGAGCAAAGGGCCTGGGATGGCAGAGGAGGAGGACAACAGTCTCCATGGTGGGGCAGAAAGTGCCCCAAGCTTGGAACAAGACAGATGTGGGATTCAGTGCTTGCCTGTAACTTTTCCACCGGAAGACCTTGGGCAAATGACTCCCCTTCTCCGAGCCAGTTTCTTGTGCGTGTCTGTGTTACTGGGGAGCTGGGGAGGAGATAACCCCAGACTATTAAATGAGAGGTCACACAAAGCACAAAGTGGAGATTTGTAAATGTTTGAGTGGGCCAATCTACCTAGCCCAGGAGAGGCTGCTAGGACAGAGCCCCCAGGCAGTGTGGGCCTTTGCTTCTCCAGAGCATCGCCATATCAGGAATCCCTGGAACGATCCCCCTTCTCCCCCCCACTTGTTGGTCCTAGGGAACTCCATAAGGGGAGAGGTGGAGGCAGGGAAGGCTTTTCTTCCCAGGAACATTCCATTCTAGCTGCTCAGACCAGTGGGGATCCCAGCCAAGGACAAAGGCCCAAGGGAACCTCTCCTTACCCCAGGAGCCCCCATCTCTTCCTGGACAGGAGCCAGTGGAGCCCTGTCCCGGAATAGTGTCCTGTACCTTCTCTCCACAATGGCCCCTCTCGAGGCAAATGTTGAAGGGTTTGGGTGGGGCTGGGTGGCTTTGGGAAGGAGGTAATTAAAGCTCTTGACATTATTCTTTCCAGCTCCTCCCAGTTCCTCAGAGCCTCTACTGTATGCATCTGGACTCCTGGATTCTGCTCCTTCCCTGGGCACTTCCTTCAGGAAGACGTCTCACAACCTTACACAACCGAATTGATCCCACACAACCTTGGCACCGTCCTTACTTTACAGGAGCCTTGCACTTAACAGTGGCAAGGTGCTCAATTCTGGGGAAGGTGCCTGTTCTCTTGAGTTTCCTTATATAATCTGCATTTGACTTTGGCCGACACCGTATGATTGGAAATGTTACAACAGGTCCTCTGAGGTGCAATCAGATTATTTAAGAAAGGAGCAAACGTTTCCACTGTGAAAATGAAAAGGATTTCTTTTAAGAAATAGTCACCGTTCCTAAGTCGCGGTGCAGCTGGGGTCCCCGTTTTGGTCGATGCCATCGCTTCTCAGTCTGACAAAGCTGGGAGGCCTGCGTGATGGGAAACGTTCTGAGAAATCCCTTGTTCCCTCACCCGCTGTCCTTGCCCTCTCCGACTAGGGGTGTGCCTGTGGCCTCTCAGAAAGATGATAAGTTGCTGGCTTGGGCGGGGGGCACCTCTTTCTCAGGAAGGGGCGGTGTTAACATAAAAATCCTAAGCAAAGTTTTAAATGAAAAATGGGAGCATATTTATTCAAGTATCCTGATAATAGAAGGAAGGGGGGGAGCATACTTACGACCAAGAACTTGTAGAATTCGGCAAAATGAATGTATATTGAATCAATCCCCTGATTTATACATTCAGGAAGAATAAATTTCAATAACGTGAGACAGAGGCATGTGGTTTTGAGGTTCACTTTGCAGGTGTCCTTGCCGCCTTTCCTTTGGTGTGTCTGTCACATAACACCTTCTGCTTAGTTTCTGTTGGCAACCTGGCCCTGGTGACTGATTTGCAGACTGCTTTCCCCCTTGATCTGGCTCAGAGCTCACCCTCTCCAGGATGTCTCCCCTGATTAAGGATGTGACGAGGAAGCTCGGGGCTGGGCGTGCACGTGTGAGACTGTGCGTGACACCGAGGAGGTTGTGCACATTTGTGATAACATGGCAGCATGACAATCCATGGAGGATCGCGTGTGACTGTGCTAGCGACAACAGGGACCCGTTTGTCAGGGCCCCAGCAGGAGACAGGGCACACTCAAACTGGAATGAGACTTTAAAAGGGGTTATTTCCAGAAATGTGGGCCGGGCTTAAGAAACTAACCAACGACAGTGCCGCTCTCTCAGGCTAGCAACAGTGGGGAGCCTTTACAAGGGGACAGGAAAGGGAGGGTGCAGGTGTGTGGAGAAGGCCCCTGACAGGAACAGTGGCCTTTGGTTGAGAAATGTAGCCAACCATGGCAACCTGGTGGGGGAGGGAACAGGCGGAATAAACATCCCATTCTCCTCCTCCTTTCAGTGCTGGGGTCTCTCATTGGCTGAACCAACAGGAAGGCTGAGAACAAGGGAGCCATTGACCCACAGTCCATAGAGGTCAGCCTCCCAGGGCACCAAGCACCAAGGGTGGAGAGTGGGACTGGAGGGGCCAACACATCATGTCACTGCCTGGGGGCATGTCTTCTGTTCCCCAAAGTTCACAGCAATGCGTCTCCCCGCTCTGGAGCTCCCCCACCCACCGTGGGTCATAAGAGGTGGGTGGACTGCTTCTTGGTGAGCACTGTGGGGCTGGGGGGTGGGGCTTTCCTCCCTCCACCTTCCCCTCTCTGGCTGTGATTCCCAGTTCTTGACTCCTGCCTACCCTGGCATCTTAGATGGTTCCAGGAACTGTCCCGGAGAGAACAATGCCAACCACTGAGTCACTGTTTTTCTCACACCCAGAAACACGGCACCACCCCCAAACACACCCACAGGCGCACCTGCTGCCACCATGGGCCTCTGACATAGTCACCGCAAGTCATGGCTGGTGTCATGTACATCAAGAAAACGTACATCTTGGCACACTGCTGCCCTGCCATGGTCCTACATAAAATGGCAAATGCACAGTAATGCAAACTATCACATGCTAACGATGCCCCATCACGCAAATGTACAGGAGACATACTGTCACGCTCATCCACGTGAAATCAGAGCGAAGGGGCGGGAGAGTGTGGGGGTTAACAGCAATGGCTCTGGAGTCAGCCACACCTCTTTGACCTCTCTGGCACCAGCTTCCTTGCCTGTAAACGTGGAGATAATGATTGCTCTTCCCTCGAGAATGAAACGAGAGGTAGTGACCGCGAAGGCTGTAGCACAGTGCCCGGCCTGGAGTAAAGACTCTAGCAGTGGAAGCTGTTATTGGGAACTCCTGGCTCACATTCTCCCACATCTCACGCCCATGCATGTTGCAGACCAGCAGCAGCGAGCACACGCCTGTGCAAGGCCAGCCAGACACCCTCAGGCACACGTGCCCTCCCCCAGACACGCCTGCTGGGAGCATGTGCACATTGACAAATTCCCTCGGCCTGGAAGCTCTTTCCCCAGACATCTGCCTAGCTTGCTATCCATTGCCTTTAAGTGTTCAATCAAATGTCACCCTTTCGATGAGGTCCATCCTGACTTTTTAAAACCACATACCCCAGCACTCCCAATCCCTTACCCTGCTGTGTACTTTAAGCATATTGACCTTCTAAGAAGATATAATTTAGTTTATTTTCTGTCCACCCTATTCGAGTATAATCTTCATGAGAGTAGGGAATCTTGCTTGGTCTTTTGGGTGCTGATGTATTCCAACTCCTGTAGGGGTCGCTGGCACACGATGGGCTGAATGCCGTGTGTACACTTACTGTGGGTCTCTAGCTTTCTCACCCTCTGAAACAAGCACATCTGGGTGAACCCCAGTGCCCACCCCAACAAGCTAAGCCTGTGTGCTTACACATGCCCAACTCAGGAGCTGGGATAAACTTAATCTCTCCTAGGCCCCTAGTTGGGTGGGCACAGCCAAGGTGGGGGGGGGGCGCTATTTTCAGTCACCAAGCCAAGAAAGTGTTTCCACTCACCCTTCCGGCCTTTTTGAGCCCCGCAGAGACTTAGTGAGCCGGTGAGTTGGCTGGGCTCACCCAGGTCACCTGGGGCCTCCTCTGAGGCCTTGTTTTTTTCACCCTGACTAGAACCTCAAGCCATCACTTCAGAAACCACTAATGAGGTTGTCTGTGTTAAGGGCTTTGCAATCCTTGGATCAAAGAGGCTGGGTAAACAGTGGGCAGCGTCCAGGCCAGTGACTGGCTGATGCCCTGAGGGAATAGCTCCCTGAGAGCGTGCAGCTGCCACTCATTGCTGGACAGCCTGGCATGGCCCCAGCTGGGTTTGGGAAGAAGAGACCCTGCCCCTCTTAGGGGACCTATTTAGAGCAGACCAGAGTGTGCCCATCAGCCCTTGGGAATAAGAGAGGGAGCCAGAGGATAGAACCTCCCCTTGAGGTAGGGAGGCTGAACCTGGGCTCTGGCTCTGGGCGACGCTAGAAGTCCCCCAGGCTTAGCTGCCACTACTGAACAGGTCTCCAATTCAGATTCATCCCGCTTGTCCTCCACCTGCTTCCGAGTGGGTGGGCAGAGCTGGGGTCAAGCAGCCCGGAGCACTGGAGTGTAAGGCCAAGTCCGGGGTCATTAGGACTCTAGGTAGGAAAACACTGCAATGTTTACTCTTTCACAAGAGACCTGCTGTGGCAATTTGCAGGTACAAGTCACACGTGAGACACGAGCCCCCAGCACAGTTTTCCAGCTGGGGCTGGTATGGAGAGGAGGCGAAACCCCCCAGCTACAGCCAGGACTCAGACACCAGGGTACCCGAATGTCCCTGCCCTCAGTGCAAGCCAGATGCAGGCTGGAAGTGGCAGCCATAGCCCCCACAGCCATGGAAGGTCATTCTCCCAAGAGAAAGCATGGTGCTAGGCTTAGTGTAGACAATCTTTATTGGCAGGTGTTCAGAGTGCAAAATGGTGACAAATCCAGAGGGATCGGAAAGGGGGTGGGGCATGGTTCCCCTTCCTCCAAGTGGGGACCCATAACCAGGCCAGTGGGGGAGAGCACTTGGCTGTGGCCTCTTTGGGTCCAGCACCCTTCGGAGAACAAGCTCCCAGGCAGGAGGGATCCTTACAACACATGGGAAGGGAACAACACCCCAGAGGGGACCTGGAGTGTGTCCCACCCCCCCCCCCTTCCCCCAGCGGCCTAGCTCCTGCCCACTGCACACCTTGACAGCTTGGGGTGGGGGTGTTTGGGGACTGGGCTAAACCTATCCCTCTGCAAACCCAGGTATCTGCGTCGTGCCTCAGTTTTCCTCCTCCCGGTGATTAGCCAGGTTGGATGGCCAGGCCTTGTTAGGGGTCCGGCCCAACCCGAAGTGAGTAGTTCACATACCATACCATATTTTGGTCATTGTGTGGGCTGCAGGGATCACTGTGGGCTGGCCGTAGCCGAAAAGACCCTTTTTAGGCCACGGAAACCAACCCAAGACCTTCCTAGGCCGCAGAAATCTACCTAAGACGATGAGCATGGAGGCTATCGCCCCAAACATGCTTCGTGTCCTGAGCGCAATTGGCCCCCAAGACAAAACAGCCCCTGCACCCCACAACCATGCTGGTCCAAAAGTGTGGTTCTGTCTACCAAGAACCCCAGCTTGGCCTTAAGCCCACGGGGGCCTCACTCGGGGATGAGTGGGGGTCTCTTCTGTTTAGTAGGAGGCCCAACCCTGCAGCGGTGCGGGGCCACTTGACAGCGGCCGCCTGTCTCTGGTCACCTCCTCTCCACACTCCGGGAGGCCCCACTCCCTCAGGGAAGGCCCAGTCCCTTGTGGCGAGGGTCTGAGTCAGTTACAAGGCAGCCAGGTGGGATAGGAGTGGGCCCGAGCCAGCAGAGGCTGCACAGGAGTCACGTAGTAACTGACAGTGGCAGGCACAACCCCGTCGGGGCCCGGGGGGCGCCAGGCCAGGGCGGCCGCAGCGGCGGGGCCCTGCTCAGCCAGCGCCTGGAGCGCCAGCGTGGCGATGAGGTCCAGCGTCTGGCGACGCTCGTGGCTCATGAGGCACACGGTGCTCTCGTTGACCACCCGGTGCAGCGTCACCAGGCAGGCGTAGCGGCGGGCTGAGTCGGCCCCGCTGAAATGAGCCTCCAGGTAGCGCTCCAGCGTGCGCTGCTGCTCCGCCAGGTCTGGGAAGTCGATGAAGAAGCGGGAGCACATGTAGCGCTGCAGGGCGCGCACGTCGGTGCTGGGCCGCGGCCTGAAGCCCCGCACCAGGAGGTGGCAGTACTTGAGGAGGCCGCCACCGCGGATCTCCTCGGGGCTGCGCGTGGCGATGACGCGGTGCCGCAGGTGGTCCAGCGCCTCGGCAAAGTCCCCGTACAAGCTCTCACCTGTCACCGTTGGGTGGAAGGCCTCAGACATGGGCGTAGACGAGCACTGGCCAAAGAGAAGCAGGGAGTCCAGGATGATCTGGAAGGAGTCCACACTGAACTCAAACTGGCGCCGGACCGAGTCCACGAACTTTAGCTCCACGTTCTTGCCGCTCTTGTTGGACAACGAGATGAGGCTCCAGCGGTCCGTGTCCGTGCACACTTTCACCAGCTTCTGCACGTACGCCTCCTTGAGCGTCAGGGGCGTGATCTTGGCCCGGCTCACCCCGGCCGGCAGGAAGTCCAGCAGGCAGGCCAGCACCACCTCCTTGGTCAGCTGGAAGGACGCCTCGCTGCGCAGGTCCACGCGGAACACCAGGTCTAGGTCCTTGTAGCCCAGGCCACTCTCAGGGTGCAGCACATGGCTGGCAGCCGAGCCGTGCAATCGCACACCGTGCACGCGCAGTCCCCGTTCCTCTAGGCTGCTGCGGACCACCTGCGGGGGAGACAGCGGGAGGGAGAGGTGGCGGGAGTCTGGGCCCCCCCGGGGGTCCACCACCGGCTTCCCCGTGATAATCACGCCAACATCAACCGTGTTGACCCCGTACCAGCTGTCGTGCCTTTGGAAAGCCATTTAACCCTCTCGACTTTGATTTCCTAATCTGGAGTATGACTTGTTTAGAGGAAAGACTCAGAAGGAATAGCACCGATGATAGCAGACGCGTAGAATTGACTAAATACCAGGTCCCGGTCTAAGCACTTTATACGTTAGGCTATAAACGTGCATAATTCTCAACTACCTGCCCTATGAGGTAGATACGATGAATGCCATTTTGCAGATGGAGAAATAGAAGCACAGAGGGGCCAAGTAATTTGCCCAGGGTCACGCAGCTGGTGAATTAAACTCAGTGCAGGTCTTAACCACTGTGCGATTCTACCTCTCCAAAACTGCAAGTAAAACACTTTGTTTTGTGCCAGGCATGATGCTAACTGTTCAAATGTGTTGGGAACGTAATTCCCATTCACCCACATTACTACATTAACCCTGACAATGATCCTGTATTTGGGCATTAGTATCCCAATTCACAGATGGGGGACCTGAGGCACAGAGAGGTTAAGACTCGTGTCAAGGTCAGAGAGTAGAGCCCAGGTCAGTTGGATTCTCCAGTCCATGCATGCTCTTTTGGCTATGACACACACACTCATCTAAACTCATCTTTACAAGGACCCTGTGAAGCACATGTTACACCTGTTTTAGAGATGAGGAAACTGAGGCTTACGGGGGCGAGAGGGGGCTAAGGTTCAGAGAGGGCGTCATTTAGAAGTGGCAGGGCTGGAAGTTAAAACTCAGGCACTTTCTGCTCTTGAGACAGGAGGTGGGTGATCATCTCGGGAAGCGCTCGGCACCCAGCCCAAGTAGGAAGAGGGGTAGCAGACCCCATCTGCTGACGCAGGAACACCACAGGCAATCTCGGGTCTGTTCCTTTGGCCAGAGGCATCTCTCTGGGCCTAGGACAGTGCGGGGAGAAGAAAGAAGCTGGGCCCAGACATTCGGTTTTCTTAGCAACCCAGAGGACTCACACACCATCCTGAAAGTGACCAGGCAGCATTCCTGTCCTGAGTGATTCTGCAACCCCGCCTTGCTGCCAAGTCAGCGCCCAGCACTGGGCTGGGCTGCCCTCCTCGCTTCTCAGGGAATTACCGCAAAGAATGCACTTAAGTGCTGAGGAGGCAAGCTGCAGTGGGGCAATCTGAGGCGGGCGGCTCCCTCCAGGAAGGCTTCCGGGAGGAGGACCCTGACTGGGGGAAGGTACTGTAATGGCTATGGGGATAAGCAACTGGCCATCAGGAACATGGAGGGGAGGAGCTTGGGGCGGGGTGGGGAATATCAGGCACCTGTTGAATGCCTGGACCTTCTCAGCAGAATCTACAGGGGATAGGTCTTTATGCTCTCCAAGTTATGGATGGGGAAACCAAGGCTCACAGGAGTGTAGTCATCTGCCCAAGATCATTTAGAGGCACCTTCAAATCCAGGTGTGGCTGACTCTCATCGTATCACATTGCCATCCCAGGGTTTAGAAGGAGCAGAGACCATAACCCAGGGTTCTAATCCTCCCTGTCTTTCAAAATTTCAGAGTGAGGGTGACCGTCCAGTCACTGAAGCTCAGAGCCAGGGTAGTTAGGAACAGGAAGGTGGGGTTTGGGAGATGCCTTGGCCAGACAGACTGGGGAAGCTGGAAGTAAGGGGCCAGTTGCTACAGTCTAGCCTGTGGGACTTGTAACCCAGAGCCTGACAGCCGTGCCCCTGCAGGGCCAAGGAGGGAAGCAGGCAAGACCTTGTCCCAAGGACGCTGCCAGACTTGCAGAGCAGACCAGCCCCCTCCCCAGGTCCTAACAGAGCTGACTGCGCCTTACTCAGTGCCAGCTCCTGCTCCCAGGCTGATGCTCACCCCAGGGCATGGCATCTGGCCTGGTGAGGAGGTAGCAATACCCTTGTTAAATCTCCTGTGTCAGCCAGCCAGCAGCTGTTGTCTCTCTCTCCCAGGTGTGACTACAGCCAGCTTGGCAGGCGGACCCCAGATACCGCCACACCCAAAGACTGCAGGGCAGCTTGGAACCTCCTGAATCAGACTTTCCAGCCACGAAGGGGGCAGCGGTTGCACCCTCCTTTCTCCTGTGCCAAGGGCCTCTCCAGAACCACTCTGCTCCTGGGCCGCTGCCAAGACCTACAGGGGGACTATAGGTGCTGTCAGCCAGCAGGCTTGCCACACTTGACTCTGGAGCTGCCTGATGCAGGCCCTCTGGCTGCAGCTGGAGAGATCAGATTGCCTCCTTCAATTCCCTGGGCCCAGAGAGGGCAAAGGACTTATCCAAGGTCACACAGCCAATAAATAGCTGAGCTTAATTAGAACCGGGCCTCCCAGAGCTATGGGCAGGGGGGCCTCCTACAGGAGAATGGGTCCCTCTAGCTCAGGTACAAGCAGGAATAGCATCTCTAACTGCTCAGATCGCTGCCGTAGGCAACGTCTTGGGAGGGGGGGGGTACAGAGGGAGAAAGGTTCTGGTTCTTGAACCGTGGACAGCCAGCATCCCCCATTACACACACCCAACACCCCTCCTCTACTCCCCCCACCTGGAGCACCTCCCACTTCCATTCACAGCCAGCACGGATGGCCCCCATCCCCACACACACCAAGCCCATTACCACCCCCTCATACACATGCAGCACCTCCCACCACACATATATATTCCAATAGTTTGTGAAGCTGCCAGCTGCTGATTCCCACCAGGAGATGGACGTCGTTCCCTGTGGATGCGATTGTGCAGGCAGGTGAAGGTCCCTGTTCCTTTTGGATTCTGAAACCTGAAAGGGTGTTGGGAGAGTAGTCCAACCCATCCCATTGGACAGATGGGGACACTGGGCCCAGCAAAACTGATAACAGTCCAGGCCCTGACGCCAGATGTCCAGCCTCCTGGTGCAGCTCTGAAGTCTCCCCTGCCTCTCCCCACGCCAGCTAGTAGCTCCCTGTTCTGTGATATCTTTGACCCTAGTCTAGGAGAACACTGTACTATTATTGCCCTGTAAAGTCAGCTCCTTTTGGCCTGCAGTCCCCCCACCTGGCAGGGAGCATCTCAAAGGCAGAGAAGTGCTCCCAGAGGTCCCAGTCATATCCATGGCCCTAGTGTCCTGAATAGGGCTTGACACAGAGCAGGCACCAGTTAAGGCAGTTTGGCAGGGACTTCCCCTCCAGAGCACATCTCATCCCTGCAGAGCGGTGTTTCTGCACTGGGCTCTGCCTTCCCCCATGTCTGGGACAACAGTCCTGGAGATACGGTAGTTGGGGCCCCAAGGTTGACCTGAGAGTCCTAAGGAAAAAAGAAACCCTCAACTGGTTTTTCCTAATTACCCCATGACAGCCGGCAGCAGAGGAATGCCTCAGTGAGCACCACTGGGGCTTTGGGTGAGTCAGCCCTGGGGAATCTGCCCCCACCCCCTCCCATTCCCTGGAAGGGAGGGCGAGGTAATCCCCTAGCCTACAACCCTCCTCCTCAGTGGAAGCAATTGGAGGCAGGGGAGTGGCCTGCTTCACTAGCTTCTATGGATAACTCCAGCAAAGGAAAGTCTGTCTACTGGCAGGAATACCCAGGAATTGTGGCTGGATTTTCTGGTCTCCATCAGAAGACTTCCCTAAGACTCAGAAGTTGAGTCTTAGGAGCTGGGGAAGGGGTTGGAAACCTTGAACCTGCAGCAGGCGGCTCCCAAGAAGACTTATGATTCTCTTGGTTTGATTTTCACTTCTTTAGGTAGTCTTAGGCAGCTCACTGCCCCTTTTGGAACCTCCGCTTCCCCAGCCACAAAATGGGCACAGTAATTACCATATTCTGGCATTTCAGAGTATGACAGCACCTAGGTTACACAAATGGAAGAGTAATTTTAGGGGTGCTGAAAAGTTAGGTAAAGGGAAAAAGGAGTCTGAGGATGGGGAGAGGGGTTGCCAGAATTCTCTTTTCCTGTTCTTCAGGAGGCAGGGTCAGCCTTCATTTCCAACTTTGGGGAAGAGGAGAGACACCTAAACTGGACACCTGACGTTGCCTTTCGGCATGCAGCCACCAGGTCCAGCGTGGTGCTTAATCTCCTCCTGCCACAACCCCAGTTGAGAGGCAGGGAGTCCTTATTGGGATTTCTTGGCTTTTCCACTTAGCCACGGGGCTCTTGAGCCAAGAGCTGTGGGAGCACAGGACAAAGTCTGACCCTAGGACCTTGAGAGAGGGAAGGGGTGTGGGGGTGGTGAGGCCCAGCCATGACGATTTGGGGGTGAAAAAACCCCGATTTTGAACACCTACCCATTCAGGGCTGCCTGGTATCTCTTGTCTGAGGAGGCAGATCTGTTCACCCGCCACTCCTCTCCCTACCCCCCCTTCCCGCAGCCAAGTCCCTCCCCATTCTCCTCCCATTTCCTAGCTAAGGCAAGGGTGAACGGTTCGATCGGGCTCTCCAGAGGCGGGGGAAGGGAGAGCCAAGTGGGGAGGGCGCATGGTCTACTATCCATACGCTGTGCGATTTTGTTACAGTCCCTGTGCCTCTTTAAGCCTCAGGTTCCCTAGCTGTCTAGCGAACCGAACAGACTCTGGGTGCCTTCCAGCACAAGAACCTCAGGCTGGAGACCCCATAATCCCTCCCAGTGCCCTCTCACCTGCACAATCTGCCGGGGCTGCACGCTCAGAGTAGGGAAGTTGCCGCGCCCATGAATGGGAATCGGTTCGCTCAGGAGCGCATCCAGTCGCTTCACCTGTGGCCAGCCTAGCCCACTTAGGTGCCGTCCGAGGGAGGCCGATGAGGCCTTCGGGTCGGGGCCGCCGCCTGCCGGGGCGGCCGTGGCCACCTCCGAGGCCGCAGCCGTCCCCACCTGCGCAGTTGCCTGGTCCGGGCTCTCAGCTCCACTCTCCGACGGCATCATTAGCCCGGCCCCGGGCCCCGACGGCAGAAACCGGGGGGTGGCTAAGGGGAGAAGGGCAGGGAGAGCGGCTGGGCCGGGGCCAAGGCGAGGGGCGCGGCTGCAGGGACTGGGAGGCAGCGACGGCGAGGCAAACCCAGGGCACACCTCCGACGGCGACGACCAACCGACCCTAGAGCCCGTAGCCCAGCGCCCAGCGGACTCTTATAGGCCGCGGGCGACATGTCTATTGGTCCAGACAGCTGTCACACAGTGGGAGCGCCCCGCCTCCCTGCGCCTCTGCCATTGGTCAGCAGCGCTTTGCACCTTGGTCACTCGTCGCTAGGGAGATTCCGATTGGCTGGGTGGCATGCCCCTGCCCCGCCCACCTGAACGGGCTGAATTCCCTCCTTTGGTCCCTAAAGACCTTCTGTTTTCAGTGATTGGCCCGGGCCGGGGCGGGCCTAGACTTAAAGGGACTGCGCCCTCCAGGGGCAGGCGGGAGGGAAGTGACCTGTGTGGAGTTTGTAGCGGAGTTGGACCACTAAAAAATTCCAGGGTTCTTTTTGGCGCTGGAAGGAATTTAGAAGGCCCCTGGCCTGGTCCTGGTCATCTGCTATTTTCAGAAGCCCAGAGAGATTGCGCCACTTGTTCGACTCCACACAGCGCTCCTCCTGCTCTTCCAGAGTTGAAGAAAGGTAACGAACTCTGTGTGTACTAAGGTAGATATTACTTAATGCACTCTTGATTGGCCCTTGCCAACCACAGCCTGGCTAGCGTTAACACTCCCATTGAAGGGAGGGGAAACCGGCTCAGAGAGGGGGCGTGACTCCCTCAAAGTTACAGAGCAAATGAGTTGGGGCCCTGGAGCTGAATCGGGGCTATAGAATCTGTGGCGCATGCTCTTTCCATTACACTTGTGCAGACCCAGGGCCTTTACGGGGCTAGAGGATGAACAGCAGCTGCAAATGGGGGGTTGGCTTTCCTGACCCAGCGTCTTGGGCTCCTCTGCACCGTCTTCTGGTAGGGGCTTCCTGAGCAGCTGGTGGAAGTCTTTCGTGCCAGCCTCTTCTCAGCCTTATCAGGTCCTGTGTGCCCCCAGGCAAGTCACTACCCTCTCTGAGCCCGTTTCTTTATCTGTCCCAGAGAAGATGTTAAATAAATATTTTTTAAATTTTGATTTATTTATGGTTGCCAAAACATTTTCGTATATTCTGCTGAAATAATATATTTACATGCTTTTCTTTCCCACTTTACAGAGCCTAGAGGGATGAGGCTTATTCCTTTCTTTTCTTTCTTTTTTTTTTTTTTAGATTTTTAAAAAATGTTTATTTATTTTTGAGAGAGAGAGCGAGCGAGCAGGGGTTCCAGGCTCTGAGCTGTCAGTACAGAGCCTGATGCGGGGCTCGAACTCATGGACTGTGAGATCATGACCTGAGCCGAAGTCAGATGCTTAACCGACTGAGCCACCCAGGCACCCCCTCATTGTTATTTTTAAATTCATCTTTTCTTCTGATTTTAAAATATGTACCTGTGGCAATATTTCACTACAATGTTTTCTCTTAGATTAAATATCATTCTCCTAACACTCTCCCATTCTGTAAGGCAGGCTGGGCAAGGAGTGATATTCCCCATGTACCGAAGGAGAAACCAAGACCTACAAATGATAAACTACATTCCAGGATCACCAGCTTGTCAGGAGCCTGACTCTCTGACTAGAGCAGTCACTTCCTCTTTCTGGAGGCCCCCACAAGCAAGATCCTACCCTCGCCCTTCTTTCCATTTTGTCTGGGATCAGGAGCTTCCTCTTTCCCCAAGGAAGGGGACCTTGCTCCACTGCTAGGTCGTGTGACTATGGGTAAGTCCCTTGCACCGTTCTCAGTAAAGTTCCTTGCTATTTTGTTTTCCCTTCTTTTGGAAGAGAAGAAATAGATGAGAAACTTCCTTTGCTGAGCCCAGAGTCTTCAAACCCCTGATCTACCACCTCCATGCCCCTGCAGAGGAAGGAAAAGAAAGGAAACTAACATCTACTTAGTACTTACTATGTATCAGGTCGCTTTACATACATGACCTCTAATTTCTAAAAATACGCCTCAAGATGTGGGATCATTATAACTCAGTTTACAGATGAAGAAACTGGGGGTTTAGAGAGGTCAAGTGACGTGGTCATACAACCACTAATTGGCAGGGTGGGACTTGAATCCAGGTCTCCTGACTCCAGAGCCCTATTTTTCAACTGCTCCTCATGGAAGACTTGGCACAGATCACAGAGTCATCCTTGGCACAGCCCTGGTACCACCCTCCAGATGTATCTATTCCTTCGTTCATTCATCCACCAACCAACACATATATACTAAGCACCTACTGTGTGCCAGGGGCTGGGCTAGGCCCTGAGATATGATAGGCGAGGTCCCTGCCCTAGAACTGGCATTCTAGTGTAGAAAGACAATGGCCAAGGAGACAGATAAATAAGACATTTAAGATAGTGCTAAGAAGATAAAACAGGGAACGGGAGAGAAAGCAGCCATGTGTATATGTGAGAGAGAGAGAGAGAGAACCGGAGAGATTGATGTCTGTTGGGGGTGTGATCGCAGAAAGCCTCCCTAAGGAGATTGCATTCCCATTACAGCTTCTGGATCCACTTCTGTCCCATCTCCCTGTGCTTGTCCCTGGACAGGCCGGGCAGCAGAGAGGGTACCAGACCATACATTCCTACAACTCTGAAGGCCCGAGCTGGGGGCAGGGGGCTGTGACAGTCATTTTGTTCATTCACTTCTCACTTTATGTATGGTGAAACTGGTGTCCAGAGAGCCAGAGGGGTTTGCCCAGGGAGACTGGTTGGGGTTGGAACTGCACAGGGGTAGGGCCCCATGAGGGCAGCCGGGTATAGGGCCACCCCATGCTCTAGAATCAAGTTCTCTAAGAAAGGAAACTTAGAGATCTCCTTCCCTCTCTCTCCCTCCTGCTGTCTGGCCTAGGAAGAGCAATTAGCAAATGCTTGAGCTATGAATCACCCTTCTGTTGACACTTCTGTTTCAAAGCTAATCGGACCAATGTTTGCCCAATGACAGGACCTGAGCATCACTGCCCTGGGAGTGTGTGTGATTTGGGGATGTAGGAAGAGGAGAGAGAAGACGAGAGAGCAGGGGCATCTCAGGAGGGTTTTTCACCTTCACCACGGCCAACTTTTTATTGTCCCAGGGGATGGAGGGGAACAATGGCTGGGGTACCCTCTGAAGAGTCAAGTCCATCTGGCTTTCAAATATTATATATGAGCCTTTTCCCTCCAGTATAGATTTCCCGTCTTAATTTCTGACTCTGATTTTATTTATTTTTAAATTTAAAATTTTTTTAATTTTTATTTAAGTTTTTTTTTTTCTTTAATGTTTATTTTTGAGAGAGAGACAGAGTGTGAGCAGGGGAAGGGCAGAGACAGAGAGAGAGAGGGAGACACAGAATCCGAAGCAGGCTCCAGGCTCTGAGCTGACCGCACAGAGCCTGACACGGGGCTCGAATCCACGAACCGTGAGATCATGGCCTGAGCTGAAGTCGGACGCTCAACCGACTGAGCCATCCAGGCGCCCCCTGACTCTGATTTTAAAAGGAAATTTACTCTCTATGATAGTCGAGTTGTAGTGACATAGGTAAGTCACTTTCCCTTTCTGGGCCTCAGTTTCCTATTCTGTAAAATGGCGGTGAAATGGAGTCAGGCTTTTCCATTCACCTACGATTTGAGGTGGTGGGAAGGAGAAGGGGTCCTGTGGAGAGTGTTGGCTTCCACATCAGCCCCTCCTCTGCCCTGGAACTCCAGACAAGAGCATTCTGGGATCAGCCCACATTACTGAGCACCCTGTGCCTGGAACCACACTAGGCAATTTCCATACAGTTTCTTTTTCCGTTTTCAGAACATAATCTTTTGACAAAGGAGTGATCTCTCCCTTTGCATGAGAGGGAACTGAGGCTCAGAGAAACAAATTAATTTGTGCAGGGCCCCATGGTTGGAAGGACAGGCTTCACACCCAGATCTGGCTGAACCCCACGCCCAGGTCCTACCCTGGGCCTGCCTCTGAGGATGATTCGGTTTGTTCGATTACGCAGGGACAATCCTTGCCTCTGGAGAATCACCCCTCCCCTCCCCTATGGTTCTTGCCATCCATCCTGCCTCAGCCCCTCATGGCCAAAGTACTTTCCTGGACCTTGTCAGTACCTTGCCTTGGGTCCTGACTCACCAGGCCCTTCAGTCCACTGATCCTCCCACCTTTCCCCCATTGTTTCTAGCCTCCTCAACCAGCTTTGATTCCACAGACCATCATTATAATTACTTCCTTGCACACACCCTCACCCACCTTGCTCCCCTCTTGTTAAACTGCGCTCACCTGGCAAAACCACACCCTGGTTAATTCAGCTGTGCGTTTGTACCCCACAGTTGACTGAAGCTGAAGAAAGACACACAGTCCTGCCGACAGGTCTCACTTGAGCGTCAGGGGGCCTCTCCAGGGGGCCCTGCGCACTGTGTGGCTGTCCTCCCCGTAGAGTAGAGCCCGGTGCTGTCACTCCCCTGCGGTCCTAGACACAATTCCTTAACTCTCTTCCTCCCCCCAGTCCTGGACAGCTCCTCCCCCGCCCCTCTTGGCGGAAGACCTCGCTTCCTACATCACTGAGAAAATAGAAGCAATCAAAGGAGAATTTCTGCAGACTCTCAACACCTACCCAATCACTGGGTCTGTGCCTCATTTCTAGCCGCCCTCCTGCTGCTTCGGATGAACCCCGCTTGCTCCTCTCTGCGGCAACCCCTCCACTTATACACCAGGACCCCTGCCTCTCACCTGCTCAAGGACTTCACTCTGGCCATTTCCCCTTCTCCACTGCATCGTTCCAATTAATGTTAGAACATAATTTCTTGTATCTAAAAAAAAGCCCAACAAAATTAAAACACACCTCTCTTGATCGCACATCTCCCTTCCATTTCTCTAGGTAGCAAACTCTTTGAAAATGTCTGTACTCACTGTCTTCAGTTATTCTGTTCTTTCTTGAACACACTTCAGTCAGCCTTTGTCCCCACCACGGCACCGAAACCGTTTTGTCAAGGTCACCTGTGACCTTCACATTGCTGAGTCCAATCATCAATTTAAGTAATAGCTTTATTGAGGTATAATTTGCATAGCATACACTTCACCCATAGAAAGCATACAGTGTAGTGGTTTTTTGTACATTCAGAGTTCTTCAACCAGTACCATAATCAATTTTAGAACTTTTTTTATTACTCCAGAAAGAAACCCTGTACCCTCTAGCGGTCACCCCCCATTTCCCTCGAGCCCCCTCAGCTCACAGCCATAGGCAACCACCGACTGACTTTGTGTCCCTGTATACATTGGCCCTTTCTGGACATTCAGATAAATGGTGGTCTTTTGTGACTGGTTTCTTTTACTTAGCATAATGTTTTCAAGGTTCATCTATATTGTAGCATTAGTATTTCACTTTTTCTTTATTGCCAAATGATATTCTGTGGATAGGTGGATATTCCACATTTTATTTATCAGTCCATCAGTCGATAGACGTTTGGGTTGTTTCCACTTTTTGGCTATTATGAATAGTCATGTGCAAGTTCTTTAAAAATATTTTTAGGGGCACCTGGGTGGCTCAGTCAGTTAAGCATCCAACTCTTGATCTCAGCTCAGGTCTTGATCGCAGGGTTCTGAATTCAAGCCCCTTGTTGGGCTCCAAGCCCAGCGTGGAGCCTATTTAAAAAAAAAATTTTTTTTTGAGAGCAGTTTTCAATTCATAACAACATTGAGAGGAAGGTACAGAGAGTTCCCATATGCTCTCTGCCCCCACACACGCATAATCTCCCCCATGATAAACACCCCCACCATAGCAGTACATTTGTGACAGTTGATGAGCTTATGTTGACATGTCACAATCATCCCAAGTCTATAGTTAGAGCTCATTCTTGGTGTTGTCAAGGTTTTGTGTGGACATATGTTTTCATTCCTCTTGGGTATATTCCTGGGAGTGGAAAT
Organism: Panthera tigris; assembly: GCF_018350195.1. NCBI lineage: Eukaryota > Metazoa > Chordata > Mammalia > Carnivora > Felidae > Panthera > Panthera tigris. The sequence continues at coordinate 20,138,360 of NC_056667.1, forward strand.
GCTGGTCGTAAGGGAAGTTGATGTTTAACCATTTGAGGAGATGCTAGACTGTTTCCCACAGTGGCTGCACCATTTTACATTCTCACCAGCAGCGTACGAAGGTTCCAGTTTCTCCCCATCGTCGCCAACACTTGTTTCGTTTGTCACTAGCTCCATCTTAGTGGGTATGAGGTGGTGTTGGAATGGTCTTGATTTTCATTTCTCCGATCGCTAATGGTGCTGAACGTCTTTCCGTGTGTTTATTGGCTGTCCGTGTCTTTGGAGAAACGTCTCTCAAGTCCTCTGCCCATTTTGTAATTGTATTACTTTTAGCATTGTTGACTCTTAAGGGTTCTTGATATCTAAAGATGTAGGTCCTCTAGATATAAAGTTCTCTAGATATAAGTCCCTTAGCATATATGTGATTTGAAAAATTCCTCCCATTCTAATTGTTAATTCTGAATCCTCGTATTTCACTAGACCTGCAAATTACTTGTGGCTGATCACTCCTTCCTTCTTGAAACACTTGCTTCGCTTGGTATCTAAGACAGTCTACCGCCCTGACGTTTTTATTTCATTGACTACTGGTTTGTTGCCTCCTCGTTCCCTCAACCTCTAAGCAGTGACATGCCCAGGACTCACTCCCTAGTCCTCGCATCTTCTCTGTCCGTACTCACTCCCTTGGTGATTTCAGTCAGTTTCAAGCTTTAAAGGCTATCCACGTGCTGGCAAACCCCAGCTTTACGTATTCCAGGCCCGAGCTCGCTTCCCAATTCCAGGCTTATGCAATTATTTTTCTAGTGTTTATTTATTTATTTTGAGAAAGAGTGCATGGGCAGGGGAGGCACAGAAAGGGAGGGAGGGAGAGAATCCCAAGCAGGCTTCGTACTGTCAGTGAGGAGCCTGGCTCGGGGCTCCATGTCACGAACCATGACCTCACGACCTGAGCTGAAATCAAGAGTCGGATGCTTAACTGAGCCAACCTTAAACGTACTTGAATGCTTATATCGGCCTACAGTTGGGCAAAAGCATCTCACGCAAAGCCTATTTTGTAATAAAGTGCTGAATATCTCCTGCAACGTTTTGAATGCTGTCCTGGAAGTGACAGGCGGAATGGTTGTACGGGTGCGAGACGGTTGTCAATGTATCAGTTATTTACCCTTGCGATCGCTGGCTGACTGGGAGCCACCAATGCCACTGCCCAGCGTCACGAGAGGATCCAGGATCTAACCCCCTATCTCGAACCTGGGGAGAGATCCAAAATCAAAATCTGAAGTATCGTTTCTACAGAATGCATATCGCTTCCATACCGTTGTAAAGTCAGAAGATTGTAAGGTGACCCGTCGTTAAGTTGGGAACCGTCTGTTCTTGTATGTTTGTTGTCTTCTCAAACTTCACGCGTCCAGAGCGGAATTCTCGAACTGAAATGCTCCTCCCGTAGCACATGGCAACTTCTAGTTCTTGGGCTGAAAATCTGAAGCGATTTTTTTACTCCCTTTTCGCTCACGTGTCACATCAAGTGTCAGTAAGTCCTGTTGGCTTTACCTTCTGAATACAAAGTCTGACCCCATCCCACCCCCAACCGCCACTTACTGCCACCTCGTGACCATCGCCCTTCTCCTGGATTATTGGAGTCTCCTTACTGGCCCCCTGCTTTTGTACTTGTCTCTTACAGTCTATTTGCAATCCAGCAGCCTGGGTGATCCTTTTAAAACATAAGCCAGATCACGCCATTGCAATACCTCCATCTCACTTGGAAGAAAGCCAGAGTCCTTCGAATCACAAGGCTCTACAGGATACCCACTGCCTCGTCTCTTCCTCTCCTCTCCCTCCTCTGTTGTAGGTGCACTGGCCGCCTGGGACAGGACTGTGCTCCTGTCCCACCCCAGGGCCTTTGCGATTGCTCTATCATCTGCCCAACTCACTCTTTTTATTTTTTTATTTTTTTACATGTATTTACTTTTGAGAGACACAGCGAGACAGAGTGCAAGCGGAGGAGGGGCAGACAGAGAAGGAGACACAGAATCCGCAGCAGGCTCCAGGCTCTGAGCAGGCATTCAGGACAGAGCCCGATGTGGGGCCCGAACCCACGAACTGCGAGATCATGACCTGAGCCGCAGTTGGACGTTCAACCGACTGAGCCACCCAGGCGCCCCTGCCCAACTCATTCTTGAGAGCCACCTGGCTTCTCCCTCATTCCTCCAGGTTCTTTTCTCACCGAGGCCTTGCTCACTAACCAATGAGCATGGCAATCTCCCACCCCAGAGACCTCTTCTCTTCTCTTTATGGTTCCCATAGCACCCAACGCCATCTACACATCATGCTGTGTGTGTGTGGGGAGGGGGGGGTAGGTGGGTGGCTATGTGTGCGCGCGCACGTGTGTTTGTTTGTTTGTTTGTTTGTTTTCCTTTTCCCCGTTGGAACAGAAGCTCCAGGAGGGCAGAGATTTTGCCTGGTTTTGTTTTCTGTGTACCCCAGCTCCTGGAACCGTGTTGCTGGTTATTCGGCGCTCAATAAATATTCATGGAATAAGTGAAGGGATGCTTTGAAGAAAGGAGGAAGGAGCACTCTTCTAGAAGCAGATCTTGCAGGGTGTGGTGCAGTGTGGCCACAGCCAGATCCCTGAGGCGAGACTTTAAATTTAGTCCTCCCTAAGGTCATTGAAAATTGGTTCCTGCTTTCCAGCTGAGGAAGCCTGCGGTAGTGGGAGCCCAAAGCTTGGGTTCCTATTCCATCTGGGCCTCTTTTTGGCTCTGCGCTCTGGATGCACATCACTCCTCTTCTCTGAGCCTCAGTTTCCTCATCTGTTTATTGGGGGCATTATCACCTACCTCTCAGGGCTGGCATAAAAGACCCAGTGTGCGAGTGATGCCTGTGTACTTGGCATTCAATGAATGTTTGCTCCTTCCAGAAACAGTGCTAATTTGCTAAAGGGAGCAAGGTTCAGACAGGTGTTTTTGGGGGGAGATCAAGGAGGAAGGAAGAAGAGTAAGACCATAGATGAAGACGAGGCTCGAGGGAAGAACAGGAGGGCTGGGGGCTGGAAGGGCAGGAAGATGCATCAGAAGGCTGAGCTGTGAACAGGGCACTCTGGGACCTCACCTGCCTCAGGTTTGAGGCTGCTCACAAAGCTCCTCCCTGTCCCCAAGCTTGGTGGAGCCTGTTAGAAGTGGTGATGACTGGGGCGCCTGGGTGGCTCAGTCGGTTGAGCGCCGACTTTGGCTCAGGTCACGATCTCGCGGTCCGTGAGTTTGAGCCCCGCATCGGGCCCCTGTGCTGACAGCTCAGAGCCCGGATCCTGTTTCAGATTCTGTGTCTCCCTCTCTCTGACCCTCCCCCATTCATGCTCTGTCTTTCTCTGTCTCAAAAATAAATAAACGTTAAAAAGAAAAAATTAAAAAAAAAAAAAGAAGAAGTGGTGATGACTGATGATTAATTATGCCCATTCCATGAGTGAGGAAACTGAGGCTCAGGAAAGTGGTGGGTGATATAAGTCGGCTAGAGTAGAAGCTAGAGTCTGCTAGAGTAGTCTACCCCTGCTAGAGTAGAAGCTTCTCAGGTTCAAGGGCTGCTCACCCCCATTTCTGTCTCCTCAGGGCTGAGGTTGCTGACTGAAAACAGGAGCGGGTTCTCATCAGTGGGTTTCCAGCCCCAGCAGACCCCACGCTCCATTTTTTTAAAAAAATGTTTAACGTTTCTTTATTTTTGAGAGAGAGAGAGAGAGCGAGCAGGGGAGGGCAGAGAGAGACAGAGACACAGAATCCAAAGTAGGCTCCAGGCTCTAAGTTGCCAGCACAGAGCCTGACGTGGGGCTCAAACTCACGACCCATGAGATCATGACCTAAGCCGAAGTCGGATGCTTAACTGACTGAGCCACCCAGGCACTCCCCTCCCCCACGCTCCATTTTATAACAAATATTCTGCAATACCTCTTTCCTGTGATGGAATACAATTCATAGGTAATATAATCCTACTTATACATTCCTAATTTGGGGGGAAAAAAGATAATATCCTATCTGAAACTTAAAGAAGAAATAAAAGGAAGGTAATCTATGTCTTTTGTTCATGATTTAATTTTTGAAATTGAGATATAATTGATATAACATTATACGTTTCAGGTGTACAACATAATGATTAGATATTTGTTTATACTGTGAAGTGATCACCGCAAGAAGTTAACATCTGTCACCATACATAGTTACAATTTGTTTTTTTGTGGTGAGAACTTTTAAGATCTACTCTGTCAGCACCTCTTACATATACAATCGGTGTTATTAATTGTAGTCACCATGCTGTACATTACATCCCTGTGACTTACTCATTTTATAACTGGAAGTTTGTAGGCGCCTTTTCTTTAACCTGTACACACGCAGGCGGACTCTTGTTAGAACAGGACTTCTCAAATTGTGATGTGCCTAGGAGTCACCTGGGGATCTTGTTAAAATGCAGATTCTGAATCAGCAGGTCCCGGGTAGGACCTGGGAGGCTACACCTCTAACCAGCTCCCAGGTGCTGTCCGGCCGCTGTTGCAGGCAGCAGAAGGTCGCGTCCAGCTCCCAGGGCCCACGCAGCTGCCCTCCCTGCCCGCCTCGGCCCAGAGCTGCCCGGTCCCCAGGCCCGAGCAAGGGGCAGCCCTGTCCAGGCCCGCCCCGACCTCTGCCCAGCCTCATTCCTGGCAGCCGCGTGGCTGGGCGCCGCTGCTGAGACAGCAGTTCCCACGGGAGGAGCCCGCCCTGGGGGAATGGACCGTGGGGGAGGGAGGGAGGCCCGGGGAATTGAAGTCCAAGGAGGCGGGGCTTCCGGGTCTCCAGTCCTGCCAGCCTCACCCTCTGCCCTGCCAATGGCTTGGGTCTCAAACTCCCAGGGCAGTGATCACTTGCCCAGCCTGCCCTCCCCTCCCCTCCCCTCGCCTTTTCTTCTCCTCTTATTCCCTTTGCCCTCAGTTTGGGCTAGGCCCCTGTGGTGGGAAGCCCAGAAGAATTCAGCTGTCTTCTACCCTGAAGACACTCCATGTAGGGGCTAGCAGACGGGCAGGCAGACACCTTTCATCTTTAAGGGGTTTTCTGTCAAAGGGGAGGTGTGGGGGGAAAGTCACTTTTGAGCGTTTCTGGGTGCCAGTCAGTGAAGGCTTTCTGGAGGAGGTGAGAGCCCATCAGAGCGTGAAGCCTGTGGAGGGATGCCTTGGACAGCCCCTCTCTCTCAGAGTCCTGGCCTGGCCAGGGTCTGCTGACTTGGGGCAGCTGCAGGGGCATTGCTGCTGTCAGGATTCCAGGGGGACACTGTTTTTAGAGGCCAGAGTTAGAGCAAAGAGTCTCATAGGAAGGAGAGGGCTGGGTCTGAGGCCCAGCTTTGCCACTAACATGCTGTGTGCCTCCTGGGGCAAGCCCCTTTCCTATCTGGGCCACTATAAGGAGATGGGATCTGAGGATCCCCAAGGCTGGTCCAGCTCTAAAGCCTGCAATCTTTGGGGTCCAGTGAGGAAGATTTGTCCCGTCCTGAGGTAGGGAGGCCAGCTAGCAGGCTTATGCTGGGCTCAAGCTGGTTCTTGGCAGGGCTGGGGTCGAGGGTCCTGAAGAGACTTTGAGGAGATCTCCCACTTGAGAGCTAGGCCAGATTGGTCCACTTTCTGGGCTCTGCTGGAAGGCAAAACATCAACCCATACCGACAGCAATAATAACTGTCCCTCCCTCCCAGGAGGACTGTACCCTGCAGCTTACAAAGCACTTTTCTTGCCACTACCTCATTTGATCCTCACAAACTTGGTGTTATTGCCATTTGACAGATGAGAAAACAGATGGCCAGAGAAGCTAAGTCACTAGTACAGGGTACCAGAACTAAGAGGATATGCCAGTACTTGGACCCGGTAGCCCATACATGTTTTAGGAAAAGTTTCTTGGGTCTCGTGGGTCCCCTGGATCTGAATTATGCAGAAAAGACAGCCCTTCCGATGCTTGAATACGGGGCCCTGAATTTCCATCAGGTTTCCTAACTTTGGATATTAGAGCAGGAGGGCTAAATCTCCCACTGTACAGATGGGAAAACTGAGGTGTGGAGAAGAGAAGAGTCTTGCCCAAGTCCATAAGCCAGATAAGATCCTGGCCTCCATCCCCTAGGCTCTCAGATGACATTCCTGGGACTTTCACAGCTCTCTCTCCTCCTGGCAACAGGGAGGCCTGTGTCTGGGGACAGTGGGAGGAACAGTTTAGGGCAAGAATCCTCCAAATCGAAGAGGGAGCCTGGCAGAGGTGGAGAGGGGTTAGCCTTAGAAAATGTACTTTGCCTTTAGGCCTTATTTCCTAAGACAGAGATGTGTCACTAAAGCAAGGAGGAGCTGGTGGTGACTTTTAATTTTGTTTTGTTTCCCACCATTTGCTTTTCCAGGCAGGAGGACTGCAGAGGGGCTGAGCCAATCCCTCTCCAGGCCTGCTCCGCTTGGGGCGCAGGGGCCTGTGAGTCTAGGGCTGAGCCAGGGCCTGTGTGCAGATGGAGGCGAGAGTGTTTTCGGTGGCCTATCAGAGCCCAACCCGGAACCAGGGTGGGGCTCTGTCTGGGCCTGGGTGGAGATCTTTTGTCACCGGGCTCAGGCCCAGTTTGTGACCAGGGTCAGGGCTCATCCTGAGATCAGGGAACGGGGAGAAGCAGACCTTCCAGGACAGACCCAGCCCAGGATTCCAACTCCCGGATGGTGAGTCAGGCGGCCTGGCTGGGAGCCCACTCCTGGGCTCCTGGGCTGGAGCAGAGGCTCCGGTGAAGGTGATGTCCCTGAGCTAATACGCAGGGTCCCAGTTCACTATCAGATGTATCTTGGGGGCAGATGACCTCCTGTCTCCACCCACATCCCCCCGCACCAGATGGCCTACCCTCCAGACTCTGTGGACGTGGTTGGCTGCCTCCTCCTGCTGATCCTGCTCCAGGCTCTGGAGTTTACAGGGGCAAGTGGTGGGGTCAGGGTCTCTCCCTGTCTTCAAGGCTCTGTCCAGAGGTATGTTGGTGAACTGGGTAGCTGGGAAAAATTGCGAAAACTCCCCCACTGTGCTTGATTTCAGCCTCCCCCTGCTGTTACTGCATGCAGAATTGGGAGGAGATTCACAGACTCAGCTCTCACAAGCCAGGGGGAGCCAGCTCCAGCACGCCACTGGCTCTGTCCCAGGACCGTGTCTTCCCCAGGTCCCCCGCAGCTAGCTTACAGGGTCCCGTTCACTCCCAGGAGCAGGGTTTCCTATCCTGTCCTTGTGCCTATTGTGAGGGTGACGGTGGTTATGATGGTGGCTGTAGGTGACATCTGATTGTGACGGTTGAGGCTTCAGTTGCTACTATTGGTCTCTTCTCGGTGGCAGGGGAGGGGCCAGTCAAGGAAGTGCCTCCGTCTCCCTAGGGAACCGCTAGGTGTTGGTGAGCACGAGGGCTGGTTAGAGCCTGGCTTCCTTAGGGCTAGATCATGGCTCCATCCTGGACCCTGGAAGCCTGACATGGCCTAATGGACACATGTCCCGCCATTATCCCCCACCCCTCGTGCCGCGATGACCAAGCCTCATGTCATTGAGGAAACAGGAGCCCAGCATGGGGGAAGCCCTCACCTTACTTCTACCGTACACCTACCTGGACTGTGCCCATCTCCTCTTTCTTCCTGACTCATCCTTGAGGACAAGTCCCTCCTCATATGAAAACAAACAACCAACCAACCCAAAAAACCAAAAAACCAGCCCCCAGTGGCTTCCCATTGGCTGCAATGAAAGGCCAGTTCTTTATCTGACTTTTACCTCACTTCCTCCTCCCACTCAGCTTCTCATTTACTCCAGCTACACGGCCACCCTTTCTGTTCCGGAAGCCTGCTCCTGCCCCTACGTCTTGGAGCCCACAACTGCCCCCCATCTCTGCGCATCTGGCTGTTCATCCTTCCAGCCTCAGCTCGAAGAGGCCTCCCCTGACCTCTGCCTCTGAAGGGCTCCCAGCTCCTCTCTCTGTTTCGTCCCTCTCACATTTCAGGCCCTGCAGTCGCCTCATCTATGGATGTGTTACCGGTTTGACTCTCTTCCCCACTAGATTGTAAGCCCCATGGGCCAGGGACCTCATCCTCTGCTATATTGGTACCTGGTTGGTGCCGAATAAATGGATATGGAATCAATGAGTAGATGTCCATGTTCCTTTCCCTTTCATTCTCCCTGGGCCATTGATATAACATCCTGCTTGAATGTCTAGGCCTGCCTTCTGCTCTGTGCTGGGCTGTAAAGGGAAGGGCCAAAGCATTCCATCTGCATTTGACCAGAGTGTACAAGATGGACCAGTGTCCCATAGGGGTGGCAGTAGAAGTTGGTGGGTGATCGCAGGGGCTTTGGGTCTGGTCAGGTTTGAAAGGTCCAGTCGCCTCCCTCTTTATTCCCGCCTAGGCACTAGGCTTCCTTTGAGTGGCCTTTCTTTGTTTTTTTGGCCTCCCTGCCTCCAAACCCTCCTGCCATTCGGGGGAAGACCCTACTGTGGGAGTCCCCATCACCCACTACTGAAGCTGAAGGGGACTGCTGACCCCTCCTCGCACCCCTGGCAGGTAGGACGGGGACACGCAACCTGGGCTCAGCCATGTGGATGCTCCAGCCCAGGACTTTGAATGTCAAGTGAGGGATACAAAGACAGGAGGGCTTAGAACTCGCTCAGAAAGGTGGTAGCACTGGTCAGTGTGGTGTCTGATGGTGACAATCAAGTCCGAGTGTCGTGGAGTGGGGCCCGGTCTGTCCAATGCTAGCACTTCCTTGGTCCCGCCCTTCATCTGACCTGGATCTTGGGCTTTGTGTCCATTCTGGAATGCTGCTGCAGAAGAACCCCATGACGTTGCTGGCCGGCAGGAACAGCCTAGAGGTGGCAGGAAACAAGAACAACATACAAATACCCTCCCCTCCCCCCAGCAATAACAGCTAACACTCACATGGTGCTTATCACGTGCCAGGCACTGTTTTATATTTGGTCCTATTTTACAAAGGAGAAAACCCAGGACTGCGCCTCACTGTAGCTTTCCAAACCCTGCCCAACTGAATCTAATTGGTGGAGCTTGTAAACTGAGGGCTGGTGGCGGGGGAGGCGGGGGAGAGGGAGCAATGGGTGAGGGACACCGAGGAGGGCACTTGTTGGGATGAGCCCTGGGTGTTGTGTGTAAGCGATGAGTCCTGGGAATCTACCCCCCAAACCAAGGGCACACTGTGCACACGGTATGTTAGCCAACTTGACGATAAATTGTATCAAAAAAGATAATAATTGGTGGAGCTTGTTCCACAGGCAGATGCTGGAGGGAGGGAAATGTAGTTGTTAGCTCTCCAACCTCCCCATCCGGAGGGTCAGATGAAGGCCGAGAGAAACCCAGCCCTGAGGTCTACCTGATAGGTCACCACTGTTGCTGTCACCTCTCCATCAATGCTGGGATCTACCACCACCATTAGCCATCACCTCAGCCACCATCAAGTCAGTTACCAGCCCCGTCGCCTCCTCCACCAACATCAAGACCTGAGCCATCACCTTTTCCATCACTTGACCACGTCACCATCAATGTCACTGTCACCACTACTGTGATTACCCTCATTACCTCCATCCCCAGCGGCAGGGTGGTGTTGAGGGACCAGTGAGGTCACTTCCTTGCCGTGGCACTCAGGGAGATAATTGTCTAATGAGATGGTTGCAGCTCTGAGCTATTCGTTACCCTGTGTAACTAGGAAAATCTTCCTAGGCTCTGACGAGGCTGAGGATGGTTTATAAACAGGAGGGGTCTGCGGCTGTGAGTATGGGTGTGAACATCCAAGATAGGCCTCTAGGAGGTCATTTCGTCCACCCCCCCCTTCCTTTGTCATAGAGAAAAGCAACACAGTATAATAGTTAAGAGGGCTGATAGAGAGGCACCTGGCTGGCTTAATCACTGGAGTGTGCCACTCTTGATCTTGGGGTTATGGGTTCGAGCCCCATATTGGGTGTAGAGCATACTTAAAATCTTTAAAAAAAAAAAAAAAGAGTGCTCTAGAGTCAGCCTAGATCAACTTAAAGTGATTTCACCTTTCTGGGGCTCCGTTTCTTCGTCTAGAAAATGGGAATTATAAGAACTATCTTCTAGAGGAATGTGGGGAGTGGAGGTAATGTGAATAAAGAACCTGGCACAGTGCCCAGAACCCAGGAGGCTCACGAGTGGAAGTAACCAGTATCTTTCATCTTTAAAATGTTGATATAAGGCTCATTTTGTTCCGGGCACTGTTCTGAGCACCTTACACATTTTAGTTTATTTGTTTTATTCTTTTAAGCAGGTTCCACGCCCAATGTGGGGCTTGAACTCACACCCCTGAGATCCCATGATCTACCAACTGAGCCAGCCAGGTGCCCCTTCAGTTGATTTATTCAAGCTTCATAAGAGCCCTAAGAGATGGGTACTACTTTTGATCCCATTTTACAGATGAAACCGAGGCACAGAGAGGTTAAGTAGTTACCCAAGGTTACACAGCTGGTTAGTGACAGAGCTGGGATTTTAATGCAGGGAGTCTAGCTTAAGTCTGAGCTATTGATGCTGATGCTCTTTGTCAGCAAGTGCTTCTTCCCTGTTCTAAAAAGTTCCCTTTCCTGCCCCGTCCAGGTTGTAAAACACTCTGCCTTTTTTTTTTTTTTTTTTTGGCCCAGCAATTAGAAAGGGACCTCCAGAAGTCACTGCATCTGATGCCTCGTTTGGGGACAGAAATGCCCCCATTCACCTTGTCCAGGGTCTCCCATCCCTTCCAGCCAGGAAGTCCTTCCTGTTGTCCAACCTGAATTTGGGCCGAGGCAACAGTTCCCAGGAAGGAACCCAAGGGATACTTGTCAGGGGGACCTCAAGGAGGCACAGTGGAGGAGGGAGGGATCTTGACCCTGGGCTCTGAGAGTGGAATTGGGAGCTTCTGGGCACTTGAGGGGGGTAGAGCTCCGGGGCAGGCCTCCTCGTTCGCTGCTCTCCATACGGCCTTGTTTTCTCCACCCCTTCCTCCAAGACTGCATGCTTTTACCAAGCCTCAGGTCCCTCACCAAGCCCCCCTCCCAAGCTTATGCATGCTTCACCCAGGCCTGCCATGTTCCTGAGGGGCCCTCCTTCTCCGTCCTTATCCCCTTTGCTAGGATCTTGGTGTCTGACAGCATTGCCCGATCCCTCGATTCTGCGACTCCATTCCGTCCCGGCTCCCCTACCCCCGGCAATCCCCGTGGCCTCTTCTCCCTCTTACGCCATCATGGTGGGGCTCCTCGAAGGGTTGGCACCAGACCCCAGGGCTTGGGCATCTCAATCACACCATGGCCTCGGCATGTCCCAATCCTACACCTTCCCTTCCCAGTTTGGCCCCCAACTAAGCCGAGGACGCAAACCAGAAAGAAAGTTGGGAGTCCCTCCAGACTTGCCCCCTTTTTCCTCCCTTCACATTCTAGTCTGGCCATCTAGCAGTTAGTGAGTGCTTTCTGCGTACTAGGCTGAGTAACACTCAGAGCTGGGGCTGAGCAAAGTGGGTTCCTGGACGTACATAACCCCCGCCTTAAGTTCCAACAAATATGGGAAATCGCAAAGAGCTTTGTAAGAGGTCTGGACTTTGCACAGTTAAGCTGGGGTCAGGAGAGCCCCTCTGGGGGGGTTGCTGCTCATGGATGCCAGGGGTACCACCCAGACCCCCTTCAGGCCTGGGCACTCATTCCCCCAGAATGCTTCAAGGAACCAGAGCCCAGACGTGACCCTGAGACAGCCATCCAGCCATGAGCAAGTCTCTGCCTGGGACCCACTGGAGATTCTCCGGGGGGTCAGACTTCCTGTCCTTCTTCTCTCCATTCCCAGAGCCGCCACCTAAGCCTAGCATCATCTCATGCCTGAATCACCAAAGCGTCCAAAGTGGTTCCCCTCCTCTCTTGCCTCTGCTTCTCTACAGGGCAGTCAGAGGGTCTCCAGGAGACTCAAAGCTGACCCAGCCACTCCATGGCTTCGGGCTCCCTCCCTGCCGCTGCCCTTTGTCATTTCTAGGACAAACTGAGCTCCTGACTCACCTCCATTGATCCCCACCCCCCCTCACTCTCCTGTCAGCTGCTCCATTGTTGGGACACTGTGGCCTCTCAGCTTTCACATAGACTGTTCCCTCCGCCCGAGTGCTCTGTTCCACACTTCAGATTTCCGCCCAAATGTCCTTCTGTCAGGGACAAGGTCCCTTTCTCCAGGGACAGCCTACGACTGGTCAACAGGGAGGTTCAAAGGCTTGGCCACCCTGCCTCAGTTTGGATTAATTCTAAAGGGCTGTCCCAGGTCCTAAGGGAACCATTTCTGATACCCTGCCCGCAATGAGTTGAGACCTCCTGTCCCCTCATCTGTAAGACTGCCTGTATTTTTCATTCCCTTATTCCACTTCCTAATTGTCTTCACTCTCTTAAACTTTTTTTTTTTAATGTTTATTTTCAAGAGAGAGACAGAGCACAAGTGGGGGAGGGGCGGACAGAGGGAGACACAGAATCCGACGCAGGCTCCAGGCTCCGAGCTATCAGCATAGAGCCCGATGCAGGGCTCGAACCCACGTACTGTGAGATCATGACCTGAGCCGAAGTCAGATGCTTAACCGACTGAGTCACCAGGGTGCCCCTGTGTTCACTCTTTTGTTTGGTGCCTCGCATGTACCAGGCCTGCTGTGGATGGAGAGACTGGTGATTACATATACATAACACTTAAGCGGTGCTGATCTGTATTCTGGAAGAAAGCGAAGGACAAAGGATGGAAGGAAGGAAGGTGCTATCTGTTCAGAGAGCTGTATGAAGTGGGAGAGGAAGCCACAGAAAAGTCTGTGTGTGGAACATTCCAGGCAGAGGGAACAGCAAGGGCAAGGGGACTTGAGGCCCATGGATTTGAGAAACAAGGGGACTAGTATGTCCAGAATGGAAAGAGCGAGGGCCAGAGCGACAGGAGATGAGTCAGGAGACGTTAACAGGATGCTGGTCACACAGGGCCTTGTAAGGGACAGGACGGAGTTTGGATTTTATTTCAAGTGAAAAGCTGATGGGAGGCTCAGGAGAGCATTCAGGAGGCTTCCGGCACTGTCTGGAAGCTGGAGGCCTCATTTGCAGGGTAGGGCAACAATCCTGATAAGAGATGGTTCTGGCATGGGCTGGGCCTAGAGAGCTCACAGGAAGTGCCCGTGGGTTGCCTCACATGAGGGAGAGAGGGCAACGCCTGTGCATCGAACCCCTGGTATTTATGTGATTATTTGATTACTTTCTATCTTTTTGAATCCAGGAGAACAGGGACCTTATCTGGTCTGTTTTGCTTACTGCACTTCACCTTGTATCCAATACAGTGTAAATGCTTCGCAAACGTTTGTTAAATGACTTAATGATAAAGATACGGCATTTGCTAGGACTTGAACCCTGGTCTCTCGGCTCCGTGCCCGGTGCCTTTTCTCTCTCGCCAGGTTTTTGGCGAGCACCAAAGGAGATAGGAGCTGTGCAAGGGCTTTGCAAGTGGCGAAGCAGAGCCCCCAGGCTGGTGGCTCTGGGGTCATTACCAACTGTAGCTCCAACGGACTCAACTCAGAGCAGGCACAGACCCGAAGCCTGCTCTGCCGGCAAGGCGGGCGTGCTGCTAAGCCGGCCTGGCACAGCCCCCCACCCTGGGGAGAGACCCTCCCCCTCCTCACAGCCCAGCCCCTGGAGCCCAAGCTCAGAACAGTTCTGCCCAAAGAGTGGGCACAGGTGCCCAAGGCAGGGAACAGTATACTCTGCCCTTCAGACCCCAGGGGCCTGAGCCAGTCCCCCACCCCTCAGATGTGAAGCAGGTATGAAGAAAACACAGGACTCTACACAGGTTTCCTCCCTGTCCTGGCAGACCCCCCCCTCCCTCCACCCCCACCCCCCCCCAGCCCTCACTCCAGAGCTCTCCTTCCCCTGGGCCAGCTTGGGTGGGAGGAGTCAGCTGGATGTGCTGATTCTTTCACCCCACCTCACTGGTGCCCTTGGGCAGGTGCCTGCCCTGTCCTGAAATTCAGGGTCTCCCCTGAGGCAACGGGGACGAGCGCTATCCTTGGCCACTGCTGTGCAGCTTTGCTGAGACTGAATCAGGGCCCCTTGTAATTCTCTCTCCTGGCCGCCTATATTGTTCTCACCTAGCCCTTAACCCAGTTTCTACCTATATGTTCATTTGTGCGATCTGCTTCTTGATGTCCGCTCTCTGGGACCATGCCTGCCTCGTTCACCAGGAGACACCCAGGAGCCAGCCCTGGGCTGGTTTATGCAGGAGGCACTCAGTAAAGGTTGAATGAGCGGATGAAAGCACTTTGTAAACTACAAAGCAGGAGTGATGGGAAAGGGTGGACTGTGATTGTTGTACAATGACTGTTGTCCACACGGGCAGGGGAAGCAACCCAGCAGGAGGCTACCAGCACGTGGCTACGGCTGGGTGGGGTATGGACTGAGCAGCCCTACTCCCCACCCACCCCACCTCTAAACCCCAGCACTTGGTATGATTGAAAACAGCAGTAATAACAGCCTTTTCGTCCGTGTTCCCTCACTGAATCTGCACAACAAGGTCTCGGGGTGAGTACTATCATTAGTCCCATTGTAAAGATTTGGAAACCGAGGCTCAGGGAAATTTAAGGAATTTACCCAAGGTAAATAAATGGTGGGGCTGGGATTCAAGGTTCAAACCCAGGTCTGTCTGAGGTCCGGTCCACCAGAGGGTTAGCGGCGACACCCTTCTGCTCCTCTCCTCACCTTTAAACTTCCAAGCCTTCCCCATCCCCACCTTGCCTCCTCCAGACTCTGCTCTGTCCTCAGTCACTTTGAGCAGGCACCTCTCAGAGCCTCAGTGTTTCCGCCTGTAAAATGGACACACTAATCCCTGCCCATTTTGTAGTGAAGGTCCATGAGGATAGGGACGCTGTCTGTAAAATGTCAAGAGCTAGGCGAGTTGGGGCAGCTGTAGAAGACAGTGCAGGGACCTGTCTGAGGCCACCCTGAGGTGGTCTCTGTCTCCCAGCCCTGGGTTCTGGCTGGGCACTGCGGGTGAATGATGAGCGCGTGTAGGTGAGGGTGTGGCTGAGTGAGGCAGCAGACCTGCCTCCAGGGAACTCTTGAGGGTCAAGAAAAGCCCCCCCCCCCCCCGCTGTTTCCAATTTGAGGCTTCCAGTTGATTAAATAAAAAGTAAGAAGAGCTGCATAATATGTGGTATATTTTAAATGTTTACATTTAACAAATGAGTGCTTTTAACACACAAAATACAATGCAATATAATTGTGCTATTCACAGGATAATTACAGGATTTATAGAAAATATTAATTCATAGCGCACTGCGGGAGGTGTGGCTGGGTAATGAGACACAAGTTTAGAGTTGCCTAATGAGCGGGTCTGTGCTTTTCTCCCATCGTGTACCTCTGTCGCTACATGTTAGACGCTCATTTGGGCTTCCCAGTGGTCTAGACGGCCCTACTCCATCCGGCCCCTACCTCTGCCCCCTCAGTCCCCTCTCTGGTTTCTTTACTGCTCCTTGAACCACAGCAGGCACGATGTTGCCCCAGAGCATTTGCACTTGCTTTCCCCTCAGCCCCGGACCCTCCTCCCTTAGTTATCCTCATGGCTTCCTCCCATACCACATCTTCTGGTCTCTATTTGAAGGTCTCTTCTCTGGAGGCTCTCCGGCACCATTCTATTTAAAATTGCCAACCACCCCCACAGTCCCTATTCCCCTTCCTGTGTTTATTTTTCTCCCTAGAAGAAATTTTCAACACCACCACGCACACACACTACATTGGCTTACCGTCTGCTGCTTTGCCAGGGTTTCTAATAGCTGGAACATAGAAGGTGCTTAATAAACAAGAATGGATTATTGGCTCCTCCGAGGGTCTCTATCCCGTGCCCTCTCTGTGAGGCCCAGCCTGGTTCCTCCTCGACCTGGTGCCCGTGCATTCATCACAGGGCGGACCTGCTGTCTCGTGGGGTTGGGTGCTCGGGCCCAGGGACCTCCTTGTGCTGCCACCTCTGAGGCGCTGATTTAAAGCAGAAGGCGCTGTGCTTCCCCCCTCCAGCGCTGAGTCTCAGGCTACTTCCTGGTGGCCTCTGGAGCTCAGCTACTGCCCGCCCCGCCCCGCCCCAGGCCATGCCCCTGAAGTGCATCTGGGGTTGTGGGGCAAGCCATTGGGGGACCTAAGCTTCCCTTCTGTGTGCCAGCCCTGTGTCTCATTTCATCCTCGCCTCGTTCCCATTTTGGGGAGGAGGAATATGAGGCCGAGTGGAGGGAGGGATTTGTCTGAAGTGGCTAGCTGGGTGAATTCCCCGCTGGCCTCTCCCCTTCCCCTGACGGTCCTCCTGGAGGCTTGGAGTTCACAGTGCGCACAGGGCAAGCAGGCTGCGGGCAGGCGGGCTCTCCTCTCCAGGCACTTGCTCGCCCTGTGGTCTCTACCTGTAGCGCCTTTTCCCTTCCTTCTTGTGTGAGTCTCAGCTCTGCTGCCTTGTCCTTGGGGCTCAGGGCAGGGCTACGTTAGGAGCCTTTTCTGGGCTCCTGAAGCTCCCTCTGGGAAAGCACTGAGGGAAGGCGGGGGGTTGGGGGGGGGAGGAGGGGGAGGGGTGGGGACAGGAACCACACCTGCCCTTTACCAATCTGCCTTCCACACTAGACTGTCAGTGCCTTGACGGCAGAGACTAGTTGGTGGGTTTTGTTTTCTTTTTAGCTCTTCTAGTTCTTTTACGTTTTTAAAAGATTTTATTTTTGAGTCATCTCTACCCCCCAGTGTGGGACTCGAACTCATGACCCCAAGATCAAGAGTCGCATGCTCTTCTCACCAAGCCAGCCAGGTGCCCCTAGTTGTTTTTTTGTTTTGTTTTGTTTTGTTTTGTTTTAATTGTACTCATTCACTGATTTGTTAGGTCATTCACAAATGTTAATGGAGCACCGATTCTGTGTTCTGTGATCAATTCGGAGTTTTAGAGATGCAGCAGCAAAGAAAACAGACTATAGGTCCCTACGTCTCAGGAAGCCCACAGTTTCAGTGGGAGATGGACCCTTAAGACGGAAATCAGACCATACAGTGATAAGTGCCATGGAGGGGGTTAATAGGGACCGAGGGGGTTACTGGACCCCGGTAACTGCACCCAGTGCAGGGTCTGGCACAGAGTCAGCACCAAAAACGTATTTGAATTAGAGCTAAAGGACCGCAAAGCCAACTGTCTCCTAAGCAGCAGGATCAAATGCCTCACTGTCCCCTCTCCTGTACAGAGAGGAGCTCTTCTAGCCCACTTCCTTCGCTGTACAGCCTTGGGAAACCTCCTTTTCCTCTCTGTGCCTCGGTTTCATCATCTGTAAAATGGTACTAGTATTACCTGCCTTTTAAGGTTGTTCCAGGAATTAAACGTGCTAAAGTCCTGAAAGGGGCTGAACACGGAGACTGGAATATATTCAGTGCTCAATAAATGGAAGGGAGAAGGTGAGGATGAAGAGGGTGGGGGCCAGGAAAGTTGGAGGAGTGTTGGCCTGGTTCCCGTTGCTCTTGGGCCTCTGGGCTCTGCTCAGCCGGGATGGGCAGTTTCAGAAATGGCCACGAGATGGCGCCCGAACCCCAGGAATTCAGAAGTCTGCTTTCTCAGCCGATGATGCTGTTTAGGGAAGGAGGGGCCAGAGAAGCAGGTGCGTTCCTGGGGCTGGGGCCGGGCCGGGGCCGGGACTTGTGGCTTCTTGAAATCCAGCCTCTTCCAGCCATTCTCTCCCTTCAGTTATTCCCTTGGGGTTCCTGTTCGTGTTCGGGTCTCCAGCCTTCCCTTTGCCCTCAACCCCCCAGCATTGGAGTGCAAGGCTTCTGCTGAGTATAGATCCTGCTGCTTGTCCGCCGGCTGTGGGCACCCTGGCCCCTTCTCATTTATGAACCGGGTGGCAGTACATCACTGGACACTTTCTGTGGGCCTTGCAGGGTGGAGAGCCAGAGGAAATGACCCTGTTCCTGTTCATACTATCCTGGGGGGTGGGGTGGGAGGTGGCGATAGAAATTAAAAGAAGAAAATGGAAACTATGCAGCAGTTACTTGATATCCTTCCCATCAGCACATAGGAAATATCCTCATTTCGCAGATGCAAAAACTGAGGCTCAGAGGCCACGTGAATGAATTGCCCTTCCCCTACACCAGGCTCCTTCACCAGCAGTGAGGTGTGGTCCAAACCAAGTATATTCATAAATTCACTCAACAGCATCTACTGAGCTCTGCAGATCCAGCAAGAATCAGACCTGGCCCCTGCCCTCGGGAGCTGGCAGTCTGGAGGGAGACGCTGGCAGAGAAGCACACAAGGGCAGCTTGTCCTCGAAGTCTGTTCTGGGCACAGTGGCGACCCAGAGGATCCAGCTGCTGGTGCCACCTGAACAGATTGGGGGGCAGGAGGGATGGATGGTGCGAGAGACTTTGTAGATTCCTTGGGGACCAGCGATCTGCTCAGATATAATTCTCAGAAAGGTAAAATCATGAGTCTCTACAATAAAAACAAGTGAACACGTGTCAGAGGTTTTCTTTAGCTCATTAACTGACAAGAAACAAGCAAAATGTTAAGACAAGCTCGAATGAGGATTCGATTTCAGGTACTTACCTTTTCTACCGGGCAAAACTTCTGTGTGCTGTGAACAGGACTCATTTGCTTGCTGTGGGAAGCAATCATTTCCATGATTATCTGTTTCCTACAAATTGTCTCTATCCCTACAGAGTTATAAAGTCAATCAAATAATCAATAATATCACACAACCCTAAAGAATCAGATGATTGTCAGAGGACCTGTAGCCGACCCCCAGACCTTCTCTCAAAGGACACGCAAGAATCTCTCATGCCTTTTCCAAGCCTTTGATATGTTTTCTTGACTGACCCTCGGGAAGATCAGGATAAATTAGGGAGCAGCTGTTCCTGGGGAGACGCTGGTCCCACCCTCCACCATTCCCTTCCTCACCCAGGTGACAGACTTCCCCGCTTAGCAGGAGCTGGTCACTGTCAGTTCCCACCAGCAGGTGGCGCTGAGGTGAATTCTCAGCAGCACCATAGGGAATTCTGGAGCTGGGAACTGAGGGGCGGCTCCCAATTTTCCACCATTACTGGTCTTCACGCTTCAGGATTTCAGGATTTCAGAGGACCATTTCCACCTGGGGTTGTTGGTTTAGTCATTCACTGATTCAGTCTTTTTTTTTTTTTTTTTTTTTTTCATTTGACAAACGTGCCCAGGCCCACAGGTCACGTTCCTGAGTTCTCCAGACAGAAACTTACATGCCGCAATCAGTCCTTGTCTTCGCTTGCCTGGCTTTGCTGCCAGGATTTGGAGCCACCTGCAATTCTGAAATCTCACCCCACCCCATTCCTGCCCTGGCTACCCGTGTGCTCACTCCCCCTGGAAAATTCACCTCATCAGAGGTTGAATAAAAGGCTTTACTTCTATAATCTCCTTTTAAGATCTTATTATTCCCATTTTCCAAGGAGAGAGCAGACTCCTCCTCTTCTGGCTCTGGCTGTGTGGCAAGGCTGTGCCTCCATCCCTCAAGGCCCAAGGATGGCTGAGATGCCACCTCATTTCCCTGGCCTTCCTTAAAATTTTAAACTTTTTTTTTTTTTTTTTTTTTTTTTTTTGCAAGCAGGGGAGAGGGAAAGAGGGAGAGAGAATCCTAAGCAGGCTCCACACTCAGCATGGAGCTGGACACGGGGCTAGATCTCATGACCCTGGGATCATGACCTGAGCCCAAATCAAAAGTCAGATGCTCAACCGACTGAGCCACCCAGGCAGGCGCCCCTCCCTGGCCTTCCTATAAGATCATACTCACAGAGGCCTGCAGCATAAAAGGTACCTCTCTAGCCCTTCTCCTGGGTCTCAAAACTTCTTCAGAATGTAGTGACAATGACTACAAACTCAGTGCCACACGACTCAGCAGACGAGGAACTCTGGAGTGACCTGACTTCCCTCCTCAGCTGAGACCTCTGCATTGTAAAGGGGCAGTCAGCACAGGGTGGAGGGTGGGCGGGCAGGGTCCTAAAGGCCGTGAGATCGCGAATGAGGTCTGTGCTGGGGCATAAGAGTGGTGGTGGGGCTGTGGCATGGGGCCACCAGAGGGCGCATCTGTCCTATTGGGGCCTCAGCCATGGTTCCCAAGAGGGTCCTACCCTAGCCCCTTGGCCCTTCCCTGTATGCTGGGTCCAGGCTTGTGGGAGAAAACCTTCCTCCTGGGGAGTGGGTTAGGGTAGGGGCCCCCACATCAAGACTGTGACATCAGCAGGACAGAGGTCACCAAATGCTGTTGTCAGGTCCCTCAGGAGTTTCCCGGAAGAAGAATCTTTGGGAGAAAAGAGTGGAACGACCTGGGAGTGGATCCTGGGGGGAAAGGCGCCGGTGTCTGAGCACCTTGGGGCTGCAGGCAGTGAGATGTGGTGGGCATGAAGTAGAGATGGGATGGAGAGGAGAAGGCAGGAAAGGGAGGAAGAATCAGGAAACCCTCGGGGGCCTACCTTTCCCAGAGGGAAGTGGACAAGCCCGGACAGGCCATGAGAAGTCCCTGAGCTATTAGCCCAACCTTGAGTCTCCCCGTCTTTCCCGGGGAAGCACACAGGCTGACTCAGCATCCCAGGGGGGCAGCTTGGATCAATGGTCTGGACAGCTTTGCTCTAACAAATCGGGACGTCCCTGAGTTGTTCCTTCAGGACAGACCCCTGGGTGTTTTGTGCAGGCCGTATTTCATTTCCTCAGGTCCGCTCTGAGAAACTGTTGGAACTTGTGGTTTGGGAGAGGCTGTGCGGGTGAGAACGGCCCCCCTCAGTGGTCTAGACCAGATTTTCTGGTTTCTTCTTTTACCAAGCAAAACAGGATGGTGTCCACTGGACTGGTAGACACAGGAGAAGAGGTGGGTCTCTCACTATCCCGAGGAGGGGCACTCAGCAATCCCGATATTTTCTGTTAAACTTATTTTGTCTGTCATGGTGATGAAGCCGGACATACCCTAAAAGAACACGGGCGTTAGCAGCTATTTCCAATGGTCTGGGCTCCATTCCCTCAATTGCCAAAGGGGTTTCCCTTCCCCTTCTCCCTGATATAGAAGTCAGGGAATCCCCATGGCTGCCTTTGGTGCCCGAGGTCCCCTTGATGCAAGTTTTATCCCATAGTCCCCTTTGTGACGTTTTCTGGAAAGTTCCGAGCCTGCACATACTCATCCTCCATTATTAGTCGTCTATTGCTAGATCGCCCCCAGACTTAGCAGCTGAAAACAACAGACATTTATTGTCTCACGGATTCTGTGGGGGCTCTGACCCAGGGTCTCGCATGAAGTTGTGGTCAAGATGCCCATTGGGACTGCAGGCACTTGAAGGCTTGACTGGGAGGTGGCTCACTCACCTGGTTGACAAGCGGGTGCTGATGCTTGGCAGGTGACCTGAGTTCCTCACCTCTCTGTAGGGCTGGTGGCTGGCTTCCCCACAGTGAGTGATCCAGAAGAGAAGGCTGAAGCTATGAGGTCTTTTATGACATAGCCTCAAGAACCACATGCCATATCCTACTGGTCGCCCAGGTCAGCCCTAGTTAACATGGGAGGAGACTACACCGGCACCTGACCACCAGGGGCAGGGATTGCAGGGGGCTGTCTCACCTACCACACCAGCCTTCAGGTAAATTTCCAGAAACAGGAATCTCATTCACTGAAGTTTCCCTGCCTCCCAGAACTATGGGAGTGATCTGGAACATCTCTTTGATCCCCTAACGGGCTCTGTCCAATGAGGAATGAGGGTGATGCCCCGTGCAGGCCCCCGCCAGCCTCCCCTTAGCTCGCTTCTTCCTATGCCCCTCACTGATGAGCTTCCGGCATCTCAGGGGCGAGTGCCAGCTGCAGCACAAAGTGTCTCTCCCAGGCTGCCACCGGCTGCCACAGCTCTTTCCACAAACGACAGCTTCAGCCTTGGCATCTCGTGGTTTCTTTAGGAAACTGACCAGATGGGCCCATTTCTTAGGGACGGCCCAATTTGGAATCACAGGGACAACCTTCGACACACTAACTCCGATCCCAACTCCCTCGGCCAGTCTGTTGTAGTGAAGGTGCTTTTGGAGGCCAGGGGCAGAAGCCAACTCAGCCAAAGGTGGAATTCAGTAGGAGGATGCCAGAGTGTGTCAGAAGATGGAGGGAAGCTGAAGAGCCAGGATCCAGGAAGGGCAGGGACCGGGCAATCCTGAAGGTCAGCAGCAGGGCTCTGTGGCCAGTTGCCGTGGAAAACAGCCATCAAGGGACACAGTATCAAAGACCCCTTACCTCTGTCTGATTTCCTGGCAGAGAAAATGGATTAATCCAGCCTGAGTCAGGTGGCCAGCCCAGTCCAATCAGCAGTGGCCAGGGAAGGGGTGGAGTCCCTCTGATGGGGGCAGGTTCCTAGAACCGGTAATATTGCTGAGAGCTGAGACCTACGAAGAGATATCTGAACTCAGGGCAGAGGCTGGTTCTGTGTGGAAATAAAGTATCCCAACTATTGGAAAGCTCCCAAATCACACTGTACCCCTTTCCCTTTTCTAGAAGCTTCCTGGGACTCCGAGAGCCATTCACTTATTCAAGACGTTTCCCTCTTGCTTGTTCTTCCCCTCTGAATATCCTGCCTGGAAGCTGGCACCAGCTTATGGGCTATAAAGTCACTTCAGAATGTGGTTCAGAGATCATCTCTTTCAGAATCAGAACCTGGGAAGCTTGTTAAAAATCCAGGTTCTAAGGATTGGGCCTCAGAATCTGTATTTAAACCCACTCTGCAGGGTGAGAAGCACCACCTTAGAGTGTTTGGGACATAGCCTTGTCCCAGCTCCCCTGAGCCCCATTCCCTGGCCATCTCCTTGATCTTGTCAGGCACTCTCCCATGACCCTTCTGTGACCTCTCCTAGCAGAGGCAGGTTCCCTTCCCCCACCCCCCACATAGACCTCTTATTCTGACCCTACTCCTGACAACATCTTTTCTTCTTTTCCTGCCTTCATTTGCCTTCTGTTCTGATTCTCTCCAATACTCATTTTTTAAAAAAATCTTTGTTTATTATTTTGAGAGAGAGACACACACAGCACAAGTGGGGGAGGGGCAGAGAGGGGGAGACACAGAATCTGAAGCAGGCTCCAGGCTCTGAGCTGTTAGCACAGAGCCCGACGCGGGGCTCGAACCCACAGGCCGTGGACTGCAAGATCATGACCTGAGCCGAAGTCAGACGCTCAACCGACTGAGCCACCCAGGCATCCCTCTTACTTTAAATGAGAGTACTCATTTTAAATTTTATTTCATCATTTAAAAATCTTTTGTATTTACATCCACAATCTGAAACCCTTGTTTGGAGCTAGGTGATGAAGAACCAAATAAAGGCATGAATTTTAATGGTCCCGATTCCTCAGGGGTTATTAGTCCCTGTGCAGATGGGCCTAATGAGTACTGTACTAGGATTTCTAATTACCCATAATAAGCTTCCAAAATTCATGGGGTGAGGTTGATTGTTATCCAAATGGCCCAATGATTCAAGCCTCATAGCATCTACACCCTTGTGTAGGCCCCTCCCATGTGGAGTCTGGGGTTGGCCATGTGACTCACTTTGGCCAGTGAAGTGTCAGCCAAGAGAAACAGGGGCCTGATGAGTGGTTGTGCTTTGGGGCTTTCTCTCAGAATGCTCATGGAAGCACTCTGTGAGGAAACCCAGCCTGGGCTCTCTTCCTTCAGGATGAAAGAACACATGGAGAGTGAGTCCAGCCATCCCCAGTGTCCCAGCTGAACCCAGCCCTCACCCATTCCTCCAACTGAATGAGGCTTCACAAGCAAGCAAGCCCTAGAAAAACCAGCAGAAGAATGCAGCCACATACAGAATCCTGGGAAATAATAAATCATTGTTTTAAAAAAAAAAAATTTATTTTTGAGAGAGAGCGAGTGAGGGAGGGGCAGAGAGAGAGTGAGACACAGAATCTAAAGCCGGCTCCAGGCTCCGAGCTGTCAGCACAGAGACTGACGTGGGGCTCAAACCCACGAACCGTGCGATCATGACCTGAGCTGGAACTGGAAGCTTAGCCGACTGAGCCACCCAAGTGCCCCAATAAATCATTGTTTTAAGTCGTAAACAATTTGGTGGTTTGTTATGCAGCAACAGCTAACTGATACATAGAGTCACAGTAATATTCACAGAACAGCATTTCTGTGCTATTGTTTCCACTTGATATTCTAGAGTCTCATATAGATGGGCTGTAGTGACACAATCCAAAAATACAGCGGCTTAAACAAAATTGTTTATTTTTCTTGCATATAAGAGGTCCGAAGTAGGTGGTTCCAGGCTGGTGGGACAACTCTGCCCACCTTCAGAAAGGCTCTTCTATTTCTGGATCCGCGGTGTCTGCTCTAGCTCTTGCTATCTTCCCACCAGCAAGAAGAGATAAGAATGAGGAAGGGCACGCCCAATTCTTTTAAGGGCAAAACCCTAACACTTCTATTCATATTCCTTTGGCTAAAACTTGGGCATCTGGCCTCACTTAGTTGCAAAGGAGCCTGGGAAATGTAGTTTCTAGCCAAGTAGCATGTACCCCATTGAACGATGGCAGTCTTCTTATCAAAGAAAGAAGGAGAAAGGAAATATTTGAGAATGACTAGCAGTCAATGTCACGGTCTCCCTGCAAGGTAAATATTGCCCTCAATAAATATGAGTGTCTCTCAGACCAGGTGGTTTTCTCATTGTAAATCAATAATGGCATCGAGCTTTTATATATGAATTGACTAGGATGCCTTAGGCTGCAAGTAACAATACTCAACTAAAAGTTGCCTGAAGAGTCGGGGATTTTATTGTCTTAAGAGGTCTTGAAGTCGGCCGTTTTGAATGAAGTCTCCGCTGTTCCTTCTGCCCTCCCATCGTCCGTGTTGGGGTCCTTCCTGCATGCCTGAAAGATGGTATAGTGGCTCCAAGCATCATATCCACAGATACGCAAAACAGCAACAATAGCTATCATCCACTGAGTGTCACCATGCGTCAGAACTCCACAGACACTTCAGGTGTGCTCACCCATTTGATCGTCACAGCAACCCCGTGGTTGGAACCATCGTGGTTTTCATTTGGCAGAGGAAGACCGTGAGGCAGAAGACGGAGGAACTCGTTCAAGACCGCGCAGCCGATCAGAGGCAGCGCCGTGCTTTTCCGCTGCCTCTGGAGCCCCCGTATTTATGGTTCATCTACTAGCCGCTCTGCCAGACAGCAGCCTAGGAAAGGAAAGCAGGGGCAGGGCTTGCCTTAAAAGGGCGCGTTCTGCTTTCAGTCGAGACGGCAATTCTTCCCGGAAGCCTCCAGCCCGCTTTCCCCTTCTGTCTCATTGGCCAGAACGGGGTCACTAACGCACCCCCACCCAATGACAGCAGAGGGGAGTGGGAACACGCACGGGCCAGTCCTCACCGCCCCCCCCCCCCCCCGCCCCCGGGGGTTGGGCACACTGCCCTCACCACCCCACCGAGCAGAATAGGCTTCTTTTGGCGAGGAAGCAAAGGGCGAGTGCCTGCCCCGGAGCAGAGCCCAGGCTTAGCTGGAGGCTCTCAGCTCCCTGGGATTGAAAGAAGGTTGGCTCCGACCCCATCCCTCACCCTCCGCGCGCGACTTCTGCAAAGTCTCAGGCTTCAATTGTGTGGCTCTGGCTTCCTGCTTCTGCTGAATTCTAGCAGCTGTTCCCTTTATTTCTGCCCTGGAATTGACTCAAACATAGGATGCGGCCCATTTCTTCTCCCGAGAAACCATGAATACCAGGCTGCTTTGTGAGCAGAATTTCACTGAAGATGTGTCGGTGTGAGGAAGTTACACAGCGCTGCTCAGCACCCGACTGAAAGTGGCACGGAGACGTTCCTGTTCTTCGGGGCTGTGGCCACCAGGCATTCCTCCCTCCTCCCTCTCCCTCTCTCCCTCCTCCCAGCCCCCACCCCTCCCTTCCACCCTGCCTCCGTCGCAGCTCCTGCCACCACGATGCCCCAGGGGCTTCCGGGCCTCAGATCCTCACGTGACTCCAAACGGTTTGGGCCGTTGGGCCTCCAGCCCCGCCTTCTCTTCCCCACTGCCACCGGGCTGTCTCTGCCGGACCAGACCCGATAGAGGCCTCAGAACAAAGGGGCCTTTTTATTTAATGCAGCAGGAGTTACTCTCTGGAGAAGGAAGCTGTGGTTGTAAAATAACAATGGTCCCCTTCTGGGCTCCTCCAGGTGCATCGGAAATTCAAATTTCAGAACAAGCTGACAGCCAAGAGAGTCCTCCCCTGCGTCAGGACCTGCCCAAACACCCCCAAAGTTCACAGCGAAGGACACAGCCGCTTCTCCAGAGCCTGAGGAGGTCAAACCAACCTGCATTTGAAAGACACTGTCCTATAGTTTTCTAAAACACTGTCCTTCAAACTGGTGCCCCTGGATGCCTTCAGGGGTTCCTCTGCCTGGCCAGCAGGTTCTCTGCCTCTGAGGCTCAAAAGCTTCAGAGATTCCTTTTGGGAGCCTGTTGAGAGTGGTTTTGAGAGCTGAAGAAGAGGGGGAGGTCCCCCGCCCTTCTCGCGCAGAAGTGCCAGCATCCCCACCAATGTTTCCAGAACCATCTCCGGACCGGGATAGCTCAGAAGGAAAGCCCACTCCGCACTCCAGCTCACCAGAAGGCAGGGTCCCACCCTAGCCCCCACGCATCTGCACACAACCTCCCAGGGACGGACCCAGACCCAGGTCTTGTCTGTTGCCTGGGAAGCGCTGCCTTCCCCCAGGGGAAGCCTCGACCTCAATATCCTCACTCACGCTATCCCACATGCATTTTCGTGGCTCTCCTGGGGGCCTCTCCCGGGGACCTCTCCCCTCTACGCAGGGGGATAGGGGTGGGGTTTGGCCACAGGCCTGATGAAAGCAGGGGGGTAGAGGGAGCTTCAGAGTTCTGGTTGCCCCAGGGGCAGCTAGGAGGGAGGGGAGCATTGGAGAGGAGGAAAGGAGGGAGAGGAGCTGGCTGGAGTGACAGACCCTGGGAACTTGAGAACCGAGAACCGCAGGGTCAGGTGGCCTCAGGGCTTTTAAGAACACAATGTCTCTTGAGCCGCTTTCTGCTGTGTGCTGTGCCGTTAGTAAAAGTCACACGACAGCCTGTATCCAGGACGGCTCTGGGAGCCAGGGAAAATATTCTCATCCCTTGTCCCTTGTTTGGGTCAATTCCAGGGTAGAAATAAAGGCAACAGCTGCAAGAAGTCAGCAGAAACAGGACAGTGGCCATGAGAACATGAGCCCTGAGGACAGGCAGAAATCTCCAGGTGGTCTTTGGCTAGTCACGGGGTTTGCACACACCTGGCTCCATCTCCTGGGGCCGAGGCCGCAGTTGGAGACTGGGTTACGTTTTGGGGGCAGACATTGATCCTTCTCTGTGCCGAGAGCGTCAGAATGTGGTCCCTGGACCAGGAGCATCTGGAAATTCGTGAGAACGTAGATTCCTGACCCCACCTCAGGCCCACCTAATCAAGCCCTGGGGTGGGGGTGGGGGGGGGTGCGGCGCGGGGAGAGGGGGCCAGAAATCCGAGTTGTAACAAACCTCTGGGTGATTCTGACGCATCTGGAGTTTGAGAAGCACGGGTCAAGGCTAACAACCCAATTTCGTTCAGGTGTTCTGTAACTGGGCACTCCCATTCCTCTCTGCCAGGTGTGGGACCCTGTTCTGCTCAGTGAGACAGAAGCGGGTTCTGGAAAAACCCCCGTCTCTCACAAAACAAGGAAGACATCTGAGGAGAGAGCTTGCTCTGGCCTTGTGCTTTTGGATGCTGTCAGAGGCCACGTGGGCAGAGGGCTTGAAAGTGGGGGCTCCGCAGACTGTTGGCGCGAGTGTCCTTGGGTAGAGGGCAAAGGGAAGGAAGGAGAAAATAATAATGGTAGGGGTGCCTGGGTGGCTCAGTCGGTTGAGTGTCCGACATCGGCTCAGATTATGATCTCACGGTTCATGAGTTCGAGCCCCGCGTCGGGCTCTGTGCTGCCGGCTCAGAGCCTGGAGCCTGCTTTAGATTCTGTGTCCCCCTCTCTGTCCGCCCCACCCCTGCTGTGCTTTGTCTCTCTCTGTCTTTCAAAAATGAATAAACATTAAAAAAAAAAAGTGATGGTAATTTCCGCCCACATTTACAAGGGTTTTCCACACACCAGGTACTTTTCTATGGACTTAGCACATTTCACCTCATAACAGTTCTAGGATGTAGGCTCTGTTATGCCCGTTTTATAGGCAAGAAAACAGAGGCGCAGAGAGGTTTAAATCACTTGGATTCAGGATTCAGACTCAGGCCAGCGGATGCAGCCTTTGGAGATCTTGGCTTTTTACTAAGTACAACAGGAAGCTGTTGGAAGATTGTAAGCAGGGGTGGCAGTTCTGATTTGTCTTTCTTTTTTTTTTTTAAGTTTATTTATTTATTTTGGGGGAGAGAGAGAGAGAGAGAGAGCACGAGCAGGGGAGGGGCAGAGAGAGAGGGCGAGAGAGAGAATCCCAAGCAAGCTCCACACCGTCAGCACAGAGTCCAATGCAGGGCTCAACCTCATGAACCGTGAGATCATGACCTGAGCAGAAATCAAGGGTCAGATGCTTAGTCTACTGAGCCACCCAGGTGCCCCTGTGATTTGCCTTTTAAAAGTCGTGGGGGAAAAAAAGTCACAGAAACACTTTGCTTATAAAATTTTCCAGGTGGCTGGGGACAAGCCAGCCACACTTGCCCCACCTGCTCTTCAGCCTCTCTCTTGTCTCTGAGACATCACCTTCCACCATCATTAGGGAAGCCAGAAGCTTGGGTGACTGTTTGGGACCAGGGTGACTCAGATGCTGACGGGTCCTGGGAGGACCACGGATCCCAGTCACCCTGTGGGGAGGAAAACAAACAGCACCAGATCACCATGGTATTTGTTAAATACAAGAATGGAAAGACGATGTTTGGAGAGTGGGCTTGTAGGTGATTTTTTTTTTAATCTGAATTTTTACTCTTTCTACCAGTTGGCAATGTATCGCCTCTTATTTAAAAGCCAGTTTTATTGTGTATAAAAAGAAGGAAGAGGGGCCAGAACTCAGCCCTCTCTGGCTGGTTGGCTTCTACTGGTACCAGCTTCAGCTGGAATAGTCATAATGGTGGCTAACCCCGGGAGACTGTTGACAGTGTGCTGGCTCCTTTTCTCGGTGCTTTCTGTGACATGTAGTAGCTCATTTAATCCTCGCTAGCTTGGCCAAGGTCACGAAGCAGAGGCGTGCCAAGCTAGGGTCCCGCCTCTCAACTATGTACTAGGCTGCTTTTCTAGAAATTTTTTCCAAGTGCCTGTGGATGAAAGCCTGTCCATCCCTTCCTCCCTCCGTAGTGAAAATGATCTCGATTCTGTGCTATGTAGGATTCCTCAGGTGGGGAGCTGGAGGAGAAAACAGAGAAGACAGCCAGGAGGATCCCACAGTTGCTCAAATCCCTGAAAGCCTACACAAAACCCATTCTTCCTGCAGGTGTCTGTCCACAGAACCATCAGCCTAGATCCCGGGCTCCAGAGATTTTCATGATCCGTGTGGGTAGAGAGGGGTGGCTATTTGAGGCTATCTGAGCATTACGATTAAAAATTTATGGCTTCAAATCCCAGCTCTGCCACATAGCGGGGGTGATAACTTTTTGGGTCTTAGTTCTTTCTTTGGTAACATTAAGATCTTGGCAGTTGTCAGCACCAAAAGGCATAATGTAAATAAAGCTCTTAGCACAGCGCCTGGCACATGGTGAGCACTTATTCAATGATGGTTATTGTTATTAGTCAGCAAGAACCTACTGAGTACCTACTTTGTGCCCAGCGCTGTGCCCACAGCAAATTTCCCTGCAGGTGCCAGAGCCCAGCAATTGCCCCAGGTTCCAAATACCCACAGACATAACGTGTCAGCAGAAAGAAGAAGCCAGAGCTAGAAACCCCTAGCACGTCCACAGAGCATAAGATGGGGTTTGAGTGAAACCTCAGCCTTATAGAGCAGCCCTGCTGACCCCTGGTTTATAGACATCAGAATGGCATGTACACTTTCTTCCTGGCTGGCAGAGGTCTGACTTTTCAAGGTTTTGGGGGCAATGTACCCGGGTCGGGGGTGGCGGGGGGCAGGTTGTAACTTGTGTCTTGTCTCAACCAAGTATACAGGATATGATTTTCCTATTCCCTTTTGCCAGCACAGAGCTTGCTCGGAGTTGCTCAGGGAGTAAGCAGGCAAGGCTAATCTTTCCATCTGTGTGGTTTAGGGGTGGGTATGTGACAAAGAATGAATAGTGGGACCTACCCCACAGGATCGTTGGGAGAATTAAATTCAAGGTAACGTGTAAAGTGCTGAGAACAGTGACAGGCATTTAGTAAGTAGACAATTGGTGTTAGCTGATTTTATCTTTCACTTCTACCACCCTCTCCCTCTTTTTCAGCTACTTTGGACATTCTTTCTGTGCCTTAAATCACCATTTACAAACACTCAAGTAAATATTTGCATTTTTCCCTCCTCCCTTATAGCATATCTAACTTTATCACCAATGGAATGTAGTAGGAGCGGGACGCACAACTTCCAGGAATTGCCTTTAAGTGGAGGGATGTCTCCACTTTTGCCTGTCTCTTCCCCTTTCCTCTTTCCCACTAGATGAAACATAGGTGTGATGGCTGGAGCTGGAGCAGCCATTTTGGACCATCAGGCAACAGCTGAATGTGGAGGATTTTGGAGCAAAAGTCTGGGTCCTGAATGATTGTGCTGCCACCATACCAGCCTGGACTACCTTTCTAGACATATGCATGGCAAAAGTAAACTTCTGTCTTGTTTAGGCCACTGTTATTTCTTTTTTTTTTAATTTTTAGATATTTTATTTATTTTTTTAAAGTAAAGTCTACACCCAATGTGGGGCTTAAACTTACAACTCCCCAAGAATTGCACACTGTACTTACTGAGCCAGCCAGGTGCCCCAAGAACCCTGTTATTTTGGTTAACTGAAATGATTCCAAACTAATATAGGGATAGAACTTGGATTTAGACCCAGGCTTGCCTGATTATGGCACTCCACCGGTGTAGATGGCAGACTATCTGAATCAGAATCATAGGGTGGGGAGCTTGGTTCGAATGCATATTCCAGGGCCCCACTTCAGCTCTGCTGATCCCGACTCTCGAGGGTGGGGGCTTGGGCAATTCTATTTTAAGCAAGCTGCTCACCCAGAGAGTTCTAACGTACACTCATGTGGGAATACAGCCTATCCATCTATCCCTTCTTGCAAGTTTTTAGAAAATCAGGAGTCCATTCTGATCCTTTGGGAGGAACTAAAGGCAGGTAGAATTGAGGGGCCTCACACAACAGGATTCTGAGGAGGAGGAAGGGTCAAGAATCAGGCTTCAGATAATCTGCATCCTCCCCCTCTTCCGGGAGGCAGCTGTGTCCCCTGGGGTCTTAGATGGTGTGGAGGACCAGCTGCTTCTTCACCCCTGCTCTTACACATGGCCGTTGCTCCAAAGCTGGAGTCCTCTGGAATCCCGAGTGTCTATGGCATATTGAGATGCTCTTATGGAACCCGGGACAAGCCCCAGGAGGCAACTCTCAGCTCAGGAGCCAGGATTTTAGTGCTAAGCTGTGCCCTCTTTGCAAGCCACTAGTTTTTTGAGAAACAGCTCATGCCTTTCATAAGCTGTTGGGCCTCAGGGGAGACTAAAAGCCTGACACGAGGCACCTGGGGACCATGTGATGCGGGCTGAATGCTGTCTGACCTTGCCACAAAGTCAGGGTGTGCCCAGTGGCGTCTGTCGTCAAAGGGAGAAGGCACACGTGGGAGAGGGGCTGGGCCCAGGCATGTCCTAAAGCCTGGGCGAGCTGCTGAGCGGACATCGCATTCCCCAGAGTCCCTTCCTGGGCTTCCAGCCACCCCTCCCTTCACTCACACCTCAGACTCAGGTCCCCATGACCAGTTGCCCAAAGATTGAAAACTCGGGCCGGGGCCAAGCAGAGAGGTCGGGGTACGCTTGCGGCAACATGAGTGGGGGCCAGAGCTCACGGGCAGAGCACCAGCAAGGACGGGGTCGCTGCCTGGGGCTGAAGGCACCGGGGGGCAGAGGACTCCAGTCCCCAGCTATGTGTTCCATTTTCAAAGGCGAGTATGAGAATGACCTTGGGGGCGATGGAAGGGAATGAACGCTAAAGCGGTCGGTACTTAAGGGTCAGCTATTGGGGAAAGCATGGTCTGGAGGCCCGGTGCGGGGCCGGGGTGGGGGGCTGTGTCCCGCCTCACCCCACGGGAGACTGAGTTCAGGCATAGCCCCTCCTTTGGGGACAGGGAGCCATCCCGGCTTGCTAGTTGCCAGGCAACCTAGGATGAGCCTTCGAGGTCATTTCTCAGACAATTCTGAGCTCTCTCCACAGCCTGTTAACAGATGGTTCCGCAAGCAACCAGCCCCAGCCAGAAATCGACTGCCGTGGCACGGCTGCCCGTTTCCGGTAGCACCAGTGACAAGAAACCCTTCCAGAACTTCCAGCACTACGTTGTCCATTTGGCACGGAAGGGGAGGCAGCCTGAGGTCAGGCTCTACGTCAACTCTGGTGGGGGCTAGTGGTCTTGCCAGGTGGGCAGGGCCCTGGAAGGAGGGCCACTGGAGGTTCGTGACAAGCAGGTAGCATGTGGCTCCATTCTCAGAATGGGCCCAGATTGCAAGAGAATGCTTGTCCCAAGTGACGGTCCTCCAAAGAACACCCCTTGAAAGGAAGCTCTTAATCGCACCTTCCCTTCTGTTTTTAGGACTTGGACAAAATTCGAGAAGGTCCCTCCACCTCAGCTGGGCCTTAGTATTGACGCTTCTAATCGCAATGGGACTTAAACTTTTAGGACAAGAGATACAGAGCATTCACAGTCCTTTCCCTGTCCCATTATTCAGATCTAAGATAATGCTGAGCAACATTTGACTATTCCCTGGGGACAGAACTGGGCAGAGCTGGGTCGTGACTCCTACTCATTTGAGGCAGCTTCAGAGGTGACATCCCAGTTTGACTTTCTTGCCTTATTTGAGGCACAAAGAGCTTCAACTTTCTAATAGAAGTGTTAAACAGCAAGCCAGCATTTTTTTTTTTTTTTCCAGGACAAGGACAAATTCCCGTAAGAATTTTGCAATCATCACATGTTCTCTTTCCCCTTGATGCAATATGTATAATTTATCTTCTGGTATAACTTGCTTGATAGCCACAGTTTGTTAATTCCATCTGCTTCCAAAGAGGAGGACAAGTTGTTACACAGCAATGTCCTGGGTTCTGAGTCTCCCATAAGCCACAGCTGGTCAAGAACCTAGTCAACAAAGGGCCAGCAACTTGCCTACCTGCAGGAGATCCTTATTGTAGGATTGGGTTTGCTGTCCTACCCTTCCTCTGCTCTCTCTGTACCTCTATTCATCAACTTACTGAATGCCACTGGTAGGCATTATCTAACACAGCATTGTCTCCCACCAAGAAGGTCATGTCTCTGTGAAGACTGAAGACGTACACCAATAGGGCAATGCCCATGGAGACCCAGTGGTTTTGCCTTGTGCCCATCACCTGGGACTGGGTGGCCTTAAAGCACAGTGGACCACCCTATGGCGGGCTCAGGTATGGTGTGAGCTGAGAGACAGTACCTCGTGGAGCCCACCAGTCTTCAGGTTGTGGGGTGTGCACTGAGCTAGTAACAACACTAGCTGGTTCTCCTGGAGTCAAATACGTGGGGCTGGGAGCAAGTTGGGGGAGGTCAGAGCGGTCCATACTTAGTACCCAGGGGAAGAAGCAGGTCTATCAAGAGATGCAAAAATGCTTCCTCTGAATCGGAAGCTGAGACTGGCCACTGAGAAAAAAGATCATAAAGTGCGTTATGGTGCTGGCTAAGGAGTTGACCTTGACTATGAAAAGGAAATGGAGGCTGCTATTACACAGAGATAGGGAGGAATCTGGAGAGAGCCCAAGGTGAGATGGGACCATCTGGGGCACCTCCTACTTCCTCCAGGCCCAGTGATAAAGTAAATGGAGGATTTTCGCCCGACATGGGTGGAAATACACCCAAGAATTGTGATTTTTTTCATCATGAGTGGATCCTCCAGCTGCGATGTTGGCTATGGGCGAAAACAACACAAAATAGGTAGAGCCAGAGAGAAATACTGTCCGTGGAGGACCAACAGTATCGGAAGCCTGTGGGCGGGTCCTGCGGAGGGTGGTGGGGGCCAGCCTGGGAGAGTGAGGGGAAGCCTGGCCCGATCAGACCAGTCCCTCCTAGAGAGTAACCCGTGACCCTGAGTCCTTCCAGCCTCTCCTCCCTCCCTCTCTAGCCCCTGGTGCCAGCTCTCTTCCTGTAGGGATGGACGGGGACAACTAGCCCTAAAGAATAGTTTGGTCTGGGTTTCTTCCTCCCCACAACACCTTTCTGAAATGGTCCATAGTGGTATGTCCAAGTTTGGCTCTGGCGTGACTTGTATATAAACTTCAGTTGCTAAGTTTGTCATAATCGTTACATCGCAATAGATTTCTAGTTATAGAACTATTCAGATATCTTTTTTGGGGATTCCGTTTTGGAAAGTAATAGTTTTCTAGAAATTTGTCTATATTGCCTAAATTTTCTTTTTTTTTTTTAAGTTTATTTATTTTGGGGGAGAGAGAGAGAAAGAGAGAGATGCACGTGCACACGAGTAGGGGAGGGGCAGAGAGAGAGAGAAAGAGAGAGAATCCCAAGCAGGCTCCGCACTATCAGCACGGAGCCTGACGTGGGGCTTGAACCCATGAACCATGAGATCATGACCTGAGCCGAAACCAAGAGTCAACACAACCGACTGAGCCACCCGGGTGTCCCCATGTTGCCTACATTTTCAAATATATGGGCATAGAATTGGTCATAATATCTTCTTTCAGCTTAAAAAGCTGATTATAACATACAACCCACAGAAAGGTGCATAAAATATAAATGCACAGTATAACATATAGTTATAAAGCAAACATCCGTGTAATCACCACCCAAGGCAAGAAATTGAATACTGACAGCACCACCAGAATCCACATGCACCCCTTTTCAATCCTATCCCCTTCTTTCCTCTCAGGGGTAATCACTCTTGCATTTTTATGGTAATCTCTGTCTAGTGTTATAGTTTTATCGTTCTTTATAGTTTATCCATCCTTGTGAGATACAGTGTGGATTTTTTCTTTTTTTGATCTTTATATAGATGGAGCAATTCTCTGTGTATCTTTTGTGTTTGGCTTCTTTTGCTCAGCATTGGACTTGTAACATTAATCCCTGTTGTTGGGAGGTTCTAGTTTGTTTCTTTTCATTGCTGTTTAGCCTTCTGTGATGGGATTATAACAAAATTTATTTATCCCCTTTACTATCGATAGGCATTTTGATTGTTTCCAGTTTGGGGCTACAGAAATCATTCTTCTCGGAACAGTTTTGTATGTGTCTCCTGGGACACAGTGCACACACTTCTGACAGCATTTTTCCAGTAGTGGTGTTGCTGGGTCACAGGGTATGAACTATTTGTACCACTGTACTGGAAAATGCCAAGCTTTCCCCAAAGTAGTTAGGCTAATATTCACCAACAGTCTGTGAGAGCTCCTGTCGTACCACACCCTGGTCACCGCCTGGTCTTGCCAGACCTTTGAATATTACCCAACTGGCTTGTGTATGATGGTATTTTGTTACAGTTTTGTGCTTTCCTGCTTTTTTTTAATGGAGTTTAGGACTTGTCCATATATTTATTGGCCGTTTGGATTTCTTGTGTGTGTGTGTGTGTGTGTGTGTGTGCACGTGAAGCGTGTATTGATTTCTTTGCCCATTTTTCTATTGGGTGGGTTTGTCTTTTTCTTGCTGATTTCAGGAGTTCTTTATATACTCGAGACAGGACTCCATTAGCTGTTATGTATGTTCAAGTATTACCCCATTGCATGGCCTGTCTTTTTATTCTCTTTATGGAGTTTCTAAATTTTTATATAATTCAATGTATCTGTCTTTTCCTTTATGGTCACTCACAGTAGCTTTTTCCCTCATCTGTGTGGTTGGCAGTTCACAGTTTTAAGAACATAATTTGGTGAAACTCTTGAGGCTCAGGATGAGGGTGCATTTCTTCAGAGGGCATCTGCATTTGCTTCTAGCAGGTGCTAGGGGCATTAGAAGCCCAGGATCATTTTAAACTAAATTCACATCTGAGTATTTGTAGGCCACAGTGGGTGATGGGAGTCTGGTATGCAGTTCTGCTCGAGAATAGCTTCAGGACGCAACTTCTCAGGACTGAGATTTTTCTTTGTGACACTGTGGTATGTTTCCTTGCAGTCCCTGGGGGGGTATAGGAGTGGTTTCTTCTGGTTCACTCTTGCACTGAGAATGTGGCCCTTAGAAGATTCTCGTTCTTGGTTATGTCCTGGGCTTTGTGAGACCAAACAAACCCAAAGCCCCAAGGTATCTTATTGGCAAATGACCTCCAAAGCTTGGCTTCCATCCCTCACTTCACTTAGATTTTGCCTGGTTATTCATTACAAGCTTGTTAGCTCTTTTCAGGAAGATGTTTTTGGGCAGATGCTGACCAGAAACTTCACTCCCAAAGACTTATGTACTAAGATGTTACTTGGCAAATTAAGTATAGTACATAAAAATGAGGTGTAATAGGTAATATTCAAAGAAAGGGAATTATTAAATTATGATTTCATATCTGACAATTACCATGCTTGTTTTCTAAAATACCCCCCGTGGCAAAGATTGCTGGATGTCCACCAAAACCTATTCTCTCCTTCTTTTGCATTTCGTAGAGTTATCTAGCTGCCCAGGTAGCAGCCATATTTTCCAGGCTCTTTTGCGGCTGGGTAAGGCCGTATCATGGGTTAGTGTCAATGGATGTGGACAGAAGTGATGCGTGGCATCTCCAAACACACACACCTTAACACCTCAGCTACATTCTCTTTCACGTCCATCTCCCTCCCTCCAGGCTGAACATGGACCCTGTTTTGACCAGAAAGAAAATACCTTGGGGGATGTCAGAACCAGAAGATGGAAGGGACCTCGTCACTGAGAGGCTTCAGAAGGCAGAGCGGCCCCAGCAATCTGGACCACTCATCTCAGGACTGTTATGTGAAGAAAAAAAATCCCATTCGGTTTGCACATTTGGGGATATCTTTGTTACAGGCACTTTTGCCTTTTCCTTAACAACACACACCTGCTTAATAATGCTCCTGTCTCCTGGAGGTGTCCGGGCCATGTCCCTCTGCTCTCATCAACTTCCTTCAGAATTTGCTGCTCTTTGGATCTCCGCTATATTTTATGGTTCATTATTATAATCACACCCCTGCAAACATGAACTCCTTAGCCCCTCTTTTGTTTTGTCTTGCTTACTTGGCGAAAGCCATTCTGGTACCTGTGCTCAGGTGTCTGAAGATCACTGAGAAAGTCATACAACTAGGCCAACCGGTGTCTTATTCTCAAACATCCAATGGACCCAACATGGAAAAGTCTACTGTTTTTCTAGTAGGAATGATTTCCTTCTTCTCCACTCTCCTGAGATGATTATTGCTTTCCTTGTCCTCGTTCCTCAGATTCCCTACCTCTTTTCCTGGATATATTCTCCTTTGGTGACCTTGCCTCGTTCTTTTTTATTTTTTTATTTATTTTTTATTTTTTTAATATATGAAATTTACTGTCAAATTGGTTTCCATACAACACCCAGTGCTCATCCCAAATGGTGCCCTCCTCAATACCCACCACCCACCCTCCCCTCCCTCCCACCCCCCGTCAACCCCCAGTTGGTTCTCAGTTTTTAACAGTCTCTTATGCTTTGGCTCTCTCCCACTCTAACCTCTTTTTTTTTTTTTTCCTTCCCCTCCCCCATGGGTTTCTGTTACGTTTCTCAGGATCCACATAAGAGTGAAACCATATGGTATCTGTCTTTCTCTGTATGGCTTATTTCACTTAGCATCACACTCTCCAGTTCCATCCACGTTGCTACAAAGGGCCATGTTTCATTCTTTCTCACTGCCACGTAGTACTCCATTGTGTATGTAAACCACAATTTCTTTATCCATTCATCAGTTGGTGGACATTTAGGCTCTTTCCATAATTTGGCTATTGTTGAGAGTGCTGCTATAAACATTGGGGTACAAGTGCCCCTATGCATCAGTACTCCTGTATCCCTTGGGTAAATTCCTAGCGGTGCCTCGTTCTTTACACAGACCATTAAAGTCCTCTATCACACCGACACGGTTTCATCTTCCTCCCACAAAGTCTGCACACCCACCTGCGTGTGCGTGCTGCAGACAGCTGCCCCTGCTTCCCTCCGGGGCGGTTGACTCTGAATCTTTACCCCTTTTACTTGCTCAAAGTGTTTCCTTACCGACTGGGTCATTTCCCGACAGCCTAGGACCATCTCCAATATCCTTCATCTTTCCCAATAAAACAAAACAAGCATCTGTGTTGGTCTTCCGTTCCACGTAACACACAAACACAAACTCAGTGGCTCGGAACAACACAGACCGATTGTGCCACAGTTTCTGTGGGTCAGAAGTCCAGCATGCTCTTGCTGGGCTCTCTGCCCAGGGTCTCACCAGGCTGAGAGCTAAGTGTTGGGCGAGGCTGTGATCTCTTCTGAGGCTCGGGCTCCCCTTCCAAGCTTACTAATTGGTGGCAGAATTCAGCTCTTTGCAGTTGTAGGGCTGAGGTCCCCGCTTTCTGGCTGTCAACTGGAGGCCATTCTCAGCTCCTAGAGGCCACCAGCTGTTCTCGGCCACATGGTCCTCTTCACAGCATGGCAGTTTGCTTTTTCAAGGCCAGGAATGGAATCTCTTTCGTTAAAAAAAATTTTTTTTTAATGTGTATTTATTTTTGAGAGAGAGAGCACGCACAAGCAGCGGAGGGGCAGAGAGAGAGGTTAGACACAGAATCCAAAGCAGGCTCCAGGATCTGAGCGGTCCGCATAGAGCCCGACGAGGGCTCGAACTCACGAACCCTGAGATCATAACCTGAGCCATAGTTAGACACTTAACCGACTGAGCCACCCAGGTGCCCTGGAATCTCTTTCTTTTAAGGGCTCATCTGATTAGATCAGGTCCACCAGAATAATTTACCTTATGATTAACTCCAAGTCAACAGATTAGGGACTTTAATTATATCTGCAAAATCCTTCGCCTTAAAAAAAAATTTTTTTTAATGTTTATTTATTTTTTTAAGAAACAGAGAGACAGAGCGTGAGTGGGGAAGGGGCATAGAGAGAGAAGGAGACACAGAATCCGAAGCAGGCTCCAGGCTCTGAGCTGTCAGCACAGAGCCTGACGCGGGGCTCGAACCCACCAGTTGTGAGATCATGACCCGAGACGAAGTCGGATGCTTGACCGACTGAGCCACCCAGGCGCCCCCAAAATCCTTCGCCTTTGCCATGTAATGTAACCTAATCACAGGTGTGATGTCCCATGATGTGGTTTCTGCCCACACTCGAGGGGAGGGGATTTATG
The DNA here is from genome assembly GCF_018350195.1 of Panthera tigris. Lineage (NCBI taxonomy): Eukaryota > Metazoa > Chordata > Mammalia > Carnivora > Felidae > Panthera > Panthera tigris. The sequence continues at coordinate 20,177,740 of NC_056667.1, forward strand.
CAAGGCATGAATCCCAGGAGGCAGGAATCTTGGGGGCCATCTTAGAACTCTCCCTATCACAGCATCCTTGACTCTTACCTCTGTAGGTGCTGCCTCAAGTCCCTTCTCCCCAACCCAGAGAACTTAAAAGTGCAGTGTAGACGCGATGTGTCTGTTTCCCATCTGCTCCTCAGCCCACTCCAATCTGGCTTCCATTTACTGAGATTTTCCTTGTCCGGTTAACTGGTGCCCACCTTGCCGAATGCAATGGGCACATTTCTTTTGAATTCTTTCTTTCTTCTAATTTTTAAATTTATTTTTATTTATTTATTTTTTAAGTTAAAAACTTTTTTTTTTTTTGGTTATGGAAAATACCAGACACACGTAACATAGGGAGAACAATATAACGGATGTCCACAAACTCAGATGCTCAGCTCCAACAGACGTCAGTGTGTGGCTAATGTTCCATCTCTGCTCCACCACTTCTCTCCCCTGGATTCTTCTGGTTATTTTAAAGCAAATCCGAGGTATTCGCGTCGTTAGCAAATATACCCAGTACTTCAGTATGGATTCCTAAGACGATGACTTTTTTTTTTTTTTTAAGATTTTATTTTTGAGTAATCTCTATTCCCAACGTGGGGCTTGAACTCACAACCCCGAGATCAAGACTCACACGTTCCGCCGACTGAGCCAGCCAGGTGCCCCTGAGACAGTGACTTTTAAATAGGAGCACAGTAGCCTGGGTAATAAGAAAATAATAATAATCCCTTAACGTTACCTAATGCCAGTCGTCACATTCCCCGAGTGCCCCATAAATGTCTTTTGCAGCAGGTTGGTTTGAATCAAGGTCGAAACAAGGGCCATTCATTGTATTTGGCTGATATCGTTTCCTTTAAACTACAATAATCCTCTTTTTACTTTTTAGGTTTTGGTCTTGCCACTTATTTTTTTAAAGAAATGTGGTTATTGTTCCAGAATTCCCCCACTTTCTGGGTTTGGCCACTTGAGTCCCTGGTGTATGGTGTGTCACAGGCTCCTCTGCCCATGAGCCCTTTTCTGTTCTCATCACACTTACGGTCCCAGCCGCATTTAACGCTGCTGCCCGTTATCTCCTCCTTGACATATTCTCCTTTTGATGATACCACACACTCCTGACTTTTCTTCCAAGTCCCTGGCCAGTCCTCTTCAGTCTTGCCTAGTTTACTCCTCTTCTACCCAACCTTGAGACACTAGTGGTTCCCTAGACCCCTGGCTGGGCCCTGGGCCCTTCTCTATCCACCTGCTCTCTCCCTAGGTTAGTTCACCTGGTTCTGTGGCTTTTAATGCCATTCAGATACTGTAAGACTCACACCATTTTATCTCTAGCCCAGCCCTCCCCCGAGCTCCAGGTCCTTATGTGAGGACTTACTCGATAGTCCCACCCAGCTCTGCCAGTGGTATCTCAAACTCAACGTGTGCTAAAGGGAACACAGGATTTCCTGCTTCCCAGACCAGCTGTCCCTTGGAGTGAACAGCATACCCCCACCCGGCCAGTAGAGACTGGATGCTGGAGTCTCCCTAGAGTCCTGCCTTTCTCTTACTTCCTGGTTTGCAGCCCATCAGGGTCTGTCATCATACCTCTAAATGACGCACTGATGTAGATGTGTGTCCCTAGTCCTGGCCACCGTCACCTTGACTTGGGACATTGCTCCTGTCTCCTCACTTCTTTCTTCCATTCCAGAACCCCTCCAGTCAATTCTCCACATGGCCCAAAGTCATCTTTTAAAAGCATCCATCAGATAATGTAACTACCCTGTTTAGATCATGGGAGTACGTCTCCAATGCACTTCAGAGTCACTCCCTGCTCTCCTGTGCTTCTGTGCTTTTCTCCCTCTGCTCTCCAGCCACAAAAGCCCATCTCTCAGGTCCTCGGAAATGTCATAGTCCTGCCAATCTCTCTGACCGAACCTTCTTCTTCCTGCTCACCATAGCTGGTGCCCTCTTTCCCTGGAGCTGCAGCTTACACAGTACCTCTTCAGAGAGCCCTTCAGGCTCCCCTGGATTTTAAGGGCTCTCTCCTATTATTCTGTCTCCTTCAATGCACTGAGCACAAACGTATTGATGTGTGCACATGTTTATCGTTCCTCTGCACTGCCAGGCCATGAAAGGTGGCCCGTTTCACCTTTGCACGAATGGCGAGCTCGTGGAGAACCGGACCCTATTCCAGCTGTGGGACTGGGCTGGCATCTAACCAGCCAGGCTCCCCAGAAGCCTCCCAAGCAGCAGCGGGACACTGGGCGCTGCAGGGATTAATTATTCAGAATGTGAATCCCAGGGCTGGTGGCTAGATTTTTTTTTTTTATCTCATTTTTAAAACACGGGCATAAAAACAAAAAACACGGGCATAAAATTTATACATAGTTATCTACATAAATCCTAAGTGGCAATAGTCTGATCGAGATAAGGAACATTTCTATCACCCCAGAAATCCCCTCTTGGCCCCTTCCAGTCAATCCCCAAACTCACAGCAACCACTGTTGGTAGCTGGATTTTCCTACACTGTTCAGGCAAGGGCAGTGGAATGTTTTAATAATACTCCAGCCAGTCCCCATAGCTCGACACCACTACTGTTACCAATGAGACCCATTTCTAGTATCCGTGTGCTAACTGGCACAGCCTCTGAGGTTGATAGGAAATAAAATCAACCAAAGCTCTGATAGTGGCCAGGACTAGAGAATCGCCCTGCTGGCTAAATGGAGCTCATAACTTCTACCCTTACCCGTCTTAGTGTGAATTCCCAGCCAGAGCACGGGCGGCTCAGGGAGCTGAGCTTAAATTAACACACATCTAACATCACACCATTTATGCTCAAATTCAGACGCTACTGCAGAGCAGGACCAGCGGACCGGGCTAAGGAAAAGGGATCTTGGTGGGCTGGCTGGTGGCCCGGGAAACCACCAGCCTGGAAAGCTGGCTTCTTGGTGGCCCGGAAAGCCAGCCAGCAGGCCCAGGGCTAGGGATGTGCTGAAGCAGAGAGTCCTGGTTGATGTCCTGTGGGCCACAAGGTCAGTCCAGCAAACACAGACCACATTCGAACACAATCTCTGACCACCTGCCACCTAGTTTCAGAGCCGCCTCCAACCTCCCCTTCCCCCTTTCCTGACGCAGGTGGTATTGGGGACATGGAAGGAAAAACAGCTCCAGAGATGTATGACCAAGGATGTATGACCCTTCTTTCTCTCTGCAGCCCCCAGACTTTCCACCTTCCAGGAGTCCGGGGATTCCTGCTCCTGGGTTCAATTCTTCTGGTTTTCCTTCCTGAAGCCCCTCTCTGGGACACCCTGGGAGCTAAGAATGGGGGGTGTCTCAGCTCTCTACATGTGTTCCTCTCTCCCCTCCATCCTTCCCCTGAGCAGAGTGCAGCAAATAATAGACCCTCAAAAGATATTCCTTGATGGATAATTGCTTTCCTGGCTCTCCCATGATACTTTTATTGAGCTCATGATGTGGGTAGGAATTATGAAGACTTTGTAACAGATGAGGAAACCAGGATGAGTGTGGGTGTCTGCCCCACCAGCACGCTGATGCTTCCAGGACGGGGCTCTGTGCTCCTCTCTCTTCACACCAACATGCACACACACACACACACACACACACACACACGTGCGTGCACATGCACACGCACACATGCACACATGTCTGTGCACTCTGGACCTACTTGCTGAACTGCATGGGGGCAGCTAAGCCTTAGTTGCCTTGTTTGCAAAATGGAGCGTTGTGTCAGATGTTCTCCATTTGCCAGCACAGACCCACTCCCCACCTTTCTCCATTCTGCACTGCTCAGTGGAGGCTGACCTGTTCCAAAGCTGCAGTTCTCACCAGGTTCTAGACACTTCCCCTGCTCCCCAGGTGGTAAAATCTTCCTGTTGCCGCTAGCCCCGAGTGCTTCGCCAGCCTTTCTTGGCTCCAAGTCTGCCCACACTTTGTAAAAGTCCCTTCCTCAAACCCTTTTCAATTACCCCTTTAAATATGCCATCTGCTTCCATCCAGGCCTCTGATGGCTACCAGAATGATACCAGAATAGCCTTGGGAAACGGATCCTTGGATGGGATGCTGACATCTGAAATTGGGCTCCTCACACATCTTGATTAGTGCGTGAACAGCCTCCCCGACAGGGGGTAATGGGCAATGGTAATCTGTGGCGTGTAGCGGCATCATGGCTCCTGACTTTAGGGCCAATGGTGGCAAGAGATGGACGGGTGAGATGTTGGGAGATCAGGAAGCTCTGGCCCTTAGTCACCATGGTGACAGTAGTGACTACAGACTGGAGTGGCCTTCCGACTCTGCATCTGACTGCCCTAGGAAACATACACAAAGAAAAAACCAGCTCGAAAGCCTTAAACTGGGCTACCCTGGGGGAAAAATTCTCAATATGGGCCTGTAGGCAATGAGAGGTGATGGGGTGAATTCTGAGGAGAATCAGCATCCCTTGTGAGGTAACTTCTCTGAGTGAAGTCACTGAATGACTTTTATGCTAGGAAAGGCTGGTTTCCTCGGACTGAAGGCAAGGGTGGCAGGTGGGGTGGGATGGTGGGTGGGTGGGGGCGGGGTTCTGCTTTCACCAACAGGGAAGATTCAGGGTGTGTTGGGGGCTCAAAGTTCTACCCAAATATCCCATCCCATGTCTGGGGCGGGGCGGGGGGACCATCCCATTCCTTCTGAACCAGTGGTTTTCCCTTAGCCTAAGATACTTGGTGAGCTACACGTTTCATTAGTTCTGCAACCTTGGGGTTTTGACAGTCAGGGCCCGGGCTTGGTTCTCTGCCATATCTGTGCCATGGCTACCAGAGAGCAAAGATCCCTTCGGAGCCACCCTGGGTGTGCTTTCTGAAAGTCATGAGTTCAAGGCTTTCAATCTGTTCACAGCCCCAGTGGATCCAAGGGACCACAGGCCTTGTGTCTGTAAATGAACTGGGAGAATCCCCCACTAATTTCCTGGCTCATGGAATGAGAACTCTTAGGGCTGGAAGGGGCCACATGGAATCCCGCTGTGCTACAACGTCACCACCCATCAAATAGCCAACCAAGGGCAATACTATATTCCTAAGGGAATTTCAGAAATTAGCGCCACCATCAAAGATCGGAACTAGGCAGAGATTGTCGTTCCCATCAAGACTCAGTTTATCCTCACTTATTTGGCTGGTGCAAAAACCAGTTAGGTCCTGGGGAATGATTGCAGATGACTGTGAAGTCAATTAGGTAGGACGCCGATTTGCAGCTATGGTTCTACACATGAAATTTTTACTGAAACAAATCAACACATCTCCTGGCCTGGTCTACATCTTTGACCCCAAGTGCTTCCTTTTCTTTTCCACTAAGTAAAGAGAATCAGAAGTCATTTGCCCTTGTGTAGCAGGGATGGTCCATCTTTACTACTTCGGGGTTTTGTCTATTCTGGTGATTTCTGTCATAATATAGTCCAAAGTGACAATAATCATCCTGATATAGCTCAGAACACTATGCTAGTCCATTACATTGATGAGAGTTTGGTAATTGGGCCTGGTGAGCAGGATATGGGGAGCACTTTAGATTCTTGGTCGAACCTATGCATGCCAAAGAAAGGGTGAGAAATCTCACAAAAATTCGGAGGCATGTCATGTCAGTGAACTTTCTAGGGTATCTGGTGGTCTCGGGGCAGGTCAAAACATCTGTAAAACGAAAGACAGGTTGCTGAACCTCATGGTGCCCACTGCAAAGAAAGGGGCAAAATGTTTGATGGGATACTGGATTTTCGAGGCAATGCTTATCACATTTGGTCATGCCGTTCTGCCCATTTACTGAAAAACCTGCAAGACTGTGAGTTTCAAGTGAGGCCCTGCAGCCAGAAGACTTCAGGCCCAGGCTGCCCTGTCACATGTGCTTTAGGGCTTGGAAGTGACTATGGCCGAAAAAGATGCTGTACAGACAAGCTCCAATGGGAGAGTTGCAGCACAGTTACAGACCCTTAGGGTTTTGGATTAATTCATGCTCTCTTCTTCCAATAACTAGTCTCCATTTAAAAACAGCTCCTGGGTCCCTGAGTGGCTCAGTCCATTAAGCATCTCACTTTGGCTCAGGTCATGATCTCACGGTTTGTGAGTTAGAGCGCCACTTTGGATGAGCTTAAACCCTGCTTTGGATGAGCCCTGCTTCTCTCTGTCTCCCTCTGTCCCTCCTGGGATTCTCTTTCGCAGCCCCTTGCTCACTTGTGCCCTCTTTACCTCTCTCTCAAAAAAAAAAAAAAAAAAAAAAAAAAAAAAAGACAGCTCCTGGCTCACAACTGGACATAAATGGAGACTGAAAGCCTGACTGTGGACACCAAGTGACCCATGCAACCAGAACTGGATATTATCTGATCCAGCTAATCATAAAATTGGACATGCATGGTAGCATTCTATTATTAAATAGTATATAGGAGATCAGGTCTGAGCAAGTCCAAAAGGCACAGGGAAATTGCATGAGCAGGTGGTTCAAATTCCCATGGCATCTCCTCTCATTGCTTCACTGCTTCTCCCTCTAGTTGGGGAAGTTGCTTTGACCAGTTAACATGGAGGGAAAAGCACAGACGTGATTTCCAAATGGGTCTGCACGGTATGTAAGCACCGGCCACAAGTGGACAGCTGCTGCATTAAAGCCACACTGAGGGCATCTCTAAAAAACAGCGATGAAGGGATAACCTCTCAGGGTATCAGGGTAGAACTTCTGATTATATGGATTGTCCATTTTGTGGGGAAGGTGAGGTGACCTGAGGTACGGATCTACACTGATTCACGAACAGGGACTAACAAGTTTGCTGGCTGGTCAGAAACCTGAAAATAACAAGATTGAGAGATTGGTGGTGAGGTCTAAGAGAGGAATATATGGACAGACTGCCTGAAATGGGCACAGGTGGTAAAGCTATTTCTGACCCATACAAATGCCCTGAGAGAGCATCCATTATGAAGAAGCCTCTAAATAACTGGATGAGATCTATTCTGCAGATGTCAACTTCTTTTCCCAGCTACCTTGGTTCTTACTCAATGGGCCCACATACAAAGTGGTCATGGTGGCAGGGATAGGGGCTATTCATAGTAAGGTAGGCAGGATAAGTGACCTCCCAGAGATGTCCTAATTCTTGGGATCTGTGAATATATTTTATATGGCAAAGGTGAATTAAGGTAGCAGATACAATTAAGGTTGCTGATCAGCAGACTGTAAAAGTAGGGAGATTATCTTGCAATATCTGGATGGGCCCAAAGGAATCACGAGGGTCTTGAAATGTGGAAGCAGGAGGTAGTCAGTGTCAGGGTGGTGTGATGTGGGAAAGGATTGGCTGTGACTAGTTTTGAAGATGGAAGGAGGGCACATGCTAAGGAATGCAGGTAGCCTCTAGAAGCGAGAAAAAGATTCTCCTCTAGAGACTTCAGAAAGGAATGCAGCCTTGTTGACACCTTGATTTCAGCCCAGTGGGACTTATGCCAAGCTCTTGACGTCCAGAACTGTAATACAATAAATCTGTGTCATTTGAAGCCACTAAATCTGTGGTAGTTTTTTACAGCAGCCACAGAAAACTAATACACACAGGCTCAACTCATTTCCCTCACCGAATCGAATGGACAGCTGGCACTGCTGAGCGCCCAAGCTGCCAGCAGCAAAGACCAAGAGTTTCCCATGTGGCACCATTCCCTGGGGCAATGGTTCTCAAAGTGTAAACTAGGAACCCCTGGGGGTCCCCCAAATTCTTCCAAGAGTTCTGTGAGGTAAAATCTATTTTCATATTAATACTAAGGCATTCTTTGCTTATTTCATTGTCATTGTTTCATGAGTGTATAGTGGAATTTTCCAGAGGCCTGACATATGTACAACACACTAAATGCTGAAGATTTGAGAAGCTAGCTGTCTTGTATTAAGCCCAATCTCTTCAGAAATTTGTAAAAATGTTAAGTAATGCTGCTCTCCTCAGTTTTTGTTTTGAAAAAGTTTTCATTCAAAATTTTATATTAACATGTACTAGATTTATTCATTTTAAACGAGTATTTTAAAGCTTAATTTTTAATCCAGGAAAATAAATATGCCCCCCCCAAGAATCCCTTTTTAATTTTTAAGAGTATAATTTTTCAGTAATTTTTAAGAATGTAAAGGATTTCTGAGACCAAACCTTTGAGAACCACTGTTCTAGGGTTACCAGCTAGCTAGCTTCCCATTGGCAGGTTGATTACGCTAACTCCTTCTTTTGTGAAGGGAACAGTTATCAGCTCACGGTAATAAATATGTATTTGTGGTATCGACTTGCCTTCCCTGCCTGCAAGGATTCCGCCAGCACCATCATCTCTGGACTTTCCAGAATGCCTTACTCATCACTAGGCCATGTCACACATTGCCTAACTTCATTTTATGGTGAGGGACAAACAGCAGTGGTCTTAATGCACTGTACTTACAACGTACCCTGTCACTCAGAAACAGCTGAATGGATAGAATAGTGTTAAAGCACCAGTTGGGAGGTACTCTGCAAGGTTAGGTTGACAAGTAGAAAGCAGTATGTGCTTTAAATCAGTGGCCAATATCCGGCTCCACCTCTCATAGCCAGAAGGCAGAAGCCCAGGGGCCAAGGAGTAGGTAGCAATGGGAGTGGCTCCTCTCAATATTATTCCAAATAACCCACTGGAGGAATTTTTGCTTTCCATCCCCTCAACTTTGTGTTCGGTGGGTCTACAGTCCTTAGTGCCCAAAGGAGGAATACTTCCTCCAGGGAGCACATAAATGGTTCCTTTAGATTGGAAGTAGAGTTTTCCCTTGGCTCAATTGGAGCTCTGTATGTTATCTAATCAAAAGGCAGAGAGGGGATCAACTGTACCAGATAGTGTGATTGATCTAGGTTACCAGAAGGAAAGTGGGGGATGGGCAGGAAGGCTATGTTTGGAATCCAGAGTACTGGGTGCCTCTTGGATCTCCCATGTCCAATAACGACCGTCTACGGGAAACTTGGCAACGCTTCAAACCTAAGACCAAGAAGAACCTGAACTGTATGGCTCTTACCCACCAGGTAAAGAACCAAACCAGCTAGAGAGCTAGCAGCTGGTAAGAGGGACAGAGAAGGGGGTGGAAGAGGATTGCCATTGAGTGGAAAATTATGCCTTGTGACCAGCGGCAGAAGGGGGTGCTGTAGTGGGTTTCTGGGTTTCTGTTGTTGGTTTTCTGCACCCACCCACCACCCCATCTTACTGGAAGAGCCCTGGTGATGGGTGACATTTTAAGTTAAAGGGTATGACCGGAGGATATCAAGAGTATGGTTAAGTATGAGAAGGAGGTGGTGGTTGATGAGACTGTGCTTCTCCTATTGAAGATGAGCTTTCCTTCCATTTTTAGAAAACTGAGGTGAAGTTTACATGAAATGAGCCATTTTAAAGTAAATGATTAGTGGCACTTCGTACCTTCACAGTGTTCTGCAACCAGCATCATAATCTATTTCCAAAACTTCCCATCACCCCAAAGAGAAATTATGTACTCATTAAGCAACAGAGACATGAGTTTTTCATCTGAAGGATCAGTGGATGGTGGGGGCAAAAGGCATGGCTGTTTGGATGTCTTGTCCCCTAAATCCACTCTCTCCTTGCTCCCTTTACTGCAAGGCTGACCCTTGTGGACTGAACTCCGTGAAGTTACTCAGGCGCCTTCCCTTCTGGCTCCCTAATGGATTTGGCTAAGGGGAGGCACCAGCAGGATCAAAAGCAGAATATTTATCTCCTGCTTCCCCATCTGGCAGGGGCTTTGCTCTGCTCCCTATGGCTGTGGCTCCAGCAGGGTGGCCCCCTCCTCTAGCAACAGCTCCTTCTTCTTGTTCTAGGGGGAGGGAGTCTAGGGGTTGTAATGGCTTTCTGAAGTGTGAGTCCCCTGGGCCCCATTCCTGGTAGGTTCCCTTAACCCTGCCCACACCTCTGTAAAGAATCCTTTAGTTGAAGGCTCTTCAGTATCCCTTTGGGTGTATCGTCTGTTTCTTGTTGAGACATCGATTGCCACAGGAACGGATGGCATGGTCCTTCCCTACAGTCCTTTTGCACTGACCACTCCTGACTCCCAGTCGAAGCAAACAAGATGATTTCCTGGACAGCCCACCTTCCAAGGGTGCCTGGGGCGTGTGCCAAGGCCCCACTGCCCTCTGGTGGTCATCTCCTGGAAATGCACCTCAGGGATCCAACCTCCACTGAACTGAGCCCATTGGGCACCCTGCACAGTGCTGAACCTTACACATCTGAGCACTTTCATCCACGTTACTGTCCCCACTTTACAGGTACCAGAACCTTCCCACTGCCATTATGTATAAATCAAAATCTAGCCAAGGATTACAAGGTCCCATCTTTGTCTCCCTTCCTGTCACTCTCTGACCCAGCCAAACCGGTCGTTTCTCAGATCCTAAGGTCTTCGCATGTGCAGCTCCCGATTAGAATATTCAGGAACTCTCTGAAACCTTCGTCACCTGATCAATCTCAGCTTATTCTCTAGTCCTTTCCTAAGATCACTCAGGATAGTCCTCCTTGCCACTCCCGACCCCCTCTCACTCGCTGTCATTCACAAACACACTGGGTTTTTCGTGGTCTGCATGAACGTCTGCTGGATAGTGCTCTCTCCTCAGGAGGCCGGAGGCTCCGGAGGGCAGGGACCATCTCGCTTTGCCCACTGCTGTTATCTCCAGGGCCTGGCACACAGCAATAACCACACCGGTGCTGACACGGATTAGGCATTTCTCTGCGCTAGCCATTGAGCTAAGTCCTTCAGGCGCCCAGGCCAGGCCACCCTCCTTCCCAAAGTCCTGGTCCCTAGGAAGCAGCCCTCAACTGTATAAAAACTCACACGTGTTTATTAGAATATGAAAAAGATTCGGTTTCTTCTGTACAGGCAGCAGAGCGGCAGCAGCTGTGGTGGCTTTGAACATGGTTGTCAATGTCACCCTTGCATGGGGACTCCTGCCCAAAACAGCACTTGCACGGAGAGGAGGGGGACAGATGAGCACCCACTGCCCAGTCCACTGGGAAGAGGGGCACTCTGACTATTGCACAATCCTGGGGAAGGACAGACACCAATAGGCCTGGGCCTGGCCATGGTGGCAGTGGGGGTGGAGTGTGTGCCTGTGAGCAAAGGCCCCTAAGGGCCCAGGACTCTGCCCACCACCAGCCCTGGTGGGGTGGGAGATGCTGGGGGAAGGCCTTCTCCCCCAAGGGCTGGGCTCCACAGCAAGCTGGGTGCGGTGCACATAAGAGGGGGAGTCTGGGGGCACATAAGAGGTCCAGGGGCCTAGGGGGTGGGTGGGGGGAATGAGAGAAAGAACAGGTCAGCAGGGACTGAGGGTCAGGCCCAAGAGCAAAGGAGGTGCCAGGAGGCCCAGCATCAGTGAGTTAGAGAGAATCATGAATCGGGATGTGTGTGTGGTCACTTCTAAAATCACGGCCTTGGGGCCACAGTTAAGAGCCCAGGAGGCAGAGGACTGATCTGGGGGAGAGTGTTGGGCACACAGGCACAAATGAGGAGGGGTAATGCTCTGGAGTAGGAGGGCCAGAGCTCTGTTCAATCAGGGGTTTTCAAAATGTTTTAAAAACAGGAATGCCCTCTGTGCAAACTAAATCATACATGGAGTGTGAACAAACAAAACAGATAAAAAGGCAGCACTTTCTGGATCCCCTGACAGTCCCTCCCCTGACAGTAGCCCCTGAAGTGTCTGGTGGTCCCTGGGGAAGCAGTCTGGAAAGCTAAGTCACATCACTGTCCAAAGTGCCCCAGCTCCAGTCAGGGAAGCTCAGATATGCCCTCGGCCTGCAGCTCTGAGTGAAGACAGGTCAGGGTAGCTGGCCAGGTGACAGAGCCAGCAGGAGGAGGGTGGGCCTGCCGTGTGTCACTGATTCGTACCCCAGTCAGATACCTGGTCCCCTAGTCTTCCCACTGTTAATGTAGGGCCCAGCCTAGGCCAAGAGAGGTCTCGGCTCCTTCCCTTTCCAGGTGGGACCAAGACTGAGCCAGAGGCTCTTTGGTTAGGAACTAAGATTGGTTTGAATGAGAAGGGCGACGGAGTAGGAGGCAGGCCTCTGAGGGCTGGGAATCCCAGAGGCCCTGGACCAGGTTTGGGAGACAGCCTGGATCAGGAAGGGGCAGAATCTGCCTCCCAGCCCAACAGTTCTGCCAAATGGATTGGGAAGGCAGTTCTGGTGGGAGGGAGGGCGCTTCCCAGGAGGCAGGGGAAGCCGTGCTGCGGTTGGGGCTGTGGGCCCAGCTGCCATGCGGTCAAGGTAGGGGCAGGGCCAATCCAGGTCAGGAAGGACGAGGGGAGTCCCCAGCTCCCCCAGCAGCCCCTGTTCTGGTGGGAGAGTCTGTGGTGGGATGGGCACTGCCCACTGACTCCAGCGCTACTGCCCCTTGGGGATGAAAGGCTCTCCCTCCCCAGGCTCAGGGTGAGGACCTGGGTCACTAAGGCAGCGCTGTATCCTCTGGGAGCTGGGGCTGTCACTTGGTCCAGGGGTGAAGACATCATCGGTGCCTGGGGATGAGGGCTCCTTGGTCCGCATCACAATGCCCCCATCGTCCTCCTCGTCCTCCTCCACCACCCTCGCTGGATCCCGGTTCAGCCCCAAGACCTTGCCCTTCAGCTCCTCGTTCACCAGGTCCACAGACTCGGGAGACTGCGGGGAGGCTGGGTCGATGGTGATAACAGGCAAATCGGCCTTCGGCTCATAGGCCAGGGGGTCTGGGGACCAAGAGCAAGGCACACGTTGGCTTCTGCCCTGAGTCTGGCCTGGCGTGTGCTCCACCTTGATGTGGGTCAGCAACCCCCCCCCAGAACCTTCCTAGGAGCATGGCAATGCTGCCATGTTTCAGGATTACTCCACGTGGCTCCATATGAGCCCTTATCAGATGGTTTCTCTTCCCTTCAGGCTGGGGCTCCAAAGGTAAGACTGTGCTCCTCTCCTTAGACCAGGGACTCCCACAGGTGACCCTCCTCAGACCAAGGATTAGGGCCCCTTCCTGAGTCACCACCTGCCCCTGGGGCCCAGGCCTGGGAGAAGGTCCGCTGCCATTTCCCTCACATGTTGGGATATCCCAATGGTGCAGACCCTTCTTGCCTCACCGCCAGGCACCAAACCCCTCCACGGTCCTCACCGTGAGCCCCACATGAAGCATCTCTGTCCCTAGGGAGGACAGCAGGGCCATTCTTCTGCCCCCTTGGGGAATCCCCAACTCCATCTGATGTAGGAGCTCATGGCTTGGGAGGAGGTCAGAGGGAGTAGCCTGTCCTCCCCAGCGGTTCTCTGAGCCCCATTCCTGTCAGAGCCTCATCTTCAGGAGACACTGGCAATGAGTGCCCCACCTCAAGGCCCCTCGTCGGGCACCCTGCACTCTGCCTTACCTGAGCCGATGCGGGCCCTCGACATGGTGGGTGAGTCCAGCTTGTGGGCCGGCACCGTCAGGTAGTTGTTGATCTGACAGAGAGAGGGCAGACAGGGGTGAGTGCGGGCAGCCCCTCTGGATGGCGCCTGAGGCCGATGGCCACACCCTCCTTTGGCGAGCTGGTGGTGCCCGGGTGCCCGTTCCCTCTTTGGCAGTTCCTCACTAGGCTCTTCACTTGCCTCTGCCAGCGCTGAGGCCATGCTGGCACTTTAGGGGTTCCTGAAGGCTTGGCCCAGCCTGTGGTCAGGCCACGCAATCTCCTGAGCAGCCTTAAACTGCCCTGCCTCTCACACAGTGACACTGCCCTGGTTTCTATCTACTCCAGTCCACACTCGCCCCTGAGGTCCATAAAGTCAGCTCAGGAGAACTGGACCCCAAATGGCCCTCAGGTATCTCAGTGCAATATGTCTAAACTGAACTCAGGTTATCTTCCCTTAAGCCCTTGTTCTATCCTAGGGACACCTGGGTGGCTCAGTCGGCTCAGTCTTGATTTCAGCTCAAGTCCTGATCTCTCTCATATATTTTTTTAATGTCTATTTATTCATTTTTGAGAGAGAGGGAGAGCACAAGAGGGGGAGGGGCAGAGAGAGAGAGAGAGAGAGAGAGAGAGAGAGAGAGAGAGAGAGAGAAGGGCGGGGGCGGGAGACACAGAATCTGAAGCAGGATCCAGGCTCTGAGCTGTCAGCCCAGAGTCTAATGTGGGGCTTGAACCCATGAACTGCAAGATCATGACCTGGAATCCGACATGCTTAACGAACCGAGCCACCCAGGTATCTGTCTCTCATACTTTCAAGCCCTGTGTCGGGCTCTGCTCTGACAGTGTGGAGCCTGCTTGGGATTCTCTCTCCCTCTCTCTCTGCCCCTTCCCTGCTCACATGTGTGCGTGCAATCTCTCTCTCTCAAAATAAATAAATAAACGTTAAAAAAAAAAAAAAAGAAAATGAGAGGTTAGAGCACATGGATAGACTCAGATGTCTGAGGATACGATGAGAGAGCAATGGCCTCTTTGCTGCTCTGAGAGGGAAGGAAGTGGAGGAAGAAGCAGCTTTCTGGAACCTGCCCTGGGGCTCAGCCTTCAATACAAGTGGAGGAGGGCCCCCCCCAAAAAAAACCCCCAAAAACCCAGACTGCAGTGGCTCTCTCTTCACAGGGGCTTGGTGGTGGGGGTGTGGGAAGAACCCAGACTCCCGGAAAGGCGGGAGCCAGCTCCAGTCCTAGACGCACCTTCTGCTCTAGTTGCCGGGCCTTCTGTCTGCGCAGCAGCATCTGGTTCCAGGCCTCCTCATAGGGATCTGCCACCAGTGTGTGTCTGTTGTAGGACCGCAGCTGTGGGAGGAACAGCCGTCAGGCACTAGAAGCTGGGCCTGGAGGAGCCAGGGGGGGTCTGGGCATGTGCGGGGCAGGGCTGGAGCAGAGAGACTCCTCTGCTGGAGGGGCACCAGGCGGAGAGCAGCCCCTCACCCGCTGCCTGGTCTTCTGCAAGTTGTTCCTCAGGATTTTGCGAATCTCCTCCTCCTTGTCCTTGGACAGAGCTGGCAGGATGCGCTCGGCAGGCAGGGACTTGGGGTGGATGTTCCTGGACAACAGGGCACAGGTTAGGTCCCCGGGAGAACTCCTGTGACCCTGGAGTGCAGGGTCCAGGCCAGGAGGTCACCCAGGGGGTGGCCTGGGGGTGGGGGTGGTCCTCACTGCGGCCCTGCAGCCCTCTCACCCACCCTGCTTGGACAACAGAGGGGCCTGCCCCCCCCCCCCCCACCCCGGCGGCCTGCCAGGTTGGTGTGCGTGCAGAAGCTGCCAGCATCGGCCATGGGCACTCACTGCATGGAGACAGTGGAGACAGCAGAAGGGATCTTGCCCATGCCACCACTCTCCACCAGCTCAATGGCCTGCTTCATCTCCATCTTGTGGTAGAAGGCGATGAGCTGTGGCTCCTTGGAGCGCTCCCCGGCTATCAGACACTTCTTCACATACTTCTTGTTAAACCGGTTGAGCCTGGCGGGAGGAGGGAGGAGGGAGGAGATGCGTGGAGCCAGTTCCTCAGGGTGGGATGACACCCAGGGCCCGGGAGACCCTCACCTGCCCCTCCCCGCCCACCAGGCCTGCCACCTACTTGTCCTTCCAGTGGTGGTGGCCGTAGTGGCCACAGATGTCCTCGATGCCTGTCAGAAGGTGGTCCAGGAACTGAAATGGGCCCAGGGCCAGGTCAAGCCTCACTACTGGGCTCCTTCCCTACGGAGACTTCTGAATGGCCCCCCCCCCCCCCCCCCACCTTCCACTCTAGTGTAGCTCTGCTCAGCCCAGCCCTGTAGTTCCAGGAGCAGCCAGGAGGTGGCACCAACACCTCACTCATCCTGAACCCATGGCACCTCAAACCCTCTGCCTCTGGGGCCTGGCTGAGCCCCCTTCCCTGAACCCACCTGTGCCCAATGCCTGCAATAGGTTCCCAGTAGAGGTAGAGATAGCATGACTCCCCCCCCCCTCCTGGCACTCCTGGCTGCCCACACCACACCTGCCTATGGCACAATATGGTGACCTCAAGGGGCTGAAGGATGACCCAACACTGGGATGAGGGAGGAAGGAGCTGAGTGAGGCAACGGACATGAGGCCTGGCTGCTCCCCAGCTCCCTGAGCCTTTTGCAACCGAGCGCCAAGGCCCAGCTTCCAGTACCTGTGTGTGGATTTCCTCGTTGATAGAACGCTTTGTTTCTTGCTTTTTCTTCACAGCCAACAGGTCTACCAGGGGCCGAATGGTCATGCCCTGGGGGGCAGGTAGGTGTCAGGCACTCCAGTTCTGCTACCCTGGCAGGGAGGCCCAGCCTCCCCTGCCCCCACCTGCAGAGCTCCTGAGGCTGGTATGCCCTCTGCTCTGAGGTCCCCAATCTCCCAACCTCCGTGCCAGCCATCGTATAAAGGTAGGTCCTTAAGGGCTGCTTCTTCCTGAAGACACGAGCCCATCCAGGGGAATGACTCCCTTAGCCCGGGCGAGGGGTTGGAGGGCCTGGGTTCAAATGTGGGCTCCGCCACAGACATACTTTGCAAGCCCAGAGAAGTCAGGCCTGGCTGATAGGGAAAACTACTTCTGCTCTGCCTCCCTCACAGGACTGCCACTGATAACCTAGTAAGAAGTGACAGCAAATTTAACTGCATGTTTTCCAGGTGCCAGAGCCAGCTGTGATTTACTAGTATTAGTTCGTGAATACCCACAATGACCCTAAGAGGTAGATCTTTCCATTGTCCCCATTTTACAGACGAGGAAACTGACATAGAGGGTAAGTAACTTTCTAAGGTCTCTCAGGAGTAGTAACGCTGGATTCAGACCCAAGCAGGAAGGCCCTCCCTCAATGCTGACTTCATTGAAAATGGGCTTGGTAAACCATTACCATATACAACTGCAAAGTTAAGGTCATAAAATATTTTTGAAGATGGAAACAGGGCAAGCGGGTGAAAGAGGCAGCCCCCTATCCTTATTAAGGACAGAAGGTAAGTCTAGCCCCAGGAGGATGCCGCCATATCTTTTTCTTTTGAGAAGGCAATGCTGTTTCCCAGCTAAGGCTTTGCCACGATTTATATCTAGGAAACACAGAGGGGATAGAAATGGAGGCCTAGACAGACCATTTCTCACTTGCCCAAAGTCACAGGTCAGGTAAGGTGGAGCAAATTTCCGCCATCCAGGCTGGGTTTCCTTGGGGATTCTGAGGGGTTTGGGGGGACTCTCAGCTAAGCCAGGTTCATTTAAATGCACAGAAAATACTGACCAGCAAGGCTGGAAGGACTCTGGGATCATCTAAGCTGATGCCCTCACTTCACAGATGGGGAACTGAACCCAGAAACGGGAGGAGGGTCTTTCCCAGGGTCACACAGGGGCAGCACAGCTCGGGCTGACTCCAGACCTCCTGCTGCCCAACTCAACAACCTTTCTAGCTCCCCCCGTTGTGCTATGATTATCCCATTTTACAGGCGCAGAAACTGAGATCCTAGGACATTAAATCACTTCCCCAAAGCCCTGTAAAGAGCCTGTGGGCCTGCTGACCACACCCGCTTCTCTCAATGCCTTCTGGATCTCTAACTAAGTTAGGCAGCATTCTGGCTGCTCTACTTTCTGATCGGTTGCTCACTATCATAATTCCCCCTTCACAATTAAGGAAACTGAGGCCCAGAAAGGGGGAGTGGCTTGCCCAAGATTGCACAGCAAGTGATCAGTGGACTAGAACCCGTGGCCCCCTCTCACTGGCAGACCCAGGGTCCCCAGGCAGGGCTGCTCCGCCCTGTCCAGCACCTGCACAAAGACGGTGAAGAAGATGACAGTGATGATGGCAGTGAGGAACAGGTCACACATGGGGAAGTGCTTCTTGTCCAGGAGGTAGCCCAAGGAGAAGGCGATGGCCCCTCGCAGGCCTCCGTAGGCAATGATGAACTGGTCCTTGGGGGTCAGCTTCACGATTCGGAACTTGTTGATGAACCAGGTCAGGCCCAGCACACCTGCCAGGGAAGGGCAGGAAGAGTGTCAAACTGTCCCCAGCCCCTCCCGGCTTCCCCGCAACCGCTCTGTCTGGAGGAAGCCTCCGCGAGTACATCCACCCAGCGCGCTCACTTCCTGGGTCCCTCAGCCGACAGCTGGGTGGATCCCTCAGAGGGTTTCCCAACCTGGATGTGCTTTAGAGATATCACAAGGCCTCCGGTGGCTGGATGTCAGAAGGGGGGTGGGAGAAGAGCTGAAACAAGGCTGGCCACATGTTGGTATCTATTAATTATAATGGGTTCATGGGCTCAAAGTTTCTGTGTGCTTCAAATTTTCCATAATAAAAAAGTTTTCTTAATTTCTTTTTTTTTTAATGCTTCTTTATTTTTGAGAGGGAGAGACAGAGTGCAAGTGGGGGAGGGGCAGAGAGAGGGAGACACAGAATCTGAAGCAGGCTCCAGCTGTGCTGACAGCTCAGAGCCCAATGCCGGGCTCGAACTCAAGAACTGCGAGATCACGCGTGACCTGAACCAAAGGTGGACGCTCAACCGACTGGGCCACCCAGGCGCCCCTAAAACGTTGTGGGTATTTTGGGTTTTTTTTGTTTTTTAAATGCAGAGACTTGGATGCAACCTCAAGCATAGAACCACAATCTCTGGAGGATGAGGCCCTGGAAGAAAGGGGATTTAGAACAGTGCACCAAGTGGATGTGACACCCAGTCAGGCTTGGGGACCAAAGACTGAGTCTCAGAGGAGAGGTGAGTGAGACCCAGAGGGGGAAGTGATACAGTCTCTGCGGTGAGGCGTGTCTGTATAAGTATAAGCAGGACCCAAGGACTGGAGGCCTGGTCCCTGGGTGTGGCCCTGGGCTGGCGGCGCGGCCAGATTTGGAGGAGCCGTCCCCAGCTTTCCAAGGGCTCGAGTCACCAGCGCCACAGGACCACGCAGAAAACATTCACAGATCCGAGCTCTGGGGCACAGGCTCCCCGAGGCCCCTCCGTGCACTCACACACGACTGTCTTCCCAGAGGTCACAGACTCACCGTGAGCATGGGCTCCTCTCGAGGACCCATCGTGGTCTCAGCGTGGCAGAGAGGGGCAGGGGAGCACCTGCTGCACAGCCAAGCAGGGGCTCTCCATACAGGGCACCCTTCCCTCCCCCCCAGCCGACCCCCTGCCCCCACCGTGCACGCTCGCACACACACCTCCACCCGGCTCCAGCCCAGGACCTCACCCAGCACTCGGGCGATGAGGCAGAAGAGCAGGGTGCTGATGACAAAGGTCCAGTTCCAGTGGTGGGAGCCAGCCACCGTGGAGACGCCGAGGAAGATAAAGATGAGGGTCTCACTGACACTGCTCCACATCTTCAGGAAATATTTGATGGTCGTGTGGGACTTGTGGGAGATGTTGGCCTCCACGTAGGGGCGCATCACCACTCCCGAGGCAATGAGTCTGGGGTCAGAAAAGAGCAGAGTTCGGGGCTCAGGCGAGCTGCACCTTCCCAAAGCCCTTCCACTGCCAGGGAGGCTGAGCAATACCCATTTACTGAGCTCCTCTGACGGGTTGGGCACTCACGGTGGGCTTCACGCGACTTTTCCAGCTCAATCCTCTCACTCAACCCTCAGACACCGTCATGTTTTTGCATTTTTCAGCTGAGGGACCTGAGAGTTAAGAGACACTTCACCCTTCCACTGTTACCCAGGCAGTGAGTGGCAGAGCTAAGATGCAAACTGAGGTCTGCCCGACTCCAAGGCCTGTGCCTCCTCCCCAAGGCCGTGCTGCCTCTCTGCCTAACAGGAGTCAATTACACATGTCCGTGGCCTTGGTTTATTACCCTGGAGTGCGGTGTCTCACAGATGGGGGTCTCCACAGTAGCTGCCCAAGCTCTCCTGGCCTGGGGTCCATACCTGAGCTCTGCTCCTGCTGGCCTGGCCTCCTCAAGGTCACCCTGAATCCTGTGATCCAACCCGGCCTCTCCACTTCCAATGTCCTGCTCTACCGGGCACACCTCACTGCTTCTCCACCTTACCCTGACTGCAAGGCCCAGCTGAGGCCTCAGGACCTCTACGACTCCTCACAGCAATGGAAGCCCCAAGCCTCCTCGCTAGGGCTACAGAAGGGCACAGTGAATGCAGGAACCTGTGTCTAGCTACAACCAAGGAACCCCCTTGGAGGCCAATGAAGGGAAGAAGTAGCAGGGCTGAGGCTTTCCAGCACTTTAAACTCAGTGCTTCCGGGGGCAGTCCCAGGAGCTGGAGCCTGGTGCATGAATCTTATCCCTGGAGCTGGAGGCTGGGCGATGGGGAGCTCCCTTGTGTTGGCAGGCCGCGCCCCCCACCCCCTACCCATGCCACGCCCAGACTCACGCCATGATACCCGACAGGTGGAAGAGCTCGGCTGATAGGTAGGCCATGTAGCTGTAGAGGAAGACGAAGAGCGGCTCGATGACACGGATGTGGGAGGTGAATCGGGACGTGAAGGCTGCGATGACCCCGTAGACCACGCCCACAAACACCCCGCCCAGGGACACCACGAAGAAGCTCAGGAAGCCAAGGACGATGTCCACGATGCCCACTCGGTCGTAGTTTGCAAACTCCTCAAAGAGATGATACAGGACCTGGGGAGGACGTGCAGGCTGGTTGGCAGGAGGGCAGGGCCCTGGCCCTCCAGCTCTCTGGGGTCCACCCCAGGGTGATCATGTGCCTTCCACTGACCACGGCCACAAGAAGAGGCCACGTGATAGCGGAGACACGCTAGTGCCAAGCAGGTGGTCCAAACCACTGGGCCAGGGGCTCGAGGGCCTCGCTTCCGGCAGGCAGCGTGCCGTGCTGACCAAGAGCACAAACTCTGAACCCAAACTGTCTGGGTTGAACAGTGGCTCTGCCGTGCCCTAGCTGTGTGCATGGGGCAGATTACTGTCTCCCTGTGCTGCAATCTTCCTAGCCATAAAATGGGATTACAGTACCAACCTTACAGGACTATTGTGAGGACTAAACTAGTTAATAAAGGCAAAGTGCCCAGGACCATGCCTATCACAGTGTTGGTTATTCCTGGCACTAAGGGGCCTCTCTCACTGTCTGACCTTGGGCAGGTCATGTCCCTGTCTGGATTTCAGTCTCTTCTTCAGCCTAAATCAGGGAGAATTCAGACAATGAACTAGAACAGGACTTCTTAACCTGTGAAAATTTCTGAAAATATACACAGGCAGGCCATACCCGCCTTGGATTCTCTGGAGGTGGGGCCCAGAAATCTCTACTCAACAAGCTCTTCAGGGGGTTACCGTGAACGGCCAAATTCAGATACTAAGGAACTAGAGGCTTTCTAAGGCTTCCCCACCTCCTGGACTGGGAAAGAAACAGTCACTGTAATGCTATTGTCAGATGTTTAAATGGGACTTCATATATTGTAAAGCCCTTGGACAACGGTCACCCTGCTTGACACACAGCAGCCTCATGAGGTAAGCGAGCCAAGGATGCCCACTCCTTTGCTCAACTGAAGCCCACAGTGGTGGAGCGACTTGACACAGGGCCCCCAGACCCCATCAGCAAAGCCAGGCCCAGAACTTACTCCCTGACAGCAGTGGGCAGGCCCTCCCCAGCAGGTACAGCTCTGAGGATCCACCCCCACTCAGGTGCCAGCTCCCTGGCTACCAGGCCTTCTCCTAGACAGCTGTGCCAGGAAACCAGCTGGAGTTTTCAGGCCTGGCGGTGCTGAGGGAGAGGGAAAAGGACCTGAAGGTTACTGAAAGGGGACTCTCCAAAGCCCCCAGTACCTAGAGACAAGGAGGCCTGGGTAGGAGTGGTGACCTGTTCCAGAGCAAAAGCCTGAGACCATGGGACTCAGGGGGAGCCTTCAGCTTTAATGTCGGGAACAGGGCACTCACGTTTGTGGCCAGAGCTCCATAAAGGGTCTGACTTGGGGCAGACAGAAGGGGAGATGCCAAGCACTGGCCAGTCTGCAGTGCTGCCTGGACCATAGCTGTCTGGGAGACAGGCAGGGCTCCCGCAGTGGACAGCAGGTGCATTCTTAGCCCTCGGCTACCTAAACTCACTCCTGGCCTGAGGAGGTTCATGGGTCCTCACAGTGCACTACCTGGGCCACTGGGGCAGGTGAAGGGCGAGGTCCTCCTCTCCCATCCGGCTATAGACTAGAGAGGCAGTGTAGCATAGTGGTAAGTGTGTGGGCTCAGGGCTCCGACTGTGTAGATCTGAACCCCAGCTACCTCATTTATCAGCTAACATGACCCTGGATGAGCTCCTTAACCTCTCAGTATCTCAGTTTCCTCACTTGGAAAAACGGGATAGTTACAGTGCCAACCTCCCGGAGTTTCTGTGTGGATCAGATGAGGCAAATACATATTCAGACAGGAAGTGCTCACATAGGAAGTGAGCTTACTACCAGCACTGCCACCACCTTGGGAGGCATGGCCAGAAACCCAAGTTGGCCAGACTGCGGTATCCACTTGACATAAGCAGGCCCCACTGCTCCCCGATAATGCCAACCTGAACCCCAACACCCAGATCCAACTGGGGAGGGCTTTGGCTTTGGTACTTGCTGGTAAGCGTGCCTCCTGTAAGAACCCTGGGAGGATGACAGGCTGGGTACTGCAATCCTTGTTACAGACGGAGAAACTGAGGCAAGAGCTGGTGCCAGAAGACCCAGCACTGAGGCCTGCCTGCTTAGACCAGACTGCTGCTCCCCCAGCCCCACAAGGACCCGATGAAGGCAGCAGGGGAGGAAGAGGAAGCTGAGGCTGCCGGCCCCCCCCACCCCGCTGCTGTCTGTCTCTTCTTTGAAGTGCGGCTTCCTGAGGGGCTGGGGTGGGTGAAGAGGGAGCGTGTGTGTGAGCATGCACTGGCGTGCAGGTGTCCTTGTGTTTTCCCGTGTGTGCAGTGCTCTCTGAGGGGGCCAGCTAGGAGAATTGGGAGTGTTTTCACAATATGTGAGTGTGCACATACACATACCTGTTTCCTGAGGAAACCAGCTGGGAGGAAGGGCATGTGTGAGCACATACAGCACAGCCATGTGCCAGACTCTGTGTTGGGGGTGTCTGTTCTTATTAGATCCTGGGAGGAAAGCAGTATCTGCTCTGCCACTTTGCAGCTATCAAGGTGAGGCCCAGAGAGGTATGGTGATTTGCCTAAGGTCACGTAATAAGCAAGTGGCCAACCCCAGACAATCTATTTTACTTATCACCTTCTGGAGGGTTCTTTTTTTTTTTTTTTGATAAATTTTATTTTTTATGTTTTTAAAGTAGGCTCCATGCCCAATGTGGGACTTGAACTCGTGACCCTGAAATGAAGAGTTGCCTGCTCCACTAACTGAGCCAGCCAGGTGCCCTTTCTGGAGGTTTTGAGGGCAGGGTCCCTTTCCACCACTGCTGCCCCCAAACTGCACACACCTAACTATAACTCAAGACCCAGCCAACATAAAGCTGAAATGGCCCTCATAGACTAAATGGCCTATAAAGGACAAACTGAAGTCTCAAGAGGATATGTAATTTAACCAAGATCACATCACGATCTGAGTCAGGGACAGAGAATATGCCCCGGGAAGGCCAAGAGCTCAGGTCCGGACGTCTGACAGACCTGACTTCTAACCTTGGTTCTATCATATGTTAGCCAGTTGTTTAACTTCAGCGAGCCTGATGCTTCTTCATTTGTAAAGTAAGAAGCACCTCCGAAGATCATCATCAGGATTAAATGAGATAATCCACACTGAGTGCTCAGAGTGATGCCTGGCACAGAGTAAGCAGGAGTGGACATTAGCTGTTTGGCTACTGTGATTAGCGGGTGGATGTGGGATTCACTCTGGACCTGGATTCAGGTCTGTGCCCAATGTGCACGTGTGTGTGGCCACTGCCCCTCACCACAGTGACGGCGTCATTGAGCAGGGACTCCCCAAAGACAAGGATATGCAGCAGCTCATTGATGTGAATTTCCTCAAAGACGGCCAGCACGGCCACGGGGTCCACGGCTGAGATGATGCTGCCAAAGAGCAGGTTGTCCAGAAGGCCAATGTTGTTGATCTGCTCGCCGCCCACCAGGCACACGGCGTACATGAGGCCGCCCAGGAAGAAGGCATTCCACAGTGTGCCCACCACGGCGAAGATCAGGATGGTGCCCAGGTTCTCTGTGAACTGCCGCAGCGGCAGGAAGTAGCCCGCGTCCAGGATGATGGGCGGCAGCAGGAAGAGGAAGAAGACGTCGGATTGCAGGAAGGGGGGCGTCTCGCCCACGCCCTTGATCAGGCCCCCCACCAGCAGCCCCACCACGATCAGCAGGCAGCTCTCCGGGACGATGCTGGAGATAGTGGGGATCACATGGAAACCTGCGGAGGGTGAGAGAACAGGAGGCCATGGTCTTGCGGCGAGCCAGGACGGAAGGTTGGGGACAGGGCTGGGGACAGAGGAGCAGCTGGTGAGAGGGGCACAGGCTTGGTCTCGGAGGGCCGCTCTGTTAACTCTCTGAGCCTTGGCTTCATCATCCGTAAAATGGAAGCAGTAATACCAGCTTCACCGGGTTTGCCGTATAAACTAATTGACAATGTTTTTAAAGTGTTTTTTCCAAAGGATATACAGATGCTATCTCTGCCTCTGTCATAAAATAGTGGAAAGAAGCAGCTCTGTATGCCTCCGGAAGACAGAAAGCATACATTGATTACCGAGGCTCCAAGTATCTAAGGGCATTAGCTACACCTGAACCCAAGTCAGCTTTCTAGGTACAAGTTCAGGGTGGCAGATGTGAGCTCGAGACCAGGCACAACAATCTAATGATTCTGTCTGAGGGAAGGATGTGAGTTCCCCATCACGAAGGTGTTTAAGCAGAAAGCAGACAACCGGTTGGTCAAGAAATAACACAGGAGATAGAAGGAAGCACAGAAGAATCAAAGAACATCAGCACAGAAAGGAACTTGGGAATCAAACCACCTGACGTCTGCAAACCTACAGAATGTACACAGTGACTCCTAACTCCAGATTCGTGTGCTTTCCTGCTAAGCCCAGAGAGCTGCTCAAGAAGCCAATGGCGATCAGTCCATTTTGCATGTGAGACAAAACCTATATGCCATCCTGTTTTCTAGCCTAATCCCATCCACTTTAAAGATAGAGCAACCGAGGCCCAGAAAGGGGAAGGGACTTGCATGAGGGCAACGGCAAATCAGTAGCAGAACCAGGACAGAACCCAGGTCTGACCCCCGTAGCTCCCATCAAACTCCTAAGTTCTAGAAGTCAATCCTCACTCTCCCTCCTCCTCATCAAGGCATGAACATGCCCCTCTGCCTGTCACCCTCTCCCCAAGCTAGCAGCAGTGGTCCACACTGAGGCTCCAAACCCAGAGCTAGGAAGTAGCAAAAATCCCCTTCTGAGAGGTGCTCCTTCAATGCCAGGTTTGGTCCCAAGCTCCCTAAGGGTTTTGGGTTTATTTTTGGGTGGGGAGGTGGGTGGAGAAGACCCAGGCATCTAACCCCATGTTGAGTACCATAAAACCCAGGGTAAGCTTGGTTAAGAGAGTATGACGGTTTGTTTAAGGTGAAAGTTCTTGCTCCCGTCCCCTCCCTAGCCTGTAATCTGTGCAGGCAGATTCCCTATCCATTTATAATGAGATCCCCAGGGCTAGGGACATAGTAGGAACTCAGCAAGTATCTACTGATCTGAAAATGCACAGGGCTAGGCCATTACTGACATAATTCCTGACAACCCATCTGGCCAAGCTTTGGCTCTCATTACCCCTGAGATCCGTGAGAAGGAGAAGAAACATCCCTCCTCATGCCCAAAGCCCCTTCTACTCTCCAATACCGATCTGGGTAGTGCCAGTATAGCTACAAGTCAAGACTCACCCTCAAAACACTAGCTAGGCCCAGAACCGTTGGTACAGTGCCAAGCACCCAGGAGACACTCAAAACATGTTAGAAAAAAACACGTCTCCATTGTAGGCGAGGAGAGAACCCCAAAGCCACCAGTACAATTCTCTTGACTTCAAAACAGACCTGACCAAACTCACCTCTTGCTGAAAAATTCCCCAGTCTTTGTAGTGTCTAGGAGTAACACCCGGTGTTCAGTTGGCTGGTGCAATGGAAGGGGCATTTCGCCCAAATGAACCACATCCTCTCTTGTCTATAGATCTTTGCCTGGTCTAGTCTGTCTCTCCAGAACGCCATTCCTGTACCTCTATCCCCACGTGTGTGGCTGATGCCACATGCTTCTATCCTCCTGCGGCTCCAGGAAGCATTCCCTGACCATCCCTGTCTGTTCACATTAGGGCAGGAGTCCCTCTCTGGTGCCTCCCCTTCTCGAACCTTCAATCCACAGACCCTGTCCAGATTTCTCGCTCTCCCCGGCACCCAGCAAGGTCAGACAACCCAGGCAGGAGCAGTGGAGACGGGACAATGGTACCACACCCAGAGACCTGCACTGCCCTGGAGGGGAAATAGGATGGCGTGGGACTTTGGGGGAGCAGAGCGCCTGCCGGCCACCAGGAAGCTGCTCCTCAAGGCCAGGAGTCCAGCTCCAAGTCTAGCCAGCTGACCTTGACATCCTGCCCTGGAACTGAGCACCAACAGCTAGCTGCCTTAGGAGAAGGCATAGTCTAAAGAGACAGCCCAGGCAAGCAGACGACAGCCTCCACCTCCATCTAGCACATTAGGCTTTGAAAATTCCTCCCTGCCCCTCCACCCCCCAATGCTATCAGTCCGATCCACAAAGCTTTCCTGGGACCGGGAAGTGCCACACCATGCATCGGAAACCCAGAGAGGAGTACCACATGGGAGGACGGGGTAGGGGGACATGCAAAACAAGCCAAGAGCAGTAACGTGAAGAACGTTCCTTGTTCCTAAAGATGCACTGTGAGCCAGGCACTGTGCTGGGAGCCTGGCATATAGCATCTCTTTAGTCCTCACGACAGCCCTGTGGGATAAGTATTGTCCCCATTTTGCAGAAGAGAAAGGTGGGGCCTGGCAAGATTCGGTGGCTTCCCCAGAGTCTAAGGGAAGAATTCTACTCTAGCTTAGAATATCTGTAGCAGAGAGAGCTAATTAATCTTGTACTGAAACATGGGTATTTTCTCTGAGCCCAGGCTGGTGCTGTGCACTGGGGACACTGAGGTTACTGAAAGTCAGAACCTTCATGAAGAACTTGTGGGAATGGCCATGCTTTACTCACCCTTGGGACTTTTAGGCCATCAGGCCTCCCTTGCTAGGCTAGGAGACAACTGGCACTCCTATTTGATGGAAGAAAAGCTAGAGCTCAGAGGAGGCAGGACAGGTCCCAGCTACCCAGGATCACTAAGTCTCAGGCCTCCTGACTTGAGTGCAATGCACTTTCTTCCACATAAGCTTGCTCCCAGAGTACCTGGGACTGGAGCCATGTTCCCAGAGTGAGTCTCCCCGGGTCTTCCTGTGCTGGCCTTGCCTCTTGGTGAGCAGACCCTGATGGGCAAGGACAGGGAAGGGCCAAGCCCAGACTGAAGAGGAAGGTCTGGGATCCACACTTGGCTCCTTACCCCTGGTAGGCGGTACATTACTGGAAAGCAGTTTCCAGTGGGGAGGGCGCAGTGGTACACCGGTGTGGGGAGGGGCATGAAGGCCTGTTCTGGCCTGTCCCTCTCCCAAGGCCCTGACTCTACCAGCTGTCCCCACCCTGTAGCCCTAGAGATCTCAAGGTGCGGGAAGTTTGCTGACACCACGTGTGGTGAAAGGGGAATAGTCAGGCCCCAATCCCCTGACAAAGGCCCAGCACTGAGGGGAGATCCCAAGATGCCAGGAAATGAGGCTGGACTTCCAGGGCCCAAACTTTGTGGCAGCAGTGATATCATCAGGATGGAATCTGGGGTGGGGCAGAGGCGGCTGGAATCAGATCCAGAGCCAGGAGAGTGGAACAGACCCTGGAGACCATCCAAACCCTCTGCCACATGGTCAGGGAAACTGAGACTCAAAGACAGCCAGTGACCTGTCAGTGTCACGTGACCGTTCCACGGTGAGAAGCCACGGTGAGACGTTCCAGGCCCAGTGATCTCTCAAACCACGTGGCCTCCCATGAGGGTGTGGAAATTCCACATCCCTGGGCCACAGGGCAAACCCACGGACATAGTTCTGACCATGGGAGGGGAGAGATGTTTCCCACTCTGTCCAGTGTAGGTGGCAGATGGGCAACTGCGGGGACTGGGGGACACACACACTCACCCACACTCTAACTCTCTCTCATAACACACTCTTACACACATTCACACACTCTAGTTCTCTCTCATACACACACACACGCACACTGAGCAGACACTGACCGAACTTCAAAGTGGTGAGGGGCTCCCGGTGCCTCTGCAACCTCCACGAGAACATTTGATTTACATCTCCTGAGACGGTCCCCATCTGCTGAGACTGGTGCAGTGGAGCAGCAGGCAACGCTGTTGTACGTCACCCTCGGTTGCCAGGGTGACCGGACACCCCCGATCCCGCTTCCCGCATCTCGCCCCTGGCCTGGCCAGTCAGAGGGGAGTGCCGGGAAGAGGGGCCTCCTTGGGCCACCAGTGCTGGTCACCAGGGACCCAGGGGTGTGCGAGGGGCTCTGCCGTCCTAGTTCCGGGCCTGAGGCCTGCTCTGGGGCTGCAACTCGGCCAGGTCCCGAGGGATTCCTGGTTGCACACGACTCCGTTTCTCTAACTCCCTCTTCAACTGCCCCAGCAACCAGTCTCAACTCCCGTCCTGAAAGGTAATACCTCCCAATGAAAGCCTGGCGCTCTACAGTTTACAGCGGTGTGCTCTCGTACTTTCCATCTCGTTTGCACCTCACCACAGCTCCGGGAGGTCACAGTGACCATCCCCTCATTTTACAGATGAGGAGACCGAGGCACAGAAAGGTTAAGCAACTTGCTCAAAGTCAAGTAGCTGATAACTGACTCAAACCCAGGCAGCGTGGCTCCAGGGTTTGTGTTCTTAGCCACTCAACACATTATCTCTGGTTTTATTCTTATTTTGTTTCTAAGGGGAGCATCAGCACCCAGGCCCAAAGAGGCCCGAAGTGGCCCTGAGAAGGCCAGAGACGGTATTCTCTTCACGAGCTCTCCTCCAGGAAAGTCTTACCACTGCTCCCCTTTCACTCCAGTGGCCTCGTAAAGACCTTGGGAAATCCTTTCTATCGTCTAGGTCTGTTGCCTTCAGGAAGCCCTCCCCGTGTTAACTCAGCCAGAAGGGCTCAGTCTTACCCACTAAACTCCTAAGGTAGGAGGTGGGAATTTTCAGACTGCTCAGCCCCTGCCTGCCTGATCTGTATTCAGCTCCGGTCTCCGCTGGGGCTGGAGGCTCCTTTGGGGTAGGAGGGGCTCTGATTCTTCTTTAATCTGATTCTTTCCACCTACAATGTCAGCTATGAGGACCAAGGAAAAAGGTAAACAGACCAGAACACACTCCCCACTGCCCCAGCTGCTTCACAGCCAGACCAGCAGAGACAAAGATATGTGGCACTAGTCTCTCCTCCCTGGGTTCCAATCAGGGCTCCCAGCTGGGCAGCCTTGGGCATTTATGTTTTATCTCCTATTCTCAGTTTCCCCATCTGTGTAAAAGCCTATTTCAGAGGGTTTATGGAGTACAAGAGGAAATAATCCAGGCAGAGAATGCCAAACAGTGCTTGGCACTCACCGTTAGCAAAAAGTGGTGACTGCTTTTGCTATTATAATTTTCTTCAAAACCCAAGTATAATGTGAATCGCTCTACATTATCATGACGTGTCAGTGTAAACTTGTCCATCACTGGGCCTTAAGCTCCCCAAGGGTGGAAATTCTCTAGAGTCATCTGGGACTCCAGCTTCCAGCATATAGTAGGCATTAACTACTTGTGAACTGAGATAAAACTGACTTTTAGATGTCAGGAAAGAGGAAAGAGGAAGAAGGTGGGGATGGCTACATTTGATTTAGGGTAGGTGTTGCTCCCAGGGCAGGGACCATTTGGATTGGGCTTTGAAGGATCAACACAAATCTGCCAGAGAGTGAGAGAGAAGCAGAAGGAATGTCATTCTAGGATCTGTATCCTCTAAAGAGCCCAGGACAAGTATCCTGCACATAGCAAATAAATATACAGGTAATGAATAAATGAAACATGAGGAAAGAGAAAGACAAAGGGGAAGGCAGGCTGACTTCAACGAGCCTCTGCCAATATCCAAGTATGAGTGCCGTTGTGAAGGTTAAATGTTACACCGTACACGTTACATGTGTCTCTGAATCTTGGTCCTTCCTCTGTAACCGGGGTGATGATGCCACCCTCAGGGTAGCTGTAAGGGTCACTGAGATCATTTATTTATAGCTCCTGGCCTATAGGAGTCACCCAATGAATGACAACTTATAAACGTGTCAATCAATAGTGCCCACTCAATAATACTGTATTTGATCATGATTCACTTTAAGATACAATCTCTACATGGAGAAGAAAAAAAACACTCACTAGATAGACGCACTTAGAGTGTCTGATGCAAGGTGTGGGGCAGGAGTTACGTATCTCCTTTCATTTCCCCTCTTTAAAAAAAATTTTTTTTAATGTTTATTTATTCTTGAGAGGGAGAGACACACACACAGAGCGTGAGCAGGAGAGGCGCAGAGAGAGAGGGAGACAGAATCCTAAACACGCTTCAGGCTCTGAGCTGTCAGCACACAGCCTGACGCAGGGCCCGAACCCATGAGCTGTGAGATCATAACCTGAGCTGAAGTCGGACACTTAACCGACTGAGCCACCCAGGCACCTCTCATTTCCCTCTCTTGTATCCTGACCCTCATTTGATAGATGAAGAAACTGAGCTGACTTGTCCAAGGCCACCTAGAGCTGGCAAGTGACAGACTAAAAATTAGAACCCAGCTCTCCTAATTGCCAGTTTTTTTGTGTCGTGCTGCATCAGTGAAAACAAAGCTTGTCAGGACCAATGGGAAGAAGATTCAAGTTTGCCATATGCCTCCACTGTGGAGGGAGCCATAAGTAAGTCTGTTCCAAGGGTGATACTCAGGAAAAGGGGGTTCAGGGAATGATGGAAGTTTCCTAAAGGATGTGGGACTGAACCTGGGCCTCATGGGCAGGAGACTGGAGGGGGAAGAGTGTGAACAGAGGAGAGAGGGGATCTCAAAAGTCTTTCCAAGGGCCCTGAAACCTCCAGCCGGCCTGGAGATGAGACTGTGCAGGGAAGGAGACAACACTGGCTCACAGCTGGAGTGGGCAGGTCACAAGGGAATAGAGTCAAGGGGCCCCAGCTGATGCTGCAGGCCTCAGAGGGTCCCCTGACCCTTTAGGTCTGGCCCCCAATGACCATGACCCGGCCTTGAGCCAGGTTATACTTCTACCCTGCTTTTCATTCCCACTAGCCTTTTCCCTGGTCTCAGGGACACACATCAGCAGCCCCTACCCCACCTCACCCCACTAGGGCAGTACTTCTTGGTACCCAGCCCAGCCTCCCCAATCACCTAAGCGCCCCATAAACATTTGTGGGATGCATTTCACTCCAGCAGATTCTCCCCATCCCCCACAGGAAAGCTCGGGATTGAGAGTCCCTGTGCAGTGAGGTAGAGGATGAGTCACACGGCGCCGCGCCGGAGGTGGGGGGGAGGGGAATAGGGACAGGGACCAGGGACTGGCAATAAACAGTCGTGTGTGTTGACAAGATATAGAGCTCCAGCAGGCAGCAATAGGACCTGGCAAGCCAGAGGTTCCCAGGCAGCCAGTAAGGATAGCAGCTCAGGGGGGTGGGGTAAGACCTCAGGCTCCAAAGACCTGTGGCTGGTTTGGGTCCTTGGCAGGTATGTGTTACACATACTGTTTCTTTTGATTTTTTTCCAAAATGGAAATCTATTGCTTTGGTGATTTTAAACAGAACGCTTGGTCAATGAAAACTTTTCCCCAACAGGATATAAGTGCATTAAACAGGAAGAGGATGATCTCCCAGTGATTCTCCTCCTTTCCCTTTCCCTGCTGTACAAGACCCCTCCCCCTTAAACCCACACTGTTAACAGTTCAGTGTGCAAAATTCCAAACTTTTCGGTACCTATAGTTTTAGAATTTAGTATAAATGGTATTCTGTATACTGTGCTAGAACTGCTTTTATGGGGCAGGGACCGCACCAAGCACTTTACTGAAGCATCATCTCCCCCTAATGCAGTAGGCACTACTATTATCCCCATTTTAAGATAAAGAAAGAGAACATCAGAAGGATGACTGCTTACAGGCCCCAAGGTCACGGAGCCAGGGCCATGGAGCAGTGTTTCAGACCCAAGATTACCTTACCTCCTCCCCAGCCGTCCCATGGAGCCGTCTCATCATATACATGGCCTTGCCTGTGCCACAGTATATTGAACAGTCCCTCCCTGATGGCATTGGGGTGGAGGCTGGCTTCCATACTGAGATCCTCCTTAAGAGCCCCAGGCAGGCCTTGCCCCTGCGGCCGGCAGTGAAACCAGAGGGCCTCTGCTTCCATTTTCTCTGTACCTTCCCCTGATCCCATAGTATCACTGGCACCAGAAACATCTAAATCGTGTCCCTTGCAGAGGAGGCCCTCTGGGCTCCCTGAAATTTCAATCATGCGGGGTGGAGGAAGCAAAAGCACAGAATGCTTTAGCTGGAGAAGAATCTGGGCTCAGTCTGGATTCAAGCCACCCTCCCATTCCTTTCCGGGTGCCCAGGTGTGCGTCTTCCACTCCCCCACCCATCCGCATCCCTCCTCCTGCCAGCCTGCTCTCAGGACCTGCAGGCCCTACTCGCAGAAGCTCCTAGCACCGGTCTGCCCACACCAGAGGCAGGCGAAGAAACAAGAAGCTCGATAAGAGAGCTTCCATTTCCAGAAACTTTAGACCTTGGGAAAACTGGATTTCTCTTTTCTTTTCCTTTAGTGAGGGTAGGGTAGGGTTTGCAAAATGCAAATTTAGGAGAAAAACTGAAATCGAGTATAGCAAATACCTGTTGTTCTTAGTGTCCCTTCCAGTTGAGAGTCCCTTAGCTTAGAAGCTTAACAATTAGATCCGTTATATAGAACTTGAACTTGCTCACAAGATCATCAAAGCAACATAAAGAGAAATTCTGCCATTTCCAGGACAACGGCCCTGCAGAAAGCGAGGCCCAGCGTCCCATTTTCAGCTGCTCCAGGGGAGGGGGGGCAGCTGTGAAGGGAGAACAAGACAAGACTTCAGAGGCGCCGTGGGAGAGAACAGCACCCAGGGAGGCATCTGGGGCCCCTTCTACCCCTGCCAGCTCAATCAGTGCTTCACAGCCTCTCGGGGTGGTGATGAAGAAGGGGTGTTGGGCACCCCTCAACTTGGGCTTTTTGGGGACCTTTCAGAAAGGCCAGAAAGACACTGATGAAAGAACATGACCCTCAGAAGACTGAGCCTGGAATAGGCCTGAGAGGAGGAGGAGGTTTCCCAAAGGGGTGGGCATGGGTGACCCTTAGGCCGGTGTGTCCATGTGCACGTGGGGTGGACTCTGCGTGGCAGGGGCACAGGAGCTGAACTCTCTCATTCCTCCACCTCCAAACACGCTCCTCCTACACTGTTCCCCACCGCTCCAGTATCATTCAGTTGCTTGGCCCCCAAACCCTAGAATCATCCTGACACATCTCACACCCCACATCCAACCCAAACTCTTGTCTGGCTCTGTGGCCTCCTTGCTTTTCCTTGAGCACGAGAACAATTCCACCCCAGGGCCTTTGCATTTGCTCTTCCTTCCTCCTGAACCACTCTGTGCCACAGAGTTGAACAGCAGATTCCTTCCCTCTTTCAGGTCCTTGCTCAATTGCCACCTCCTCAGGGAGGTCTTCCCCAGGCCTCTCTATCCACTCACCCTGCTTTATCTTTCTCTACAGCACCCGTCACTTCCCGACGTCTGCATGTGCTCACTGATGGGTCCCCCACCCAGAACACAAGGTCCGCTGTTGAATCTCTAGCACCTGGAGTTGCGCCCGTCACACAGTAGGTTCACAATCAGTATTTACTCATCGAGATCATCTCCTGACTCGATGACCTAACAAGGGTGTTGTGGGGACCACGTGAGATCACAGATATGAGAGCACTGAGCAAACCATAGGCTTTGTCAGGTGGGTTACCGGAGAAATACTCTAGCTCCTCCAGCAGCTTTCCCTAAATACCCCACCAGGGAGGAAACTTGTCACTTTAGAGTCTGGAATCTTGTAGCCCTCCACATTGTGTGGTTGGCGGGGCGTCTACGCCTCCAGACTGCTCTCAAGGACAGGACCCTGTCCTAGTCATCTTTGACCCACCAGCACTTAGCACAGAGCCCGGCACATGGCAAAGACCAAAACTTGTTTGTTGAGCCTGTGTGACTGTCCAAGGGCAGAATTCAGGTCTGATTGAACCTCACCTCCAGGTTGTGGCACTAAGCTCCAGTGCACCAAACACTGGCTGAACTGGCCTGAGCCTGAAGGCAGGGCTGGGGTTGGGAAGGCACTGGGAGAGCCTTCTGGGCAAAGCAGCAGCATATGGAAAGACAGAAGGTGTGGGGAACAAACATGGTATAAGTAGTGGGTTTCTATCGGGCACAGGGGACAGTGAAGACTGGAAAGGAAGTGATGACTTAGGTAGGCACAAAGCAGCCATTTGTCTGGGCAGTAGACAACAGGTGAGGAAACAGAAGGTCAGTGAGATCCAGACACTCTCAAGATCACATGGGTAGCAGCAGAGCCAGGTCACAAATGTGGGACTGCTGCCTCCCAATCCGGTGTTCAGCCAGGGTCACTGAAAGGCTCTGGTCTGGGACGGTGTGAAAGTCCTGCCTGCAAGCACCTCAGGGAAGAAGGAATGGGAGACGGGGCTGGCAGTCTAGGCTTAGCACCCTGGGGTGGGGAGAGCTGTCCAGCTGCAGGGTTGTTAAGTCTAGGTTCCAGGAGCAGCTTCCACTGTCTCCTGCAGACGCCAGCAGGATGGGTGAGCTCACCCCCAGATGCCTCAAGAGACCAGAAAGCTACATTTGGGGGAGGAAGAGCCCAAGCCGCAGGAGACCTGGGTTCCGGCCCAGACCCTGTCACCAACCCACTAAGTGCTTTGAACAAGCCCGTGCCTTACTCTGGCCTTAGTTTCCCCATTCTCAGAGGCATGTTGAGAGCCTTTCCAGCTCTGACATCTGACCGATGAGCTCTGCCGCTGGACAAAGCACTTCACACTCACCATCTCTGTCCATATGCCAACAAGCACGGTGTCTGGGCCCAGGACAGTCTTCATGCGGAGTAAGATAGCACGAAGCACGGGCTGGTGTAAAGGGCCCTGGTCTGCCAACACAGGAGCTGGCTTCTGTCCCAGTTCTAAACCCGAACTTCTCTGTGATCTCTGGCAAATCACAGTATTGCCCTGCGCCTCACTTCCTTCCTCTCCGGCATGGGGATAAGCAACGCTCATGGCACTGGGTGGCTGTGAGAAAGAGAAAGACCTGTCTTGGACGGAGGGGCGGGATGGCAAGGGGCCTCCCTGTTCCCGGGGAGCAGAGCATGTCTGCCCTCCAGGGCTCAGCCCGCTCTGCGGCCCAGCATGGTTGCCGCCTAGACGTGGGTTCCATGGGAGAGCACAGTAGAAATATCAAGACACCAGAGGGGCTGGGGGCCCTCCGCTGGAACAGAAGTCACTCACTGGCTCACACTGGAGCCAGGCCTTAGTAAGAGGAGGACCCAGCAGTCAAGTGACAGCCATAGCTCTGGAGGACTGAGGCCGAGCAACTGGGCCCGGGCCAGGGGAAGCTGTCCCACACGTAGGCCGGAAGATCCTCAGTGAGATGGCTGGGAAGGGTGACATCTGGAAAAACAAGCAGGGGTCCAGTCGCCTCAGGGATCTGTCCAAGGTTTCAACCCAAACTCAGCCAGCAGTGAGCCTGTGGTTAAGAGCGAACATGGTCAAGGGGCACCTGGGTGGCTCAGTCGGTTGAGCGTCCGACTTCAGCTCAGGTCACGATCTCGCCGGTCCCAAGTTCAAGTGCCGTGTCGGGCTCTGTGCTGACAGCGCAGAGCCTAGAGCCTGCTTCAGATTCTGTGTCTCCCTCTCTCTCTGCCCCTTCCTCACTCGCGCTCTATTTCTCTCAAAAGTAAATAAACATTAAAAAAAATAAACAAGAAAAAGAGGGAGCATGGTCTTGAGAACCGGCAGCCTGGTTTCCTGGCTCTGCCATCTCCTAGCCAGGTCTCCCTGGCAGGCACTCAACCTCTGAGTGTTAGGTGAAACTCAGTTTCTTCATCTGAAAAGCGGGCTCATAACCACTTGTCTCACAGGGCTGTTCTGAGGATCCAATGAGATTATGTGTCGGAGCAAACAACTGCCAAAGAAAGCGCTCAGTGGAAGGCACGGCTCCAATCTCCGAGCCCCTAGTCCCCAGGCCCAGAGAGGGCCTTCTGGCACCAGAGCACACTTGCCAGGGAGGGAGCTGGACTCAGGAGACGGGGCCACACTCTGAGAGAGCCCCTCTGAAACAAGGCTTCGTACCCTGTCCCTGTCATCATTGGTTCCAGGCTGAGCCAAGCTGGCAGAAGCCTGCAGGGGTGCTGAGGGGAAGTGGAGAAGAGGCGGGGCGGGAGGAGGGGGGGAGGCAGAGGGAGGCTGGGAGGAGGCAGAAACCCTCTGGATCCCCACTGAACCTGTTTCTTATCCCCTATAAAATCTATAAAACTGCCTTCTAGGGCACCTGGGTACAGGTCGCAGGAGCTGTGGATGTGGCTGAGCCAGGCAGCAGCAGGTCCCAGAGGCAGGTTGGCAGGGTGGGAGGTCAGAGCTTCCCCTGAGCAGGTGCCCAGGGGATGCCCTGAAAGGCTCCCACACACTTCTGAAAACAGCCCAGCTGGCTGAGCATCATGAGGAGGGAGACACAGAGGGCACACTTGGAGGGCCTCTCCCTGCCCACTGGGACAGTTTGTCACCTCAGGCCTCTAAGAGCCAGGAGATATACTGAGTGGATGGGAGAGCTGAGCATGCTCAGAGGAGGCTGCCCTTTAGAGGACACTGCAGAGAAAAGATGAGGACGGGGCTGGCTGCAGGCCTTGGTCCTGGTGCCAGGAAGGCCCAGGGCTCCAGGAACAGCAAAGGGAGGTCAGGCCTCTCCCGGGGCTCAAGAAGAACCTCAGCATGAAGCCACAGGAGGTTAGAGGAGACAGGGCCTTCCGAGACCATTCCAATCCAACCCCTTCATTTCCTAGATGCAAAGAATAATACCCAGAGAGGGCAGGAACTCGGCAAGGTCACATGGCGAGGTGTTGGCAGAGTCGGGATTTATTCACACCGAGGACTCATACTCCAAAGCCAGTCCTCACTTAGAACACAGTGCCGCCCCTCCTCACTCCCACCTTTTCTTTACAACTACTTTTACCGGGCACTTCAGTGTGATGTGTCTGCACACCTTAAGCTGCATGAGTCCCCGAAAATCTCTGGTATCACATCCTTATTCTGAAGCTGAGGAAACCGAGCCAGGGAGAGGTGGAGAGACTTAACCAAGGCCCTACCGTGGGGTCTTTCTGACTCCAGAGCCACGGCCCGGCATGCTTCCTCCAGCTCTGAGCCCTGGCTTTCTGTCCTGCCGTGCTCAGAACAGGAGGCACGGGTCGCTTCGGCTGTCATTTGCTTGCTACGTGACCTTGGGAGTGAGACACTCACCCACCCTAAACTCCTGGTTCCCTCTAAGACCCACCCCCAGCAGTACCAATATGCTCTGGTTCTGTGTGTGCTCTGCCAGAGGGAGGACCAGGACCTGTCTGTTACCCTGGGGAAGAGGAACAGAAATTTCCAGAGGCACCTCTCAGGCCTGGGGTGAGGCCTACGAGGCCCCTGCTTAACACCTGTGTGCACTGCCTTGGGGGACACAGTGCAGCCCACTAGTCACATGCCAGCATGGGAAGGGAGAATTGTCATCAAGCCCCGTGCTTTCTCATTTGGCCCCAGCGATGCCACGAAGTAGGCACTGTTTCTATTTTCCAGAGGAGAAACTGAGGCTCGGAGTTTAAAGAACTTGCCCAAGCAGCACACAGCCAGTAAGCAACAAGACTGGTACTTGATCCCAGGACTGCTTCATCCCAGAGGCTGAGCTCTGCCCTCACACCAGGCTGCTGGATAGGAAATGGCCCATAACTGCTTCCTGCTGCCACTCTCATCCGCAGGCACAGGTTCCGGAGTCCAGCCCCCACGTGGCTATGCGGTGAGGGCCTGGATGACGGCAGGCGCCCATCCGTGACGAGCCGAGCACAGAGAGGCAAGATACAGGCAGGCTGAGAGGCTGTCGGCCTGCCTACTTGCCTGCCATCGGTGTGCTCCATATAAGTCACTGTCCCGTGCCCAGGAAGAAGCAAAAAAGGCTTCCAACAGCACCTGCTTCCACCTAAGCTGGGCCCATCATATGACTCTGCACACGGCACAGAGGTGGGGATTCCTGTGGCAGCAGGAACCAGGAAGCAGCACGGCAGGGCAGAACAAGAAAGGCCCAGAACTCAGGCTGGAGCCCTGGTTCTGATCAGCTCAGTCGCCGGCTTCTTCATGAGATGGGGACATTGATGATCATAGCACTCACTGAGGGCTCCTTAATCCTCAAACCATCCAGTGAGGGAGGCACTATCACACTCACATCATAGATGAGGAACCTGAGGCTCAGAGAGGCCGGGCTACTTGGCCAAGGCCGCCAAGCTGGTAAGTGGTAAGGCCGAGCAGGAGTCAAGTCCAGGAAGCTGACTCCAGAGCTGACAGGTACTTGTCCTCCAGGGCATTTCTCAACCAGGTTCCTCACCTGAGCCACAGGAAAAATAAGGTGGATAATCATCTTCTCGACTCTCCAAAGGATGGGCCTAACTGGACTGTTTCAGAATGTTCAAAGGAGCAGGCTGGGGGTCTTACTATGGTACTAACTGTGGTTGTTATCAATGGAAAGGAAAGAATACTAGCCCTGAGTGCCAGTCCCCATGTGCCCTAACTCTGGGCCTTGGGTTTGCTCAACCATGAGGAGAGAGGGCCAGGTAACCTCAAATGACTCTCTCACCCTGGTTTCCTAGGATTCAAGGTTGCTCGGTTCCACCACTTTCTTGTGCATGTGACCCTGGGCGAGTTAGTTAACTCTCCAGACCTCAGGGTCCTCATTTATAAAATGAGGACACCTCCCCTCACCTCACAGGGTCAGATGAGGCCCACCCAAGATGCTGAAGGCAGAGGGCCCAGAACGGTGACATGCAAGGCAAGAGCTCCGGCACATGGTGGCGGTGCCTCCTATTCTCTGTGCAGGACGTCTGTGACATCACCATTCACTGCCATTTGAACATGTGTCCCTCTACAACCTCGCCCTGAAAGTGGATACAAGGGCTCACACTCCACCCTGGACCAACAGGGCACTCCCAGTGGCCCTGCCCAGCAACCTGATATCACTGCCATGGGTGCTTTCATAATGAGCTGTGGCTCCAAAAGAGGCGGGAGACGGAGCACAAGGAGCCACTTCCGCCTCTGTGTGCCTGGTACCGAGTGTGGTGGCCAAATACGGGGGAGAGTGGGGCCCACCTGGGCCGGTACAAATCTTATCATGCCAATTCTTCCGTGGGAGGAGCAGGGTGAATGAGGCACAGGCCCCAGCCCATACTGGTCAGGGTTTTGTTTCCAGATTCCTGACCTCAGCCTGGGCCATCGGCTCACAGGTCTGGGGGAGCCCTCTCTATCTGTTTATAAAAGCTGGGAGGGTGAAGGCTCAGGAGATCCAAACACCAAACTACAAGAAGTCTCAGAGACTACTCGCCTCCAGGCTGTCACCTGCAGGAAGGAAGAGCAGGGGTGCTTCTTAGCGGGAGGCAGTGAGCTCTGTGGGAATGGACAGAGGTCCGGGTTTGGGGGCAAAGTTAGGATAGAAAAAGTGCTGTAGCTTGGACTGGGACAGCATCTCCTCCGCCCCACCTGCCTGTTTCCCCACCCTCCTGGACCAGAGGATGGTGGACACCCCCTCCACTGGGAAGCTGCAGGGCTGATGTCCCCCTTGGCTTGATTCTGGCGCTGCAGCCTTCTCTGGGCCACGGTTTCCTCACGTGTAAGGCAGCAGGCTGGGTTAGCCTTTCAGAGGCTCCTCTGGTTCTGATAGCCCGTGATTTTGCAGAATAAGCAGCATACATGCGTCACCTCCCACCTTGTACTTTCTACCTTACACTTTCCACTTTGTACTTTGCTATATGTTATCTCCTACCCTGATATTGATCTTTCCTATATGTTATCGCATTTAGAGTTAGACTTCATGGCATCCTTTTATGAGGCAGGTGTGGGTTCTCCTGCGTTAAAGAGGAGAAAACCAAAGCTCAGGACATTTAAGCCCAAGAACACACCCAGGCAGGGCACAACAGAGCCTGCACTTTATACCCAGGGTTCCAGAATCCAAACCCTGGGTTCCACACGGAGGAAAGCCTGAGGGCAGCCCTGCCAGGCCTGAGTGGAAGGCCCCGAGCGACTGATGCAGGAGCTCATTCCAGCCTGTCCCTCTCAATGTTGCTCCTTTAACGCAGATAAGGGGACTCTTAAAAAGTCAGACTTAATAAAAAAAAAAAAGTAAGTTGCAAAAGAGTATGAACAGTATGATTACCACTTTAAAATGATTTTTATTAAAAAGAACTTCACACAAAGCTAGGGAAAAGTCCGGGCAGACGCTCAGAACTGTGAAGTGATCAGCTCTAAGGAGCAGGTGAACTTGCACTTGGTTCTTTACATACTTAGGTCGCGTTTGAATTTTGTTTCCTTTTTATGAACAACAAGACCTGGGAGGAAATTTGTCTGAGCACCTGCTCTGAGTCCAAGCTCAGTATTAAACACTTTATTATAGGGGGCACCCAGATGGCTCTGTCAGTTAAGTGTCTGACTCAGGTCAGGATCTCGTGGTTTCGTGGGTTTGAGCCCCGCGTTGGGCTCTGCGCTGACAATGCAGGGCCTGCTTGGGACACTCTCTCCCCCCTCTCTCTCTGCTCTTCCCTCACTCAGGTGAGCTTGGTCTCTCTCTCAAAATAAATAAATAAACTTAAAAAAAAGAAACACTTTACTGTAATAAATTATTTCATTTAATTTTCACAAAACCCCATGGAGTATAAGAATGTTCATAGCAGCTTTATTCATAACTGTCAAAAACGGGAACCAACCCAAATGACCATTAGCAGAAGAGTGAACCACCATGGCTTATTCATAGAAGGCAATGCTGTACGGCAACAGAGAGAACAAACTCTCATTCATGTGACGACAAAGAGGAACACCCCGAATAAGGTGAGCAAAAGAAGCCAGACACAAAAGAACACCTGTTGTCTGACTCCAGTTATATCAAGGTCAGGAACAGGTACAACAAACTGATGATGACGGGAGTCACAACAGCGGTTACCTCAGAGGAATGTGGGGGTACAGACTGGGAAGGGCAGGAGGGGACCTTAGGAGGGTACACAGATATCCTCTATCTTGATTTGTTAACATGGTCGCAAACATTTATAAGTAATCACTGAGCCATTCACTTTAAGAGTAGTGCACTCTACTGTATGTGTATATGTATGTTATTCCTCAATTAAATAGAGGGAGGAAAAGGTTTAAAAAAAGACACGCAAGGGAGAATTATCTACAGAAAAATGATGTTCACAGGTCAGGTACTCAGCCTAACGTCCCACAGCTAGCAGTAGTGCAGCTGGGATTCAAAGCCAGGTCTGCTGGACTCTGAAAACCTTAAGCCACCAGACTCTACTGACCCTGACTGCACCAAAGGATGCCCTGAATCTCCACCATCCGGGCCCCTGCACAGGCAACCTTGTCTCTGCTTGCTCCTCACTGCTGATCAATGGTGGCTGTGGTTTAGTCACCTGCTCACACTGAGTGGAGCCTAGCTCCCTGGAAGCCTCAGCATACTGAGAGCTGCTGTGGAACCAGCAAGGCCGATGGGGAGCAGAGGCCAGGCCTACAACTAAAACTTCGGGCCTGCAGGGAGCTGAGATAGGAGGTGTGCTGTGTGCCTGGAGAGGGTGTCCGGTGCACCCACTCGCCATAACAGGCCCTGGCCCACAATGATGGAATTTCAGATGTGGAAGGACAGCTGAGCAGCAGAGCTGAGCCTGGACTTGGCTCTGACACTTGGACCAGTGCTGAGGCTGCTGGGCCACATTGCCTCACAAGGACTCAGAAAAGCTGATCCCGCCAGTCAACATCACCCCTCTTTCCCACCAGGGGAGCAGAAGAACTTTGAGGAACTTGGCTCCCCGGGAGACACCCACTCTGATTTAAATTCCTAGCCTGCTCAGGCTCCCCTCCCTCCTCCTTCCAAGGGAGCCACCTCCTGCTGCTAGGCATGGATCCCGCCTCCTGCTA
Source organism: Panthera tigris (assembly GCF_018350195.1). Classification (NCBI taxonomy): domain Eukaryota; kingdom Metazoa; phylum Chordata; class Mammalia; order Carnivora; family Felidae; genus Panthera; species Panthera tigris. The sequence continues at coordinate 20,219,883 of NC_056667.1, forward strand.
CATCCTTTTCATTCTCCCCCCAACTCCTACACAATCCTTGTCCCAAACCATTTCCTGCAGTTTCCCATCTGATCAGTTTCTTAGGAAGGATAATTATCTATGGAGGGAGGAGGCGGAAAATTCCCAGAGCCAAGAACACTGTGAGAAACTTCATCTAGTCCATTCTCCACCTGCTGGGAGAACCTTCATCCTAAACACAGGCTGGTCGTGGTCATGCCTCACCCCAAACTCTCTGCAATTCCCATCACCACGAGAAAAGTGTCCACACTCCTCTACGCCGAATCAGAGCCCTTCTCAATCTTTCCCAATTTCGACTCGGGCCCTCGTCACCACTACATTCTAAGTGGCAGTGCCAGAACCGAGACCCGTCTGCCACCAGGGCCCACACTGCATTGTGCTGCCTGCCTGTGTCACTTCAGCCTGTCTTGTATTGTAGCTGTTTACACGTCTGTCTCCCACACACAACTGTCAGCGCCACAAGGGTGGGAGCCACTGCCCACACTTCTGACACACAGTAGGTGCTCAGAGGCGAGCTGAAGAGCAGGTGGGAGCCAGGGGCAGCCGCCTCACCTGCAGAGGGAACAGGGGGCCGTCCCGGAGGGAATGGTGGAGGAAAGAAGACCCACACTTATACCATCACAGAGGGGCTCCGGACTAGGGGTTGGGAGACCTGAACTAACCCCAGCTCTGTCACCTCCCACTGCGGCCTATGGGCAAGTCATTTCCTCTCCGGCTCTCTGCTTCCTCCTCTGTGAGATGAGGGGGTTGGGCCCGGCTCCGTTACTGCTGGGTGCTCGCCACAGCACTGTCAATGACCGTCCCCAGGTCTACGTGCCAGGCCCTACCCCCACTGCTGCAAGAGCTGGCATCCCAGTCTAAGCCTCTTGACCCCCAACCCCCTTCCTTATCTTTCTCTGTCTCACCTCCTGGATCCCTCACTCTGTCCCTAGATCCCTCCCGACAATAAAGTCTACTTCTCTGATTCTAGGCCTGGTGTTTCCGGGCCCGGCAGTCCCCCAGGCCACGTGGGATCATAGGATTCGGCAGGGAACAGGCACGTCACAGCCCTGGTGCTCAGCCGTGCCAAGGCTCGCACAGGACAGGTCCGGTGACGGCCTGCCTGTGGGCACCGGGGTGGGGCAGGGGAGGAGAGGGCAGGAGTCCAGCAGGGCCTCGCGTCCCCACAGCCCCTCCCTTCCTCACGTGCCTTCATCCCCCCCTGCTCTGCCCTGCTCCCTATTCACCCCTCCCTGGCAATGACTCTCCCAGGCTGGAGCTTCCAGCCCACCGCTGGCCCGGCCACAGGAGCCTGTTTCAAAGCTTCACACCTGTTGCTCTCACAGACCTGGGCCGAGTGGCTGTGGGCCAGGGACCTGCTTTGCTTGGTTTACTGTGGCCAGCCCGAAGCCGGAGCCAACCCTCTATCTCTGGCTCCCAGGCTGCTCTGCGCATCCCTCCCCAGGTCAGACCATGTCACCCTGATCAAAAGCCTTCAGTGGCTCCACATAGCACCTAGATTCTCACACCACACCTCCTTCCCTCCCTCTCTCTCTACTCCAGGTTCCTCAAATGTGCCCTCTCCAGGGACGCTGGTCTTTGAAAGGCAAGCTCCTCCTTGTCATTTGCTCAGCTCAGAAGCCACCTCCTCAGAGAGGCCTTAGCTAACCATCCAAAGCAGCACATCTCTCTCCTATCTATTTTCTCCAGGATACTTATCACTGCCTGACACTGTTGTGTCTACTGTCCAACACCCCACACTGCCCTGGGAACCCCCTGACACAAGAAGCCTCCTTGTCTTGCTCCTGGCTATGTCTTCAGTACCCAGAATAGTGTCTGGCATGAGAGGAGGTGGGGGTTCTACACATTAGACTCGGTGGCCAGGGAGGCCTCTCGGAAGAGAGGACACCTGATCCAGGACCTGGGCAGGGAGCTGGCCTGCGGCAGCCTTCCAGGCTGGGGAGAGCAAGTGCGGAGGAACAGGTCTGGAGAGGCTCGTGCACTTGAGAAACCCAGGAAGACTGGAGTGAGTGAGGTCAGGAGAAGAGCAGCAAGGAGTGAAGCTGAGAGAGCTGAACGCCACACCTCTCCTGGGTTGGATTTCACCCCAAGTTCATCAGGAAGCAACTGAAAAGTTTGAAGCAGGGGAATGGTGAGTTCTGGTTTACATTTCTTTTTTTTTTTTTTAACATTTATTTTTGAGACAGAGAGAGACAGAGCATGAACCGGGGAGGGTCACAGAGAGAGGGAGACACAGAATCTGAAACAGGCTCCAGGCTCTGAGCTGTCAGCACAGAGCCCGACGCGGGGCTCGAACCCACCGACCACGAGATCGTGACCTGAGCCGAAGTCGGACGCTTAACCGACCAAGCCACCCAGGCGCCCCTGGTTTACATTTCTGAACGATGCCCCTGGCTGCTCTGTGGAGAGCTGATTACAGGCAGAGGGGAGTGCAGCCAGGAGACAATTCAGGGGGCCCCTGGAGTCACCCGGTTAGAGATGCTCGTGGCTTGGACAGGGAAAGCAGAGGTGGAAATGGAGTGAAGGGTGTGTGATCGATGTGTGTGATCGAGCTTTCCAGAGGGCTGACCAGCCCTCTGCTCTGGCTGGAGTTCTAAATGCCTGGGAATCTAGCCTAGCCCACCCACCCAATCTTATTTCTCACTGACCCCCAGCCCAGACGTCCCCCGCAGCTGGTGGGCCTTCCTCTCTAGCCCCTTCTTTCCCCTTCCTCAGCCGGGTGCCCGCTCACACCCACTGTTCAGAGCCTCGGCTGGTGCCACGACCCTTGCCTGACCCGCTGCTTCCCCTCCCCTTGTCAAGGCCTTGTGAACGCACCTGTACAAAGGCCTCTGCCCCCTCATTCCGGCCACATCTCTTCTCTCCCTGAAGTCCTCCTGGGCTTTGAGGCAGTGGCACAGCTTCACTGGGCACTTTTATTTGCTCTTTCACTCCCTGAGGTGGCTGTAAGCTGGATAAAGGCAGACACCGGGACTCGTACCCTTCAGGGTTGCCGTGACACTCAGACAACCATGTACCACGTGGAGCCCTTAGCACAAGGCCAGGCGCTCGGCGGGTCTCAAACAACCCAGCTGCTTACTCAACAACCTGCTTACTGCCTCCATACGGCAACATCCAACACTGGTGCTCACGGCCCCGCAGGGTGGCTCAGCTTCTCTGCCCAGCCAGCCAGGCAGGTGAAGTATGTGCGGGGCTGAGGTGAAGGGGGTGAAAAATGCCCCAATGGGTTTCACAAGCAAAGGTCAATGGCTCCGCATTATCTACGGCTCTACATTATTCACGTCTCCGTGCCTTTCTCCAGCTCCACCCTCCATATGAGCAAACTCCTGCCCAACCTTCAAGGCTCAGCTCAAAGCTCTGGCATGTGCTCTGATCCACCACCCACCCAAAGCCTCCTGTGCACCCACAGCCCTGTGGGGCCCTGCTGTGGCACTTCTCAGCACATCCCAAGTGCTTGTTTAGACCTCAGCCTCTCCCGTGAGGCTGGGATTATATTTATTCCTCTTTCCGTCTTCATTCAGCACAGCCTTTATGAGGCATGAATCAGTGTTTGCTGAATGTGTCTCCCCCTCCCAACTAAAGACCAAACCTCAGACATTTCAGCTCAAGATCTCATCTATGTGCCCACCCCAGTCCTGGTGACATTCAGCATTGCCCGGTGCCCCCTGGCTCTCATGACTGAAACCACCTTCCAACCATAGTGGCAACTCCCATTTCTGAGCGCTTCCGGTGTGCCTGGAGCTTTACACGCATTATCCGTTTCACTGGAGAAACTGAGGCTCGGCCAGGGCAGCGCAGTTACAAAAGTGGCAGCACCTTCTGCCCTGCACACTGGCACAGTTCACCTGGTACCTCATCAGAGCTGGGCCTATTTTAAAAACCATCATCTGTTCTGCAAAATTTAGTGCTTTTCTAGCTACACATCAAGTTGTCATACAAAATCGTGCTTTGCTCATTAAATGCTTCAAGTGATAAGTCTTGCTACTACAGCTACATGGTGAAATGACTGTTTTATAGGAGAAATTGCACAGGACTTGGAATGAGAAACCGTGGGTCTGGCTTCGGCTGTGCCACAGTCAGGCCATCCGCTTCTAGGCAAGGCTCCTAACCTCTTGGGACCTCAGTGTCCTGATTCATAAAAAGGAGAAGAACAGCATCTCCCCAAAAGGTTTCCTGCTGCATCTGGAAAGTGCTCTCGCCACCTTAGGAGTGTGCTCATTAAAAGGATAAACATTATTTATCCATAGCTGCCTCACCCCTGCACTTAGCACAGCACTGGACACACAGCAGGGCATCAGTAAGTCTTGCTGAGTGATTATTCAGTTGCTGGGCGATTCAGGAGTCAGAGAAAACAAGCCAGCATCTCTCTCCCTCCCGATCCTAGAGGGACTCCCAAGTGAGTTCGGGATGTGCCAAACTCTGTGACAACCATCTTACACGGGTACTCTCCCCAAATCCTTCCGACATCCTGCCAGGTGTTACACCATCACGGTTGCAGGTGATCAAACTGAGACTCAAAGAGGGGAAGTGACTTACCCAAAATCATGGTGCCATGAAGTGGGAGAGCCGAGATTTGAACTCGAGTCTGTGGCGCTTCAAAGCCTGTGTTCCCAACCACCATGTTTCCAAAGGGAACTGCTCTAGGATACTCCTCTGTAATCCTCCCCAGGTAGAAGCTTCCGGATGTGCCCAGTAAAACCTGTTTCGCTCAAGCATCTCATCTAAATCCTACTCATCCTTCAAGGGTTAGTTCAACTGTTACCTCCACACAACCCCTTCCCCCCATCCCCCGCCACCGTCCTCAGGTGGGAGGGTCTTTCTGTTTCCTCTAAACCCTCATAATTCCATCTGCACCTCAAATCACACCCACTTTCTATTGCCTGAGTGTGCTGTATCTATATGGCCTTTCTCAGACCAGCCCCTGATTCCTCAAAAGAAGTAGTTCTCGTGCATCCTTGCTTGGTCCACCAGCCAGGCTGGCCAGGGGAGGCTGGGCCACTCCTGCTGCCTGCTCCCCTCCTCCACTGAGCCGTAACGGGAGTCTCGGGCTGTGCTCAGCGAGGTGAGCTGGTTCTGCCTCAAGCAGGCATCCTGCCTACCTGGTATAGCATCCGGATTCCTGTAGGCCCTGGCCCAGGACACAAAAGATAAGATCTTGATGCCTGGCTTGATGGCAAAGATGCCCTAAAAGCACAGCACGTAGGCTCAACGCTGGCTTGGTTCTCCTGCAAGGGCCCGTGTGGCCAAGGCCAAGTAGCTTCCCTGCCAGGAACAGCTCTTGGACAGATACTCCAGCAGGAAGTTGCCCTTCTTAGGCTTAAACGGCCCATCAGAGTTACCAGTGCTTAGGAACCAAGAACCAAGCCAAAGACCACAGCCCCTCCTCTTGGTCCAGCTCTTACTGCCCAGAGCCCCCCGGGTTATTAGTTAACAGAGCGGGGAAAGCCCTCCCTCAGCCATTAACTCATGTGTGGCTCTGGGCACAGCCTCTCTGGGCCTCAATTGGAAAATGAGAGGATGGGACCAAAACATCTCCATCTCCCCTCGGGGCCCAGGGGCCACAGGTCACTTTCTACCTCTAGTATTCTACAGGCAGAAAAATTTCTCTACTTTACTCCCAGAAACAGGGTGAGAGCAGGAGATAAGGGATCCTCAGTCCCGGCAAGAGCAGAGGCCAACAGGGGCCACCTAGCACTGCGCCCTCAAAGCCTAGCACTGCGTCCCCTTCAGAGGGGATCCCTTGCTTCTGCTGCTTCCCCTAACAGAGGCTCAGAGGTATGTTTGGGCCCTAGCCACTTTAGGACAAAGGGCCAGAGGCCTGAATTACCTCCTGGGGTGTGAACTGGACTTACCACGGAAACCTAGCGGACTCCAGGGGCAGAAGGAGCCCAGCACCTTCCCCACCTACACAGGAGGGCATCTACATCTGCTTTGATGCCCAACCCAGAAAAGCTTTCTTCAACTTTACAGGGTCAATTTCCTTTTTCTTCTCCCAGGACACAGCTTACTCATTCTGACTGGGTTCATTCCCCTTGCCTAGAAGGAGTTCTGCGGTCCCCCAGGCAAACTCCACTCATCACAGGGTTAAGTATGACACTTTGCCCAAGGAAAATCCTTTACCCTTCTTCCAATTTGCACAAAGGGCCAAAGCTCTTCAACTTTGTGGGGCCACACATCCCTCGGAAAAGCTGTGGCTATTACTACTACTACTCCTCTGATAAAAATACACATATACAATGTCTGCAGACTATTTGAGGGGTCCCCAAACGCCATCATAGACTCAGAAAGAATTTTAGGGGCTCCTCGCTGGCTCAGTCGGTGGAGCATGCGACTCTTGATCTCAGGGTTGTGAGTTCAAGCCCCATGTTGGGTGTAGAGATTACTTTAATAAAAATTTAAAAAAAGGAACTTTAGAAATCTAGATCCTAGAAGAAAAGCCAGTCATCCAGTCCATTCTCCCACCTAAGCCAGAATCCCTTCCAACAGCAGCCTTACCAAATGATGTTCCTCTTCTCTGCCTGGCTCATTCCTCAGAACTACCTCCTTCAGGAAACCTTCCCTCATGTTTCCTCCTCCCATCCAATGTCCCCAGCATCTCAGGCTGAGCCACGTACTTTCCCACTTGTGATTTCTCCCTTTCTCCAACAACAGAGCTGGCTCTCTGCGAACCCATTCATTTAGTCCCATAACTCTGAGCTGGAGTTGCAGGAGACCATGACCCTGTACTTGAGAATTCTGTACTCTTGAAGCCAGGGCTAATAACAGTAGTGGCCCATCTCCCAAAGGATGGGCTGTGGAGATCCCCCTCCCAGGGCCTCACGGTCTGCCCAGGGCTCACCACACCAGGGACACCCCTGGGATGACTGCCTTTCCTGCTGAAAAGTCCTGAAGAGCCTCTTAACAACTGAAATCGACGGACAGGAAAACTAAGGCCCAGGAAGGCAAAATGACTTACCATAGGTCAACATGCATGAAAGAGGCAGAGCTAGATCTAGGACCCAGGTCCCAGCCTAGAACTCTTTTCTTTTACACACGTGGCTTTATGAAAACTAAATCTGCCCTCACACTCCCACACTCATATGTGTATAGAGAATTTATGAAAAGATACACAAGAAAGTTAACTCTAGAGAGCATGACAGTCCAGTAATCAGAGAAGTGAGGAGGGAAAATTTTACTTTTTACCTTAGTACCCTTCTGTACTGTTTTATTTTTGTTTGTTTTGTTTTGACCACAAACATGTTTTATTTATTCATATTTTAAAAATAAATCTGCCACAGAAAGGAGATTCTGGCCCCAGCCCACTCCCAACACACATAAAACAAAGAGAAGCCATAAGTCAACCTGTCTAGGCATAACCATAAATTAATGAGATTGCCTTCTTGCATGGTTTATGGCCACTGGTCTCATCCATTCACAGTCACAGAGCAGTTGATGGCTTGAAGAATCTTCCCAGGAAAAGCTTAATTCAATTAGGGCTCTTGACAACTCCCTGAGGAAGCTCTGGTATCTTGCTTTTACTTACACAAATCAAGGGCAGATGAACAGACCCACACTCTCCTGGAGAGACCCCACCCAGCCCACAGAGGTTGCCCTTGCAAGACCCTGCATTAGAGCCAAGCCCATGGAGGTGACAAGGGAGGGAGGGAGGTGGCCTTGAAAGCACCACTCACACACAGGCTGATGCCTAAAAGCGCTCTGAGTGTCACTTTCGGAGCTCAGTTAAACTCCTGGCCTGGCATTTGGTCTGATAACTAGCCTCTCCAACCCTTGCTCTCCTTCCCCTCTGAGCAAACTGGTTTCCTGTCTGTCCCATGCTTCAGTCACATGGACCCCATCTCTACATGGAAGTCAATCATGCACTCCTCCGTTCTCCAGATATTCAGGAGCCCTTAGTCTGTGCCAGGTACAGATGAGAAAGCAAACAAAGGCCCTGTCCTCAAGGGGCTTACATTCTTATGGGGATCATGCTAAGAATAACTCTCTTGGTCCCACATCTTTATCTCGTTCCTCTCCATCCTTCAAGACTGGCTCAAGTTCCACTTTCCCTGAGAAGCCTCCCCTACTCACTCCTGCCCCCAGAGACTGGTTGTTCCCTGAACTCTGCCTGCCCAGAGTCTGCCCATCCCTCGGCATGGACTGACCATTCTCTCCTGAGCACACTGGAAGCCCTAATGAGCAGGGCCCGGGGTTTCACTCTTCTTGGTTCCCTGATGGGCCACAAGCTAAACGCCTGGTGGCTGATTTTGGCCGACCTGCTTCTTCCATCCCGGCTTGAAGAGACAAATTAATTAGCTGCTCTCAGTCCTGGCTGACCAGTACAAAGACACAGCCTTTGTGAGCTTTGCTTGGCATACGGCAAGTGCTATGTAAGTGTTAGCTATTTATTATTTTGGTGAGCTCGTGGGCTCTGCCTGACACACAGCTGTGAGGTCACTGCTCTGCTTTCAGTGGCCTGGTCTCAAATAGGCTGAGTTCCCTAGAAGTGCCAGACTGGGCTTAGGGGCAAGTGTCCCCCCCAAGGGACTGAGAAGGGGGCCTGGGAAGGAACAGAACCGCTTATCCTGGACCTCACTCCAAGCTGCTTAAGGACATATCTTTTCAGAAAAGAACTCGCTGGGGGTAATTTGGGGAACTCCAAATTCTCAGCAAGTCAGTATCAAAACTCAGGGGTCAGGTCTGGCCTAATAGACCCCCAAACTGGCCCTGCCTGTTAGATGAGCTTTAGGGGGGAAGAAAATGAAGTCAGCATGGAAGGGGGGAGAGCCCACTGATCCAGGCCCAACCCAAAACTTAGTTCAGTTAAAATTAGATTAGCCCGTAAGATTAAAAATACCCACATATAATCACGGGCTGTCTAAAAGTATCAGTTGATGTTTATCGGCATCTAAAGAGATGGTTTGGCCCAGGGCGGTGTGTGCAGACAACCTTGGGGAGACATGTCTGACTCAGACGTTTGCAGGGGGTGTGAGTTCTGCAAAATGAGGCCCACACAGGTGACGGATGACTCAGGAATAACCCAGGTCCTGGGTTTGCTGAGTGAGCCTTCTCTCCCCACCACAGAAGGAAAGGGGGCAGGTGAGGGGATGATGGAAGGAGGCAGGCCAGCCAGCTCAGTACAGGCTGGCATTCCCAAGGGAGCCTGAGGCCTCTCCACTCCAGTTCCCTGCCTCTCCTGTGTTTCTGAATGCCAACACCCCAGAGAAGGGCTATTTAATTCATGGTGGGGCTTGGGGGAGAGGAGTGTCACAGTCTTTCCCTAAACCCAAGAAATGATCCACAGATTGCAGCCAAGACTCAAACTCTTCCTTGTTCAAAATGATTATGAGAAAAATAAAACTTCGGAGTTGAAAGGGAGTCGGGGCATAATGAAGAACACGGGTTCTAGAGTCAGAAAGATCTGGGCTTAAACCCCAATATTTTCTAGCTGTGCAAGTACCTGACACAGCTTCTGAAACAGGAGCTTAATAAGTGGCAGCTAACGTAATTAACAAATACTTGACAAAACTGTTACGTGTATTTCCTAACAGGAGCTCAGAGAGGATGTGTCTTGCCTAAGGTCACACAGCTCAGCAAAGAGCTAAGACCAGATCGCAGGTTTCTTAACTGCCTCATTCCTGCCTATTTATTCAGCATGTTTTCGGTTGTAATTCACTTCCCTGCCTCTCCTTTCTCCTCCAGGAGGGCCTACAACACTTCAAGGAAAAGGAAAAGCCCTCCATTTCAAAGGTTTGCTGTTCCACTGACCAGGGCTCTGAGAATGACAGGTCCCAAGGCTGAGTTCAGCTCTTACACTCTCCATAAGAACTTGGAGCTGATCTGGCCTGAGCTCCAGACTACCCCAGACTTCCCTGCTCCTTCAGCTCTTCCCTCCTACTGAGGGAACTGGTGTCTCTCCTGGCAACCATTCAGATTACCAATATGGATATGCCTACGAAACCCCTTTGGATCTCTGGTCTCCCTTGATCTTTATAATGACCCAGTGTGTTGGCCAGGCAGAAAAGAGGATGGGCCTTGGGTTAGAAGTCCAGGGACTGTGTTCTTTGCCACTTACTTGCTAAGTGACCTCAGGGTCCTTAGATGTTCAACGGGCAACATCAATACCACCTGCTAACCCACTGAGACGATCAGAATTAAATACTATATATGCAGTGCTTTGGAAACAAGTTACAGTAGTGATGATAATTACTACCAAATACTGCCTGCCTTACAGGGCTAAAAAAATGTGTGCCACCTGCTCCCAATACAGAGGATGCCTCTCAGGGGATCCTGCCAGGCCCTGAGGGTAACTGAAAGCAGCCCAGAGGCAGAAGATCACAATCACAAGGTTAGCCTCCCCCTGCTGGCTAACCCCCCTTCCACTGGCACTCCCCCCCCCAAGCAGGGAAGAAGTAAGCTCTGGTCAGACCACGGAGAGGGCAACGCCAAAGAGATGGCAGGTGGGGCCACTACCAAAGGACCAGGGAAAGGCCCAGCCTCACTGCAGGATTCAGTTGTATCTGTGCAACTCAGAGGGACAGGGGATAGGCCCGATGCCAGGCACAGAACCCCAACAGCAGAGAGGGCTCCCACCACTGACGCCTGCCCCAACCCTAGAGGGAGTCCTAAAATTCCTGAGTGCCCGCGCAGCAAGCTGGGCCCCTAGTCAGTGGAAGGCTGTGTGCCCCTGTGGATGTGACTGTGAGGGACAGGAGACAGAGTTGCTGTAATCCTCCAACTTCACAGCACCCCTCTAAGAGGCTATGCCAAGTCTCAAACAGAAAATAAATAGCAATTCAACATCACAGAAGATAACCTCTATGAGCTGTTTCCTCATCTGTAAAACAGATAGCCTTTATTTCATATGATTTTAGTAGGAATTAAATGAGACCACTTTTATAAAGTGCCTAACACTACTCTGTAGATACTCAATAAATGGTAATTCTGATTAAAATACAAACACACCCAACAGAAGAGATGTCACAGGGCAGGCTAGGCCTCATGCCAAAGTTGTGGATAAACAATAAGGGAAACGGGTTCAGGGGGAGAAGTCAGAGCTGCTGCCGTGGACTGGAGTGGGCTGGGAAGACCGCCCATAGGGGTGGAGTCTGAACAGGCCCTAGAAGCTGCCTCATCAGCAGGGCACTGGGCTGGGCATTCCCACGTTTGTCCTCTATACCCGTCTTAGAAGGCAGATACAGTATCTTCGCCTTACAAGTGAGGCAAGTCAGGTACAGAGAAATGAGGCACCTGGCCAAGGTCACTGGTACCAAGGGGCAGGGACAGGGCCCAGGATTTCTGACCCTGTCTTTGCTTTCCCAGAGCTGCAGGAGCAGGGGTGGGAGCTCAGGTGAACGAAGTCCAGCAGCATGACCAGTCGAGGCCCTCCAAGTGTCCTGACGCTTCTGGAGACACATATTCAATACCTGAAGGCTTCCTCCCAGCCCCCAGCTGGCCCTCCCCTCCCACTGCCCTGCCGTCAGGCAGCTGTTTTCCCAAAGAGAAAAAGATCACCCCTTTCTTTTTAGAGAGTGCCATCTGGGCTTCTTGAGACAGTTTCAAGGTGACCTTTAAAGTTGTATCTCTCTCCTGAGAAGTGGGAGAGGGGAGTTCTGGTCTTATTTTTACAGGAGACCGGTCGTTGGGGCTGATATCCAGGTGTGTGAAGTGGGCAGTAGTGACCCCTACCTCCTCTATGCACAACTTGTTTAAGGAGGAAATGGCAGGATACACCTTGCAGAGACCAAAACCAAAAAAATTGTTATAACATGTGAAGAGACAAAGGAAGGCTTTTTTTTTTTTTTTTTTTTTTTGTCTCTGGTCCAGAGACAAGATGAATACCTGCCTTATGGGCTCTCGGGCCTCTGCCAGGAGTTCCAGGTCAGGGATATGGGCAAACAAACGCAGGGGGTGCCAGTGGTGAGTTGTGTTACCGTGAGGCTTTCCCTTGGAAAAAGGCTAGACTGGGAGTCCGGTGAACCGGGGACAAAGTGGAATTCACACAGGGTCCAGATCACAAGGTGGGGAGGGGGCCAGCGGCAGACACAGCCTAAGGCTTCTTGGGGGTCATTCTCACAAGACTCCCAATTGTCTAAACTCCCCCCTGCCACACCACCAGCCCCTCCCTACCAAGGAAAAGTCAAGAATCCCTGACTATTGGAAGGAGCAAAGAGGCCCAGAGACGGGCCAGATGTCACCCCCTGAGCCAGTTAGAAAAGAACCCAGAGGCATTGCTCTAGAACTTCAGCGCTGGCCAATCCCACCCTCCCACAACCATCTCCAACGGGGTCTACTTGAGGCTCTGCTCAATGATCAGGGCAGGAAGGAGAACTGCACACGGCACTTTCTAATCTTAAAGGAGGGGTACCTTGCAAGGGAAGCAGCTGCCAGAGATGACAGAATGAGGGCTCCAACACAGCTCCTACCCACACTGCGGTGCTGGGAGAACAGGCAAGACCCCAGAATGAACTCCTAGGTGCTTGGGGATCTGGGCGTGCAGAGGGAGTGTGGCCTCAGCCCCCACCCCCGTCCCCTAAGTCAGTAGGTGCTATCTCCCTTCCCCCCAGGACCAGCCCGGGAGGCAGCTGAAGTGAAAAGAAGAACAGTGGGTAGGACACACCCAAAACCCTGAAACCTTAAGGAAGGACACCCAGTGGCAGCCTAGGGTTGAGAGATTTGTAATCCTCCAACTTCACAGGAAGACGGCACGGCACATGGGTGGCTGAGGCAGGGATGCACTTGCCTTCGGTGGTTAAAATACCAACAGGGGCAGCTGCCACTCACTGAGTGCTTCCTGTAGGTACCCAGTTGACTGTACATGCATGAATTTATGTCACTGTCACATCAGCAGCACTATAACTAGGTACTATTACTTCCCCCATTTTTATATATGAGGAAACTGAAGCTCAGACAGGCTAAGTGGCAGAGTGGTGGAGACTTTATCTAACCGGAACTCTACCCTGCAAAGGGAAAGGGAAAAAATGGGCGCTCACTTTTGCCACCTGAACAGGGACCCTTGAGATCCTTTGGTCGTTAATTCTCTTGACTCTCTTCCCCAGAATGGCCAGGTGCTAGGGCCCCTCTGTTTTCAGAACGCCCTTCCAAGCCAGAGACACAGACTTTTGGAACTGCAAACGCCCTCGGAGATCATATCCAGCCTCCTCGTTTTACAATGGGAAAACTGAGGCCCAAGGCGGAATGACGTGCCAGGGTTACCCGAGTCAGTGGAATGGCAGAAATGTCGGTCCTGGAAGGGGCCAAAGATCAGCTGACAGATGGGGAGGCATGACTGGCCCAAGGTCACAGAGGGAGGTGGGATGAGAAGCCAAGTCCTAACTTTCTAGACTGATGCCCTTGCCATGGCATCATCTCTGTTCTCCACCTGCTCAGGGTCCCTGGCACAGGTTCCGGTGGGGACAAAGCAGGCCAAGCCTGACCCCATTAAAAACAGATATCAGGCCTGCAGGGACAAACTCCTTACTGCCCTGAGTAGGATCTCTGTGGTCATACTGTCGTCCCAATAGAAGGCACTGAGACTGGCAGTGTGTGTACCAGCTCCCGGTGCCCTAACACAATGCCAGATGTCGTTGGGAGGTGAGGGAAATGGAGAGAGAAGGGCAATTTATGAACAGTGATTGTGATCAGGTCTCCTCCTGATCTTACACAGACAAATGACACATCATGGTCACCGGTTTCTTACAAAAAATTCAGACACTGGTTTCATGACTCAATTGATATGGTCACATTTAGAGATTCTTGCCAGTTTCACGGCTGGGCAAGACCTGCAGAAAAAGGCCCCAGCTTGTTCAAGGTCATGTTGTTGTCAGAATCAGTACACATAGCTCCTCTTGCCCAGTCCTTGACTTTTACCAGGAAGCTGGCTGCCATCAGGGCATAGGTGCTGGTGGCCCAGCTCCATATACAGGCCCTGCTACCGTCACAGCACCAAAGCTACACGCCAGCCACCGGATCTGTCAAAACAGAGTGTCCTCCTGCAGCATGTCCCAGAGTCTGCCTCACACAAGCCTGGCATCACCACTCAGCTCCTACACGCCCTTGGAAAAGCTGCAAGGCTTCCTACCAAGAGTCACCAACTCCCCAAACCCAAATCTGCAGCATCCCCGATCCTCATGCCTTCCACAGCTAGCTGAAGCTAAAAACTCAAAGGCAGCTTCCAAAGCCCCCCGGACACACACTTCCAGGGACTTCTGGGCTATTCAGGCTCCGGTGAATTCCATCAATCACCCAGCAGAACAGAGTGTTCAGGCCTAGGAGGGAGGGAGCCCAGGGAGGGGAGGGAACAACTTTTCTAGTTCCTTCTCCCAAAAAGAACATTTCAAAGTCTCTTCAGACCGGAGCATCCCAAGCCAATCCACTTGTCCCTCTCCCACTTGGTTGAGTGGGTGGCCAGCATGACTGGCCAGCCCATACGGCACCTTGAGACACAGCCGGGTGCCAACCTGGAGGTGAGCAGGGGCCAGACCAGGCTTCAACCTCCTCCACTCCCCTTCCACCTCCAAAACAGACTTCAGAAATTTCCAGGGCCCCAGTCCCATAAACTGTATAAGGGATGGCATTCCTGGGCCAGAAACTGACTCAGGGGCTCCCAGCCAGCCTGGGCAGGCAGAGCTGACAGATAACATTCTGGGAAAAAGGGAAGGTGATACTATGGGGATCCCTCATGTTCCGCCACACTTCTAGGTCTCCAGCACACGGGTCCCCTGCTATACTTAAACTCCTCAGACAGGCCAAGTAGATATACACTCCATCCTGGAACGCCCTCCCATGAAGCATGTAATTGCACTGGTTGTTGTTGACAGAGCAGGCTGTGCCACTTGCTGGAAGACACTCCTCTGGCTCACACACAGCTAGGTGCCTGGCTCCCCTCGGGGTCTGGCCCAGCCAGAGGAGACCTGCAGGCCTGGAGCCCTTGCTCAAAGTACCCAGTACCAGAAGCATCCCATGCTCTAATCCTGCTTTCTCCCATGCACAAAGCTGGCTCCGATCTCGGGAAGGCTCAGACCACAGAGTTCAAGTCTGAGAAGAACAAAGATGGCTGGATGGAGGCTGGAGTGGTCCAGACCCTTATTCCCGGGCAGCCTCAAGGGGTAAGGATGGGACAACAGGCTCACCAATTTGGTGTTATGAGAAGTGTCGGAGCAAACTGGACTTACCTATCTTCATGAGGCAGGCCAGCAGGATCCAGAGCGAGATCTCAAAGGGTGTGCGCACATGTGTGTAGTCGATGCCCAGGACTGGAAAGGCCTTTCGAGTCTTCATGCTGTGTTCAGTGACGGAATGATTAACAGGCCGGCTCTCGGGGGGAATCTCCGGTGGGGCGGTGGTGACATCCCCAATAGAGCGTTCCCGTGGTGGCTCTGAGCCTCGGATGGTGCTGGCAGTAGGACTGGGCTGGAGGCCATGGCTCCTGAGAACCGGAAGCAACCCCACCAAGGCTACCACCATGAGCAATGAAGGGAAGATTCGTGGGGGAGAGCGGCCACAGATGCCCGACCACAGAGGCATCATGCTGATCCCTTGGCTCAGCAGGCCTTGACCGTCAGCAAAGTGAGAGTAAGACCTGGGACATAGGTAGCAAGGGGTCAGCAGGTAGGAGACAGTCTGGGGCAGTTCCTAGGAAAAGTTCATGTTTTAGAGAGGTAATTGTGTGGAAGCAGATCTCTGGGAATGGAGGGAGGCTGGGTTTGCAATGGAGAACTCCAAACTGGGGAAAGGGGACAAGGACCCAGAAAGGACCACAGGAAGAGACTAAAAGGTCTGGAACTCCAGGCCTGGAAAAAGGGGTGGGGGAAGAGACTGCACCCTAGAGACAGAGGAAGGGACAGGATAGGCTGGACCCCAGGCAAGGAAAAGGAGGAGGGAAGGCTGGGACCCTTGGCTGAGGAAAGTGACTGAGGAGCTGGGACTCAGCTAAGGGAAGGGGCAGGGAGCCCGAGCTAAAGGAAGGGGAACGAAAGGGGTGGGAGCCAATCCAGGAAAAGAAGAGAGGGGGCTGGGAGCCCAGCCTGCGAGGAAGGAGTGAAGCCGGAAAGCGGCCCGGAGCTTCCCCACCCTGAGAAGGGCCGGGGTGCAGGCGCGCCGGGCTGAAATTCCGGGGAAATGGAGGGAGGCGGAAGGCGGAGGCAGGCGGCCTGGCAGGAGGGCACCTCGGCGCGGGCTGGGGGCGGCTCGCGGTGGGCCGGCAGCAACACACCCCTCCTTGCGGCCCCGGCGCAGCGCGGCGCTCCGCCCCGGCCCAGCTTCAGGTCCGCCGCGTCCAGTTCCAATGACAGCTCCAGCCCCGGCCCCAGCCCCGGCGGCGGTGCACTGATGCCTCGCTAAGCCCGGGGCTGCAATTTATAGGCACCAGCGAGCAGCCAGCGCAGCAGGCTAGAGAGACCTGTCAGCGCCCTCTCGTCGCAGCGACCCCTGTCGCCAAGGGAAGGAAGTACGCGTAAGAAGAGGAAGAGTCAGAAATGGCAAAAAAAGGGACTGAAGAGAAAGTCTAACTAACAGGGGTGAAATGCTTTACCATTTGCAAAATGCTTTCACATGACATCTGCAGTCTCATGAAGAGTTCCTAACAGTCTTGTGAAGGATATATTATTACCTTATGTATTTAGTTATTATATAACCTTGAGCAAGTTACTTAACTTCTCCGTTCCCTAGCTTTCTCATCTGTAAAGTGGAAATAGTAGCAGTACCTATTTTGGAGGGATGCCATGATGACTAAATGAGATAATCTACATGAAGTATTTAGAATACAGCACAGCATATAGAACCATTATTATGATTCCAGCTTTGCAGATCAGAAAACTTAGTATATAGTTACATTCATTTGGTAGGGCTGCTGTAACAAAGTACCACAAACTGTGTGGCTTAAAGAACAGAAATTTGAGGTGTCTGAATGGCTCAGTCGGGGGGCGCCTGGGTGGCTCAGTCGGTTAAGCGGCCGACTTCGGCCCAGGTCATGATCTTGCAGTCCGTGAGTTCGAGCCCCGCGTCGGGCTCTGTGCTGACAGCTCAGAGCCTGGAGCCTGTTTCAGATTCTGTGTCTCCCTCTCTCTGACCCTCCCCCATTCATGCTTTGTCTGTCTCTGTCTCAAAAATAAATAAACGTTAAAAAAAAAAATTTGGCTCAGTCGGTTAAGGGTCTGACTCTTGATTTTGGCTTAGGTCATGATCTCATAGTTTGTGAGATTGAGCCCCAAATTGGGCTCTGAGCTGAGTGTGGAGCCTACTTGGGATTTTTCTCTCTGCTCCCCACCCCCTCAAAATAAAATAAATAAAACATTCTTTAAAAATAAAGAGGGACGCCTGAGTGAATCAGTCAGTTAAGCATCCTTACTTCGGCTCAGGTCATGATCTCCTGGTTCATGGGTTCGAGCCCCACTTTGGGCTCTCTGCTGTCAGCACAGAGCCCATTTGGGATTCTCTGTCCCCCTCTCTCTCTGCTCTTCCCCAGCTCTCTCTCTCTTTCAAGAATAAATAACATTGTTTAAAAAAAATAAAGAAAGAACAGAAATTTGTCTCATACTCTGGAGACCAGAGGTCTAAAATCAAGGTGTCAGCTGAGTTGTTTTTCTCTGGGGCTGTGAGGGAGAATCAGTTCCCTGCCCCTTTCCTAGCTTGTTTGTTGACAGTCTTTGGTGTTCATTGATTGTGGCACCATAAATCCAGTCTTCACATGGTGATCTCCTTGGGTCTCTGTCTTTGGGTCTAAATTTCCTTTTTTATTTTTTTATTTATTTTGAGAGAAAGGCAGAGAGAGAGGGAAACAAAATCCCAAGCAGGCTCTGCTCTGTCAGTGTAGAGCCTGATGCAGGGCTTGAATCCACAAACCACGAGATCATGACCTGAGCAGAAATCAAGAATCAGCTGCTCAACCGACTGAGCCATCTAAGGGGAATCAGCCCCCAAATTTCCCCTTTTTACAAGGCCCACCAGTCAGATGGATGGGAGCCCACCTTAATGACTTCATCTTAACTTGATCATCTTCAATAATCCTATTTCCAAATACATTCACAGGTACTGAGGGTTAGAATTTCAACATCTTTTATGAGGGTACAATTCAACCCACAGCAGTAGTGGAACTGAGATTTGAATGTATGGCGTCCATTGGAACTGGTAAGATTCAAGAGGTCATGGTTGTACACAGGAATCGTTGGAAAGCTTAGAGCAGCACCTAGCAACACCACATATATTTATCATTATCTTTCTTTTTTTTTTTTTTAATTTTTTTTTCAACGTTTTTTATTTATTTTGGGACAGAGAGAGACAGAGCATGAACGGGGGAGGGTCAGAGAGAGAGGGAGACACAGAATCGGAAACAGGCTCCAGGCTCCGAGCCATCAGCCCAGAGCCTGACGCGGGGCTCGAACTCACGGACCGCGAGATCGTGACCTGGCTGAAGTCGGAGGCTTAACCGACTGCGCCACCCAGGCGCCCCTATCATTATCTTTCTTTGTGTGTCCTGAGATGTAGACTTTTGGTGTTAAGACTACCTGAAGTTACACATTCAGTCACAAAGAATCATTGGTAGTCTAGAAGGAAGGCCTTCACATCTGCGAAATTGGTTCCATCATGAGACCACCCCACCTATATACTGTGCTATGAATTTAAGACTTTCAGACAAATCATATCACTGTGTATTATGCATGTTAAAAGCATGATCTTATTAGAGCTAAATATTAAATATACTGTAATATTCATAACCCTGTTTTGGCAAGTCCTCGGTTTTTAACCATTCAAGGCCCATACTTCTCTTGACTCAGAGAGTCACGTTTGGGCAGACCCTTCCCCCTGCAGATCTAGGGCAGTCTCAGGATGCTTGGACCCTGGGTGGCATCTCCCCCTGCCTAGGCCATGTCTGCTCCTCTGTCCCCTCATTGAATCTTTTCACTAAAAGTGATGGGAATTTTACAGAATTGCTGTAGCTATGACATCAACAGATATGTGGCAAATAATGTGTGGTATTAGGAAAGAATATGCTGGGTCACTTAATAGTTGTACATCATGACCAGGTCACATTTTGTTTCTGTCACTCAGTTTGTTCATGTGTATAAGAGGTGGGTGGGTGAGGGGGCACCCTGGCTGGCTCATTCAGTAGAACATGTGACTCTAGATCTCAGGGTCATGAGTTCAAGCCCCACATTGGACGTAGAGTTCACATTTTTAAAAAGTGGTGGGGGGTGCCTGGATGGCTCTATAAGTTAAGCATCTGACTCATGGTTTTGGCTCAGGTCATAATCTCACAGTTGTGAGATTGAGCCCCTCATCAGGCTCTGAGCTGGGCATAGAGCAATTAAGGTTCTCTCACTCCCTCTCCCTCTGCCCTTCCTCTATGCACATGCTCTCTCTCTCTCTCTCTCTCTCTCTCTCAAAAAAAGAGGTGGGTACAACCATAATACAGACATGCCTCAGAGATGTTGCAAGTTCATTTCTAGACCACTGCAATAAAGTGAATATTACAGTAAAGCAAGTCAGATAGATTTTTTTGTTTCCCAGTACGTACCAAAGTTATATTTATAGTATAGTGCAGTCTAGTAAGTGTGCAATAGCATTATATCTAAAAAAAAAAAAAAAAAAAAAAAAAAAAGGGGCGCCTGGGTGGCGCAGTCGGTTAAGCGTCCGACTTCAGCCAGGTCACGATCTCGCGGTCCGTGAGTTCGAGCCCCGCGTCAGGCTCTGGGCTGATGGCTCAGAGCCTGGAGCCTGTTTCCGATTCTGTGTCTCCCTCTCTCTCTGCCCCTCCCCAGTTCATGCTCTGTCTCTCTCTGTCCCAAAAATAAAATTAAAAAAAAACAAAAAACAAAAAACATTGTGCCTACCTTTTTTTTTTTTAAGTAAGTTAGTTCTACACCTAATGTGGGGCTTGAGCTCACAACCTGACATCAAAAGTCACATGTTCTACTGACTGAGCCAGCCAGGCCCCCCTGTGCATAACTTTATTAAAAAATACTTTATGGTTTTTTTGGCTTTCACCTTGCAGGAGGTGAAGGTGCAACTGTTTTTGGTCATCTCGAGTCCGGATTAATCCGACACCAGGTACCTCCGCCATGCAACCTCAGTTCAACCCCAACAAGATCAAAGTCATCTACCTGAGGTGCACCATTGGGGAAGTTGTCTGCCCTGGACCTGTCGGCCCCCTAGGTCTATCTCCAGAAAAGGTTGGTGATGACATTGCCAAGGCAACCAGTGATCGGAAGGGTGTGAGGATTACAGTGAAACTGACCATTCAGAACAGAGAGACCCAGATTGAAGAGCTACCTTCTGCCTCGGCCCTAATTATCAAAGCCCTCAGGGAACCACCAAGAGACAGAAAGAAGCAGAAAAACATTAAACACAGTGGAAATATCACTTTTGATGAGATTGTCAACACTGGCCGTCATATGCAGCACAGATCTTTAGCCAGAGAACTCTCTGGAACCATTAAAGGGATCCTGGGACTGCCCAATCTGTGGGCTGCAATGTTGATGGCTGCCACTCTGATGACGTCAATGGTGGTGCAGTGGAATGCCCAGCTCATTAAGAACTACGAACGAAAATATTTCAATAAAGGATTATTTGGGACTTGTGGCTGGCTCAGTCGGTAGAACAATATGACTCTTGATCTCAGGGTCATGAGTTTGAGCCCCATGTGGGGTGTAGAGATTACTTAAAAATAAAAAGTAAGTTAAATACATTTTTTTTTAAAAAGGAGTATTTGAAAACCCACAAAAGGAAACTTTATAGCTAAAAAATGCTAACCATCATCTGAGTTTTCAGCAAGTCATAATCTTTTTGCTGGTAGAGGGTCTGACCTTGATGTTAATGGCTGCTGACTGATGTTAGGAGGTGCTGAAGGCTGGGGTGGCTGGGGCAATTTCTTAAAATAAGACAACAATGAAGTTTGCTGCATCAGTTGACTCTTCCCTTCACAAATGATTTCTCTGCTATGCTGTTTGATGGCATGTTACTCACAGTAGAACTTCTTTCAAAGTTGGACACAATCCTCTCAAACCCTGCCATTGTTTTATCAACTCAATTTATGTAATGTTCCAAATCCTTTGTTGTCATTTCAACAATCTTCACAGCATCTTCACCAGGAGGAGATTCCATTTCAAGAAACGACTTTTTTACTCATCTATAAGAAAACAATCTTTCATCCATTCAAGCTTTATCATGAGATCGCAGCCATTCAGTCCCATCTCGAGGCTCCACTTCTCATTCTAAAATTTTTTTTTCAACGTTTTTTTATTTATTTTTGGGACAGAGAGAGACAGAGCATGAACGGGGGAGGGGCAGAGAGAGAGGGAGACACAGAATCGGAAACAGGCTCCAGGCTCCGAGCCATCAGCCCAGAGCCTGACGCGGGGCTCGAACTCACGGACCGCGAGATCGTGACCTGGCTGAAGTCGGACGCTTAACCGACTGCGCCACCCAGGCGCCCCTCCACTTCTCATTCTAGTTCTCTTGCTGTTTCCACCCCATCTGCAGTTACTTCCTCCAGTGAAGTCTTGAACCTCACAAGTCATCCATGAGGGTGGGAATCAACTTTCTCCAAACTCCTGTTTTAATGTTGATATTTGGACCCCTTCCCATGAATCACAAATGTTCTTAATGGCATCTAGCATGGTGAATCCTTTCCAGAAGGTTTTCAATTTACTTTGCCCAGACCCATCAGTGGAATCACTATCTAAAGCAGCTGTAGCCATATGAAATGTATTTTTTAAGTGTCTTTCTGTTTTTTTAATTTTTTTAATGTTTATTTATTTTTGAGAGAGAGAGAAAGAGAGAGAGAGAGCATGAGCAGGGGAGGGGCAGAGAGAGGGGGAGACATAAAATCTGAAGCAGGCTCCAGGCTCTGGGCCATCAGCACAGAGCCCACTGCAGGGCTCGAACTCACGTGCTGTGAGATCATGACCTGAGCCGAAGTTGGACGCTTAACCAACTGAGCCACCCAGGCGCCCTCAAATGTCTTTCTTAAATAATAAGACTCAAAAGTCAAAATGGCTCCCGGATTCATGGGCTGTAGAACGGACATTGTATCAGCAGACATGAAAACAACATTCATCTCAACGTACATCTCCATCAGAGCTCATGAGTGACCAGGTGCATTGTCAATGAGCCATAATGTTTTGAAACGAATCCTTTTTTTCTGAGCAGCAGGTCTCAGTAGTGGACTTAAAACACTCAGTAAACCATGTTGTGAACAGATGTGCTGACATCCAGGCTTTGTTGTTCCACTGATTGACCACGGGCAGAGTAGATTTAGTATAATTCTTATGGACCCTAAGATTTTCAGAACAGTAAATAAGCATTGGCTTCAACTTAAAGTCACCAGCTGCATTAGCCCCTAAGAAGACAGTTGGCCTGTCCTCTGAAGCTTTGAAGCCAGCCATCAAGTTCTCCCCGGCTATAAAAGTCCTGGATGCCATCTTCTTCCAGCAGAGGGCTGTTTCTTCTCCATTGAGAATGTGTTGCTTAGTGGAGCCACCTTCATGAGTTATCATCGCTAGATCTCCTGGAGAACTTTCTGCAGCTTCTACATCAGCACTTGCTGCTTCACCTCGCACTTCTATGTTCCGAAGATGGCTTCTTTCCCTAAACCTCATGAACCAACTTCTGCCAGCGTCAGACTTTTCTTCTGCAGCTTCCTCCCCTCTTTCAGCCTTCACCGAATTGAAGAGAGTCAGGGCCTTGCTCTGGATTAGGCTTTGGCTTAAGGGAATGTTGTGGCAGGTTTGATCTTCCAGCCAGACCACTCAGACTTTCTCCATATCAGCATTAATGCGATTTCACTTTCTTATCATTTTGTGTGTTCACTGAATAGCACTTTTAATTTCTTTCAAGAACTTTACCTTTGCATTCACAACTTGGCTAACTGGCACAAGAGGCCTAGCTCATGGCCTATCCTGGCTTTTGATGTGCCTTCCTCACTAAGCTTAATCATTTCAAGCTTTTGGATGAAAGTGAATGAGGTGTGGGTGCAAGGTGGCTCAGTCGGTTACGTGTCCGGCTTCGGTTCAGGTCATGATCTCAAGGTCCATGAGTTCGAGCCCCGCATGGGGCTTTGTGCTGACAGCTCAGAGCCTGGAATCTGCTTCGGATTCTGTGTCTCCCTCTCTCTCTGCCCCTCCCCTGATCATGCTCTGTCTCTGTCTCAAAAATAAACATTAAAAAAAATTTTTTTAATATATATAAAATATATAAAAATAAAGTGAATGAAGTGTGTCTCCCTTTCATTTTAACACGTAGAGGCCACTGTAGGGTTATTAATTGGCCTAATTTCAATATTGCTGTATCTCAGGGAAAAAGGGGGCCCAGGGAAAGGGAGAGAGATGGAGTGGGGCAGTCAAAACACACACATTTATCACTTAAATTTGCCATCCTATACAGGTGCCGTGCATGCCTCCCCAAAACAATTATAACAGTAAGATCAAAGATCACTGATCATAGATCACTATAACAAAGCTAATAATGAAGAAGTCTGAAATATTGTGAGAATTACCAAAATGTGACACAGGGACATAGAGTGAGCAAATGCTGTTAGAAAAAATGGCACCAACAAACTTGCTCAATGCAGAGTTGCCACAAACCTTCAATTTGTAAAAAACGCAACATCCACAAAGCGCAATAAAATGAGATATGCCTGCACCTGCCTTGCAAGGTTATAGTGAGGATTAAATGACTGAACTATGTCAATCTCTGTTCCCGGCAAATAGTTAGCACTCAGTGCCTGTTTACGTCTTTCCTTTGTTATGTAATCTCACACCCCTGCAAGGTTCTTTTTTCCACTCTCCCTTCACTTGCACCACTCCAACCACACTCCCTCTTGGTTATTTCGCAGACACTGTCAGTCACACTTCTGCCTCAGGGCCTTAAGCGTTTGCTGTGTCTTCTGCCTGGAACACACTTCCCCAGATATCCACTTGGCTCACTCCCTCACATCCCTCAAGCCTTCCCATAAATCTCCCTTCTGCACATGGCCTACTGCCTGATAACTCTGTTTAGTAGCGATGCTCTCCCTGCCCAACCACCACCACTACCCCCCAGTCTCAGCCCTTACTCTGCTCCTTTTTTCCCCCATAGCACATTCTCCCATACGGTCTAATTTACCTATCTGCTATATTTATTGTTTATTGCCATTTCCCCCCCCCCCCCCACAGGATGTCAGCTCCAGGCAGGAGAACCCTAATGAGTGAGTGAATGAATGAAAGAATGAATGCATGACAGGATATATTATTTGCACAAGGCTCTGGGGCACCTGAGTGGCTCAGTTGGTTAAGTGGCCGACTTCGGCTCAGTGAGTTCAAGTCCCGCGGGGGGCTCTGTGCTGACAGCTCGGAGCCTGGAGCCTGCTTCAGATTCTGTGTCTGCCTCTCTCTCTGCTCCTCCCCCACTAACGCTCTGTCTCTGTCTCTCAAAAATAAATAAACATCCTCCCCGCCCAGAGAAAAAAAAAAAATAAACATTAAAAAAAATTTTTTTAATAAAAAAAAAAAAAAAGAAAATCAAGGCTCCAAGAGGAGAGCTGTTTGTGCCCAGCAAGCTGGGGGGAAAAGGGGCCAGGTGTGGATCCAAGTCTGTCTAACACTGAATCATAAGCTTATCTCTAGGCTGATAGCCAGTGTGAAAGCACACACACCCTGGGCAAGTAGAAGAGAGTTGGAAGGAAGGTCAGGAATTAGAATTTGGAATTCAGCGAGGGAGCTTTTAAGCTAATTCATCGTAATTCACTCAATAAACATTTAGTACCTACTATGTGCAAGTCCCTGTGTTTCTTGCAATGGGAGCTTGATGATGAAGCTGATAAACACCTGTCGGTGAACTTGATACTCACATCCACTCCCCCCCGGACATCCCATGGGCACTTCCATCTCCAGGTACAAAACACAGCCTCCCATCGTCCCCTGAACTTGCTGCCGCTCCGTGTTCCACATACAGATTGCTTGGCCCTGCTGGACAGGTTAGAATTTAGCAGGCTGGAAGGGAAGGGTCCAGGGCTGGAAATTTTATTGTTT
Source organism: Panthera tigris (assembly GCF_018350195.1). Lineage (NCBI taxonomy): Eukaryota > Metazoa > Chordata > Mammalia > Carnivora > Felidae > Panthera > Panthera tigris. The sequence goes on from NC_056667.1 coordinate 20,244,881, forward strand.
CGGGAGGTTTTGAAGCCGATGGTCCCATCCTCACTCTGGAAAACTCCGGCCTGATCCACTAAAGTAGACTTTGTATCACTCCCACCTCCAATCTGCTGTACACAAGCTGGCCACACACACAGCTTTCAGGGAGAACTTTCTGAGCCGTGGTCATCCTCTGTTTAGACAGCTGGATACCCCCATTCTCGGCATGGCACGCAAGGTGCTTCATACGTTCGGGCCCATAAACTTTTTTCCCCCTAGTGATTTATAAGACAATTTGAAAGTAAAAAGATAATATGACAAACACCAAAATTTTCACCTCTCTGAATTATCAGCTGTTAGTTTCTTTGAAAAAAAATTTTTTTTAATGTTTATTTATTTTTGAGAGAGAGAGAGAGACAAACAGACAGACAGAGCACAAGGGAGGGAGGGGCAAGAGAGAGAGGGAGACACAGAATCCAAAGCAGGCTCTAGGCCCTGAGCTGTCAGCACAGAGCCCGATGGGGGTGTTCAAACCCACGAACCATGAGATCATGACCTGAGCCAAAGTCAGATGCTTAACCGACCGAGCCACCCAGGCGTCCCTTACAGTTTCTTATATTTGCTTTCAACATGTATATATGTATATATACATATACATGTACGTGTGTGTGTGTGTGTGTGTGTGTGTATCAGATATATGTACTATTTTATCAAATCTTAAAAAGTCTCTGAGTTTTTATTGACATCAACCTCTCTCATGAATGTTATATACATCAACTTCTATCAATGGCAGGCAACTTCTACTGTGGGGTAATGTATTATTTTGACACTTGAACACACACATCTCTGTATCCCACACACCCTCCAGCTACTGCCACGAGCGAGAGAGCTGTCTGTACTGTCTGCATCATCTCACCTCCCATTCTCCCCAATCCAGTCCAGTTAGGTTTTCACCCCCATATGCCATACCCAAACCCTCTTGTCAATGTAACTAATGGCCTCTGTTGGAGAGGAAAAAAGTCTCTCCCTCCACCCCTCTTGGGTTCTCCAGCTGAGGCCCTGTAAATGAGACTGGCCAAAGACAGGTTAACAAAGGAAAAGCAAACAGTAGTTCCCGAACACATGGATCACGCACCCAGCAATGAGAGACTCAAAGGTTTAGTTGGAGCTTGGGCTTATATATCATCTTAGCAAAGGACAATACATTTTTAGGGAAGTGACAAGACAATGGAAAAGAACCTGTCTCCAGGGGCAGCAAATTGTGGGAAGGCAAACATATGGGAAACTAACGATAGAGAAAGGTTCATTAGTGATGTTTGTTATACAGACTCCTCTGGTGCTATCTCCAGGCTAAGGGTCTAAGGCTGTCTCGGGGATTAACTCTTGTCCTTCCTGGTAGAGAAGGAGCAGGGACACGTTTGGAAATCTGCGTCCTCCTTTCATCCAAAGAGGGGGAGGGCAGAGAGCCTTCCTTGCATCTGCTTCTTCTCAGTTACCTTCAGATCAAAATAATCCTTTTGGGGCACCTGGGTGTCCCAGTCAGTTGAGTGTCCCACTTCGGCTCAGGTCGTGATCTCATGGCTGTGAGCTCAAGCCCCGCGTTGTGCTCTGTGCTGACAGCCCAGAGCCCGGAGCCGGCTTTGCATTCTGTCTCTGACTCTCTCTGCCCCTCCCCCACTTGCACTGTGTCTCTCTTTCTCTCTTTCTCTCTCTCAAAAAAATGAATACATATTTTTTTTTAAAAAAAAAACCTTTTACCAAAGTGATATCTTTTGGGGAGGCCTACTACTTCCCCTCCACATTTCCACGTTGCTCAAACAGCCACTCCTCAATTCTCTTCTTGGTTTACCTATAAGAGCCTTCAATGCTTGTGATCACTTGTTCCTTCTTGAACTCATTTCTTCAATTAGCTGATGAAACTCTGCTCTCTCCTGGCTCCCCCCCCCCACCCCTGCCCTTCCTCCTCCACCCCACTGGCCTTTTGGTCTTGTTGCTGAATCCTCCCCTTCTCCACTCTCTCCTCCTCAGCCTCCTACACAGACTCTGCATATCCTGGGGCCCCAGGGCTTGGTTCCCACCTTTGCACTGCTCTGCATTGATACTCATTTCTCTGGTGATCTCACCCTTTCTTGAGGTTTCGAATAACATCTAAGTACATATCATACACAGATTTTTATCTCATCTGATCTAAACTCCAGGCTACGGTGTCCAACTGAATACTCCACATGTCCACCTGGTTGTTGGATGGAAACCTCAAACTCAGCACGTCCAAAAGGGAATTTCAAGGCCTTCTCCCCACCACCTTGGCCCCAAGCCTGCTTTTCGTACTGTCTTCCCCATCCAGGGAACAGTCACTCCATCTTTCCACTTACTCAGGCCAAAAACCTGAGTCATCCGTTCTTTCTTTCATGTCAATCCTCAGTCAGACTTCACTAGTGAACCTTTTTCATGTCAATACTGCCAATTAGATCTGCAAAATATGTCCAGGACCCAAGCACTCCTTAGCACCTCCACCGCCATCATTCTGGACCAAACCACGACCATTTCCTGCCCAAGTTATTCCAAAGCCCCTGAGCAGTCTCATCTCAACAAAGCAACCAGAGGGAGCCCTCTAAAGCCCAAGTCATATGCTGCCTCCCTCTGCTCAGGACCTTCCAAAGTCCTCATTATGATTTCTAAGACCCCCCATCCAATGTAGCCCCCACATCTCTCTGGCTTCATCTCTGACCATTTCCCCTTCCTCTCTCTGCTCTAGCCATCCTGGCTTCCTTGTTATTTTTCAAACACTCCATCCAGGTTTAATGGACATTGAAGTTGCTCTAATTTTATGGTATTGTGAACAATGCCATGCCATATCAATTGCCCTTAACACATGCGTCTTGGTGCACATGCTTAAGAATTCCTCTCCCTAAGGGCTCCTGAATGGTTCAGTCATGAAGTGTCTGACTTTGGCTCAGGTCATGATCTCTTGGTTTGTGAGTTCAAGTCCCACATCGGGGGAGCTTGAGCCCTGCTTCAGGTGAGCACAAGCCCTGCTTCGGGTGACCCCCACTTCTCTCTCTCTTTCTCTGACCTTTGCTCACTTGTGCCCTCTCTCTCTCTCTCAAAAAAAAAAAAAAAAAAAAAAAAAGAATTCCTCTCCTATATACTTGAAAATGATTTCTGGATTGTAGGGTTTGTATATTCTCTGCTTTACTAGACAAAAGTGTTTTCCTAACGTATCTTTTTTTCTTTAATCTCTACACCCAATGTGGGGTTCAAACTCACAACCTTGAGATCAAGAGTCACATGCTCTACTGACTGAGCCAGCCAGGCACCCCTTCCTAAGGCATCTTTTGCCCTCCCACCTGTAAGTATAAGAGACCCACCTTTCCCATATCTTCCTCAATACTTGTTTGAGTCAGACTTTCTATCCTTCATTAATTTGATGGGTATAAAATAGTGTCTCAGCATTTTTTTAAATAAACTTTTTACATTGGAATATCTTTAAATCAAAAGAGAAGTTGCAAACAAGTCAAGAGAATTCCCACATACCCCTCACTCAATTTCCCCTACTATTAACATTTTATATTACCATGACAGATTTGTCAAAACTAAGAAACCAACATTGGCTTATTACTTGTTTTTTTTTTTTTTCCAAAGCAATCTCTATAGCCAATGTGAGGCTCAAACTCAACCCTGTGATCAAGAGTGCTTCAGATTATTACTATTAATTAAACTCCAGATTAATTCAGATTTCATAACGTCCTTTTTCTAGTCCAAGATCCCATCTAGGAGACTGCATTGTATTTATTCCTCACGTCTCCTTAGTCTCTTCAAGTCTGTGACAGCTTCTCAGCCTTTCCTGGCCCTATGACCTGGATAGTCTTCAGAAACACTGATCAGATATTTTACAGAATGTCCTTAATTTGGGCTTATCTATGTTTTCCTCATGATCATGGGTGTAGAGGAAGGATAGCATGGAGGTGAAGTGCCCTTCTCATCACATCCTATCAGGGGGCACGTGCTACCCACGTGACTTACTACTGGTGACATGATTACCCTCAACCACATGGTTCATATGGTGCTTCCAGGTTTCTCCACTGGAAAGTTATTATTTTTCCCTTTTCTACACTTGTTCTTTGGAAGTGCTATCTAATCGTGTTGATCTGCATTTCTCCGCCTTCGGGAGTTCCTCTTACAGAAATGTCTGTTCCTGTCCTTTGCTTATGTTTCAACTTGCTTGTTTATCTTTAGTTCTTACCGATTTCTAGGTGTTCTTTATACATGAATTGCAATTATCTTCTTCCTGGGAGCCATTTAGTATTTTAACTTTGTTTATAACGCCTTTTGCCATGTAGAAGTTCTTTATTTTAACCTAATCATACTTACATATTATTTCCTTTATTCTTTGTGCTTTTTGAACCACCTTTGGAAACACAGCCATGACTCAGCAATCCTTTGATAACCATTGGTTCTCTATTCACGTTGCCCCTTTGCCTTGAATGCCCTTTCTCCCTTTTCCGTCCAGCAAGCTCTTACTTAACTTTGCAGCCATAAAACAAATGAAACCTCCCCGTGAAGTTATCCCCAGTTCCCCCAGGTAGAATTAGGGCTCCCACAACTTATTGTCCATACTTTTATTTATTTATTTTTTTTTTTAAGTAGGCTTCACACCCAGTGTGGGGCCCAACGCAGAGCTTGAACTCATGATCCTGAGATCAAGACCTGAGCTGAGATCAAGAGTCGGATGCTTAGCCCGCTGAGCCACCCAGGCACCCCTTGCCCATATCTTTATTAAAGCACATATCAGGGCACCTGGGTGGCTCAGTGGGTTAAGCATCTGACTCTTGATCTCAGCTCAGGTCTTGATCTCAGGGTCGTGAGTTCAAGCTCTGTGTTGGGCTCTGCATTGGGCTGTGGGTTGGGTATGAAGCTTACTTAAAAAAATAAAAGATAAATTAAAAAATAAAGCACATATCCTTCTCCATTATGTTGCCTTTTGCTTAATTATGTGTGTGTCTTCTGTCCCACTCAATTATTATTACCTGAGGAGAGGGACCCCATGTAATTCATCTCTGTACTGGAGCACTAGGTATGATGCAGTTAATGTTTATTGAATGACTGGATGAGGCTATAGGGTGGATCAGTGGTCTTCAGAATTTTTGCTTTTTTGGCTCCCTTAAGAGGTTTTTAATTTTTTTTAAGTTTATTTATTTTAATTTTGAGAAAGAGAGCACGTGTGCGTGAGACAGGGCGCACAGTCAGGGGAGGGACAGAGAGAAAGAGCGCGAGAGAGAATCCCAAGCAGGCTCTGCACTGAGTCTGACATGGGGCTCAATCTCACAAACAGTGAAATCATGACCTGAGCCAAAATCAAAAGTTGGATGCTTAACCAACTCAGCCACCCAGGCGCCCCAGGGGATTTTTTTCAAATTCTGCATCCCTTCTGCATTTGTGAGAATTCTAACAGAAAATGAATGGCACACTCAAATTAAGACAATTCAAGACAGTTATACCATATACAAAGGGGTAATTTAGAAGGTGTGGTCGAGGTAGAGAAAAATCACAAGGGATCCTGCAGGAAGCTGGGATAGGCAGCAGCCAGGCTGTTACCACCTGAGGCCTAGAGGGACAAGTTCTTTGCTTGAGAGAAGCACTAACTTTCTGTCCAGGGGCAGGGTCAGATAAACTAGACCTCCAGAGAGTAGGAACTAGAGCCATAGAGTCACTGACCTCACTTTGTTTTCCCCCTCTGTCTCCTGCTAAGGCTCCGCATTGGCCCAACCCAAACCAAGACCGGAAGACACAGAGCCATTGATGTCCTCCATCAAAATCAGACAACTAGGGGAGTAGAGGTGGGGGGGAGGGCAAAGAATGGGTCTGCAGGAGCACAGGCAGGATATCTGGCTTTTTTTTTTTTTTTAAGAGAGAGAGAGGAAACAGCGTGAGCAAGGGAGGGGGCAGAGGGAGAGAGAGAGAGAGAGAGAGAGAGAGAGAGTCTTAAGCAGGCTCCATGCTCAGTGTGGATCCCAGCCCATGACCCTGGGATCATGACCTGAGCCAAATCAAGTGTCCGATGCTCAACTGACTGAGCCACCCAGGTGCCCCTGGCATAGTTTTTAATTGACAACTAAAATGTTCATCTTAAATGTAAATCATTGTAAAGAATATACTTCCTAGAATACTGTAAATATCAATATTTTAAATAAAACTGTCCCAATCATCAATATACTATCATTCATTTTGAGAACATACTGGAACAAACTCTACTTTAACAGACAGAAATGCTATATCATTATTTTTTTCTTCTTGAATGTATAATTACATTTTGCTTCCTCTCACACATTGTTATCCTAGGATGATGTATTTTATGCTTGAAAGTCTGTTATTGATTACCTAATTCATACTTCAAGAGAAATTTACATATAAATTACAATTTGAAAATTTTTGAAATTTAAATAATACAAAGATTACCGGTATTATTATTATTATTATGTGTATTATTACACAACTGATCAAAGCAACGTAATATACATCTTTTGATACATGTTAAAAAGAAAACCACAGGGGCACCTGGGTGGCTCAGTTGGTTAAGCATCCGACTTCGTCTCAGGTCATGATCTCGTGGTCCGTGAGTTCGAGCCCCACGTCAGGCTCTGTGCTGACAGCTCAGAGCCTGGAGCCTGTTACGGATTCTGTGTCTCCCTCTCTCTCTCTGACCCTCCTCTGTTCATGCTCTGTCTCTCTCTGTCTCAAAAATAAATAAATGTTAAAAAAAAAAAAAAAAAAAGGAAAGAAAACCACAGGGGCGCCTGGGTGGCTCAGTCAGTTGAGCATCTGACTCTTAATTTTGGCTCAGGTCATGATCTCATGGTTTGTGGGATCAAGCCCAGCCCTGGGCTCTGCACTGACAGTGAGGAGCCTGCTTAGGGTTCTCTCTCTCCCTCCCTCCCTCTCTCTCTCTCTTTCTGCCCCTTCCCTGTGCGTGTGTGCAAGCTTTCTCTCTCTCTCTCTCTCTCTCTTTCTCCCCCCCCAAATAAATAAATAAACATTAAAGAAGAAGGAGAAGAAGAAGAAGAAGAAGAAGAAGAAGAAAAGAAAACCACAGGTCCCACAAGGCATTACTTGAGCCAGACCAAGTCACCAAACCAGGGCTTAATATCTAATCGAAATGCTCTTTCAACCTCCCTAAGAAATGTAAAATCCTAATCAGTCAGTCAGGAATTTTCTGATAAGCACCCTTGGGGTAATCCATGCATAGGCCTTCTCCATCCCATAAAGGAAGAGGAAGTAGTCTGCATATCAAGACCTTTTCCCCAAAAGGAAAAAGATCTTGCCTGCAACAAGGAAGGTGGTCTTGCCTTTCTTTTTTGTTTGTTTTTTTATAAGCCTTCATGGCCTGTGCTCCTTCCTATAAAAACCTTCCATTTCATACAACTCCTCCAAGCACCTCTCTACTTGCGAGATGGGATCCTACCTGATTCATGATCATCAAATTTATTCAGTTGAATTTTGTTTTTTAACCTAAGTAATTATTAAGCCAACAGGAAAATAATACTGGAAATGCATTTTTTACTGAAATAGACTTTTTGTAATTAGTACATGTATTTCTGTGTTTTTTTTTAATTTTTATTTATTAAAAAAAAATTTTTTTTGAAAGAGAGTACATGTGCATGTGCAAGCGGGGGAGGGGCAAAGAGAGAGGGAAAGAGCATCTTAAGTAGATTCCACGCCTGCCTGCGGGGCTTGATCTCATGACTGGGAGATCATGACCTGAGCTGAAATGGAGAGTGGGACGCTTAACTGACTGAGCCACCCAGGCTCCCCAGTTCATATATTTCTGGATAAATACTATTATTGTTGGAATAAAGCTGGGTTCAACTACAATTTTATGTCTATTTTTTATGTTTATAAATAGAATCACTGAGAAACCATATTCACATAAATAAGCAGAAGAGAATGGAGAGAGCTTCGTTACAATAATATAATCATGTCACCTAATTATTTGAATTCCTTCTGGGTTACAAGACAAAAATCACATAGTGGTCTGTTATCAAAAGTTATTTTTAATGACAACAAAATTAGAACCTCTTTCAACTTTATTGAAAGCAAAGAACTAACAACTGCCCGATTTGCAAAATGCCTATTATTCAGTCATTAGAATCCTTCATCTTTAGTTGGTGCCCTGAAGTGCAACATCTCCACCCCCCAATGCTGTGGGTAAAAACTTGGGTGAGTGGCTTTTGTAAAGTGTAAGCTGGGGAGATGGGAAAGAAAATGGCCCTGGACCTCAGCGTGTGTTCTCCAAAAGCTGGGTCTTCAGAAAGAGCATAAGTAAAGTTTGAGGATCTGGACATTGGTTCTTACAAGTATCTGTGCCATCTACCCCTGCCCTCAACGTGCTTCCAATCTAGTAGGGGGATGGAAGTCAGCAAATTGCCAAAGTACAGAATGTATGGAGGGGGGTGGTGGATAGTGGAGCTGGAGATGTTTAGAATTTACTTCTGGCTGTGAGGGGCCATGAAAGGCTTCATGGATGAGGTGGCATGTAAGTTGCTTTTCAGGTTTGGTAGGATTCTGACAGAAGAGATAGTAGAGAAGACATTCTAGATGGAGCATATCGGGTAAACAAAGGCTCAGAAACAACCAAAGGGAATGTTTGGGGAATAAGAACAATTTGGTTCTCTCTCTCTTTCTCTCTCTGCCCCTCCCCCACTTGCTCTCACTCTCTCAAAAATAAATAAATAGACATTAAAAAAAAAAGAGAACAATTTGGCACAAGCAGAGTGTAGGTATAGTCAAAGAGTGGGAGAATGACTAGAGGAATAGAATCATAAGCTCTCAAGGATAAAATCTACTTTAAAGATCAAGTAACCCTAGGGGTGCCCAGGTGGCTCAGTTGGTTAAGCATCTGACTTCAGCTCAGGTCATGATCTCACAGTTCGTGAATTCGAGTCCCTGGTTGAACTCTGTGCTGACAGCTCAGAGCCTGGGGCCTACTTGGGATTCTGTGTCTCCCTATCTCTCTCCTTCTCCCCTGCTCGTGCTCTGTCTCTCAAAAATAAATAAACATTAAAAAAGGGTTTTTTAATATATAAAATAAATAAGATCAGATAATGCCAAAAATATATAAATAAATAAAAATAAAGATCACATAATCATGGAGTCCCTGACTGGCTCAGTTGAAAGAGTGTGCACTCTTAATCTCAGGGTTGTGAGTTCAATCTCTGGGTGTGGAGATTACATAAAAATAAACAGACAAATAAATAAAACCTATTAAAAAAAGATCATGTAATCCTGACGAAATAAATTGAAGATGACACAAAGAAATGAAAAGATATTCCATGCTCATGGATTGGAAGAACCAATATTGTCAAACTGTCCATACTGCCTAGACAATCTACAGATTTAAATGCAATCCCTGGGGTGCCTGGGTGGCTCAGTCAGTAAAGCATCCATTACGGCTCAGGTCATGATCTCACAGCTTGTGAGTTCGAGCCCCGCGTCCGGCTCTGTGCTGACAGCTCAAAGCCCAGAGCATGCTTCAGATTCTGTGTCTCCCTCTCTCTCTGCCCCTCCCCAGCTCATGCTCTCTCTTTCTCACTCAAAAATAAACATTAAAAAAAATTAAAAAAAAAAAAATAAATAAATGCAATCCCTATTAAAATACCAACAACATTTTTCACAGAACTAGAACAAATAATACTAAAAATTGTGTGGAACCACAAAAGACCCCAAGTAGCCAAAGCAATCTTAAGAAAGAAGAACCAAGCTGGAGGTGTCATAATCCCAACACATACTACAAAGCTGTAGTAATCAAAAACAGTGTGGTACCGGCACCAAGACAGACACATAGATCGGTAGAACAGAGTAGCGGCCCAGTAGTAGCTTATATGGTCAATTAACCTATGACAAAGGAGGCAAGGATACACAATGTGGAAAAGCAAGTCTTTTCAATAAATGGTATGGGAAAAACTGGACAGCTATATGCAAAAGAATGAAACTGGACCACTGTCTTATGCCAATCACAAAAATAAATTCAAAATGGATTAAAGACATAAACGTGAGACCTGAAACCATAAAACTCCTAGAAGAAAATGTGGACAGTAATTGCTTTGACATCAGCCATAGAAACATTTTTCTAGATGTGTAGGTCACCTGAAGCAAGGGAAACAAAAGCAAATTAAGCTATTGGGACTACACCAAAATAAAAAGCTTTTGCAGAGCTAAGAAAACCATCAACAAAACAAAATGGCAACCTGCTGAATGGAAGATGATATTTGCAAATGATATATCTGACAAGGAGCTAATACTCAAAATATATAAAGAACTTAGACAACTCAACACCAAAAACAGAAACAAAAATAAAAACAATCTGATTAAAAGTGGGCAGAGGACTGAATGGACATTTTTCCAAAGAAGACATACAGATGGTCAACAGATACATGAAAAGATGCTCATCACCACTGATCACCAGTGACATGCAAATCATAAGTCACAAATCAGCACATTATACCTGTCAGAATGGCTAAAATGAAAGACAAGAAATAACAGGTGTTGACGAGGATGTGGAGAAAAAGGAACTCTTGTGCGCTGTTTGTGGGAAAGTAAATTGGTGTAGCCACTGTGGAAAACAGCATGAAAGTTCCTCAAAAAATTAAAAACCGAATTGCCATATGACCCAGTAGTTCTATTACTGGGTATTTACCTGAGGAAAACAAAAACATGAATTTTAAAAGACATTTGCACTCCTATGTTCATGCAGCATTATTTACAATTGCCAAGGTATGCAAGTAAACCCCAACTGTCCATCTATAGATGAATGGATAAAGAAAAAAAAAAATATATATATATACATATATACATGCAACAAAATGGATGGACCTAGAGGGTATCATGCCAAGTGAAATAAATCAGAGAAAGACAAATACCCTATAATCTCTTTCATATGTGGAATCTAAGAATCAAAACGAAGAAAAAAAGAAACAAACAAACAAAAAAACAGAATCTTAAGTACAGAGAACAATTAATAGTTGCCAGAGGAGAGGTGGGGAGGGGGAAGGGAGAAATAGGAAAAGGGATCAAGGGCACTATCTTAATGAGCAGTGAGTAATGCATAGAGCTGTTGACTTATTATATACCTGAAACTAGTAGGACATTATATATTAATTATACTTCAATACAAAAATAATAAACAAACAAATAAATAAATGTCACCTAATCCAACCTCCACTGCTGCCATCACCACTCTACCAAAATCCACTCAGTGCTCAAATACATCTGGTCAAGGGGCACCCCTGTCTGACAGAAATATAATGCAGGCCACACATATAATTTAAATTTTTCTGTTAAATACCAGATAATAAAAGAAGAAGGAGGAGGAGGAGGAGGAGGAGGAGGAAGAGGTCAACAGAAACAGGTGAAATTAATTTTAATAATGTTTTCTTTATTTTTTTTAAATTTTTAATTTATTTTTGAGACAGAGACAGAGTGTGAGCAGGGGAGGGGCAGAGAGAGAGGGAGACACAGAATCCGAAGCAGGCTCCAGGCTCTGAGCTGCCAGCACAGAGCCCGACGCGGGGCTCGAACTCACGGACCACGAGATCATGACCTGAGCTGAAGTCAGATGCTTAACCGGCTGAGTCACCCAAGCGCCCCAATAACGTTTTCTTTAATTCAACGTACTCAAGACATTATCCTTTTAGCATATAATCAATATAAAAAGCTGTTAATGAGGTATTTTACATTCTTTTTTGGTACTAAATCATCCCAACTCCGATCCAGCCACAGTTCATGTGCTCACTGGCCCCATGTGGCTAGTGAATGAAGCACAAATCTGAAAGAGAACCCATTATATTCTCATACCACTGTGGTCATTAGACAGTTTTCCCTGGACCGTGGAAATGCTAGCTTGATTTCTTCCTTAAACATCTGCATCTTCTAACTTGTTTTCCATGGACATGCATCAATATAGAATCAGGACAGGAATAAGTACTAGGTGCTACAAATGCTCATATGAGGGGCACCCAATCCCGGCCTTGCAGGTCAGGGGAAGGTTTCAGGAGGAAGATACAAAGGAATGAATATAATTAATGACTTTATCCTGTGGCAGTGGGGTACAGCTCAAAAAACAAAACGATGAAGGTGTGGCAAAGGACACAAGAATCATCCTGACAGCGCTCCCAGTGGCTAAAGCTGGGAGTCACAATTTGAGCAACAAAATAAATAATGTAGTATTGAGGGAGGGGTGCCTGGCTGGCTCAGTCAGAGGAGCATGTGATTCTTGATCTTGGGGATGTAAATTCGAGCCCCACTTTGGTGTAGAGATTACTTAGAAAAATAAAATCTTTAAAAAAACCACGACAGCATAGTATTGGATTTTAATCCAAAATATAATATAAATATACATGAGCTGAGTTCATTAGGACATAAATAAGTGATTGAATGAATGAATAGGGGAGAAGAGACAGATCTTTAAAGAATTACAAATAAGTAGACCTTAGTCCCGCTCTCTACTCCTTGAGTGTGGGCTGGTCTTGGTGAGTTGCTTAAGAATAGAGTATGGAAATAGCAGAGGGAGGGGGGGGGGGAGTAGGGTATGCGGGTGGGTGTAAGTATCTTTACAGCGGAGGAACCTGGCAGATATCACGGAGTGATCCAGGGTGACGTCACCAGTAATAATTCACATGGGTAGCACGTGCACTCTGATAGGGGGATATGATGAGAAGGGCATTTCACCTCCGTGCTATTCTTCCTCTAAACCCATAGTCATCAGATAAACCCAAATTAAGGACATTCTGCAAAAGATCTGATCAGTGCTTCTGAAGACTATCCAGGTCATAGGGACAGGAAAGACTGAGAAGCTGTCACAGACTTGAAGAGATTAAAGAGACATGAGGAGTAAATGCAACATAGTATCCTACAAGATGGGATCTTGGACCAGAAAAAGGACATTCGTGGAAAAACTAGTGAAATCTGAGTATGTCTGGAGTTTAGTTAATGAAATGTATCAATGTCGAGTTCTTAGTTTTAACAAATACACCTCAGTAATACAAGATGTTAATATTAGGGGAAGCTGGGTAAATCGTATATAGAAACTCTCTTGACTATCTCTGTACCTTTTCTTTATTTCTTTTTTTATTTGAGAGAGAGAGAGAGAGAGTGCAAGTGGGGTAGAGAGCAGAGGGAGAGAGAGAGAGAAAGAATCCTAAGCAGGCTCTACACTCAACGCAGAGCCTGAAGCGGGGCTCGATCCCACGACCCTGGGATCATAACCTGAGATGAAATCAAGAGTCAGACACTCAACAGACTGAGCCACCCAGGCTGCACCTTTGGGGCTGCCCCTACATCTTTCTTTAAATCTGAAATGGTTCTGGGGCGCCTGGGTAGCTCAGTCCATTGGGCATCTGACTTAGGCTCAGGTCATAATCTCACGGTTCATGAGTTCAAGCCCTGCATTGGGCTCTCTGCTGTCAGAGCAGAGCCGCTTCGGGTCCCCTGACCCCCTGTCTCTCTGCCCCTCCCCCATGTGCACTGTGCACTCTGTCTCTGAAATAAACATTAAAAATTTTTAAATCTAAAATTATTCTAAAGGAAAAGTTTGGTTTTATATACCCTATATATATATGATGTGTGAGTGTGTGTGTATATATGTGTGCATACTGAAATATAGACATATATACAACTACACATATATATGAAATGGAGAAAAGCATCAGAAAAAAAAAAAAAAAAGACAGTCTTGCTTATTCTAAGCAGAAAGCATTGTAGGAAGCATGTGAAGGGGTAGAGTAGCAGGCCCGCCTGAGACTGTAGGCTGGGTTCTGGCTGAGCCTTTAGGACTTTATCCTGTGGCAATGGGGAACCATTGAAGGCTATTGAGCAAGGGTGTGACTGATTACACAATGACTCAGCCGTGGTCACACAGATCAGCTTCCTGAGGCCCCCTACAATCCTCCCCTTCTGATGCTCCTTCCTTCCACATGCTCTTCCTTCTTTGCCTGCAGAGGCCAAGCTCTGGCATGAATCCAAGTCACTAGCACAGAGATGGCCACCTCCAAGATCCACCCTGCCACCCCTACTCGGTGCTGGTTCAGTGGTCCTTGGAGGTTCAGCATTTAGAATCTCAACATGTCACACCTGGTAAGGGTTGGAGCCACCCACCTAGCACAGAGACCCCTGGGCAGGGTGGAGCTTTCTTGTAAAAATCACCAAGCTCTGGGTTGAGTCATTTTTTCCACCACACCCTCTCTGTTTATTCCTTTCTCCCAGAGTAAACTGAAACCAGTCATCGGTTGGGACAGGGGGCTCGGGTGCAAAAGAGGGACTTCTAGATTGAATCTAGGATACCGTGCCGTCAGGAGAATTGTCCAATATCAGTGTCTCTTCAGCAGGCTTGCTTGGAAACAAATACATCAAGGTCAGAAGCTGGGAGAGGAAAAGGAAGTGACAAAACATATTGGTGTGCACCAGCCAGTCGTAGCCATGAGAGTTCAATGACAGAATTTATCAGATTCTCACCTCAGCTCAATGAAATCGGTTTTCTCCATCCTATAACTTTTAATCCCTCCACGGAAAAAGAAAACAAAAGGCTACAGTTACTGAGAAATCTGTTCTGTGCCAGGCACTATGCATAACCTTGTTTGGTCCTCCTAGAAACTCTGTAGTAGTATACCCATTTTGTAGATGAGAACGCTGAGGCTCAGAGAAGGTAAGTGACGTGCCCAAGATCATGCAGCTGGTAAGTGGCAGAATAGGGAGAAAGCAAAACCAGTTTCTGAACTCACCCCCTGCCATGGTTAGCGTGGCCCCAGCATACAGAGAACCTCTCCCTTTAAGCCCTGCCCTTCTTTCTACCCAGAAGGGTGAACCGCTGCTCCCCATATCACTGCCTCGCTTTGTTCAAATCTCTGCCTAAAAGTCAGAGAAGCCTTTCCTGATCACCCCATCCAAATGGCAGCCTCCATCACCCACCTCCCTTTACTCTTTGTCATTCATAGCAACTGCCCTACCTTAACATATTTACTTATTTATCTGCTTCTTGTCTGTCTCTACCCACTAGAATGTAAACTTCATGAGGACAAGGACCTGGTCTGTTTGGTTCACTGCTGCATTCCTGGTGTCTGACACATAGTAGGTCCCTAATGTACTGAATGAATAAAAAGAGGAAATTCTGCTTTCTTCCACTAAGAGTACCCCCTCATCCCCATCTGCTGCTAAATCCCCTCACCCTTCAAAGCCCCTCCCCTTTGCTCTCCCTGCAAGGGAATGCTTCTCCCTCTTCTTCCCCAGCCCAGGGATAAACCCAGCCGCCCACGCAACTGCTCCAGCTAGAAACCAGAAGTCACCCTCACCTCCTCTCTTTCTGCCTGACTCTCCCCGCCCCCCCAACACACCAGCAGTTTCCAATCAATCAGCAACTCCAGTCCATTCTGCCTCTTAAATTGTCTCCCAAATCTGCAAGATCTTCAGTCCCTGCTATGCTCTCTCCACCAGGCAGCCCTCCTTTCTTGCCTGCGTGCTGCGTCAGCCTCCTTACCAGTCTTTGTCTCCAGTTTGTCCCCTGCCATTCAGTCTCCACATTGCAATCAGAGTGATTTGTCTAAAGCTCAAATTACCTGGATAAACATCCCATTGATTCCTCAGTGGCCTGAAATAAAGTTTAAGATCTTAATGTGGCTTACAAGGCTCTGCCCCATCTGGCCACAGCTTTACTTTTAACACACTCTGCTCCTGCCTGGTTGAACCAATTCCAGTTCCCCAAATGCGCTCATATTTCTTCTCCCTGGGAGGTCTAGCCAACACCTGTTCATCATTCAGGTCTCAGCCTAGATGCCACTTTCTCCGGGAAGCCCTCTCCAACCTCTTCTGCCCCACCAGGCTGGGTTAGGAATCCTTAGTGTATAGAATCAGGGCTTTCTCCCCACTCAGAGGGATCCTGGTGTTCATCTGGGCCAATTTCATACTCTCTTCCCCTGAATCCCCAATCCGTATCCCTGCTTGAAGAACCTCCATTGTTTCTCTGATGCCTGTCAACTTTTAAGACCATCCCAAGTCCAGACTTACCCAGAAAACCTTCTGGGGAGTGGAAAGAAGGATGTGACTGAGTCAGGATGCCTCTAGCTCAAGTCCCCTCTTTGCTCAGAGCCTCAGTTCCTTCTGTAAAATGGGGATGACAACATTAATATCCACTTCACAGCTGTTATAAGTAAAATTATAGATGTTAAAGAACAGTGTAAACACTGAAGTGTGATGAGACATGAGGATGATTATTATCTTTCCTGGCTCTGTGTTCCTGCAGCACTCTCAGGCCATGACCCACCATTTTGCACTTAATTATACCCTGCCTTCAATTATCTATTCTTGCTTCCGCGTGGCAGGCTGCTGTTTACAACTGCTGTGGCATCCTCCTGGGATCACATCTTCTACAACTCTTCTGCATCCCCTAGAGTTCAGATATCAGCCCCAACCAAACAGAAGGTGTATATTATTACTGTGATTATAACCAACTGCCATTTATGGATCACCTATTATGCACTAAGTACATATTGTTTCTGATTCTCAAAACTACCCAAGAAATAGATATTTTTTATTTCTACTGTGCAAACTAAGGCTCAGAAAAATTAAATAACTTGTTCAAGGTCACATGATCCTGGGGGTAAGAACCTTGAGAATCTTTCTTGCACTGGTCTCCAGATTGATGTTAAGGACCTCATGGATTTCCACCTGCTTGGCTCTTTTCTTGGTCACCAGTTGAGCTGTGTCCAGAGAGAGAGAAAAAATCAAACCGGGGGCTTGGCAGAGGAGGTGGCTGCCATGCCACGGACCAGACACAGGGACTTTTGACATGTAAGTTGGGTATGGCTTCACCAAGAACAAAGCCACAAAGCTTGTTCCTGTGGTTGAAGGGTGTGGGAGGTGGTCAGGAAAAGCCCTGGGACATCTAGCAGTGCCAGCACCGAACTGCTGCCCAAGTCTGTGAGGAGAGTAGACTGGAGTGGGATCTGATGGCCAAATCACTCACAGTAAGGGAGTGGTCAACTCACAAGAGTTTCCATCCTCCATCAAGAAATTGATGGAGGAGGAGATGCAGGGTTCATAGAGCGCCACTAGGTGGCACTGTGCAAGGAGGGCACAAAAAGAGCCCTTTGGAACGTTTCAACGCGAACAATTAGAAGGGATTTTAGAGCAAGCAAATGCAACGTAAAAGCCTCCTTTTACAGAAGAGTTGTGAGGCCCAGAGAAGTTATTTGAGTTGCCCAGTTTCTTGGGCCTGAAACCACTACCAGAGACCTAGACCTGTCTCTTTCTAAGCTCTGTGCGCTTCACCTTCGGTACTCATCAAATCACATCAAGGTGCCCATCTACTCGCGGGGTGAGCTTACTCAAGTCACTGATATTTTTTTTTAAGCCTCAGTCTTCCTGTCCATTGAACAAAGGATTTGTCTGGGCCTGTGATGACAATGTGGTAGCCACTAGTCACGTGTGACTAAATTTAAATTAATTAAAACTACAACCTAAAATTCAGTTCTCATACTAACCAACGTTTCAAGCTCTCAATAGACAGTTGTGGGTAGCTGCTATCATATTTGACAGCACAGATATAGAGCACCCCCCCCCCACCCCGTTGTTGCAGGTAGTTTGAACAGACAGCATTGGCTGGTAACTGAGGTCCTCCCAGCTTCAGTATTCTATGGATCCTCTGTGAAAGCACTGGAGAGTGTAACACTAAGTGCATAAGGTTTCCTAGCTCTCAGCTTGGGTTTTTAATCATATGCAAGCACTGCGGGATACAGAAGAGAATAAGGTGGGTAAAAATCCTCCCTTCATGGAGCTGACATTTGAATGCGTGTAAGGTACTAAGTCCAAAAATTACAGCTTCTGCAATCAAGGTACAGTGCCTTAAGCTTTGATGTGTTTATTTATCTAGATAAAACACAGTATCTGGGGCACCTGGGTGGCTCAGTTGGATAAGCGTCCCACTCTTGATTTTGGCTCAGGTCATGATCTCACAATTCGTCGATTCAAGCCCTGCATCAGGCTCTGTGCTGACAGCATGGAGCCTGCTTGGAATTCTCTCTCTCCGCCCCGCCCCCGCCCCGTCCCTCCCTGCTCTCTCTCTCTCTCTCTAAAAAAAAAAAAATAAACTAAAAAGTAGGTCTGGGGTGGAGCCCATGAACTTGCATTTTTCTAACAAGCTCCTTGGTGATACCATTGTGGTCGGTCCCAGAGCCCATTTTAAGTAGCAAGGATTTGGAGAATTTTGTGGCAGGACAAGATGGGCATGTGTGATTCAACTAAAACATTGTGTGTTCATATTGTGGATCTTCCTGTGAAGCCTGGGTTCAAATCTCACTCCCGGGTAGCCCATTCTTCCTGATCCTCAAAACTAGAGTAGGAAGGCTCTTCTGGCCTCTATCATTCCTCACACTTCCCTAGCTTGGCGCTGTTCACACTACCTTGCCTTTCTTTCTAAAATCTTTGTCCCAGCCTCCCTCACACAGCTGCATCCTGTCACTGGTCTCATTTAGTTCTATATCCATTAACTCCCTCAATAAGTACTGAGAGCCCCTGTGTGCAGGTATCCACCAGGCTAGCTGCTGGAAATCCTGCAGGCAGACACGGTCCTGGCCCTCAGAGGGCTCACAGAATAGGAAAAGCCTACAGTGAAAAAAAAAAAATCATGGCAGGTGAAATAAGAGTCACAAAAGAGGAAGTAGAAGATGCTATGGGAGATTATGACCAGGGACCTACCCCAGTTTTGCTCAGGGAAGACCTTCTAGAAGAAGAGGCATTTCATCTGAGAGCTGAACAAGTAGGAGCGAGCCAGGCAAAGAGAGGAGGTGTTCTAGTTACTATGGGCACAAATCAAATTCCCCCAAACCTTACTGGCATAGAATAACCATGGGACAAAAAAGACCACTGTGGCCAGTTTTGAAAAACACACTCTGCCCCCATGGGAAGAGTGTGACAGTGTAGAGAATGCTCGGGCAAAAATCTTCCAATGAGAGAAACAGAGCCCATCCGAAGACATAAACACAACTTAGTAAGACTGGCATGTAGCCAAGAGAAAGAGACTGGTATAAAGATGAAACATAAGAGGTCAAAACCCCAAAACCCTCATCCCTGCCCTTGGGGAGTTAGTCATCTCAACAGCTATCGTACCTCCCTGTGTTTCATGATTTACAATCAACAAAGCAGTGCCTAAGTTATTTCCTCATTTTTTTTAAAGCTTACTTATTTATCTTGAGAAAGAGAGAGAGAGCAAGCAGAAGAGGGGCAAAGAGAGAGGGAAAGAGAGAGAATCCCAAGGAGGCGCCAAACTGTCAGTGCAGAGTCAGATCTCGCGAACTGATACCATGACCTGAGCTGAAGTCAAGAGTCAGACGCTCAACCGTCTGAGCTACCCAGGCGCCCCTTCCTCATCTGTTTTAAACCACAATCCTGTGAGGGATTTATTAGCCCTAGTTAACAGATGAAGACACAAAGTATCAGTGAGGGAAGTGGGAGGCAGTACAGGAAGAGCAGGGGTACTCAGCGATTTTAGTTGACGCATGGATAAACATCTTACGTGTTGATAAACATCTCACGTGTTGATAGTTAACATGTGTTTTTCATAGAAAGATAGGTCTAGGGCATCAAGCTCATGATGTCACTGACATTATGGCTTGGGACAAATCAAAGAAGTGAATTGATTTAAAGTGAACTTAGGGGAAACTATTAAATGCAGAATAGTATAGAGGGTCTGTGACTATGGTACTGATGAGAAAATTGGAGGTAGACGAGGAGAACTTGAAAACTACGGCCAAAGGAGTAAGTGTGGGATCTGTCTGGAGTCAGGTCAAATCGTGGCCAGGTTCTAAGGACAAACATCCCAAGAGAGAGCCAGCCAAGTTGTTTAGCTATCCCATGCCTCTGTTTTCTCATGTTTAAAATGAAAATACTCTATTACCTGCCTTCATAGGGTTGTCACAAAGAGTAAACTAGTTAATATTTGTAGAGCTCTTAGACTAGTTCCTGGCATTTATTAAGTGCTTGTTAAATAACTAAATTAAATTAACTGACTTAAGAATAAAAGGGAATGTTTTGGCTCTTGCAACTGAAAAGTCCCCGGGTATTTGTCTGTCTTCAGGCTGGATCCGGCAGCTCTCTCTCTCTTCCTCTTCCTCCCTCTGTCTCCCTCCAACTCACTTCTACTCTTCTCCGTGTTGATCCATCCTCAGATGACCAACCTCTCACCCAGTGCTGGTCACTGCAGCTCCAGGGTTAGAGGACCTGGACACAGCTACCAGTCGAGAACAAACAGACACCCCCTTGCCATCATTGTAGGAAAAGCCCCTGAATTAGCTCTGATTGGTCCTACCTGAGTTTATTCATTTATTTTTGAGAGAGAGAAGGAGAGCACAAGAGGGGGAGGGGCAGAGAGAAAGAGAATGAGAGAGAGAGAGAGAGAGAGAGAGAGAGAGAGAGAGAGAGAATCCGAAGCAGGCTCCAGGCTCTGAGCTGTCAGCCCAGAGCCCAACGCAGGGCTCGAACGCATGGACGGCAAGATCATGACCTGAGCCGAAGTAGGACGCTACACCCACTGAGCTACCCAGATGCCCCTAAAGTTTATTTATTCATTTTGAGAGAGAGAAAGCACAGCAGGGGAGGGACAGAGAGAGAGGGGGAGAGAGAGAGAGAGAGAGATAATCTCAAGTAGGCTCTGCACTGTCAGCATAGAACCCGATGTGGGACTAGAACTCACGGACTAGAACTCATTCATGTGAAATCATGACCTGGGCTGAAATCAAGAGTCAGACGCTTAACCAACTGAGCCACACAGGTACCCCACTAATTTCTTTCTATCATTGATTAATATTCTGTTGTGTGGATGTACCATGGCTTATTTATCCACTCACTTTTTGAAGGCCATTTTGGGTGCTTCCAGTATTGGGCAGTTATGAATAAAGCTGCTGTAAATCTGTGTGTGCAGGGTTTTGTGTAGATGTAAGTTTTCAACTCATTTGAGTGAATGCCTAGGAGTGCAATCACAGGATCATATGGTAAGACTACGTTTAGCTTTATAGGAAACTGCCAGGCTGTCTTCCAAAGTGGCTGTACCATTTTACATCCCCACCAGCAATGAATGAAAGCTGCTGTCGCTCCACATCCTTGCCAGCATTTGGCGTTGTAAGTTTTTTGGATTTTAGACATTCTTATAAGCGTATAGTGGTACGTTGTTTTGAGCTGCAGTTCTCTAATGACATCTGATGCTGAGCATCTTGAAACATCTTTTCATATGCTTATTTGCTACCTGTACATCTTCTTTGGTGAGATGTCCAGATCTTTGTCCATTTTTTAATTGGGTTTTTTTGTTGTTGTTGTTGTTGTTGAGGTTTTTTAAAAAATTTTTTCGGAATGTTTATTTATTTTTGAGAGAGAGAGACAGAGCATGAGCAGGGGAGGGGCAGAGAGAGAGGGAGACACAGAATCCGAAGCAGACTCCAGGCTCTGAGCTGTCAGCACAGAGCCCAGCGTGGGGCTCGAACTCATGAGCTGTGAGATCATGACCTAAGCCGAAGTTGGACGCTCAACCGACTGAGCCACCCAGGCGCCCCTGTTGTTGTTGAGTTTTAAGAGGTCTTTATATATTTTGAATACAAGTCCATTAGCTGATATGTGTTTTGCAAATCCACACTCCCCCACACACTCTGTAGGTTGTCTTTTTATCCCCTTAACAGTGTCTTTTGCAGAACAGAAGTTTTTAATTTTAATAAAATCCAGGTTTCCATGTTTTTCTTTCACGGATCTAAAAACTCATCACCCCACTCATGGTTACCTAAATTTTCCCCTGAGTTATCTTCAAGAAGTTTTATAGTTGTGTGCTTTACATTTAGGTATATTATCCATATGAGTTAATTTTTGTGAAAGATGTAAGTAAGGGCAGTATCTAGATTTTTTTTTTGTTATGTGGATGTCCAGTTATTCCAGCACCATTTACTGAGAAGACTACCTTTTCTCCATTGAATAGTCTTTGCTTCGTTGTCAATAATCAGTTCATTATATTTGCGTGGGTCTCCTTTGGGGTTCTCTATTCTGTTCCATTAACGTACTTGTCTGTGCTTTTGCCAATACTGCACTGACTTGATTATTATAGCTTTATAATAAGTCTTGACGTTGTGTAGTGTCAGTCCTCCAATTCACTGGTGTTTTAAAATTTGAATTTCATAATTTCAGTGTGTCCCACATACATACTGCTAATTTCTATTTATAACTCTTGTCAAGTAGATAGCGGCATATGGTATACTCTATTTACAGAGGCATAAAGAGGCTAAATAACCTGTTCTTCCAACAGGTAACAGAGTCTTGGCTTTTTAGTGCCTTGATGCACTAACCCAGTCCCTGGGGAAGGAAACTTGATCTATTGCCTGCAAGGTTAACTATTCCTCATGTACATTAAAACACTGGAATTCTATTTGATCTGTTTTTTTTTTCTTTCTGAGTTTAAGTATCAGAAGTTATCTCCCTGATTTTTTATAAAAATTTTTAATGTTTTTTAAAAATGTTTATTTATTTTTGAGAGAGAGAGAGAGAGAGAGAGAGAGTGGGGGAGGGGCAGACACACACACACACACACACACACACACACAATCCAAAATAGGCTCCAGGCTCTGAGCCGTCAGTCCAGAGCCTAACATGGGGCTTGAACTCACAAACCGCAAGATCATGACCTGGGCCCAAGTCAGACGCTTAACAGACTGAGCCAACCAGGTGCCCCTCGTGTTTTTGGTTTTTTTTTTTTTAAGTTTATTTATTTGCGGAGAGAGAGCACAAGCAGAGGAGGGGCAGAGAGAGAAGGGGAGAGAGAATTCCAAGCAGGCTCCAAACTGTCAGCGCAGAGTCCGATCTCATGAACTGTGATATGACCTGCGCTGAAGTCAAGAGTCAGATGCTCAACCGTCTGAGCTACCCAGGCGCCCCTTCCTCATCTGTTTTAAACCACAATCCTGTGAGGGATTTATTAGCCCTAGTTACAGATGAAGACACAAAGTATCAGTGAAGGAAGTGGGAGGCAGTACAGGAAGAGCAGGGGTACTCAGCGATTTTAGTTGACGCATGGATAAACATCTTACGTGTTGATAAACATCTTACGTGTTGATAGTTGACGTGTGTTTTTCGTAGAAAAATATGGTTGTGTGGTGCTTCACTGTATGAATAAACCATGATTCATCCATCCATTCCCCTATAGGTTAGGTTTTTTTGACTTTTTTTGCTATCATAACGGGCCAGAAGTAGTGTTCCTTGCCGTGTTTTCTTGTGCACACATGTAATGTTTCCTCTAAACTCTTAGAAGTAAAATTTCTGGGTTGTAGAATAAGAGAATCTTCAGTTTTAGGTTGAATATACCCACTTTTTCCCAGGAGTCCAATCAGGAAATGAAAATGGTTGTATCAGTGACTGCCTCTGCAGAGCTGCTCAGTTGGGGCATTATCTAGTGCACCTAGGAGAGAAAAAGGAGCTACATTCATTGTCACAAGCCTTATTTGAATAATCCTTGTCTGCTTCCAAAAGCCAAACAAGAGAATATTGGAAGTATCACTTAAATATCTACCCAATAGAATAATTGCTTCTGCAGTATGCTGAACTATCCTATCCTTGAATACTATCAAAGACAGAGAGCTTACCACCTCCCAAAGTAGCCCAGCTCTCTTGATTAGAAAGTTCTCAAACATCTATGGCTGGAAGCGAGAATGAGAAGTTTCCATTCTAAGAGATGACAATATCTTTTTTGAATCTGTTTTTTCTATGTAAAAATGGGAGTGGGGGGGGCACCTGGGTGGCTCAGTCAGTTAAGTATCCAACTCTTGATTTCGCCTCAGGTCATGATCTCACAGGTTCGTGAGATCAAGTCCTGCATTGGGCTCTGTGCTGACAGCTTGGAACCTGTTTGGGATTCTCTCTCTCCCTGTCTCTCTGCCCCTCCCCTGTTCATGCTCTGCCCCTCCCCGGTTCGTGCTCGCACTCTCTCAAAATAAACATATTTTTAAAAATGGGAGTAGAGGGGCACCTGGGTGGCTCAGTCGGTTAAGTGGCCGACTTCAGCTCAGGTCATGATCTCACGGTCCATGAGTTCAAGTCCCGCGTCAGGCTCTGTGCTGACAGCTCAGAGCCTGGAGCCTGTTTCAGATTCTGTGTCTCCCTCTCTCTGACCCTCCGCCATTCATGCTCTGTCTCTCTCTGTCTCAAAAATAAATAAATGTTAAAAAAATTTTTTCTAAAAAATGGGAGTAGGAATAATACCTAAATCATAAGGTGGTTGTGGGAATCAAATGAGATAGTGTGTGAATGTATGTGTGTATACATAGATAAATATATACACTTGAACATACATATATGCATATACATGTATAGATATGCAATATACTCATATATGCATATATATTCATATATGTAGAAAAGAGAAAGAGAGTGCATGAGAGGGCAAGCGAGCTCTTGGCAGAAAATAATCAATTAATTGTAGCTGCAGCTATTATTAATATTTTTCATCCTATCATCCATTCCGTAACAACAAAGTTCATTCTGCTAAACAAGTATTTACTGAGTGTCTACTATGTGTCAAACAAAGACTGTGCTAGTAATCACAGAAACATCACCCACACTTCTCTGTATTTATTTTTTTAAGTTTTGTTTATTTTTGAGAGAGAGAGGGAGAGTATGCACACATGTGCATGAGTAGAGAAGGGGCAGAGAGAGAGGGAGAGAGAATTCCAAGCAGGCTCTGGGCTTCAAGGGCAGAACCTGACTCAGGTCTCAATCTCATGAACCATGAGATCATGACCTGAGCTGAAATTAAGTGTCCCATGCCTAAACTGACTGAGCCACCCACGTGCCCCTCTGTCAGTATTTCTAAGAGTCTCTGTGACATTGCCAGCATAGAGCAATGGTTTAAAATGGAAGTTCTGGATTCAAATAATCTGGGTTTTAATCCCAACTGTATCAACTATGTGATTTGTGGGAGTATTGCTTAATTCGCTGATAAGAACTTATCTCTCATGGTAAATGTTCAATACATGTTAGCTATTATTCAATTTAATTGAGCCAGTGACCTTAGCCAGGGTTTCAGCCTGAGCCTGGAGAGCTACGGATAGATAATCTTAAAGCTCTCTTTTAGTCCTAAAGTTTATGATTTTTTATATTCAGTGGAACATCTGTGGGGGAGAAATGAGGAAGAATGACCCACATTTATAGGCATTTCACAAAGCTGAATTTGCAAGTAGGTTCTAACTCCTCCAAATGGGAAGAAATCACCCTTTGGGAGCTCACAGACTAATTTATACACTTGATGTGAGCAGAAGCAGGAAAAAAACAAGCAAGTCATGGAGTGATAAACATGGGACAAACACTATAAATGCTAAATATGTATATTCCTTTCTGAGAGTGGGTACTGCCTGGTTCTCACTGGAGGGACAGGTAGTGTTCAAAAGCTCAGACTCTGGTGTAATACAGATCTAGGTTTGAATCCCTATTTGGTTCCTTGTCAGCTATGTGACCCTGGGCAAGCAGCTTTTAACCTTTGTGTCTCAGCTTTCTTTTCTGCAAAACCCAGATAGTAAGAGTATCTAAAAATTATACTCAATACAGTGGTGACATAGTAAATGCTCAATAAAAGTGAATTATTTTTATCTGACAAATGGCACCCTACAGGTGAGTGACAAGTTTCCATTCTCAAGAGATGACAATATCTTTTTCTGACTTTAGGCGCTTCATGGGTGGGGCCCGGTCTCTGCCTTCATAAGTTAGGCACGATGCCTCCCTTGTCACCTTGGCAACTTCCTTAGAGAGGAGGGTGTCTCCTCTGTCAGACTTGGCACTCCACTAGGCTGGAACTTCCTCTTCCTTCGAGGTGGGAACAGTAGTGCCTCCACCAGTTAGTCTCAGATGGACCTTGTCTCTGTCAGCCTGAGGGTTTCCAGAGTTGTGTGTGGTTGGCTCCCCTCCAAGCCACTCTGCGTAGAACTGACTGATTACCTTTTCTCCTCTTCCTTGAGGCCCAGGAACAAGAGTGAGGAATGCGCCTCTTCAGTAGCCACCCAGGTCAGGGAGGAGTTAAGATGAAGGTCGGCTTTAGGGGGTGGGAGTCGGAGGCGGGGGGGGGGGGGGGGGGGCACTGGGGCCCCAGCCTGAAAAGTCTCGCAATTCAGGGGATCTGAGGAAGTCTCGGTAAGGCTCTTAGGAGACTGCGCCGGGCTCTGAGAAGCATTTGGGTGAGTGTGAGAAGTGCCCCAGAAGCAACGCGAAGGAGCATTTTACGTGGATGTGGGGTGGGCGGTGCGTCAGGGTAACTAATGGCAACTGGGCGGGGTGAACCCGCCCGGCAGGAGCTCTTCGACGGAGAGAAACTACGACTCCCAGGATGCGCCGGGGCTCAGCCCGGCTTTCCCGCCTGCCCACTGGCTGCCGGTCCGGAGAGCGCAAGAGCGGATTGGTCGCGGCGGTGCGGGTCTCCCCCACTAGCAGGTTAGTAGGCACCGCCGGCAGCAGACGTTGACCGGGCGCGCGAGGGGGGAGGGGCCCGTCTAGCTATTCTGGAAACCGCCGGACGCTCTCTCCGTAGCGTAGCCGCCGGCTGTGAGGCGCGGGGCGGGGGCGGAGACTGCGTGGCGCAGGCGCAGTGCTGGGCTTCTCCCGGGTCCCCAGACAGCTGGAGGAGATAAACAGAGGAGGAGGAGGGAGGGGAGTGCGTGTGTGAGAGCGCGCGAGGGAGTGTGAGTGTGTGTGAGCGCGGGTGTGAGGCGGTGCGCAGGGGCGGGCGGAGGCGCTGTCCGGCCCGGGCCAGGCGCCGGGCGGGGAGCATGGGAAGGGGCTAGATCTGCCCGGGCCCCCAGCCCCCTCCCCGGGATCCGCGCCCCCCCTTCCCGGGAGAGGGGCCGGGCCCCCCGGACGGACATGGGCTCCTGAAGTTGCGCCGCCGCCGGTCCTGGGAAGAGGCCTGACAGGTACGGGTAGCCACCGCCCCCTGCCCTCGCCGGGCGCCGAAGCAAGAACCGGCTCCCGCAGCCCCGGCACACGGGCCGCTCGCTCTGGGCCGGCCGCAGCCCTGCCGGCCCGGGGGCCTGAGCCCGCCTGCCTCGGGGCTCCGGGGTGTCCCGAGAGGGGGCAGGCCTCGCTGGGGCGAAGGGCACAGTGGGCCGGGGGCGGGGTGGGGATGGAGGGCTGGCCGGGACGTGGGTGGTGCGGGAGGCTCAGGGAGGCTCTGCCAAGGGAGAGGTGGAAGTCGTCCCATCACGGGACTTTTTTGCGGACTTTTTTGTTTGACATCTGATCTGGCGCGGGTCTCAGGAAGAAGGGGGCAGGTGGAAGTGCTGGGAGGGCTACGTTGACCTGACCTGCTCTCTTAGTTTCCTGCTCTCCTGCTCTCGCTCTGTCTCGCTCGCTCTCGCGCTCGCTCTTTCTCGCTCTCTCTTTCTGTGTGTGTGTGTGTGTGTGTGTGTGTGTGTCCGTCCGTCCGTCCGTCCGTCCCGTGTGTCCGTCCGTGGTCAGGCTTCTTGCAGCTGCAGATGCCTTCAGTGGCCCATCCTGGCACCAAGCTGAAGTCTGCCAAGGTGTTTCCACCAGGCGACTGCAACGCCCATACAGAGGGCCTTTACTTGGGAACGGGCTCTTCAGTACCCACCTCAAAGGGAAATAGGAAGTGTGGAAAAGAAGAGAGGTTGAACCAGTAGGATCCGTGATTCTTGTAGGATTCAGTGATTCTTGTCACTGAAAGCTGCAGTGGGTCGTACCCCCCTTCCCCCTTGCCAGCCAGGTTGAATTTGCTTAGTGACCTCTGACTCTCCTCTGCAGGTGTACTACCAGGGTCTCTAGAAAAGACGTGTCAGGACTTATGACTAAAGTCTGACTGCCTAATTTGACTGTTTTCCTCAAAGTCCTTTTTTTCGGTGACTTCCCTTAACTTCCTGAGGTAGTGGTAGAGCAACTTTAAAGTTTTCCTCTTAGGTTTGTGAGTTTAGAAGCCTGATCGGGTGGCTGTAACTTCCCCATTCTTTGCAAGGATGGGGTAGATGATCAGAGTAAAGTGGCAGTTAAGTGTTCCCTTTTAACAGAGCCTGGAACAGTTTTGAGAAGAAAACTATTCGGAAGACACCTCCTGACTCAAAAACATTATGAAATCTCTACCTAGGGCACAGATATGCTCAGTGGTCTGAACAAAGCTTTTCTATACCTTAAAGTCCCTCCGGAGTGGCCAGTCTCTTCGCTAAGTGAAGGAACTACTTAAGGCTATTTCTGGTTTGAGTTTTGGCCTATTCTTCCTTGTAATTCTTATATTTTTAAAGAGATTGAATTGAATCTTGGCTGTTGAGTATAATAATTTGATCCTTTATCACAGACCAAAGAGTAACTGGTAAGGCTCATTTGGGCTAACTCTGAGACTAACAGTGAATCATCATTACAGGTTGTTGGATTTCATTGGCAGATGGGAAACAACCTTTTCTGCCATAGTCTGTGATCCTGCTGCTTTAATACTGGGGTCCTGTTATCCTTCCCTCTTTTGACCTGTTGGGGGGCACTTATGTTCAAGCCACATCTCAATTTGTAGAAGCAGTGCTTTGGGTCACCTCTGAAGAATAATTGAACAACAACTCATATGTCTGCCCGAGACTCTTTACCTTGGAGTTACTGAAAGAAAGAGAATATGTGTAATGATTGTGGTGATGGTATTAACATTGGCAATTTGCCACTTTTGGGTTTTAGAGTTGTCATGCAGCTGACAAATTTCCTAGCTTAAAGGAACTCAGTAGTGACTCATGGGACATCATATTAGGGTTTTTTTTTCACACATGTAGACTTTAGGATCTGGAAGTATACGACTGAAGATCTTAAAGCCCTCTGCTAAACATCTTTGGATTTTGAGGGGCCAATTGCTACGAAGACCCCGAACTGTGACTTTTAATTATTTTTTAATTATTTTCTTCTCTTCTTTTTAAGTTAGGGAATGTGGCCCATGTGTGCAGTCCTGGGTCTCAGAGAGAGAATCCTAGACAACATGTAATATGGTGATACTTATCTTTCTTTTGGGTCACTGAGTGATCCTGACTCCTTTCTTCTTTCATCCTTACCTTTCTGGATTCCACTGCATCTTTGGGCCGCCATTGCAGAGGGACTCCCATAACTCCTGAGTTTCAAAACTCCTGATGGTTTTCATCAGAAACCAATCCCTTGGTGGTACATTTAATTATGAATAACTTACTTTAAGAGGTATTTGCCAATTAGAATACATTAAAAAATGTGACTGACATTTATTGAGGGCCTGGTATGTTGGACTGTGTGCTGGGTGGTGTTTTTACTTTATCTAATTTAGCCCTCATCACTGCTCTGGTAGGCAGAAATCATTTTCCCTATTATACATGTGAAGATACAAGTTCAGAGAGATTAAATAACTTGTCTAAGGTCACACAGCTAATAAAGGAAATGTTCAGAATTCAAACCAGGGTGTAGCACTAGGATCAAGGGATGGAAATTCAAAGAGGGTGCATATTGGCTGGATAGGAGAGAATTTGTTTTCTAAAAACAAAATGGGCCACCTTGTGGGGGAGTGAGTTACCCATCATTGTAGGTATTCAAGCAGAGGCTTCGCCACTTCTTATCCAGGATATACTAGAGGAGTTCATACTTATTTAGGTAACTTGACTGAGTAGTCTTTCAGTATTTTAAACCCTATTATTATATGGAAATGGAGTCAAACTCCTGTTTTTGTGATCTGTAAAAAAACTAACGCATATTGCATACATACTGTGTGCCAGGCACTTGTTAGACACTTTTCCTACAATCCTTCATTTAATCCTCAAATCCCCTATGAAGTGGGAATTATTATTATTCCCACTTTACAAATGAGGCAGTGGAGGCTCCAGAAAGTTAAAAAAAACATGCTAGAGGTTACGCAGTTAGTAGTAGTAGGGCTGATATTTGAACCTTTGTACCATCTTCGCTGTGTAACATAGGGTAAGTTGTGTGTCTTCTCTGAGCTATAGTTTCCTCATCTGTGAAACGAGATGACAGTACCTTCCTTACGATGGGTTTATGAGTACTAAATGATATAACATACACTTTTCACTAAATGTCACTGACTGCCCTTGAGAGCTTGGGTTTGGGATAAAAAGG
Organism: Panthera tigris; assembly: GCF_018350195.1. Lineage (NCBI taxonomy): Eukaryota > Metazoa > Chordata > Mammalia > Carnivora > Felidae > Panthera > Panthera tigris. Next base: position 20,274,968 of record NC_056667.1, read on the forward strand.
TACCACTTTATTTCTTTAGGGTGAATTCAGGGCTGAGAATTTTGGGGTTCATTCTTTGTGCTATTTGTAATAGCTGCTAACCCCTTCAAGGGCTTTGTGGCATTAGTGACTAATACCTTAAAAACTTGAGGCCTGAATGAGAGGAGGATTCAGCCAACACATTGGAGTATAGGAGGAAGTGTCAAAGGCCTTGTAGGGAAAAAAAGTCCTTACCCCACTATACGGTCAGATTCAGAGATCACTGTTTGCATTTTTACATTTAATGTCTTATTTTAGAATGGACAAGGTCACAATTGCTAGAGCTGTGATAGAGCTGGATGCCAAGAATAATAACCCTTAATCCTCCCTGTAGCCATCTGGGGAGGTATTAACCCCATTTCCTTGGGGAGTGGGGCAGAGCAGGATCCGACCTTACCCAGGTAGCTGTCTAGGGGCTCTCCGGAGGCAGTGTTAGGATCAGGATGGTGGCAAAATTTTATCCTTGTTCGTAACCCCAAGATTCTATTTTCAGAAAGCTCTAAACTGTGCTTATCCATGAACCTTTAGGGAGCCTTTCTCAGAATGGGAATCAGGCATTTCTGGTCTTGGAACTTCACCAGTTGAGACCTGAGTGTTTGGGTGCCAGTGGCTTACCTGGTTCCTTCTTGAGTCAGACATCTGGATGTAACACAGCTGCAATTGAATTGGAAAGGAAGCATTTCCACATTGATTGGCTTACTTTTCCTTAACCTTTCTGCTAGGAGGAAAGTTAGAGGGTAAAACTTCAAAGGCTTCCCTATGAGGCATACTTTGAATCAGGCAGAGTTTGGAAAGATGCAAGTTAAGGGCAAAATCCAAGACTGCAGATGCTCATAAATACAGTGAGAGAAGACAGCATTATCCAAATATGCTGTCTTTTCTCTTTCTGTTCCCCTCCACTATCTTAAGGTAATGGTGGCCCTAGGAGAAGGCAGATAAATTAGCTATAATCACTGCAAAGCAAAGTTCTGAAAACATCAAGAAAGATTTTTCACAAAGCTTGAATGGCAGTACAGAGCCCATTCATGCAGAGAAGCCATTGAGGTGAGTTTTCATCCAGAGTTTCCTACAAAGTGAAGCATTTATTTTTTTTTAAGTTTATTTATTTTGAGAGAGAGAGAGGGAGAGCAGGGAAAGGGCAGAGAGAAAGGGAGAGAGAGAGAATCCCAAGCAGACTCTGTACTGTCCGCATAGAACCCAATGTGGGGCTCAAACGCACAAACCATGAAATCATGACCTGAACCAAAACCAAGAGTCGGACGCTTAACCGACTGAGTCACCTAGGCACCCAAAGTGAAACAGGATCCTCGAAGATGGCAAAGAACTTTTCCAAAGACATTTTGCTGATGGGCCTGTTCCACCAACCAAACCTTTCCCAGATGCTGTCCTTGCACCAACTTAGTCCATGACCTTGAAATATACTTTTGAAATTTGTGTCTGAGACCGTCAGAGTCTAGGTGATTTTGCTTCCTTAGTTAAACCCTAAATGCTAAGTTAAATGCTTAGTTAAAACCTAAATGCTAAGAGATGGTAAGACTGCTTACACATGATCTAATTAAAGACAATAACTATTTTTCAGTGGCCAGTGACCTGGTCTTAGGGTCGAACTATTTAGTTTGACTCTCCATTTAATAACTAACTTTAGGGAAATTAACTTCTCTGTGCCTTAGATCCTTCATCTGTAAAGTGAGGATAATAATAGTACCTACCTTCATAGGTTTATGAGGAATCTGTTGGATAACACTTATGAAATGATTTGAATGTTCACTAAATATTTTTTACCAGGTGGGGCACCTGGGTGACTCAGTCGGTTGGGTATCCAGCTTCAGCTCGGGTCATGATCTTGTGATTCATGGGTTCAAGCCCCATGTCAGTCTCTGTGCTGACTGCTCAGAGCCTGAAGCCTGCTTCATATTCAGTGTCTCCCTCTCTCTCTGCCCCTCCCCTGCTCATGCTCTGTTTGTCTGTCTCTCTCTCTCTCAAAAATGAATAAACATTAAAAAAAATTTTTTTTTTAATTTTTACCAGGCTTGATATCAGGCATTTTATGTGTGTGGCTCTTCACTCTGTGAAGATAGGCATTATCATCCTGTTTTGCAGATTAGAAAGCTGAGATTTAGAAATGTTGTCACACAGAAGATAGTTGGCAGAACTGGGATTTGAACTTTAGGTCTGCCAGACTCCAGTACCCAACTCTTTACTTCATTATGCCACCTCCAGTGACCTTTTTGCTTTGAAAGTGCATGTTTTTCTCTTCTGTAGGATTGCTCCAGTAGGTAAACCACTGCAAATAGAGTGAAAGGAAACTTGCATACATCCTTTGCATAATTCATAATGTTGGAAGGGGGCGGGGGCCAGTGGTCTCTCTAGCTGGGGACATCTCTCTACAGTGGGAGGCACTGTCCAGACGAAAAAGAATACAGATGACTTGGGTTCCATCTCCACTCTACTGCTACCTGGCAGTGTGTCCTTAGGATCACAGGATAGTGGAAGGGATTTTGTAGCTCATCTTAGAGTCTGCCTCTCACTTTGCAGATGGGGAAATAGGCTGAGAGAGTGAAGCGCCTCACTCAGGGTGTTTAAGACACTTAGAGGCAGAGCCTGGCCTGGAGCACGAGACCCTAGATTCCGGTCCAGTGTTTCTTCCTCAGTAGCATTGTGCTTCAGTTCTCCCTTGTTAAACGGGGGTGAAAATAGCTTTCTAGCTTCCTCACTGGATTGTTACGAAGTTCAAGTTAAAAGCATGAGCAAAAGTACTCTGATAGTTACAAAGTGCTGTACATATGCAAGACAGTCCACGCTGTCATTCATTCAGCAAAACTCATTGGCACCTGCTAAGCCCACATCACTCCTTGGAGACCTAGGAGGTTCAGTAGATGAATCAGATGAAGAGCTGGCCTTCAGGATGCTTTTAGTCTTTTAAAGAAGAGAAGCCACAAAATAATTATAGTTCAAGGCAGGAGACAGACGAAGGAAACGGTGAGAGCTAAATTTTTGTAAGTTCTGATTTTGAGGCAGAGAAAAGAAGAAAAGGGTTTGAGGACTTTTCTTCTTATAGTTGAGATATAATTCTTGTATCATAAAGTCTACCCTTTTAATTCTGCACTTTTTAATATATCCACAAAGTTGTGCACCCATCACCACTATCTAACTCCAGAACATTTTCATCATGCCCCAAAGAAACCCATACCCTTTAGCTGTCACCACCACCCCAGTCACTCCCATCTTCCTCAGTTCCAAGAAACCACTAATCTTTCTTTCTCTGTAGATTTTGCTGTTCTTGATGTTTCATGTAAATGGATTCATACAATATGTGGCCTTTTGTGACTGACTTCTTTCAAGTAACATTATGTTTTCAAGTTTCATCCATGTTGTCACATGAATCAGTGGTTCATTCCTTTTTATGGCTGATTGATACTCCATTATATGGATATATCACATTTTGTCCATTTATGGACATTTATCCATTGATAGACATTTGAGTTGTTTCTACCTTGGGGCTGAGAACATTCATGTACAAGTTTTTGTGTAGACATTTGTTTTTATTTCTCTTGGGTTATACCTAGGAGTGGAATTTCTAGGTCATATGGTAACTCTATGTTTAATTTTTTGAGAGGAGACTTTTCTTTTTTTTTTTTACATTTTTTATTTTTGAGACAGAGAGAGACAGAGCATGAACGGGGGAGGGGCAGACAGAGAGGGAGACACAGAATCGGAAGCAGGCTCCAGGCTCTGAGCCATCAGCCCAGAGCCTGACGCAGGGCTCGAACTCACGGTCTGTGAGATCATGACCTGAGCTGAAGTCGGACGCTCAACCGACCGAGCCACCCAGGCGCCCCGAGAGGAGACTTTTCTTAAACAATTTTTCTTATTGCAAATAATACTGTCACTCACGGTTAATAAGTATTTCCAGTGTGCCAGTTATCACATATAATCCTCACAACAACCCTGAGGTAGGTGCTATTATTATCTTTGTGTAACAAATGAAAAGTAGCCAGTGTTTCTTGAGCACTTACCATATGCCAGGTATTGTGCTAAGTGTTTTGCAATGCATTGTCTTATTAATGTTCCCAGTGACCCTATGATGTAGATATTACTTCATATACCTACATGGCAGGTAAAAAACAAACAAACAGACCAACAAAACCCGGGAGCTTAAAGGTAAATAATTTTACCCAAGATCACACAACCTAGTATATAGTAGAGCCAGATTTAGACTCAGGTTTCTTTCAGTCCAAAGCTGGTTCCTAATGGCTGTTTCTATATTAACTATAAGAACAATAAATGTTCACAATAGAATACTTGGAAAATACAGAGAAACAGAAAGAAAAAATATATATTTTTTTTTCATAAGTTCTGATTTTGAGGCAGGAAAAAAATGCATGTAACACACACACACACACACACACACACACACACACACACACGTGTGTGTGTGTGTGTATTACCTGTTGTCTTACCAGGGAGAAGACCACTGGCATATTTTTAATGCCTGGCCTTCTTTTTTTTTTTTTTAATTTTTAAAAATGTTTTTATTTATTTTTGAGACAGACAGAGCATGAGCAGGGGAAGGGCAGAGAGAGAGGGAGACACAGAATCCAAAGCAGGTTCCAGGCTTTGAGCTGTCAGTACAGAGCCCGATGTGGGGCTCGAACTTGTGAACCATGAGATCATGACCTGAGCCGAAGTTGGATGCACAACTGACTGAGCCACCCAGGCACCCCAAACACATATCCTTCTTGTTATAGCATTGTAGATATGTACACTTCTGGTTTGTCTTTTTTTTCCCTTCAAGGCTAAGATGGTCACATATATGTCTTGAACGTGATTTTTTAACTATATATGATTAACAGTTTTCTGTTTCATTAATCAGTCTTCCATGTTTTGAATGACTCTTAATAGGAAAGAAAGATTTTTAAAAGGACTTGATAAGAGAGGATTCCAAATATATATGAAGTAAACAGAATAGAACAGAATAATGAACCCCCATTTATCTGTCATCCTATTTCAATAACTGTCAACATTCTGCCATTCTTATTTTATCTATACCTCCTTTGCTTTCCACTTCCATTCTATTTTTTTAAGTGTTTATTATTGACAGAGAGAGAGAGGGAATGAACGGGGAAGGGGCAGAGAGAGGGTGGGGACAGAAGATCCAAAGTGGTCTTTGTGCTGACAGCAGAGAGCCCCATGCGGGGCTAGAACTCACAAACCCTGAGATCATGATCTGAGCCAAAGTGGGACACTTAACCGACTGAGCCACCCAGGCGCCCCTCCTCCATTCTATTTTTTAAGTAAAATTTACCAACATTAAAATTCACTAATCTTGATTGTACAGTTTTGACAAATGGATATACTCATGTCACCCATACCCCCAGTACCTATATAGCCATATTCCCCTCATATATAGAACTTTTCTGTCACTTAGAAAGTTCTCAGGGCTCCTTTTCTCATTAATCTGTATGCACTCAGGCAACACTTTTTTTTTTTTTAACTGTATTTTTGCCTATTCTAGAACTTCATATATAGTTGACTCTTGAACAGTGTGGGGGTTAGGGGCACCCACTCTGCCCAACCCCCTCCAGGCAGTCAAAAATTGGCATATAACTTTTGACTCCTGAAAAACTTAACTACTAATAGCCTACTGTTGATCAGAAGCCTTACTGATAACAAATAATTAACCCATATTTTGTATGTTATATGTATTATATCTGTATTCTTAAAGTAAGCTAGAGAAAATAGTTTTATTAAGAAAATCATAAGAAAATATATTTACAGTACTATACTGTATTTATCGAAAAGAATCCACATATAAATGAACCCACACGGTTCAAACTTGTGTTGTTCAAGAGTCAACTGTAAATGGAATCATACAGTATATACTTTTTTTTTTAAATGTTTACTTATTTTTGAAAGGGAGGCGGTACTGAGGGACAGAGAGAGAGGAAGACATAGAATCTGAAGCACGCTCCAGGCTCTGAGCCATCAGCACAGAGCCCAACATGGGGCTCAAATCCAGGAACCGCGAGATCATGACCTGAGCCAAAGTCAAACGTTTAACCGACTGAGCTACCCAGGCCCCCCAGTATGTACTTTCTTAAGTCTGGCTTCTTTTGCTCAGAATCTGTGAGATTTATCCATATTGGTGCTGGTATCAATAGTTCCTTTTTAAAAATATAATAACTTCATTGGGATATAATTCACATACCATACAATTCACTCATTTAAAGTGTATAATTCAGTGGTTTTTAGTATTCTCACAGATATGTGCAACAATCACCAGTCAAATTTAGAACATATTCATCACCTCAAAAAGAAACATCAAACCACAATGAAGTACTGCTTCATACCCGTGAGGATGGCTATAAATACATTTTTTTAAAAAGCAAGTATTGGTAAGGATGTGGAGAAATTGGAACCTTTTACATTGCTGGTGAAATTGTAAAATGGTGCAGCTGCTATGGAGAACAGTTTGGCAATTCCTCAAAAAGTTAAATATAGAATTACCATATGACTCAGCAATTCCACGCCAAGGTATATACGCAAAAGAATTGAAAACAGGTAGTCAAACAGATGCTTGTACGTGGACATTCGTAGCAGCACTATTCGTAACAACCAACAGATAGATGAATGAATGGATAAACACGATGTGATATAGCAGTGCAATGGAATAGTATTCAGCCATAAAAAGGAATGAAGTACCGATGCATGCTACAACATGGATAGACCTCAAAATAGTGTGCTAAGTGAAAGAGGCCAGTCGCAAAGGTCACATATTGTAGGATTTCATTTATATGAAAAATCTAGAATAGGTAAATTGACAGGTGCAGAAAGTAAATTGGTGGTTGCCAGATACCAGAGGGAGGAAGGAAGAGGGACTGACTACTTAATAGGTATGGGATTTTCTTTCGGTGTGATGGAAGGGTTTTGGAACTACCTAGAGGTGATGGTTGTATAACATGGTGAGTGTACTAAATACCACTGGATTATACACTTTAAAGTCCTCTCTAGCCCCAGGAAACCATAAATCTACTTTCTATTTCTATAGATTGGCCTATTCTGGCCTTTGCATATAAATGGAATTATAGATATCCCTCGATTCTTGAAAGTTCGTGTTATGCCACTTCACTTTTACGAAAGATCTACATCAGTACCTCTTACACCAACCGAAGAGAATCCAAAGGGGATTTTTGCTTTTATGAAAAGGGTGAAAATCAAATATAGTGCTCAGCATTTGTTTTGCGGTGAGCCTATTATAGTGGCAGTGCGCACCCTGGCGAGAGTGGCGAGAGTGGCTCCTCCCAGCTTCCACCCTGGGAACTACACTCAGCATCCAACCACCACAGCTTTGAACTGTGTCTGTGAGCATCTGTGCTTTATAAAATAAAGTGTGCTTTATTTATTTATTTTGCTCATCCTTTAACAAGATGGTAGCGGAAAAGCCTAAGAGAAGTTATTTTTGGGGTCTGGAAATGCCAAAAAATTTTTTCCATTTAATAAACTGATGGTAATTGCTTCTTCGCTTTATGCCCTTGCAGCTTAGGATAGGTTTCGTAGGAACACTTTGCTTTTGGATAGCAGGAGAAACCTATATACGACATGTGGCTTTCTTTCACTTAGCATAATGTCTTCAGGGTTCATCCATGTTGTAACACGAATCAGCACTTCATTGCTTCTTATGGCCAAATAACATTGCATTGTATAGACACAATAAACACCACATTTTGTTTGTCCATTCATCAGTTGATGGGCATTTGGGTTTCTACCTTTTAGCTGTTATGAATAATCCTGCCCTAACCATTCTTGTACAGACTGTTGAATGGAGTTTCTTTGTTTTTAGCAAAGTCACCATTTGCCTCCTGATCTTGCAATTCAAAGCTAGCAGAGGTGAGAAAGATCCCATTCTCTGTGCCCCACCATCCTACAATGGAATCCCCAATGTCAGCTTTGTCTCTCTGGTAGGGAAGGAAGTAAGAGAGAAATGTTGTAACCATGCCACTGAGCATAGATCAGGAGCTATCAAGTCTTACTAGAATTCAGATTTGGCTAATAACATCTGTTGAGCACCTGCTGTAATCCAGGTCCTATTTTGTACCTTCATATATATTTCATCATTTATTCCTCACAACAACTAATTGAAGTAAATGAGTATCCCCGTTTTACAAATGAGGAAATTGAAACTCAGAAAGGTTGAATAACTGCCTAAGTAGGTACTAATGGGTACAGTGAGGGGGCTGGACTGCAGGCCCAAGTGCCTAAGTATTTTAAGTCCACTTCCCTTTCTGCTACATTAACTCAAACAAGGACTGTGGCACACCTGAAATGGGTGTTTCCTCATGTTTATTTGGATGTTACTGTTCAATCTTTGGTTCCAGATGAGTAACATTTGCCAGGCGTACTTTGTTCTAAGGCCTGTTAACCTCAGGCTATTATATTACTGGTACCCTTTGCATTATGGAGTAGATTAATTCCTCCGAATTGAGCTGTTAATTGAATTTTCTTATTAGCTTCCTTTGTAATAGCAGAGATGCCCGTGGAAAAAAGTTTCCCAGTAGCCCGAGTTAAAGGTCTGTGGAAGGGATAGGGTTAAGTGGCGACATGCTAGACATTCTAGGCTCTAGGAATGGAATACCTTTTGGGCAGTGTATCGATATACATGGCAGTTCATGTTTTCTTTATAACATTATGTCATATATTTTCCTCGGTGTCATAGGCATTTTATATTTTTCACATTCCCAACTCCCAGAAACTGGCTTCCTTCTTCCTCCTTATCATCGAGTATCAACTAGAGCTGGCCTGTAATGACAGAAGATGCCACGTTCAACCCTTTGTACTTTAGCTAGAGAGATTTTTTATTGAACTTTCATGTTCTGCAAAATTAGCCCTCAATATTACTAGAGCTTTAAGTGCAAACATAAGGGTATACTCAGTTCACTGTGCTACCTTTAGAATGAAGAATGCACATTTAAAGTTGCTTGGGTCTGTTACAGTTCTAGTTTTTTGTTAGCGATTTCCAAGTCACCTTTCTTACTCTACTGCCCTATGTTTAGTTTGTTTCCCACCACTGTCATTTTGTTCTTTCTTCTAAGGTGTGTGAATAAATGAGTATAAATAAGATTTAATTTATTATTCCTTGTTGCTCCTTCTGAATTTACTGTCTTGGCTGTTCATTTTGGTCATTCAGTTAAATTAGCCTTTTTCAGTCCCTCTGAGGAGCCCTAGTTACAATAGTCTTGGTACCATTGGTATTCAATTCATGACAACTATATTGTGTGCTCTTGAAGAGAAGGGTCTGTGTTTGGCTTGTTCTTTGCTGGATTTTCAAAGTCTAGTGCAGTGCCTAGCATACTAGGCATTGAAAATTTTACCTTATGGATTCTTGAAGTCACTTATTTCAGTCTTTTTGCATCTCGGCAGAACTGAACATACAATTTGCATACTGCACCAGAGAGAAATCCCCTTGATGTAGTCTTTTCTGGTGTTTAATCATAAATATATAACTTCCTTTCTTCAATTCCAAATGTCTCCATCATGTCATTCTATATCCGTGAGTTCTTTTTGCTCCATAGAATTGACTATTCCAGGATACTCCTTAAAATAATGCTTTTAAAATTTGACCATAATTAAATCTCCTCATATTCAAATAACTATTCATTTATTGATCTAATTATTTATATTTGAGAAATTTTTGAAGTCTGAAACTAATTATACTTCTTGCAGATTTAGGGGTATTTCCCTCCTGATGTGAACCTTTAGAATAATCTCTACTTAGAAATGTTTTTTCAGTTACACATGCCTGCCTTAAAAAGTTTGTGGAAGATGCTGAATCCCTGTTTCCTGGGAGGGGGTGGTGAAGGTGGGCTGTGCTCCAGAATGAGCTATCGGCCAGTGTGCTGTCATTTCTTCTCAGGATGGGAACAGAAATGTTTACCACAATGCTAACTGAGCAGCAGTTATATTAAATTTGACATTTTGGTTTTTTAACCTCTACCTATTAGTCTGATACTGTTTTTTTTTTTAAATATTTATTTTTGATAGAGAGAGAGAGACAGAGCATGAGTGGGGGAGGGGCCGAGAAAGAGGGAGACAGAGAATCAGAAGCAGGCTCCAGACTCCGAGCTGTCAGCACAGAGCTCAACGCAGGGCCCGAACTCACAGACCAAGAGATCATGACCCGAGCCAAAGTCGGACCCTCAACTGACTGAGCCACCCAGGCGCCCCCTAGTCTGATACTGTTTTGAATCCCACTCTCTGTTTTACCATTTACCTGAATTGTAGTATGGGGTTTTTTTGTCTGCTTTCTCTGCTTTTTCCCTCTTTTATTCCTTTTTGTTTTTTCAAGCACACACCAATCTTAGCTTAAGTCCCTTGCCTTTGATTCTCTGCTTTTTAGGTGCTATGTCTTTCATCCTAGTCAGTATTCCTCCACGTCTAGCACAGTGCCTGGTATTTGGTAAAAACCCAGTTAACGTTTTAAGAAAATTAAAGAGTGAGTAGTAACAGATTAGTTGACCCTTATGGGTGGTCATAGTGATATTAGTCTGGGAAATTATGTACCATAGTAATTTATTCATACATACAAAATGGTTAAGAGTGTGCATACAGCTCTCCCTGCTCCACCTCCATTTATTACCTGTGTGACATTTATTATCTATTCCCTCCTGCTAGAATGTTAGTACTGTGAGAGTAAGGAACTTGCCTGTTTTGTTCACTGCTGTATCCCCTGGGTCTGCAATAGTACCTGACGTAGAGGAGATCCTTCTTGCACTCATTTGTTGAACGAATAACTATATAAAGCTCTTAGCACAATTCCTAGTACATAATAAGTGTATATTTGGCAATTTACTATTTCTTAGTAGATAAAAGTACTTACATTCTTTTAAAAATAAAATTAAAGAAAAAACTTTATACCTACATTATTTCATTTGACCTTTCTAGTAGTCTTCCAAGAATAATGCTGTTGGGGGTGAAGAATGAGCCATTTTCTGGTGAGGCATCTGTGGCCCCTTCAGTGTTTATTCCACTTCTTCCTGTGCCTATGAGACACAGGAATGAGAACCTACTTGGGGAGATTGAGAGTTTACCAAGGCCACATAGCTGGTCCTACTTAATACCAGGTATACTCCATGACTTTGGTGTTCTTTCCATTATGATAAGTCTCACTCTATATTCTTGGTGATTGTGGGGGAAATTACTGTTGTTTTGGGGGGGGGCAGGGAGGCTTGACCAGTATATCACAAACCAGAGCCATAAACATAATTGCAGGCCAGTGTTTAGTTTTTGCCAGTTTGTCCAAATTCACATTTTTAATTTGATGGCCAGAGGCCCCTGGAAAAGTCCTCATGAAACCATAGTTGTTTACAGTTGGCATCCCTACCTGTTCTTCATGTTCACAGGTTTTGTGATCCTAAACAGTGCCGGTGGCTTCCGTATCTCCCTGGTAATGCTCACAAAGATGCAATGCTGGATGGTTTCCACATTGTGAGGGAAGGCTCTTGCCCTTTTAAGAGCTTATGATCCCCAAATCAATCATGGAGGCATAAGCCCCAAAGTACTCAGGCTGAATGAGAACATCTAATTAGATAGCAAGATTTTTATTGTCCTATTCTGTGCCTAGCACTAAAGAAAAAAATCTGTGATAACATAGTGTTTATATAGAGAGTTTCTTTTTGTGATTAAATGCCAAAGGAAAAGAAGGAGTCTGCTCACAGAACAGGTGGAGAGAGTGTGATTTCAGGAGGGTGTGCTAGGAGTCTGTAGGAGGGCAAATGATGGAAAAGCAGGGCCAGGAGATCCAGAAGTGGTCTTGGGAATCCTGCTGGCTTGGGAGAGGTGGCAGGGAGGTCTGGTGGGCCCTGAGAGCCATCATCACAGCACAAAGGGCCAAATGGGGAAGAAAGACTAGACCTCCTGCATGCCTTCAGAGGTGGAACCAGGACCAAAGGTTGGAAATAACAGGAGGTAGAACTTTCTTTTAAAAGCTTTGGAGTTTTTTTCTGCATTTATTTTCTTTCTCAAGCATTTTTTTTTTCTGATTGCAATATTAATGTGCTTTTGTAGAAAAAAAAATTGAAAACCTCAAAGAGCAGAAGGTAAAAAATCAGTCACACTACTGTTTAAAGATGGCTATTATTATTTTTTATGTTTCCTTTTTTAAAAAAAAAATTTGTAACATGTATTTATTTTTGAGAGACAGAGCACAAGCGGGGGAGGGGCAGAGAGAGAGGGAGACACAGAATCCGAAGCAGGCTCCAGCTCTGAGCTGTCAGCACGGAGCCCAACGCGGGGCTCAAACCTGTGAGCCGCAAGACCATGACCTGAGCCAAAGGCAGACACTTAATGGACTGAGCCACTCAGGTGCCCCTTGTAATTCCTTTTTAAACACAGCTTTGATAATAGTATTTATTGAAAAAGCATCATGTTATCTTGGAAACATTTGGTATAATGTAAGCATTTTTCCTTCATAAGTAACATTTCTAATGCTGCTTAATATCATATGGCTATACATTGTTTAGCCATTCCTCTATCATTGAAAAATTTGGTACTTTCAGTTTTTTTGTTTTTACAAAATCTGTGATGAATATGCTTGGGTATAGACTTTTGTATTTCTTATATTTTGTAATTTCTTATGTAAGTTATCAGAAATGAGATTAGTAGGTCTTTCTAACCATCAGAGTTTATAACAAAGGAATAAGTTGCTTCAGGAGATGAGACTGAAAGCCTACCTATCAGGATGTTGAAGAGGAATATCTTTATTAGATTGGATTGTGGACATGATCACCTTTACATTCCCGGTCCACTCTTTGATTCTATCAATTTGTTAAAGGGTTGAGTGCTCTGTCTGTGATACTGATTTGGTTTTGGAGAGAGCCAAGCTGAGCAGCAAGGATTCAAAATATAATTAAAAGACTGGTTGCCACGTTGCATATTGAGCAAGTGGAAGTTGACATCTTTCTTGCTTGCCTTGTTCTTACTTTTAGGATCTTCCTTCATACTCCTATCCAACCCCCCACTTTCTGGTGAAGCATGCATGACTCTTTCAATGTTTGTTCCAATACTTCCTGTAGCTCTGAGTCATTGTCTCCCCCCTCCCACCCTCTTTACCTTCCAAAAGTTCTTCAACACTATGGAGCAGAGCCAGCCCACCATGTCATAAATCACAGGCAATAGCCAGTTCACTGGGTAGGCTGGTGGGATGTTTTAGGGGTGGAACCAGGACTCTGAAGCCACCTTATTCCATCCCCCAAGGTTTGATGATTTTTTTTTCCCCCCAGGTAATTAAATGTGTGTCTTGTGGACCTGGGCTTGGCTGGAATGCTCAAGGGTCCTGAAGATCCTTCTATAGCTTCCTGCTGTTGAATTCATTAAGAGAAGATGGCAAAAGTCAACATAACTAGAGACCTCATCCGTAGGCAGATCAAGGTAAGCAGCTCAGCCCTTTGAACCAGAGCATGAAGTCCTTTCTTCCTAACAGATTCATTTTACAGCTGAAGAAACTGAGGTCTGGAGTTGGTGACTTGCCTGAAGTCACATAGCTAATTAGTGGCAGACCTAGGACTAAAATCAAGGTCTCTTGACTCCCATCTTCTTTGCCCAAGAATATGGAATTCATGGAGACTCCTCTAGCCCAGTGCTTTGTACTTGGGCTGCTGAAATTAATGGAGGTCGGTGGGGAGGGGAGCTATCAGTGTACTGTGCATGTGTGTTGTGCATGTGTGTACACAACTGTGTGTACATATGTAGGTGTGTGTGTGGGGGGGGTGTGGGTGTAGCAGAAGAAAATATGACATCTTCATGTTGCTCCAGCTGCTAAGCTGTGCATATAACAGACCCTAGAAGAGTCTTAGTCCCGGTTCAGCTTAGACTCTTTTTTCTTTTCTTTAAGGGTCTTCTGCACCTGTCCTGTGCAGTTTGTACATTCTGTGAGATGAATGGATGATGGGGCTGTCAAGTTCATTTAGCAAGATAGCCCAGGCTTTGTCAGGGGAACCTGCAGTAAAGGAACACAGAGATTTAATGGAAGAAATTCTACCAGGACTTGATGTGCTCCTATAGTAAGAACCCCAAGCTGGGTCAGGAGCTTAATCTTACCACTGCCCTAATTACCTATAAGACTTGAATCATTTTACCTCCCTGTGTTTTCTGTTGTTAAATGATAATAGTGTCTGCCTTTAGGCTGATCATAGAGAATGAAATCTGAAAGAACACAGGAAGTTCTTTGAAAAGGTTAAGTGCTAAAAATGTTTTTAATTAAAAATCTTTAAAAAATTAAGTGGCATGCAGCATAAGCTATGATCATCAAAAAGGATTGAGTGTATACATGAGCTATGTGCTTAGTGCACGGAGCACATCAATCTGTGTTTTGTATATTTTTCCCTTCATCCCTGAATCCTTTAGGGGCTTTGTCCATTTGTGGGAGGTTTTGTTTGTAATTTTTTTAGACTGGGTGGCCCTCAAGGGCAAGGACCATTTCCTAGAGGCACAGAATCATAGAGTTGGAGGGACCATGCAAATTATTTTTTTCCTTTGAATACCCCCCACATTATGTGTCCTAAAGGTGATGCCCACCCTCTCTCTCTAACCTAAAGATGGAAACTCCTTTATTTGTTGTTTTCAATTTTTTTTTCATTCTTTCCTTCCTCTTTCTTTCTTTCTTTCTTTCTTTCTTTCTTTCTTTCTTTCTTTCTGCCTTTTGTAACCCAACAAGCACAATTTAATGCTTATGTTTTCAATGTTTATTTATTTATTTTGAGAGAGAGAGAGAGAGAGCAAGCATGCATGGAGTAGGGGCAGAGAGAGAGAGAGAGAGAGAGAGAATATCCCAGGCAGGCTCCACATTGTCAGCGCAGAGCCTGACGCAGGGCTCGATCTCATGGACTGTGAGATCATGACCTGACCCAAAATCAAGAGTCAGACACTCAACCGTCTGAGCCACCCAGGCACCCTATGCTTAATTTTATACTCTTTTATTATTCTCTAATCCCTGCCCAAGTATAGTGCAGGCTCCTGCAGCCCAATTTCTTACTGCCTTTTGTAGCTCCTGCAGTGCCCAGGACAGTGCTGGATATATAATAGGCACGTAGTAAATCATATTGAATTGAATCAATGAAACTGAGTTTGTTTCTGTCCCGCAGGAGCGGGGTGCTCTGAGCTTTGAGCGTCGCTACCATGTCACTGACCCCTTTATCAGACGACTGGGCCTGGAAGCAGAGCTACAGGTAAGAAATCAAGTTTGCACCTTACATGCAGATGGCTGGCTCTTAATTCTCTGCCTGTATGTAGAGAACCCTTCTGGCATTATTCAAGGCAAAAACAAGTTTTTCTCTGCAGGTCATACCTAATGGTTTCCTGTCCTTTCTAGCAGTTTTATTAAGCAGGTAAACGTAGGCAGGTAAATCAAGGTTAGCGATTGACATGGTCACACAGAAATTGTTTTTTGGTCATATTATTTGCTTTGTGTTTGGAAAAATATTGTTGAGGTGCATACCACTGTTTTTACTATTGACTTGGACAGTAATTATTCTTACCTTTGCAAAGGAAGTTAAAGTTTACAAAGTGTTTTTACATAGTGTTTTCTCATTTTAGTTTCAAAGAAATGCTGTGGGGAGGTATATAGGGAATGGGTATTTTCTTAAAAAGGGTTTAGTAAGGCCAAGCATCTTGTCCAGTGTTGTCCTGTCCAGTCCATGGAGAGCCAGGCCTTTAATCCAGAAGTTCAACTCTTTCGTTGTGTCCAACAGAGAGACTCCATAGTGTTAATTCCAGGCCCTTTCCTTCCTCCAGATCATGTTTTGAATCCAACATTTAGCTGTCCTGTCCCAACTTCGCATTACCTGCAGGTTGAGTAAGAATTCTCTTTGGTTCCTTCAAGTTAGTATATATAAGTGATCCTGTTGATCTTAGAAAAAGACTAGAAAGAAATTTATTGAATGTTCACAGTGTTATCTTAGGGTAGTGAGATTACAGATGGTTGTTACTGCTTTTTTAAATTATAAACTATTATCCATTTTAAAATATAACTACATTATGGGGCGGCTGGGTGGTTCAGTCAGTTAGGTATGCGACTTTGGCCCAGGTCATGATCTCACAGTTCATGAGTTTGAGCCCTGTGTCAGGCTCTGTGCTGACAGCTCAGAGCCTGGAGCCTGCTTCAGATCCTGTGTCTCCCTCTCTCTCTGCCCCCTCCCCCATGGGTGCGCATGTGCTTTCTCTCTCTCTCTCTCTCTCTCTCTCTCTCTCAAAATTAAATAAACATTAAAAATTTTTTAAAAATAAAATATAACTACATTAATGGTAATATGGAAAAGATAAGTAAAAATTACTTCTTAGTCCCATCTCCCTAAAACAATTATTATTAGCTTTTTGTGTACTTCCTTTTATCTCCTGCATATTTTCACATAATTGTAATCCTACTTTACATTGAATTTTGTATCTTAAATTAAGATACATATTAACATATGATTAACATATAATAAGTCTTTTCTCCATGTTACCAAGTAGTCTTCACAATTTTTACTTAAAATTTTTCTTTTTTCTTTTAAATGTTTATTTATTTTTGAGGGGGGGGACGATGTTGGCAGCAGAGAGAGAGGGAGAGAGGATCCGAAGCAGGCTCCACACTGTCAGTGCAGAGCCCAAGGCAGGGCTCAAACTCAAATCGTGAGATCATGACCTGAGCCAAAGTCAGACACTTAACTGACTGAGCCACCCAGGTGCCCCCCAATTTTTCTGATTATAGAAGTAATAAATATTACCATAGTTGAAAATATGGAATAGACAGAAAAATATAGAAAAGAAAACAAAATTACCTTAAATTCTATCATCTAGAGATAAACATTGTTAACCTTTGGTATACTGCCTTTGTGTATTATGAAGCAGAATACTAGTTAAGAGATGGGTATTAGAGCTGCATAAATTTAGTTTTAAAACCTATCTCTTGGGGCACCTGGGTGGCTCAGTCGGTTAAGCGGCCGACTTCGGCTCAGGTCATGATCTCGCGGTCCGTGGGTTCGAGCCCCACGTCGGGCTCTGTGCTGACAGCTCAGAGCCTGGAGCCTGTTTCAGATTCTGTGTCTCCCTCTCTCTGACCCTCCCCCGTTCATGCTCTGTCTCTCTCTGTCTCAAAAATAAATAAACATTAAAAAAAACAAAAACAAAAACGTATCTCTTCCCCAGCTATATAGCCTTGTGCATGTTACCCCTAGTTTCCCAATCTGTAAACTAGAACAATAACTGAGCATAGCTGTAATGATTATATGAGTTTTGTGTGAAGGACTAACACAGTGCCTGGATTATAGCAAACTAGTTCAATAAATAACAATTATGATTCTTAAGTCTTCCAGTTTTTTTCCATGCTTATATAAATTTTCCCCCCACAAAATTGGGCTCATACCATTTACACAGTTGGGTAAACTGCTTTATACTTTTTATATCTTGATTGCTTTCCCATATTTCTAAAAATTCTTTGAAGGCATAATTTCTACTAATTTGTTTATCCTTTATTGTTCTGTAGTTTCTTTCTATATTTCCTTTGGAATATAAGTCAAAGTACTTCCCTCTAGTGCAGTTGGGGGTAGGGCATGGATGATTTTACCTACAAAGGGATTTTTAGCAACGTCTGAAAACAATTTTGGTTGTCCAAACTCGAAGGGTACTACTGGCATATAGCAGAAAGGGGATAGGGATGCTGCTAAACCTCCTACAGTGCACAGGACAGCAGAGAGTGCGCAGCAGAGAAATATGCAGCCCCAGTGCCAACAGTGCCGTGGTTGAGAAGCCCTGCTCTGGTGGATGCTGAGTAGACCGTGATCACTGACTGGCTCAGCCGTTTCTTTTAGCTGTACCTCCATCCAACCCATATTCTGTTCCATCTCTTCGTAGTTAAATAACTTTGTTCAGAATAGACTTGGAAACTTCTATGAACACAAAAAAGGATCCCATCTATTGTTTCCCAAAGGTTGGAACTCAAATACAAAATTACATTAAGGTGAATTATTTCAATTTTCACTTCCCTAACCTATGTAGCAGTGCATAGTATGAAAGAATGTCCAGATGTACAGATTTTTTTGAGAGAGAGAGAGAGAGAGAGCGCGCGAGCATGAGCAGGGGAGGGGTAGAGAGAGAATCCCAAGCAGGCTCTATGCCCAGCGCGGAGGTATGGAGCCTGACATGGGGCTCAATTCCACAACCGTGAGATCGTGACTTGAGCCGAAATCAAGAGTTAGACACTTAACCAGCTGAGCCACCCAGGTGCCCAGGAATGCACAGATTCAGATGTAAAAAACAAACAAAACAAAAAAGAAACAAAAACTCTAGTTTAAATCCCAGCTTTGCCACTTGTGAGACTTAGAGAAGTGAGAGCAGATGGAAAGAAGAGGACTGGGAGAAAAATAGGTTTGGGAAAGATTCAGGGGTTGGACATTTTAAATTTGGAAGCCTGTTGGATAGCTTTGTGGAGATGTCAAGTAGGAAGTGATGGTACTAATTGGGAGAGAGAGCTGTGGACTGTAGGGAGAAATCCGGAGACTCAAATGTCTATGGACCTCTAGAGAATAGGGCCCAAGACCTGGCTGTGGAGACACTCCAGCTTTCAGGAGTTGATTACCAGCTACCCAAGAAAGTTACCCAAGAAGGGGTGGTCAGTGAAGTAGAAAGGAAATAAAACCAGGAGAGTGGAAAGCCCACATAATGAGAATATTACAAGAAAGGAATGGTCGCTTCTGCTCAATGCTTTTGAAAGGTTCAGTAAGATGAGGATAGAACAGTGACTGTGGTCTTTACTGGAGCAGTTTTATTGGAATGGTGGGAGTAGATGCTAGACTGGAGGGGTTGTGAGAGTGAATTGGAGGTAAAAAAGTGGCAACCACAGTGTAGAGAACTCTCTTTTGTCTCTCTTGTTTTTAAAATTATTTTATTATACTTTTTAATTTACATCCAAATTAGCATATAGTGCAACAATGATTTCAGGAGTAGATTCCTTAATGCCCCTTCCCCATTTAGCCCATCCCCCCTCCCACACCCTCCTCCAGGAACCCTTTGTTTGTTTTCCATATATAAGAGTCTCTTATGGTTTGCCCCCTCCCTGTTTTTATATTATTTTTGTTTCCCTTCCCTTATGTTCATCTGTTTTGTCTCTTAAAAATGTTTTTTTAATGTTTATTTATTTCTGAGAGAGAGAGAGAGAGAGAGAGAGAGAGAGAGAGAGGCAGAGACAGAGCATAAGCAGGGAAGGGGCAGAGACAGAAGGAGACACAGAATTCGAAGCAGGCTCCAGGCTCTGAGCTGTCAGCACAGAGCCTGATGTGGGGCTAGAACCCACGAGCCGCGAAATCATGACCTGAGCCGAAGTCAGATACTTAAATGACTGAGCCACCCAGACGCCCCTGTTTTGTCTCTTAAAGTCCTCATATGAGTGAAGTCATATGATATTTGTCTTTCTCTGACTGACTAATTTTGCTTGGCATAATACCCTCCATTTCCATCCATGTAGTTGCAAATGGCAAGATTTCTTTCCTTTTGATTGCAGAATAATATTCCATTATATACATATACCACATCTTTGTCCATTCATCTATCGATGGACATTTGGGCTCTTTCCATACTTTGGCTATTGTTGATAGTGCTTGGTATAAACATTGGGATGCATGTGTCCCTTTGAAACAGCACACCTGTATCCCTTGGATAAATACCTATTTGTGCAATTGCTGGGTCGTAGGGTAGTTCTATCTTTAGTTTTTTGAGGAACCTCCATGCTATTTTCCTGAGTGGCTGCACCAGCTTGCATTCCCACCAACAATGCAAAAGAGATCCTCTTTCTCCGCATCCTCACCAACATCTGTTGTTGCCTGAGCTGTTAATGTTAACCATTCTGACAGGTGTAAGGTGGTATCTCATTGTGGTTTTGATTTATGTTTTCCCTGATGATGAGTGATGTTGAGCATTTTTTCATGTGTCGGTTGGCCAGCTGGATATCTTCTTTGGAGAAGTGTCTATTCATGTCGTTTGCCCATTTCTTCACTGGATTATTTGTTTTTTGGGTGTTGAGTTTGATAAGTTCTTTATAGATTTTGGATACTAACCCTTTATCTGATATGTCATTTGCAAATATCTTCTTCCATTCTGTCGGTTGCCGTTTAGTTTTGATGCTTGTTTCCTTCACTGTGCAGAAGCTTTTTATTTTGATGAGGTCCCAATTTCTCTCTCTTTTTTTAAGAAGGTGATGGAAATTTATTTATTACAAAATTGCCCCTAGGTGAAAGGAGACAGGATGTAGGCAGTAA
Source organism: Panthera tigris (assembly GCF_018350195.1). Lineage (NCBI taxonomy): Eukaryota > Metazoa > Chordata > Mammalia > Carnivora > Felidae > Panthera > Panthera tigris. The sequence goes on from NC_056667.1 coordinate 20,295,265, forward strand.
AAAGGATAAACCGTAAAAGATAGTTTCTTCTCTTGCCCCTCTGTGTCTACTATTCAGCTTTCTTTTCTTCAGCTCTCTGTCCTCTGTCTTCGGGTTGGCTTTAACCAATGGGGAGTCATTTCAGAAAATTGGAGGAAGAATGACATCTTTTTTATCCCCCTCACTTCTTTCCTTCAAAGTCATTTTGTTTTTGTTTTCAGCTTTACTGAGTTGTGTAGACAACTCTTGAAGAAATTTATTTACAAAAGGAAGCAGAGAACTAGAGATGTGGCTAGGAGGGTCTGTGGGATTAAGGGAGGGATTCATAAGAATGGGAAGAAATACTAGCACATGATTGTATGTTGATGGCAGGAGAAAGTTTGCTGATTTAGGAGGACAGAATAATTGAAGGAACAAAGTCCTGGGGAATGCTGGAGGGGATAGGATTCAGAGTTCAAGCAGTTCGGGCCTTGGTAACAGCAAAGATATCTATCATTTTTACAGGGTCCAGTGGGTCTGGGATCAGGAGAGAGGCATAGACTGGAATAAACACTAGAGAGTGACTGACAGAGAGATAGTCTATAGTAGCATCTTTCAGTGTGGTCTGCAGGCCCCTGGGGATCCTCATTGACCTTTCAAGGGAATCCATGAGGCCCAAACTACTTTCATAGTATTATTAAGAAATTGTTTGCAAAACAAAAGCAAAAACAAAAATTAGCTCATTTAAAATTTGCCAAAAAAAAAAAAAAAGTGATGCACCGTTGCATGAATCAAGGCAAATATTGCATCAAACTCGATGACTTATTAACACCATGCATTTGCAGTAACCAAAAAAAACAAAAAACAAAAAACAAACAACAAATTTTACTTAAAACGTCCTTGATGTGAAGCAATAGAAGGTAGTAGTTTTATTAAATTTCAACCTTTAAGTACACATCTCTTTCGTATTCTGTATTCTGGGATGGGAAGTACTGCACCATGGTGGTTGTCTTGAGGAAAAAGCACTTGTGCTGTTGTTTGAGTTGCAAGCCCTACTAGCCACTTTTTTCATGAAGTGCCATCTTAAATAATGACTACCAGACAAAAACTGGGGTTATTCACATATGAGTATTTGGGCAGACATTTTCTCTTTTTTTACATTTTTATTTATTTATTTACTTTTAAGTTTATTTATTTTGAAAGAGAGTGTGAGCAAGTGGGGAGGGGCAGAGAGAGGAAGAGAGAGAATTGCAAGCAAGCTCCATGCTGTCAGCACAGAGCCCAACTTGAGGCTCCATCCCATGAACCAAGAGTTGGATGCTTAACTGACTGAGCCACTCAGGTGCCCCAATATTTTATTTATTTTTTTAAAGTAGGCTCCACACCCAACATGGTGCTTGAACTCACGACCCCGAGATCAAGAGTTGCATGCAGAGGGCACTTGGAATTCTCTCTCTCTGCCCACCCCCCTCCAATAAATAAATAAACTTTAAAAAGTAATGATTAGGGGCACCTGGTGGCTCAGTGGGTTGAGCATCCAACCCTGGATTTCTGATCTGGTCATGATCTCTTGGTGTATGATATTGAGCCCCTTGTTGGGCTTTGTGCTGACAGCACAGACCCTGCTTTGAGAATCTCTGTCTCCCTCTCTCTCTTCCCTTCCCCCACTTGTGTGTGCATGCTCTCTCCCAAAATGAATAAATAAATAAATAAATAAATTTTTTAAAATAATTTTAAAAAAGAGTCACATGCTCTACCAACTGAGTCAGCCAGGAGCCCCATGGCAGACATTTTCTTAAGAATGAATGAACTGAGGGGCACCTGGGTGGCTCAGTCGGTTGAGCATCTGACTCTTGATTTTGGCTCAGGTCATGATCCTACAGTTGGTGAGTTTGAGCCCCACATCAGTCTCTGCACTGATAGCGTGGAGCCTGCTTAGGATTCTCTCTCTCTCAAAATAATAAATAAAATAATTAAAAAAAATTTTTTTAAATGAAATGAGCTGTCACTTTAAGAAAAACAACTGACAATATTTGTTGCCAAGGATAAAACTTGAACTTTTAGGCAAAATAAGAGAGAGAGAGAGAGAGAGAGAGAGAATGAATGAGAATATAGGAAAACTTGTATCTGCCACCATGAGCGTGGTAACTTCTCAATACTTAAAAGGCTTTTTCCATCCGTGGTGATACAAACAAATGTCAACAATATTGTATAATGAATGTTAGCATTGAAGATCTTTAAATTCAGTGAGTCACTGTTGTCAAAATGACCAACATATGATGTAACAGACTCATACATGCATAAAAGAGATATGCATAATGCAAACTAGACCAATGCACTTGAATGTAGGAGGGTACCAATAGTTCATTTATGTGGTTTCAGATCCTACATTGTAATATAAGAACTCATTACTTGTGGAGTTTGGGTGCAATATCAAAGAATGATATCTACAGTTATCTGAAAAGGGAATTAAAATACTCCTTCCTACTGCAACTACATATCTTTGTGAGGATGTATTTTTGTTATATACTTCAACCAAAATAACATATTGCAACAGACTGAATACAAAAGTAGGTATGAGAACCCAGTTATCTTCCATTAAGCTAGACATTATGTAAAGCAATGCCACTCTTCTCATTAAATTGTTTTGTCTTAGAAAATATATTTACTTTTCATTTAAAATGTATTAACTTATCATTTTTGTTATTTTTAAATGAAATAATATGAACGATTTCCATTTTAATTTCTAATAGGGTAAATATCAATAAATATAACCCAGGGCACCTGGGTGGCTCAGTCAGTTAAGCATTCAACTCTTGGTTTTGGCTCACGTCATGATCTCACAGCTTCGTGGATTCGAGCCTTGAATCAGGCTGTGTGCTGGGCAGCTCAGAGCCTGCTTGGGATTTTCTCTCTCTCCTCTCTCTCTGCCCCTCTCCCTCTCACTCTGTCTTTGTCTCTCTCAAAATAAATAAATAAACTTAAAAAAAATAAAATTAAATAAGTAAATACATAAAGCAAGCCCATATAAACAAAAGCTCTTTGAGAGCCTCAGTAATTTTTTTTTAATGTTTATTTATTTTTGAGAGAAAGAGAGAGTGAGCAGAGGAGGGGCAGAGAGAGAGAGAGAGAGAGAGAGAGGAAGATAGAGGATCAGAAGCAGGCTTTGTGCCTGACAGCAGAGAGCCTGATGTGGGGCTTGAAATCAACCGTGAGATCATGACCTGAGCTGAAGTCGGATGCTTAACCAACTGAGCCACCCAGGCCCCCTATCAGTAATTTTTAACAATGTAAAGGGCATTAAGACAAAAGTTCAAGAACCACCAGTCTATAAGAGCCATGAAACAAGATGACTGGATAATGTCTCCTGGGGATAAAGTAGGAAGTGAGAGAGGAGAACTCAAGATCAAGAGCCAAGGTGTCTCAACATACAGAGATTATCCATTCCTGTTCTTCCTCTAGCCACAGGAAATAGAAAGAATAGGCATAGAGGTGGGAGAACGTGTGCTATGATGGAAGCCATGATGAGTTTTAGAATCTTAACTCCTAAAAGGCTGTCTTCCCCCCTCCCCCCCCCAAAAAAGGCTATCTTATTTCCTTCTTTCCTAGTTTGAGGTTGGAAGTGTATCTTTTTGTGAGTATCTCACACCTCCCCTTGGCCAAATAGTAATTGAAATGCCATTGTGAGTCATATGACCTTGAGTAAGTCTATCTTCTAGCACACATTTCTTCATCAATAAAATAATACACATATCCTGTTAGGTTTATGAGGAGGAGTAAACAAGTTAATTTATCTAAAGTACTTAGTACAATGCCTAGCATATTGTAAAGTCATGTTATATAGCCCTCAAATATTAGCTGATATTGTTGTTGTTATTTGTAGAAAGCTCTTAAAGTTTCCTGAGATGCCAGTTTGATGGCATCTAACTTTTTAAAACACTTGACAGTCGTTTCCTTTCCTTGTTTTATTTCCCACCCATTGTCATATATGGACTGCACATTGGTTAACAGCAGTTTATTTTTAGCATTAAAAAGAGGGGATTATTGGAGACTGGAGATGGGATAAAAGAGGTAAAATCTCCTTTTTGTGGTTATTGATTATAATGTTTTCTTCTTTATTATCTGAGGAAGATTTTTCCCCCTGGATTTCCTAACTTGCTACTTTGTATGCTTTTGAAAAATGCAAAAGGAAATGCAAAAAAATACTTTTAGGACGTATAGTGCTGAACAGTTAGTGGATGTTCACTAAAAACCTCTTGGTTTGATTGGCTTTTTAAATTTTCTGTAGTAAAATTCACTTTTTAAATCTTATCCCTGTTCACCCATACTATTTCTCTACCTTCCAGTTTAGTAACCTGGCCCTATTTTTATTTTTTGACTTTGTTGTTTGCATTGTGAGTTACTTGAAATTTCAGAGTTCAGTCACTCTGGTGTCTTGTTACCTTTCCTGTGTATGTAGAATTTATATCCACAGAGATGCCTATTGAAAAAGCATCCAAGGGGCGCCCTAAAGGTTCCACCACCTGAGTGTCTGACTCTTGATTTTGGCTCAGGTCACGATCCTAGGTCATGATGCTCAGCGTGGAGTCTGATCCCAAGGGCAATGGAGAACCATTGAATAGTTTTTACGGTGGGAGCAATGTGATCAGAATTAAGTTTTAAAGAAAATGATCTTGGCTTCAAAATTAATATTGCATAGGTCTAAATATACCAGACCAGTTAAGGGGCTGTGGCAGTGATTCAAGAAGACGTGATGGGTTACCTGAACCAAGATAATGGTAATTTGGATAGAGTGAAGTCAGTGAATTTGAAAGACATTTAAGAGATAAAATAAATAGAATTCTCGGTGACTTGATATGAAACGTTAGGAAAAGAGGAATCAAGAGTGAAGGTCAAATTTCTGCCTTAGGGAGCACTGGAAAAGGAATAGGTTTGAGGGGAAAGATAACAAGCTCAGTATGGAGGCTCTGGAGCTGTATGTTATGTGTTGTCTAGCACTTTCTGGATAGGTAGTTGGAATACTTGGGTCTGAGCTTAAGATAGAGGTACACACTGGCGGTGTTGATTTGGGAGCAGTGAGCAGTATAGAGATTGGAGCAATGAAAGTGAGTTGTGATTGCCTTTGGGGAATGTGTAGAGCGGGAGGAAAGCCTAGGATAGAGCCATAAAGAAGACAAACATAAGGGCCATGTGAACAAAAAAGAATATGGCAAGGATACCAAGAAAGACTAGCTAGAAGAGTAGGAAGGGAAAACAGAGAGACGGTGATGCTACAGAACCCTGAAGAAGAAAGTTTCATTGAGGAGGAAGTGGTCAGCACCATCAAATACTACCAGGGGCCAAGTAAGGTAAGGATTAAGAAGTGTCCATTGATTTAGGTCAGGGAAGCTACATTGATTTAGGGCAAGGGTAACCTTGGCAAGCACCATTTTTGTGGTGTGTGGTATAGATAATAGGAACTACTGGAAGTGAGGAAGTGAAAATACTGAGTATAGACTACTCTTTCATTCTTCTCTGTGAAGGGGAAGAGAAATGGAAGGCATAGCTCAACATGGATTTGGCATCAAGGAAGTACTTTTCTAGATTAGAGAAACTTGGGCATGTATAATTCCAAGGGAAAGGAATCAGTAGAGAAAGGGAAAGTTGAAGATACAGGAGAATATCATCCAGGGTTGGGGTTTTGTCGGATGAATGTTGCAAGAGAATGATTTTAGGAATGAGTCATGAATTCTTAAGGGAATGGGAAGGCAAGTAAAGACATAAAGGCAGCATGTGAAGAGAGAATAGAGGGAATGACTAGACGTGGAGGACTTGTCGATGATGAAGAATGAGTGAAACATGACTTGAGATATATATATATATTCTCTCTTTTCACTTACCAATATATCTTGGAAATCACTTGTATAAGTTCATAGAGTCCTTTTCATAGGTGCATAGACCTCTTATTACAACTCTATTATGTAGATGAACCAATATTTATTCAATGAATTTCCCATGTATGGACTCTTATAGTTGTTTCTAATCGTTCATAATTACAATAATACCATAATGAATAACCTTGGGTACATGTATTGCTGGAAATGTATCTTTAGGGTAAAAACCTAGAGGTTTGAGTGCTAACCAAAAGGTAAATATATATGTGGTTTTGTTAGATATTGCCAAATTTCCCTCCATGAGAGTTGCACCATTTTGCCTTCCCAGTAGCAATACATGAAAGTGCCTGTTTCTCCACAACTCAGCAATGGACTGTGTGGTTAAGCTTTTGAATTTTACCATTCTAACAGATGAAAAATGGTATCTCAATATAGTTTTAAGTCACATTTCTCTTATGAGAGAAATTGAGTATCTTTTCCATATGTTTAAGGGATATTTTAATATAATTTTTGCCAATTTTGGTTTAACGAAGAGTTTATATGGATACCTGCATATTTTTGCAAACACAAGCCCAGATGGGTAAGCAGAAACTAATGAAACCTCTAGGGAGTGGAAGATATAGGGTAGAGAGGTAGAGAAAAGGGAGTAACCTTTTTCTGGACGTTTTTGCAGAGTTTTACTTTTAGAACCATGTTGAGGTTTTGCACATTCAAAAAAGTAAAATAAAATGAACAAAGTTGGGGAGAAGGATGCCAACTAATCCAAGTAATTTTTGAACACAGTACTTTGTATTCTTTGACCATATGTATTTTAAAGACAAACTTTAAAGAAATCTTGATTGAACTCTAGATAGTAGATTTGTCATTTGCAGTGGTATCGCTGTAGCAATTACATAACTATTTTGTATTGGAGAATTGGGCAAATGAGTAAATGTATCAGTGTTGTTGAGATAAATATATTAATGTTAATAATAAATATAATATTGATATAATAGATATTTGAGTGTTGTTCCCTTCTCAATGTGGGAGAAGGGAGATTCAGATATGGAATATGGAAAGGCAAAGAATAGCTCTGAGGTATTCGATTGGAATTAGCAGTATCAATATGATCTCATGGTTTAACAAATACATATATATTCATATATATTTATACATTATTTCCAACTCTGTCTTTGATAGGGTCCAGAAGTAATAATACCTCAATGGCTATAAGTTACTGGTTTCTCAAATAGCATTCCCCACTAAAAAGAACCAGGAGTCCTTGAAAAAATAACTGATTCCAGCTCTGGGACAAGGAGTGTACAAGATGAGCCTACAACATCTTAAAGCAGAAGATAAACAAAAAGTAAAAAAATATATGAAAAATGAAAGAAACGTACCATTAAGGACACAGAACCTAGCTCAAAAGACATGCTACTGGCCAAATCTGTGACAAGTTGAACATCAGGATGAATAGTGACAATAATGAATTAAAACCCACTGAGTAAAAAATATCTGAGTTGGGGGGCTTAGTAGGTTGAGTGTCTGACTCTTGATTTCAGCTCAAATCATGATCCCAGGGTCATGGGATTGAGCTCTGTGTCACGCTCCACATTGAGCGTGAGATCCTGTCTTTCTCCCTCTGTCCGTCTCCCCTAGTCATGCTCTCTCTCTCTCTCTTAAAAAAAAAAAAAAAAAATCTGAGTTTACACTAGTGAGAGAGGGGCGGCGGGGGAGAGAGACAGAGAAAAGCCCTTTATTCCAGTAGATTGCCATTTCCTAAATGAAGAAATGATAGAGCTGGACAAATTGCCATTTTATAACCATCATACCACGTCATCCTAGTAATTAATTCAGGCAAGAATAATCAGTGAATGAAACTATTGAGTGGAAATGTGAATGGAGGACATTTATTTGCACAATGGAAAAGTATTCCCTCACAGATAACAAAAGGAAAATAGTAACATTATAGTGGAAAAACTTGTCAGATACCACCTTAAACAAGACAAATTGTACACATATGTCACCTAATAGTGTACACTGAGGAAGATACAAGATTACTTAGGTAGTATTTCTGTCAAAATGCATTACTTAAATCTAATCATGAGAAAATAATCAGACAAATCCAAACTGTGAAACATTTCTCCAGAATAGCTTCTGTCTTCTTTAAAAATGTCAATGTCATAAAAAACAAGAAGGACTGAGGAACTGTTCCAGATTAAAAGAGACCAGGGGTGCCTGGGTGGCTCAGTTGGTTAAGCGTCCAACTTCACCTCAGATCATGATCTCATAGCTCATGAGTTCAAGCCCTGCATCAGGCTCTGTGCTGACAGCTTGGAGCCGGGAGCCTGCTTCAGATTCTGTGTCTCCCTCTTTCTCTCTGTGCCTCCCCCGCTCATGCTCTGTCTCTCTCTGTCTCTCAAAACTAAATAAACATTAAAATTTTTTTCAATAAAATAAAAAAATAAAAGAGACCGAAAAGAAGCTGACCACTGTGTCATCCCAGTGGATCCTGGATCAGGAAAATCAAAGAGACATTATTGGACACTTGGTGAAATTTTAATATGGACTATATATTAAATTATAGTATTATATCATTGTCAAATTTCTCAATTTTGATAGATGTGCTCTGGTGAAATAAAAGAATGATCTTCTTCTTAGAAATACATACTGAAGTAGTTAAGTGTGTAAGGGGCCCTGAAGTCTGCAACTTTTTCTCGAATGGTTCAGGAAAAAATTTGTGTGTGTGTGTGTTCATGTTTGTGTGTGTAGAGAAAGAGGAGAGGAAGGGAGAGGGAGTAAGCAAATATGGCAATATTAGCAATTAATGAATTAGGGGACAGGTATATATGCTTGTTTTTGTCCTATTCTTGTACCTTTTTTATGTTTGAAATTGTTTCAAAATAGAAAGTTAAAAATGTTCATTGAGAAAATACAAAGAACTGATGTGTTGGCAGCAACTGAGTAAGATAGGCAGAAAAGAAATTGAGATTGGAGGATTTAAATTTAATATTAACTAGGATTAATTCTAAGATGTTCTGCTATATATTTCCCTTGGACATCTTTGCTAACTCATCTTGTCTTAATGATTTTTAATGTCATAACTAGACAGGAGCCAAATATCCTGGGATTTCAGTTTATAGCCTGCAGGCCTCACTTTTGGGGGGCCACTTTCATTTTTGGTTGCATCACCAGGATCTTCTAAGGCCACTTTAAAGTTTTGGTTTTTTGGGGTTTTTTAAAGTTCTATTTATTTATTTTGAGAGAGAGAAAGAGAGCACGAGCAGGGAAGAGCAGAGAGAGAGGGAGAGAATCCCAAGCAGGTTCCACACTGTCAGCACAGAGCCTGACGTGGGGCCCAAACCCATGAACTGCGAGATTATGACCTGAGCCAAGATCAAGAGCCAGATGCTTTAACTGACTGAGCCACCCAGGCACCCCCCACCTTAGAGTTTTGAACACACTTTGATCCATTCTATTTCTTTTACTTGTGGGTTTTCTTGGCAATTGTGGAACATTGTTCCACACGTGGTAGACAGAGGGAGAGGAAAGGATTCTCACTTTACAAATAAGGGGAGTAAAATTGAGCATTTCCAAGGTCACAAAAGTGGTAGAAATAAGATTAATAAGATTTATGTCAGGCCTGTCTGGCCGCACAGTTCATAATTCTTTCTACCTCAGTCTTGTGTCTCCTTACTTACTTTTTTATTTTAAATGTTTTTTTTTTGTTTTGTTTTGTTTTTTTTTTTGAGAGAGCGCAAGCAGGGAAGGAGGGGAGGGAGGGGACAGAGGATCTGAAGCAGGCTCCGCACTGACACCAGCGAGCCTGATGGGGGCTCAAACTCACAAACCGCAAGATCATGACCTGAGCCAAAGTCGGACGCTCAGCCACCTGAGCCACCCAGTTGCCTCATGTGTCTACTTTTTTAAAAGGGCTTAGCAGCACCTGGCTGGCTTAGTTGGTAGAGTGTGTGACTCTTGACCTCAGCGTCGTGAGGTTAAGCCCCATGGTGGGGATATAGCTTACTTTAAAAAGATAGGTAGATGATAGATAGATGGATAGATGGATAGATGGATAGATGGATAGATAGATAGATAGATAGATAGATAGATAGATAGATAGATAATAGATAGATTTAACAAATAGTTCTTGGCTTGGTGGATTTATTTTCTTGCTTTATTAATTTTCTTAATATTTTCCTTAAATAAGTTACAAACATGTATCTCACCTTCATGGTCTGGCTTGATTGCTTTTCTGTTTCTGTTTTGTTTCTTACATAATTTGAGCATAAATTCACTAGAAACAAATCATATCAAATTAGATTGGTTTTTTTTTAATATAGTTAGGAGACCAGGGAAGTTTCATAACATAACCTTATTCTAACAAAGACTTGTTAGAGTTTTTTTACAGTGTTGTCTTTGAGAAGTAAGTTGTAAGCCAACTTTATTAGTTACCCACAAAGAAAAAGATGGAAGTAAGACCTGACTTTGGGAGAGATTTCAAGGAATATCCTTTATTATTTTTAATGTTTATTTAGTTTGGAGAGAGAGCACGCACATGAGCTGGGGAGGGGCAGGGAGAGGGAGACAGAGGATCCGAAGCAGGGTCTACACTGTCAGTGCACAGCCCAATGCAGGGCTTGAACTCACAAACCATGAGATCATGACCTGAGCCCAAGTCAGATGCTTAACTGAGCCACCCAGGCACCCTCAAAGAATATACTTTAGATCAGGGGTTAGCAAATTATGGCCTGTGGGCCAAATGCAGCTTGCCGCTAGTTTGTAGGCTTGTTTTTAGTTTATTTTTTATTTTATCGAAGGTTACAGTTTATTGGGTTTTTTTTTCTTTTAGTATATTCGCAAAGTTGTGCAACTATTGGGGTACCCAGGTGGCTCAGTCAGTTAAGCGTCAGACTCTTGATTTTAGCTCAAGTCACAATCTCATGGTTTCATGGGATAGAGTCCTGCGTTGGGCTTTGTGCTGACAGCATGGATCCTGCTTGGCATTCTCTCTTTCTCCCTCTCTCTCTGCCCCTTGCCTGTGCACTCTCTCTCTGTCAAAAATAAGTAAATAGAAACTTTTAAAAAAAAGTTGTGCAACTATCACCACTATAAAATTCAAGACATTTTTATCACCCCCAAAGGAAACCTTTTACCCATATTAGCAGTTATTCCACATCCCTGGCAGCCATTAGTCTACTTTCTGCGTCTGTGGATTTTCTTATTCTGGACATCTTACAAAAATGGAATCATACAATATATGGCTTTTGTGTATGTGGCTTCTTTCACTTAACATGATGTTTTCAAGATTCCTCCAGGTTGTGGCATGAATCAGGACTTCATTCCTTTTTATGGCCAAATAACCTTCCATTATATGGACATACCACATTTTGTTTATGCATTCGTAGTTGGTAGACATTTTGCTTGTTTCCACTTTTTGTCTATTATGAATAATGCTGCTGTGAACATTTCTGTACAAGATATTGTGGGGGTGTACATTTTTAGTTTTCTCATGGATCATACGGTTTTTGTTTATTTTTATGTTTAATTGTTTGAGGAACTATCAAACTCTCAAAGTGGCAGCATCATTTTACATTCCCAGCAGAAATGTGTGAGGATTCTGGTTTCTTCATATCCTCACCAAAACTTACCCGTCTTTTTTGTAATAACCATCCTATTGGATGTAATGTGGTATTTCATTGTGGTTTGATTTGCATTTCCCTAATGACTAATGATTTTGAACATCTTTTCATGTGCTTATTGGCCATTTGAATATTTTATTTGGAGAAATGTCTATTCAGATCCTTTGCCCATTTCTTAATTGAATTTTTTTTGTCTTTTTGTTGAGCTGTAAAAATTCTTTATATATCCTGGATACTGGACCCTTATCAGATATGTGATTTAAAATGTTTTCTCCCATTTGGGGGTTGTCTTTTCACTTTCTTGATAGTGACTTTGACACACAAAAGTTTTTAATTTTAATGAAGCCCAAATTATTTTTTTCCCTTTTATCACTTGTGCTTTTGGTGTCATGTTTAAGAAACCATTAGTCATTATTTACAGCACACACACACACACACACACACACACACACACACACACACAAAAGGAAGAAAAGAAATAATTGCTTAATCCAGAGTCACAAAGATTTATACCCATGTTTCCTTCTAAGAGTTTCATACTTTTAGATCTCATATGTAGGTCCTTGATCCATTTTGAGTTATTTTTTGTATATGATGTGATGTAGGGGTCCAACTTCATCCTTTTGCATGTGGATGTGCAAGCTGGTATCCTCAAAAATCCTTTAAGCTTGTTCCTAAAGCCTGATGCTCCTATCTTCTTCTAGGTTTTGGGGTATTTCTCTCCTTTATTATGGTAGATCTTTGTCTCATGTTGCCATGGACATGGACCTGTTTTTGTTTATCTTCCAGTTTATTCCCTTCTCTCTCAGTACCCTATATGTAATGGGTATTGAATAAATGAATTTTCTGTTTGGTCGTAGTTTAGGGTAGCAATTTAATAGCTGCAGAAATAAACCCTTTTGGAAAAGTAAGTAGATAGGAGAGAATCCAGTTGTTCAAGGTGTGTACCCATGTGAGTATCCTAGCTGTGTGGGAGGGGTCTTTGAAAGTAGCATCTGGAAGGTACACACACAGATTGGTGAGAGAATATACCTGAGGACTAGTTCCAGGGATGGGAGCCAGCATTTACCCAAGTGTGCTTGCATGTATTATACCACGTGATTTTCACAATGATCTTGTCAGGTTTACATTATCATCATCCCCATCTCCAAATGAAAACTCAGAGGTTCTGGGAATCTTAAGTGACTACCCATATACCTAGGAAGAGGTCAAGCCAGAGTTGAACCCAGACAACTCACTTTACAATTCTGATTCTCACTAACCAGTCTCAGCTTCTTGTAAAAAGTAAACTTAGACAAAAGGCTCCCTAGTCCTTTTGGCTATACCAGTATACACACTGATTTTCAGACTTCCTAGCTCTTTGCTTCTCTCTCTTTTTTTTATTATTCCCATGTATGGTGGGTCCCATTTTTTTCCCTCTAGAACTGAATGACTAGAATGACTTTTATTATTTTTCCCCTGTGGATCCCACATCTTGATAGATTGCTGTCTACTAACTTGTATTTATTAATAATGTTTTCCATTTAAGTACACTTTCCCACACCACGACTGCTCATCAGGCTCCTAAGTAGCATGGGCTATATCTAGCATTACAACACAGATATTATATATTTCCAGCCAAATGCAAAAAATAAAAATAAAAAACACGACATTATGCCTACTCTGGGCTGACCAGTCACCTGTAAATGTTCTTTTCCCACTGGAATTTTAAAATCCATCAACTCACCAAATTTGGAACTAACCTAAATGTACAACACTAAGGTGGAGGTGAATACAGTTTAACTTTTGGAGGAATATTCTATAGCCATTTGAAGTGATGCTTATGAGGAGTTTATAATAACATGGGGAAAGGCTAATGTTATATATTTAGTGTAGAGGAAGAGAAAACAAAACTCATCAGCTCTATGAGGACAGGAGACGCGTCTGTCTGACTCAGTTATGTCTCTCTGAGCCCGGTATAATACTGGCAGGCACATAGCAAGCATTTAAGTTTTAGGAGAGACAGTTTAGAATTTAAAAAGGCAGTCTAACATCATGGTTAACAGCCGAGTTCTGGAATCTGTCAGACATGGGTTCATCGTTTGGCTACACTATTTATACAGTATGGGGTCGGGTATTAACCTTTTCCTCCTCTGAAAAATGAGAATAGTAATGATGTTTCCATCATAAGACAGTTGTAAAAATTAAAATTATATATGAAGGGCACAATAGTGTCCCTGGTACATAGTGAGATAGTGCTCAGTATATATCAGCTGCTACTATTGCTAATATTATTATTACCTTTTTTCTCTCTTTATTGATGTATGCTTTACACAAAAATAAAGTGCATAGGTCTCAAGTATTGAGTTAAATGAGTTTGACACTTGTGTAACAACCATCTGTAACAAGTTAGAAAATACCATCACTGGAGCACCTGGGTGGCTCTGCTCAGTCAGTTGAGAGTCCAACTTTGGCTCAGGTCATGATCTCACAGTTCATGGGTTCTAGCCCCATATCGGGCTCTGTGGTGACAGCTCTGTCTCTCTGTCTCTCTCTCTTAAATATAAATAAACATTTTTTAAAAATTATATTAAAAAAAAAAAAGAAAGTACCATCATGGTTGAAAGTTCTCACAGTACCCTTTCCAGTCAACCCTCCTACCTCAGAACAACCACCTTGTGGCTTTTGTCTTCAGAGATTAGTTTTGCTTATTCTGAGGCTTACTGTAAATGGAATTAGATAGTATATTTTTGTATGTGTTTGGCTTCTCTTGCTTAGCATAATGGTTTTTGAGTTTCATCCATGTTGTTGCATGTATCTGCGGTCCGTTCCTTTTTATTGCTGAGTAGTACTCCATTGTGTGGATAGACTACATTTTATTTATCCATTTTCCTGTTGATGACTATTTGGGTTATTTCCAGTTTGGAGCCTTTGTTTTTTAAATTTTGAGATTTTTTTTAAGATACTAAAATCTTTTTTTTTTTTTTATTTAAGTAATTTAAGTAATCTCTACACTCAATGTGGGGTTTGAACTCACAGCTCTGAGATCAAGAGTCACATGCTGTACTGACAGAGCCAGCCAGCTGCCTCTGGAGCTTTTAAAACTAAAGCATCTATGGATATTCTTATGTCAGTCTTTGTGTGGACAAATGTTTTAATTTCTTTCAAGTGATTACCTAGGAATGGAATTGCTAGGTCATAGGGTAAATACAAGCTTAACTTTACATGAAACTGCCAGTCTTTAAGGTGATGGTAGCAATGAGATTTTTTTTTTTTTTTTAATTTTAGAAAGAGCACAAGCAGTGGGGAGGGGCAGAGGGAGAATGCAGGAGAATCCCAAGCAGGCTCCACACTTCAGAGCGGGGCCTGACACGAGGCTTGATCCCACGAACCTGGGATCATGACTTGAGCCAACATCAAGAGTCAGACACTCAACTGACTGAGCCACCCGGGTGCCCCGAGATCTCTTCTTAATACAGGCAGTAATAAACGTGGTGTCTGAGGTAGTCCAGCATAGAGAAATACTTTGGAGTTATGTTGACCTGGGTTCCCATCTGGGCTTTGGTATTTATAATTTGTGCAACCCTGGGTAAGTTATCTCTGAGACTTGGTCTTACCTGTGAAAAGGGAGTAATAATGAGATTGTGTATACTACTAACTAGCATTCTACCTAGTAGTGGCATACCAAGGTGGGGACTGCAGTGCAGGCTATAAGGGGTACATAGTCTGTAAAGAATTTTAAAGCAGTAATAAAACCCACTAAAAGTCCATTTGCTTTTTATCATCATTATGCACCTAAAATTCTGAGCAGTGTCAGTGATAAAATACTTCTTCCTGCCTCCTCCTCCTCCTCTTATACACCATGCTACTCAGCAAATTATAGGGACTTACAACAAATAGTAATTGTAATCAATATTTAACAAAGTTAAGCAGGATCTAAAAGGTTGGAATTTAAGTGAGATTTAAAAGTTTTATTACAGGTTCTATCTCTGTGCACTTTCTGTTTCCTCTAGGTCCCCAGTGTGCAAAGCTTACCCTAAACAGCAGTATTTCCAAGGGTCCAGGGAGGCACACAAAGGTCTGTTCCTCTCTAGGAGTCATCTCTAAACATCCTTGCTCCCAGTTTCTTAAAAGTTTAAGGTTTTTTCTCTTCATTTTTTACCCACTTTTTAATTCTGATAGATCATAGGCATATTTCCTTCCATTGTATTTTACAACGTAATTATAGATTGTGACCCAATATCTAAGCCAGTCTTAGTTATCAAGCCCAAAGTAACCCCCCCCTTACTCTGCTCCCTATTAAGTAGCTTCCCAAACATGTGTTCTAACTTATAAAGCTCTTTATTAATATTTTTTGTCAATAGTTACTTTGTATTTTTGTTAGAATCTGGTTTGAGCTTTTTCTCTATACTCTCTTCAACTTACCTACCTCTAAACTAGCTTCTACCATGTGAAAATTAGTCATAAGTATCATATTTGTCTACTGTGGCCTCTGTCTTCCATACTTTGGATGGATTACTGATTTGCGGACAAGACAATAATTCTAGAAGCATTCATCCATTTTCTCAGACAATACGTAAGAGCTCAGGCTCTCAAGTTAAAATCCTGCTTCATGTCACCACTGTTAGCGGTGCCACACTTGGCAGGTCCAATATGTGCGGGGTTTTGTTTATTTTTACACACTAAGCAATTCTCCAACACCTAATGGGTGCCCTACAATTTAACTCAATTCTGACACTATCAATCTGGAGACAGCATTACATTGTACAGGCTAAGGGTTTAGTCCTATGACTGCCCTGCCACCCCCTGCACCCCCCACTTCAGACACCAATCACAAGTCCATGTTGTCACCTGTGCTTCTGACCAACCATCTGTAGATTGGAGGGTCCAACAACCTCTTCCTTGGATTTGATTAATTTGCTAGAATGGCTCACAGAACTCAAACATATTTTACTTACTAGACTACCCATTTATTCTAAAAGGATATAGTTCAGGAACAGCCCAGATAGAAGAGATACCTAAACAGTATGTAGGAAGGGGCATAGAGCTTCCATGCCCTCTTGGAGTGTACTGCTCTCCCCCAAATCTCCACATGTTTCCTAATGCATAAGCTCTCTAAACCTCCTCTTTTGGGTTTTTGTGGAGGCTTCAATAGATAGGCACAATTGACTAAATCATTGGCTGTTGGTGAACTATTCAACTTCCAGCCCCTTTCCCCTCCCCAGAGGTCAGGAGGGTGGGACTGAAAGTTCTAACCCTCCAGTCATATGGTTGGTTCCTTTAGCAACTTGACCCCATCCTTAGGCGCTTTCCAAAAATCACTTCATTAACATAAACTCAGGTGTTGTTGAAAGGGGTTTGTTACAGATCTCAAGACATCTTTTTCACTCTTATCACTTAGGAAATTCCAAGGTCTTTAGGGGTTCAGATATAGGAAGAAGACCAATTCCATATTTCTTATTATAAATTACAGTATCACAGCAGGTTACCGAATCTCTCTCAGTGCTGTCTTTCTTATATGTGAAATGAGTAGTGATACCTGTTTCTTAAACAAGACAACAGATATAGAGTGCTGGATTAGTGTCCTATTGCTGCCATAACAAGTTACCACAGACTTAATGGCTCAAAACGACACAAATTATTATCTCACAGTTCTGTGGATCAGAAGTCTGACCTGGGTTTCACCAAGCTAAAAGCAAGATCTGGACAGGGCTGTGTTCCTCCTGGAGGCTGTAGGGTAGAATTCGTTTCTTTGCAATTCCCAACTTCTAGAGGCTACTGCATTTCTTGACCTGTAATCCCCTTCTTCCATCTTCAAAGCCAGCAATAACAAGACAAATCCCTTTCACACCTACATCTCTCTAGTTCTCTGCAGCCAGGAAAGGTTCTGTGATTTTAAGAACTTACATGATCATAATGGGGCCACCTGGATAATCTAGAATACTCTCCCTGTCTCAAGGACCTTAACCTTAATCACATCTGCAAAGTCTCCTTGGCCACCAAACATTACATATTCATAGGTTGCAGAGGATCAGGACACAGACATCTGGGGGCCATTTTTCTGGCTACCACAAGTACTTAGCACTGTGTCCAGCTCTTTGTAAGCTCTCGGTAAGTGGCAATCATTCAAAGCTCTTGGTATTGCAAGGGAGATTGCAAGCTATAGATGTGACACCCCCACCCTCACCACCACCACCCCCTCACCACCACCACCCCGGCCCAGGCACAAATAATTTACATCCTGGTGAGAAAATGAAAGAGCTGAGGACAGAAATGATTCTGACCCTAAAAGAGTGATCAGAGCCATGTGTGGGGTTTCAACCAAGCGCCATGGGAG
The DNA here is from genome assembly GCF_018350195.1 of Panthera tigris. NCBI lineage: Eukaryota > Metazoa > Chordata > Mammalia > Carnivora > Felidae > Panthera > Panthera tigris. The sequence goes on from NC_056667.1 coordinate 20,313,033, forward strand.
AGTGAGAGGCTCAGGTCAACAAGTAGTCTGACAAGTCTGAACAGAGTGAATGCACGTTAAGTGCAGAACCTGGAAAGAAATGTGGTTCAACCTAGCTAAGAATCTTTATAGGACAAAGGGTAAGAGGGAAGGAGAAGGCAGAGGAAAAGCCGTTCTAACTAGACAGTTGGGGAATTAGATTTGTTCATATCTCTCGATTCTTCCCACTAGTCTCACTGGACTCATTTGTTCATTCAGGCAACTGATGTATGCCGGGCTCTGTATCTGACCTTGAGGATGCAGTGAATATAAGACACAAAGCCTGCTTTCTCGGGGCTCAGTCTGGTGAAGCAGACTACCATGTCAACACAGAGTCATAATCCAGTGTGACAGTAGGAGCCCACAGGAAGGGTATGCCTCCTTCCCAAATTTACAGGATAGGAAAGGCACCTTGAAGAAAGTGCCTCTAAACTGAGACCTGAAGAATGAGTTGGGAGTTTATCAGCATGTTTTGGGCCACAAGTAACAGCCCAAGTCAAATGACCTTAAACAGTAAAGAACTGATTGTCTCGCTTAACTGGAAGTCCATAAGTAGAGTAGGCATTAGTATTGGTCACTCCTCTGTGTATTGACCTCACTCTCAGGCTGGCTTCCCTTGTGGTGGCAATTCCAAGTGTCACATTGGTATACCCAACATCTGAAAGAAGAAAGGTATCTCTTTCATAGACTGTCTCCTGAGAATGAGAAAACTCCTTTTCAGGAAGCCTCCCAGCCACTGTGCCCCCTGCATCTGATTGGGGTCACAGGCTTATTTCTGAGCCAATCCCTGTGCCCAAGTAAATGCCACGTCCAATTTGGCTTATGCCTAAGTTCCTAAACCTATCAGTGTGTCAAGGACAATGGATTTACACTTGCTGAAACCCATGGTCTAATTTGGAACATAGAGATAAATAAATGAAAATCTAGGTATCATTAGGAATGAAGGAGGGTGAGAGAACAGAAACCAGTATATAGGAATGCCTAGTGACTTGTTCTTTCCTTCCCCCATGTAAGACTTGGTTCTGCCACTTTATGCCTTCTGCTTTTCATGGATTCTGTTTCCTCATAGCTCTAGCTTTACCATGGTTTCTCTCTGTGCATGCTTTCAACCTCAGTGTCTATTGATAACTGCCTCACTCTCTCCATGTTTCTCATTTCACATCCCCAAGCTTAAGACTCTGGCCCAGTTAACCTTACTATACCAGGCTCTACCTACTTGAAGTAAGCTCCAGAAGATCGGGGACTTTGTTTTGTATACTGCTGTATCCCCAGTGTCCGAACGGCACCTGGTATGCAATGGGTGCTTGATAAATTAAGTATATGCCAAATGAATAAAAGATCAACTTTCTAGTTAATTGGCTTCCTTTGGGTTAGATATTCTCTGGGCAAATTTTCTGTGGCTGAGGGGATGTCCCTTGAAGGGACAGTGGTAGGAGCAGAAATTTGTTTGGATCTCACTTCTACTACTTACTTTCATCTGAACTTCAGTTTACTTTTCTGCAGAACTTCAGTTTACTTTTCTGCAAAATAGGATCAATGAAACCTGCCCTTTAGGGCTCAGTTGTTCAGTATCAAGTGAGATCATAATATGAAAGCACTTTATATATTGTAAGGTACCAGGCAGTTTAATTCAATTCTGGTCACTCACATGCACCTGGAAAACACTGATGATGGAAAGGCTGGTTCACCTGTTCAGTTCCACGTCTCAGTATTGAGTTCCCCAAGAGAACCTCTAACTGGCTGTCTTCTTGTCCCTTTCCATTTACTCCCCAGGGTCACTCAGGGTGTGTCAACTGTCTGGAGTGGAACGAGAAAGGAGAGTGAGTATGAACTAGAGTACCGAAGAGGGTGCTGGAGAGGGGAGTGGAGAGGCTGGGAGAGGGGACTTTCCTCCTTCTTGGTAGATCTAGGGAAAAGAGACTACTGCTTGTTTCTGTGCAGTGAAGTTTAGTCCAGCACTATCAACGCACTGTCGAACAATAAATTGGATGACCATCCAAACCCTGTGTTTTTGATAATCTAATGTGTTTAAGGAATAATGGGAAATCTTTAGGACAAAGTAGAAGAGAATCAACTGATGTTTACAAGATATGCTTGAATTCTGTGACATCTCCTGTTCCTCACGCTCTGTGTGGCCTCACTCCCTATCAGTGGGAAACGTGGGGCTTGGGGGAGCGGGGCCGGAAGAGGAGAGGTAGAACCCCTTATTCTTTTTTTTTTTTTTTTTTTTTTTTTTAATTTATTTTTGGGACAGAGAGAGACAGAGCATGAACGGGGGAGGGGCAGAGAGAGGGGGACACAGAATCGGAAACAGGCTCCAGGCTCCGAGCCATCAGCCCAGAGCCTGACGCGGGGCTCGAACTCACAGACCGCGAGATCGTGACCTGGCTGAAGTCGGACGCTTAACCGACTGCGCCACCCAGGCGCCCCTAGAACCCCTTATTCTGCTTGCAGCTTGCTGGCCTCTGGTTCCGATGACCAGCACACAATTGTGTGGGACCCACTGCACCACAAGAAGCTGCTCTCCATGCACACAGGACACACTGCAAATATCTTCTCTGTCAAGGTGAGCTGGATAAGGCACAGAGCAAGTGAAAGGCATGCATGACTGGTCTGCGTGCATGGTTGTATCTGCACATATGTGTTCCATGTACTCCCTGGGGTCACAGACACCTTTGTGATCTGAGTATCTGATGGTGATTCCTGAAACCCCGTCTCTTTTCCATGTTCTGCTTCCTCACTTACAGCATCTAGGCCAGCTCTAGATGAAATGCTGTTTATATTTATTTGAGTGGTGATGGTGGGTGGTATGGTTCCAACCATGAACTTAGATAGCAGGGAGACCTGTGTTTGACTCCCTGATCTGCCTCTTGGAAGCTGTGTGACCTAGGCAAGTCACCTGACCTCCCTGAACCTCTTTACTCATCTGTAAATAGGAAGTAGCTTAGGAAAATCCCCTGGACCCATGAATAAATGAGTAAATAGATCATTTAATTTTAAAAGGGAAGCAGCCATCCACAGGCTTGATATTATAGTTCAATAAGATGATTTGTAAAAAGGCACCTGGCCACAGGTGTTTTAGCTGTTCTGTGTTTGAGCTGCTGATTTGTTGGTGGAAGGGAGTTGAGCTGAGGAGAGGTGGGAAGGGGACTTACAAGTGTCTTCAGGCCTCTGAAGTCCTCGAAATGGAAGTGACATGAAACTTTGTGCCTTTTGGTCCCAGGCAACAGACTTGGGATTAGTGGCTCCGAGTCCATAGAAGCAAATGTGGACCTCATGAAGTAAAGAACTGTGTAATGCTTAGAGCAATTTGGAGAAGGTAGAATAGGCCCTTTGAGACCATAGCAAGTGTCCTAGCACTGAGGTACTCTCGACACTGGGAACTTTATTTGCCAGGTTGAAGTTTGGAGGAAATGACCTTTAAGGACCTTTCCAGCCCTGTAATTCTATAATGGATATATGTGAGAGTGAGACTGTCCTTTAGAAAGCCTCACTAATCTAAGAAATATTTTCCTAATTAATATCAAGAAGAATTACAAGATACATGAAGAAGGTAGATTTGAGAGCCAAGAACCTACTTACTTCCCTAAACCCCGCCTCCTTCCCAAGCTCTGATTTTCACCTCCTGCTCCAGGGACCAATCCTAGATGATTTTCTGCAATTTTAGAGACAGAACAATGCCTCTTCACCTCTTGCATGGCAAACAGATGGTTTCTGCCCCATGAAAAGTGTTAGGTCCAATCTGAATCTTTGGGGTGGGATCTGGGAAAGGGACCTAAGCCATCACTTTGGCATTATAGAGCACAAAATGTTGAGTTCAGAAACCAGAATTTGACAATGGTCTTGTAACTTCCTAATAGTATGATTTGGGGCAAGGCATTTACATTTACAGACCCTCAGCCTCCTCTTGTGTGAAAGTGTAGAAAAGGATTCTTCTCTCTTCAGATAGTAACATTCCACAGATATTTATTTAGCCCTCAAGCTCCCCCTGGTGGCAACTACAGAGTGTGGCGAGTGTGGCAGTAGCCCTCAAGGGCTCGCCTATTTATTACTGTTGTGCATGAAGTATATTCTGTCTCCAGACAGGGTTAAAGACTACTGGTTGCCCCTAAAAATGATCAAATTTCATTTGTTTCATCTAGCCCTTGTCCTGGTGATCCGATAGAGAATGGTATGTAGAAAGTGAATTATTGCTCTTTTGTGAACATTTAAGTCCAGTAGGACTTGAGCTGTTTAAATGCGGAATAATGCCCCACCCCCAGCACCCATTCAGCCTTGTTGTGGATTGGGAGAAACTTTTCAATTAAGAGAAAAGGTAATTAAATCTTTTGAACTCAAGAAAGAGAAAAAGTCAACTAAATATTTTTCTTCCTCAAAGCTAGGTGATAAAATGACATGCTTTTAAAAATTACTGTTTAAAGCTATGTTTATGGCTGTTTTCCTCTTACCATATGTCATCTGGAATATTTTCTCAATTTCGTCAGAATGGTGGGATTCTCATTCTTTATGATAACTGTAGGGAGATGTTTCTTCCTGATGCTCAGCCCTTCCCCAAGGGTCAACATTTGAGCCATTTCTAGTATTTGCTATTATGAAGAGTGCTGCTCTGAGCATTTCTGCACAGGTCTCTTTTTTCTAATAAAATTATTTCTCAGAAGTGGAAGTTTGGGGTCAAAAGATAGAAGCAGTTTTTACTTTGTTACCTATTGCCAGAGTGTTCTCCAGAAATATTTGAACCAATTTAAAATACTACTTTCTCCTTAAAACACTGGAAGTCCTTTTCACCTTAAGACTAATTTATTAGGTAATCCTCAGGCTATCAGACAGTCCTCATGAGGCAGTATGCATTTGGGGAGTCAGACTTGAGTTTGAACACAATCCTGCTGAACCTCAATTTTTATTTTAAGTATCGATAAGATAAGATACCTACCCAGATGGCAGCCAGATGGTAAATGCTTAGTGAATGGTAGCAACTATGATTATCATCCACTCAACCCTTATCTGGGGAAGAATCAGAGGAAGATTTCTTAGGTAGTCCGGTTTGGCACAAGTCAGGACCACTCCGGCAAAGTAAAGGCGTATGTCCCAACTTTGACCTTTAGGCCTATGGGCTGATGCTTGAGATCCAAAGTTTTCTTAGTGGACTGCCTTGGATGAGTTCATTTCCTGCCTGATATGGAGAAGGAAAGAGGGTGCTAACATCCATGCTAGTCTTCTTCCATGGCCAACCCTACCCCCACTGCCTGCCAATCTCTTCTTCAATCTCTCTGGAGCAGTTCCTGCCTCATGCTGGGGACCGCATCTTAATCACGGGGGCAGCCGACTCCAAAGTGCATGTCCACGACCTGACAGTAAAGGAAACAATCCACATGTTTGGAGACCACACAAACCGGGTGAAACGCATCGCCACAGCGCCCATGTGGCCCAACACATTCTGGAGCGCTGCTGAAGATGGGCTTATCCGGTAAGGGCCTGAGGCATCAAGTGGGGCCTGCGCCTCCCCTGCTCCCACTGCATGTTGGCTCCCCCGCCCCATCTTCCCATACCGCTTCCTTCCACAGGCCTGGCTCCTTCCCTCCAGCAGAGTTCCAGCCTCATTTGTCTGCCCAGGGCACTTGTCTGGGACATACAGCTGGGAACATTTGTTTGTCTGCTCTCGGCTTCCCCACTCTTTACCCTCTCCTGCACTACATCCGGGCCTGTCAGCCTGCTCTCACCAGTGCATAATGTCGGCCTCCTCTGGGCTTTCACTCCTGCTGTTTGCTCCGCCTGGTTTTCTCTGTCCCCAGTTCTTTCCATGCTTGACTCTTTCTTACCCTAAGATCAGCTCAAGACTCACCTCTTCATAAGCACCTTCTCTGACTATCCTGTCCAAAGTAGACCCCCCCCATCATTCTGTCTCAGCACCCTAATTGTATCCTCTGTAACTGTAATCACCTTCTGTAGTTCTTTTATTTTATTTTCTTCTTGGTTTACCTTTTTGTCTGTATCACTCACTGAATAGTGAACCATCAGAGCACCTCCATCTCTACCTTGTTCCTAGTTGTGTCCCTAGAGCCCAGCACAGTGCCCAGCACATTGCCCAGCACATAGTGGTGCTTGATACATTTCTCTCGAACAATTGATCAGTGGGCATATGTGTGGGAAGGGAATAGTCAGTCAGAAATGGGAAAGCGGACTTTCCCCTTCTCCGTTGGCCTGGATTGTCATATCTTTGCTCTAGTTTTCTTCATCCTAAAATGGTCTCATTGCTCTTTAACTCCTTTCTTCAGAGGTGACCTTATCTCCACAACCTGCTTTAATGCCTCCTTTGAGATCTTACAGGATTCGCTCTTCCCTGTTACAAAGGAGGAGAGATATCTAAGTCATGCACGAACTATAAAACAGCAGTTAGAAGCAGGGCACTGATGTCAGACAGACCTGGAATCAAGTCCTACCTCTGTCACTCAGTGTTTGGGGCAAGTAACTTTACCCCTGAACTTTAGTTTCTTCACCTGTAAAATGAGAATTATCATAATATCTCCCTTGTTGGCCTGAGCATCAAAATGAGATAGTGCCTGTGAAACCTTGGATGGTACTTGGAAGACAGAGAGCACTTGGTCGGTGACAGGTAAAACTCTGTGTTACTCTTATTGACCTTACCTAACCAGACTGTGCCAGGGCAGCAGGTAGAGGCCAAGCATCTAGGTAGGATTGGAGCCTAAGCAGTTAGACACAGGCACAGTCAGGGAAGGTGTTCTAGCAGAGGGTGAGCATAAGCTGGGCCTTCCAGGATAGACAGGATTTGGATGGGCAAGGAAAAGCAGAGTGGACTCTCCAGCTTGAACAGTTTGTGAAGGCAGGGGTAAATGTGCCACATGGGGGATAGACAGTTCTGTCTGTCATCGTGAGTGAGGCAGTTGGAAAACTGAGGAACAAGTTTAGTGGCAGTCAGGTCTTGGGAACCAGACTGAGGAGTTTGGTAAAAGTAAATTAACAGTAAACTCATGCTAAAAATATTGAGGAATTTGTGCAGGTTTTTGAGCAGGAGACTGATGGAACAAAGACAGTATTCTAGGAAGAGCAGTCTGGTGAGGACGGCTTAGAAAGGTGAGGCAGACAGGGTAGAGATCATTGCCGATATCTGGGCAAGAAGTGGGTGACCACATGGGGACACCCTCCTCATTCTCTGTGCCTGTGGAGTGGCAGCACAACGGTCCCCCAGACTGCTTTGAGGGGTGTGCTACTGCCAGGGATGTCTCGCATGACATTTACTACCTGAGTGGGACTCAGGCTTGTCTTGGCGCTTAGCGTTTCTAGATAACTCTTGGCGACCTCTAGATTCTCTTTTATATCACCTCCGTACTTCTGTCTCCTGCAAGAAATTAGATTAAAAGTTGGAGTTAAGGAGCAAAGCCAAGTGGTTAAAGGCTGTCTCTCCAGTGGAAGCTGTGTCACCCCAGACAGGTTCTCTACTTGCCTTTAGCCTCAGCGTTCTAACGATACCTGGGGCTGGTGTGAGGATTTAATTAGATAATCCATGTACAACACTTAGGGACACAAGACACAAATCATTTTCTCAATGTTAGAATCAGTAGAAATAGTACTTAATGGCAATATCACTGATCTCTGTAAAAAAAAAAAATACAGTAGTATTCACCTTAAGTAGTTATATGAAAAATAAAACAGATTGTGTGAGAAGCCTATTTCAGGTGCCTGGCACACAGTGAGCACTCGGGAAATGGGAGTGGTTTTTTTACATTCTTATTATTTATGAACAGGTCAAAGCCCTTCCCAGTTCCTTTGTATAACAAAGCCTTGGCTTCTCCCCTGCCTCACAGGAGGACCCAATCCCCATCCCCTAACACTGTCCTCTCTCACAGCCAGTATGACCTTCGGGAGAACAGCAAACACTCGGAGGTGCTGATTGACCTGACAGAGTACTGTGGCCAGCTGGTGGAGGCCAAGTGCCTCACCGTCAACCCCCAGGACAACAACTGCCTGGCAGTAGGGGCCAGTGGGCCTTTTGTGAGGCTCTATGACATTCGCATGATCCATAACCACAGGTATGAATAGTTCAGCCTCCTGTGGGCAAGTCCCTGGGAACTTGCTGCCCCTGTCCCTCATTGCCATGACCTCTTCTTTTTTGAAGTGGGTTTTTAAAATTCTGTTATTTTTTTTAATGTTTATTTTTGAGAGAGAGAGAGTGCGGGAGGAGCGGGGGGGGGGGGGGGTGGGGGGACAGAGGATCTGAAGCGGGCTCTGGGCTGACAGCAGAGAGCCCAACTCAGGGGCTCGAACTCACAAACCGTGAGATCATGACCTGAGCTGAAGTCAGATGCTTAACTGACTGAGCCACCAGGTGCCCCTTAAATTTTGTGATTAAAAAAAAATTTAATCCATGCTTGTTTTGGAAAATACGGAAAGTATAATAAACTACAAATAATCCATTACCTAAAAGAAATCACTGTGTATATTTTCTGCTTGTTCTTTTACTATGAGTATTTGTACAGAGTTATAATCGTGTACATGTAATTTCTTTTTTGCACATGTAATTTTATTCTTTTTTTTTTTTAAACAAAAGTAGAATATACCCCGAACCTCCACAGAAGTCCCAGACCTGAACAGCTCCACCAGCGTGGGTTTTCAATGGACTTCTGGGACAGGGGCAGGGACATCTGGCCTGCTTTACTTTCATTTGTGGGTTTGGGCAACCACTGCTGCTCCTCACACACTACCTGACTTGGAACGGGACTTAAACCTTAGCTTCCTTATCTATAAAATGAGGATGATAGGGTGGTCATGAGGACCAAGACAATGGACAGAACCTACTCGTAAAGCACTGTAATGTATGTGTGCATGGCTATCTAGCTGATGGACCTTTAGGGTTGCTGAGGTAAGGAAGCTAAGGGTACCTCCTTTCAGTGATACAAATTTAGGTTTTCCTATAGGGAGTATGGTCTGGTCTAGCCAGGGGTATGCCTAGGGCTTATAACCTATATGGTTTGTCTTCCCACCAGGAAGAGCATGAAGCAGAGCCCTTCAGCAGGTGTCCACACCTTCTGTGACCGACAGAAGCCCCTTCCGGATGGCGCAGCCCAGTATTACGTGGCAGGTAGGGCTCAGCCCAGCTCTGGCCCCAAGTTCTTGGCCGGGTGCTGACTCTTTCTGGGGTGGTGCAAAGAGACAACATGGCATGGTGGTCAAGAGCATGGGTTTTAGAGTAAGGCAGATTCAGGCTTTAATCCTGACTGCCATTTACCAGCCATCCTGTGACCTTTGGCAAATTACTTACCCTTGATGAGTCTTCATTTCTTTTCCATAGAATGGGGCCATAATGATTAAATGAGATAAAGTATATAAAGTAGTTGGCCTAGTGCATATAGTAAATGCTCAACACATGGAGCTGCTTTTATGATGAAGATAATTGCTATCGTTATTGACATGTTGGCCTCACACAACTCCCTGCTCCTCTTGGGGGAGACGAGGAGTCTCACATTGGGGTGACTGAGCTTTTCCCACAGGTCACCTGCCAGTGAAGCTGCCTGATTACAACAACCGTCTGAGAGTGCTGGTTGCCACCTATGTGACCTTCAGCCCCAATGGCACAGAGCTGCTGGTCAATATGGGAGGGGAGCAGGTATGTGTGGCTGCCCAAGCTGGCTCTGCCCCCACCAACCCAAATTCAGCATCCAGGGCTTGTACCTCACTTCCACTGCCATGAGGCAGACAAGAAGCACCAACCTTATGGTAAATGGCTTTACAGTGAAATATAGGAGCAGCGTGGCATCATTGGAATTCCCAGGAGGTGCCCTGGCTTTGTCTTTTTCTTGAGCATAGCTTTAGAACTGACAGACCCGTCTTCAAATGCTGGCCTTCTGTGTGCTATGACTTTGAACAAGTCTCTTCATTTTTCTGAGCCTCAGTTTCCTCATCCTCTTATTTTCCTAGGAGGAAACCCTGGGGCTGAGAGCATGCAGCCAGGCTGTGGTTTAAGGCCAGCTTTAGGAGTGTTTTTTGATAATGGCAGGTTACTAAACCCTCTATTTGCATGTTCTCAATCAGGATATTTAGTAAGCCTTGCATAAATCCACTTATTCTACAAATACTCACTGAGCACTTACTCTGAGACCGGCATTATTATAAACATGAAGGAGACAAATGTGAAATATGATCCATCCCAAGTTGACAAGGCAGACATAGCACGTGAACCAGCTAATGACATTACAAGGCAAGGTGGATTATGTACAAGAGAAATGGGATGGAGAATAGACGAGCACCAGAGCTCAGAATACGGCTCTGACTTCAGACTGCTGAGCCATCACCTGGCCTAAAGGTAGCATAAGGATGAGTAGAGAGGCATCTAGCAGAGTGGTTTGGAGCCAGACAGACTTGGTTTTATGTCCTGACTATGCCACTTACTGCTTTTATGGCCCTGGGTAAATAAACTCGGAGCCCATATTTCTTCATCTATAAAGGGGGTGATAATAATAGTACTTCTTAGGGCGCCTGGCTGGCTCAGTGGGAAGAGCACGTGACTCTTGATCCTCAGGGTCATGAGTTCAAGTCTCATGTTGAGTGTAGAGATCACTAAAAAAAATAAACACACTTAAAAAAGTAATAGTACCTCTTTAGGGGGTTGTTTCTAGGATGAAATGAGGTAAGTCATATAAAACACTTAGCAGAGCTCCTAAAGCAAAGTAAGAATTCACTAAACGTTAGATAATATAGATAATGTTTATTGAGAGAAGTAAGTAGCAGTGTTACTTTGGGCAAATGGCTTCCCTTCTCTGAGACTTCAGTTTTCCCATGTGTAAAATGAGACCTTTGGCTTTGTGACTTCTGAGAACCTTTCCAACTTAAACATGTGATTCTAATTAATGACAGTGTTTTAAGCAGTCTACCCTACAGGCCAAGAACCAGGAGAATTTTCCTGCCTGAGGTTTGCCCCATAGGAACCCCTCCAGGCCTTGCTTGATGGTTCCGTGCTCAATACTTACTATATTCCTGAGAGCCACCAACCCCCAAAGCCTTGCTTTGGTCCAGCCACATTCTTACCTCACAGCCGCCATCTCTTTTCTTAACCCTTCCACTCTAGGTCTATTTGTTTGACCTGACTTACAAGCAACGGCCATACACCTTCCTCTTGCCTAGAAAATGCCACTCCTCAGGGGGTAAGTTCTCCCTTGGGTTAGGGGTATCTCTGCTGGGGAGCTTGAATGTGTGCCACTTCTGCTGCGGAGGCTGCCCCTTCCCTTGTGCTGTGGCTGTGATCCTCCAAAAGGAGTAGTTTCTCTGAAAGAACACTCTGTACAGTAAGAAGGAAGATAACAATAGGTCAGAGAGATCTGTCAAAGGGGTTTGCATCACAGCCCTTTTCACTTCTCTCTGAAAAAGTTTCTTTCCGTGGCTTTTCTCTTGAGGACATGTAGTAGTTGCCCTTCTTTCTTGTCCTGAATGAGTTTCCTCACTGACTCCTTCCTAGGGCCTCCAGCTGGTTTGGAAACCTCTTCACCCCCCACTCCCTCCAACCACCCCCAGCTAAGGGTAATGCCAAGTTGAAGCTGTGTCCCTCTCCAACCAGCAGAGGGCGCACAGGCTTTTCCCTATGCTCTTGCCTGCCTGCCTGTCTGTCAGAACTTACTTTCTGGGAATGGATCTTACCTGGGAGGATGGCCCATAGTGGAACCATCAGATTCTGTGATGGAAGCTGGAGGGCTGCTGAAAAGAAATGAGGACCTCTTCCTGAGTTGTTGCTGTTCCTTTCTCCCCACCCCTGCCAGAAGTTCAGAACGGCAAGATGTCCACCAATGGTGTATCCAACGGCGTGTCCAATGGCCTGCACCTTCACAGCAATGGCTTCCGGCTGCCAGAGAGTAGGGGACATGTCAGGTGAGTCCAGCCTGACTTGTTCAGCGCCCCCCAGTCCCAATTACACCTTATGGTACATACCTTACAATGTAATTTGGAGGGAGGAGCATGTCCTGTAAACCGTCCATCCAGGCACATACCTCAGAGTCTGGGAACTGAAACAAGGGATGTAATGGAGTATATCTGGAGTGTGGCTAATGGTTCCAGTACCTCTGCTACCTGGTAGGATCCCAGTCACACTCAGACTGAAGCTCCAGTCCCTGGGTATCAGTAGTTAGGTCAGGACCCAGGGACCCAGCTACCTCTTAGTACTGAGCTCCCTCTTAAAGGTGTTAAACACAGAGGGGCCTCCCCCCATTATATTTTTCTTCATCCCATACCATCTTTTGGCCTCTATTCACTGCCAGGCCCTATACTGGGCTTTGGATACAGGTGTGCTCAAATCCTCTAAACTTTGAAAGAAATAGAAGTCTCTGTCGAGAGATCCATGGGAGGGGCTTGGGTGGTCAGCTACTATCATGCCCAGGAGTATGATTAAGAATTACCTTTGGGGGGTGCCTGGCTAGCTCAGTTGGTAGAGAATGAAACTCTTGATCTTAAGGTTGTAAGTCTGAACCCCACATTGGGCATAGAATTTACTGAAAAATGAAATCTTAAAAAAAAGGAAAATCACTTTTGGGGCACGTGGCTGGCTTAGTCAGTGGAGCATGCAACTCTTGATCTTGGGGTCATGAGTTCGAGCCCCACATTGGGCACAGAGTTTACTTAAAAAAAAAAAAAAGGAATTGCCTTTAACCTGTCTATGACAGCTTCATTTCTGTTTTTTCACTGGTTCAGAGTATCTGGAATTGTGCCTATTACCTATTACAGGAACCTAGGCCAAGGATAAGAGTGGTCCCCTCTTCTAGATGACAGTGCAGATCCCAGGGGTCAAGACAATATGGGTGGCCCTCAGGCAGGGCTTCAGACTTCCTGAGAGGCTGCTTGGACCCTCTTTGGCTGGCCTGACTTGGCTCTCCTTCACCACAGCCCCCAGGTAGAGCTGCCCCCATACTTGGAGCGCGTGAAACAGCAAGCCAACGAGGCCTTTGCCTGCCAGCAGTGGACCCAGGCCATTCAGCTTTACAGCAAGGCTGTGCAGAGGGCCCCTCACAATGCCATGCTCTATGGGAACCGAGCTGCTGCCTACATGAAGCGCAAGTGGTGAGTGGGCCTGAGCCAGGACGAGGGATGAAGGCAGAGGACCTGATGGAACCAAGTTCCTGAGGCCTCCAGGGAAGGTGGCAGTGGCATCCTGCTGCCCCTTAGGGCTTTTTTAGGCTGTTTTCTAACTCCCACCTCCAGACTAGAAGTCAGGAAGTCTCACAGTGACGTGAAACATGTCCACAAGTAGCTTCAATGTGGTGCTTTGTTATAAAGTGATGCGGCCACTGGGCAAGTAGAACTTGAGAGAATGGTTAATCCCAGCTGTTAGATAATTGGGCCTTGAATTGGACTATGAAGGTGCAGTAGAATCTTGCTGGAGAGAAAAGAGGCATTTGGTGAATTCAGTTGGTATCAGTCTCAAATGATTCTGTAGCCCCTTGACCTTGGGCTTGCTTTCCTGTGCTCTTAGACCATTGGACCAAGACAAACAAGATACCAGGGATCTGAAGCTGGCTGTGGGTCATGTTGGGTCATAGTGGCTGGTGGTAAAGGAGTGGGTCCATATCCTGAAGAACCTGCTATCTTTGGAGACCATCAGGGCTCCCAGCCCTTCTGCCTACGGCACCAGCAGGCAAGCAGGCGGGCAGACCCCACCCCCCAGCCGGGGCCAGGACTGAAGATGGATAGAGCTGGGCCCACAGCCATTTCTGCTCCGTCTGGCATCCGTCGGCTCTGCCCAGACAGACAGGCCAGCTGGTGTGCCATCGTCTGGCTGCAACTAGGCAGGCCAGAGAGGGAAGCTTAAGAAACCCACCCAAGTCAGCAGGATGGTAGATAGGGGTTTGGGAAGATGCTACCCCCACAGGCCTTAGCCCAGGCATCAAGAGTTTGCCAAATGCTCAGATGGCAACCCAACCCAGGAGGTGATGGTTTGGGGGCCATCCTAAGGTGTTTTGCTTCTCTGTCCCAGGAACTGAGTAGAATGCGGTGTCCTCATCCAGGCTTTATGCCGAGAGCTGTTTCACTCCTACATCCTTGCTAAGGGAGGCTGATGACTTCCCAATCCATGGGTGCCCTCGACATGTTCTCTAAACTCCCACTGTGTGCTAGGTACTAGGGACACAGAGTTCCTCACTTTGAGTTCCTGTGCTCCAGAGTGCCCAGCCTCTGGACCGAGGACAAAGACATGATTATGGTTCATCATCATCGAAGAAGCAATAAGCCTTTGAGGGGTCAGGTGAAGTGCCATGGGCATTAAGACAAGTTAGGTTACTTTAGCTGGGGTCAGGGAAGTGTCAGGAAGATGAGGAGTCTGATGGGCTTTAAGTGTGGGCAGGCTTAGGCAAGGAGATGAAGAGGAGGAGGGGATTATGGGGGAAAGACATTCCCAGGGAGATGAATGGTGTGAACAAAGGCATGGGGGTGGGGGCCTGACTGAAGAGCTTGTTTGCAGAACAACAAATCCATTTGGCTGGAGCAGAGGGTTCTGGAAGGGACTGGCAGGAGATGAGTCTGTGAGGTAGCCTGGGGCCGGCCTGGGAAGAACTTGGAATGCAGAGCGGTGGCGTTTTGGCCTGGATTCAGTGGGATGATGGGCAGCTACTGAAGAGTTTTGAGCAGGAGAGGGATGTGCTGAGGGCTGTCCTTTCAGGGAGATTGATCTGGCAGTGAGTCTGGATGGGTGAGCCCTGGGGCCAGCCTGCTCTCTCCCCATCCCCACATGCCTGCCAGTGACCCCTAGAATGTCACATTCTGTCCCAGGCCGGTCTCTCCAGGGCTGCCATCTGCTCCTGGATGCGGTGGGAGCTGTCACCCTCCGGCTCCTGGTTGGTCTCTGTCTGGCTCTCTCCAGGAGCTCTGAGGGGCACTTTGCAGGTGGCAGTTGGATTTCCAAACAGTCCCTCCTCCTTCATCACAGCCAGTCGTTCTGACGCAGGCCATGCCTTCAAAGCACTTTGTCCCCTGCCTCCTCCCACACTGGTGAGCTGCTTGTTCCTGCTGCCAGGGCTGGATGCCCCCTCTGGTGCTGTAGGAGAGGAGTCAGGAGGACATTTCCCCTGTTGGGTATGCTTTGGCCCTATTCAGGCGGGTTGTGAGCTGTGCTTTGGTGGAAGGAGCATCAACTCTGGGGAGTGCTGCTAGGCCCACCTCAGCCCAGCAGAAAAAAAAAAAAAAAGGAAAAAAAAAAGCTGCCAAAGGAGAAGTGGCCCCTGTGACCGGTCTGGCTTTCCAAATGAGAGGTGGGAACAGATGAGAGGTGCTGGGGGGAGTGTACCCTATATTCTGGCATGGGGTGGGAGAGTGGGGGCTTTCTTTTGACCCGTCCCTGCTTGCTCTCCCCCCAAAACCATCCCCACTTCCCTTTATCCATGCTTTGGGAGGTGGAAGAAGTGAGTAGAGACGATTTGGAGCTCCTGGTGTGCATACCCCCCTTTACCATCAGCTTCCAGAGAGCTGACTCTGCCAGTCTGTCAGGCCCCATCCTTCAGCCCCGGGAGGTAGAGGCCACAGCTGCTGTGGATCAGTCAGCCAGGACAGAGGGGGGTCTGGCTGAGGGCTTGCTGCCTGCTGGTCAGACCCCGAGTCCCCAGCCTGGCACTTCTGGCTTCTCCAGACCACAGAACTGTCCTTGAGAGCCCCCTGCCTTGGCCATGGCTTTGAAGACCAGCCGGGGGGATTTGAGGAGGTGGTTGGAGAAAGAAGGAGGGCTTGGGGAGCCTGAGGTGGGCAAGATGCCAGGCCTTCTGCTGCAGAGCTGCGGGTGCCTGGGGTGAGCCAGTGAGCAGTTGCACTCTGTGCCCAGCAGAGGGCAGCCTGGCACTGTTTTTTTTTTTGTTTTTCTCCCCACACATACCCCCTCCCCCCTCCCCCATTCCCTTTCTCCCATCCCCCTCTTAGACTTCAGGATTCCTGACTTATCTCCTTAATATACTGTGTCTCCTGGGGAGCAAAGCCTGGGCTGAGCCAGGGTTCTCTTCATTCCCAAGTACCCTTATCCTGAGATCTGTCAGAGGTGGACTGAGGTGGCCACAGAAAGCGGGGGAGACTGAGTGGACTCCTGATTGCCATGCAGCCCCACCTCCAAGCCACACTCCCCTGCCTTCCCAGGGATGGTGACCACTACGATGCCCTGAGGGACTGCCTCAAGGCCATCTCCCTAAACCCATGCCACCTGAAGGCACACTTCCGCCTGGCCCGCTGCCTCTTTGAGCTCAAGTACGTGGCTGAGGCCCTGGAGTGCCTGGATGACTTCAAAGGGAAGTTCCCGGAGCAGGCCCACAGCAGCGCTTGTGATGCATTGGGCCGCGACATCACAGCAGCCCTCTTCTCCAAAAATGATGGTGGTGAGTGGGCACTGGGGAGAGGGTGCTGTTCCTCTATTTGAGGTGCTACATGACATCTGGAGAGGACATGGTTCTGAGATCAGAGAGGCCTGGATTCAGCTGCTAATTCAGAAACCATGTGACTGTGGGATAGTCACTTAGTCTCTTTGAGACTCAGGTTTTTCATCTGTAAAGGGAGAGTGATCGCACCTCCCATTCAGAGTTTCTGTTGAGGATTAGCAATAGCACGTTTCGAACACCTCGTGTGATGCCCGGGACTCAAGACAGGAGTAAGTTGAGCCCAATCAGGCCGTGTGGCTCCAGCTGGGCATTCTCACCTGCTCACAGACAGGGCCTTGGCTGTCCCGTTGGTCATCTGAGTAAGGGGCGGCAGCTGGGGCTTGCACTCGTTCCAGTTTGCATGCTTGCGGCAGAGGCAGCAGTACAGGGCGATAGAAATGCTTCACACATGGGGTGTGGAACCTCGGGCTCCAACCTCAGCTCTGCCAAGTGGTAACCATGTGATCTCGGGTGAAGCACAGCCTCTCTGAACACACTGCCTTTACCTGCACGGAGAGCATTTGAAGCCCTGCCCAGCTCACCTCAGTAGCATTGGAGAGTGAGCTGGGGATTTGTGGGATTTGTGCTCTGGAGGCAGACGTGGATCCTCACTTCTCTCCTTATGCAGTTTACTAACCGTGGGATTGATTCACTTGTTTGCATAGTTATCAAGTATCTACCTTGTGCCAGGCATTGTGCTGGGTCCTGGGAGTACAGCTGTGAACAAGTCAGATGGTATTTCTGTATTAAGGAATTCACAGCTCTAGTGAAGGAACCAAGTGATGAAGGAGAAACAGGGTGTGATATGTGCCATGGGGGCCTGATGTGGTATAGGTGTATGGGGTAGGACTTGATGGAAGGCTAGGATTCTAGGGGAGGAAACATTTAAGCTGAGATCTCAAGGATGAGGAGGAAGAGGTAACTGGATACAAAGTGTAGCTGTGGGAGGTGAAGAATTCCTGGCCTAGGGACCAGACATGCAAAGGCCCCGAGGCAGGCAGAATCAAGGCACTTTTAAGGCACGAGAAAACTGGTGTGTTTTGTGTTTTTTTGTTTTTTGTTTTTTGTTTTTTTTACCCAAGGCACTTAACTGATCAGTGCCTCAGCTGGGATCCATGATAACTTGTCTTCCAGTGGGGAAGGGTTTGGACCGTACTGCCTTCAGAGCTATGGATCTGTTTAGAAAAACCACCCCCTCACGGCTCTCTCGGAAGTGCTTCACCTTCCCCTCCCTGCCTCTCACCTCCACAGAAACAGAATGCATGGGTCTATGCATTCTTGGGGCTTCTAGACATTATTCAGGGACCTGAGCCAAGGCCCTCCTAGCATCATAGGTCACCTCTTGAACATCCTCAAGGACTGGGTCCAAAGATGCTTCTTCCTCAGAGTCATTCCCGGTTTTCCAGATAGGTTTAGGCAGGTAGCCCTACATTGCTAGCACCTGGGCTGAAAACAGGGCCGGGGTGGAGACAAATGGGGGAGTGGAGAGAGGGACAGGCTTCACCTTTCCTTGCTCTCTGCCTCCAGAAGAGAAGAAGGGAGCTGGTGGTGGCGGTGGCGGCCCCGTCCGCCTCCGCAGCACAAGCCGCAAGGACTCCATCTCGGAGGATGAGATGGTGCTGCGGGAACGAAGCTACGACTACCAGTTCCGCTACTGTGGCCACTGCAACACCACCACGGATATCAAGGAGGCCAATTTCTTTGGCAGGTCCGAGGCCCTGAAGAGAAGGAGGGCACAGCCTGGTTGGCAACAGGAGGTTGAAGGGGGCGTGGGGGCATAATGCTTTTAAAAAAAGTCTCAAATCCCAGCTCTGCCTCTATATCCTTGATCAAATGGTTTCACAACTCTGTGGGCCTCAGCCTCTTCGTCTACAGAATGAAACCAACCATCCCCACTCATGGGGCCATAATGAGGATTAATGAGGTAATCCATAAGGTACCCAATGAGGGGCCTAGACCGTGCCTTTAGCCCCCACCTCCTCCTCCTCTGTCTCCATGTGCTGGAGCTTGGTTTCTTTATGTGGATGCTTGGTGCTTCCCTCTGCTGAGGCTATGAGGCAAGAGCCTCAGAAGCTGGTAGTCTAGGCACAGTTGTCTTCTCAGAACTGTGCCCCAGGTACTGAGGGACATAGCCCGTGTCACATCAGACCCTATCACCCCCAACCCTCCTTTTAGATGGTGTACTTTCTTAGGGTAGGTGAGACACTTGAATGTCAAGAACCTCTCCATCAAGATCCCTTCTAAGTGTCACCGGTGTGTGGGGGGCAGACGTACTGTAGGATCAGGATACTGGACCCCGAAAGCCGAGGACTGCTGAGGGAAGGCTTAGACAAGAGTGTTCCCAGAGACCTAAGAGATGCAAGATCTGATCCAGCACGCGAGGAGCTTATAATGTACTTTGAGGGAGAGTATCTTGGGGGGGGTCCCAAGCAGTCCCTGATCTGAGTTTAAGAAACTAGCTGGACAGCGACTGGAGCTCTGTAGTATGGAAAGGATTACCATGTGTATGGGAGTTCTAAGTCAAGTGAGGACCCCAGAGTTTGGGGGGCTCAGCAGCTCCAGACCTCCATGCTCCCCCTTGCCCTAAGCCACACAGCCCCTACTTGAGGCTGTAGGGCGGTACCCCACCTGACCTCCCTGCCCTTTGCCCCTCTGCCAGCAACGCTCAGTACATCGTCAGTGGCTCTGACGATGGCTCCTTCTTCATCTGGGAAAAGGAGACCACCAACCTGGTCCGCGTACTCCAGGGGGACGAGTCCATCGTCAACTGCCTGCAGCCACACCCCAGCTACTGCTTCCTGGCCACCAGCGGCATTGACCCTGTTGTGCGGCTCTGGAACCCCCGGCCAGAGGTGAGGGTGTAGAGAAGATGGCCAGAACTAGACAGGGAAGAAGGTTGGGTTGGAGCCTGTGCAAGGCCTTCAGCTGAGCCTGGGAGGGTTGGGAAAGAACATGAGTCACCCAAAGGCTAGAAGCTCTTACCAAAGGGCTCAACACCATGTCAAGGTGGTAGCCATCAAGTTCTGAAAGTGCCAAATGTAGTGGGCAGCTCCAGGAGCAGGAGTTGGTTCCTGGTTTCTGGGGTCATATCCCTGAATGAGCTGAGAAGATGAGACTCACGGGAAACAGTAACCAAGGACAGGGATGCGGGAGGGTAGGGAGGGTACCAGAGCTCCGGCACCATCTCATGAGAGCAGTACCTCAGAGGCTCCCTGGGTACCCTGCCCTTCCTATACCACTGTGTTGTGTCCCCCAGAAGCTGGGCAAAGCCAGTCCCTTAGTTACATGAGAAGTGTGCGGGCTTCGGCATCTGGTGAGCCTAAGTTTGAATCCTGGTCCCTTCACTCACTGCCTGAGGGACTGAACTACCTCTGACCAGGTTTTTATCGTTTACGTTGGAATGGGAATGACAGCCCCACCTCAAAAGGTTACTTTAAGGATAAAGTGATGCCTCCAGATGCAAAGTGTCCAGCCCACAGGAACACTTAGGATGGTGTGGTCCCCTCTACTCCCAGGGTGGGTAGTCAGGCAGGCTGGCCTGAGGCCTCTCCTGCCCTCTGTCCCACTTGCCTTCCCTTTCTAGCCAGAAAAACAGAAGTCAAGTGGTGCATCTAATTACAGAGGCAATTTACTGTGAATTTTAAAGAGAACTCTACAGGGGTTCTCCCATGAGGGGAGAGGAAAAGGATGAAGGGTTGTTGGGAGTGATGACAGACAAGAGTGGGGTGGAGGACACAGACAATGCCCCCATCCTGGGTATCTAGTATGCCCAGCAGACCCTGGTGTGAGTCCCTATTGTTTCCTGGTATGGGCCCCCCTGCAATGTGTATCCTGATATGGGTATGCCCCCCAGTATGTATCCCAGCATGTGCACCCCCCTCATATATATGTTGTGTCCCCTCTCAGTTGTATATATTACCATGTGGCCCCCCCATGTGTGTAACCCCCTGGTGTGTCCTCTCCCTCACATATATATCCTGGTGACCATGTGTCCTGTACTTACCCCAGTGTGTGGGTTCGCCTGCACCCATGTACACATAAGGGCGTGTGTACAAATGGACACCCCTGCGCGTCTCCTGCTCTGTACACCCCTCTCCGCATGTATTGCTGCAGCTGTGTGTGTGTGTTTCCTGACTTCCCCACACATCCATCCCAGGACTATGTGTGCCTTCCCCCCCACCCCCAGAGTGAAGACCTCACAGGCCGAGTTGTGGAGGACATGGAGGGCGCTTCCCAGGCCAACCAGCGGCGCATGAATGCTGACCCGTTGGAGGTGATGCTGCTCAACATGGGCTACCGGATCACAGGCCTGAGCAGTGGGGGTGCTGGGGCCTCCGATGATGAGGACAGCTCCGAGGGCCAGGTTCAGTGCCGGCCCAGCTAGACCCTCCTGGCCTTGGTCCCCAGCGCCCGCTGCTGGCTGGACCCTCCACCATGGGCAGGAGGTCAGGGGGTTCTGTTTTGGTTTGTCCCCCCCCCCCACATTTTTTTCATTTCCCTGTTTTGTTTGTTAGTTCGGCATTGGGGGTGGGGGGTTGCTACAACTTGCTGGCTTTCAGATTGCCCCTTGACTGGACCCAGCTCCGAGCAGAAGAGCAGGAGGGGAAGCCCCTCCATATGCCCCCCACCCATATGCCCGCTTCCACATCCCTGGAGGGCTCTGACCTGCCTCGGGCTGGGTGGGAGACAAGGGCTGAAGCTGTCTTCAAGGACTGTCCTACCCTTCAGCTGGCGGCAGGAAGGGGAGTGGACTTCCAGTCTAAGGGCTAGCCTTGACCTGCTGCCACTCTTGCTCCTGCGGGCAAGGCTAGCTCCTCCATGGCTTCAGGGAAGGTTCTGAGAAAGGATGCCCCCCCCCCCCTCCAGAGCTCCCTTCACCCGCCACCCCCGCCCCGTTTCAGGGTGGAAGCAGAAGGAAGGTGGGAGTCCTGCAGTAGGCAAGGCCAGGCCCCTGCCTGGGCACTAGAGCTTTCTCGCCCTTCTCCCAGTGCTAGCTCTGGACCCTGTGCCTGCTCTCACTGGCCATCTCTGGGGGCTTAGGGGGCTTAGCCTTTCCCAAGGGCCCTGGCAGAGGGTGGGGCACCGCACCATCCCCTTCTGCGCTGCACTGCAACCACTCCCACTCCTCTTTCTGGGGGCTCCTTGGCCTCACTGTGACCTTTCTGCCAGAGCTCCCAGCCAGGCCTATTCTCTCTCGCTGAGGTGGCACTCTCTGCTAAGGGCCCTTTCTGCCCTCCCTCCCACCCCATGTGCTGAGCCGCCACAAAGACCAAAGAAGTGATGGCTTTTCTCTGTCCCCTGCTGCTCTTGGGGGTGGGGGAGGGAGAGGGGGGTCTCCTGAGTCACTCAGATGGGAAAATCCGTAACTCAGCCCCCTCCCTCCTCAGCAGCCCAAGCTTGACACTGGACAGCAGTCACCCCACCACTCACCAAGCATCTCTCTGCCCCCTTGGCTCTCAGCTGGGAGCTGCTCTCATAGTTGCTCAGCCTTCCTCCCTCTCCCTCCCTTTCCCCTCAGTGCTTACTTGGCTCCAGCCCTCCAGCTGCAGCCTCTGGGGAGCTGCAGCCTCCCTTCTTCCCTCCCTCTGTCCTTCCCTCCCTCCGCCTGGTCTCTGCCAGGTGCCTCCTCTCAGTCAGGCTTCAGATCAGCCCTGGAGACAGGAGGGCCATGTTAAAAGCTTTTTCACAGTTTTAAGAAGACAGGGGGAGGGGGGTGAGGATAGTGGTGGGGGGTCTGGCACCATCTCGTCATTGCTTTAATCCCAGCAACACAGGTGGCAGCTTCTCCCCCTTCCTCCCCACCCAGCCCCTCTCCCGCCCTTCTCTTCTAGCTTGGTAATGAAGTATATTTATTGGTGAAGGAAACAGCTGCTGCTGCTTTTCCTGCTGCTGGGACTTGCTCCCCTGTCTCTTCTCCATGACCTTTCTCCAGCCAGGGAGGGGAAAGCAGGAGTACTGGGGCTGGGCCCTGGGGCCCAAAGACCAGCAGGGGCCCCTTTGCTTTCCTGTGTTGGAGCCACCTGCCATTTCCTCTCTCCGTGCCTCCCCCCTCCCCCCCTCCCTCCCCCAGCCTGCCCAGCCTGGGCCCTGCAGTGTGGAGAGACACATTAAGCCTTACTGTCCTCTGGGGGCAGGAGCCGAGCCTTTTTGTTGCTCCGCTCCCAGGAGAGTGAGGGTGACGCAATTGATTAAAACCATTTTGTTCTAGGTGTGGCTGCTGGCATTTGTGGGGTGCGAGGGGGTCTTGGGACCAAAGTGAGGGCACCTGATCCCTCACCTGTGTAGCTATGTGACTCTGAGTAACCATACCTCTCCTGGGTAGAATGAGACCTGCCTTGGAGGATCCCTGTGAAGCAGTGGCCACTCAGCCTAGCAGGGCGAAGCGCAGCAGAGCCTGGCACTGGTGGCTGTGAATTGCAATAATCAGCTTTCACTCTCCGGGCTGTTTTCTCAACTCTAAAATAAGGAGGTGAAGTCTTAGTGGCTTTTCAGACTTCTAAAATCAGAACCCAAACCAGAAATACACATTTTACATTGTGACCCAAGATACCCATGCTTATTTCTATGTATATAATGAACATAAGTTTTATACAATAATGTTTATTACCCTTGCTACATGCAATATGTTCTATTTATCATCCATATTTACTTTTCTATTTTATTAAGGAGAGGAAATGCTGGCCATAACCCACTAAATGGTTTCACAACCTACAGTTTTTTTGTTTTTGTTTTTTTTTTAAGATTTTATTTTTAAGTAATCTCTATACCCAATGTGGGTTCAAACCCACAACCCTGAGATTAAGAGTCGCATGCTCCACCAACTGAGCCAGCCAGGTACCCCTAACAACCTACAGTTTTGTGTGTTTTTTAAGTTTATTTACTTTGGAAAGAGACAGCAAGTACGCAGTAAGCCGGGAAGGAACAGAGAGGGAGAGACAGAATCCCAAGCAGGCTTGGGGCTGTCAGTGCAGAGCTTGGGGCTCAAACCCACAAACTGTGAGATCATGAGCTGAGCCAAGGACCAATAGTCAGATGCTCAACCAACTGAGCCACCCCTGGTGCCCTATACCCTACAATTTTTTGATGTGCTCTGGATTAGAGGATTTCTTAGACCAGATTCCCAAACTTTCTCAGTTCACAGCACTCTCACCCCAGCATTAGTGGCTCAGTAATTTTCCCATGGAGTCTCTAAACCAAAAGAAATACCTAACAGTTCAATTTATCAAGTAATTAAACCGAAATCACATTATAAGAATTTATGTCCTACCAAGTCAGTCATCATTTTAAAAAATAGTACATATAAACTAGAAAAAACTATTTCATTTTTAAATACAATAACTAATGGGATCTGTGTGCTTGTTGGGCACTATAAAACTTGTCAAACTTTCTAATCAGATTAGACACTACCACCCTCATTTCCTATTCCACATTGACTTTCAGTTGCTTTTTATCACAGCAACCACTAAAAACCCAGCTTCTCAAAGATGACATAATCAAAGGAATGTGCCACAACTTAATGATGAAACAATGAACTACCTTGAGCTAGTAGATCTCTCAGTAGCAACTGATGTTGAGTATCTCTCAAATTTTAAAATCTCCTACTGTGCCCCCTATGAACTTGTTATGGCACCCTAAGGTGTGTTGGTGAAGTTTCAGGACTGTGGTTTAATATTGTGGGAACAATAGCTTCACTGCTGGAATTTTGTGATTCTTCTGTTTGTACATTTGGAAAGAATGGGGTGGGGGGTTGGAGGGAGAGGCAGCAGGGCATGCTCGGTTTAGTACAGGAGACTGGAAGGAGATCCCACCAGGAACAGAAGCACAATAGGCTGTGTTATGAAGCAGGTGCTTTGGACTGGTACTATTTCTTTGTGTCCAAACTGAAGTCTTCTAGAAGCTTCTTCAAGACACTTGCAGACCAGGCAAAGGAGAGACAGTGTTCCAGGCCAAGGCAGTAGTGTAAAGTCCCAGATTCCCTCGTGGAGCCTGAGTGATTCAGTTCAGCTGCACTGTAGAGGGTAGGCTGGCTCATGGGCTGAAGGGGCAGTCCAACTGTAGAGAACTCCCTGTGCTTGGTGAGAGGCTGTGGACTTGATCCTGTAAGCAAGGAGGAGTCACTGGAAGATTTCACCAGGAGTTCCCTTTCATTTGGAGTTGGTACTCCCTTTTTCTTTTTCTTTTTTTAATAGACTTTGTTTTTTAGAGCAGTTTTAGGCTTACATTCAGCTGAGCAAATAATACAAAGAGTCCCATATACACCCCCTCCCTGGCTCAGTTTCCCCTGCTATTAATTTATTGCATTACCATGGTACATTGTTATAATTAATGAGCCAATATTGATATACCATTATTAACTAAAGTCCGTAAGGTTCAGTCTTTGTATAGTTCTGTGGGTTTTGACAAATGCATAACGTCATGTATCTACCATTACACTGTCATACAGAATAGCGTCACTGCCCTAGAAATCCCCTGTGCTCCAGCTGTTCAGCACCAAAAACAAAACAAAAAAACCTTAGGAATAACTCTGACAAAATATGTACAGATCTATATGAGGAAAACTACAAAACTCTGATTCAAGAAATCAAGGAAAATCAAAATAAATGAAGAGATACGTTATGCTCATGTATAGGAAGACTCAATATTACAATGTCATTTCTTCCCAACTTGATCTATAGTGTCAGTGAAATCCCAATCAAAATCCCAGTAAGTTATTTTGAGAATATCGACAAATTGGTTCTAAAGTTGATATACAGAGGCAAAAGACCCAGAATAGCCAACGAAGTCAAAGAACAAAGGAGGACTGGCATTACCCAACTCAAGACTCATAAAGCTACGATAATCAAGACAGTGTGGTACTGGCAAAGGAACAAATAGATCAATGGAATGAGGAGAGGAACCAGAAGTAAATCCATATAAATACAATCGACTGATCTTTGACAAAGGAGCAAAGTCCATCCAATGGAGAAAGGATAGTCTTTTCAATAAATGGTGCTGGATTTAAACACTGTACATTGTTCACAAATGTTAACTCAAAATGGATCATAAACCCAAATGTAAAACACCAAACAATAAAACTTCTAGAAGATAAACGAGAAAAATCTGAGTGACCTTGGGTTTGGTGATGAGTTTTCAGATACAACATCAAAAGCATAATCCGTGAAAGAATTGATAAATTAGATTTCATTAAAAACTTCTGCTCTGTGAAATCATCATTACGAGAATGAAAAAGACAAGCCAAGGACTGAAATTGTTTGCAAAACGTGTCAGATAAAGGATTTGTACCCCCAAATATACAAAGAACTCTTAAAACTCAACAGTATGAAAACAACCCAATTTAAAAAATGGGCAAAAAATCTGAATAGATACTTCACCAAAGAGGATTTACAGGTGACTAGTGAGCATATGAAAAGATGCTTGCATTATGTCATTAAGGAATCGCAAATTAAGTCAAAAATGAGATATCGAAAATGTTGACAAGGATGTGGAGCAACAGGAATGCCCACTGCTGGTGAGGATGCAAAATGGCACAGCCACTTGAGAAGACAGCGGGCAGTTTCTTACAAAGCTCAATAGTCTTACCAGAGGATTCAGCAGTCGCTCTCCTATTTATCCAAATGAGTTGAAAACTGAACGTCCATGCAAAAACCTGTGCACAAATGTTTGTAGCAGCTTTATTGGTAATTGCCCCAAACTGAAGCAACCAGGAAGTCCTGCAAAAGGTGAATCAATAAATTGTGGTATTGCCACACAACGTATTATTCAGTGATAAAAAGAAATGCGCTATCAAGCCACAAAGACATGGAGGAAATTTAAATGCATATCGCATAATGAAAAAAGCCAGTCTGAAAGCCACACTGTATGATTCCAACTATATGACATTCTGGAAAAGAGAAAACTAGAGAGAGAGTAAGAAAGATTGCATGGTGCTCCATTTTCTACATGTTTCCACATGTGTGACTCACCCAGAGCTGTCACCAGCCCTGCTGATAAGAGAGGCTGGAGTCAGATAAGCCCGCCCGGTGAATGTATAGCAAAACACATTAGAAGTGGACCTCCTGTGTTTGTGGGGGCAGACATGGCCCTAGAGGCCTGCTGCCCATCTCTTTGCTTCAGCATGTACTAAAATATGGCTGCAGAACTTAAAAGGCATCTAGCTCAGAGGTTCTCAGCTCTGGCTATACCATCAGAATCACCCAGGATCCTTTAAAAACTACCAAGGTCTCACCCCAGAGATCGTTTTAATTGATCTGAGATACCTATCCATTTTTTAAAGTTTGTTTATTTTGAGAGAGACAGAGCAAGCAGAGGAGGGGCAGAGAGAGATCCCAAGCAGGCTCCACACTGTCAGCACAGAACCTGATATGGGGCTCAAACCCACGAACTGCGAAATCATGACCTGAGCCGAAACCAAGACTCAGAGGCTTAACCAGCTGACCCACCCAGGTGCCCCTCCATCCATTATTTTTAAGCATCCCAGATTCATTCTAAGCATGGCCAGAACTGAGGACCACTGATCTAGCCCTAATCTCCACATTTTCTAAAGAGAGACAATCAGTTCTAAAGAGGGGTGGAAAAGAATGGGCTCCCCAAGGACCCCAGTGAGTTAGAAGCAAAACCAGGACTGGATCCCTAATCTCTGATTCATGGTCCAAGTCCTTAAAAATCATTTTCTTATTTAAATGCTGTGATACTTTTTGAGTTCCTACATGTGCCTAGCACTGGTTTAATGAAAGTGCACACAACAGACTAGTTCCTGCCCTATTGGAACCTCTACATTATCTGAAAGATGTGGAATAGAAATGTGGAGTGTGCATGGTCCCTGAACATTAGGTTCCACTGGGAATCATGAGTCCTCCCCTGTACATCCTGCCATCGAGTGCTCTGTCTGGCAGGGGTCATGTGGGGAGAAAAGCATCCTGATGGACAGAGGGCAGGCATGGGGGCATTCTATTGTTCAGTCTTGTTCTCCTGCTCCCAGCTCATTATATATATATATATATATATATATATATATAGCCTGGTCCTAATGAGGTTGTAGTTTGCACCAATTTTGTGGTGATTTACAGAATCTCAGGCCGGCTTCAGCCTCATCACTCGTCAGTAGACCTCAGAGGGGTCACCAGCAGAGGTGACCAGGATCAAGGTCAAAACCCCAACTCAGTCTAATACATGCTTAGATCTCAGAAAAGTTCCTGAACCTCTCTGGGCTCATTTTCCTCATCAGTAAAATGAGTATCTTGTTACCTGCTCTGGTTACTTTACCACATTGTAAGAAGGCCCCAAATCATAGTGAGATTAGGTGCATCGAAGTGCTTTTTAAGTGAGTAAGGATTCTACAATGGTAGTGTGTGGTTTTCACTGCTATAATAGCTAACATGGAGTGTTTATTTGGGACCAGGAATGGTTTAGGTATAGCCTATCAAATAAACCTTGCAAGAACTCTGTAAGATGTGAATTATCATTTCCCATTTTAGAGATGAGGAAACTGATGCCGACAGACTGAGTTACCTCCCTAAGGTATGATAATCACCGTCAGAGCTTAAGTTGAAACACGGGGCTTGCTGGCTGACCAGAGTTCATGTTTAACCATTGTGCTTTACTGCCACCTGGAAGTAAGAGACTTAGATTCTGGTCCTGGCTGTGCTTTCTATAATCTTGGGCAAGTTTGCCCATCTATAAAATGGAACAGAGAAGGAAGTCGTTTTGTAAACTCTAATGTCTGAAGAGTCGGGGGGGGGGGGATGTCCCCTCCCCACCATGGAACGGTTTGGAGCCATCCTGGAAGACAGTTTAGGGTTTAATGGGGAGGATCCCTGTCTCTAGGAGCCAAAGAAGGTAGTGAATGGAGCAGAAGCAGGAAGACTGAGGAAGAGAGGACTCTGCCCTTCCACCTGCCAGGCACAGTGCCTCATGCCCAGCAGAAACTCCAGCCTGCAGAAGTGATTGCCCCTGGCTTGGCCCTGCTCCCCTGGATTATTGATTGAGGTGATTCTTCCACAGAGCCCTTAAGGAGACCATCTATGGTCAACGGATAGCAATGGTGACATTTCACGAGCACTTCCTATCTGCTGGGTGCTGTGCTTGGGCTACAAGGACCAATAAATCCAGTCAGAACCCTTCTCAAGGAGTTCACAGTCTCTCTGGGGAGACAGACATGTAAACAGCTAATGCTAATGCAAGTACACATGAATATTCAATAGGTAGAAAACACAGCTCTCGTGCTCTGGGAGCAAAGAGGGAACATTTGCCAGAAACCTTGAAAGTAGTGTAGGAGAGGAGGGGAAGGGCATTCCACCGAAAGAACAGTGTGAGCAATGCCATGAGGGATGACGTGCTGGGCTCATTCTCTGAAGGGCAGCCCAGTGAGGTTAACTCCAAGCAAGTCCCAAGGGAGACGGCAATGAGGCTTGAAAAGCAGGTTGGGGTTTAGAGCCAGACCATGGGGGCCTTGAATGCCAGGATGAGGAGTGAGGTCGCCTGAGGGAGGTGGTATGTGAGCCCTGGGGACTCATAAATGGGGCCAATTGAGGGGGTGGGTGACTCCCACCGAGAGAATGTGCCCTGAGTTCACTCTTCAAGCAGCATCTTGCCCTCGAAGATTTCCCAGCTTGGCAGTTCCAGCTCTACTATCCTTCCCTCCCCCAGCCAGCCCTGTAAGTGGATCCAGATGGTCATTCCTATTTTAGGTCGGTGTGTGTGTTGAGGGGAGGGGCAGCTGTGAGCCCTGTCAATCCTTTCCTGAGCTGTCTGTTAGAGGAGCTTCTTCCAGGACCCTGCTGTGATCCTCTGAGCCTGGAAGGAAGTGTTGGTCTTTGATGGTGATTTCCCATCTGTCTGTGGGTGATAGAGGTGGCAGCAGCAAGGGAGGCAAGTCACAGGCCAGGGAGGCTTTTTTATTGGGTGAGAACACCCAAGTGATGTGTGCATGTGAGAGGGGGCCTTGTGGACAGGCTGAGGGGTTGGGGGAGAAACCTGGGAGAGACGTCCCAAAGGAATCATAGGAGCTGGCTTCTTCCTCCAGGTACCTGGCCCTCTTCATGACTCTGCTTCTGTAGCTGCCTAGGCTAAGGAGCTAAGGACCGCTGATCAGACACTACTCCTAACTACGTGCCCAGCAGCCTCCATGGTCCTCTTTAAGAAGCTTGGGACACCAAAAAGTAGCAGGTGATAAGCTAGGCTCCTGCCCTGGGACTGTCTGTAGCCAGCCTATGATACCAAGCTTGTGTGTGCCATTCATTCATTTTTTGCAAATGTTTATTAAGCAAATGCTATGTGCTAGACACTCCTAGGCACTAGGTTTACAGAAGTAAACAAGACAAATATAGTCTCTGCCCTCAAAGACTTTCCAGCCTAGTGGGGGAATCCAGCAATACATAGCTACAAATGTACTATAAAGGAAAAGAACAGGGTATTCCAAGGGAGATTAACAGGGACTTTCTGATTTAGGGAAGGACTCTCCAAGAAACCCACATTTAATCTGAGACTTGAAGGATAAATAGAAGTTAGCCAGTTTAAGGAGGTGAGGAACATTCAGCAGACGAATGTGTGCCAAGTCCTTGGGGGCATGAAAGTGTGTGGCACATGAGAGGAACTGAAAAAAAGGCCAGGGTGGCTGCAGTGTAGTGAACAAGTAAGACAAAGGGCATGACGCGGGGCCTTGTAAGCCACGGTAAGAGATTTGTGTTTTAGCCTAAGTGCAATGAGAAGCCACTGAAGGTTGTCAGTGTAAATGTGGTACTTGTGTTAGTGCTATCAAATTTGTGGCAGACCCTAAGAAAGACTTCTTTGATTGTTTATTCCTCCATATGTACAATAAATGATTAAAGGGCACCCACCATCACTGACGGAGGAATGTATAAGGCAAAGACCTTCCTCGGAGCTTATAATCCAGAAGAGATTAGCTATAATGACTGAATCAAGAAGTAGTGTAACTTATTCATTCAACAAACATATACTGCACACTGAATCTATTCCAAACTCTGTGCTAGATGCTGGTTGCTGTTCTTCAAGGATCACACACTACACGTGGATCATGGGAGAAGCACAAACCCACTCAAAATGTTTTTACTAGGTTAGAATCATCATCAGCTGTGATCTCTGTAAGGCCTTTTTTTGTTAATTTATTTTTTAAATGTGTGTGTTTATTTATTTAAAAAGTGCAAGTGAGGGAGGGGCAGACAGAGGGAAAGGGGATCCCAAGCAGGCTCCAGGAGGCTCAATATCACAAATCACGAGATCATGACCTGAGGGGAAACCAAGTCTGATATTTAACCGACTGAGCCACCCAGGCGCCCCTGTAAGGCCTTTATAAAACACCCATTCAATCATTAAATCAATAAACATCTAGTGGACATCTGTACTAGAAACTCTATTAGCTCATTGAAATCAGGACCTTAGAGTTCCATGAGACATAACCCCCAAAATGTATTAGAATATTAGCTGTTAGAAACAGGAAGGATAGCAGGCTTTTTATAGATCAGCATTGAGGGGGGGTAATTCAATGGAAGAAAAATACATTCCCAAAAAGGCATAGCTCCTGCTTTTCTGATTTTGTCCCTACTTCCCTCTAGCATGATTTTTAGCTGCTGCCTTTCTTCTTGACCCTACATTTCCCCTTCCCATCCCAGCAGATTCCGTTTTCTTTGGCTATCTTGGCATCTTTAAAAAGCCCAATGTATCCATGATTTAAGCCTATCTTCTTTATATTGGTGTGTGATCTCAGACAATTGGTTAACTTCCCTAAGCCTCAGTTTTCCATTTGCACAATGAAGGGATTGGATCAAATCTAAGGTTTGTGATTTGTTCCAGCCAAGGTGATATTCACACTCCTGCACACTGCGCTCTGCAAAGCCTTTTTCTTTCTTTGCACCGCTGCACGCATCCCTGCACCCCCACCCCCGTGCCACCTGGCAAACATCAAGACAGCTCCCAATATCTCCCGGCAAGTCTCCCCTGCTTATACACACACCACGCACAGCGTTTTAGTCTGTCCTTCCTCTACCCTACCACTACCTCATCAGAGACCACAATGAAAAGGACATGGGAGATAGCCTTGAGTTTGAGTCGTGGCCACTCACCTCACCTCATGAGCCTCAGTTTCTCACTTGTAACCTGAGGGAAATAACCCAAATTCGCATGTTTGACCAGTTTATGGGGATTAAAAACAAAACATTTGTATGTCAAGTGCTTGGCACCTAGGAAGTGTTCAATAAATAGTGACTATATCACACCTCCTGGGAGGCCTCAGCGTACTGAATTATGAATTCCTTGTTCAGTCTCTCGCGCTAGACTCCGCGCTGCCTGAGGGCATCCCTTCCGCAGCCGTGCAGTGTAGGCGCAAGCACTCCGGGCTGACGGGCGCCGAGACCGGGAGTCAGGCGGGCCCGGCCCGGAGGGATACGGTTCCAATTCCCCGGGGGAAGGCGAAGCCAGCGGACCTCACCTGCCGGAAGTGACGCCACGGGGCGAGCGGCGCCGGAGCAGGGGCCTGCCGGAGCGGGGCGCGCAGCATGGCGGAAGCGGAAGGGAGTTCGCCGCTCCTGTTGCGGCCGCCGCCACCCCCGCCCGGGATGGCGGAAGTGGAGGTTCCGACGGCGGCCGAGACGGACAAGAAGCAGTTCAGCGGCTCGGGCAGCAGCGCCATGGACGTGGACCGGAGCCGCTTCCCCTACTGCGTGGTGTGGACGCCCATCCCGGTGCTCACGTGAGTCTCCCCCCGGCGGCCACCCGGGGACGCGGAGTGTCGGGCGGCCCCAGGCCAGCCTCCGGTTCCGACGCCCTGCAAGCCCTTCTCTAGGGTCCGGCCCGCACTCCTCGCCCCCTGCGCGGAGCCAGTTTCTGCTGACGGATGGGACACGCTCCTCGCCCTCGTTACACCTGGTCTAGCCAGGGAGAGAGGCAATTGTAGACTGGCGGGAAAGGTTCCGTGGCTGGGAAGCTCAGGACCTGTGGGCGTGCAGAAGAGGGGCCCCTTACCTGGTCTGAGGAGACATCTCCATTCATTCACTGCTTTGTTCATTCATTGAGCAAATGCTTGCTGATCACTTCCTGTACGCAAGAAGACGGAGTCCCGAGGCGAGAGTGGGAGTGTGGTTGGGACCACACCGCTTCTTGGGATGTCAACATTGAAAAGGCCCCCAGAGATCTGGGAGTCCAACCCTTTGTCTCAAAGATGATGAGCCTGGAGATCACATACCATTTCGGTTCTAAGGCGAGTTTAGGTCCCAGAGTGTCTGCCTCTCAAAGCAGTGTTCCTTCTGTGGCCTCGTTTTTTGTCAGGAGAGAGAGCAGGTGCTCCTGTAGTTCTGCCGCCTGTTTTAGTGGGGGAGCTTCTGGGTTGGGGGGGAGCTGGCTTGCCGTCCTATTTCAGCCTTGACAACTGATGAAAACCACACAAAACCTCACAGTTTCTCTGAATTTCACAGTCACTTTCTAAGGTGGGAATTTCTCTGATGAAGAAGCTGGGCTTCCTCTGCACCGTTAAAGGTCTGGATCAGGTTCACATGCCAGTAAGCAAGGGTATCCCAAACTCAATCTTCTGACTCCACAACATGCTCTCTTTTGACTACTTCCCCTCACCTGATGAGGAAAAATTTGTTCCCTCCATCATAAAGAGCCAAGTGGTGGTGTGGAGAAGGGATGGTTTTTTGGCTTTATATGTTGCTGATCCAAAAATGACTTTGATTTCTGTATCACGTTAAAATGCTTCACTTGCTTTGTGTTTTCAACTGCTTATGCATTTGTTTAAAGCATCCAAGTCTGAATCCTTTAAAAATAAAAATTTTAAGAAAGAGTGTTCATTTATTCATTGAGTGTGCTTGTAACACATTTGCTCAGTGACCCCTTTGTGCCTAGAGTAGTTCTGAGTGATAAAGATTTGAAGAGACAAAGCAGATATGGTGCTTGCTGTCATAGAGTTTAAATCATGGTGGAAGGAGATAGACAGTAAACAATAAGCTAATAAGAGAACTTCTGATAATAATTAGTGCTATGAAGAAAATAAAATGGCAACATGAGAATAACTGGAAGAGGTAGGGAATATATTGGTTTTGCTACAAACCTGTCTTGGTTTTGTTTGTTGTTTTTTATTTTTTATTTTTTATTTATTTATTTTTTTTTTGGTGTTTATTTTTGAGAGAGAGACAGAGTGCGAGCAGGGGAAGGGGCAGAGAGAGAGGGAGACAGAATCTGAAGCAGGTTCCAGGCTGAGCTGTCAGCACGGAGCCTGATGTGGGGCTTGAACCCATGAACTGCGAGATCATGACCCGAGCCAAAGTCGAATGCTCAACCAACTGAGCCACCCAGGCATCCCCTGAAACCCATCTTGTTTTCTTAAGATCTCTTTGGCTTTTCTCGGTTCTCAGAAACACATTCATAGAGTCCTCTGCTCTTCAGAGAACTGATAGCAACATAAGGTGGAGGCACCATGATCCCCAGTCATCTCGGCTAGAAGCAGCTCACACCCCCTTTTTATTCACATCTATATGCATGCGTTCATAAGATAAATAAGCCATAGTTTCCCTGTCAAACCTCCAGCAGGAGGGGGAGAGAGAGATGACCTAACGATTGTAGTGCATTGTGATGATTGCTGACCTAGAGTGCAGAGCTAGGAATAGATGTGGCACAAGGAACCGTCATGTGTCTTTGGAAGAGGGATCAGAAAGGAGGCAACTGAATCCAAAGATTTGTCCACCCCCTCAGAGATGTTGACAATTCTGCCTGAAAAGCCAGATGATAGCTGCTGCTACTAATAAAAGCAGCTAAGATTGGATACGAACTCTGTTCTCGGCTCTATTCTAAACATTTTATATTCATTATCTCGTTCAGTCCTTACATCAACCTAATGAAAATAGATACTGTCATCCCCGTTTTATAGATGAGGAAATAAAGGCTTAGAAGCTAGTATGGGGCTTTTTCCACTGAGACAGTCTACCTTACCAGGTAGAACCCTCTAGGGTCAATACCTGATTCATCCTTCCCTCCCTCCCTCCCTCCCTCCCTCCCTCCCTTCCTTCCTTCCTTCCTTCCTTCCTTCCATGAATAGTATTGAGGGTCTATTATGTACTAGGTCTAAGTAGACAGTAGTCCATAAAGCCACCTTGGAGCTTGCCTTCATGGAGCTTCCAGACAGACAACTACTTGGAGAGTTGTTGTCTCCAGCCTCTACTCTGATTTGTGACACAGCTGTGGTATGTGG
Source organism: Panthera tigris (assembly GCF_018350195.1). Lineage (NCBI taxonomy): Eukaryota > Metazoa > Chordata > Mammalia > Carnivora > Felidae > Panthera > Panthera tigris. The sequence continues at coordinate 20,347,626 of NC_056667.1, forward strand.
GGTACTGGTCAAACCAGATGAAAGGAATTGGCCGAAAGAATTAGGCGGGTGAGATCAGGGTCTGAGAAGCCAGAGGAGCTACTTTCCCGGAATTCTCAGTGTCCATCCTGTGGCCACTGTGGCTGTTCAGCAACTTACTCTATGCCAGTCTGGCCAATTAGATAGCAAGTGTTTATCATAAACACCTCATGGTAACAACATTGAGCAACTACCAAATGCAAGGAAGTGTGTCAAGCACTTTGCAAACATAGCCCATTTAATCCTCACAACAATTGCCCCACATTGAGGTAATTATTCCTCTCCACCCTCTCACTGACAAAGTTGGGAATGAGTAACTTGCCCAAAACAAAGACGCAACCCAGCTCTGCCGTCAGAGCCTGACTCCACTCTTAAATGCAGGACATTGATTTATTCATCATTTATCAGTCAATGAATTCATAGCTCCAGCTGCGTGCCAGGCACTGCTCTGGGGACCATAGTAAATAAGAAAATCCCTGCTCTCTTGGAGCTTCTATACACGGGAGAGGCAGACAGTAACCATGTAAGCAAACAAGATGATTTCGGGTAGCAGCAGATCCTGTGAAGAAATTAAAGCAGAGGAATGAGATCTGGGGTGGTATATGGCTGTTCTAGAAGGCCTGGCCAGGGAAGCCCTCCCAAGTTGATAGTTAAGCTGAGGCCTAAATGATGAGAGGCAGCCAGCTGTGTGAAGATCTAGGGGAAGAGTGTTCCAGATGGAGGCAAATGCAAAAAGAGCATTGAGGTGGGAGGATTTGGTGTGTTTGAGGAACCAGAAGCAGACAGCAGCTAGAAAGAGGAGTGAGGTTATTTCAAGGGATAGGCAGGGCCAAACTGTCGGAAGGAGTCTTAAGTGCATGTTAAGTGTCATAGGAAGCCATGAACGGGTGTTAAGCAAGGGAATGATGGAACCTGAATTATGTTCTCAAAAGACCACTCTGGCCGCACCACCCTTTCAGATGCCTGGGCTGCAGACCTAGGAAGACCTCTGTCTCATCAGTCATAAAACCGCCCAGTGTGCCTTTTAAGGACCTTTTGAATCCATTTTTCTCACCACCCTACCAGCAATACTCTAGTTAGCATCTCATTTCTGGCCAATATTCCAGAATAGCCTCTGAACTGGCCACGCTTCTTCCCTCCACTCTCGTCCCCTCACGTTCTCCAGACACGTGCAGCACTTTGCTGCTTTGGAGTTTTGCTTTCGTCTGCCTGTTGACATCCTGTCGTTTCACAGGCCATGGTTAAAAGTGACGTGCTCCGTGAAGGTCTTTGCTAACTGCCCCAGCCCCTAATAATCGCTTCCCTCCAGGTTCGGCCTCCACCTCCCTAGCAAGGTGCAGCTTTGAACCCAGCACTTGGCCACTGGCCCTGTAACGAGTCCTTTGTTTTGTCCCCTGTGAGTCCTTAAACTGGATCAGTTGGTCCAGCACCCAGGTAGAGCCCGGAATACCATGGTTCTCACACTACAGACCGCTTAGGGGTTCCTGTATGTTTTGCATATTGGGGTCCAACTGAAATTTGGTTTTTAAAAAATTTGAACTTTAAAAGTTCCTGGAATATACCATGCTTTTATCCGTATCTTTTATCATTCCACTTACTGTTACTTTCCGTAGAGCAGCCTTCCCTAAAACCTTACCCACCAATCCCCGCCCCAAACCTGCACACAGATTGGTTTAAATGCCCTCCACTTTTTTTAAAGCCTTTTTACTGAGATATACACCATAAAGGGGACAGATCTTAAGTACATGGCTCAATGATTTATACATGTACTTTTTTTTAAAGTTTATTTATTTAGAGAGAGAGTGAGTGTGTGTGTGTGTGTGTGTGTGTGTGTGTGTGTGTGAGTGAGTGAGCAGAGGAGGGGCAGAAAGATAATCCCAAACAGGCTCCACACTGTCAGCGCAGAGCCTGACACAGGGCTCAAACTCACAAACTGCTAGATCATGACCTGAGCCGAAACCAAGAATTGGACACCCAACTACCTGAGCCACTCAGGTGCCTCTTATACATGTACTTTTATGTAAGGTTTCTTTCACTGCCTAATGTCTTTGAGAATATGTGTTGTGTGTAAAAGTTTGTTCTTTTTTCATTGTTACATACTATTTCATTTTATGACTATACTCTAATTTACTTACTCCTTTTAGTATTGTTAGACATTGGATTATTTCTAGGTGTTTTTTTTTTTTTGGTAATCAACTTTATTGGGGTGCCTGGGTGGGTTAGTCGGCTAAGCATCTCACTTTGGCTTGGGTCATGATTTCACGGTTCGTGGGTTCGAGCCCCTCATCAGGCTCTCTGCTGTCAGCAGAGTGCCTGCTTCAGACCCTCTGTCCCCCTCTGTCTCTGCCCCTGCCCCACTTGAGCTCTGTCTCTCTCAGAATAAATAAATAAACTAAAAAAAAAAACAACTTTATTGGGGGAGGTATGGAGGGAGGCTGGTTAAACAGGTGATGGGGACTAAGGAGGGCACTTGTGATGAGCACTGGATGTTGTATGTAAGTGATGAATCACTGAATCTCGCTCCTGAAACTAACATTGCACTATATGTTAACTAGCTGGAATTTAAATGAAAACTGGGCGGGGGGGGGGGGAATCCATTTTATTGGGGTATAATGTATATACAATAAACTGCACACATTCTAAGTGTGCAGTTCAGTGACTTTTGACAAATGTTTCCAGCTATTTTGAATGAAGGTGCCATGAATGTTCATGCACACAGCATTGGTGGACATAAGGATTTGTTTCTGTTGGGTGTATGCTCTCAAGTGGGATTGTTGAGGGGCACCTAGGTGGCTCAGTTGGTTAAGCATCCGACTTTGGCTCAGGTCATGATCTCATGGTTCGTGAGTTCAAGCCTCACATCGGGCTCTGTGCTGACAGCTCAGAGCCTGGAGCCTGTTTCACATTGTGTCTCCCTCTCTCTCTGCCCCTCCCCGCTCATGCTCTGTCACTCTCTGTCTCTCAAAACAGGAATAAATGTTAAAAAATTTTTTTTTGAAGTGGGATTGCTGAGGCATATAGCCTAATTGCCAGTTTTTGAAGGCAGTAGAAACGCCCTCCAGCAACGGAGAAGAGCTCCGGTCACCCCCCACCCTCATCACACTCCACGTGATTGTCCTTTGGGTTCAGCCATTCCGTGGCGTGCAGTGGTGTTCCATTGTGCTGTTCATTTGTACTTGCCCCTCTTTTCTTGCTTCCCCAGTCCCCCCGGCCACCCTAATTGGCACTCACTATATAAAATTATATTCACATATTCTCACACCGGATGTAGTGTCCCCAGTGTCTGTCTGACCAGCTGGAAAACCCCCTAAGCCCTGTACCTTCCCTGTCCTTTTTTCACAGGTGGTTTTTCCCCATCATCGGCCACATGGGCATCTGCACATCCACAGGAGTCATTCGGGACTTTGCAGGCCCCTACTTCGTCTCGGTGAGTTCCCACTCTGCCCACCTCTGGTGGGCTCCAAGGCTTAAGAGGAAGGATGGCCTGTCTTGCCTGAAGCAGCCTTCCAGTCTCCCCGAGGCCCAGGAGAATGCAGGCCCCATACAGTCCTGGCCCTGGCCCTCTGCTCTTCACCAGTGTTTGACCCCTTTCCCCCTTCTCTTGCCTCCAGGACAGGCCAGGAGGGCACTGTGGCCAGAAGGATTCTTAACTAACTGACCCAGTCCTTTGCCCACCCCTGGGGTACCAAGACATGGGTAGGGGTTAGAGGCAAGAGTGGAGAGTCAGATCATCCAGGAAGCACATCTCTGGACCTTCAGAAGGTGGGAGTCACAAGGTGGGGGCACAGGGGAGGCTGACATGGTTCCCCAGGTGTGGCCACGGAGAAGAGGAAGTGGGGCTTGTAGAGTGAACCCGCTGTGTTCTTAGGTCTGTTTCCTGGGGATGTGCCCAAGATGGGTACGGTGGGCTTCCTCCAGATGAGTGGGCAGCATCCTGCCTGTTGGCAGGTGGCAGCTTCATCTCCGTTATGGGCTGGAATGAAGAGATGTGGTGGTACCAAGCTGTTTATATTAATAGTTGTCGTGATCATCTTAATATGACATAGGTCTTTTACTCGTATATTTTTATAGCGATTCATCTTTGACCAGCTCTGTCAGCTGGTCTTCCTGATTCTGAACCCATCATCTGTCCCCGCAAAACTCCCGTACCCAGATCTTACGCGGCAGGTCCAGGACTTGAGTGAAACATGTCCCTCCTAGGAAGCCTCTCAGGCCCCCTCCCCAACCCCTAGTCGTGCTCTGAATGCAGGCAGGCTGCCACTGCGTGGGCCACCACCGTTGGGTCAGGAGCGCAGGGGGTGTTGTCATTTTTACCCCCGAGGGGACTGCCTCCCTGTGATCAGTCAGAGGTTGACCGGAGAACTTGGAGCAAATGAGGGCCAGAGAAGGAGAGAAAATTGCCTGGGAGCCGCACAGAGGGGCAGTTGTGGCGGCCACTCCGAGTCTCGGGTTTCTGTGCACTCCTGCCACAGCGCTGTCTTCTCACAGAGAAGCTGCTGCTGGCACCTCAGCTGCTGTGGCAGCCCCAGAGCAGAGCCCAGCCCCACTTCTGCCCGCCTGTCATACCCCCTCTTAGTCCCTGCACTTCCACCGCTGACCAGGTCTGTCTGCCAGGCTAGATGCGCGTTCTCCACTGACTTCTGCACTTTTCCCTCAACAGGAAGACAACATGGCCTTTGGGAAGCCTGCCAAGTAAGTGAAGAGCACCCGTGTGACTAGCCCTAGGGCCAGGCTCCTGCACGAAGCAGCAGGGCAGGCCTTCTGAGACACAACAGGAGCCAGCCCCCTGAGGAGGGGGCGAGGGGAAGGGTGGCCAGGCCCCACCAGAGCATACAGCCAGTGCCAAGCGTCTTCCTGCACCAGTCGCTGGCTGGGTCCTTTACCTACATTCTGCCTACACTCTGAGACTTTGTCTCAGCTCTGCTAGGTCATATTCAGCTCCACTGGAAGGATGAGGAAAGACAAAGGTCTAGTCAAGATTGCACAGGAAGTAACAGAGCTGAGACTCACACGCAGGTGTCTCATTCCAAAATCTAGATTCTTCTGCCCCTCAGGAGTGAACAAGCCATTTAAGGTGTAAGGAGGCACTGTTTGGAATTCTGGTTACAGAAAATAAAAGTAGTCAGGTCCTCTAGGAGCTATTGCTATACTTTGCTTGGGATTTTGGGTCTTTGTCTTTTCTTTTCTTTTCTTTTCTTTTCTTTTCTTTTCTTTTCTTTTTCTCTTTCTTTCCTTTTTTTTCTTTTCTTTTCTTTTCTTTTCTTTTCTTTTCTTTTCTTTTCTTTTCTTTTCTTTTCTTTTCTTTTCTTTTCTTTTCTTTTCTAAGTAATCTCTACACCTAATTTGGGACTTGAACGCACAACCCCCAAGATCAAGAGTCACATGCTGCACCAGCTGAGCCAGTCAGGCGCCCCTTTATTTTCTCTGTCTTGGGGGCCCACCTCAGCTATGGGCCTAGTGACAGTGCCTCAGTCAGTATGCTCAGAACAGCCCCTATGGTCTGAGGCTGCCCCCGGTTGGTCAGGTCCCAGGGAGGAATTGGTATCCCACACAGCAGAGGCAGCCTGAAAGTGGCTCCCTGACCCCTGCTTACTTCCTCAGGCAGGTGGAAATGTTGGCCAGGGACCTCTGGGCTGTATGTCTGCTGCAAGGCTGCTTTTCGAGGTCAATTTTCAGGGTACCCGTTCCCAGACAGGAGCCTCCTAGCAGCCCCAGTCCGTGCCCTGCCTCTAGGCTCCTCCACCAAGCCATTCCCCACACAACCGCCAGAGGGCACCCTGCCCTCCCACCACTTCCTGACTTGAGACCCTCTGGGCACTCCCTTGCTTGGAACAGCTGGTCTCAGTTTGAGGTCTGTGAGCTTTCAGCTCCTCGGGCTCTTCTCCCCCTCACCCCCGTCGGGCATTTGGGGGAGGGAGGGACTAGGAGAATGCTGCTTGCGAATAAACTCAGGGTGACATTCACGTCCCCCACGACATGGCCCCACCTGCATCTCCCAACTCACCTTCCAACGTCCCATCGCTCTGTTTCTTCCTGTGAGTCCCCCAGCAGTGCCCAGCCACTTAATTCCTGGTGCACCCCGCACAGTCTTGTGCCTCTCCTTCTGTTCAAGCTCCTTCCTCTGGCCAGCATGCTCATTTCCTCTTTTGTGCGTGGCTAACCCCTCTTCCTTCAAACTAGACTCAGATGTCACCCCAGAGGCCTCTCATACCCCCCACATCAGCTAGTCCGTATCTTCCCCAGGATCCACATGGCACTGGGCATGTCACACTGGGTTACAGTTGTCCACCGTGTGGCTCTTTCCCTGGACTCGCCTCACCCCTACAGCCTCAGCACCCAGCTCAGGGCCCTGCACGGAGCAGGCGTCAGGGAACATCTGTGAAGCTGAGTGACCATAAGAGAGGTGAGCCAGTGCCCAGAACTCCCTCTCTCTTCCCAGGTACTGGAAGTTGGACCCCGCTCAGGTCTACGCTAGTGGGCCCAACGCATGGGACACCGCCGTGCACGACGCCTCTGAGGAGTACAAGCACCGCATGGTAGGTGAGCTGCTCCTCAGAGCGGGAGCCAGGGTGGCAAGGCCCCCACAGCCCAGCCTGACCCAGCCCTTCCTGCGTCTCTAGCACAGTCTCTGCTGTGACAACTGCCACTCACATGTGGCGTTGGCCTTGAACCTGATGCGCTATAACAACAGCACCAACTGGAATATGGTGACGCTCTGCTTCTTCTGCCTGCTCTATGGGAAGTACGTCAGGTGAGCTGTCCACCTACCGCTCACCCCTGGGGCTGCTCTCTCCCGAGGACCCCAGCAGGGCCATTGTGGAGTCCTGTAGCCAACAGGGACAAAGCAGATGCTGGTTGGAGCCATGAAATTTCTAGAGCGACTAGCTGAGTTCCTGGTGGAGAGGAAGGTGACTCTGCTGAAGTTCACCTCCACCTGGGTCCCACCCGTGACATCTCAGACACCTGCCTTGGCCTCTCTAAGCTGTAACCCCCCTTGATAAAATGGAGATCATGATTCTGGCTCCTGGGAGAGGCTGTGAGTCCACAGAGCCTGCTGAGGTCAGGTGAACAGGTAGACCCTCAAAGGAGGGTGTGGTAACTGCCCCAAGGATCCCTTCCCCCCATCCCTCAGCAGAGGCAGGGTTCTGGGCAGGTGGGCCTCGGTGGTGGCCTGGGAGGACCTTTGAAACCAGAGCCTGACAACCTGTAAGGTCAAAGGCAATTTTCCAATTCACAGGTAAAGGGAGCTCAGAGAAGTTGAGCGACTCACCCACTTGGGAGGCAGCACTCACCTGGGCTCACCTGGCCACCTCTCTGAGCTTTCCTGTAGTTGCACTCATCATTAAGAGCTTCTAAAAAGGAGACACTTAGGGGTCTTTTTTTTTTTTTTTTTAAGTCCAAAAGTCTTTTAGAGGCTCCTTGAGAAGACCATAACTGTGGTCACACAGAGACTGAGGCAGAGCCCTGACTCCCAATCCCTCAGCTCCAGCCACAACATTATGCTAACTCTTGCCAATCCCTTCCCTCCCAGTGGGCCTCGTTCTGAGGGCTGTGGGCAGAGGGCAGCCTGGCTTCCACGCTGAGACTGAAGGCCTCCCTAGAGAGGGGTGATTGTGGATGGAGCAGTGAGGCCCAGAGGTGGTAGACACGCCTGCCCAGTGAGGTGTCAGGTGTCCGCCAGGAACCTGGAACGGCCCCCGCATAGGACTGTGATTGGTGGTCCTGTGTAGTCAGTGCCGAGCTGGGCTGGCCCCATTCCCTTACCTGACCAAATTTGGGGGTTAAGTCGTGGTTCCAGGAGCTTCCTTAGCGGGAGCAGCCCCGGACAGGGCTCTGTGAAGTGCTCCCACTCATCGGGCCCTTCCCATCCTGACTCCCCTCTCTTCGTCAGTGTCGGGGCCTTCGTGAAGACCTGGCTGCCCTTCGTCCTCCTCCTGGGCATCATCCTAACTGTCAGCCTCGTCTTTAACCTTCGGTGATGGCTGCCTCATGGCCTGAACTCACCACACTCCTGAGGAGGCAGTCGCCACCCCTTTTGGTTCCAGATTCTTTCTCACCCCAAAAGGCAGGGATGGGTTTGCTGGTTTTGACCCAGGGGTCTGGGCTGGATGGGATGGAATAAGGGCTGAAGATGAGCATGGGGCGGGGGTGTTTGTTGTGTCTCACTGGTCACTAAGAAGCTCCCTGTCCCCTCCTTCCCAGGCTTGTGACCCCCGCCCTTGAGGCACCCTCTTTGTTCATCTGTTGGAAAAGCCTTAGCTTCCCTCTGTAGCGTTGCTCCTGCCACTGCCTGCGGGGCTCCCTCTGCCTCAGCCCAGTGCCCGGTGGGGAGGGGAGCACATTTGGACCACCGGACAAGGCAGCACAAGGGGCCAGAGCTGGATTTGGAGCACATCTGCCTGCCAGGACTCTGGTCCCAGGGTGGGTGGAGGACACCGAGAAACCTTCATAAGCTAAGCTGCTCTGGGACCTTGACTACTAGCCTCTAGAACGGTCTAGTAGGGCTGGATGGGCCCCCAATCAGTTGTCTGCCAGAAGCTGCACCAGGGGCAGGTTGTGCCCTGTCTCCTGGTGTCCTCCAGCCCCTGCAGCCCCTGCTTCCTACTCTCCCTGGGCTTCCCGGCACTTGAGCCCATCTCCCCCTGCAGTTTGGGGCCTGGGCTCCCCCAGCCTTCCTGGACAGATAGCGTGATGCTGACATGTCCAGAGCGACCCCCTGTACCCCAGAGCAATGTAAAGAGAACTGGGCTCCAGCCCCAGGTATGGGCCTCGCATCGGTGAGGGCACCCCGTGCATCCAGGATGTGGGGAGCCATCAGAGCAGCCAGTGCCATCAGGGAGCGGGAGGGGAGCCGTGTCCTCCCACCTGCCATAGCTTCCCTTATCTTCAAGCTGTAGAAAGGGCACGTGCTGCCCCTCACTCCTGCTCCGTGGATTCCTTGTGCAGGGCTCCCTGGGCAGGGCAATAAACAGTTTGACTCCAGACTCCAAGGTGTCTTGTCCTTGTTTTCTCCCTTCAGTGGTCTCTTGCCCCTTCAGCTCCTTTCTCCCTGCTGTCCTGCCCCCTGGAGAGCCGTCTGGTTGGCAGGGCCGTGGTGGAGTCCTCGTCCAGTGCTTACCTCATGCAGAGCTGGCAGGCATGTCCGCCTCCCTCCAGTACCCCTGGCCCTTGCCCGGGGCTGTGGGAGCTCTGCACCCTCCCGTGTCCACCATCCGTGGGCTTTCTCCTCAATGCAGATGAGTACTGATTGGCAGGTGGGGCTGTGCAGACCAGCGCCCTGGGCAACCAGGGGTACACAGTTTGGGAATCACCCCAGCCTTGGCCCCTACCTTAGCCATCGGTCATGTCGCCGAGTTCCTCGTGCTGACCCCCAGCGATCAGGTCACCGCCCTGCCCCATGGCACCCCACTTCTCAGGGCCCTCCAGGACCCTGCTCTCCAGCACGATGGCAGCATTTCTGTTGCTTTGCTTTCCTCCTGTTGAAGTTACGGCCCTCCTTGCCAAGGCTTGGCTTAAAAGCCACTTCCTTAGTGACGTCTTTCCTAACTTGCTCTATGGCATCTATCATTTTAGTTGAACTAGCCAAGGATTTGGTTTCTGAATCCTGAGGGCCCTTTGTGTTCATCTTGAGGATGACCTTGAGGGCAGCTCTAGCTGCTGGCCCTCAGGGCCCTGGAGGCCTCTGTCAACTCATCCCTGACCCTGCAGGGCTGGGGTTTCTCCAGGGCAAGACAGAGCCACTCCCTCCCCACTTGAGAGCAATTGCATTTTCAAAACTCCATTTTGCATGTTGGGATCCATCTGCGAGTTGGGGGTGGGGGGGGGAGTTCCTGTACAGAGGACAACCACAGCAAAACAGAAAAAAGTTGTAAGGCCTGCTCCAGCCCAGCAGAACTTTAAATTAGCCTTGGGAAAACAGGATATAAAGGGGCCATAAAAATCACCAATAGTTATTGAGTGCTTACTGTGCTCTAGGCCTTGGAATAAAGTATCATTTATCCTCACCACAGCCCAGTGAGGTCAGTGCTATGGTCCCCATTTTACAGATGAAGAAATACGCACAGAGAGGTAAAGTGATTTGCTCAAGGGCACAGAGGTAGGAATAGTGGAACCGTGTTCAAGCTCAGTAGCCTGGTTCCAGAGCCACCCCACAAGATGTCCTGGCTGGAGCACAAGGGGTAAAGTAGGGAGGGGCTGTTCTCCAAAGGGCTGGGTACTATGATCAAAAAGGAGAATGGAGTAAAGGGACACTCCTTTCAGCGGTCCCCTGAGATGGCTGCTGTCATTGCCCTTGTTTTATAAAGGCAGAGAGTGAGGCTTAAAGAGATTGTCGTTGATTCAAGTCCACTGGGGACCATGTGGCAGAGCCAGAAGTTTAAGCCAGACCCACTGGCCTCCAGGCCCCTGCCTCTTCCCCGTGGGAGTTGCCCAGTCTAAGTGCAGAGCACAGCATGGAGGCAAGGAGCCCTGGAGGGACAGCGGCGGCAAGTGGGGAGACCACTCCTGCAGCTGGGGACCAGGGCGTGCCAGCAGACCGGGGTGTTGAAGGGACAGGAAGCAGAGTCTTTGGGGAGGGCCCTAAGGATGTGGGAGACCAAGACATCACAGTGGGGTGTCTGGGGGTCAGCCTGAGGAGGACAGCCCAAGAGTTAGTCAAAGTGTCTAAGGGAGGCTGGGCCGGTTGGGAGCACATTTGTGAACCGGCCACAAGGTCACCCTGGTTGTCTGCCAGCACCTTCCAAAGCTGAGGAATGACAGATAAAAGTGGGGTGCTAAAAGGGTCCTCTGACAGCCGTGTGCACAGGCAGAGCTGGAGAAGCTGAATGGAGGCCAGGAGGCAGGGAGGAGGAGGGTTCCAGAAGAGGCTGGGCCGGTACTGACTCCTGGGAGGGCAACAGCGATGGGGGACGGATGGGGATGTGGGGGGGGGGGGGCAGTCTGGGAACTGGCAGCAAGCAGCAGGAGGCCGGGGCTGTTCACAGCAGTGGAAACTTGGAAGTTAAGATTTGATAGGTGAGGGGGAGGGGTGTGGAGACAAAGTCAGGGGACCAAGCAGCTTGGCTGTGGCCAGCGCTTCCCAGGAGGCACATGTGGACAGGGTGGAGCAGTGATTGTGGACTGTGTTGGAGAGGGGACACTTGTGGAAATGGACTGTGTTGGAGAGGGGACACCTGGTACCTACCACATGCCGGCTTGTGCCGGGCGCTCTCCTGTCTCTTAGAATAGGGCTCTTCCCACTTCTATCCACAGTGTGCAAGAGAGGAAATTGCAACTCGGCGTGTTTGAGACACCTGCCTAAGGTCACAAAGTGGCAGAGCGAGAACTCTCTCTACTAAGGGTCCTCTGACTGCAGTCTGCAACCCTTCCAACCCTGCTTCTTAGAAAGGTCTCTAACCTTGCTTTCAAAGCAAGTTCCTATCAGCAATTCAGCGGGCAGGGTAGGGGCACCACCCATTCCACAGCTGAGACAACCAAGGCTCTGAGGGGTTGGTGCCGCTCTGCCCTGCGGTACAGGAATTACAGAATAAGTCCACAGTGGAGCTGGGGCCAAGCCCCGGGTGCCTCCCGCCCACCAAATTGGCTCTGGGTCCTCTGCAAGGCAAGGCTTTGCAGCACCCCACCCCACCCCCTGCCCCGGGTGCCGGGAGTCCAGGCCTGGTTTTGCATCGGGCCCTGCTGAGAAGGTGAGAAGGTGTTTCCTCCTCCTCCTCCTGGGGCAGCTGCTCTGGGCTGCTGATTGAGTCAGCCTTAGTCCCTCACTGCACGTCTCCTGAAGTTCAGCCCTGAAACTCGGCTGCCAGGGGAGCTGAAGTCATCCTACGAAGGTGTCTGAGCCATACTGGACCCCTCCAGGTAACATACCTCAGGACCAGGGTTCCCTGCCAGTGTCCAACGGGTAGGCACTTCCACCTGGTATCCTGGGTACCCTCTGGGGCCTTGGGTGTGGGAGGAGGTGGGAGAGGGTCTGGGACTGGAACATATTGACCAATGGGTCTGTCCCATAGGGTCAAAACAGAGTGGGGAGGACGGGACACTTGGTTCTGCCTCTAGAAGGAGAAGGGTCTGCAGGGAAGGAGGCGCTGCTGGGGACCCCAGGCTCAGACCTGCAGGACAAGGGCATGGTCGGTTCTGCAGAACATCCCCCACCTCCCTACTCAATCACACACACCCGGTGGTCCCCAGGGCACCAGATCATACCCCACAACACAGCCCAGTCACACATACAGCACAGGAGGAAATACACAGTGTGTGGCACGCGCCACACAACGCTGTCACCGGAAAGTTACTGAACGTACCAACACAGACAACAGTCACCCACGCGGCATCACATTGTGACATTATGCACAGACACACACGCATTGATACAATATTCACACCCACAAAATAAACAGCCTCCTAGATCCCACAGTATGCAGACTCTCACAAGGGCACGACGTAACAGAGACCTCAACACAGCCTTGCACACCATGCCACAGAAGAGCCCCCGACCGTGCATTTGCAACACCCAGCACTTTGAACACAGCAGATGTGCAGGAAGTATTGTTAACATTGGGCACATGGGCATTCACAGTGTTATACGTGGTACTCGATATAGACATTCGGGAACCCCAAGCCCTGGGGTGAGGGTGGGGCAGCACAGGGAGAGGGCTCTCTCGGGCTTGACTCAGCTGGGCGGGCACAAGCCAGGACCTGCCTGCAGAGCACCCTCTTCTCATCTCAGCCTTGCCTGGTGCCCTGGTGTGGGAGAGGCTGGGAGGGGCAGCAGGGGAGGAGAGGCTGCCCAGCGGGCTCACGCCATGCCTCTGCTCTGCCCATGGCCCAGTCATGGGTCTCTTGCCGCGTTCACATGCCCCTCTGAGCTTGGCAAATGTTTTCCTTCCGGAGTCACCATGGTACCTGAGCAGCCTGGGCGGCTTTGCCGAACTTGGCCTCCACCTCTGGGACCCCAGCCAGGTCCTGGGTCAGGGCAAGGGGGAGAACCCATGTGGCCCAGAGGAGAGGGGCTCAGGGGCTCGGGGAAGAGGGCAGGGGTGGCAGTAGGGGCATCCCTGGCTGGAGTCCTCAGTGGGAGTGGGTGCAGTGGTTACCTCAGAGGGGAGGAAGTGGGGGTGTGGGCTGGGGAGGAGGTTGCTTCAAACAGGAAGGCCAAATGGGCCAGGGCAGAGTGGAGGTGAAGGGTGGGGGGAAGGAACCCATATTGGGAGGTTCCCCGGGGCAGGAGGGTAAGCAGATGTGTGTCTGTGTGTGTGTGTGTGTGTGTGTGTGTGCCTTCCCCATGTGTGTGCAGGTATATTTCTGCATTCAATTAATCAAACTTTTACCAACTATCTCTTGTGTATAACATACGGGGTTTTGGGGTGAGGCCCTGTCCCTATCTTCAAGGAGCTCACAATCCAGTTGGTGGAGGGGCAATTTCTGTGCAAAAGTCAGTGTGATTTGTATGAATCTCAGGTCAAGGTTTTGTCCCCAGGGTTATTATACATTCTGTGGGTCCTCGTGTGCATGTTTAAGAAAATGTAGGTACAGGAGCACCTGTGTGGCTCAGTTGGTTAAGCCTCCGTCTTCGGCTCAGGTCATGATCTGGTGGTCCATGAGTTCAAGTCCTGTGTCAGGCTCTGTGCTGATAGCTGGGAGCCTAGAGCCTGCTTCAGATTCTGTGTCTCCCTCTCTCTTTGCCCCTCCCCCACTCCCACTCTGTCTCTCTCTCTCTCTCAAAAGTAAATAAACATATATATTTTTTTTAATTTAAGAATATGTTAGGTACATGTCCTGGTCTGGGCATGGGTCTATATGGGACTATAACTGCATAGGGTCCTTTGTGGAGGAACATGTGTCCACGTGCCTGTCTATGCAGGTATGCCCATGTGTATACCTCCCTGTGGGTAGTTGTGTCTTCGGTGTCAGTGTGTGTGCATGTGTGACTCTGTACACGTCTTCAAGTGTGTCTATGCGTGTATTCATGAGCTGGTGTATGCACGTGTCCATGGGGGTGCATCATGCCACCTTGATCTGCCAACATTTGGGTGTATATTTGGGCAGAAAAGGGCAGTCGGGGTGCCTGGGTGGCTCACTCGGTTAAGCGTCTGACTCTTGATCTCAGCTCAGGTCTTGATCTCAGGGTCATGAGTTCAAGCCCTGCGCTGGGCTCCGCTCTGGGCGTGAAGCCTACTTTAACAAAGAAAAAGGAAAGGCAGTCAGCTCCAGGATGTGCCCCGTATTCGGGCAGGGCCTGACCTGACCTCTGGTCTGCCCCCAGGGAGCCACGTGTGCCCAGCTGGGGCACTGCCCCAGCTGATGCCCCACAGGGGTCCCCCATCTCAAGAGGGACTCTGGACCCTGCCCTGCCTCCTCATGGCGCATGAGCCAGAGCCTGAGACTGATGGACTGTTAGACCTCAGCTTCCTGACAGAAGAGGAGCAGGAGGCCATTGCCGACGTCCTGAAGCGAGATGCCCACCTTCGCCAGTTGGAGGAGGGCCGGGTCAGGTGAGGCAGGGCAGGGGAGCCCAGGAGGAAGGGGCCCCAGACTCTGGGAGGCTCAGGTGCGCCAAATATCTGGGTAGTTCTTGTTTTTGCCCATTGGTTGCCTGCGCCCTTAGCCAGCTCAGCTCCTCACCCCTCCCAAGGTGGCTGCACCAGCTCCCTTACCAGCCTTCCTGCCTCCCAGCTTGCCCTCTCTGAGCCCCTGGTCATGCTGTGCCCGGAGCTCCCCAGATCTGTTCTTAATATCCCCTAGCAAAACCTCCTCTGTTTCCTCAGCATCTCATGTCAGGGCCAAGCTCCTAAGTGTGGTCTGCAAAGCCTCCCTGATTAGTCCCTGCCAGCCTCCCCGATCTCATCCTCCACCAGCAAGCCCCACCCCTGACACACATAAGTGTCCACTACAGCCACCCAAGTGCTTAACAGTCTGAACACACCCTTCACTCCTATGCTGTCCCTTCTTCCTGGAAGAAAGAGCACAGTGGCAGAAGAGCATGGGACTTCAAGTAGCATTTGGGGACAGACAGACACCTCTCAGCCATGTAACCTTGGGCAGCTTACCCGACCTCCCTAGCAACACTCTCCTCATCTGTAAAAGGGGCCTAAGGAGCACTACCTCATAGAATTAGGAGGAGGGATTATGCACAGTAGTCATTTAATGAATGATAATGATTCTCCTTCTCTGCCAGGAGAACTCCAATTTGTCCTTTAAGAAGCAATTCAAATGTCACCTCCAGTGGGAAGGCCTCCTAGATTCCCACAGGCAAAGCTGGCCCTTCTCATATCCATCATGGCACCTACCTCATTATAGTGTACTTATCTACTCTGGATGCAGTCTTCCCACCAACCCGAGCTCCTTGACCCAGAGTAGGGATCGAGTCTGATTTGTTGTGTCCTTGGGTCCGGGTCCAGGGCTTGGCACAGAGTGGGTGGCAGGAATGTTGGTTGGGTGACAGCCATCCCCTCCCTCATCCTCCAGCAAGCTCCGGGCCTCGCTGGCAGACCCCGGACAGCTGAAGATCCTGACGGGAGACTGGTTCCAGGAAGCGCGCTCACAACGGCACCACCATGCGCACCTTGGCTCTGACCTTGTCCGAGCCTCTATCCGCAGAAAGAAGAGCTCCAGGGGTGAGAGGAGATCCCTAGGGTCGGGCTGGCTGCACACAGCCCAGGGCACTGGGTATACATGGACAGGAAGAGAGGGCCCCTGGTACTGTGTGTCTTTGGGTGGGCACCACCCCTCCCAGGAGCAGGAGGTAAGTGAGCATCTTCAAAGGCCAGACTTCCTGAGACTGAGGGGTCACAGAACTTCTCACCCAGGCACGGGAGACCAGGCTCCAGGCAGCGATAGGGAGGCTGAGGCTGCGGCTGCTGAAGAAGAAACTGAAGAGGAGCTGGAGCCCAGGTGAGGAGGGGTGACAGGGAGGGGAGGGTGCCTACCAGTCCCCTGGGGCCTGTCCCCTGACAGCCACCTCTCCCTTCTAGGCTCCCCACGGACAAGGCCCCCCAAGAGATGCTCAGCAAGGCTGAGGTGAGTAATGAGTCACTGAATGAGCTGATGAATGAATGGGATGTGAGAATCAGGAGATCCTGGTCTGGGCCGCTGTCATCCTCCTCTGTCCAGTGGAGATACGGACCTGGCCTCTAAGGGAATCTCAGAAGCCGGCTATTAGAGGTGGTGGGGGACGGAGCTGGGCGAGGTCCAGGACTCAGACACTACTGTCTGCCACCAGTGGGACCCTGGGAGTCAGGCAGGGCAGGCCCTGGCATGTGAGGGGGTGTGACGTACAGGCCCAACTGGTCCTGCAGCTGCTTGCCAGCCCTGCCTTGAGGGCTGTGCTGAATCTGTCTGGAGTAGCCAGCTGGAGCCTCTGACCTCTGACCCCACTGTGACCTTTGACCCCCTTGCCACTAGACCCCACTGTGACCTCTACGCCTTGCTTCTTTCAGGAACCTGATTCTCCCTCACCGTATGTCCCTCTAAAGACTTCAGAGCATGAGGAAGAGCCCCAGGCCCAGGAAGGTGAGTGGGAGGGTGTGCACTGGGGAGTAAAGAGGTTTCGGGGATCAGTCTAAGTGACCCCAACCACCTGTGGGGGTCACCTTCTCTCTCACCTTCTCTCTCTCTCTCTCTTTCTTCTCTCTCTCTCTCTCTCTCTCTCTCTCTCTCTCTCTCTCTCTCGTGTGTGTGTGTGTGTGTGTGTGTGTGTGTGTGGTCTCCTTGGGCGTCCCGCAGCACTGGGGCCTGAATCTGCAGGTCACCGGGGTCGCAAACCAGTCCCTCCAAATTGGCTCAGGGGCGGGCAGGAGAGGGCCACGCTCAGCAGCTTGTGCCCCATCCCCGCCCCGGGCCCAGGGGCCCCACAGGTCTACGCGGTGGAGGCGGACCCGGAGCCCAAGCCGCGGTCGCGGGGAGAGGAGCCACCGCCTACTACAGCCCAGGTAGGCGGGAACGGCCCGCGGCTGCTCCCAAGACCCGGAGCGGATTCTGGGCGGGCAGTGCCCTTTGCCCCAGACTTTAAGCCGCCTGGGAAGGGGCTGGGAAAGAGGGGGCGCCCGGTCACTTCCCCCCTCCCCAGACCCAGGCGGCGCCAGAGATCCTGGAGAACGGAGAGGAGGCTCCGGGGCCCGGCCCCTCACTCGACCGCATGCTCAGCAGCAGCTCCTCCGTGTCCAGCCTCAACTCCTCCACGGTGAGGGGTGAGGGCGAGGACCTGGGGACGCGGGAGACCGGTGGGGAGGGGGGCGCCTTCCCTCCGTAACTCCGCGCGTGGCCCGGGCCTGACCCCTCCCTCGCCCCCCCCCCTCCCCTGCGGCGACCTGAGCCCTGCCTGCACGCTCTCCCTGACCTGCACCCTCGTCCGCAGCTGAGCGGCAGCCAGTTGAGCCTGTCCGGGGAGGCGGAGGCGGGCGCCGTGCAGGTGTGCGGCTCTGTGCACTTCGCGCTGCGCTACGAGCCGGGCACCGCGGAGCTGCGCGTGCACGTGATCCAGTGCCAGGGCCTGGCGGCCGCGCGACGCCGCCGCTCGGACCCGTGAGTGCCCGACCCGCTCTCGCCGCCCCACCCCACCGTTCTTCGTGACCTCAGTTTCCTCGTCTTCAAAATGGGGAGTATCAATGTCCATGGGAGGTGTGGGTGAGATAACTCCTGGGAAGCGCTGCACGGGAAGCCGTGCTCCCCGGCTGGAGCTGGGGAGGCCCACTGGGGCGGGGGGGGGGGGGTAGGCCCTGGAAGGGCCCCCCACTCAGCTCCAGTCCTCCCCTCCCCCTGCCTCAGCTACGTCAAAAGCTACCTCCTCCCGGATAAGCAGAGCAAACGCAAGACGGCGGTGAAGAAAAGAAATCTGAACCCGGTCTTCAATGAGACTCTGCGGGTGAGGCTGCGACGACCAAAAGACTCCCCCATTAATGAACCCGACGGCCCTTCCTGCGGGGGCCGGGTGGCAGGGACCGCCATAGTATGGTCATTGCAGGTCGCTCCGATCCTCCGTTCTGCGGGAGGAACGGCAGGGAGGCCCTCCGTCCATGCGTTCTCCAGGGGGTCAGTCTAGTGGTGGGCATGGCGCTAGTCCAGACCCCCATTTAATGGCCTTCGGGGCTCCCCCGGATTCCCTCGTGCAAGGAGAGCGGTAGGACAGGGGCGTACACTCCCGCAGCGCTGAAGCCGGGGCCAGCCGCGGTGGTCCATTAAAGCGCACTTCCTGTCCCCAGTACTCCGTCCCGCAGGCCGAGCTCCGGGGCCGTGTGCTGAGCCTATCCGTGTGGCACCGCGAAAGCCTTGGTCGCAACATCTTTCTGGGCGAAGTCGAAGTGCCTCTGGACACGTGGGACTGGGGCTCTGCATCCACCTGGCTCCCCCTGCAGCCCCGGGTGAGGCAGCTGGCCCGCATGGGGAGATCTCCCACCTGCACCCTGCCGAGCTTTCCTCCAGCCCCACTCAGACTCCGCCTTAGGCCTCCCCTCCCCTCGGGGCTACCTTACTCGCCACCTTACTGCTCCCTTCGAGGGCCTGGCCCCCGACGGCCGGTTGGGTGCCCCCGGCTGGCCGCGCCCGGTCGATGTATGGAGACCCCACCCCTTTGCGGCCCCTTCGGCTTGGGCCTGCTCCCGCCCCTGACGAGACCGCCTCTCGCAGGTCCCGCCCTCTCCCGACGACCTTCCCAGCCGCGGGCTGCTCTCTCTGTCGGTCAAGTACGTCCCCGCCGGCTCCGAGGGTGAGTGACCGCCCGGCGAGAGGCCGTGCTGGACCGGCCCTGGGAGGAGGGGACCTCCAGTCGCGCAAGGGCGTGGAGCCTCGGGCCTGAGCCGTGCCTCTCCGCAGGCGCGGGACTGCCCCCCAGCGGGGAGCTGCACTTCTGGGTGAAGGAAGCTCAGGGCCTCGTGCCGCAGCGCTCAGGAACCCTGGATTCCTACGTACAATGGTGAGGGGCATCGGGACCTTCGCGCTTCCCTTCCTCCGCGCCCCCTCCTCGGGAGCGCCCCACCTCCGACAAACCCCTCCTAATCAACCACCCTTGATCCCCCCCGTCTGATCTTTGACCACTGAGCGGGGGTGAAAGGGACGACTGGAGCAAAGGCCTGTCAGGGAAGTTAAGGACACCCTTGAGGAGCTGCATTTCAGAGTGACTGGCTCTTCCCTGAAAAGACCTGGAAGGCCAGGCTGTGGGGCTTGGCCCTGAACTTGCAGTTCAGTGGTTTTCAAAGTACCCTCTAGGGGTCTTCTAGGGGTGCCTCTAGGTGGTACCCCACACTCCGAGAGTGAAATGGAATTCAGCGGATCAGGTTCTGAGCTGCAGACCCAGATTCCACCACGGACAGTGTTGGGCTTTTACTTTTTCAGTGATATTTTATCTTGCAGAAAGGGTTCTGAGGCTTTAAAAAGTTTGGAAACAACTTTTGAGGGCAACAGGGAGCCAGTGAAGGTCATTGTGTGGGGAAGTAGCAGAGACATTACTCCAGGGTCTTGTGAATAAGAGTTGTAACTTTTATTTATTTTTTTTATTTGTATTTTTTGGGGGGGAGTTGTAACTTTTAAAGGCAGGAGGCCTGAGAGGTGGCTGGCACAAAGATCCCCGAGTTGGGAAGGTTTGAGGCCCAGGTGTCAGGCAGCAGCCAGGGGACATGGACATTGTGAGGGAAAATGGGTAGGATTCAGTGAATGGTTGGTTCTGGGTCATGTGATTGCCAGCCCACCTCCCCCCACAGTTCAGTGCTGCCTGATGACAGCCGGGCCAGCCGCCAAAGGACAAGGGTGGTGCGACGCAGCCTCAGCCCTGTGTTCAACCATACCATGGTTTATGATGGCTTCGGGCCTGCTGACCTGCGCCAGGCCTGTGCTGAGCTCTCCCTCTGGGACCATGGGGCCCTGGCCAGCCGCCAGCTGGGGGGTACACGCCTCAGCCTGGGCACAGGTGAGTGGGGCAGGGCCCTGGGGAGATCTGATGCTGAGAAGCAGGGGCTCCGTGTGTGGCCTCGGGCACTTCTCTGCCCTCTCCTGGGCTTTGGTGTCCACTGAGAACTGGGAGTGGAAGTGCATAATCTGGGACCAGGCAGGTGTTCCTCGAGACCTGGGGTGTCCGGTGTGAGCACGGCCTCCACCCCTGTCTGCACATATCTAGGCAGCAGCTATGGGCTGCAGGTGCCCTGGATGGATTCCACACCAGAGGAGAAGCAGCTGTGGCAGACACTCCTGGAGCGACCATGCGAGTGGGTGGATGGCCTTCTGCCACTCAGAACCAACCTGGTCCCCAGGACATAGTTGTCCTATAAGCCACCCAACTCCTCTCAGGACCCCCATCTCAGGGCCTGCCCTTGGCTAAAACCAATAAAGTTTATTCTAAGGGCAGCAAGGGGCTGGTGTCTGTTTGGGGGTGAGGGTGATGTTGGGAAAGGGTGACGGTAAGTGAAGGGGAACAGGTGAAGGAACTTTAGACTCAGACGGAAAGACCTTAGGGAGCTGCACCCAGGAGCCCCTGCCCCCACCCCTTACTTCGGAAGTTGCCAAGGCCCAAGCGTACAAGGGTGTTCTGTTTAATAGTCTTTGCCTGGCGGTACTTGATATGCTTGGGGCATCTCTATGGTTGATTCTGCCCACTGGGGCTAGGCCTGGGCCCTACCCTGCCCCCCATCCACCTGGCCTCCTCCAGTTGACCCGGAGTCCTGGGGCAGGTATATCAGAAGCTTCTCGTGTCTTCTCCATTCATCCATCCTTGGGTCTAGCCTCCTGTCTCTGAGCTCTCATTCAGCCTCTTGGGGGCCAGGGGTAACCGGCGTGGATCTTCCTCGCTGTGCCAAGATGGCTCTCCAGATGCGGCATACCATCCCTCCCCTGGGGATAGCAGGCTCAATGTGGCTTGCCAGAATAAGGTCCTGGGCCCTAATACCCACTGTCTGCCTGATGCCCTCTCTGTCCCCAGAGGACACTGGTTTCCCTGTAATTTCCAGGGAGGAATCCAGGCAGGCATGTAGCTGGGGGTCAGGATCTGACCAACACGAAGCCATATGCATGGGTCATCCTTGGAGGGCCCAGGACATACCTGATGCGGGTGTAGATGAGGTCATCTCGAGTGGCACAGGTCAATAGGGTATGGAGGGTGAAACTGTGGTTCAGCAGCTGGTTGCGGACAGAGACCCCGATGCAAAAACAGTGGAAGAAAAAATCAGAGAAAGATGTGTTCAGAGACTCAGGTACTAGCTGTGTAGTACCACCAATATGCTAGGGCAAATACCCCTTTTGGGGCCGCAGTTTTCTCATCTGTACCATGGTGGGGGGGTATACTAAGTGCTCTTCCCACAGTGAATTCTCTGTGTGAGGGGAAGAGAGAAGGGAAGTGAGAAGAGCTGAAAGATGGGCAGAGATGGAGTCTTTGGTCGGTGGGGGTCAAGGATAGCCAGCACTCTCCCCCTCACCATCTGGATGGTGCCTGAATCCACATTCAGTTCCTGTAGCCACTGCACCAGGCCCTGATCCACTGTGAGAGCAGCTGTCAAGGAGGAGTCAGGTGGTGAATCCAGGGGTACTTCCTGCCAGAAGCTGCCTCACACTCACAGCTAGTGTTCACCAGCTCACCTGGGGGCTCGGAGGCCAGGGCAAAGATCCCTGTCTTCCCGCTGACCTGCTGTAGAGCTTGGTGCACCAGGGCCTGGCACTCCCGCTCCTTCTCAGCCAGGACATCTCGAAGCCTGTTGGAGAATGCAGAGGCTGAGAGAGTAGAATAGCCGGAGGAATGAGGGTGAAGCTGGCCCAGAGGGGATGGACAAGGCCCAGGGGCTTTACCTGTCAGTTTCTGCTCTCAAGAGGCTCAGCTGCACCATCAGGGGCGGGGATCCCTGCTCTGGTTCCCCAGGGAGCCGGCTCAACTGGACCAAGGTTTCCTGCTGCTTGGACTGGGGTTCCTCTTCTTTACTTGACTCCTCTGACCTCGGTGGGACCGCCTCCGTCTCCACCTCTGCCAAGCCAAGTGACTGGGGTGAGGTCAGGCAGGGAGGGAACGCCCATCTGGGATCCCCAAACACATCCCCAAACACTGGGGGTAAGGCGCAAGGCGCTGGGTACCCGCCAGGCAGTGCCAGTCTGGGATAGGCCCGTTTGGCCACGCCCCACCCGTTCCTTTCCGCCCCTGCGGAGCCTAACCCCTACGGGCCACGCCCCCTCCCGGCCCCATTTGTGCTCGTCACGCCCCCGAAGGGGTTTTACCCTCGCTGGCCCGCCGACCAGCTCCATTCGGCCCGCCTGGGCCCAAGACAGCCAGGGCTACCCGTACAGCTCGGCTGAGCAGCGAGTCCAGTACGAACATCCAGTGTGGGCGGATATGGCGCCTGCGGAGGATCTGCTTCACCTGGAGAGGGAGAAAGGGCGCTTGGCTGAGTCTCAGACAGAGGTGGGGCTCGAGTCGGAAGGCCCTAGAAAGCCTTCTGCCAAAGGCTAGTCGGACTTGGGGCCGAGGGAGGGGCTGGGAAGTTAGGACTGGGTAGATGTCCCTTTCCTGCGGGCTCTATCTTCACAGGGAGGACATGCAACCTTGCAACACCAAGTCCTTGCACATTCCCAGGCACAGGGAGCTCACTACCTCTTATTAGGCAGCCCTAACTTCAAGAAAGCTCCCTCACCGCATCCGGGAAGGCGAAGAGCGGTCCATGCAGAAGCGCCGGCCCGAGGCCTTGGGCCCGCAGCTGCCCTTGCAGCGCCCGCAGCTCCTGGGCCAGCTGCCGACGGTTGGGCGTGTGGATGTGCGCGGCGAGGCAGCGCAGCAGCTGTTCCACATGATTCCTGCCCAGACGGGGACCCTGAGAAGGAAGAGGGGTTGTCAGTGGGTGTTGCCGCCTGAGTCAAGAGAGTTGCCGGTGGGCGGAGGGGTGAGGGAGGCTTCCCGTCCGCGCTCGACCGCCAGGGAGCGCTGGGGCGGCCGCACCCACCTGTTCCTGCTTCAGGCGCAGATTCTCCGCCAGCGTGGGCAGCTCCTGCTCCAGCACCGAGGCCAGCATGGCCCTGCGCTTGCTCTCCTGGTGCAGCAGGCTCAGCCCAGAACTCTCCTCGGGGGAGGTGGGCTCCTCCGCCCCGGGTTCCTCAGGCACCCTAGTGTAATGGGGAGCTGCCGGTGGAGGGCGGGTAGCAACACCGGCCAGCCACCTCCGCCCCAGGGTTTGAATCCTGGCTCTTGTATTTTTATGCCTACCTCACAGGGATACAAGAGATAAGCCTGGCACTGAGGTGGCACAATAAATAGAAGTCAGAGCATCTGGGAGGGGGCACCAAATGCCATCCTTGCAGGTGGCTGGAGGTGCCAAGGCCGGGCGGGGTGGGGGGCTTCTTCTGGAGGGAGTACAAGGGCAAACCCAGATGAGGCAAAGTCACTCTCCAGACCCT
The DNA here is from genome assembly GCF_018350195.1 of Panthera tigris. NCBI lineage: Eukaryota > Metazoa > Chordata > Mammalia > Carnivora > Felidae > Panthera > Panthera tigris. The sequence goes on from NC_056667.1 coordinate 20,370,990, forward strand.
GGGCTCTCACCGGAGCTGGCTGGTGTCTCCATAACTGAGGCAGCGCTTGGGCGGACTGGGTGGATGCTGAAAGGGTGCCTGCGGGCACGGGAATGTCTGCGACTGGGTGGTCGAGTCGGCCGAAGGAGTGGGGCTGGCTGAAGGGGCGTCTGAGGGAGGGACATGGCTGTCAGCATGGGCCCCCGTTCAGTCTTGTCACCTCCACAGCTCCTCTGCCCTCACCCCAGCGTGCCCCCTCCCTCCACTTGTGTAGTACCTGAGGGCCGCGGTGCGGGTCTGGGGGAGCCAGGGCTGCGGCTCCTCTTCCCAGGCTGCAGGAAGGGGTCCCCCAGCAGTGCCTGAGCGCTGGCTCGGAGACGGGGGTCTGGCTCAAAAGTTCGGAGAAGGAAGGTTTGGGCCTCCGCTGACAGAGAAGTGGGCATTGGCGGATGCACCTTGTACATGCCCACCTGGGAAGGGTCGGGGAGGGTAGACAAAGGTCAAGTTTAGAGGCGTTCAGGGTCCAGTCTGTCCCCACCCGACCTCATGAGCCAGGCCATGGGGGGTCTCACCTGAAACATGGCGGCTTGCGGGCTCCCTAGCTCATGGAAGGGTGGGCGACCTGTGGCCATCTCGATCACAGTGCAGCCCAGTGACCAGATGTCAGCTGCCTTCCCATACCCTCGTGGGCCCTGGTCAATGATTTCTGGGGCCATATACTGTAGGGTCCCTAGGGCAGGAGCAGTAGCAATAAGGCTCACCTAGGCTTGATCACTGCGGGGATGGCAGGGGGCTCTATCATCCTCTGGCCACCTGCGCCCACAGTGAATTCTATCATCCAAACAGTTCCCATCACCTACCCTGGTGGTCAAACACCTGTCCTGAGTTTCCTCACTCATCCTAGGCTCCATCATATTCTGGCTCCTTCACCCCCTGGAGGTTCCATCATATATCCTGGACAGCATCATCCACTCTGAACTCTGTCACATGCTTTAGCCCGCATCAACATTTCTGAGCTCCATTCCAGGCACTTAAATTCACCATCATCAGCTATCCGAGCTCCAGTTCTAGATTCTATCACCTCACCTCTGGCTCAGTCACCAGCCCTGGGTTACATCCCCCATTAGGGCTCTAACTCCGTGGCCAGGAGAAACACCATTCCCTGAAAGGTCTTAAGAATTCTTCTGTCCTAGGTCAGCACCCCACTCACCACCCCACACCCCACTACCTGTGAAGGTCTCAGTGCAGGGTGTGATGCCTGCCAGCCTCTTGGACGTGCCGAAATCAGAAATCTTGAGCAGCCCACTGAAGGTGTTGATCAGTACATTGTCCCCCTAAGTAGAGTGGACATTGTGCTCAGTGCACATCAGGCTGGGCTTCTGATGGCAAAACCGGGCCCTATCCTGGGATCCCATCTCCTAGAATCCCAGCCTGACCCCACCTCTATCAGCCTCCTCCCTCTGCGATCCCACTTATGACTCCTGGGACCTGGCACCTGGTTTGCCTTCAGGTCTGAAGTTCTTTCCTTCCCTAGGGAGCCTCCTTGATTAAATTCCCCACCCTTTGCAAAGGGGTCTGCACTCTTAATTTAAACTGTCAGTCTCTGTCTGGAGCCATATCTCCTCCTGTCCCCCTTCACCAGTGAGCCAGGGTGGGCCAGCTACAGGGCTTACCTTTTTTCATTTTTAAAAATTATTATGATGATTATGCTTTTTAAAAAGTCAGCTTTATAATTACTTTATAATAAAAGCCAAGGATGCAATTTTTACCATTTTCAGAGCATAAGTCAAATGGCTTTGAAAAATCTATACAATTGTATAACCACAACCAAAATAATAATATTGAACATTTCCATTACCCCCAAAGGATTCCCTCATACTCTTTTTTTTTAAATGATCTCAGGAATAGAATTTAGTGATTCATCACTTACATATAACCCCCAGTGCTCATCCCAGCAAGTGCCCTCCTTAATGCCCATCGCCCATTTAGCCCATCCCCCCACCCAACACCCCTCCAGCAACCCTCAGTTTGTTCTCTGTATTTAAGAGTCTCTGATGGTTTGCTTCCCTCTCTGTTTTTATCTTATTTTTGCTTCTACAGGGCTTACTCTGATGTCGCTCTCTCTCTTTTTAATTTAATTTTTTTATTAAAATTTTTTATATTTATTTTTTTAAGAGAGAGAGACAGAGTGCAAGTGGGGGAGGGGCAGAGAGAGAGAGGAAGACACAATCCGAAGCAGGCTCTAGGTTCTGAGCTGTCAGCACAGAGCCCAACGTGGGGCTCGAACCCATGAACCATGAGATCATCACCTGAGCTGAAGTCAGACGCTCAACCGGCTGAGCCACCCAGGTGCCCCTAATTTAATTTTTTTTATTTAAAAATTATTTTTTAATTTATTTTGAAAGAGAATGAGAGCAGGGGAAGGGCGAAGGGCAGAGAGAGAGAGAGAGAGAGAGAGAGAGAGAGAGAGAGAATCCCAAGCAGGCTCTGCGCATCGGCGCTGAGCCCAATGCGGGGCTCAAACTCACAAACCATGAGATCACAACCTGAGTCAAAATCAAGAGTTGGACGCTTGACTGTCCACTCAGGCGCGCTCTCTCTTTTTTAATGGTTATTTATTTTGAGAGAGAGCACGTGCACATGAGCAGGGGGAAGGGCAGAGAGAGAGAAAGAGAGAGAATTCCAAGCAGGCTCTTCGCTGACAGCAAACCCGTGAGATCATGACCTGAGCTGAAACCACGAGTCGGATGCTTTAACCTACTGAGCCACCCAGGCGCCCTGCTTACCTTGATGTCTCGGTGCACAATGCGGTTGTCATGCAGGTAGCTGAGTCCCTGCAGGATCTGGCGGGTGTAGAAACTGATGGTGCTCTCATTGTCCTGCAGGGGTCCCCACACTGACCGCAGCAAGGAGGACAGGCTGCCTGGGCAGAAGCAATCCGAGGTCATCACTGGCGCCCACTTACTCCCGCCCTCAGCTCCCTGCTCAAGGCCCGGGCACACCCATGCCATGACCCAGACTCCATCACCACCCAGCCGCACTGTGTCAGCTAATGCCAGGCTACGCCACCCACACACGCTAGGATTCATCTTCCCCAAGGGTTTCCCACCCCTCCCTGGCTCCATCCCCATGCCTCGCACTTCCAGTTCCACTTGCCATCCCACGCGGGGCAGGTACCTCCGGGCACTTCCTCCATGAAGATCTTGAGGTAGCCGCCCTGGCTGGCGGAGCCCAGATAGCGCACAATGTTCTTGTGGCGAAGGCGTTTGTGCAGCGCGATCTCTTCATGCAGGGGTTGAGAGAACCTGGGGGCAGGTAGGGAGAGACCAACAGGCGAGCTTGGGGCAGAGACGCTCCCCCAACTCCAGCACCAGCCAGGCCACGCCCCCAGGACCTGCCCCAACCACACGCCCCTCTCTGACCTTCCCCACCCTATCTGTCACCCAGCCCACAGACCCCTCCGGACCCTTCCGCCCTCCTGGTGCCTGCCGTTCTGCCCACAGGCCCGGACCCACCGGGCATCTGTAAGCCCGACCAGGAGGGCATCCACGGTTCCCGCGCCTACAGTCGCGGCCACAGGACCCCCCTCAACTCGTGGTCCCGGCCACCTGGGCCCCAGCGAGCGCCGAGCCCCGCCCGCGCGCCCCACACGCCGCACCTGCTGTCCCGCTCCGGGATCTCCTTAATGGCTATGCGCACCCGTGTGTGCCGCTCGCGGCCCGCGTACACCGCCCCGTAGGTGCCCTTGCCCAGCACCAGCCGCTCGCCGGTCTCCGTGTACTCGTAATCGAACTGCGGGGGCGCGGGGGGGGGGGGGGGAGGATTGGTGAGATGGGAGCTCAGCAGGGGCCCGGGCCCTTCCTCCTCCCCGCCCTCCCAGCCCCCTTCCTCACCTCCAGCACCTCCCCCACGCCCTCCGCCTCCTCTGTGGGCACCGTGGAATCCGGATTCGTCACCAAGGCTTGGATCAGGCTGCAGAACCTGAGGGTGAGGGAGGTCAGGCCCACGGGAGGGGTAGCTTGGGCGGGAACCGTCCCCTCCGAAGCCCGGGAGCACCCAGGGGACATGTCCCTTCCTTTCCCTCACTCCCCTGGCACGCCCCACCCCCGCCGCCCTCCGAGAGGCTGCGCGCACCACTGGCAGTGCCCTACGCTGGGGAAGCACAGCTGCACGTCCTGAGCCGGTGGGAGCGCGTAGAGGAAGCAGCAGCGCTCGTCCCTCTTCGAGGTGCTGAGAAGGGAGGAAGATCCCCAGTGAGCGCCCGGTGGCTGGCAGCGCCGCCCCTCCGGGGACCTGGTCGCCCTGGTCTCGCCCCTCACCTGACCCCGCAGATGGAGGCCACTGGGAAGGTCCAGCTGGATGGAATGTCCTGGGAGAAGAAGGTGGGTCTGAGGGGGCTGCTGGGGACTGGGAGAGTGGCTTGGGGATGGGACAAAGGTTCTAGAGAAGGGGTGCACAGCAGTGAGGGATGGGGGACCTCAGCGGTGACCTCACCTCGGTTTCGGGCTCCAGCAGGCTCAGGGTCACTGAGCTCACCGGGTCAGTACCCTGAATCTCGAGCCTCGCAGGCAGCAGCACCTTGTTCATCTCCAGGACCAGCACCTGCAGGTGATGAGGAAGGGGCTGGGTTAGAAGGGGCCTGCCCCTCTCCCAGTCCCACACTCCCACTGGGCGGCCTCACCAAGCACTGGTCCCCTTGGGGACAAGCCGTCTTGAGTGGCTGACAGGACTGTAGCAAAAAGCGGAGCCAAAAGTGGGCACGGTGCGGGGGTCCTTCAAGAGGCTCTAGCGTGGGTCTGAAGTGTTGGTACAGCAGGAAGGTTTCCATCATGGACACCAGGTACCTGCAGGCACAGCCTCGTCCTCAGCTCAGCCCAAGCCCCGGCTGGCACTGCCAGGGAGGGCGGACTGGCTTGGACGAGGCCAGAACACGGGCACTGGGTGCGGCGGGCACCGGTCTGGAATAGGCCATGTCGTTGGCTCCAGGGCTCAGGCTGGAATGCCAGTGGACATAAGCGCGGGGGCTGGCAGCCCAGGCCGGGCCAAGACTGTGAAGGGGACCACCTACCATATGGGAGCATTGAGCTTGTATAGCTGCTCTGCAGCCAGCGCCACCTGGGCGAGGTCATTGGCGAGGATCTGAGCTCCCAGGTAGAAGCCTACATCCCAGTAATACTGCATCTTTTCCACACAGCCTTTTCGGGCCAGCAGGCAGCCCAGCTTCATGCCTGGGAGAGAGCGGTACGGGTCCTAGGGAGCGTGGCGGCAGGTGTGGGCAAAGCCCAGGTGTGGGCCGCAGCATCCGTGTGGGCGGGAAGATGGAACCAGGTGAGGGGCGCGGTGAAGCGCCCGACTCTTGATTTCAGCTCGGGTCACGATCTCACGGTTTGTGGGCTCGAGCCCTGCATCGGGCTCTGCGCTGATAGCACGGAACCTGCTTGGGAATCTCTCACTCCCTCTCCCTCTGACGCTTTGCCCCTGCCCACTGGTGCATTCTCTTTCTCTCTCTCTCTCTGAATAAATAAGCATTAAAAATTATTAAAAAAAAAAAAAAAAGAAATAGCTGAAAACTTTAGTGGGACTCTCAGATGGGAGTAGGAGCTTCGGCACAAGGAAGGTTTGGGGAACAAGTGTGTGCAGAATTCAGTGTATAAGGAACACAGGTGTGGCCTTAGGAACACCTGTGGGCTCAAGGGCTCATGAGGGCCCAGGACAGGTATGAGGGTCCAGATGTGGGTTCGGGAAGGATAAGTCCAAAAGGGGACAAGGCCAGTCCCAGCTCCGGCCCAGTGTCCTTTCTCCCCATGCTCTCCCCTGGCCCCTCTGAGGCCCTGCCGGTGGGAGGAGGGGTGCAGGACGGACTCACCTATGAGCTGGAGCTCCTCAGAGTCCTCAAAGCGCTGCCCAGCAGCGATGAGCAGCACAGCTGCGTTGATGCCCGAGTGGAGGCTGGGCTCCACATCAAAGGCCTTGCGATACCTGGGGTGGGGGTGGGGACTCAGGGCTGGACTGATGCCCACAGGCCCCTCCTTCAGCCCACTGTCTACCCACTGGCGCCCCTTACCAGTGATAGGCTTGCTCCCGGTGCCCAGCGTCCTGGAAGCCAGAGCTGAAGAACATGTCCTTGTAGACACGGCCGCACATGCAGTACAGGTCAGGTGCCACGGAGCCCTCACACTGTACCAGCGGCAGAAGCACAGCCAGGGCCTTCTCCCGGTCCCCAGGCCTGTTCCTCCTAGGGAAAGGGGAAGATAGGCTGGGGACTTACCCGACGGCCCCGCCCCCTCTCTACCCAGGAACCCCTAGACCCTGAACGGCAGGGCCCCTTCCAAAGGCCTGACGATAATGAACCCAGAATAGCTGTGACTCTGGTCAGCACTGACGTCTCTAGAAGTAACGATCCAGAGAGAAGTGATTCCTAGCAGCTGTGACTCGGAGGAAGAGTGACCGCGGGAACTGTGACCGCTCCAAGGGCAGCAGCGCCACCCCCACCCCACTCCACCCCAGAGGCAGCGGTGACAGGACAACAGGGACCATTTGACCTCGGTGTGACCCTGGTCAGCAAATTCCCTGAATGGCACTGATCCCAGACTGCGGTGACGTCACATGGCAGAGACCCGTGTCCTCAAGTGGCTGTGACCTGAACGTGGCTCTGCCACTCACCGGTTGAGGGCGAACGTGTAGTGGAAGCAGACGTTGTGCTGCTGGGCCACGTCACAGGTGGGCAAGGCCTTCAGCGTCTCCACCAACTCGATGATGGCTGAGTAGTCCTGCGGGAGGGCACGGCACACACTGGCACGATGGCCTCTGGGGGGGGGGGGTCCCATCGGCCCCCAGACCCTGAGGAAAACCTTGAGTTGGGGTCCCCTCCCATCCCTGACACCCCATCTTCCCACCCACCACACCTAAGGCCCAGGAGGCAGCGTAGACACCACACCTTTCACAGAGAACCGACCGTGTGCCCCAACTTCCCTGCTGCTCTGGGAGACAGCGACATGATCGTCCCCGGCCGCAAGTAAGGAAACTGAGGCTCAGAGACATCAGATAATTTGCTCGAAGCCACCAGTGACTGAGGGGCACAGCCCGGGGATGGACTCGGGCTCCTCTGACACGGAATACCGCTGCCCCGCCTGCCTCCCTGAGCACCACACACCTGCACATCGCGGTAGGAGAGCAGCAGGTTCATGATGATGTCGGGGCTCAGCAGCTCCACGCTGTCCAGTCTCCGCTGCAGGCGAGCCAGCTCCTGCCGCAGCTGCTGCCCGCAGAACCGCTCCCGGGCCTGCCGGATGTCCTGCCGAATGGTCTCCCGGAAGTAGCCACTATCGCCCCCAGCAGAGGAGGGAGGGGGAGAGAATGACGGGGCCTGTCCCTCAGCCCCAGCCCACTGGGCCCTCACCGGCCTCCTCCTCCTGCGCCCTCTCTGCGCCCCATTACCAAGAGTCCGTGGGCGTGGCCTCCAGCAGGCGGGCGAGCCGGCCCACCAAGGGTGTTAGCAGGGCCTCCGTGCCCACCCCGGCCTGTACCAGCCCATCAGCCAGGCCCCTCAGGAGGCCTGCATCACCGCACAGCACCCGACCCGTGGCTGTCACCACATAGGGGATCAGTGTGTAGCTGCCAACACAATCCTGGTGGGAGGGAGGCAGGAATCAGTGCAGGTCAGGGGTCAGCACCAGGTCAGAGAGGGGCACTGAAGTGGTCAGAGGTCAGCACCAGTGAGGATGGGGACAAAAGAGAAGGGGCACACTTCATGAAGGCTGGCCGTAGGGAACAGAGGCCCACATGGGGAACTAGTGAGGTCAGAGGTGACTGAAGAGGCCAGAAAAGGTAGTGGCGGTCAAAGGGCACATTGGAGGGAAGGCTGGATTCTGCTCACCGAGTTCTTCTGGAAAACATCCTCCTGCAGGGGACAGTCAGATACTGGTATTCTAGGTAGGCACCACCCCAGGCCCTGTGCCTACCCCCACCAGCCACCTGGCCACCTACCCGAAGGGCCTGCAGGTCAGGGAGGTCAGCCTGGGAGCAGAGGAGCACGTTGTTGGTCATGCTGAAGCTCTCACGCACGCCGAGGTGGTAGAACAGGGAGGGCTGTGCCAGGGAGCTGCTCACCTCCAGCACCACCACATCTGTGGGCACAGAGGTGGAGGCTCTGAGCCTTGAAGCCTGGCTGGGTGGGGAAGGAGCCTGGGGATCCACCCTGGCTCGGTCGGTGTTCCCATGTGACTCCCGCAGGGTCCCGTTTTGCTCTGGGTCTCAGTTTTCCCCTTCTAGGCCCCTCTAGCTCTTCTACAGGACTGATGATATCTGTGGTGTTGCAGGAGAGGATTGGGCTCAACAGGCTGGGACCTTCATCCCGCTGTTCAGAACCAGTGAGCACTGAGCATGGAGGAGAGGAGCTGTGCACCAGCCAACAGCCTGTTCCGCGCCATTTGAAAGGCATTCGAAAGGTGTGGCGCAAACACAGAAGTCCCCTACCCTGAGTCCTCAACGCAGTCTCTTGACAGGGGCGGGCACCAGCAGTGTGTTTAGACAATGCTGTGCCTGTGTGTGTATCGCTTAATGTTTCTACCTCTGTGAGTGACAGTGGCTGCGAGGGCCTGCGTGAATCAACGTATGTGCGATTTGTGAGTCTAAGAGTATGTGTGTCTTTGTATCCTCGAGGTCGCGTCAGCCTTCATTTTTAGGCTGCGATTTTAGGGCCATCAGGCAAGCTCGGTTCCCAGACTCTTGGATGAACAAATAAGTGTCAGGGGCGGGGCGCCTGGGTTGGCGGAAGGGAGGGGTGACCAGAGCGGGAATAGCCGCCTGTCTGGCCCCGCCCCCGAGCGACCCAGCCCTGCCTCCAGTTCCGCCCACTACCTCACAACCACTGGGGCCTCACAACCTAAACCCCCTCGCCCAGAATCCCGCGCCGATGGATCCCTTGGCTTTTCTTTCGGCCTCTCTAGCCCGATCTTCCCAAGTAGTATGCTACCTCCCCTGAACTCCAGCCCCCCAAGTACGGCCCCTTTCCCTACTCCAAGCTCCACCTCCCAGGATCCTCCCTCACGAGCTCCGCGTGAGATCGTCTTGAGGCTGAGCCCTCCAACCTCACTCCTGAGATACCACACTCTGTCCCACTCCCAGCCTCGCCCCAATCCTAACCCCAGGCATGGTGCCGACTCCAGAGTGCTTTAAGCCCCAGTCCAAGGCCGGCCGCGCTCCAGATCCCCTAAATTCCACTTTTATCATGGCCCTACCTCGACCCCTCAGCCTAGCTCACCTTGTGCCCCCCAGACCCCATACCCATCTCGGGGTCTCCCCGGAATCGCCGAACCACGCCCCCTTCGGCCCTCCCCGGGACCCCCAAGCCCCGCCCCGGCTCCTGACCCCGCCCCCAGCGCGCCCTCACCCGCGTTGTAGAAGGAATCCAGCGCCGCGGTGTCTCCCAACGCCAGCGTCCCGAAGGGTAGGCTGCGCAGCTGAGGTCGCGGTCGCGGCCCGGGGAGCTGCGCGCAGGCCTCGCGCAGGCAGCGCAGGGGCAGCGGCTCCGCCTCGCCTCCAGCCTCGGGCTCCACCCCGGGCTGCGGCTCCCGGGTCAGCACATAAACCACGCTGAGCGGCCGGCTTCGCGCGCAGCCCCGGCCGGCGGGCGCGGTGGGGGGCCGGCCCCGGCTCAGCGCCTCGGCGAGCGGGTCCTGCCAGCAGCTGCCGGCGCGCTCCAGGGCTCCAGACCGCTGGCACGGCCCTGCCATGCGGGGGCGCTCCGGTGTCAGGCGCCCGGCTCTGGGCACCCGGGGCGGGGCAAGAGCCAGTGGCTACGGCTCCAGGGATCTCAGGATTGGGAATCTCCTACGAAATCTGGAAACCCAGAGTCGGTCAGAGGCCCTGTTCCGGGAATCTGGAGCCCAGCCAAAGCCAGGCTCCGACCAAAGGTCCTGAAGATCTGAAGTGGGGATTGGGTCCCGAGAATCTGGGGCATCCAGTGATCCGCCGCTCGGAGTCCCGGGAATCGGTCTGGCCGTGCCCACCACCCGGACTCCGCAGGAAAGAGTCCGCCGTCGCTCTCTCCTGCCCTCACATGTAGGCCGGGCCCAGCCCTTTCCCGGCCGACTGGGAAAGCTCCACCCTCGGCCCTGGGGCAGCGCCGCTCCCTAGCGGCCCGGGACTTGGCCTCTCCCCTCCCTCCTCTCCCGCCAGAACCTCTGAGACTGGCCGCTTCCGGAACAGCCTGTGCCCCTGTGCAGCCAACCACTGTGGTCTACTACACGGCAGGAGCTTTTAAGACGTGTGCCCAGGCAAGGGCTAGGAGGGACTTGTGAACTTCAGAACCCGCCCCCCCTGCCCCCCGCCCCCCCGCGCCGTGCAGGTGTCTGTGGAATTGAATGGATCTCCAGAGAAGACCAGAGTGTGCAGAACACAGCGAAGGACATACATTCTCCAGGGCTCCACTGTGCAGTCAGAGAGGGACTAGAATGGGAGAAACCTGCTCCTTTGCCTGCCAGGAACATGGTACTTGGCATCTGAGCCCAGGCTTTATTTTGCCTTTTGCCAGGAGGCTGCTTCCCCCAGCATCCAATCTCCTGTGGAGCCTTGCTGACCTTTGACCTCCACCCGGAATATGACCATGGGACCTGAGTCCCCACACCCACACTTCTCTTCCTACCCGAAGAAGAACCCGAAACCTCAGCCCTTGGCCTGCCACACCCGCACAGCTCCCCAGATCCCTAACCTCCTGGTGTTGGCGAGGCAGCAAACCTCAGTGGGCTCTGAAATCAGGAACTGGGGACTTAGTCTCCAAGATCGCTCAGTTCCGTGACGGAGCAGAATGCAAGCCCACGACTGCCTGTCAGACTACAGTTATTGTGCTCTGTGTGTTGCTCTGCCACTTTCTAGAATGTGACTCTAGCGAATTAAGGGCTTAATAAATGCTAACTCAGTAACTGCTGTTTCGCTGCCTTGTTACCCTGCGGAAGAAAAACGGACCTTCCCTCGTTTGACTCAGAGTTCAAACGAGCCCCGAATGGGACAGACAAGAAGTAGTAGAGAATGAGAACTTGGCTGCCGAGAGAGGAGGGGGTGGAAAACAGATGACTTAGAAGGGACAGGCATGGGTCAACAGGGGGAGAAAACTGCGCAAATCCCCCCACAAAACTGTACACTTGTAGGACCCGGAGGACGCAAGGGTGCTGTCAGTGGATGCTTGAATCCTTCTGAGTCCTCCCTTAAGTGCTCCTCTGGCTTCGTCTTGCACACCTCCAGAGATAGAAGCCTCACTACCTTATGAGACCAACCCTTCCATCTTCCTGACTGGAAGATCTTCTTTGAATAGAGCTGCACCCCGTGTCTCTGCTCTGCCCTCTTTTTTTATCTAATTTTTTTAAATGTGTATTTATTTTTGAGAGAGAGAAAGAGCACGAGCAGAGGAGGCAGAGAGAGAGAGGGGGACAGAGAATCTGAAGCAGGCTCCAGGCTCTGAGCTGGCAGCACAGAGCCCGACGCGGAGCTCGAACTCACGAACTGAGATCATGATGCGAGCCGAAGTCGGACACTTGGCCAACTGTCTGCTCTGCCCTCTTGAGTTTTTCCCAGTCACTAGAAGAGTCCTGCAAGCCTGGAAAGGGTTAAAGTGATTTTATTTTTAAACGTGGACAGGGGAGCAGAGGCGTTTGGCAATGGGGAGTGTAGCCCTCGGTCCGGAAGCTGTACAGGATAGATAAGGGTGCTGGCTGCCACGGTGTCCTAGCGAAGCATCATGTGAACCTTGCGGTAAGCGTGGCCCACGCCCCGGCCTGAGGCCCAGTCGATGCCATACTTGTGAGCGGCGGCCTCAGACGTTGCGTAACGCCTGTTGAGATTGGACCGGTAGCAGGATCCGTACCACCAGGCACCGTGGACAGTCACGGCACAGTTGCTCTTGCTCGTATCGTGGTCATCGTAGGTGGTAAAGGGCTTCCCGTTGTGGAGGCTCAGGGAGTCTCCTGACAGGGGATGGAGGCACCTTGGAGCCGGGCACCATGCCTGGCACCCTTGAAGGGATGATCTCACAGGAGCCTCAGAGCCACCGTGAGGTGGACGTTATCAGGCCCCAGGAGGAAACAGCAGTACCAAGGAGCCAGAGTGTTCTCCCAAGGTCACTCGGCTAGTCACAGTGGTACTGGGACTTGAACTCGGGACTGCGGCTCCAAGGCCACTTGCTCCTCCCTCTGCCTTGTCTCCCTCCCAGAATCCCCAGCTCCCATCAGCAGCCTGAACAGCTCTGCCTGGGGGAGCTGGGAGGGACTTCTCAATGCCCGGGCAAGGGGGATCCTGAGGCACGTCCCCACAACCACTTCCCTCTTTGAAGTCTCTCCTCAACAGTCACTGTTTCTCTGAAAAAGAAAAAAAAAAAACAAAACCCAAAAACCAAACCTTCCCTGCTTCCTCTTCTGAAGCAGATAGGGCAGATGCTCAGCAGGGCCTCAGATGGCTCCCACATCCTCCCTCCCTGCCTCTTCGCCCATTTTACAGGGGAGGAAACTGACAGGGGAGGAAACTGACAGGCAAGGAGCTCTCCCAAGGTCACGCTGTTAGTAAATGAAAGGGCTGGATTCAGACTCAGGACTGTTGGCCTCCCAATTTCTTCACTCCTGCCTGCACCATTCTGTCTCACGGGTGCCATTTCTCAGATGAGGAAACCAAGGCTCGCAGAGGGGAAGAAATTGCCCTGGGTCCGTGATGGAGGCCGTGGTCACACTGGGAGTGGATCCAGCCTCCCTCACCTTCTTTCCCTGCTCTGGGCCCCACCTCGGGTTCACTCACCTGCAGTGCCCTCCGAGAACTTGCCCAGCACCAGCTGGTAGTGATCTGCCTCCCCGAGGAGGCGGAAAGACTCGTAGCGGGCAAAGGTGTGGTTGCCAGTGAAGTCCTCCAACTCCACCCGCAGCTCCCAGGTGCCTGGAGGGAAGAAGGAGGCAGGGGTGGAGGAATCCTCAGATCCAGGGTGAGGATTCAGAGTGCCAGAGAAATGCCCCCCAAACTCCCTGGGACCTGCTGGGAATTTACCCTGAACAGCGAGCTGGTGCAAATTCTCATTCCCCAGTCAGAATTCAGACTCCTGGCTCCCAAAACCTGCTTTGTAGGCGGACCAAGAGCGGAAGAAATCCACGGACCCATCCTGTCGCCTCTGGAACACCTAAGGAGGCAGAGAAGGCCAGCTCAGCGGCCATTACTCCAGGCCGGGCAGGTCATGAGGAGAAGCCGGGGGTGGGGGTGGGGGTCTGTGGCAGCGGAGAGTGGGTGCACTGTGAGGGGAGGGCGGACACCTGCCCCCTCTTTGGATTGGGGGCTTGTTAGTAACGTGTAAGTCCAAGTGACTTTTGTTTTTATTTTCTAAAGATTTTTATTTTTTTTAGGTTAATCTCTACATCCAACGTGGGTTCAAACTCACGACCCCAAGATCAAGAGCTGCACGCTCCACCGACTCAGCCAGCCTGACGCCCCAATCTTTGCCTGTGAATAGTGATGAACTCCACATTCCCTCACTAACTTCTACGGACACTCAACCTCTTGCCAAAGCCTGACAAGTCCCAGGGAGACTGAAATGATTGGGAACATCCGCCCTGTCCTTAGAGGACGGTCAGTCGTGCTGGGATCAAATTTGATCAAGTCAGGTCAAAATAACCTCCTTAACTTACTATGGGAATCGAGATATTAGAGCAGAGAGGTCACCTCCAGAGGTCCAAGCTCGAGTCCTGGCCTTACCCTGATGTCCCTCGGTCCCCACTGCAGGCTAAGCTGTCCTTAGGCCCTGCAGTTTCCCTCCTCAATATCCTTCAGTCTAAGCACCTCCCCTTCCACTGTGGCCCGGGGCCCCTGAATTCCTCCTGACCTGTGTCCCTGCCTCCATCCTATCCCCCACTGCCATGCACCTTCCATGGTGCAGCCTGAGTCTTTTCCCTAAAACGTAAGTCTGATCAGGTCCCTCCCCTGTTTACAACACTTTCATGGCTGCCTGTTGCCTCCGGTGCTCCTCAGTCAGTTATTCAATGCCCTCCATGAACTGGCCTTTGCAGAGGCCCTTAATCCGTCCTTGACCCACACCTGTAGACATTAGCTGGCCTCTTATCTGCTCCCAGCTCATTCACATGGTCTCCTCAAACCGTCTTGTGTTCTCCTGCCCCCCTGTGTGTTTGTCTTTCCTTCTACTTGGAATGCCCTTCAGTTCCGCATCTACCTAGAGAACTTCTATACAGCCTTCAAGGCCCTTTCAGATGGCATCTCCTTTGAGGAGCCTTCTCAGACTTCCTCAGGCCCTCTGGGAGCTCAGTAAGCATTGGTCCGGGAAGGACTGAAGGAATGCTTTAGCTCCAGAGGGCTCTGGCTCCCCCTAGGGTCCAAGAGGAAGAAGTGCCCACTGGGCCTGGCCTCTGAGCCCCGGAGTCTCCCTGGCACTCACCAGCCAGCCGCCCTCTTTGGTGTCCATGTCACACAAAACTGGGAGGGCTCTGCCCTCGAGTAGGCATAGACGGTACCAGCCGCTCAACGTGGCACCCCGGCTCCGCAGCTCCTGGCAGTTTCTGGGGCCTGGGGAAGGAGAGATGGGCTGAGATGTGTTGCCACAGTGTCTCGCAACCCTCACCCTGCAGGCAATGGAACAGGCCAAGTGTGGGACCCCAGGAACCCTCTCGATGGCTCCTGAAGAGGGACTCTACACAGGGAGTCTTTCCCCAGGGAAAGACAGAGTGTTGGACCTGAGGTCTGAGTACTCCCAAGGGAGGGCCCTCAAACCCAAGGGAGGGTGCCCAGGCCCCTTCCTAATCTTGCCCTCCTCTCCCAGCCTTCTACACCCCCCCCCGCCCCCCGGGGGGCGATCATAGTGGATTGCTGAACCATGGCTAAGCAGAGACACCCCTCTCTAGTCCAGGGACAGAAACAAAGAAAGCAGAGGAAGTCCATGGTCCCACACACTCCACCAGGCTCACCCTTGGGGCCCATCTTGCCAGGTGGTCCAGGTTGCCCTGAAATCCCAGAGACCAAGGTGCCTTAAGTCCCACCGCATGCCCAGGGCCAAAAGGCAATGAGTGACTTGGAGGCTGAAGTCAGATCCCAGCTGCAGTCCTTCCTGGCTCTGTGATCGCGGGCACACAGTTTATCATCTCTGAGCCTCACACCCCGCTCAGCAAACTGGGGATAGAACCAGCTACCTCACAGAGTCAAACTTGGGGTGCTGGGCATCCAGCCCACGGCCTGGCACACGTTAGGTTCCTTGCCTCTTGGTCCTTGGTCATGGCCTCTCAGCACAGACAGTAACCAGTAACCGCTGATCCCCAGCCTGCCCAGTTCACCCCGGGTCCCTGCCTTCTCCCTGGCATCTCTCACCTTGAGGGCCTGCAGCTCCTTTCTCTCTGGGACTTCCTGGGGCTCCAGGACAACTGGGCAGGAGGACCACTTTGCTGGCTTCCAGTCCCCTGGGGTCTGCAGGAAGAAGCAGGGCCGGGTGGCCACAGGGTGGGCATGGGGGAACGGGTATATCTCTTCCAGGCCCCTCTGCGGTTCTCTTTCCATCTCCCAGATTCTAGCTGTCAGGACCCTTGCCTCCAGAGCTGCACCATTTGCATCAATTTGCATACATTTACAGTCCAGAGCCCACCCTGCTCCTTGCAGCTCCGTGAGGTTGTGAGGTTGGGCGGGAGAAAGACCCCCAGGGAAGGAGTGAGGGCGGGTGGGTGGGGAGAGCATCTTAGGCTGCTACCTGGGCAGTTGGGGTGGTCCTGGCAGGCTTCCCAAGCAAGAAGAGCAAAAGGGAGAGTGGGGTCCACAGTAGGCCCATCTTGCTGGTGCCCCAGAGGATACCAGTTTATAAGGGGGCCAAGCTGGTGGGAGAACCTGCACTCCACAAGTCCTGCTGGGTGCTGTTTGTGCGTTGCCTCTGGTCCTTACACAGCCTGGCTCATAGTCATTATTGGCCTCGGGTTACACGCTTGGCACAAAGCAGGTGCTCAATAAATACTGGTTAAAGGAATGAATAAACAAGGAGAAAATGAGGCCCAGAGGCAGGCCGTGGCTTGTGCACTGACATTTGTCTGCCTGGGCCCACAGAGATCTTGCCCAAGCGCCCCGCCAGGGAGAGAGGCACTCTTGACAAAGGGACTTCATACCCACTCTCAAGTCTGTTGGGGAGCCCCTGGCAGGGCCTAGGAAGTAGTTACTAATATAGGCAGACCATTGAGCGGGCAGACTGTGCAGGGCAGGTCTGGAGGCTAGGAGGCCAGTGAGGCGGCAGTAGCCACAGTCCAGACGTGAGGACTGACGACTGAGCTGGAGAGGGACCTCAGGTGACAGGAAAGCAGAGAGAAGCCTCATTTGCTTGTTCGTTCACTCATCCATCCTTTCACTCACTCATTCATTCATCAAACCTTCCCTGAAAGCCTTCTCAAGCCCTCTCTTCTCAGTGCTTGTGGGGGCAGGGAGGGCTGGGGTACAAAGCGGGTGTCAGAAGGTGGGGGCCGAGCTTGCCAGACAGGATGGGTCCATGACATGGACTCTGAGATCCTGAAATTCCAATTCAAGGGATCTCTCCTCCCCACATTCTTCCACAGGTGGGCCAAGATTTGCAGACAAGCGTATTTATCATGTGCTATTTATAATTTAAAATTTTAAGTTTATTTTATTTATTTTGAGAGAGAGAGAGAGAGAGAGAGAGAGGATGAGTGGGGGAGGGGCAGAGAGAGAGAGAGAGAGAGAGAGAGAGAGAGAATCCCAAGCAGGTTCCGCGTTGTCAGCACGGAGCCCGACTCAGGGCTCAAACTCAGGAACCATGAGACCATGACCTGAGCCAAAATCGAGAGCTGGACGCTTGACCGACTGAGCCACCCAGGTTACCCCTGAAATGTGCTGTTAAGCATAATTATTTCTGGGGAGTGGGGCCAGGGGGAAAGGGTTTCTCACTCTTTCTATAAAAAAAAATCTGTATCGTCCTTTTGTTCCTTACAGGCATTTACTACTTTGGAAAAAGCAAACATCCGAAAGAAATTTCCTTAACTGATGGTGAAATCAGAAGGAGGTGGGGGCATTTCCTCCCTCAGCTCTGGAAAGGATGGGCATTATCCCTGCCAGCACTAAGTGCTGGGTGGAGAAGCCAAGGGAGGGCGATCCAGGCAGGAGAAACTTCGTGTATAAAGCCTTGGAGAAGAGAGAAAGCCAGACAGGCTGGGAGCAAGGAGTAGATCCGAGTGTTGAGAAAGGGGCGCTCGAAGGGGAGGCTGATGTCGGAGACGGGGGGCTTTGGTGGAAGTGTGGAAGGGGAGGGGCGAGGAGGTGACTGTTAGGCATGTCGATGGTGGCACGAGTGGGCAGGTGAGCTCTCTGTGAGGCCGAGGAGGAGCCGGAACTGCTGCGGGCGGCAGGGTCCCTCAGTGCCCTTCCAGCTGGAGTGCAGGGAGGCCGGGCCCAGGGGCAGGAAGGGGCGCGAACGCTGTGGGGTGATGGCGTCTGGAATGCGGATTGAGCTTGTGCATCCGCTCTGAATCTTCCCCAGAGCCCACGGAGACAGACACTGCTGTCACCCCACTTTACAGATGGGGAAGCACGGCCAGGGCTGGGAAATAACTTCCTCCGGTTCACACAGAGCAGTCAGGCTCCACCCGCTGACCTCGCCACCATCACCCTCTATGGCCTCTCCACTCCACTTCCTGGGACAATCATGGGATGAAATCAGATAACACCGTCAGACTCTCAGCCACATGCCCTGTTTCCAGCAAGTGCCCCCGCAGTGGGAGATGTTATCAGTCAGGGAAGACTTCTGGGCAGGGGTGGGGTGAAGTGGGGTGGGAGAGAAGCGGAGGAGGTGGGCATGGGAGGGCAGGGGCTTTCCAAGAGGACCTGAGTGAGGAAGGCCACGAGTACAGAAATGGCTGTCGAGTCCCAGGGGCATCTCCACCTTGGCATTGGGGCAGAGACCTAACTTTAGGAGCCGAGAGAGCCTGAAGATGCCTCTGTGGGGGAATTCTGAACTTCTGCTTATTCTGGAGTCAGAAAAACCTGGATTCAAATCCCAGCTCTCCCCTGTCCTACTGCATGATCTTGAGCGAGTGTATCTACCTTTCGGAGTTTCCACAGGCTCATCTATAAAGGGCGGGGGAAGAGGGCTAAACACGTATGACAAATGAAAATATTAAAAAAAAATTTTTTTTAATGTTTATTTTTGATACCGAGAGAGACAGAGCATGAGCAGGGGAGGGATAGAGAGAGACGGAGACACAGAATCCGAAGCAGGCTCCAGGCTCTGAGCTGTCAGCACAGAGCCCGGTGCGGGGCTTGAACTCACGAGCAGCGAGATCATGACCTGAGTTGAAGTCACACGCTCAACTGCCTGAGCCACCCAGGCACCCCTGAAAATGTTTTAAAAGGCGGCAGTAACAGTCCAAGGTTGAATTCTCATTAAGGAGAGGACAACAGCTGTACCCCAACCCCAACAAATCCACACAGCCCAAGACACAGGATGTGAAGCACAGTGCTGGGAAGAATTCCTTTATTTGGGGGCAGTGCCAGGTGGGTGGGAAGAGGCAGGCACAGACCCCGTGCCAGGCAGGGGGCCCACAGGGATAATGGATAAGACGCGAGGTGGTTGAAGGATGCTCTCAGCCGCAGGTACCAGGCCCGGGACAGGAGGGGATGTCAGCTGCCAGGCACTGAGCCTGCTTAATGCCCACAGGGGCCAGAAATCGGTGGCCAAAGTTCTTCCCACCCCGGCACCTACAAGGGGGCCGAGAGGGCAGCCTCTTCGTCCTCCTTCCCCGCAGTGTGGAATCCAGGCCTGAAGGGGGTCAGATTCTGCAGAGGCCAGACAGAGAGGGCACTGAGGGCAGTGGCCCTGCCTCAGCCGGGCTGAGGACCCCCACCCCCAGGAAGCAGGCAGTGGCTGGAAGAGCGCACTTGAATGGAGGCTGCAGCAACCCGCCCCACCACATGCACACGCACGGCACACGGGGGCCTCAGAGCAGCCCCCCTTCTTAGAGGAAACCCAAACTGCACACACATCCCAGGCTCCTGCCTGCGGCCCCAGAGCTGCAGAACGAAGGCTTGCCTGGGCTCCGTCACCTACCGGTTCTCCTCTCTGCCGGCAGCATGAGGGACAAAGACAGATGGGCTCAGTCGGGCTCTCAGACACAGGGTCCAGGCCGGGTCCTGGCCCCAGCCAGCAAGGGGCAGAGAGAACCCCACATGTTGAGAAGCGTGGCTCACATGGGCGATGATGTGGGGAACACACTGCCCTGCCCTTAGTGCTGCCGCATTGAGAAGACAGTGCACTGGCGCTTAAAGGGGACCTAAAGGGCAAGAGTCAGGTGGGGGAAGTGAGCTGAGTCCCTACTGGCAGGCCAGGTACTCACAGTGTCTGGTAGGTGCTGTCCTTGGCCTTGAGGAAGCGCAAGACGAAGAAGGCCGCTGCCTGCAGGCTCAGCACGAGCACGACGCCCCCAATGAAGCTGGCCCCATCAAAGCCAGGGCCGTGGGCTTCAGGGACTGGGGGGCTCCCTGCAGGGTGCAGGTCATAGCAGGCCACTGTGGACCGGGATCCTAGCCCTACCCCAATAACCAGCACAGGTCACCTGGAGGCCCCAGTCCTCCAAATGGGAGCCTTGAACAGCAGGCTCAGAAGTTCAGCCCAATCCTGTGGGCAGTTGGGAAGCGCCTGCTGGGAGGGGCAGTGCCTGGGGCAGGGGAGGGCGAGGCCTTGGCTCCAGCCCTGGCTCTGCTCCCAGTTGCTCTGTGGCTCGATGTCTTTCACGTCCTCTCTGGGCCTCAGGATCACATGGTCCTGATAGCAATGAGCTCCCTTCCAGCCCCCCTATCCCACGCTGGCCAGGCAGGGTGAGGGTAGACCCAGAAGTTAAGCGTCTAGAGCCCTTCAGCTGAGAGTTTCTTTTGGCCTCGGGTCTCAGGGTTCAAAGCCCAGGTGCAGATGATATAGTCCCTTTTCAGGACTCCTAAGTCCCCGGACCCTGGAGTCCCCCAACATCCGGGCCCTTAGAGAAGGAAGAAGGGGAGGCCCACACCCTACCAAGTGGGTCCGTGGAGACCGGACGATGTGTGTCAGAAGGAGAAGCTGGGTTCTGAGGGTGAGATCTGTCCAGTCACCTCACAGTTAAGACAGAGCCAGTCTCACAGCATCCCCTGACCCTTTCCCCTGTCCCGTCTTAGGGCCCACGGTTGCCAGGCTGTCTGGGTGGCTCCCAGCTGTGCCATGTCAGCCATCAACTCCCGCCACGGATTCGATTTCAGGCCCCAGGCCAGGTGCCAGGGCAGGGCAGGACTGGTGGCAGAAGATCATTCTGGGGCACTGCAGAGGGGCCCAACTAGGAGCTGGGTCCTCCTCCTGGAGGGTATAACTTGTGTAAGGGGGCCTGAGAATAGGAAGGGCAAAGGGGGTCCCAGCTACAGCTCAGGGAGCCCCAGAGAAGGACAGTGGGGGGAGGAGGAGAGGGAAGAAATGAGCTGCCCAAGACCGATCTGGGGCTCAGCCGGAGGGAGCTGGGCCATCAATAATTCAGCCTCCAAGATCAAGTTTCTGGCTTTAATTAACCAAAAGCCTCTGCAGCCATCCCTACCAAGTCTGGTGACCTCCAGGCCCTGAGGGGCAGTGGGAACCAAGGGGCAGAGTTCTTGCTTCCGCTCTGCCAGGAACCTGCTTTGTGACCCTCTCTGGACCTGGGGGCTGCAGTGGGCAGGTAGTCACTGCGCTACATCTCGTTGGCAACCTGAGCCACACACCCTTCAGCACCAAGGGCAGGTTCTGAGAGTCAGCCCGAGCTCCCAGAACTGCTGGTGTTGGGGAGAAGGGACGGCAACCATCATTTCCCGATTGTTTCTATGTGTCAGACATTGAACTAGGCGCCATACACCTGCTCATAAGATTCTCGCAGCAACTCTGTGAGGGATTACCCAACCCATTTTACAGATGTGGAAACTTCTTCTCAGCAGAAGTCACAGGGCTGAGGTCACAGAGCATGTAGTGCCTGAGCCCGGCTCTGTCTCTGCTGGCAACTCTAGTCCTCCCACCGCTACCATTCCCCCAGGTAGCACCTACCTGTTGTGACTGTCTTTGGTTCATAGGTGGGGTGGTGGTGGGCAGCTGGAAAGACAAGGGAATCCATACAAAGCCAGCCCTCCCATTCTCTGACCCCCACCAAGACCCCAGCCCAGGCGAACGGCCGGACTTCTGACTCAGATCAGGCTCCCTGGTCCGGGTCCAGGTCCACCTGACATACTTTCAAGCCTTAGTTCACACAGCTCTTCCACCAGAAGGGGCCTCTCTCCATCTCTACCTTTAAGGGTCATCTCTGATGCCACCCCCTCCAACAAGCCCTCCCTCCCCATTCCCTTCGGAACTTCTGATTCTGAAGTCCTGTGTTTTAAATTAGGCAAGATAACTCCTCCATCCCCCTCTACGCATCTGTCCTGGACCCTCTGGCTGTGCCAATTTTCAGATGGGAAAACAGGCCAGAAAGGGGAAGGGATTTCTCAGTGAGCTAAAGGCAGAAACGCAAGTGGACCCCACTTCGTGGGCAGTCTGCTCCCAGATACAGACGATATAGTCCCTTTTCAGGACTCCTAAGTCCCCAGAGCCTGGAGTCACTGGAGACCCTGGAAAGAGGCCGATTCCTTCCTGAAGGGCAGGCTCTAGCTTGGGGACACCGTAGTCCCCTCTCTCCAACTTAGGCCAGTGGGAGTCCTCTTACCTGGACACGACTCTGAGCGGTTGTAGACGGAGCAACCTTCCTTGACCACCTCAGCTCGGGCCACACAGTGTCCTGGTGGGAGAAGGTGTAAGGGCGGGATCTGGGGAGAGCGGCCAAGGCTCTGAGGTGCAGGACTGGGGGCACTCGACTTGGCGAGGGCCCAACTCCATACCTGGCTCCTCTGGTTGACACTGCTCCCACACGCAGCCAGAGAGGTTGTGTGCTTTGTGCCCCTCCACACAATGCTCACAGAGCTTGAACTGTTTGCAGGCCCCCGGGACAGCTGGCCAGATGTTCATGCGGAGCAGGGCTCCCCGCCCAAAGCCTCGAGCTCCTTTACCTGGGAGTGGGAGCAACTCCTTGAAACTGAGCTGCAGCCGCTTCCCCACTACCGTGGCTCTCCCCCGTTTACACACATACACTCACCTGGATCCGCTAAGCCCCACTACACACCTGGAGTTTCCACAAACACATGGCTACACACACCCACAACCTCCCCCACATTCATCCAGAGCCCCCTTCCTTTGCATACAACCTGGGGTTCCCTGATCCATGTAGAACTGCTGCCCCCAGACACACCTGAAGCCCCTAATCCCCCAACCCCTGGAGCCTGTTACATACTCCTAGCTCCACACAGGGCTAGAACCCCCTTCGACTACCCCTAGAGCCCCGAACTCGTCTGGAAGGTCCCCTCCTGCCCCCCACCCCCAGGCCAGACTGCTCCAGAAGAGGCGGCTGGATGAAGGGCACGCTCCCCCTGCCCCAGCCCGGGCTGGGCCCTCAACCAGATCCTGGTCCGCGTTACCAGCCACAGCGAGCTGGGCACACAGGAGGAGGCAGCAGCAGCCGCCACAGAGCGCGGCCCGTAAGGCGCGGGGTCCCGGCGCGGCCATGGGCGGGGCGGGGGCTGGGGGTCGGCGGAGAGCTGGTGTGATGCGTCCCTCCCGGACTCGGCTCCGCTGGGGTGTGGGGAGCGAGACCCAGGCAACCTGGGCGTGGCCAGGTGGGCGTGGCCATTCTGGGGCGGAGCCAGTGGCAAGGCCGGGGTGGGGCCAGGTCGTCAGGGGCGGGGCCAGGCAGGGGCGTGGTTGATGGGTGTGGCCTGGTGGGACTCGGTTGGGCGATCTGGGGCGGGGCTCGGACAAAAGGGGGCGGGATCCAACGCTCGCCTCACACCTGGTTTTGGGAGCCCCCACCAACGGCTTCACGAAAACTCTGCTCGGTGGAGAGTTATTATCCCTACTTCACAGGTGAGGAAACTAAGGCTCAGAAAAGGTGAGTGGGTAGGCGGAGGTCACAGTGGCAAAATCTGGATTCCACGCGAGGTTACTTCCTCGCAGGCCGGGCCTTGTCGAGCGAACCCCACCAACCAGGCTCCACGACTGGGGGACTGGCTTCAGCTGGCCCCTAGGCTCTGGCTGCTCGCCTTGCTTCACCCCTTGCGTCGTACTCTCTTCTGCCCCTCAGCCTCCCACGTCTGCCTCCAACCCACCACACTCTCTGGTCTCATTATTATTTTTTTTTTAATTTTTTTTTAACGTTTATTTATTTTTGAGACAGAGAGAGCGCATGAACGAGGGAGGGTCAGAGAGAGGGAGACACAGAATCGGAAACAGGCTCCAGGCTCTGAGCTGTCAGCACAGAGCCCGAAGCGGGGCTCGAACCCACGGACCGCAAGATCGTGACCTGAGCTGAAGTCGGACGCTTAACCGACTGAGCCACCCAGGCGCCCCTGGTCTCATTATTAGTAGGACAGTTGGGACTTTACACAGCCTCCCCTTCAGCCTCAACTCCTGCCCTGGCACCGGCCTCTTCTGGTTCTTCCCCCTCTGCGGCTACTTCTCAGGTTCCTCGGAGGGCACCTCCTCTCTCTCTTTCCCCCCTCCTCTTTCACGTCCACTCTCCTGCCCCTTCTCTGCTGCTCCTCCTTTTCCTCTTTCCCCCTCTTCTTCCCCGGTGGCCCGGTTTCTTCCTGAGCCCTAGTCCACCTCTCCTGGGGCCATTTTGGCCATTCCTCTGCCATTAGTTCCCATCTGAAAGCCATCAGGTCTCATAGCGTCATCTCCAGCCCCCTCCCCAGCTGCCACCTGTAACTAATACATACTTCACACTTTTGACCTCTTACTATTAGCAGAATATACATTCCACTAAGAGCTTTTACCTGCAGCTTCTCATCTAATGTCAACAACTGCCCTCTAGGCATGGGTTTTGTTATCCCCAATCTGTGGGCTTTGGAGGTAAAATCAGGGGCACCTGGCTGGCTCAGGCAGAAGAGCACGCGGCTCTTGATCTTGGGGTCGTGAGTTCAAGCCCCACGATGGGTGTAGCGATTACTAAAAATAAGCAAGTAAACTAAAACAAAATCACCTGCTCAGGGGCACATAGTTGTAAAGAGGGGGGCCAGGATGTAAGCCCAGGATCCAGTGGGTCCATCTGCTTCATGGGCACCTCCACCTGAGTATGCCTCAGGTCTCTGAAACTGCCCTCTTTCTCTTCCCCACTCAGGGAAGCTCCCGAATCGAAACCAAGATCTCGTCTCCATCCCCTCTCTCTGTCTCAGCCACATCAGCTCTTTCCCTCTTCAGAGACTTCGTACTGGTGTGCCTTCTCCTTGAAACTCTTCTCTTCTCTCTTCAATGACTTGTTCCATGACCTCCCTGCTTCAAAGAGGGCCCCTGGTTATTCTCCATGCTACTTCCTTTTTCCTTCAGAATATGTATCATATGTATAACGAATTACTCTTTTGTTTCCTAGGCTATAATTCCTATGAAGGGAGAAACCGCGTTTATCTTCTTCTGTAGTTAACTCCCTATACACTTAAGGGCTAAGTAGGTGTTTATTTGGGGGGGGGTTCTTTTTTTCCTTTAATATGAAATTTATTGTCAAATTGGTTTCCATACATCAGCCAGTGCTCATCCCAACAAAGTAGGTGTTTATTAAGTAGCCATATTGTATCGTGTTGTGACTGTGTACATGTTAGCCTGTCCTTCTGGTCTGTGAGACCCTCAAGGACCCCCTAGTTAATATCATGTTAAGTGTCTACTTATAGACTTGTGCATCTTTCCCCCATCAGAATGGAAGCTCTGTGAAGAAGCCAAGGATTTTTGTTCATTGCTGCATCCCCTGGGCCTAGAACCATGCCTGGAAAATAGCACAATGCTCAATAACTATTTATTGCATGTTGAAAATGCAGGGATGTGGGGGTGCCAGTTTGGCTCAGGTGGTAGAGGATGTGTTGATCTCAGTGTTGTGAGTTTGAGCCCCATGTGTGGCATGGAGTTTACTTACAAAATAATTTTTTTTTTTTACAGAGAGAGAAATAAAATGCAGGGATGTGGCCAGATCATCTCTCTGTCCATAGCACCCACTCGAAGCCCAGGGAATTTTCAGTGAATACTGTCTGAATGAACAAATGGGTCTATGCTAAGAATGTGTGCGCTGATGATGCCCAGATTCTTGGGGCTTGGACACGGAGCTTGTGTGAATATTATCTGTGCCTCGGACACACACCCACCGCCAATGAGAGCCTAGGCCCATGGGATTCCCCTGATCGGAGAATGGTGAAGGAAGAAGTCTTACCTGGAGGCGAGTGCTCACGGCCATCTGGTGGTCACCTGGGGAACTGCAGGTATTGTCAGCCCTGGTTAAATTTCACTCCCCGCTGCTTCAGGGGAGACGGTGATGTTTAGGATAGAATGGAAGGCACAGCGGATTTGGCTACACATACACTGGCTTCAGATCCCAGCTCTGCCATCTACTCTGTGATTTGGGGCAAGTCCTTCAGCTTCTTTAGACTTCAACTATGAAATAGGGATGCAGGGTTGTTGTAAGCCCTTCGATCTAGTCTGGCACCTGGTAGCTGGAAAGGACCGGACAGGGTATCAGCGGTGGGAAGGAAGCAAGGAGGTATGGCAGAGGGCATAAGGAGGAAAGAAGAGGAGGGGCCGCACAGTAGCCCTTTAGAGAAGAGAGACCCAGTTGGCAGTGTTGGCCTCCATCGTCCCATTGATATAGGGCAGTTTGGAGCGTGGAGAGAGTGCCCATGTGAGAATCCATAACTTTGCTTGAGTCTCTGGGGTTTCTCATGACTAGAAATATCATTGCCCTCTTCTCTTTCCTGGCTGCCTGAGGACCAACTTCCATCTTGAACGACACCGTAATTCTATGGATCAGGGCGTTCTAACCAACCAACTACTTCAGTGGAAGCATGGTCACTGATGTTCTTTGCCCTGAGAAGGCAACAGTACCTAAGACAGAACTTTGAGAAAAACTAGCCAAAATGTACAAGACCACACCAGCTGTCATCTTTATATTTTGAGTCAGAACCCACTTTGGTGGTGGCACAACTGGCTTGGGCCTGATTTACAATTCCTTGGATTATGCAAAGAAAAATGAACCCAAAGAGAGCCTTGCAGAACGTGGGCCGCATGAGAAGAAAAAGACCTCAAAAAAACAGCGAATGGCACAGGAGAACAGAATGAAGAAAGTCAGGTCTCCACACAGGCCAATGTTGGCGTAGACAAACAGAAGTAGTAAAGATTCTGCCAGGGACGCCTGGGTGGCTCAGTCAGTTAAGTGTCCAACTTCAGCTCAGGTCACGATCTCGCGGTCCTTGAGTTCAAGCCCCGCGTCGGGCTCTGGGCTGATGGCTCGGAGCCTGGAACCTGCTTCTGATTCTGTGTCTCCCTCTCTCTCTGCCCCTCCCCCGTTCATGCTCTGTCTCTCTCTGTCTCAAAATAAATAAAACGTTAAAAAAAAATTAAAAAAAAAAGATTCTGCCATGACTATCTGTGGTGATTGTGCAAACTTTTCATGAGAGGATTAATAAGCTATGAACATTTTTTTTTAAATGTTTATCTTGAGAGAGCGCATGCACAAGTTAGGGAGGGGCAGGGAGGGAGGGGAGACAGAGAATCTGAGGCAGGTCCCACACTGTCAGTGCACAGCCTGATGTGGGTGGGGCTCGAACCCACAAAACGTGAGATCATGACCTGAGCCGAAATCAAGAGTTGGATGCTTAACCGACTGAGCCACCTAGGCACCTCTACTTATTAGAGAGAGAGAGAGAGAGAGAGAGAGAGAGAATGCGTTCACGTGAGCAGGGAGGAGCAGAGAGAAAGAGGGAGAGAGAGAATCCCAAGCAGGCTCTGCGATGTCAGCGCAGAGCCCAAAGCTCCATCTCATGAACCCATGAGATCATGACCTGAATCGAAATCAAGAGTTGGAAGCATAACTGACTGAGGTACCCAGCCGCCCCGTCTTTTTTTAATGTTTATGAAAAAAAATTTTAATAAAGAACCATAACTGCTACTGAGAATGACAGAAGACAGTCCCTCATGCCACTCTTTCCTGCCTACCTCCCAGCCACCTTTACGCATCCCTGAGACCAGCTGGATGGTTGTTGGGACCCAGCTCTGATGGGGGAGAGAGCAGATACCTGAGGTCTGGGGGACTGATGGCCCTGTATTCTCTCTCTATGGCGACCCCACTCTCTTGACAGTGTGCCTATCATTATTCTCCTCTCTCTCTAGATGCTGCTTTTTACTTTAACCATCCAATCAACAAGTGTTTGTTGAACGCCTACTATATAGCCAGGTTCTGTTCTCAGCCCAGAACAGAACAAAGTCTCTACCTTCATGAAGCTTACATTCTGGTGGGGCTGACCCGTAGTAAAAAAGAAGCTACGTGCATAAACAGATAATGTAAGGAGTGGTTAGTGCTCTGAAAAATAAGAAATCAAGGAAAGTGGGGGAGAGAGTGATGGGGGGGAGGGGTAATCGAGGACAGATGTCAGGGAAGCCTGCTTCAGAAGAAGTGACTTGAAGGCAAAGTCCTGAAGGAAGTGAAGAGGTTCTAGGGGGAGGGAGGAAATTGGCAAGGACACACTCATCCACGGCCCGTGCCCTCAGCGGCCATGTTCCCTGGGGCTTTTTTCCTCACTCTCCGCTCCCTCCCCTGCGTGGTATCATCTACCCCTAGAACCTCAATTATCACCTGCACATCTGTGCCTCCCAGGCGTCCTCCTCCTGCCAGGTATACAATTGGCAGCCCACACAGCCATGCTGATATGGCACCAGGCCCTCCCAACAATCCTGAGGTAGACACTAACATTATCCCCATCTCACAGACGACAAAACAGACACAATGGGCCTAGGAAGCTCACCCAAAGTCACACAGGAAATGGAGGAATTGGGATTTGACCATCTCCACCCCCAACTCGCCACACCCAACCTGAACCGCCTCATCTTCCCCAGCTCCTACCGTCTCCTCTTCCCTCTACCCTGCCACTGGCCTGTCGCCCCCTCCCCCAACAACTACAGGGGTGTCGTGTTGAGGGAAGAACAACAGGCCCCGGTGGGGCCTGGGATCTGAGCCCCTCTCGATTCCTTAACCCCTAACCTGATCCCTGCCCTCCACCCCCACCCCACACGCCCGGATGGTTGCACTGAGGACCAAAGCTAGAGACAGAGGAAGGAGAAGCGGCCAGTTCCTCTCCCCCTGGGCACATCTGGCACATCTGGAAAAGTCAGCTGGGGGGAGTGTATGTCCCCGGGACAAAGGACAGGCAGGGACGGGGAAGATGGAGCCCCTTCTCCATACCCCCCCACCCTGCCAGGGTGCCTAAGGTGGGAGGTCAAGAGGGGCCTGCTCAGGGGACTGAGCTGCCAGGTTTTCTGCTTCCAAGTTCTTCCCGGCTCCCCCTCTCCTGCTGCTTCGGGGAAGTGCCCCCCACCCCCCACCCCTGCTGGCTTTCCAGATCCCTGAATAAATAATTCAGGGTTTGAAATCTTGCCAGGCCCACCTCTCCCGTGCTGGGAGGGCGCTATTGGACTGACATGAGTGACGTCACCCAACTCTTTATCCCAGCCCCAGCATCACGAGGACCTGCCCTGACAGCAACTCACTTGCCTGGTCACTGTCCGCCTAGACCGCGTACCCTGTCCCTCTCACCCTGGGGCTCATTCGCCACAGTCACCTGGTATCTTCATTCCAGGACCTTACAACTCTCTTCTCGTTGTTTTGTCACCTCAGTACCTCAACACTTGTGACAGGGTCATGGTGACCCCAAGTCCTATCATCTGGACATTTCCCTCACCACCGCCTCTGACACCCTGGGATCCCTGAGCCCCATCATGTCAGTCACCTGACCCTGCTCTGGTTGCCCTGGGGGCTTCCCTTTCTATGGCACCGTGGCCCCATGGCCACCATCCCCAAGATCCTGTCACCATGCTCATACTGTCACCGCCACCCACTTCCCTGCTCCCTCGCGCTGCTGTCACCATCACCTCAGGGCCCCATCATCTTGGCAACCCCCGTCATCCTCGCCGAGGACGCCCATTCAGCCTCATCCCTCGGTCTCCGTCACCCGAATCCCGTCCGTCTCTACCACCTGAGGGGTCCCATCACCCCACAGCCTTTCCGGGGCTCCTTTCTGCTGTTCCTACATATTCCCCGCAGCCTCCCTGCGACTGCTCCGAGGCTCTCCCACCAGCGCCCCCCGAAACCCCGGCCCGCAGAGGGCGCCGCGTCAAGGACAGCGCGGGCCGATCGGGGAGGGGGGCGGGGCCGCGGCCACGGTCGCTTTTTATGAATGGGGGAGCGGGCGGTGCGAGGCCTCATTACTATGCCGCGCGACGCGCGCTGCGCCCCAGCGCGACGCACCCATTGGCCGGCCGGGCCACTTACGTCACCGAACCGGTGGCCGGGGGCGGGTCGGGGCGGGGTGACTCACGCCGCTTCTCCCGCGGCCGCGGGGGCTTCTCCGGGTCCGCGCACACCCTGCGCCGCCCGGACCCGAGCAGAGCTTCCCCGCGGCCCGGCCACGCCGAGTCCCGAGAGGTGAGTAGGGGGCCCCGCGCGGGCACCAGGCGTCCGGAAGGGCACGCAGGATGCTGGGGCACTGGGTCCGCGGACAGGCTCCCAGCGGCTGGCCGAGGTCGGAGGTCGAGACCCGGAGCCCAGAATCTGGGGTAGCAGGCGGGGACCCAGTGTCCGGGTGCTGAGAGCCGTCAGCTGGGTGACCCCGCTCGGAGTGCGCACTCCTCCAAGGCCCCGAGGCCCTTGAAGGGACTGATGGTCCTATGAGATTGGGCCGGTGGGACCGGCAGGAGGCATCTGGGGCAGGCACCCAGGCGTCCGAGCAGGAGGAGGTGTCTGACTTAGGGATCCAGACTTACGGACAGGATGTGGAGTCAGGTCCAAGATCCAGGTGTCCGGGCAGAAGGAGGGGTCTGACTCAGGGATCCAGGCCTCCAGCAGAGGGTGTCTGTTCCAAAGATCCTGAGATTCAGGAAGAAATAGAGGTCTGGCGGGGACAGAAGTCTGGGCCGGTGTATGTCGGAGGTGGGGCTGAGTTCCTAGGTGGTGATACCCCAGAAGTGGAGAGTGGGGGCTGGCAGGAGCTTCACGGCGCATTCCCTGGGGGCGGAGCCTGGGACTGGCAGTCCAGAGAATCGTGAGGGGTCTGGTGAGCCTCAGAAACTGAGCGTCATCCTGATCCGGAGGAAGTAGAGCTCCCCTCAGTCTAGAGATGTTTCCCTTCCCCGGTCCTGGGCCTACCTCGCATCTTCTGGATCCTGTGGGCCCCCATCCACTAATGGTAGTCCTTCATCTGGTTCTTCTCTGGTCGCACACGTGGGAGAAAGAGGCCTCAGGACCCAGGGGTTTGGAAGGGAGAGTGAAAAGACCCAGGCCTGGGGTCTGCTGGAGACCTGCTGGCCTGGGGGTGTGTATGTAGGGGAGACAAAGGTATTCTGGAAGGAGCCCTGGGGCATGACTGGGGGACAAGGCACTGGGACCCAGCCAGGTATTCTGAGATACTCTTACAATGTATCCTGAGTGGCACCTCATCCCCTCCAGACCCCTTCACCCAGCATCCGGTCCAGCCAACTTCTCACAGGGCCTTTCTCCTACAGGTACCATGATGTGGGGTGCAGGCAGCCCCCTGGCCTGGCTCTCTGCTGGCTCAGGAAACGTGAATGTGAGCAGCGTGGGCTCAGCAGAGGGGCCCACAGGCCCAGGCGCACCGCTACCCTCACCCAAGGCCTGGGATGTGGTGCTGTGCATCTCAGGCACCCTGGTGTCCTGTGAGAACGCGCTGGTGGTAGCCATCATTGTGGGCACTCCCACCTTCCGCGCCCCCATGTTCCTGCTGGTGGGCAGCCTGGCCGTGGCCGACCTGCTGGCAGGCCTGGGCCTGGTCCTGCACTTTGCTGCTGTGTTCTGCATTGGATCGGCGGAGATGAGCCTGGTGCTGGTTGGCGTGCTGGCGATGGCCTTTACCGCCAGTGTCGGCGGCCTACTCGCCATCACCGTCGATCGCTACCTTTCTCTGTACAATGCCCTCACCTACTATTCAGAGACAACGGTGACTCGGACTTATGTGATGCTGGCCCTAGTGTGGGGGGGCGCCCTGGGTCTGGGGCTGCTGCCTGTGCTGGCGTGGAACTGTCTGGATGCCCGGGCCACCTGTGGCGTGGTATATCCACTCTCCAAGAACCATCTGGTGGTCCTGGCCATTGCCTTCTTCATGGTGTTTGGCATCATGTTGCAGCTCTATGCCCAGATCTGCCGCATCGTCTGCCGCCATGCCCAGCAGATTGCCCTCCAGCGGCATCTGCTGCCCGCCTCCCACTACGTGGCCACCCGAAAAGGCATCGCCACACTGGCCGTGGTGCTTGGCGCCTTTGCTGCCTGTTGGCTGCCCTTCACTGTCTACTGCCTGCTGGGCGATGCCCATTCCCCACCCCTCTACACCTATCTCACCCTGCTCCCTGCGACCTATAACTCCATGATCAACCCCATCATCTACGCCTTCCGCAACCAGGACGTGCAGAAGGTGCTGTGGGCCATCTGCTGCTGTTGTTCCTCTTCCAAGATCCCCTTCCGATCCCGTTCGCCCAGTGATGTCTAGCCACATCTTGGTGACCCTTCAGCCCTGATCACTACAGAATTCCAGAATGTTAGGTCCTCCAGGGCTTTGTTCCACCCCACCCCCCACCTCACCCCCTCCCAGCTCCACACCCCGAAGACCCAGCTGGTTCTGGAGTTCTAGGACATTGGGTGTTTCACAGGATTCTGTTCAGATCCCTACAGGGCCCAGCTGGCTCCATGGTTGTCGAATGTTCAGGTGGCCAGGGTTCCACTCAGAAATGTCCCACAGCCCAGCTGGCTTGGAGTTCCAGGATGCTGCTGGGGGTTTTACAGTGCCACTCCAAGTCCCTGATCTTCCCCCTCCCTTGACCTTAATCATGTCACTTTACTTTTGAGTTTCTGAGCTAAAGAGTCAGAGAGGTTAGTCACTCAGTTGCCTAGATAGGAGAAAGAAAGATGTATCTCTATATATGTGCACATACAAAAAGAGTATCTATTTATAATTTATTTATTTACTTATTTATTTATGAATTTATTTATGGGTGGTAAGGGGAAAACAAGAGACCTACACCTTGAAATCCAGGCCATACCAGGGTATCCCCAGTCCCCAGACCCCCATTGCTGACCTCAGTTCCTAGAGGGGGAAAAGGGAGAAAGAGAAACCACGTATTTTGTTATTATTTTTGCTTATTTTTTATCAAAGAGATCATAGAAACCAGAGCCTTCTCCCCAGGCCCGCCCCTCTCGGGTTTGCTGGGAGAACACACCAGCCTCTGGTTTTTTATTTTTTTAAGAAGCCATCACCTGAGCAACCGAGAATTCCTCTGCGCTGGGGGCCGGCTGCCCTCTGGTGGCCGTTTGGGGGAAACTGCAGCCCGGCCAGGCTGCCCGGACCGGACCGCGCGACCCCACCTCCACTCCAGCCCGGCGTCCAGCGCCACAGCCAAGACCTGGGGGCCAAGCCCCACCCTGCGGTGCCCTAGAGGAGGCAGGGTGTGAGCCAACACCTGATTCCTCTGCCAACCGGGGTATGGCCTCCAGTGCTTCCCTAATGCCATCCCTGACCCATCCCTCAATAAAGAATGATTTTGTGATAAATGTTTGTCTGTATGTGTGAAGAGGGTGGAGTGGGGCTGATGTGGGGTGAGCCCCGAATGGGAGGGTTAGGCCAAGCCTGGGAGCCTGAGAGATCTGGGGAGCTGGAGACCCAGAGTGGCGTGTGGCTCTCAGGTGACATCCCCACCCCTTTAGAGGATCTGATGAGCCCCACTCCTCTGCTCAGACCAGGGCATTGCCAAGCAAGGACCCCCATCTTATCCTG
The DNA here is from genome assembly GCF_018350195.1 of Panthera tigris. NCBI lineage: Eukaryota > Metazoa > Chordata > Mammalia > Carnivora > Felidae > Panthera > Panthera tigris. Next base: position 20,403,861 of record NC_056667.1, read on the forward strand.
GGGACAGGAACCAGGGTGCTAGACCCATCCTGGGTTGAGGATGCCCAGCTTAGCTTTTGTTTGGAGCTTTAGCATGAAGTAGATGCTCAAAGCATGTCCATTTCCTTAATAACAGCTCCGAATTGTGGGTGTTTACTGTGTGCTAGGCACGGTGCCAGCACACTACATATGTTACCACATTTACGCCAAACAAGCATCCCATGGCACAGGTAATCCCTTCTCCATTTTACAGATGAGAAAACCGAGGCTGAGGGAGGGCTGCTGACTGGCCCAAGGGAACATCCATTTCCACAGTCTGTGTGCTCTATTGGCCAACAGCCTCTCATCTCCTTCCTTCCCGAGCCTGGTTTGTATTGGGGTTCATTCTCGGGGCCAGAGGCCACATTTGGGAGGAGGTTGGATGGAATACGGTCATTCTGGAGCTGAAAGAGCTTCTCTCCTATCCAAAGGAGAGTGATGGTAAATGTGCGCATGTACCCTTGTGTGCATTTGACGACCTAAGTGTGCAGGACCCTGAGCGTGGGTGTTTGGGAACCAGAAAGAGTATGTTCACCAGGCAAGGGCAGGAGCAGGTTTTTGGGAGTGTGGCTAAAGAGGAAGCTCTTGACTGAAGCTTCTCAGCCTCCCAGGCCTCACAGGTAGGCAAAGCCTAGAGATGGGACCCTCGGAGCACACCCCTCCATTGTACAGATGGGGAGACTGAGGCCTGGAGAAGAACAACCACTTGCTCAAACCCACACAGCTGCTCCACGCTAGGACTCAGGTCTTTCTCCATTTCTCCGGCCAGAGCTCTCTCGCCAAGTATTCAAGGCTCCTTCCCCATAGTGGCCACAGGACTCCAAGGGGAGTGGACATGCCAACAGGGGCTGGGTCAGAGCTGGTGGAGGGCAGACCCAGCTCCAGTGCAAATACAAAGCAGGGAGGTCCCGTCAGGTCAGGTGGAGTCTTTCCTTCCCCACCTTCCTGGAAGGTCCCCGGAAAAAGACCCCCACTGAGCAAACACCTCCCCCATGCCAAGCTTTGGTGCAAACATTTCACACATCACCATGGCCTTTTCGGTGATGGCTCTCTTCCCATCTTACAAAAGAGGTAGTTGAGGCTCTGAGAGTAGAGGCTCTCATTCATTCACTGCTGTCCTTATGGACAACTTGAATTTCAGCTCGGGGAGATAGTAATAAGGAGACAAATTTAAGATTTGGCAATGTCAGAGAGTGAATAATCCGCAGAGAAAAATAAAGTAGGAAAGGGGGCCACAGGGAGTACATGTACTCTGTAAACAAGGGCTCCCAAAAAAGGCCTCACTGAAGGGGACATTTGATCTGCTCAAAGTCACATAGTAAAGAGTTGAACTGGGATTTGAACCCAGGTCCATTTGAGTCCAAATCTGTTTGTTTTCCTGGGTAAGGGAGTGAGTTTCAAGAGCAACTCAGAAACAGCAAAAGCAAAGAAACTGCGGCAGGGAACCCTTTCCCCAGGCTGAGGAGAAGTTGGGGGTCTCCAGACTCCCCCCAGACCTCTGGAGTGGGCAATGTGTAGAAGGGCCTCCTTACTGCCTCTCCCGTGTCCGAGAAGCCCCGCCAGGGGAGACCAGGTGCCCATACTATTCTGGGCAGACTCGGCCTTTGGCCTCCCCTTCCCAGCTTCGGTATCCGGGGCTCAGCAGAGCCTAAGGCTTTTTGTCTGGGAGGGCCTGGGGGTGCCCCGTGCCGGGGGTCCTCCTCGGTTTATCCGGGTGTGGTTGTGTGGTGGATCTGAGGCATTTCTGGGCGCCTGCAGCTGGGGTGTCTCTGCCTTGGGCTCTGGGCCCACCCTGAGGGATATCTGAATCTGCCCCTTGGGTTGCAGCCTGTGTGTGAGGTGGAACTGGCTGGCTTCTCCTTCTTCCAGGGATTCTGTAGATACAGCTGAGGTCCTCCCTGTACCCCCACCCTGTGCTTCCTCCCAGGAAGCCTCCTTGGCTGAGTCCTCCCATGGCCGTGAAGATGTGCTTTATGCAACATACCTTGCCACACTTCTCGAGTAGACATTATAGAGCTTGACCTCTTGTCAGCATGGGGGCCCCCCGAAGGCAGGGCTGTGTGTCCCCTTGCAACTGAGGGTCCCTGAGAGAAGGGACATGCCTGCCCTCTCAGAATGAAGCGTTCTATGTCTCTTTCAGCCTCAATTCATCTGGTACTCAGCCTGGGGCTGCTCAGCACTGCATGCCTGGCTGTACGTGTGTATGTGTGTACCTGTTTTTTGGGGGTGTCTCCAAGCCCCTGACACTTTTCCAACCCGGTGCCTGATCCCACCCTACCACAGAGGCTTGGGAGGGTGACCTAGGCAGCAGAAGGGGGAGTCCCCAGGATTGGGGGGAGGTAAGGGCTGGGGTCTAGAGCCCTGCCTTCCTGCTTGGATAGGCCCTAGGGCCCACCTTTCCTCCTCTTCTTCCCAGGTCCTGTGTGGGGGAGGGGAGGAGCCCTGAGTGCTGAGCCCCCGCTGGGGCCATGACCGCCTCTCCCTGCAATAAGTGAGGAGACAGCAGCTATTAATATAAGATGAGTTCACGGGCTCACAGCTTCCGCGGGCTGGAAAACAGGCTCCCGGGGCTGGGGGCTGCGGCAAGTCTCATCGTCTGTCAGATTCTCTCCTGGAGCCCGGAGCCCGCCAGCCCCACGTTCCCTAGCTTCCTACATGCTGAGGCCTGTTATACATGCAGACCTATGAGTACACACACATGGGCACACACAGGCACACATGGGGTGGGGGGGTGTCCAGGCCCCTGGCCAAACACACATATGCACATACATCCAGACATGTGTGTACACCCAGATGTATTTGCACACTGGTACATACACAGTGTGCACACAGATATATCACTGCACACATGCTAATCGACTTCACGTGCACATTTGCAGGCAGATATACCTACTTCAGTGTTCGTACATGCCTTCACACAGAGTATACACACAGACTTACCCCTGTATACACATGTGCACGAGGGTCCAGACATGTTTGCATACCCATCTGCACACCACTGCACACCCACATATATACAGACACAAAACTGCACATGTATATACAGATGGTATCTGGTCAGGTACGCACATTTGCATATAGGACCACATTCAAGGACTTGAATGCATGTATATATGTCCTTTTGCACACAGTGTCACACAGGCTCCCTGCTGCTATCGGTGCTCAGCAATCATGAATTCACAGGCAGACCCTCAGTTAGTTTCCAGCCAGTAGGCTGGCTCTGCCTCCTCTCCTTCTCTCTCCCCTCCCCCACCCCCATGACAGGCAGCAAGTGCTCCTGCCAACCCCAATGCCTGCCTTCAGCTTCCCGCCCCCCGGGGGTCCCCAGATCCCTGATTAACCCCCTCGCTAATTGGCCACCAGCCCCTTGACTTTGCTGCAGGCCTTCTCGGGGAGCTGGGAGCGAGAGGCTGCAAATTGGCCAAGCAGGATGGGTCTGGGGAATAGAGTGCGGGGGTGGGGTGGGGGTGCTACGAGCCCAGTGCCTGGCTGGAGCCAGAGCTTAGGTGAACACTGACATCATATTCCCTTGGGAGGGCACCCCTATGATTCATGTGTACACAGTCACATGAAACCTTCCCTGCACACACATTTACATACACTCCCCAGTCATGCAAATGGATAGAATTCACTCTGCTTTTTTACACAAATGCATGTATTTGCATATACCCAAGTACATTCATGAACAAACCCAGTACGTGTGCAAACATGTTACACGTACATAAACGTACCTGCCAGATACACAGAAACCACTTACACATGTACATCCAAACACACCTCACCTAAGCACACAAATATAGTCACATGTATACAGACTCGCAAACATGTACGCTTACATGTTACACATGCCTATTTGTAGGCATATATGAACGTACGTCTACATGTGAGTGCACGCCTGTGGAGCCTAGGCACGCATGCACACCACTCACGTGTGTGTACATACCTTAGTGAATATAGCCTCCTCCAGCTCTGCAGAAGAAGCCTGAGGTTTGCAGTCTGCTGGTAGGGTGGGGGGTGGCAGAACCCACCCAGGGTGCAAGTTGCCGTCTCCCAGTCTCCATCTCAACGCCTAACTCTGGAACGTCCGCTGGGTTCCCCTCAGCCTTCAGGACTCCAGACAGAAGTGCAGAGCTTCTGGGACACCTAGCTGGCTCAGTCAGTGGAGCACGTGACTCCTTGATCTTGGGGTTGTGAGTTCAAGCCCCACATTGGGTGGAGATTACTAAAAAAATAAACTTAAAAAAAAAAAAAAAAAAGCAGAGCTTCTGGCTTAGTCTCTGTTGTTCCTATCTCCTGGACTCTGGGTCTGAGCCCCCAGGGTGTTCTACTCTCTTGTAGGCAGCTTGGGGCCTATAAGAAGAGGATTCTATTTCCATGCCCGCTGCCAACTTGCTGTGTGACTTTGGACAAGTTGCTGTGTCTCTCTGCGCTTTGTTTCCTCAACTGTAAAACAAACAGCACTAAAAGGTTTTGTGTTGGTAATCCTCCCAGGACTGGCCTAAAGAATCCATGGGGTCGTGTTTATGGATGTAATGTACTCGGGCACATATGTTTGGGAGAGGTGTTATTTCCGGACATGGTGAGATGTCAGGATGGAGAGGTTTGCATACGTCATGGTCAACTTAACTCTTCACTAAATAGGTGAGGAAGCTGAGGCCCAGAGAGGGAGCAGCAAGGTGGGAGCTGAAAGACCTGACCTCTGACTTCTCAGCCATGAAGTCTGCTCCTCTTTAAATATGTATCCAGCGTGAGCAGGTAGGTGTGTGCACAGTTCGCAAGGTTAAGGGCAGAGTGGCTGACTGCTGAGGTGGGAGGGGGTATCCACGCAGGACTCCCGCCACCAAGGTACTGAGAAGTCGACCATGAGAGCTTCCTGGGGGTGTGAAAGCCTTTTTCTTTTTTGGTCCTCCAGCTCCAGACCTCTCTCTAGACACCTTCATCTCCTGGGGCTGAGGGGCAGTCTACACAGAGCACCTGAAACTGCTCCCAGCCTCATTATCAAGAAGGGAACTAGCTGACAACCACCTCAGAGCAGAAGTCACAGGAAATAGTGCCAGGTTGCCCTGGTCACTGGGCGGCCAGGAGGGGGCAGTGAGGAACTGGCGGAGGCAGCGCGAAGGGAGGGGTGGCTCCTGAGGACCGTGTGAGGTTTGCTTGCTGTTACGTGTTCCTGTAACCGTGTGCCGATCTGTGTCCTTGTTTGCACAAGGGCAGGGCTCTGTGTACGGCGTGCGCACGTGACCCTGGGCCTGGGTTCTCAAGTGTGCCCACTCACGTGGATACGTGTCGTCTTGTGTGTGTGTACGTCTTTGTGCAGAAACGTGTGCACCTTCGCGGGTGTGCGTGCGTGTACTGAGCGGTGTCTGTGGGAAGCCCCAGGCCACACCTAGGGAACCCACTTTGTTCCCGGGCAGCTGAGGGTGCAAGGCATTTTCAACTCTTATGATCTGGGACAGTTGGGCCCTCGGCCCAGCCCACTTGATTTCAAAGAACAAAAATAGCCAACACCTGTAAAACTGGGCACCAGAGGGTGGGGCAGACCCAAACAGAAGACCTTAACATGCCCCCAACGACACCAAAGACCATGATTCTAGATGCAGAGGTTCTGAAAGCTGCTTAGAGTTGCGTGGTGGACAGAGCACGAGCTCTGGCTTCAGAGAGACCCGGGCTTGAACTGTGACTCTGCTCCTGGCCAGCTACACGGTCTTAGGCAACTCGACCTCTGGACTTGTTTTCCTCACGTGGACAACGAGGGACCGACCCTTCCCTTGTAAGGCTGAAATCAAGTGTGCGCAGTCCTGAGCAGGTAGCAGGCACTTAGCAAATGCTCGTTCTTCTCAGGATTAGCCCCAAGAGGTGAAGCATGGGGTCACAGCTCCCAAGTTGAGCAGCCGGAATTTAAGCTGGGCCGCCCGCTTCCCAGAACCACATTCCTCCCTTCCAATTCCCCAGCAAGGGCGGCTCCCGACACCACCGTTTCGTCTTCTCCCAGGGCGGGCGTCTGGCCGCCTGTCAGTCACCGGTCTCGGGAAGCCAAGTGCTGACTAAACACAGGCCTGAGCAGGAGGGTGGAGCGAGGGGCTCCGCCGGGGCGAGCTGGCTCCCGCGCCCCCTCCCCTGCACCCCCACCTCCAGCGATGAGCTCAGAGCGGCTGGCGCAGCAGTTGCTGACAGTTCAAAACTCCTGCCCCCTCTCCTGGGACGCCAGTGGGTGACTCTCTCTGAACAGCAGGCGTGACCAGCAGTCACCAACCTTGCTCCCACCCCTCTCCCAGGGCCACCCCACTGCAGTCAGCGGGGCCCGGGACTGGGACTGGGTGTCTGCCCATAAATTACCCCCAGGGACAGTCACCCGCAGCAGCTGTGCTCGGAACAACCGTTGCTTCCTGGGTAGGTCATTTTTTTGGGTCAGAATATAAACCCAGCCCCTTCGCCTTCCCAGGCGGGAGAAGGGGCGTGCGGCAGCCGAAACTTTTTATCAGATTCCACTGAAAATCATTCTATTTAAGGTAAGTTGCTTGGGTCTGAGAGGCAGACAAGATGCCGGCCAGATGTTGGGAAGCAGTATCAGCATTCGGCCGGTGCTCTTCTCCTGCCTGATGAAATGGCCAACAGCCGGTCTCCCCCCCCCCGCCCCGGGCCCACACACCCACCTCAGCCAGCTAGGAGGGCCTGGGGATCGGGCCTTCTGGGTCCCCCAACCTGGTCTCCTTCTAAACCAGAATGGTTTCCGCCCTTCATCTCCACCTCCCACACAGGGTATACCATCCAGAACCAGAGGCCTCCTGCTCCTGGAGCCCACCCACACTAGACTTCCCTCCAGAGCTCTGGCCACCACCTGTGGCATTCAATGTTGTCCCCTTCCGATCACTTTTCCCATTAGAAACAGAGAGACGTGCACATACACAGACACACGCACACACACCAAAGGTGGCTGAGTAGCTACAAAGACTTTATCAAATTATTTAAAATGTCGGCATTTACATATTCGCATGTATATATAAAATTGTTACATGGAATCCTCAGGTCATGGGGGTGCTAATGTGGTCCACACATGAGCCTGGCAGGGAAACAAATGAGGCCAGGCTTGGAGCCACGGGGCTTTAAAAAAAACAGGACATCCTCCCAAGGGCCTAAGAGGAGGAGTACAGCGAAGAGGAAAGGGTCACCTCAGGGGTTTGGTTTAACCTCACCCTCACAGATCTCTGAATCTCCTTTCCCACCCTCAGGGGAAAGGGACCCATTTCCAGACCATTTCCCTACAATGTTATAGGCCCACTCCCTAAAAATCGATGTGGCAAACATACCCAAGAATCCACTGGAATAGGTCCTTATAAATATATTTATATCAGAGAAAACAAGGCACTTTGGGAGCTTTACAGCTCACTCTCCTACATGTACATCATTCTAGACAGAAAGTAAAAATTGGTTAGTTTCTCAAGTGAGTTAACTGAGTTAAGTTAATACAATAACAGAATTGTTCCCTAGCCCTCACTGAGACACAATATGAGGCACAATCTCCTAGCGAAACCTGGTCCCAGGTATGCAGGACCCCAGTAGAGCTCAAAGCCTGATGCCCCCAGGAAGCCTGACACTTCTCTGGAGCAAAAGCCCCTTGCCCTGGGGGCACTGGCCCCCTCCCCAGGCCCTGAGGTCAGGTGAGGGGGGCTGCAGAGGGAGGCAGGCAGAGAGCCGAGCTGGGACACGGTGGGAATGCTTAAGCAGGGTCACCAAAGCCACAGAGACCTCAATCTGTCCAAGCTGGCGCTGCAGAGCCGGAGGATCGGCGCCACGGGAAGAGATTTCACATTAGCCCTGACAACACCGCCTCGGCTCTGCGGTGACATTGGCCAGGGTCGTTTCTGAGGGCGCTTGAGCTTCCGTCGGAGGCGAGCTGGAGCTTGGGCCAGCTGCTCTGAGCCCTCCAAGGGACTGCAGAGCCTACCCCCTCCCGGTAGCTGCTCCTTTGGAATGTAGTCATCTCACAAGCATGGCAAAGCCACAAGTCACTTCTGACACTGCCGAATGGAAGCTGGGTCCCTGGGCCACAGGAATGGGGGCAGGTCCCCTGGGCTGGGCAGGCCAGGGAAGGGAGGTGGCTCCTTGGCTTCAGAGCTTAAGAGTCCTTATGAGCCATTGCTCCATACTCCTACCAGCCTTGGCCCAGTTTAAATAATCACTAAACTTTGCATTCTACAATTACAGGATTCCAAAGACACACAATTACCTGCACAGGGTCCTTTATCATCTTAAAGGGCTCTGGGTTTAAAGAAGTTGGGTTTTTTGGGGGTGGGGGGGTGGGAGGATGCGCATATGCATAAATAGAGCCCAGAGGGCCTCTCGGCTGACTGGGTCCCCAGCCCCCAGAGCTGAGGAGGCTTCGCAAGGCCGGCTGCTACAAAGCACAGAGCTTGGCTGCATAGATTTTAATGAGAGCGTCAGGCAGAGCTGTGCTGTTGCTCTCCGGGACTTGCAGATCATTACCAAACCAGCTGTAGGATGAGAACACAGCACATCGAAACCCTAGGAGGTCACTGAGCTAATGATCTAATCCTACCTTCCGCAGGCAGTGCCCCCCCAACCCCCCCACCCCCGCTCCTGCCCCCAGCCCTTTCCAGGGCGGATTGTGTCCATTCCAGAAGCCAGGCCAACACCGCCCCCTTCAAGGTCAGAGCAGAATGATAGCAAGTGGCGCTGGCTCCCCCTTTTCCGGAAAGGAGGGGGATGGGGGTAATTTAGTCAAAGCCATTAGGCCCAAACCCTGGCCTGGCCAGGCCCCAGGACTCCTATTTGGGAGAACCACTGCCCTCCACCTGCCTCTCCAGCCACTGCTGGGCTGCAGCCAGGGGCACCTTCAACAGCCATTTTAGGGTTCTGAAGAAAGCACCTTCAGCTTCCAAAGTGCAAGGAGGGAAGCAAGGCGGGGGCACACACAGCTTGGTATGCTCAGCACTGTAGCAGGGTACCAGACCTGTGCCGCAGACACCTGATCTGGGGAGGGCGAGGAGGGTATATTCTGGAGCGGCCCCAGCAGGAGGGCATGCTGGTCCCTACTGGCTCAGTCACCACGCCAGAGTTCAAGGAAAGAAGGCAGAGGGGGAGCATCCAGCCAGGGCACAGCGGTAGTACCCGTGATTACACACTCTCCTCAAGCCGGAGGGGTTTATGAGGGCTTTGGCAATTACTACAACCATTTGCTGTGCTGGGTAGAGACAGATCCTGTTTCTCTTTGTTTCAGGGCTCTGAAAGCTGGAGAAGCCAGGAGAAGCCGGTTTCAGCATAAGAGGCTACACAATAGTTAGGGCAGAAGAGAAGAAACCTCACTGTTGGCCAAAGCTGACCAGTTTTTTTTTTTAATAATAGCACCTGTGTATTAGCTCTGGAAAGAGGGGGAGCGAGGGAGGGAACATCACTGCACGCAGTGAGGAGGGAGCTGGAAACAAGACCCAGAGCCCCTCTGCCTTTCAGCCCTCCTCACGGCTGCCAGGCCCCCCTAGGCAGCTACCTGCGGCAGCCGCCAGCCTGAGGGACTGAAGTTTCTACAGCTGGCAGAACCTATGCTTAAATTGGGGAAATAAAAAGGGGACGAGTTGCAGAGGAATTGAAAACAGCACCTGTCAAAGCTGCCTACCCCCTTCCTTCTCTCACTACCTCTGGTCCCCCAGAAGGATGGCTCCCAAGGCCATGTGGTTCAATGGTGATAGTAAAGGGGAAGCAAAGAATTGTAAGACAGGCTATAAGGGTCTGAGCAGCACTGACAGGCCTGGCACTGGCTCTGAGCCCTCCTACTGGGACCCCCACCTATGGGGTAAGGTCTGGAGTAGCACAGAGCCAAGACTGCTCTGCCTAGACTCCAGCAAGTCTGGAACCCCTACCTGGTTCCAGAAGACACAGGTGACTTGGAATGAGGAACTCTGGGCTCCAGTTCTGTCACCAATCATCTGTGTGACCTAGAGCAAGTCATTTCCCGTGTCCAGATTTCAGCATCATCAAGAGGGCAGGATTCAAGGAGTTTACCATTCTTTCAGTCCCGCAGCTCTGAGTCTCTAAGCTTGATTCCTGACAGCTGGCAGAGGTCCACACACCAGTGTGTTGGGGCCAGTTTGGTCATGGATATTAGAGGTCTGAGCTGGGCTGTGGTGCCTAACGCACCTGGTAGTGAGGGAGGGACATTTAAGGGACACCTGGACACCACCCTCTGGAGAGGGAGCCTGGGAGGGAGGCAAAAACTTCAGCCTTTAGAAAGGTACAATTTCTGGGCAGATGGGGAGATGCTCCTTAGGGCCTGATGGCTCCTAGCATAAAGGGCATCCAGACATAGAGATAGCTTAGCAAAAGGTAGCTCACCCTGCTCACCAGGGCAAAAAGGTGTGTCAGGCAGTCTGGCTGCTAGGACGTGTGGCCTGCTCTGCCCTCTCAGTGCATGGGAAAAGGGGCTGGCCATGTCCATGCAGGCATTAGGACCAGAAGATGGCTCGTATTATTCAAAGGGTGAGGGTAAGGATTCTGGAAGAAGACCACAGTTGAAAATGGCTCCTAGGGGAAGGCACCAACTCCAATCTAAGCCCAATCAAAGGGATCTGCTCTGGAGTTTTTCCTTCTCTTCAATATGCAACAGTCACTTGAAGGGAAGAGGGAACATCTCAGCTACTGAACCTCAGGAGCCCCACGGGGCCTGACTATGGGGAGACGGGAAAATATATGTTGATTTGGAGGAAGCACTTGGATATATCTTTGGTTGCTTCAGAAAAGGCTTTGGCCCCTTGAAATTGTTTTTTCCTCCCTCTTTCCCCCCATTGGACTGTTGGGATAGGCATCAAAGAAGGCAGCAGCAGGAAAGAAAAAGGAGGTGGGAGAGCAGGCAGAAAGAGTTAATCCGACCAGTCGTCCTCGTCAAACTCAGAGGAATCATCTTCCGAGTCACTGTACTCCACAGCAATTCGACGTGACAAGATGGTGGCCACGTCGTTGCCCACAACATCCCGCTTCTCTTGTTCCTGCTGCTCCTCAACCTTTCGCAGCTGAAAGCCTGGTGAGAGAGAGAGAGAGAAAGAAGGAGAGAAAGAAGGGTTCAGAAGGTGAGTAGGTCTCAGAATCCACACAGGACTGAGGAAGGGGGAGTGGCTACTGGTGGGTGAAGTATGGGGAAAGGGGGAAGAAAAAAAATCCTCTGGAAGAGCAAAGAGAGAAAGGGGGAAGCAAGAAAAGACAATGAGGGTTTATACGATTCTGGCCCTAGTGCTGTAGGCATGTTGGAGAGGAAGGCTGCCATCCTTTCCAGTTTCCGTGCCGTCAGGCTGGTGAGGCCGGTACTCCTCAAGAGGCTCTGAGTGGGGAGTGGCCACCATACCGCACCAAGTGGGCACTCAGTCTGCTCAGCTCATCGATTATCACGGAGCTCAGCTGCCCCAACTTGTCTCCTCCAGACAATCCTTCAGTTCCAGGAGGCTCACACACAGAAGAAACCACTCTAACCCCTAGGGACCAGACCTGACCTCTGACAGAAAGAGAATAAATGCTCCACAAGGGTCAGATGATGATGAGGGAGCACAGAAAGGTGGGGAAGGAGACAAAGAGGGAGGGGATAGGAGAAAAAGGGGAGAAGGACAGGGTGAGAAAGGGGGAAAGAGAGAAGGAAAGAAGGATGTGAAAGGCACAAAAGTGGAGGAGAGGGCCATGATGGAGTCTGGCCAGAGAAGTACCTTCTAGGGAGTAGTGATGCTTTTTTTTTTCCGGGGCACAAAATGAATGCAAACACATGCAAAGCATGTATTTTCAAGGAGTTCAAAGACCCCAAGTTAAGAACACATTACTTATTTTCACGACCCCGATATATCAAGAGTCACATGCTCTTCTAAGACAGTCTAGGAACCCTAAGAATCCTTTAGTTTTTAATTAAAAAAAAAAAATTTTTTTTAACATTTATTTATTTTTGAGACAGAGAGAGAGCATGAACAGGGGAGGGGCAGAGAGAGAGAGGGAGACACAGAATCTGAAACAGGCTCCAGGCTCTGAGCGGTCAGCACAGAGCCCGACGCGGGGCTCGAACTCACGGACCGTGAGATCATGATCTGAGCCGAAGTCGGACGCTTAACCGGCTGAGCCACCCAGGCGCCCCTAGTTTTTAATTTTTTAATAGGCTCCACACCCAACGTGGACTCAAACTCAACGACCCTGGGAACAAGAGTCGGATGCTCTACTGACTTGGGTAGAGTACCAGGTGCCCCAAGAATCCTTTACTTCACACCAAGGTGGAAAGAAATCTAAATCTCTGTTATTTTCAGAGCGAAGCCTTTCTTTAGGCTGATCTGAAGCCTGAGGTCCCTCCCAATCCCTCCCCACCTAATGAAAGCTATTTCCTGGGAAGGGCACAGAACCCCTAGCCCACCCTCCAATCAGTCATCCCGGCTGCAGAAAGACAAGACTTCATGGCCCCGGACCCAGCACTGGGAATTACCTTGACGTATGGCTGAAAGTAAGTCACTGCGGGCATCGCTCACAGGAGGCAAGGAGGACTTAGGCTTGGTGGCATCGGCAAGTGGTGGGGGTGCAACAGGCTGGTCATCCACACCACTGAAAGGGAGAGGAGGGGGCCCCGGAGGAGGGGGAGGAGGGGGAGGAGGAGGTGCGCCTATCACTGGTTGGGACAAGGGAGGTGGTGGCAGAGTCGGGTAGTCAGCTGCGGGCGGTGGGGGAGGAGGCGGAGGGGCAGCAAAATTGGGGTGAGGTGGGAAAGATGGGGGTGAAGGTGGTGGTGGGGTCCCCGGAGACCCAAATCCTCCAGGCGGTGGTGGAGGTGGAACGCCCATCACTGGAGGTGGAGGTGGAGGAGCAGGTGGTGGAGCAAACCCGGGTTTGGAGCCTGGAGGAGAGCCCAGAGGAGGCGCTGGTGGTGGATGGCTTGGGCTGACCACACTGGATCTTTTGGGTCCAGCTAAACCGGACCCTCTTTGGTTGCTGTCTACGGGGCAGCTAAAAGGACACAGAAAGAGACCCATCATCACTCTCAGCATGTGAACATCCACCTCTAATTAAGCTTATCTACGAGCCTAGGTTCATTTCAGTTGACTATTATTTCATTTTAGCTCAAATAGAAAGAAAAACCTGAGAATGGTCAGAACAAACCAACAATGCAATGGGGCAGCCTGGTAATGTAATGAGCTTTCATCAACAGAGGAATATAAGCAGAAATTGAGAATAACTATTTGAAAGAAGTAGACTAGGATTCCTCTACCAGGTAAGGGTTAGCCAAGGTCATCTCTTAGGTCCTCCTCAAACCTTTCAGCTTTCCAAGGGAAGGCACCCTCCTGAACCCTTCTCTAGGAGGAAGAGTCTGTTTAATCCTAGAGCTGGGGACCAAGAAGGCATGCAAAAGAAATCTAAAACAACACCCACTCACTGGGCTCTATTCCTCAGGCTACTGTCATTCACCAGATCTTGTGAGGGCAGGAAACCCAAGCCAAGCTGACCAATCTGAGCAGGGTACAGATTTAGGCAAATGTACCTCCAGCGTTCATGTGGAAAAACCTGACAGGGATGAGGATCTGAGGGTCAGCAGACATGGGAAATGAATGTGCCACTCATTTAACTCATACTGAATTGAAGCTAAGTAAAAAAAGTAAAAGATAAGTTGGTGATCTCTATCTGTTCCAGTATAGCTAAACAGTTAAGAATATAGGCTCTGCAGACAGAATGACCTGCTTTCCAATCATGGCTCTGCTGTGCAACCTTAGGTAAGTTCACTGACCTCTTTGTGCCTTACCATTCACTCATCTGTAAAATGGGTACCTAGCTCAGGATGATTGTTGTGAGGATTAGGCAACATAGAAGGTGTTTGGCATAATGCCTGGCACCTAACAAACACGTAAAAAAAAATGTTAATCATTTCTATTATCTAGACAGACTTCACTGAAGTTATTTTACTGGTCCTGGCCTGGATTTGGAACACACATTTTGTACTTTAAAAAAAAAAAAAAAAAAAAAAAAAAAAGTTTATTCTGAGAGAGCGAGTGAGCACACATGAGCAAGAGAGGGAGGGGCAAAGAAAGAGGAGAGAAAGAATCCCAAGCAGACTCTATGCTGTCTGCACAGAGCCCAACGTGGCACTTGATCTCACAAACCGTGAGATTATGACCTAACCCGAAACCAAGAGTCAGATACTTAACTGACTGAGCCACCTAGGCATCCCTCGTCGTCTTTTTTTTTTTTTTTTAAGATTTTATTATTTTTTTTTTATTAAAAAAACTTTTTTTTAACATTTATTTATTTTTGAGAGACAGAGAGAGACAGAGCATGAGCATGGGAGGGGAAGAGAGAGGGGAGACACAGACTCTTAGCACAGAGCCTGACGCAGAGCTCAAACTCACAAACCGTGAGATCGTGACCTGAGCCGAAGTCAGACGCTTAACTGACAGAGCTACCCAGGTGCCCCAAGATGTTATTTTTTAAAGTAATCTCTATACCCAAGATGGGGCTCAAATTCACAACCCCGAGATCAAGAGTTGCATGCTCTACAGACTGAGCCTGTTCAGGCACCCTAAGGAACACATATTTTGTTCTTGAGTATGTAACCACTCAAAGTAGACAGAAGAGATAGCATCATTTACCTGAACTCTACGGGTGGGGGAGGCAAGCTGTCCTCAGAGAAGGAAGGAGAAGGTGGAGAAGTGGAATCTGACTGCGGTGGTGGTGGGTAGCTGCTTCCATCCATATTTTCAACGGAGCCAATACTGCCATTCTGGTACACCAAGGTGGGCGGATACCTGCCAATGAACCCAATGCCGAAACAGTCATTTAAAAAGTGTGAGTGATACGCTCATGCTTTTTTAAGCGACTCCACAAAAATGCATTTGATACAAAAGCTATTAGGAAGAAAGAAAGAATAAAATTCCACATAAAATTCTGAAATTTAATTTTAGGACTAAATTCTGGATTAAAATTTAGGACTAAATTCTATTGTTAAATGTCTCCCAACCCAGATAATCAAAACCATGCCGTTCCTTTCCCAGTGCTGGTTGGCTTTGGCAAACCCAGCAGTTGTTTTAAATTCTCTCCCAAATGTTAAGAGCAGCCTATACCCAAATCCCAAAGTCTATCTTGTGGCAAAGGGCAAAGCCAAGCCCCAAGGCTAGTGAGCTGTAAACACGTGACTGGCACACAGCCTCGTTTGGAGGTCAGCAAGCCTCTGGAGTACTCAAAGGCCAAGGAGGCATTTGATTGCAAAACCAAGCTGAGGACAAATGCAAGTTGCTGTGTGGTAGCTAGACTCGGTCTCCCTGCCAGGTCTCTTATCCAACACAACAAGCTGCCAATTTAAGTAAGGTGCTAGGGCCTGCGCCTCATGAAAACCTGTCCCCCAGAGCACTGGGCCTTGGGTGAACAACAAACCTCCAAATGAGCATAAATACACCAACTAGCAGCTAGCAAAATATGGTTGGTTCCGCTCCACCTCCCCCTTCTCTCCACCACTGTTGGGTTCTAAAGAACTCATTGCAAACAGACTCCAGGAGAAGAGAGTTGAAGAGAACTAACAAATCAAATGATGCTCTGATGCAGAAAATCCCCAAAGCCCGGACCCCTGTAGGCTTGGCACATCTCTTTATAGGTTCCCCAACAAGCATATCCAGGTAGGCCAGCCATGTGGCCTGATCCCAAACTTCTTGGACAAGAGGAAAATGGGAGGCAAAGTCCTTGTTTTCACCAGCCCCATTCCACACCCACAAAAACAACAAAAAACAACACGTAATAGTTGGCATTCTGAACGTGCAAGATTCTGGCCTTAGAGTCCCAGAACCTGAGACAAGGCCTGACTGAACAAGATGGGACCATGGAACAAAATGGCCCCTTTTACTTGGAGTTGAAGGTAAGGAAGGTGCCCTCAGGGCTGATCTCCCTGTAGAAAGGTTCATTTTTTCTCGCACCACCTTCGTCACTCTTTAAAACAAATCTCTTAATCCAGGAAGAACAAGTGTCAGAAGTGTCAAGATTTTCAAAAGTCAAGATTTTCATGGTAGAGTTATTCCTAAAAGCAAGAACAACTCAACTCTTTCCTTTTATCATTCCTAGACACCCGGCATGGGCTGGCATCGTTCTCCGACAGCCAGGATGCAATGTATTTAGAGGAAAAACCAGGGCAACATTCATGCCAAGCAGTCGTGGTAACTTGGCTTTGAATGTCACACAGGTCGGACATCAGGATAAGCATCAAACCAAGCTCTAAAACCATTTTTTTCCTTTTAAACCTCCAGTGTGATTTGGTATTGGGAAATGGGTCAGACTGACATCTACTATTTCCCCATGGAGATATATAGCCTCAATACTGGCCAAGCGACCTTTCCCACACTGTCTCTGAGGTCTGCTTTCAGTCCCTTGGCCAGCCTCTCTCCCGAGACTGACAAAGGCTGACTGAAAAGTTGCTTTGGTGATGTGCACAAATCCTCTGCCTGGCCCTCTCCGCTCCTGTGAAATGCCCAGCCCTTAGGCACGACCTTCAAATCAAAGCTGTGGAGGCAAAGGGCTCCCAAGACCACTTTTCTTCTCTTTCCAGTCTTTTCTTTGAGGCCCACAGACATACTAGTGTCTGGCAGAGCAAGGGCACTAGAAGCCATGGGTTTTCTTTTCCAGACTACTACAGTCACTTCATTTAAACTGCTGCATCTCTTGATTTATTTAGCAAATTTTAATCACCAGATGGATGCGCTTTAAGGTAGCTGATTAATAGTGGTATGATCTATGCCACACGGCCAGACTTCAGAGGGGTGTGAAAGGTGTCACACCAGAGCTGTTAGGCTGTTGCCCCCAGGTCCCCAGGCCCTTCAAAGAATGCTACCAATAGGACGAAAGCATCACCTACCCAGAAGGCCCCAGCTTTTCTTTGGATTCCACAAATTCTTGTCCCATCTTCATTTTCTCCCACTCTTCCTTACGTGTCTTGATTTTACGTGGATTTACATTCCCTCGATTTGGATTATCTTTCTTTTCTTTCTATAAGGATAAGAAACAGAAAAGCCTTTGTAAAACATTTTCCAAAGTTCATTAAAATTCCACCAGGTTTCATGGATGCAAAGAGATGATTTGCCTGGACAACACACGGTAACTAGAGAATTTATAGAATTGCTCGTTTGGGAATGACCTAGAGTCATCTAGTCCAAACCACCTCCCAAAGTCAAACACTTTCACTCAATCCCACACTCAGACACCTCTACAGATGGGAAACTCACTACCTCTTTGGGTAGCTCACTGATGTTTCTGAGCAGCTCTAATTGTTAGGAGGTTAGTAAAAAAGCTATTTGTTACTCGCTCTGCCACAAAGGTCAGTCAACAGAGATGAGGAGTAATAACAGCCGTAAATATCTGGGACAGATATAAGGAAATAGTTAACAAAACAAAATAAAACAACCAAGGCAGAATTCCTCGGCCTGTGCAGCTGCACTAGCCCCTGGCGCTCTCTTGGGCCTCCCGGCAGACATGCTAATGGGATTGTGAGGTTGCCACCGGTAGGTCATATGCTTACACGCATCACTGGAGGTCTAGGGGAAGGGAGCACCTCCCAAAACTAAGTCTATGCCTTCACCCCGCCCTACCGAACCAGTAGTGAAGGTGTTAAACTGTTCCTGTTTGTAAATCAAACACTGTAGGGCCCTGTGCTGATCTCTGAGAAATGAGCTGCAAAACTGGCGGGGAAGGGACTAGCCTAGCTTGAGTGTCCAGCAGAGTCAGGTGCAAATTGCAAGAGAAATAAATGGTGAATAGAAAAGTCAATTTCTAAAACTCAGCCTGAATATACTCAATTGTTAATAGCGCTAGGGGGAACAAACACATTTTTGGTGTGATTTATACTTTCATCTTGGTTGTGCTTGGAGTGGACACATTTTTTAAAGAGTTTCACCTGGCATCCAAGCAAGCAGCCACTTGGAATGATTACTTCATATAAGACTGGCTTCCTTTTTATCCCCCCTCCACAATCGTGCCTACTGATGTGTAGAACAGAGGCCCCTTTCCCCTCACCCTATGCTTTCTCTTCTCTTTCATGATATCCTTGGTGTCCTGCAGCATCTTCTCCTTCCAAAGATCAAAGAAGTACGAAGGGTCTGTGTAGAATTTGAGTGCCTCTTTCCCATCGTCCCTGGGATAGAAATGAAGACAAGTAGCTGTCAGTAGACAGATGAGCTCCCAACCAAATCCAATATTCCAAATACCTACCAGTTAGCAGTTTTTACACTGAGGAATCAAGAAGTCATTCAAATCGACTGCATATTTCCTCTTCCACACCAGCATTCCAATGCCCCCTGAATGGCGCCTCTTTATTTATCTGGCTTTTTAAGAAACTTAGCCTTACTTTCAATTCCTGATAGAGGAATTTGCATGGTCAGGGCAAGAATGGGCTAGAGCAGCAGGGATCCTGATTATTTCTAATGATCTGCATGGCTACAGACATCCCCCTGAGGACATCCTGATATCCTGGCACACCAGAGGGGATTTCTGCCATTGGTTCCCCTTCCCCCACCAATTCCCCAGCACTCTCTAGGAAGCATTAGTGGCTTCCCACCCACATGAAACCTATGCACATATGTGCAGGTTCACATGTGTACATTATGTATACATATATACACATGAAAGCATTTATGTGTGCAGCTGTTATTCCTCTGTAAAAACAGGTAACCACAGCAATCCACCTTCTTGCTCCCTTCTAGAATAGCTCAGCACCCCCCACCCAACCCCCCAACCACAAGGGGGCCCCAGTGAAAACACATGGCCAGCTGTTTTATGATAAGATTGAATTACCATCTTTTAGTGGCTGTGACAGAAGTACAGAGAGAGCTACTGAGTGTCCATGTAAGGGTTACCTGCCAGACTTGATGTTCCTGGTTGGAATCCTGCACTTTGGCATGACTAAGTCTCTCTCACTTTCTAAAAAGTATGTGCTAGGTAGGGGTGGACATTTATTTTAGCACTATTCTAAACTAGAAAGAATTAGAAAAGCAATTCCATTCCCTGGCCTCCAATCCTGTCACAACACACAGAAAGCATTTCCAAATCAAACACTAATGATTTTTATATTAAATCTTATTCTGAGTTAGCTACACCATTGCTCATTTCTGTTAGGCCAAATCTAGATAATTGAGAGGAGAATGATAAGTAAGAAAATACCATTAACTGGAAAATAAACTTGTCTTAATATCATTTGTTTACCCTATCCTATCACACAAGCCCTTTGTCGTATGTCATACTCCCTTCAATATCAGGTGTACACTCCCTTCTTGCCCTGAAACCCCTCTGCCCAAATCCAACTTGATAAATGATGGAGGCTACAGAGTCAAATCTCTGCCCTGCTCTGCCAGCTAGCCCCTTTGAAAGCCAAGGTGCAAACATAATTTTACGCAGTAATAATGCAGGATAGATGCTATGTACTTTTATCCTGTGTGAATAGCTACCATGCTCCTATTCCAGGCTCCCTGGATCAGGTGGGTGTCCTTGAGTTTCACACACACATTCTACTTTGCAGTATACCCATGTCTCACAGAAGACATCTGCCTCCAGCTATCTGTAATTACTTTTTACCTGTTCCAAAGATATTTATGGATACAAGCAAGATAAATATTCGCTTTCTGCCCCTGCTCAGTGTTTTTTTTGCAGGATGATCACACTACAGACCACTGGAGGGGGGAAGGGCTTTAAGCTGTCTATAAGGCTACCTTCTTTCTCAAGTTTAGCTGCAGCAGCATAGGTCTTTGCAGAGGGGAGTGTCGAAAGGATGTTCTAAACAAAGTAAAGACACTCATTTGGAAGGATACCAATTATTCCTTAAGCTCTGAAGGACCCTCAGGGCCCAGAGCAGCCAGTCCACAAAGCTAGCCCCACTAACACACCCAAACATCTGGTAATCTAGTGGTTTCTGAGTAAGTGGGAGCCTTGCTAGAATGCTGCCCCTGGGATGCATGCTCTAGGACTGCCTTGTAACAAAGTCCTTTTGGTTCTATAATAACTAAATTCCTTGGACAGAATCCAAGATGGACCTGGCTTACACCAAATTAAACTCTGCAGCATGCAATGTTATGGCAAACTTTCAATACATATTATATTTACTATGAATTTCAGAAACCAAACAATAATAAGTGACAAGTGTTTATATGGTAAATATTAGCTTCTGCTGCCACAAACAACTCTGGGGTAGGTAGTAAGCTTTTTGATACAATCCTCTGATGTAAACATCTTTAAATAAAAAGACACTCTAGTGCTGTTAACCACAGGTTGAAAAAGGGAGGAACTAGCCAGGTTACCTGTAGGGGGTAAGATTGTTGAGAGGTGGAGGAGTATCACAGGTGTTATATGTTTCTAAGACAGGTACTGGGAGAGAGTTTCTGTCGAAAAGCTTCTGGTCTTGAATGGTAGAGCTTCTGAAGGCCTTTCGGGTGTTGATTCCTTGCAGTGACACTGAGAGAAGATGGAAGGCATTAGAAAATGGACGACAGGCTATTTGAGCAAACACTGAGTCACACCAGTCTGAGAGGCCTCAGCTGCTGCGTTTCTTGGCTGCGGCTGTCTGCAGCCAGGTTTTTTTTCCTCCCCCTCTGGGGAAGCCCCACAAGGCTGTCAGCAGCCCAGCCATTTCACGACTGAACAAAATGAGGCAACACAAAGGTTTACTATGTGGCCAGATCTAGCAGGCCTCTCCTTGGGAGGAATGAATCTTCCAAGTACTTTTATGGTAACAAAATACGACTGGGGGAGGGGGCATTTGAGCAAGAATTGGGGGAATGGGAGAGAGGGAGTGTGTGGGGGTGTGGTAGAGCTAAAAAGGTTTCTTTACACCACCCAGGCTTGTGTCATTTCAAAGCAGAACTCCATAGGTCTCTGTGATTTTTTCCTTTACTTTTTTATAAATCAGGAAAAAAAAAACTCTAAGAAACTGCTCAGCAAAGCCTGCAAATGCTGAGCTCAGCTTCCTTACCTTCTTCTTCCTTGGGATCCAGCTGAGTGACTTTAACTTGTAGGCGGTCGACCCTCTCAGCAAGGGAGCTTACCCGAGAGGCAAAGGTATTTGCCTGAGTAAAGAGCTCTCCAACAATGTCCTCTGCATATTTACCTGAAAGAGCAAAGAAACCAAGTCACTAGTGCATAAAAATGACATAAATGGTTAGAAAAACTGGCTACTATAGATTTTACTCCCCACCTCCCCAACACACGCACACACCCCCTAAGATGGTTTGGGTTACATGCAGATGCTTGCTCTTCATAGATAGATACAGAGTTTGAGCAGTCCATAGTTTGAGCAGTCTGCTTATGTTCTCTAATAGTCTTCTTGGCAAACTCTGAACAGTCACGAACTCAATGCAGGATGAATAATACCAAAAGGTGCAATACAAAAAATTAATCCTGGAAGAGCAGACAATATGTAGACATATGCCTACAGCCCTTACCCCCTTGCTGCTTGGTAAAAGCACCTTGTAAAATGGTTCTGGGAAACAGACTGGGAGTTACAAGGACCTTGTAGGTGTCTACCATTAACATGAAAAATAAGAAATTACATCCTCAATGGAGCCTCCAAAGTACATTCAACAACCATGATGAGTTGTGGTATCTTCGAGGGGCCTTGAACTTATCAACAATTCACAGCACAGACTTATAACTTCTTCTAATGGGTGAGAAGGTTATCTTATGTTTTATAACACACAACTTTGGAAGTCTTTGCTTTAGGTTATAATCCTTCAAATTTACATCTCAAGGAAGAAGTGAAAAGCTGAAACTTTCAAGCCCTCCCTGAAAACCAACATACCACTGGTCTCTTTCTGCAATATCTTATTTTTTTAGAAAAAGAAAAGAGTTCGTACTTTCAACCCTGGAATGCAAGGAGAATTTGCAGCCAAAGAAACCGAACAGCAATTTGACACTACCTCCATATTGTCATTCTAAGCCACAAAGCACATTCTTGCTAGGAATGAAAAGTGGTACATATGAATAAATATATCATCTGAGTTTCTTAACTTGCAAGGTGAAGGTAGGCAGAAGTCACTGTGCCCAACCAAAAAAACTATTGAGAACTATTTTAAGTAGGCTCTGATTCTTAGCTTTGAAACTACATGTATGCTTAGTCCACACTTGAGGGGAAAAATATTAGTCAAAAGGCCAAAACTGCACCTTCAGGGTGAACTAACTACAGCTCACCTTCCCAGTGTAACCTGGAGAGTAAGGATAAGACCAATCAACAGCATATTTTGAATTGCTGGTAAATTTAGTCGATAAGGAGTTTCTAATCAAGAAGGAACAAGTCTTTGCACACTGAACGATTTTGCGACTTAAACAACCATGGGAAGCTCCTGGGCTCAAAGAACACAAATTGGCAGAGGATCCTATCTGATCCCTGTCCATAATACAGCTAAGTCCTATAAAGACCATACTGCATCATGCTCAACCAGGTAATGGAAAACTGATTGGAAAGCTAAAGCAGAGAAACATGCAGCATTATGTGTGGAAAATAGACCAGGCTCAAAAATATCTGTTAACCAGGGCACCTGGCTGGCTTAGTTGGCAGAGTATGCGACTCTTGATCTCGGGGTCATGAGTTCAAGACCATCTTGGGCATGGAGATTAGTTCAAACAAAACAAAACCTCAATCAATCAATCAATCAATCAATCAACCAGTCAACCGATGAGCTATTCTGGAGGAAAAGAAAACCCCAAATCAACCCACCCTTAGGTCACCAAGAGAGTACCCAGGATTTTCTGTTCCTCAGTGAAGGGAGTAGTGGTAACGTGAGTAGTGGCTGAATGTGGCACAGTGATTTTCAAGATAAAATCTTACCCCCAACATATAAACATGCTAACGTTGAGAATGCTGCTTGAAGAGGGAGTGAGGTGGTGTGAAGGTTTCCCCACTGTCACATCATCCCCTCAGGCCCTGGGCCTACTCAGAACTACAAGATGATGTATGGAAAAAGCAGCAGACTTCAATCAGAAAAGTCTGGATTTAAGTCTCAGTTCTTTCTATTTATACCTGTGTACTCTTCAGCAAGTCACAATGTCTCAGCCTCAGTTTCCTCATCTGTAAAATGGGGATAACTGTATCAACCTTACTAAACTGTCATAGGATTAAACAAGCTAAAAATGTAAGTTGTTACAACGAAATTCTCCCTTATACCGCTCAACCACATCAGATGACTTTCAAGAGTGTATCTAAATATCCTATTTTACACTTACAAGAAATTTAAGATATAATTCCAGTCAGTAATATGATAGCCCCTATTCTTCAAGTACTAAAAACTACTCCAATCTCTGAAAACAGAAGTGTGATACTTATATAGGAGAAAACCAAAGTGCCTTGTACAGAGTTAAATTTCATTCAGATTACCAAGATACACCCATTATCACATCAGGACATTCATAATAGTTATCAAACACATTTTGCAAAAAAGAATCCAGAAGCAGTCTTTAATTTATTTTTTTCCTTAGCAGAACTCTTCAAATGAAAGCCTATGTGGAAATGAACAGGTAAAACTGATTTTTAAAACTGTGAAGTTGCTCTTGTTGAAGTCTGAGTGGGAGTCTTGGAGCCCCCAGGGGCATGGCCCCAGTATGCTCAGAAAACCCAGTATCATAGCATGATTTCTTAATGACCCAAGTGGGGGTTCCATTCTACCAGGTGGTCAGGATACTAATTCAAAAGTGCAGGCTGGCTGGGCTGTGCCTATATCTCCTAAGATATGGCAACCTAGTATGTGCAATGCCAATCTCTCTGCACTGAGGGAAAATAAAAATTCTGGATATGCTATCATGCAGCAATCCAAGGCTGTGGAATTTTTAATTTTATGCCTTATCCACTCCATAATCACACTTTGCCTACTAGGCCAAGAACTTCGGGCTACAGCACACGAAGACAAGGTCATGACTATGAAGTACATATGAACTTGTCCCTGTGCCGCTCTCTGCTAGATGAAATACTAGTCATCTTTGGAGGCCTGGTGTGAATCTACCCTCTTCTAAGAAGCATTCCCTAACTCTCCCTATGCCCCCACACCATGCACTGAATCCCCATACAGAGTACTACTTCCTTCCCTGTGTTCTCTGTGCACTGACAGCATGGAATGGTGGAGAGAACACAGGCACGCATCATTCAACAAACATTTACGGAGCTTCTACTGGGTGCCAGATTCTACACAAGATAAAACACTGGGGTTCAAGGATAAACAAGACGTGATTTCTGCCTTCAGAGAACTTTTAATTTAGTATAAGAGATACAGAAAAGTTTCAACACAATGTGGCAAGTAATGATGTAGCTCAGAGGAGCACTTAGTCCAACCTAGAAGAGATCCTTGAGCTAGGCCTTGCAAGAGCAGCTGCAAGGATGGTGAGGGTACTCCAGGCAGGAAACAGCAAGGGCATCGCATGCAAGTATGAGAGTATGATCTCTCTCACAAATACTATAAGTGATAAATCATTCTTCCTTCCTTTTCCCCCCTCTTTTCCTTCTTTCTCATTAAAAAAAAAAATCTTTTAAAAAGATTATAAAATGGGAGGGGTGCCTGGGTGGCTCAGTCGGTTGGGCATGTGTCCGACTTCAGTTCAGATCATGATCTCATGGTTTGTGAGTTCAAGCCCTGCGTCCTGCTCTGTGCTGACAGCTCAGAGCCTGGAGTCTGCTTCCGATTTTGTGTCTCCCTTTCTCTCTCTGCTCCTCCCCTTCTCATGCTCTCTCTTTCCTTCAAAAATAAATATTAAAATTTTTTTTAATAAAATAAAAAATAAAAGGATTATAAAACGGGAGAAGATGGATGGCAGAAAATGAGATTTGAAAGGAAGGCGGGTCTTGAAAAGTCTTGAATGCCAGGCCAAGAAACTTAAACAATTCCACAGTGAGGAACAGGGGAGATTTCTAACATTTGCACTCTTATGTACGTACATATGTACGTACGTACGTATGTATGTATACATTTATTTTTTGTTCATTCATTCATTCGAGTAGGGGAGCAGGGAAGGGGATAGGGAGAGGGAGAGAGAGAATCTTAAGCAGATTCCTCAGGGCTCGATCTCAACAGCTCAGGGCTCATTATCATAATCTGTGGGATCATGACATAGGCCGAAACCAAGAGTTGGACGTTTAATCGACTGAGCCACCCAGGCACCCTTGTACTCTTATTTTTAAAACACTTTTGGGGCACCTGGGTGGCTCAGATGGTTAAGCATCTGACTCTTGATTTCGTCTCAGGTCGTGATCTCATGGTCATGAGATGGAGCTCTGTGTTAGGCTTCATGATGAGTGTGGAGCCTGTTTGGGATTCTCTTTCTCTGCCCTTTCTCTGCTCTCTCTCAAAATAAACAGACATTAAAAAAACAAAAAACAAAAAACTTTTAAATTGCAAAAGTTAACACAGACTTAACTTTTATTTTATTTTTTTATTTTTATTTTATTTTATTTTTTTTAATTTTTTTTTTTAACGTTTATTTATTTTTGAGACAGAGAGAGACAGAGCATGAACAGGGGAGGGGCAGAGAGAGAGGGAGACACAGAATCCGAAACAGGCTCCAGGCTCTGAGCTGTCAGCAGAGAGCCCGACGCGGGGCTCGAACTCCCGGACTGTGAGATCATGACCTGAGCCGAAGTCGGACGCTTAACCGACCAAGCCACCCAGGCGCCCCACAGACTTAACTTTTAAAAAGTCAAATAATTCAGAATTATAAAAGTAAAAAGTGAAATTTGCATTTTGAGCAGACCACTCTGGCAGGGATACAAGTTTTAAGATTTGTAAGATCTTTAGGTTTATATATTTAAGAGGACTGATAGAGAAAGGGAGGCCAGAGGGAGGCTAAGGCAACAGTTAATTTTATTATTTTTTATTATGTTTGCTTATTTGTGAGAGAGAGAGACAAAGCACAAGTGGAGGAAGAGCAGAGAGAGAGAGACACACAAAATTCCAAGCAGGCTCCAGGCTCTGAGCTGTCAGTGCAGAGCAGGCCACAGGGCTCGAACCCATGAGCCGTGAGATCATGACCTGAGCCAAAGTCGGATGCCCAACCGACTAAGTAACCCAGGCGCCTCTATTTCTTTTTTTAACTTTATTTATTTACTGAGAGAGAGAGAGAGAGAGAGAGAGAGAGAGAGAGAGAGAGAAAGCGCACGCACGCAGGGGTGGGGCAGAGAGAGAGAGAGGGAGACAGAATCCCAAGCAGGCTCTGCACTGTCCGCACAGAGCCTATTGTGGGGCTTGAACTTACAAACTGTGAGATCATGACCTGGGCCGAAGTCAGACACTTAGCCCACTGAGCCACCCAGGCACCCCAAGGGAACAGTTTAGGTGAGAGTTAACGAAGGTCTAAACCAGGGTGGTGTTGGCAGAGACAGAGCAGAGAAATTCTTTGGAAATCTTACTTTACCTCTTACTGGCTGTTGTCTCTCTAGGCAAGTTACTTTTCTGAGCCTTCATTTCTTTACCTGAAAAACGGGAATACCACCACCTACCCTCACAGGATCACTGAATAGATTAAATGAGATCATCTATGTCAAGATCCTATTAAAACCTGGCATAAAGTGGGCAATCAACAAATGTGAGTTCCCCTCTCATCGCCCTCTCCCCTTAAAAATTATTTATTTCTGTCTCCTCTGGTAGATTATAAGCTCCTATAAAGCAGAGACCTTTTTTCTTTAATTTATTTTTTACATTTATTTTTGAGAGACAGAGAGATACAGAGCATGAGCAGGGGAGGGGCAGAGAGAGAAGGAGACCCAGAATCCGAAGCAGGCTCCAGGCTCCGAGCTGTCAGCACAGAGCCCGATGTGGGGCTTGAACCCATGAACCGTGAGATCATGACCTGAGCCGAAGTCAGACGCTCAACTGACTGAGCCACCCAGGCGCCCCTGGCAGAGATCATTTCTTATTATCACTCTATTCCCTCAGCATCTGGCACATAAAATATGTTCAATACATGTTTATTGGATAAAAAAAAAAAAGGGTCAGTTAGCTCTACAGTGTGAGGAAATCTTGTTTCTGTAGGTACAAACCAATCCTGGCCCTCAGATCAGCTTCTTCAAGATGGGAGTGGTCTGATCACAAGTGAGAGAGTGAGCAATGACATCCATCAACACTACCCTGGAAAAACACCTGAGAGAGAGCATAACTCCTGCTGAGTGAGAGTAAGAAGCATCATTAGCTAGATGTCCTTTGTCCTATGGAGAAGGAACCGGTGTGTGATTGACTTGCACCCATTTGGCCTTCTCAGGGTGACAGAAGCAGAAATGATGCTTTTAAGAAGCACTGAGGCTCTCTACAGCCTTCATGTGCTTCCTTGTCAGCTGCACTGCTACTGCACTGCTGTCAATGTTCCTTTGTGTAAGACGGGCACTGGCAGGGTTTCGTTTCTTCGTGACGCCCCATCCAGGTTTCTCTAAACCCTAGATCAACAGAGATGGCCTCTGGAGCTAGGAAAAGGCTTAGGAATCTCAGACCCCATACATCATATGGTCGCAGAACTCTGTCTCCTCAGGCCCCTGTTTTAAAGGCAGGGCCTGTTACTATCTGGGGGAATGCAGGCTTTCCTGATACCCCACTGCCTTCACTAAGGGTAGTAGTGATTCAATAGAAGGGGTGAATGTCTGAAAGAATTCATACCAAGATGCCTTTGCTAAGGAAGATCACTAAAATGGCAATTTGACGAAGGTTCTTATGGGAGCTGGAGCGGCACTAAGACAAACGCAGAGCCTATCCAAGCGTCTGCCCTTCCCCTACCTCAGCTTCAAACAAAGTCAGCTTGATTCACAATGAAATCCAAACCATGCACGTACTCCACCCTAGGCAGTCTCATTCATTCTTGCCAATTAAAACAACAACAACAACAACAACAAAAATATCATTGAGCTGGCTTTCCCTCAACTCCAAAACAGACTGGGCTAACAACCGTCTTCTTGCTAGAGAAGAACGGCTCCAGCTACACTTTGTGTCATTGTGTGTTCATGCAGCTTGCAAAATTCCCAATACCCTAGAGACTGCAAAAGTAATTTGCACCCTGAACTTGGACCTGGGGGCTTGCAGCACAATTAAATGTGTACCGGGGTACACAAGTCAGCTAGAATCTGAGTGCATGTTTGCTTTACTCTTCTTTGGGAAGAAAAGTTGGGGGAGGGGGTGTAGGGTAGAGAAAGACTATTGGCACATTTGAGGCTTCAACAAAGTCAGCTACATTGAACAGCTCGTGCAATTACGGGCACATTCCCCAACCCAAGATACTGCTCTGTGAACCTCCCACTTTACACACAGAGAATTCTGCTCTGTCATTCCATCTGCAGTTTCTGCTGCAGCCCTTCCTGCCACCCTTCCCACAGATTTCTTTTGAAGCAGGTGGAGGGGGAGGTGGAGGGAACCTAGAGGGTGGTGGTAGATGAAGAAAAGGTTGAGGGGAAGAATTCTGTACCAAAAATGAACCTCTCTTTGGGGAGAGGGGGAGGGATACATTTTCGCATTACCTAGGGAAGGCAGATGGGGGAGAAATAGGAGCACGGGAGGAGAAGGAAACTAAATAAAGAGCACCAACGACCCCTGAGGGCAAAGCACAGGCTCTCTGCGGCACTCACTCAGGCTGCCCAGCTGTCGGATGACATTTGCCAGGGTGATGTTGGTCACGCATTCCAGCTCGCTTCTAACGCTAGGCAACGTCTGACGGCACAGGTGCCTTGGCTCGATGTTCCTCGTTACTAACGGCATGGTGGACCTGCTTCAGGCAATGTTCTGAATGATGAAAAACAACCTAAAAAAGAAATAACAGGAAAGTATTACTCAACCACAAATTCCAGGCACACTAGGGCTGTGCGAGTCTTTTTTTTCTTTTGTCTTGTTCTGATCTAAAACAGCTTTAAAAAAAATCTCTCCCCCATCATTTCTTCTTTTTTAAGCTCCCCCCGCCCCAATCTTTAAGGTTTGCTATTAGAAGGCTTGCCGGATCAGTTTAGAAATTCTGAACTAGTGACTGCTGGCTGAGTTACACAGGCAGCATAAAAACCTAAAAACCTTAAAATAACAACGACGCTCCAACCAACAAGAGTCTCCAGAGGCAAGGAGGCATGGTCAGAAAACAGTCCATTCAGCAGGCTCTGGATAGTACGGACAGATCCTATCCTTGGTGTGTCCATAATCAGGACAGATCAGATTCCAGATGATCAATTATAAGGATCAAAAAAGAGCTGCTGTCATCTGATCATCTCCACAACGGAAATTAAGTTGCCAATAGCAATTCCATTGATCTACATCAGGACATAACTTCTCCAGTTCTTCCCTGATGGATGACTGTTAATGTACAACTAAACGCTAGCTGCCAGTGTCTATTAACACTACTAAAGTTTAGCCTGTGAATTGACAGAATTAAAGAATATCAAGGAAAATTTTACACGTTCAATATGTCAAACATGATGCTAAAGCAAACTGTGCTCTAAGATTCCCTAGTCCTTTCTCATCTACCCAAGAGCTCCCTTTCTCTCTCATATTCGTATCCGGATCAACACACCTGGGCCAAAAGGCTCTTGAGCCGGCAGGAAGTGTCTGGAGCAGATCCGGAAACCTTCCAGTTACCGTTTCTTATCCTGTCAGCTGAGCCCCTTTCCCTAGGAAATCCCCACCACTTCAGGTTCATGCTGAGCTATTGTTTTAGAATTAGATTACCAAATTCCTAGCTTTACAAGGATAGGAGGAGGTTTTAGTCTCAACAAAATGGGTATGACTACAGCCAAGGCATACCAGGCTGTTCCTGTTTCTGTATCTCGTGAAACTAAAGAAATTTAAAACAGCCTAATGGTTTTCATGCTAGGGAAAATGCAAATTCACTTCAAACGAAAAGGTAAAGCATAAAGGTAACACACCCAAGTCCCCAGTATTCCCAATTCTTCATTTAATTAAAACGAAAAAAAAAAAAAAGGCAAAACAGGTTTACTTACATCAAATCTTAAAACACCAGCTCATCACCAAAAAAAGTTGATTGTGAATACAAAAAGCTAAGTATTACAAATCTTAGAAGTGAACCAACATATTGTCTGACCAAAAGAAAAAGGAAAAAAAAAAGCCCTTCAGGCTCAAAGGGGGAGTAGAACCCTTTGGAACAGACTGCTCCTTGTTATGGACATTCTGATCTACTAAGAGTAAAAATAAAACAGGAAGCCAGCAGCTTGGGGAACAAGATTTCCTGTCACCAACAGCAACAGCCCAAGAACCAAGAGAATCAGCTGTTTGCTCATAACTCTGAACCTCCCTTTAATAGTCACTGTGTGGCAGCTGTGCCTATCTTTGGGGTGCAGAGGTGTTTCCTGAATATTTGTCTACTGTCTAAGGAAATAATTTTCATTCCGTTCCTCTGCTAAATTCCCCTTTGACTCAACAGGTTTTCTAATCCAAACTCTGGACTCTCCCTTCCAGTTGAACTCCTCTTCTCTACATGGTGCAGAGGTACTAAGATGCAATCATTAGTAACTAACTCACTGGTGAAAGAGTTTAGAACAAGAAAGGAGGCAGGAGGTTGCAAATGAAAGAACCTCACAGGGCTCTGTACACCATCCTCTGGATGCTCTTATACTCTCAAATTTCAAGCTTTCTGGAAGAATCAAATTCGATGGTACAGCCAGAGATGATTGAAAACAGCCACTGTGGCTCCCTCTATTAGCAATCATTTCAGTACTTGTTCCAGCTTCTCAGAGGAGCTAAAGGAGCCAGATCCCCTTGAAATTGTACATCAAATGTGGCCACTGACAAGGCATTCCAGATGTTCTCTCTGGACACCTAATGGAAACTGGATTCCAGATGGCTAGGTACATGTAGAACTGGGGGCCAGGAGGAGGTTCTTGTAACACCTTGGTACTTTAGAATTTATACTTTCCCAAGGGCCTTGAGTAAGCAGAACACAAATGGAGTCAACTCTACGTCATATGGTGGGGGGAGGGGGGATGGGATACAAGTTTCCAATAGCAAGATGGCTTCTTATCACTAAAAAAACCAGTTCCCACAACCAGCTAGAGAGTGTAGAGGCCACTTTTAGGCAAACAGGCTTGAGCAATGGAACGCAGAAACAGGGCCACAGTGACCACCTGGTTGAATACAGACAGACCCATCAGGTAACCCCCTCAAAATATCCGTAGGCCCTGAATGACCAACGGGCTACTTGCAACTAGGCACAGCTACCAAAAATGGGAGAATTCCATATGTCCCCATACCTCCTTCACCTTCCCTCTTTAAAAACAGCCTCTATACCTCTATACCTCATTACAGACAGCCTTCCCCTGGCTGTCCTCCCCACTGTTCCCCTATGGTGTATTCAATAAACTTCCATCTCCTTTGTTCTGCCTTGGGTGAATTCTTGGCACTGCCTGCACCATCAGCTTCCACCTGATCAGTGATCATTTGGGGCCCTCATCTGATTGGGAGAGACACCCCATTTAGACACCACAGACAGTACTCAAGAAATGACAATATGTCAATATCTATCAAGACAAAACAAACAGAAAAGTAAATCTGCTACTAAAAAAAACCACTTAATATGTTTCAGAACCACCAATGAGAAACAAGATTCCCTGTTATACGGAATTACCTGAATCACTGTTCATTTTCCTTTTGGATAATCAAAGTTAATTATATTTTGGGGCACCTGGGTGGCTCAGCCAGTTCGATGTCTGACTTCAGCTCATGATCTCATGGCTCGTGAGTTCGAGCCCTGAGTCGGGCTCTGTGCTGACAGCTTAGAGCCTGGATGGAGCCTGCTTCCAATTCTGTGTCTCCCTCTCTCTATGCCCCTCCCCTGCTCGTGCACTGTCTCCTTCTCTCTCTCTCTCTCTCAAAAATAAACAAGAACCTTAAAAAAAATTTTTTAAGTTAGTTATATTCACCATAAGAAGTATGGAATTATGCATGATCTGAAACACAACAGTAACTTCGTTAGGAAAAAAAAAAAAAGCCTACATTCCAGTGAAGATAAACTTAGAAATGGGCAAAGACTCTCAAGGCTCTTGACTCAACTCAGCTTCAAGTTGTGCCATTCAAACATACTAGGGTTAGTACCGTGACTCTGATAACCTTACTAGCTATGTGATCTTGGGCAATTTTCCTGGAGACATTAAATAATGTAACATACATAAAATGTCTACTACAAGGCTAAATAAAAAGGTAGTTATTTTGTAGTCCATGGACCCTAGGAAAATCTTACTGTAAAATCAACTTTATGCATTGATAAATATTTTTAAACACCCTCAACTATAGACATATTGTGTGGTAGAACGCAAAGATGAACGTAAAGATGAAACAAATGTAAAGATGAAACCCTGGACTTAAATGAAATTTACTGAGGTTTATTTCCTCCAGAGGTTGCTCCCAGCCAGGCTTCTGGACCTCCCGAAGAACACACATTCTCTCTCTCTCCACTCTTTCACACTGAGTTCCTCATCTGATCCACAGAACAAAGAAAATGATTAGAGTGACTATTTTCTCAATTCTCCTCAAGACCGTACATAACTACTAGCACCATTCCAGATGCATTGGAGAAAAAGTTAATACATTATATACAATGGATGCCTAATGGCATTAGGGTTTAATTCTCTCATGGAAATCCAGTTGAGAAAGGCTCCTCTATCATCAGTAGTCATTTAGTGGAAAATCTGTGGAGTACTGGGTGTTGAGAAACCACCGTATTAAGGAAGTAACATGGCCAAATTTGCATTTTAGACAAGTCATTCTAACAGAAGCAAAGAAGTTATATTTGGGCAGGAGAAGGCTGGAGATAAATAGATCAGTTGGGACTCTTCACAGGTTAAGACAATGACAAGAGAAATGGAGAGGCCCACTACAGCTAGCAAATATGAATGAGGACAGGTTGTAGGGGTAAGGCTAACTCTTCAGTCCTATTTGCTACTCTCTCAATAGGTTTGTACAGTTATACTCACAAAGTGATAAGACATATGTCTCTTTTTAAAAGTATCATGAAAAGGGGTAGTAAATGTTAGTGTCAGTGACAGAAAAAAAGAGAAAGTGAAGAAAACCAAGAAAGTAGTGGTTCTTAGATGCCAAAAGAAGTTTTGGAGCCATGAAAGAGTGAATGACCTGTCTTCCAGGATCAATAAAGTTCTGGGGCACCTGGGTGGCTGAGTGGGCTAAGTGTCTTACACTTTTTTTTTTTAAACGTTTTATTATTTTTTTGAGAGACACAACAGAGTGCGAACAGGGAGGGGCAGAGAGAGAGACACACACAGAATCGGAAGCAGGCTCCAGGTTCTGAGCTGTCAGCACAGAGCTCGACGTGGGGCTCGAACTCACAAACTGCAAGATCATGACCTAAGCCAAAGTCCAACACTTAACCAACTCAGACACCCAGGCTCCCCAAGCGTCTGATACTTGATTTCAGTTCAGGTCATGATCTCAGGGTCCTGAGATCGAGCCCTGTGTCGGGCTCTGCGCTGAGTATGGAGCCTGCCTAAGACTCTCCCTCTGTCCCTTTCCATTGCTCACACACATTTCCCCTCTCTCAAAAACAACAACAGCAAAACAAACAAAAAAATAAAGTTCTTTTTCAGTTATATTTTACTTTGATTAGGGAATTATATGCTATAATGATATTTGCTAATATGGGGTTTGAGAAGGTCTTACACCTTGGGAGATGTTACACAGGAGAGGACTGACCACTGCGGAGATAAAAGTTATAGAGAAACAGACTTCAGTTTAGCTAGTTCCTTTTAATTAGAGCAGTCCTATATTAGAATGGGTTCTCTTCAGAGGTTATGAGTTCCCAGTACAGTCCTGTGGATGACCAGCTATCAGGAATGTTGCAGGAGACATTCCCAGACTGTAGGATGTTGATGTTGAGAGGTCAGATTGGATGACTTCTACAATGTCTTCTAAATCAAAGATGATTGATATAATTCTCACTCTGGGCTTCAGTTTCCTCATCTGCAAAATAAAGAGACTAAGCTAGATGATTTTTAAGAAGTTCTAAAATTTCTAGATTTGCTTCTAAGTTGCTATAACCTCCTTACTTGGCCAACATGGACTTGCATTCTGAACACAAGGCCTGAAGTAGGTCTAAGAACTGTAGAGAGGGATGGGTCATGGCTATGAATCAAACCCTCCTCCACATCTAGATTCATCTAGTTACCAGGACCTGCAGGATACAGAATGGTCCAAAGGACGTTTCAGACAGAGCCCCAAGGTTAAGTTATTTACATCCTGGGCGGCTCCCAGGCTGATCTGGGAGTTGGCTATCCAAGTAAGTCCAAAGGAAAAACTGGCTTTGGAACAGTTCCAGACATGCAGCCAGACTCAGTAGCAACCCCATCTTTACTCCTGGCTATTTTCAGCTTAAGGGACTTGAGAATGAGTCTGAGAACAAGTAAAAGACTTTAGGCATCCCTCCCTAGCCATGACCTGGCAGTATATGGACCAGTCTAGACTGTCAGTACCATGGCAGAATTCATGCTTTGAAATGGAGACTGGATGAGGTATTCTCTAAGGTCCCTTCAAACAGTAAGATTCTACAGGCCTATATATTAGAAGTTATCACAAAATACTTATATATAACATGTGGTCAGTGTAAAGTCAAAAGGAGACTTTGACATCTACCCTACACTCTCACAACTCTGATTCCAACACCGTGAAGCAGAATTGGGGTGAGGTGAAAAAGACAGAGGGTGGAAGAAGGTCATAAAGGAAGGCTACATGTGAGGGAGGACACATTCATCTTTACCCCACTCTGAATTCCTGTTATTACCAGGACAGAAGACAAATTACTGCTCATTCTGGTAGTAATATTTATTACTAGCTATTTATTATAAATAAATATACAATGCTTCATTTAGAGCCAAGGTCACTGACAACACCTGCAGATTTCTATGGTTCCATCCCAAAACAAGTATATCTGAGCTATAGCAATAACCATAACAACAGAAATGCTTCTCAAGGCAGTTCCTCTTTGAAACATACCCCCAAAATGCTGATCAGCAGTAGCAGGGGATGAGAACATGTGGGGATGTTATATGTGTGACAATTAGGACTTCTGCTTTCACTTCAGCATTTCCCACTGTTCTACAGTTAACAGCAATTTGGATGGGGGCCTATGAGAAGAGCTTTACTTTGTAGACCAGTTTCCTCTTTCAAGAGACAAATTTCTTGCATTCCACAGGGGTTCAAAATCCCAATTGAAAAGTCAAATAATCATTTGATTTCAAAATGACAGACAATACACAGACTTACTGTAATCTAAATCTGTCTACAAAAATGTTTAAAGAAGTATGAATTTACTGTTGCATACAGCAGTCCTCACAACTATGCAACAACCACAAGGAAGAATGCCTCATTATAGACTTAAGCATCCACCCACTTCCTGTTGAAATACTGGGTGAGGCTGAACCTACAAATATAACTAGACTCTTTCTAAACACAAAGCATTACTGACAAATCAGTTTAGGTCACTAACGTCCAAGAGAGATAGCAAGACAGAAATGAAACTCCTTTGGTTGACAGAGAAAGTATCTGACTGGGAGAACCAAAAAAGTTATCTGTGATCCAAAACCAGGAGAAGTTTCCAATTTCCTAAAGTAATGACAAAGGTGATGAACCTACATTCAATAAACCTAAGGCTCCTTCTTGTCCTGATTTGGTTTTGGGCAAGTGGTCCAGGAAACAGGACTTCTAAACTCCAGTATTTTACTCCTTGAGCACACTATGGATCTATCAAGGACCATTCATACCTGGTAATTCCCTAAATTTCTATTACACTTTGGGGGCAATACCACCTTTTGTTCTTACCTTTATTACTCTTCAGGCTCTAATCATAGCTTTGCTCTTAAAGCTAAAACTGGGGGATCACCTTCACCTCTAAAATTGTTTTTTTCTAGTATAAACTATTCCACAGACAACTGCTTCTTTACTGGTGGAAATTAGGCTCTTTTAGTGTTGTCCATCTGGTTGTCCAAAAGAAAATACATTTAAACAGTAGACCTGGAACTTAGATTCTAGTTCTTAAATTTTGTTAATGTTTTACTTATTTTTGAGAGACATAGAGTGAGAAAGAGTGCAAGCAGGGAAGGGAAGATAACAGAAGATCTGAAGTGGACTATGTGCTGAGAGCAGCAAGCCCGATGTGGGGCTTGAACTCGTGAACTGTAAGATCATGACCTGAGCGGATGTCAAATGCTCAACCAACTGAGCCACCCAGGCGCCCCTGGATTCTAGTTCTTAATCTAATGATGACTGGCAAATGGGGGGAGAATTTCAATTCACCCTTCTAGTTCAGCTTTGGGCTGCCCTAAAAAAAAAAAATCTCAAAAGATGCTAATATAAAACTGAGATTTTGTTTGCAAAGTATTCTGATCTCCAAAGAAAAGATTTATTCACATAAAATATTTCTTGTATCTCCATCCTGGCCCAAGTTCCCTGTTATGTATCCACTTATAATATACAAGGTCTACAATGTTATCACTGATGACTTTCAGCCACAAACACAAAACTCATTTCACATTCCCAATCTATTGCCAATTTCTAGCAATACCCAATTCATCAAAATGGAATGGTTTGAAATACGCCAAACTATCCATCCATCTAAATGGGCTTACTTCTACTGACTGAATACATATAAATTATGAATGATTTTACTTAGAAATGGAGAAATCTTACCCCTGGTATTTGTAGGTACTCAAGTACCAGATTCCTTTCAGCTGTAGTCATTAATTCAGCATTGAATTCATACAGGAGTCTAGCATGAAAAACAACTAAGCTCCTCTGAAAAACAAACACCAACATACAAACCAAAACAAAACAAAGCATCAAACCTCAACAAATCAGTTCACAAGATTACTAGAAATATGCCACTAACTCACACAAGCCCCAACAAAGTATTCTTCACTTGTAAGAGCTTCCTTTTTTTATTTTTCGCCAATGACAAAGTGATCTCCAGTTACTGGTGCCTAAAAACCTGAGATAAGAGGGTAGATACAAAATGCATTCCTCTCCAAATACCCAGGCTTGAGTACCTGTGAGTAAGCCAAACCTGGGCATGTGCTACATATGGGAACACACAGTTGGTTTTTATGGAAGAATGTCTAAATCCCACTTTACTATCTTACTCAAAGATAAAGTGGATGGGACTAAGTGCAACCTTTCTTTCTTGGTTCCTGCAAGTAGCAGTGAGTATTGCACTAGGTTAAGCTCCCTATAGACAGGTCACTGGCACAACCACTGGTGATTAGATACAGAGGTGGGTTTGAAAAAGAGGGAGAAAGGAGATAGTCAGAGCCAAACCACACATCAGGCACTGAGTCTCATTTCATCCTGCCAGCTGTCTAACCATTCATTTTAATCCCTATGATGCCTCACTTCGTATTTCAAGCTTCTCTCTGGGATGGAAAGGCCAAAAAAGAAACTGACTTTACACAACTGAGAAAGGCCAGGGGGAAAAAGGTTGCAGAGCAACAACAAAAAAGGAGATTCAGCAAAATGTTTTGCTGACAGCTCAGGGCAACGTACAAACACACCGTGTGGTCATGGAGCAGGCAGAAGCAGCAGTCCTGGATGTGACTGTTAATATACCAACTTAAGTAAGGAGGGAGACCTAGCAATGACAATCGCATCTGAACACCAGGAAGTGGAATTATGGAGCAAACTGCAATTCCATATCAACTGTTCTATTCTGCCAGCTGTAACAAGAATTCATTCCTGAAAAAGTGTCACACACTCATCTGTCACTAATAGCCAAGCCGCCAGCAACTAAGAGTCAGCAGCAAAGGGCAGCTGTACATCTACTTCCTCTCACAAGGTCTATTCACCACTCAAAATATGGAATTTATAAGGAAAAGTCCTTGAACAGAGGGAAAGTAAGTACCCATTCTTTTTTTTCTACCCTCAGTTTACTAAGCAGTTACCAAAGCCGTCAAAACCTAATAAGCAGTGGTGTAGAGTAGCAAGAGCATGGACAGTAAGAGGCAGAGGTGTGGGTTTCAATTCCCAACTGCCAAATTTTAGCTTTGGGACCTTGGTAAGCAGTATAATCTCTCAGTCTGTTTCCTAATCTGTTAAATTAGTATAATGATTCCTAGTTTGTAAGGTTGTTATGACGAAAAATAAAATAATGCATGTGTAAAATGCTTAACACAGTGCCTGGCACAAAACAATTATAGTAATAGTCCTAGTGATGGGTACCTGGCTGACTCGACGAGTAGAGCATGTGACTCTTGATCTCCAGTCAATGATAACGTTGGACACAGAGCTTACTTTAAAAAAAATAGTGATTTCTGTTGTAGTCATAGCAGTAGTAGTGGAAGTACGAGTTCCACACATATCTAGCATTTAACTACATGCCAGGCACTGTTCTAAATGTTTTTTTTTTTTAAGATGTAGTGACTTTAAACTTTTTTTTAAAGTTTATTTTTATTTATTTTGAGAGAGAGATAAAGCACGAGTTGGGGAGAGGCAGAGAGAGGAGAAAGAGAGAGAGACAGAGAGAGACAGAGAGAGACAGAGACAGAGACAGAGAGAGAGAGAGAGAGAGAGAGAGAGAGAGAATCTGAAACAGGCTCCACATTTTCAGCACAGATGTGGGGCTTGAACTCACAAACCGTGAAATCATGACCTGACCTGAAGTTGAATGCTCAACCAACTGAGCCACCCAGGTACCCCTGTTCTAAATGTTTCATGGGGCACCTGGGTGGCTCAGTCACTTGAGTGTCTGACTTCAGCTCGGGTCATGCTTTCACGGTTCGTGGGTTTGAGCCCCACATTGGACTTTGCACTGAGAGCACAGAGCCTGCTTTGGACACTCTGTCCCCCTCTCTCTTTGCCCCCTACCCCCGCTCATGAGTGTGTGTGTGTGTGTACACGCATGCATGCTCTCTCTCAAAAATAAACACTAAAAAAAGAAAAACATTAAAAAATGTTTTATATGTGGTTCCCTCAACCATTAAACAATACAATTAATAAGTTTCAGGTTGTATTAATACTTAACTAATTATAGTAGTACCCTTATCAATCAATGAATATCTATCAAGTAGACACTAAAAGACACAAAGAAGTATAAATTCCCTTCCTTGACTACAGGAGCTTATAATTTGAGGAGACAGATAAAACCAGTTTAGTAACAATACAGCAAGTAAATAGAAGTTCAGTTATCAAATGAATGATGCAGTCAATGATAACAACAGAAAGGATGAAACAGTCACTGTGACTTGAAGGGATCAAACAGGCAGGATTTGGATATAAAGTATAAAGAGGGGTACACTTATGATGTACACTAAGTAATGTATAGAATTGTTGGATCGTTATATTGTATACCTGGAACTAACATAACACTGTATGTTAACTATACTTGAATTAAATTTAAAAAAATAAAAAAATATCTAAAACATAATAATAATAATAATAATAATAATAATAATAAAAGAGGAAGGGTTTCCAAGTGGGGGTAATATAAGCAGAAATCTTGAACTCTACCACTAAGAATTTATGGAAAAGTTACAATTCTAATGGGCTTTTTACCACATTTCATCAAATCTAAGATGCCATTGATTATGAGATGTATCATCATGATTCAAGTTCAAGAGATGTTAAAATGTGGGGAGGGGCACCTGGAAGGCTCACAGGTTAAGCACCCAACTCTTGATTTTGGCTCAGGTCTTGATCTCACAGTTCATAGGATTGAGCCTTGTGTGATGGGTGGAGCCTACTTAGAATTTCTCTTTCTGCCCCTACCCAACTTGTTCTCTAAATAAACAAACATTTAAATAAAAATAAAAATGTGGGGAAAACGTGCATCTTAGAATCAATAAAATATATTTATTTTTTCTATAATATGAAAGGGTAGACAAAATGACCTTTAAAATTTCTCTCCAACCCTAAAAGGCTATGATTCTAGAACTCAGACTTCTACAAGCACAAATTCCACCAAATCATTAACACCAAAGAACAAAGATAATAAAAATGAGAGATTGGAACTTTACTCCACTAATTATTTGCAAGGCTACAATATTTATCTCCTAACCAGTATGTTCGTATTTTCCTTTATATACTTGAACATAGAGCTATTTTAATATCCTTGTTTGCTAATTCCATCATCTCTGCCATTTCTGACTGTTTCTACTGAATGATTTTTCTCCTAGTTATGGGCCACATTTTCCTGGTAAATCTGGTGACTTTTTTTAAAATGTATGTTTGTTTGTTTAGTTTGTTTGTTTAGAGAGATGCGTGGGGGGCGGGGAGGGCAGGGAGAGAGAGGGGGAGAGAAAGAAACCCAAGCAGGCCCCACACCAACAGCTCAGAGCCAGAGCCAAACATGGGGCTCGATTCCATAAACTGTGAGATCATGACCTGAGCCAAAATCAAGTCAGAAGCCCAACCAACTGAGCCACCCAGGCACCCCAAACATGGTAACTTCTGATTGGATGTTAGACATTATGCTATTACAATGTTGACTATCTAGCAATTTTCAAAAGTGTTTAAAAAAAAAAAAAAAGTGGTTTCAAAAGTGTCAGACTTTACTCTGGTAGGTAGTTAAGCTACTTTTGGTTCAGTTGGGTACCTGTAAGGCTTGTTTTTAAAAAGCTTTGTTAGGATGGCTCTAGGGTAGCCTATACTTTATGGGTATTTTAACCCCAGTGCAAAGATGCGGCCCCTCTGCAATCTCTACTGGGTGCTCCCAGTGAGCACCATGGGCTCTCTATTCTGGCTGGTAGGAACTCAAACACCTCCCTGCTCATAGCTTCCTGGTCACTCTTTCCCCATTCTCCCTCAGTGTGATCCCAGTCATGTGTGTGGTCAGCAAAGATTCAATAAGACCCTGAGATTTCTAGAGCAGTTCTTCTTCATAGCTTCCCCCTTTCCAGAACTCAACCACACTGCTTTCAGTTGCTTCAGCTCCCCTTGAACTATAATGTCTCTTCAGTTCAGCAAGACCAGTGTGCTCTGCTTGGAATCCCCCACCCTGCTCCATAGTTAGAAGAGACATCTAGGTGCAGTGTACACACACACACACACACACACACACACACACACACACACAGGAATACTACTTAGCCATCAAAAAGAATGAAATCTTGCCATTTGCAATGACATGGATGGAGCTAGAGTATATTATGCTAAAGGAAGTAAGTCAGAGAAAGATAAATACCATATTATTTCACTTATATATGGAATTTAAGAAACAAAACAGATGAACATATGGGAAGGGGGGGTAAAGAGAGGGAAACAAACCATAAGAGACTCTTTTAAAAAAAAAATTTTTTTTAATGTTTATTTATTTTTGCCAGAGAGAGAGACAGGGCATGAGCGGGGGAGGGGCAGAGAGAGAGAGGGAGACACAGAATCCGAAGCAGGCTCCAGGCTCTGAGCTGTCAGCACAGAGCCTGACGCGGGGCTCGAACTCACAGACTGTGAGATCATGACCTGAGCCGAAGTCGGACACTCAACCGACTGAGCCACCCAGGTGCCCCAAGAGACTCTTAACAATAGAGAACAAATTGAGGGTTAGTGGAGGGGAGGTGGGTGGGGGATGGGCTAGATAGCTGATGGGTAATAAGAAGGGGACTTGTTATGATGAGCACTGGGTGTTGTATGTAAGTGATGGATCACTAAATTCTACTCCTGAAACCAATACTGCATTGTATATTAACTAACTAGAATTTAAATAAAAATTTAAAAAGAAAAGAAAAAAAAGAAGAGACATTTAGACAGAAAGCCAGGTAATCACAGGGCTCACCTCTTTTATTTCCCTTCTCACAGGGATCACAGCCCTGTCCTTCCTGTTTAGGTCAGGGTTGATTTCCACTCTAGTTTTGCAAGGCCCTCCATAATAAAGAGGTATTATAAAGTATTATAATCTTAAAGTCTGATTAATTTCAATTTATCTTCAAGTACATACACAGAGTAATTCTAGGAATAACAAGGAAAAGTAGGTGTCCCGAAATCAAACAAACAAGAAAGCACTGCCAATAGGTATAATATCACTACCATAAGCATATAACATATTTGGATGACATATTTAATTAATTTTTTGAATGATCACAACTGATGACAATGACAGAAAGTTCTTTTCTTACAGCTAATACTCACATAGGTGCCTACCACCTTCAAAAATCAATACAGCTTGGTGAACTCAGAGGGATGTTCAGTCAAGAGATTCAATGATTTCCTGAGCCACTCATTATGTGACTTTGGGCTGGTTAATCTCTCTAAGCCTCATCTGTAAAATGGGAAAAATAAAATCTACCTCATATGATGGTTCTAAGGATAAAATGAGATAACATATGTGAGCCTCCTAGAGGGATGTCTAACACCCAGTAGGTACTCAGTAACTGATAGCTCTGATTACTATTAATTCAAAGGAATGCAGAGTTTGTTTAGACTCACCTCCTGGTGGTAATGAAATAATTTAAGGACAGCAAATCAAATTAAACAGCATTGAGCACACTACACAAAAGGCTCTCCTAATTGATCCTCTTTTCTTCAGTCTCAGTGGAGGCCAAGTAGTAGGTGGGTCTCTTACCTTCTGGGACAGTCTCTTTGGGAGTGTAGAGACAAATACTGAGAAAGAAATAGATGGCCTCTGTTTATATTATGACAATTTTAAATATTAAGATAAAGAGTATCAGTCTTCCAAATCATAGTCAAAAATCAATTCAGTTTTTTCACTTTACAAACTTTGAAAGACAAATAGTCTCAAAGGGACTATTACTTGGATCATGGCATTTCTTTAAAAAAAAAAAAAAATCCTTTCATCTTGAAGGCCCAAGGCAAATGTCACCACTTCTAAGAAGCCTTCCTTGACTCTTCTAGTCTGAAGTCATCTCTCCCTTTCCAAAAGTGCCGAAGAGGTATGCTGAACCTCTTTGATGGCAGTCATTACATTCTATGTTGTAGTACAGATTTTTGGAGTGTACAATTCTCTGAGTACAGGAACTGAAAAACAAAATACCTTTAAACCTAACAGAAGTAGTACTAACAACAGCAGCTAAGGGTGGGATTCTTAAAACTTCTTTGTATCCTATAGTGTCTGCTCAATAAGTGTTGAATGCCTAAAATATGGCTGGTATTTATTCACGTCTTCTTATATATCTCTACTACTCAAAACACTTCTATGAAGTAAGTTTTAGCATTCTGATTTTACAGATGACAGAACTAAAACTAAGAGCAGTTCTGTAACTTTATCAAAGTCACACA
Source organism: Panthera tigris (assembly GCF_018350195.1). Taxonomy (NCBI): domain Eukaryota; kingdom Metazoa; phylum Chordata; class Mammalia; order Carnivora; family Felidae; genus Panthera; species Panthera tigris. Next base: position 20,447,024 of record NC_056667.1, read on the forward strand.
GTCAACTTTTAAACCCAGGTCTATCTATGTCAAAAGTTTATGCTTATTCCATGACTCCACACTGACTCTTCAAAAAAACACACAAACCAAGAAATTATACAAGTAAGCTCCTATTTCTCATTCTCATACACAAGTGCCACGAAGCCCTAGACTAGTTTCTTCTCCCTTGAAAAAAGACTGCATGCTAACACAAGAAAGCCTTCCTGACATATTTACCCTAGAACTGAAACGGTGTTAATGAGGATAACATACTGCTTTCTCCCTCTCTACACCCAATTTTAGCCAGCTGCTCAGGGGCTTCACATCTTTCACTTTAAACAACATAAACACTGGCTCATTTCAAGTGCCAGCCTCACATAACATGCTTAGATGCTACTGCTTTTCAAACAAACTCCTGTTTTCAAACAGCCAGGCATTTGGGGTTCCATCACTTCTGATGAGTTACTTTTATCTGCAGGGTCCCTGAAAATCACTTTAAGTTTCATTCTCTGTGCACTGTTTGGCTCATCAAATCTTGTCATCAGGGGCTTTTTTTTTTTTTAAGCACCTCATCTTTCATCTTCTTTTACAATGAACCAAAACACATTCCCATGGGTAATTCTTAAACTATATATGTATTTTTTAAAATAATACTCTTCTGACTTTTTCCAAAGAGCATGGTTGTTTTCCCTTTTTAGCCCAAGTAAAGATAATTATATCAGAAGTGATATAATTTTCCCCCATTTCTTTCTGCATATGGGGAATACTGAAATGATAAGTCTTTTTTAATTATTAAATGTAAATAGCTCATTAAATATAATCCAATTACTTTAATTGTAAAAAGGAAGTAATTACAATATGTACATGTATTCTTGCCTGGTAGATTTAATATCTTAAATTAATCTTTTCAGCATTAATATTTTAAATTAACCTTTGACATTTGAAAAATGCAAGAAACTGATGTCTCTTTTTAAAAATATATACATATAAAGCTGTACTTTATGGATCTTTGTTGTGATTTCACCTACAAACAATTTTAGTGAGAACAGCCCCACTCCCACAGAGAGGGGTAATTAAATACCACCTGCCCTAACTGAACTGGTATTTCTTGTCTGCCATAAATCATGTTAAAGGGTCTAATGCCTTCTGGGACAAAAAGCCAAGAGATGAATTGTGTCATTCTAATAATCACAAAAGCTTTACTTACAAAGATAATTCCAGGCCAAAATTTGTTAGAAGGATGGCTTTGGTATAGTACCCTAAATTTTCCACTACCTAATTTATATTCTGTGACTACCATTTTAGCTCTCTAAGACCACCCCAAGCATTCTCCTTTCTCTCTGGTCTCTAGCCCTTCAAGTTTGCTGTTACAATAGTTTCCCTCAGCAGCCATCTGGTTCTTTGGTTTCTACTCTTTTTTGGTGACCAAGGGCAAATAAATTGCAAAGCTAAATCTCTATGAACTGCTTTGAAAATGGGCTCTGCCACGGTCTGTGTTCTGAAAAACCTCCATTAAAATGGAGGGAAAAGGCTTACACAGAAGAGGAATTAAGAAGATGATACTTTGTTTTGTTTTTCTATATCTTACCAAAATCTACCAGTGAGTGTTATTTTAAGGTATGAATTATGTATATAGAAAAAGTAAAACTTGATTTAGATTAACACAGAACTTTTTCTAAACTTTAAAACTATATGAATATTTATGTTGTAGAGGTAACAACCAGGGCCGTGTATATACAGCACTTTCCCTGCAAAAGAAAAGCTCTCTTTAAAGTACTAACAAGGGGCGCCTGGGTGGCTCAGTCGGTTAAGTGTCCGACTTCGGCTCAGGTCATGATCTCGCGGTCCGTGGGTTCAAGCCCCGCGTCGGGCTCTGTGCTGACAGCTCAGAGCCTGGAGCCTGTTTCAGATTCTGTGTCTCCCTCTCTCTGACCCTCCCCCGTTCATGCTCTGTCTCTCTCTGTCTCAAAAAAAAAAAAAAAACCGTTAAAATAAATAAATAAATAAATAATAAAGTACTAACAAGCAGGGTGCCTGGTTGGCTCAATTGGTAGAGCATGCAACCCTTGATCTCACAGTTTTAAGTTCATGCCCCACGGTGGGCATAGGGATTACTTAAAAGTAAAATCTTTAAAAAAAATGTTTTTACTAAAATAAAATCTTAAAAAAAAAGCATAAGAAGCATTATGTGTTTTCTGCAAGTCTCAAGGATTTCACTGAAATAGATTTTCCTGTTCAGACCCTGTATTAATGAACCAAAGATGCAACTCTGCCTCACTAATACCACTTCCCAAAACAAATTAATGAAATGGAGGAGGGTAACTATGACTAACTCCTTCAGTCATTGACTATAGCCAGGTTGGAGCAGTTCCTGACTACATAAGGCTGGCTTCTGCTGTCATCCAGGCTAACTATGGAAAGCTATTTTATGGTTTGAAAGGATAGTCACATGGGTCATTGTGGGTTCCCTCATTCTCAAACACTGTAATGAATTCTGAACAGTTACCAAAGGTTAGCAGAAGGAATGGAGCCTGATATCTGATGATGATCACAGTCTTCCAGGACAGCACCATTATAAGACAACAAGGAATTTCACAGGTAAAAGGTATACCAGCAGCTAAAACTTAGCCCCTTTCAGGATTTAAATGATTCAAGTTTCATCTTGATAACACCGGTATTTTTGCACAAAATATATCTTATTAGGCCAGCACTTAAAAGTTAAAAAGGTGTCTTTAAATGCCTGCTGACCTAAAATTGCCACGTTCAATGCTTTAAAGGGATTGATTTTCTGGAGAAGGACAATAAGATGCCAAATTCTGTTCAATGGAGATCAGAATATTATTTGGTGAACCTATTCTGCACCTGTGGAAGCAAAAGACTAAGACTGACTTACACACCCCAGAAGGAGGATGGTATTTATCTGGGCTCTCCCTATGACCTCTTTGGCAGCAAATGTAAGAAAGTCCTTTTTTGAGGCTAAGGGGCGTGCCCAGGACTTTCAACTACCCATTCAAGCAGGGTTACAATTCCCCTCCTCCATAATTAAGTTCTCTTTCCTACTCTCCATGCATGCATGAATTGCAATGACATTGACATGGGGGCCTGACATTAGTCTTTGAAGGTCATTTAAATCCTCCTACTTCCAAGCTGCCTTAAAAGCAATGCGTCATCCATTCCACAATGCCTGAGTGTGGGGTCTGACTAGATGGTACTCAAAGCATAAAAAGCAAGAGGGCTCCAAACTCAAATATCATAAAAAAAAAAAACAAATCAAAGAAATAAAACACAATAAAACTCAGTTGCTCAAGAGACAATAGTAAGAGAAACACTAAACTTTTAACACTGGATGAATGAAAACACTTCTGATAATTCCTTTTATTTAGGAAAGTAGAAAATGTCATTCATTCACAATATAGTCCCTTTATATGGCTTCAGTCTCATCTACTATCACAACTTCATACATACATACCCATCCCTGAAGTCCCACAGACCCTCCCATGGCTGCCTTGCTTCCATACTTTTGTTCAAATCTGACCACCCACCACACCCTCACCAACTTCTAAGGTCTTCCAAGATTGAGCTCAAGTGAAATGTCTCTTGACATGCCTTGCCCCAGGGGAGCTTGACGCCCCTCTCCACACATTCTTTAAACTCCCGTAACACCCTGTGCATGCCTATCCCATCACACTGCATTAAAATGACTGATTTTCTTACTTGCTCTCCCACTAGACTGCAAATACTTTAAGGCTAGCGATCAATCATCTCTGATCCTAGTGCCTATCACCATGCTAGGTACAGAGAATATGCTCAATAAATATTAATCAAATGAGGGGCACCCGGGTGGCTCAGCTGGTTAAGCGTCCGACTCTTGGTTTCAGCTCAAATCATGATCTCACGGTTTGTGGGACTGAGTCCCACACTGGGCTCTGTGCTGACAGTGTGGATGGAGCCTGCTTAGGTCTCTCTCCCTCTCTCTCTGCCCCTCCCTTGCTCATACTCGCTGTCTCTCAAAATAAACTTAACTAACTTGAATTGAAATAAATTTAAGTAAACAAAAAAACCAAACAAACTTTAATATTAATCAAACGAATGAAGCCACAGTTAGTGGTTCTTGTGCTCTGGCCATTATGAAGGTGAGGATAGGGAGGGTGTGTGGACATTCAGTCTTAATAGTACTGCTTTCTGAGGGACGAGAACTCAATTTGAATAGCCCAAGCTCGACCTTTGTTTTATTTACTTATTTTTTTTTAATTTTTTAATGTTTTTATTTATTTTTGAGACAGAGAGAGACAGAGCATGTGCAGCGGAGGGGCAGAGAGAGGGGGAGACACAGAATCTGAAGCAGGCTCCAGGCTCTGAGCTGTCAGCACAGAGCCCGATGCAGGGCTCGAACTCACAGAGTGTGAGATCATGACCTGAGCTGAAGTCGGACGCTTAACCAACTGAGCCACCCAGCCGCCCCAACCTTTGTTTTAGAATTAAGATTCCTAGTAACTCATCAGATCACAAGACGGGATCTATACATACTCTACAAACCCTAGGAAATGATTAGAGGTCTAATCTGTATATAGCAGAGTGAGACATTAAAAATTAAAAAAAATTTTTTTTAATTACAAAAAAACCACCAAGGCCATCCCAACCAACACAAGCTATCTGCCACCTCCCTTTTATTCATGCACCTCTAAGTTCTTATCTTCTAATGTAAAGAGAGAAATGATTAAGAGTTATCAGCCAAAGGAGACACATTTCTAAAAAGGCTAAGGAAGGTCAGAATAGGGTAAGTCATGAAAATCAGCACATTTTAAAAACTTGAAAGAAATCCAGGCTGTCATTAAAATCTCCAGGCACGTGGCCTAAAACATTAATAAGCCTCTGAACCTTTTCTTTCCCCACCAAATCAGCTTTTTGCCCCCCTCCCCCAGCACCAATACTTTGTCCCCACCAACTGACCCTGCCAACGGCCAACCTGCCTGCCTTTCTTTCTTTCCCTTCCTTCCTGCCATTATAAATACAGATACAGCTAGTGAGAATCTGGCAAACATATGACAGCTTCTAACCATATATGAGATTTGTATAAACTGATATCCACTTTTCCTTTTTCCTTTCTTCTTTCCCTTTTTTCTTTCTCTCCCTCTCTTTCAATGAGCCTTATGTACTGAGCACTTCTTTCCTTCTTTCCTTCCTTCCTTCCTTCCTTCCTCCCTCCCTCCCTCCCTCCCTCCTTACTTCAATGAACCTTAGGTACTGAGCGCTGTGCCACACACTGGGGATAAATTCAACAATGTCCCTGCCCTCAGGAAGCTCAAAAGCTACTGAAGGGGACAGAATTACTCTTTTCGTAAGTATGACTACACAAGATGTTGTGGAGGCATCCAGCTCAGACTGCGGGCAGACGTAGTTAAGAAAGGGTGTCTTAAAGGACAAAAAAAAAATTAGTTAAGAGAAGTTTCAGATGAAGGAAGCAGTGTGTGCAGAGGCAAACAATGTTCCAAGAGCAGCAAATAGCTTGGTGTGGCTGAAGTACAAGAAGTCATGAGCGATAAGGCTAATAAGGTAGACAGAAGCTGAGGCACAGAGATCCTTGTATGCTGCACTATAGCACTTGGAGTGTGCTGAAGGCTACTGGGAACTATTTAAGATTGAGACTAGAGAGTGACATGATGGGATTTGCATTTAGAAAGCTCTCTCTGGCAGCAGTGTGGAGAACGTACTACATGAGAGGGTGAAAGACTGAGGCAGTATTCCAAGTGGAAGCGCTTCTAATTGATGGATAGAATCTACATAATGGGAGAGTTACAACAGATGACAGAAAATACTCTGTACAGAGTTTGAGGCCAGGCTGTCACTGATGAGCTCTCCCTCTTGAACAATTAAATTATTTAGTCTCTCTGGGCCTCAGTTTTTACATTCTGAAAAATGTGTTTGTAAAAGTATTACTGGGGGGGGGGGGCGGGGGGGAACACTGGAATAGATTCAGTATCATAAACCTTACCTTAATGCTTTACAATTTACAGATACAAAAATTTTTAGAAATACGTGTAAGGTAATAAAGAATCGTGAGAGGGCACCTGCCTTGCTCTTTTGGTAGAGCACGTGACTTGATCTCAAGGCCATGAATTCAAGCCCCATGCTGGATGTAGAGATTACATAAACAAACTTAAAAAAAAAAAAAAGAATTGTGATTTAGCAAACATCAGTGTGCCTGCCTACCACCTAGTTTAAGAATATCACCATTAGGGGCACATGGGTAGCTCAGTGGGTTGAGCGTCTGACTCTTGATTTCGGCTCAGGTCATGATCTCACCATTCCTAAGACCAAGCACCATTTCGAGCTCTGCGAGCTCTGCGCTGACAGCTTGGGATTCTCTCTCTACCCCTCCCCCACAAGTACCTGTGCACACTCTCTCTAAAAATAAACTTAAAAAAAATAAAAAGAATATCACCATTAGCTTTAAAGTCCCCTACATGCCTCTCCCCAAACCTATCTCCTTCCCTTTCACTCTGATGACGCTATCCAGAAATGTGTTTACTATTCCCTTATTTTTCTTTACAGTTTTATCATATCTGTATCCCAAACCATTATAGTTTAGTTTCACATGTTTCTGTACTTCACATGAATCTAATGCACATTTTTCTGCAACCTTTCACTCTACTATTTGTTGGGATTCATTCATGTTGCAATGGCTGCAATTTAGTCATTTCTACTGTTACATGGTATTCTATTATATGGCTATACCATGATTTATTTATTCAATCTAAAGTTGATAGACACTGGGATTTTTCCCAGTTTGGAATGCTTATGTTTTTGCTATTGCCAACGAAGTTGTTATGGACATTTTTGTACACGTCTCCTTGTACACGTGTATAAGGTTGTTAAGGGTAGACACCTAGGAGTGGAACTGCTGGGTCATGGAGTATGAAAATCTTCAATCATGAGATAATGTCAAATTGTGTTCCAAAATGGGTTTACACTTCTGTCTGTTGGGTTCTGGTTGCTTCATATATCCTTGCCAACATATTTGGTCAGATTTTAATTTTTGCCAATCTGATGGACATAAAAGAATGTGTCGTTGTAGTTTTGATTTGCATTGCCCTGATGACTGCTAATGAAGCTGAACATTCCCAACCCTTTTGATAGGAAGGAGCTACTTTTTATTTTTCCAAAACACCGAAATTATCTTCTCTGAAAGCCTAAAATGGCTGTAGGTCATTCAGAATGCTGCCTCCCAGTAATTAACCAGATAAAGACTGGTGTCTTTCAGCACCAGGGTAAAACTGTATGACCAAATCTCAGCCATACTGACACAGAGGCACACCTGAAATTTTTCATCTGAGAACTGAAGGTGAGTTAGGGATTTTAGAAGGACTGAGACTGAGAAAATCTGAGAGGGAATGATGAGGGCAAATATGTGATACTTAAAACCCTTCAGTATCTGCCATCAATGTACTTCTTTAGTTTCCTTTCTGGCCACACCTTTCTAGTGCACTACACTTCAGCCACTGTTCACCACAGATGCCCTCCTGCACTCTCATGCCTCTGTGATCATTCAAGACATTTCCTGCTTCCTGGAATACCCACTTTTTATCTGTTTTTTGTTTTTTTTTCCCTATGCTTCTTGAAATTTTATTAATCCTTCCCTGCTCAGTTCAAATGAATTGCTTCCACAAAGCTATTGTGACCCTGTTCCCTAGGAAGAATTAATCAAGCCCTCTGTTTCAATAGCACTCTATTATACCATATATCCCACATTGCACTTGTAACAGGGATAGACTATGAGCTCTTTGAGGGAAAGTTACCATCTTTTAAAACCTGAGGTGCTAATAAGCAGCACTTCTGTCACCCATCAATCCCCCATAAAATACTGGATAAGTATATTGAAAGATGAGCAGAATTTACTGAGAAAATAAGTATCTAAACAATGCAAAGGCCCTTTCTGACTCTTGCTGACTATGAAGAAAAAATGAGAGAAAAGGCAAGAGAGGAGAAAGGGAGTGAGAGCTAATGAAAAATAAATTGTGACAATTAGGTCCCAGGAAATGAAATTGTAAACCATACAGTCACCTTCTTAATGGTGGCTTCCAATAGCACGGAAAAGTGGAATTTATAGATGACTCTAAAACCTCAAGCTGGAAACACTTTTTTTTCAAAATTTATAAAAATTTTTTAAATTTTAATTTTTTAATTTTAATTTTTTAAAATTTATTTATTTTTGAGAGAGGAGAGAGAGGATCCCAACGTAGGGCTCAATCTCACAAACCACGAGATTATGACATGAGCCGAAATCAAGAGTCAGATGCTTAACCAACCAAGCCACTCAGGTGCCTTATTTATTTTTATTTATTTTTTACTTATTTATTTATTATTTTTTTTATTTAGAAAGAGCATGGTAGAAGGAGAGGGCGAGAATCTTAAGCAGGCTCCATACCCAGTGAGGAGCCCTATGCAGGGCTCGATTTCACAACCCTGAAATCATGACCTAAGCTGAAATCAAGTGTCAGACACTTTACTGACTGAGCCATCCAGGTGCCCCCAGACTCTTAACTATAGAGAATACACTGAGGATTGCTGGATGGGAGGTGGGCAGGGTGACAGGAAATGGGTTAAACGGGTACTGGGTTAAGGAGGGCACTTGTAGGGATGAGCATTGGGTGTTGTATGTTAAGTGATGAATCACTGAAACTAGTATTATACTGCATGTTAACTAACTGGAATTTAAATAAAAACGTGAAAAAAAAAACTTAGGCTGTATTTCAGAATTTCATCTGGGTGTGGTGTTTTCTGAAGATAACTATAATTTCAATTTATTTAATAGTTAAAGGTTTTCAATTTTTTCATGAGTCATCTTGTTATCTTTTCCTAGGAATTTGCCCATTTTATCTAAATTTTGAAATAAACCAAGATAGTATTCACAGTATTCCTTAAATTGAGTAGCAAATATTATTATCATTAGAACAAAATGGCTAGATGAATGGAATAATGGCAGAGATAAAGATCCATGACATAAAGATTTGAGATTCCACAATATTTCAACATTTTCGTGTATCTCTGTATTCCAAGAATAGAGCCTTCTTTTGGACACAAGGTTTGATTTCCTATATCAAATACAAAACTGATAAATCAAGTTAATATTTTAATAAGCTGATTTTGGGGGCACCTGGGTGGCTGTCAGTTAAGTGTCTGACTTCAGTACAGGTCATGATCTCGCAGTCTGTGAGTACAAGCCCCCATGTCAGGCTCTATGCTGACAGCTCAGAGCCTGGAGCCAGCTTCTGATTCTGTCTCCCTCTCTCTCTGCCCCTCCCCACTCACGGTCTTTCTTTTCTTTTCTCTCTCTCTCTCTCTCAAAAATTAATCAATGTCTAAAACAATTAATAAGTTGATTTTGATTAATGCATGGTTGATCAGAATGACACTTGCAGATATCTTTAAAATAAAGGCTCTTTGGAGCACCTGGATGGCTCAGTCAGTGTCCAACTCTTGGTTTCAGCTCAGGTCATGATCTCATGGTTCAGGAGATTGAGCCCTGCATCAGGCTCTGCACTGACAGTGTGCATAAAAAAAAAAGAAAAAGAAAAAGAAAAAGAAAGCCTCTTTTAAATTAAGTAAAAGCTGGTTTCAGAGGCCACTCAATCATTAAATTAGATGCAAAAAAAAAAAAAAACTATCCCTTTAAATATAGCAATTCACTGAATTTAAAGAAAAAACCATCAGAAGAAATTTAACAGCTTTGAACTTATACATCCACATTATTTTTAAAAATAAAAGTGTAATTATTATTAAGACTATTGTTACTATAAAAGCACATTTTGTGATATAAGAAAAAAAGACACTTTAGTGGCTTAAAAAAATTATGCTAATCATTTGTTTTATCTACTCCTTCCCCAAACCTTATGCCACAGTAGCTAACTGGAAGAAAAACTATCTGATTTAAATTTCAGCATCCTTGCTCTATCTCACCCTCTCCTGTTCTAGTGGAGCTATACTTGGTTAAATACATTCTATATGAAGAAGGAGGAGCCAAAAGATACTGTGATTTTTAAAATCCAGAGCAGGGGCCCCTGGGTGGCTTAATCCATTAAGGGTCTGACTCTTGATTTCATTAAGGGTCGGATTCTTCATTTCGGCTCAGGTCATGATCTCACCATTCATAAGATGAAGCCCCAAGCTAGGCTCTGTGCTGACAGTACAGAGCCTGCTTGGGATTCTCTCTCTCCCTCTCTCTCTGCCCCTCTCCCACACATGTGCTCTCTCTCTCTCTAAAAATAAGTAAAATTTTTAAAGTTTTTTTTTTAACTTTTTATTCATTTATTTTGAGAGAGACAGAGAAAGCGTGAGTGAGGTAGAGGCAGAAAGAGAGGGAGAGAGAATCCCAAGCAGGCTCTGCACTGTCAGCACAGAGCCCAATGTGGGGCTCAAACTCACGAAACCGCGAGATTATGATCTGAGTCGAAACCAAGAGTCAGACGCTCAAGTGACTGAGCCACCCAGGCACCCCTAAAAATAAATAAACTGTAAAGTAAATAAATAAAATCCAGACCAGATCATAGTATAATAATTTTGAAATCCTGTTTAGAGATTGACCAAAAAATACTAGTCCTGTTTTAGTGAAGGTCAATGTCTTTAATTAGACAGAGCTCCAGGGCAACGAAATTGAAAATAAGTATGATTAGAAAAATGGGAATGAACACTATCTGGGCAACAGATCAATGAGACAGCATATCTGCCTTTGATTCTACACTGGTATAATCCTCCTTAACTAACATTAACACAGCCTCCAGCACCATACAATAAGGTTTTTCCAAATATCTATGGGAAGTTGACAACAGCAATACTTCTCTGCCAACCTAGCAATACAGATGCATTTTACCAGCTCCTCTCCTTGTAGAAATCATGTTAATAAAGATGTTTGGAGATTTATGGATTAAATGCCAATATTTTAAAAAACTGGACAACTGTTACAGAAATTCTTGTTGGTATTTTTCAGTCTTGGAGGAAATGGGGTTTGACAAAGAATATTTCCCAAGTGGTCTGGAAGGAAGCAGAAGAATTAGCAAAGTCAAGAGGAGAAAATATGAAAATGCATCAGGTGAAAGCCCGAGGTTTGTTGGCAGGAGAAAAACGTGTCTGTATTGTGTAAACTAGAATCTATGGCAAACAAAATTCAATTATAATGAAGCAATTATCATGTCTTGTCACATTTGTTAAAATTGGTATCTGCCAAGTAGTATCCTTTTAGGCTGTCCACTCTTCTTGGTTTGCATCAATTGTCCCACAGTAATTATTAATAGTATATTCCCTCATACTTTTAAAAGTGAACTGGTTTATACAATAAGTTATATGATCACCCTATCCTTGAGGAACCAGGAGGCAGGGCTGCTAAAATGGCTCAAGGTTCAGGATCCAATCATAGTCCCAACTAAAATTCAGTACAGATTTATTTCTTTCATCTAGCGCTATGAATGGAACAATACAATAGTACTGTGATTAAAAACCCAGTGGACTGGTGGGGCCCCTGGGTGGCTCAGCCGGTTGAGCATCCAACTTAGGCTCAGGTCATGATCTTGCAGTTCATGAGTTCAAGCCCTGTGTTGGGCTCTGTGCTGACAGCTCAGAGCCTGGAGCTTGCTTCAGGTTCTGGGTCTCCCTCTCTCTCTGACCCTCCCCCACTCACACTCCTTCTCTCTCTCAAAAATAAACAAACATTTTTAAAAAATTAAAATAAAACAGAAAAACCCAGTGGACTGGAACCAAATGGCTTGAGTTCAAATCTCAGTCCTCCTACATAAACTCTTCAGTTGTGTGACCTCATGACATTTTTTTGTTTTCCTTTTTATTTTGAAATAATTTCAATCTTGGGAAAAAGTTGCAAGAATAGCACAAAGGACTCACTTACGCACTCCACCTAGGTTCACCAATTATTAACATTTTACCACATTCATTTCCCTCTCTCTCTCTCTTTCTCCCTCCACACCCTCTCCCACACTCACACTCTCTAACTTATGACTAATTTTTAAAATCATTTGACAATAGGTTGCAGACATGGTAGCCCCTATCTCTAAATACTTCAGGGAGTCATCTAATAGCAAACTATCATACAAATATCCCATTAGGAAATTTAACAATTGAGGGGCGCTTGTCTGGCTTGGTTGGTAGAACGTGTGGCTCTTGATCTTGGAGTTGTGAGTTCAAGCCCCACGTATGGTGCAGAGATTACTTAAAGAAGTAAATCTTTATAAAAAAAAAAAAAAAGAAAAAAAAAAAAGGACAGGGGTGCCTTAATAGCTTAGTTGGCTAAATGTCTGACTCTTGATTTCAGCTCAGGTCATGATCTCACAGTTCGTGGGATCAAGTCCCTCAACAGGCTCTGTGCTGACAGCATAGATTCTTTCTCTCTGCCCCTTCCCCGCTCACGCTCTCTAAATAAATAAAACAAAAAAGGAAATTTAACAATGATACATTGCTATTTAACATAAAATCCATATCTAAATTTTATTTTTTAAAATATTTTTTAATGTAATCTCTACACACAAAATGGGACTCGAACTCACAATCCTGAGATCAAGAGTCACACATTCTATCGACTGAGCCAGCTAGGTGCTCCAATACCTAAGTTTTAGAAAATGTTGTCCCAATAATGCTCTTTATAGGAATTTTTTTCCCCTCAACCCAGGATCTCTATCCAGAATCGTGGGCAGGTTTCCTAATCTCTTTGTATATCAGTTTTCCCATATGTAAAATGGTAGATAATATGACCTACCTCATGGGAATATTGGAAGAAATGAAGGAGTAAAAATATACAAAGACTTTAAAACAGTCGCTGGCGTTCAGTACAGGTGTTAGCTGCTTTTAGAGAATGACAGACTCTACATAAGGTAGAATTATGCCAGATAATAGAAATAACTCTCTCTCTCTCTCTTTTCTAATGTTTATTTACCGAGAGAGACAGCGAGAGAGCACAGGGGAGGGGCAGAGAGAGAGAGGGAGACACAATCTGAAGCAAGCTCCAGGCTCTGAGCTGTCAGCATAGAACCTGATGTGGGGCTTGAACTCATGGACCGTGAGATCATTACCTGATTAGCTGAAGTCGCTTAATGGACTGCGCCACCCAGGTGCCCTGATAACTCTTTTTTAATAAAGATATCTTCAGATTTTAATTTATTTATTTTGAGAGAGGGGGTGGGCAGCAAGAGAGAGAGAGAACTCCAAGCAGGCTCTGCACAGTGTGGAGCCCAATGCAGGGTTCGAACCCACAAACCACAAGATCATAGCCAGAGTCAGACACTTAACCAACCAAGCCACCCAGGTGCCCTAGAAATAAAAATAACTCTTTAAACACCATACTTTCTGAAGTCATTTTAATGAAAAACTCTATACTGTGCATATCCAGTATTTCCTAAACAGAATACACTAAATATAATTTAACCTTTTCTTGGTAACTCAGGGCCTTCACATTAGCAGTGGTACTATGCTATGAAACCATGATGCTGTCAGAGGCTCCTGAGGTGTGAGCGCTATATGCCTCAGTAGTAAAATGGCTATAAAGTTCTGGACAGACGTCTTGAATCTCCTCCTTCTGCTGTCATGCTTCTGATCATTAGTATGTATTAGTACCTCTATTCTATATTATTCTAATAATGCTTATGGTCATATAAAGCTTCTAGCTAAAAAAGCATTTTCATATCATCTCTCATTAATTCAATAAATATCTGCTATATCAGTTAAATAGCTGATTTGAATCTCACAAGATTCTGTGATGTAAAAAGAACACTCCCAATTTAATTACCTCATTATAGATGAATAAACTAAGGCTCAGAGAGGTCAAGTGACTTACTTTGGGCCACAGAACCAAGAGGCAACATAGCCAGCCCTCACACACCTGGATCCTCTGTCCTTCAACATACACAATTATCTCTGAGTGAGGCCCTAGGGTGATGCTACTTTTGAGGTAAAATGAACAAGCTTTCTGAAAGCTCTCTGCCACTCAAAAGCACTTTTAGCTTACTTTTAAATACAAGGAGTTATGTTCTGGTTGGCTGAAACTGCCAGATGTCTGACTTTCAGATGTTCTTCCTCTGCACTTTCTCAATATTCTTTGTAAAATTTTCTGAACTTATGGCAATCCTTTATTAATACAGACTCCACACATTTGTAACTTGAGATAAATTCACACCTGAAATAAAGTTTACCTCTGCACTCTAATAAAGAAAAGACTGGGTAAGAAAACAGTATAAATAAGATCGCAGGGAGAAATGTTTAATGAGCTGTTTTTAAGCATTTCAGGAGTCTAATTTACATACAATTAAAGTTAAATTGCACATCATTCTCAGCTATTCATTAAACCAGGTACAGGGACCTCTACCTACCAAAATAACCTGGTAACACTATTAGCCTAGTTTCAGCTACTCAAAGTAACAGCTGCACCTAAAGAAAAACAACACACAACACTCTCACTAGGATTTACTCCAATTAGTCCAAATTAATGAGATTTGATTGTACCTCCAATGATGACCCACAAAACCTATCTTCCCCTGACAACCTAGAGTAGGAGCTCAAATGCAGTTAAACCATCAGTCCTAAAAACTAGGTACAGGAAACAAGACAGGAAATGGCCATGGTATAGAGCTAAGAGCCAGCAGGCTAGGGTTCTAGGCCAGATTATGCTGCTAAACCTGTGTGACTCTGGTTCAATAACTCTACTTCTTTAGCCTTCAGTTTCCTCATTTACCAATGAAGGAGTCAATAATGTGGTCACTGAAAAGATCCACAGTTCAGGGGCACCTGGGTGGCTCAGTCGGTTAAGCGTCTGACTTCAGCTCAGGTCATGATCTCACAGTCCGTGAGTTCGAGCCCCGCGATGGGCTCTGTGCTGCCAGCTCAGATTCTGTGTCTCTCTCTCTGCCCCTCCCCTGTTCACGCTGTGTCTCAAAAATACATTTAAAAAAAAAAAAGATCCACAGCCCTTTGGCTAAAGGGCAGGAAATGTACAAGACAAGTCTGGAACATCTTATACTAGAAAGCAAGAAACACTAATCAACGACCACTGCAGTAACGTCAAAAGAAGTCAGAAGCCAATGTGAAGAGGCACTCACTGATCCAAGATGGAACAAACTGAACATCAATAAAAATAACTACAATGGATTAAAATATATCAAATATGTTAAAACATCTAATGAAATAAAAGATCTAGGTAATTATTATCCATGACCTCTCACAACACAAAGTTACATCTTTATACATCATTATAAGCCACCACTTGTGAAGCATTACTGCCAAAGCAGGAAACCTAATTCAGCCCGAGCCTCGAGAGCTGTGCTGTCCAATAGGTAGCCGCTACACACATGTACTTACTGAACATTTGAAATGTAGCTCATCTGAATTGATATGTGCTGTAGGTGTAAAATGCACACTGAGTCACAAAGATTTAGTATAAAAAATTGTAAAATATCTTATTAATACTCCTTATATTAATTACATGTTGAAGTAACAGTTTACAACTACCGGGTTAATAAAAAATATTATTAAAATGAATTTCACTTGTTTCTTCTCGCCTTTTTAATGTACCTATTAGAAAATTTAAACTTAGGGGCTCCTGGATTGCTCAGTCAGTTAAACACCCAACTCTTGGTTTTGGCTCAGGTCATGATCTTGCAGTTTGTGAGTCCAAGCCGTGTCGGGCTCTGTGCTGACAGCTCAGAGACTGAAGCCTATTTCCGATTCTGTGTCTCCCTCTCTCTCTGCCCCATTCCCACTCTGTCTCTCTCTCTCTCAAAAATGAATAAACTTAAAAAAATAAATAAATAAGGGGCACCTAGGTGGTTCAGTCAGATAAGCGTCCAACTTCAGTTTAGGTCATGATCTCACAGTTTATGAGTTCAAGCCCTGCATCAGGCTCTGTGCTGACAGCTCAGAGCCTGCAGCCTGCTTTGGATTCTGTCTCCCTTTCTCTCTGCCCCTCCCCTGCTCATGCTCTGCCTCTGTCTCTCAAAAAATAAATTAAAAAATTTTTCTAAAAATAAGTAAACTTCAAAAAAGAGGAAAATTTAAATTTAAGGCTTGAGTATTTCTACTAGACAATGATGCTCTAGATCTAATACAAGGGATAGAGGAACATCTATCAGAATGCATGCATCAGAAGCAGGTTCTGTGCTGACAGCAAAGAGTCCAACATAAAGCTCGAACTCAGGAACCATGAGATCATGACCTGAGCCGAAGTCAGACGTTTAACTGAGTCATCACGTGCCCCAATGGAACATAAATGGACTGTAGAAATTCAATTAGCAAAATCCAGAATGGGGGGAAAAAAGTACGAAATAACTTGCTTTCTTCAACAACAACAACTCTATACAAGAAAAAAGATGCAAGAGGACCTATAGATTAAAAGAGATTTAGGAGCCATATAAACCAAATCAATAATATATGGACCTTTTTTTTGGAACCTGATTTCGAATACACCAAATGTTTAGAGAGAAAAGGGAGCAGGGAAGAAGGGAGAAAGAAACAGAAAGTAATTGTGCAAATTTGAACATTAACGGAATATCTGATAATCTACTTTTTTTTTTTTTTTTTTTTAAGAGTACTTATCTTTTATCTCAGACCTATATACTGAAGTGAAATGATATGATGTCTGGGATTTGCTTCAAAAGAATCCAATGAGGGGGTACCCGGGTGGCTCAGTTGTTTGAGTGTCCAACTTGATTTCAGCTCAGGTCATGATCCAGGGTTGTGGGATCAAGCCCCACGTTGGACTCCGCTGTGCTGAGCATGGAGCCTGCTTAAGACTTTCTCTCTCTTCCTCTGCCCCTCTCCCCCACCTGCCCTTTCTGTCCCTTAAGAAACAAAAGACTCCAATGAGGATGAGAGAGTAGGCAGTGGTACAGATGAAACGAGACTGACCACGGGTTGATAGTTGTTGAAGCTGAGCAACAGGTTCATTATCTCATCCTCTCTAAATGTATATATGCTTGAAATTTCCCACCCTCCAAAATTTTTTTTTTACTGAGAGAAAAGTTCATATAAGTTTATCTAAAAGTTTTTCAATCTATAAAAATCTATGAAAATAAATTATGAGGTTGACTAGCACCTCAAGGTCATTAAATCTAATTTTCTGCCTCTAGGAACATTATCTTCAATATTATGTCACTCAACACCTATTTACTGAGTAACTACTAAGTGAAATGGCCCTAGCATTGTAGATACATAGAGATACAAGAAATAGTTTCTATGTAAGGAGTTCATTTAGGAGAGATGAGAAAAGTACACAAATATAAAACAAAAAATGATGAAGTTATGGTTTTACTTCTGGTTAAGTAAATCACAGAAGCACCACAGAGGAGCATCATCTAACTGGACATTAAAAATAGGCAGGGTTTGGATATGCAGGGACAAGGAATATTATATCTGAAGTAGACAATGTAAGCAGAGTCACATAAGCAGAAAATAATGAGACATCTCTGGGGAATGAAAAGGAGTACATTATTGCAAAAGTAGTGGGAAGCAAGGCGGGAAAGACAAGTTGGGCCAGATCACAGAATCTTAAACAGGCTGAGTTTGTACTCTAGTCAATAAGTAATGAGAGTCACACAACTGGAGTTACAGATTACAGAATATTTAGGAAGATGCTATGCATCTCACTTAAGGAGAGTAGAAGATAATAGAGCTGGAGATGGAGACTGGAAGTAGGGACAACAGTCATGGAAAAGGTAACAAAGGCTATGAACTTGAGTAGTGGGAGAAAACAAAAAACCGGGAGAAACCTAAGAGTCTTGGCATGAAAAGAGGGAGTTCAGGGGAGCCAATGGTAACTAAGGCTTTACCTCTGGATGAATTTGGAAAATAGTGGAGCCAATGCTTGGTATGTTGGCAGACCTATAACCAGCCCTGAAATATGCTGAATAAATGACTGAGTGAATGAATAAATAGAAATATGCAAGTCAGGATAAAGGGCAGCAAGTCAGGGGATATGGAGGTGAGGAATGAGCAGAAGATAAGCTTAGCCTTCTCATTTTAACCTATGAGGAAGTCAAGGTCCTGAATGAAAATGCTGCCCAGGTGTGCTAAACATCTTTCTTAGAGAAGCAAAGCTTCCATCATCAAAATCTGTATAATGGGTATAAAATCTATCCTTAAAACCTGTAAGCATGTCTCCCGAGCGAGGAAGAGACAAGCTATACCAAACTGACTACAGTTCCCAAAAGCAAACAGTCCATGAAAACCTGGAGATGCAGAAGAGATACCCTGGTGGAATGATCCAGTAGGAATTCTGGGATTGGGGTTCAGAGGTGGAAATACAGATTTGGGAGTTTTACTACATGGAGATTTGTAAATTAAAGACATGTGACAGTAGATGACCTCCCAATACAAAAGTGTAAACAGAGCGACAAGGTCAGAGGACAGCATAGATACTGACAAAGAAGGAAACATCACGAAGGCAAAAGGAGAACCAGAACAATGCTTTCCCATAAAAGCTAAGAGAAGAGTTTCCAGAAGGAAGGTATGCTCAATCCTTCTGTTCTTCCTTGACCCACATATCTAATCCATCAAGTCCTATCAGCTCTACCTCCAAAATACATATTAAATACGTCTACTTCTCTCCATTTCTTTTTTCTTTTACCAACCTAGTTTAAGTCTTCATTATTACTTGGACTTCCACAATAGACTTCTATAACCCACTGCAATCAGTTTCTGCCCCCAGGTAATTCATTTTCTTTGCAGCAATTGGATTAATCTTTTAAAAACGGAAATCAGTGGTGCCCGGGTGGCTCAGTTGGTTAAACATCCGTCTTCAGCTCAGGTCATGATCTCACCTTTCGGGAGTTCAAGACCCATATCAGGCACTCTGCTTAAAGATATTGCAGTGTGACAATGCTAATATAATTATGTTACAGGGGTACTTGGCTGTCTCAGTTGGTAGAGCGTATGACTCCTAATCTTGGGGTTAAGTTCGAGCCCCACACTGGGTATAGAGATTACTTAAAAATAAAATCTTAGGGGCGCCTGGGTGGCTCAGTCGGTTGAGCGTCCGACTTCAGCTCAGGTCACGATCTCACGGACTGTGAGTTCGAGCCCCACGTCGGGCTCTGGGCTGATGGCTCGGAGCCTGGAGCCTGCTTCCAGTTCTGTGTCTCCCTCTCTCTCTGCCCCTCCCCCGTTCATGCTCTGTCTCTCTCTGTCTCAAAAATAAATAAACGTTAAAAAAATAAATAAATAAAAATAAAATAAAATAAAATCTTAGGGTGCCTGGGTGGCTTAGTCGGTTAAATGTCTGATTTTGGCTCAGGTCATGGTCTCACAGTTTGTGAGTCTGAACCCCTTGTGGGGCTCTGTGCTGAGAGCTAAGAGCCTGGAGCCTGCTTCAGATACTGTCTCCCTCTCTCTCTGCCCCTCCCCCACTCACACTGTGTGTGTCTCTCTCTCAAATATAATAAACATTTAAAAAAATTTTTTTTTTAATTTTAAAGGGCACCTGGGTGGCTCAGTTGTTTGAATGTCCAACTTCAGCTTATGTCATGATCTTGTGGTTCATAGGTTCCAGCCCTTCATGGGACTGTGTGTTGACAGCTCAGAGCCTGGAGCCTGCTTTGGATTCTGTGTCTCCCTCTCTCTCTGCACCTCCCCCACCCGCACTGTGTCTGTCTCTCTCTCTCTCTCTCAAAACTAAATAAGCATTAAAAAAATAAAAATAAATCTTAAAATTATGTTTCAATCGGGGAATACTTGTATTTTAGAGATATATGCTGAAATATTTACAAATGATACGAGGTCTGAGATCTGCTTCAAAAGTAATAAGGACAAACACATCTGAACCTATTCTATGAGGCAAGTACTACTGATATCAAAACCAGAAAGATTTTCCCCTCTAAGATCAGGAACAAGACTATGATATCGTCTTATCACTTCTATTCAACAGTGTCCTAGAGGTTCTAGCCAGGTCAATCAGACAAGAAAAAAGAAATAAAAGGCATAAAATTGTAAAGGAAAAATTGGAAATTATTTGCAGATGACATGATCTTGTATACAGAAAATGCTAAGTTACACACACACACACACACACACACACACACAAACTGCTAGAATCAAGGTAGCAAAATATAAGATCAATATACAAAAATGAACTCTATCGCTATACACTAGCAATGAAGAATCCAAAAATGAAATTAAAAAAATAATTTCATTTACAATAGCATCAAAAAGAATAAAATACTTAGGGGTGCCTGGGTGGCTCAGTTGGTTAAGCATCTGACTTCAGCTCAGGTCATGATCTCATGGTTCATGAGTTTGAGGCTGGCATCGAGTGAGCTCAAGCCCACTTCAGGTGAGTTTGAGTCCCGCTTTGGGCTCCGTGCTGACAGCATGGAGCCTGTGTGGAATTCTCTCTCTCTCCCTCCCTCTGCCCCTCGCTCACCTGCGCCCTCTCTAACTAAAATACAATACAACGCAATACAACACAATAACTTAGGAAAAATACAAACAGAAAAAATTACTTTCAGGGGCGCCTGGGTGGCTCGGTCGGTTGAGCATCCGACCTCAGCTCAGGTCACGATCTCACAGTCTGTGGGTTCGAGCCCTGCGTCTGGATCTGTGCTGACAGCTCAGAGCCTGGAGCCTGCTTCGGATTCTGTCTCTCCCTCTCTCTCTGCCCCTCCCCCACTCATGCTCTGTCTCTCTCTCTCTGTCAAAAATAAACATTAAAAAAAATTTTTTTTAAAGAAAAAAATACTTTCAGGTGCACTCACGTTATACTGTTTGTCACAAGAAGCAAGCTTTAAACCGTTAATTAACACTGTGTGACCAAATAACAGTGCTTGAGGATTAACCTAGAAATGCACAAATATGATGTAAACACCAAATTTTTAAAATTGTACCCTTTTCAAGAATTCTATTAAATATTAAATGCTATTAAAGGGCACTTGGGTGGCTCAGTCAGTTAGGTGTCCAACTTCGGCTCAGGTCACGGTCTCAAGTTTCATGAGTTTGAGTCCCGTATAGGGCTCAGGCTGACAGTGCAGAGCCTGATTGAGATTCTCTCTCTGCCCCTCCCCCACTCACTCTGTCTCTCTCAAAATGAATTAACTTAAAATTTTTTTCAAAAAAAAAAAAAAGAACTTTTGTGCTTTAAAGGGCATGAACAAAGAAAGTGAAAACAACCCACAGAAATGAGAGGAAACATTTGCAAATCATATCTGATAAGGAATTTGTATCCACAGTATACAAAAAACTGTTACAACTCAATAATAAAAGAACAACCCAATTTGAGAATGGGCAAAACATTTACATAGACGTTCTCCAAAGAAGATATACAAATAGCCAACAAACATTAAAAGATGCTCACCATCGTTAGTCATTATGAAAAGGCAAATCAAAACACGAGATATCACTTCACACTCACCAAGATGGCTACAACCAAAAAGGTAAGTAAGAAATATTGGTGAGGATGTGGAAAAATTGGAATCATACACTGCTGGCAGAAATGTAAAATGTGTAGCCACTTTGGAAAAAAATCTGGCAGTTTCTCAAACACAGAGTTATCACATGGCCCAGCAAACCCACTCACAAGTATATACTCAAGAGAACTGAAAACACATGTCCACACAAAAATTCTGTACATGAATGTTAAAACACCATTATTCATAACAGTCAAATAGACAATCCAAATGTCCACCAACTGATGAATAGATAAATAAATGTGGTCCATCCATCCATACAATGGAATACTATTCAGCCATAAAAGGAATGAAGTACTGACACATGCTACAACACAAATGAACCTTGAAAATATTATGCTAAGTGAGAGTAGCCAAACACAAAAGACCATATATTGTATGACTGAATTTAGATGAAATGTCCAAAACAAGCAAATCCACAGAGACAGAAAGTAGATTAATAGTTGCCTAGGAGGGAGGAGGGAGGCATGGAGAATATCTGCTATCTCTTTGGGGGTGATTAAAATGTTCTAAAATTAAATAGTGACGATGGTTCTACAACTTTGTGAAAATATTAAAAAAACACTGAACTGCACACTTTAAATTTAGGGTAAATTGTCTGGCGTGTAAATTATATCTCATTTTTTTAAATCAAAAAGAAAGGTCTATACAAAGACTTATACACAAATGCTACAGCAGCTTTATTTTATTTATTTATTTTTTTTAATTTTTTAACGTTTATTTATTTTTGAGACAGAGAGAGACAGAGCATGAACAGGAGAGGAGCAGAGAGAGAGGGAGACACAGAATCTGAAACAGGCTCCAGGCTCTGAGCTGTCAGCACAGAGCCTGATGCGGGGCTCGAACTCACGGACCGTGAGATCATGACCTGAGCCGAAGTCGGACGCTTAACCGACGAGCCACCCAGGTACCCCAGCAGCTTTATTTTTAATAGCCCCAAACTGGAACAACTCAAATGTCCATCAACAGATGAGTGGATAAACAAACTGGTATATTTTACACAATCAATCATTATTTGGCAACTACTGATACTTGCAACATGGATGAATCTCAAAATAATCATCCTGAATGCAAGATGTCAAACTTCCATGTCCCAGTGAGCACATACTCCATATTTCCATTTATGTAACATTCTAAAAGATACAAACTAGGGGCGCCTGGGTGGCTCAATCAGTTGGGTGTCCAACTCGATTTCTTGATTTCAGCTCAGGTCATGATCCCAGGGTTGTGGGATCAAGAACCAAGTCAGACTCCATGCGTGGCATGGAGCCTGCTTGGAATTGTCTCTCTCCCTCTGCCCCTCTCCCCCACTTGGCACACGTGCTCTCTCTCTCTCTCTCTCAAATTTAAAAAATTTTGAAAATTAAAAAAAAATAAAAGATACAAACTAATTTATAGTGATAAAAAGCAGATCAGTGGTTGCTGATGAAGAGGGTGGGAGCCAGGCAGTGGGGCAGGAGGAAGTGATCACAAAGGGGCAGAAGGAAACATTGAGGGGTAATGGAAATGTTTATTTTCTTGACTATGGTGTGGTTTCCCGGGTACATACATGAGTCAGAACTAAAATTTTACATTTTAAATATATGTGGTTAATTGTAGGTCAATAATATTTCAATAAACTGTTGTAAAAATAAAACAAAAGCACGATTAATTCAAGTATTTAAATTGCTGGAGTTTTATACGTCAGATAATAATTTTTTGTTGTTTTATTTACTTTGAGAGACAGCACGCACAGAGAGGGAGAAAGAGAACTCCAAGCAAGTTCTGCACTGTCATCATGGAGCCCCACATGGAGCTCAAACTCACAAACTGTGAGATCATGACCTGAGCCGAAATCAAGAGTTGGAAGCTCAACCGGCAGAGCCATCCAAGCGCCAATAATTTTTTTTTTAATTTCTTTTATTTTTAAGTAATCTCTACAAACAATATATATTGGGCTTGAACTCACAACACTCAGATCAAGGGCTGCATACTCTACCAACTGAACCAGCAAGGCACCCCAATAATTTTTTATTTTTTTTTGATTTTTTATTTAAGTAGACTTTTTTTTAAGTAGAATTTTTTTTTATTTTCTACTTTTATTTAAGTAGAATAAATAATATTTATTTATTATGTTAAGTACCCTCAACATGGGGCTCAAACTCATGACCCCAAGATCAACAGTGGCATGTTCCAAAACAAAAACAAAACTGGGGCGCCGGGGTGGCTCATTGGTTAAGCATTTGACTCTTGATCTCAGTGTCGAATTTAAACCCCATGTTGGGCTTCGTGCAGAGTGTGAAGCCTACTTGAAAAAAACAAAACAAAACAAAACAAAACAAAACAAAACAAAACAAAAACAACAAAAAAGAGTAGCATGCTCTAGCAGCTGTCTCAGTCTATAGAGCATGTGACTCGTGATCTCGGGGTCATGAGTTCCAGTCCCAGGTTGGGTATAGAGATTACTTAACAAATTAAAAACAAACAAACAAACAAACAAACAACAAACAAACAAAACCAAAGGAGTCCCCCAGGGATTGATGCTGAAACCTATCCCAAGTAACATTTTTACAAATTACCTAGAAAAAAACATCTAGTGAAATCTTCCCTGTTGGCAGATAAATCTACAACAGTAGCTAGAAGTATGGTGGTACAAAGTTATGTGTTAAGAAATGTGGAAAATAGCTTCCATGTAGACAAAAATAAGGTAATGCAGTAATGGAAAAATAGTCCAAACTATAATTATCAGAAGATGAGCTTCAAAGCTACCTGTTACAATATAAGAAAAGGATTTCAGAGTCTCTGGTCTTATCCTGAACACAGCTACCAAAAAAAAAAAAAAAAAAAAAGGCAACAAAATGCTGGCTGTTATTCTGAAAGCTTTGGAAACACAGAACACATTATCCTGCCCTTGTACAAACCGAAGTGTATCTGTACCCAGAATAGAATGTGCAGTTGTGGTCATCACTGCACAAAAAAGGTAAAACAGAGAAGGCATATAAAGGTATCCAAAAAGACCAAAGGACAGAGGAGCTTCTGTATGCTTACAGGTTTTTTATATAACATAGATAGACAACACTTTTCTTTTAAAATTTTTTAAACATTTATTTATTTTTGAGGGAGACAGAGATCGAGCAAGCAGAGGAGGGGCACAGAGAGAGGGAGACACAGAATCTGAAGCAGGCTTCAGACCCTCATGCGGGGCTAGAACTCACAAACCATGAGATCATGACCTGAGCCGAAGCCGGATGCTCAACTCAGGAGCCACCAACTTGAGCCAAAGTCAAATGCTTAACCAACTCAATTAAAGTGTCCCAACAGACAACACTTTAATATTAAAAAAAAAAGGGGGTGTGACAGGGTAAACACAGATTCACATCAAATCCTAGAAATTATAAAGCAGATATAAGTCTAAAGAAACAAAGTGTATTAAATTATTTTGTAAGTCCAAATTTTAAAATCAGAAAGACAGAAGTTGGGGTGCCTGGGTGGCTCAGTTGGTTAAGCATTTGACTTTGGCTCAAGTCATGACTTCAGGGTTTATGAGCTCAAAATCCACATCAGGCTCTGCAATGACAGTGCGAAACCTGCCTGGGATTCTTTCTCTCTTTCTGCCCCTACCCCCATTCACATGCACAGTCTCTCTCTCTTTCAAAATAAATATGCCCCCCCCCCAAAAAAAAACAGGCAAAGAAGGTAAAGAGGAAGGCTTTGTGTTTGGGGTGTTTTTTTGTTTTTTTTTTTACTTCATTGCAAAAATTTCTTTTATTTTTTAATTTTAATTTTTTAATTTTATTAAATTAATTTAATTTATTTTAATTTAATTTTTTTAATTTTAAAATTTTATTTTAATTTTTTTTAAATTTAATTTTATATATATAAAAATTTACATCCAAATTAGGTAGCAGACAGTGCAACAATGATTTCAGGAATAGATTCCTTAGTGCCCCTTACCCATTTAGCCCATCCCCCCACCCACAACCCCTCCAGCAACCCTTAGTTTGTTCTCCATATTTATGAGTCTCTTCTGTTTTGTCCCCCTCCTTGTTTTTATATTATTTTTCCCTTCCCTTATGTTCATCTGTTTTGTCTCTTAAAGTCCTCATATGAGTGAAGTCATATGATTTTTGTCTTTCTCTGACTAATTTCACTTAGCATAATACCCTCCAGTTCCATCCACATAGTTGCAAATGGCAAGATTTCATGCTTTTTGATTGCTAAGTAATACTCCAGTGTGTGTGTGTGTGTGTGTGTGTGTGTGTGTGTGTGTATATCTCACATCTTCTTTATCCATTCATCCATCAATGGACATTTGGGCTCTTTCCATACTTTGGCTATTGTTGATAGTGCATCTAGAAACATGGGGGTGCATGTGTCCCTTTGAAACAGCACACCTCTATCGCCTGGATAAATGCCTAGTAGTGCAATTGCGGGGTCGTAGGGTAGTTCTATTTTTAGTTCTTTGAGGAACCTCCATGCTGTTTTCCAGAGTGGCTGCACCAGCCACTTTTTGCATTCGCAAAAAAGAGGAAGGTTTTGAATACTAGTACCAGTAGGCTTACCTGTGTGACCAAGGACATAATAATTTCTTCCAACCTCACTTTTCCCATCTGTAAATAACAACTAATTTGAAGGACTGCTGTGAGGAGGAATGTGCACAATGCCTGGCACATAGTTTGTATACACTTACTACCCAGCAGCTATTTGCTTTTATTAGGACCAATAAAAAAGTAATAGTTTACTATGCAATCAAGCATATAAAGTAATAAAACTCATTACTCAGATGGGGTGGACAGGATATAAGAAAAAGTAATTCAGATAGTCTAGATAAATGCATAGGTAACATTTCCATAAGAAATTTCTAAAATAGGGGTGCCTGGGTGGCTCAGTTGGTTAAGCATCCAACTTCGGCTCAGATCATGATCTTGTAGTTCATGGGTTCAAGCCCTGCAGTGGGCTCTGGGCTGACAGCTCAGAGCCTGGAGCCTGCTTCAGATTGTGTGTCTCCCTCTCTCTGCCACTCCCCTGCTCACACTTTGTCTCTCTCTCTCAAAAATAAACAAATGTTAAAAAAATTTTTTAAATAAACTTCTAAGAGAAATTATGAATTTGGGGCAACATAGTCCTAAATTTTGAAGCTGACATTTTCATCCCTTTCCCACAAGCAGAATTCAAGGTTAGATAGATGATGTACCCAACTAAATATGCCATTTCCTAATTTATAACAACAACTGTTAACATTTATGGAGCATTGGGCTAAGTAATGATGTCATTTAATCCTTCTAATACTCTTTGAGATATGCTCTATATTTTACAGAAAAATTAGACAGGTCTCCATTTTACACATGACAAAACTGAGGCTGAATCACTGCCCAAGACAGCATACAGAACCAGTAGGTGAAAGAGCCTACAACTGAACTCAGACGGACTGACTCCAGAATCTTCACTCACAACCATACAACTATTCTGTCTCCTACTCTGCAAGAAATGTTGGGTGTTGGATATATAAGAATGAGGTGAATGGTGGAGTGCACAGGAAATCTTAAAAAATGATGCCTGATGAGGCCAACTCAGCCGAGATCACTGCCAGCAAGATATTTAAATTTAGGATGGCCAAAAACATGAACGCTGAAACAAAAAAACTGATTAACATGGATGTGGCAAACCTATGGAAAAAGGCAAGCCTAAATATCCCTAAACTATGGTCTTAGCTATGGCAAACAAAATGCACAGAAAGAGGAAGATACGCCAAAATGCTAACTGGTAAGATCACAGATGAGTCTTATTCTGTGCTTCATACTTTTGAATTTGGCAATTCTTTAAAATTTTTTTACAAAGAGCACTCATTCTTTTCATAATTGGAAAAAGGCAGAAATAAAAATAAATCTGACAAAACTTTCACTCTTTATTCACTTCTGATTGTGTAATTTATTGCAATGAGCATGTATTACTTTTGTAATTTCAAAGAGATCTTAAAAAGAAATAAATCTAGGATATTAGAAAAAAGAAATAAATTACATGCAAATGCTAAAGCAAAAAAACAAAAAGTCAGGAGAGGATGTGATATAAGTGTAAGCAAATTAGAAGCTGCAGTTTGTTGGAAAGAACTCTAGATATGCATCAAAAGACTTGGGTTCATACCAATATACACATCAACATGAATGAATCTCAAAAACTATATTGAACAAGGGTGCCTGGGTGGCTCAGTCAGTTAAGCGTCGGACTTTGGCTCAAGTCCACATCTCATGGTTCGTGAGTTCAAGCCCTGCATTGGGCTCCTCACTGACCGTGCAGCTTGAACCCTCTCAATCTCTCTCTCTCTCTCCTTCCCTCCCTCCGTCCCTCCCCCCGCCCCCCTCAAAATAAACACATAAACTTGTAAAAAAACAAACAAACAAAAAACAAACCTTTATATTGAACAGAAGAATTCAGACACAAGAGTGCACATGCTATGAGTCAAGAACAGGCAAAATTAATTTGTAAGAATAGAAATCAAAACAGTGGTTGCCTCTAAGACAGTAGGGACTGACTGAAAGGATATGTGGCTATGGAAATGTTCTATCTCTTGGTTACACATGTGTTTACATTTGTCAAAATGCATCTAATTACATACTTGGATTTCTGTCCATTTCACAGTATGTAAACTGCACCATTAAAAAACTCTCATTAAGGGGCACCTGGATGGCTTAGTCAGTTGAGCGTCCAACTTTTTGTTGTTGTTTATTTATTTTGAGAGAGAGAATAAGCACAAGTGGAGGTAGGGCAGAGAGGGAGAGAGAGGGAGAGAGAGAATCCCAACGTGGGGCTCTGTCTCACCAACCATGAGAGCATGACCTGAGCTGCTATCAAGAGTCTGACACTTAACCAATTGAGCCACCCAGGCGCCCCAAGTGTCCAACTCATTTTTTCAGCTTGGGTCATGATCCCAAGGTCATGGGATTGAGCTGGCATCGGGCAATGCTCTGAGCATGGAGCCTGCGTAAGAGTCTCTCTCTCCCTCTGCCCCTTCCTCACTCGCATGTACATACATGCATACTCTCTCTCTCAAAATAAATAAAAATGAAAAAAAAATCTCATTAAAAAGTAAAGGACAAGAGGCTGGGAGGATAGGCAAAATGGGTGAAGGGGAGTGGGAGGTATAGGCATCTAGTTACAGAATGATAAGTCATGGGGATGAAAGGTACAACATAAGGAAGATAGTAAATGGTATTGCAATAGCCCTGTTACAATGACAGAAGGTAAACTATACTTGTGGTGAGCACAGAATTGTCAAATCAC
Source organism: Panthera tigris (assembly GCF_018350195.1). Taxonomy (NCBI): domain Eukaryota; kingdom Metazoa; phylum Chordata; class Mammalia; order Carnivora; family Felidae; genus Panthera; species Panthera tigris. The sequence goes on from NC_056667.1 coordinate 20,475,700, forward strand.
TATGTTGTACAACTGAAACTAATGTAACATTGTGTGTCAACTATACTTCAAATAGATGGGGCTGGGATAAAGGGTAGAGTACAATGAGGGGGCAGGGAGGAGACAGTGTTCAATCTCAAATCTGCTATTTATTAGTTGAGTGACTTTAAGTTACTCTTCTGAACTTGTTTACCTGTAAAATGTAGCTATTAACATAATATAACTTATCTCAAGTGCTGGGAAGTGACTATAATGGAATATATCAAAGTGGGAATACTGTGCTTTGCAAATTATTCATTGCAAATGAATACTGAAGGAGTTTTAAAAGTAAAGAAGGGGGCATGGGGCACTTGGGTGGCTCAGGAAGTTGAGCTTCGGATCTCATGGTTCATGAGTTCGAGCCCCACACTGAGCTCTGTGCTCACTGTGCAGACTCTGCTTGGGAATCTCTCTCCTTCTCTTTCTCCCCCCCCCCCCCCCAAAAAAAAAATAAACTTTTTAAAAAAGTAAAGAAGGGGGCAAATACGTTTCTACAGAGATGGGGTCTTATACTTCTTATAATTCCACAGATGACCTTGGTATCAGGAATACTGTTCTTAAGATACTATCAGTATTCTACAAAGGGAAATTTACTTAGAGTTCTTAATTTGTGAATGAAAAGGAACATCTATGTGCATGACCTAAGACCTCCTTCTACACAGTTAAACACAATTTCTCAAGATGTGATTTGAGAAAGCTTTTTAGACTGAGTACTTGCTAGAACAATGGCATAATCAGGGGAGACAAAGGTCTCAATTTTGAATACTTGAAAGTAAAAGGATTGTTCTTGTTATTTTACTATGTCAACTACAAAGTTTAAGGGTCACCATAAGCCACATCATATTTATGTGTGTACATATGTATGTGTGCATATACATACACATATTTACCTAAACTGGAACTAAGCTGAACCACTGCTACTTTTCAAAAGGGCTTCTATATTCTAAAAATAAGAGACTTACTTCTGTTCAACTGGAATTAATCTTACAACTAAGAGAGTATGCCTCAGACTCCCATATTTTACCAGAAAAGAAAAGCAGCTTGAAAAGTAATATCACAGGCTAAGTTTAATAGCCTCTCCCATCAATTTCAAACTATTTTTCTTTATTAGTGTGTAATCATAAAGAGCACATTTTTCTGAGATATTTCTATATCTGAACATTATTTCCTCTGCAAGCATTCAACAATTCTTGTTTCTATTCTTCTCTTTCCTAATTCAATTCTGTTTGGTTTCTAAGTTAAGAAGTGTGTTTCATTTGCATAAATGGTAACTATTCTGAGATACCATTCATAACTATACATTTGAATTCTCCAGAGTACCATTCACAACTTCAAATGGAACAGGAAAAAACACTCATTCAACATCACTTTAATGGTGACTAAGACATGAATGATTATAATGTTATATTGTAGAGGGTTGGCCAAAGGAGAGTGAAGTCCCCAAATGTTACTACTGACTTGTAATCACTTTATGAATGCCCCAAGGGACCAAGAACCATTGCCTTGACCAATCTAGCTATTACAAAAAATACTGAGCTTAGAAAAACACATCCATTAGTTAAACATGTTTTTTTAGAGTTATAAAGTAACTATGCAGGGACATCAAAAGATATCTTAGCCATAAAGCTCAAAAAGTATCAAAGAAGAATCCTAAACAAGTCCTGGAAAGTTCTCTATAAAACCAATGCTGATTTTTCTTTAGGTATTAAACTTTTCAGCTATGAGCTTTTCTGAGAAAGTCTTTTACGCAAGGTAGTAATATTCTAATAGTTCTTTACTCCAACTTATCAGTGGTAGAAACTAAATTTACATAAATCTGCATAAATAATGCAGCTAGCTATACTGCTCTAATATATTTAAACCAAATAAAATAAAATTGAACAGAAAAAAAAAAAATAATGAGGCTATTTTAAGGTTGTCACCTGGTTTCCCTGATTTTTCTTTCTTATCCAAAAGTCATAGACAAGAGACTATGTAACTAGAAAAAATGAATAAAAGGAGAGTGTACACCTCTCAGAACATCTATATTTACTTCTCTCTATGATTCCACCACTTCTACCCTTGATATAGTAGTTCTCAACAGGGGCAATTGTGCCCCTCAGGAGACATTTCACAATATCTGGAGACATTTTTGGTTATCAGAGCTAGTGAGAAAAGGGTGCTAATGGGTAGTGAGGAAAGACCAGGGATGCTGCTAAACATCCCACAAAGCACAGGACAGCCCTCCAAAATGACAGAATTATCCAGCCTAAAATGTCAACAGTACCCAAGGCTGAGAAACCCTACCCTAAGGCCTAAGAAAGACCTACCTCTCAGAAGACATTCAATAAATAAATATTTGCTGATCTGAACTGAAAAGACTATGAATTGGAAGAAAGTGAAGCTACAAGAATGAAATAGAAGACAGAGGCCACGGTTTAAGCATTATTAGCATCTACCACGCCTTTACTGCATATTGGGCATCAGTCTAATAAAAATGAACAATTCAGGGGCGCCTGGATGGCTCAGTCAGTTAAGTGTCTGACTTCGGCTCAGGTCATGATCTCACGGTTCCTGGGTTCGAGCCCCGCATCGGGCTCTGTGCTGACAGCTCAGAGCTTGGAGCTCGCTTGGGATTCTCTCTCTCTCAAATAAACATTAAGGAAAAAAAAAAAAAATCAGTCCTGTTCTTAAGGAGCTCATGGACAGGCAGGGAGAAGAGTTTTGTAATTTGTCTAATATCAGATTTGACAATCTGATAAATGTTTTGACAAAGGAGAAAACATATAAAGGAGTCACTCAATTTTTCCTGGGAAGGCTTCATGGAAGAGATGACATCTTAGCTCAGTTCAGAAGGAAGAGTAGGAAGTATCTTATTTCACAGCATATAAGCCTCTTTCCAAACAAAGAGCCATTCATTTCTTCAGTCAACAAAAAAGCTATAGAACACTAATTATGTTCCATACATTGTGTTATGTGTTGGAGACCCAGTCAAATTACAACCTTTCATTTTTTCTCTTGGCATCCCTGCTGCCCAGCAACCCACCTCCCTTACCCAAACCCCAAACAATTATTGCATTTTCTACCTGTCTTCAGTTTAGCAACTATCATCCTAATCAATCATACTCAGTAAGGCTACTACCCAAGAAATAAACAAAACTTTCAGTTGCCTGTATCCCATCTTGCCTAAGTCACAAAATCAGGGTGGTGATGTGGCAGAGTAACTAGCAATGAACTGACTATGGGTCCAGATCTGCCAACTGTGTCAGTTTCTTGGAAAGCGATTTTACTTTATGAAAAAATCTGGGTCCTCTTCCACCCCATCCAGTGCATGCCAGGAGCCCCAGCAAAGTAACCAACATAAATTTATTGAGCACCTACAATGTACTGAAGTCAATGGTTCTCAACCTTGGTTGTGTTCCGACATCAGAGCTCCCAACCCAGATATGAGTATGTTTTAATGGTAAATTCTAATGCAAAACAAGTTTGATGCACTACAGAATACAAAAGAAGTACAAGACACAGTTCCTGTCTTGAAGAGCTTATCCACAATCACAACAGAGTAATTTAGAATAGGATATTAGTCCACCAGTTGTGATCCTTTTACAATACTAGCAGTGCTTATGAAATAGAAAAAACTGGGGTAGTCAGGAAAAGAACTGCTCCTCTTGCCTAGTCCAGTCATACACCGAATCTACCTGCAACTCCTGATACACTGTTCTGCACCCGTTCAATCTCCCAGACAGTGAAAGTACCATTCTCAGGAACTATGGAGAGACCCCAAGTAGAAAGATGAATGAGGACCACAAAACAGGAGGCTACGGGATATCCTGATGGCCAGATTCTCTCAAAATTTTTTAAGTAGGCTTCATGCCCAGAGCAGAGCCCAAACACAGGGCCCAAACTCATGACGCTGAGACCAAGACCTGAGCTGAGATCAGGAGTGGGATGCTAAACTAACTGAGCCACCCACGCGCCCCATGGAGCTTCTTTTAAAGAGAAGAAATAATTCTTTAACCTCCAACAACACCAGTCCACCTCACTTTATAGCTGAAGCACCCAGGAAGAGTAAAGAATAGAGTTTTTATAATTTGTTCCTAGAGGTCCTTGGCCATTTAAAGAAATCATCCAAATTCATAAGGCTGGTAAATTCAAATTTCTCATATAGCACATGTTTAAAATAAAAATATTCTAAATTTTTAAAAATATTCTAAATTAAAAATATATTTTAGTAAACTCCTTACTAGGATGTTCAAATTGTGGAAGCTTCAAAAATAAAAAATAAGAAATACTGTTAAGTAAACTCTACTCCCAAAGTAGGGCTTGAACTCACACCCCCAAGATCAAGAGTCACATGCTCTCCACTGAGGCAGCCGGACTCCCGAAAAGATAAAAAATTTTCTGTCAGTAGAGTATGACTCTTGATCTTGAAGTCATGAATTCAAGCCCTGTGTTGGATGCAGAACTTACTTAAAAAAAAAAAAAAAAAAAAAATTTTTTTTTCTTAACCTAAATCCTACTCAGCATACTACCCAGCAGTGATAACCTCATATTAAAGACTATCCTGAAGAGAGCATGAACTTTACATTCTGCAAATATGAATATAAAGATCCTCACTTGATTAGTCTTTCTCTGAATTACACAGAAAAAAGGTATGAGTCTCTCTTTTTTTAAAGTTTATTTATTTATTTATTTTGAGAAAGAGAGAGAACGCACATGCAGGGGAGAGGCAGAGAGAGAATCCCAAGCAGGCACCACACTGCCAGCGCAGAACCCAACCTGGGGCTCAAACTCACCAAACTGTGAGATCATGACCTGAGCCGAAATCTAGTTGGACGCTCAACCAACTGAGCCACCCAGGTGCCCCAAAGGTACAATTCTCTTAACTGCTACACAAAAACTAATGAGCACAACACCCTATAGATTATGCTTCAAGTTTGGCTCAGGTCATGATCTCAGGGTTGTGACATTGAGCCCATCATCGGGCTCTGAGTTGGGCATGAAGCCTGCTTAAGATTCTCTCTCTCCCTCTGTTTTGTGCTCTTTCTCTCAAAAAAAAAAAAAAAAAAAAAAAAAAAGAGGGTTAGGGTGTCATTCAAACATCTAAACCAGGGATCAATGAGGGTATTAAAAGGTAAATCTTGGTACTTAAGGAAAAATGTACATTGGCATATATTAAGTAGAATAAGAATATTACATGAAAAAAGCATACAAAAATTGTCTTCCATGTAGTACTGTTTTTAGGACCCATGGCTTTGAAATTAGTTTGGTTTACAATACTTTTCCTTGTAATTATCCTCCTCATCTTATAAATTTTATCCATACAGGTCCACAATCCCTTAACTTCAATTCCAAAATCTAAAAGGCTGTAAAAAAGTTTGTCATTATTCATTTGGTGGTAAAATCTGACATGAAATGACATGAACCTATTTATACTATTTACTTATACCAGTACATTTCACTACAGAAATGGTAATGTGTTTGACTACAAAGTACTGCCCCAGACCTCTCTGGGATGTTGCATAACACACAGTACATGTACCATATTCCTTTTCTAAAATCCCCCAAATTCTAAATTCAAAAAAAAATCTGGCCCCAAGAATTTTTTTCAAGTTTATTGATTTGAGAGAGAGAGAGAAAAAAAACATGCAAGCAGGGAAGGGACAGAGACAGAGGGAGAGAGAATCCCAAGCAGACTCCTCACTGTCAGGAGAGCCCTAAGCGGTGAGATCATGACCTGAGCCAAAATCAAGAGTAGGACACCTAGCCAAATGAGCTATCAGGCGCCCCCAGGAACTTTTTTTTGGCCCCAAGATACTATGGACTGACATGCTAATTTAGGACTAAGTCTTATACAGAACATATAACTAATACAGACAATGAAGGTAGATCTTCACGTACAATAAATTCACTGCCTTAACAACACCTATTCACACATACACAATCCTGTAAAACAAAGCATTAAAAATACTTTCAACGAATGTCAAAACTTGAACACACCATTACGTGTTTTCTCAAGTGGTGGTGATATTTACAGTATCTAGTTCAATTCTTCTTAGACTGAAATTAAACTGCAATTAGTAATTAAGTTGGGTAAAAGAATCATCCACTGATAACGTACTCAGTAAAATGTTCTAATTTTTAAGAAATTTATCTCAGAGGGTTTCAGATTTAAAATTATTTCATTCTAGAATACAATTTCTCAACTTTGAACAAATTACAATGGACTTTTTCTGTGGGAGCAGCTCCTTGGGCAGGGACAGCAACAGGAACAGCTCTTAAGGATATCTGAACTGGAAGAAGAGTTTCACAGTTCTTTCCTTCCTTCCTCCTTCAGTTGCTGCTTTTCTGGTTTTAGAATTTCAAACAAAGAAATACATATTGGCTCCACTGCTAAGAAACGCCCTCTTTCTCAGCAACTTCCTCTTCCAATTTTCTTCCCTACCATTGACACAGAGAACAATACACACTGCCGGTCCTACCATTTTGATTAACCAAGAGCTGAAGCATGGAAAAATTAAGGGCTACAATTTATAGTATCTAACTACCAGTCTCTCACGCCAAGTCCACAGTCTTCACTCACCTAGAAGTTATCTAACAGAGAACACACAGAAAGGAAGGAACATTATGTTTCATGAGACGTGGGCTACTGAAACTTTCATTCCAGGAATCCAAAGAAATTTGAACAAACAGGAAATTTCTCTTATCCCAAGAAAATTTAGGCTTCTTAGCTAAAAAGGAGAAAAAAATTAACTGGCTGGCACTACCCTGCACCAAGAATCAAGTCTATACGCCAACAGTTGGTGAACTTCTACAGGCCACCCAGTCAGGATTCAAACTGAGTTCTTTGGGGTTCTGAAACACTTCAAAACGACTTTTACCATTTAGAAATTGAGTTTAGAAACTCACAGACTGAAGAAAGGGAATGTACTTATAATCAGCCATCCAGGGATCGAGACCCAGCCTGTCTCCAAGCCAGAAGTCAATTGAAGTGTCTGGGACCAGACCCCTTCCCCTATTTGTGACAGAGCAAACTTCTTTTTAAGTGGACAATGCCTTCCCCCTTGCCCAGCGATTCTCAAAGACAACACCTTGTGGTTGATAAGCTCTGTACCTTACCGCATGACCTTGGACAAGTTACTCAATTCCTCCGAAACTTAGTTTCCTATGTGTAAACTCTCAACAGTGGCTGTAAAAATTAAATAACATAAGCCTAAACAAGGGCTGGCACGTAGTAGGAGCGCCATACATGCTCTCTGCCCTACTCCGAACCCTCCTGAATTCTTTTGGGCCTAAATTTCAATCATTGCCCCAAGAGGTTCCAAGGATGCCTTCCTCTCCTCTGATGCTAGGGAACACCAGTGTGTAAAATTGCACCACCTCTGAGACTCTAGGATCCTGGAGCACCAAGACAGCCGGACTCCACCTTAATCATCGTGTGGGGTCCATCCAGAGACTTCGTGGAAGAGCCGCCCCTTCAGTCAACTCTCCTCTCTACCGTGCAGAACCATCCCGTGCGCGCGCGCGCGCGCACACACACACACACACACACACACACACACACACTCCTCTCTTCAACTTAGGCTAGGGGTCTCAAAGAGCGCCTCAATTCTTTCATAGCCCGAAGATGGAAACCGAAGCTCCGCCCGGGGAAGAACTTGCCCAAGATATCAGACATCTGAGATCCAACTCATGTACAACTGCCTGCAAAGCCTTCGTTTTACAAATCGGTAAACTGAGGCCCAGAGAAGAAAGTGACTTGCCCAAGGTGACACAGCGAGTCGGTGGCAGCGCCAGATCAGGCTAGGGGCACTTTCGCAGCCTCACAGATTCGCGGGCCCCTCAAAGTCTCCGAGGGGATCTCCAGGACGCCTCCTCCCTGGGGAGGGGACTGAAGAGGAAGACGCTACCCGCGCTGACCGCTCGCCCGGCCACCGCCGGTCCGCGGCAAGAGGCACGCCATCCACTCCCTCAGGACCCTGCGAGGCTCGGGGCGGGGAGGTGGGGGGAGGGTGGCGGCCCGGCCCGGCCCGGCGCCTCACGGCGGGGCCCGCCCGCGGGGACCTGTTGCTCACCTGGTCTCGCGCGGCCGCCCTCAGCGACAGAGGGGCCGGCCAGCCGCCCTTCTCCGCGCGGGGTCCGTTCCCGCTGGCCGCCTCCCGGGACGCCACACAGCCAGACCCCCCTCAGCGCGCTACGCCCCCAGCCGCGCTCGCCCGGCCCGCGTCCGCCATTACGCGATTCCCCGCCCTGGGACGCAGCCCCACCCCGCCAACGGCCCTGATTGGCTCTCTGCCCCACCCTGCTGGGGCTTCCGGGCATTCCATTGGCCTGAGTGGAGTGCCAGTTAAATAGATACGCAAAAGACGTACTCAAGGGTACCTTCTGGGGAGCTCCACCCGAGCTACTTCCGCAATCGGAGTAAACAGCGGGGGAGCAAACCAAGTGGAGTAGGGGTGGAGATTAAACTGAATCAACTCCTAAATTCGGGGTAGGAAAACCCCATTTAAGAAAGTGTAGAAACTCGTACAAAGTGTATTGAAAGAGGAGTTCTTCTTGTTAGAGTTCAAAGAACCAGGATTTTTGGTGGAAAGAAGGGGACAAACCCATGAACTTTCAGAGGACACCCCTCAAATTGCAGATAGTTTTGTCCCTTCCCTCCGGCTCTCAGGCCCCACCGAAAGTAGGAAGGGGAGAGTGAGTCATAGGCTCCAGCCGGCTGCTAAAAGATCCTTCCGGGGCGAGGCCTGGCGTCTTGGGACGGGCAGGTGGTTCTGAAAGGCCGGGGTCAGGTGAGCGGGACCTTGGCTCGGCCGCCGTCTCATTCTGCGACCTCAGACAACTCCCTGAACTTATCTGGGCCTCAGTTTGTCCTTCTGCAAAATAGAAACAGTCATGTCTGCCTCATGTCTTGGCGTTTGTTGAGGCTACATTCCTGAGTTGGGTATATGTGCGCCTTGTTGATTGTAAAAGGCTGCAGCTGGATAGCAATGTGACAAATTCACATGTTAGCGAAGATCTCTCATTTAGTTCTCTAGAGCAACTCTGTCAGGCAGATATTGTCCTCTGTCCTCGTTCTGCAGAAGAGAAAACCAAGAACTCCATGACTTACCCAGGGTCGCCCCCCGGGGGAATTTGAAACAACCCTGGGACTCAAATCTGTTCTCTTTTGTCTTCCATTTCTGCACTTCTCCTTCCAGGCCTGGTGTCCCCTGAGAAAGCCTTACTTCCACCAACCCGTTAGCATAACAGAGAGTGTCATGAGGGTGACAGGCCAGCCCCCATCTCTCTGGTCACCATAGGCCCCAGCTGTTTCTAGGGTCCTAGGAATCAGGAGGTGAGTAGGGGATGGCAGGTGGGTCAGCAACCCAGACAGAATCCCAGACAAGGACACAGAGGGGCAATGACACCATTGTGGGCCCTCAGCAGGGCAGCTTCCACGCCAAGACTTAAATGCAGGTCTCTCTGCTCTCAGAACAGGGCTCTTTTCATTGCAGGATTGTTTTTCCCAGAAGAGCTGCCTTGGCTGCAATTCCTAGTCCTTTTCCCTCTCTGGAAAGGAAGGAAGCCAAGATGGGAGAGGGAGGGGAAGCAGCCTAAGACTTTAGAAGGGCAGAGACCACCAAGTGCGTGCATGGTGCTGACAGAGCCTCAGTGCTGCTGAGTCAGTGACCTCCAGGCGCAAATTGGGACTTGTGGTCTGACAACCAATGACTATTTTCTGACAACCAATGACTATTTAAATCGTGACTGTGGCCATTGGTTGCTGGGAGGCAGCAGGTGCTGTACAGAAGTCAATGGTTTGGGGGCAGCCTGACCTGAGATTGAATCTAAGATCTACCACTTTCTAGCTCGCTGAGCCTCATCTATGTCTTCTCTAAAATGGGGACAACAGACATCACTGCTAAAAAAAAAAAAAAAAAAAAAAAAAATTATATAAATATATCCACATCACAGTTAAAAATATAAATAAATAAATAGGGACAACAGGGCAGTTGTGAGGATTCAATGAGTTAATTGTGGAATTAATGAGTCATGTGTGTAAAGTACCTGTCTATTCATTCATGGATTCATCTATTCAATAAAAACTTATTAAGCACCGGGGCTCCTGGCTGGCTCAGTAGGTAGAGTTTGCGACTCTTGATCTCTGGGTCAGTGAGTTCAAGCCCCATGTTGGATGTAGAGCTTACTTAAAAAAAATTACTAAGCACCAACCATGTATAGGCAGCCTACCAGTGATGCAGCTACAATGGTGGGCAAAACAGACAGAGCCTCATGGAGCTTAGAGTTTAGTGAGGAAGTAAGTCATTAAATGACCAGACGAATCAAAATACAGTTAGAAACTGTGATAAGGAACAAGAAGGCAAAGTACAATGTGCTTATGACGTAAATGTTGGGATGGGGTGGGGACGGAGGAGACTTTCTGAAGAGGTGATATCTCAGGTGAATTGATGAATGGGGGTTAACTAGGCAGCAGGTGGTTGGAAGAAGTGTTGCAGGCCAAGAGAAAGGGTGTGGAAGGCATCTAGGCCAATTGGGATAGGTGGCAACGGGGGAGGAGGGCAGAGTTCATGCAGGGTCCCGAACAAATGAAGTGTGACAGGGGAGAGAACCTGGCTTTGAAAGTGAGGCTGTTTTCCAAGGGTCTCTGTACTTTTCTGGTAGTCCCTGAATGCAAGCTTTGAGGCCAACCCACCTGGGTTTGAATCCTGGCTCTGCCATCTCACCTCGGGCTGTGTGACCTTGACCGGTCACCACACCTCTCTGTGTCTCATCTACTTTTCTAAGAAAGGGGGATGATAATAAAGGGTCAACAGGTAAGGGTGAGGATTCAATATGGAAATGTATATAGAGTGTTGTGGCATAGGGGTGCCTGGCTGGCTCAGTTGGTTAAGCATCTGACTTCAGCTCTGACCATGATCTCACAGTTCGTGGGTTCAAGCCCCCACATCGGGCTCTGTGCTGACAGCTCAGAGCCCGGAGCCTGCTTCAGATTCTGTCTCTCCCTCTCTCTCTGCCCCTACCCCTGCTCTGTCTCTCAAAAATAATAAATAAAATTAAAAATTAAAAAAATAAAATAAAAAGGGCACCAGGGTGGCTCAGTTGGTTAAGTGTCCAACTCTTGGTTTCAGTCAGGTCATGATCTCACAGTTCATGAGTTCGAGCCCCACATCAGGCTTCATGCTGTCAGTGTGGAGCCTGCTTGGGATTCTCTCCCTCTCTCTCTCTCTCTCCCTCTCTCTCTCTCTCTGGCTCTCCCCTGCTTGTACTCTCTCTCTCTCTGAAAATAAATATATAAAAGCTTTTAAAAAAATCAAAATAAAGTGTTGTGGCATATAGAAGGTACTCCATAAAAGGTGCTTGGTCTTCCCCAGAATGGAAGGAGATGAGCCTGAGGCATCAGATCCAGCAGATAAGTTTGGGAGAAAGCTGATACAAGTGTCTATACACTGGGCCAGTTCTCATCTGACCTTAACTGTTTTGGAAGACTTTGAAGCCAGGCAAGCCCGGATCAAATCATGGCTGTACCACTTCCTAGCAGTGTGACCTTGAGCAAGAGACTTCACCTCTCCAAGCCTCAGTTTCCCGATCCGTAAAACTGAGGTAACTGTTTTTATTTCCCAAAGCTGTGAAAGTTAAATGAAATAATAAATGCAAAGCACTTAGCACAGTGATTAGCACACAGCAAGCCGCTTGAATGTTAACTTTAATAGTATCATAGTATCGTTGACTTTAACAGTAACTTTATTAGTCATTTGATAGTAATTGTTGTCGATATCAGCGTTACTACCTGTACTAGGTAAGATTCTGGAGCTTTGCTTAAGGTTGTCTGGCGACAGGAGGCATAGTTTCTCCTTTTAGGCAATGGACGTAGACAAGTTGCTTTCCGAGAGCATGGTGCTGAGCACTTTAATAGTAATATTAATAAGTGCTAACATTGAACATACCATTTACTATGTGTCAAACATGTGCTAAGTGGTATACATGCAGTAACTCATAAATCCTCATCGTAGTCCTATGAGTGAGGTCCTGTTATTACCATCATTTTACAAATGAGATAAAGGAAGTGTGGAGACGTTAAATGACTTGCCCAAGGCCACCCAGTCAGGAAGCAGCACAGCTGGCATTTGAACCCAGCCTCTGAGAGGGCTTAACTGCTCTTGAGGAGCAAGCTCTCCCTTTTCCACCTAGAAGTTAGAGTTATCACCCGGAGGGATGAAATTACTCACTGCCGGTAACCAAGTCCCCGGGTTGTGAAGGCCAAACCCGTGCCTTTCCCACCAGTTCTGAAAAGTAACCCCTGCCTGTTTGTTCCCTGCCCCCTGAGGCAGATAAGAGCAGGGAGTGGACCCTCTTACTCTGCAAGGGAAAGCAACAAGACATTTAGAGTCGCTAGAACTGGATCTGAGTCCCAACTTTGCCACTTAATGGCTCTGCAGTCTTGGCCAAGTCACATCCCGTGTCTGAGTCTCAGTTTCCCTATCTACGAAGTAAGGATGATCGCGGTTCTGCTACAGGGCTGTTGTGAGGAGCAGAAAAAATAAGGCCTGCATGAACTATGAAGGGCTGTCAGCACAGGAGTGCCTCTCCTTGTTGTTGCTATGGGGATGGAAGCACCCTGGGGAGCCGAAACCAGTATAGCAGGCGAAATTGCCATCTCTGGAGATAGTCCTGGGTTTGAGTCCCAGATCCGCCTTTTATGCCCCGTGTGATCTTGAGCAAGTTATAAAACCTGGCTGAGCCTCAGTTTTCTCATCTATACAATGGAGTGAATAATACTGATTTCGTAGAGCTGGATAGAAAACACGTTGAGGGAATGCATAAAAAGCCATGAATCAATTCCTGGAACAGAGCCCACAGAGCACAGTGTCTTAAGGGATTCCAGGGGGGGGAAACAAAGCACAGGGACCATGAAGAATCACAGTGACCCCTTTTCGCCACCCCTGTTTGAAGGGAAGAGAGTGGAGAGTACTGTGTTTAGAGCCCAGGACAGTCTCCAGCCGCTACCCTAACTAGCATCCTCGGCTCTCGCTGGGTCCATCTCTCTCTCTCTCTCTCTCTCTCTCTTCCTCTCTCTCTCTCTCTCTCCCTCCCTCTCTTCAAACAAGTTCCTCTCCACTGAGCAATCCCAGGGGGCCCCGAACCTCGGTTCCAGCCAAGCTAGCAGGCTTTCCCCGCCTCCACATCCTTAATCCACAGCCTTTGCATTTGCCATTCCTTCCACCTGGAATGCTCTCTCCTCCTGGAGTGCCTGTGATGGGGAAAGGGGGGTGCTGGAGGGAAAGGATCTGGAATGATGCTCCCCTACCTCCTCACTCCCCTCCCCTACATCTCCCACGCTGCATGCCTGACCTCCCCCCTCCCAGCGTGGGGGATGAGGCAGCACCGGGAGGGGGAGGAAAAGGAGGAGGACTCAGTGAAGGGCCCTCTGTGGGGTTTTTCACCTGCTCAGAAGAGGCAGACGGAAATGAAAGCTCTAGAAAAACGCCTGCCGCTCTGCTCCGGAGGCCCCAGCTCAGTGAAGCCTCCCTGCCTTCCCACTGTGCCATCTTCTCTTCCTCCCCCTCCTCCTGCAGGCAGGTGCCACAGTCAAGGAACACGGGTGGGCGGCAGGCCAGAGAGACCTGGGTTCAAATCCCATTCCTGTCACTCACCCAGTGAATGGCCTCAGCCAGAACCTTTGGCCCCCACACACCTCACTTCTTTGTGAAAGGACACAACAACCCTGCCTCTCAGGCTGCTGTGAGGGCTAAGTAGAGGTGCCAGGTGAAAGTGCCTGGCACATCCGAGGTGCTCAGCAATGGAGATTACAGGTGACCGCAAACTCCCAAGTGTCCATGTATGCCCGGCACAGCCCTCAGCACCTTGTGTGTATTAGCCCATTTTGTTCCTTTTGACAGATGAGGAAACTGAGGCACAGAGAGATAATATAACTTGTCCAAGGTCACACGGCCAGTAAGAGTCAGAGCTTAATCTCCGTTCCTACCCACGACACTACGGTGCCCTCAGTACTGGTTGTCGGGATTATCGTTGCCGTAATTTGTTTTTATCTACACGGACTCGATGCCCTCAGTGAGTACATGTTATTCCTCTCCTCCCACATTCGAGATCTTGCCTGAATTTTCCCTCCTTTGTGACATCTTCCAGTCTGTTCGTTTAAAGAGCATACATTGCCCTGTCCTCTGGCCAGGCCGATGCAGGGCACTAAGGACCACTGATCAATCCACCTAGTCTCTGTTTCTGCATGGCTCCCACCCCGATGAGGGAGAAGATACATACGTGGGCCGCCTGGGTGGTTCAGTCAGCTAAGCAGCTGCCCCTGATTTCGGCTCAGGTCATGATCTCAGGGTTCATGAGTTCGAGCCCCACATAGGGCTCTGTGATCACAGCGTGGAGCCTGCTTTGGATCCTCTGTCTCCCTCTCTCTGCCACACCCCCACTCCCCTACTCATGTGCACACACTCTCTCTCTCTCTCTCAAAAATAATTGTCAAAAAACATTTAACTTAGAAAGTACATAAAAAGTACAATAAAAGAGGAAGACGCCAATTGCAACAGGAGGTGTGACCTCCGAAAAGCCTAACACGATTGAGGGATTGGGGCAGGTTTATAGAAGAGAGGTCATTTGCAGGGGTCTTGCAGGGTGAGTAGGAGTTCCTCAGGGTTATAAAGTAAGAATATAGAATATGACAGGTAGTGCAGACCCTGCAAAGGGGATTGAATAAATAAAGGCTAGAGAGTAACATATCTGGGGTCAGTTCTATGCCAGGCCCCGTACTATATGCTGCAGGAATAGAGGTGGAAAGCTATTAACTGGGCGCTCAAGATGCTTACAGACTTGGTGCTGGGGTGGAGAGAAAGCAAGTAAAGCAAAAATACCCATATTCGAGAAAAATCCAGAGGGGCTTTGAGACTACCAAAAAAAAAAAAAAGACCTAAACCTGTGGAGGGATCAATGAAGGCTTCCTGGTGGGGGAGCTGATGTCTAGGCTGAGCCTTAAAGAGCAGAGCCAAATTATATCACCTACCTCCACAACAGCCCGTATATCAATGCAACACAAAAACAATGCAAACTATAAAATGAAGAGTAAGGAGCCCCAGTAAAGTTCTAATTTTTCTCATGAGTGCGACTCAAATGTGTTTTTTAAATTACCAAACATCAGATTCGTTTTGTAAAATAAGATTTTAAAAAATAGTATTTGTAGTGCCCCTGCTCTGCTGGGGCCCTAAACACACGTTGGCTCTGCTCGTTGGGTAATCTGACAGGGTGACAGGCCAGAGGGAGTCATCCAGGTGAGAGGTGGAGAAGGGTGTGGAAGGCGGAGGGAATTTCACATGCAAAGGCCCAGAGGCAAGAGAAAAGATGGCACTTTGGGGAAAAAGGAAATCCTTTGATGAGAGCTGGCAAGGGGGAAGAAGTGCTGTGGAGGCACGGAAGGGTTTTAACTGCGATGTGCCATAATCAACTGTCCCTTTTGTGAGATCGCTCTGAATATTTCCAGAGACCTATTTATGCTCTGAATCCATTCATTCAAGAGACACCGTGTACCTACTATGTTTCAAGCACTGACCCAGGTGCTGGAGCTGCAACAGATCATTAAGTGTTCTGCAGACAGAGCAAGACGTGGCAGGGACATTACGTGCCACCCCCCACAGTGGGATCTGGATGGATGAAGGCTCGCAGTGTGGAAGTGTGTGACCTTCACAGAAAGGGCCAAGCCCTGTGCCGGACAGAAAAGGACTAACTGGGATGGAAGATGGCGTTCAGGGCTCTTGCCGTGAAGAGGCCAGTGATTCATAAGACAGAAGAAAGGGGTGAAAGCGAGAGCGGAAGCAATGGGCCAGGGGTGAAAAATCCTGATCTCGTAGCCTTCTGAGAAGGTGGGCAAGTGGGCAGCGGGGTGGAAGCCCCAGCCTACCCCGTCAGCCCCCCATGCTCTCCTAAGTCCTGCTGAACCCCGCAGCCTGTCTCCTCGAGGCTCGGAACCCTGGAGGAGAACAGAGGCGGGTGAGGAGGGGGTGGGCAGGAGACAAGCCCAGGCCCCTGCCCAGCAGGGCCTTCCTTCCTAAGGGCTGGAGCCAACCCAGCTGAGGAGCCAGAGGTTACAGGGAAGGATTAAGGAGTTGGTTGCTTTTTTACCAGCTGTGGCTGCATTTCTCTCTCTTTCTTCGTCTTCTTCTTCTTCTTCTTTTTTTTTTTTTTTTTTTAAAGAAAAATGTTCCTGTACACGCACCCGGAGGCTTTTGCAGGAGGCGGCTGTTGGAGAACCGGGAAAACAAGCCAAGAAACAAGAGAGAGGAAGAAGACCACGCCTCGCCTGGCAGATTCCTAATGGCCCAGGAGACCTGAGGCTTTACTGTGGGAGGCCAGTGGGGGCTGGCTCGGGTGGGAGGGAAGGGCAGGCCGAAGGACAGCCACTTGCTGGTCGGTGACCTTGGGCGGGATGCTGCCTGCTTGCTTCCCTCTGGTGAGAATGGGGAGGAGGGGGGCAGGGGCAGGGCTGGCCGGCTGAGGTCACAGGAAGGCCCCTTCCAGCCTGAAACGCGATCTCGGGATGTGGGGCCTGCCAACCTGCAGCGACCCTGGGCCAGCAGAGATGAAAGGCTGCCTGTCCCCAGCTTCCGGACCCCCGAGGCCCCAGTGCCTGACTTGAAGGGCAGCAAAGCTGCTGCAGCTGGCTGGAGCCGGTTGCTGGACTCCCCACCCCACCTGATGTCATCCAACCCTCCCTTCCCTGTTTGGCTGGGGACACTCAGGCCCAGAGAGGGCTGGTGACCTGCCCGAGGTCACACAGCAAGTTGGAGACGGAGCCAGGGCTCACCACAAAGTCTTTGGACTCCAAGGCCAGGCCTCATTCCCTTTCCCAGAAACTTGGCTGCCTGGGGGCTTACCCCAGGGAGTTGGAGAGACCTAGGGTTAGGGGAGACAGTTGGGAGCTGTGTCCTTTGAAGTCAAGACTTAATGTTGACTAAAGTGCTTTTCTTTTCTTTTTTTTTCTTTCTTTCTTTCTTTCTTTTTTTTTTTTTTTTTTGAGACGAAAGGAACGTTCCCGGCCCCTGCCATGAGCCCGGACTTGCTCTGCTGGCAGGGGAAGGAACGCAGCTCTGGCCGCCACAGCTGCTGGTGGCCAGCTGAAGCCTCAGCTCCTGCTGCTCCCACCCCAGTGGGCAAAGGGACAAAGGCCTCTTCTCAGGCCTGTCCTCTCCAGCCCCCTGGAGGGGGCAGAGCATCAACCAGGAGGCTTGGTCACTGACCAGCTAAGTCGCCGTTCCTCTCTGGCCCTTAGTGCCCTTTCCGGAACATGGGGGCAGAGTATCTGCCTGACCTGCTTCTCGGCAATGTGTTGAGGCTCCAAAGAGGTCGAGTTACGGAAATACAGACCCCTCAGCACCTCCTTCAGCCTGAGGGTCTGCCTACTCAGAGACCCCTCTGCCTCAAATGCCCCTCCCTCTTTCCCTCATGCCTCGCCTGGCCGGCCCCAGTTCACTCAGCTCTGCCCAGTGGGACCCTCCCTCGGTCTGAGGAGGCTTCCCTCACCTCCAGACTGCAAGTGCTCCTTCAGGGTATTTATCGCTGCTGTAATTAATGAACTGTGTGATCGGATCTGTCTCCCCACTAAAATATGAACTCGGTAGTTCTAGCTGACAGCGAACGCTTACCTGGTACCGGAGACTTTACCCATATTAGCCCATTTAATCCCCATGGCAGGTACTGTTAGTTCCCCCATCTTACAGATGAGGAAACTGAGACAAAGAGGTTCGATGACTTACCCGAAGTCACAGCAAGGTGGAGGCTCAGCCAGGACTTGAGCACAAAGAAGTTGAGCACAAAGAACCAGGATTCAAACCCAGACCCCAGGCTGTAATGGTTACTCTACTAATAAGGCAGGTTGAGCTAATCCCCTGCTTCTCCTCAGCTCCCAGAACATCCAGCAGACAGTAGGGGCTCCACATATACTGGGCGAGTGAATACACAAACAGTGATGAATACACAGGAGTATTTGGAGGAGAATAAAGCACCTTCCAGGAGTGAATTTTGCAGGTGCCGTGGGTGAAGCTGAGTTGTTAAAGATCAATTATTGGGCTTCCCTCTGGAGCACACACTTGGGCCAGAAACCCTAGACATCATCTTTGACTCCTCCAATCATTCCTCAAGTTCTGTTTGATTTCTCCCTGGTACACCTCTTCTCCATCCCTCAACCCTCATCTCTTTCTTGAATCAATCTTTCTTTCTTTCTTTCTTTCTTTCTTTCTTTCTTTCTTTCTAGCATGAGGTGTGGGGGAGGGGGGAGCAGAGAGAGAGAGAGAGAGAGAGAGAGAGAATCTGAAGCAGGCTCCAGGCTCTGAGCTGTTAGTACAGAGCCCAGTGTGGGGCTCGAACTCATAAACCCTAAGACCATGACCTGAGCCAAAGTCAGATGCTCAACTGACTGAGCCACCCAGGCACCCCTTGGATTTTTTTAATGTTTATTTATTTTGGGGGCGCCTGGGTGACTCAGTCGGTTAAGCGTCTGACTCTTGCTTTTGGCTCAGGGCATGATCTCGCAGTTTGTGAGCTCGAGCCCCACATTGGGCTCTGCACTGACAGCATGGAGCCTGCTTGGGATTCTCTCTCTCCCTCTCTCTCTGCCTCTTCCCTGCTTGTTCTCTTTGTCTCTCTCTCTCTCTCTCTCTCTCAAAATAAATAACCTTAAATTTTTTTTTTAAATAAGTGTTTATTTTTGAAGGAGAGAGCAAGCAGGGGAGGGGAAGAGAGAGGGGGACAGAGAATCCAAAGTGGGCCCTGCACTGACAGTGGAAAGCCCAATATGGGGCAGGAACTCACAACCCACAAGGTCATGACCTGAGCCGAAGTCAGATGCCCAACCAACTGAGCTACCCAGGCGCCCAGGATTTTCTTTTAAGTAAGCTCTATGCCCAACGTGGGGCTTGAACTCACAACCCAGAGATCAAGAGTTGCATCCTCTGCCAACTTAGCCAGCCAGGCGCCCCTTTCTTGGATTTTTGTAGCAACCCCTGCATAGCTTTCTCCGTCTCTAACTTCTCTTCCTCCAAAGTGGACCTCTAAATACAGAAAGCAAAGTGTGAGTGCTATCCCTCTTTATCCCCCCCTTCATTAATGAACCTCCCACGGCTCCCCATTGCTCTCTGGATAAAGCCCATACTCTGCACCAAGGTTTCTGCCACCAAGCCCTGCCTCCACCCTTCCAGCCTCACCTTCAGCCCCTCTCCTCCACATGTCCTTTGCCCAAGCCACTCTATGTACTAGAAGTTAAGGGCATAGAAACAGACTGCGTTTGAGTCTTGATTCTGCCATGTATCAGCTGCGAGAGTTTGTAAACAAGTCAATTCCCCTTTCCAAGCCTCGAGTTACTGCCTCTGGAAAAGGGGCATAATCACAATACCCACGTCATAGAGTCATTGTAAGGAGTATATGCATACAGAAGGTGCTGAAGACAGTACCTGACATTCCCAATGGTCACTATCGTTCTTACGCTTTCCAATGTCACAAAGAGCATTTCTTCCTGCCTGCCTTTGTTATTCTTTCCGACCCAGCTCAACTATCACCTCTTGGAGGAAATTTTCCTTGATAGTCACACCCTGTTCCCCAGGTGAAGTCAGTCTCACTTTCTACACTCGTACTTTGTTGCTCTATAAAGCACTTGTGTATTTTGCCCTCTCTTTCCCCCGTTACCCCAAGAATTCCTGGAGACCAGAAATACCGCCCTTTTACTCAAGCACCTGCCTGGTATGCAGCAGGTGCTCAGTAAATGTTGGTTGAGTGGAGTCACCACTTCCAGTGCCTTAGTGAGCCCCTTGCAGGGAGAAGGCCTAAGAGGTGAGACAGCTGGACTCCGCTGGGCCCTAGTGCTAGGTATGTTGGTGTGGGAGGGAGGGGGTGAAGGAAACTCCTGACCTCTGGGCTCTTCCCCCGCCAAGGAAGGAAGAGAAGGGAGAAGATGTGAGAAGGTCAGGTGCTGAGCAGGCGTGAGGTGGGGCTATAGCAAGCACCGGGGCGTGGGTGGAAGCTGGCAGACTCCGGCTCCTCTAAGACCAGGGCTGGGCCTGGCAGGACAGGGCCTCACAGCCCCAAGTCCCCACCTCCACTCCGCCTCATCCGGCCACCTGGATTAAGCGACTTTCCAAGTTGCAAAGCTACATCTTGACTTGCAAGGAAGCAAAATCCAAGCTTGGCCTTGCCTGGTTGCTGAGCAGGGAGAAAAGGGGGGGGGGTATTTCCTTTAATTCTCCCTTCTGTATAGGCAGTGCCTTGCAGTCCTGGGCACATCAAAGAAAGTAATACTTGATTTTGCAACCCCGGTTAAGGTCACGCTATCTCCGATTGTCGCTTCAATTGCTGCTCCTACCACCCCCCCTACTAAGAACCCTTATCTTGGGGCTTAGCCTGGCTCACTCGGAAAGGTATGTGACCCTTGATCTCTGGGTCTTGAGTTCGAGCCCCACGTTGGGTGTAGGGATGACTTAAAAGAAAAAAAAACAGGGGCACCTGGGTGGCCCAGTGGGTTGAGCATCTGACTTCGGCTCGGGTCATGATCTCATGGTTCGTGGGTTTGAGCCCCGTGTCGGACTCTATGCTGTCAGCACAGAGCCTGCCTGGGATTCTCTCTCTCTTGCCCTTCCCTCACTCTCTCTCTGTCTCAAAATAAATAAAACGTAAACAATAAAAATAAAAAAACCAAAGCCAAACAAACAGAAAACTTAAAAACCCTTCTCTGCCTAGGACCCTCAGGATAAACTCCCAGCTCCTGACCCAACCTGTAATGCCCTGACTTGTCAGCCCCGTACCTCCTCTTGGACTTCCTCACACTTCACTCTCCCCCTGCCTTCATTCCCTCTGGCCTTTTCTCAGTTCTTCTAACATACCTTGTCCCTTTCTTCCTTTGGGCCTTCACACATAGTTTTTTTCTCTGCCTTGAATGCTTTTCCCCATCCCCTGACAATTCTGTTTTCTGTTTAGTGTTTTTGATGCCTGAGAAATTTTTGCCGATCCCAAGATCATGGAGATATTCCCATACATCTTCTTCTAGGAGCTTTTTAGTGTTAAGGTTTCACATTTAGGTTCATGATTCATCTTGAATTATTATTGTCTTTTTTTAAATTTTTTTTAATGTTTATTTATTTTTGAGACAGAGAGAGACAGAGCATGAACGGGGGAGGGGCAGAGAGAGAGGGAGACACAGAATTGGAAGCAGGCTCCGGGCTCCGAGCCGTCAGCCCAGAGCCTGACGCGGGGCTCGAACTCACAGACCGTGAGATCGTGACCTGAGCTGAAGTCGGACGCTCAACCGACTGAGCCACCCAGGCGCCCCTAATTATTATTGTTTTTTAAGTAAGCTCAAACTCGTGGCCCAGAGATCAAGAGTCACACACGCTACCGACTGAGCCAGCCAGGTGCCCCATCTTGAATCAGTTTTCGTGCCATGTAAGGTAGGGGTTGAGAATCACTCCCACTCCGTTCATGCCTTCTCATTCTTTACAGTTCAGCATATCCCCCACTTCCTTCGAGAAGCCTTCCTTGACTACTCGCAGATTAGATCAAGTTATTGTATTCCACAGCCCTTAGCAACCTCTACTTTTATTGTAGCACTTGTCACAATGGTAACTAACCAATTATTTGTGTAATTAACATCTCATCTCCTCTACTGTACTGTAGTTCTGTAAGCTCAATGCTTGTGACTCTCATATATAGATAGAGATAGATATAGACATAGATATATTTGTTTGTTAAGTGTATTTATTTTGAGAGGGAAAGAGGGAGAGCACAAGTGGAGTTGGGGCAGAAAGAGAGAAGGAGAGAGAGAAGCCCAAGCAGGCTCTGCACTGACAGCACAGAGCCCAACCTGGGGCTCGATCCCACAAACCGGGAGATCCTGGCCTAGCTGAAATCAAGAGTTGGACGCCTAACCATCTGTGCCACCCAGGCACCCTGCCCTGGGACTGTCTTTTATTTTTTTATTATTTTTTTAAATGTTTATTTATTTTTGAGAGAGAGAGAGAGAGAGAGAGAGAGAGAGAGAGAGAGACAGAGCTCAAGCGGGGGAGGGGCAGAGAGAGAGGGAGACACAGAATCCGAAACAGGCTCCAGGCTCTGAGCCATCAGCACAGAGCCCGACGCGGGGCTTGAACCCACGAACTGTGAGATCATGACCTGAGCCAAAGTCAGATCCTTAACTGACTGAGCCACCCAGGCGCCCCGGGACTGTCTTTTAAAAAGTGTTTTAATCGAAATACACATTCAGAAAAGTGCACCTATCAAAATGTACAGCTCGATGGATTTTCACAAACCGAACACAACCATGTAACTGGTACTTGGATCAAGATGCCCCACATTTCCTGTCCGAGGACCCCCTCCTATTCCTACCACCTGTGACTGTCTTTTTTACCCTTACATTCTCAGCAGCCAGCATAGAGCCTGGTATTATTAGGCTCTCAAAAAAAAAAAAAAATCTTTGTTGAATGAATGAATTAGTTGGTGATGCCTAATTTTTCATCAGAGAACTTGACACGGAATCCAGTCTCAGCTCTAGTCCCCGCTTGGTGTGACCTCGAGGAGGTCCCGTCTGCTTTTGGGGTCTCAGTTTGCTTGTTTATGAAATGGGGGTATATGGAAGGAGGTTGGACGAATAATGTCTTTGGGGTTTTTCCAGATACGACATATGAGGCAGAATTAACCATCCCCTCCACCCTCGTTCTGATAATACATCATTGGGAAATATTTTGGTCTCCTGCCTGAAAATGAGGACCTAGGAGGATTATTAGAAGCTCCATCCAGGTAGTGTCAGAAACCTGCAGCTGAGCGTCACAGGACCTGGGTTGAGTACTGGCCTGGCCTTTGGGTGACGTTGGGCAAGTTCCTTCTCCCTGCGCCTTCTGGGTTTCTTCACCTAAGGGTGCTTTGCTTTCTCTTTGAGGAAGACAAAGTCGCAGCCACAGCAGGGTTTTGGCTGACCCCCTCCTGCTCCTGATTCCCTGCTGCTCTCGGCGCCAAGGAACAGGTCCTTCTGGAAGCCACGCTGCGGCCATGGCTTTTAAAGACACCGGGAAGACACCCTTGGAACCAGAGGTGGCGATTCGCCGAGTTAGAATGACTCTAACCAGCCATAGCATAAAATCTTTAGAGAAGGTATTTGCTGACTTGATCACAGGCGCAAAGGAAAAGACTCTCAATGTGAAAGGACCAGTTTGGATGCCTACCAAGACTCTGAGAATCACTACAAGAAAAACTCCTTGTTGGGGTGCCTGGGTGGCTCAGTCGTTTAAGTGTCCGACTCTTGGTTTCGACTCAGATCACGATCTCCCGGTTTTGTGAGTTCAAGCCCCATGTCGGGCTTTGTGCAGCTGGCAGCACAGAGCCTGCGTGGGATTCTCTCTCTGTCCCTCTCTCTCTGTCCCTCCCCCACTCGTGCTGTCTCTGTCTCTCTCAAAATAAATAAATAAACTTTAAAAAAAGAAAAGAAAAACTCCTTGTGGTGAAGGTTCTGAGACTCGGGATCGTTTTCAGATGAGCATCCACAAGCGACTCATTGATTTGCACAGTCCTTCTGAGATTGTTAAGCGGATTACTTCCATCAGTATTGAGCCAGGAGTTGAGGCTGAAGTCACCAGTGCAGATACTTAAATCAACCTTTTTAATAAATTGATTATCAGTTGTTTAAAAAAATGATAAATGAAAGGCACGCTTTGCTCTCAAAAGCTTAAAGAACAATGATGCTGACTTCAGGCCTCTGAGTACCAAGGTTCAGCTCCTGGGGCATGGGCAGCTCTGCTCTGGGCTCCTCCCTGCCTGGCACCTCGGGGGGAGAGGGAAGCACACGATGTGATAACCGCCTTGGGGAAGAGAACTCACAGTCTGGCCAGGGGGACCTAATGTTCAGCCAGGAACCAAATGGAAAATGGGCTGATGGTCCAAATGATTCTCTATGTGTGGGGCTGAAGGGAGAGGAGCTGGAGTGTTCCAAGGAGGGGTAGGAGACCTGGGGGTGCGGGTGGGGGGAGGACAGAGAAGGCTTCCTGGGGGAGAAGCCTTTGGAAATTGGCAGGGCAGCCCAGGGGCGCTTCCCAGAGATGGGAGGAGGCAGGAAGGAGGAAATTGGGTCCAGGTGACCACAGAGCAGCAACTTGGCCAGGGAGTAGGAGAGGCGGGGCTGGCGGGAGCTTGGGCAGCCGCCCCACAGCTGGGCCTTGGAGAGGAAGGCGGTGGTGGTGGTGGGGGGGACGCAGTCTCTGCTTCTGGCCCTGAGAAAGCGCCATCTTCTCAGGCCACAGGCTGGGAGGGAGGGCATAGTCGCACAGTCGCCAGAGGGGCCTCTCTGAGCAGCCCCCAGGGCCCTGCCCAGCTCTCCTGGGCCTGCAGGGCAGAGGGTGAGGAGTTAAGCCCCAGTCCCCCCCGCAACTGCCACATGGCCTTCCCTTCAGCTTGGATCACATTTGTGCCTCTTCGTAGCTTTACGGACTTGGGCGGGGGGTGGAGGTGGCTGGGGGGCATTTTACTGTATCCCATTCCTCAGAGAGATGACTGAGGCAGAGTGGGTGCTACCCAAGTTAAGGAACTGAATGAAAACTCTGATAATGGTGATAGACAGCAAAGCCTAAAGTTAAGAGCTGGACTGCCAAGATTCAACTGCCGCTAATGAGTTGCGTGACCTTAGACGAGTCTGTTCTGTGCCTCGGTTTCCTCATCTGTAAAGTGGGATGCTAATGTTGCTTTATCATAGGGTCGTTGTGAGGATCGAATGAAGTGAAGATGTAAAGCACCTGGACATAAAGCACTGTGGCCTCAAAGCCAATAAAACGAACAGGCTTTGGAATCGCCCCTCTAAGCCTGAGCCTTGGTTTCTTTCTAAAATAGTACTAAAAGGGGCACCTGGGTGGCTTAGTTAAGACTCCAACTCTCGATTTAGGCTCAGATCATGATCTCACAGTTTGTGAGATGGAGCCCCGTGGTGGGGGGGGCAGGGGTCTGCACTGACGGCGTGGAGCCTGCTTGCGATTCTCTCTCTCCCTCTCTCTGTTCACACACACTCTCTCTCTCTCTCTCTCAAAAGAAATATTTTTAAAAATGTTCTGGGGCGCCTGGGTGGCTCAGTCGGTTGAGCGTCCGACTTTGGCTCAGGTCATGATCTCGCAGTTTGTGGGTTTGAGCCCCGCGTCGGGCTCTGTGCTGACCTCTTGCTCAGAGCCTGGAGCCTGCTTCGGATTCTGCGTCTCCTTCTCTCTCTGCCCCTCCCCACTTGTGCTCTGTCTCGCTCTGTCTCTCAAAAATAAATAAATGTAAAAAAATTTTTTTGAAATAAAAACAATTTTTAAATGTTCTAAAAAATTAATTAAATACAATAAAATGACGCTAGTAATCCCTACCTTTTGGGGCATTTGTAAAGATTGGTAAAGGCAAGGTAGTCCCTGATGAGAGCACACCAGAGGCCCTTCTCCTCTCTCGTCCCCTCCCTGCCCTACCACCAGATGTTCAAGGTTTATTCACCACTCCCGGCAAGTAGCTGTCCCTCAGCCACCCCTCAGGCCTGGAAATCTACCCCAGCAGCCGAGTTTGGATTAGGCAAGGACCCTTCCAGGCCCCAGAAGCTAGCTCAAGAGATTCTGGGATCTGGATACCCAGAGGTGGTCTAGAAGGGGGTAGAGATGGGCTTCAGGTGGGCAAGGCCTCTTGGCCTCTCTGACTCCTCACTCTATGGGGATGGGCCCAGCAGAGGAGGTCTGGAGTAGGCTCTCTGAAATGCAGGGGCTCCTGCCTCCTGGTTGCCTGAGCCCAAGGGTCACACTGCTCGAGAATAAACAACAAAGCCCAGCACAGCACACGTAGTGGACACTTGGGAAATAGTAAGAATGGCTGCCATTCACTATCTTCATAATAAACACTTAAAAGCAGGTACTACTGAGGGGCGCCTGGCTGGCTCGGTCGGTAGAGCATACGACTCTTGATCTTGGGGTTGTGAGTTTGGGCCCTGCGCTGGGTGTAGAGATTACTTAAAAAGGGGCGCCTGGGTGGCTCAGTCGGTTAAGCGTCCGACTTCGGCCCAGGTCATGATCTCGCACCCGTGAGTTCGAGCCCCGCGTGGGGCTCTGTGCTGACAGCGCAGAGCCTGGAGCCTGTTTCAGATTCTGTGTCTCCCTCTCTCTCTCTGACCCTCCCCCATTCATGCTCTGTCTCTCTCTGTCTCAAAAATAAATAAACGTTAAAAAAAAATTTTAATAAAAAAAATAAATAAAGTCCTAAAATAAATAAATAAATAAATAAATAAATAAATAAATAAATAAAAGCAGCCACTGCTGAGCCCATTTTGAAGATGAAGAAACTGACACTCGAGACGTAAAGTCATTTGCTTGGTACCCCAAGCACAGCTTATGGCATAGCTATATCTAAGGGCAAAACTGAGATTCAGAGCTGAATCTGTCTGATTCTGAAGGGGCCGCTAGCTAAGGGATGGGAATCCCAAGGTCACCAGCAGACCCTTGTTGGGGTTGGATCAGGAGGAGCTAGGTGCTGGACTGGGTGTCTGTCCCAGGACGATAGCCAGACCCACTCAGGGTGAAGGGGTTTAATCCACCCTCAAAAACCTGTGAGCCCCGTGCACAACCCTCTGGTAGCCTTCTGGCAAAAGTTAGTCACTCTACACACATTTGTACCTGCTCCTGTGTGTGGGAACATATGCTAGACCCTAGGGACCTAGGTGAATCAGACTTGGACGGTGCCCTCCAAGTGCTGCTCATCTGCTAAGGGAGGCAGATACGTCGCTAGAAAACCCTAGTAGAGGGTGAGGTGGCCTAGGGATTAAGCACATGAGCTGTGGCAGCCAGGCGCCTGGGCTTGAGTCACCTGTTACCTTTGCAAACTGGGTCAGCCCCTTCACCTTTCAGAGCGTCAGTTTCACATGAGTAAAATGGGACTGATGATAAGATACTTTCGTAAAGACTATTGTGAACGTGAAATACTTCTATAAAGCTGAGCAGAGAGGAGAAAGCATCAAATGAGTGTTAGCTCTCCGTTATTAAGATAATGGGGGCATAGAGGAGAAGCTTAACTCTTGCTGGGGACAGCGGTCAGGAGAGGCTTCTTGGAGGAAGGGACATCTGCGTTGGGCCCCAAAGCCTGAAGACTTCACCTGGGGAAGTGGGGGAGGGCATTCAGGGAAGCATGTGCTACATGGACAAAGGCCCAGAGCTGTGAAAGGATATGACCTGTTTGGGTGTGGCAGAGCAGAGTGGGCTGGGAGGAGGAGTGATAGGAAATGAGGCTGGAAAGACGCTTTCAAGGCCCTCGACTGACTTGCTGCTGAGAGTTTGGACTTTAAAAGACTGGGGACAGAGCAGGATTTTAAGAGCTGGGAAGGGACACGATTGTGCCAATTTTAGAAACATGATTCTAGCTGAAGTGTGGAGAGTGAAACGGAAGGGGAGAGACGGGATGTCGGGGAGCAGATCTGAGTGTGCGCCCCCGTGGGTGGGTTAGAGTCCCCCAGTGGCTCCCCACCAGCCTGCAGATGAGGCCCCGAGTCTCCTACTTCCCGCCTGCCCATGTGACCTGCCCACATGCTCTTTCCTCTGCGTGGGATACCTTCCCCCTCTCTTTGTCTGGCAAATTCCTCGCTCTCCCTCGGGTCTCTGTTTAGCCACACTTTCTCTGGAAGCTCTTCTAGGCATCCCTGGTCCAGATTAGGTCCTCCTACTCTTTCTGTGGACTTGTGGACTTGTCTGTCTCCCCAACTGGACTCGGCCAGCAGCAGGGACTGCGTGGTCCTGCTTACTGGTGTGTCCACGAAGCCCAGCCTAGTGCCCAGCACGTAGGGGGCGCTCAATGCATGATCAGATGGACAAAGGAACTAGTGAGTGAATGGATAAGTGTGACCGGGGTGAAAATGATGGGGTCCGAAGTAGCAACGAGGAGAGAGATGACGGTGGTAGGTGGTAGAGGAGACAGAATACTGGATTGACGAGAGGTGAGCACGGTGGGGCGGGGGGAGTTGGTGATAACTCACAGGTCTCTTCCTTGAATAAGCCTGACTTTTTTTTTCTTTAAACATACATTTATTCTGCTTCATTATTTTTTTAAGTGTATTTATTTATTTTGAGAGAGAGAGAGAGAGAGAGAGAGAGAGACAGCATGTGTGGGAGAGTCAGAGAGAGACGGAGAGAGAGAGAATTCCAAGCAGCCACACTGTCAACGTGTGGAGCCCGATGCGGGGCTCAAACTCACAAACCCACGAGATCATGACCTGAGCCGAAATCAAGAGTCGGATGCTCAACCCACTGAGCCACCCAGGCGCCCCAAAGCCCGATGGTTTAGCCAAGATAGGAAACACGAGTGGGGGTGGAGGTGGGGAGGGAGGAGCAGGCCAGGGCAGGAGACTGGGGTCCTGGCCCAGGCTGTTCCCGGGAAAGCTCTTCATCCCTGTCTCCCGGCTGGTGGATCCCCATCAATGTCTGTGACTCTGTCAAAATGTTGTCCTCTCAGGGAAGCCACGCTGACCGCTCTAGGTAGGCCGGCCCCCTATAAATTAATGTCTGCCAACACACGCTCTCCATTTCCTTCCAGTCCTTGTCATGATTGTAATCAGGTATCGATTGATTTGTATTGTCTATAGTGTGTCTTCCTCACTTCCACGATGGCAGGGATCTCGCTCATTTTACTGACCGTGTATCCCTACCTGGTAGTCTCCCTGGCACACAGTAGGTGCTCAAAAACAGATTTGTCGTATGAGTGAGTAAATAAACGGATGAAGGAATGAAGGTAGGAAGGCCTTGAATGCCACCATAAGGAATTTGACTCAGCCTCGAGGGAATGGGGAGCCATGGAAAGTTCTTAAGGAAGACAGTGTCAGGATTCAGCTTGTGTTTTAGAAGGCTCACCCCCGGGGGCTGTTGGGAAGGTGGATCTGGAGGGAAGGCAGGGGGAAGTGAGGAGGCCCTGGGGGAGACAAAGACACAGCACCTGGGCCCGGGCTTGGGAACCCCCTCCCTGTGCTTCCCCCCCACCCCCGGCCAGGCCTGTTGTCTCTGAGCCCAGCAGCGGGCGGTGGGAAGAGCAGAGCTGGCAAAGCTGACACTCACTAATCACGGCCCTCACCCCGGAGCCGCACTGACTGTCTGGTCTCCATGGAGACACGGCAACCTCCGGCCACTTGTTAATGGCAGCTCAACAAGGCTGCAGCAACGGGGACAGGCCTGACCAGCGCGTCCCAGCCCCGCACCACCTGGCCCAGCCTGGGCCTCTGCAGCAAACCCCAGGGGCGCCTGAGTTGGGGGATAGGACCGGAGGTCTGGTGGCTGGCGGGCTCCCCCCACCCCTCCCCTCCGCGGCCCCGCCTCCCTTGGCATTGCCAAGCAGGGAGAGGGCAGAGGCAGCCTCCGCCCTGGCCGACTCCTCCACAGGGCTGCTGGGAAGCTGAGCTCATGCAGGTCACCCAGGCAGGGCCAAAGGGCTGGAGGGGGCTGGTGAGGAGAGTGTGTGTGGGGGGGGACCTGCTTGCATCCCACACACAAGAGGAATGGAGGGGAGGGCGCTCTGCTTGCCCTGACAACCCTCTGCTCTGCTAGCCCGAGGCAGGGACCCGATTGGGAACCATCTGTCCAGAACCTCTTCCCTAGTTTGCTGTCACTACATCTGAAATCTGAAATGCCACCATTAGCAATTCACTCCTTCGGGAGGCAGCGTGGCCGAGCACAGAAAACACGGGCTTTGCAGTCAGGCAGGCCTGGATGTACGGCCTGGCTCCGTCCCTCTACTCCTGAGAATTGATTTCCCCATCCGTAAAATGGGATGGTAATTGCACCCCCCCAGACACACGTTGGAGCACGCGTGCTTCTCCAGGCTTACTCTGACCTCTCCCAGAGGCCTGAGCTCGATACCTGTGACTCTTCCTCCCAGAGCCCTTTCTTCGCCCTCACAGATGAGCTGGGAGCCTCCTCCCTCCGCAGGCCTCAGGACTGATCCCTCAGCATTCGCCACCCTCCCCCTCAGGTAGCTGCCCCACATTTGTCCTCCCCACAGACTCCCCTGCGGGGCGGGGCACAGTGACCTTCAAGAGAGGTCTGTGGAATAAACAAAGGGGGAAGGTAGGAGGAGAGCCTCCCTCTGCCTTCTGTCCTCTTTCCTCCTCAGGGGGTGCTGTGGCCCTAGAACACTGGTTGAAGGCCTCTGTTCCCTTCTCTCCTTCATACCTTTGTTTGTCCACTTGTCTGTCCATCCATCCATCTTGCAAACACTCCAAGTTGGGACTTCAGAGAGGACCCGGATGTGACCCCAACCCACAAGGGAGGCAGAGGCCAGATTCTTCGGTCCAGACACCTGAGGCACACCCATGGCCTCCCGGGGACTTTGGTACAGCTGCCTCTCCCCACCATGTTTCTCCTCGGTCACTCCCTAGGCAACTGTCCAAGCTGAAAGGGCCCTGGGAGATCATCTAGACTGCGACCAGATGAAGACACGAAGGCCCAGAGAGGACTGTGGCTTGCCCGAGATCCCACAGCACAGCTCTGTTTCTGAGTTGACAATGTACCAATTATGTGGGTCTGCTTGGGAGGCGGCTTTTGGCTCTCCAGCCCTGCTGACAGCTGTGTTCCCAGTGGCAGCGGGGAATGCTAGTGGGAGGCCTGTCTGGCCTTTGAACCCGGACTCCCCAGGGCAGAACCAGGTGGCGCTGGTGGGGCCCCGGGCTGGGAGGTGGGGAGCTTCAGAGGGGCAGCCCAGATACCGGTGGGGGTGCGGACGACTGAAAGCTAAGGGAGCAGCATTGATTCTAGAGGCAAACTGCTAAGCCTTGAGCTCCTGTCCCAACTCTGCCACTCACTCACTTGCTGGGTAACCTCGGGTGCATCATTTGACCTCTCTAAACCTTTGTTTTCTTATCTGCAAAATGGTGCTACCTTCATAGAACAAAAATGTGGTGTCCACGGTAACAGCTGCACAGAGCTCAGGAATGTTTGGACCGAAGGGCTAAGTTTCTCAGAGCGGAAGGGACCAGCCTGAAGCCACAGAATGAGCCCACATCTCCCTCCTATGAGCTCTCTACGCCGAACTGGATACAAGGTTTTGGAGATGAAAGGAGCGTCCAGTCCGGTCCAGACTGTTTACTGAAGGGGAAAACAGGACCAGAGAAGGGGAGCAAGTTGCCCAAGGTCACCCAGTGAGTCTGGGGCCAATGTGGGCCTAGAGCCCAGGCTGGGCACAAGGTCCCCCTGCCCAGCTGCACCGCTCACTCATCCAGCCCCCTTGGTTTTGTCTCCCCCAGTGAGTGGGCGCAGAACAGGCCCCGCTTCCTTCCTGCCGCCCTGCCCGCCGTCTGCCACGTTGGCAGCCGCCCGCAGCCTTCTCGCCCCTGCTGCTGCTTGCTGCTGCTGCTGATGCGGCATCAGCCGAGACCAACCCGCCGAGAGTTTGCCCAGAACAGCCAGGGCTGCTGGAGCCCGGGCTGGGTTGGCTGACTCTGCCAGACAGGAGGGAGCGAGCCAGCCGGCAGAGGGAGGGAACAAGGGCTGAGCCAGCCCCCAGCCTTCCCAGTCCTTCTCCACCCTCACCAGCCAAGGGAGAGAAGCAGGAGCCTGGGGTTGGGAGCCAGAGGGCTGCAGTGTCTATGTGTGTGAGGCTCAGATAGCTGGGTCTTTTCTGGGAGCGTGCACACTTATGTATGCAGGGAAGAGCATGTTGGGGGCGACCTGTGAGTCCGTGTTTGCCTTGGTGTGCACGGGTGACGCTGTGCGTGTGTTTGTGCTAGTTTGTGCACACCCAGGCGGTCACTCTGCGTCTGCGTAAGCACAAGGAAAAGCTGCATGTGCCGCGAGTTTGAACACATGCCTGTGTTCGGAGAGAGGCTGTGTCTAGCAGTGTGTGCACACGGAAGCCAACTGTTAGTGACAAGGAATCTGTGTGCGCACCGAAGGGTCAGCACGCGGGCCTGAGTTCATGCATGCCATGTCTGGGTGTGTTTGGGGCCCCTGTGAATTTGTTGTTGTGTATAAGAGGATAATGAGGTAATTGCGAGTTTAAGCTCATCCGTGTGCGCCCAAGGGACGGTGGTTGTGTGTGCACAGAGGAGCGCTACAATCCACGATCGTGGACGTGGGTCCATGCCCAGGAGGACATTGTGTAACTGTGTGGGCTACTCCAAATGTCCGTGGTGTGGGCACACCGTGTCTCTGTGCCCAGGAGACTTTGTAAGTGTGGTTATCTACAGCGACGCAGGGGATCACTGTGTGGGACTGATACGCTTGGCCGTGTGTACAAGGTCACAGGCAGCACAGGCATTGTGTTGCTGTGTTGCATCTGCACAGGGTGATGGTGGTGGTGGCGGTGGCGGGGAGACAATATGCTGTGGATTTGCACTTGTTCCTCCGCACGACAAGGCCCTGCGTGTGGTTATGTTTGTGCGTGTCTGTGAGCACCGTGTGCTGCAAACTGTGCGTGCTTCTGAGTCTGTGGTAAGCTGAGTGTGGGAAGGGGGGGGGGAGTACATGGCCGTGTTTGTACTTGTCTGTGAGCCCAGGGTCAGATGCGCTCCATGTGCTACCTCCTGTGTGCACAGGTGGCCGCTGTGTCCAACCGTGTCTTTGTGTGTTTCGGGTCGTCTGAATGTGCGCAGGAGGAGGACACGGAGGGGGGATTTGAGTGCGTGCCTGTGCAGGCCCCTTTAACGTGGCAAGTCTAAGAAATGTCGGCCTTCTTGGCAGCAGATCTGGGCTTGGTTCCACTGGGGGTGTCTGCAGAGAGGGGCTCTTAGAAGGGACGTGCTTGAGCGAGAGAGACAGGAAGGGAAGGGGGGGCCAGCCCCAGCTCGGGGTTTCCAGGAGGGAAAGCCAGACATTGGAACTTGTCAACGCTACCTCCTTCCCCACCCCCACCTCCCCGACTGCTGCCTCCCCTCCTGGCGCCTGAAGGCTGCTGGCAACCAGACAGACAGACAGACAGTGCACACATAGACTGGCTCACGGCACAGAGCCCAAATGTGAGCCCCAAATACACAAGCCTGGATGCCAGTGGTCCACAGAGGGCAAAGGACATGGCTAAGGGTTGAGGGGAGCACACGTGTTTATATGTGTTGGGGGGCAGGGGGTGCTGTTGGCCTCTCAGAACCCAGGCCTAGAAGGGGGAGGAGGGGGTTCTGGTTGGAGAGCCTCTGGGGAGCAGGCTGTCCTTTCTCTAATCAGACTCCCAAGGCTCCAGGCCTTCTCCCTGTTTACACAACCACTGCAGTGTCTTTGAGAATCTCATTGCTTCAGAAATCATCGACTGCAACTCCCTCTTTGTACAGAGGCAGAAGAGAGACCCAGAGAGGCATGGCAACTGCTCCAGGGTAACACAGTAGAGCGGGGCACACAGGGCTTCTTCTCCCTGTGACTGTTGTGCAGGCTGACCCAAGGGCCAGTGGGCCGATCAGTCCTACCCTTCCCTTTTCTTGGTGGCCCATTTATCTCTTTCCCACTCTCAGGACTTCAGGATTTGACAATGACTCTTGCTTTTTTTTTTTTTTTTTTTTTTTTTGTCCTCTCTAGGACAGCAGAACCTGGAAGAAAAGAGGAGAATTTGGTTCTGGCACAAGGGCTACTGGGGAGATGGAATGGGGAGATGGAGAAATGGAAGGAAAGGAATTTGAGGAGAGAGGAAGGAGGAGAGGGGAGGGCAAGGAGGTTGCTGGGGTCAGATCTGAGAAGCATAGACCTTCTTTGCCTCCGCCTCCAGCCAGGGCACCAGAGGCCACCTCTGAGCGCCTCGGAGGGATTCCTGCCCCTTGGGGGCTGGGACAGGGACAGCAGAATTGGAGTCTCGGGGGCATTCTGGGGGTGGGTGTGCCCAGTGACCAGATCTGCCTCGTGAGAAAGGAGGGAGGGGCTGTGGGTGGGACAATGGGTATGAAACTGACTTGGGGTATGGGGCCTCTTTAGGGCATGGGAGTTGGGTGCGTGTGACCTTGTGACTGTGCTAGGACTCTGTGTGTATACCTGTGAACGTGTACGGCAAACAGACTTGGACTTCCCTGGGCTGGGGGAGGATTGCGGGAATGTGTGTATGTGTATGTTTGTTATGGGCAGAGAGAAATTTTACTTGAGGGAATGGTCCTGCACATGTGTGTGTGGGGGGGGCGGGGGCGGGGAGAGGGTTGTGGGATCGATTCTGCACTTACATGTTCCTGCGGAGGCTGTGTTCTGTGTGCGTAGTGTGTACAGCTCTGTACAGTGTGTGTGTGTGTGTGTGTGGCTGCACGGGTCCGCGTGCATCATGTGTTTGAGCCGCGTGCGTACTTATACGGGAAGTGTGTAACGGCGTGTGTGTGTGGCAGCATATGCATGCTGGTGGTCGTCGTGAGGCTCATGGGTGGAGTTGTCTGTAGGAGTCTTGGCTACAGGTTGTGTGTGCAAGCTGTGTGTGTTTGCGGGGTGGTGAATGTCAGGGAACTGTTCACATGTGTGGTTGTATGCTTGGGGGACTGGGTTAGCTAGCGGTGCGGTTCTTGAAGCAGTATTTTATTTATTTTTTTGTTTATTGTCAAACTTCCCTTGCCAGAACATAAACTCTATGAAGGCTGGAGGATTTCTGTCGATTTTGCTCCCAGTATCCCCGGTGCTCAGAATAGTGCCAACACACAGTAGTTACTAAACCATCTTTCTTGAGTGTGTGACAAACGAGTGTGCGCACACTCGGCCGGGTGTGGGGAAGTGTGTTATGTGTATGAATTGTGTCTGTGGGCATCCGGGTGTGTGAACAGATACATTCTGTGTCCGGGTGTGTGAGCTTTTGGGCACAAGTGGCACGCGAACCGAGTGTGTGCACGGGTGCGTGTGTGCGTGCCTCGGTGTGACTGCGTCCCTAAAGCTGTGCCCCTTATGTGAACGTTGGGGTGCCGAGGGATGCGGCTATGTGCGTGCAGCGCACAGTTGTGAGTGTGTGTGGGGGGGGGGGGCGGGAAGGCGCTGTCGGCTTCTCCCAGCCTTCAGCACTCACTCAGCTTCACCCCAGGTCGCCTGCTGCGAAATGTCAGTGGCAGAGAAGCTAAAAATATCCGCTCTCCTCCTCTGCTCACTGCTTGGGCTGATGGGGCTGTGGGGCCCCAGCAGGCCCCTTGGGCCCTGGGGGGAGAAGGGACTGCTGGATGAGGGGCGGGGTATGGGGTAAGACAGGGAGGCCCTCCTCAGCACACTCCCTCCCCCACTTCTTGGGCTCCAAAGCCAGGCCCCGGGCTCACCTCTATCAGGAAGCCCTGGAGAACCCCCCAGGAGCTGCCACATGCTAGTGTGTGTGTGTGTGTGTGTGTGTGTGTGTGTTCGTGGTGTCCAGAGCCGCCTGGGAGGGCAATATGGCCTCCATCAGACTGGGGCTCATCTGAACAGGACAGTGCCTCTTTTGTCAGTCCAGGGGCTCCAGAGGACAGAGCTTCAGACAGGGACTCCTGGGTGTGAGCTGGATCTCTTCCTTCCGTCTGGGGGCTTCCGGCAAAAGAGCTGGCGGTTTTCGCCCTAGAGCTGAGGGTCAGGTGCACAGCACAGGACGTATGGGTTCATCTGGCCCTGGGCCTGGCGCCTCTAGGGCTCTCTGACCCCAAGGCACATCTGCTGATACTCGGGGCTGTGGGCCGGGAGGAGTCTCAGCTCTGCCCACACCCTAGGCCGGCATGTGTTTGTGCTACAGGTATTTGTGTGGGTGCGGGTGGGACATGTCAGGGCCCGTGGTCTTTCAGCGACCTGTGCCTCCTCACACGTTGGGCTCCTGGGTGTGTCTTTGCCTGTGTCAGTGGCTGTCTGCCTCGGGCAATCAATAAGGGGTTGGGGAGTCGTGGGTTTCTCTGTGTGCATGCGGGTGGCTCTGTATGTGGGTCATAATGTAGACCCGCAAACTCCAGCTGGAATAAACTGTGTTAACGTGAGAGGTGCCGGTGTTAACACGTGGGGGTTTCTGTATATGCGTCAGTGTGTTTGTGTCTCTGTCAGACGGTCAGCGCCTGTTTATCCTCTGTATCAAGATGTCTGCGTGTCGTGTCGGGGTTTCAGTCATTTGATTACTGTGTTACTGTGTGTCTGTCTGGATGCCATCATGTCAATGGCCACCTCTGTGCCTATGTGTGCGTGTGCCCAGGTCAGTTTGATTTTGTGGGTCCGTAACGTTCGTGTGTCCCTGTGAATGTTGGTGTTCTTGTGCGTGGGTTGAAATCTGTGCATAAACTCGGCACCCGCTCCCCTGTCCCTTTCCTAGTCTCTCCCACCATTTCTGTGTTAAAGGCCTCAGGTTGAGTGTGTGTGTGTGTGTGTGTGTCTATCAACTTTCCCCAGCTCCAAAGCCTTCAGCTCTGAGATCTGCCCTCCCACTCTCTCTCCTTTTGGACTTGAGGTGGGAGCTGAAGCGGAGAGGGCAGGCAGGCACGGAGCCCACCACAGCCGGGGGCCGGGGCCAGGCTGCCACAAGGGCCCTGCCTCAGCTTTCCTCCAAGCAAGCGCTAAGCCAGAGCCTCGGTTACATGTAAACACCAGCTGTGTCAAGACAGCGCAGCTTCTTCTAGGTCAACAGACAGCTGTGGGGTTGCTAGGCAACCGCCTGGCTCCCCCCCATTAGGCCCCCCTCCCACCGTCTCTACCTGCAAACCCTCTGTTGGCTCCCCCCCCCCCCCCCCCGGGTACCGCCGTGCCCCTCCAAGCCAATTAAAACAGTGGGGCTAAGAGGGTAGGGGGTCAAGGTTGTAGGAAAGGGGGACTCTAGGACTGGGATGGAGGTAACGGGGAGGTGTTAACCATCCCGGTGCCACGGCCCCCTTCCCCTCAGTCCTCATTGCACACAGCCACATCACCAGTCAGACTCCGGGCAGGGCAGAACTGGGGTGGCGGTGAAGTGATGCGCCCTCCCTCCCCTGTAGGTCAAGCCCAAACCGGAGAGATGCTGGAAGCGGAGAGAGAGAGAGGGGTGTGGATTGCACAAGAATTGGTCAAGTCTCCTCCCCCTCCCCAGTCAAGCCTGGGGAAGACAGACTGGGGGGGGGGCCCTCGGGCAACAAAAGGGTTACGTTCCCCCTTTTATTTCCCACCCTCCCAGGATAGCCACCCCCATTCCAAGGCGGCACCTGCGCTCCCAGCTCCCGTGCCCCTTCGGTGCCCGCACCCAGGCAGGGCAGCCCCCCCAGGCCTTCCCTCGGCCCTCTTTGCACCCGGCCTGGGCCTTCTCTGGGGCACTGGGGGAGGCGAGGGTCCCGGAGCCCGGGGCCTCCCGAGAGCCCCCAGGACTCGGGCCCTTTGAGTGTTGGGGGGGGGCGCCACCGGGGTGACTTCGTAGTGCCTGAAGGAAGGAGCGGGAGGAGGGAGCCGGGCCGGCAAGGGGGCAGCGCCCGTGGCCTCCCCATTAGTATGCGGCCGCGCTCTGCGCGCCATGGCAACCGCTCCCCCCGCGCCGCGCCAGCCGGGCAGCCCCGGGCGCAGTGCGCACCTCTCCTCCCACAGGTGGCGGCGCGCACGGGCGGGCACGCACGCACGCACGCACGGGCACGCACGCTCCGGCGCCTGGGGGCGAGCCCTGGGCGCCAGGTGCGCTGAGGCCGCCCGGCTTCCCCCGCCCCCCCTCCCCCCCTTCCCCGCAGGCTCCGGCCGCCTGTGGGCGTGTCCCCAGGTGCTCCAGAGTGAGCTCCCGAGGGGGGGGGGTTGTATGTACCTGAGGATGTTCTTGCCTGTGCCTGGGTGTGTCCCTCAGTGTGCCTGTTGTGCCTCCGTCTCTGGTTGTCCTTGAGGGTATTGGCCTCTCCGTGCTCATTTACCTCCCTATCCCGAACGTATGTGGCACTGGGTGTATGATAGCCCAGGTGTAACTGAGTGTACTTGTGTCTTTGTACATCTGTGTACGAGCGTGTGATTGTGTTTGTTATCTTTGAGCCTGTGTGCTTGCACATGCCTGAAGGTGTGTGTGTGTTTGTATCCGTTTGTGTGCCCGTGGCTCTGGGTTTTTCTCTGGAAGAATGTCCCAGGTGTCCATGGGACTGTTCTGGTGTGTGCCTGAATAAGTATTTGCCGTGTGTGTGTGTGTGTGTGTGTGTGTGTGTGTGTGCGCGCGCGTGTGTGATCCCTTGCTATCTGCATGTGATCTTGTCTGGCATCCTTGTGTTTCTGGGCTTAGCTGTGTGTTGAATTGTGCACCTGTATGTATGTCCCTGAGAACCCATCTCTCCATGTATGTCATTGTGCATTCCTGTGAGCGCCCTGAGTGTGTCCTGGAGTGTGGCTGTGTGTCCAGGGGCTGCTGGCTCTGTGCCCTCCTTGGCTTCACTCCCTGCTGCCTGAGTGAGCTGACACCTGCTCCCTGAGCACTGGACCCCCTCCCCCCACCTGGCAAGGACAAGGAAGGACACGGAGACAGAGTCAGACACGGAGGCAGAGACAGACTTGGAGGGGGGACACAGAGAGCCAAGCAGGCTGGAGAGGTGGTGACCCAGAGTCATGTGATCAGCCTCGGAGCCCAAGACCCAGAAGAGGGAGAATGATGCCAATATCCAGACATCAGAGAGAGGGAGACCCAGAGTCACACAAAGACCCAGAGCACCAAGTCCGGAACTGCTGAAACAGACCAGAGATCAAGGATGTGGGTCCCCAGCCTCCCTCCCTCCCACTCTAGACTTTCCAGCCCCAGCTGTGCCTCCTCCACATACCCAAAGCAGAGTTCTCCGGGTCCTGGGAGTCTGTGCCCCGGGACTGGAAACCAGCCTCCTTCTTGCAGCTGCTGGCTGTATGCGCGTGTGTGTGCATGTGCCACCATCTGTGTGCAGTCCTGGGCTGGTGCCTGCCTACCTTGCACGCAGCCTTCCCTATCATGCTCTCTTCGTGCTGTTGCCTACATTTTCACAGGCCCAGATCATGCACATCTTTACACACATGCCACACAGCCAGCCACACTCATTCAAACCCAGAAACATGCCCTATGTCTCCTTCTCTAATATATTTGCACATAGGGCTAGAAAGGCCACCATGCACACAGCCAACTAGCAAATCTCACCTTCCTAAGCTCTCCCAGCCAGCCATTCACCCTTCAGCAACCTCCAAGGGCAGCTATCCCCCTGCCACAGACAGGCAAAGACATAAGACCAAATCTGTCAATTCCAACAGACTATGCACTCAAAGGCAGAGACCCCATCTGTTTTGTTCACTGTTATATCCCCAAATGCCTAGGCCATTGCCTGGAATCTTGTAGGTGCTTAAGAAATATTTGTGGAATGAATGTGTTTACAGTGTCTCTAACAGTCACTCAGAAAACCCATAGTAATTTACAGCCACTCAGTGAAAAACACTAATGGATACCACAGTGTACACATACTTCTTATGTGTACATAAGATGTACACATCTTCTTCTTATGTGTACATAAGATGTGTACATCTTACGAACACCTAGGACAACACATTAAATATAGGTGTGTGCAGGGGCGCCTGGCTGGCTCAGTCGGGTGGGCGTCCAACTTCGGCTCAGGTCATTATCTCACAGTTCGTGTGTTCGAGCCCCGCGACGGGCTCTGTGCTGACAGCTCGGAGCCTGGAGCCTGCTTTGGATTCTGTGTCTCCCTGTCTCTCTGCCCCTCCCCGGCTCGCACTCTGTCTCTCTCTCTCAAAAATAAAATAAACATTAAAAAAAAATTAAAAAAAATATAGGTGTGTGCACACAGGTGGGTACTTGTGTGTAAACACTCAGCACAATAGTTGGATTAGATATTCTGAACTTTGCACATTAGAATCACCAGGGTAGCTTTTAAAAATCCCGTTACCCAGGACCCATCCAGCCCAATGAAATCAGACTTTCTGGGCTGAGAAACATTGATCTAGATGAATGGACCTGAAAATGTTGACATGTAGGTTATTACCAGGGATGTGGGTAGAGTGGATTTTCACTTTTAACAGTACATCGAAGCTGACTCCCAAACCAGATTACTTGGGGTTGAACTCTGGGATCACTATTTACTCACTGAGTGGTCTTTACCTCTCTGCACTTGAGGTTCCTTCTATAAAACAGGTTAATAATCATTACAATAAAGCCTTGTCATAGAATTGTTGTGGACATGGAATGAATTTTATATATAGAGTTTAGAACAGTACCTGGTACATAATAAATAAATCATTTCCTATATTTATTTAAACTTTGAATTAAAAAAATTTTTTCCTTATGTTTATTTTTGAGACAGAGAGAAACAGAGCATGAGTAGGGGAGGGGCAGAGAGAGGGAGACAGAATCCGAAGCAGGCTCCAGGCTCCGAGCCGTTAGCACAGAGCCCGACTCGGGGCAGGAACCCGTGAACCGTGAGATCAAGACCTGAGTGGAAGTCGGATGCTTAACCAACTGAGCCACCCAGGTGCCCCTTGAGTGAATTGTTTAAGCAAGATTTTTTTCTTAATTTAAATTGTTATGGAAGACCAAGGACTAAAAGAAAAGAAAGAAAAGAAGAAAGAAAGAAAGAAAGAAAGAAAGAAAGAAAGAAAGAAAGAAAGAAAGAAAGACTGACCAAGGGCTCTGAGACACACTACTGCCCACTTCTCATGTGGTCTTGGACAAGTCACTTACTCTCTGTCTCGAACCTATTTTCTCATCTATAAA
Source organism: Panthera tigris (assembly GCF_018350195.1). Taxonomy (NCBI): domain Eukaryota; kingdom Metazoa; phylum Chordata; class Mammalia; order Carnivora; family Felidae; genus Panthera; species Panthera tigris. The sequence continues at coordinate 20,516,266 of NC_056667.1, forward strand.
TGAGGCGAGTAAATTCTCTAACTCAAGGATTGTTTTGAGGAACACAAACTTCAGGGAAGTATTCAACAACAGTGCTGACCCCCAAACATCTTTGAGCCGCATTGCCTTGATGCTTTCTGGAATCAGGTGCAGGGCTGTGACTGTGGTGAGGCCAAAATTTCTGAAAAGAACAGATCAAAATAGGGTGACCCCCATCCCTGCCCTACCCACCTGGACGGGGTCGGAGAGACTTCCATCCCAAAGGCCGGGCCCTTGGCCCTGGCAGATCTCCCAAGTCTGCTCTCCAAAATACACCTCTGCCCTCCTCACCCCTTACTAAGTCTCAAGACTGAGACCCTTTCTCTCCCGGCGCTCCCATTCTCACGTCGCCCCTCACTTTCCCTTTCCAGGAGCTTGCTCTCCAAGTCTCCCTCCCATCCCAGAAACCGTAGCTCCATTCTTGGCAGTGAATCCCCATCCTTTCTCCAAAACCCTCTTCAAGTTAATGAGCCCCCTCCTGGGCTATAATCACCTCCCTAAACTTCCATTTCCTTCCTGGGTCTTCCCTCCCCACCCCCACCAATTCCTGGGCACACAAGCCTTCACTGCCCTCCCTCCCCATTTCAAGTAGAGCCCCCAGTCCCTTCCACTGAATTCCCCCTACTGCCCCCTTACCTCACCGAAACTCCTCTGGGCACCCTCCGTACCCCGCCCCCCAGTCCTCAGCCCCCTCCCCCAACCTCTCCCAAGCCAGCCCCACCTGGACAGCGTTCCCAAGCTTCTTCTGCTTTCTCAGCAGCACTGAACACACTTATTTTCTCCCTGCAGGCAATTCGTGGGGCTGAAAACAAGCTTCTCTCGCCTCCCCCACTGGTTCCATCCATGCCACCTACTCCAAAGAGCCTCCACCGGGCTCCACAGTGACCTTGTCAAAGCCCTCTCCCTGTCCTCTCCCCTCCACACACAGCGTCTGCTCCAAAACGACCAAAGATGTGTGGCTTCTGCCTGCCCCGCCCCCACCTCCCAGGCCTTTGCACGTGCTGTTTACTCCTCAGGTGACAAAGACCCCCTTCCAGGCTCCTACTGGGTCTCACTGCTCCCTGCCCCCACTTGCAGCGCCATACTGGAATGTAGCCTTGAGCTTAGTGTTGCTGCCTTCGCCTCGCCGTGCAGTGAGGCGACAGTGTCTTCTTCTGAGTTTTATGGATGCTTAGAGGGGGCTTGGTGGGTGGCTAAACCTCACATCCAGCACAGAGGCTGCCGTTTTAGGGGACTTTTTTTTTTTAGGGGACTGTTTTACCTGCCCCATCTGAATCCTCTGGCCTCCTCCTCCAGACAGGTGTCCCCAGAAGCTGGGGGTCTCTCTCCCCCTCACACCAAGGGTTCCTCAGACTCTCTCAAGACCTGAGCCTTGCTGGTTGGGCCATTTGGAGCCCATCCCCTTGGATCTCCTTGATCTTCAGCGGGAGACACACAGAGAGCCACGTTTCACAGAACTTCAGCATGAAGTGGATCCATGGGAAAAGCTGTCTGCTAAAGACCAGGCAGCCCAAAGTGGTCAAGGACAGCCAAGTGCTCCCCAAAGTCAGGGAGTGGGGAACAATTTAGCTTTTCCAGGCCCACCAGAAATAGGCCAGAAATGGGTTTTCTTTATACAAAATTTATAAAAGCTGGGAGGAAACAGAGCTGGGATTTGGGGTTCAGGGTGGAGAAAGAAAGGCAGAAATATCAGGGTTGGGGTGCCTGGGGGGCTCAGTTGGTTGAGTGTCCAACTCTTGGTTTTGGCTCAGGTCGTGATCTCACAGTTTCCTGAGTTCAAGCCCTGCATCTGGCTTTGCACTGGCAGCACGGAGCCTGCTTGGGATTCTCACTCTCTCTCTCTCTCTCCCTCCCTCTCTGCCCCTCCCCTGCTCACATTGTCTCTGTATCTCTCAAAATAAATAAACTTAAAAAAAAAAAAGTATCAGGGTTACTGGCTTAGTCAAACTTTGGAATTTGCACAGGTGTGCAAATGCAGGTGTGTTGGGGCAAAATGGGGGGCCCGGAGACCAAGGAGACCCAAGACCTGGGGTGAATGGGAGATACGCAAGCAAGAGTACTCCAGTCCTTGTGGGGAAGGGGTGTATCCCACAAGGGTTCTTGGGTTTAGGATGGAACGCGTATCTCAAAGACAGGTTCCCTGAACCAGGGTAGAACTGTAGGGACCAAAGGCTGGGGTGACATAGTACAAAGGAAGGGACTAGAGTCAGGAGACCTGAGATCTAGGATGGAATGAAAGGGTCCAGAAGCAGAGGACTTGGGGGGAGAACAGGGGATCCTAGAGGCAAGCATCCCTGTACTCTGGGGTCCTGATGCGTGGGACAGAATACAGGTCTCAGGATCAGGGGAGACCCAGGACCAAGACCAGGCAGAATGCCTGGATCTGGGACATAATGCATGGACCAGGGACCACAAAGGCCTATGGAGCTGGCCGGGGAACCCCAGGGGCAAGGGAGACCCAGGGCCTGGGCGGTAATCTGGGAGTGGGGTCTGGGGGCGGTTCCCAGATGCAAAGCTGACTCTGATCCCAGGCAGAAGGGAGAACTCAGAGGGAGGGGACACATGAAGGTATTTCAACTTTGGGGAACCAGTGCCTGACAAAACGCGGCCATGCCTCTTCCAATTCCATCCACCCTCACTCACCCCCTTTCACAAGACACAAGGTGGCTTTTTTTTTTTTTTTTTTTTGCTTTTTTTCATTTCTTTTTAATACAAACTTGGATCTTTGGGTGTGTCCTGCCAAAACAGAAAACAACAACAACAACAGAAGAGAAAACCCAAAAGAGTGAAAAATAAGAAAGAAAGAAAAAAAAAAAAAAAGCTCCCGCAAGAGGTTCTTCTCCCTCCCCCCTACCATGCGAATTTGCACACCACGGGACCACAGCAGGTTTACAGAATGCAATATACAATCCACGATTTATAATAAAACAGTATATACAATAAATAGGATATTGTTCATTTTTGTCAAACGACCTGTAGATAAATTTCTCAGTGCATACTTGCAGGGGCTCTGGACACCTCGGGGCCCCGCTCGCAACCTCTTGCACACGCTCGCTCTCTCTCTCTCTCTCTTTTTTTTTTTTGTCTTTTTCTAAAACTGTGTTTTGTTTTTAAGTTTTGTACATTTTTAAAAAGTATTTACAATTGCTGGTTTTGTGCAGAAAGGGCTCACCTTCGGCTTCTGCGTGGAGGAGATGGGCAGGGAGAGGTGGGGGGAGGTGGGAGTGCAAGGGGTACGGGGGGGGGGGGGGGCGGGAGGCAGAGGGGCAGGCGCTCCTGCCAGAGGACAATGTGGACGCTGGGAGGGGTCTTGGCGTTGGTTTTCTGAAAGCTGCAAAGAAACACAAAAGAGGCAGAAGTCAGCTGTAGGCACAGACATGGAATTCTGAGAACAGGGATGTTAAGAGTGGGACCCCCCACCCACTTCCTACCAGCATCCTGGGAGAAGCTAATGACATCGTTCCTTCTCCCAGAAAACTCCAAAGAGTAACCCACCCCCCCCAGCCCCCGCGACAATGGACTGCTTCTGGCCTTCTCTGAACTCAGTTTCCCCATCTGTAAAGTAGGTTCGTATCTAAGGCCCGTACCACTGAGAGGTAAAGGAGAGGAGTCAGGGCTCCAGGCAGTGCCGTTGGTTAAGAACTTGGGCTCCTGAGTCAGACACAACCAAGTTCAAATGCTAGCACTACTACCGGATAGCTCTATAACGTTGCGCAAGTCGGTGAATCTCTAGGAGCCTCAGTTTGCTCATCTGTAAAAAAGGGGATAATGAAACCAGCCCATATGTTTGCTGGGAGGATTCAGTGGTTTAAGGTAGATTAACCCTGGTACATAAAACATAATAAAGGATCCTAATTACAAGTCGTTATTATTTTCCTGGGATCTGGGCCAGCTAGGTGCCCCAAGCCTCAGTTTCCTCGTCCAACAATGAGTTTAGGAATTCTGTTCTGAGGAAGGACACGGTGGGGAAGACAGGGCTTGAGCACAGCACAGGTGTGAACTGCACACCCGTGCACTTTTGTTTCTTCTAATTCCAACCCTTTCTCAGCCCCCCCCCCCCCCCCCCCCGCCAATGCTATTCTGTTCCTTACAGAGGCTCGAGGTGAGGAGGAAGTCTGTCTGAATAAAGGAAGAAAGAAATTGCCCAGCACAATACCATCAGTGTTTGGCTGTACCCCTCGCCCTCCTGAGGCTCAGAAACTCCCAAGTTCCCAGTCTCTACGATCACTAGACATTGGAGGCCTGAAGTACCCCTTCTCCAGACTTCCCCATTCAGAACCCAAGGTTTTGCTGGGGCTAAGTGGGAAGATGCCCAGAGGGACAGGGATGGGCTGGGTTATTCTCAAGACCGGCAGTCGTTAGCCTGGCACTTTCTGAGTTCTGGGGGCCTCCTCGCAGAGCCCTGAAATTCCCATCCCACACTTGGTGAGTGACCCATCCCACCAGAAATAAGGGGCGGGGGGTTCTAAAACTGCCTTCTAAGACCCCTCAGCGGGCCGTCCTCCCTCCCCCACCCCTGCAGGAAACAGGCGGCCACAGAAAGCCTTTCCTCCCTTGTCCTTTCTTGGCTTCCCTTCGCAACAGGGCCACATTTAAATTCTGCTCAGCCTCGGCTGCTGTCTGCTGGGCAGTCGGCCCTGGGGAAGACTTTTGTCCTGAGGCTGGACTTGCCAGGACTCCCCCCAGGGCCAGGGGAGCCAGGTGGGCTCTCACAAGGCCGGGGCAGCCCCCATCCCGGTGTATCACCCAGGCAGGCAGCAAGCAGAGGCGGGAGGGGAAGGGCAGGAGCTGCAGCCCGCGAAGCCCGTCAGGTCCCCTGCAGTGAGGGAGGGTGGTGGATCAGCCGCAGGGGGACGGGGTGCGCCTGTCAGGGGCCCGGCCAGCTGTGTTAGAACTAGGGTGAACGGTGGGAGAGCAGCTCTTGGGGCAGGGGGTGCTGCTGGGAATGGATGTCAGTTCTCCAGTTAGGGTGACAAACAGGAACAGCTGTAGGGATAAGCAGGGCATCCACGAGGGCACAGGACTACTGTATCTGGGGGAACGGGTGGGTTCAGCTGGGGCCTGGGGGTACCTATCTGTAGGGCAGCCTTACTGCAGTTGAGGAACAGCTGGCAAGCTGAGGAACCGCCGTTGGGGAGACGTGTATAGTGTGCTGGGGTGACAAGTGAGGGGGAGATTCAGGACCAGCTGCTCCAAACCACTCAGCAAGTGGACCATACCAAACCCCAGTCTTCTCTGCTCCCCCTAAGGGCCCCGGGGCAGGCTGGGAGCCTCTGCACAAATCCCTGTCACCCCCGCCCCCTCCGGCCCTTAGCCACTGCCAGTGACCCTCTCCAAGCCAGGTCTCCATGGTGATCTCAGCCCAGCAGGCAGCTCCTGCCAGAACCATTCCCGTGGTGCCGGCGGCCAGGCAGCAGGGAGGCTTTCTCACCCCTCGGCTCAGCCCTCGCTGTCTCACCTTCCTCCTCCCTCTGCCCTCCCCAGCTTTCGGGACTGGGCCAGAATCTGGGGGATGGGGAGAGAATCACAACCAGAGGTTCCTGAGCGGGGAGAAGGGAGGATGCTGTAGCCATGTAGAACCCTGACTTCTACAAAACAAAACTAATGCTGCCATGCCAGGCGGCCCTGTGCTGGGCACTGGGGACAAAGCAGAGGAGACGGATCTGGCCCCTGCCCTTGCGGGGCTCACAGAGCAGAGACAGAAGCAAAGCCGACCGCCAAAGCAGGCAATTTACAAATGTCAGGAGATGGGGGCTGTGCTAAAGGCAGCCGTTGGTGGGGGTGGGGGTGGGGTTCAGGGAGCACAGAGGGGGCACCCAACCCAGCTTTGGCAGGAGGGACTATGGCTCTTCAACTCACTGCTGAGCGCAGCGCCCAGCACATGCCGGCGTCAAGAATATGTGCCGACCCAATGCCAGAGCGACGACCAGTGTAAGTCCAATCAGCATGTCAAGGTCCAGCTCAGGTCTTGCACATCTCCAGGACGCCTCCTTAGACCACCCCGTTACCATAGCTACTGGTGCACTTGTCATTCCCTTCCACGCTCCTCCAGGGCAGAGACCTGTGTGTGGTACCTCTACATCCCCAGTGCCAGCATGCACCTGGCGCCCCAGGACACCAGCCATTGTTCATGAGACTTAACCTTTTAGTGCCTCCATACTGAACAACTGCAGAACCACGTTCCACTGAGTCCTCGCGCTCTAGCAGTTTTACCGTCTGAGGTGCCAAGGCATGAAATGGTCTCTGCCGGTCAGTAGGGGCTGGCACCGGGAGCATGGAGGGATAGCGGAGCAGGGATTCACAGTGCTGCAGGTCATGTAGATATCAGGCTGTCCAGGCTGCTCTTCCCCGCAAAGGAGCACATGTTTTGTGTTTTCGTTTAAGCAACCAGCAGACATGTATTCACACCCACTAACTGCCGGGCTGGGAGCCCTGGTCTAACCTCCACCTTCTGGTCTCTGCCCTCCAGGAGGGGGTCTCAACACCAAACAAGGCAGTGGAGCGGAAGGCACAGAGAATGCATGGAAGTTGGAGAGACTGATTTGCTGTGTGACCCAGGGCAAGCCCTTTCCCTCTCTGGGCTTCAGTTTCTATGTAAAATTGGGGGTTGAATAGGTAATGGAAGAGATCTTCAGGCCCCAAAGAAAAGGGGTCAGAGGCGAACGACAGTTGCCCAAAGGCAACCCCTCTGACATCTTCAGGCAAAGTCAGGCCTGTGAGTCCCTCAAATGTAGAGAGGATACTGCTTCCCTGGGGGCTCAGACCACACTTGACAGATGGGAGGCAGTCTGGCGGGACGGACCGGCTGTAGGGTGTGGGTGTGGCTCTCCTCCCCACTCCAGAACATTTTTTTCAAAATCTGTGTCCACTAGTGACCATAGGCACTCCTTAAATTCTGGCTCTGCCAGCCATTCTCTCCTTAGGGATCTTTCCCCACTTCCTCTACTGCTGGGCATAGAGGGGGAGGCTATGGGGACCAAATAGGGTTCGTATCCATGGTCACCCACCAAGCTTGTGTGTATCTCCCACCTTGCTGCTGCACACTGCTTACCAGTCCTAGGAGGCTCTACACCCAACACCCGTACTCTCTGCCTTCCTGATCAGAGGTGACTCCGCAGGCGGGCACTAGCGATGCGTATATGTTGGGCACGTGACCGAGTGATCCCCAAGGGCCCCTCCTGGCTCTGTCATTCCATGCTTCCTGCTAGGGTGGCTGTTGTGTCTTTGGGCGAGTCCCCCTCCCTGTCTGTAAACTGGGCGGGGTTGTACTTGGAGAACTCCAAAAACCTAGTTAGCCTGCAGAGTTCAGACTGGTTTATTCATACACCCCTCCCCTGCCCCATCTTAGGAACCTTTGTGAGGACAGCAAGGGGGAGAGAGATGGTCTCCTACCGACTCCCAGTGCTCACCTTTCCCTCTCTCAATTCTCTATGGTCTACATGCTCCTCTTTGTTTTTTGTTTTGTTTTGTTTTGTACATGCTCCTCTTTGACTCAAGGCAAAAAACAATGTCCTAGGCACGATGAGACATCAGGGAAGGCAGGGAACATGCACAGAGACGAGCAGCCAGTCTAAAGGAGCCGATGAGGACGTGATAAGGAGGACATTCCCAGGAAGGGCTGTCATGGATGCATAAAAGGCTGGAGATTAAGTGCGCCTGGGAAGGATCCTGGAACACTTCTTGGAGGAGGTGATGTCTGAATGAAAGATAGGAACTGACAGGTGGGAGATGGATGGTAGGCAGGAAAGGGCAGCCCAGGCCAGGGACAGCCAGAGGAAAGGCTGCCCCGGAAAGCTCCCTCCTAATTCCACATTCTAGGGCTGGAAAGGGAGAGTGTGTGAGGAGGTCAGAGACGAAAAAGACCCGACTACCTGGAATACCAGGCTAGGTAGCTGGGCCTTTATTTTGTAAGACTGGAGAGAGGATGCAATCAAAAGATGTTAAGCAACGGAGTCACAGGAGCAAATGGACTTGAATTAATTCATCCAGTAAATATTTGGGGGGTGGGGAGGGGGCTCCAGACACCATGCATCCAGAAATGCTGAACAAGCACTTTGGTGGCCACAAAGGGGAGAATGCACTCGGGCTGGGGGCAGGACTCAGGGCAGAGCTGTGGCAGGCACCGGCTGCACTGACCCAAGGCTACAGCTTCTGGAGCCTCAAATTTGTTCAAGACCCATTTTCTGCCTCCAGGAAGCTCTTGCTGCTCGCCCTGCTCATGGTTCAGGAGGGCGGCCCCTGGTATATCTGGTGGGACTATTTCAGTCCTTGCCCTGGAGAGTGATGCCCACATGGAGGCTTTCAATGAACACCTGTTTATAGGCTGTAAACGCCATGAGGGCAGGACATTGCTTGTCTCGTTCAGTGGTATCCTCAGCACCAGATGCAATACCTGGCCCAGGGCAGGTGTGGCTGGCTCGTGTGTGTTGAACACAGAATTAACCTACGTCCCCTTGCCCTCTAGCATAGAGGGCACTATGGCAGCAAAAGTCATGATGACAAAGATGGAAAATCTGCTGGGAGAAAAAAAAACCAAGATGTATTACAAAGTCCCAAGGCTATCTTTTTCAGATGATCTGCACTGAGAGAGGGGACTGGTGCGAAGAACCGCATGGGAAGCGTGTCTAGCTGACCTGGGTCATTTAGAAGTCTGGGTCCCGTTGCCCATCAGGCTTCAGAGGCCTTGGGGTGGAGCCTGGGACTTACCTTGTCTCTGCACCACTCCCCTCTCCAGGGACGAATCGGCCAAAAACTAGGTGGTGTTTGTTTCACAGCCTCCCACCAAAGGCCCCAAACCCACACTAGATACAAAATCCTTCCTAGGAGACAGCAGGGACAGCAGGTGAAGGAAGCCTGGCTACAAAGTCCGGAGCAAGGAGGAAAGGGTCAGAGGTGTGTGTGTGTGTGTGTGTGTGTGTGTGTGTGTGTGTCACATAGACTGGGTGACAGAATTCAGCTGGTGGGAAGCATTTATCCACTCATTTACCAACCACTGGCTACGTGCCTATTGTGTGCCAGGGACCGGGCTAAGGGCTTCAGGGGTAATCTCATTAATTCTACAAGATACGCAGCAAGGTGATGTGACTCACCAGGTCACACAACTGGTAAGGGATGGAACCAGGCCCTGCACGGAGGCTGGTCTGCACCTACACGCATGCTCCTTGCCACGATCCTCCCGTTTCGGGGCCTCACCCCCTCAGGTTCTTCCGGGTCCACAGGGATGTGGGGAAATGGGGGAGGAGGAGCATGAGAGAGCATGTTCACAGAGAGATTATATTTCCAGGAAATGAGGGCTCAGAATGAGAAGGCCTGGCCTGAAAATGGCTGTGCGAGAGGCAAGAAATAGGATGGGAGGGAGGACAGTGTGAAAAAGAGCCCGCAAGAGGCCGGGGAGAGACGGCTGACCCCAGACGTGAGGGCTTCTTGCTCAGAGCCAGAGGCAAGATCAAGCGACCTCTTGAGGTTTCAAGACACAGAGAGACAAAGCACAGAGCAGCCGGGGCCTGGCCCAGGTCCGGGCATGCCTCCTGACCCTGGCTGGCTTAGTGGCCTTGGTTGGAAACTGCTTCCTGCTCTGGTCAGGCCCCAGGCTGGTGTAACCTTGGAAGACCTGTGACATTTCTCTTGGCCTCAGGTCCAGGCCTGAGAGGGAATAGGGAGGACAGGGGGACTTGACATTCCTGAGCACCTTGGAGGGCCCTTCCTGATCCCATCCCCATCCCCAGGGTCTAGGTAGGGCTGATCTTCAGTCATGAGGGCCCAGTGTGGAGTCAGTCTCCCTGGCTCTGCTTTCCATCTAAGGGACTGGAGATGGGGCCCAAGCGCTCCCCACCCCCTACCCCTTCCCTCTCTGTCCCACCAGCTCAGTTCTCTGACCAAGGGGGTCCCACATTTCCAACTCTGGCTCCCCTGAGCTTTCCTCTTCTAACTCACAGTGGGGTGTGACCTCCCCTTGCCCACAGTTCCCTCTGCCTGGAATGCCCTCCCCCCCCGCCCCAAGTCTCTGGCTGTCCAAATCCTGCCTATTTTTCAAGGTCAAGTTCAAATGCTTCCACAGAACCTCAAAATCCATTTAAAATGTCAGACCCAGAAACATTTGTAGGGAGTGTCCAATCTGTCATTTGGTGGATGGTGACTCAGTGGCATGGGCTGGAGGGGGAGTGGTATGGCAGGGTGCCCAGGTTCTGGGGAAGCAATACTGAGTTCAAATCCTGACTACACCATTCACTAACTGTGGATACCCTGGCAAGGTTCAGAGCTGCACCTGCTTCCTCGATAATCTGATGGGGTGCCAGGGGGAGGGCGCAACCATTTCCTGGCCTGCTGTGAAGGGTCAGCGAGGCAGCATTGCATGAAGGCCCCAGCACAGATAATGTGCCCCTTTTTTCACCAGAAGTTCTGAAAGATGACTTCTGACCCTACCACCCACCTTCCTGGTACATAAGCTTTGTTTCTCCCTACGTCTGGGCACCTGCCACTTTCCACCAGGTACTGGTTTTAGCTTCCTGGGGTGGATGCTGAGCTCTGAGGACAGGAGCCGTGTCTGCTTTGCTTCCCCTATGCCTGGTACTGGGACGGGCATCGAGGGGCTCAAGATGTGAGGCTGAGCTGAACCACTACTCCTGATACTTGCTCGGTGGGGGGGGGGGGGGGGGGGCTGGGGAGGGCGCCTTCTAGCGGAGAACTCCTCAATGGTTCCCACTGGTCTTGGAATATAGTTCAAACTCCTTCCAATGCCCTGCCCTGCCTGCCCTGCCTGCTCGGTCAGTGTTACTGTCCTCCTATCAGTTTTTCAAAGCTGAGCTCCTTCCTACCCCAGGGCTTTACCCATCGCTGTTCCCTCTGCCCAGAACGTTCTTCCCACTCCCTGTCTAGCTGATGCCCCTTCAGGCATCAGCTTCAGGATCTGGTCAGCCTGGTGCAGGCTCCCACGGCCTCCTACCTTTTCCTCTTTTGCAGTCCTTTGTACAGCAATCGTTACCAAATGATTATCAAATGTCCTTCTTTCTAAACTGGAAGCCCCCTGAGGACCAGGACCTCCTCTGTGGTGTTCACTGTGGTGCCCCCCCCGCCAATGCCTGGGTCACAGTGGGTGCTGGACAGATGTCTCTGGAGCAACTGAATGCATCAGTCTGAGGACAGTGCTGTCAACTCCCAGCCCTGAGTAGGGAGAGTGGCCAGAATGTGGGGCTGGATGGCATCCCAGTTCCTCCTGTGTTCAGGCCTCACTGGATGGCTCCATTATGTATCTCACTGAGCTGTGACCTGCTCAAACACCCAGCCCCCACATTCATTTATTTTCCCACCCAGAGCCCAGGAGGAACGGTTTTTTGGATTATTTCACATTTCTGGATTATCCATGAGACATCTCCCCTCCAGTGAGAAGGATCAAGAGTTTGACATTTTAAACCCTAAGCAGCTTCTCCCTGGCCTGCTTCAGATCTGCAGCACTGCTGCTTGCAGTGAGACGCATGGGGAATGGAAGGCCATTTTAATCTTGGCCTGGCTTCATTAGGAGGAAACTATGCTGCCAAAAAAAAAAAAAAAAAAAAAAAAAAAAAGGTTGGTCCACTGTCTATGCCATGCAGAGTTGGAACACCTAAAAGATGATCAAAGTCAAATTTCTTGAACAGATGGGGAAACAGAGGCCCAGAGCTGGAGGGAGTAAAAGCGTGGTCAAGGGCATACAGCAAGTTGATGGCCAACTGGGGAACGGTCCTTCTCCAGGCCGCCTGACTCCCGCGTGCTGCCCTTTGCCACCTCTGGGCACCAAGGGACGTGGGGTCAGGCAGAAAGGGGATAATAAGTTTCCACTGACACAACTTCAGGACCCTGAGTCACCCTGGCCTCGAATGGCCTCCCCAGAGCAGGGATGGGACTTTCCAGGAGCCCTGCTATTCCTCCTCCAGGAAGAGACACTCCCAGGAGGCTGCGGTGGCAGCAGAGGTGGAGGGTGAAGGGCTGAGACAGGCCCCCAGTCCCCTTCCCCACCACCTACCACATCTGAGCCACTTTGGTGACGGGTCTGTTGTCCAAACAGTGAAGATCTGATGGACCAGCTGTGGCTGTCTTTCTGGAGCTGGTTGTGCTTCAAGAAAATGACTCTTCCAACCCTGTCTCTTTTTACCATTTTGGAGGCATTTCCCCCTCGTTTATTTTCCTTTTCTTAAACAAAATCTTAAGAATACTAAAATTTTTGACTCCACCTAATGAGGACACGGTGCCTAAACATCTAGCGAAATTTAGCAGAACTCTTGGAAAAGCATTCGGCTTCCGGAAAGGGACTGGTTTCTTCTAGGCAGGAAATATCCTGCCTGGGGATAGACCCACTGGGTGCGGGTTGTCAGGCACAGCAGGATCCCAGCAACCTTTCTCCACTTCTGGATCCCTATCCCGCCTGCCTCTGACCACTCTGAGCCCACCTCAGGTCGAAGATATTGACAAATAATCTCTGGGTGCACCCCGAGGGACCAGGAAAGACACTTCAGGCCATTCTGTAAAAAGCCCTCGCAGAGTGTGACCAAGACATAGTGACCACACCCTCGGCCTGACCCCTGCCAGACTGCAGCTCGGACTAAATGAAGCTCCTAGAGAAGTGTGGGAGGCTGGCAGGGGCCGTACCTTGGATGGGCCCTGGCAGTTAATTATCACCCTGCTTCACCTTTCGCTCATCTCCCACAGGGCCCTGCACATGCCCTCCCTTGCGAGAGGTCAAGTGGTAGGTATTTCCTGGGACTCAGGCAGTGCCCGCCTAGGAGCTGGCCTGGACAAGGAAGATAAACATTTGATGAACCAAACCAGATGGCCGCATCCAGTCCAGGGTTCTCCAACCATTTCAGTAACTCAACGTCCAAGCCTCATGCTGGGTTCCCCACCCAAGCACCCCATCTCTTCCTGAAGACCGTCCCCAACACCTAATCCCAGACTCCTTCCTGAATCCCAACTTCCTATTATCGGGTCCCTGAGCTTGTCCTTAAATCCTTCCTGCTCATCACTGCACCTCTTCCCCTTGTCCAAGCTCTAACGTCCTCATCCTTCCCACCCCCCAGGCCTCCGCCCACTCCACCCGCATCCCCAGACTCACCCAGGAACAAAACCTCGAGGTCCAGTCGGCACTTCAGTTGGCACTACAGGGAGGTGACGGTGAATGTGTCCTCAGGGTGAGGTTCCGCCATGGGCCCCAGGAAGCCGCTCTTGGGGCCCCCACCCAGGCCGGGATGCGCCTGCGGCATAAAGCCTGGATACCTGTAGGCGGTATCCTGCAGGGGCAGCAGCGAGTCCCTCGGCACAGGGGACAGGGTCAAGTCACTAAGGAGTGGGCAGCCATAGCCAGCAGCGGCAGCAGCGGGGCCACGGGGTGGGCCAGGCGGCCGGGCCATCTCCAGTGGCTCCTTGTCGGCCTTGGGCGTGGCCGGCGGGCTAGCCAGGTGTGGGGCACTGAGGCACGCGGCCTCCGTCCTGCCCAGGAAGTCAGCCAGCAGCCCCGTACCCACCTTCCCTTCATAGGGCGGGCTGCGGGCAGCTGAGCCTGGCGGGTACCAGTAAGCTGTGCCCTTGCAGCTGGGGGAGTCATAGTGGGGCTGGCCCAGTGGCAGGTCCCGACAGCTAAGATGGGCCTGGGCTGCAGCTGCGTGGCCCAGGCTGGCCCCCTGGAGCCCATGCTTGAGGGGCTCGCAGGCAGCCAGCTTTGTGGGTGGCGGCCGCAGCTCCTCCTTGAAGCCCAGTGTGGGTGAGCAGGTGGGTGAGTACGCCTTCTGCAGGCCAGCATCAAACACCGTGGGTGGGTGGGCCAGAGGCGGGAAATGCTTGCCGTCTAACTCAGGAGCACCCAGGCTGGGCGAGTCGCAGTGGAAGCCTTGGCCGAAGGTGCCGTCAGAAGGGGTGGACGGGTTCATGGAGTAGGGTCCCATGAAGTCACAAGGGTCTCGCTCACCCACACCAAAGGCCCTTGACTGGGACGGCAGTGGCGACATGCTGCTGTCTCCACTGTAGTAGTCCAGGCCGAGGTCCGGGCTGTCCTGGAACAGGGGGTTGACTGGCTGCGGCTTGGGGATGAACTTGGCTTTGGCTGCTGCACCGCCTCGCTCCTTCTTGGCTGAGCAGGCCCCACCACCCCGTCCACCTCGTGGTTGCCGGGGCCCGGTGCTCCGTTTGGACGGGTAGCCTGAGGCAGTGGCCGAGGCGGACGATGGAAAGCCCAGATGTGAGGCCTCGAACAGGTCCACCTTCTTCCGCCGTCCACGGCCCGGCTTGGAGCTGCTCTGGAAGAGGACGCTCTGGTTCCAGTTGTAGCCGGGGGCAGAGGACGCCTCATTCCAGTCCATCATTAGTTTCTCCAGGCTGGACAGGCTCGACTGGCCCTCGCTGCTCGAGGCCTCGCTGTTGGCACGCCGAAAACCGCCGCCGACCGGTTGATTGAACTGGGTGCTGTCGGAGGATGACTCGGAGAAGGTCTCGGACACGGCCGTCTGCTGCTTCACCTTCTGCGGCGTGTAGTTGGAGATGTCCAGGATCACGTTGGGCTCGCTGACGTGGCAGTCGAAACCGGGATTGTAGAGCTGACTGAAGGCCTCCGAGGCCCAGTCCAGGCCTCCATAGCCCTGCCGGAAAGGCCACTGAGAAGCCCCCGCAAACTGCCGACAGTTTTCAGGCGAGGGCTGGAAGGAGGAGGAGGAGGAGGAGGCGGCAGAGGCAGCAGAGGTGGCAGAGGCGGTGGTGCCCTTGGGTACCATGTAGCCGCCGGGTGAGACGGTGCTGGCCCGGCTGTCACAGCGCAGGGGTGTGGGGGCTGAGCCAGAGAAGGGGGCCCCCTCAGAGCTGTTGAAGAAGGAGGCCTTGCTGGGTGGCAGGCAGGGGCCACCAGTAGGCGGTGGGGCGTAGCCGGCGCTGTGGGCGCTGCTGGGAGAGGCAGGCAGGCTGTTGCCGCTGCCGTAGGCGAAGCTGCAGTCCTTGCTGTTAGCACAGTCCTGGCCCGTAAAGGGCTTAGCCGGGGCAAAAACGCTTTGTCCGGCCCCGTAGCCGCCATATTGGGGTGGGTAGGTGTTGGTGGGTGGGTGGGTGGTAGGTGAGCGGGCCACAGCTGAAGGTGGGGGAGCCAGTTTCGGGAAGGTCTCGGCTGCCCGGCAGTCTGAAGTGGCCGGAGTTATCCCATAGCTCGCTGCCCGGCCTGGTGGGAAGGTCTGGCGAGAGGGCAAGACGGGCTGGAAGGAGGGGTCCGCACCAGCCCCGCTGCTGCCCACAGCCACTGGGCTGGCCTTGGCTCCCCGGCTGGGGAAGGTGGCCAGGCCCCGCTGGGAGGGCAGGGTGCTGGTGGGGGGCCCTGCGTAGGTGCCTGATGCCTTCCGGGACTCGGGGCGAGAGGCTGAGAGGGCAAAGTCTAAGAGGTCGGAGGAGTCATCCGAATCGAGCAGTGAGCGAAAATAGCCGGTGAAGAGGTTTTGGCGCTCCTGGCTGAGCTCGGTCTGACCCGCAGGTGCACCTGTGCTGTAGTAGCTGCCGCGGCCTGAAGCCCCGCTCTCTAGTCCAGTGGAGGCAAAGGCCTGGGCCTCGGTCCCCTGGAACCCACAGTTTCGGCCGGCTTGCCCGCCTGGGTGCCCATGGTGAGGGGCCCAGCCGCCACCCTTGTCCCCGGCCCACTCGGCGCCTGCCTCCCCAAAGCCTGGGCCACTAGGCACCTGTTCTGGGAACAGAGTCCCGTTCTTCCGGGACCGCCTCTTGCGCTTGGGCTTCCCGGTCATGGCGTCCACCTCCCCCCGGCCCCGTTTGCGTGGGTGCCCCAATTCGGTGAGGCTGGGACCCCCAACGCCAGCAGCTGTCACTGCCACCACTTTCTTTTTCTTGCCGATGCCCTCGAAGAAGTCACTGAAGGAGCATCGGGCTGCCTTGGCTGCATGGCCCCCACCCCGGCCACCAAAACCGCCTGCTTTACCACCACGCCGTCGGAAGCCCTGCACACGGTGCAGGAAGTGGGAGATGCTCTGGGTGTCGGGTGCCTGGTGTACCGACTCGGGCTCGCTGGGTGTCCAGCAGCGGGGGGGTGAGCACCGCCCAGCGCACTGGCTCTGGCGGTTCAGGAAGGCCAGCTTGGCGAGGACGTCAGAGTACTCGGCCTTACTGTCATTGGCGTCTGCTGCGTAGGATGGCTGGGGAGATGCCAGCTTCTGCTTCCGCCGCCGCCGTTTCTTCACCTCTGGCATGGCCATGGTGGCCGCTGCCACGGTGGCCGCTTCAGCCGCTACCACCGCTGGCTCCTTGGGCTTGCCGGGACCCAGAAGCAGGTTCTTAGGAGGGCGGCCGCGTTTACGCTTAAGAATAATGGGCATCTCCCCGGGCGGGAAGACCACCACCACATTCCGTCCATTGTTCTTCATCTTCAGCAGCGGGGTGGGCTCGGCTGACACGCGCAGGCCCAGCTCCTTGCCCTCCACACTGAGGCTGCTGCTCAAGGATGACACCTTGTATGTGGTCTTGTTCCGCCGCCCCAGTGATACAGGGATTTTGGCCATCTTCACCACCATGCGCCGCACACCCCGGCACTTGCCTTTGCGGGTAGGGGCTACTGGAGTCTGGGAAGATTCTGGCTCCAGCTCTGGGACTGGGCCTGGGCCCGGCAGGGCAGGAGGTGGTGGAGGCGGCGGCGGCGGGGGCTCGGCCAGGGCAGCTGCCAGCCCTGTGGGCATAGGCAGGGGCAGCAGGCGGCCCTCTGGTCCAGCGTCTGCCTTGCGTCCCCGTCCAGCTTTCCGCCGGCGACACAGGATCTTTGGCCTATCAGTGCGCCGCAAGGCGTACTTGGGGTGACCCTCGGGCCCATGGGGGCCGTGGGGTGAGCACAAGTCCAGGCGCAAGGGCTCAGCCAGTGGGCAGGGCCCCAGGGGCTGCTGAGGCTCCAGACGGCGGCCAGGGACATCAAGCAACTTGGGCAGGGGGTCAAGTGCCTGAGGGTCAAGCAGCTGCGACTCCAGGGAGTCGGGCAGGGTATCCAGGGCCTGGAGAGCCAGGCCTGGCAGCCCCAGAGGATCAGCAAGAGGTTGCAGGGGTGGCAGCTCCAAAGCTTCCCCGAGCGGCTCTAGAGCCTGTGGGTCCAGGAAGCGGGGCTGGGGATCCAGGAGCTGAGGCTCTGGCTCAGGAGATGGTGGCTCGAGGGCCTGGGCCTCCAGCAGCTGGGCCTCGGGGCAAGTTAGGGAGGCCAGCTCGCTAAGGATGTCGGCGTCAGCAAGTTCTGAGTAATCAGGGCCGTCTGGCTCAGGCTCTGGGGGCAGACCGGTGGCCGCGGCCGTGGCTCCGGGACTATGGCCTTGACCAGGCTGGGGGCTGTCCCTAGGCTCGGGCTCAGGCTCATAGAGTGGGTGGCTGGGCCTCTCGGACTTAGCATGGGGGGTGGCCCGCTCCTCAGGGCTGCGGATGCTGTTGGCCAGGCTGGGTGAGGAGAAGAAGCTGTACTGAAGGTCACCAGGGGGCGGGGCAGGCGGGCGGCTGAGTCGGAGGCCACCGCAGTCCAGGTGCACACCGCTATGCTGCAGGTCTTGGGAGAGTCGCGTCAGGTCCTTCATGATGTCAATCAGCTGCACCACTGGACGCAGGTTCACCCGCCCGTTGTCCCAGCGACGTCGGGAGCTGTTGCCGTCTCCCGCGGGTGTGGGGCAGCGGGCCTGTGAGACGGGACGGGCCGCCCTTGGGGGCAGCGGGTCGTCCCCCTTGGCAAGGACTGGTGGGCGCCGGGTGCTGGGGTCCCGGCGTGGGGGTGGGCGTGGGTTCTCGGAGAAGGTGTGGGCGAAGGCCTTGTCGGGTGGGCTGGCAGGGGGCCGGGTAGGAAGCAAGGGCCGTGGGGTAGGGGGGCCGCCGGGGTAGTACTTGGGCTCCCGGAGGTAGTCAGGAGAGCTGCACACGGCACTGGAAGTCACCACCAGGCCCTGGGGCTTCACACGCATCCTGACCTTGTCCTCCGCGGGCCGCCGGGCGGGGCCGGGGCTGACATGAGGGTGCGAGAAGCCGGGACCAAGACCTGCCGGGCAGGACAGGCAAGAGAGCCCTCACTCGATGCCCAAGACCTTCTCAGCTTCCCACGTCCTCAGTGAACCCCTGCACCTCTCCCATGAGTCCCTTCAAGCCCAACGTCCCGTTGACTCCCAGCCCTTCCCAAACTACCCCATGCACCATGAACCCCTCAGGGGTCCCAGTTCTACCGAGTGACAGCTCACCCACTTCCAGATGCCGGCTATGGGCTCAGGGAGAAGAGGATGCCTGCCTTTGAGAGGGAAGCCCATCGGCAGACTGGGGCGGCCACTCCAGATCAAACTTACGCAGAGGGCCAGGAAATCCTATCAAGGGCATGACCTCTTCCCTCTTGCCCCCATCCTCAGGACTCCAGGAGAAGCCTGGCCACTCACCCTCGGCTCTGCCGCCTGGGCTGTCACACTGGAGATCTCTGTGGACAACAAGACAGGCAACAGAGGATCTGAATGGTCTGGTGGCCACAGCCCAACCGCTGCCCGCTGGCCCAGTCTTCGCACACCACCCCTGGCTCCCTCGGTGCTCCCTCCAGTGCACACACCCGGCTGACCTGGGAGAGAGAGGGCCCCCGTGCCTGGGGGCTCTGCCGGTTGCTGGCTGTCAACTGGGGGTGCTGGGGAGCAGCTTCGGCCTGAGCCCAGGCCTCGGGGCGTGGACAGCGCCTGGAAAGGACCACCGCAGCTCAGGTTTAGTGAGCACCTACTGCGCGCCAGGCGCTGGGCTGGAAGCTGTCCAGGCATCGTTTCATTTAATTCTTCATACAAATCCTGTGAGGTAGGGGCTATTAATAACCCCATTTTGCAGATGAAGAAATGGAGGCTCAGAGATGAAGTCACATCATTCATTCATATACTCATTATTTATGGAGTGCCTACTTTGCACAAAGACCGGGTAGACAAACAGTGATCACATAATCATAACTGATTTAATTATTACTGGGATAAGAGCTGCAAAGAAAAAGCGAAGAGTGCCTCAGGTCAGAGGTTTAACAATCATACCAGGGAGTCAACAACAATAAAAGCTCACACTCTGGGGATACTTTCTCTGCTGCCAGACGATGGGCTAACAAGCACTTTTTGTGGGTGATCTCATCTAAGCCCCCTGCAAACCTGAGATCAGTGTGATTATCATCCCCTCTTTTACAGGTGAGGAAACCATCTACTGGAAGGTGGTGAGAACCACGAAGGCACTTCCAATCCAACACCCGGATCAGCACGTGGCCCACAGGCATGCTTCAGAAAATATTTACTATTTCTTATGAATGAATGAACGAGGTACACAGAGCAATGAGCCCGGCCTTTTTCCATGTAGTTCTCTCTCGCCCCTCTCCAGACCAAAAGTGGAACCCAGGAAGGGTGCGGAGTGAGGGCGAGAGACAAGAATGTGGAAAGGGCCATTGTCTGACCCCTCTCTCACCTTTATCAGACAGACACTCTCTGACCCTCCACCGGCCCCACGCACCTCTGGCCACAGTCTGGCCCCTGCTACCTACTCTCAGAGTTGTCTCCACATCCCCTTCACAGTATTTATCACAACTGCAAACAATTACTTGTATGACTGGCTTTTTGGTGTTGTCTCCCCCCAGAGCGTGGGCCCTTCACGGGCAGGGACTGTATCCGTCTTGTTTACCACGGTATCCCCTGACCTCAGGGCCTGGGCTTTGGATGCTACGTAAATATTTACTGACTGACTCCCTGAGCTGGTCAGGGCAGAGCTGGGATTTAAATCCAGGCATGTCTGACTCCCAAGGGAGCCTGAAGACTCAGGGCCCTGACCACGGGAAGGGTCTTAAAAGTTGGACCCCGATCACTCCTTGGTGTTTGGCTCTGACCTGATCCCGTGGGTCGATCCCCCACAGACACACGTAGACTCCTACCAGCTGCTGCCCAGTGCTATCATCCCACGGGAACACTGCAGAGCCAACTCAGGGACAGGATGGTGTGGAAAGGAACATTCTTTCGCTCCCCTGCGGTGGGCAGCGATTTGCAATCTACAAAGCACTTCCACACATATGACCCATGGAATCTTCCCAGCAACCCAGGAGCCATGGTTTACGATCCCTGTGTTACAGAGGAAACAGGCTCAGAGTGGTGGTTGCAGAACTTGCCTGATGTCACATAGCTGCTTAAGTGGCAGGATTCCTAATTCTGCCCGAAGTCCGAAGTCTCCTTCCCCTCCAAGCTCCTGCAACTTTCCTCCAGCCACTCCTTCTTCTAGAGCTGTGGTCTAATTTAAGGCTGGGAGGAACCTTAAAATCGCCAAGCCATTTGGCTTCCAAACCCTGGGCCTGGGGAGCTGTGTAACATTCCAGATACCCAGGCCCTGGTCCAGGGGAGTCTGACTCACGGATCTGAAGGGACATCTGGGAATCTGTATTTTTAATCAGCTCCCCCATGGGTACACTGTTCTAGTGCCACCTTGTGCTCTTCCCATTTTACAGATGAGGAAACTGAGATCCAAAGAGGGAAAGGGACTTTGCCCAAGGCCACAAAAGAGCACGGAGAGAGCCCTTCTGTTGCCTATCCAGCCAGACAGAAAACATCCCTCTGTCCACCGTCCCTTTTCTCTTTGCAATTCCCAGGCCACAGCTGCGCCTCCCTGCCCTGCCTACTCCATCACTCAGGGTCCTACTCTCTCCCATGACTGGTGGTAGACTGTGGACTGGCCCCTCCCGGGCCAGGCTCTCTCAACTGTTGGTCTTGAAGGCAGGATTGTGGGTAAGAACCTCACAAAGGAGGGAAGGGGCTCAGACTGTGGAATCTCCAAGTCCTATTTCCAACAGTATGGTTGACCCATGGCTCCCTGAGAGTCTTTGAGATGTCTCCCTTCCTGAGGGTGGGGCTCACCAAACCTCCCTGCTCTGGAGACCTCCCACTTGGGGCCCAAGGGTGTGATCTTGGCAAAAGAGAAAACCTCCTCTCCAGTGGTTGCTTCTGTTCCACCCACCCGTGAGGACCTTTGGGCATGTCCTCCTGCCAGACCTCCTGACTCTGTCCACTGCTCTCTCTTGCAGCCTCCAGGATCTGAGGGAAGCAGCTGGCTCCCCTCCTCACCACACCCAGGCAGCCATTTTCTTGGACCCCTCCCAAGGGCACCACCTATCCCATGTCTGTGAACAAAGTCAAAAGGGTCCTTCTGTCTGACAGTCTGCTTCTGGGTCAGTGTGTCTGAGCCTGCCCGTGGGGACACCAACAGGCTGGGAGGGGGGCTGGGGGCCCCAACCTGCTGTGCACAGTGCCGGGAAGCGCCAGCCCACATCCTTGAGTCCCCAGCCCCACCCTCCCCCGCTGCGGCTGTGACCACCCCACCCCTTCCCCAGCCCGCCTCCCCCTCCCCCACCCACAGCCTCCCCAGGGGAGCCAGGCTGCCAGCCCCAGCTCTCACTTCCGGCCTCATGACCCTCTCTCCAGCCGGCACACTCCTCCCCCACCCCCCCAACACCATTTCCCTCCCAGCCTGGATTGAAGGCCCAGGGATGTCCTCAGAGGGAAAACATTGTATCAAAGGGGCTATTACTACTGCTGTGGGCCCTTCCCCATCACCTCCCTTGGGGCCTTTATCCCCCAGGATATGCAGCCCCCTCTCAATCTCCTTTAGCCCCTCCCACCCACCCAACGGTGCCTAAAGATTCTCTTCCTACCAGACTCCAGCCCAAAATCCTACTAAGAAGAATAATGATGAAAATAATAATGGCAGCCATCACTTATTTGGCATTTAAATAAAGGCACAGAGAGGTTAAGTAATGCCCTTGAGGATAAACAGCCAGGACATGGAAGGGCTGGAGTCTGAATTTAGGTTTGTTGAGCTCCTCTGATACAAACTTCTACACTGTCCAGAGAGTGAGCCCCCTCCCCTGCAGCCTACTCCAACAGTCCCAATCCTCATCACCAGTTCTAATTTTTGCCTTCTACTCTACCCCCTCCCACCTCAGTCATCCAAATGCACTACCCTCCCTTGCCACTAGGTGTCCCCTTAGAGCCACTGATGCCCCCAAGGGGAAGCAAGTCCTGCCTGGCCTCCTGGAGTCATCAGGGCCCCCCCACGGTATAGCACACCCCACCCCACCCTACCCCCAGCCACACAGAGCTCCTTTGTGCAGCCCTCGCCCACCCCCTTCCTGCCCAGAGCAGGGCACCTGGCAAGCAGGTCTTCCCTAGACTCCGCCCCCTGCCAGCCCCCTGCCCTGGGTGCCAGGTGTTGCGGGCACCACCGCCAGCTCTGGCTGAACCTGAGGGTCACCCTGCCGGGCGGCCCTCCCTTCCTCCCTCCAGGTCACCCAGGGACTGTGCTTCCCGCCCTGCTCCACCCCCATCCCCTCCTGCCCTTGGCCCTTCCAGACTCCTGTCCTAGTCTTTCCTTCGGTCTCCCGGAGGACACCCCTCCTCCAGCCCCACCAGGCCCTCCCCACAGCCTCTCACCCCCGCCCACCTCCTTCCCCTGAGAGCTCCTTGTTCCACCCCCCCCCCCTCCCCGCCCAGGTCTGAAGAACTCCTCCTCCTGGAAAGTTGCTGCTGGAAAGGAAGTGACTTCAGCGATTTGGCCACAAGGCTGGGCACTGCTGAGCCCGGCTCAGCTGAAGGCCTGCCCAGCCCACCACCAAAGCACAAATGGAGCCACATGCACACACCACCCTCAAGTGTACACCCAGAACCCTGAACACAAGCTTCCCCAGGGACATGCGGAGAGATCCTGTGTGCACATTCCACACCATCCCAGTGTGCCCGCATTATCACCCCAGTGTGTCAGACTCTTGTCTAGACACCCCTCCAGCACCCGGCACACATACACCATCCAGTGTGGTCCACACAACACTGCAGCATCCCCGCAGCTACCCAGTATACACTCTGGATCCTGCACACTCACCTCTCCAATGTAGTACATACCGAGCCCTCGAACGTCCCTTAGCCCCGTCCACTTATTTAACTCCTGTATACAGAACCCTGTGTACCTAAGGACAGAGCCCTACACACACCTGTTTGCACACAGCCTGAGTGCTGGCACACAAGACGCCCTGTGCATTTACAGTTGGGTACACACAGCCCTGCATCCTCCCATAGCCACACCTCCCACCCTTACCATCCCAGGAGGCCCCACCCCCAGACCTCAGGCCCCAGGAATGCTCTTTTGGAAGTTGGGTGGAGTCCCCAGGCAGGCTGGGCTCTAGGGAGCTTCCTGGAACCCCGGAGGCTTCATGTGTCAGTTCAGGGAGTTGCCTCTGCAGGGCAGGGCAGCCCCACCTGGCCTCTGTGGCTCTAGAGCCTGGGTGGGCTAAACTGGGCCAGAAGCAGGGAGTCAGGCAGTACCCCCACCCCACCTCATCTTATGAGGGTAACCTAGCATACTTGAACGACCCGGTCCTCCCAGCACCTCACCTTGGCCTCCCAGCTCTCTGCTTCCACAAACTCCAGTAGGGTTGGGGGGTGGGGGGAGTTCAGCTGCATACATCAGGCACTCTGGTTTCCATCTCTGCCCTGCGTTCTGGTCATTGTCACAACCCCTTTCTCTTCCCAGTTGTCTCCCGTCAACAAAGTGTCGGGAAGAGTCCCCGGACTAGGAGGCAGGACTCGTGGGGACTTGCTGTATGTCCACGGGCCTCAGTTGCCCTTTCTGGATAGTGGGGGAGTTTTGAGTAAGTTGGGTTAATTAATATATTTTGATTCTATCCAGGGCCTCTTTTTGGCCTAAGCTGGGGGGTGGGGGGTGGAATTCCTGCTAAAACTGGGAAATAAGTCCCCCCTGATCCCCACTTCCTGGTGGTGGCCCAGGCAAAGACCTGGCTTCCCTGTACACTGTTACCTGAGCAGGCTATGCAGACAAGGTCCGACTCAGCAGGAAAGGCCTGTCTTCACCAGTGATTCCAGGGTAGTCCCTGGGGCAGCCTGAGAGTTGCCCCGAAACCGGGGCCCTCTGCACGCACTTAGCTGGGCAGGCTCTGGGGTCCAGGCCAATGGGTAGACAGGTAGGCAAGCTCCCATCTGTGGACGCAAACACAACACCCCAGGCATGAGCACAGTCACAAGATGAGCCAGCTAGAGGGACCAGGAGGCTGTCCTGGATGGGGTCTACTCTTGCAAAAAGTGAAATCAGGTACAATCTCATTTCACTGGGGAACCGCAAGCCTGTCTCTTGAAACCCCAGGTTCCTACTGGGAAACAGTATCATTGTATATGTAGGTACCCACATGCATGAACATGAACACACATGCTACGGTGGAAAGAACCTGACCATCGGGAGTCACAGTCCCTTGGCTCAACCCTCACCATATGATCACGGACAAGTCAATTACCCTCTCTGGCTCTTGGTTTTCTCATCTACAAAATGGGGAGATCTTATGAATGGGGAGGAATGCTTTGGGGAGACTGTATATGCTAACAGCTTACTTATAATGCAGGTGTGAGAATTGCTGTTCAAAGCGATGGTGAATGCAGATTTCCACGCGGGGTGTATATGCAGCTGGCGTGTACTCTTCTCCATCAGCAACTTGGTTAGGTCTCTTGTTTTCTTTAATAACCATGGCCCTTCTCACCACCCTCCTGCTTCCTGCCCATTTGTCTGCCTCCCCGAGGTCTGTACTGGAGCCCAGAGGGGGTCTGGGAACCAGGCCTCATGGACTGCTTACAGGTTCTGGTTGCCTGGGAATTTGTATGTGTGGTAGAGATCGTGCCTGTATAAATGAACGTTTGTGAATGTTCAGCTGTCTGGGTAAATACACCTGTATGTGGGCTCCTGGGTCTTTTTGGCCTCTGTGTGTTTCTAAATGTCTGTGTGTATACATATGTGTTTAAGAGTGTACACGCATAGGATCCTAGGTTTGCTCAGTTATAGTCTGTGTGGTCAGCTGTGTGTGTGTGTGTGTGTGTGTGTGTGTTCGTGTGTGTGTGTGTGCGTATGTGCGCACGTGTGAAAGGCTGATGCGTACCTGGGTTCAGTATCTTCAGTTATATGTGTGGCTGTGTTGATCCGGCTCTATTCAGCTTTGTTTGTGTGTCCAGCTGAGCCTGTTTGCACGCCTATGAGGACATAGAAATGTGTGTCCGCCTTTGTGCGAGCATCCTGACCCCAGCTGTGGTTGGGTTTGAGTGTGCCTGTGTGTGTGCACATGCTCTGCCTGGCTCTCTGCATCGCGCTGTGTCAGGAGCTGAACCGGCTTCTGCCTGTCTCAGAGCTCTCTGGATGTGTGTGTGTGGGGCGGGGGGTGTCTCAGAGCTCTCTGGATGTGTGTGTGTGGGGCGGGGGGTGTCTCAGAGCTCTCTGGATGTGTGTGTGTGTGTGGGGGGGGTGCGCTTGGCTGATCTTCTGCTGTCCCTGCAGGTTTCCAATCTCGAGGCCTGTGACTGCGGGCACTGGTGTCACTGTGGATCAGTGTTACCTCCCTCCTACCTCTGCCTTTTTCTGGGCTTTCAGGGTCATGGTGTGACAGTGTGTCTGGTCACGGTGTCCCCGTGGGTCTGTTTTACTGTGGGTCAGGATGCGCTGGTGCGTGTGTCCACTCGTGTGTGTTGTGTAACCTCGTCATTGGGTGCCTCTGTGTGTGTCAGTGGGTCCTTGTGCCATATCACTGTATGTGTGTGCCAAAAGAGCTATGTGTCAGTGTCAACATGTGTGTGAAGGTCTGTGTGCCATGGTGTGCCTGTCAGCACAATAGTGCCTCAGTGTTTGTGCAGTACCTTTGTGTAACTCCTCGGTGCGTGTCTGTGTGCATATGCATTGCATGTGAGACCCTTTGTGAAACAGTGTGTGTCTGTGTCACTGTGTTTGTGTGCCTGGTTCCCTCCTCCCTCCTATCTCCTGCCTTCTCTCTCTCTCTCTCTCTCTCTCTCTCTCTCTGTAGGAGCCAGACAACTCCCCAAGCCTGGATTAGGGACAATTTATCCACAGGCAGAGAAGGAGAATTCCAACCTGCCAGAGCCTCCCTCCTCTGGTCCATCCCCCCTTTCCCCGTGGTTGGGTGGGCACAGAAATGCAGCCCGGCAGCTCCCAAGCCCTCTGGGAGCCCCCACCTCTGCAGCTCTCCAGAGGCCCAGGAGGGCGGAAAAGATGGAAATCTGGGTGGCCCCAGAGCCCTCCAGTGGGGGTGGACTGGCTGTCCCCCATCCAGGCCCCCACAGCTCAGCTCATCTTGGCCCTGTTCTTCTACATATGGTGGTGGTGGTTGGGGGGGTGGGGGTGGTAAGAAGTCTGCATGGGGTCTGCCTGGCCCTGCGGGCTAGAGGGACCTAAGGAGCTCCCAGCCCCTCCACAACCTGATACTCCCCAACTGATAAATGCCAGCTCCCCCCACACCCCCTGAAATGGGAATAACTGGGGATCTTGCAACTGTGCCCGCACAGGCTGGGGGAGATGCTGGGAGGGGGGCAGTGTGGTGGGGGGAATGCAGGAGAGGGGGCAGGGGGGCTGAGCTGGGACTAAGGCTCCCTTCACGGTGCTCCAGGCGCAAGGCAGAATCACATGTTTCCCATTAGCTGCTCTGGCCTCCTTGTTCAGGGGGTGTTGGCTGGGGGAGATTTGTTCTGGTTGCAGACACCAGCCGAGACCACACAAGAGAGAGAGAGAGAGGAAGAGAGAGAGAGAGAGGGAAAAGGAGTGGGAGAGAGAAAGAGAGGGAGTCTGAACCCCAGAGGGAAAGGAAAAGACAGAGAGGGACAGAGAATGATACACAGACACACGGAGGGAGAGAAACTGAGACAGAGAGACATGAGAGACAGACAGGCAGTGACAGACAGAAACTGCGTGACAGGCACACAAGAACACAAAAGCCAGAGAGGCAGAGACTGGTGATGGGGAGGGGCTCAGAGGGTGGGGGACAGCCACAGTGGACGGGAAGGTGGAGACACAGGTCAGAGGCCCAGGAGTGGGTGTCCCCAGGCACAGAGTGTGAGTGAGACTAGGAGGGACAGAGAAGGGAGATCAGCACTGGTCAAGGGACTGGGAGGGTGACAGGGGGGCGAGATGCAGGGCACACCCGGAGAGGGACTGGGTGAGGGCACGGAGATGGCCCCGGTGGTGTGTGGGCAGGGGGAGTGGACGCTGAGAGCTGCTGGGTGGGGGCGGCCAGCACGGCCGGAGCCTCCCGCCTCCTGACCCTCGAGCCTCGGCGAGATAACAGGCCGAATAGTGCTGACTTGCGGTTCAGAAATCCAATATCCTCCGCGGCGCACTAATCGACTACCTGAGCTCCCGGCCCGCGCTGAGCTGCCCCGATTAATCCTGCGGCTCCACAGCCTTAATTAGTTTAACAGTTTCAGGGGCAGAAGAGGCAGGGACTGGGGTCCCCCCACGCCTGCAGGGACACAGACCCCCACGCCAACCCTGCCTGGTGCCCCACCTCCCCAGTCACCTCTGTCCCAGCCCCAGAGGCCGCTTGCCACATCGTGTGAAAAACACTGGGTCCTTCCTTCTGGGAAATAGTCCCAAGGGTTGGCACATGGGTCAGAAGGCAGGTCATGTGGGACTCAGACACCCCCCCCCCCCGCCCTCACACTTGTCCCTGTGCTCACGGCTCTGAATGCTTCCCCTGGCCAGCCCTTTGGGGTCCTGTGGTCTACACGGGAAGGCCCCGCCAACTGTGGGCCCCATACCACTGGGCAACATGTTGTCTCTTTAGGGTGAGAGACAAGCTCCCAAGTTACTGACAACCTCCCAACAGCATGAGATAATCACACATGTCACTCCCCACAACAGCATGAGATGGGCACATGGTGACATCTCACACATACCCAACAGTCAGAGACAGGCGTATGGGTTGGTAACTACCCGCCTAACAGGATGAGCGAAGTACATAACCTGTCACTTCGCCCAAAGTGTGAGATGGGCACATCTGATACCCCCAGACAACAGGAGACAGGGACACAGGTTGTCACCCTCACAATGGTGTAACTAACATGCAGCCAGGCACTCCTACACCCACGATGGGATGTGAAATGCAGAGAGCCCCTCTCTCTCTCTCTCTCTCTCTCTCTCTCACACACACACACACACACACACACACACATAAGCCTTACCTCCCAGGTGTGAGGAAGGTATAGAGGACCCCTGCCCACAACCTCACCCTTTCCCCATGAGTCCTCCCTTCAGACTGCTGGAGGGGCACACAACATATCACCCCCTTACTGCTTCAGAACAGGTGACAACCCACCCCCATTGCTCCCCCATCACTGTCGCCAGCCTGGGTGTGCTGTCCTCTGCCTGCAGAGGCGTCACAGCTCACAGGGCATGAATGTCACCCCAGCACTGCCAGAGCCGGGCACAGCCGCATGTTGCCCCAGTGATAAACACCACTGGCCCCAGGAGGAGGTGGAGGCGCACAGGGCTCTGGGCGTGACCTTGGTCCCTGGACACCAGGAGGGGAGGCGCTGTGGCCTCCCTCCTGGGTAACCTGTCTGCCTGGCGCTGCGGTAGATGAGTGCTGGGAAGGAAGCTGCCTGGCCACAC
The DNA here is from genome assembly GCF_018350195.1 of Panthera tigris. NCBI lineage: Eukaryota > Metazoa > Chordata > Mammalia > Carnivora > Felidae > Panthera > Panthera tigris. Next base: position 20,544,724 of record NC_056667.1, read on the forward strand.
GGACGACCTGGAAATGCCACCTCCCCAAGCTGCCACCCCTGCCCCATTTCTAATTGAATGTAGTGATCTAGGAAGGGGGCAGCACGAGTGGTGGAGGGACAGCTATTGCTGAGGCCTGAGGAGCTAGCTGTTCCTGTTAAGACTTCTCAGAGATGGGTGGTGGGGAGGTGGATTAGAGGCTGCTATTACCATGTCCTTAGGGCCCGGGACTGAGGAGGGAGTGTGATGAGAGCTTCAGACCTGCACGGAGCCCCTAGTCCTTATGAAGGCCCCCTCTCCAAATTCAGGCCACAGAGCCTGACAAGGAGGCCAAAGTCCAGGGGCATGACTCACCCGGGGAACAGGCCCAGCCCGCTGGCCAGAGAGTGAGGGAGGCCAGGAGCCAAGGGGCCTGGGTTCAAGTCTGAGCTCCTCCCAGGCCAAGCTGAGTGACCTTGGAGCAGCAGCTCAGTCTCTATGGCTTTTGGGGAGGGGGAAGGGGCAGCAGCGAGGGAAGGGCCAGAAAGAAGCTGAGGCTGGAGACCAGCTAGCAGAGCACTGGGGGCCATGGAAAGGAGGACACAGCAGTCCGGTCCCTGACTCCACTGCTTCCTCACAAGGAACCTCAGCTTTCTGTACCTCAGTTTCTTCAGCTGTAAAGCGGGGATGGTAATGTCAACCTCACAAGACAATGTGATATGAAGCGGGCAGGTGCTCAAAAAATGGGAGCTTCTTACTGAGGGGGGAAAATAGACTAAGAGAGAGGGTAAGAGACTTGTCCAAGCCATGGAGCAAGTTCGTAGCAGCTGAACTCAGTCTCCAGCCCTAGTTTCCCACCCGGAGCTGTTTCTGTTAAGACTGCTTGGAGGTCAATAATGAGTTGGGTGGGAGGAAGGGGAGGCTGTTGGGGTGCTGTTGGCCACAGAGCTGCCCTAGCGTCAAGACCAAGGAAACTGACAGGAGTCTGCTATACATCCCGACCTTTACCCTAAACCCCACTCGGCTCATCTTCAAACACTGGACCAGAGGGCCAGATCTAAGGGAGGAGGCAGCCCACAAACCAGCCTATGACCAGCGCCTGGATCTGGTGCTTAGAAGGATTGGGGTATCTGGGATGTCAGTGTGCAGAGTCTGCTTGTTGTCCAGGAGCCCAGAGAGGGACAGGCCTAGCCTGAGGTCACACAGCATGACAGCAGCAGAGCCCAGAGCCCTGGCCAGGGACAGTCTCAGAGCAGAGTCCCTCTAGCCCCTGGGGATGGCTGGAGCTGGGGGAGCCCTGGGGGACTGAGCAAAACGTGGCGACAGATGGCCTGCCGAGGCAGCGGCGATCTGGGCGGCTGGCAGGCATGCTCGCTCCCGCGCAGGGAAGCGGCTAATTTTAGCTGAGGCCTCGATGCCAGCTTTGTTCCCCCCCACCCACCCACCGAGGGGGCCCAGCATGCCTTGCGTGCAACCCGCCTCCCCCAGGCACCCCTACTCCCCCGCCTGGCCCCTTGTGAGTAGTGCCCAGACCTCAGGGTCCTAGAACTGTCTGCCTGACCAGGTCCCATCACACCCAGAGGCAAGGGCTAGGCCCTGGAGGCCTGGCACCCCCAACCCAGGGCCGGTTTCCCATGATTCCAAGCTCATTCCTTGAAGAGGGACAGTGAGTGGGAAAGAGGGCTAGAGGCCACTGCCCAGACTGGGAGAGAGGGCTTGACAGCAGGGGCTGGTAGTCCTGGGGGTGGGGTGGTGGGGTGGGGCACGGTCCTCTACTCATACTTAAGATGACCAGACCCTTATTCTACCCCTACCCTGAGACAGATTCCTCTGTGCTGGAGTCCCCGTGGTGTCGGTAAGCAAGGGGGCAGAAGTTACTCTAACCCTTCCCTGTTCTGCATAACTTTAACTTTGTTCCAGGAACTCAAAGTACTTTAAAGAAGTCAGAAATAGAGCTAGGGTAGTACCCTTGTGCCACTGGGGGAAACTGAGGCACAGTCGGAGACAGCCATCATTATAGCAGGGGAGGAAACCAATCCCAGGAATTGGTGAGGCCCAGACATGCTCTTCTTTGAGTTCTTACAGCCAGGGGGATTCTTGGGCCAGCTCAGCCCCTGGAACTACTCTCTGCCCTGGCCTGGCCTGGTAGAAGGTAGACTAGATGGATGGAGTCTGTGCTCTTAAAGCCTGGAAAGGCTGGCACGCTTGGCATCTGGCACCCCATCTCCTATAGGCTCTCTGACCTTAGAACCTCCCTTCCCCACCTCAGATTCAACTATAGATGCCCAACAAGGTACCAGCGCATCTGGCCCCTATTTGAAAGGGGACTCCTTTGGGGTGACTCTTGGGGGGGGGGCCCATCCCTGTTCCAACCCAGGGGCCATGAGGGAAATGACCAAATGGAAAATAGAGGAAGACAACTTCCTCTATTCTTTCATAGAAAGAAATCTATGTAATTAGAGGAGAGAGTCAGAAGAAGAGAAGAGGGAAGGCAAAACGAAGTAAGGAACCAGATTCAGGAAGAAAGAGAAAGAGGAAGAGCACGGGGGCAAAAGACACAGGGCAGAATGATGCTTAAAGAGAAGGAGATGGGGCAGGGAGGGGATGAGAGAGACAGAGGACAGGATGCTGGAGGAAGGAACACAGCAAAAGAGAACTCAGAAGAGAGGGACAGAGGAGGAAGAAAAAGACAAAGACACAGAGAGACAGGCAGGATGAGGCAGAGACAAAGACAGAGAGAGAGAGAGAGAGAGAGAGAGAGGGAGAGAGAGAGAGAAAGGGAGCGCAAGATCCACAAAGAGGGGAAGAGATGGAGAAGGAGCCTGCCACAGACAGGGCAAGGCACAGAGAACTAAGGACACCACAGGGAGCTGGAGACAGACAGGGATTGACACACCCAGAGACCAAGAGAGACAGTCGGAGAGGGTGAGACACAGAGAATGGGGCGGGAAGAAGGGGGGAGACCCTAAGTGATAGAGTGTATGTGTGTGAGGGGGGACAGCACAGAGTGAGGAGGGAGGGGGCATGAGGAGGGGGGAGATGTCGTCGCCAGAGCTGGGGGGGACAGAGGACAGAAATGGAATGTGGGTCTGGGCATGAGGCTCACAGATGCATCGGCTCCGGTTTCAGCTGGGGCAGTTGGCTGATGGGGGGGCGGTGGGGGGGAAGGAAGGAGCAGAGCTGGTGGGGGGGGGCCTGTTGCCATGGCTGCAGGCACTGCAGGGGCACAGTCGGCTGGCACTTGGAGTTCTGGGCATGGTAGGGGGCTGACTGAGGGGAAAAGAAGGGGGGGGGGGCGATGAAGAAGCCTTGCCCCTGCCCTCGGGGCTCTACCAGGAAGAAAGTTTCCAGACAGAGGATGGGAGAGGTTGGGGCTGAGGAGGGCTCTGGGCCCTGCTCCACCCCACGGAGGCTGCCAGTGGGGCACAGCTCTACAGGTCGCCTGTGGGCATCCCAGGTTCCCACCCGGGCCTCAGGCTAGCCCCTGGGGACCCTCTGGCTCCATCCCCTCCAGTCTAGCTGAAGATCCCGCATGCTGCTGCTGCTGTTTTTGCTTGCAGGGGAGCAGCAAGATTGTGAATTCAGGATCTGTAATCCTAACGCAGAGCCCAGGCCTACCGGGCTCCAGTTGCCAAGGCGACGGAGGGTCAGAGGGCAGCGCGGGGCGCCCGCTCCTCCAAGTCAGAATCCCAATTGTTAAAGCCCAAGAATAAACAGCTGAAGCGGCCGTGGGGGGGCTGGGAGGGGGGCTGAGGTCTGCATCGGCTCAGTGTGGTGTTGTCAAGCGAGATGTCACTAATTGTCTGAAGGAACGGGCTGAGGCAGCTCTTAACTGCTTCTGTGCCACCGGAGACACCTTGGCTGCCTGGCCCCATCCCCCGGGCCTCCCAGCATTCCACTGGGCCAGCTTGGTGCTGGGATTGCTGGCCCAGCATAATCTCTGCCTCTCTTGCACTGAACCCCCACATACTTTGGCTCCCAACACTCCTCCCAACTTGGAACCTCCCACCTGCAAGCTAAATCTTTATGTCCCCAGAACCAGTACCCCCCCCCAACTACTGGGCCCACAATACAGCCCTGAACTGCCCATTTAGCCTGCAAAACCCCTCCCTGCTCCCCCAGCATCTCCACCTCAGCCTCCCAGAAGACAGGGATCCTGGTACAAGGTGTATAGATTGCAGAGATCAGACTTTGGGCTCTTCTGATCTTTGGAGGGTAGACAAAGGCCCTCCTATAGCAAAAAGGAAGGTCTATGGCATCTTTCTGTGCAACTCTTGACTCAGTCACACACCAGAACCAAAAAACCTGAGCGGGGCCAGGAAACCCCATTTCTAGCTTTGGTTGTTCTACCTACTTTCTGCGTGACTTTTGACAGGGTCCTCTCCCCCTGCAGCCTGCTTCATCTATCATCCATCCTGAACATTCAGTAGTGCCTATGCTGAGCCAGGCTGCGTCTGGAGCCCCTGCCCAGAGGAACTCCCAATCCAGTGGGTGGGAAAGGCTCATAATACAAAGTAGAAAACAATCTGAGATCCATCAGGTAAGATACTCCATGAAAAACACAGAGCAGTTTGGTACGCAGTAAACTGATCAGTGGACTACAGCTAGTTAGTGGTATACTGGTATCCCGTTATTACAGAGAGTCGCTAAAAGGGGGGAGGTAATCAGAAAAAAGACGAGGGAGGGCGAGGCCGGTTCTGGAAGGCTTCCTGCAGAAGGTGGTAGCTGGTAAGATTTGGATAGGTGAGCAAGGTAGAGTGCTCCCTGTGAGAGGTCTTGTGAGCTCCTTCAAAGGGAGCTGAGCTCCAAGGTCTCAGGGTCGCATGTTCAGCCCCTCCCAGAGCAGGAAGGAGGAGGCCCTCTGTGGTCTCCCAGCCCCACACGCCAGGCCCTGCCTCCTTCTCCACCCACCGAGCCTCCGGAGAGCAAGAGATTGGTGCCTGGAGTGGGGGGGGAGGGCGTGGGCAGGGCTCCTGGAGATTGGTAGCACCTGGAGTGATGTCACGAGAGGCGGGGTCAGGGTTTCGGGCACTCCCCCAGCCCGAAAGCCCCAGACCCCTGCCCAAGGCCAGAAGTGCGGTCCCCGGGAGGGGGCGCTCAGGCCACCTGGCCACCCCTCATCAGGTGGCGGGCGGGGCTAGGGCGCTGTCCGTGGGCGGGGAGCTGGGCGCGGAAACAGGGGATCCCCCAGAGAGGGCCCAGCCCAGCCTGGGGCTGGATGCGTACAAAAGGCGACTTGTTCTTTCTTGGGATGCCTGCGCCTTCTCAAACATACCTACAGCCACACTCCAGGGACAGCTACACCCACACATTGCTGCACAAAGCCTGCCAGGGTGGGGAGTAGGGGGGCTGTCGCCGACCCAAGAGGTCACCTTTAAGAACCTTGCCCCGACCGCCTTTTGCCACAGGCTCAACACCATTCGTTTCACACCATCCCACCCCAAGTGACCTGGATACTCCCACAGCCACACACACAGCTCTGGGGACACTGATGCAGTCACATTCTCATAATTCCCCTCTCTCTCAGACCATCTGTAGCTCACCAACTCTTTCCGGCTCTAGAGTCAGACCAGGAGCTTCAACAGGGTCACCTTAGCAGACGATCAAGCCCATTAAGGTTACTTTTTACTGAGCCTTTATTCTGTGCCCATCCTTACAATGACCTTTTGTGGGGAGTGGTATTAGTCTCATTTTGTGGGTGGGGAAACTGAGGTTTAGGTTTACTAGCTCACGTAAGGCAAAAGCAAGGATTTGAACCCAAGTCAAACTTGACTTTAGAGCCCATGTTCTTCTGTGTATTGTCTCTACCAATCATAGCACCTTACATTCTAACACCCCACCACACACACAACCGCGGACGGCAAAACAATCTGAGTCAAGGTGTAATTCTCCACCCCAAACACATGTCAATGTCACAGTCTAGTATCAGGCGGTTTCTCTCACTCATCAGACAGTGTACGTGTGCTGAGGGGGAAGAGCCTCTAAGCTTTGCATCTCCAAGGTTGGCCGTCAGTCATTATAAATGGGGCAGAGAGTGAGAGCAGGGCCAGAACAGGCTACCTCTAACCTTTCCAGCAGGCTCACCTCCACCTCCCCTGACCCCGGGATGACAAAGCACTGCCATACTGGCTGGGGCACCAGGCCTGCAGCTCTCCCAGACCCCTTGGGCCAAGATCCTCCCTTAGCCCCCAACCCCTGCTGAGAACAAGTAGAAACAAACTCCTTCCTGGGGATGTCAAAGCACCTTTCCTGGGGGAGGCGGCTCTGTGATCCCCTGAGCCAGCTAGGGAGAAGGATCGGGTTACTCTTTCCCCAGCTGTGCCTGGACTCCTTGGGGCTGACCTTTCACCTCATCCAGGCCAGGACCCAAAGGGGGCCCGGAGTGCAACCCTCACCTCCGGTTAACCCTCTGCATTCCTAGTCTTTTCATTGTGGGGGTGGGGTTGGCGGTGGGGGTGCTACCAGGACCCAGAGGGTCTCAGGAAGCCCGGCTGGGCTTGCCAACCTTTCCCCACCCTCCCATCCTGGGGTCCGGTTTCCCAGAGAGCTTTACAGAATGCTCCTCCCTGCCCCCTGCCCAAGCTGCCCTGCCCTGCCAGGATCAGATACCTCCCTCAGCCTAAGCAGCTGAAAATGACCTGGGCTATTTTCGCTCTGGGATCGCGTTGCAAACTCCCCCTTGAGCTGGCAGCTTCCCACATCCCTCCAGACCATTGCCCCCCACTCCTCATCCCTAACCCAGAGCCACTGACTTATAGGACAGGAGGACTTTTAGAGACCACAGGCCTAAGCCCCTCAGATGGGGAGACTGAGGCCATGAGGAGTCAAGCACAGGGCCGGGCAAAGAACCAGGCTTTCTGGGGCTCCGCCCAGGTCTCTTTCTACTGTCTAGCACAGCCTGCTCTGTACCCTAGATCTCAGAGCCTCTGACCCAGCCAAAAACCCAGCCGACCTCCTCCAAGCACCGGAAAGTCACACTGGAGGCTACCCACAAGTCTCTGTGCCTCTCTGCATGTCAGAAACTGCTTCTGCCACACTCTTCTCTTTGTTTAGAAGTGGGACCAGGTCTGTACCTGTATCACAGCTATGTGGATCACGGGAATGTTTTGGCAGGTGCAAACTGGGAAGAAAGACAGGGAGACCGAGGCCCAGAGGAATGGAGGGTAGATTGATTCAGGCTTTCTGGGGTTTATGTGGCATAATGCTTCCATGTTCCCAGCAGCCCCTTGCTCCAGCTTCTTGGTACCCCCTCTCCATTCCTACCAACCCAGCCCCCTCCAGGCCCCTGCCCCTCCACCTCAAGCCCCAGTCCTCCTGGGCAGGAATGTGACTGGTCAGGTCTGAGCTGACCACATGAGTGGCTATAAGGCGACAGACCCCCCCCCCCCATCCTCCCATCCCCCCAGCCTGGGGGAGCTCACATACCAAGGCAAGGTGGGGGGGGGGGGTGCAGCTGCTTTAACCCTTTGCAGCCAGGCTTTTAGGGTGAAAAAGAGAGGTAACTTTATTTCCTATGGCCACTCCCATTTAAGTGGTGCAGAACTTGGAGTTCTGCACCTGGGGGATGGGGGTGCCGGGGGGCCTGGGGATTGCAAGCAGAATTGACTTCCCTGAGGAGGTGGAATGAGGGCATTTGCCCTGCTAGTCCCTGTTAAGAAAAATTATCCTTTGCCACCCCAACTGTTTAATCTCATCTCCCATGACATTTGGAAAAACAGTCAGGAGCTGGTACTGAGGAGAAGGAAAGAACAAATCATGAACCCCAACCTCAGGAGCCCCTAGTCTGATGGGAGAAATACAACCCTGCCCTGGGGAGTCTGAGGGGGGAGAGAGCAGGCACAGAGGTTGGGACAAAGAGCTGTGAGCAGAGAAGAGCATGTTGCTGCGCAGGAGTGGGAGGAAGCCAGGGCAGGAGCAGAACAAGCCAGGTGGGGTCAGATCAGGCAGGCTTCCCGGAGGCCCCTCGGCCCACACCCCTCCCCCCAGGCTCTGGAATCTCGGGGGTCAGGGCTGAGGGACAGCCCCGCCCCCTGCTCCCCTCGGGCTCAGGAATTCCACCAGCCAAGGAGGGGGGGGGGCAGCTGCTTCGGCCTCAGTCCAAGTTGGCTCCCACTGGACCGGGAACTGCAGCTCCTCCTTGGGGGGGCCCCCCACCCCCACCCAAGCCCCTGGGCTGGCCCCCAGCCCCCTCCCCTCCCCCTCCCTGGCTGGCACTGTGTGTGCCAGGCGCTGGCAGAAAACAAACCCGCCGGGGTGGGTTTGCAGGGAGCGGGGTAACCTTGACACAGTTGCGGCAGTCGCTAATGGCAGACACACACTCCGCCTGTTCTGGGGGGACTGTTGCCGTTGCTAGGAAACCGGCAGCCGCGTGAATGGAAATGGGTCAGTAAACCTGGGGAGAGATAGTGTGACACTCGAACCACTGCAGCTGCTCCAGCCCACACCGAAATCCCTCCTCTTCAATATTTATCACTCCCGCCTGGGCCCTCAGCTCCTGCCAGACCCTGCACCAGCCTGGCCCTCAGGTTCCCCCCCCCCCCCAAGGCTCCACAGGGGAGGGAGGAGAGGAGAGATGGGGGGTTGCTTATCCGCTCCTTGGGGGGGGCCCCCCAGGCGGGATGGAACTGGTTCTGGAGGAGATTGAACAGGAAACAGAGTCTAATCCTGTGGCGGGGAAGGGGTTAAAAGGTCAATTCACGCCTGTTCCTGACTTAGGCACCGTGGTAAAATTACTGCAAGTGTGAGCAGGCTAGCAACCGCCTGCTTGCCTACCTGCGGAGGCACTGATTAAGACAGGAGACCTCCCTCCCCGAAGAGATGGAGGGGAAAGAGGCACCCAAAACGCGGCCAGGATTCGCTCACAGCTTGAAAACACCTTCCTTTACAGCCAGGCAATCTCCCTAATGTAGCCTAAGGCTTTCTAACAGCCAGAACCGATGCCTCTCGTACAATCTGATAAGCACCCCAAATGGACAGGCGCTGCTCGCTGCCTTACAATAAACACAGTCCCGTACACACACCCCTCAAAACAGCCAGACACTCACTGTTCAGGAAACCTTGACGAAACCCCTACAATAGAACATGACAACTGCAATCCCGAACAGTGCGGTTCAGCTCAACACCTGTAAACAAGCCGACTAACCTAGGCACAGGCAAGACCGTACTGTGTCAGACTGTGCTGAATCTTCCACCACTTCCCAGTAGGGCTGGAGGCTCCCCGCGCTGTCTGCCCGAACCCAGAGCTTCGCTCTCTGGTTCCTCTACGTTTCTTTCTTTGCCACCGCCAGCTTTCTTGTCTTGCACACACCCCAATATACGGCCCCTTCGATCGCTCTTCCGGACACACCATCCCACAAGCTAGCTGCCTCGTGCACCGCACCCCCCCATTCCCTAGAGGCTGACTGGTCACTGACACACACATTCCCTTCCCCTAGAAGCAAGCGGTCTCACAGCCCCGACTGACACAAGCTCTTGTTCTTAGGCACAGGCCTCTCTACTGACAAGAGACACCCTGGGAATCAGCAGTACCACTCGCTTGGGTGCCATGCCCCCTCCGCCCACCACAATCTCTGCCAGTGTCCCTGAGCAATGTGTGTAGGGAAGGGAGGCACTCCAGTCTTCTGGAGGTGGGGATACCTCCACAGGAATCTCCCATCTGACTCGGTTCTGTGTGCTCCTATCTCCTAGGATACATCAGTCAACACAGTCTCGGAGCCTGTCAGAGCTGGAAGGTGCCTTAGGGAGTCACTAATCCAGGCTCCTCTGCTATGCAGGAGGAAATGAAGGCCCAGAGAGGGGAAGTGGCCTGCCCGAAGTCACAGAGCCCAACTGTGGCTACTGGTCCCTCTCTCTTCAGTCTCTCACGGAGAGCTCTCTATGGGTTGGAGAGAAATTGAGGGGGTACAGGAAGCCCAGGAGGGCTTCCCTGAAGCGGAAGGAGGTGGGGCTGGAGTAGTCAGGAGAGGGCGGCTACAGTCCTAGAGAGGAGCTTATGAGAACTGCCCAGCAGTGGGTTCAAAGACACGGACACCTGGCAGCCCTGGAATCTGGGCCACATAAATTTGCTCGAATCTGGACTATGCCAAAATGGTCTGGTGGACATTCATCCCCACCCCCACTTCTTATCCCAGGGCCCCTGGCACCCCCACCCCCCAAGCTGCTTCCCCAAACCACAGGTAAAGGAAGGCTCTGTTCCCCATTGCTGGCCTTGAAAGTACATTCTAGGGAATCTCTGGCTTTTATTATTTAAATGAACCTCTGCCAGAAAGCCTCTGGGATGCTCCTGAAAGAGGTGTTCTGCTAGGTAGCTTTTATGTCCACTCCATTTTGCAGAAAAGCAAACTGAGGCTCACAGAGGCACATAGTTTGCTCAAGTTCACACAGACAACAAATGGAGCCTTGAGTTCCTTCCAGTACATAAGGAAGGCCAATCCAACAGGAAACAGGGAGAGCTCGAGGGGGGGGGGGGGGTCATGGGGGGAGGGAAGGGTGGGAATTGACACAGGCCCAGGCCCAACATCCTGGGCTGAGGGGGAGCCAACAGGGATCTTAATTTGAATCTGGGTATCTGGGTTCCACCCCCACCCACTCTAGCAGAGGTGGAGTGAAAGGTCAGCGCGGTGATGGGAGGGAAAGGAAAGCAGGATTCCACCAGACTCTCAGACTGCCTAGGCCATACCCCAGGGAGCCAGGCCAGGGGCTGCCCAGCTTCCCCTGGCCCAGAGCTCCCTGCCAGCCCCCACTCCCACTCCCAAGGAACATTAGAAGGAGTATTATAAAGAGACCTGGCCCCCTCTGTGGGCCTCAGTTCCTCCATCTGTACTAAGAGCTAGCTTAGCAGGAAGGACTTCTAACAGCCCTTGCAGCTTTAACAAAGTTTGGTGGCCAGTCCCCAGCACAAATTCAATGTCTCTTCCCTAGTCTGGAGCTAGCTGAGAACGTTAACTATGTGTTCAACGAATAAATGAACACCCAGTAAAACCAACATCTTTCCACCCTCCCCAGCTTGAGAGGCACTACTTACCTGGGGAAGCCAAAGTTCACAGGGTTGTTGGAGGGGAAGGGGATTCAAATACTTTAAGCGCTCTGAATGAGACTGTATGTTACACAGGTGCCCTTTATTTCCTGTCCTTACTACATGCAGACACTGTGGTAATTGCTTTAAACATTGTGCAACTTGAAGCTCCACAAGGCCATGGCCTACCTACTATTATCTAGTTTTTCAGACGAGCAAAGGGACTAAGGAGTGAAGGGACTAGCTCAAGGTCACACAACCAGTGGGTAGCAGAGGAGGGATTCCAACTGTACCCACCTCCACTGCTTTTGTTTAACGTGGTGAGGGTGTGCTGGGCTGGGGCAGGAAATGGAAGTTGAACAGGGACCCTTGGCAAGGGGAGAGGTAGTCCACCCGAGGCGAGGGAGGCGCCTGAGTTGCCAAACGGTTCAACAGTTTGCAGAGCGCCAAATGGTATTGGAACTAGCAAAGTGTGGGAAAGCATCCCTTCCCCTCCCCCACAAAGGGCAAGGTAGACCTCTTTCCCTCCCCCTTCCAAAAGTGAGCCCTGAGAGGTCACTTACCTACTCCCCTGGATCTCAGGGCTCCTGTAAAAGGAACCCCCTCCCTCCCGGAGCCCTTTTCTGGACTTCAGGACCTTGCAAGGTGCAGAGCTGCCCCCAAAGAAAGCTGCCGCCAACGTCCAGAAAACTGTCCAGGATTTTTCCGGCACGTCCGCCCCCCACCCGCTCGGCAGTTGCGGGGGGGTGAGGGGAGTGGCGGGGGGGGGTGTTGGGAGAAGACGGCCTCGCCTCCCTACTAGAAGCCCTGGGGCTCCTCTTGCTCGAGCAGGAGGCTCTGGTCCGTAGGCCCAGCAGCTCTCGGGCCGGAACAGTCCGCCTCCGAGTTTTCCCGCCGCCGCCGCCGCAGCCGCCGCCTCTCCGGCTACCTGGCAGGCCGGCGCTGCCCCCTGATCCCTGCCACCCACCCCCCCTCCCAGATTGAGGCCGTGGAGCTTCTGACTCCTGGAGGAGGTGACGGGCCGAGAGGGAAACCAGGCGGCTGGGGGAGGGGCGTTGCCTGCACCTGGCCCCTCTCCGCCGCCCAGGCCGGGAGGGGCGGGACTGGACCCCCGCCAGACCCGCGAAGAGCGGCGGGGGGAGGGGAGGTGTGCCGCCGTCCACTCCAGCGGCCTGGGGGCGGGTAAAGAGATGTCCCCCCACGGCCCTCGCCGCGGAGGCGCCCCCTAGGGTCGGGCTTCGAGGCGCCCCTTCCCGAGCCGCGCGCTCAGCCCGCTCCCCCGGCCGGCCGCGCTCTCCAGCTGCAGGAAATTCCAGAAGCTCTCCATCATCCCGGCGCAGCGCGCAGTCCGGGCTGCCAAGGCTCCCCGAAGGAGAGCCACATGCCGGCCGGCCGCGCGGCCCGCCCTCGCCCCCCCCCCCCAACCCGGCGAGGCAGCCACGTCGGGCCGGGCGGGGGCCGGGCCGGCCGCCCCTTCCCGCGCCCCGGGCCCGGCGGAATGCGTGGCAGCCCCGGCCGGGGGCTATTTTGAGCGGGAGGGGAGCGGCCCAACCTCGGTGTTTTCGGCTTTTTCCTGGCCCCCGGCCCGCCCTCCGCCAGCCCGGGCCCTCGGCTGCCCGCGGAGTCGGGGAGGGGGGGGGGGGTTGTCACGTGGCGGGGGGAAGGGGAGGGCCGCCGCGATCCGGCTCGGGCTCAGGCCCCGGCCCAGGCCCGGGAGGCGCCCGGCGGCGGTCCGGACCTGCGCTCTCGGGCGGGCGGAGCGGCGGGATTATTAATAGCGCGCCTGGCTCGGGCGGCGGCTCCAGGGCGCCCGCTACCTGTACGCCCCTCCTCGGGTGAGCACGGATGGCCTGGGCACTCCCTCCCCAGCGGCGGACTCAGGCCTCACTGGATAGCGCCACTGTGCACCAGTGGCCAATCATCGGCCTCGATTTCCTTACCTGTAAATTGGGGATGTGCTACCTGGCTTTATATGGTGGGTACCAAATAAAGGTTTTACTTGCTGTGTGCCTCTCTGGGCAAAACACCTTCCCTTTTGAGGGCCTCAGTTTTTCCATTTATAAAATGAGGGGGTCCGAGAGAACTCTTTCCAGGGGAAGAATCCCTTGCATGTGAATAATGTATTTTCACTTACAACTCAACTGAACTTATCAACTACCCAATGGTAATAGCCAACACTGAGTACTTGCCCTGCATGTATTAACTCACTTCATTATAAGGTTCCCATAAAGTAGGTAATATCCCCTTTTTGCTGATGAAGAAACTGAGGCTCAGGAAGGTTAAGTGACCTGCTAAAGTTCACACAATGGCAGAGGCCAGAGTCAGATAAACTTTGGCTCCAGAGTCTGAGTTAACTATTGAAGTACAGTGCCCTGAGATCAGCGGGACAAACACCCTTCTTAGAGGGAAGGAAACAGGCTCAACGTGTGATTTGCCAAAGTTGCCTTTGGCCAGTTAGTGGCAGAGGTGAGCATCCAATGCAGATCTTCCAATTCCTAGTCTAATACCCCACGGCAACCCTCTGAATCTGTTCAGCTTCTGCCCTGGGGTAGCTAGCAGGTTTCCCTGGGATGGAGTCCTAGAAATGAGCACACAGGCACTATCCCCATGGCCACAAAGCTTTGTCTAGGGCCCTGGGGATCACCCTTTGTTCCCAAGGGTCTGACCCAGGCTCCTGGGCCCACAGGGTTCACTAACCCACCAAATTCTAGACTTAGCCTAGCCTCAGAGCCATGGGAGTGAAGGCACCTGGGGGTGAGGGGAGATGGCACAGAGGGGTAACAGCCTGGGACAGGGCATGGAGTTGCTTCCTGCCCCCCCTCCCTCCAGCAAGGAAGCACAAAGGCTGGCAGGCCCCCCACTCCGCCCCGGAAACCTGGCAGTTTATTTCTGTCTCTGGGCCCCCTGTTTCCACACAGTCAGTCCAGGAAGGCTGGCAGCAGCTGGCTTGGAGGGGTGGAGCTCCTGCTCCCTCAAGGGTCCAGCTGCTACCCTGCCCCACCCCCACCTGCCAGGCCAGACCAGACTCCTGACTCGGAGGTGACTCTGGGATGAGGGAGGGAAGAGCTGGAGGCCACTTGGTCAGGACTGCAAAGGAGGGACCTCCTCCCAACTCCCAACCCAGAGCCTAAATGCTCCCCTAGGGTGAGCCAGTCTACATCCACTTCAAGTCCACTAAGAGTATAACCCCTGGCGTGTCCAACTCTATTCACTCCAGATCATTCTGGCTCATGACTCCTCTGGATCCTGGTCCCAAAGAAAAGCCCATTTCTAAACCTGTGCTGCCCAATATGGTAGAAACTAACTTGAGCACTGGGAATGTGGCTAGTTGGAATTAAGATATGTCGTAAGCACAGAATATGCATCAGGTTTGGAAGCCTAAATACGAAGAAGAAGAAAAAAAGGAAACTATTTTATAATGATTATATGTTAAAACGGTAATGTTTTGGGTATATTGGGTTACATGAAATACATTATTAACATCAATTCATTTATTGCTTTTAACTTTGTTTAATGTGACTACTAGAAAATTTAGATTACGTGTATGGCTCCCATTACATTTCTATTGGACAGTGTTGTTCTAGATCATATGGTACTCTGGCTTAGGGCCAAGACTTTGCCTGCTCTAGATCAATATCTGTGTGGCTTTAGCTCACCCACTTCCCTATATTCAGACCACAACCTTATGTGTTGGTCTAAATCTCACCACCCCACACCACCCCACCCCAGCTTTCTGTGAATCTAGGCTCAGCCAGAGATTACGGCTTAGTCTGCTTTAAACCACTGTCTATTACATGTCTTGTTCACCAATTCTCAATATCTGGATCCCAGCAAGAGTGTGGTATGGACTGTTTTCCATGTTAACCGGCCTGATAGCCTGAGGCCACAACCTTATTTGCTTAGATCACTGTCTAGTAACATTTAAGATCTAGACATCCTTAGGAAGAATGAGGTTCTAGATCAAGAGTTGGCAAACTACGGCCAAGAGCCAAATCCAACCCGCTGTTTTTATAACTCAAGTTTGATGGGAACACAGCCATGCTCATTCATTTACGCATTGTCTATGACTGCTTTCAAGGTACAATGGCAGAGTTGAGTAGTCATGACCAACACCCAATGGTCTATAGCCTAAAATTTGTATTATCGAACTCTTTACAGAAGGTTTGCCAACCTCTGTTCTAGATGACCAAGTCCAACCCACCATAAATCTAGATTCCAGCCTAAGGCTATGCCCTAGTCTAATCTAGATTACCTCCTTCCAGATGGTACTGCTGACCAGGGTCTAAACCAGAGCCTAACATGGACCACATGCTGTTTGGGTCCAGATTCCACTCTCATCTCAGGAGATGGGCCCCAATACTCTTTTCTGGGATGGAAAGGGTGTCTCCACTTCTGAGCTCCCCTAGAGGGATCGAAGCCCACTGGCCCTTCCTAATGGCCTTGGGAATGGGAAGGGAGGGTAGATACCAGAGATAGCACTGGAGGCTGAGTCAAAGAGTCAGGAGTAAGTCCTCTCTTGCCAAGGGGGCAGAGCATAATCTGATCTAGAAGACAGAGCAGCCCCACACCCTACTTCTTCCCAGCAGTCTCCAGAGCAAGTCACTTACCTGGGAGTCATGTGGGACGGGTACCCTCCCCCAGCCCCCCCCCCCCCCCCAGAAGCTAGACCAGGGAGCTTCAAATGGCAGGCTCCAATTCCAGGTTTGACTTTGGGCAAATCACTCCACCTCTCTAGGCTTCCTCAGTTTCCCCATCTGTAAAGCAGAATAATAATGATGGTACCTACCTCACAGGGTTGTTGAACAGACTTCACAAGATCATGATGTATACCACTCTGCCAAGCCCCTGGCCTGTAATAAGCATGTAATGCTACCTGCTATTTTTATTACTATTGATCACCTAATATGGTTCCGTGGATGGACTTTGGCAGATCTGTAAACCTCCCAACATTGTAACCAAAAAACTTTTTTTGTATTTTTCTGAAGAGAAGTTCCATCATCTTCTCAAAATGGATCCTTTGCTCAAATGTTTAGGGAAAGGGGCGCCTGGGTGGCACAGTCGGTTAAGCGTCCGACTTCAGCCAGGTCACGATCTCACGGTCCGTGAGTTCGAGCCCCGCGTCAGGCTCTGGGCTGATGGCTCGGAGCCTGGAGCCTGTTTCCAATTCTGTGTCTCCCTCTCTCTCTGCCCCTCCCCCGTTCATGCTCTGTCTCTCTCTGTCCCAAAAATAAATAAATAAAAAACGTTGAAAAAAAAAAATTAAAAAAAAAAATGTTTAGGGAAAAAGAAAAAAAGAGAGGGGGTGGGGGAGTCTTTAGTTCAATCCAAATGGGGAAATAGATGGGAAAGGACTAGCCCAGGGCCCCTCAGAAAATGTGAGGCAAATAATAATAATAATAATAATAATAATAATAATAATAATAAAGTAAGAAAGAAAATGTGAGGCAGACCCAAAGCTAGCAGTCAGGAATTCATCTCCCAGGTCCCTCTTTCCACTAGTCCAAGCTGTTTCTCCAACCTGACCTCGCCATTTCTTTCTTGCTCAGCTATGACAGTCCCCCAGTGGGCTCCCCACCTCCAAAATGCCTCCACTGAACCTCCTCTGCCTAGCGCCACATTTGTCTTCTTCAGTGTCATTCTCGTGACACAATGTCCCTGCTCCAAAACCTGTAATGGCTCCCTACTGCTGCTGAGGTCTTTAGCCTGACATTCAAGAGCCTTCACAGCCAGCTCTGGCCCCCGCCAACCTCCTTCCTTGTTGTGGCCTCTTGTCTGGTCAGTGGAGCTAACTTCTTCCTCTCCTCTTTCCCCCTCCCCACAGTCTCCATACCACCCACACACTCACTCAGTTCTGGACAGATTCTGCCCCTTTGCTCAATCACACAGTGTCTCAGGCCCAGCCTGCTGCCCCCGCTCTGCCCTCAGGGCTGCCCCTGGGTCCAGCCACTCTCTGAACTTACCCTGATCAGGCCATGCTGGGGTATGCTGACTGCATCTCTGGCTCCAGGAAGCAGGCCTCTGCCCCTGCTCTCCAGTTCAGCTCCATCCCTGGTCACTGGCCACTGTCCATATCCTCCCCCATTAACCCCTCCTTCTGTCCTCTAGACTTTTGGGAATAACGCTCTCTTGTCACCCGGAGTCCTAGGGAGCCAGCACTATCCTCACAATTGTGACTCCTGGGTCAGATTCTTCTCTTTGAGCCTCAGTGTCCTCATCTACAAAAGGGGGACAGCAATACCTACACCTTGAGTGATTCTCATGAAGGAAAAACACCTTATAAACTGGAAGGTGCTTTTTCTACTAAAACCTGCTATACAAATAATACTAATAATAATCTCCATTTATAAGTTTACTTAACCCTGCAACCCTGGCCTTCCCCAAGCCCTTTCCCTGTTTCATTTTTCTCCTTGACACTCATCAACATCTAACACAGCATGTATTTTACTTTATTTTGGTGTTAACTGTTTCACCCTCTAAATGTAAGCTCCTTGAGGGCAGGGGTTTTTCTCTACTTTGTTCTCTGCTGTGTGTCCTAGAAAAGTACCTGACACTAAATGTGCACCTGATAGTTGGGGAATGAATGAATGAATGGAGTGCTTACCGTGTGCCAGGCCCTGTGCTAATCCCTTCTCACAGATTGTCCCATCTTAGGTGGGTACCGGCATTACTCCTCACTTTGAAAATGAGGCCTCAAGCAACTTGCTCTGATCGCAGGGTAGGAAGCAGCCTGGCTAGGATTTGCCTCCAGAGCCTGCCCTCTTGATCACTATGCTCTATTTCCTGTCCAGACGGGGGGTTATTTCTATTTCTATATTAGCTAAGCCTCTTGAATCTGTCACCCTCCCTATTTCCCTGGGGCTGTCACTCTCCCTAGGCCCCTGAGGCCACCAGTCCTCCCAACCCTCATTCTGACCTCTCTTAGCCACTTCCTCCACTTCTTAGCCCTAAACCATTCTTCTCATTCTCACCTCTGGGCCTTTGCTGATACTGTGGGCTATGCCTGGAATGAGCTGGCTCCCCATCGTTTTCAGTTGTGCCCATTTCTCAAGGTGACCCTCTTCCAGTCTTCACTTGCTCCCTACCCTGAGCTCATACCTTGTTTACTGCTGGGGAAAACCACTGGGGGAGCATATACTGACTTGGTCCATTCCCTCATTGTTTCCTGAATCTGGAGGCCTTGCCCACTTCTGTCCCTCTCCTGGCAAGGTCTCCCCCTCCTTCCTCTGCTGGATCACTGCCCCCACCCTACAACATCTCTTAAGCAGGTTTATAGCTTTGTGATTTCACAGCCTGGCTTTTGAGTCTCTCAATCTCCAGCTCTACCCCTTACAAGCTGTGTTTCTCTGGGCATGTCACTACACCTCTTTGAACTTGTTTCCTATCTGCAAAACAGAGATAATACAAGTACCTGAGCTAATGTGCCTGGCACATAGTAAGCACTCAATAAATATCAGCCTGCTGTTACTTCTACAACATTTTATTGTGTCACTCAACTCCATTCTAAAAGCCTCAGCCTCTGCCTCCTCTCTGAATAGCCACCCCCAATATGGATAATGATAATAAGATTGCTAACATGTATTGACCACTTATTATCTGCAGTGAGTAGCAATATATTTGGTACCTAGCAGTTACTCAATATTGCTTCCTGAATAAGTGAACTAACTAGTTTAATCCTCATAATACCCTGTGGGGGGTGGGAAACACTATTATAATACCATTTTACAGATAGGAAAATCAAGGCCCAGAGAGGGTAAGCAACTCGTCATGTTTGGGATTTAAACTCAAGCAGCCTGACTCCAAAAGTGAGATTCTCATTACCCTCCTCATCCTCACCGTTCCCATCCTGATCTGCTCCAATACCAGCCCCAGGGGTGGGACCCTTTCCTTCTCCAGAGATTGGCTCTCAGCATCTATAGATGGATGTTCACTGAGCCCCTGCTCCAGAGCACCCTTCACACTCTATCTCCTTTGAACCTCATAAGACCCTATAGAGTCAGTGCCATTTTTATTTCCCCTTGACAAGCGAGGACACTGAGGCTTAGAAAGGAGTCAAGTAACTAAGGTTAGTTACATGGGTCCAAAGCTCAAACTCTTTTTGTCTGCATCATGCTTTGTGATGTTTTTCTCCTGTTGTCTTATACAACTATCGGTAACTGTTCAGACACATCTGCCTGGTTTTCCCAGACAGCAAGCTCTCTGAGGGCACAGTCTGAGGCCCACCTTAATTGTCCCCCCAATCCTCCCCCCCCCCCCCCCGCCATGGCCAGCACTGCAGCCCAATCCAGGCTCCACCCAAGTCTTCCTAATTGTTGACCTGTGCCTTCCAGCCAGGCCCACCTGATGCTCTGACTGCTTCCCCCACAAAACAGGTCTTGATTTGTGGGATCTGTCTGCCTTAGCAGACTTGGGGTTGGCGAGGGTGGGGCCAGATCTCCCTGTCAACTTAGACTAGAGACTCCCCAAAGATGCCACATCTCCAGGGAATTCAGGGCTCCCATCTCCCACCTACAGCATTAAGAGGGGAGGGGAGTATGGTAGTTCAGAACAAGGACTCTGGATCCCAGAGTTCCAAATGCAAAAGCTGTCCACCAGGTACTAGCTATGGGACCTCGGGCAAGTTACTTAACCTTTCAAAGCATGTTTTCTTTTTAAAAAATTTTTCTTATATTTATTTATTTTGAGAGAGAGAGAGAGAGAGAGAGAGAGAAAGCGAGCGCACATGTGCACAAGTGGGGGGGTGGGCAGAGAGAAGGAGAGACAGAATCCCAAGTAGGCTCTGCATCATCAGCACAGAGCCTGATGCAGGGCTCGAACTTAGGAACCACGAGATCATGACTTGAGCCGAGATCAAGAGTTGGATGCTTAACCGACTGAGCCACCCAGGTGCCCCTCGAAGCCTGTTTTCTGATATATAAAACAAGGATGATCATAATAGGGCTGCTTTAATGATGAAATGAATATCCATTTATAAAGCTAGAAGAGTACCTGGAATATGGGAAATGCTATGTAAGTGTTTGCTAAATAAAAGTAGGGCTCCACCTAGCCATGGAAGGGCCCCCCTGGTATGGTACAGTGCAAGTGACAAAGCAAACCCCAGTTCCAAACAGACAACTGAAGACACACAGGGAAATGGAAACAGGTGGCAGAGACCTCATACCTCGGGAAGCCCCCTGTGGCAAGAACCCACTGCTCTCCCCACATCCTCCAAAGCCAGAGGACCCCATTTCCTGGCTCCATCAGTCTTCTGACCTAATCCCCCCTACCCTAATCCCCAAGCCACTTCCCTTCCCCTCCCTCCCACTGTTAACTCTTTCTACGCAGCCAGAGGGATGACAGCCAGAATCCGGGCCCTGATTCTCTTA
Source organism: Panthera tigris (assembly GCF_018350195.1). Classification (NCBI taxonomy): domain Eukaryota; kingdom Metazoa; phylum Chordata; class Mammalia; order Carnivora; family Felidae; genus Panthera; species Panthera tigris. The sequence continues at coordinate 20,565,058 of NC_056667.1, forward strand.
GTTGCTGTGTGACCTTGGGCAAGTCACTTAGCCTTTCTGGGCTTCATTTCCTCATCCCTACAAGGGAGGTCCATCCTAGAGATTAACTAATAACTGAAAACATGCTGTGGATGTGTTTGCAGGTGGGTGGACACGCTACGGTCCTACAGGCCTGACCACACAAATGTGTGTGCTCTTTGGGCACTGGAGTGGGGAAGGGGGCTGCCATTCAAAAAGCAGACCTCCACTTTGAAAGTTTCCTCAACCAGTCTCTAAGTACTGCTTGGGTTGCATGCCAAGCTCCCTACCCTCTAAACCACCACCCTCTGACATTAAAATATATTTACTGGGGCGTAGGCAGGGGCCTTGGCCTCTCTTTACTTCACATGAAGCCCTGAGGCCAACCTGGGGAGAGAGGAATAGGAGGCATCACAAGTGAGGAGTGTGGGGGTTGGGGGGGGGGGGCTTTTGGAGGAGAGCCAGGGAGAGTAGAGAAGACCCCTGGGTTGAGAAGGGCAAAGACAAAAAGGAACATACCCCCAGGGCTCTCCCTCTCCCCCATAGCTGACTCAGCAATCACCTGGCCTGGCCTTCCACCCCTCCGAAAAGAAGAGGAGCCAGCAGCAGCAAGTTATGATAGACGATTACCGCCGTTAATTAATTAAAATAAACAGCAAATTAAATACAGCAAAATTAAAATAGTACAGGAAATTAATTCTCTACCAGCCCCACCTCACAGGTGAGATGCTTAAAGGGCCCTTTGCAGCTAGGATCCAGGGCAGCTGGGGGGTCACCAGAACCTGCCTTATACCACAACTCCTGGCAACCCCAAATAACAATGGTAGAGCCCACAGGCATTTACCTGCCCCCCCCCCCCCCCCCCATGGGCCTCCTGGCTCCTTGCCCCCAGGGGACTCCAAGCCGGGAGCCACATTCTGGAATTCCAGCCCTGCTCCTCCCTGAGTGGGCAGGAAGGGTCCTGACACCCCTTGGGCCAGGGATTGGGCACTGTGCCCTCCTGGGCACATGGCCCACATCTACCACTACAAGGGTCAGGGCAGGAGGGAAGAGGGACCTTGGCCTTCTCTCCTGGGTTACCTCTGGGACTTGGAGTCTGATCCTGGCAAAGATGCCTCTTTTCCATGTTGAGCTCCTGGCCCCTCACTCAGAAGGCCCCAAATCTGTCTCTGGGGAACCCCTCATTTTGTTCCTTTCTTTTGCTCAGAATGCTCAGGAAGAAAGCACTGCTGAGGCCCAGAATTCTAGGCCAGATGATGCCCTGCAAAGTTGGCTAGACCAAACCCTAGCACATGATACCAGAATTCCCTCCTACTCAAGACTAATCACCTCATCACACAGATGGGGAAATTGACACCAAGGAGGGCACGGTATTTGTTTGAGGTCACCCAATGGCTTAGCAGCAGAACCTGGAGCACAGTCTCTAATGACCACATTCCGTGTCACCACCAACAAATCAGGTTTCCAGAGTGCGGCTCAACCCCATGCTGACCACCCCTTTGCCGGGCCGCTGGTCACCTGGCCCCTCCTCCATAATCCCATCCCAAGACTCCCCAGTCTGTGTCCCACACAACAGCCAGATTAGACTCCTTGGCCTGCCCAAGGCCAACATGCGGCTGTTGTCCACATGGTTCCCTTTATCTGAAGCCCCTCCCTCCACCTCTGCCTGCCCAAGTTCAACCACCCTCTTTAGGGTCTGGCTCAATGCCAGCTCCTTCGTGAGCCTCCCGGAGCCCTGACGGGTGCTGCCTCATCCTCCTTTAATCTTCCAGGGTGCTTAGGCTGCATCCCCACGTTCAGCCCTATCTTGTCTGCATGAGCCGTGGTTACCAGGTGCTTGGGCTACCCAGAGCTGTAGACTACCTCACCTCTGGGCCCCAGCCCTGGCAGAGTACCCAGCACTCAGGAGGGGCTCAGTGCTCTTCATCCGATGTCCCCGTGCCCTACTGTTAATGACAACAATGGCTATCGCTGATTGAGCATTTACTACAAGCCCAGCTCCTGTACTGTCCCACTCTCGCATGGTGGACCCAGCTTAGAGGTTGTGTGACTTTCCTGAGGTCACGCAGGAAAGGATGGGGAATGCCACAGGTCCTTGCTCCTAAATGAGCCTCCTCTCCCATTCCACTTGCCTCTAGATCAGACCACCATCACCTCCCATCTGTACCACGTAAGCCTCTCGACTAGCCTCCCTGCCTCCAGTCTCTTCCCACCTTACTTTGTCGCTAAAGACTTCCCATGACTCCTTGTGGCTCATTAGACAAAATCCAAATCTGTGATCACAGCAGCTAAACTCTGTGACATCTGGCTTCTGCCTTCTATGCAGCGTCTCTTCTCAACCTCACCCCATTTGCCTACCACACCATACCATACCTTGATTTATTTCCAGGTTTTGCATATGCTGTTCCCTCTGTGTGGAACACCTTCCCCATATGTTTCCTCTTGTGAATTCCTACACATCCCTCAACATACAGGACCCGGGGTTACCTTAAAATCTCATCAGGTGAGATAAGCAACAAACTGGTCACAAAACTGAGAGCTCTATGAGGGAAGGGCCTGTGTCCCCAGTGTCCCCAGTGCTTAGCCAATAATCCATGCTCAATCAACATTTGTTGAACGGACGCTCCGTATATAAGTGTTGGCTCAACAGAGAAATGACAGAAGAGTACCAGGCCACAGCGTACAGGGCTGGAGGTGGAGGGGAAGGGACTGAGGCCAGGCAGGCCAAGGACGCGGTGGAGAACAGTGACAAATACTGTCAGGGGCTGCTCTGCGGCAGAGCTACACTCTTGGCAGAGGGAATGTTTGTGAGAGACAGAGGAAGGAAAGCGATGGTGTGAGGGAGGCTCTGAAAGTGTGTGCGCGCGCGCGCACGCATGTGAGAAAGTGGCGAGGATGCATGTCGGGGAGCGGGTGTGTGTGCTGCATTTGTGAATGAGTCTGTGAGAGAGAGGGTGGGGGATGTCAAGGAGCGCACGTATATGGGCCTGGGGGGGGGGGTCTGTGTGGGAAGGGGAGGGTGCCCATGAAAGAGAGCCTGTGTGCTGGGTTCGTGTGGGTCTGTGCGAGAAAAGGTGAGGGTGTGTGTCACAGGGCTGTGGGTGTAGGTGCTCGAGGTCGTGCATGTGTGCTTGGGGTGGCGGGGCGGGGGGGGAAGGTGACGGAGAAAGACAAGGAGCAAGAAGGGGCCATCTAAGGGGGGGGGTGAGTGAGAAACTCTGTGTGGGCATGGCGGGGGTGGGGGCGGGGTGCCGTAAGCATGCGCAGGGGGAGACGGTGTGCCTGTGTGTGTCCAACAGGCAGGGTAAGGTAAGAGATGTCGCAGCTCTACTGAGGGTGTGGCTTCCATAGCCTCGGCCATGGGCCCTGTGCCAGAGGTGGGGGCTGGCCCTGGGCCCAGGGTGGGGGGCTCTGAGAGATTCCTCAGAGTTCTCCCTGGAGCCACAGGCGCCAGATTACTATGTCCCCAGGCAGGGAGGCCGAGGAGGCCCAGATGTGCGTGCTCCTTACATCTGTCCACAGCAAAACCTCTGGGCATTTATTTGTCTTTGTCTGTGTCCGGGTATGCACGCCTGTGCTTGTGTGCGCACTGCCGGCTGTGTGTCTGTGCCTGTCTTTGTCTCTGTATGTATCTGGGCCTTTGTCTCAGTGTGTGTGCCTGTTGGTCTATGCCTGTCCGCATGACTGTGTCCGGGTCTGTGTGTGTCTAAGTGTATCTGTGTCTACGGGGCACTGTGTGTCCTTGATCTGTGCCTGTCCAAGTAGGGCTGCCGGCGTCCTCCCGGACTGCCTGTTTGGAGCTGTGGGTCTATGTGGCCTTGGTGTGAGTGAGGGAATGTTGTGCTTTTGAGGCTGTGTGTCTAGATGTGAGTGTTTCCTTGTACCTCCGTGGGACTGTGCTGTGTGTTGTATTGTGGAAACGTTTATCTGTGCCTGTGTGATGTGCGTTGTAAGACCAAGGATATGTGTGTCTCTGTGCGTGTATGTGTGTGTGTGTGTGTTGGGTGTGAGGGTGTGAGGGGTTTGTCACAGACTGGTGAGCAAGTTAATCTCAGACTCCGTGACACGTGGAATAAAATCACGCTCCCATAATGGGATCATTCGTCTTCCTGTCCAAGGAGAGAACCAACTCTTCACCCTCCGCCCTGGGGGAGCCAGTGGGGCCAGGGCCGGGCTCAGCCCCCATCCAGGCCCCCTCTGGCTTCAGTACCCCACCCCCACCCCTCCTCATCCGCACCAGGCCCATTCTGCCTCCAGAGTGCCCTCGTGCCCACTGCGGGCTGGGCTGGGCTCCAGGACATGTGACCCAGAGCCTTAGAGGCCTGTCCTGGGCCCCCCAGCCCCACCCACTACCAAGGAGAGCCCTGCCCCAAATGGGAGGGGGAATGCAGGAAGGAATCTTTGGGCCCCTCCTCCTCCCGGAGGGGAGGGATGAGCTGCAGGCCGGGCCGGGATTTTCCATCTCTCAGCAACAAGATTCCTGGTGAGCAGGCTGCGGGGTTTGGCAGGGCGCCTGCTGGAGACCCGCCCTCACCCGCCAGGACGCCTGGGTCCCCAGGGCCAGGCAGCAGTGGGTTCCCTGGGGAGCCAGGAGGGCCCCAGAACTTCAGCTTACTGCTGCCCAGGCCTGTGGGAAAGCCAGACACTTCCAGGCTCCCCCCCGCCCCCCGCAACCCCCAACCAAAGACGGCTCTCCAGGCCTCTAGGCGAACCATCACCCTTCCTCTGGCCTCCCCCTAGCCTCAGCCTTTGCTTCAGAAAGCCGTTCAGCACCACCCACTCCCCACCTGAACCTTGGCACAGGCCCAGCCTGGGTTCTAGACCTCACCTCTGGGTTTGAGGGCTCCCAAGGCCAGGGCTGTGCTTCTCATCTCAGACTGGGGCTTCTGAGGACAGGGCCATGTGTCCTGCAGCTGTGAGATCCCTCTTGGACTTAATGCTCCTTCCTGATTGAGCGGACAGGCATCAAGAGAGGATTTCAAACTCAAGGCTGGGAAACTGAGGCACTGAAGCTCTCTGCCCTACCTACCCCTATGAATCAGAGGCCAAATGCAGTAGTCTGGAGACACAAGATCCTAATTTTGTCCAACAGCAGTGGCTGCCACTCTCTTCCCTATAGGGGGTACAATGTCAGGAGGGGCTGAGCATCAGTTGGAGGGTAAGGGGAATGAGAAGGTGGATTCCCTAACCCCCCAGCCTTGGATGCGCAGCTGGAGAGCAGGTTTGGTAAGAGATTAAGGTCGAGGAGGAGGAGAAGTGAGTTGCTCCAAGATTTATGAGCCTAATTCTTCTCCCTTAAATTCCCCTCCAAGCCCCCAGCCCCAGCCTGGTCCCTCCAGGGTCATGCTGTGGCCCCAGGCCAATGTCAGGGCCCTAACCCATCGATCAGCTGTTGCTAGGGAGTTTCCACCCCAACGGGTTCTAAAGGGAGGGGCTCAACTGACACTAGGGACCCAGATTGATTGGGAGGGGGCATGGCCCTAAAGCGGCAGCCAACAGCCCCCTACACCCTCCCAGTTGCTGGGGGCTCACGGACTCCAGGGAAGAAGCAAAGGCTGGTGGGTGGGGCCCAGGAGGAGGTAGCCTCCCAGCCAAGGCACCACACCCAGCCCCGCCCTTTCAACAGGCCAGGAGACCTGGGATCCCTTGGGGCCCTACAGCTCACTGGGTGTGTGACCTTGGGCGGTTGCTGCTCTCCAGGCCTCAGCCTCCACACCGCACAATGCAGGAAGTGGCTCACATATCCCAGGTGTCCCCTCTTCAGCTCAGTTCCCTCAACACTTAGCCCTGCCCTCTCTCCAGTCCAAAATCTGGGCCACATGGGGTGAGTATGGGGCAGCTACCTGGAGGAGTCCCTGAAAGCCGTTCAAGTCAGAGCTGAGAAGCTTATGGTGATCACCCCTCCACCAGGCATCCGTTTTCCAGAAGAGTGAAACTGAGGCCTTGAAAAAGGGTCTGAGTCTGGACCAAGAGTTCTACTGAAGTGTCACTGACGGGGTGGTTAAGGGCATGGTGTCGGGACAGGAAGACCTGAATTAAAATTCCAGCTGCGCCAGAAACCGTGTTAAGTCCCTTGCCTTCTTGCAGCCTCAGTTTCCTCATCTGCAAAGTGCGTAACGGTGCCTCCCTCCTTGAACTGTTGAGTGGAAATGAGAAGATGCACCTCAGGGTTTGGTGCAGTGTAGCAAAAGCTTGAACAATGGTAACTATCACGATTGCGGTAATACTAGCATAAACCCAAGCAGTCAGAGGGTAGGGGAGGAGGGGTCCCAATCTGGCTGGAGGATGGCTCGTCCTCCAGCCAGTTTGGGACCCCGAGGGCCTCAGCTCTGGAGGGCCAGCCAAATTCCTCGCAGCCCCCAGCTGCCTCCCCTATTTGTTAAAGGCCTCTCATTAGTGAGCCTGGGCACCTGCCCCTCCACACGTAATAAGCCTCATTAGTATCTTAGCCCCAAGCTCTGCGCCCAGAGTCTATGTGTGTGCACACGCATGAGGGTGGGGGGCTGCAACAGGCCACCAGCCAGGAGACAGCATCCTCGCCAACCACACCCCCTGCCTGTCATCAGCAGGGCCCGTCACCACCCAGCTTGTCACCTGCCTGCCTCGCACCCGCACCACCTGTCACCCACCCAGCTCGTCACCCACCCAGCCCATCACCTGCACCACCTGTCACCCACCCAAGCCTGTCACCGAAGCTGCCTGACAGGCATCTGGGTGGGGGACAGAAGATGGGGAGAAGACCACAGGGGTGTGGAGCTGGGGGCCCCAGAGACCCTGTAGGACCCCCACTTCAGCTCGGCATCCTGCAGCATCGCCATGGCAACCTCTCAGCCGCAACCACTTTCCCAAACATCCCCCGCCCACCCCACCCCCCAGGCCCTGCTCTTAGCTGAGCTGAAGCTGAGAAGAGCCTGAGTGACAGCAGAATGGGGCAGGAAGGAGGGGTTCATCAGCTGGCTGGCCTCGGCCTTCCTTCCCTCTCTGGACTCGGTTACTCCATCTGCAAAATGGAGGAGCCAGAATGGGTAAGGCCCCTGTAGAGCAGGACAGCCATCTCCAGCCTGGATTGGCTGAGCCAGCTGCTAGTTAACCTGTGAGGGCTAGGGGGTGGGACAAAAGGACAGGGCTTTCTGGGTTCTTCCACGGCCCGGCCCAGAGAGGCTGGGCCTCTGGCCCAAGCTCACACAGCAAAAGAGAAGGAGCAGGCTGGAAGGGAGAGGGGCTCTGCCACAAGACGGCCAGCTGGAGACGCCACAGTGGGTGACCCAAGGTGACCGGGGGCTGAGCCGGCCCCCACCTCTGAGCTGCATTATTTATAATACCCGGAGCTTGGAGCTGAGCAACAGCTGGGGCGCTGCCCCTCCAGGGGGCACATGCCACAGTGGAATGGAGAAGACCAGGTGCCTCCTCAGGGAAGACCCCTGGGGTCCCGGGCGCCCTCCACAGCTGGCTGGGGCAGAGGCTGAGGTGGGAAAGGGGCAGCAGCCCCATCCTTTCCCTCCCTGCCCCCTCTCCCCTCCACTCCTCCAGGCAGGCAGCGATAGGATTACTTCTGCATGACTGCCCGCTCCACGGGGTTCCAGAGACCCTCCTGCCTGCAGCAATCTTTAAAATTCCTCCAGCCCAACCTCGCTCCCTTTCTCCCCGCAGTGAATGCTCCGGCGTCTACCGCAGTGTGCCCGCCACTGCCACCACCAAGCAGGCTGGGGGCCAGGTCCCTGGCACCTATGGGCAGAGGTGGTCCGGTCCTCAGAGTGTATATAGTCCAGCGTCTCTCAGAACCCTGAGGCCCAGGCCCTGGCCCATCCCCTCCGACCCCCAGTGCTGGTCCAGCCCCGCAGAGCATGGCTCAAGCTGGGAATCAGGCTTTCTAGTTGCACCAAGGCGGATGGGCACATGCGTGCAAACACACCTGATGGGTCTTGGCATGTCTGCCCACGTCCTCTGCTGCCAGAACCTAGTTGCCCCCACCTCTGCTCTGACCCCCCTTCTACCTCACCAATCCCCTGCTACCCCTGGGGTGGGCAGACAGCTGGGCCAGGCCAGAGTCTGTGGCTCCCCAGGGCAAAGAGGCAGGCAGGAGATCGATCCACTGAATTTTTTAAGGCTCTAATGGAGCCTGCATCCCAGGACTTGGGGCCTGGGACGCAGGCAATGTCTTGGGGACCCCTCCCTCAGTATTGCAGTTGCTTCCTCTTTCAGGTCTTGGGGGTCGGGGAAACTTTCTATGAGCCTTTCCCCAGCAAGAGAAGAGGCATGAGGGGCCCCTGGGAAAGACATGGGATGTTGGGGGGGGGGCTGTGAGCAATACCCAGAGCACCCCCCCCCCAAATCTCCCCAGCCCTAATGCAGGCAGAAGCAGCTCAGCCTCTAAATCACTCCCCTCACGCTGCCCTCTGAGGCGGATTCTGTGCATCTGTAATTAGGGGGTGGAACAGATGGTGGAGATTCCGTTTAAAATCATGCATCTAGTAAAGTAACCTTCACTGTCGGAACTGACTCCCAGGGAGACCAAGCCCCGAAGCCAGATCTGGGGGGGGGGGGCAATGAAGGTGGGGGGGCAGGGAGTATGTCAAGCCAACACCTCACCCATCTCTCTCCCTGAAGCCCCAGGCCCAATGTCCCTCTCAGGTAAGCCAAGGTGGGGGGGTTGGCAAGCACCTGAGATGGTGCAGGCTGGGGGTAAATCCCCCTGCACCACCCCCCACACACACAACATATATGCCGGATCCAGGGCAAAGCTGTGTACTCAGAGTTCTTGGCTGTGAGACCAGGGTGACCAGGTGCCAAGAGCCCCCAAAGAGGCTCCAAGCCCCCAAAGCCCAGGCCAAGGTGTCCAGAGCCCAGGGTCTCGGGTGGGGCAGCTTTGAACTAGATGTACAGGCTCACTGTCCAGGAATGAAAGGCCTGGGGCAGTGAGGGAGGCGGAGGTGCCTCCCCAGGCAGAGGAGGCCCTGGGAAGTCAGATGGGGGGGGGGGGGTGCTGGACAGCAGAGGAGAGAGAGTACACAAGAGTGAGCAAGGGTGTGTGCAGGGATGACTGAAGCTGTCTGGGAGGGTGTCTGGGGGAGGGGGCCCCCCAGAGCAGAGGTGGGGGGGGAGCCGTGATGGAGAGTGCTGGGGGCGGGGCATGTTTGGGGCTGGGAGTGAGGGCTGCAGAGCAACTGAGGTGGGGTATGCGACAGGGCAGGGAAGAGCCGCTTGTGGGCTCTGCGGGGGTGAATGGGCTGTCACCAAGCTGCTGCTATGTGTGCCTGGAGAGGTGTAGGGCTGTCCCTGGGCCCCTGGATGGCTGAGGAAAGGGCTGGGGCTTACTGGGGATATACAGAGGACTGCCTGTTGGGGTGCTGGGTCTATGGGGAGTATGCGTGTATGTGCATGCCTGTGAAGGTACGAGAAGCTGGGGGGACATCATCTGTTTAAAAGTATACTAGAACTCAAGCCATGTCTGCGCGTCTGAGGTAAACGGTGTGGCTGCAGGTAGCATCCTTGTGTGAGTGGGTGTTGAGTGGGCAGTGTGCGTATGTGTGATGTGGGTGGGGGGAAGTTGTGTGTTTGGAAAGGTGTAGGGATTGGATTGGTGTGTTTGGGGAGGTGCTGGGCTGCAGGTGGGGGAAACATTAGGGCTGCAAGGAGTCTGTGTATGTGTCCGGTGAGGTGTTGCTGCTCTGAGAGTTTGAGGAAGTGGAAGGTATTAGGGCTGCAGCAGGGTTCTGGGGGGATCTGGGCAGGTGCCGGTTTAAAGAGGGACTTGCTAAGTGTGTGGGTGTTGGGTCTTGGGTGTTTGGGAGTACGCTGGGGATCATAACAACCTGGGTTTGGGTTCACTACTAGGGCTGTATCTATGTGTCTCTGTGGGGAGGTGTGTGGCAGTTGTGTGTTTGGGGGCGTGACGGGGCTGTGTGTGTATATGGGGCAGCTGGATGTCAGAAAAGTAGATTATGTGGAGAGGTGGTATGTTTGTGGAAGTGTTGGGGCTGTGTTATAGGTGGGGCAGTTGTGTATTCAGGGGTGTTGGAGCTGTGAGTAAGGGAGGGGCACTGTATATTCAGGTGTTGGGGGCTATAGTTGGGTCCCTGTGCTCAGACACGTGATGGGGCTGCGGGAGGACAGGTGTCCCTCCGGGGAGATGATGGGCAGAGTCCTAACCTCTGCTCAGAACTGCCTGCGAGAACCCCTCTTCTGGGGGCGGGGATGCCTGCCCACCCCCAGACCCTGTGCGGGGGTGTGGAGAACAGAGTGGGGGTACGGGGGGGGGGGTTGTCCATCTGTCTCAGCCTGTGCCCAGGCCAGAGGAGCAGAGCCGCCTCCTCGCTCCCTGGGGGGCAGCAGCGGATCTCAACCCACCCATCTGCCTTCAGATGGTTGAGGCAGGAGCCTCCACAAAGCTGCCTGGAGGGCATCACTGTGTTTGAAGAGGCACAGGCTGGGGGGTGGGGGGAACTGCACAGCAAACAGTCCTCATGGAGGCTCCTTTGAAAACCACTGACGCCAGGAGAGAGGAAGAGGGAGGACAGGGGCGGGTATGTCTGTCCTTGTGCGTCTGTGTGGGTCAGTGCCCAACTGTGAGCCTTGGAGCCCCTTTGCATGTGTTCATGCTGATGGCCTCTGTTCAAGAGGCATCCTGGCCTTGGAAAACAGCCCTCCAGCCCTGGCTGCAAGCTCACAGCCTCACACAGGCAGCTACCCCTGTGCACACTGCCTACACCCCCCTACACCCCCGCACCTTCACATCTGCATAACACTGCACCCTCACATACATGTAGCTCACCCCCAGGGCCCTGTACCCTCACGCACAAGTGCTACAAGTCCCTACACCCACTAGGTACACTCCCACTCTGCGAAGCCAGGTTTCGCACCTGTCACATATACATACATGCGCATGTACATACCTGCCAAGTAGCTATCACACATACACCCACAGAGTCCACGCACCTTGGATCTCCCCGTCGCACCCACATCTCCCACCTCACACGCGCTCCTCTCTCACACACACAGCAGATACTTGCCATCTTGTACCTATACACATGTGCCCATGTGTGTGTACGTGCACACGCTCACCCTGACCAACTTTCAGACAGCTCTTTGACACCACCCAACCCACCAGCCAACTCCCTAGGAAGACTCCCAGTGGCCGAGAGGGCCGCCAGCCTCCCCACCCTGCCAGCTGGGAAGGACGGGGAGGGCATACCACCCCCCCACCCCGACACCTGCGAACACTGATCTTCACCTCCAGAAAGAGCCCTCCCTCTGCTCCGGCATGAGTGCCACTGTGTATGGGTGAGAGCGTGACTGCGTGTGTGTGCGTGTCAATGTCCTGACATCCCATGACGAGGCATGTGTGTCACTGCCTATATGGGTAAGGAAGCACAGGCATGAATTCCCCAGTTACGTTTCTGAGATGTGGGGTGAGTGCAAGGGTGAGATTCATATGTCACAAAGTGTGTGTGTGTGTGTGTGTGTGTGTACAGATATGAGTATGGAGGTGCATTTACACAAGGAGATGCACACCCAGTGAGTGGTGAGTGTGACGTTTTCTGACACAAGAGGGGTGTCCACCCTGGAACAGGGGTCAGAGCTGGGGAAACTGCTCCAGCAACTCCTTCCCCCACAAAAACAGCAGGGAGGAGGGGGTCTCTGCGCGCTTCTCTCTTTCTTGTTCTCTCTCTTTCTCTCTGACCTCTTTAGCAGCTGGAAACTGAGCCGGGGGTGGAAGGAATGGAGACTTGGCTGGCCCAAGGGTTTGGGGAGGGAAGCAGGAGAAAACACCTTCCAGATTCTCATCAAATCCCTGTTTGTGGTCTGTAGCCTCAAGCCTCTCCGCCTCTCCCCTCTCTCTCTCCGTCTGGGTTTCCCCCTTTCTTTATCTCTTCCTGTCTCTCATTCTCTCCCCATGTCTCTCCTCCTCCTATCTCAGTCACCTCATCTCCCTTCTGGTATCTCTGTGTCTCCACGTCTCAGTCTCTCTGTTTGTCTCTCCCCAGGCCCTTCCATTTTTCAGACTCCTCCTCTCTCTGCCAGCACCTCTGTCTGTCCGTCTCTCCCTGTCCTGGTCCATCTGTCCGTCTCTCTCCGTCTGCCTGTGCGTGGGTGTCTCTGTCCATCTGTTCCACCACCCATCTGTCTGGTTGTCTGTGTTAGTCCTTCTAAGGGTGCCCACTCGCTTCCCAAGGTACCCTCCCCCAGGTCAGCAAAGGCCTCTCCTGGCTCAGGGGTGGGGAGGGGATGCAGAGCTGCAGCTTCTGGAAGCTTCAGTAGCAGCTGGGCTGAGCTGGGAGTTCGGGGCTAGCCAGCTGCAGAAGCAGCCCCTCCTCTGGGCTCCCAGGCCAAGGACCCCAGAGCAGAAAGGGGAGAGAAAGCGGGGCCTCACTGCAGCTGAGTGTATGTATGTGTATGTAAGGGGGGAGGCAGAGGGCCTCACTTTACCCTCACTTCACCAACCCCTCTACCAAATCGGGGCCAGGCAGGAGAGGGATCCTCAGTGCCCACCTTTCTTGTCCTCTAGCCAATGGCAGAGATGCTGGGATCCAGGAAGGAGGGGTTGGGGGGGTGCTAGGTCTTGGGAGAAGGAGGGCCACAGCTTCTTGTCAGCTGGGTGGGAGGGGGGTCCTTCCCTCCTCTCTTCCAGGCAGTCCCTGGGGATGGTTCTAGTTCTGGTCTCAGCTCTAGGCATGCAGGGCTGCACAGGCAATTCTCACTGGCTCCCACAGGGGTTATTCCCACCTCCCAGCTTCTCTAGAGCCTTTGACCCATAGGGATATAGGGGGAATATAGCAGTATCTCCCCCTCCTCAAGTGGAGGTTGGTTCTAGACATGTGGGCACTGTGATCCTGTCTAGGCACTGGCCATCCTGAGAGGCCCCAGGAAGCTCACCTACCATTGCCAGACCAGCACCTCATCCTTTCTCTCTCTCTCGCTCTCTCTCTCTCTCTCTCTCTCTCTCACACACACACAGTGCACCCCAGCATTCCTGGCCTGCACCCCCACACCTCCACTTAGTAACTCAGAGGACTTAAGAGGGACAGTGACAGGCTCCCAGAGTACTTCCAGCTCACGGTCAGGAGCTAGAAGTGACATCCATCCCTCAGGACCCTCCTAGTTGGCTCTGTGCCCCCTACTCCCTCTCCAAGAATAGTCCAAATCCCACAGGCTCACAGGGGATGGGGAAACTGAGGAAGGGAGGGGAGAACACAGTTATTCCTCCTGAGACCTTGGCGTGGAATCCTAGGGAAAGAAAGGGACGCTGACCTACCACAAGCAAAGTCCGTATTGGCTGCTCCCTCCGCATAGCCCTACCGCTGGGTCAGGGCCAGAGGCTGGCTCCCTCCCTCTAGAGCTCTCCTTGCCCCCGGCTGGGCCCCCTCCCTCTCTGAGCTTCTGAGCAGTCCTCCCTGCCCTCTCCCTCCCAGCTCTGGCTCTCTCATCCTCAGCTCTTGGAAGCCTGACTCACTGTTTCCCCTCCTCTCTCCCCTCCCTCCCTCTCTCTCCCGGCAGCGGCGCCTCCCCCTCCCCTGGGGGGGCTCTGGCCACAAGGGTGCCCGCCTGCTCCTCTCTCCGGGCTCTAGTCCCCCACTGCACCCAGGAGGCCCCCTGCAGCTGTTCCTATTCTCTAACTACAGAGTGGTAGAGTGCAAAGAGCCTAGGTCCCAGGCCTGGCACTGCTGAGTATTTGTGACCCTGGGCAAATGGCTCCCTTCTCTAGACTTGGTTTTCTCCTGTCAAACAAGGTTGGGGGAGGGGGTCCAACTGGATGATGCCCCTGACATCATCCCTAATGGTCCCTAGAACCCTAATGGTCCCTGCCTTTAAAACCCCACGTGCCTCCTGGCCTAGAGTGTGTGCACAACCTGTGGGGCATTGTACCTGCCTCAGGCCCCGCCCCCAGGTCCAAAGAATAGCTCTGCTCTGTTCCCAGACATTTGGAAAAGGCAGAGAAGAGCCGCTGCCCTGGGCACGACCATTAGTCAAGTGACCCCTGGAATCCCCCTGTCTCCCTATTCTCCCTCCTCCTGTGAGAGTCTTTCCCTCTCTCCCTATTCCACCTGTCCTCCTCCCTCTTCCCAGAGACATTTGCTTGTCTCTCCTCCAAAAACAACGCCTCATCATTTCAGGCTGTAGGGTCGGGAACAGCACGTGCCTAGGCCTTCTTGGTCCCCTGGGCCCCACCTCCAGGGGCTGTGATACTGGCTCTTCTCCTTGCCTGTTTGCTCTCTCACCCCCTCATCGCTGGCTTCTGCCACCATCTTTCCCTCTCTCCACCTGGCATGTGGCTGTCCGGGTCTCTCTTCTCCCCCCACTCCCCTCCCCCAGCTCTCTCCCTGGGGCGGGGGGGGGGGCATATGCTGGCATTAGCAACAATGTTATCCTTCCTCCCTCCTGCGGTCCCCATCCTGGCTTCGCCCTCTCCAGAGCTGTCCCAAGAGACCCAGGGGACCCAGAGACAGAGCTGGGCTCCATCCCATAATAGTGAGTCTGCTTGACCTCACTCAACCAGACCAGAAGAGTCTGGTCATCTGGTATGAAGGCATGGCATGGCACCCCCTGGTCTAGGGTGACTGGCATGAGACGCAGAGCTCTGTATTCCACAAACAAACAAAAAAGTTGGCCTGGGGGGTGGGACATCGGGGTTTGGAGGGAAATGAGGGAGATCGGGTTTGCCTGGAGAAAGCCCCTATCCAACTGGGAACAGAAGCAAGTGGAGGGAGTGGCTCAAAGTCAATGCTCTAGACTGATCTGAGAACCAGCAATGTCCCTCTAGGGCTCTGCGAATCCACAGCAGCAGCAACCCCCTCCCCCCCCTTTCCCACAAGTTGCCAGCCAGGGACACTTGGCCCCTCCAGCCTGCAGAATAGCCACAACCTCAGGTGGAGATCCCATCCCTTAATCTCCTGTAGGGTCCAAGGCCAACCTCCCAACAGTACACCTCCACTTAGCTCAGCAGGGCGTCCAGAAGCCTCCCTGCCAAGATCTAAGCAGGTGGAATGGGGGAAACAGCCCCCCAACTCCCAAGCCCCCTCATCCAAGTCCCAGTCAAGGGCTGGGAAGCAATGCAAAATAATCATGGACCACACATACTGCCAAACTGAGAAGCAGCACTGTCCATCCACAGCACCTGGGGGTGTGGGGCTCCCTGCCCCCCGACCCTGTTCCAGACCCCCCAGCCCAGCAACCGTAATAAACAGCAAGCTCTTTTTCTTTATGACACCAAATTTCTCCAAGCCCAACAGCTCCTTCCATCACTACCTCAGCCATAGATCACATTAAAAACTCACAGAGGGCAACTTAAACACATCACATTTGTTTCTCTCTATATTATTTCAAAAGTAACGGCATTAAAAATGGATTTTACTACAGAAAATAAATATCAGCACGTGGGCCCGGAGCCCAGGCAGGAGGAGGGAGCCCACCGGGAGAATGTCCCCGAGGGCTTGGGCACAGCTTAGGCACTGACCAAGGAGGTGACTGTGAGGCCAGACAACACCCTGGGGAATAGAGGGGACGTTTGGGGAGGGGGCGACACCTGCCCACCCCACACCCGCCCCAGTGCCAGACCAAGAGAAACAAGAGTCACTGGTTTGGACTGGGGCCCACTGGTCCCCCTAAGCTCATACCCTCACGGATCTCTGTAACCTCTGAAGGGTAAGAGCTCTGGGGCAAGAAGTTCACCAGTCTCTGGGGGTTATTCCAACTATTGACACAGCAGGAGAAAAAAAATGAATTCAACTTACTATCCAGTTTGATTTTCCATTGCTATAAAAATAAATATACATCTGCTCAAAGGAAGGAGATGGCAAGCAGCGTGCACATGCCACCTGGGGGGTCCCCCCACAGCTCACCACCACAACCCAGCCTCCAAGCCAAGGGTGGGGGGGATGGACAGACTGGTAATCTTTCACTTAAAAGCCCCAGCTCACACAGTTACACACACACACACACACACACACACACACACACACACGGGGCCACAAGGAACAGGAACAAGCCAACAATAGAAACACCCCAAATACTCCTGGCAGGACTCTGCCCAGGCCCGGGCACATGCCCCCGCCCCGCCAGCAGCAGCAGCAGCAGCAGCAGCGGACAAAATGTGGCCACCCTGACCCGGAGGCAAAGCTTGTCCTCACACCCTGAGCTCTGCCCAGGGAGCTGGGGCCAAGTCCCGCCTGACACCAACTGGTCCGGCGGGAAACGCCTGCCCAGCCAGACAGGCACAGGCCCCCCAAGGGTCCCTCCTTGTGCTCAGGGACCAGGCTGGTGCAGCCTGGCCCTGCCTCCCAGGGTGACGCCTGGGCCCAAATTCAGCTGGCCCTGCCAGTCAGGCACTGGTGCAGAACCGAGGGCACCAGGCTCAGCCCCTCCCAGCCCAGCCCCAGGGCCCCCAAGCTAGGAGGGAGGGGGGACTCCCCACCCCTCCACATCTGGCCCTGGCCCCCAGGGTCTGCGGTAGAGAATTCCCGCCCCCGCTTCTCTCTCTCTCTCTTTCTCTCTCCCTCCTCCCGCTCTGTGCCCGCTGCCCGCCTCAGGGACAGCCCCAGCTCCCGCCTCCGGCCAGCAAGGCCCACATCCTTCCTCCCTCAGCTGGCCCCTTTGCCTGGCAGGAGGCTGGGGGGGTCAGGCTGCTAGGGAACCCCTCCAGCTCCCATCAGTCCTCATCCCCAGCCCCCAAACTCTGGGTTGCTGTCCCTTTTCCTGTAGAACAGGAAACAAGGTTATTTCCTAGACTCAGAGCCAGCCCCCTGCCCCTCTGGCTCTGCCCGGGGACCAGGACCCAGCAGGAGAAGGCGCACTCAGCCAAAAGGCACAGGGATTCAGCAATTCACCCCCAGCTTCGGGCCCAGGGGGCTGACAGCTGTCACTCAGCACCCCACCCCCTGGGGAAGAGGGGGCCCGATTCAATCAGAGCCCCAGAGGAAACGCATTGATAGGCGATTATTTATTTATTTATGCAAAAGTGAGCCGACTTTGTTCGCCAGGTAACCGGGCATGCGGCCCAACCCCTCCGGCCCTGGCCACCCCCAAATCCCTCCTCCGCCCCACACCCCCTCCGGGTCATTAGGTCCCCGCCCCTCAACTCCCAGAGCACCAGCGGAACCTTGGGATTTGGGGGTTGGAGGGGAGGGGCTCCTCCCTCCGCAGTCTCCCCCTTTCCCAGCGCCGTTCCTAAAATCCAGCCTTGTTCTCCGCTCCCACGGTCCCCCCTTCATTCCCCCCCCCCCCCACATTCTCAGCAAGCTGGAGAGCAAATTGCAGTTTTAAATCCAAAGACCGAGGGAGGAGGAAGGAGGAGGGGGCGCGCGGCAGCGCTGGGCGCGCACCTCGCCCCCGAGCCGGGGGAGCTGCGGGGCGGCCAGGAAACCCGAGAACCCCCCCTCCCCACCCCCCCTTCTCGTCCACCTCCCCCTCCCCCTTCCCGGCGCTGCCTGCCAGGCTTCGAGCCGAGCCCAGCCGAGCCGCGGGCCCCGGTGGAAACAAAGACCGATCGCACCGCGGGCACCGCAGCCACCGGGTCCCGCGGACCGGACCGGGGCGCGCGGAGGGGGCGCGGGCCCCCCCCCCCCCGGTGCGCTGCACAAAAGAGCCCGGCCGGCCGGTCCCCAGCGGGGTCTAGGGCTGGGGAGGAGGCGCCACTCACCGGAGTGCTGGGCTGCCGGCTCCGTGGGTCCGAGCCAGGCGAGGGGCTTTGGGGGGCGTCTGTCTTCCGGCGGCGGCAGCGACGCGGGAGCCCGGCTGCTGGGGAGAGGAGTCGTGGAGGAGCCCTGAGCCGCCCGCCGTTGCTGACAGCATGGCTCGCGTCTCGGCTCACATTCTCCGCCGCTAACTCCGCTGGACACGGCCCCCCGCTCCCGCGGCGCCCCCCCCACCTCGATCACTCCTTCGCTCTCTGTGCCCCCCTCGCTCCCCCCGCCGCGCACACACTCTCACAGCCCTGGACACCCCCGCCCCCACCCCCCCATTGCAAACCTGGGAGGGAACGCACCCCGCGTAGTCCTCCTCCTGCTCCTCCTCCTCCGCCCTCCTCCCTCCCGCTCTCTGGCTGTCTGTCTGTCTCTCTGACTGTCTCTATCTCTCGCTCTCTCTGCCTTTCTCTGCTTTCCGAGCTGGGTGGGAAAAGGAAATGAGGACAGAAAGCAGACGCTGGCTTTGGGTGGTGGTAGCTGGATTCCCTCTCTCCCTCCCTCCTCCTCCTCCCCTCCCTCCTCCTGCCTTCTGCTCTCTCCGCTGCGAGCGGGGCTGAGCGCAGCCTGGCGGGTGGCTCGCTCTGCCCGCCCGCCCGCCCGCCCGCCTGTCTGTCTGTCTGGTCTGCCTCGCTCGCTCCCTCCCTCCGTCTCTCGCCCTCGCCCTGCCTGCCTGCCTCTCTCCGTCTCCGCCGCCGCCGCCGCTGCCTCTGCGAGCTCGCCTTACCTTCGCCGCTCACCATCCGGAACCCCAGGGGGGAGCGCGCGCGCGGCACGCCGGGACTTGTAGTCCCCACCCCGGCCGCTCGGCGAGCGGGGCGGGCGGGGCCGCGCCGGCTGCTCCGACGGCGCGGCCCTGGGCCCGCGGGGACAGCGCGCGGGCCCTTCTGGCGGGGGTGCGTCCTCGTTTACCAAGGGTGCTGGTTCTCCCCAAGGATTAGGGATGTTTCCCACGTTCCTTGTTCTCCGCGGGAGGCTCTGGCTCGAGCGAAGGTTGCGGGTGGGAGCGAAGGGGCGGGGTCTGAGAATGGAATGAGTCGAATAGGGAATCAAGGGATTAGCCAAAGGGCCTGCGACTTTCTGGGGCGCCCCAATTAAATGATAGACGGAAAAGAGAGAGGGGAGGACTCGCTTTCTGAGTCTGGGGACGTTCTTCGTCTCTGAAAAGGTTTCCTATTGAGTAAAGCACAACGGTTTTTGACGGGAGGGCTGCTCCAGAAACCTCAAAGTCCACCACTGCTTCCTCCTCATTCAGGGACCCCCGTCCCAAACTCTGAGCTCTGAGTTTAGCCCCTCCACCTCCTAGTTTTCCTAGAAGTCCAAGGGCGGCCAGGGCACCAAAGTCCTGGATAATCAACAAATGGCACCCCTCCCCCCTTCCTGAATTCTACTGAGCATTTTGGTTTTTTCAGGAAGCAAGATTCGCATTCAACAGTTCAGAACTCCTGCTGCGGCCAGGGGGCTGGGTTCAGCACTTTCACCTACCTCCTCTTCAGGTCACATCTGTTATCCAGCCCCTAGCTCTGGGCCCCCTGCCTGGCCTATCCCCACAGATGGGAATGTGCCCTGCCTGGGCCTGGTTACCGAGGGGAAGTAGCTGGACAGCCCAGGAAGGAAAACTGCTGCTGCTGCTGCTGCCATTTACTGGACACAGCAGGACCCTTCAGTCCCAAAAGGACCTGGTGAAAGGGTGCTGTTACCATTTCCACTTTAGGGATGAGGGCAGTGAGGCTCGGGTCCCCTCCTTTGGAACTGGTAGAGCCCAGGCAGACCAGGCAGGAGTTGTCTGATCCCAAAGCCCACTTCTTAATCTCTGGGCCATGACAGGGAGTTGTGACTCCCAGGTCTCTGTCTGACCTTCATTCCCAGCATCTGTGTATCCTCCCTCGGTACTTTAATTCAACACATGTTAACTGAGATATGCAGGGCTCACAGGGGACACCAAAATGAATAATGCAGGATCACTGTCCTGTCCTCAGTATCTACCAACATCAGCCCCGACTGGTACTCTGCTAGTCCCATTTCATCTGTGTGTCTGACATTCCTTTGCCCTGTGTCTGCTGGCTTTGTCTGTCTTGCTCCATGTCTGAAGTTCCTCCAGCAGTGCCTTTGTCCTTGGCCCACCGGTTTCTGACTCCTCCTTTGGCCCTGCCGTGTGATGGCCAGCGTGTGACAAAGGCAGGTGGTGACATTTCACCAACTGTAGCTCCCTGTCACCACCTTCCCTACACCTCTTTAGGACAGTCTGAAACCCCCAGAGGGCAAAAGAAGGGGGTTCTGGGGGCCACTCTCTATTGGCCCTTTGATGGGGGAGGGCAGGGAGGGCAACGGCAATGAGACAGACCTAGGACTCTAAACAGTGCACCTACTGATCTGGCATCATGGGGCTGGCATGGCCAGCTGGAGAGGCCCCCATTTGGGAGCAGCTCCTCTTTGCAGGCAAGCCTTGGGTTCAAAGATTTATTCATTGAATGGGAAGTATTATAAGGTCAGATATTAATGAAAGCAGTGGTTTAAGTTGTTAGGGGCCCTTTGCAGGTCCAAAGCCTAATTCTAAAGTTATCACAAGTAGATGAGGCTTTTTTGCATCTTGCTCTAACTGGTCCCCCATGGGAGCGACTTTAGCATTGGGAGGGTGGAAGAGGCTCAGGTTTCCCTTTCTTTTACACCTGCCGCCCCCACCCCCCCACCATCCTTACTCACTAGGCTTTGCCACAGAGCTGAAGATCCCACCCTGTCTGAATCAAGTGTTGGGAGGAAGTTGGGTGGGGTAGTACCGGATGGTTTAGGGGAGATGAGAAACCCCAGATAGATTGTGATGAAGAGGAATTCGCGAAAGACATGAGAGGTTTAATGACGAGGTGCAGAGGGGAAGATCAGCTGGGCAGGCCATGGCAGAGAGGAATTGAAGTTACGTTGTGTCTCCAAGCATGCACCTTCCACCCCAGGCTGCTTCAGGCTGTCCCCTCCCCAGAGAGGGTGGGTACTTTAGCACCTAAGGTATTGAACATCACTGGAAACCGAGCATTACCAGGTTTTCCAGTCATTTGGAGGCTGGTGTTTCTCTTGGAGCTTCTCTAAATCGCGTGCGGTGTGGGCGGTGGGGGTGGGGGGGGGGTCTTCTCAGACAAACTCAAACTGATTCTTCCCGTGGGCTGCTGCTGCCACCTAGTGTCTGATCTCCATGCCTGCTCCAGTAGCGGCAGTCTGAAAGGGCTACCCAGTCCTCTGAAATAGTGTCATCATGGTCACTACTGGCTGGGCAGGGGAGCTGAAAGCTCCCCCCCCCCCCCCCGCAAGAAGGCAGATGTGAAGAAGAGGACCCAGGTTCTGGAAGAGTCTGCATCATCCCTTTCTGGGCTCAGCTCACTACAACCACTTCTGTTTTAATGTACGCAGTAGGTGGTATACCTAGACCCTAGGAAGTAGAGGGGAGAGTCTAGGGCTAAAACCGTGTGGCCAGTTTGGAGGCCATGTGGGAATAGGAACCAGACGGATCTGGTTCTGCTTCTGCTTCTACTTGTGTGTCCTTAACCTCTCTGAGTCTCAGTTGCCACATGTGTAAAATGGAAGAGTAATTCCTTCCGTGTCTTACCGGCACAGCCAGGGAGATTTACTGGGCACAAGAATTCGCTTTGAAAACTGACAAGGGCATGCTGAGGGATTGAGTCATGATAATAACAACGACAATAAATGAGAGGTCACAGCAGTCTGGAGCCGGGCCCTTGGTTGTTGGGGCTCATGGGAAGGGCAGTGTGAAATGAGCCTTGGGTAGGGATGGGCACTGCCTTCCCTGATGACAGAAGTTCTGGGCCTAGCCTCACACTTGGAGCTCACCTCAGGGGAGGTGTGGCTTGTTAGAGGGTGGTTCAGTCCAGTCCACAGAAGGAGAAACTGAGTCCAAGAGAGGTTGAGGGACTGTTCTAAGTCTCTGAGCCAGAGATCCAGGATCAAGAGGCCCATTATGGCCTTGGTCTTCCCCTCCCCAGTATGGGAACAGCTCAGAGCTGGGGCCCAAGAGACCATGGAAGCAGGAAGCCCCGCCTATCATGGTACAGTGGGAACTAAGGCCCCCAGGCCCCCATTATCCCTCCTCCTAGGCTAGCCCCACCCCCTGCAAGTCCTCCCACATTCCTCCAGGCAACAGGAAACCCCAGCTGCAGTCCAGACTTCAAACAGCTCCTCCCTCTGGGCAGGGGGTGTGGGAGGAGAGGCCAGAGGCCAGAGGGCAAAGGTCAGCTTTGTTCCTGCTGGAGGTGATGAAGGACGCTGGGGGGAGGAGGGGGACACAGAAGGGGGCAGGGTAGGGTCCTTGACAGCCACACTGCGTGCACGTGCGTGTGTGTGTGTGTGTGTGTGTGTCACTGTCAGCCTATGTCTGGAGGTTAATGTGTGTCCTTGGTTTCCCTTGGGCTTGTGTACCTGAGTTATGCGTCTGAGTGTACATCACTATGGAATTGTTCGTGGGTGCTCAGCCTGGGATCCCACTGACATGTCTGTAAGTGACATCACATGTATTGATACGTACAGTTCACAGACCTGCTCAAAGCTATGTCGTCTCCTATTAGTGTGACCTGGTGTAGTTCTTTGTGTCCGAAGGGATATCCCTCTTCTGACTCTTCCCCTGCCGCACCCCCCCCCCCATTCCTTCCTCTGCATTGGTCGCCAAAGGGTTCATTCTGAACAGCGAATCTTTGTTACTGCCCAGCTCAAAATCCTGTGGTGTTCCATTGCCCAAGGCTTAGAATCCTAGCCTGAGCACCTGGCAGACATGACCACTGCCTACCTGGCTATCTTCATCTTTAGCTACTAATGCCCCTGAAAATTTACACTCTAGTCACACCTCCCTAATTGTAACTCCCTGCACGGTCCCATTTCCTGCCTCTGAGCTCACTTAATTCTGTCGAGTCTAGAATGCCCTTCTCTTTCTTCTTTGCCAAGCAAACTTTCGCTCCTTTTTTCAAGTGTCTGGCGAAGCAACACCTCCACTGAGAAGCCTTCCAGACTTCTCCCTGTCCAACTGAGTCCTAACTATTCTCCCATACATTCTTTATTGCCATTTTCAGCCTGGGTGTGTCCCATTCATCTATCATTAAACTGTGAGCTCTCTGAGAGCAAGAACTGTGATTGATTTCCCATCCTGTTGTGGGAAGGTCCTGAAGGGACCTAGTCTCCCCATCCCAGGGGAAAGTTTCCTGGAGCTCTAGGTGTAGTACCCAGAGTGGACACGAGAGGGAGTATGGACATCACTGCAGGACAAACCTGGCGCTGGGGTGTGTGTGTGTGTGTGTGTGTGTGTGTGTGTGTGTGTATAAAATAGGGCGTGGGAGAGAACTACTGGAGTAGATAGTCCACTCAGCTCAGTCCTGGAACAATAGGATCAAGGATACACTCACCCCCAGTAAGTCCTGGCCACCCCCCCAGATTTCTGCTCTGGCTTCTCTTCACAACTCAGGGGCCATATCTCTGGATTTCTGACCCTCCTACCTTTTGCCTCTGCTCTTCCAACCTTCTTCTGCCTGCCTCATCTGCACCCTCAATCCTCCCATACATAATTACTTGCACTTGCCTGACTTGGCCTTGCTCTACCATACCTCTGAACCTTTGCACATGCTGTTCCCTCCATGGGAGATGATCTCACCCTCTGGCTGCTTCATCAAGCAGATTTCTCGTTCACATCCTCAAAGAAGTCTCCCTTGGCCTCCAGACTGACCTTGCCCCTAAGTGTTGTAATTATTTACTGTTCTGCCTCCTGGACAAGACCAGCCTACAGGAGACATCAGTAAATGTCTGCAAAATTAATAAATGACTTAGTTCTGTTATGAACATAATCCTCAGCATATGTGGGGTTACTCCAGACTCCTAGCTGCACCATGCCCTCCCTGAAGTTGACTGTGGGTTAGTATTATATGTTTCCATGCTGCCCCATGAAATAAGGGAATGACACAGTAGGATGCATGAGATTTTAAGTCAAAAGGCTCAAATCCTGACTCTACCATCCAGCTGTATGACCTTGGGCGAGTGCTGTAGCCACTCGGAGTCTTCATTTCCTCTTTTGTAAAATGGGAATAAACATACTCGACCTCGTGGTGAGGATCAAATTAGATGATGCATGTGAAACACCCGGCATTAGTCAGTTAGGTGTCCTCCTCCCCCACCATGAACTTGGAAATAAAATTGCCCTCTGAGTCTTAAGCCAGTAAAATCCACACAGCATCACGGAGGAGAGGAGCCAGGTGGGGGAGTGAATGAGGCGAGAGATGGTTTTGTAAACGACTGAAGAGTTTTGTGAACGGTGGAAACCCGCAATCAAGGTGACCCGCCTGTAATCTCAGGGAGGCAGGGCGAGGATGTGATTGAAATTGAGAAAACAGAGGCCTAATCAATTGCATTGTGCTCTATCTGAAGGGAACAGAAGGATGCACAGAAAAGGGGGTGCAAAGGAGAATTCATTCAGCTGAAGCAGAGGGAGGCACAGGGAACCAGCAGATACAGGGATTCCAAGCTCAGGTAGCTCTGGTCTCTGCTGAGGAGCAGTGAGGGCCTGGTAAACTCCAGGAGGTTCACTACCCTGCTGGGCCTTCACTGAAACTAAATGGGTATCCAGGTACCAGGCATAGCCCCATTGGATAGACAAGAGTAATCTGGTCCTAGGAGAAGACTATTGAGGCTAAGAACACTAATTTTGGGGTCAGAGGATCTGGTTCAAGCCCCCACTCAACTACTTAAAACTATTTACTCCACCGTGCCTCAGTTTCCTTATCAGTAAAATGAAGAAGATCAATAGCCTCCTCCTCATGGGGTGCCGTGAGGATCAGATGACAGCACGCACTTAGCAGGACGCCTGGTGTAGAATAAATAATTCGTAAATGGTAGCGACAAAGAGAACTAACGTGAGCTGGGCATTTTATTGCCATTTCACAGGTGAGGAGATTGAGGCTCGGAGAGATTAGTAACTTGGCCCAAGTCACAAAGCTAGTGAGTGGTGGAGGCAAGATTCACACCAGGCACTGAAGTTCCAAAGCTGTGCTCTTATCTGCTTACTCCAGGACAGGCAGAATCACTGGGCCTCCAGCTTGTGTGTCAGGCCCTTGTGAGTTTAGTCAGCCAGAGACTGGCTCTCAGGAAGCCATGGCCCGAGTTTGAGTGTGCAGAGCTAAGTGTCCTGCCCCTGTGACCACCTCTCAGCAGCCACTTGGCCTCTCTCCATCTTACTGCTCCCATTCAGCAGTCCCTAGCACAGGGCTGAGCACGAGGAACTCTCAATCTGCATTGGCCACCTTGTCCCCTTTTCTTAGGACACTCAACCTGGGGGCATTTCCAGGGAATCTTTCTACCGATATCTAGAGGGAGGAGGATCCTCCAAATACCTACCTGGGGCAGATAAGATCACTTTCCAAAGCCCAGAGTCTAGAAAGATCATGGGCCTTGGTATGAGACCCGAGTTCAAGTCCCAGCCCTGTCACGTGCACCTGTGTGAACTTGGTACATCATGTAACCCCTGAGCCTCAGTTTCCTCATCTGTAAATGGGGGCTAATCATAGCATCAGACTCAGAACCGGATTAAATGAAAAGATGGATGTAAACACATCTGGCATGCAGCAGACACTTAATAAGTGAGTTATTATTATTACTATGATTTCTCCCAAGTCTGGCTGTGATCTCCGCCGGAACAGAGACAGGTCTTGTTCACGTTGGTTTTCCTGGGGTCGTGCCTAGCGTTAGGGCACTCTCTCACCTTCCCCTCCTCCCAGCAGCCAAAGCAGTCACACTCACCTTCCTCTGGCCACCATTTGCCCTAACAGAAGGGATTTTCATGGCTCAAGGATTCATATTATCACTTTTCTTATTTACAAAATCAATAAACACACACATGATTCAGAGAGGTGGTGAGCCCTCAGCAAGCCTCTCCCTCACCCTGGGCTTGGACCCCGGTCCCGGACTACGGTGTCCACCCAGCAGGAAAGACTTTCCCTGTCTTTGCAAAATACAGACACAAGAGAATTGAGTTGGAGGTGAATTCAGGGCGGGATGACAGGGTAAAAAAACAGGGATAGGAGGGAAATGAGGGAAAGGATATACAGTTTTATAAATAACTAGACTAAGTCTAAGCATTTCTGTTAGAGGAGAGGTGGGAAGAGAGTTGAGAGGTAGGGGTCTAAGTAGGAAGGGGAGAAACAGTGCTTGGGGCCAGAGTGAAGGATGATCTCCAAGCCTCGATTTACCCCACCTTTAAAATGAGTGGATTGGCCTCGATGGTGTCAGAGCAAGCAGGTTGCTCTGACCTGCTAGGACCCTGTAGGGTTCTAAGCCTGGGGCTTTGGGACCGGAGCCCTGGGGGTTGGAAGGGATTGGTGGGTACCCTAGAAAGGTGACTGATGCTCAAACAGGTTATGTCTGATCCCCAGGCTGGTACTGGGGTTCTGTGGAGGTGAAGTAGTCCTCAAGGAAGGACTGCAGGTACTCGAAGGTAGGCCTCTCCTCTGGGTCCAGACGCCAGGTCTGCTCCATGGCCTCGTACAGGGATGCTGGGCAGCCCGGAGGGCATGGCATGTGGTACCCATGCTCCACCTGTTCCAACACTTCCCGGTTATTCATGCCTGCAGGGTGGGGCTCTGTCAGTCGGGGGATCTAGCCCCTCCGGAAGAGGCAACCGGGAGGAAGCCCTTCCCATGACCCCCCACCCTTCCACCTCCCCACCCCAGCAAACCTGGGTAGGGAACTCGGCCCTTGCTGATGAGTTCAGTGAGCAGGATCCCAAAGGACCACACATCTGACTTGATGGTGAATCTGCCAAAGAGAGCAGCCTCTGGAGCTGTCCACTTGATAGGGAACTTGGCCCCTGGAGAGATTGGGAGAGAAGGGAAAGTCATTGAGGGGGTCCCTGGGAACAGCTGAATTAAGAGAATGGCGTGCAGGGGTGCCTGGCTGGCTCAGTTGGGAGAACAGGCGACTTTTGATCTCGGGGTCATGAGTTTGAGCCCCACGTTGGTTGAAGAGATTGTTTAAATAAAAAGAGAGAGAGAGAGAGAATGTTGTGCTTAGGATTGGGGGCCCTAAATAGAGAGGTCTCTGAGCATTACAGAAAGGACCTGGTATGCAGCCAGCACTTACTATGTATCTAGTATAGTATTGGGTACTTCACAAACATTGTAATAATTCTCTTAATACTAACAGCCAACATTTGTATGGCCTTTACTACATGCCCGCGCTGTTTTGTTTGTTTTGTTTTGTTTTAAAGTTTTTATTTATTTAAGTAACCTCTACACCCAACATGGGGCTCAAACTCATGACCCCGAAATTAACAGTCGCATGTTCTTCCATCTGAACCAGCCAGGCCCCCCTGCCAGGCACTGTTTTAAAGTGATTTACATGCATTAACTCACTGAACCCTCACCAAAAAACCTGTGACGTAGATACTATTATTATCCACATTGTACAGATTTGGAAAAGGAGGCACTGAGTAGTTAAGTAACCTGCCCAGATCGCATAGCTTACAAGTGGCTAGGATTCGTTCCTGGGCATTCTAGTTACAGAGTTCCTATCGTTCCACTCTGTTGCCTTTCACTTGAGAATTACGGCAGTGCCTGGTGTATATCTGCTGGCTTCCTGTCGTCTGGACGTTTTCATTTTATAGATGAGAAAAAACAGCTCACAGAGGTTAGGTGACTTGCCCAAGGCCACTCGTCTGGTAAGTAAAGGAGCTGGGATTTGAACTCAAGAGTTGCCTCTTACACTACATCGGGATGGGAGTGCCCGGGATAGTCTGGGAGCGGGGGGAATCCCTGTGTATGTGGGGCCTTGCGGCAGCCCCTCGGTATAATAGGGAGTTCTTGGAAGGTAAGGAGAGACAGGCCACCTTGCCGGGGTTGTACTCATTATCCTCAATGAGACGGGCCAGCCCGAAGTCAGCGATCTTGCACACCAGCCGTTCCCCAACAAGGATGTTGGCTGCCCTCAGGTCGCGGTGGATATAGTTCATGCGCTCCATGTAGGCCATGCCCTCAGCTACCTAGGGGGGCCAAGGTACGGATAGAAGGGAACATTTGTGGGTGGCTTGTGTGAGAGATCATTTGAAAAACCCACTTTCCAGATGAGGACACTGAGGCTCAGAGATGGGCAGTGCTCTGCCTCAGGTCGCACAGATGATCCCGTGGATGGGGCTGTACTTCCAGGGATAGGGTAGGTGCTCGAGGGCACAAGGATTTGTGGAGAATTAATAGGGGTGGAGTCTGAGATAAAGGCTGCTGCCTTTTACCTGGGCTGCCATGTCCACCAACTGGGGCAGTGTCAAATCCTGGCCCTCCTGGTCCTTGAGGAACTCCAGCAAGCTACCTGAGGAAAGGAACTCAGAAAATCAGCTGCAAGACTACCGCGGGTTCCAGGCCAGCCTTCTCTCGCTTGGCCCCGCCCCTGTCCAGAGCCCTGCTCACGGCGCTTGGCCCCGCCCCGTTCCCAGCCCTCTCACTTAGATCCGTCCCCACCCAGGATCCTGCCAGGTGCCTCAATCCCTCATAGGTCTCACCCAGGCCCAGGTCCCACAGACACCCGGACTCTGCCTACAGCTCATTTCTCGTCCTCCTCCGAACCCCTAGACACGTCCCACTCAGACTCCGCCCCAGATCCCGCCTCTTCACAGATTCGGTCTTTACTCGCCCAAGCCCCACCCACCAGCTGACACTCCCCGCCCCTCCCGCCCTGCCGCGGCCGAGGCTCCACCCCCCCAGACCTAGCCTCAGCCCCGGCCAGTCTACCCTGGCCCCGCCCCACCACCAGCACTCACGGGGTTTCACCCATCCCGGCCTCGCTCTCTGACTCCACCGAGTCCCCTGTCCCGTCGCGTCACAGATCGCCACTCAGAACCCTCCCCTAGAGATCCCCATCTGAACTTCCTCCCAAATCCCGCCCTCCCAGACTCCGCCTCCTGACCCTGCCCCTCACCGTGGCACATGAACTCTGTCACGATGTAGATGGGCTCCTCTGACACCACGGCGTACAGCTGCACCAGCTTGTCGTGCCGCAGCAGCTTCATGATCTGCGCCTCCTCCAGGAAGGCCTTCGGGGACATGGTTCCCGGCTTCAGCGTCTTCACCGCCACCTTCGTGCTGCCATTCCACATGCCTGCCAGGTGGCCGCGGTTCGTCAGCACCGGCTCGCCGACATCCCAAGCCCTCGCCCAGCCCCCGGGACCTCGGGACCTGCGTACCCAGCCACACGTCTCCGAAGCAGCCGGTGCCTAGCCGGCGCTGGAGCGTGATGGAGCTGCGGCTGATCTCCCAGGCGTCCTTGGCCAGGCCCATTGTCTGCGGCTTCATGGTGGTGCAGGCCGCTGTGAGCAGGTGGCATAGCCCATCGTTCACCTCTGAGGAGTGGGGTGGGGGGTGTTGAAGGTCACGGGCAGGCCAGGATGCCCCACACATTCCTCATCCCATCCCAGGCTCCCCCCAACCCCCCCGAGATCAGTGGAAAGGAACTAGGCCACAGGTGAGGTCACAGGCTGGGGCAGAAGACAACCTGACCCACTGAGTAGGTGAACATGTTCCTGTCCAAGGAAGGAGGTGGCACCAAGAGGGAGAGATGATCCCTGCAGGGATGGGGTGGGGTGGGGGTGTCCTTCCCATAGGAGGTGGCCTCCAACTGGGCCTCCAAGGTTATGGTGGGATTCTAACAGGTAGAAATGGAGTCAGGGATTCCAGACAAAGATGTGGACATGAGGCCTTCCCCTTTCCATGGACCTCATCTTTGGCCTAATCAACCAAAGCAGAAACCTGAGCATTGATTCCCAGCTTCCTCTCAACCCATCAGCCCATCCTGCAAGTCAGGCCTGTTCAGCCTCCTACCCAGCTCGGACATTAGGGGGCACCCTTTGGACGTGGACAGCCTCACCCCTGTTTCCTCTGGAATCCTACAGAGCAGGATCCTGGGCTGGAAACCCAGAAACTGGGGTTCCAGTTCTGCCCCAGGCACTACTGCTTTGGGAGCCCCTTTCCTTCCCTGGGCCTAATTCTCAGCGGGTTGGTTCAGGGATCCGAAGCACACACCAGCCCTGAGGGCCAGCCTCACCAACGTAGTGCTGCACCAGCTCCTGCACTGAGTTGAACTGGGCCCGTGTGGTGATGTAATAGCCACCCGTGTCCAGCTTGCGGATTTTGTAATGCTTCACATGGTCGCCTCTGGCCTCGTCCCAATCTCGGATGGACAGGGAGTAGGCACCTGTGGGAAAGGGTCACCTTCAAGCCTGCTCTCCTCCCCACTCCTGATCTGGGAGCCTGAGAGGCTCAAATGCCTGAGGACTGGGAATGTGGATGGCCAAATCCCTTGAACCCGGTCCCAGTCTTATCTCTGCCCTCCCATCCCTGTCCCAGTCTGGGCCCTGGGCCTTGACCCAAACCCCTCGCCACTTCTCCTAGCCCCACCATAATAGCCCGGCTTCCCAGTTGCCCCTTCCCAGGACCCTACCTTTGGTAGTCTCACTCTCACGAACGAGGAAGGCCCCCCGGGCGTTCCCCGGGGAGAGCAGCTGCCTCTCCGCATCCTTCCTCCCGATCTTTCCAAAGTACCACCTGTTGGGAAGGGCCAGAAAGAGGCAGATCCACCCAGTTCAACCCCCAACTCGGCCTCCTGTGGGGAAAAGCCACCTCAGGAGCCAAGATTCCAGCTCCTCACCCATGAAACGGGGCTCATACACCTGCTTTGCAGCCTGGTCATGAGGAGCATGGAGACAGGAATGTAGAATTCTTGGCTCACAGGAGTGCCCAATAAAGGTTAGGCTTCTCCTCATTCTCTGGGTTTCTCTTCAATTAAAATCGTGAGGACCCCCGTCGTCCGTGACCTCATCAGGGTGCCACCAGTCCCTTAATGCATCTCACTACTGATCCTCTAGGGGCTCATTTTGCAGATGAGGAACTTGAGGCTCAGAGAGAGGAAGTGACCTGCCCATAGGACTGGCTGATGAAGTCTACCTGCCCAGCCTAGTTCTTTTCTCACTACCCCGGCAATCTCTCAGATCCTTCTTCCCACACTCCTCCCTACCCCCAAACCCTTTCCTCCTGTGACTTCCACACGACAGCCACTCCTGCTTTTCTTCCCCTCTTTCTGACTGTTCCTGTCTGGCTCTGACTGCTGCTTTTCCTCCACATTCTTAAATTTGGATATTCTTGGGGCACCTGGGTGGCTCAGTTGGTTAAGCGTCGACTTCGGCTCAGGTCATGATCTCATGGTTTGTGAGTTCGAGCCCCGCGTCGGGCTCTGTGCTGACAGCTCAGAGCCTGGAGCCTGCTTCAGATTCTGTCTCCCTCTCTCTCTGCCCCTCCCCCACTTGTGCTCTGTCTCTCTCTGCCTATCAAAAATAAATAAAATGTAAAAAAAAATAAAAAATTTTAAATTTGGATGTTCTTCTAAGTCTCAACTTCAACCTCAGGCCCAAGCATTCCTGCTCTCTCTTGGATATTCTTCCTGGGACCAAATGATAGCTTAAAAAAAAAAAAAATTGGCGGGGGCACCTGGGTGGCTCAGTCAGTTGAGTGTCTGACTTCAGCTCAAGTCATGATCTCACAGTTCATGAGTTCAAGCCCTACATTGGGCTTGCTCCTGTCAGTTTAGAGCCTGCTTTGGATCTTCTGTCCGCACCCCCCTTCCCCCTCCTCTCTCTCTCCCCATCTCTCTGTGTCAAAAATAAATAATTTAAAAGAAAATTTTAAACTTTATTTATTTTGAGAGAGAAAAAAATAAACAGAGCACACAAGTGGGGGAGGGGCAGAGAGAGGAGACAGAATCCCAAGCAGGTTCTGCGCTGTCAGTGCAGAACCTGACATAGGACTTGAGCCCATGAACCTTGAGATCATGAAGTCAAGAGCTGGAAGCTTAACCGACTGAGCCACCCAGATGCACCCCAAATTGCAGTTTTTAAAAAATGTTTATTTTTGAGAGAGAGTGAGAGAGACAGAGTGCGAGCAGGGGAGGGGCAGAGAGAGAGGGAGACACTGAATCCGAAGCAGGCTCCAGGCTCTCAGCTGTCAGCACAGGGCCTGACGTGGGACTTGAACCCATGAACTGTGAGATCATGACCTGAGCCGAAACCAAGAGCTGGACGCTTAACTGACTGAGCCACCCAGGCCCCCCATTTAATTCTTATAACATTATGAGGTAGGTACTTTTGTTACACACACACCCCCCATTAGACAGATGAGGAAATTGAGATACCTAGTGGTTAAGCAACTCACCCAAGGCCACACGCTCTTCAGCTGTGTTGCCAGAATAGGAACCTAAGCTGTCTGCTCAAGAGCCTGCACTCTTAACCACAGCCCTGCTCTTAACCATGACACTGTAGTGAGTGAGCTCAGAGCTTTGTGACACTGCTTTGAGGGTGTGGACACAAGCACGAAGCCCCCAAACCTCCTACCTTCTGCATCATCACCCGTTCTGTCCTCCATGACTCCTACCACTTCGCCCAGATGAAGGCCTCACTGCTCCCCGAGCTCTGGGCCCCATCTACTCCCCTCTGCTCAGAGACATCTCTCCCCTACCAGCCAGCCCCCACATGAAGCCTCTCCATCCCACCAACCTCTACATATGCCCATGTTTCTTCCTTCCCCCCAAAACTGTTCTAAGCCCTAACTTGCCATCAACATTCTGTTATATCTCTCACCTCCCCTTCACTTGATAAAGCACTTCACACTTGGGTCTCTGCTTCCTCACCTCCTACTCCCTACCAGGCCCTGCTGTCTGGCCTTCGCCCCCCTCTTCACACAGAGAGATCCCTCACCAAGGTCACCCCCATTGCCAAACCCAGTGGCAGCCTCTGACACTCCCTTTCTTGTTTCCTGCAATCTTTCCTCCACCCTCTTGGCTGTTCTGACTTGGCTTGGCCTGGTTTTCCAACAGCAACTTCTCCTTTAAGGCAGCTTTCTCCAAAGTTGGGTCCCAGGGCCAACCTCTTTCCCACTCTCCGTCTCTTCCTTCACCCTCCTATGCAGCTTTAATTGTCACCTCCATCCTGAAGAGCCCCAGATTTCCACCCCGGCCCAGCTGTGCCTCTGCAAGGGCCGCAGCAAACGAAGAGCCTTAATGCCAACTAGGAAAAGATACCCCTTCCTCTGGGCTAATTCAGCAGCCTGGCTTAGCCTGGGCGGGGCCCCTCTCCTACAAAGCACAGCCTAATCCAATTCCTGGCAGGGTCCTCCACCTGGCTGTTCCTCTCTACGAATCTCACCCCAACGAGTCCCCCACCCCCAGAACCCAGGTACCTATACCCGCTCCCATGTTCCCCACTTTAGCAAATGGCACCCTCACCCACTCGGTTCCTCAAGAAGACTTTGGGCCATCCTTGATTCTTCCCACTCCCCATCACCCAATGTCAAATTAGTCACCAAGTCCTGGTCTCTCCAATCTTTTCTTTTCCCATATATGTATATATAGGTGCACATAGATAAAAAGTTTTTACGAGCCTCAGTTTTCTCATCTGTAAAATGGGGACAATAATAATATCAAATGTGTACTTGTGAGAATTAAATGCCTCAAGGTCGGTAAAGCACCTGTCAGCACATCTCGGGTTATAATGGTACACCATGAATGATACTCCCCTGCCTCCTTAACAGAATTAATTCTAAGTAGTGTCCCCTTGCAATTGTTCAGCGTTTTACAATTTTTTAAAACGCGTGTCCTGTTGTTATCACGGAAAGTCAATATGGAGAATGCTTAGCAAATGCAGTCAGACTATCTGGGTTCAAATACCAACTCCACCTACTTACTAGCCATGTGAACTTGGGCAGGATATTTGATTTCTCTGTGCCTCAGTTGCCTCATTCATAAAACAGGATAAGATTAGTTCCTAACTCTGTTAATAGACAGAAAGCACTTTGACGAGGGCCCAGAACATGGTACGTGCTACACAAATATTGTTTACTGTCATTATCATCACTGTTCTCTTATTCACAAAATGACCTCACAGAATTGTAAATAAGAAGATAGGCTCAGAGTGGGGCTGTGACTCAGAGGTGGCCTTGGACTCCAGGGTCCTGTCCTGTCCATAGGGATAGCCACCCCCCCCCCACACCCTACTCACTCTTCAGCCTGGATAGAGTCCACAGGGGCCACGTAGTTGCTGGGAATGTAGCCAGTTTGTCCGGAGCTGAGAGACCGAGCTTCCCACCAGTCACCCTCACTGCAGGCACAGGACACAGGCTGTCAGTGGCAACCCGGCCCCCTGGAGAGCCCTGGGGCCAGGCAGGGCCGTGCAAAAGGTCAGGTGGAGACTAGCCCTGCCAGCCCCTCACTGTGGACACACACACACACCCCAGGGTTTTTGTCTGCTCTGCCCTCAGCCACTGCAGCTGCCCCAGAGACTTCTTCCTACAGAAGCAACATGTCTGGGGACACGTAGGACTCCTGGCATTCTCCTCTGGCTCCTCAGCTGGGCTGGGGTTTGGGTAGGCAGTGGACAGCTAATTCGGTCACTTACCCACTGAAAAATCCTCAGCCACCCCCAATGACTGCATATTTCCTTCTGGATAAAATCCAGATTCTTCAACATGGCTTAAAAAGCACTGCAGAATCTGTTTCCACCCACTTCTCTAGCTTCTGCTCTCTTCATTCTACACCTCGTACTTTATAATCCACCTAGACTGAACCACCGGGTGGTTTCCAGAAGTCATCACTGATTCTCATTCTCTCTCACTCTCTCTTCCTCTTTTCTCACCTCTTCCCTCAACATCTATTCGTTTCTTCTAGTCTCACCTTAGCAATCACCTCCTCCAGGAAGCCTGCCCTGATCACTACTATCCTGGAGACCGCATATAGTGTTCTTTCTGTGCCCCTATGTTCCCATGCTCCCCCTACATGGCAGCAATTACTCAGAGTTGTTATTGTCACGTATCTGTGTCCCCAACTAGGCTGGAGCTTTCTGAGGGACCAGGTAGGATTCTTATCTGGGTCGTGTTCCCAGCCCAGGCCATGTCCTGAGCTGGGGGACCTGGTTACTTACGTGTTATTCAGGATGTGGAACTTCTCACCCTTGGTGAAGGTGAGGTCATCCTCTGTCCGGGCCTCATAGTCATACAGAGCGGTGAACAGGGTCACCCCAGCCCCTGCAGAGTCAGGGCTACTCAGCAGGGTAGGGCATGGGACAGGGGACTCCAAGGTGACTGCACCCCCAGAATCCTGCTCCTCACACAGGCTCTATGCCTCCCCACTGCTGCAGTGACTGGTTCCCAAAGGCCTTTGGAGTCCAGTGGATTTCTGATTTGGGCCTCACAGCTTGGCTCCACGTGGATTCAGGACACAAGCCCTCAAGCCCATCCCACTCGCCCTGGGGAGTTCCCAAGTCACCCACTCCTCTTCCCTGCCAAGACTTCCCACTTGGGTCCGTCATCAGGGTCCCTCTCTCAGATGGGAACAGAGCTATGTCTACCCTTGAAACTGGGTTTCTGAAGGTAGGCCTGTACACTCTCCCTCTCAGACTGTGCTCTGAAAGCCGGGCCGTGTTTCCCACGTCACACTGGAGGCTCCTAAAGACGTCTCCCTTTCCCCCAGGTTTTCCCAGGATCCAGGCAGTGCCTGCCTCCCACCCACCGGACTCACCTGAGATGCCCCTGATGACGCCCCCATCGAGGAAGGGGGTGCTGGTGGACTGAGTGGGGAAGTTGTTGTAGTTGGGGATATGGACAAAGGAGGACACAGGCCGGGCCTGAGTAGGGTCAGGGCCATAGTGGTCCACAGCCCCACTGCCCCTGAAGTCCCCTTGCAGGCCAACATCCTCCTTGGTCCCCGGCTCCAACTTCTTGCAGAACACACAGCCCATTCCAGGTGCCCTGCTACAGAATGGGGCATGCCTCACTCTGGGGCCCCTGCCGGACGTGCTGCCCTATGCACACACGCGTGCACCCGTGCACACGCACACTCACGCAGGCATGCAGTTTCCCCTCTCTGGGTCCCCCCCTAGTGAGGGGTGAAGGCGGGGCAGGGCTACCTTTGGGTCTATCTCCCCGCTGCTTTGTTCGGAGAGAGAATGTACACCCTCAATGCGCTGCTTTGGGACGCTGCTGGGTTGATTCATATATTTTTGCCTCCTGTTCCATCAACGTGTTGTGGTTTTGTGACACTCTTCAGAGTGCTGGTGCATGTGCGTCTTTTGTGCGTCTCTAAGTATTTGTGACTA
Organism: Panthera tigris; assembly: GCF_018350195.1. Taxonomy (NCBI): domain Eukaryota; kingdom Metazoa; phylum Chordata; class Mammalia; order Carnivora; family Felidae; genus Panthera; species Panthera tigris. Next base: position 20,600,884 of record NC_056667.1, read on the forward strand.
CACACATTTGTGGGCGTGTGTCTATATGTGTTTGTGCAGCCTCTTGTGAGTGTTTGTGTGTCTGTGCGGGTATGAGTGTGGGTGCGTGTCTGCGCACGTGATGGCTCCGGGTGTGTTCATGTCTCATCAGTTGCACACGTATGTACGTGCTTCTGTGCAAGTGTGTGCGTGTGCGTGTGTGTGTATCTCTCCGTGCATGCAGGTGGTCTGTGTGAGTAGGTGCCTCCGTGTCTGTGCGTCATGACCAGGTGTAGAGCCCTGTGCGGGAGCATATATGCCTGTCTGTGTGTGTGTGTCCGTGTGTGTGTGTAAGTACGTCTGGATGTCTCTGGGTGTATATGTGTGTCTCCCTCTGCGTATGTGCATGTCTATGTATCGAGGCGTATTGGCGCGTGAGCGTGTGTGAGGGCTCTGTGTGTCTGCACCTGGAGATTCCCTGCGGAGGGGGATCAAGGCCATTTCCTGTTGTGGGTCCAGCCTCTGGCCTCTCAGGCTGCCTCTTTATGGTTCCCCCATCTGTTACCTAGCAACAGGGCCCATGTAGGAGGAGGGGGCTGTGATGGGTTGTGGGGCTCGGGAAGGCCACCCCACCCCTTTTCCTGACCCTGAAAGCCCTCAGTCCCCGCTCTCCCCACTCACCCCTCAGGCCCCTACTCCTGGGTCAGTGGGGCTGCGGCATGGTCCTCGGGAGGGGCCAGAGACCTGAGGGCGAGAGAGAAGGACGTGGAAGACGGAGGCTCGGCCAAGGTTCCTGTGAGCCAGCTGCCAGATTTGCCCTCTTCGGGAAGCCAGGCCTGGGCTCTGTCCCGGCATGACTTCTGCCTTCATTTTCCTTCCTGCCGCCCCTGGCAAGCTGACACATCCACCCTCATGCAGGACACATCACCCACACCAACTCTCTCACACTCACATCCACCTGACACACCGGCTCACCAACACGGACAGTAACACGCCCCGGCACAGAGTCACACACCAACACCCACCGCACACACTTGCATGGGCGTGCCCGCCGACACCAACACACTCACACGAACCAACTCTCACACGAGCCCAAGCTCTCACGCGTGGACACACACACGCGCGTGCACACGCGCAAAGGCACACAGGCTGCCTCTCGGGTTGACAGACTCGGAGTCAGATGCTCATATTTTTGCGTTAGACTGGCCCCTCTCATTGGATTTCTACCGAGCGGTGCTCTCTCACTCATAGGCCCCCAGTCCCTGGCCCTTCCTCTGCACGATGCCCCCGCGCCCACCCCGGGCTCCGTAAACCCCCAGCAGCCCCAGGGTTACGTCTGGTGGCAGACTGAAGGGGGACACCTACCTCCAGAGCTGGTTCCTACCCCCACGTCAAAAAAGGCCCAGGTCAGAAGCCAGGGCCACCAGGATTCCTTGGGGAGCCCCTAAAGAAGCCAAGGCTTTCCCGGTAGCTATGTCCTCTGAGCAACAGGGCAGGCAGATCATTGAGCAAGGGCTCCCCACGCCCCGCCAGAAACTCTGCCATTGCAACACTTAGAGAGGAACTGCTGGGGAGAGGGCTCGGTTTCCTAAGATGTGAGAGGAATGGTGAGTTGTAGGGTGGGGCCAACCCAGTGAACCCTGATTTCTCCCAGAGGGGCTGAGGACCTTTGTGACGGGTGCCCTCGTCTTGCCTTTCTTGACCCCTAAGTCCAGTTCCCTTATGGATAGCCTCCTCCTCTTCTCTCTGGATCCTGCCCCTCCTACTGAGCACACTCACCTCTTCCAGGAAGGCTTCCTGGCTCCACCAGATCCAGCTGCCTAGCCGATGGCTCTGTCACATCAGTGCCCCGACCCCCACTCTAGACCTACCAGCACCTCTCTCACTCTTCACCGTAACTGTTCTCCTGTGTGTGTAGGGGAGGGACACCCATCTGGTGAACTGCGAAGGCGGGCTGTGGTAAGAGCCCTAAAATAGCCCGTGCTCACTAAGCCATCGCTGCGGATCTTCACCTCGGGACCCCTCCCCTGGGGCGCAACCAGTGTGTCTGAAAGGCCCCAGGACACTGAAGGCTGGTCAGGGCCGGGGAGAGTATACAGGTAGAGGGTGAGGCCACCCAGGGCCCAGGGAGGGAAAGGATTTCAGGCACCCAGGGGACAGATGGGGACAAGATGAAAACAAGGGTTGCAGGGTGAGAATGGAGGTCTTCTCACAGGAAGACACACACACGTCTCAAGTGGCACACGGGGCCCACGCCCAGATTCACACAGCCCTCCTGACACATTCTTGGACGCGCACATTACCTCGCCTACACACAGCACCTCACAGAGACTCTGAGCTCTTCTCCACACATACCTCTTCAAGGATACCCACCTCCCCACGTACACACACCTCCGGCCCTCACCCATCTACGCACGCACACACACACACACAGCCATACACACAGCCTCTCCACAAGAACGGCGTACCCAGAGTTTACAGCCCTCACTACGCGCCAGCCACCGCGTTAAACACTTTACGTATATCCCCACGTTTTATTCTCATAACACCACCACGAGGTACTGCTAATATCGATAAGGCAACCGACGCACAGAAAGTTTGGGCCCCAGGTCACACAACAGGATGAATCCTGACATTGGGCTCCAGCATCTGAACCACCTCTCTCCGTTGCCCGGTCACAGACACGGATAATTACAGCCAACCGTGCAAGCACGCACAGATGCACGGAGCCCCCAGAGGGACACAGATCTGCAGACCCCTCTCCCCGGTCACAGACCCACACAGAGCGCCTCTCTGTAAGAGACACAAATTCGCACAACCTCTTGGGTCCCCACATAGATACAAGGTTGCCACTTCCGACAATGCCCAGATAAATATTACCACAACATTTTTATTTTTATTTTGTTTAATTCTTTTTTTTTTTTAAGGAGGCTCTACACCCAATGGGGGCTCGAACTTACAGCCCCGTAATCAAGAGTCACATGCTCCACTGACTGAGGCAGCCAGGCGCCCTACCGCAACATTTTTATTTTATTTTATTTCATTTTTGAAAAATTAAAGAAGATTTTTAATGTTTATTTATTTTTGAGACAGAGAGAGAGAGAGACAGAGCGTGAGCAGGGTAGGGGCAGAGAGAGAGGGAGACACAGAATCTGAAGCAGGCTCCAGGCTCTGAGCTGTCAGCACAGAGCCCAACCTGGGGCTCGAGCTCGTGAACATTGAGATCATGACCTGAGCCGAAGTTGGATGCTTCACCGACTGAGCCACCCAGGTACCCCCTACCACAACATTTTTAAATCAGCCTAATGGGAGCCCCAAATTCTGCATGGCTGGAATGGGGTGGGAGGGGTGGTTTAGGAACCGTCAGCCTCTAGAAAGAGGCAGAGGGCTGTGTGGGCTGAGGAAGACGTGACAGTGAAGGGCACAGGCAATGGGGAACAGCTCTCAGGACTTGGAACTCCCCGATGGGGACTGAAGCCCAGGGCCAGGCATGGCTCTCTGGGCACCAGTTTGCCAAGGGGTTTGGGGGAAGTGAGGTGAGGGGGCGGGGCAAGGGTTTGGCATCTGCATGGCCCAAGGCATTGAGGGGGCCACACTGGATGTGCCCTCACTCAGGAAGCTTTGTCAGAGGAAAGGAAGAAATGGGGGAAACCAAGAAAGAGAAGGCAGAGACTGAGAGATACAGAGAGACAAGGAGAAAGACAGGCACAGAGAGAAACAGTGCAGTGTGCTGGTACACTGACTCTCAAAAGAAAAGAAAAAAAAAAAGGTCCTGATTTGTAGCATTTGCTGATTTCCATGGTATAAATATTCCCACCATGGCTGATTTCGAGTAGCCGAGGTGACTTCCCGAACACTGGGCTGGGAAGAGACTCACACAGTCAGCTCCCCAGAGCCAATCCTGGCTGGCTCCAGCAGCCGGCTGACAGAAAGAAAGAAAAAGGAAGAGACAAAGAGAGATAGAAATGAGAAATAGATAACAGAGAGCCAGAGACAGAAAAAGCGAAAGGTAGGAATGAAGAGAAAGACCGAGAACGAAAGATTCCAAGGCAGAGGGAAAGAGGCAGAGGAAGCAGGTTGGGTCCTCTGTGCTTGGGTATCTGCATACGGACAGCCCCTAGGACTCTCCCGCAGATCCTAACTGGTGCAAAGCCAAGGGTATTTGACTTCCTCGAAGTCTGGCTAATAACGATTATGCTTTAAAATGTCCAATTGATTAAACACTTACTCAGCGCCTGGCATTGTGCCAAGCAATTCCCATGCATGATCTCATTTGGTTACCTGAGGAAGTAGGTTTTATTACTACCCCCATTTTACAGATAAGCAAACTGAGTCACAGAGATGTTTAGTAACTTCCTCAAGATTACATAGTAAGTAGAGGGAGACTAAACTGCAACCCCAATCAGTTTGGCTCTAATTCCACCGTAGGCACCGTTCTATTTCGTAGCCCTGGTAGAAGCAATAATGTGTGTCCCTTAATGAGCACCTACAAGGTGCTGGGCCCTGTGCTACACGTTCTAAATCCTCGCTACAGCCCTGAGAGGCGAAGCCCAGGTTCTCTCGGACGGTCGTCATTTTCACAGCCGTAGAATCTGAACCCAGGCTCTTCTCTTCTCAGAGTTGAACTGGCTGCCTGCTAACACCAGAAAGGGAGCCAGCAGCTCAGAGAGGGGCCACAAGCATTCTGGCCACCCCAGGAACTCGGGTCGGTTTATGAGTATGCCCCTTAAACAGCTGGTCGACAGGAGTCAGTGTCTATAGCCACATCTGTGTCAAAATCAGGTTGTGGGTACCAGAGCTGAGGTCTATTCCTAGACCAAGGTGTTCCTGCCTTCAACACTTCCCTCTGTGTGGCCTTACCCGACTCTGTTCTTTTGCTTTTTTTTTTTTTTCAATGTAAGCTCTATGCCCAACATGGTGCTTGAACCCACAACCCCCAGATCAAGAGTCACATGCTGTATCGACTGAGCAAGCCAGGCGTCCCTGTTCTTTATGTTAGTAGCTCTGGGACCTTGGATGAATGATATAAGCCCCTCTGAGCCTCAGCATTTGCATCCGTGCAGTTATTCGGAAGGCTTGAAGAGATGTGGCCCTTGACCAATGTGCAGTGGTCAAGTGAGGCTGAAAACCACAAGCAGCAAAGCTAGAAGGCCCCCCAGAGACCATTTATCAGTTCATCCCCCTCTAGCATGTAGGGGGGGAAGTGACTTGCTCAAGGTCAAACAGCCACACAGGGGATTCAAAGCCAGGACCATTAATTCAGGTCCAGAGTTGAGTTCACACCGTGGCTGCATTCTTCAGAGCCTGTGCAGGAGGTCACGCTGTCCCTGACTTGTATACGTCATATTTCTAGCCCCTGGCCAACTGAACATACCACCCCTGCCATATGGCAGCTGGCCACGCAGCAGGGAGCCTGCCTCCAGCCTAGCCCTACTCCGGGACATAGGAGCCCCGGGCCCACCCACCCTCTCTTGAGGTCCACACTTCTCCAAGCCATGTCAGGGCTTTGATGTAGACACAGGATGTCCTGTTCCCCCCCCTCCACACCCACCCCCAACCCCTGCCAAGTATCCAAGTGGGACCTGGAAACAGATTTAAGCTGAATTCTACACAGCCTGACAGCTAGCTCGAGACATTGGGGAAGTTGGTTCACCTCTCTGAGCTGTAGTTTCTTTGCCTAGAAAATAGGAATATAAATCTCTACCTCGTGGGGTTGCTTCTGAGGCTCAACTGTGAAAGCACCAGGCGCACAGCTGGTGCTCAGTGAACTTTCACTTCCGCTCCTTTCCCATGAGGAAGCCCCTCCAGGGCCCAGGGAGGTGGAGCAGGCAAGGGTGGAGAAGAAAGAGAAGTTCCCAGGGTGAGGTGGGAGGGCTGGGCTGGTTCAGTCAAATGGGGGGGTGGGATTTCAGAAAGAGGGAACTGGGACTTTGGGCAGCAGCCGGAAACCACCATCCTGCAAGAGTTCCGGCTACTCTTCGGGGCTCTGGGCCAGCCAGGGGCAGGACACAAGTCTTGGCCCCACTGAACCCCATCCCCTCACCAAGACCTGACCCTCCTGAAGGCTTCCGTCTCTCACCTGCCAGGGCCCTGCCCCCCCTCACTGAACTCCAGGGTCCTTACTAACCCCCATCTTTTTCACTGAGGCCTTTGGCTCTCATTGAACCTCTAACCATCCCACACCATCCTTTCTTGAGGCCTTAACAACCCCCTACCTCTGAGCACCCGGGGTCTAAGAAGACATACCTCGGTCAGACTCTACCACCTGGTAGAGCCAGGTGGAGGGGGCGGGGGGGGGGGTTGGTGGATGTGGAGGAGGGGGCCTATCTTTGTCACACTGCTCTTAGTCCACATGATCCTAAATGTGTCAGCTGAATTTTCTCCATGTGTGTGGGTAATGGTAGTTTCTCATCTATTGCTGAAAAGTCACCCACCAGCTTCTAAAATAAGGGTCTTTAGGGATTCAAGGTTTTGGGGAGATGGGAGCCATGGGTGGTTCAGGGGTTGCTGAGGGAATAGGAGTCTTCCAGACAGGAAGCCTCCTTCCTGGTTCCACCTTAAACCAGCCCACACCCTTAAACTAGGGGGTCTGCTGGCCTGCTGGTCTGCTTGGTGCACAAGGGGTCCTGGCTTCTCTTTCCCCAGCTCTGGGGTCCCCCCTACCCAGCCTCCCAAGGTCTGGCCACTTCCTTTGCCACATCAGCCCCAGGTGGCTGTAGAGAACCGTCTAACACCCACACATATGCCCACAGGCTCATGCTCATTCAAAGTCCAAACCATACTCACAAACATCCTAACACCTCGCTCACAGCTTCGGGCCCACTGGGGAGCAGGAACCAGCCAAGCAGCCCAGGAACACCGCACCATCCTCCCCCATTCCCCAGTCACCCACTCCCCTCTCCACAGGGCTGCAGGGGATTTAGTAGGAGTGAGGGGGGGAACCGAGGCCTCAGCTCTGGCTACTTCCTTCACCACGTCAGGGACAAGAGGCCCTGGATTCAAATCCCTACTGCTGGCCCTGTCAGTCCTTCACTGCTGAAGCTCCATCTTCCCGTCTGTAAAGTGAGAACGGAAAGCCCTGCTTTTCCACGGTCCCACAGATGGAAGGATGCCTAAAGGCTCAGGGGTCACTGGGTGTGGCCTCAGAGGGGTTGGGGGACCGAACCTCAAACCTGCTGACTTTCCCAGTATGGGGCTTCAACAGATCCATAAACTTTTATTTACTAGATGTCACTTGTGTGCTGCTCCCGGAGACCCTGTCAGGCTTTCTGTACCCCCTCCATGCTTTTGAGAAGGTGAAGGAAAGCATCCCCCTAGGTCAGTAATAATTCATAACCCCTCTAAGGACACTGTGCAAAAACTGCTTTCTGCACCTGATTCTGGGGATTTGGGATGGATGGGGGGATGGGGGCTGAGTGGGGGCAGAGGTAATTCCCCGCCCCCCATAATTCAAATGAGGAAAACGAGGCCCAGTGAAGCCCTGTAACTGGCCCAAAGTCAGACAGCAATCAAGAGCCCAGTCTGGCTCAGTTCCCCCCGACTGCAGATCCTCACCCCAGAATGCATCATTGCCTTACTCCTCTGTCCAGAAGCCTGCCCCTGACTGAGGACCCAAAATGGGGGCGGAGGGGGTACCAAAGGGGACTGCGTGGGCAACGCGCCCAACAGCAGCCAAGCGCTGGTCTCTCCCTCTCCACCCTCTGGTTGCTACGGAGACAGCCCCTCCGGGCAATCGCGGTCAAAAGCAGGATTTCCGTCGGGGCTGCCAGCAATTCCCGGATCCCGAGGGGAACGCGGACCGAGACCGCCACTGGGGGGGGTGGGGGGGTGAGCAGGGGGCACCCAGTGGGGCCCATCCCTGCTGAGGGCGGGGACTTCCCCAGGAAGCCGGGACCCACGCCTCTAGCGCCTCGGAGGAGTCCCCTAGTCGTCCGGGACCCTCCCACCAGTGCCAGGGGCGGGAAAATTTAGGGGGCTGCGATTTCGGCTGCCTCCCCGCCCTCTGGGCTGCAGGCCTCACCCTCGACTTCTGCTGATTTGGGATAGGGGGACTTCCTGGACCCCCAGAATTGTGCCCCACATTGTGCATTCTCCAGAAACGGTTCTCCTTGACCTCCTCCAGCAAACTCTCTCACCTGGTCCTCCCAGCACCCTCCCCCACCCCCAGTTCCCCTCTTCCAGACCCTCCAGCTTCCCAGTTCCTCACTTTCAAGGTCCCCTCAGTTTATCCCCCAGCCCCTGTTGGGAGAGTCCCCTTAGTCCCTCCCTCTGCCCTGACTCAGCCCCCTTTCCAAATTCTATTACTTTCACTCTACAGGTTCCCTCCGTTTTCCCTACCATTTGGGGGGGGGGGGGAGAGGGTCCCTTCAGTCTGCTTTCCCCAATATTCCTTCAGCCCCCCCCCCTCCAGATTTTATCACTCTCTTTCTCCAGGTCTCCTCAGTTTTCCTCCTCAAGTCCTTCTCCGGGGTCCTGGGAGGGGGGTGAGGTCCCTTTGGCCCTCGGCTCGCTCAGCTCTGCTCAAGTTCAGCCTGCCTCCCGCAGCCCTCCGTCCAGGGCGCGGGCGGGTCGGAGGCGGGGCGCCGCGCTGCCCGTCCGGCCCCACCTGACGGCCGCCTACCTGGTCCCAGGGGAGGCCGCCTCGGACAGACCCCGGGAGAGCCAGCCGGGCTCCCAGCAGCCGCGAGTGCCGACGCCGTGGGGGGGCGGGGGCGGGGAGCTGGGGAGCTGCCGGCCTCAGACCGCCGCCCGCTCTGGGCCCGGAGGAGGAAGCCGCCTCGGACTTCTCTTATTGCAGCCCTGCGGCGGCGGCGGCGGCGGGGAGAACTCACAGGCCCGCCCCAGCCCCGAGCAGGCTGCCCGGGGGGGAGGGGCCCTCAAATCCCGGGCCCGCCTGCTCCCACTTCCCGCCTCCCCCGGGTTACCGGGGTTCGGCTCTCCCAGCCCTCGCCCTGCTCCCCAGCTCCTCCCCCAGACCCGGACCCCTTAGCACAGCCTCCCCGAGGGGTCCCTCCAAAGGGGCAGGTTCCTCACCAGCCCCCCAGAAGCACCTGCTCTTTTAGACTGATTGGAGTTCAGGTGAAGAAGCAGCTGTTCTCTATCACTGAAGCCCCCCCCCCCACCCCCTTTTGCAGCTGGGAAAACTGAGGACCAAATGCGGGCAGGCTTTACTCAAGCTCTCCACAGCCCGCTGACTTCAGATTGCTGTCACCGGAGCCACTGCGGATCCAATCGCCTTGACTTGCCTATCTCAGGAGCTGGAGACGTGGGGGCACAGGGATGTAGGGCGGTGGGGAGGGTGGGGACCCTTGGGGGAAGCTGCTTTTCAGAGGAATCAGCCCTCAGGCCACACCGAGGGAGGGAAGAGTGTCAGCTTCCCCCAAACACCCAAGATTTAGAGAAACTTGAGTGTCACCCTCAGTTCCAGCCTTTCTGACTAGGAGGGATCCCTGACCCCTACACACACACACACACACACACACACACACACACACACGGGGGGGGGGCAGGGGAGAGGTTCAATCCTCCCTCCCTCCACTGTTAACTTCTTCAGCCTTAAACCAAGGACCAGGAAAACCCCTCCTCCTCTGGGGAGGAGATGTGTGTGGGAGGGCCATTTGGTGAAGTAGGTGTGTTCAGGATATGGTGGGAAGGCAGGGAGGGTGTGTGAGCCCAGGTGTGTGTGTGTGTGTGTGTGTGTGTGCGCTTGGGTGAGTGATTATAGGCAATGAAATCGATGACTGCAATGTTGGAATCAACAACTGGGACACGTTTTGCAGGCACATGTGTTTCTATGTACGAGCGGGGATGTGTGTGAATGACGTGGGTGTATGTGTGTGAGAGTGTGCTTGTGCACACACGCTCAGGTACGTCCCATTGTGATTGTGGGATGTAGGTAAGAACGCTTTTCTCTTAGCAAAGGGAAAGCAGCGATGGGAAGGAAGAAACGGGAGGAGGCAGAGACACAGGGACTTGGGAACGGTGGTCTCACGTTGGCTGGGCAGCTTCACAGCCAACAGCAAACGCTACCTAACTGGCTATTGGTCCACATATTCACTTAACAAACAAACAAACAAATATTAGTTACTGCCTGTCAGGTACCAGGCTTAGGGAACGCAGAGATTAATGAGACTGGTCCCTGTCCCTAAGGGATTCCCAATCTATCAGGCTCCCTCTGTCATCCGTCCAGTTCTGGCTCCTCAGGAGGCCTTCTCTGACTGCCACCCCCATTGGCAGCACCTGCTACTTGATGACCACTGGTTCCTGGGTTTTCCTCAAGGGCAAGAGTCTGACTCTTATCAATGCTCCCAGCACCTAGAGTAGTTCTGGCACAGGGTAACATGTTGTCCGGGCACAGGAATGCATGAATCCATCAAGGAACAAAGGAATTAACAGGTGAACAAATGAAAGCCCGATAGAAAAATAAATAAGTGAAGGTAGGAATTAATGAATGAAAAATTCAGGAATCAATGACTGAATAAGCAAATGAATAGAAGAGCAAAACTACTTATGCTTTTATGTGTTTTAAATGTCTATTTATTTAGGGGCGCCTGAGTGGCTCAGTCGGTGAAGCGTCCGACTTCGGCTCAGGTGATGATCTCACGGTTCGTGAGTTTGAGCGCCGCATCAGGCTCTGGGCTGACCGCTCAGAGCCTGGAGCCCACTTCAGATTCTGTGTCTCCCTCTGTCTGCCCCTCTGCTGCTTGCACTCTGTCTCTCGCATTGTCTCAAAAATAAATGTTAAAAAAATTAAATATAAATGTCTATTTAAGTAATCCCTGCACCCAACATGGGACGCGAACTCACAACCCTGAGATCAAGAGTCCTGTGCTCTACTGACTGAGCCAGCCAGGTCCTCTGTTTATGCTTTAAAATACAAATTGGAGGGGCACCTGGGTGACTCAGTCAGTTGGTCGTCCATCTTCAGTTCATGTCATGATCTCACGGTCCGTGAGTTCAAGCTCCTCATAGGGCTCTGTGCTGACAGCTCAGAGCCTGGCAGAGCCTGGAGCCTGCTTTGGATTCCGTGTCTCCCTCTCTCTCTGCCCTCCCCCCCCCCCCACAAACTCTGTCTCTCTCTCACTCCAAAAATAAATAAACATTAAAAAAAATTTTTTAATACCAATTGGACCACATAAGTTCCTTGCTTAAAATTCTCCTGTGTCCTCCCTCCCAGTTTGCTTGGAGTAATAAGAATAAAATAAAATGCCATCATAACAAAGAATAACAAAATTCAAATGCTTTGCCATGGCCCCCTAGGCTTTGTGTGCCTTGTCCCTGTCCACCCCTCCAGTCCCACTTGGGCCATCTTCCTCCTCAGCTACACTGGGATCCTTCTCGGTTGCCAGAATACATTGAATTTTTGCTTCAGGGCCTTCTCACATGTTGTTCCCTCTTCCTAGGACACCCTTCTTGCTTTTCACAGTACTGGCTCCTTTCCATCTTTTACCTGAAGTACCCTCCTCAGAGAAGCCGTCTCTGACCACCCCATTCAGGGAGGGTCCCCCTTATTCTTGCCCTTGACCCAGTTTGTCTCCTTCATGGCAGTCGTCACAATCTGAAATGGTTTATTTCTCAGTTCATTGTTTATTGCCTATGAATCTCTCTTGACCAGACCAGGGCTCTGATCTCAAGAGATACCTGGCATCACTCGGGACAGATGGACAGAGTCTAGGACTCTCATTTATCCATTTAGGATAATCTGGTGGTAGGGACACAGACTGTAGCCCAGACTACTTGGTTTGTGGACCAACTCTGCCTCTTCCTAGCTCTATGACCTTGGACAACTTATTTTACCTTTCCGTGCTTCGGTTTCACCATCCGTAAAATGGGAATACTAGTAGACCCCACTTTACAGGAGTCTTGGGAAAAATCAATGAGCTGTTGGCACATAGTAAGGGCCATAAAAGTGTTTGCTATCATTCACTCATCCATTCGATCAAACCTCAGATCTTCCCTATGACTACCCTATGCCAGGCTGGGTACTGGTGTCTCAAATAGGAATCAGGCTCCAGTCCTTGACCTCTATGTGGCACAGGAGACTGGTGGGCACAGGGGCAGAGAGGCCAGAGGCCATAGGAGGGGCCTGTTTGAAACCCCCCACTATCCTCCTAACCCCCCCCTCACATTTTCCCTTAAAACATTTCTGAAAACTCCGAGCAAAACCAAAAATCAAAGTCCAGCAAGCCTGCTGAGACCTGCCATCCATTTCCCATCTAGCCGTCACTCTCCTCCTGTTCTCACTGCTGCCTTCAAGCAGCCTAGATAGTGTCCGTTGTCAGTCCCAGTATCCTTGTTGGCAAAGACCGTGCTCTGCTTTGCCTCCCTTCCCTTCCAGTGTACTTGCCCAGAAGTCCCCAAGCCTGCAGCAATCCAACCACCCACCTTCTCTGGGCACAGAGGAGACAACCACCTGCTGTGCAGGCAGGGTCACAACTCCCAGCCTCAAAAGGACATGAGCCAGCCCCAGCAACCATCCAGTGCATTTCCTAATAAGCTGGCCCTATAGATCTGCCCAGAGGACCAGTTCACGCCCTTTCTTCTGTCTTTCACCTTCCCCCCTCTTCCCTCCTCACTTGTACTCTAAATGCCCTCACCTTTTGCATACCTCCCACCTTCTGTAACCCCTTCTCAAGCATCATCTATCTCTCCCTCCGCACAGAATTATCCTTGCAGCATACAAATAGGTTCTAGAATTTCCCATTTAAAAAGAAAAAAACAAAACAAAACAAATATCTTCCCTTAGAGAATTAAGCATTTATCCTGCTTTCTTAGGAGGATCTGCAGTTCATTCCTAGCGGATGAGGGAAAGCTTTTCTTTGCAGAAAAAAGTGCCAACTAATACACTAGAAGGGATGTGAGAACTAGAAAAAAACCCATTTTGCAGCCTCAATTAGATAATCAATTTAGGCAAAAGAATCATCAGTGATGTGTGAGTCAGCTTGGGCAGTCATCACCAAATGCAGGGTGGCTCAAACAACAACCTATCTCTCACAGTTTGGTGGGCTGAAGGTCCCAGATCAAGATCTAGTGGGATTGGCTTCTGGTGAGAGCTCTCTTCCTGGCTTGCAGACAGCCACCTTCCAGGTACATTCTCACAGGACAGAGAGAAGGTGAACTCTTTGGTGTCTGCTCAGATTCCAGCCCCACCCTTATTACCTCACTTAACTTTTAATTACTTCCAGAAGGGCCCTATCTTCAAATACAGTCAAATACAGGGATTAAGGCTGCAACGTGTGAACAGGGGGGAAGGGGGACACAATCCAGTGCATTGTAGATGCCAAAAATGCCAGGTGAAAGGTTTTAAGGAACAGACAGTTAACACGGTGCCGGGAAGGAGCACGGCACAGCCGATCTGTTATTTGCAAAAGGGATTTCTCCTTTTTAATGGAGAAGTCTGGTAGATACCTCGTAACTAAAGTAAGCTGGCACCATGTGACTCCTTGGGTGATGACTATTAAGGATGCGTCATCACTGTGAATAATTCTTGCTACAGAAGCTTAACCTAAAAGCAATCAAGGGGTCAGCAAACTATTGGTCATATATGACCTCTGCCTGTTTTCGTGCATCCCCTGAGCTGAGAATGACTTTTGCATTTTTAAGTGGTTCGAAAAATCGAAGGGAGAATAATACTGCTTGACATATGATAATTAGGGTAAATCCAAATTTCAGTGTCCATAAATAAAGTTGTATTGAAGCACAGCCATGCTCCAGGGGCTTTCGTATTGTGCGTGGCTGCTTTCACATTACAATGAGGGTTGGATAGTTGCAACAGATGCTGTATGATCTACAAAGCCAAAAATATTTACTTGGCTTTATAGAAAGTTTGCCAATCCCTGCTCTCGACCTGACTTCCAGGTACAAGATACACAGAGCTTAGAGGACTAAGGTAAACAGCGTTATGAGGGGAACTTCAAACCCATCTACAGTGTGAAACATCCTATGAGAACACTGGCCTGGTCACTTTAAAAAGTTGCTGTCATTAAAAAAAAGGGGGGCAGGATGGGGGGGGTGACTGTTCTATACTGAAAGAGACCAAAGAGACATCACTACCAAATATAGTGTGTGAACCTTGGTTAGATATTTTTGGAGAAAAACCTGCTAAAAGCCAGTAGTGGTTGATAATGTTTTTCTCTTTCTCTCCTAGATTTTCAGCTCCACTAGGGCAGGAGTTTTGTCTCTAAGTCTGCCCAGCACCTTGCAAGTGCCCGGCACCTAGTAGGTGCTTGATAGACGCTGGTGGCAAACAGGAATGAAAGAAGGAATCACTTTCGCTTGAGGGACGGGGATGACCTCACAGAGGAGGGAGTGTCCGAGTGGGTTCTGAAAGATAAATAGGAGACTGCCCACGGGAGAAACTTCTAATAGAGCCCTCCGCTCAATGGCTCTGGGGGCAGGGATGACACCCATTCTGAGGGCCCCAGACAGCGAGCAGAACTCTGACTGGTGGGTGGAGGCTCAGGCAGGCAGGCAGAGTTTCAGCTCAAGAGCAGAGGAAGAACGACAACGGTCAGGACAGCTCAGCAGCAGCATGGTTGGTCTCAGGAGGCGCCAGAGTGAGCAGGTGGAGGAAATCCACATGTGGGCAGGGGGTGGGCCTCCATGGGGATGCACAACCAGTCCCACCACCAAGCCTTTGATCCATGGTGCTCCCCATGTGATGGCCTCTCTCCTCTTTTTTTTTTTTTTTTTTTTTTTTTTTTTTTTTTGCCCAGGCTCAGCCTTCTAGGCAGGTGGTATTTTCTCCCTTCTCTGAACCTTGAGCATTTCTTGTCTGCACCGTAGGGGGCGTTTCACACGCTTGGCCTTTTATGGGCAGGCACGTCCTCACCTAGTTAAGAGGCAGGACCTCTGACCCACTGTATGACCTTGAGAAAGTGCCTGTCTCTGGCCTTCTGTTTCCTGATCTGTACAAGGATAGGGTGGGACAAGACGTCCAATGAGGGCTGTTCAATCTCCAGATGTCTTGCTTGAAGTCTGTCTGGTCCTCTTGGCTGTATATAACTGGGGACTCCTGGAGGACAGGGAGGGTACTGGCTGAAGCCCCTCTGCCAGGACCCCCAGGAAGGGACCCGACTCATCTCTGCACAGCACAGGAGCCAGGGGTGGCTGTGGGGTGTGTGGTGATCCTCTGACCTCCTTCCTTGTCAAAGGCAGCGTGGGTCATTCAGGCCCCACAACTTACTAACTGTGTTGTCTTAGGCAAGTGATTTAACAATTCTAGGCTTTAGTTTCTACATCAATAAAACCAGAACAGTAATAGCTATCTTCCAGGAGGTGGAGTAAAAGAAATGATGGCTTTGAAAGCACCTTTACCAGATGTACAAAGAGCCATCAGGAGCCAGGGAGGGAGGTCTGATCAGTTTTAGAATCTTTCCCACTGCTCCTTACCCTAGTCCCTCCATTCTCATAAGGTGATTGATGCAGGGAGAAATAATAAATACTTTCTATGTCTAAAGCAGGTCCGGCACATAGTAGGCGCTCAAATGTTTGTTAAAAGAAAGATTCATTCTATAACCACTATCTCGCTTGAGCCCTGAAGCAAAATGGGAAGGGGCAAGACAATGGTTTTCTCTGTTGCAAGGGTAAAGCCACTGCAGCTCAGAGAAGTAAAGCGATTTGGCAAAAGTAACACAGAAGAGCTGGGTTTGGAACCTAGTAACTTCTGCTTACAGAACCCATAATTGAGATCCCCTCCCATGCAGCCATCTGTGGTCAGGGACTTGCCAGTCTCTGCCTATACTCACCGTCACATAAGGGCGACCTGGTGGGTGGCACTTGGACAAACACAGAGCAGGGCAAGTATGCCCCCCCCCCAATCCAGGGGCTCAACTCTGCTCTTTGGTGGCCCAGAAGTATGCTCCTTGGACAGAGAGACAGCTTGGCCTTGGCTCAGCTGCCCATTTATCAACAGATCCATGGAGCCACAGGACAGGTGTCCCAGAGCAGGACAGTGGGAAAACTGGCACAGTACGGGGCTGTCTGAGACTGTGGGACTGCCTCTGGGTGGCTGACCCAGCCAGGGGGCTCATGACAAGTTGACGTGGGAGGTCAGGGGTATGCCACCCCAGGGCCTAGGTGCTCCCAACTTCTGTGAGGACCTCCATGTTTCCGGTTAGTGGGCTCTTATCCTGGAGTGGGGGGAGTGTTTCTAGAGGAGGGCAGTACTTGGCTGGGAGCACCACGGGGAAGGCAGTGGAGCCATCTCACAGATTCCTCCCACCAGAGGGGTTGACGTTGGACTTCACTGATGTCCAGGAGCCGTCTGAAGCCCTGGAGGACGTGAGAACCAGCAGGAGCTGACTCAAGTACTACCACTGTCCCTGAGGGCAGGACAGAGCATTATGGAGGTGCGGGGTTTCAGAGTAGGCCTGGAATGTTCCTGAAGGGGCAGCAAGATTTTCACTAGGGGTGGAGAGCTCTAATGGCAGGGAGGACTAGAGTACTAAAGTGAGGTGCAGAGTATTAGGCGTGTTGGTATGTTTCAGGGGGACTGGGATATGAAGGTTGGGGCACACATTTTAAAGTTGAGCTGGAGTCAGGGTGCCTGGATGACTCAGTCGGTTAAGCGTCCCGACTTCAGCTCAGGTCATGATCTCACGGCTCATGGGTTCGAGCCCTGCGTTGGATTCTGTGCTGACGGCTCAGAGCCTGGAGCCTGCTTCGGATTCTGTGTCTCCCTCTCTCTCCGCCCCACCCCCGCTCCCACGCTGTGCCTCTCTCTCTCTCTCTCTCTCTCTCTCTCTCAAAAATAAAAAATAAACATTGAAAAATTTTAAAGTTGAGCTGGAGCCTCACAGCAGGGTCTGGAGTACTTCAGAGATGATGGACTCTGGTACAGTGGGGGTTACAGGACTTCACTGAGGGCTGGGTTATTTCACAAGGTGTGAGAAGATGATGGGGAGTGAAGAAGATTTGGAGTATCTCAGAGGAAGGCTGGAATATTACAGAGGAGGCTAAAGTCTCCTGGGAGAAGCTCGATTATTTGAGGGAGCAGGGGTACTTCAGAGGGGGCCGGACTCTTTCACATGGTGCAACGAGATTGTCTCAGAGGTGAGCGAGTATGGTGGTGGGGACGGGGTGTGACCCTGAGGTTGTCCGGAGAGCCCCCTTAGCCCTCAGTCTGTAGTCCAAGGATTCCAGGGGCGTCCCTGGGAGTCCAGGCTCGTGCTCTCTCCTGCCTCCTCCCACGGCAGGCCATCACCTCCATTTCAGCCACCAGCAGTCCTGACGTATGGGCTATGCTGGTGACCGTGGCCCTGGGAGCCAACGTCCGCTGTTGACTCCAAGTCAGTGACACCAAAGAGAAGCCAGTCCCAGTGCAGAATCCTGCCCGAGCTCTGGGGCTTCCAGATAAGGGTCAGGCCAACTTGACCATTCCTCTGCCTCTGGGCAGGACTTCCTTCCCCTTTTCAGCAGCCCTCTCCCAAGAGTTGAGGTAGGGGGCATTGATGGACACAGACCCCTCTGGTTCCAGGGGTCTCTGCAGTCTAGCCACAGTCCCTTCTGCACTGATGGGGGAGGGCATACTTATTTCCTGAGTATGGGAACCCTGTTGGGGTGGGGGAGCCTCCTCTCCCGCAGCCTGTGAGATCTGAGGCCCTCGGGGGGCCAGGAGTGCTCAGTGCTCGAGAGGGTGTCAGTAGGTGGTGGATGGAAGAGTGTGTGCCAACTCTGGGTGGCCTCAGGCCCTCAGGGGCCAATTCCTGTTTGTCCTACTATGTACAGCTTCAGCTACCTACTGGGCTGTCACCAACTTCTCCAACTGCTACACATGACACCTTCCCCCTTCCAAAGGGCGACTGGCCCCAGCTCACTTAACATGGGACAGAGCCCCAGACACCCTCCCTGCCCGAGCACCCACATTTCTACCTTCTGTGTCCACACCCCCCGGCCGCACACCCTGTACAATGAAACGGCACAATGCTGTGGTTTCTCACCCAGCGTCAGGCCTGGGGCTGGTATCTCGCCTCTCTGAATGCCCTGTGTCTCCATCAAACTGAAGACTATCCTCTTACCTCCCCCCTCCCCACCCCCCAGCAGACTGAGGCTCCCTGGGAATGGAGAATTTGGGGATGGGGGTGGAGGGCTCCCGACAGTCCTCTAGGCCTTATCAGAATGGGAAGAAAGCAAATACTGTCTCTGAGACAGCTAGGTCAGCCTAGCCTGGCATATGCCCAAGCCTGGAGTCCCTGCCAGAGGAAGGAGAGAAGAAAGGGAAGAGGGATCACCTTTTATTGAGCACCTACTGCATGCCAGGTCCTATTCTAGACATTCTACATGCATAGAGTTTCTGTTCCTTTTTTTAAAAAATTTTATGTGTTTTTTTTTTTCATTTTTTAAAATTTAGTTTTGCCCTTCCTCACTGCCCTCCAAATCCCGCTGTAGCCATTGCCTCAACCACGACGCCGAAAGGAAAGAGGCAGAGTCAGCAGCAGCTGCCTCCACCGCAGCAGCCCCCGCGGGAAGAGACTGGAGACGAGGAGGATGGGAGTCCCATAGGACCACCCAGCCTTCTGGGCCCTCCCCCCGTGGCCAATGGAAAGCCTGGTGGCCCCAAGTCAGCCCCACACTGGGATCCACCCACATGTCCACCATCAGTAGAATGGATAAATAAGTTGTTGCATGTGCATGCGATGGGATACCACACTGCAATGAAAATGAACGAACTCCTGCTACAGGCAACTTGGATGAATCTCACAAACACGATGTTGAGCGAAAGGAGCCAGACAGAAAGGAATGAAGACTCTCTTCACAGAGGTCCTCCAGGCTCAAGGGGACCAATGATTCCACCACTGCTGAGTCTCCCACTTCCTCCCCGGGGCAGATGCCCAATTCGGGGGGGCCTAGGCCCCAGATGTGGCCCATATGGTCGTGGTTGGTGGGGGGCCAACACTGGACCTCCTTTTCCTGGACCAGGCCATGGGGGTCCTTCCAGGGGAGGCTTTCACAAAGAGCAGAGAAATCCTCGAAGGCTCAAAAGTTGGTCTCTTATCAAAAATACCTGCCCACCCAAGGATGGCCCCCAAGTTATGGAAGACAAATCCAACCGCCTTGACACTTTGCCGCAAAGGGTCACTGTCGATATGAAGACCTCTGTGCCTTCTACTACCCAGGCGTCAATGGACCTCCTCTGTGAGACTGTGCCTTCCCATCTGGGCTGGAAGGAGCCCTCTGTGACCTAGCGGCCATATATTTCCCTGTGGCCCTGGGATGGCTACCGGGAGGCTGTTCCACCCACCACCCTCAGTCAGTGACACCCACCCCCATCCGCCACCTCCCCATTTGGGGTCCAGAGGTGTGTTTCATCACTGGGGCTCAGCGTGTCGTCTTTCTTCTGATCCAGCCTCCAGTGACGCCTTCAGGACCCCATCTTTGCTCCGTTCAACTGCCTCCTGGATCCTCTTCCCCCTCACCAACGGACTGCTGAACAGGAAACCTCTTTGGTGCTATTTCTTGTGCACCTGCCCACCCAGCCCCCCGTACTGCCCTCGATTCCAGAAAGCTCTGGAGCAGTCTCCTACCATTGCCTTCTGGCTGCTTAAGTCCTTTTTATGTGACAACCCATACCCCCAAAGTTGCCAGTTACTCTGTGAAACTCACCAGGTTGATCTGGGGTCAAGTATGGATGACCCGTGTAGAGTTACTTCCTGAAGGGCCACTCTCCCTGCTTTTGGATTTTGTAGTTTCTGCGTCAGTAGCACGATCCCCACCTCTCTGGTCTGTGATCACTGTGCTTTGTGAAACTGTGGATCCCTTCGTACGCAGCCTCTCTCAGTGTCCGTGGGCATCTTTGTGGCTTCCCGACACTAGAGTAAGTTTTTCTGCCCAAACGAGTGAGACTCGGTGCCCTCTAGACTTTCCACACCTCCCCACGGTGGGAGAATTGTGAACCTTTCTGCGAGACTGCCTCCCTGGTCTCCCCATCCTGGTGTCGGTTTCTCTGGGTTTGACACAAGCCCATGAGATGTCCTCTAAAGCTTCTGATGGGCAACCCTATCTCCTCTCCAGCCCACTTTAGCTAGACTATGTCATTGTGAGGCCACCAGCCCTTTCGTCTGAATTCTGTGAATCTCCACCCGGCCTACCTTTGGGTGGAACCTGGACAGCACTGTCACCTTCGTCTAACCTTCTTCCCTGCATCCCTGGCACTGGTTGTTTCCTGTGAAAGCGGCAGTGAGTTTTGAACTGGCCCTGAGGAAATGGGTCAGGGGTTGTGTGGGCAAAAGGGAAGGATGAGAGCCGTTGGGGAACTGAGAACAAATTTTTTTTTTCTTTTTAACATTTTTTTTTATGTTAGCAATAAATGCAGTGGAAAAAAAATATTTTTGAGAGTAAGAGTGTGAGTGGGGGACAGGAGGAGAGAGAGGGAGACAGAAGACCCGAAGTGGGCTCTACACGGACAGCAGCGAGCCCAACGTGGGGCTCAAACCCACCAACTGTGAGATCACGACCTGAGACGAAGTCAGTCGGTTCAACCAACTGAGTCACCCAGGTGCCCCAAGCTGTTATTTATTTATTTATTTATTTATTTATTTAGAACGAGCGGGGGAGGGGCAGAGAGAGAGAGAAAGAGAGAGACAAGCCCAAGCAGGCTCTACACTGTCAGTGCAGGGCCTGACGAGGGGCTCAAACTCACGAACCGTGAGATCAGGACCTGAGCCGAAATCAAGAGTCTGTCAAGTAACAGACTGAGCCACCCGGGTGCCCCTAGAGTTGCTCTTCCTTTTACAGGAATAGGGAAACCGAGGCCAGAGAGCTCCCAGGCAAGAGAGACTTGCCCAGGGTCATACAGCTAGTGAATGAGTAAAAAAGCTGGGTTTGGGCTCAGGGTCTACCCGAACTAACACTGCCTTCTCTCCGTAACCCTGATGTGGGCCGCTAGACAAATCCTCCTTTTGCCATCTATTGGCTGAATGACCTTGACCAAGTTGCTTAACCTCCTGAAGGCTCAGCCTCCTGATCTGTAAAATGGGAGTATTAACAAAATCTGTGTTCGATGATGAACTGAGATTAATGCATGTGAATGAAGTGCCTGTTGTCCTGTATTACCGTGCAGAGTAAAGGGTAGATAACGCCAGCATTTGAAACATACGGAAGAGACATGGTGCTGCCCCGAGTTTGAAGGAAGAGACAAAGCAAAACGGCAGAAGTCACCCCATTTATAAGTTCTCCAGGTCCGGGGGAAGGGAGAAGACATTAAGGCATATGGACCACAAGCTCCCAGCCCCGCCTTGCCCTTAAGCACTGCACTTGGTTACTTGAAGTGTATGTTATATATCAGCCTTTTCCCCTGGACCCTTGAGAGCCTGGCCCAGAGCTGGCATCTCTCAGTGCTGGTTACACTGAAAAACAACATGTTTATTTATTGAGTATTTACAATGAGCCAAGGGTGATGCTAAGGGCCTTCTGTGCATTAGCTCATTTAGATCTTCACAATGACCATGAAAGAGGGCACCCATTTTACAGAGAGGGAAAATGACATTAGAGAAGATAAGAGCTGGGTGTGTGGCACATAGCTGGTGCTCTTGACTTTTGCTCTGAAAGGCTGAACAGACGGATGGATGAATTAAGAAGGGGGAGGCGGGAGCAAGGAGGTCAAGGTCACAAGTGTTCATCTCTCCCCTCATCCATCTTTATTAGCTGCCACAACTGTGTCCACCACACCTTGTGCCTGGTCCCCCATCACCTGATGGACACAGTCCTAGGGAGCTGGCAGTTCTGCAGGGCCCGCTGAGATCCTCTGAGCCGAATAAAGGAGCAATCTCTCCTGCCAAGCATCTGGCCAGTGTGCCTCTGCCTGGGAACCTGACCTGGAAATTCCATGATGAGGGCCCATCTCCAAATCTCTGACAACCAACAAAGAGTATAGGAAAACGTCGCCCAGCTGCTCTCTCAGAGGTCCCAGGGAACTAAGGGGAAATTCATTCTTTATTGTAGCAGGAGTGATTTCAGCTAGATTGCAGAAGGGACTTACCGACAGAGAGGGGGAGCAGATCTGGGATTCCTTGCTAGAGTTAGAAAATGACACAGTGGTCCCCGTGGGTGGCTCCACAGGCTGAGCTGTGAACAAGGCAGACACAGTCTCTCCCGTCTTGGAACTTAGAAGGGGGAGGAGACAATCAACGCATATGTAATATCGAGGCTGATATATGCTTTGAAGAAAGGTAAAGCAGGGAAGGGGATAGTGCATGGTGGCATTTGCGAGTCAGGGCTGCTTTTGATTTTATTTTTTATTTTTTTAGGTGAGAGAAGGCCTCTGCAGAGACGACTTGAAGCAGAGATCTGAATGAAGTGAGGGAACAACCAGTGCAAAGGCCCTGAGGTGGGAGTGTGCCTGGCAGGCTCTGGGAACAGCAGGCCGCCTGTCCGAGTGAATGAGGGACACAAACCAGAGCTGAACGGAGACAGAAGCTTGCATTCTGGTGTGCACTGGTCAGCCATAGCATGATATGTGACTTTGTTATAAATGTGATAGGAAACCATTGGAGGGTTTTCAAGCAGGAGAGTAATGTGATTTGTGTTTTAAAATAATTTTTAATGCTTTATTTTTGAGAGACAGAGAGAGAGACAGAGTGAGAGTGGGAGAGGGGCAGAGAGAGGGAGACACAGAATCTGAAGTGGGCTGTAGGCTCTGAGCTGTCAGCACAGAGCCGGACGTGGGGCTTGAGCTCTTGAACCGCAAGATTATGACCTGAGCCAAAGTCAGATGTTTAAACTGGCTGAGCCACCCAGGTGTCCCTAAAATAATCTTTTAAAAGATTTTATTTTTAAGAAATCTCTACACCCAGCCTGGGGCTCAAACTCACAACCCCAAGATCAAGAGTTGCACACCCCACCGACTGAGCCGACCAGATGCCCCTAAAATAATTTTTGACTTAATTTTTTGAAGTAAGGTCTAGGCCCAACATGGGGCTTGCGCTCGCAATCAAGAGTCACATGGTCTACTGACTGAGCCAGCCAGGCGCTCCTTAATTTATTTTTTAAACAGCTAATACATTCATATGGTTCAAAGAGTAAAATATATTATGAGGCGCCTGGGTGGCTCAGTCGGTTGAGCGCCTGACTCTTGATTTCTTTGGCTCAGGACATGATCTTGGAGGCGTGGGATTGAGCTCCGCGTCAGGCTCTGCACTGAGCGTGGAGCCTGCTTGAGATTCTCCCTCCCTCTCCCTCTACCCTCTCTCTCTCCCCTTACTCTCTGTCTCTCCCTAAAAAAATTAAAAAGCCCCCAAAATGCAAAGTATTGTTCCCCTTCATGCCTTTATTCCCTTCCTTCCACCAACCACGTATTAGTTTCTTGATCATCCTTCTAAGACTTCTTTACACAAACACAAGCATATATGTAATTAACATTTATATAGCACTACTATGTGTCAGACCTTATTCTTATCTTTATTTTTTTAATGTTTTGTTTATTTTTGAGAGCAAGAGAGACAGAGCATGAGCAGGGGAGGGGCAGAGAGAAATGGGGAGACACAGAATCCAAAACAGGCTCCAGGCTCTGAGCTGTCAGCACAGAGCCCAACGTGGGGCTCGAACTCACAGACCGCGAGCTCATGACCTGAGCCGAAGTCGGACGCTTAACCGACTGAGCCACCCAGGTGCCCCTGACCTCATTCTTATCTTTAAAAGATTAACTCATTTAATCTTTATGACTCAACCCTATGACCTAAGTACTGTTAGCCCGACTTTACAGATGAGGAAACTAGGGCACAGAGAGGCTAAATCATTGCCCCAAGTTGCACAGCTTTTAAGTAACCATATTAGTTCTCTAGGGCTGCTATAACCATAACAAATTACCACAAACTGGATGGCTTCAAACAACAGAAACTTTTTCTTTTTTTAAAAAAATATACATATTATTTATTAATTTATTGTATTTTTGAGAAAGAGAGAGAGTGCACAAGCAGGGGGGTGGGGGGACTGGGAGACAGGGAGACGCAGAATCTGAAGCAGGTTCCAGGCTCTGAGCTGTCAGCACAGAGCCCAACGCGGGGCTCAAACCCACAAACCAGGAGATCGTGACCTGAGCCAAAGTCAGACACTCAATTGAAGGAGCCACCCAGGAGCCCCCAGAAATTTGTTCTTTCATAGTTCTGGAGGCTAGA
Source organism: Panthera tigris (assembly GCF_018350195.1). Classification (NCBI taxonomy): domain Eukaryota; kingdom Metazoa; phylum Chordata; class Mammalia; order Carnivora; family Felidae; genus Panthera; species Panthera tigris. Next base: position 20,624,952 of record NC_056667.1, read on the forward strand.
AATCCAAAATTGAGGTGCCAGCAGGATTCATTGTTTTTAGAGGCTCTCAGGAGCATTTGTCCCATGCCTCTCCTCCAGCTTCAGGTACTTTCTTCCAATCCTTGGTTTGTAGATGCGTCTCTCCAACCTCTGCCTCTGTCTTCACACGGCATTTTCTACTGCGTGTCTGTCTCTGGGTCCAAATATTCCTCTCCTTATAAGGATACCTGTCATGATGGATGCAGGGCCCACCCTAATCAAGTATGACCTTAACTTGATCCGCAAAGGCTCTATTTCCAAATGAGGTCACATTCACACGTTCCAGGCGGACGTGAATTTCGGCGGGACGCTATTCAACCCACTACAACACGGGAATGTGTATTTGAACTAAGGCGGTCTGGCTTCTGAGTCTGTGCTCTTAATCACTGGTTATGCTGCCACTCAGTAAGGTCACAAATATGGAGACATAAGAAAATATTAAAACTCTTTTTCTACAGACAGTGGAATATCACATATGTTTCTCTGTACCTTGCTTTTTATTTTTCACTTTTTATTATTTTTTTCTTTTTTTTAAAATTTTTTTAACATTTATTTATTTTTGAGACAGAGAGAGAGCATGAACAGGGGAGGGTCAGAGAAAGAGGGAGACACAGAATCTGAAACAGGCTCCAGGCTCTGAGCTGTCAGCACAGAGCCCGACGCGGGGCTTGAACCCACGGACCGTGAGATCATGACCTGAGCCGGAGTCGGACGCCCAACTGACTGAGCCACCCAGGCGCCCCTATTTTTTTCTTTTAGTAAGTTCTACACCCAGTGTGGAGCTTGAACTCACAGCCCTGAGATCAAGAGTTGCATGCTCTACCCAGTGAGCCAGCCAGGTGCCACATACCTTGCTTTTTAAACTTAATGTCCCCTGCAAGCTTGCCCTATGAGGACACACAGATCTCCCTCATTCTTTTTCATGGTTGCATAGTGTTCCATTTAATGGGTGGACTGTCCTCTACCTAACCCAACACCTTACTAATGGACAACTGGGTTATTTTGAGCCTTTTGCTATTGTCAACAGTGCTGCAGTGAATAACGTTATACAAACTTCATTTCTCACTTGTGCAAGCGCATCTGAAGGATAAATTCCCAGAATCAGGACATCTGGATGCATTTAGAATTTTGATAGAATTTGCCAAAATGCCCTCTTGGGGGCCTGTACCGATTTATATTCACGTGCGTGAGAGCACTCTGTGACAGCACATACAAGAGTGTGGTTTCCTTACAGAAATAGCCACAGACTAGATTATTAAACTTTGGGATTTTTTTTTAACAGAGAGAGAGAGAGAGAGAGAGAGCAGGAAAGAGGGGCAGAGGGAGGGAGAGGGAAAATCTTAAGCAGGCTCCGCACTCAGCACCAAGCCCAATGCTGGGCTCCATCCCAAGACCTGGGGATCATGACCTGAACTGAAATCAAGACTCAGAGGCTCAACCGAGTGAGCCACCCAGGCAGCCCTAAACTTTGAGATTTTTTGCCAGACTGATAAGGAATTGTATCCCACTGTGGTTTCCCTGATTTTCATTCCCTCTGAGTTTGAGCTTCTTTTCACACGTTGAGAAGCCATTTCTATTTGCTTTTCTGGGAACTGTCAATTCATATCCTATGCCTGTTTCTATTAGGTTGTTGCTCCTTTTATTATTTTTTTATTATTTATTTATTTATTTATTTATTTAACATTTATTCATTTTCGCGAGACAGAGAAAGACAGAGCTAGAGTGGGGGAGGGGCAGAGAGAAGAAGACAGAATCTGAAGCAGGCTCCAGACTCCCAGCTGTCAGCACAGAGCCCGACGTGAGGCTCGAACTCACAGGCCGCAAGATCATGACCCGAGCAGAAGTCCCACGCTTAACCGACTGAGTCCTCCAGGTGCCTCTGTCCTTTTAATGAATTTCCAAAAACGCTTTATCAATTAGAGAGCTGATCCTTGGTCTATGATCTGAGTTGCAAATATTTTCCTCTAGCTTGTCATTTGTCTCATGAGTTGCTTTTTTGTGTTTTAGCTTGTGAAAGTTTTTGATTTTTATGTATTTGACTTTAACCAATCCTTTTTTATGACTTTTTGGGTTTGAGTCACGGTTAGACTTTTCCCACTATGAGATGATAGATTCTCCGGTGTCTTTCTCTAGTGCTTTTATGGTTTTGTTTTGATTTTTTTTTTTTAACATTTAAATCTTTGATCCCTTTGGAAGTTATCCTCAGTGAGGTACTCAATGTGACATACAGATCTAATTTTTTTTTCCAGTTGGCTACCTAGTTGTCCTAACACTGTTTACTAGCGTCCATTCTCTACTTTGAGATGCCGCTTCTATCAAATACTAAATAACTGTCCATCGAGTCTATTTCTGGACAGTCTATTTCAGTCCCTTGGTCTGCTTGTCTCCTCCTGCACCCAAATCAAATTGTTTTAATTACTGACGCTTTAAATATTACCTATAGTAGTTAAGTTAGTGGTTTCCTCTTCCCCCACACCCTGAAAAGTTTCTTGGTATTCTTTTCCCTTTTTTTTTTTTTTTTCCTGTGGGTGGGGAACCTCAGGAGATCTCATAGGACTTATACTCTATAGGGGAACAGACAATAAACAGTATTCATGTGTCGGGGTGCCCGGGCGACTCAGTCAGTTAAGTGCCCGAGTTCAGCTCAGGTCATGATCTGGCAGTTCGTGGGTTCGAGCCCCGCATCGGGTTCTGTGCTGACAGCTTGGAGCCTGGAGCCTGCTTCAGATTCTGTGTCTCCCTCCCACTCTCTCTCTCTCAAAAATAAACAAACAAACAAACGTTAAAAAAAAAAACAATTCTTACATGTCACGTGGTCGTGCCAAGAAAAACAACAAAGCAGATAAAAGGACCGAGGCATGTAGGGACTAGTATTTCGATGGGCAGCCAGGGAGGGCTCCCCCGGGGAGGTGAATACAGCTTCGCAAAGGGATGGAGGCCACAGGGATACCTGGGGGGAGACAGTCCCAGCAGGACCAAGGACAAACGCAAAGGCCTGAGCCAGGAGCATGCTTGGCATGTTGAAAAACAACAAGGCAGCCGGTGCCCCCGGAATGGGGAGCTCGGAGGGGAGAGTGGGAGGCGATGAGGTAGATCGTGCAGAGGCCTTGCAGGTCACAGCAAGGACGCTGGCTTTTCCTTTGAGATGGGGAGCTATGGGAGGGGACTGAGCAGCATAGTGACATGTTCTGACCTCCCTTTTAACAGGATGGCTCAGGCTGCTGTGTGGAGAACAGACTGTACAGGTGAGGGCAGCAGCGGGGGGGGGGGCAATAGAATTTGGGACGGGTGAGTGGATTGTAACTCAATTTCCTTGTCCGTCTCCCCCACTAAACTGAGCTTTACAAGGACAGGCACGGAGCTTATTCAGTGATCTATGCACTGAGTAGGCATGGGTAAACATTTGTGGGAGGAAGAAGGCGGGGAGGATAGATTGGAGGAGGCAGGAGAGGCAGAGTCCCCTGGGGAATGGCTCTGCAAAGGCCACAGACAGTGGAGGGAGCAGATGTGATGACAGAGCCAGCTCCCCAGCAGGGTTGGAGGCTGAAGGGGGCAGAAGCCAGGAAAGCTAGTCCTCCCAAGCTGGTGTCCACCCAGCCCAGGATCTATGACCCCCATCAAGGACAGGCTATGTGCAGTTTATGCTCGAGTTTTGCTACCACAGGGACCCTGGAGGGGGGCTCTCTTTCTCAAGGTGAGAGGGTTCAAGGGTGAGGTAGCCTGGGAGAGAGAGCAGCTTTCCTTAATTCTAGCACACTGAGGCCTTGGGAAGGGATAATTTGTCCTCTTCACAGATGATAAATTGAGGCTTCGAGAAGGAAAGGAATTCACCCAAGGTCACACAGCAAATAAGTGGCTCAGCCCAGTTTCCGGGGCTTGGTATCTATAAGACACCTCCTTGGCCACTGCCTAATTTTGGTCTGGGTTCCTCTGCAGTTTTGGGGAGTGACCAAGGGCAGAGGAGGAGGTGACTCCTGGCATTCAGCCAGCCCCGAGCTGCTGCCCAGGCACAGCTACTGATGCCCCACTGGGGGTAGGACCCAGCTGTAGGGAACAGGAGAATGGGGCCCTTCAGGACTTCATGATGCTTTGAGCAGAATGGGCCTCAGAGCGCAGCAGGTAGATGAGAGGCACCAAAGTAAGGGAGGAGGAAAGAGGTTGGGCTTTGAAATACATCTTGGCCTTGCCACTATCTCACTGTGTGACTTTAAGTAAATTGCATCTGTCCAGAAACCTCAGTTTGTGCATCTGTAAACTGAGGACAGCCTCTCTCCCTTACAGGGCTGGCATGCAGTTGAATGAAGCAATAGGGGTCCAATGCTACCTGAAAGTGCTTCCTTCCTGACCTTCCCCCACCCAGACCAGGGTGCTGGTGTCCCTGTCCCCAGCAGAGGCTGATCCACTGCTCCTAGGTGAAAGGGAACATGAGTTGTGACAGCATCTCAAGTCCCAGGCCTATAAATGGATCCAGACTATGTGGGACCTGGCCAGTGCTGATACCTATGTGCCCTATTAGGGCCAGGTGAGCCCGCAAGAGCCCTTAGGACAGCTGGGTCGTCCCTGGCTCTTCCCCAAGTATCTCAAAGTACTTGTTCACTCTGGGCCTCAGTTCCAGGGAATCTCTTGAGCACTGGTTGGGGGTGGGCAGGAATTGGAGGCCTTCTATTGGGCGGATGGAGTAGGCTGCTTCGATCGTCATGAGCTCCCTGTCTCTGAGGTATGTAAGCAGAGACTGGACAAGCACTGGGCAAGGAATCACTCATCAATGGACATTAGATAGGGGCAAGAAAATGGGTACTTGGTATGGTAGGGGCTGGCCAAGGACTTCTGAGAGCTGAAGGACAAATATGAGTAAAGTAGGGAAGAGAAGCATGTTTAGGTCTGAGAGAACAGCAGGTGCAATGCCTGAAGGCAAGCGAAAGCCCTGCATTTTCAGGGAGCTGAAAGTTTAGCATGGCAGGAGGGTAGGAAGCGAAGGGCACTGGCTGAGCTGGATGATGTCAGAAGTCACAAGTCCTCATCTAAAAGGGGACCCATCTTAGGGGTCAGGATCCACTCTGTCCCATGAGGGACATGAATGAGGAGTGAGCCAGGTGAAAGAAGATGGGGCAGAGAGGGAATCATCTGTGCAAACACCCAGAGAAGAGGAAAGACAGCTGAGAGGAGATCAGTCTGACTACAGCCAGGCTGGGAGAGGGGGAGGAGGTGTGACTGAGACTAGAGACCCAGGTATGGCCTTGTGGGTCTTGCTGACTTGCCTGAAGGCAGTCCCCAAAGGGTTTTACATGGTGGTTGGAGGGGGGTAGTGGTGGTGACCCAACCCCAGTCAGTAGAAACGTTGAGGAAGGTTGTCTGGGATGCCCTTTAAGGTCCCTGCAGACCCCCTAAGACCCCGCAGAAGCTCTGGGGAGTCCAGCTCTCTTAGGCACAACCTCAGAGGCATCTCAAGGAGGATGAGGAAGTTCATTTGTCAGAGGAACCACATAGAAAAGTGACACCTGGAGGTGAGTGAGGTCTGGTCTCAGCTCATCACTGATTCAATGACTCAGTAAATCTTAGCTCTCAGACCACAGGGGCTGGCAGGACATTCTCTCATCACAAGATGCGGAAGTGAGGCCCCCCAGACGGAGGTTCAATGAAATCGCTCCAGACCACAGAGCAAATCTATGGCAAGGTCAGGGTCAGGGATAAGGAAGCTAGTACCTGCAAAGCACCTAGTATGTGCCAGTCCGGTGCTAGGCACCGCATACACCACATCACTGACTGCAAGTACAGCTTCATTTTGCAGATGAGCAGACTGAGGTGCAGATGGCACGACTCTTGTGCCAGGTCATGCAGAGCTAGGGCTGGAAACCTCGTCGTGCAGCACTTTCGGGTCTGCGTTTAAGGGGGAGGGGGGGAGGGGGGGCGTGTCCAGGAGAGTGAGAGGACGGCGGGGCTGTGTTTCTGGGACTTTCCTCTCTGAGGTCTGAGGCCTGAAATAGTTGCGCTCCAGTGGGCGCCCCTAGGCTTGGCCACTCTATCTGCCCCGCCCGCTGCGGGGAGCGGTCTAGACACAGATCCCCTCTCCCCGCATAATGGCGCGAGCCTCGCCAAACGCTCGGAGCGACGTGAACGGGCCCCGGGGTACCCCGGCGCGCTGAAGCTGGCGCCGCTGCTGCGACGCAGCCTTGTGGCCGTCTACGGGGACGCTTCGGCTCACTCCTCCGCCTTCCTGCGCTCCCAGCGCAGCTACTCCCGACGGCAGCGGCGCAGAGTGTGGCTGCCGCCGCCCCGCGCCAACCAATCAGGAAGCAGAGGCGTACTCCGGGCACGCCTCCCCTATGACGTCACGCAACCGCCCAGGAAGCCCCGCCCGGTGGCCTTACCTGGGAAAGGTCTTGGGAGAGGGCAGTGGTTGTAGGCTCTCGAAGGGTGAAAATAACCGCCATGTGAATCGCACACATTATACCTGCCCTGAGAAATACAGTCAGGGTAAACAGTTTCCTAATTTTAAAATGTGCTTATTCCCTGAATCGCTCTTCAACCACCCATCCGTCCGTCTGTCCATCCATCTGGACCATCCACTCAACCATAGCTACTGGGCACCTCCTGAGTGCCAGGAGCTGAGCTGGGTGCTGGTGATAAATAACGAGGAACCTTGTGCTTGTGTTCACGGAGCTCGGAGGCTAGTGAAGAAGTCTGACAGTAACAAATGCTTATACCAATCATGCTTTTATTACAATCGTGATCCATTCTAGGAACATAAGGTACAGGCTGCTGGGATAACGGAGTGTTTAATTTAGATTGGGGGCTCGGGTCTCTGGAGAAGTTACGTTCGAACTGACTCCTGAAGCAACAAAAGTGTTCCAGGCAGAGGGAAGAGCTTGTGGAAAGGCATTGAGGTTGGCAGGCACTTAGAGGGTTCTGGAAAGGAAAAAGAGGTCGGCATGGCTGGAAAAGAGTTGGGGGAGGGAAAGCGAGGTGAGATAAGACTCTGGAGCTTTGGAGGAACAGATGATTCCAGACCTTGAAGACCAGAGTAAGGGAGTAGAATTGTATTTTAAGTGTGTTGGGCTTAAAGCTGGAAGGGGTGGGGGGTGGGGGGGTGTCACTTTGTCTTGCTTTAAGATCTTCCTTGCTCTGTGTGGATAATAGACAAGAGTGGACACTGGGAGACCCATTAGGAAGACCTTGTAGGTGTCCTCTAGGCCTGAACTAGATGATGAGAGGGGGGCCATGTGGGTGGAGAGTCGTGAACAGACTCAAGAAATAATTAGGAGATAGGATCTACAGGCTGCCTGGTTGCTGGATTGAGTGCAGGCAGATGGGTGGGACCAAGGAAGATTAAGATTAAGTACCTTCATTGGACAATTATTTATACAGTCTTCTCTGGGTGCCAAGTACTGTTCTAGAGAGACTGTCGAGATTCAAATCCTGCCCCTGCCACTTGCTAGCTGTTTATTTTAGGGAAGTCATTTAACCTCTCTCTGCCTTGATTTCTTCATTTATAAAATGTGGATTCTAATAACACCCCAGAGGATTGTAGTCAGGATTAAATGAGTTATAAATGTAAAACCTTGGATCTGGAGGTCTGGGACTGGGCTCTGGGGCTCGGTACTTGGACTTGGGGCTGAGTGCTTGGGCCTGCTTCTTGGAGTAATCAAGCCTCCATTTCTTTACTGGCCTTATACAAATGAACCTGCCCCTAACTTGACTCTCTTCTCAGTGGCTTCATAGCACATGATAAGGGTGTGACCCTACCTGTCTGCACTGTTTGCTCCACGGAGACCTCAGAAGGAAGGGAAATAGAAGGCTGCTCTGAGCCTCTTCATGGACCCTTTCTGGGGCCCCTATTTTTTTCTGCCTGAGCCAGGAAGCCCACACTCCCTTATCTTCTGCCCCTCCCCCACAGCCATCTGCTTAAAGGAAGTGGCTCTTTAGTTCTTCACAGGAAACCACAGGCCTCCTCTGCTTCAGCTCCCTCCAGCTACCGCTGACCCAGGCCCTTTGCTGGCCCAGGCCCCCTTCAAGGCTGAGTCCAGAGATGCCCTGTACCTGGCATCGTTCTCTGCTACCCAGTCAAGGAGACTGTTCTTTTCATTTCCTTGTGTGGACTGTTCTTTTCGTTTCCTTTCAATCTCTGTGGCCCAGGTCTGGAAGCACAGGCTGTAGACCTGGAGGTGAGACCTGACTGTAGAGGGTCCTGAATGCTGTGCTCGGGAGTTTGGAGATCCCAGCCTTGGAGGACTAAGGGCCTGCAAGGGAGAGGAGAAGCAGGCCCTGCAGGGATCCTCAGGACTGACCATTCCCGTGAGCTTCAGGAGCTCCTTCTGTAAAGCAGGGACAACGTCTGACTCGCTTTGGTCTTCAGCATCCATGGTGCCGTCCGCCCCAGGGAGAGCTGTTGGTAATTGGGGAGCGGCTCAAGGATGATGCGGGCAGAGGGAGATTCAGGGTAGGACTGCACTGCCACCTGGTGGCCATAGCCGCACATAGCACCATGGGATGGTAGGAGGTCGGCTCTTGGAGTGAGGGGACTTTCCAGGGTACCGACCGGGCCAGGAAAGCCCTTAACGAATAAAAGAAATCCCTACGGATTTTATTAAAGAGAAAGACGCCTCCAACTTGAGCGCTTGGGAAAGACATTCTAGGTCCAGATGAGAGTCTCACTGCTCCCCTCCTCCATTTCACAGACTATGACACTGAGGCCCAGAGAGAAATGATGAGGACAGAGGACCTCAATGTTGTTTTCCATAAAGTCAGCCACGCAGATGGGATCTATTTTTGGACTTGCCTCAGGGTGTGGTCCCAGAGTGAGGATCTGCCCTGCTGGTTTCTAGTCACCCTCATTTGTGACCAAACATGGCATCCTCAACACCATCACCCACCTTAGTCACCAAAGTTGGCACCACAAGGTGGCTTTTGGCAGCTTCTAAAAATAAAATCCACTCTCAGAGGGCCTGGATCAGACAGGACCGAGAGGATTCCGAAGCATGTGCTTCAGACTCAGCAGTTTTAGACCAGGAAGGACCTCAGAGATCATAATATCTGAGCCCCCTTATTTTAAAAGCAAGGAAGCTAAGACTCAGAGAGGGCAAGTAAGCTGCCGGAGGCGCCCCCACCCTGTTGCTGGGCCGGGACTCAGCTTTTTGTCTCTCTGAAGGCCATTGCCAAGGAGGGGTCTGAAAGTGCATTAGCATCTCCTGACTTGCTGCCATTAACGAATTCGGGTTTGTGTCCATCATTCTGCCTCACACATTGTAGACGGGATGATCGTGGTCCGTGATGGCTAACAAGGGCCAGGATGGGTGAAAGGAGACAGGGGCAAGGAGGTGGTGACAGGGAGGGAGAAGGAGTCCATGGATACTTTGGGGGGGCTCCTAGTTTGTGCACTGTGGGCTCCAAGGAGGTAGGAACTGGGTCTCTTTCACCACAGTGTTCTCAGCAGCTGGCACAGTGCCTGATACAGACTGAGTGCCCAGGAAATGCCCGCAGAATGAAAGCAAGGAGTTATCCTGCACAGACCCATGGGATCTTGTGGTAAGAAGAGTGTCCCCTTAGAGATGGGTAATTTTCAGTGTCATTCAGCCTGAGAAGTGCTGAGGCCTCAAATCTGAAATCCTGGGGGCAGAGCTGTCTCTCTCTGGCCTTGACGCTGTTCACGGCAATAAGATGCCAAGGGAATAATTGTGTGTGTGTGTGTGTGTGTGTGTGTGTGTGTGCTCCTGGGGGCAGGGCGCCAACCTTGGGAGAAAGGAAGAACAGGGTCTGTGAGTTCCAGAAAGTAAACCCTGACCCCAAAGTCACATGACCTAGTTCCTGGTTGTTATTTGGCTATTTCCTCTCTGCTTTCTGCTCTAATCTTGCAAAGGAAGAAACTGAGTCGCACGATGTGACGGAACTCGTGTTAGGTCTGTAGGACTCCAGAGGGCATTCCTAGCTACTATGCTCCACTGCCTTATGTGAAAACCCCAGCCTCATCTATGCCGGGAAATGCTGAGTAAAAGGTTAGGGGCCTGTGTTTACTCAGACCACAGTGTTAAAAGGGGGTCAGGCCCCTCATCCCCAGGCCTACATGGGAGTGACAGTGAGTATTATCAAGGGTCCCCAAGGGAAAGAACAAGAGGTCCCCATGAGATCTGGTGAGGGTGATGGGACAGACAGGCAGATGGAAGGACTGACCTCAGGTTCAATTCTACCCACATCTATTAGCACCTATACGAGGCCTGTCCCAGGCACTGGGGAGAAGAGACAAATTAGAGACAGCACTCTCCCCGAAAGTGTTGAGGGACACACATTCATGTCTCTGGGATATCAACCTTCTAGACAAACTGGGGTGCAGGCTTCAGTAGAGTGTGATGCTCGAGACCCCGCCTTCCTCTGTAGGCAGAAGTCTGCTGTCTACCCGTCTGTGGATGGCCCCAGCCGAGGCGGGACTCTGCAGAGGTCCTATGGTAAGTATCAGGGGACCCAGCCCAGCTTTCGCTCTGGGACACAAACCACGGAGAGTGTGTGTGGAGCAGCTGGTGCCTCTACTACCTGTGTGCCTTTTCCACGAGCAGTGCTTCTCGGGGCCTGGGGCAAGCCAGCGGGGGCAGACAATTGCCATCTGCCCAGATGGCATTAGATCTGGGGGCAGGAGCAGGCAGGAGGGGACCTCTTCCCCGCCCACCCACACACATTGCTAATTGAAGACGAATTTCTGGGTTATTAGTGGGGGAGGCCTGAGGATAGCCTACGTGGCCCTTTTGTGACAAGATGTCGTGGTTCGCACGTGACCGCTTCCCAGGGATGTGGACCTCCCAGGGAGGCCAGTCTGGCATAAACCAGAACCAGGGCTGGGACCCTTCTGTCCTCACTGCCACTTGATTTCGAGGGCCTCTTTGGCCTCCCCCTACCTGGGTCCAGGCACCCAGGTTCCCCTGGACAGGACTCCCTAACTTCAGATCTCCCCCCTAGGTCTGGTCTGGCCTTCCTTTCCCACCCGGAGGGTGTAAAGCCTCTGTATGCCAACTGTCCACTTTATCCCACTTTATCGTGGAGGGAAGGAGACCTTGCCGAGGTCCCTCGAAAAGCTGCTGTCACACACTTCCCCAAGGCAAAGGTCTGGCCTATATTCTCCACCTAGCGCTTCTTCAGAGAATGGAGACCCAGCTTCTCCATCTCTGCCTCGTCAGAAAAGTAGCTGGAAGCTTCTCCCACTGAGAACAGACTGAGCTCTGCCTCCCCAGGCACCCTGTGAAATTGAGCCCGAGTGTTCACGCTGTGGCAGGAGGCTCGGCTGGGAAGGAATCCCAGAGGAGGGGATGTCTGAGCTGGGTTACGAGCTTCAGAAGGACATTCTAGGCGGAGAGAACAGCATGTGCTGAGGCCCAGAGACAAAGCCACCTGGTGGCGTTCCGGGAGCTGCGGTTGGCTTGAGGGGAGAAAGGGGTTTGGAGGTGTGCGGATGAGGCAAATTGGAGCCAGATCTTGTTGGGAGACTCACAGAACGACAGAGTGTTTTCTGACAGGATTTTATTCTGCTTTTTCCACTTAGGTCATTGATGAGCGTGACAGAAAGCTCTCGACTACAATTGGAAGGGAGGGTTTTCTGGGAGCCTCCGCCTACTCCTCCTCCTCCACTTCCTTCTCCTTCTCCCGGCTGTTTTCAAGGTGTTTGTGGACAGTGTAGCCCAGAAAGGCACCGATCTTGCCCATGAGGGCACTGCCACCACTAGCCCCTATAAAGCAAATATAGTCAGGTCACTTGGGGCCCAGGCACGAGGCCTGGGAATCCAAAGGTCTGGAAATCATTAGTTAAGCCCAACCTCTTTATTTCCAGTTAGAGAAACAGAGGCCCCGAGAGGGGACAGGAGTTCTGCAAAGTGAATCCTATTTCCCCCTTGACTTGCCGTCTCCAATCAGAGACGTGTTCCATAGAAGAAGAATACACAGGGGTGCCTGGGTGGCTCAGTCGGTTAAGCATCCACTCCTGGCTCAGGCCACGATCTCACGGTTCGTGAGTTCGAGCCCTCATTGGGCTCTCTGCTGTCAGTGCAGAGCCGGCTTCAGATCCTCTGCCTCCCTCTCTCTCCACCCCTCCCCTGCTCATGCTGTAGCCCAAAAATAAATAAAAACGTTTAAAAACTAAAAATTAAAAAAAAAAGAAAGAAAAATACACAGATAACAGCTCATCTTTTCACGTCTGTGGTGAACACACAGTGTTATTAATAATGCTAATAACAGCCGCCTTTGTGGAGACCTCCCTGTGGGGGCTGGGGGTTCACAAGTAAGAGATTTCATCGTGGTCACAACCCTGTGATGTGCATGAGTGCGAGAGTCTTACAGCACCTGACTGTTCCTAGCCTTGCCCCGACCCTACCTCCCACTGTTGGGGTGTGGCTTCCCTTCTGCCCCCTCTGAGAAGGGCTCTATTCTTCCGGGCTGGTTCTCTGAGCTTTTGTCATCCAGAATTGAGAGCAGATGGAAGGTTCAGGAAGGCAGAGGGGAGTCTGTCAGGGGCAACTTTTCTCCAAGATTTTGAGCCCTCAGAGAGAGAGAGAGAGAGAGAGATGGAAGGAAGCAATGAAAAAGAAAGGAGTGGAGGAGAGAAAGAGAGAAGTAAATGCACATTTTTTTTAATTAAAAAAATTTTTTTGATGATCTCTATACCCAACGTGAGCCTCAAACTCACGACCCGAGACCAAGAGTCTCATGATCCCTTGACTGAGCCAGCCAGGCACCCCAATGCACGTTCTTTTAGAAGGGTCATTCTGAACTCTAGCTTTTCCTTTCATGGTGTTCAGGAAATACAATTCAAGACCAGGGCTGGTATGAGATTGAGTTGAGTGGGTCACTCCACCTTTCTTTCCTCTTTTCTTTTCTTTTTTTTTTTAATGTTTATTTATTTTTAAAAGAGAGAGAGAGATTGAGCATGAGCAGGAGAGGAGCAGAAAGACAGGGAGACACAGAATCCGAAGCAGGCTCCAGGCTCTGAGCTGTCAGGACAGAGCCCCACAGGGGCGACTGGAACCAACTAATGGTCAGATGGTGACCTGAGCGGAAGCCCCACACTTAACCGACTGAGCCACCCAGGTGCCCCTAAGATTTATTTTATTTTTAGGTAATCTCTACACCCAGTGTGGGGCTGGAACTCACAACCCCCGATCAAAGAGATGCATATCCACCGACCGCGTCCGGCCAGGCGCCCCTCTCTGTCACCTCTCTTTGCCACTCTGGCTAAGTTTGAGCAGATTCGTAAAATGTTACATTGAGGATGGTCATCCCTGTTAACAGATGAGGAAACTGAGGCTTGTTGTGATCTGGCCAAAGCATCAGTGAGGCACCCCGCTTTGGTGGCTAAGAGCGAGGAGTCCGACTAGGTTCGAATCCTGGCTTTGGTGCCAACTGACGGGGAGCATTTGAGTAAATTACGTAATCCCTCGTTGCCTCGGTTTCCCCACTGCATGACGGAGATTGTAAGGACACCCGGCTCATGGAGTCACCTGGCCCTGGCATCCCCGCCCGCGGGCCCGGTCGCCCACTCACCGAGGCTCTGCAGCACGGCCACCAGCCCCCCCGCGGGCACACCGCCCCCGTTCGCCACCGCGGAGCAGCTCATCAACCAGGCGGCCACAGAGTTGGCGGCGATGCCCGCGCTCGTGAAGCCCAGAACGGGCAGCCCCGCGGCCAGGAGCCCTGGAGGAAGGGGAGGCGGTGAGGGAGCGCCCGCAGCCGGGGCCCCCACCTTCCGGAGCTTTCCGCCCTCTGGACCCACCTCCTCCGACAGCCATGTAGGTCAGGGCGCCCCAGACCCCGGAGCCGCCGTCCTCCGAGCGCTCTTCTTTTGCCTGTCTTCTTTTGCCTATAGGGAGGGGACAAAGTGGAATGCGGAGCAGGGTTCCCTGTACTGTGCCTGGTGCTCAGCACCACCCCCATCCTTCCATTTCGGGGAGCCTCGCCGAAGGGAAGAGACTTCATCCAAGGCGCCGTGCCTGGCACATAACTGGCACTGAGCACACTTGGGTGGAATGGAGGAATTGATACGTAAGGAGTCGAACCTGGGACTCTGGCTACAGTGACCTGGAGCTGTCCACTGTCATAGCCCTTCTCGTCCCGGAGCCAGGGTTCCTGAAAGTCTACGCCGGGCTTCCGAAACTCTCGGTGTGTTTATCTCCCAGCCCTCCCTGGCGCCAGGATGCTTACCTGCCTCCACCCCGCCGCAGGCGAAGAGTAGCAGGTGGCACAAGAAGAGCGATACCGCCTTCCGCCGCATGGTGGCGCCGCGCGCAGGCTTTGTCACTGGCCCAGAGAAGGGGATGGGGAGATGAGTCTCCAGAGTCCTTTTGGACCCGCGTGGTTGTTTTCCCTTTCTATTCGTGGAGGAGTCCATAAAAAGCAGCAACGTGCTCTGGACTGAGCCCAGGACCCCCCTGAGGAGCCGCGGGCTTTCGGTTTCCTCGTGGCAACAACAGCCACGCAGCAAATAGTTGCCGCCTAGACAAGCACTCAAGACTGTCGAGTTCAAACCTCATGCTCTTTCCATCGTAGCACAGAATAGGAAAAGGCGTATGCCCCCAAACTCACCTCCAGTGTGATCTTTGTCCGTTCAGTGCCTTTTCCTTGAATTAAAAACAACCTCCCATATAGTGAGGACTTCCCACTTTATGGCACGAGGTCAATTATCCCCGTAAGAATCCCTTGAAATACATGCCATTGTTCTCAACCATGTGTTATAGATAAGGAAGTTGAAACCGGGTGAAGTTAAGTAACATTCCTAAGTCTGACCAGCTAGGAAGTGGCAGTCAGGATTCAAACCCACACTTGACTAATGCCCAAACCCACACTTTTTAAAAATGTTTATTTTTGAGAAAAAGGGGAGGGAAGGGGCAGACAGAGGGAGACAGGATGGCAAGGAGGCTCTGCGTTGACAGCCGAGAGCCTAACGCAGGGCTCGAACTCACTAACCTGAGCCGAAGTCTGAGTTTAACTGACTGAGCCACCCAAGTGCCCCCCCAAACCCACGCTTTTAACAACCACTCCAGATACCTTCATCTGCCCTCAAAGATAAACTCACTGTCACATTAGATCCTGCGTTAAAGGGGTTTCAGACACAGTCCAGTCCTTTGGGCAGGCAAGGTAGCTTGATCTCCATTTTACAGATGACAAGTTAAAGCCCAAAGAAGTGAAGTGTCAGGGTTAAGGCCGTAGACTGTTGCCTTGGTGCCTATAACCTAAGTCTGGGGTTTGGCACCCCAACCCCCTAAAAGCCCCAACCCACCTCCTCAGACCAGTCTTAGCCCAGGGCACTACAAGGGACCCAGGGGTATAGCCTCCCTGAAGAATGGGTATCGTGGCTCTCGGGGCATAAGGCTCACAGGCAGACAGCCTGGCAGAGGCTTGGCAGCTGACATCCATACTTCCTGGCTTTCAGGTTTACCTTGGAGGAGGGGAGAGGAGGAATCTTCCTTCCCGGAGCCTGATGGTAGATGGGAACAGCAGTGAGGTTATAGCTCTGGGGCTGAAGGCTGGCTTTTTATAATCACATTTGGACTGCCTCCTCTCCTCCCCAGGCAACCAACCAATCCTTGTCAGACTTTCCATTTCCTGCACTCATTCTGTAGTTTCTTTTCTCTTTTCCTCCAGCTCTGCTCAGTGACAGAATCTCTACCGTATCCATTAACAGAAACATGTAATTCAAGCCAGGGATTTTCTGAATAGCTGAGAGTATTCAAAGCAGATCATGCTAGAGCGGAATCCATGGTCCTGCTGGGCTTAGTGAAGCCGGAACACCAGCTCCTCTTGGGGCGCAGAAGCCTTTCACAATTCAATTCAATTCAATTCAATTCATAATTATGCCTACCATTTATTGGGAACTTTCTGCATGCCGGGGCCTGTGTAAAAGGCTCTATATACGTGATCTTTTTCCTATGCCACAACAGTCCTGTGAAGTATCTATTGTTTATAATCCTCATTCTGCAGAGGAAGAGATTAAAGCTTGTGGAAATGAAATCACTCGATTCCGTGTATTCTTTGAACCTTTGGTTAGTAATGCCTGTAGAAGCACTATGGGTAAGAAATGCAACCTATGGTTGGAGTACATAACAATTCTAAAATTTTTTTTAACGTTTTATTTATTTTTGAGAGACAGAGACAGAGCATGAGCTGGGAAGGGGACAGAGAGAGAGGGGGAGTCACAGATTCCAAAGCAGGCTCCAGGCACAGAACCATCAGCACAGAGCCGTCAGCACAGAGCCGTCAGCACAGAGCCCGACGCAGGGCTCGAACCCAGGAACCATGAGATCATGACCTAAGCTGAAGTCAGCCACCCAACCGACTGAGCCACCCAGGCGCTCCAAGTACATAACAGTTCTAGTAAGAATGAATCATTGCCTTCTCCAAAGTGGAACGGGTCGGGGTGCTGATATAACTGACCTGCCACCAGATGGCTAGCTGTTCTCCCTGACTTTTGTTGCTATACTGCTCCCTACCGTTGGCTATTTGTTGGTAGTTGCTAGATTAACTTCGCTGAGAGGGAGCCCGAGTTGGAGGGTCCAATCATAACCTCCATCTTTGCCACCATGGCCATTCTTTTATGAGTCTTTTGCAAAGCAATAGAGCTGCTAAATTTAGAGACTGGCTGACATCCACAATACGGGACATATGACCATCTGGCTGGACGGCCTCCTTTGCAGTAGATGGTCTCTGGTGAGCATCAGTATGAGACACAAAGATCTGCATGCCTCGTGCCTGCTCGTATGAGTCCATCTGTATGCCCCTTACCCAGACCTGTTTTCCTTCGAAATTCTAATCTTGCTTTTTCCATGCTCTTGACCAACTAGCTAAGCCATTTGCCACTTGTTAGGAATTAGTGTCTGTCTGCACCTCAGTCCACCTCTTCCTCCATACAAAAGGGGGACTACAGAGTATGCTGCTCATAGTTTGGCCCCTGAGAGGATTTACCACCGTCCAAGGCTACCCCGAATGGGGCTGTAACAGAGTAGTCCATTCCCAGCTGGTGCTAAAATATCATACTGACCTCTCTGTGAAATGGGTTTGACTTCTTTCCTCTTTAAAAAAAATTTTTTTTAAATGTTTTATTTACTTTTAAGACAGAGAGAGACAGAACACGAGTGGGACTGGGGCAGAGAGAGAGGGAGACACAGAGTCTGAAGCAGGCTCCAGGCTCTGAGCTGTGAGCACAGAGCCCGACGCGGGGCTGGAACTCAGGAACTATGAGATCATGACCTGAGCTGAAGTTGGACGTTTAACCAATTGAGCCACTCAGGCGCCCCTTTCCTCTTTTTTTTTTTTTTATTAAAAAATTTTTTTTTAAGGTTTATTCATTTATCTAGAGAGAGAGAGAGAGAGAGAGGGAGCGTAAACGGGGGGAGGGGCAGAGAGAGAGAGAGGGAGAGAGAGAGAATCCCAAGCAGGCTCTGAGCTGCACAGAGCCCTATGTGGGGCTTGAACTCACATATTGTGAGATCATGACCTGAGCTGAAACCAGGAGTCAGGCGCTCAACCAACTGAGCCACCCAGGCGCCCGACTTCTTTCCTCTTTTATAAATTGGTTGCAGGGAACCCTTCATGAGACCATAGGTATGGGTTAAAAGAGAGGTGTCAGATCAACAGAGTTAGATGCCATGGGAGTCTGAGCTGTTTATTCATTTGATTTACTTGTGTCTTCTGAACCCTATGAGCCCAGCCCTGAATTTACCACCTTCATCATATTGGATTGCTGCTCTGCCTGTCTGATAACATCTAGCTGAAGACATACAGCTACCCGGCATCCAGAGATCACATTGGGGCCCAGTGACACATCAGGACCTTTTTGTTCATTATGTTAACTAACTTGGATGTAAATTACCAAAAAAAAAGTAAATAATAGAAAAAGTGGGGGAGGGGCGCCTGGGTGGCTTAGTCGGTTAAGGGTCCAACTTCGGCTCAGGTCATGATCTCATGGTTCGGTTTGTGAATTCGAGCCCTGTGTCAGGCTCTGTTCTGACAGCTCAGAGCCTGGAACCTGCTTTGGATTCTGTGTCTCCCTCTCTCTCTGCCCCTCACCCATCATGGTCTGTCTCTTTCTCTCTCTCAAAAATAAATATTAAAAAAAGTGGGGGGAAAATGGACCTTTTTGTTCAAATGGACCATGGTGAGTAGTATGTCCTTACTCCAGAATCTCAGGAGTCCTCACTGCAGCTCCCCTTTTTGAACTCCCATAAACTCCCTATGGAAACGTTTTCTACCACAGGCGCCTCCAGCCACATTGTATCTGCAGGGTCATGTAATCCACTGGATTTAAGCTAAACTCCATCTACCACCTGGCCTCTCTCCCTTCCTACTCTAGCCAGAAAGCTATGTTGGTGCTTTGTGTCTCCTAGTTTCTGTGTCAGCGCAGACTCCGTGTCTTTAACGATCTTTGAAAATTGTGAACATTCTTCTTTTCCTAACGCACAATCACCCCGGCAAGTGGAAGCAGATCCCTTTGAGGAAGGATTGGAGGAACATTTACTATATGTAACTATGGTATGACTCACTTCAGAGTTGTTCCTTAATGGGGCAAGGCCTCTCCTATAGTCAAGGGGTTCTGATTCTGTGAACTTAGATCTAGGATCTGGATGAGGGACTGTGATTTTCCATTGTGGAATTAATGTCAGTCTTCTGCTTATCAGGTTTTGATTGCTCTCGATTTTATTTTTACTATTCCTTTTTTTTTTTTTTTTAGAGAGAGAGAGAGCACAAGCAGGGGAGGGGGGTAGAGAGAGAAGGAGAGAGAAAATCTTAAGAAGTTTCATGCTTAGGAGGGAGCCAGATGCAGGGTTCAAGCCCATGACCCCGGGACCATGACCTGAACCGGTTAAGAGTCGCATGCTCAACCTGAATGAGCCATCCAGGCGCCCCAGCTCTTGATTTTTTTTTTAATTAATTTATTTATTTTGAGAGAGAGAGAGTGCACACATCAGGGAAAGGCAGAGAGAGGGAGAGAGAGAATCCCAAGCAGGCTCTGCACTGTGAGTATAGAGCCCAACGTGGGACTTGATCTCACAAATCACGAGATCATGACCTGAGCTGAAATCAAGAGCTGGACACGTAACCAGGTGAGCCATCTAGGCTCCCCAGCTCTTGATTTTTTTTTTTTAATGAAAAATTGACATCTCTCTGGCTCAGTCGGTAGAGCATGCAACTCTTGATCTTGGGGTTGTAAGTTCAAGCCCCATGTTGGATGTAGAGATTACTTAAAAATTAGATATAAATAGAAAGATAGATAGATACTGAGAATTACCCAGTCTGTAGAGATTACTTAAAAATAAAATCGAAGGAGGGGTGCCTGGGTGTCTCAGTCAGTTAAAGCATCTGACTTTGGCTCGGGTCATGATCTCACGGTTTGTGAGTTCAAGCTCCATATCAGGCTCTGCACTGACCTTGCAGAGCCTGCGTGGGATTGTCTCTCTTTCCCTCTCTCTGTCCCTCCCCTGCTCTCTCTCTCTCCAATAAACAAACAAACAAACAAACAAACAAATAAACTTAAAAAAATAAAATCGAAAGGGGGCACATGGGTGGCTCAGTTGGTTGAGTGCCCAACTTCAGCTCAGGTCACGATCTCATGGCTTATGAGTTGGCTTATGAGTTCGAGCCCCACATTGGGCTTGCTGCTGTCAGTGCAGAGTCTACTTTGGATCCTCTGTCCCTCTCTCTCTGCCCCTCCCCCGCTTGTGCTCTCTCAAAAATAAACATGTAGGGGCGCCTGGGTGGCTTGGTCGGTTAAGCGTCCGACTTCGGCTCAGGTCATGATCTCACGGTCCGTGAGTTCGAGCCCCACGTCGGGCTCTGTGCTGACAGCTCAGAGCCTGGAGCCTGCTTCACATTCTGTGTCTCCCTCTCTCTCTGCCCCTCCCCTGTTCATGCTCTGTCTCTCTCTGTCTCAAAAATAAATAAACGTTAAAAAAAATTAAAAAAAAAAAAAATAAACATGTAAACAAAACAAATAAATAAACAAAACAAAATAGAAGGGCGCCTGGGTGGCTCAGTCAGTTGAGTATCTGACTCTTGATTTCAGCTCAGGTCATGATCCCAGGGTTGTGGGATCGAGCCCTGTGTCCAGCTCCATGCTGAGCATGGAGCCTGCTTGAGATTCTTTCCTCTCTGCCTCTCCCCTACTTTCTCTCTCTCTCTCAAAAAATAAAACAAAATCATATATATGTATGTGTATACACATATGTGTGTGTGTGTGTGTGTGTGTGTGTGTGTGTGTGTGTAGAGAGAGAGAGGGTTACCCAGTCTGCGGTCCATCCATCCATCCCTCCCCATAGTCAATTTGCCATAGGTCCCTGCGGATCAGAGCACCCTCATTGTTGCTTTGAGCTTGCTGCCCATGATAGAAATCATATTGACCTGGCCTTGGATGCTACATTTGGCATTCTGGAATCCCAACATGACTATTGATATTAGGGATCCCAGTTCCACGGCATCATCTCCTACGCTTCTTCTCAGCCTACTGAAGACAGACACCACTGAGCTAGAGATGCTGCTGTCCCCTTTCTCAGTGAACCCCTTATCGCCTTAGTAAAAAGAGTGTCCTCTTGGCCCTTCTAGAGAACATAGTCAGGTGCTGAGCTCTTAGATCTTTCATTCCCACCTCCTTGAAATTTCTTTCTTTCTTTTTTTTTAAGTTTTATTTGTCTAAGTAATCTCTACATCCAATGTAGGGCTTGAACTCATGCTCAAGAGTAGCATGCTCTTCTGACTGAGCCAGCCAGGCACCCCTCTCCCTGAACTTTCTGACCTCTTCTTAAGCAATCTACCATGGAAGTCCTGGCATCTTGACCTCATTTGTTGTAAGCCATCATCCTGCTTTACAGAACAATCCTTGCAAAGTATTAAACCATATTTCAATTATTTCTTGCTGAATAACAACCCCCCCCAAAAAAAACTTTAAAGACGTAGAACAACAGCAATTTATCATTTCTCACAATTCTGCAATCTGGGTTAGGCTTAGTTGGGTGTCCATATGCTTCATGTGGTGTTTGCAGGTGTTTGTGGGAGAAGAAATATCCAAGGTGTCCTTTTCACTTACACAAATAGCACTTCAACTGGAATGGATGGAACACCCAGGGACTGGCCAGTTATCTCTCTTAATATGGTGTCTCCACATGGCTGGCTTGTACTCCCTCACAGTATGAGGGTCTCGGTGTGGTTGGACTTCTTACATACGTGGTAGCTGGCTTCTAAGAGGGAGGAAATGGGAACTGTTGATCTTCTTAAACCTTAGGTCTGGAACGAGAACAGTGTCACTTCTACCATATTCTCTCTCTCTCTCTCTCTCTCTCGCTCTCTCTCTCTCTCTCTCTTTGAAAAGCACTTGTTAGTATTTAATGAACCTCCTTCTGTTGTGGCTTTAAGTTCCCAGGACACAGGTGCCCTCCACACCTTTAATCTTCTCCTTGGCTCTTCTACTGAAGAATTTGGCCTTCACGAAGACGGGCTGTTTGGGGAGCTTGCCCTTTCCCAAAACTTTGTAGTAGCCCGATCGCACCACATCGATGCGAGGACCAGCTCCTGTCTTGTTTTTGGCAGACATGGGTATGTCTGCTCAAGGACCAAGGTCCACAGTTTATCAAGATTGACAGTTGGGCAGAAGCTCTGGTTCTTCTCTAAGTGGTGATGCCTCCTACCAACTTTTCCAAAGTAGCCTGGGTGATATTTGTCAAGGCTGATCCTGTCATGATGCATGCCACCAGCATGACCCTGGCCTCCTGGGTGTTTCTGGTGCTTGCCGATGTGGCCATGGCCATGGCTCACATGGCCCCCAAGTTTCCGGGTCTTCCTCAGTCTGGATGGCATATTGGCAGCCCAGACGAAAGAGCTGCCATATTCTGTTAGTTAAGGCAGGTTACAAGGCCAATCCAAGTTCAAGGAGAAGAGGAAAACAGACTCCGTCTCTTGATGTGAGGAGTGGCGTGTATATAGAGGAAGGGAAGGAACTGATAGTGACCATCTTTGGAAACTATCTACCAGAGACCAGGTCTAGCTATCCTTGCAAGATTATTGAAGGCTGAGGGGCACCTGGTTGGCTCAGTTGGTGGAACATGTAACTCTTCAACTCACCCTTACGGGTTTAAGCCCCACATTGGTTGTAGAGATTACTTCAAAATAAAATCTTTAAAAAATATATTGAAGCCTGAGTTACGGGACAGTGGTCCATGATGATGTGTTCCTTACTAGCCAGTCTTCTATTCTGCCATGCTGCCCCTCACTGCCATGTCCAAAACCCCCAAGATCTCTCCTACATATATTAGCTAGGTCTTTCGATTCCTCTGATGTGTAGCTTATTTTTCCCAGGTCTGGACTTAAGTTTTCCCACTCAGGATTTGCCAGGAACTGACCCTAGTTATTTGAGGAGGTAATGGGAGCAGGTTTTGAGGAGAATAAGTGTCATCTTATGAGGTACCTGCTTCATGTGAAGTTATTGCATAGTCTCAAGGAAAGGGGAAATTGTTCTTCCTTGGAAAGAGGGCAGGGGTGGCTCTCCCACCCAGGAAAACTCAGGAGAATTTATGAGATAAAGGCTCTTAGATTTGTCTACTCTAATGTCCCTATCCAGGGTCTCAGGGTCCTACTCTTTCCTTGTCAGGACCTTGACTCTGACATAGGAGGTGGGCTAAAGTTGCACATTTAGACTTCTTTGCAACCATGCCACTTATCACCTGCCTAATCCTGGATGTAGTTTTCTACCTACTCTTTCCTGCACCACAAGAGAAAGCTTTCATAACTGTGATGCCCACTGAAAGCCAAGGTTAGTACCACTGCACGTGCTACCAGCAATGAGATCCCTACTGCCTTCACATAAGTGAGAAGAACCACCACAGACTCACACTCTGAAGGCCTTTTTTCTAGGACCTCTTCCGGTACTAAATGTCAGCCTATGTTCCCTAGAAAATGAATTGAAGCCTGAATTGAAGGTTGTATGCTAATGCTTTCTTGGGAGTTGCAATCCCCAAAGCCAGGGGAAAGGAGAAGTGAAACGGAGAAGGAAGGAAAGAAATACAAGCTGGCGCATCACTTAGCTGGCCAGGGTCCCACAAAAATCAAAGCCAGTTGTTCAGTCACTTGGGATCTCTTCAAAGAGGTCACACAGAGCCACCATGTCTTAGAATAGTCCATAAGAAGGAAGGATAGGGAGGAATTCACCTCTCAGCAATTTTTCATTTTTCATTGTCTAGTCTCATGGTCATGAACAGGGTCCTAACAGTCTGAGCTTTGGAATCGTGTGAACTCATTCCACTGGGCTGTTTCTGGGCAAGCCAGAGCCTTTATGAGTCCAGATGGGTCAGACGTGAATGCCAAAGCTTCTCTGATTCCACTATAGCAGGCTTACTTGAGTTCATGCCAAAGGCTAGCATTTGCCTCCTGATGATGCTGAGGCATCCGGTAACGCCAAGGATATTGACCGCTGGGAGACATCTAAACTGAGTCTGGGACAGTTAGAATAAAGACTAGCATTTACTTAGAATGAGATGGGAAGGATTTGAACAGAGTGACATGTCTGGCAAATTTTAACAGGTTGACTCTGGCTGCCCAGGAGGGCACGGACAGAGTCAACTGCAAAAAGTCCAGGTATATTGACCAGGGTTGTATCAGAGAAGCAGAACCATTAGGAGCGATATAAAATTGAGGTTTTATTATAGGTATTTAACCTTACACAATTATGAGGGTTGGTTAAGCGGTTTCCACACAGTTGTTACTTGTGTATCCGGTGTTGAGCTAGAAATCAATAAGGCGGTTCTGAAAGATGGACCTTGATGGATGTCAAGGTCAAACTGGACCCCTGAAGATGAACTGGAACCCACAAGGACAAGCTAGGCCTCCTGTTGGTCTCTCCTCACCTTCAAGCCTCCATTTTGATGACCAGTGATAGAAGCTGATGCCCTTCATAGACACACACAGTTAACCCTGGAGCTGGAGAAGCGGAAGGTAGAGAACCAGGGGTTGCTAGAGGACATGTGGGCCTGGCTGCTGCCTGACACTGACCAGGGGAGCCAGCAGATCGGAGAAAATGTTCATGAGCTACAGCAGCATCCGACCCTGTACCAGCCTTCCAAGAGTAAGCTTGGCCGCAACCTCACTTCTGCCTCCAAATCCTGCCTAAATCTCTCTCTCGGGGGCAAATTCTCACCCAAAACTACACAAGAAAGGGAATTCTGGGAAACACAGTTCCAGCTCAGCTAAGCTGACAAAAACAAATTCCACCACACC
This sequence comes from Panthera tigris, assembly GCF_018350195.1. Lineage (NCBI taxonomy): Eukaryota > Metazoa > Chordata > Mammalia > Carnivora > Felidae > Panthera > Panthera tigris. The sequence goes on from NC_056667.1 coordinate 20,649,189, forward strand.
AGGCAAGCAATTAGGATGGCTTGAACCCTAGAGTATTGGGAACAGGGGTGTGAGAAATGCTTGAATTCTGGAAGTATCTTGGATATCCTCACTGTTCTGAATCCATTTGCTTTCTGAGCTGGGGTGGTGAGTTCTGAGGGAAAATTAGCATGTGTTGAGTGAAAAGGAAATGTCCACCATTCACATCTACAGAGCCTGGGACAAAGGTGTAAATGCACCTGTTACATGTCTAAATATTAAAAAACTCCAAATGAAGACACAACCTATCATTTGAAATATATTCCATCTTTATATCTTAATAGACCTTCATAATGACAAAATAAGAAATATGTGTAGACCTATAATTTTTATATGAGCGAAAATCTATCAAAATAAACGCCTTTCATTATCATACCACCTATCTGGGTGTTCTCGTGATGGACTGGAAATATTTGGACAAGGAATAAAGAAAACATATACATAATTAATAAATTATTTTATATTTATTCCATATAAAAGAGAGAAAGGGCTGGCCTGTAGCTCACAGCTAGACCATGTTATTGAACATGAATGATCTCACAGAATACCAATCTCAGATGTTACTCTGAGACCATGATGAGACAAAACAAGGCTACTTTATATTTTATCTTAACACAGACGACAACAAAATCACTGTGCCTCCCACAAAATATCAAACTACCCTTTTTCCCTTCGCTAAAATGAGGGACTGCTACATCTTTTTTTTAAAAAGCTTTTTGGATGCTTATTTATTTATTTTGAGAGAGAGAGAAAACATGAGCAGGGGAAGGGCAGAGAGAGGGAGAGAGAGAATCCTAAGCAGGCTCCGTGCTGTCAGCGCAGAGCCCGAGGCAGGGCTCCAACTCATGACAAATCATGAGATCATAACCTGAGTCAAAATCAAGAATCGGGGATGCTTCACTTGATCTTAGACAAAAGGCCGAGAAGCGATAAGAGAGTCGGGGATGTTTAACCGACCGAGCCACCCAGGCGCCCCGAGTGCCTGCTACTTCTTAACGGTTAGTTTTACCCTTGTGCTAGTCTCCTATCCCTATGGATAAGATTTATGTATTGAGATTCCCAGTCATAGAATTGCCCTTGCTTTTTAACAGCCAGAACGTGACCACCTTGCTAGACTTTCCCCCAAGTCATTCACCACCAGGCCTGATCCTATAAAAGGCTATTTGTAGGGGCACCTGGGCGGCTCAGTCGGTTAAGCATCTGACTCTTGATTTCGACTCAGGTCAGGATCTCCCCTGTATGTGAGATCAAGCCCCACATGGGGCTTTGCCCTGAGCGCGGAGCCTGCTTGGGATTCTCTTCCTCTCTCTCTGCTCCTCCCCTGCAATACCCTGTGAGATATCCCATGATTCCCAGTGGTGTCACTTCTCACTGCAATGAGTAATAAATCCAATTTGTTTATCTATAGGTGTGTTTCTACTGGTCTTTGGCTGAAGAGCATTAACATACTTAGAATATATTTTTCTTGATTTCTTTCATCAAAATTACTAATCTTTTTAAAAATTTTAAATATATATTTTTTAAACATTTATTTATTTTTGAGAGGCTGAGAGAGGCAGAGCACAAGCGGGGGAGGGGCAGAGAGAGAGGGAGACACAGAATCCAAAGCAGGCTCCAGGCTCTGAGCGGTCAGCACAGACAGAGCCCGACGCGGGGCTCGAACCCACGAACCGCGAGATCATGACCTGAGCTGAAGTCGACGTTTTAACCGACTGAGCCACCCAGGCGCCCCTAATCTTTCTTTCTTTCTTTCTTTTTTAAGTTTTTATTTAAATTCTAGTTAGTTAACGTACAGTGTAGGTGCACCTTTTGTGCTCATGCTCAGTTCCTGGAAATCCCCTTGTGGCTTCTGAGCCAGCGTTGCGGCCAGGCCTTTCCTGTTCTGTTGGCCCTTAGAGGTTGCTCTGAAGGTGTGGCTGCTAACCCTCCAGGTGGCTCGTAGGGTATGGCCGGGATCTGCTCTATCCCTCCTCGCTCATGCCTAACTAACTGCCTAACATTAGTTTCAGGTGTACAATATAGCAATTCAACACTTGCATACATATAATACCGGGTACTCATCACGAGTGTATTCCAATATTTCTTAATCATCAACATTTTCACATAATTTGTGTTCTTTTTGTTTAAAAAAACGTTTATTTGTTTATTGGGGGGGCAGAGAGGGAGGAGAGAATCCCGAGCAGGCTCCTCGTTGTCCCTGATCTCATGAATCGCTGAGATCATGACCTGAGCCGAAATCGAGTCGGATACTTAACCGACTGTCACCCAGGCACCCCTAATTTGTGTTCCCTTCACAGCATTGGCAAGCGATAGCCTATAGGCCAAATCAGCCCTGCTGCTTGTTTTTGTAAACAAAGTTTTATTGGAACACAGACACATTCATTCATTTGTATATTGTCAATGGCTGCTTTCATGCTACCATGGCAGAGTAGTGACAGAGACCATAATGGCCCACAGTGTCTAAAATATTTAGAGTCTATCCCTTTACAGGTAAGTTTGCCAACCTCTGGTCTAAAAAAAATCAAAATTAAAATGTAATTATTTTCCCAGTCACTGGAGCCTGGGGTTCTTGATCTTAGGGTTGTGAGTTTGAGCCCCACTTTGGATGTAGAGATCACTTAAAAAGATAACCTTTAAAATAAATAAATTAATTAATTTCCAAATATAATTATTTTCAAGGCACAAAATTTGAATATATTTTTGTCAAAAAAATAAGTAAAAATAAATACAAAAATTAAAAATAAAATTTCATATATATTTCAAAATTCAAAAATTACTCCAAAATGTTTACTTATTTTAAAAAATTTACTTATTTATTTTGAGAGAGAGAGAGAAAGCAAGCACAAGTGGGGGAGGGGCAGAGAAGAGGAGAGACAGAATCCCAAGCAGGCTCCAAGCCATCAGCACACATCCCAGTGTGGGGCTTGAACCCATGAGCCATGAGATCACGACCTGAGCCGAGATCAAGAGTCGATCGCTTAATTGGCTGCGTCACCCAGGCGGCCACTCCAAAATATTTCAATCATCCATTAAAAATAAAAAAGCCGGGGGCGGGGGGCGCCTGGGTGGCTCAGTCGGTTAAGTGTCTGACTTCGGTTCAGGTCATGTTCTCACAGTTTGTGAGTTCAAGCCCCACGTCGGACTCTGTGCTGACAGCTCAGAGCCTGGAGCCTGCTTTGGATTCTGTCTCCTTCTGTCTCTGACCCTCCCCACTGTGCTCTCTCTCTCAAAAATAAATAAATGAAAAAATAAATAAAAAACCAAAACAAAACAAAAAGCCGGATGCCTGGCTGGCGCAGTCAGTTGAGCGTCTGACTAGGTCATGATCCCAGGGTCATGGGATTGAGCCCCCTGTCAGACTCAGTGCTGAGCGTGAGCCTGCTTAAGATTCTCTCCCTCTCTCTCCCCACCCCCCCTGCTCTCCTTGCTCACGCTCTAAAATAAAAAGAATAAAAATTTAAAAAGCAAGCTATACACATTAGTATAACACTTAAAATGAAAACTTAAAGCTGATATATTGTTTTTGAAATTTTTATCGAATCTTACTAATTTTTTAAATTAGCGTTCAATATCCATCTAAACGCCAATAGAAAAAAATTGGTACTGTGCTTCACACATGCTACATCTAGATCTCCGCATACCCAGGTGAGTAATAAGATTTGTTCAGTTGGAAAACATCCCTCAGCTGCCATGTGTAACTGTTGTGACTGCCAAGGTAATTTACGAGCATCTCCAGTTTTGAATTGAAACAGGAAGAGAAACAAGAAAATGGACACTAGGCACTCCTGGAAAATGATATTTTGTACTGCCATAATTTATTACATTCATGCTATCAGAGAGAAAACTTTTGGCACAGCAATTAATTTGTCGCTCTCTTACCTAAGCTCTATCCTTCGGTCTCCTGCAGACGCTGAAGCCGCGTTTGTCTCTGATGTTGCCAGTGACACAACCTGTAAGCCTTTACAGCAATCGACGCAACTCGCTTGTGTTTTGGAAACACGGGACACAAGATTTTAGAAGCATTCTCTGGGGCCTGACTTGTGCTAATACTAGATGTTTATGATTTGGGTTGTGCTGTGCCAGTACTGAGATTCAGATCCTGAGCAGCAGAAGCACTCGTATGTTCTTTATCTGACGTGTGTGTGTGATATGCAGCGTTCTCTAAAACACAGGGCTTAGATCTAAGAATGGTAGGAGTAGTAAGGTCTCAGGTGTTGAAGGATATTTCACAAATTCTATTTGTGTCTCTTTGGTTTCTGAGTTTAGATCACAGGAGTTCAGCTAGCGAGGGATATGTGGTATTTCCATAATAGAACCGATCAATAGCATTTACTGACAGATCCGATGTGAGGTAAGAAAGGGAGGAGTCAAGAATGACACCAAGATCTTTGACCCAAACAACTGGAAAAATGGAACTGTCGTTAACCGAAAGCGAAAGTCCTGCAGAAGGATCTGGACGTTTTTTTGGGAGATCCCAAGTCTGAGATGCTTATTAGACATCCAAATAGAGATGTCAAGTTCAGGGGAGAAGCCAGACTAGAGACAAACTTCAAAGTCATCAGTGGTAGAAAAGCCAAGAGCTGGGGCACCTGGGTGGCGCAGTTGGTTAAGCATCCGACTTCAGCCAGGTCACGATCTCGCGGTCCGTGAGTTCGAGCCCCGCGTCAGGCTCTGGGCTGATGGCTCAGAGCCTGGAGCCTGCTTCCGATTCTGTGTCTCCCTCTCTCTCTGCCCCTCCCCCGTTCATGCTCTGTCTCTCTCTGTCCCAAAAATAAATAAAAAACGTTGAAAAAAAAAATTTAAAAAAAAAAAAAAAAAAGAAAAGCCAAGAGCTACCTGAGATCTCATAGGATAAGGGGAGAAAAAGAAGAAGTCCAAGGGCTTTTTATTTTTACATTCCCCACCAGTTGCACCCCACACGAACTAGCCTCACCATGCAGACACCGCAGCAACTCACTAGAAGAAATCCGGGTGCTTGGATGTCAACATGGAGCATAGCCACCGGCTGGCCTGGACCATTCGTCCTTTGACCATTATTGTCAGTTTCAGCTGCCGCAACAGAACACCCTAGACTAGGTGGCTTATAATCAACAGAGATGTATTTCTCACAGTTCTGGAAACCAGGAAGTCCAAGATCAAGGTACCAGCAGCGTTGGTGTCTAGTTAGAAGCAGCTTCCTGGTTCCTGTCTTCCCACTGTGTCCTCACTTGGTGGAGGGGGAAGGGAGCTCTCTAGGGCCTCTTTTATAAGGGCTCTAAGCCTTCGTGGGGCTGAGCCCTCATGAGCGAATCACGTCTCAAAGCCTCCACTTCCAAATACTGTCACGCTGGGGATTAGGTTTCAACGTGTGAATTTGGGGAGGACATAAACATTGTCCATCGCAATTATATTAGAGAAAAACAAACTTCTACCTTGTTCAAGCCACTGAATAATTTGTTCATCTTATTGTTGCAGAAGCCTAGTCTTACCCTAAGTGGCAAACCTCACAAGGAGGTCACTGTACCCAACATAGCCCAGGAGCTATAGACAGGAATGGTTGATGGGTGTGGCTCTTCATGCTGGAGGGAGGTGCAGGGAGCAGTGGGACATTTTCCCCAGTCACCTTGAGCAGAGCGGGTATGGCACATATCGCTGGCAGACATGAAGAGGCCTTGTGGTCTAGATGAGGAGGACATGGCAGCGAGCCACATGGACAAATGACTTGACACCAGATGGGAAAGAGGATGTCAGTATGGACAGATGACAAGGACTAGATGATCCTTCCACCTGTGTTTGTGGCTTAAAAACCTCCCAAGGGGCTCCTGGGTGGTTCAGTCGGTTAAGCGTCTGACTCTTGGTTCCAGCTCAGGCCCTGATCTCATAGTTTTGTGAGTTCAAACCCCACATCGGGCTCTGTGCTGATAGTGTGGAGCCCACTTAGGATTCTCTCTTTCTCCCCCTCTCTCTGCTCCTCCCCTACTTGCACTGTCTCTCTCAAAAATAAACTTAAAAAAACAAAAACACACAAAAAAAACCTCCTAGAACTTAGATGCAGCCCCTGGGGAATGTGTGGGGCAGACTCTAAGTCATTTGTGCTGCTACTGTTCACGGTCAACTTTCAGCTTGTATGCTGGATCCCATCCCCACTCACCTACTCAAAGGCTTTGTTCCTGCAAGTCTCTCCTGCATCATCAATCTTCCCCTTTACTGTGATAGCCCCCAGTGAGGAAAAAAAAAGGTAAATCTTCTCTTGACCCCCACAACCTTTTTACATTTTTTATTTATTTTTGGGACAGAGAGAGACAGAGCATGAACGGGGGAGGGGCAGAGAGAGAGGGAGACACAGAGTCGGAAACAGGCTCCAGGTTCCGAGCCATCAGCCCAGAGCCTGACACGGGGCTCGAACTCACGGACCGCGAGATCATGACCTGGCTGAAGTCGGACGCTTAACCGACTGCGCCACCCAGGCGCCCCCCCCACAACCTTTTTAATTATCCTTTTGTTGTTGTGTTCCAAATCCTCTAAATGCTTCCCTATACTGACTGACTCCCACTTCCTCACCTCCCATTCTTTTTTCCTTTTTTTTTTTTATAGTTTGTGCTTTTCGTTTTTAAGGTTATTTTTTATTTTGAGAGAGAGAGAGCACACAAGCAGGGGGAGGAGAGAGAGAGAGAGAGAGAGAGAGAGAGAGAGAGAGAGAGAGAATCCCAAGCAGGCTCTCAGCTGTCAGTGTAGAGCCTGACTCGGGGTTCGATCCCACAAACTGTGAGATCATGACCTGAGCTGAAATCAAGAGTCGGACGCTTAACTGACTGAGCCACCCAGGGGCCCCTCTATCTCCTTTTTTCTCCTGCCCCCTCTGTCTTTAACCTACCTCAGTCAGGCTTTTCCTCATGCCAACCCAGTGCAACCACTCTTGTCTGGGTTACCAAACATCCATCCCACCAAAGCTCTTAGCAGGTTTTACCACAAATGATCACTTCTTCTTCTTCTTCTTTTCTTGAAATTTACTTATTTTACTCAAGCAATCTCTACACCCACCGTGGGGCTCGAACTCATGACCCCGAGATGAAGAGTCGCTCTCTCTTCCGACTGAGACAGCCAGGTGCCCCAGTGATCATGTCTTTCTTGAAGCCCTTTCTTCACTTCTGGTTTTCTTTCTAACCTCATTGCATCTTCTGAGTCTCATTTGCTGGATTACCACTCCCTCCCTCCTCCATCCCATCCTTCACTTAGGTGCTTGCTCATGTGCTACCTTCTTGGAGAAGTCATCCCTGACCATTCCACCTAAAACAGAGCTTCTCCCATCATTCTCTCTCCCTTTTCCCTGCTTTCTTTTTTTTTTTTTTATCTGAGCCCTTAGCATCACCTGCAATTATATTATCCTTTTGTGTACTCGTATATCACCTGTCTCCCTCACCCCTAGAATGGAAGCTTTGTGACAGCAAGGACTTAGTCATATCTGTTGCTGTACTTTTTTAAAGTAATCCCCACTCCCAATGTGGGACTCGAACTCATGACTTCAAGATCAAGAGTCACATGCTCTACTGAATTAGCCAGCCAGGTGCCCCTTGTTGCTGTACTTTTAAGGCCTAGCACTGTGCCTGATACTTACTAGATTGTCAATGCAATCTACTGAATAAATAACGGAAATTAAATCCAGTTATATGTCAATTATATCTCAATAAATCCGGAAAAATAATGTGTAAGGCAGAAAAGTAAATTACATTTGTGGTTTTTTTAAGTTTTATTTTTGAATTTGTGGACCAAGAATTCACACCTGCAATAGAAACCAGTTCTAATTTTTGTCAACTCCCCCTTCTCCACCCCAGACCTAGACCATCATCCTTCACATGAAGATTTTCTGGAGATTGTGAATAGGAGGTAGGCGGTGACACCCTAGGAGAGCTGACCCAGTTAACACTAAGTGTCCCCTCTCTGGACTGTCATGGTACCCTAAGCACAGCACAATTTATTTATCTGTTATCCTGCCAATAGTTATTTCCTTTTCCTCCCCACCTTTTTTTAAATGTTTATTTATTTTTGAGAGAGCGCTCACAAGTTGGGGAGGGGCAGAAAGAGAGGGAGAGAGGGAATCTCAAGCAGTCTCCATGCTATCAGTGCAGAGTGGGATGCAGGGCTCGAACTCAAGAACCGTAAGATCATGACCTGAGCTGAGATCAAGAGTTGGATGTTCAACCAACTGAGCCATCCAGGCACCCCATCCCCTTTCTTTTTGATACTAGGAACAATACTGCTAGAAAATTCTCTTTTCCTATTGCTCACTTAGGGTACACCCTGCTGCTGACACATGGAGAAAGACAAAGACACATGGAGGAAGACTCAGTAAGGGAAGAGGACAAGTTTTGACAGGGTAGACATCAGCAAACACAGGTGTGTCCAAGTCAGTTCAGGAAACATCCATCATTGTCCTCACTTCAGCCTCCCAGCAGCTGATGACACTATTGACTAATGTGTCTCGCTCTTCTCTTGGCTTCTGTAAAACCACTCTCTCCTCTCTGCACTCTTTTGCTCCTGACTCCTCTGCAGGCATCTCCTTCTGACCAGACCTCTGTTGGATGGACTTCCCCTTGACTTAGGAGGGAGACACTGCTCTCCTCTCTCTATGGGCTTCCAAGGTAATATCACCCAGTCTTAGGGTATTAAATACTACATATATACTGATAATGTCCCCCAAACTCTATCTTTGTCCCAGACCTCTACTAGAAGAGATATACAGACTAGAGCCCACTGCCTGCGTAATATCTCCTCCTGGATGTCCCACAGGCATCTAGAACTTAATACAGGCATACCTTGGAGGTATTGCCAGTTTGATTCCAGACCTCCACAGTAAAGTGAATATCACGATAAAGTGAGTCAAATGAATTTTTTGGTTTCCTAGTTCATGTAAAAGTTATATTTGCACTATGCTGTAGTCTATTAAGTGTGCAATAGCATTGTTTCTAAAAATACAATGTACATATCTTAATACAAATATTTTATTGAGGGGCGCCTGGGTGGCTTAGTCAGATAAGTGTCAGACTTCGACTCCGGTCACGATCTTGCTGTTCATGAGTTTGAGCCCCGCAATGGGCTCTGTGCTGACAGCTCGGAGCCTGGAGCCTGCTTCAGATTCTGTGTCTCCCTCTTTCTCTCTGCCGCTCCCCTGCTCGCACTCTGTCTCTCTCTCATAAATAAATAAACATTAAAAAATATTTTATTGATAAAAAATGCTAACCATTGTCTGAGGTTGCAGTGAGTTGTAATCTTTTTGCTGGTGGAAGGTCTTGACTTTTGTTTTAGTTTCTTACAATTTATTAAAATTTTCCTGTTTCAATAGTTACTTACCCCTTCTCACTTCTTTTTTTTAACTGAAGTATAGGTGACAATGTTATATTAGTTTCAGGTGTACAACATGATTTGACAATTCTATACATTATGCTCTGCTCACTACAATAAATGTAGTTACCATCTGTCAACATATAATGTTATTACAATATTATTGACTATACTCCCTATGCTGTATCTTTCACCCCTTGACTTATTTATAACTGGAAGTTTGTACCTCTTCATTCCCTTCACCTATTTTGCCCATTCCCTCAAACCCCTCCCCTCTGGCAACCACAAATTTGTTCTCTGCGTTTATGATTTTGTTGTTGCTTTTTTGTTTGTTCAGTTGTTTTGTTTTCTTTTTAGATTCCACATATAGGTGAAATCACATGACATTTGTCGTTCTCTTAACTTGTTTTTCTTAGCTCAATACCCCCTGGTCCATCCATATAGTCGCAAATGGTCTCACCTTGATGCTAACAGTTACTGACTGGTCAGGATGGTGGGTACTGAAGGTCAGGGTGGCTGTGGCGATTTCTAAGACAATGAAATCTGCTGCATTGATTGCCTCTTCCTTTCACAAATGATTTCTCTGGAACCTGCAGTGATATTTGATAGCATGTTACCCCCAGTCGAACTTCTTTCAAATTGGAGTCGATCCTCTCAAACCTTGCTGTTGCTTTATCAGCTCAGTTTATATAATGTTCTAAAGCCTTTGTGTCATTTCGACAGTCTTCACGTGGGGAGGAGATTCCATCTCAAGAAACCACTCTCCTTGTTCCTCCATAAGAAGCAACTCTTCATCTGTTCAGGTTGTATCAATGGGATCACAGCCATTCGGTCCCATCTTCAGGCTCCACTTCTCATTCTGGTTCTCTTGCTGTTTCCACCCCATCTGCAGGTACTTCTTCCATTGAAGTCTTGAACCCCTCACAGTCATCCGTGAGGGTGGGAACCAACGTTTTCTAAACTATCAACGTTGGTATTTTGACTTCTTCCCGTGAATCATTAATGTTCTTTCTTAATGGCATGTAGAACGGTGAATGAATACTTTCCCGAAGATTTTCATTGTACTTTTCCCAGATCCACCAGAGGAATCACTCTCTAGGGGCGCTATAGCCTTAAGAAATGTATTTCTTGAAGCGCCTGGGTGACACAGTCAGTTGAGCCTCCAACTTCGGCTCATGTCATGATCTCATGGTCTGTATGTTCAAGCCCAGCATTGGGCTCTCTGCTGTCAGTACAGAGCCTCCTTTAGATGCTCTATCCTCCCTCTCTCCCCCCGTTCTGCACTCATGCTCTCTTTCAAAATAAATAAACTTAAAAAAGTTGTTATTTATTTGTCTATTTATTTATTTTTGAGAGAGAGAGAGGTCGAGACAGAGAGGCTGAGAGAGAGGGAGAGAGAGGATCCCAAGCAAGGATCTACAGCACAGAGCCCAAAGCAGGGCTCAAACCCACCAACTGTGAGATCGTGACATGAGCCAAAACCAAGGGTCAGAGGCTAAACCGACTGAGCCACCCAAGTTCCCCAAGAAATGTACGTCTTTTTAATTTTTATTTATTTGTTTGTTTGTTTATTTTTAATTTATTTTTACTTATTTATTTATGTATTTATAAATTAAATAAATAAAATTTATTTATTCATTTAATTTTAATTTAATAAAAAAATGTTTTTAAGTTTATTTATTTTTGAGAGAGAAACAGAGCATGAGTGGGGGAGGGGCGAAGAGAGAGAGGAAGACACAGAATCCGAAGCAGGCTCCAGGCTCTGAGCTGTCAGCAGAGACCCCGACACAGGACTCAAACTCACAAACTGTGAGATCATCACCTGAGCTGAAGTCGGACGCCTAACCAACTGAGCCACCCAGGCGCCCCTCGAGAAATGTATTTCTTAAAAAATAACACTTCAGAGTTGAAATTACTCCTTGATCCATGGGCTTTAGCACGGATGATGTATTAGCAAAACAATGTGAATCTCATTGTATATCTGCATCAGAGCTCTTGGGTGACCAGGTACGTTGTCAATGAGCAGTAATATTTTGAAAGGAATCTTTTTTCTGAGTAGTAGGTCTCAACAGTGGGCTTAACATATTCAGTAAACAGGGTGGCTGGGTGGCTCAGTCAGTTGAGTGCCCAAATTTGGCTTAGGTCCTGATCTCCTAGTCTGTGGGTTCTTATGGGCTCGAGCCCTACATCAGGCTCGCTGCTGTCAGCACAGAGCCCACTTCGGATCCCCTGTCTCCCTCTCTTTCTGCCCCTCCCCCACTTGTGGTCACTCGCTCTCTCTCTCTTTCTCTCTCTAAAAAATAAACATTAAAAAATAAACATAAAAATTATATTCAGTAAACCACATTGTAAACTTATGTGCTTTCATCCAGGCTTTGTTTTTCCATTTATAGAGCACAGGCAGAGTAGATTTGGCATAGTTTTTAAGGATTTTTGGAACAAAAATGAGCATTGACTTCAACTTCAAGTCACCAGCTGCGTTAGCCCCTAACAAGAGAATCAGCCTGTCCTTTGAAGCTTCAAAGCTGATCATTGACTTTTCCTCTCTAGCTATGAAAGTCCTAGAGGCCATCTTCTTCCAATAGGAGGCTGTTTCATCTACGTTGAAAATCCGTTGTTTAGCGGAGCCACCTTCACCAGTTACCATAGCTAGATCTTCTGGAAGGCTTGCTGCAGCTTCTACATCAGCACTTGCTGCCTCATCTTGCACTTCAATGCTATGGAGATGGTGTCATTCCCTAAACCTCATAAACCAACCTTTACCAGCTTCAGACTTTCCTTCTGCAGCTTCCTCCCCTCTCTCAGCCTTCATAGAAATGAAGAGAGCCAGGGCCTTGCTCTGGATTAGGCTCTGGCTTAAGGGAATGTCGCGGTGGGTTTGATCTCCTCTCCAGACCACTCAAACTTTCTCCATATCCGCAATAAGGCTATTTTGCCTTCTTATTATTCATGTGCTCACTGGAGTAGCACTTTTCAATTTCCTTCAACAACTTTTCCTTTGCATTCACGACTTGGCTAACTGGCACAACAGGCCTAGCTTTCGGCCCATCTCAGCTGTTGGCAAGCCTTCCTCACTGAGCTCAATCATTTCTAGCTTTTGATTTAAAGCGAGAGACATTTGGCTCTTCCTTTCACTTGGACACTTAGAGGCCATTGTAGGGTTATAAATTGGCTTAGTTCCAATATTGTTTCCTGTGTCTCAGGGAATAGCAGAGCCTGAGGAGAAAGAGAGGAAGCAGCTGGTTCATAGAGCAGTCAGAACACACACATTTTTCAATCAAGTTTGCTGTCTTATATGAGCGTGGTTCGTGACACCTCAAAACAATTACAATAACGACATCAAAGATCATCGATCACACATCACCATAACAAATATAATAATAGTGAAAAGATTCGAGCTATTGCAAGAATTACCAAAATGGGACACAGAGACCAGAAGTAAACAAATGTTGGAAAAAATGGTGAGGACAGGCTTGCTTGACGCGGTGCTGCCCCAACCTTTCAACCTGTAAAAATGCAATCTCCGCAAAGTGCAATAGAGCCAAGTTCAATAAAATGATGCGTGCCTGTATGTCAAAAATAAAACTCTTGGTTTTCTGAAATCTGTCTTTCTAGTCTTCCTTTTTGCTGGAAATGATACCACTATCCACATAGCTGGGTACATTTCTTCCTTTTCCTTTCCACCTTCTAAATCCAATCCATCCCTAAATCCTGTTGACTCTCTCTCTAAAACATGTCTTGAATCTGTCCACTTCTCTCACTGCAACATTTTGATTTATTTTTTAAAGCTTATTTATTTGGAGAGAGAGAGAGAGTATGTGCGTGAGCAGGGGAGGGGGCCGGGGAGGGGCAGGGAGAGGGAGAGAATCACAGATTCCACGCTGTCAGTGCAGAGCCCAATGTGGGGACTCGAACCCACAAACCGTGAGACCATGACCTGAGCCAAAACCAGACGCTTAACCAACTGAGCCACCCAGGCACCCCTCCCTCACTGTAACATTTTAATGGTCGGTCACCTCTTACCTGGAGGACTGAAATAGCCTTCTCACGGCTCTATGCATTTATGCTGCCCCCCTACGGTCTATTGTCCTCATAGCACCCAGAAAAATCTTAAAAATACAAACCTGACACTTGTCTGCTTAAAAACTGCCAATGGCCTCTTCCCCATTATACTACATACATTGTCCTTTGGAAAAAAAACCCATGTCCATACCAGGGTCTATACATCTGGCCCCAGCCACCTCCGGCTGACCTCTCTCCTTGCCTCCATCTTGCTAAGCTCCAACTATAGTAGCTTCTTCTTCATTCTTAAACATGCCAAGCTCTATTCTACTTCAGGCTGTTCAGCTTTCCCTCTGCCCAGAACATTCTTGGCTAAGTCATATGGCTAAGTTCTTCTTGACCTTGACATCTTGGCACCTCCTCAGAAAATTATTCCTTGGCCTTCTCTACCCAGGTGACTCCCCTTACCTTCTCCCATACCCCAACATTGTTCTCTATCCCTGCAGTACGTCTCATCATTCATAGTCCTTGCTATTTGACTATCTTTGTTACTAGACTTTTGGCTTCACGAGCTCAGGATTCACATCAGTTTTACGCACCTAGTGCCTAAGCCAGAACCTGGTACATAGTGAATACTCAGTAAGAATCTGTTGAAAGAATGGATCAATTCACCCTGAACTGAGTAACGAGGATACAGAGACAACCAAGATATGGTCCTTCTATTCCATAATGCTATATAGTCTGATGGATGAAAAATGTGTAAATAGGCAATTACAAAACTGGTAGGTAATACATTGGAGATCAGAACCGGAACACAGAGAGGCCCAAAGCCCAGGGTGGGGTTATGTATGTGAGTAGAAGGGATGCTGTGTTTACATGATGCTGTGTTTACAAATCCACCAACATTTCCCTAATAAGAAACACAGTTTTTCTTTCTAATAATGAACATTTACCTAGTGTACCAACCTCCATGTACTGTTTCTGGTCTGTTTATTTTGTTGTTAATGTGACCAAAGTAGTACAGCTTCTAGGCGATAGAGCTGGGATTCAAAACCATGCAGTCTAGCCCCTGAGCCTACAAAGGCTACATTTTTTTTTAAATGATTTAAGGTGAAATTCACATAATATAAAATTAAACATTTTAAAGTGAACAATTCAGTGGCAATTAGTACATTCACAATGTTATACAATCACTACCTCTATCTAGTTCTTTCTCAGATCTAGATCCTTTCTCAGGCTCGGGATCTTGCTCGAGTTCTAGTTCAACAATGCGTAGCTCTTGGCGCAACCGCACCCCTCCTACTCCCAGACGGCAGCTCCATGGAAACCAAAACATCACAACTCCGCTAAGGTATCGCGAGAGGTGCAGTTGCGATCGCATCAGGGGAGAGGCGGAGCGAGGGCGGGAACAAAGAGCGAAGTGGGAGGAGCCTGGGAGCTTCCGAGGTCCCGGGCGGGGAAGGTACCTCCTAGTGGCGCCCCCGCGTGACTGCGCTTTACATAATCGAGGCCGCGCGCGTCATAAGTGGCGTACTCCAGTTCAGGCCGAATCAGAATTGTCCCAAGCTTCGTGTTCTGCCCCTTTGTGCTTGATGGACGTCGAAATGAACCAGTGAACGGGCGACCAGCGCCGCCGCGCCCGCCCAGATCCGCCCGCACTCGCCGGCCCGCCCGCCTGCCGCAGCCCGCAGCCTGCTGCCGCCGCCGCTGCCGCCGCCGCCGCCGCCAGCTTGTCCCTTAGACTGTCAGATAAAGCGGTGGGCCGGTCGGCTGGGCGGTGAGCGCGGCCCGGGCCGGACATGGCGGCGCTCTACGCCTGCACCAAGTGCCACCAGCGCTTCCCCTTCGAGGCGCTGTCTCAGGGGCAGCAGCTGTGCAAGGTGCGCGGGCTGGGGCGGCGGCCGGGAGCTGGGACGCTAGAGGCTCGGCCCGGAGCCCCCTGTTCTGCGGGGCCGCCCGGCGGGGTCCCCCGGGCGGGGCGTGGCAGGCCCGCCTAGCTGAGGCGCCGCACCCGCTCCGCTGGGGGCCAGCGGGGCACGTGGGGGAGTCCCGGGCGCCGTCCAGGCCCCCGCGGCAGGCGTGTCCGGGTGCTTAGCAACCGCGAGGGATTGTTCTCGGACCCCGTAAGGTCTGGGGAGGGGACAGCGGGTCCCCGGCTTGACCCGGACCGGCCGTACCGAGCTCCCTCTTGGGCTGGCTTCCCCGCCGCTGGTTGCACACTGAGGGACCGCCTGCCTTGCCTGGGGACTGAACTCCAGAGTTGGGTGCTGCCCAGGACGAGAGTCTCCAACTCGGGCGCCTCACGGGCACTTTCCGGCCAGTCTGAGAGACGGAGGTAGCGAGGCTTTATAGAAAAGCCCCCAAATTAAGCGCACGAAGTAAAAGGATTTTTCAGCATCCAGTTGGTGACCTTCGATCCTGGCCCTAATCAGCTACTATTCAGTTTTTACCCTTGAAGGCCCAAGTTCTTTTTTTTTTTTTTTTCGTTTGAGTTGTTTGCATCCTGCTTTGCCTTTTTAAATTAATAGAAGTGCTGTGAGGTGACAATTAAAAGTCACGAAGCCGTCCTGCGAGTGATTTGAGATATTCTCAGATAATCCAGAGTTTGTCTCTGGTATGGGTAACTCGTAATTGTATGTCACCGTTGCCTCAAATGGCTATGACTTTGTCACTCTGTTTACTGGGTAGGAGAGAACGCAAGTGTTTGGGTGCCTTTATTTTTTTGGTCTTTATATAAATAAAAATATATATACATTTGAGATATATATATACTGACTTCAAGGAAGTTTCATATAGGTCAGCAATAATGATTTTAACTTAGCATTTTATTTCACAAGTGAACCTGGTCAAAAATCAAACCGTGGAAGTGGCAGAACCAGAACTAGAATCCAGGGCTTCTGATTCCCAGTCTGAGACTTATTCATACATACTTTGGTTTTACAATTTATGACTAGTTCCATGTAAATTCTTTCTTAACTTCCACATCAGTGCAGGGCAGTGATGCCAGTATTACAGAAGAGAAAAATAAGGCACAGAAAGTTCAAGTGACTCACTCAAGCACAGTGGCTATGCTGGGAATAGTACCCAGGTCTTCTGCCTCCTACTGAAGGCTGTTTCCATTTCTGACTGCCTTTTAAATTATATCCTCATTTCATTTCAGGAATGTCGGATTGCACACCCTGTTGTGAAGTGCACCTACTGTAGGACTGAGTACCAGCAGGAGAGGTACAGTTTTTATTGACCACGAAAGATGTTTGCAGGCTTTTTCCTCTTAATTAGTTGCTGTTCAATGTACAGATCTGTAATTGATTGCATTATACCCGGATTCTGCAGGGTGTTTTTTTTTTTTATTATAACACATTGATGAATATAAAACACACATATTGTTCCCTAGTTATCCATGGATTGCTTAAAATTTTTTCATGACTTTTTAAAGTAATCTCTGCACCCAACAGGGGCTCGAACTCACAACCCCAAGACTGAGTCGAACGCTCCACTGACTGAGCCAGCCAGGTGCCCCTTGCTTAAGTTTTTAAAGTTACTTTTCAGATCCTTGATCATTTTATATTGTGGTTATGATCTTTATGACACTAAGAAACCACAATTGTAAAACATGAGCCTTAGGTTTCAGTATGCTTATACTCAAAGCTCGAAGAATTTATAAGCCAAAAGAAGACACTTTTGGAAATGTGCCTATTCTGTTAAAGGGTTTGTTAGCCTTAGCCACATTTGAAATTTACTTGCCTTATGTAAATCTCATTTTTAAAAATGTGAAAAACATTTAGTTGTAAGTGAACACATATCTTTGGGAGACTTTTTTAACAGCAGCAGAGTGGTTTATTGGTTTTCAATAGCAGCAAAGTTGTTTATGGGTATAGTTAAGTTCTGTGGGCCTGCAACTGTAGGTCACAGTTCCTTGAAGCAGGGTGGGGTCTATTTGTTAGCTCACACATAGACCTAGAAACCTAATTTTAATCAGCCTTATTTCAATTCTGGGAACATTTTCCCCAACATTTTATTATGGATATTTTCAAACCAGAAAAAGTTGAAAGAATTAAACAGTAAACACTCATATACCTACCACTTCGATTCTACAGTTTACATTTACTTTATGTGCATCATCTATCATCAATGTATTTTTTTTAATTTGAGAGAGAGAGAGTGAGCGGGGGAGAGGGGCAGAGGGAGAGAGAGAATTCCAAGCCGGCTCTATGTGCAGTGCGGATCCCTATGCAGGACTTGATCTCAAGACCCTGGGACTGTGATCTGAGCTGAAATCAAGATTTGGGTGCTCAACCAATTGAACCACCCAGGTGCCCCTTCAGTGTATTAATCCATCTTATTTCCGATTCATTTTAAAGTTGTGGACATCAGTATACTTGATCCTAAATACTTAAGCATGCATTTCGTTAACAAAGTTTGATATTTGTTTATGGTCCTTTATTTTTTTAGAGGTAAAATTTGCGCACAGTGAAATGCTCAAATCTTAAGTATATCATTCGATGAGTTTCGCAAACAGTATATGGACCTGTAACCCTCAACCCTTTAAAATATAGAACATTACCGTCAGCCCAGAGTCCTCTCATGCTTCATCCCACTCAATCTCCACTCTTCTTGCTTCCCCCGTGCAACTACTGTTCTGATTTTCCTTCCCACCGTAGATCAGTTTTACCTGTTTTAGCCCTTCATAGATACGGAAACATATAAAACATAATCTAGAAGCTTTATGTTTCAGCTTTTATATTTGGGTCCATGATCCACCTTGAATTAATTTTTGGGTGTAGGGTGAGATATGAATTTATACCATACATAAAAATTGATTCAAGATGGAGGCACCTGGCTGGTTCGGTTGTTGGCGCACGCAACTCTTGATCTCGGGGTTGTAAGTTCAAGCTGCAGGTTGGGTGTAGACATGACTTAAAAAAATAAAATCTTAAAAAAAAATGATTCAAGATGGATCATAGGAGTGGTTTTCCTTTTTTTCTAAAGTTTATTTATTTATCTTGAGAGAGAGAGCACAAGTCGAAGAGGGGCAGAGAGAGGGAGAGAGAGAATCCAAAGCAGGCTCTGGCGCAGTCAGTGTGCAGAGTCTGACGTGGGGCTTGAATCCAAGAAACCGCGAGATTATGACGTGAGCTGAAATCAAGAGCCAGACACTTGACTGAGCCACCTGCGTGCTCCGAAATGACTTCTTTGTTTTCCAAGATGTCAGGAGCATTTGTATATATTGATACATATAAATCCCACTTCTTCAGTAATAAATCTAAGTATAAAAGTTCAACATTCCAGAATAACCGATGTGAATCCTTTTTCTAGAGGTTTCTTTCGATACGCCTCACATCTTGTCCTGTCTCTTTAAAATGGCAGAAAATGGCCCTGGAAAATATTTTACTTGAATATCTCACTTTAATTTAAATATTTTGTACTTTGAGGTCTTTCTTTGTTTTAACTTTATGGTCACTTTTATAGGACTTTATGGGAAAATAATCACAAGATAGCTAATGAGACTGCATTTTTATGTGATTTTTTTTCAGCCCCAGAATATTGTTTTAACTATTCTTGCACATCAAGCATTTATTGTACCTCTCTTTGTGAAGAATTGGACTTTATTTGAAGATGATTTTTTTCCCCTAAGGCAGTTTATCAGCTCAGATATTTGGATAATACAGGTCTCTGGACCTTCACAAGACCGAAGACGTTTTTATTTTGATCAGTGCTTAGTTCTTAGAGAAATTGGAAATATTGACGAAATATTTAATCATAGCATCCATTTCCCCACATCTGGGATTTTCATATGCTTTTACTTACAGAGGAGGGTGTAGACAGAGTAAAGTCAACATGAATAGAATCTCTGAGTTAGTATTCCAAACGCATATACTTCATTCCTCACCTCAAGTTTCTCAGCTGTTCATCTAAATTGAGAATTACTGCTAGTCCATTTCAGTCTAACATAATATTCTTTTGAGGGTCCTGTCCATATTTGCTAATTTTGTGTAGTGATACTTAGAGATGTGATACTCAGAAATAACTCACTGTCCACTTTAACCAAAACCTCATTTTATCTGAGCTAATAAAATTAATAACCATAAAATAATTAATAAATAAAAGAGTTAGTGGCCAAATACTTAACTTTAAGTTAACCAGGTGTCCAGACCAAATATCACCTTGGCACTTAGCAATGAGCAAATTCTGTGGGCTTAAGGAGGAATCAGTTTTCAGATATTGTAAGTGAAGCAACTTTTTTCTCATAAAAGCATTGTGTCTCTTTTTTCCTTAACAGTAAAACCAATACAATATGCAAGAAGTGTGCACAGAATGTGCAGTTATATGGAACAGTAAGTAGAGTTTCTCTGTACCTAACAGTGAGTTCTTGGGTCTCTTGGAACCTTACATTCTGTGGATTATTTATATAACTACCATATTTTTATTAGAATATCTTATGTGTAAATGCTTTCTTAGAAAAGTTTATCTAGCCCCTGAGTTTTTGAACCTAGCTAATACTTACTGAGAAGTTCTGTGTTTATGTTCATGATGGCGGGATTGTCGTTATAATTTTCCTTGAGAGCTTCGGAAACCAGTATGGAAAGAGGATGGGAAAGATGGATCCTACAATGTGACGTCTTTGGTAGCAGTTGACTGTTCGTTTTGATGACTTTTTTGGGGGGGAGGGGGTCTCTCAGTGTTAGGGTTCTATATTACGTCCTTGCAGGCATTCTCCCAGCCTGTTTATACGGTGATAATGGCAAAGAGGCCTTTCCAGAAATTTGGAAGCGCTTACTGGTTTCTCCAAAGAACTGGTTCTGTTGAATTTCTTACAGAAGTCCCAGCATATACTCTAATGGGGTTTTGTTATTTGTTAATTTATTTGTTTTAAAATCAATAGTCCTGTGCAGAAAATCACTTTACATAGTATTAGGAATTGGGCTTCATTTGATCAGTGTAGAAGGAAATTTATGAAGTTGGGAATACATTTTTACAATGACTGATGAACTGTATAATAGGAATTATTGCTTTAAAAAATGCAGTGGTATTTTATAATATACTTAGTTGACCCTTTTTTTCCCCTCTCTTTAAGCCCAAACCTTGTCAGTATTGCAACATAATTGCAGCATTTATCGGCAACAAATGCCAGCGCTGCACAAATTCAGAGAAGAAGTATGGACCACCCTATTCATGTGAACAGTGTAAGCAGCAATGTGCATTTGACAGGAAGGATGATCGAAAGAAGGTAAATCTCTGTGTTTTGTTTTGTTGTTTTGTTTTTTTTTTTTCCTTTCTGAGAAATTAAGTTTGGTCAATTGTGTCAAAAAGAAATCACAACAGGGCCACTGGCTGGCTCAGTCAGTAGAGCATGCGACTCTGGATCTCATGGTTGTGGGTTTCGGCCCCATGTTGGGTGTAGAAATGACTTAAAATCTTTAAAAAAAAAAAAAAAAAAAGACATATAACAAAGAAATCTCCGTTCCTGTCCTAGTTGTTCTTGAACTTGAAGATTTTCAGCCTTTGTTTTCATTTAGCAAATGTGGACCATTGTATTCTTTTAAAAAATATATATATATATATTTATATATTTATATATATATTTATGTATATATAAATATATATTCATATATATATACATAAATAAATAAATAAATATATATATATATATATATATATATTTTTTTTTTTTTTTTTTTTTTTTTAAGTCATCTCTACACCCAACGTGGGGCTTAAACTTCTGACCCTGAGCTCAAGAGTCACATGTTCTGACTGAGCCAGGCAGGCGTCCCTGGACCATTATATTCTAATATTACATGAGCTGGTATTTCATGAGAATCTTAATTAACAGTGATCTGTACCCTGTATAAGTAAAGCGATGATTGGCAAAATTCTATAGAACTCTGTAAAGGAGAGATTGTGACTTAGGATACACTTGTATTACCAGTTTCACTATCTGACTGTTTCAAGTGTTTCTATCTGTTGAAGTTAAAAATTCCAAGATGACATAGAGGAGAGCTCTAGGTGGAGTGATGGTACCTTAGTAAACTAAAAATGGTTTAGATTTGTTCTGTTTAAAACCCTCCAGTGGCTTCCAGCTGCACTTAGAACAAATCCCAACCCCCTTCCCTGGTGCACATTGCCCATACCTGCCTCTCAATCTCTCCTGACGTTACACCTCCCGCCTGTCACCTTGTTTCAGCCACACTGACCACCTTTTAGCCCTTCAAATGTGCCAGTTTCATTCCTACCTTTGCACTGGCTATCATTTTGCCTGATAACACCCATCAGTCTTAATTGGTTCCTCATGCTCAGATGCTACTTCCTCACAGAGCCCCTTTACTAACTCACCCCCTATCATATTACCCTGTTTTGTTGTCTTCACAGCACAACATTGTGAGAAATTATCTTGTTTATTTGCTTATGTTTGTCCACCTTCACTAGAGCGTGAGCTCCTTGTCCATCTTGTTCTCTGCCACATTTCCAGTGGCCTGGCACATGGTAAGTGCCCAAAACAAACAAACATACATATATACATACACACACACACAGATACACACAACACACACACACATACATATATATATATATGTATATATTTACTTGTTTTGGTAAGAGTCATACTTTATCGAGAACTATTTCTTCCCCCTCTTTTACCTGACACTGTCAAAATATTAATCTGAAATATATCTCCAGCTTACTGTTTTTTACTGAGAAAAATTGTGCTTCTCATTTTCTACTTTTTAAAAAGTAAGTGAAGTGGGGCACCTAGGTTACTCAGTCGGTTAAACATCCGACTTCGGCTCAGGTCATGATCTCATGATCTCATTGTTCATGAGTTCAAGTCCTATGTCGGGTGAGCTCGAGCCCCGCTTTGGGCTCTGCACTGACAGTGTGGGGCCTGCGTGGAATTCTCTCTGTCTCTTGCTCTCTCTCTCTGCCCCTTGTAGGATAGGATACTCTTTCTTCCTCTCTCTCTGCGTCTCGCTCACCCATACTCTCTCTCTTTCTAAAATAAATAATTAATTAATTTAAAAAAGTGAAGTGATTATGTATTTTTTAAATTGAGGTATAATCAACATATATCAGTTTCAAATGTACAGCATAATGATTTGATATTTGTATATATTGGAAAGTGATCATCACAATAAGTCCAGTAAATATCTGTCACCATACACAGTTATGGGATTTTTTTTCTTGTGATGAGAACTTTTAAGATCTACTCTCTTAGCAACTTTCAAATATGCAATATAGTATTACTAACTATAGTCACCATACTGTACATTACATCCCCATGACTTATTTATCCTTTAACTAGAAGTTTATACCTTTTAACTACTTTCACCCATTTCACCTACCCACCACTCCCCACCTCTGGCAACTAGCAATCTCTTCAGTAAATATTTTTTTTAATGAAGGAATGCAGTACAGAAACTTTTTCAGTGTCCAGAGGTACTTTTCAGAGATGCTCAGGCTCATGAGAACTGACTCCTGTGAACCAAATTCATTAATTTATCATGGGAGGATATTAACTCTCCAGTGACCAGAATACTCCTGTCTGCCAACCAGAGCACCTTTTCCCTGAATTAAGATACTGGAGAAGCTGAATTAGGAATCACGAGGTAGCATATGATGACAGTCGGAGTATAAGCTCTGCAGTCCTACTGACCTGGGCTAGCTGAATGGTCCTGGACGAGTTACTTACTCTTATTAGGCATCAATGTCATCACCTTTCCAGTGGGAATCACAGTAGCTGCTTCACAAGGACATAGGGGGATTTAATTGAGGTTGAGGACTTGCCTAAGTTCGCACACCTCCTAAGTGGCAGAATTGGGACTTAACCCAGAGGTCCGGAGCTCCCAGTAGCTCCATTCTGTACTACATTCTCTCTTCATGTTTGTCTCCTTGTCTTTCAGGTAGATGGGAAATTGCTGTGCTGGCTGTGCACGCTGTCCTACAAACGGGTCCTTCAGAAGACCAAAGAGCAGAGGAAACACCTGAGCAGCTCTTCCCGTGCCAGCCACCAAGAGAAGGAACAGTATAGTCGACTGAGTGGTGGCAGCCATTATAACAGGTATCCCCAAGGTGCACGAGATAGGACTAGAGGTACCTATTGGTCAGACGGAATACACAGTTAGCCATGGAAGAAACCATTTGGTATCAATTTTCCTCTTCTTTTCTCTCTAGTTACTAGCCTTAGGAGGAATCTCCTTTGTCACATTGGACAGTTCATGTATCTTCCAAGTGCCAGAGAGATTTCCATAAGGTATTAGGATTTACTGACTTGGTTTGTCTTGTGTCTGGAAAGTTTGTGAAATTGTTCTGCTTTGACTATAATGCTCCCCTCACCCTTGGAGTGGATTATCTCCTTAGAAGACGGGGCATGTCACTTTCTGAGGGATGCAGCTTTTTTTAATGCATAGTTGGCCAGGAGGTTGGTAGCTGTTCTAGGTTTGTCCTGGTGGGAATCCAGTCAAAAAGATGTCCTTTCATTGTTGTCTTAAGCTTCCTTTCAGAGTATCTGTAATGTTGTTGAGAGTTCTGGCTTTCGATTGAATCCTGACTCTGCCAGGTTCTCTGTGTGGGATCTTGGGCAAGCTTGTTCATCTTTAAAATAGGGAAATAATAATATTACCTCATGGAATTGTGGAGATAAATTATATAGTGCATGAATAGTGGTTTGCTTTATAACTGGCATATGGGAAGCATTCAATATATTTTAATTACTGTTTGTTATTGTTACCATTATGATTTTGTTTGTTCATTATTATTAAGTACTCTCATGGGCCAGTGACTCTGCTAGGAAGGCAGAGATGAATAAAAGAATCATGCTGCTCACCAAGAGTATGCAGTCTGGTAGGGAAGACAGACCTGTAATCAAATCATTGCATTATAATTCGATGAGCACCACAGTGGAAACATCAAGATGCAGGCATGAGAGGCAGTAGTAATTAACTGCCTTGGGGAGTCAGGCAAGAGAGGCTCAGAGAAGAGCTGGGTTGGGGCTGGATTTTAGGATGAGTTGGAACCATCAGATCACGGATGGGCAGAAGCATCCTAGGCTGAGGGAATAGTGTGTGCAGAGAAATGGAGGGCGTAAGACCACACGGCCCTGAGGAGTTGCAGGTCCTTTTATGTTGCTGGAGCTTATGTTTGGGAGCCAGGGAATGGGAGACAAAGGGATTCTGAAAACGTTAAGGAGCATGAACCTGACCCTGATTATTGTGGAGAAAACATTGGAAGAAAAAGAGACCGGAGGCTAGTTAAGAACCTGTTTTGTAAGAGTCCACAGTAAGAGGTATTAATATTAGAATCTCAACTAAGGCCATGGCACCAGAGATCAAAGAGGCAGATTCAGGGGGTGCCTGGGTGGCTTAGTTGGTTAAGCATCCGATTTCGGCTCAGGTCATGATCTCCCGGTCCATGAGTTTGAGCCCCACGTCGGGCTCAGAAGCCTGGAGCCTGCTTCGGATTCTGTGTCTTCCTCTCTCCCTGCCCCCTTCCCTGCTCATACTCTCTCTCTCAAAAATAAAATAAAAATTAAAAAAAGAGACAGATTCAAGAAGATACTTTAGAGGGAGAATTATGAGAAACTTAGATAATTTAATGAACAGGTAGATGGGCAGGAGTTGGGTGAGTAAAGAATCATTCTCAGGTTTCTTACTTGGGTGAATAGGTATATTCTTTAACTGAAAGAGAATACAGGAAGAAAAGAGAAGTTCAGTTGTTTTTTTTTTTTTTTTTAAATTGAGGTTGGAGCATCAAGAACAATTTTGTGGGAGCTTTAGCCTAAAACTCAGAAGAAAGGTTTGGAGCACATAAGAGTCAGTAGGAATAGAAGTTATTATAAAGTACAGATTCCTGCAACTTCATCCCAGAGTTTAATTCAGTAGGACCTAGGATAGAGTCCATGAATCTGCATTGTTTTACAAACATCCTGGATGATTATGGTACAGGTGATCTGGGGAACACCATCTCCAGCCCATATGATAAGTAGTTGTTTAAACCATGCTCTTTGATGATAGAATTCAAGTTGGAGGCTGAGAACAGAATTCAGAACAGAAGCACTCAAGAAGGATGGAGTGAATATTTGCAAACCATATACCTAATAAGCGGTTAATATCAAAAATATATGAAGAATTCATACAACTGAATAACAAAAAAAGCGCAAATTATCCAATTAAAAAATGGGCAAAGGACCCGAATAGACATTTTTCCAAAGAATATATACAATAGATACATACAGAGGTGCTAAACATTGCTAATCATCAGGGAGATGCAAACCAAAACCACAATGAAATATTACCCCACATCTGTTAGGATGGCTGTTATGAAAAAGTCAAGAGGGGTGCCCAGCTGGCTCAGTTGGTGGAGCATGAGATTCTTGATCTCAGGGTTGTGAATTGGAGCCCCACTTTGGGTGCAGAGATTGTGAAAGGAAGGAAGGAAGGAAGGCAGACAGACAGACAGACAAAAGATAACAAATGTTGGCAAGGTTGTGGAGAAAAGGGAACCCTATACACCATTAGTGGGAAGGTAAATTGGTGCAACCATTGTGGAAAACAGGATGGTGGTTCCTCAAAAAATTAAAAACAGCTACTATATATTTGATCTAGCAATCATTTATGAGTATATATATATCCCAAGGAAATGAAATCAGTATCTTGAAGAGCTGTCTGCACCCCCAGGTTCATTGCAGCTTTATTCATAATAGCCAAGATATGGAAACAATATAAATGCCCTATAATGAATGAACGGATAAAGAAAATGTGATACACACACACACACACACACACACACATACACATACACATACAGTTTGTGGTATCACTTTTACAAGGAATCTTTTTAAAAAGCCAATTTCATAGAAACAGAGACTAGAATGATGGTCGCCAGGGGCTGGGGAAGGAGGAAATGGGGAGATTTAGGTCAAGGGGTATAAACTTTAAGTTATAAGAAGAGTAAGTTCTAAGGATCTGATATACAGCAGAGTGGCTATTCTTAATATGATACTATATACTTGAAAATTGCTGGGGCGCCTGGGTGACTCAGTCGGTTAAGCATCCGACTTCAGCTCAGGTCATGATCTCACGGTTCGTGAGTTCGAGCCCCGTGTCGGGCTCTGTGCTGACGGCTCGGAGCCTGGAGCCTGCTTCGGATTCTGTGTCTCCCTCTCTCTCTGTCCCTCCCCTGCTCATGCTCTGTCTCTGTCTCAAAAATAAATAAAAACATTAAAAAAAATTGCTGAGAGTAGATTGTAAGCATTCTTGCCATAAAAAAAAAAAAAGTTATGTGAGGTGATGGATGTGGTAATTATCTTAATCTTGGTGATTATTCCATAACGTACACGTTTATCAAAATGTTATATTGTACACTTTACATGTATACAATTTGTCAGTTATTTCTCAGTAAAGTTGGAAGGGGGGTTAAGGATAGCATGGTCAGTGGTATCAAAAATTGAAAAGAGATCAAGAAAGAAAGGGTCTTACTCGAGGGTGAACTCATTGAGTCTATAACTGATTTTTAGTGGTTTGTGGGACTCAGATATCAGTAGATTCACAGAACTATCCTGAAGAAGAATTGGATTAGGGGTTCAACCTGGTATCTAGTCCTCGCTTCACTATTGACTAGCTATATATCCTTGGGAAGGTCACTTAAACTTGATGAGCCTCAGTTTCTGCAGAGTAGAAATAGTGCCTTGTATATACCTCACAGACTTGGAAGATGTGCATGAAACATTAAATGTGAAAGTACTTTCTTAAACTGTAAGGTAGGTTTTACTTCTTATTAAAAATTTAAAAAACATTTTTTTTAACGTTTATTTATTTTCAAGAGACAGAGCATGAGCAGAGGAGGGGGAGAGAGAGAGGGAGACACAGAACCTGAAGCAGGCTCCAGGCTCTGAGCCGTCAGCACAGAGCCCGATGCGGGGCTCGAACTCACAAACCATGAGATCATGACCTGAGCTGAAGTCTGACACTTAACCGACTGAGCCACCCAGGCACCCCACGTCTTATTAAAATTTTATTGACTCTGTTCCCATAGTTGTTAATAAAGCAGATAATATTTAATTAAAGGTAAGAATTTTGGAGGTCTCTGGAAGTGAGCTACCCATGCATCCAGGACCTATGAAATCAACACCTCAGTGGATTTTAATAGTCAAGAATAATTAGCTCTTTCATGGAGGAGCTGTGATATTACATTGGTCCTATTTGAACAAACTTTTGTTGTGATGTTTTATAAATCTTTGATTTCTAATTTGTGTTTCTCTGTTTTTGCCATTAAAAGCCAGAAAACACTTTCTACATCTTCAATTCAAAATGAAATCCCAAAGAAAAAATCCAAGTTTGAATCAATCACAACCAACGGAGACAGGTAAGCCAATTGGTATGTGTGCATGCTTCCATTTGAGTTACTGCATATACAGTTCCTGAAACAGGAATACATTCCAGGGTGTGGCTTGGACCTAGTCTAGGGTTGTTATTGAGCCTCCGAGGGTCACTCCATTAGCCACTTGATATCTTATGAATAAGCAAGCAGTGCTGCTATTTGTTTATAACTCTAATCTTGTCATTAAAAGACAAGCGCATATAACGATTTAATAGCAACTGAATTCTGCGATCAACGTATAACTCTCCCACACTAATTCTAAGAAGTCAGGAGCTATATGCGTTTCATTGTGTTCTGTGCCTGTGGCCTCCTCCATGCAGGGCAAGAGTTGGTATTGAGAGGTGGAGCAGAGACAAGTTGGGAGTTAAGGCAGTGTTCTTAGTCTAATTCATGCTTCCTTAGCATGCAGAAAGCCCAGGGCAGCTACTGAATCAGCAGAGAATGAGATGCATTTGAATATTTTCACTGCATTTTAAGCCTGTCTTAAAAGCATATATTTACTCCTTGCCTTCCTCTCTCCATCTGAATGATGCTTCCTCTTGCAAGCTGCTTTATCCTAATATCCAGAGTGTCCCGTCTGTGTTGGTGCAGTGGGCTGCTTCCCAGCTGAGTCTTGGGGCCACCATTTTCCTGTTTCTCCAGGCCCAGGCATCCTGAAGTGAGACACTGGCATACTCTTCCTCCAAAGCCTTGAAATCCTCTCCATTCTGAAAACTCCCAGTGTCAGTTCTCCCTCCCAGCAGGTGGTGGGAATGGGAGTAGACTTAGCACATAGACTTGCCAGGACCGAATTTCATCTAGGGGTACACAAAGCATCTATGAAGTTTATTCTTTACTGTTACCTTTTTTATTAAGTTGATTTCAGATTCTACAAGGTACCTTTTTATCCACTAGTATCATTGATTTGATACTTGTCAAATGGAACCTTCTGGAAATGTTTAACTTGGATGTTCAAATTATATGGAGAAAGGAACCATAAAGACCATCAGCTTCACTGTTACTTGAGCAGATATCCTGACCATCATGAAGATTGTCCCATCACCCCTGCCAGCATGCCTGATCCTACAAAAACCATGTCAAGGAGTGAACCTTTCTGAATTCCCTGCCTTTATAAAGGTCTAAGCCAAGAGGTGCCTGGGTGGCTCAGTCAGTTGAGCTTCCGACTTCAGCTTAGGTCATGATCTCGTGGTCCGTGAGTTCGAGCCCCGCATTGGCCTCTGTGCTTACAGCTCGGAACCTGGAGCCTGCTTCAGATTCTGTGTCTCCCTCTCTCTGCCCCTCCCCCACTCATGCTCTGTCTCTCTCTGTCAAAACTAAATAAACTTTAAATAAATAAATAAATAAATAAATAAAATAAAGGTCTAAGCCAAGACCCACAGCCTTTAGATTCTGTGCTCACTTATGACCCAGGCTGTATTTGAATGACCTGGAAAAAGTGCATTCTTAACTTTAGTTTAACCAGCCAGTCCTTAAAGCTTACCTTCTTTTAGATTATTTGTTCTTAAGGTACTGCCATTATTCTTGCTGTCCATTGCTATGGATATACAAAGCTAAAAACATAAGTTTTCTGTTCAGAGTGATTTTTTAAAAATGTTTATTTTGGGGGAGAGAGAGAGCATGAGTGGGGGAGGAGCAGAGAGAGAGGGAGAGAGATAATCCCAAGCAGGCTCCTCACTGTCAGTGCAGAGCCTGACGCAAGGCTCAGTCCCATGACTGGGAGATCGTGACCTGGGCCAGAATCAAGAGCCAAATGCCCACCCAATTGAACCACCCAGGTGCCCCTGTTGAGAGTGTTTTATCACTTCTAATCACCAGCAATGATTGTTTTCCTCAAGTAGGAAATACTGATCCTTACCGTGGTCTTTAACAATCTCATCTGGAAAAGATCCAAAAGATCATTTTTTTCTTGAAATGTAGATGCTAGCTTATTAAAATAACTTGCCCTGATAACTTGAAAATTTGGAAAACTTTTCTGCTTCTACAAAAGTTATTTTCACACACATACAAGTTCCATTTGAATGTTCCTGCATTAGCAGTCTTAACTTACCAATTCCACTTGTTTGCATTTCTTTTAAAAGTTCATAGCAAAAGTTAAGTTACATTTTTCCTTTATTTTTACTTTTGTGTAGTTTTTTCTTTCTTTTCCCTCACTTTGAAAACATTCTGACAAGCTGTTTTTTGATGGTCCTTTTGTAATGTTATGCAAACCCCCATTTTTTTTTTTTTTTTTTACTGAATATCTATCTTGAATTCAGTTCTGTACCAAAGGTTACCGGTCTTGTTTCTGAACTATCTATTGTAGCCGCCTCTTAGCTTTCAGTTGATCGTAGTCCACTTTCCTGGCCCCACTTTGAAAATATCCATATAGGCTCTTGTCCTTTCATTGTTATCCCCTTTTCTGCAAGCTGCTCTCTAACAGCTTTCCATTCTCCTTTCTATTCTACCATTCTCCACTCTTATTATTTTTTTTAATGTTTATTTATTTGAGAGAGAGAGAGAGAGAGAGACAGAGCATGAGCAGGGAACGGGCAGAGAGAGAGGGAGACACAGAATCTGAAACAGGCTCCAGACTCTGAGCTGTCAGCATAGAGCCCAATGTGGGGTTCGAACCTACAAAACTGCAAGATCATGACCTGAGCCGAAGTCAGACACTTAACCAACTGAGCCACCCAGGTGCCCTTCCACTCCTATTTTTTAAATATTGAGACATATTTGATTTTTTTTTCCTCTCTTTCTTTCTCCATTAGCCTTCCATATTGTACTGAGAGAATGCATCACTTCAGGTTTTTTTATAAAACCTTTTCTCGAATAGTTTTATACTTCTACAATGCCTCTGGGGGCGCCTGGGTGGCTCAGTTGGTTAAGCGGCCGACTTTGGCTCAGATCATGATCTCATAGTTCATGGGTTTGAGGCTCACATCAGGCTCTGTGCTGACAGTATGGAGTCTGCTTGGGATTCTCTCTCTCTGCCTGCCTGTCTGCCCCGCCCCAGCTTGTGTGCGCACATGCACGTGCGGGTGCATGCTTTCTCTCTCTCTCTCTCTCAAAATAAAATACATAAACTGAAAAAAAAAATTTTAAATGCCTTGGTCATTTTTTTTTTAGTATCCCGCAAAATTCATAGCCTCCCTCTCATATTTTCTAGTTTGCTGAAATCGTAGCAAAAACTTTTTTTTAAGTTTATGTATTTTGAGAGAGAGAAAGAGTGCACATGTGCAAGAGAGGCAGAGAGAGAGAGAGAGAGAGAGAGAGACACAATCCCAAGCAGGCTCCATGCTGTCAGTGCAGAGCCTGACCTAGGGCTCTCACGAAGTGTAAGATTTTTTTTTTTAATGTTTATTTTTGAGAGACAGAGGCAGAGAACGAGCAGGGGAAGGGCAGAGAGAGAGGGAGACACAGATGAAGCAGACTCCAGGCTCTGAGTTGTAGACACAGAGCCCAACGTGGGGCTCGAACCCAAGAACCATGAGATCGTGACCTGAGTCGAAGTCGTATGCTTAACCGACCGAGATACCCAGGTGCCCCTTGAACTGTAAGATCTTGACCTGAGCCGGGTTCGAGAGTTGGATGCTTAACTGGCTGAGTCACCCGGGTGCTCCATAGCAAGAACTTTTCACTTTGAGAAAGATCTGAGTTTATTTCTAGCTTTCCTTCCCTGAGAAAACGTACCAGCTACTTTTTGATCTATTTGTTTGTTGTTCCATTGGCGATAAGGCATACCTGTTGATTGTTTCTAAAGGATATTCCTTTCCTTTCTTTGTAGTTTTTTTTTTTTTTTAAGAGTTTTTAAGTAATCTCTACACCCAATGTGGGGCTCAAGCCTACCACCCCGAGAACAAGGGTCACATGCTCTGTGAACTGAGCCAGCCAAGTGCCCCTCCTCATAAAACCCTAGTTTTATTTTATTCTCCATTTGAAATATGCCTGAAAAATTAGACTTATTTGTGTGGCCTTACCCTTTTGTTGGAGATACTTGGAAAGAGACTGGATCTGATTTTCTGCCTTGCTAACCTAGCCATCTGTTTTCATTTGATTTCCAACAGTTCTTATTAGTCAGAAGTTAGACAGTTAGAAAGGTCAGGCCCTAACAGGACAGACATGACTGGTTTTGTCAACAATAGTGGTATGGGAAAAATCCTCTCTTGAGAAGCAGGTGGGCAGAGCATTAGAAGCTTTCGGGAGCACAAGATTTATACTAGCCCATTACACTGTTTCATTTGTCACTCTAGTTATGGGTTTAAAGAAAATCTTTTGGATTGAGGGAAGACAGTCCCTTGGCAGGTATTGAAACTGGTAGAGGAGACTTTGATGGGTCCTTTCAGCATTTTCTCCTGCTTACCTTGTTTTATTATATTGCTTTTACTTTTCGTCACCTAGTAATTCTGCATATTCATGAGTTAAGAAAGCACCGGTTCATTCTTCTTCTGATGTTCTTCTTACATGCCTCATGTAGACCAAGAGAGAATATTCTTAGCAGTCAACCATGTCTTCTAGCCATAGAAATGTTTGACTTGGTAACTGAGGATGTTCAGTGATTCCACTCGCTATTTGGAGTTTCTGCCCATGTAGAGAAATGCTGGTTATTAGCTGTAGTTCAAGATGAACTAGAGTCATTGCTGTATTGATCTAGGGAGTCTCGAATCAATATTCCACTGACTGCTTAGGAAAAACAGGTTTGTGTTTTACTTTAAAGGTTGCCCTGGGAAGGGTAAGGAGGTTTCTTTGGGCAGTCTCTAGAGAAGGGCAGGACTTGACTCTTCTGGCAGTGATTCCTTAACTTGTTTTGGGCCTAAGACATCTCTGACCAACCAGGGAACGCTGTGGATCCTCACCCTAGAAACCATCCATTGTATGTATACACCGAACTCTATATGCAACTTCAGGCATTCACAGATTCCCTGGAACTAGGCCTGGTTACAAAACTCTCCAAAAAAGACAGAGTTCACCTGGCACTTTAACAAAATGAAGTGCTCAGGTACTGTTACTGAGAAGAATCTGTTGAAACCCCAGGTTATGGTGTGACTCTGGATTTTATCACCTGTTTCTTTCCTGATTATCACTGGATTCTTGATATTGGAAGTGGTAGTCAACAGGCCATTTGCAGTGTAGGGGAAGTTGGCTTCCTTCCTATTAGTTTCATCTTCTTCTAATTTTTAAAAGGGACTGACTGCTCCTGGAATGGGGTGCAGCAGCTTCTTAACAGCTGCACCATACATGGTGCTTTGGAGCAGAACATAAAGAACCAAGATCTGATGATCGCCTCGCCTGTGCAGTTTAGCAAATGCTATTGAGTGTGGCGTGTGTGGAGCATTGTACTTCCTGCTGGGAATTCAAATAGTTGCTCCTACTCTGGAGCTTGTAGTCAAGTGGTCCATGGTGTGTCCTCAAGTAAAAAAAGGTTTATCCCTCCAAGTTACGATTTTGCCCTCTCCATTTTTCTACTCAGCTTTTCCCCAGACCTGGCCCTGGACTCACCAGGCACTGACCACTTTGTCATCATCGCCCAACTGAAGGAAGAAGTGGCCACTCTGAAGAAGATGCTGCATCAAAAGGATCAAATGATTTTAGAGAAAGAGAAGAAGGTACAGTTTTGTTAATGCCTCTCAGGCCAGAATGGTGCAAGGGTAAGCATGTGGTACCATAGGGCATGGTGCTAACTGTGTTTAACTGATACTTACTTGGTACTGACCACTGAAGCTTTGAGGGATCCAGTGTCAAGGTTGGGGTATCGTGGGAGAGGCTTACTGTCTGCCAAGGGGACTCGCGATCTGCTGTTACCGTGAGAACCCTCACTCTGCCTTGGTCAGGTGCATTTAGAAAGTTGACTTTTCTCAACATTCGGAGGAAGTTTCACTCATGTTTACCAGGCTTACAGAGGTGATGTGTAGAACTACAGTGCCCCCCTTAATTCACAGGGGGGCATGACTGACTGCTACATTTCTCAGCATGAACTGCCTTGGAAAGTTATAATCAGAAGGTGCTGAATGAACATGGAGTTGGGACAAGAGGAGGTGCTTATGTAATTGGAATTTTTAATGCTCTCAGGCTGAGAACCTGATACCTCCGTCTCTGGTATTGGGATGGCCATGCCCGTGAGACAGTAATACTTAAAATATGTGGGCCAGGTCTCCCTCCTTCCTGGACAATGGTCGGGTAGGCCTTCCTCCATGACTCTTACATCACTTTGCTTCCATTACTGACAACTCCCTGAGTGACCCATTCTTTAAACACATTAACATCTTCAGTTAAGTCTTACCCTGGTCTAACAGTCATCCTCCTTCTTTAAGGGAACTTTTTACATCCTTCTTGAGATTCAGGTCTATTTCTCTTATTTTTAGGTTATTTTTCTTTTCTTTTTTATTTTAGAGAGACAGAGAGAGTGGGGGAGAGTGGCAGAGGGGGAGAGAGAGAGAGGGAGAGGCAGAGGGAGAGAGAATCCCAAGCAGGCTCCATGCTCAATGTGGAGCCCAACATGGGGCTTGATCCCAAGACCCTGCGATCATTGCCTGAGCCCAAATTAAGAGTTGGACGCCCAGCTGAGCCACCCAGGTGCCCCTCTTACTTTTAGGTTCCCAAAGAGTATCTTCTTTTTGTCTTAATATATTAGTAACAATAATAGCTAAACTTTTATTGGATACTTAAGTATGTGCCTGACTCTGTTCTAAGCGCCTTCTATGTATTAATCCATTTATCCTCATAACAGACCTTTGAGATAGGAATTACTATTGTCATCATTTTGTAGATGGAAAGTATCCTCCAATATTTTTTCTCTTAGGGTTCCAATCCTTCTCTTAGTTTTCTTTTTTGCTCTGAGGCTGTATGTTTTCTTTTTTTTTTTTTTTTTTCAACGTTTTTTATTTATTTTTGGGACAGAGAGAGACAGAGCATGAATGGGGGAGGGGCAGAGAGAGAGAGGGAGACACAGAATCGGAAACAGGCTCCAGGCTCCGAGCCATCAGCCCAGAGCCTGACGCGGGGCTCGAACTCACGGACCGCGAGATCGTGACCTGGCTGAAGTCGGACGCTTAACCGACTGCGCCACCCAGGCGCCCCAGGCTGTATGTTTTCTTGTGCCAAGTTTGGAGTGCTAGGATTCATTCTGAGTGGCTAACAAAGGCATTTATATTGTTAAAATATTTACATGCATTCTGTCCATCTAATTTCAACCTCATTTTATAGATGAGGAAACGGACCCAAAGATATTAAATGACATATCACATCACACAATTAGTAAATGGCAAGTCTTCCTGACTCTGCCATTCTTTCTACTAGGCTATGCTTTCTTCTGCCAGTAAGGTAGAGATTCATGGGAAGTTCGAGACCAGTATACTTTCCACTTTACAACATGACTGTCAGATGAAAGCAGACCCAAGTATATTTTCTTCATAGACAAGATCAGAATAGCACATAATAAAAGGGTTTTTGCAAAAGAGACAAAATGAACAACTTGTTTCTACTGATTTGCAAAGTGAGGGTTTTAAAAGGAGCAAAAACAAATAGATTGTTTCTCAGCACTTTCAGGATCAAGGTCACACTCCTTGGCTTGGAACACAGGCCCTTCTACAACATACCTGCCTATCTACAGCATCAGTGTCACTCTCCATGCTCATCAGTCATTTGATTAATTTTTTTTTTTTTTAACGTTTATTTATTTTTGAGACAGAGAGAGACAGAGCATGAACGGGGGAGGGTCAGAGAGAGAGGGAGACACAGAATCTGAAACAGGCTCCAGGCTCTGAGCTGTCGGCACAGAGCCCGACGCGGGGCTCGAACTCACGGACCGTGAGATCGTGACCTGAGCCGAAGTCGGACGCTTAACTGACCAAGCCACCCAGGCGCCCCGCTCATCAGTCATTTGAACAAGCTGTCAGTTACCTCACACTCTCTGGCTGTGCCTGTACAGTTTCCTGTGCTTGGATGTCGTTCTCCTTACCTTGTGTGCCAGCTGTACCTCATGTACCTCGAAACTCAGCTCACACATCACTTCCCTGACTTAGATATCTCCTCCCTGCTCCTTGAATAGCATAGTCAATAGAAGAAGGCCTGGGGTTTGAATTCTAGCTCGTCTCTTGCTAACATGTATGAGCATGGCCATGTTCCTTAAGCCATTCTTTTTTTTTTTTTTTTTTTATGTTTTTTATTTATTTTTGAGAGACAGCGACAGTGTGTGAGCGGGGGGAGGAGCAGAGAGAGGGAGACACAGAATCTGAAGAAGTCTCCAGGCTCCGAGCTGTCAGCACAGAGCCCAACACGGGGCTCAAACTCACGAACTGTGAGATTATGACCTGAGCCGAAGTCAGACGCTTAACCGACTGAGCCACCCAGGCACCCCAACTTAAGCCATTCTAAGCCATTGTTTTCCCATCTGTAAAATGGGAAAAATAATATTGCCCGCCACAGACAGGTTTATCATAGGATTGAATGAAATAATATAATCAAACAGTTTGGGGTGCCTGGCTAGCTCAGAAGAGCATGCAACTCTTGATCTTGGGGTCGTGAGTTCAAGCCCCATCTTAGGTGTAGAGATTACTCAAAAAAAAAAAATTGTGTGTGTGTGTGTGTGTGTGTGTGTGTAAATATCAAACAGTTTACCTAGAACAGGGTTAAAAAATTAGTAAATGGCAATAGCTGTTATTCTCCTGGCTTCTCACAGTCAGTCATATTGTGTTGTATTGTAATCACTGATTTATTTGGAGGATTATTGGCAGGTATTAAATACATAAAATTTTTAAAGCCTGTCAGTGATGAGGTATCAGAAATGGCTATGTCAGGATTTTGTGTAATTTTTAAGAAATCTTTAGGATAAATAGGATACAGAATTCCCTGGCTTTGGCTTAGTTAGGGATCTTCCGAAGAGCCCTGGATTTCATTAATTTGAGGAACCATTTAGCTCTCTGCTGCCAGAACATTCATCATTGTACTGCACAGAGATTTCTTCAGTCAGTCTGCCTTTTCCCCCCTCTCAGATCACAGAGTTGAAGGCTGATTTTCAATACCAAGAATCTCAGATGAGAGCCAAAATGAACCAGATGGAGAAGACCCACAAAGAAGTCACAGAGCAATTACAGGTGAGTCTGCCTATTTGTTTGTTTTAATGTTTATTTATTTTTGAGAGAGAGAGAGAGAAACAGAACATGAGCAGGGGAGGGGCAGAGAGGGAGAGAGAGACACAGAATCTGAAGCAGGCTCCAGGCTCCAAGCTGTCAGCACAGAGCCTGACGTGGGGCTCGAACTCATGAACTACGAGATCATGACTTGAGCCAAAGTCGGACACTTAACCAACTGAGCCACCCGGGTGCCCCGAGTCTGCTTGTTTTATGTGATAACCCTGGTGTATTTAGCTGATTGTATTTTAAGTGATTTATCTCTTAGATTTTTTTTTTGTTTTCAAAATATTGACAAAATCATATTTAATCTACCTTATTAGCTGTCTTTTACTATTTCATTGTTGGGTGTGTTCTGATCTCTTTCCCTCAAAAACTGGAATTAATAAATGTGCGTTTTGAGTTTTGGATAAGCCAGATGTGATTCCAGATGTCTGGATTATAAATTCTGTTTATCCAACACGTTAAGGCACTCCACGGTTTGTTTGTGTTGCACAAAGCATCCTTTTGTAACAGTGGATCCCAGGAGATTGAAGTGTGCTGATTAACCTCTAGCAAATACTTCCTTCCCCTGAACCAAGCCCTGGAGCTTTCTGTTGATTTCTGCCTCTAGAATTTGTTCTCTTGCTGACCCTTTATGTTGTCTGCCTTAGCATCTGCATGAAAAGCATGTCCTGTCCTGGTAAAATATCCTTGCACTGATTTTTTTGTTTAGGCCAAAAACCGAGAGCTCCTGAAGCAGGCAGCTGCCTTGTCCAAGAGCAAGAAGTCTGAGAAGTCAGGAGCTATCACCTCTCCGTGAGAGACCATGAGGAGGCTCCCAGCCAACAGCGAAGGGGTTCCTGGGCGAGGGTTGGTGACCTGGCTGTTCTCTGTGAATTGCAAGCTTTCTTAAGAAATCTCTATTTTATTACAGTTATCCTTCTTTGTGGGATTGTGGTGGGCTGAATGGAAACACCTGGTTTATGCTGTGTCATGACTGCATGCTTGGATGTTTGGGGTTCCAAGCTCTCTGTCTCATACTCTCACTCCCCCCAACCCCACCCCGAGTACTACTCTCTGTCTCTCTCTCTCTTTTGGCACTACTCTGTGTGTGTGTGTGTGTGTGTGTGTGTGTGTGTGTGTGGCAGTCACTGTTCAGTGTTATGTGCAGAATTTTTTTTTTTTTTTTTTTTTTTTTGGTCCATCACATCCTGCCATACCCATGAGCAAATAGTTTGGCATTAATTACATACATATCACTGCCACCCTCTGAACTTTGAAAACTGCCACCTTAAGACTTGGTACAATGGAAGAGGCTTTCTCTCTCCAATAAACCTTTTGCTTCAGGGTATACTCTTGGGTTTTTTTCCAGGTATATTATGTATGACTTTGTACTATGTATAGCCAGAGTTTTATTTATTTTTTAAAAAAAAGAAACTTTTTCTTGATAAAGGAATAATGGTAGCCTAGCTTGTTCTTGTAAAAGTGATGCCTCTTAAAAAGAAAAAAAAAAGCCCTTCTCTCTACCTTTTAGTAAAGGAATAAGACCTTTTCTTGTTACCTTGGAGTCTTAAAAACTGATTGCTACGGTGCAACAATTCAGTGCATCAGTGTGGAGTTAAGTGCCTTTTGGAGGACTTCTTGGAAGAGCATTTAAGGAGATGCTTAGGGGAGGTAGCAAAGATTTGAACAGTCTGTCTTTTTAAGTAAGGGCAGAAAGAAAGGTTGTCCAGGTTTTACTGGACGTTTCCCTCCCCTACCCCTTTCTAGATTGTTTTATGTGACTGATTTTAAATTCTCACACTGCCACTTCTTTTTAAAGAAAAAAAAATACCCTTTACTTATATCGGTCGTTACATTGGGCCATTGTCAGAGAGCTTTTTTTTTTAATGAGCAGATTCAAAATGGATAATATTTGAACTACAGAGCATTTTGGGGGTTAGTACGATCTGCTCAAGTATGGACTCTGAGTCTGAGCAGGAGAAATGCTGTCACTGTACCTTCTCCCCCTTCCTCCTCATCCATCCCAGCCTGCACACTCCCTGCTTTTAGTGGGAAAAGGGCGTTTCTTGAAGACAGGTGCTTGGCAGAAGCAGCTTGGCCTCAGCCAGAATTGTTTGTGTCCACCTTTCCCTTCCTGACTGAGCAGGCACATGGGTTTACTTTTCCGGGAGAGGAGATAGATTTGCACTTCTCGCCATTCTCTCAGGTCCTCCATGGGATGTTTGTGAAAGAAATGAGAGGTGTGTGATGTGCCGTGAAACACAGTAAAATCAACTACCTTGGAATCATTAATGCAGAGGGGTCCTGAGGCTCGAGGTAACCATGAGGACAGATGAACTTTGTACCTCAGTGCACCAAAATTGTAAGCAGTCAGTTTAACTTGCTAGGCATTTCCTAAAAGCCAGTGCTTGTAATCCGTGATAACATTCTCACAAGTGGAGCCATGCACAGAATTGGACAGAAATGTGGAAATGGGTGGCTTCTTTCTGATAAAAGAAACAATGGACCACGTTGCTCATCTATCACTCTAGTAGGGGAGGTCATTTTCCCTTCCAAGCAAGGGAGACGACAGTGCTAAACACTTTTGTAACTTTTTGAATGAGAAACTTTTATGTAAAGATAAACTGTCAGATAATATTTTTCAGATGCATTTACGTTTGACTCTGGGGAAAAGATTATGAAAAAAAGTTACAGTCATGGTTTTGGGTTTTTTTTTGTTTTTTTTTTTAATTTGGAAGACTTGAGAAATTCTGTTTCATGAAGTGACAATATAAAAACACATACTTAGTTTTATACTAAATCTTTTTTTAAGGTGTTGGCATTTAATACAAAGCAGATTCACACATTTTCTAACTTTCCACAAGTTCCAAAAAGTGAAGGAAGAAACCTCAGTCTTGAAGTTTTGGTTTTTAAAAATCATGACACTGTTTTACCATGAAATTGAGTAGCTAACTTTTGGTAACACCTTTTGTTTATTTGTATGTTTGTATAATGGACACTTTGAAACACAGGAATGTTTTGGTTTGTACAAACTTTGAAAAATGTGTGTTAATAAAAATTCACATTGAGTCAAGTATTGTTGGGTGATTGATTGATTGATTGCCGGTTTACCAGTAGGCATATCCCATTATGCCCTTCAGCCTAGAAAACAGTTTGTCTTGCTTGTTGACTTAAACAGTTAAAAGCCTAACTGTGGTAATAGGGAGCTTCATATCCATCAGAGAATAAACCCATTCTCTTTTTTTCTTCTGTGATTTTATTTTCCAGTTTAAGTGCTTGCTTTGTTATAAACGCTATGCTAGGCAATGAGAATACAGCAGTGAAGAAAATTTATTTCCTCATGGGGCTTCTATTTGGTGAAATATTGGACACCACCACTGTTCCTTGATTTTATATTCACCGTTATGAGTCAAAATACAACACAGGATGAATCTTCATAAGGTATGAGTGAGAAGATTTTGAGATACCATCTCAAGGAGAGGAATGTATTAGTTTGAATCTTTGGTGCTGGTAATTTTTAAAATTAATAACAGGTGCCTCTCAGACATTGTCACTGCCACATCCTGGTCATTCTGTAGACTCAGCGACAACTTATTTTCTCTCAATAAATTGAAGAAAGTTTTATTTTGTAGGTACTATGGCCTGAATTTAGGGGGGTTCTCCCCCCAAATTGATGTGTTGAAATCCTAACCCCCAAAGACGATAGTATTAAGAGGTGGAGCCTGTCTTTGGAAGGTGCTTGGGCCCTGCCTTCACAAATGGAATTAGATACCTTATCTCTACCACCATGTGAGGACCCAGCCAGAAGGCACTGACTGTGGACCAGAAAGAGGGCCATCACTAGAGTGTAACCTTGCTGGCCCCTTGATCTTGAACTTCTCAGCCTCCAGAACTCTTGAGAAATGAATTTCTGTTGTTTACAAGCTATGCAGTCTGTGATACTTTGTTACAGCAGCCCGAAAAAGAAAAGGCGGTAGGCTATGTTTATGACCATCTTCATTGTGTAAATCCATTTATCCATTTTCTCAGCCTTAAAAATCACTGTAGGGGAAGTATAGAGTATAAACAGAGAAGGATATTTAGTTCTTCAGGAAGGCCTTCAGCCGCTCAACCCTCAAAGTTTAGCGCTTTAGTTCCATTCTTTCGGTTTAAGATCATAAGTTACCTGCAGTATAGCTGTCTTCCACTAACGGCCAGCTCAAAGGTCTTGGAGGAGGGGCCGTTTTTGGGAAGGCCCAAACTGTCAGGAGTTGCAGGATATCCTGCTTATTGTTTCTATATAACAAACTACCCCAAAATTTAGTGGCTTAAAGCAAGCATTTAAATATGCCCACAGACTCTGTTGATCAAGAATTTGGACAGGGCACTGTGGGGCTGACTGGTCTTTATTCTACAATGTCTGGGTCCTCAGTTGGGAAGATTCAAAAGCTGAGGGATACTTCCTGGGGCTGGAATCGTCTCTAAAGGTTGTTTATTTGTATATTTAGTGCTCGGGCTGGGATTCTGGAAGTCCAGTAATGCTGACTGGAGCACTGACCTGGGACCCCTCCATATATAGCTTGGCCTTCCCCAGCATGGTGGGTCAAGGTAATCAGACTTCTTCTGTGGTGGCTCCAGACTCCCAAACACAAGTGAAGGGATTCAGTAAAGAAAGCTGAAGATGCATACATTTTCTGACCTGTCCTCAGAAGTCACATTACCTTACTTCTGCAGTTCTCTATTGGTTGAACAGAAGTCCATCCAGACTTGAGGGGAGTGGACATAAATCCCTTCTCTTAATGAGAAGATGACAAAGTAGAAGAGCATGTTGAATAGCTATTGTGGTGGCTATCTTAAAAAATATAATCAGCCATTGGGGCGCCTGGGTGGCTCAGTCGGTTAAGTGTCCGACTTTGGCTCAGGTCATGATCTCGCGGTCCGTGAGTTTGAGCCCCGCGTCGGGCTCTGTGCTGACAGCTCAGAGCCTGGAGCCTGTTTCAGATTCTGTGTCTCCCTCTCTCTGTGACCCATCCCCGTTCATGCTCTGTCTCTCTCTGTCTCAAAAATAAATAAACGTTAAAAAAAAAAAAATAAAAAAAAAATATAATCAGCCAAGAAAGGGAGTAGATTTTGGAACCAGACTAAAACCAAGAGGAGCAAGGTAGAAGCTGCAATGTCTTTCATGATCTACCTTCAGATGCCACTCTTCATCATTTCTACAACAGCTTACTGGTTACAGAGGTCAAATTATTGACACTATTCAATGTGGGACGGTGTCACCCATGTGGGTACATACCAGGAGGTAAGAATCATTGGGGTCCATCTTGTAGGCTGGCTACCACATTGCCCTTTGGCCTATACGATTGAGTAAAACCTCTAGATTTTGAAGCCAAAAATGAAAGTTATCAATGTGGGGAAAGCAATTCGTATTCCTTAGCTCTCACTGGAATCAACGACTACTTTGCCTACTCCCGTTTGCCAGGTTGTCTCTGCAACAGGGTTATCAATTCCGCTTGAAAAGTGACATCGTGTCAGGCTATGGTTAGCTCCGAAGTCAGACCGCCTGGGTTTGAGTTCTGTCTCTACTTAGGGTTGTGAGGATTAAATAATATAAGAAGTCTTTAGGACAGTACTTCGCACATAGCATGCGCTAGATTTTGCAAGCGATTATTTTGGATGGCTTCTACAGAATCTACATTTTCTGTCTCCTGAGAGGGAGTCACACATTGGAATAAACATGGATGTTCACTTGTTTTTTGCTTCCATTGTTACCTTATCCCAAGATCACTTTTAGGCCCTCAGAACATTCATGCAACCCACAACTTGTATATCCTTTCTGCAACTCCACACTACCCACCTCATGAATGCCACTTCATTGCGCTGGCTCTTCTCATCGCACTGCCTTTTTTTTTTTTTTTTAAGTTTAATAAGATATAATTTGCATACAATAAAATTTACCCATCTTAGTATATAGATTAAGGAGTTTTGATGGATGTATACAGTTGTGTAATCACCACAATCAAGACATAAAACATTTCTCTCAACCTCAAAACTGCCCTTATGCCCCTTGGCAGTTAATCCCCTGCCCCCAACTCCATCCCCCCCCCTCCCCCCCATAACCATTAATTTGATTTCTATCCCTACAGTTTTGCCTTTTCCGGAATGTCTCATAAATGGAGTCACACAATATGATTGTGTGCCTGACTTTTGTGCCTGACTTCTTTCATTTAGCATATGCTTTTGAGATCCGTCCGTGTTGGGCATGTCTCACTAATCCATTCCATGTTTCAGTAGTCTGATTCTTTTTATAGCTGAATAGTGTTCCGTTGTATGAATGTACCACAATTTGTTTACTTATTCAGTAGCTGATGGAAATTTGAGTTATTTCCAGCTTTGGTTTATTATGAATAAAGCTGTTTTACACATTTATGTACAGATCTTTATATAAAAATGTGTTTTCATTTCTCTTGGGTAAAATACCTAGGAATGGGGTTGCTGGATCATATGGTAAATTTGTTTCATCTAAAAAACTACCAAACTGTTTCCCAAAGTAGCTATAAGATTTTGCATTTCCACTAGCAATGTATGATGAGTCCTAATTTGAATGCAGCCTTCACTGCAACCTAAGTGAGTACCGTATCTCCATTGACACTTCCTTCCCATTCCCTAGAAAGATTACCATATTGGTCATAATGACACTCTATTTTTAAAATACGAAACTTATTTACTGAAGCATAGCATACTTCAGAAGAGGACACATTACATGTATATGACTTGATGAATTTTCACAAAGTAACATACATATAACATACATATAATCACCACCCAAATGAAGAAAGACTGCTACCAGCATCTTAGAAGCTCACCTCATGTGCCCATTCTTAGTACTCCCTCTCTTTCTTAAAACTAACTACATACTATCCTGACTTTTAATAATATGATTTTGCTCATTTTGAATCTAAGAAAAATGGATTGAT
This sequence comes from Panthera tigris, assembly GCF_018350195.1. Lineage (NCBI taxonomy): Eukaryota > Metazoa > Chordata > Mammalia > Carnivora > Felidae > Panthera > Panthera tigris. The sequence continues at coordinate 20,692,942 of NC_056667.1, forward strand.
ACAGAATGTACTCATTTTTGTCTGGCTTCTTTGGCTAAGCATTATGTTATTTTTAAATTTTTTTTAAAGTAGGCTCCACACCCAACATGGGGATTGAACTCACAACCCAGAGACCAAGGGTTGCATGCTCCACTGACTGAGCCAGCCAGGCGTCCCACTATGTATTATGTTTGCATGAGTTCACCCACATTGCTCACATAGCAGTAGGACATTTATTTTTGTGTTCTCTAATACTACTACAATTTATCCATCCTACTGTTGATGGACACTCAGGTTATTTCCAGGTGGGAATTAGTAAAAATAAATGCTTCTCTGGCCTTCTTCATAATAGCCTCAAACTGGAAACAGTCCATATGTCCATGAATAAGAGAATGGATAATCAAATTGTAGTATATTTGTATGATAAAATAGTACCCAGCAATAAAAAAGACCAAACCACTGATATATGCAATATCATGGATAAGTCTCAAAAATCTTATGTTAATTGAAATAAGCCTAACACCAAACAATACATAAAATATGACTCCATCTCTACGAAGTCCAAGAATAGGGAAAACAAATCTGTAGTGATAAAAATTAGAAAGTGATTTCTGGGGATGAGGGAAATTGATTAGAAAGGAGCACAACTTGATATAGCAACATGCACAAACCTGCAGTTTTTGATGTTTTTGTTTTTGTACAACTCTGACCCATTTGCTACATTCCTTCCCCCTCCCCCCCCCCCATAAAATATGTGATAGAAAGGAGCACAGCTCAAGGAAACTTTCCTGGATTATGAGGAAATATTCTATATCTTGATATGGGTGCTAGTTCCATGGATGCATACAAATGTCAAAATTCACTGATCTGAACACTTAATATCTGTACGTGACATTGTATTGTATGTCAATTATAACTCAATAAAAATAAATTCAAAAAAATGCTTAGTCCTAAAAAATGCTATTATGAACATTCCTATACTTGGTTTTTGGAACACATAGGTATTCATATCTGTTGAGTATTTAGTTAGGGGTAGAATTGTTGTGTCATAGAATATGTATGAATCCCAGCTCTGAACTTAATAGCTGTACAGCATTGGGCAAGTACCCAGAACCTCTAGAGAACACCAGATTCCTTATCTGTTACCAAGGAGTTAATCTCACATTGATGGGTGCAAACCATGAGAATTGTTTTTGTCAATTAACAAAAGGACATAATGCAGAAAAATCACAGATTTTCAGAATATTTGCCATTTAAAAGATCAGTAAGAATGGAATATTCCACTCCGGCCTGGAGGATTTGAGTTACTTTGACACAGAGGAGCAGCCTCGATTTCCAACCCAGGTGCAGAGCTTCAGATAAGGGGTTTCCAGATACAACATTCCACATTTATCCTCACGTTGTAGTTTCCAAGGAAACAAGATCCCGAGTCCTCTTGTTAGCTCAGGCCTGATGATAATCCCCTTACATGTAGCCTCCTGTGCTTTAAGGCTATCAAAACACTGCTTCTTTTAAATTTTACCTACACCCCATCTTTCCCCCAAATCCTAGAATAACTCTATCTCCTCCTGTGCTAGGTGAGATGCCCTGTGATTTCTCTGGTGTGCAGTCTCCCTTGCAGCATTAAGTTGATAAGCCTAAGTTTGTCAGACCACAGGTGGTCTTTATCAGATAGGCTTTATCTTGGGGGTTACCGATAAGAATTGTAAAAGGTGTTCACATTGCCTGGATAGGTATTTAAAAAATGGTAGTTATTTTTTATTTATTTATATTTTTATTTTTTATATTTTTATTTATTTTTTATATTTATTTATATTTATTTATATATTTTATATTTATTTATATTTTTATTTATTTATTTATATTTATGTATAAATATAATAAATGTGCATTTGACATCTAGTATTTGCAAGACATAAATGTATTGCTTTGGCAGATAGCACACAATAGCACAAGACACAGAAAACCACTTTTTTTTTTTTAATTTTTTTTTAACGTTTTATTTATTTTTGAGACAGAGAGAGACAGAGCATGAACGGGGGAGGGGCAGAGAGAGAGGGAGACACAGAATCGGAAGCAGGCTCCAGGCTCCGAGCCATCAGCCCAGAGCCTGATGCGGGGCTTGAACTCACGGATGGCGAGATCGTGACCTGAGCCGAAGTCGGACGCCCAACCGACTGAGCCACCCAGGCGCCCCAGAAAACCACTTTTTATTGAGATGGAGAAAATACAGGCACCTGGGTGGCTCAATCAGTTGAGTGTCCAACTTCGGCTCAGGTCATGATGTCACAGTTTGTGAGCTTGAGCCCTGCACTGGACTGGCTGCTGTCAGTACAGAGCCCGCTTCTGATCCTCTGCCCTCGCCCCCTGCTCCTCCCCCCCAGCACTCTCTCTCTCTCTATCTCTCTCTCTCTCAAAAATAAAACATTAGAAAAACACAAACAAAAAAACAACAATAACAAAACCCTATGTCTTCAGTTCCTAGGATTAAAAATACCTTTACTGAAGTTCACCTTAAATAGAGTCAAATGTAAATGAAAAATACTCAAGACTATTTTATAGGTAAAAAAGTACAATTGACATGATTTGCTATAAGATTTGACATATGGATCTAAGAAATGGTAGCGTTTTACTGACCAGAATCAGAGCCCCCAAATGTCATCTGTCCCTTTCTGTACAGAAAGAAATGCTCTTATAAATGCTGCACAGAAACAGCTTTGCTTACAAAATCTCTAAGGCTGAACGCAGGCTTATTCCCTCATTTGGGGTCTCCTCCCAAACAGGCAAACAGCTTCCTCTCTTTGACCTTTCCCAGACATTTCAAAATAGGCTGGGGTGGGGATGGGTGGAGAACTCAGGAAATAAACACTACCAGTTCCCCCTTCACTTCTCCCTATCTTGATCTCTTCCCAAACCAAAATCCTACCGACGTCTGCCCATTTACGATAAGCTCACAAAATGCAGTCTTCTGTGGGAACATTGAGGTCATACATTCCAAATAACTTACAGAATGATTTTTAAAATTTGAGAGTCTAGTTCTCCCAAAAATCCTGGTTTGAGATACATAGTAAATTAAGAGGCTATTTGGGAACGATTTAGATGGAGAATGAGTTTAGGAATATGAGAATGCATTTTAGGGAAGAAGCAACATGAGGATGGAGTTGTCTTAGTGTTTGGGTTTTGCAGTCAAATCTCAGAAAAGCAAATTGACTGCTGTGGTCTTAATTTTCTAAGTTTTGCAAAAGAAAAGAACTTACTTTGTCGAATTACTTTGCTTCAACATTAAAAAAAAAAAAAAGATTGTCTATTATTTATCCCGAAGGTAAAAATATAGTTAGAACATTGTCCCTTGCTATGATAGAGCTTATGAACAGCGAATTGCAGTAAAGATTCATACATAGTATGTTCTCAATAAAAAATATTATCATCGCTTTATTGTTTAGATTAGAAGAGGGATGGAGGAAGAAATAAAAGCCGTCTGTAAACCATAAAAGTGCTCCGCAAATACTATGAAAGCCCTAGAGGATGGAAGTAGAGTGAGGGATTTCAGGAGTTTGGTTACGGATCTGAGGGTCAAGGTTGTCGAATTCTCCCATATTTGGGCCTGAATTCTCAGACTAGGATGTTAGGGCTGAGATCATCGGTACAATTTTATGCTAATCGAAAATTCTTGCCTCCTGTCACCGTGCTCTGGCGAGCAACAACACTGTCACACCAGCTCCTCCAATCCGAGCCCCAACCGTATGACGTCATCGCCCCGCCCCATTCCTCCAAAGCGGATGCGTCCTGTCTCTAAGCTACTGTCTCGGGCACCAGATCCAGCGCCGCCTGCGCAGTGGCCCGGGGCGGGACGGACGCATGCGCGCTGCAGGGAGGTGGGGCTAGTGCGCACGCAGCCCTAGCCCCCTCCCCCGCCCTTTCTCTTCTCGGTTTCCCCGTCAGGGTGCGGGTCCATTCTGGTGGCTGCTTCCCATAGGAAAGCGCTGCAGGGCGAGTCGGCCTCAGTTCCTCATCATGTCTTACGGTCCCTTAGACATGTATCGGACCCCGGGGTCCTCTGGGCCCCAGCTCCGGGACTTCAACAGCATCATCCAGACGTGCAGCGGCAACATCCAGCGGATCAGCCAAGCCAGTGAGCCGCGGTACAGGGCTGGGGGGCAGGGGCCGTCCCGGGGACAGGCCTGGGTGAGGGTGCCGGGACGCGGAGCCCGGCCGAGGCTACGGCCAAGGCCACACCTGAGCCCATCTCGGGCTCTCTCCTGTGGGGGCGGCGGGTTGCCATCCCCGAGTCTATCAGGCCCAGCCTCCCCGAGAGTCCCGAGCCCCAGCTGAAGCTTGAGTTTCTTCTCTGGTGTTCTCCTCTCACGGTCTTGGGGCCGAAACAGCAGTCCTGACAGCCCTAGGGTGGGAGGGGTGTGTGTGTCACCTCGGGAATAGTGAGTGAGTGAGTTGACTTGGCGCAGTGGTCAGCCGAGTTTTTCCTGTCATCCGCCTTCCCCCCACCCACCTCTCTTTCCTCTTTGGCCAGTTTGGATCAGGAGTTGTTTACTGATGTAGGTTTTAGGTTTACATTCCGCTCAGCTTCTTGCTCCTTGGAAATTAGCAGCTTTCAATTAAGGGAAGTGGAGAGGGCATGTGTTTGGGTGACTTAATACCCAGCTCTCCCTGTGATGAATTTGGAAATCAGATACAATAACTTGTATTTGAGGGACGAGGTGACTTCTGTTTTAATAAAGAGAATTCACCGAAAACATTTGGATTTACATGATTTTGTCTTTTGTAGCAAAAGATGTGCACGTATTTTTGGATTTCAAGCCGATGAAGTTTTTGCATTCCTTCCCTATTTAGCCGCTTTTTTGAACAAATCTCGTACACAGAGAAGCTCAGGGACTTGGCCACATTCACACAGCAAGTAAGACATGACAGAGTTAGTGGCGGATTTCAGAATGTCATTGCTTGTCTTAAAACCACCTCCCCATCGTTAGGTTCTGAGTAGGACTGATTGAACTGATTGAGTCAAATACAGCCTGTTTCTTGTGCTTGAAAATCATCTCAGAGCCTTATAAACAGGTCAGCAGCACAACTTGACTTGGAAAGAATCCTCATTTATTATTGTGTTTTTGTGAGCTTGGCTGTACTCTTTTAATAGGTAGAACTCAGCTGGTCCTGAATTATAATTACGTTCTATATAAAGAGGGGGGAAAGTTTCTGATGAAGAGTGTGAGACTGGGTGATATGGCAGTGGAAGGAAGAATAAATATGTGGCCTGTATAATATAGAAATTAAAAAAAATTAATATGACCACTGGTTAGAAAGTATAGTATTTTGTGTTCTAATTCCTCCTATTGTGAGAGAGCTGTAGTACCAGTTAGGTCACAAGAGTCTACTTCAAGGCTGGAAGTTTATTGTTGAGGCTAAATGTAACCTTAATGTCTGAAATATTCATCCTACGTTGTTTTTTTTTTTTTTTGTTTTTGTTTTTTTTTGTTTTTTTGAGTATTAGGCATGTGGTAAGTGTAGGAACTGGCATGGATTCTTTCAACAGGGAGCCTGTGGAGTTGTAACAACCGAAATACAAAGTTGCAAGTGATCAGTACTACAGAAGAGGTATATAATAACATTGTGCAGGTGTTCAGGGGAGAAAGATACCATTTTCATTTGGGAGGAACCTGGGAAGGCATTATGGCATTTGAGCTAGGTCCAGAAAGTGGTGGAAAGGATTCGAACTTTAGACACTAGAGAAGGGAATAAAATGCACAAGGCATGCTGGTGGGAAAGTATGGGGTATATATAGGAAAGTAGAGTGATTTAATTTGGCTGCGGGAGTGGACTCCAGAAAGTAGTGGAGAATTGGGTTGGAAAAGTTAATTTGGGGCCCAAACCTGAAAGGCTTTAAGTGTTAAACTTAAGAGGGCTTGGATTTAATTCTTTAGGAGTATATATATTGAATTGGAAGGGAGAGACTGGAATTAGAGACACCAATTAGGAGCTGTGAAAATGAAAAGGAAGGAAAGGATAGGCTTCTTTGGTAATAGACTTGACAGGATTTAGCTGTTGGTTGGGTGTTGGGCTCAAGGGATCATTGGAGTCAACTGTTAATAACATTAATAGGTTATTTTTGAGTACATACTGTGTGCCAGGCAATGCAAAAAGTGCTTTATATGCATTATCTTATTTTTTTTTAACTACTCTGTGAAGTAGCTACCAATATTATTTCTTTGTATGGGTTAGGAAGCAGACTGAGAAAGTTTAAATAATTACCGAGCTAATAAATGGCAATACCTGAATTTGAAACCACATCTGTCTCTTATGACCAGTAATTAGCTTTTTTATAATTTTTAATTAATATTACAGTTTGTAGCAGCCCTTCAACTTACAAATGACCCTTTTTTTTTTTTTTTTAACTCTCCATAGGAAAGTGGGGAATACCTGAGGCCATAGAACTTTCTCATGTGGTGTGTCTAACCTCCCTTGCTAGATTGTTAGCTCCTTTGAAGAAGCATGGGGCATGACTTATTCATCTTTTTATTTCTAGTACTTATCTCAGTCCCAAATATATGATAGATTCATACATGTACTGTTCAACAAATATTCTTTGAGCACCCTCTGTGTGCTGGGATTGGAGTGATGAACAAGACAGACAAAATTGCTGCCCTGAGAATGTGTGTGTACCTATGTGTGTGTATATACATATATAAATATCCAGTAATGATTAAATGCCATGAAGAAAATAGGGTAAGGGGATAGAGAATGAAGAGAGAAAGAGGGTGGGTGTTCTGTATTTTAGATCAGATGGTTAAGGAGGGGCTCTGTGAGGAGGTGATATTTGAATAGACACCTGAATGAAGTGAGGGAGAGAGCCATGTGAGTAGCTGGGGGAAGGCATTCTAGGCAGAGGTTATAGTAAGAGCAAAGACCTTAGTGTGTTCAAAGTATAGCAAGGAAGCTAGTGTGGCCGGACTGCAGTTAAAGAAGGGGAGCATAGTAAGAAAAGAAGTCAGGGACGTAGCCAAACATCTTATCATTTAGGGTCTTGATGCTTTTTTTTTTTTTAATTTTTTTAATATTTATTTATTTTTGACACAGAGAGAGAGACAGAGCATGAGCGGGGGAGGGGACAGAGAGAAAGAGGGAGACACAGAATCAGAAGCAGGCTCCAGGCTCTGTGCTGTCAACACAGAGTCCGATGCGAGGCTCGAACTCACAGACCACGAGATCGTGACCTGAGCTGAAGTCGGACGCTCAACTGACTGAGCCACCCAGGCACCCCTAGGGTTTTGATGCTTAATAAATAGTATATTTAAAGTGAATGAGGTTTTTCTACTATCTTTGAACTCTTACTGCCTCAGTTTCCTTGTACTGGGTGGTACCTACCACATCTTATGACCCTAGTCCGCGTGAGTTGGAATTCTTCCCTTAGGGTTGTTAGATGAGGAATGGGGAATTTGAAGTTAGTAGGGTGACATTGCTTCTACCCTGTTATGAGGTTGGTGACTTTCCCCAAACCTCTCCCAGACATGGCAGACATACTAAGTATACACTCTGAAATTGAGCTCACAGACATATACCCATGTCCAGAGAGCCCTGCAGGCACTCTACCCATTGAAAATTTGAGAGAATAGCTATTCTTTTTTCTCAGCTCTCCAGCCACAGATGTAGGTTTGGAATTACTGAGCATATCAGCCGAAATATGGCAGGCCACCACGTGAGTTGATATAGATACAGCTAAGGCTGACTGCCTGGTACAACAAGGGTTGTTATCAGTATGTGTGGGGTACAGAAGAAATATACTTAACTCTGCCTATTATGGAGTGAAGGGTCTGGGCAAGTATTGCTGTGTCAGATATAGGAAAAGACCTAATAGCCTCCAAGTTAGCTTTGCTTCCAAGAGCAGCATTGCTGTTCTTTAATATTGCTTATTTATTGATAACAGTTTTTTAACTAAAAAAAAATAAATAAAAGGCAGTTGAATTTTTAAAACTGATTACTGTGAAATCCCATGGGTGGTCTTTCAAAGTTATTTTCGCATTTGCCATTTGCTTTTTATTTCATTGCCGTCTCGTAAATCTTCAAGATGTCAACATGTGTATCACAGCATCAAACTCTCAGTGTCTCTGTTTCCATTCTTATTCATCCTGATAATGTATCAGCAGTATGTCTAAAATCCTGGCTTGTTTTTTTAAGTATATTTACTTATTTTGAGAGAAAGAGAGCGTGAGTGAGGGAGGGGCAGAGAGAGGGGGAGACAGAGAATCCCAAGCAAGCTCTGCACTGTCAGCGCAGAGCCCGATTCAGGTCTCAAACTCATGAACTGCAGGATCATGACCTGAGCCGAAATCACTGACCAAGCCAGCCAGGCGCCCCTAAAATCCTGTTTTGATTATACCACTCACCTCCTCAAGAGCCTGTGGTGGCTCTCTGTTGTCTGCTGCATCATATCATAACTTTCTTTGTTTTCACTCTTTGTCATCATTTTTTTTTAAGGTTTTATTTTTAAGCCATCTCTACACCCAAGGTGGAGCTTGAGCCTACCACCCCAAGGTTAAGAGTCATTTGCTCTAGGGGCGCCCAGTTGGCTCAGTAGGTTAAGCGTCCAACTTTGGCTCAGGTCATGATCTCACAGTTCGTGAGTTCAAGCCCTGCATCGGGCTCTGTGCTGACAGCTCAGAGTCTGGAGCCTGCTTGGGCTTCTGTGTGTGTGTGTGTGTGTGTGTGTGTGTGTGTGTGTGTGTGTGTGTGTCTGCCCCTCCCCCACTCACGCTCTGTCTCTCTCCTTCAGAAATAAACATTAAAAAAAATTGAAAAAAAAGAGTCATTTGCTCTACCAACTCAGTCTCTGTCATCTTAACCCAAATAAGCCGTATTTTCTACTTATCTTCACTCTTTGCTATAAGCAGGTTATTTTTCTTAACATCCTTAAACACTGGTTTTTGCTTCAAGTTTTTGCACCTTCTGTTCCTCCTTTCTTTAATATCTTTCCCTACCTCACTATCTAAATTATACAAATCCTCTGAGTTGTGCTTAAATCCTACCCCTTGCAACTAAGCCTTCCTTTGCTTTTGAAAGAAAGTGAAGTCAGAAGGGGCATGAGCTTTCAGGTCAGCCCTTCGGTGACTGAGTCCTCGCCCCTCTGTGCACTGTTAACCTTGGGCAGCTTATTTCCCTTTTTTGTTGCAACCCCAGGTGTGAAATGAATGGAATTGTTAAAATGGGGCATTTGAAAGTAGAGTGCTTGGCACATAGTAGACATTCAGTAAATGGTGATATTATTGGTCGAATCTCCTGCCCCACTATGCTTTAGTAGCTAGGTGAGCAGTTTCAGGAGTCACACTGCCCGGGTTTGAATCCGAGATCTGCTTCTTACTTACCTGTGTAGACATACTGCTTTACTGCTCTATTTCTCAATTTCCTCATCTTTAAAGTAGAGTAAAAAATAATCTACTTCATAGGGCTTTGAGAGTTGAATGAGGTAATTATGAAAATTGCTTAAAACAGCACCTGCAACATAGTAAATGTTTAAGAAATGTTAACTATCCTTTTATGTTGTTGTTTTTCTTTGAATTTACAGGCACTTTTCTTTCACAGTTTAGCATTTATTTATATTCAGTATTCTTCAATTTGTTTTTTTTTTTTGTTTTTTTTTTTTTTTTTTTTTACCTTGTCATTCTAATTAGAGAGATTACTTTTAGTTTTCTGGGGATAGAGACAGCATGCATTGTATAGTTCTCTTTAGCTCCGGTGTCTGGCACAGCAATGGTTATGTTGTTGGCATTCAGTATGTACTTAATTGATGTTATCATTGCTGAGTATGTCGTTCTTGGTCTTGAGTCTGATAATAATAGCTATCCTTCATTGAGTTCTTTTCTGTGCCAGACACTGTTCTAAATTTAGCCCCGTATTATTTTATTCTCTCAAAAACCGTATGAGAGTTCTCTTGTTATTCCCATTTTTTAGGTGAAGAAACTGAGGCACAGAGGAGTGGAGTGTTTTGCTCAAGATAGGAAAGCTGAGTCGGGGCGCCTGGCTGGCTCCGTCAGTGGAGCATGTGACTCTCGATCTTGGCATCATGAGTTCAGGCTCCACGTTGGGCATAGAGCTAACTTAAAAAACAAAGAAAGAAAAGAAAAGATCATAACACCAAGGAGTGGTGGAGCCAGGAGTAACACATAGGCAGTCTTAATTCAGAGCCTGTGCTCTTAATTAACCATTACATATTTTGACCTTTGATATTTAGTGCTCATGTTCAGTTTGGTTTAGAGCTTTCCTATTATAATAGAGTGGCTACTTTTTTTAAAGTCAGGTCATTTTCGTTGTATGAAAACAGAATATAAACCTAATTTTCAGAGTAACACACTGAGATGACTTTATTGTCTTAATCACCACATAGGCCTTCATTTTCCCATTTGGTGTAAATAATGTTTTTTCCTTGAATTTATATTTGTTTTTTTAATATACTATGACAGTAGTTGCTTTGATATGACTAGACCTTGATTTGGATTAAGGTTCATTCGGAGATTCAGATTCTGCTTAAAACTGATATCACCTGAAAGTACATAAAGAGTGTTCAGTATAGAGTAGTTTGCAGTGTGGATATCAACTGTAATGTATAATAAGTTGATTTGTTTTGTAGTCTTCATAAAAGTTTTAGCCAGGACATGCTTTTAAAAATAGGATATCGGTGATGGAACTTGAGGTCTAGTTTTAAAAATAACAAAATTGCTTACACAGAACTGAAGGACTTGTCTTTCCATTTGGCCTAGTCATCTGGTTTCCAGGATTATGCAGCATTTCATAGAGGATTCTTTTCATCCAAAAGGTTGTAGCAAATCAGTCTAAGGTAAAACTTTTATTTACTAGAATGCTTAGAAAAAGGGTTTTCTCATTAGTCAAGATGACCAGAAAACCCTTTTAGATTCAACCCATTTAATAAAAATCTTTCCAAAAAGTATCACTTTACTTTTTGATATTTTATGTACACTCCAGTGAAAATACCTATATATGTGAACATTCTATTCCTTTTTGTGCCTTAAGCTCATTAAGGGGTGAAATTCTTCAATGGAAACTAGATGGCTCATTGAGTCATTATTTGTGTTTTAATGTTTATTTATTTATTTTTGAGAGAGAGAGAGAGAGAGAGAGAGACAGACAGACAGAATTCCAAGCAGGCTCCCCAAAGCCGAGAGCCTGACCCAGGGCTCGAACTCACAAACTGAGATCATGACCTGAGCCGAAACCAAGAGTCAGATGCTCAACTGACTGAGCCACCCTGGCGCCCCTCATTGAGTCATTAGTTTTTAGTAACCCCCTGGTGTTGGTGGTTATGGAGGGCAGTATACAAAAAATTCTGTTTCTTTGGATTCTAGTAAAGTAAGACACTACTCCCCTTATGATTTGAGTTTTGGGGTATCTGATACCTGAGTCTTGCTGGAAACTTTTAGGAAAATGCTTTAATATTCAGGAATTTAGAAAGAATTGATGGAGGCATAGATTGATTTTGGTGCTTAGCTAGCAAATGGCCTTATAAGTCCCCCTCTCCTGCACTTTCATAACCCTCCCCCAACAAATTCAGGTAACCTCAACAAACAAGAGAAGTCAGGAGAATCTAGATGAAAAAGTTCTCAGCTGAGAATACACAAAGAACAGCTGATTTTAATTGATTTTCCCCCCATGTGCTAGAAAATTCCCACTGCTCTCTAGGGTATTTAATAAAGTTAAAAAAAATTTTTTTTTTAAGTTTACTTATTTTTGAGAAACAGAGTGAGACAAAGCATGAGCGGGGGAGGGGCAGAAAGCAAAGGAGACCCAGAATCTGAAGCAGGCTCCAGGCTCTGAGCAAGTGGTCAGCACAGAGCCTGATGCGGGGCTCGAACCCACGAACTGGGAGATCATGACCTGAGCCGAAGTCGGGCGGTCAACCGACTGAGCTACCCAGGTGCCCCTATTTAATAAAGTTTTTAAAGTTTATTTTATTTTTTAGTGATCACTACACCTAACGTGGTGCTCTGACTCACGACCCTGAGATCAAGAGTTGCATGCTCGTCTGACTGAGCCAGCCAGGTGCCCTGGGTATTTAATAAGTTTTGATAGATGATTAATAACTTGATACTTTGACATATCTATAGCGTTTCTAAGGAGAGTGCTCTACTTTATAAAGACAGTCAATGATAGGAGCTCTGTTTCCTTGAACTTTTTAAAGATCTACCTTAATGTGTCATCATACATTCAACCAACTATTTTCTGGAGGGGGGAGTGTGTGGGGTGTGTGTGTGTGTGTGTGTGTGTGTGTGTGTGCGCGCGCGCGTGCGCACGGTTACGCAAATACAAAAATGAGAAGAATGTGGTCCCTGCCCTCCAGAGGCACAAACTCAGTCCAGTCTCATCTGTACACACGTGGAACCTCTCTAAGCCAAACTCTGGCTTGCCAAAAACACTCCTTGGTTACATAGCATCGTTCTGGGACTATGCTTATTCATATTGTTGAATTTTAGCACTGAGGAGTGATGGGAATACTCAGAGATCATTTCATTCTCACATAGTTGTAAATATTTTATGAGGAGGGGCGCCCGGGTGGCTCTGTTGGTTAAGTGACTGACTCTTGGTTTCGGCTCAGGTAAAGATCTCACAGTTCTTGGGTTTGAGTCCCACATCAGACTGTGCGCTGACAGCACACAGCCTACTTGGATTCTCTATCTCTCCTTCTCTCTGTGCCTCCCCCACTAATGCTGTCTCTCTCTCTCAAAATAAATAAACTTAAAAAAAAGGGGGGGTGCCTGGGTGGCTCAGTTGATTAAGCATCTGACTTCAGCTCTGGTGTTGTTCGTGAGTTTGAGCCCTGTGTCGGGCTCTGTGCTGACAGCTCAGAGCCTGGAGCCTCCTTCAGATTCTGTGTCTCCCTCTCTGTCTGCCCCTCCCCCACTCACACACACTCTCACTCTCTCTCTCTCTCTCTCTCTCTCTCTCTCTCTCTCTCTCTCAAAAATAAATACTACAAAATGTTTAAAGAAAAAAGAAAGAAAAAACAAGATTTTATAATGAGAAAACACCTCACCCCCACAACTGGTATTATAACGATAGTTAGTACTCAATATATGCAAGTTAAACCTGAATGCCACAGACATTTGGTGACAAGAAACCCAACTACATGAAATGAGCTTGGTTGGTGCCATACATCTAGTTAGTGGTCAAATCTGGCTTAGAGGTCAGGTCTCAATTATTCCTCGCTCATGTTCATTCATAGCTTTTGTCTTAAATAAAGTGTCATGATATAAAAGGGAGGTTAACTCAGTCAGCAATGACTTATGTACCCACTGGGTGCCTGGCACTCTGCTGGACTCTGGTGAGTACACAGGAGTGTTCCCGAAGGTGGGAGGGAGTTGGGAAGAGAACAGGTTAGAGCAAGGGCATCAGCCTACCTGGAGCAGAGAGAGAGCTGTTCAGTTGGGGAGTTATCAGATAAGCAGGGTGGGGCTAAGTGGAACACTGGAATTGAGACCTGCCCTGTGTTACTTCATTCTGTTTCCATTTAGCGTCAGCCTTTTGAGAAAACATAATGTGGCACCAAGAATATAGCTGTTGGAATTTGCCCTGGGCTTGAGTTCTGGTTATTACGATACTCCGTGGCTTCCCATTTCATTACAAGTTGAAGTCCTTGCTCTAGTTTACAAGGCCCTATATAATCTGGCCTCTGCCTCTTTGTCCACTTTTCCTCTCTCTTGCTTGCTCTACTTTAGCCACAATGGTCTCCTCACTGTTCCTCCTTCACAGGAAGCACTCTTGCCTTGGGACTTTGCCTTAATACTCTCTTTGTTAGAAAGCTTCTCCCCCATATATTTGCATAACTTGATCTTTCACTTCCTTTAGATCTCTTCTCTGTGTCACCTTCTCAGAGAGGTTTTCTCTAACCACCCTATGTAAAACGAGCACCCTCTCCTTGCCCTGTCTTTCCAGCCCTTACCTGAATTTATTTTTCTTTATAGTACTTATCACCACCAGATATATACTTATTGTCTCTTTAAAGTGTTAGCTTCTCTCTCTAAAAAATGTTTATTTATTTTGAGAGAGAGAGATCGAGAGCGAGCTTGGGGGAAAGGCAGAGAGAGAGAGAGATAGACAGAAAGGGAGAGAGAGAAATCCCAAGCAGGCTCACGCTATCAGCACAGAGCCTGATGTGGGGCTTGATCTCACAAACAGTGAGATCGTGACCTGAGCCAAAATTAAGAGTTGGAGGCTTAACAGACTGAGCCACCCAGGTGCTCCTAAAATGTTACCTTCTTGAGAGCAGATTCTTCTAGAGCATAGGACAGTGTAAAGTAGGTATTCTGAATGAATGGAGAGACGGATGGATGGATGAATAAATGAGTGTTGTTGTGCTCGTGAGCCTCAGTGAGCCCATCTATAATATTGAGAGCATAATGCTTATTCAAAGGGTTTTTGGAATCAAATAAGATAATGCTTATTAAGTGTAAAGGAAAAATACTCCTGTGTTTCCTACACTTTAAATACTTCTGACATCAGATGTGTGGCTTTTCCATACACCAGACAATTCTGAGATTCTTCAAACACCAGTTGGATTTCCTACAATTTAACGCAATTCTGACACTTCTACCTGGAGTTATTATCAGATCCCACAGGTTAAGGACTGGGTCCCATGTGACTATCCCTTTTCAGATACCAGTTACAAGTTCGGTTGTCACATGTGCTTCTGACCAGTGGGCTGTAAAATCAGAGGTTCCCATGAGCCCCTCCTTGAGTTTGATTAATTTGTTAGGGCACCTCACATAATTCAGGAAAACATTTGCTTACTAGATTACCAGTGTATTATAAGAGAGCATAATTCGGGAACAGCCAGGTAGAAGAGATGCCCATTCAAGGAAGGGGCTTGGACACCCTCTGATACCGTCTGTGTATCTTCAGCTGTTGACCAACCCAGAAGTTCATCAAGTGTACTTGAAGAGTTTTTATAGAACTTAATCTGTAGTGCCTATCACCCTCCCGCCCCCCATTTCCCTAAAGTCTGTGGGTGGGGCTGAAAGTTCTAACCTTCTAATCACTTGGTCATTCTTCTGACTAGCCCCACCCAGCCTAAGGCTATCTAACTTTAAGTCACCCCAGGAGCATAAACTCAGTGTGCTCAGAAGGGGGTCTTTATGCATAACAAAAGACACTCCCATTGTGCACAAAATTCCAAGGGTTTTAGGTGCTTTGTGCCAGGATCTGGGGACAAAGACCCAATATATTTTCTATTATATCACATCAAGTACCTAACCAATTGTCTGGCACAGAAGAAATGCTCAATTAATGCTAATGCCCTCTTATAAATTATTTGTATGGATAACCAGTTGATAGCTCTAGTGGTATCCTAATTCCTATTTGACTGAGATAAGGGGAAATTCCATATGTCAGTGATGAAAAATTTTATCTTGTAGGATGCTGTCTTAGCAAAATTATGGTGTTTACATTTTCCTGTGGAACCATTAAGCTAAAAGGAACCCTCATTTAATAGAATAAATATATTTTATGAAGTTGGTCAAAAGGCACAATTTTAATCACTTGAACACTGTATTTCTGTTATAAAATTGGAGTTACGTTTTTGCTAAAAAAAAAAAAAAAAAAAAACAGTCCCAAAATAAGATAAAATCATAATTTGAAGTGCTACAAGTTTATATATTCTTGACTTTGGAATTTTTTGTTTTATAACACGTATGATACAGCGATTTTGGCTAGAGAGAAGTAACTTGCACATATTGCTAAGGATGAGTTTGTTCAGTTTCTACTTGGGAGTAGAGTCACCCAACAATCAGATGTGGCTTAATCATTGTTTCTAATCAGACTTGGAAGCTATTAGTTTATCAGTGTTTTTGTAAGGTAACTGGTACTTAATAAACCTCAGCTTGCATTTTTACTATTCTTGGTGACCAAATTAGGGGCACGATTAAGACCTGGCCCCACTATCAGCAATAGCCAAAGTATGGAAAGAGCCCAAATGTCCATCGATGGATGAATGGATAAAGAAGATGTGGGATATATATACAATGGAGTATTGCTCGGCAATCAAAAAAGAATGAAATCTTGCCATTGGCAACTATGTGGATGGAACTGGAGGGTATTATGCTAAGTGAAATTAGTCAGAGAAAGACAAACATCATATGACTTCACTCATATGAGGACTTTAAGAGACAAAACAAATGAACATAAGGGAAGGGAAACAAAAATAATATAAAAACAGGGAGGGGGACAAAACAGAAGAGACTCATAAATATGGAGAACAAACTGAGGGTTACTGGAGGGGTTGTAGGAGGGGAGATGGGCTAAATGGGTAAGGAGCACTAAGGAATCTACTACTGAAATCGTTGTTGCACTATATGCTAACTAAGATTGTAAATTTAAAAAAATAAAAAATAAAATGAAAAAAAAAAAAAAAGACCAAACCCCAAATTTTGTTATTTTAAGGAGCACCCTATCATAAGAAAACAGTAATTTTTTTTAATTTTTAAATTCTTCTGTCTTCTAATCTTTTTTAAATGTTTATTTACTTGTTTTGAGAGAAGGGGAGAGAATCCCAAGTAGGCTCAGTGCTGTCAGCACAGAGCCCAACATGGGGCTGGATGCCACGAATCAAGAGTCAGATGCTTAACCATCTGAGCCATGCAGGCATCCCAGGAACTACTAATTTTTATTTTTATTTTTTATTTTTGTATGTTTATTTATTTTTGAGAGAGAGGGGGGGGGGGGAAGAGCAGAGAGAGAGGGAGGCAGAGTATCTGAAGCGGGCTCTGCACTGATAGCAGAGAGCCCAATGTGGGGCTTGAACTTACGAACCATGAGATCATGACCTGAGCTGAGGTTGGACATTTAACCGAGTCAACCAGGTGCCCCAGGAACTACTAATTTTTAAAATTCAAAGTTCTAGTAAGTGAAGATTCTTTCTTACTGGATATGGAAGCATTGTATACGCTGCCCCTATAATATATATTATATACTTCCTCCTCATCTTCCACTAAGCCAGTCATTTAGCAGTCTGATATCTCACAAGTGAAACTTTGGCATTAATACTGAGAGAATAGAAAGCCCCTCACAAAGGAAACTGTGTTTTGGTTGGAGGAGCCATATACCTATTGTGTTTTATTATCTCTTAAAGTTCTGGTGAAACTTGAATATAACCACGATTCCTCTGGTAAAAGAATACACTGTTATTATGTTCTATACCCCAGCAACTTGGAATAGAAGATAATGAATGCTCTTAAGCAAGCAAGCAAGCAAGGGGCGCCTGGGTGGCTCAGTCGGTTAGGCGTCCAACTTCGGCTCAGGTCATGATCTCACAGTTTGTGGTTTCGAGCCCAGTGTTGGGCTCTGTGCTGACAGCTCGGAGCCTGGAGCCTACTTCAGATTCTGTCTCCCTCTCTCCCTGCCTCTCCCCCCGACTTGTGCTCTGTGTCTCTCTCTCTCTCTCTCAAAAAGAAACATTAAAAGAAAAAAACAACAAGCAAGCAAACAACAGAAAATAAATAAAACAAAATCCCAATCTCTTCAAGTGAATGAATGAATGTATTTTCTTTATCCTCCCTGCCAACCAGCAAAAGAACAGAGAGCAGGATAAAAAGGAAATCAAAGGGTCAACTACACTTCAAAAAAACCCACAAAACCCAAAAATATTTAGAATAAGAAAAAAAGAAAAGAAATCAGCGCTCTACTTCTGTTACACAAATCAGTAAGGTATACGGGGCCATTCACATTCCCAGGCAGGCTGGTGTTAGAGTCTTTCTTCTTATTGATAGATGATCACTTCCTGTGGACCTCTGCTTTCCTAGTCCAGGGTTAGAGGCCTAAATATCTAGAATTTAAACATGAGCTAGTGTTAGCAAAATATCTAGGAAAAGATAGAGAACGTTATATGAACAAAAACACATATTTGACTATAAGACAACATAGGTAAAAGAACATAGGCCTTAGAGTTTGATGTACCTGTGAGTGAATTTTTTGCCCTAACACTTACTGTGTATCTTGACATAATTAACTTCTGTAAATTTAACTGATATAACTTTTCTAAATGTATTTCCTCATCTGCAAAATGAAGATATATCTACTTCGGATTGTTGCTATGAAAATTAATAAAATAACGCCTACAAAGCTCCTGATATAGTGCCTGGCACATAGAGGTGCTCAGTTGATAGTAATTTATTATTGATAACAAATGTACATTGTCTTTCCCAAAATGTTTGCTATAGAAAAATTATTGTATTATGAATTTAAATTTTCATTGTTAGGAGTTGATATTTGGTATTAAGGCCCCTTCCAAAGGTATTGAAATATTAAACCAGCACCATGGGAAATCTAGAAAATTTTGGAAGTTCTTTGAGAATGATGAACGAAACTGCCACCCCCTACTTGGTGACATAGTTACTCTATAGGAGAAAGGTGAACCTCGGTTAGTTTTAGAAGGGAATGTATATGCCAAAGTTTTGATCACAGCATGCTTTTTGTTAGTTGCATGAACTTATTCAGGATGTGGAGAGAGACCAGCGATCTAAGAAGTAGGGTGCTCATGATGAATGTATTTTTCTTTTAAATAAATCTTTTTCCCCCTTTCCCTAGCTGCTCAGATAAAGAATTTGATGAGCCAACTAGGAACTAAGCAGGACTCAAGCAAACTACAGGAAAATCTGTGAGTAGCTTCCTAACAAGGTTGGGTTTGGTGAGGGCCCTCTAGGATGCACTTACTGTCCTTGCTGCATGGCAGCTCACTTAGGTTTCAGGCCTATGGAGTCAGAATGACAGGCAGTGGGACATGAAGTAATAGTTGGATCTAGAAGAGGGGCACCAAAATATATTCATGGTTTGTGATCTCCATTGCCTTTCAAAATCCTTAAACTCCGATTCTTTCTTCCTTGGGCAGTTTAGGAATTTGAGGAAGTAGAGAAGGGAACTCCTACCACTGTTAAACTATATTCTGCCTAAATGAACCTCCTTGTTGGCACAGGACTCCTGATGATCTGCAGAGGTCATCTAGTCTAGTGGGATTTCCAACTATAAACGCTAGAAAAATGTATTCCGAATGACCGGAGGGGCGTCTGAGGGAGAGGAGAATGGACTGGTAGTAGGGACTCATGAATCTTTTTATTACATCCTCCTTGACCCCATTTCTGCTTTTGGAAGTTTTATTCTTCATCTTTAAGATATATTGAAGGATATTCTTCGTTTCCTGTCCTTGATGGTGTGAATTGAGAGACTGACTTACTACTCTGAGCTTTTTCTAGGGAGATGTGAAAAATCTTCGTGTTGGTCATGTGTTAGTCATGTCTGGGAGGTTCAGGCCCTTAATTGACTGCCTCTTGTTTTGACTCCCTTGTCTTTTAATCTTGGAGACCCCTTTGCAGTGAAAAAACACTAACGATTAGTAGTGTGGTTTCTCTGTCCTCCCTTAAAACCTTTGTAGAAATGGCGAGAGAGTAGAGGAAACCATGACTAAAAGGAGCTCTTTTAGGGTTTCCACTACTTTCCAATCCCACTTAATATAATTCCTCTTTAATTTCCCTTCTCTTATACTCCGTATGTGTTTTTACACAGTACAGGTCTTCTTTGTTTTGGAGGGAAGAGCCAGAAAGTCAAGCATGAAGGACAGTAGGGAGCCAAGTATAAAGCTGAAAAAGCACCAGCTTTAAGCAAGAACGTGGGTGTAGATCTTTGGAGGTTGTTCCCTAGGGTGGAAACTGTGCTTTTAGTGCATATTTCCTCCAACCCCCAGTGTCTGCATTTTGTCTCCAGTCAGTGGCCTGTGACAGGCAGCAGCTGTGCAGAACTGCCGGGCAGTTCAACGTAAATTTTGTGAGAACTCAGTGTGTTCCAACTATTCGAGTTAGGTGTGGGGGCAGCTGCTCTTAAATTTCTATCAGAACTGCTGATAGGCTTTTCTTGTCTCCGTGAAGAGTTAAAATACCTGATCCGCAGGTTTCACCGAGGCAGGTTCTTTCTACTGAGTGACATGTTTTTGACTGAGTCGTATTTGTGGAATTTTGTGTGTGGGGGGACCTGGGCCTCTGGGAACCCATTCCTTCAAGTACTGTTTCACTCCCTGCATCGCAAGGCACTGTGAGCACAAGCTGGCACAAAGTGTGACAGCTCTTGAGCGGTGGGAATACCCTGAATCATGTCTTTTCTCTCTCAGGCAGCAGTTACAGCACTCCACAAATCAGCTTGCCAAGGAAACAAATGAGTTACTGAAGGAGTTAGGGGCCTTGCCTCTTCCCTTATCTGCTTCGGAACAGGTAGGTATTTTCTGGGGTGTATATGTGTGTATGTTTGTTTAATAGGAAAGGACTTCATGAGAGAGAAAAAGTTTCCCAGACAAACAAAAATTAAAGGAGTTTGTGACCACTAAACCAGCCCTGCAAGAAATTTTAAGGGGGACCTTCTGAGGGGAGAAAAGATGAAAATATATATACATATATATAAATACCAAAAGCAACAAAAGATTAGAAAGGACCAGAGAACACCACCAGAAACTCCAACTCTACAAGCATCATAATGGCAATAAATTCATATCTTTCAGTACTCACTCTAAATGTCAATGGACTCAATGCTCCAATCAAAAGACATAGGGTAACAGAATGGATAAGAAAACAAGATCCGTCTATATGCTGTTCACAAGAGACCCACTTTAGACCTAAAGACACCTTCAGGTTGAAACTAAGGGGGCGGAGAACCATCTATCATGCTAATGGTCAACAAAAGAAAGCCAGAGTAGCCATACTTATATCAGACAATCCAGACTTTAAAATAAAGACTGTATCAAGAGATGCAGAAGGGCATTATATCATAATCAAGGGGTCTATAGACCAAGAAGACCTAACACTTGTAAACATTTATGTGCCAAATGTGGAAGCGCCCAAATATGTAAATCAGTTAATCACAAACATAAAGAAACTCATCGATAGTAATACCATAATAGTAGGAGACTTCACCCCACTCACAGCAATGGACAGATCATCTAATCAAAAAATCAACAAGGAAACAATGGCTTTGAATGACACACTGGACCAGATGGACTTAACAGATATATTCAGAACATTTCATCCTAAAGCAGCAGAATATACATTCTTCTCCAGTGCACATGGAACATTCTCCAGAATAGACCACATACTGGGACACAAATCAGCCCTCAGCAAGTACAAAAAGGTCAAGATCATACTGTGCATATTTTCAGACCACAACGCTATGAAACTTGAAATCAGCCACAAGAAAAAATTTGGAAAGGTAACAAATACTTGGAGACTGAAGAACATCCTACTAAAGAATGAATGGGCTAACCAAGCAGTTAAAGAGGAAATTAAAAAGTATATGGAAGTCAATGAAAATGATAACACCACAACCCAAAACCTCTGGGATGCAGCAAAGGTGGTCATAAGAGGAAAGTATATGGCAATCCAGGCCTTCCTAAAGAAGGAGGAAAGATCTCAGATACACAACCTAACCTTACGCCTTAAGGAGCTGGAAAAAGAACAGCAAATAAAACCCAAAACCAGCAGAAGACAGGAAATAATAAAGATTAGAGCAGGAATTAATGCTATCCAAACCAAAAAAACCAGTCTAACAATGAAACCAGAAGCTGATTCTTTGAAAGAATTAACAAAATTGATAAACCACTAGCCAGTTTGATCAAGAAGAAAAAGGAAAGGACCCAAATAAAATCAAGAATGAAAGAGGAGAGATCCAACCAATACAACAGAAATAAAAACAATAATAAGAGAATATTATGAGCAATTATATGCCAATAAAATGGGTAATCTGGAAGAAATGAAAAAATTCCTAGAAACATATACACTACCAAAACTGAAACAGGAAGAAATAGAAAATTTGAACAGACCCATAACCAGTGAGGAAATCGAATTAGTAATCAAAAACCTGCCAAAAAACAAGAGTCCAGGGCCAGATGGCTTTCCAGGGGAATTCTACCAAACATTTAAGAAAGAGTTAACACCTATTCTCTTGAAACTGTTCCAAAAAATAGAAATGGAAGGAAAACTTCCAAACTCTTTCTATGAAGCTAGCATTACCTTGATTCCAAAACCAGACAGAGACCACGCTAAAAGGAGAACTGTAGACCAATTTCCCTGATGAATATGGATGCAGAAATTCTCAACAAGATATTAGCCAACTGGATCCAACAATACATTAAAAAAGTTATTCACTGTGACCAAGTGAGATTTATACCTGGGATGCAGGGCTGGTTCAATATCCACAAAACAATTAATGTGATTCATCATATCAATAAAAGAAAGGACAAGAACCGTATGATCCTCTCAATAGATGCAGAGAAAGCATTTGACAAAATACAGCATCCTTTATTGATAAAAACCCTCAAGAAAGTAGGGATAGAAGGAGCATACCTCGAGATCATAAAAGCCATATATGAACGACCCAACACTAATATCATCCTCAATGGGGAAAAACTGAGAGCTTTACCCCTAAGGTCAGGAACAAGACAGGGATGTCCACTCTCGCCACTGTTACTCAACATAGTATTGGAAGTCTTAGCCTCTGCAGTCAGACAACACAAAGAAATAAAAGGCATCCAAATCGGCCAGGAGGAGGTCAAACTTTCACTCTTCACAGATGACATGATACTCTATATGGAAAATCCAAAAGATTCCACCAAAAAGCTGCTAGAATTGATTCATGAATTCAGCAAAGTTGCAGGATATAAAATCAATGCACAGAAATTGGTTGCATTCCTATACACCAACAATGAAGCGACAGAGAAATCAAGGAATCGATCCCATTTACAGTTGCACAAAAAACCATAAAATACCTAGGAATAAATCTAACCAAAGAGGTGAAAAATCTATACACTGAAAACTATAGAAAGCTTCTGAAAGAAATTGAAGAAAACACACAAAAAAAAGGAAAAAGATTCCATGCTCCTGGATAGGAAGAACAAATATTGTTAAAATGTCAATACCACTCAAAGCAATCTATATATTCAATGCAATCCCTATCAAAGTAACACCAGCATTCTTCACAGAGCTAGAACAAATAATCCTAAAATTTGTATGGAACCAGAAAAGACCCCGGATAGCCAAAGCAATCTTGAAAAAGAAGACCAAAGCAGGAGGCATTACAATCCCAGACTTCAAGCTATACTACAAAGCTGTAATCATCAAGACAGTATGGTACTGCCACAAGAACAGACACTCAGATCAATGGAACGGAATAGAGAACCCAGAAATGGACCCACAAACGTATGGCCAACTAATCTTTGACAAAGCAGGAAAGAATATCCAATGGAATAAAGACAGTCTCTTCAGCAAGTGGTGCTGGGAAAACTGGACAGCAACATGCAGAAGAACCTAGACCCGCTTTCTTACACCATACACAAAAATAAACTCAAAATGGATGAAAGACCTCAATGTAAGACAGGAAGCCATCAAAATCCTCAAGGAGAAAGCAGGCAAAAACCTCTTTGATCTTGCCCACAGCAACTTCTTACTCAACACGTCTCCAGAGGCAAGGGAAACAAAAGCAAAAATGAACTGGGACCTCATCAAAATAAAAAGCTTCTGCACAGTGAAGGAAACAATCAGCAAAACTAAGAGGCAACCAACAGAATGGGAGAAGATATTTGCAAATGACATATCAGATAAAGGGTTAGTATCCAAAATCTATAAAGAACTTATCAAACTTAACACCCAAAAAACAAATAACCCAGTGAAGAAATGGGCAAAAGACATGAATAGACACTTCTCCAAGGAAGACATCCAGATGGCCAACCGACACATGAAAAAATGCTCAACATCACTCATCATCAGGGAAACATAAATCAAAACCACAATGAGATACCACCTTACACCTGTCAGAATGGCTAACATTAACAGCTCAGGCAACAACAGATGTTGGCAAGGATGTGGAGAAAGAGGATCTCTTTTGCATTGTTGGTGGCAATGCAAGCTGGTGCAGCCACTCTGGAAAACAGTATGGAGGTTCCTCAAAAAGCTAAAAATAGAACTACCCTATGACCCAGCAATTGCACTACTAGGCATTTATCCACGGGATACAGGTGTGCTGTTTTGAAAAGACACATGCACTCCCACATTTATAGCAGCACTATCAGCAATAGCCAAAGTATGGAAAGAGCCCAAATGTCCATCGATGGATGAATGGATAAAGAAGGTGTGGGATATATATACAATGGAGTATTACTCGGCAGTCAAAAAGAATGACATCTTGCCATTTGCAACTACGTGGATGGAACTGGAGGGTATTATGCTAAGTGAAATTAGTCAGAGAAAGACAAAAATCCTATGACTTCACTCATATGAGGACTTTAAGAGACAAAACAGATGAACATAAGGGAAGGGAAACAAAAATAATATAAAAATGGGGAGGGGGACAAAACAGAAGAGACTCATAAGTATGGGGAACAAACAGAGGGTTACTGGAAGAGTTGTGGGAGGGGGGATGGGCTAAATGGGGAAGGAGCATTAAGGAGTCTGCTCCTGAAATCACTGTTGCACTATATGCTAACTAACTTGGATGTAAATTTAAAAATAATTAAAAAAAATAGGAAAGGACTTCATTTTAATGGGAAGGCAGTGTGTGAAACTAAAGTGACTTGGCCTTTGGTGCTAGGTAGACCTTCTCTGACCCTCAGTTTCCTTATCTGTAAAACGGGGTTATGTGACTGTTGTGACGATAGGAAGAATGTATGCACCAGATCTTGCAGAGTGCCTGGCAATTAGTAGCTACTCAATATCTGCGGCTATTTTTAATAATAACATTGAATATATTAATAAAATGAGCTTAACTGGAAAGGAATCTCAGCGTTTGCATCTCTGGGGTTTGGCTAGCAGCTTTATGTTTGGTCCTGCTTTGTTTTGCATGCAGTCTCTGTAAATAATTTGAATCAGATGTTTTTCCTTTCTATTTTGCAGTTACTTTCATGTCCCATCATGAGTCACTGATAGGCCTCAGGTTGAAGAAGTGCTCAGGAGAAAAGATGTCTCTTTTCAAGTTATTTTATTCAGTGGTCATTGAAATCCTTTAAAAACACACACTTTTTACTGGAGTTCATTGTTCCCTTGATGTGCCAGGCCTTTTCTTCACATGTTCCTGAAGTCAGTGTGCCTCCTTCTTTATTGTGGTTTGACCTGTTATTCCCTATCATTCATGGTCTACCTCAAATCCTCTCCTCCTAGAAAAAAACCTTCTCCATCTACCTTAGCCTACTGTGATTCCATTTGGCTTTTTATTATTGAATTTTTTTATGATGTTTTATCTCTGATGGCTCTAAAGACAAGGCCTACAACTTCCCTATTCTGGATTGTTTTTCATCTTGTGAGTTGTAACTAGGTGGAACGTGAAATAATTCTAGTGTGCTGTGATCATTTAAAAAAATGAAATAGAGGCACCTGGGTGGCTCAGTCAGTTGAGCGTCTGACTTCGGCTCAGGTCATGATCTCTCAGTTTGTGAGTTTGAGCCCCACATCAGGCTCTGTGCTGACAGCTCAGACCTGGAGCCTGCTTCGGATTCTGTGTCTCCCTCTCTCTCTGCCCCTCCCTGACTCACGCCTCTCTCTGTCTCTTTCTCTCTCAAAAGCAAATAAACACTAAAAATGTTTTTAAAAATGAAATAGAGTAGAAATATCATAATGTATACCATGTAGGGGTACCTGGGTGGCTCAGTTGGTTAAGCATCTGACTGTGGCTTAGGTCATGACCTCACAGTTCTTGAGTTCAAGCCCCGCATCAGGCTCTCTGCCATCAGCACAGAGCCTGCTTCAGATCCTCTGTCCCCCTCACTCTCTACCCCTCCTCAACTAGAGCACATGTATGCATGCTCTTTCTCTCTCTCTCTCAAAAATAGGAGCACCTGGGTGGCTTGGTTGGTTAAGTGTCTGACTTCAGCTCAGGTCATGATCGCATGGTTCGTGAGTTCAAGCCCTGCGTTGGGCTCTCTGCTGTCAACGCAGAGCCTGCTTCAGATTCTGTGTCTCCCTATCTGCTCCTCCCCCGTGCTCCCTCTCTCAAAAATAAGCATTTAAAAATAAATAAATTAATTAATTACTTAAAACATGAAAAAACATGTGTGCCATGTAATAAAGGGAAATATATATTACAGGAAGCTTCCATTTCATACATATGTGTATATATGGTAGTAGGTCAAGATGTCACATTCTTCTTTTTTTTTTTTTATGTTTATTTATTTTTGAGAGAGGTGGTAGTGGGGGGTGGGGTGCACGCATGAGCTGGAGAGGGACAGAGGCGAGAATCCCAAGCAGGCTCTGAATTGTCATTGCAGAGCCAAGATAGGGGGTTTGAACTCATGAACCATGAGATCAGGACCTGAGCGGAAATCAAGAGTCAGATGTTCAACTAACTGAGCCACCCAGGTCCCCCCCGCTCAAGATGTCTCATTCTTACTGCATGTCTCCATCAAAAAGTTTGAAAATGTTAGTTTAACCCATACCTGAAGCCTATGTTTAGTCTTTGGAGTTTTGGCGCCCCCTTGCACAAGAGAGGAGCCAAGACTAGATGCTTTGTCGTGCTACAAAGTAGCTACGATAAAAAGTGATCTTAATGTAATCAGCTTTGGTTATCCTTGTGTGTGCTGCTCAGTTGTTACTCATACTGATATTTCACTTAGGGACCAGTTCCCCTTGCCATCCAATATCCCCATATTCCCAAATTACCCCTTTCCTCTTCCCAGCTGGGTACTTACGGAAAACATACTTGTGGATGGTTTTAGTAGTAATGAAAAAGGAGTCTAAGGGTTTGATGAAAGCTGAGTGTTGAAAGTACTGAAGAGTTAAAAAGTAGCCTAAACAAAAATAGTTAAATCCGCTACCAAAAAAAAAAAAAAAAGGGTTAAGTGTATTTCAAAATCAAAAAGAAGTTATTTTTGGATCATGCATGCTGTTGTTCCCTTCCATTATCTTGGATCATTAGGAACACAAAATAGATCTACAATTGTAATTCCTTGATTCCCTTCCCCTCTTGTGCTGAATACCCTTTTCCCTTTCGATTCTTTTTTCA
This sequence comes from Panthera tigris, assembly GCF_018350195.1. Classification (NCBI taxonomy): domain Eukaryota; kingdom Metazoa; phylum Chordata; class Mammalia; order Carnivora; family Felidae; genus Panthera; species Panthera tigris. Next base: position 20,719,945 of record NC_056667.1, read on the forward strand.
TCTCATCAATCTTAGCCTTACCACCATCTTTTTGCTGCAGTTCTGTGTATCAGACCATATATCCTGCTTTCGGTCTTTTTTCACCCTCATGTGCTATCAGCAGTGATCTTCTATTTGCCAAATATAGTGGCCTTTTTTGAGTTGTTTTTTTTTTTTTTTTAATTTAGAGAAGAGGGAGCACGAGCAGGGGAGGGGGCAGGGGGAGAGAGAGAAAGAGAGAGAGAATATCTTAAACAGGCTCTGTGCTCAGCATGGAGCCTGATAACGGAGCTCAATCCCACGACCCTGGGATCATGACCTGAACTGAAATCAAGAGTTGGATGCTCAACCGACTAAGCCACCCAGGTGCCTACCCCCTTTTTTCTTTTATTTTTGTTTTAATGTTTATTAATTATTGAGAGAAAGAGAGAGAGCATGAGCATGGAGGGACAGAGAGAGGGGGGAACACAGACTGTGAAGCAAGCTCCAGGCTGTGAGCTGTCGGCACAGAGCCCAATGTGGGGCTTGAACTTGCAAACCGAGAGATCATGATCTGAGCGGAAGTTGGACGCTTAACCGATTGAGCCACCCAGGCACCACCCCCCCCCCCTTTTTTTGGAGTGTTTAGTCACTCTTCTGTTTCATTTGAAACAGCCCATCTTGCCTATACTGAAACTTTCTTCTTCTTTCCACGATCCCCTTTCAGTCTGTCCCCCAACTCTGGTATCCCTTGCTGGCTTCTTTTCTCTTTCCCTAGATGCAGTCTCCGCCTTCTTCTCTGACTCTCAGTCTTCCTAGAAGTGGGCATGTCCCAAGGCTCTGCCATTGACCCTCTAATTTTCTTAGCCTCTGCTTTCTCCTTCAAGAGGCTTATCTACTTTTATGAGCTCTCTGTGACCTTTGTGAACTTGACCCCCAGATCTTTTCCCAGCCCTAGCCCCTAACCTCTAAGGACTAGGCCCATATTGCCAATTCCTGTTCTAATATCCCACTTTAATCTGCTTTCATCAAAAATTATGTGTTGTCTTATACTGAATTCTTCCCATTTGACCCAAACCCCTTAACTAAGCTGATTGATAATACTTATTGTCATAAAGAAGTTTGTGCCTTTTCACCTAATATTCCCATTCTTGCAAATTTATCCTAAGGAAAAAAGTTTGAAGAAAAAAAACTATAGTCTGGAGACGGATTTTTTTGGATTTGCAGTCTACCCCTTCCACTTACTGACTGTGTGATCCTAGGCAAATTGTTAACTTCTCTGTGCCTTGGTTTTCTGATCTGTAAAATATATATAGTACCTAATTTATAGGTTGTTGTATGAATTAAGTGAGTTATTATGTAAAGTACTTATAACCATACCGATACATTGTAAACACTGTATTAATATTAGCACTTACAGCGGGGCTCACATTAACTTTATTTATAATAGTTAAAAACTGGGAACAATCTAGAAGGAATGTTTACATAAAATTTACTAGATCAACCTGGTAGAGTATTATGTAACGAAGACCATAATTATGAAGAGTATGATAACATGGAAAATGTTTATGATATACTTAAAGATAGTATTTTTATGGGGCACCTTGGCTGGCTCAGTCGGTGGAGCATGCAACTCGTGATCTCAGGGTTGTGAATTCAAGTGCCACGTTGGGCATGGAGCCTACTCAAAAAAGAAAAAAAATTAGTTTTGGATAGTGAGATTAGGGAATTATGGCTTTTCCCACTTATTGTTATAATGTTTATGTGTAAATAAAAAATCCCAGAAAAGGAGAAACTTTCTTCATCTAAATTTGCTTTCAGTATTACCATGACTCTCCCATGTGTGATATTTGAGTCATTCTTGACTTTAACCCCTTGCTGCACAGCCAGTCACTAACTCATAAAATTTATTAAACTCATGTCTTTGCGTTCCCATTACTGATACAATGTCCTCCTAACCTTTAACCTAGAATATTATAATACTCTTTTTGACTTGTTTCTTTTTTCCATCCCATCTTGTGCACCGTGGCAGACTATGTTTTCTTCTAAATTATCATTTTGTACCCATCAACGTTTCTTGCTCAGACATTTTTGTTGCTCTGTGTTCTTCAGAAGTTGAATCCCAAACTGATTAGCTTGGCATTTATCTTTGACCACTTGAGTTCTTACTGATTATACCTGCCTCTGAACTCCTATAGTATTAATTGATTATAGCAGTTATTTATAATGAGTTGTGACTTGTGTGTCTGTATCCTTTATCTGTAAGTAGATGGCAAGCCGTTTGAGCTCAGGGATGAGTTTTTACTTCTGTGTTCTCAGCACATAGCAAGTCCTTTCAGTATGTGTTTTTTGAGACATAGAATCAGTAAGCTTAGCAAAGAGAGCCTGTAATAAAGTAGTTTTCAGGTTCTCAAAGATTTTAAGCCTCATTACAGTATAAAGGAAAATGATTATCATAGTTGGGGGGGGGGGAAGCTACGTACTCCATATAGATGAATAGTTTTAACATAAAACAATCTCTTTGGGGTTCATTCTGGGCCTAAAGTTATTTATTCCGCTTTTAGATTCTCCAGGGAACCAAAATTCTCAATTGCAATTCTCTCTGAAATTACCTTACAAGGTAAATGACACACAGTTTCCAGGTTTGTCAGAGGAAAGAAGGAAAATTCAAACTTGGCCTATGGTATTCATGAGGGATTTAAATTAGCAAAGAACAAATGTATTCATTTAAGGAAGACCTTATTTTATAGTAATTTTTTTGGTTAGAAATCTTGAGGGGGACTAGTTTTGCTTTTAATGGGAATTAAAGCCAAATTATTCAGGGTTAATGTGAAATTTCAAGTCCTTATTTATTTCCTTAGCGCCAGCAGAAACTTCAGAAAGAACGCCTCATGAATGACTTCTCTGCAGCCTTAAATAATTTCCAGGCTGTGCAGAGAAGGGTATCTGAAAAAGAAAAGGAGAGTATTGCCAGAGCAAGAGCTGGATCTCGTCTCTCGGTAAGTTTATTCCCAAAAGAAGACTTCTGCAATTTCATGATGTTCTTTTCCATGTTGTTGGGTTTTTTTTTCCTCCTGACTCTGACCATTTTGACCATTAGCTTTTATTATCCCCATTCCCCCACACACACACCTCAGTGATAATAAACAGAGACATTAGCTGCTATGAAAATGCCAGATTGGTACAACCTATATACAAAATATGTATGCAGGGTGCCTGGCTGGCTCAGTCAGTAGAGCATGTGACTCTCAATCTCAGGGTCATAAGTTCAAGCCCCACGTTGGGTGAAGAGCCTACTTAAAATAAAAACTAAAATAAAATATGTATGCATATGGTCAAAGACCAGAAAGGAATATGCACAAAGTTTTGAAAAAGTGACAGGTAGAATTGCATGCAATTTCTTTGTTATTATATTTGTCTTAAAGACTTAAAAAAAGAAAAAAATGAATCTATTTTCTAGAATACAGCAGGCGAGGTTATTTGGACTAGACCTCTCTTTGAAATGAACTAATACTAAATTTTATCAGAAGTATAAAAGAGTCATGAAAATATTAAGGTCAAAATCTAAGAGAAGGTGAGATCCATAGAGAGAGGTAAGCTGAGCACTGAAACTGCTTTTGCATGGAGTACATTTACGGACGACAAACTTGAACTTCAGTTTTGATGTTTTTATGGCCTGAGGGGGAACAAAAGTCAAAACCCAGAGTACACACAAGGTGGGGAATCTAAAAGAAGGTGCTACTCCAATTAAACTGGACCCTGAAAGGCCATATTCTTTTCGGGATGGGTATGCCAAAAGTAAGCCCTTCTTTCCCACAAAAAGATTGCATTAGCACTGAGCTGAGCAGGTGGTGGAGGACAGCAGGGGAGAGGGGACATTCAGACAATAAGTTGTAGCACAAAGGAACCTTGAAGCAATTTTACTGCCCAAATTCATACTACATGAATGGCCCCAAAGCCTCAAGCTTCAAGTAGTTCTGCAATGGTAGAGTATGTAGGTGCCAGGCAGAAGCGAGTACACATCCTTTCTTGTTAGATAAGCCTAGCCCTGAAAGAATACCCTCAAACAATTTTTGTAGCATAATGATCAGCACTGGGTTAAAAATAACCAAGTACACAAAGAAGTAACTCTGAACAAGAACTAGTAGGAACAACAGTGAGGTGAAATAGACCTACAGAGACTTCATATATTAGAATTAGAAGATAACTGTAACTTACTGGGTTTAAAGAAATAAAAGAAAACATTTTTAAGTCATTATTTTATTTTTTTTCTAATGTTTTTCTTTTTGAGAGAGAGACAGAGCACGAGTGGGAGAGGGGCAGAGAGAGAGGGAGACACAGATTCCGAAGCAGGTTCCAGGCTCTGAGCTGTCAACACAGAACCCAATGGCGGGGCTCGAACCCACAAACTGTGAGATCATGACCTGAGCCCAAGTCGGACACTTAACTAAGACACCCAGGCTCCCCAAAGTAAAAGAATTTTGAAAACATCTACAGGAAGCAGGAAACTATACAAAACTTTGGAAAAGAGTCAGAATATTTTCTAGAATTGAAAAATATGGAAACTAAAAACTTGATTGATGATTTAACTAGAAAATAGAAGATATTTTCTATCTTTTTTTTTAAATTTTTTTTTAACATTTATTCACATTTTGAGAGACAGAGTATGAGCAGGGCAGTGGGAGAGAGGGAGGGAGACACAGAATCCGAAGCAGGCTCCAGGCTCTGAGCTGTCAGCACAGCACAGATGCGGGGCTTGAACTCACGAACTGTGATCGTGACCTGAGCCGAAGTTGGACTCTCTACCAATTGAGTTACCCAGGTGCCCTGATATTTTCTATCTTACGATATTATGTATCAGCATGTAGGACGGGGTTAAGAAGTTAAATAGGAAGAAAGATTATGAGAAATGGAGAATGAAGTGAAGGATCTAACCTAGTTTTAATTGGAGTTTCAGAATAAGAGCGGAGCAAACTTAGAACAGAGGTGATATTTGAAGAGATCATGGCTGGTAATATTTTAGAACTTATGAGAGGCACTAATCTTCAGTTTCAAAAAGGCAAATCTCAAAACGAATAAATAAAAGACTTACATGTAGATACATCAGAGAGAAACTTCAGAACTCCGAAGAAAAAGGAAAATTGTAAAAATAGCCAGGGAAACTATAGAATACCTTCAAAGATGCAGTAGTTGGATTGGCAGTTGATTTCTCAATATCAACAGTGGAAGCCAGTCAAGGACTGTCTTTAATGTCCTAAAGGACAATAACTGCCTACGTAGGATTCTAAACCCAGTGAAAATAGATATCCAGAATGAGGGCTAATTAAAGACATTTTCAGTCAAAAGTGAGTTTACTCTCAGCACACCTTACTTAACATTCTAAAAAATGTACTTTAGGGAGAAGGACGGTGAGCTCAGATGGAAAGTCTGAAAAGCAGAAAGGAATGAAGAGCAAAGAAAGTGGTAAATATGTGAAAAGACAAACCACAAACAGAGAGAAGATATTACTATATGTATACCTGACAAGGGATTAGTAGTAACCAGAATATAGAAAGAATTCCCATGAATCAATATGAAAAAGATACAACCCAATAGAGCAGTGGTTTCTCAGACTTTTTGATCTCAGGACGCTATATTACACTTAAAATTATTAGGGACGCCAGAGAGCTTTTATTTGTATGAATGGTATCTACTGATAAATACTAGAAATTAAAACTGTGAAGTTTTAAAAATGTTTATTCATTTACAAATAATAAACCCATTACATATTAACATAAATATAAATTAGATTTTCATTAAAAATAACTGCTTTTGGATGTACTCTGGTACATCCAAATGTGTTGGTCTGTTTTGTATTTTGATTGGATCTTTTATCCACATATGATTTTTATATCATGTATTTATCATTTGGAAGATATTGATTCCCCAAGTTATGCAGGTCTTCCAAATGTTGATATACTTCAGTATACAATATCAAAAGGTAATATAGTTATCTTCAGTTTTATCAGAAAAATCTTTAAGAGACTTTGAGAGAGTTGTGAAACTCTTAAGTTCACAAGTGGTAGATACAAATTTTCCAGCATTCTGGTTTTTTTATTTGAAAGCTAGATTTTTTTTAAGTTTATTATTTATTTTGAGAGAGAGAGAGAGCGAGCGAGCATAAGTTGGGTAGGGCCAGAGAGAGGGAGAAAGAATTCCAAGCAGGCTCCTCCGCGCTATCAGCTCAGAGCCCGATCAGGGGCTGGAACTCACAAACTATGAGATCGTGACTTGAGCTGCGATCAAGAGTTGGATGCTTAACTGACTGAGCCACCCAGGTGCCCCTGGAAGCTAGATTTTTTATCACTGGCAACACACACTGTCCGTTGTTGTCCTTGAGGTGACAAGCTTACATTGTTTATCTTCAAGAACTTATCTGCCAGGGGCGCCTGGATGGCTCAGTTGGTTCAGCATCCAACTTCAGGTCAGGTCATGATCTCACAGTCTGGGAGTTCAAGCCCCGCATCGGGCTCTGTGCTGACAGCTCGGAGCCTGGAGCCTGCTTCGGATTCTGTGTCTCCCTTTCTCTAACCCTCCCCGCTCATGCTCTGTCTCTCTCTGTCTCAAAAGTAAATAAACATAAAAAAAGAAAAAAAGAACTTATCTGCCAAATACCCATGTGAATAACCATAGGTTGTTATACATATATCACACATACAGAAGTTTGTAATTATATATATAGACAAATTTTATTAAAAGTTTACATATTTTTTAAAGTTTGTAACAGTTTTATATATAAATTATATTAAATATGTAAAATGATGTCCCCTAAAAGGAAGTAGCTAGTTCAGCCAGCAGCTCAATTACACATGTGCTTTTCCTGGAGACAAGCATTGGATTTCTGTACAGCACAGAAGTGCTTTGTGTGTACTTCAGGTCTCATACGGAATGTTTTAAAGACCTGTATTGAGGTCTTGAGATATACTTAGTTTATAATTTTAATGGCTTCATTAAGGACGAACTGGCTTTTTTGTGTATAGTGATGAAGAATACAATAACAGTAGTGCAGTTTGGTGCCACTGCCTTGCATTCGCATTAAAATGCCAGCAGTTTTATCCACCATTGTTTTTGTTTCATGAGTATAAACATCAACACAGTGAAAATGGCAAATAACATCTTAGTATTATTTTAAATAATGGTCAAATGGAGAGGTACTCAACTTCTTCAGTAGTTATGAAACTGCAAATTAAAACCACAATGAGGTACTATTTCATGTCCAAAAGTAGGGCAAAAATTTTAAGTTCTGTGAACACTGAGGGTAGTTGTTATAGATACGATACAACAGGAACATTCCTACCTGGCCAGTTATAGTCTGAAGTGAAGCAACCCCTGGAAAACACTTTGCCTGTAACTTCAGAACACACCAGTTCTATCCTAGAGAAAACTGTAAATTTTTATATCAGGATATATGTATTAGAATGTTCACAGCAGCATTTTTTGTAGCAGTCAAAAATTGGAAACCTCCGAATGTCCATCTGTTGTAGAACAGATAAATGCATTATGGTGTGTTCACATACTATAATATACAGCTAAGTAAGGAAATGCATGAACCACAGTTACATTCAGCATCAGGAATGGATCTGGCACAATCTGGTTGTGATCCAATCAAAGCATGAAAGAATACAAACAGTGTAACTCCATGTGAAGTTCAAAATCAGGCAAAATGATATTAAATACGGATACATATCACTGTATTAAAAATACAAGAAAGTGATCACCATAAAGTCAGGGTAGTATTACTTTAAGGGCAAGGGAGGGGGTTTGTAATTGGAGAAGGGCACATAGGTAGGCTTGAGGACACTAGCAATGTTTTTGTTTCTTTCTTGATCTGGGGAAAGAACAAAAATTAAAAAAAAAAAAAAACAAAAAAACTTCACAGTGTTCCTCTGGATGGGTTGAATTTTGAAATTTTCCCCATTTTGTTTGCTCTTTTAATTATTGCTATTATAAAAAGGCAATTTTTCTAATTGGAATAGATTGCTCTTTTAAAATCTTTTCTTGTTTTTAATATATGCATTAGACAGATTTTTGAACTGAGTCTGCCACTTTAGTGCCTGATATGCCATAAATGTCCATTTAAAAAAATCTTCACATGTTGTGAAAGTTTGTTTCCTTGCAAGTTTTCAACTCTTTCCCTTATTCTGCCTCCACATAGATTGTAAAATAGGTTATCATGATTACTGTTTACTCCTCTCTCCTACCCATGTTCTCTCTGTCCTGTTCAGTAGGGGTGCCGTTCTGAGCCCAGATATGCTTTTAGCTACTTCACATCCATTTCCTAGTCGAGACAGATTGCCAGAGGCCTGTGTCATCTTACAGATCCTGTTGGAGCCAAGGAATGTTGCTTCTTTATACTGTAGCGAAAGGAAGCATTGTTTTGTGTGTCTGTGACGTATTTCTGGATAACAGCAGCAATAATGCCATCTGCTTTCTAGGCGGAGGAGAGGCAAAGAGAGGAGCAGCTCGTCTCATTTGATGGGTAAGGAATTATCCATATAGCCTGCTGGCTGGTTGAGATGGGATTCTGTACGTTTTACTTACCTCTAATTTTAAAAAACAATACAGAAAAGAAGGAAAAATAAAGGGAGATGTGGGGTGAGTAATTTATAATCCACCAAATAAAGTTAAAAAGTCAAAACCGTGGGCTTTTCTAAGATCTTTGAATTAGGGAAGGAATAATTTCAAGGTGAATAAAAAAGCCAAAGGAATCCCTGATGTCTTTGTGTTGGGAAGAGAGCTTGGCTCCCTAGGAGTAAGTATTAACACATGAATCTACAGATTAGGATTTTACCTCTTATTCAGATTTAAGTTTTTCAAAGTTCTTGGGTCTCTGTTTACCCATCTCTAAAACGGAAGCAACTCATTCTTTTAGGAGCAGTACAAGAAAAAAAGCAAACAATTTGCACCTGAAAGACATCTTCTTTTTTCACTTCTCCAAACTGAATTAACCAATTGCATAGAAATGTATTTGTGGTATTCAGAACTTAAAATGCTTTATCATAGGTACGTATCTGTCTCTCCCCACTACACTGTGAGCACCTCAAAGGTGTGCCTGGTGGGATCTATTTTATTCAGTTTTGTATCTCTAGCGCATGGAGGAAACCCTTTAAATACTGTGGAGATGATGTCTGATTTATGCCGGCCATTGGGAAAATGCTTAATACTGAATTTCCAAAGTGTTTTATGTCTAACATAATATGTAGTGTGCCTTTTTTCTAAATATGGTACCTGAAAAGAAGAGTTAAAACATTTCACTAGCTTTTTATTTTAGTTTTCTTTTGAGAGGCATTTAACCCAAAGCATAACCTCAAGGAATTTTCTGAAAACCAGAGGATGTGATTCTGTTAGACAAATTGGAAAAGCACTGACAGATCGCTTAGCCTGCTCTCCTCCACACATTTAGTACCCGGGAGACCAACACAGCTTGCACTTTGAGAGGGGATGGGCCAGTATGCTTCATTGACTTCAAGTCTCTGTCTGCTTTCCTTGTCTAGTAAGCCCTGGCAAGATTGCAGAACGTGTACCCCCAGCTGGAAAACAGCAAGGAGTCCCGTCCCTTATAATCCTGCTTCATCTCTGTTTTGCCCATGGGAGCTGAGACTTTGTTTTCTTGGTGTTATCAGCTCTTCGCCTCCAGATAGGAAGAACATGGCCCTCAAGGACTTTGTATTGATACCAGAGGCGTTCGAGCCCTAGTAGTGTCCTTGGATAGGCTCTGCTGGTAGTCGAGATGTTGTAGGCGTCTCGTGTACACCTTAGAGAGGAGGAATCAACTAATGTGCTTGTCTCCTTGCAGCCATGAGGAGTGGAACCAGATGCAGAGCCAGGAGGATGAGGTGGCCATCACTGAACAGGATCTGGAACTTATTAAAGAGAGAGAAACAGCAATTCGGCAGCTGGAGGTGAGAGCCAGGTTGTGATGTTTGTTTGACTCCGTGTGTCTGCACTCTAACCCACCTGGATTTTCCCTCAGTGATTATGAAAAAGCATGAAATGAGTCCTTATGTGATTTGTATATTATATCTCAGTGTAATCATGGCGAATTTGAACTACTCTTACGACAGTACCGGCCACGGTGCCCAAAAAGACTCAAATCCTTTCTTCAATTACCATGTCGTACATGGTGTCCACGAGAACGACAGAGCAAGGCATGAAGAACAGAGCAAGGCAAACATATATTTTATTGCTCGTTAATACTTTGCCCCTAGACCTCTATGTCAACTTCTAGATCAGGTAGGAGTCTATGGAGAGAGCCCCTTTGCTTAATCTGAGTACCTCAGAATAAAGGCAGACCAAAAAGTTTGCTTAATTTTTGTGCCTCCCAAAGTCCAGTCCCAGGTTGTGGATATAGTTCAGTGCAGAGAAACAGGAACAGTTTTTGAGGTGGGGGTTGAGAGAAAGGTCTTGAGGCCTTTCTTACCTGATTTTCAGGTTAACCTTAACTTATGTAGTGACCAGCATATTCTTTTTTTTTTTTATGTTTATTTATTTTTGAGAGAGAGAGAGAGAGAGCATGAGCACACACAAGTGGGGAAAGGGCAGAGAGAAAGGGAGAACCAGTGTGGGGTTCGAACTCACAAACTGGGAGATCATGACCAGAGCCAAAGTCGGATGCTCAACCAACTGAGCCACCCACAGCAACCCCATGACCAGTATATTCTTAAACTTAAGGAGTTTTCTCCTCCACACAGCTAGAAGACTGCCATCCCTGGGGGCAGTGGGGAGAGGGGGGCTGTAGAGAGGAGAAACTTGGAGCGCCTCTATGACCTTCAGCTGTGGCAGTGGCTCTGAACTCTGACTGTACCTTAGTGTCACTTGGAGATTTTTTTTCCAAATGCTCAGCTGTCCTCCCTTACCCACCAACTATTAGTTTCAATTTTGTGAAATTCCTATTTTTTGTATGTTAAAAATGGGCAGATAGCCACAAGAGGCCCTGGGCATGGATTTTTTTTTTTTTTTTTTTTTTTTTTTTTTTTTTTTTTTTACAAACCTACCAGGTGATTATAATGGACATTCAGGGTAGAGACTCACTGCCCTAGAGACCATTGGTGTTTGTGTTTATTTTTTTTTAGTGTTTATTTATTTTTGAGAGAGAAAGCATGAGCAGGGAAAGGGCAGAGAGAGAGAGAAAAAGAGGATCCGAAGCAGACTCTGGGCTGACAGCAGAGAACCCAATGTGGGGCACGAACTCACAAACTGAGAGATCATGACCTGACCCAAAATTGGACACCCAACCAGGCGCTCCTGTGTTTTATATATATATACATATATATATATATATATATATATATATATATATATATATATTTAAATTATATATATATATTTAAAATATATATTTATTTAAAATAAATATATATATTTAAAATATATAAATATATATAAATATAAATATATATATAAATATAAAAATATATAAATATATTTTAAAAAAATATATATTTAAATATATATATTTAAAATAAAAAATATATATATTTAATATATATATTTATATATATATTTAAAATAAAAATATATGTGTATATATATATATTAAATATTTATTTATTTTTGAGAGAGAGACAGAGTATAAGTGGGGGAGGGGCAGAGAGAGAGGAAAACACAGGATCCAAAGCAGGCTCCAGGCTCTGAGCTGTCAGCACAAAGCCTGACATGGGGCTTGAACTCATGAATGGTGAGATTGTGACCTGAACCGAAGTTGGAAGCTTAAGTGACTGAGCCACACACACACACATGTATATAATTTTTACTAATTTTTATTTGTAATATTTTTCACTTTTTTTTTTTTTTTTAATTTTTTTTTTTCAACGTTTTTTTAAATTTATTTTTGGGACAGAGAGAGACAGAGCATGAACGGGGGAGGGGCAGAGAGAGAGGGAGACACAGAATGGGAAACAGGCTCCAGGCTCCGAGCCATCAGCCCAGAGCCTGACGCGGGGCTCGAACTCATGGACCGCGAGATCGTGACCTGGCTGAAGTCGGACGCTCAACCGACTGCGCCACCCAGGCGCCCCTATTTTTCACTTTTTTATTTTCTTTTTTAATTTTTTTTTAAGTGTCTGTGTTGAGATGGAACAATTCATCCTCAACTGTGATGATTTTATTGTCTTCAAAGATGTCTTATTTTTTCTCTTTTTCACCTACTGCAACTAATCATCAACTTGGTTCTCTGACATTAGAAATACTGTTCTAGCAGAGAGTCGAGTGAGACATGCAGCTAAGGAAAGCAGTGTAAGGTGGTGGATGTCAGGAGCATAGTGGGCACTTGACAGATTCAGCAACATTACGTCCAGATGCCTTAACTGGGGCTGGATTTTCCTCTCCAGTCATTTCCTACATCTACTGTACAAACCCTATTCTTTTTTCTTTTTTTAAGTTTATTTATTTATTTTGAGAGAGAGCGTGCACGCATGCGCGCGCGCGCGCACACACACACACGCATGCACACAAGTGGGGGAGGGGCAGAGAGAGAGGGGGAGAGAGAGAATCCCAAGCAGGCTCTGCACCATCAGCGCTGAGCCCAATGCAGGACTCAAACCCTCAAACCGTGAGATTGTGACCTGAGCCGAAGTTGGACACTTAATGGGCTGAACCACCAGGTGCCCCACAAACCCTATTCTAATGGAGAAACAACACAGTGTTGTGTCTCCTCGACTCTCACACTGCACTTCTAACATTTCTGGCCACCAAACGTGGGCTTCATCCACATGAAGCAATTCTGTAACACCAGCTGGGTGTTTTACAATTTAACCCAATTCTGACACTATCTACCTGGAGTTAGCATCAGATCCCACAGGTTAAGGGCTCAATCCCACAAGACTGCATCCTCTCCACAGCTTGGGAAGCCAGTTGTAAGTCTAGGTTGTTACCTGTGCTTCTGACAGGCTGTCAATTGGAAGTTCTCATGGCCTTGGCTTTGATTAATTTGCTAGAGCAGCTTAGAGCTTAGGAAAACAGTAGGTTACTGCTTTATCATAAAAGGTTACAGCTCAGGAGCAGCCAGATGAAGAGATACACAGGGGAATGGGTGTGGAGCTTCCATGCCATCTCCACGTGCACCACTCTCCCAGGACCTCTGTGCTCACCAACCCAGCAGTGTTCTCAGTCCTGCCGTTTAGTATTTTTGTGGAGGCTTCGTTATGTAGGCATGGTTGATTAAATCATTGGCTATTGGTGGTTGAGTCAACCTCCAGCCCCTCTGATGAGAAGATTGGTTCCCCTGGCAACCAGCCCCCATTCTGAGGGGCTTTCCAAAAGCCTTGTTCTTTTTTTTTTTTTAATTTTTTTTTTTTTTTAACGTTTATTTATTTTTGAGACAGACAGAGACAGAGCATGAACGAGGAGAGTCAGAGAGAGAGAGGGAGACACAGAATCCGAAGCAGGCTCCAGGCTCTGAGTTGTCAGCACAGAGCCCAATGAGGGGCTCGAACTCACGGACCGCGAGATCATGACCTGAGCCGAAGTCGGCCGCCTAAACGACTGAGCCACCCAGGCGCCCCCAAAAGCCTTGTTCTTAACATAAGCTCAGGTGTGGTTGAAAGGGGTTTCTTATGAATAACGAGAGATAATTTTATCTCTCTTATCACTCAGGAAATTTCAAGGGTTTTAACAGCTCTGCTCCAGGAACAGGATGAAGACTAAATATATACTTCTTATTATAAATCACAATTGCATACCTGTGTTGTAACCAAACTGGGCTCTTTGCTCTTTAACTCTGTTAACTTTTTGTTTATATGGCTTCTCTTTTGCTTTAAGGTACAACTCAAGTCCTACTTCTTCTGCAAGCCTTTCTCTACACTCCTTACTGTACTATTTACTAATCACTTCCTATATAATGACTTATAAAGAAAAGTACTGATCCCACCCCCTTCCATCCCACCCCAGTAGCTAGTCAGTCTTTCTGTATCTACAGCAACTAGCAGACTGTGCCAACTACAGTAGACTCTTAGCAAGTAATTGAGGTTTTGAGGTGCTGGTAAGAACTAGTCTTGCTAAGCTATGATTAGGAAGTCATGGCTTTCAAGGCATTGTTTTTTATTGTGCCATTCCGAGAAGCAGTATATTGCAATCGAAAGAGCCTGGACTTGGGGCACCTGGATGGCTCAGTCAGGTAGGCGTCCGACTCTTGATCTCAGCTTAGGTCTTGATCTCAGAGTCATGAGTTCGAGCCTCGTGATAGGCTCCGTGCTGGGCTCCCCGGAGCCTACTTATAAGGAAAAAAAAAAAAAGAGCGTAGGCTGTAGAGATATTCTGGCCCCAACGCTTAGTTTCCTCACTGACCAGCTTTGTGACCAGTTATATAACCTCTCTGAGCCTTATTATCCTCAGAGATACTTGACTTCATACAGTTACTGAATAGTTAATGTAAATATCATAGAGGCATAGTAACATAATAAAAATATCATGAACTTTTCATTCTCAGCTCTGCCACTAGCTATCTTTGAGACCTCGGGACAAGTCATAAACCTCTCTGAGCCCCAGTTTTCTGTACAATGGGGATAATATATGTTTCATTTTGTTGTCATGGGTACCAAGTAAGTAAAGATTAATAATAGCTAACACTTATGAAATGCTTATCACACAGTTCTGAGAACTTTATATCAATTTATTTAGTACTTCTGTGCTTTAGTATGAGATGGGTACCGTCATTATCCACATTTTAGAGAGGCTGGCCCAAGATGGTACAAGACTGTGGAGGATTAACTTCACACAGCAAGACTGTGGGTCCTCTCTAGCTGACATTCAGACTCTAAGAGTCTGTGCTGAATTATCTACCAGGTATAGTTCTTGGCACATAGTAGGCATTTAGTAAATGTTAATTAACATTATTTTCATTTTCAGTTTGTGGAGAAAGCATGATTTATGAGCCTTAGAAACACGTGTTATGTTTATAGCCAAAATTTTAGCTAAGTAGAGGAACTGAATTGTCTAACATGTTGCCTAATATTAATTATTTTTTGTGTTCCTTAGGCTGACATTTTGGATGTCAATCAGATATTTAAAGATTTGGCCATGATGATCCATGATCAGGGTGATCTAATTGGTATGTATCATTGATTCCTTTACCATAAGGTGAGTTAATAGTAGTATTTGTGTATGAGGAAGTCAGTAAGATGTGTCTTAGGAATTTAGGAATGCCATTTTAAAATTATTAAATTTGGGGCACCTGGGTGGCTCAGTCGGTTGGGCATCCGACTTCAGCTCAGGTCATGATCTCATGGTTCACGAGTTTGAGCTCCGCATTGGGCTCTGTGCTGACAGCTCAGAGCCTGGAGCCTGCTTCAGATTCTGTGTCTCCCTCTCTTTCTCTGCCCCTCCCCTGCTCGCACTCTGTCTCTGTCTCTCAAAAATGAATAAATGTTTAAAAAAAATTTTTTAATAAATAAAAATTAAAATTATTAAATTCATTTTCTTAGCCCTTCTCTTATAGTGTCAAATGTAGATGCAAAAGTGAGACCCCCGTGAGTACTCAGCTCAACTTGCCATAGCCTCTTTTTATTTTTATTTATTTATTTATTTTTTAATGTTTATTTATTTTTGAGCGAGAGAGAGACAGAATGTGATCAGGAGAGGAGCAGAGAGAGAAGGAGACACAGAATCCGAAACAGGCTCCAGGCTCTGAGCTGTCAGCACAGAGCCCAACTCGGGGCTCGAACTCACAAACCGTGAGATCATGACCTGAGCCAAAGCCGGACGCTCAACCGACTGAGCCACCCAGACGCCCCTCCATAGCCTCTTTTTTTAAGTCTTTGGCTGTTTAGGAAAATAGCTGTTGGCTTCCCAGCTTTTATCTCCAGAAACTTGCACAATTTTGGGATTAGTAACTCTTTTTTTAAGCTTTTTTATTTGGAAATAATTTCAAGTTTAGAAAAGTTGCAAAAATAAAAATACTACAGGAACTCTTTTGTAACCTTTACCCGGATTTACCTCTTATTAACGTTCTACCCCATTTGCTTTATATTTGCTCTAAGTCTTTCTCTCTAAATATATATGTGTATACACGATTTTTTCTGAAGCATTTGTGGGTCAGTTGCATACTTCATAACCCTTTACCACAAAAAGAGTTCACTATTTATTTCCAAAGAATAGAGCTATTCTCTTACCCAGTTAGTAACTTTTGATTTCATGGCTGGATAGCTGGATAGATGGTGGTCAAACCAGAACCCACAATATCAGGAGTGTGTTTAATTTGCCATCTTGAAACATCGAGTGTGGTAAAAACATCCACTGCCCTTCTTTTTCTTTGCAGACAGCATAGAAGCCAATGTGGAAAGCTCAGAGGTACATGTAGAAAGAGCCACTGATCAGTTACAGCGAGCTGCCTACTATCAGGTAAAAGCAGGTACCAAAGAAAGTCACTGTGCTGCAGATTTATGGGCCATCACGGCTCATTGACACGTTCAGAACAGCTGCAGCCTTTTGCCTGTTAGGTTTGAGCTGGAGGCAAGTGGTCATAATTGCTGTCCCAGTTCCGTTTTTAGTATTTCCTCCACAGAGAAATCTACAAAAAGACATCAAACCTTGAATAAACTTACACAGGAGCTTCACTGCTACGAGGCTAACCCCATAAGGTAGCATGATACCTAAATCTGGCATAGGGCTTATTTTATATTATGAGCAGCTAAAATTTGTTTCGATTAGTATAGTAATAGGTACAAAGTAGGACTTTGCAGATACTTTATGTTGACTGTTGCTACAGAGGATGGGCATAAAATCAATTCCAGCTGCTATTTGTGAATCATTAGGGGTTTATCATTTGGGGGTTCTTTTTCTATGAATAAGTAGAAGTTAATTGTTGTACTCTGTATGAAGTGATTCTCTTTTACATATTAGCTGAAACTCCGGATTTGTGACATCTATCTGGATCTTTGTCTCAAACACGCTGAAGGAGCTACTGTTCATTTCCTCTGTTTGGTGCTATATCGCTTTTTAGAAATAGACAGCATTTCAGCCATTTTCCATGTTCCTGGGTTAGTTATATTTTACCCAGAAATGTTCTTAAAGAAATCTGTATTTAATAATAGTGTTTCCTTTTAAAAACTGAGTGATGGCAACTTTAGTGTCAAACAGTAAAGGAATTATGAAGTAAATTACACACATCCACTCAATATTATATTGTGTGGGAATTAAATTTTTATGCTAAAATGTTAAGTGAGAAAAACATCATACAGTATGATCCCAATTCTGTCAAATAACGATATGCATCGATAAAAAAGATCATAAGGAAATAGAATCAAAATGTCAGCAGTTTTATCCGTAGGTGATTATTTTCTTTCTGCTTGTCTGTATTTTTTACAACAAACATAAAATTTTATAACAGGCATAAAACGTTTATTAAAATACACATGCACAAGTAACTTATTTTATTACAACTAATGCCTAGCAGCAGAGGTATAAACAATCCCTTTGCAAAAATGTATTAGGAATTAGAACTCGTACTGTTGCCTCCTGCTGCTGATAACTGTCGAGATTTGGGGCATGCCTCTCTCCGTATTCATGCATGGATAGAATTCGTTTTGAATTACAAGGAGGCAGATTTATGAAACATCTTGGAGTCTTAGATAAGAAGAATTTTACTTGTTTCACGAGTGTCTCCTTACATATTTTTCTCCTCAGAAAAAATCTCGCAAGAAGATCTGTATCCTGGTGCTTGTCCTGTCAGTGATTATTGTAATCTTGGTACTTATTATCTGGCAAATTTATAAATGAAGTGATTGCCTCAGAGCCGCCTTCTGCTGAGCTGTTTTCAAGGGCACGTGCTTCATGGAGTCTTGCCAGAACAAACTGATCACAAGAAGAGAGCATACACCAGAATGTCCTGTAATAATTTAGTTAGAAAATAACTACTAACTAGTCCTTGGAATTAGTGACCTATGGAGACAGTATTTATCAATTTACGTATACATTTTATTGATTTCTCAAATTCAGAATTAATTTATGTGGATTTTGCTTTCTCTTGTGTTCTGATCACCCTTCATCCCAAGTGTTTACTGAAAATTCCATTCTAGATGTTCTTGTTTTGACAGGTGACACTACAGTCTTGTAATATTGTCATTTTGTGTGTATACTAGATTCACCTTTTTACTAGCAACTGAGATAGAATTTCTTTCTGACACCCAGTGCAGCGGAGTCTGTCAGAAACTATATTATAAGCCAGTACTTTTTATTATTTAACATTTTAATTTGAATTCCCAAGAAGCCTATTCTCTTTCTGCTTTTGAAAGATTATGACAGTGTATTTAACTGGAAAGTGAAACACTGCACATTTGATCCAGATTAAAAGTGTCTATGTGAGCTGGCCACTTATTGGGGTTCCTGTTACTGGGGCTTAAAGTTTACTTTATTGTTTCCTAATGTCATCCGTAGCAGTTCATCTGTACACACACTAAACCATCTTGTTCACTTTTATAAGAGGTTAATTTAATTAACGTTACTATGCTCTCTGGGGTCCCTCTCCCCATGTCTGTATAGAAAGGGAGAATTAGACAAAGCATGCTTTTGGAAAGCAAATAGGAATTGTTTGGAATGATTTAAACTTTTTGTTGTTGTTCACTTGTGGTTCTACATTCCTGGCGAATGATGAATGTTGCTGTCAAAAGGCTGCCCCTTACCCATGAGGGTTGCTGGCCGTTTGATGGCAGGAAGATTTTTAAAGGCTAGACTGAAGTTGGTTTAAAATTTATTTCCATGAACCTGGTGATACAGAAAAGGTTCATTTTTGTAAATAATACTGGTTTGGAATAGTGATGTTAGATTTACCCTAATTTATGAACAAGAGATTAATCTCCATGCGTAGTTTTAGACAAAAAAAAAAAAAAATGTTTCAATAAAAGATTGCTGTCTTGTAATATAAATGTTGTCCACTTCCCTTTTCCACACAGGTCTAGAGAAGTTAAAGGGAATGTAATTTCTGTAGACTCACACATAAATGTGTTTTGGGCCAATTTCAGTTCATCCTTTAGTGAATTAGAGGATTGGGCTACCCTGGATATATTTATATTCATTTCTTCCACTCCCTTTAATGTTAATCTCCTTTTACCAAACTAATGTGAATAGTAGGGAAACAAGGGCCCAAATGCCTAAGTTTCTTTGTACTCTTGCACTCCTTAATACAAATAAACATTTTAAAAACTTTTGTAGTAAGTTTTTATGAGTTAACGTCCTGATGCGGTAGCTATGAGGTTATGTGCTGTCCTGAGAAACGTCGAGACCCGCAAGAAGCTGGAGATCGGGTGAGGGCTGGTTTGGAGGTGGAATAAGGGCCGCTGCTGCCCATTCCGTGAAAAACAGAATGGAGCTACTGCGGTGTCAGTGGCCCAAGCAGCAGCTTCAGGGCTAATTGCTTGGTTCTACAATCATGGCCCCTTCAGCTCCAGATTAAAGCTGGACTCGGATGCATCATTTGTAACATTTCAGGCAAGAAAACATTCTTGATTGTGAAAAACAATTTCAGTTTGGGTTAAATGAAGCTATCATAGTTCTGTTCTATAATACTATGTAATCTAGTGGTCGTGGTACCTAGTGGTCATGGGTAGCAAATATGACCTTGGCTAGAATTCAAATGGCCTGGAGTTTGTGGTAGTTGCCAAGAGGTTGTGGTAGGTGGTCTTAATAAACGTGTTCACAGAATCCTTATCTGTGCCTTGTTTGTCTTTGGGGTCGGGGTGGGGGAAGGGGGCATCATGGTCTAGGATGGTGGTTCTTAACCATGGCTTCCCATCAGAAACTAAAAAATACTGATACCTAGGTGCCCCTGCCACAAGATTCTAATTGAGTTAGCTTGGAGTATATATAGCCTGGGCATTTAAAAGCTCTAGATAATTCTCATGTGTAACCATGGTTGAGAACCATTAGTTTGGAGGTCAAAAACTAGACGAGTGGGGTGCCTGGGTGGCTCAGTCGGTTAAGTGTCCGACTCTTGATTCCTGCTCAGGTCATGATCTCACAGTTCATGGGTTTGAGCCCCATGTCAGGCTCTGCACTGGTAGGGCAGAGCCTGCTTGGGATCTTCTCTCTTTCTCTGCTCCTCCCTTGCGCGCGCGCTCTCTCTCTCTCTCTCTCTCTCTCTCTCAAAATAAATAAACTTAAAAAACAAACGGGGGCACCTGGGTGGCTCAGTCAGTTAAGCCTCTGACTTCGGCTCAGGTCATGATCTCACAGTTTGTGAGTTTGAGCCCCACATCGGGCTCTGCACTGACAGCTCGGAGCCTGGAGCCTGCTTCCGATTCTGTGTCTCCCTCTCTGTTCCTCCCCTGCACGTGCTCTGTCTCTCTCTCTCTCTCTCTCTCTCTCTCTCAAAAACAAACATTAAAAACAAACAAACAAAAACCCTTAGACCGGAGTACAGAAAAACTGAAGAATCTTGGCTCTGCCATTAAATCGCTGTAGTTATTTGGACAAGTCTTTTAACGTATGAGCCCCAAGTTTTCTCAGTACCTCTCTTCCAGCTGTAAAATTTTCTGATTATAAGGATCACAGGGGTTTGGCCTGAACATAACAAATTGTTTGCCTCTGTATTATTTTCATTTTCTCTTCCCCTTTCTCCTTCCTTTATGGAATGTTATAGAAACACTAAGCAGAACTACCATTCTCTCAAGTGAATTAAAACTGTAGTACTGTATAGGATAAAGTAGAAACGTCATTCTGGGCCCTTCATCTGGGAATGCTCCAGAACAAGAACTTGGTAGCAGCTAGACTCCTGCTTTCAGAGAATGTTTTGTCCTGTCTTGTTTTGCTAAAGGGTGGTGATACACTGCCTTCTACCATTGGACAAAAATATCAAATTGGAATTACCATTGCATCAGTGCAAAGTAAAACACCCTAAGTGTCCTCCATTCGTTTTTTAAATTGAAGCATAATTGACCTACAATATTCTAAGTTTCAGGTATATAACATAGTGATTTGATATCTATATACATTATGAAATGGTCACCACAAAGGTACCGTTACCACCTGTCACCAAAGTTTTTTTTTAATGTTTAGAGTGTGTGTGTGTGTGTGTGTGTGAGAGAGAGAGAGAGAGAGAGAGAGAGAGAGAGAGAGGGAGACAGAGGATCTGAAGCAGGCACTGTGCTGACAGCAGAGGGCCTGATGGGGGGCTTGAACTCACGAAGTAGAGATCATGACCTAAGCCAAAGTTGGACACTTAACCGTCTGAGCCACCCTGGTGACCCAAACAAAGTTTTTACGTTATCAACAATATTATCTGTGCTATGTATTATATCCCCATAATTTATTTTATAACTGGCAGTTTGTACCTCTTAATCCCCTTCACCTATTATGCCTACCCACAACCCCTCCCCACTCTGGTAACCTGCAGTTTGTTTCCTGTATATAGGAGTCTGTTTCTATTTTGTTTTCTTTGTTCATTTTTTTTTTGTTTTCTAGATTCCATATAAGTGAAATCATATAGTATTTATCTTTCTCTGACTTATTTAATTTAGCATAATACCCTCCACATCTGTGTTGTTGCAAATAGCAAGCTTTCATGTTTTGCGTGTGGCTGAGTAATATTCGTGTGTGTGTGTGTGTGTGTGTGTTCGTGTGTGTGTACACATACCCCATCTTGATTCATTTATCAATGGACACTCGGGTTGCTTCCATATCTTGGCCATTGTAAATAATGTGATTAACATAGGGGTACATATGTGTTTTTGAATTAGTGTTTTCATTTTCTTCAGATAAATACCTAGAAGTGAAATTGCTGGATCATATGGTAGTTCTATTTTTTTTTTCCTATTTTTAATTTTTTTGAGGAACCTCCATACTGTTTTCCATAGAGGCTATACCAATGTATGTCCCCACCAACAGTGCATAAGGGTTCACTTTTCTCCACATTTTCACCAACATTTGCTATTTCTTGTCTTTTGGGGACTAGCCATTCTGACAGGCGTGAGGTGATATCTCATTGTGGTATTGTTTTGTATTTCCCTGATGATTAGTGATGTTGAGCATCTTTTCATGTTGACCAGCTGCATGTGTTCTTAGAAAAATGTCTAGTCATGGGGCACCTGGGTGGCTCAGTCGGTTACATGTCTGACTTCGACTCAGGTCATGATCTCATGGTCCATGAGTTCGAGCCCCGCATCAGGCTCTGTGCTGACCGCTTACTCAGAGCCTGGAGCCTGCTTCAGATTCTGTGTCTCCTTCTCTCTCTGCCCCTCCCCCACTCACGCTTTGTCTCACTCTGTTTCTCAAAAATAAATAAATGTAAAAAAAAATTTTTTTTAAATGTCTAGTCAGGTCCTCTGCCCATTTTTTAATTGAAAAAAATTTATATTGTGTTGCATGAGTTCTTTATATATTTTGGATGTTAACCCCATATTGGATATATCATTAGCAAATATCTTCTCTCATTCAGTATGTTGCCTTTCATTGTATTGATGATTTCCTTCACTGTATGAAAATTTTTTAGTTTGATATAGTGACATTTATTTTGCTTTTGTTGTCCTTGCCTGAGGAAACAGGCTAAAGTCAATGTCAAAGAGCTTACTGCCTGTTTTCTTCTAGGAGTTTATGTTTCAAGTCTTACATTTAAGCCTTTAACCCACTTTGAGTTTATTTTAATATATAATAGAGTGGTCTGGTTTTGCCGATACCACTAATTGAAAAGACTGTCTTTTTCTCCATTATATATTCTTGCCTCCTTTGTTATAGACTAATTGACCGTGTAAGAAGTAGTTTTTCTTTGGACTCTATTCTGTTACATTGATCCGTGTGTCTATTTTTGTGCCAGTACCATACTGTTTTGATTACTATAGCTTTGTAGAGTTTGACGTCCAGAAGAATGATACTTCCAGCTTTGTTCTTTTTGTTCTTCTTTTTAAAAACTCCATTCTTTTTTAGGGGCGCTTGGCTGGCTCAGTTGGTGAAGCATGTGACTCTTGATCTCAGGGTGGTGAATTCGAGTTCCACATTGGGTGTAGAGATTACTAAAAAATAAAATTAAAAGGGGCACCCGGGTGGCTCAGTTGGGTGAGCATTTGACTTCAGCTCAGGTCATGATCTCACGGTTTGGTTCATGAGTTCAAACCCTGCACTGGGCTCACTGCTGTCAGCATGGAGCCCGCTTCAGATCCTCTGTCCCCTGCTTGCGTTCTCTCTCTCAAAAATAAATAAAACATTTGAAAAAAATAATAAAATCTTTTTAAAAATCTATTCTTTTTTTCCTTCTTATCCAGAGGCTATCTTTAATCATGGGCATGAAGCTTTTGCTTGTGATCACTAAATGCAGACCAAAACCCAACTCAGATTTCAGTCTATCCTGTTTCCTAAGGCTAAGACTCACCTGCTTCTCCCTGATATTTTTTTAATTTTTTTTTAACGTTTATTTATTTTTGAGACAGAGAGACAGAGCATGAGTGGAGGAGGGACAGAGAGAGAGGGAGACACAGAATCGGAAGCAGGCTCCAGGCTCCGAGCCATCAGCCCAGAGCCCAACGCGGGGCTCAAACTCACAGACCGTGAGATCGTGACCTGAGCTGAAGTTGGACGCTTAACCGACTGAGCCACCCAGGCACCCCTTCTCCCTGCTTTTCTAAGCATGTTAAGGGTATCCCTAGGTTTCACAGGATTTTTCAGTATTCCTTTACAGTGCTATGAGATATGACTACTTTATAGATTCTCCATTTAATCAGGATAGAGTTTGAAAGGTGTTGATACCCAACCTCTGAACCTACTTTTAGGCCAAATGAGTAGTTCATTTTAGTACTTCCCCAAAATGAAATTTGTTTAACAATGTAGCACCTAATTTTTAAGGGATAAACTTGAAATGATAGGATTTTTAATGTTGGACTGTGATTATGGACCAAGTTTTTACCAGTCCACGGAGAAATGAGAAAAATGATGTAGTGGGCTTTTTCAAGTACCATCTTTGAGTCTGAGATGATCTTTCCCACTTTTTAAAAAGGATATTTCAAGATTATAAAAATGAAAAGGTGATGTCACAAGTCTTAATTTTTAAATCTCCTTAATTGGCAAAATAAAAGTTGACACCTGGCATTATTCCCCGCCCCTGGTCCATGACATCTCTGATGTCTGTGAGACATTCATCTAGACCAGCCCCATCACTTTACAGTTGAAGGAAGTTGGGCCAGGAATGGCAGTCTAATACAGGAATTTAAAAGCTTGAAGAAGTGCTCTACATGTGCGTGGCCATTTGTGGCATAATGTTTGAGCCCTTACTACTAATTTCCTATGCTAAATATACATTTTGTATGCTTCTTGTCTGTTTTTTATGGATTCGGAAATGGAGGTATAGTAAGTAACCTGCCCACAGGCACACAGTTTAGGAATGATGGAGCCAGGATTTGATCCCAAGCACTCAGGCTTTGAAACCACACCTTGAGACACTCCACTGTGTCTGTGTATCACTGATACAACTATCCTGCTCACCTCTTTCATGAAGCATTCTCTAAAAATACGGAGTAGTGGCAATGTCTGCCCAACTTTTCAAGAACATCTTTTCTTCGGTCAGGACCCTGTGAACTTTTCATTCACCACTCTGCTAAATGAAGCCTCCTGTCTGTATTATCTATACACCAACACAATTTTTTTTCAATGTCCCCATTTGATCACTCACAAAGATGTTTTTAAGAAAGTTTTCTGACCTGAATATCCTCCTAATTGTCTTTAGGTTCTATTCTAAGGAGGTCTCAGAGTCTAAGAAATTAGTCTTAGTTGAGATACCAAAATCCTAAGGCAGCTGGCCCATCAGTCTTTCCATTTCAGTGACTGCTGCCCTTCAGTTTGCTGATCTATGCTGACATCATTGGCGCCCAAACAAAGAGCATTTTGCTTTATAAGACCTAGGTAAATGTAAGGCGCCATTATATCAGAAGCCAGTGTGATTGTCAGCTGTGCTGGAAACAGGAAACATGGCCAAGGAGTAAAGAATTATATGGGTAAGAATATAGCTTTAGGTTTCTTGGGTGTATAGTCAGCACTAGAAGGGATTAAATAATGGACCACACACAGAAGCTGAGAAATTGAAAGGCAAAGTTGACATAAGATATCAGGTCACTGTTAGCTGGAAATTGCTTCAACACCACCTTATGCCTGAAAAAGGGCATGGAACCTCAAAGGCATGGACAATCTCTGTAGATAAAAGTACCTTGTTCTTTTCTGTTACACTCAAAACACTTCAGAATAATCCTTCTCAAGAATCATGTACTTGTGCTCAAAGGAGGAGCTGTAGCCTGTTTTCTTGAAATTAAGTTTAGAATTTGTATTTTTCTCATCAGCCTGATCTTTGGAATCACAAGACCTCTGGAAAGGAGGATATTAACAGGTCGTTTGGTAAGTGATGTGATCAAGTTAGCTTGCTGGATGAGCTTACTGTGTTTTTGAAGGCCAGAGGAAAAGGTGATTCTCGTACACCCATAAGAGTTGATCATTTAAAAACCAAAGTTAATATTATGCTGCAGTTAAATTTTGATGCCTGGAGATGTCAAAAGAGCAAACATCAGGCTGATGTTTGGTTTAAAAATCTAAAGGACCAGTAGCAGGAAAAGAAATAATCCCATCATAGAGCTAGCTTGCTGTGCAGTGTCTCTTTTTGGGTGAACAGTAATTTTGCCATTGGTTTCTTTTAAAAAGGCCAGATAATCCTCTCATGTTTTCTACGAAAATGAAAAAATGTTAGGCATCAGTTGTGTGCTAATAAATGTAATTGTACCAACATCTAAGTGCGAGGGACAGTGGTGATTTAAGAGCACAGCCTTGGGGCGCCTGGGTGGCTCAGTCGGTTAAGCGTCCAACTTCGGCTCAGGTCATGATCTTGAGGTTTGTGGGTTCAAGCCCCGCCTCGGGCTCTGTGTTGACAGCTCAGAGCCTGGAGCCTGCTTCGGATTCTGTGTTTCCTTCTCTCTCTGCCCCTCCCCTGCTCATGCTCTGTCTCTCTCTGTCTCAAAAATAAATTAAAAAAAAAAACATTAAAAAAAAAAAAAAGCACAGCCTTTAGCATCATACAGATTTAGGTTGGAAACCCACTCACCACTTGTTCTAAGGTGAGACTGGGTAACTCAACCTCTCTGAACCTCCCCTCAGGGATCATTATACCTATCTCAAGTGTTGTGAGGATTAAATGGATGATCCATATAAAACATATACTTGCCCAGTTAAATAATCGTTCAATAAAGCCATTACAGGCACAGGATCTGCTATTGGTCTCTTTCAGCCTTTACACCTAGGGCAGGCCTGAATCCTAATGCTTCCTTGCATTACCTAATCACTGTGACCAAAAATTTAAAATCCAAAGGGGCCACAGCTTGATTAACCATTTCATTCGTGTACACTTAAGATGTGGACGCCTGCCTTCTAATTGCATCCGCTCCTTGCTGCAGTTTGTCCGGTTTTCATAAACAGATTAGATGATCCCCTAAGGCAGTCTCCCAGAATCTACACAAATCCTCAAAACCCAGGTTTGGATTAGAAGGGAAGTAAGTAGGGTGCATGCAGCTCTGTGGAGAAGGGCCAGGAGAAACTGAACACTCCACTCTCTTTTGAGTTCTGCCCTCAAGCTTCACGCTAGATAGGGGTGGAAAGGCTGATGGTGCAAGCCCAGGGCAAGGATAGAGTCCCAAGATTTTAGAGCCCAGAAGCGTTGTCTGGAAGAGGACATTAAGGGAGACCGACACCCCTCCTTACGAGCCCCTTTTCCTCAGGCACTTCCTGGGCAAGGAAAGCCGTACCCTCCCCAGGATCTTCCGGAGAAGGGCGGCAGTCTCAAAACACCGAAAGAGAACTTAAGAAATCAGACCACAGGCTCCACCACCACTAGAAACGCCCTATGCATGCGTAGGTGTGCGTGCGCGCGCGCGCGAGTGCGTACGCACAGACTGCTGGGATGCTGCCTCTCCCCTCTGGGTCTTCCAGTTTCCCGGCGTGCTTAGGGCCCGCCAAATGGGAGGGGGAGACGCAAGATGGCGGCAGCCGCGAACTCCGGCTCCAGCCTCCCGCTGTTCGACTGCCCGACCTGGTGAGTGGCGGGGCGGCCAGGGCTGAAGTGGCCTGGCCCGGCCTGGCTTGGCCCGGACTGGCAGGGCGGCTCATTTTTCGCAGCAAGCCGGACGGCTCAGAGACCCTGGAACTGATTGAGGGAGAACTGTCGGTCGGGCCGGGCGGCGTGTGGAGGAACCGGGAGCCCGGAGCCCGGGCCCAGAAACTGAGGAAACCCAGACGTGGGGGCTCTGAGGTGCTCGTTTAGGCAGTCCCTTGGGCGATCAGCCGGTTGCCGGGGGCGTTTCGGGGCCTTGGCCCCGAACTTACCCCAACTAGTGACTGAGTGCCTGGTGTTCTTGTGGAGCACCGTACCTGCCCCCCTGCTCTCTGTCCCGAGCGCGCACGAGCCAGCTTCCCGGCCCCAGCCCAAGCTCAGCGCCCAGCATCCCTCTGTCGTTGCTGCATCTCCCGTGCAGTACTTTTCTGCCTCCCGCAGACTGGAAGCGCCCTGAGGGTAGGGACGGCTTTGACCCACCTCAGAGTAGGCATCAGTAATTTTTGGAATGAACCCCTTTCAGCCCTTCTCAAGCTCTTGGGAATAATGGAATAATTTAGGTTAGTCTTTGAGTAGGTTACAAGATGAATAAATATGCATTGCCTTGCAAGGAGACCCATCCGAGTTAGAGCTATTTCTGCTGTAGCTCATCCCAGTTTAGGTGTTATTCATCTCTTTCCCGTTATATTGAGATCCTCAAGGGCAAGGGCTGTCTGATTCACCTTTGTGTTCCCAGCCCCTAGGCCTAAGCCAGGCACACAGTAGGAGTTCAGAAAGCATGTTTTGGATGTAACATTTAACATTTCTTTCCCTGTTTTCCGGACAAAATGGGCTTTTGTTCAGTGCACTGCCCTTTCAGCAACTGCCATAGAAGAGTTGAGGCAGGATTGTGAGATGACTACGGGGTGTGTGTGTGTGTACGTACGTGTGTATGTGTGTATGCAAATGTAGGGGCTCTGGCAAGATTGTTCTTTCTTCAAACTTAAAAGGAGCAAAGGCCTGAAGCAAATGTGTGGCTGTTTTCTGGGTCCCTCTGCACTTTGGTAACACCCAGTTGCTTCAGTCTACAAATTGTATGTCCATTTTGGTCCCTTGCTGCATGGGTTTCAGAAGTTGGACCAGGACTGTAAACTTATAGTTACAAGAGACTATTTGCAATCACCAGCCATTTCCTCAGTCTGGTAAGTACCAGCCACTGTTAGCTGCTTTGACCTATGTGTATCTTCCTTGAATGGTGTTATAGGAGTATAGGTTATAGGAGTATAGGGAACAGTTCCCTTAAACATACCCCTGTAGACAGACCTGTTCAAGGGTAACAAACACCTCTTGTATTTATTGGCACCTGGTTTTACGGACATGCTTTTGGATTGCCCTGGCTCCCTAATTATGCACCTCTGATTTGGTCTCAGAGCCCAGGACAGGTAGCCTCTGTTTATTCTGTGATGAGACTAATCTTGATCAGCCCCAAACACCCCTGATTCATTCTGCCTTTATATGGTATTAGTGGTAGTGGCACATCTTAGATTCCAACTTCAAGTGACCAGACTGCCCCAGCTATAGTAGTACTTGGACTCTCTGTGCTGCTTTTTCTCCAAGGTAGATATAGGTTTCTTTGGTGCTGCTCTAAATACAGATCCACTAAAGTCTGTTTTAGAGCAATTGAATCACTGGGGAAGTGTCAAATGTAGAAAGGAGCTGTAATAACAGTGAAGTAGATGACATTTCTGCTGAACATGAACTAATTATAGACTGGTAAAAGAGCTGCAGTGTTGAATGGGACAATAATTGTAAATGGCATTTGTAAACTCATCCTGAAAATGCTTTCCTCACTCTTATTTTTCAGGGCAGGTAAACCCCCACCTGGTTTACATCTGGATGTAGTCAAAGGAGACAAGCTAATTGAGGTATGGAAACACATGTCTTCTTTTTCTTTTTTTTTTTCCCTCATCACACTAAGCATTTTTGCCAGTGACTCACTTTTCCGCCCCCTCTCCTGTGCTTTGTTTTCCAGCAATGCTACTTTCGTTCATCCTGATTTTTTTTTTCTATTAAAAGCACATGGTGATATAACACATTCAAAACTGGTATCTCCCACAGACACTCAGTTTTTTGTGACTTCTCTCACCTGCCAGATGAAGGGTTTTAATTGATCATAGGCTTATGGGTCCCCATCAAACTGGAAGCCCTGTAACTTGGCGAATTCTTTCTCTCTGAGTATGTGGAATTGTGTTGAAGTTGCAAGATATGCAGTAACCGAAGAAGAAAGTGAATGATGTAGATTTTCACTTTTTTAAGTTGCATTTATGCAATTCAGGCCCAAGCCCTTCAAAGAAATATAGTAAGCTAAAATGCTTGTTCAGAAAGAGACTGGATTGAAGATAAAACTCATTCATTCATTCAAGACATTTACTGAATGCTTACTATGTGCCAGTCATGGTACTCAGCATACAGACTACAACAGTGAACACAACAAATGTGGTTCCTATTCTTAAATTATCTGGTGGGAAAGACAGTCACACAAAAATTAGATGATTGTAATTTAAATAAGTACTATAAGGGAAAAGAGCAGAATTCCAGCTTTTACACAAGTCTTTAGAATGAACACCATACAGAACCTCAAGAGAACATGAATTTTGATTAGCTATTAGTCTGTATAAGTTTCTAAGTTTTTTAAAATCCTTATGGTACCATTTATTTACCAACAAATGGAGATTAAGTCCCCTGTGAGCATGGAGTTGTGAGTCTCCATGTTTCAAGCAGTTTTATGTTTGCTCACTCAGACAGAATTAAGGTTCAAAGCCCTATTCTTGAAAGCAGTTGTTTTCCTTTGGCCTATAGTAAAAATCAAGGTATTCCATGGTTGAAAAGCCATCTGTGAAATCTCCTGAAGGAGACCCAGGTGTTTTGCAAAGTATTAAGGCATGAGTTGTGTTGAATTTTGTGAATTCATCATGCCTTAGCCAGTCACTTAGAGACTTTTTGTTATGGGTTCTTCTATTTTCAAGGTTACAAAACATCAAGATTATTCAAGGAAATAATTTAGCTAAAATGTCTGTAAACTCTTTTTACTGTAGACTGTTTGATAGATACAAAAAATATTTTTGCTACATGGTATGAAGCTTTGAAGACATACAGGAATTTATTTTGTTACTAGAATTTAGTAAATATTTAGTTTGTAGTAGGAAGAAACAGACAAGGAGGCCTAGTGTTAATGCTAATATCATATTCCTTTGTGAAATAATACATATTTTCAAGGCACTCTAATTTCTCAAACATCCCGCCGATAACTGGTTTCCATTAACTGATCGTGTTCTCTGTCCTTCAGTGCTCTTAGGTATGCTGAGTTGCCACACGATTGTCAAGTTACAGTCCTTAGACATCACTACATTGTTTCTGAGAAGAATAGACCTGAGATGTGCCTATTTTTAAGGATTTAGCACTTGATACTAACCGAGCTATCTATATCCTAGCCTGTGTCAAAGGCTTGTGATGTGTTGTGATAGCTGGGTTTAAGAAGTGCAATATTAAAACAAAAGCCATGAGTCATTTAAGCCCAGTGTGTAAAGACACACTCTGAGTTATAACTCAGAGGCACAACTGAATAGTGGTATTAGCCATAGCCAGTCAAGAGATTGTGTTAGGGGCACCTGGCTGGCTCAGTCAGTAGAGCATGCCACTCTTGATCTCGGGGTTGTGAGAGCCCGATGGTGGGCATAGAGATTACTTAAAAATGAAATCTTTAAAAAAAAAAAAAAAAAGAGGGAGAGAGAAAAGAAATTGTGTGTTAATGACTGTTGAAAGACCAATGAATTAATTTCATATACTTGGACACTGTCCAAGAATTAACACAATTCCTTGATTCTAAGACATACTGTTATCCTCAGTATATTTGAACGTTTCTGTAATTGAGGTCCCTTTAATAATGAATGTATATATTTAATTTGGAGGCCCTTTCTCTTTTTTTTTTTTTTAAGTGTTTATTTTTGAGAGAGAGAGAGAGAGAGAGAGAGAGGGACAGTGTGAGCAGGGGAGGGGCAGAGAGAGAGAGAGAATGAATCTGAAGCAGGCTCCAGACTCGGAGCTATCAGCACAGAGCCCAGCGCTCGACCTCACAGAGACCTGAGCTGAAGTCAGATGCTCAGCCAACTGAGCCCACCCAGGTGCCCCTCTTTTTTCCCCCTCTGAACACATACTCTAGTATATCTTTGGCACCTTAGAATCATAGAAGGTTGGTCAGTGTTGTATTAGAACCCAGGAGCGGGTAACTTTATATGTTGCTTCCTTGAGACCAGTCTGTGAGCACTGTAGTTAGCAAATTTAAGTTTGTGTGGACATAATCTGTGTGCATATAAATATGAATGAGAAATGCCGTGAGATTCAGCATGCATGGACAGTACTTGGAGAGAACAAGATGTTGAAATTTCAGGGCTCTCTCAGTTCTAAATCAAAGTCTTATTTTCAACCCAAATCTTAAAGCTTGGGGATGACATGGGGGTGATTGATTGAGCTGTCAGGGCTGTTGTTAAATCTTGGAGCTCCGTAGTGGTCCAGGCCTGGGATAAGCTCTGCCAGCAGCAGATGGGCACTGCTGGACAGAGTTTCCCAGAGGTGACCCACGTACCTAGCTAGATTGAACTAATTGAGGCTTAAGGCTAAGCTTGAAAGACACTGGGTAAGTAATAGTTAAAAGAAAAATTAAGAAAGTGACCCATAGTACTTGTTCACTCCTGAAAATGTTCCTTGCCTCATGGTACATTTTTTAAGGGAGGCAGGGTGAAGAAAATCTATCATGTGGTGGTTAAAAGAGTCAGAGTCTGAAGTAAGACAGACCTGAATTTCTAATCCAGCTTTACAAATACAGTAGTGTTCCCCCTTATCCACAGTTTTGCTTTCCATGGGTTCAGTTACTGGCACAGATGATCCTCCTGACATGGTGTCAGAAGGTCAGTAGTAGCCGAATGCATCACGGTGCCTGTGCCATTCACCTCACTTCATCTCATCATATAGGCATTTTATCATCTCACATCATCGTAAGAAGGGTAAGTACAGGACAGTAAGATATTTTGAGAGAGAGAGACCACATTCACATAACTTTTATTGCAGGATATTAGAATTTTTCTTATTACTGCTGTTAATCTCTTACTGTCCCTAATTTATAAGTTAAACTTTATCATAAGGGTGTATGTGTAGGAAGAGACATAGTAGATACATACATATATTTGGTATTATCTGAGGTTTCAGGCATCAGCTGAATCAATATATCCCCCACGGATAAGGGGGTGGCTTCTGTGTTTCGCTGTGTAAACTGGAATAGGTTAATTATTTTCTTTGTGCCTCAATTTTGTCATCATAAAAATAAGAATAAAAGTACCTACCTACCCCACAGAGTGCTGTGAAGATGAAGTGACCCAGCATAAAACGCAGCACAGTATATGGCGCATAAGTGCTCGGCAGTTGTTCCTTATCAGTATGAGGTATATTTCTGGTTTTGTAGGGGAACACTAAAGCACAGGGTAGAATAGTGGCCCGCTGTGCATTCAGTGACAGCCAGGAATGAAATCTAAACCTCTTGAGAGCTAGCCTGGTACCATACTGACGTGACTGTTTCTCTACTCAGCTTTGTGCTATCTTCTCTTGGGGATTTTAGGAGCAGCATAGTGTGAAATGTCAACTAGAGCTTAAGGAGACTTTGTGTTTAAAGGAAAAACATAGGGGTGCCTGAGTGGCTCAGTTGGTTAAGTGTCCAACTCTTGATTTTGGCCCAGGTTACAGTTTGTGAGATCGAGACCCATGTTAGGCTCTGTGCTGACAGCAGAGTCTGCTTGGGATTCTCTCTCCCTCTCACTCTCTGCCCTTTCCTGTGCATGCACGTGCTCTCTCGTGGGCTCACTCTCTCAAAATAAATAAATAATCATTTTAAGAAATAAAGGAAAAACATCATGTTCTTGAGCGGTCAAGTTGTAGACCTCTAGAACTGAGAGAAGTGTTAGCAGTAATTCATCTAGAGTCCTTCATCTACCACAGTTCAGTCTGCAACCAATCAGCAAAGGCTTTACTGATTCAGGATTAAAGGAAAATAAGGACAGTGTTGTGAATGTTCTGTAAAGCTAAATTCAGCTCGGAGAATGTCCTTTACCCTTACCCTTCCTATTTATTTGGTGTTGAAATGACCTTTCTTTTATACAAATTGTTATACTAATTGGTGACAATTTTTTTAGTGTCCTTTTTTGGCAAAATAAAAAGTTAACACTGCTCTGTCAGCTCCTTCTCCCCTCACACTCACTTATTCATGAGAGAGAGAGAGAGAGAGAGAGAAAGAGAATTCCAAGCAGGCTCCATACCCAGCGCGGAGCCCTACTCGAGGCTCGATCTCATCACCCTGAGATCAGGACCTGAGCCGAAATCAAGAGTCAGGTGCTTAACTGACTAAGCCACCCAGGTATCCCTCCCTTCATAAATTTTTAATAACACTTCACTGGTCTGTGAAATAATCCTTTTCTGCTATTATATTGGGGTATTCTATTATATATTGGGTTCTGTTTAGTGCCATACCAGTGTCTAGAAACATTTGGAACTCTTCTCTTGGAATTGTTTCGGACCCACAGCACATTATTTAGAATATTGGCGTTGTAAGTCATTCACACCTGAGTTCAGACCCCAGCTCTGCTACTTAACCAGCTGGGCCACCTTAGATTTGTGGCTTCATCTCTCTCAATCTGTTTTCTTGTCTTTAACAATAGAGGTGATACTTATTTCACAGAGTTTTGAGGATTTGATGAGATCATGTTTAAAATGCCTCGCAGTAGTAGTCCTTTAATAAATGTTAATCCATTCCCCCAAACCTAGAAAATCTTTGCCCCATGAAGTAGTTCCATGTTTGGACACAGCAAACACCCATTTAGAGTTAACTTGGAGTAATACTTTTCTGTGGCCAGAGTGAAGTGACAATAAAGTTAGATTTAGATGCTCATACAGTGGTATCTAATGTAATTGCACTGCCTATAGAAGATTCCAAAAATCCTCTGGGGCTATGGCAGCATAATTGGAATATATATAGGTGTTTATACCCCTGTCCTTTCCTAACCAATTGTTAATCTTCATTTGAATGTAGATTTTCTGAATTGCAGTCTTATTACTTTGTAGACATGCTTTGTATTTCTGGTTTCCTGGTTGACCTAAAATTAAGATCTGGTGAAATCTTAAATTTCCAATGGACAGAAGACAGCCACTCCCACAAGCCACTTTCATCTACTAGAATTAAGAAAAGTTCTTTTCATACCAACACAAGACCTTTAACCACTGTATTTGAGGAGATTAATTGCCATCCACCCCCCAAAAATGTTCGTAAATTATTCTGAGCTCTTTATCTTGAAGGATAGTGGGAAATAATTTTGTTTTCGCCTCAGCAAGGAATTTTATCCACTCAAGATTCTCTACTTACTAGATTGGAAGAGTTTTTGCTAAACCCTGTTGAAACGAGATTTAAATAATATTTAATTTAATATTTATTTAGAAACTGATTATTGATGAGAAGAAGTATTACTTATTTGGGAGAAACCCTGATTTGTGTGACTTTACCATTGACCACCAGTCTTGCTCTCGGGTCCACGCTGCCTTGGTCTACCACAAGCATCTGAAGAGAGTTTTCCTAATAGATCTCAACAGTAGTAAGTAACTCACGCCCACCCTGTTTGACACATTCTCTTTGGGGCAATGTGAAAATGCTCTTTGGGTTCTTCCATTTTGAAATCATGTTTTATTGCTCATCAAGGAAGAAGTTTTTGTTTGGTTTTTAAATCAGCCCTTCTCTATTTCTGTTATATCTCCTATTTTCCTGAAATAATTGATGACTGGAGAGAGAAGAGGGTTTTGGGGAGGCATGTTCTGGACGAGGCAATAGGAATATATAGAGAACAAAGAAAAAGTTACTCAGGAGCCAGGGGCTATGGGTATTCAGGTGTTGATAGGACCATGATAAAATTGTGGTCCAATTTAAGCAGAAGCCGTGATAAACTCCATTAATGTATTAGAGTAGTGGGGCAGGACATTAAAAAAATACTTGCTCTGAGCAAAATTTAATTTTTTATAATAGGTTCAAAGCATTTTGCTTTGACTACTAATAATACCAATTTTAATTGGATAAGCACACTCCAAGTAAGATTTTCAACTCTGCCAAAGATGATCCCAGAAATGTAATTGAGACTTCATGGGGCTCTGAAGTTTGTTCATTTGTCCATGTATAAATATAGTGTAAAATGTAAAGGCTCCTGCTTCTAGGCTGGTCGTGTTCTATCCTTTCTCCCCTCCTCTAACACACACACACACACACACACACACACAAAGACACAATATGCTTATATAATGGCTTTGGAGAAACTTGCCTCACCAGTACTTAACCTGCAAATTTATCTCATTTTTTCTCTCCATTTTATAACATGCAGAATGCAGACATGGAAAAATATTCAAACTCTCCAGTAGGATTTTGGCTTGCCTTGGCATTCATATTGTACCTGTTTCAGCCAGCCTCCTTTATTGTCCTGGGGAAAACCCAAATATAACTGCCACCAGGCCAGAAGTTCTTATGTTCCTTATACTTGGGGCTGGAGAGGTCAGACCACAGTGATGCCTGTCTTCTGCCTTGGGGGGCATGGCTCTTGTTGGGTTGGAGCCATTCCTGCTGAACCCAGAATGAAGCCAAACTTGTCTGGCAGCAGAGAGCAAGCAGTGGTCTTTATTACATGGGGTAACGTCAGGTCTGAAGATGTATAAGAGATCCACTGAAGAGATTCAAGACCCAATGAAGAGTTTCCTTTTCATTTTGACACATGACAAGGGATGCAGAGCGGACCCGGTGCTGTTTTCATTTTAAAAAACAAAACTGATGTTCTGGGAGGAGCTGTTCTCCCTCCTACAACTCAGGTTGGTTTTTGTTTCTGTTTTCTCTCTTATATTTCTGATTTGGTTATTCCCAGCACACGGCACTTTCTTGGGTCACATTCGGTTGGAGCCTCACAAGCCTCAGCAAATTCCCATCGATTCCACAGTCTCGTTTGGTGCATCCACAAGGGCATATACTCTACGTGAGAAGCCTCAGACACTGCCGTCAGCTGTGAAAGGAGATGAGAAGATGGGTGGAGAGGATGATGAACTCAAGGGCTTACTGGGGCTTCCAGAGGAGGAGACCGAGCTTGATGTAATTTCACGTCTGTCTATGACATTGTTTTGTCTTTGGGGACTCTAGTTTTCAGTATGTAGCTTGAGATGCCAGTGACCTAGCATCAGGAGGTTTTCTTGAGCCCAGTAGTGGGCCTTTGCCACTTTGCCAGGCAGTGTGGCCACATGTGACATGCCTGGGAAAGCTGCACTGTGTTGGGCTTGTTGTGTACAGCCAGTAGACTTCATGGTTGTCTGCCCACCTTCACCAGATGTTAGAAGCCAAGGCTGCGAGTTAAACTTTTCTAGAGCTGCACTGTCTAATGCTATAGCTACTAACCACATTTCAGGTACTCAGTAGTCACATGTGGCAAGTGACCGTATTGAGTGGCAAAGATATAGAACATTTCCGTCACCTAGAAACATAAGCTCAGAGAGACTGAAGTTTTCATTCGTTTACATTGCTTTTTTTTGATATTGTTCGAATAGCCCAAGAAACTTCTGAGTAGAACTAGGCTGCGTTTGTTCTTTTGGGCCCGGCTGCCCTGAAGGCCATGAATTTTACAAGATTTAATGTAAAGTGCTGAAGTTTTCCTTTTCTAGGGCTGACCCCAGTGGCTTGTGATGTGGCTGTTCCGTTTACATGTCTGTCGCTGCACTGGTGTGACTGGTCTATTCAGGTAGACCAGCATGTCCTTAACCACCCTCATTCATATACCTCTTGTTCACCAGGGCAGTTTCCCAGCCCTTAGGAAGAAAAGCACAGTGGAAATCTTACAGTTTCAAAGTTATTTTGTTCTAAAGAAGTAGCCTCAGTGACTTGCTGACAGTCACTCCTGTGACTGTGCTGCTTCCGTGCTTCCCTTTTTTTTAAGTTCAGTTTGTTAGGTCCTCTCTGGTCTTCAAGACATTTGTTCTCAAGACATTTGGAATGTCTCAGACTGCAGTGCAGATTGGAATAAGTCCAGAGGATTGGGAAGAGGCAGGCGGCAGTGCTGAGGCCAAGTTAATCATTGAAATAGATGGGCGGTTATGAATAGAAATGGGGCCATATGCAGGGACGGGAAGTGACAAACTATTAATGCCAAATATTAAGTGCCCTGGCCCTGTCCTT
Organism: Panthera tigris; assembly: GCF_018350195.1. Classification (NCBI taxonomy): domain Eukaryota; kingdom Metazoa; phylum Chordata; class Mammalia; order Carnivora; family Felidae; genus Panthera; species Panthera tigris. The sequence continues at coordinate 20,757,207 of NC_056667.1, forward strand.
CTGAGCTTCAGTGGGCAGGGCCTGCTGGGAAAGAAGCTATCAGTTGCCCGCTCTGTTTCGTTAATTCAGAGTGGTTCATGGGGTTCCTCCCAGCCACATTCTTTCATTCCCAGCTTGACGACATGATAGTCTTTCTTCCGCCCCACAAAACACAAAACCTCAACTCAAGGATACTTGCACAGATGATCTGTTCTCAACTCAGGGTTGTTCACCTTCTTTTGACCATCACTGCCCCGCTGGTCAGTGAGGATGTTCCACATTCTGTCAAAAGAGGTTTGTTAATAGTAGCAGTCC